>NC_069689.1:7148927-9610593 GCF_023699985.2 Odocoileus virginianus | reverse complement strand
TGGGGAGGGGAAGCAGGCTCTCGGGGAGGGTCGGTCCATCCCTTCTGCACCCAGGGTCTGAAGACAGACACACACCCCGTTTGCCTGCAGGGCTGCAGGCCTGCCAGCTGGCCCTGAGCGCCAGGACCGTGTGGGCCCGCTGTCCCAACGGGGACCTCGCCCGACGGTACGGCGTCAGCGACAAGAACCCTGCCGGGGACTACTGGAAGAAGATCCCGGGGAACGTGATGTGTGTCACAGGCAGGTGCTGGGTGCTGGGCACCATGGGTGGTGCGGGGGGGGGGGGGGTCTCGGGGGGGCTGCTCCCAGTAGGCTGGTTCTCCCAAACAAGACCCGTCCCAGGGTCACGCCTGATGGGTGCCCAGCACCGACTGCCAGGGTCTCCCAGGAAGAGGAGGAGCCTTCCGCCCGCTGGAAGGCTGAGGAGGCGACGGCGCAGGTTGAGGGGTGCCCGGGGCCACCCCTAGACAGTGCCTGCGGAGGTGGAGCCCCGGCTGGGGAGTAACAGGCGTGTGGCCGGCTCTCGTCCCTGCAGTGACCTCATCGGACGAGCTGTGGGCAGTGGGCCCGCCCGGCTACCTCCTCCAGCGGCTGACAAGGACGTTCAGCCACTCGCACGGCGCCCAGGGCAGCCACGCCGCCACCCCCCACCCCGAGGACCTGGAGGATGAGTGGGAGGTCATCTGAAGGTTCTCCCAGGAGGGCGGACGTGGCACCCTGAGAGGGGAAACAGACGGCTTCTGAGTCACTCGCCCTGGACACGCCTCGCAGCCCCCATCAGACACGTCTAGGCAGGTCGGACAGCCCACTCATTTTCATCCGTGTTCATCTGAGTCTCGTCCCAGAACCCACAGCCTCGGCCGAGGGCCCGAGCCGTCACGGCAGCAGCGGGACTCCCGCGGAGGCCGTCCCGGGTGGGGCCGGCAGCGACTGCAGTTGCATGTACTGCAGTCCCTGCCGTGCGCCATAGCCGCCGCCTCAGCACTAGCCGCCCCGAGCCCGGGGTCAGCGCTGCTGGCTCCCGAGCGTGCTCCCACTGGAGCCCTCCCCTCTATTATGATACGCGGTTCCCGGCACACGTTCTGCGCGGACCCACCAGATGGGAAGCCAGCTGTGCCAGGACGGGGGCACGCGGCACACGCACGCACACGACACATGCACGCACGCGCACGCACGCACCCCGCCTTGGGGCCAGGCCCACCCTGGCAGACACAGCTTGGCCGAAACAATAAAGGCCGGTGGGCGAACGGAACCCGACGTGTGCGCGGGAACCCCAGGCGCGGGGCCGGCCGTGGTGCCCCAGCCCCGCTGTGATGTAGGAACGTCTCAGTGACACTCAGCCGCGCTGCTGGGGGCATCGCAGAAACCCGAGCACCCTCAGAGGGCGAACCTGCTAATGATGGCCTTTTCTGTTTGTTGTATTACAAACCTACATGAGATACCTCATCTGAAATCCGATCTTACAAGTTTGAAATGTATTTTCTGGACCCAGTGGAAGGCCTCTCGCCCCTTCTCGTGGTCTCTCCTGAGCCCACGCTATTCTCCACTGCGTGTCCTCCCCAGGCAGGGCAGCCCCAGGACCTGCCGCCGACTCCCAGCAGCGCCAGCCTGTCTGCGGGCATCCACCTTGGGAGGGTGGATGCCCTCCCAGGGCCGCTGCTGGTGCCTGTGTGGTCAGCTGCTGCGTGGGCCATCCCAGACTTCAGTCCGGGGCCTCGGCCTGAGGGGCCCACTTGCGTTGCCGGCCCAGAGCAGCAGCCCCTGCCGCCCCTCCCTCCGCAGCCGCCCTGGCACGACTCCGGCCGAGCTGCTTTTTTTAGCCTGCCCTTGGCGCAGGGCCCTGTTACTCGATGCCTGTTTTCTACTAGGCAGGCGTGTCCGAGAGCCCCTGGGCCACAGGTGAAAAACGATAAGATATGCTCTGTGGCAGGACCCAGCCAGCCAGGAGGACGGAGCTTTCCCAGGTCTACCTAAGGACGAGAAGCCGCAGCGCCCGCCCGCACCTCAGCCCTCACCCCGACAGAGCCCCTCACGCGTGCCGGCAGCGGAGGCCCCTCTCCTGCGCCCGCTGTGCCTTGCCCGGCTCCTCTCCCCGCTCGGCAGAGCTCCGCCGAACCTGCGGGGCTTCAGTGCAATGAGACCCGTCTGGTTTGATACTTCCCAGTGACTTGTAGCTTCAGTGCTTTGTACAGTTTCTGGTTTTCCAGTTGTGCTTTGAGACAGTGCAATAAACTTGCCTCTCCCCGCCTAGTCCAGTCTGACGTCTGAGAGAGAAGCCGCCCTGAGTGGCGCTCCTGCAGGCTGTTCCCGCCGGTGCCTCCGAGAACCTGCTGCTGTGTTCCCGGCCCAGCCCCCCGCCAGGAGGGTGTGCCGGGGGCGGCCCTGCGGAGTGTCACTCCAGAGGCGCCCCTGGGGGCAGGCTCTGAGGGCAAGACCACGGGCCTGAATCTCCACCCACGACCCAAAAGCAGATACCAGAAGTGCCCTGGTGGAAACCAGCAGGTGGGAGAAGAGCGTGTTCATGACACAGCAGAATGGCTGCGTGCCAGGAAACTACCTGAGTAAGACACGTCACTCAGTCAAGAGCCAGCCAGGCTTTATGGAAGACTTCCATGAAGCTTGACCGGGAAGGTGTGGCCAACATTCCTGAGGGCAAGCCACAGACACGGTGCAGACATCAGTCCTCTCCAAAGGCATCTATGGGTTTCTCTCCATTTGTCAAACTCCCCACTGGGATTCTTTTTGTTGGGGGAGGCAGAGAAGACTCCATAAAATAACATTTGTGCCCACAGGCATGCTCTGAGGGTCTCCCAGCTCACTGGGGCTCCAGTGAGACCCGGCGAGGGGAAGTTGATGGAGGCGGCACAGCGCGCGCTGGGATTGGACCCAGCTCCGTGGGCTCCAGGCCTTGCTGGGAAGAAACAGGTGAGCGGTGCTGAGCGACGATGGCCCCGAATGAAGCAGGCCGTGGGTGGGCCAGCGGTGACATGGGGCAGCCCAGCAGGGCCCACGGGCCATTAGCCAGATGGAGGTGGGGGAGGCGACTGCGAGCTGGCGTGGACCTCAGCCTAACCGCTTGGGTGAAGCAGATACCAAGTGGACGAGAGGATCTTAAAACCTGGGGACAAAGGACAGTAACTGACTTCTGGATGGCAAGCGCTTTCTAAACTCCAAAGTGGTGGGAAAAGTCAGAGGAAAATAGTTTATTATTTCCTCAATTGATTTCCTCAAATTATAACAATCCTATACATTAAAAAAAAAACACACACACTTAAAACTAAAAGGGGAAACAACTGCAGCAAGTCGGAGGAACACCTGAGACCCCCGTGACCAGAGGTGGAAGGACACGGCCTTCCGAGCGCCCAGGGCACACGCAGGGCTGGTGGCGCCCGGCTCGGCCCTCCCGGGAAGGCGGCCAACAGCCCGGCAGCAGCCTTACAACCCTCACACCCGTAGACCCCTGCTTCCAGACACCTGTCCCCGAGAACAAACCTAAGTCAGGCGTACGGCTGCGGCATCCGTGGGAATTGTGAAACACTAAAACAGCTGACTGACAGCAGCTGACACTTGGGAACATCCCTCTCAAACAGCACGCAGCTGTTACAAACGCGTGTGCCCCTGGAGGAAATCTGCTGAGCAGTCTTAGGCAGTTTCACTGTATCGACGCTAAATCTCTTGGGCGTGGTAAGGAGAATGTGGTTTTGTAGGACTTCATACACAGAGTAAGATGACACACGTGTCTGCGTTTCTCTCTTCTAACTTCTGGTGGGTTTGCAACGTTTCATAGTAATCCCAGGGGACACGGGAGGGGCAGACACTACACACGCAGCTGGCCTTGGTGGCTGGTGGTCGCCTGTAGTGTACCTTTTTGTATCTTTTGAATTTGAGCCATGTAAATGTATTATTTATTCCAAAAATAAATAAAATTTACATTTTAAAGACTCAGTCCTCTCTAACATCAACTCCTTATCATACCAACACTAGTTGAATTAAATAATCACAAAAGAAACACCGGAGGCTGTCTTACAAATGTTTTACAACACATGGAAATGCTTCTTCTACAGTTAAGTTTTTAAACACTCAATTTGATCTGATGTCAAATCTGTATGTAAGAAATAAGCATAGAAAAAATTTTTAGCATATGTATTTAAGTGCATAGAAAAAACTAGAATACACCAAAATGTGCGCAGTGGTCGCCTGGGTGGTGGGGTGCCAGCAGGCAGGCGGCCCTTGTACTTGGGGGGAGCTGCACGGTCAGGGCTCTGATCCATCCTGCCCTGGGTTTTCCGGCACAGTCTGAGTGTTCTATGAGCCTGCATCTATAAGCAAAAATTTTTTCTTTTTAAAATCACTTAAGATATAGGAATCCCCTGGCAGTCCAGTGGTTAGGGGTCCAGGACTCCGAGCTTCCACTGCCAGGGCACAGGTTCCACCCCTGGGGTAGGGACTAAATACCCCCAAGCCATGGCCAAGAAAAACCACTGAAGATAGAAATCTCTTCACCTCTCTTGATTGGGATGGTTACACTTGTACTGACAGCAGACCTAACTCCTCAAGCCACACAACTGAAGTCTGCATTTATTATATGTCAGTCATGCCTCAATTTTAAAACAATGGGACAAAACCAGTCCCCACATCCACTTGGGTCTCCTGGAGCAGAAGCTGGTTCTCCACCGCCTTCCCCAGGCATGCCTCCACGTTTGCCTTTCAGGAGGCATCCTTGTTCTGAACAGCACTGGGGAAAACTGCTCTCAGAATATTTGAAGGTTGAAGAAATCAGGAGGAAAGGAAATCAGCGGAGAAATCGAGGTAGTGATGGGAGAAGTCAGCACACGAGGCGGCAAAGCAAGGCCCCAGCGTGGGGTTGCATCACCACCGCCAAAAGGGGGCACAGTTCGGGGCTGTGTGTCCCTTCCAGGCTCCAGGAACAAGTCACAGCACCTCCCCGACAGGCATCTGGGGTGCCCAGATTCTGGCCCCAGAGCTCTCCTGGTTGGGACTTCACCAAGCCCAGGGGTGGGCATGCTGGAGGAAATCTGGCCGATGCCAGCTTTCCTTAGACAAGGTCCATGGAATGAAGGAAGCAAACAGAGGAACTCTGCCCCAGAGACGTGGGCCTTGCTCCAGGCAGAGCCGTTGCCTGTTAGAAGCCGCCAGGGCCACCCACCAACAGCGGAGAGCCGCGTCTCCCGCCTGCCTCTGGCCCCTCCAGGCCCCCAGAGCTCATCGCCAGGGCGGCGGTGGTGATGGGGCTGGGGAGGGGCCCCTGCTGGCGCTGGAGGGCCCCGGGGAGCGATAAGACGAGCATGGGCCCGGCCACCCACGCGCCGGCCAGCGGCAGCGGCCAGATAACCCTGAGGCGTCTCCACCCCGCGCTGGGCTCCGGGTTCTCCGCTGACACCAGGGCGCCCTGAGCCAGGCGGCCCCAGGCCCCGCTCTGCCGCCGCAGGGTGTCCTTGGCCTCCCCATGGCTCCCCGACTGGCCCAGCCACAGCGAGGACACCCCCACTGCGCCCCACCCCCCAAGGTGCCCTCCACCCCCCAAGCTATGAAGCTGGGCTCTGGCTGGACCCCCCACCCCCGCTCTGGTGTCCACAACTCCTGCCCGGATCCTGCCCTGCACACAAGGAGCCTCCCAGGGGCCACCTCCTGCTCACTGGATGATGGATTCTGTGGGGTCCCCACCAGGGAGCCCCCCAACCCTGAACCACCCCATCCTCAGCCCAAGGAGCTCACAGGAGTTTGTCACCAACAGGGCAGCTGTAGGTCTAGCGGGGAAGCGAATGAGGGCCTAGCTCTGGGCCTCGAGCCAGGAGGGCTCACCCCACAGAGGACAGAGCCGGAAGCAGAGAGACACGAGGGCAAGTCTGCACACCCTGCAGGTGCCCGGGCTCTCTCCAGGCGGAAGCTCCAGGGCACAAGGGCACCCCAAGTCCCCAGTACCTCCCGAGCCCGGCCCCCAGGAGCCACAGCACGTGGTCTGCACTTGCCATCTCCTCCAAGGAGTGTGCCTCCCCCAACAACACAGCCCCGGTCTTCATACCCCAGGGCTCCTGATGCCCCACATTCTAAGGTAGAAGAAATGTTAGTGTCCACTGCCCGCTAAGTGTCAAGGTTCAGAAAGGCTGTTTAACTGGGCCAGGACACACAGTGGGAAGGGCGAAGCCCTCACCCCCACCCAGAATCTAGGGTCGGCACTGGGCCCCACCGCCCTCCACTGTCCCCGCCCCCACAGGGCTGTGCCCCTGCCCACCCTACAGTTCCCAGGAACATCCTTTTAGGGAGCTTGGAGATGCTCCAAAACCCCTCTGAGGGCAGTCAGGGACACTGAGGGCCAAGGCAGGGATATGCCCAAAGTCACCCTGAGAAGATGTGCCAGATACAGACCAGAACCAGGGAGCTCCCATCCCTCTCCTCCCTTCCCGCAGCCACCACCCTGGCACTGCCGCCACCTTCCAAGCCTCTCCCGCCCCCAGCCAGGCTCCCCTCAGGGACGCCGGGGGCAAGGTGGGCAGTCAGAGTTCACTGGGGAGCTCCTTAGCCCTCTGCTCCTGGCAGCACATCGTGGCCCTCCAGCCCAGCCAGCACAGGTTGAATTTCACCGCCCTGCAGAATCCCAGGCACGACAACCTGGCCATCGTCCCTGATCCCAGTTCTCCTCCTGGCATGTGCACTGCTTTCCCTTGGTCCCTAAGGGCCATGGTAACATCTGCCAGCAAGTCTCCATCTTCAAACCCTTCCTGCAGGAGCCAGCTCTACCGGCTGAGGCAGGAGCACCTGCCCACAGGGTGCTGCCAGAATCCACAGGTGCCATCGAACACCAGGGGCTGGGTCTTGGGAGCCCATGCCCAGGGTGAGCAGGCAGGCCTGGAGAAAGGCACATCTAACCCTGGGTCAGGAGAAGCTGGAGCTGGGGGCCCGAGACCCAAGGCAGCAGCATCCATAAGAGCAGAGGTGAGCAGCAGGGGCCCTGGCACCAGCTGCTAGAGAGAAGGGGACAAGAGGATGAGTCCAGGCCTTAGGCCTGCGTGCTGGGAAGAGCTCCAACGACACCCAAGGAGCGGCAGTGGCCAGTGTAGGGTGGGGAGAAACAGGAGGCGCGGCCTGGGTCCTGCCCCCACCACCTGCCGCGCGGGCCCTCCTCCGTCCTCAAGCTCTCAGGACCCGAGCCCGAGCCCACAGGGACAAGGCCCCTCTGGCTGACAGGGCAGAGGCGCTCCGGCCAGCACCCTCGGCCTCTAGGCCTTTGCACAAGCCGGCCCCCGGCACCTGCCCAACCCCTCCTCCGCTCAGCTGTCTCTCCCTCTGGGACAGCTTCCCGGAGGCTCTAAATCAAGGCGGGGCGCCGGTTCTCGGGTCTGGGCAGGGAGCTGAGGACAGGGCCCGGCTCTCGGAAGTCGCCTGACCTCGCAGCACTGCTCCACGCACGCAGGGAGGTAGGGAGGTGGGGGGCTGAGCCCGGCCGCATCCGGAAGCCCCGCAGCTCACGGCTCGCCTGCCCATGCTGGCCTGGCCCCCCAAAGCACGCCGACAGACGCAAACAGAGGTTCTGCCGTCCAGAAACAATTATATGTAAAGTGCCAGGTACAACGCTCTTAAAAATCGTATGCTCCAAAAGTCCAGGGCCCGGGGCGCCCCCACGGTCTAGCCCTTGCCCGTGAGGTCCAGCGGCTGCAGGAAGGGCGGCAGCGGCAGCTCGTCCAGGGCTTCAGGGAAGCGGCCGGGCGAGATGGCGGTGACCAGCACCTGCATGGCGCGCGCGAAGAGCGAGGGCGGTGCGAGGCCCGCCAGCCATTGGAACTTCTCCTCACCCAGCAGCCGCCGCCAGCGCGGCCGGTCGCCCAGCAACTCGCGGCGGGCCGAGCCGGCGGCGTCCACGGGCGTGTACAGCGCCAGCAGATCGAGCAGAAGCAGGCGGCGCTGACGCGGCTCCCCGGGCGGCGGCGCGGGCGCCCCGGAGGCCGCGGAGGTGGCGGCCCCGGCGTCGCGGCCCAGCTGGCGCAGCAGCAGCTCGAGCGGCGTCAGGCCGTTGCCGTCACGCAGGCCCGGCGAGGCGCCATGGCCGAGCAGCAGGAAGAGGCACTCGGGGCGCACCAGCTCGCAGGCCACGTGCAGCGCTGTGCCGCCGCCCTCCACGCGGCTGCAGCCGCGGCGGTCGAGCAGGCGCGCGCGCTCCTCGGCCGGGAAGTCACGCACGGTGCGCAAGATGCGGCGCAGGATGCCCACGCGGTTGTAGCGCACCGCCAGAGCCACGTGCGGCCCCGGCACCGCGCAGCAGCGGAATCCGGCGCTGGGAGGCGCGAGCGCGCGCCGCGGGAAGGTGGCCAGCAGGTAGTGCGCGTATGCCTGGTGGTCGTGCACGAGCGCATAGAGAAGCGCCTCGGACGGCGAGTAGGCGGCGGCGCGGCCGCGCTCGTCCCAGTGGAAGGCCTCGCTGGCGCGCATGTCCTCCAGCAGCCAGACGGGCAGCAGGTCGCGCACGGCCTGGTAGAAGGCGAACGACGACTTGCGGCACTGCTTCTGCGCCCTGGAGCGCGCCGCCCCCGCGCCCTCGGGCCCGCCTTCCGCGCCGCCCCCCGGCAGTCGCGCGTCCCACGGCATGCTGGCTGGGCGTCCTCACCTCACGGCATAGGCCCCCGGGGGCCGACCACCTGCGAGCAGAGGGAGTCCAGTGACTGTCGAGGATTCAGGCGGGAGACGGGGGTGTCCGTCGGAGCCCCCCCACTTGGCTGGGCCTCTCTCGTAGCTGCCCCCCTACCCCCAGCCTCTGACCGGCCCTCCCGGCCACTCCTCAACAGCTCGCTTCTCTCCCCAAAACGCCTCCCACATCCCGGATCTAGCGGCAGCGGGTAGCCCGCGCTGCGACTCGTCTCCTTCTCCGGTTCTTCTGCTAAGGACCCTCTTCCCCTGCCCTCACAGCCCCCACCTACCGTCGTGTATACCACACTGAAACTTCACACCCGCTCCCACCTGCGGCAGCTGCACCCAACCCCAATCAAGGAAAAAGCCAGGTGGGGGGGGGGGGGGGGGCGATAGGAGAGCTGCATCTCACATCTCCAGCTGAACCAAATCCTTTCGGTAGCCCAAACTCCCTCTCCCCAACTCCATCTAACCTTCACCCTGGCATCTGACCCCTGCCTGCAGCTAGGAGACCCTGCCCAGGGTCAGAGCTCCAGACTCAGACCTACCTGGTTAGTGCACCGCAACGACCAAGTTCCGTGCAGGTGGGTGTATCACTGTCCTCTGAGCCTCAGCTTCCTCATCTGTGAGAAAGAGGGAAGGCAGGCTGGGAGCCACAGCAGGGAGCGAGGCCTCCAGCCTTCCACCCAAACATGGTGTTTCCGCGCCGTCCCCGCCCCCAGCTCCCGCGAGGAGGCAGGGGGATGAAATCAACCCAGAGACCAGTGTGTACACTCCTCAGGGCCTGCAGACCCCGCCCCAGGTCTGCTTGCTCCCTTGGTCGTCCCAGAGGCTGGACGAAGCAGGGCTTGCCATCCCACTTTCCAGCAAGGGACAAACTTGTCCAAGGTCAGCCGGGAAGCCATGGCAGAGCCAGGCCTGGACCCAGGATCTCCTACCTCGTATTTCGGACTCATTCCAAAAGTTGGGGGAACCGCCAACCCACCCGGAACCCAGCTTGAGCCCTAACCTTGTCCCCGGAGCCCCCTGCACCAACCTGAGCCCTGACTTCCAACCCCCTGGCCCCAGCTCCCCACCGCATTTTGTCAAGGGTAAGCCCTTGGGTCACAAGGGCCCTGGGTCAGCGGGTAGGCTGAGTCCACGCACACCCGGTAACTAAGTTACAGAGACGGGCAGGGGGCGGGAGGGAGTTGGAGCCACAGCGCTCTTTAAGGGGGCACCGTGACTGGAGAGCGGCGCCCAACGCCGGGGCCTCCGCACCCCGGGTGTACCCTGTGTGGACACTGGGCGCCGGGCGGGTTACGTAAAGTTGGGCCGTCCTCACGTCACCGGGCAGCGAGTCACGGTCGCGGCTCAGTGAATGGGGGGTGGGGGCTGGGCCACCGAGGGCAAGGCCTCGCGCCCAGGGCCGCCCGCCAGCTCCGCCCCGGCCCCCACCGGCCGCACGGCTGGACCTCGGGTCGCGGAGGGGCGAGGCCAGAGTATCTGCCGGCCGGTGGCCGGCGCAGCTAGGGCTGCACCTGCGTGCGCGTGTGTCCAGGGAGGATGGGGGAGGGGGCGGCCAGGGGGTCGTGCCCGGGGCGGGAGCCGCACGCGCAGCGGGCCGAGGAAGGGGGACTCACCTTGGGGGCTGGAGGGGCCGCGAGCCTGGCGTCCCCGCCCCCGCTGCGGGCGTGAGCGCGCGGTCTCCCAGCGGGCCGGTGCGCAGGCGAAGCTCCCAGGACGGACGGACGGACGGACGGGAGGCTGCCGCCGCCGCCCGCGCCCGCCGCTGCCGCTCTCTGAGCCGCCGCTGCCGGATCGCTGGGCGGCGGTGCCGGCACCGGCGGCGGGCGGGCGGCGGGCGGCGCAGTGCGGCCCGGGCCGGGCAGGACCGCTGGGCCGCCCGCCGCCGCCATTGGTCCGCGCCGCCGGCCTCCGCCGCCTTCTATTGGCCACCGCGCTGCACCATTGTTACGTCACCGGCCGGCGGGCGGGGCACCCGGGGGGACCCGCGGAAAAGTTGGGAGAAACTTGCGGGCCCGTGGGGGGCGGGGCCGCGATGGGAGCGAGCGGGGCGGGGCTCCCGGAAACCCGAGTCGCCGGCAGAGAAGGGCTCCGGGCTCCAGGCGGGGGCGCCACCCACGCCGGCAGGGCCCCCCCGGCCTGCGGTGCCTCCGCTCAGCGAGTCGGCGCTCGCACTGAGGCGCCCGGGCTCCGCCGAGCGGGACTGTCCTCGGCACCCCACCAGACGCCTTCCACGTCCCCTTTGCACGGACCCTCTGCGACCTTGGGGATGACCTCCGGGACTGTTTTCCCGGGACCGCACGTGGAGGGAGCGGGGAGAAGGAGCTGTGACCCCTAAGGGTCCGGGCATCTGGAGCCCCTGCTCCAGGCTGACTTTCCCAGGGAATGGATGGTGAACCGGATGCAGACAATCACTTATCAGTGCCGGTGCACCAATCGCTGTGCTAAACACGCTTGATTTCATTCCATTTTCACAGCCAGTGGCGGTGGGAATTATGACCCTTGATTGACCAACCATGAAATCGGGTCTCACAGGGAGGTGACCTCCGTATGTTGCTGTTGTCCAGTTGCTCAGTCTTGTCCGACTCTTTGCGACCCCGTGGACTGCGGCCCTCCGGGCTTCCCTGTCCTTCACCATCTCCCGGAGTTTGTTCAAACTCAAGTCCATCGAGTCAGTGATGCCATCCAACCATCTCTTCCTCTGTCGTCCCCTTCTCCTGCCTTCAATCTTTCCCAGCATCAGTCTTTTCTATTGAGTTGGCTCTTCGCATCAGGTGACCAAAGCATTAGAGCTTCATCTTCAGCATTGGTCCTTCAAGTGAGGAGCACACAAAAGGGAAGCTGGACACTTGTGTTTCTTTTCTTCAGACATTTATGGTTGAAGGTGCCCTGGCAGACCGGCCTTTCTACAAGTAGCACACGTATGCCCAAGATCCCACCAGATCCTGCCACCTACCTTAGTGCAACATGGCCCTGCAGGCCCTACCATGCCTTGGGGGTGGGGGTGGGGGTGGGGGTGGGGGGGGTGCGGGGATCCATGATCAGCACCATAGTGCATGCCTGCTCAGTCATGTCTGACTCTCTGTGGCCCCATGGACCGTAGCCCACCAGGCTCTCCTGTCTATGGAATTTTCCAGGCAAGAATACTGCAGTGAGGTGCCGTTTCCCACTCCAAGGGATCTTCCCAACCCAGGGATCGAACCTGTGTCTTTTGCATCTCCTGCATTGACAGGTGGATTCTCTACCACTGGCGCCACCTGGGCAGCCATGACCAGCACCAGATGTACAGAGATGGTCATGGACCAAGGTTGGGGGTCCAGGGGACACTGGGCTGGGAGTCCAGGCTCCACCTCTGCCCCGCTTCACCTTTCATTGTGTCCTCCCCTCTTTAGGTCTCAGTCCTACATTTTCTCTCAGCTGTCCCGTTCCTGATGTTTCTGACTGGGGACAAGGCAAATGGAAATTCTGGGGTTGATGTTTGGCCTTTCATAGCCCGCAGGCCCTGGGAGACAATCGAATGGGGTGGTGTCCCAAGTGAGCTCCCTGTGGTTCAAGACGCCAACCACACGGCTGCCAGTGCCTGTCTACTCCTCAAGGGCCAGAGGCGAGACCTCACACCGTCTCCGCGGCTACCAGTGGACAGAGGGTGAGGGGCAGCGCCTGGAGGTGCCTGCCGTGCAGCTGGCCTCTGGGCAGCTGTCTCTCCACCCCCCGCCCTCTTGGCCCTCCGCTTCGACTTGCCCTCCCCACTGCTTGCTGCTGGCTTTCCCAAAGGGAAAGAGCCTTTCTGAAGGCCTCTCTCAACATCAAGTCTGGCCCTGTTGCTCCACTACTTAGAAGCTGCCCTTAGAAATGGACTTAGCCAGAAAGAGCAGGTGAGGCAGAGGAAAGGTGTTCCTGGTCAGGACTCAAACTGGGGGCAAAGGTCTGGACCGTGGCCGAGGGCGGTTGCCGAGGGCAGTGGGAGGGAAGCCTAAGGCCTTGAAGGCCAGGATGAGGAGCTGGGGTTTGTCCTGAGGACATGCAGGCGGAGGGGGTGGATTATTTTAGGTATAAATAATAGTATTAATAACTTTTCAATGCCTGGGAACCCGTGACCCAGGTTAGGAACGAACCCGTGGGGACGTCTGAAGGCCGGTGTGCCCGTCTGGCGGCCCAGCCCGGCGCTGGCGCTCCCCGCAGCGGTGGCGGACCTTGAAACCTTCTCCGTAGGCTCCGTCAGCTCCCAGCCTCGACAGGCTGCCCTTCTCTCCCAGGTCACTTTCGGGCTCGCCCTCTGGGGTACGTGCTGCTCTGGGTCCCGCGCCATCCCTGAGGAGGAACCTTCTACTGGCGAGAGCTGCCTGTGCCCAGCACGGGTGTGGGGCCCCGGAGCTACTGTGAACGCCCTCCCCGCGCCTCCGTGGGGCTGTGACGGCTGCGAGCCGTCCAGGGTGGCCGTGGGGGCAGGTGCGACCTGCCCTCTGGGGCTGTGGACGGGGCTGGGAACAGAGCTTCCCCGGGAGGGCAGATGGGCTCGGTGGGCAGTGAAGGGGCTGGGGGTGGGGAGCGGGCGCAAGCCAGGACAGAGGGCTCAGTTTCCACAGACTAAGGGGGGACCTGAGGGTGGGCAGACGGCCTTCTAAATATGGCTTTGACCTTTGACCCTGTCATGCTCCCACTCGGACCTGACCCGAGACACACTCCCCTCTCTTCTGGGAGAGCTCGTCTCACCTGCCAGCAGGTGTCCACGTGCGCCCAGGTCCAGAGGGACCCAAGGGTCAGTGCGAGGACTGGGGGAGCAGGGGCTCTGAGCGGGGGCCCGGCGGGGGCCGGGGGTCTTTTCTCAGGCCCCTCTGGCTTCAGGGAGCCAACCCCAGGGGCAGAGGGTAGAAGCCCCAGTAGCCGACTGGCCTGGGAAGGGGTGGCTGGGGTCAGCGGCAGGGAGCTCACAGGGGAGAAGCAGAAGCAGTGAATTGTGTGCACGTGGGTCAACCGGGCTGGGTCTGAGAGGGAGAGAACAGTCTAGAATGCCTCCCAGTCAGGCTGAGCCTGTGGAAGGGTGGGGAGGAGCAGGGGGTGGGGGTGGGGTCCCTGAAGACGCCTGTCAGCCACTTTGGGGCTTCATGGCAAGGGGAAGTGGAGGGAGAAGCCCTGGCCGGTGATAGACAGAGAGAAGGTACTGGAAGCCTGACACGGGAGGGAAGGTTGGGAGGCCAGGCTTGACATGCAGCGCACGAGGTAGGGAGAGGATGCAGGCGGAGCCAGGAGCGGGGAGAGGCCCTCGGGCCGGAGGGCCCGGGCACCCTGTGGAGGAGGGGGTGGTCACCTGGGACAAGTGCTACCGGAGGGTCAGGAGGGCTTGGCTACTGGAGGTCATGGTGCCCCTTCCAGAAGGTCACGGGCGGCCGGAGAAGCCTGCGGACAGGAGAGTGCAGGAAGGGCTGGGAAAGATGTGTAGGAGCAGAGGAAAAGGGGGGGGGGGGAGGTGAACGGGGCTAAAGAATGCAAGAGACGGGAATTCCCTGGCAGTCCAGCGTTCAGACTCAGCGTTTTCACTCAGTGGGCCCAGTTCCCATCCCTAGTAGGGGAACCATGATCCCACAAGTCTCATGGTTTGGCAAAAAAATTAATAAAAAAGAATGAAAGAGTGAAAATTGAATACATACGTGTGTGCACATACGGACACATGTGCACTGTGGTCATGGCTGTCTGTGCTGTGTGCTCATGTGAGCAGGACAGTGATGGGCCAAAACACTGATGCAGGAAAGACCTGTGGAGCCAGGACCTTCGGGCCCTCAGGGACGGCCAGCAGGCGTGGAGGGGAGGCCCCGGCCTCCAGCATGGACCCCTCTTCCTGGGTGGCATAGGGTTGGGCGTGGGTGCCAATGAGAGCACAAGGACAGGTGAGTCAGAAGTCTGCTTGGATGGTTTCTGTTTCCAGGGTCGTCTGCTGAGAGTGACAAGGGGTACAGGGTAGGCCTTGAGAGGAGTTCATTGACCACACGGAGATCCTCCCTGACCTGAGTCTCGGCTGCCGCCAGCAAGGCTGGCCCGTGGCATCAGAGCAGAGGGCATGTGGCAGGTGGCCTAGGCCTGGGAGCATAGTTCGGGGTGCACACTGCACAGGGAATGGGTGGCAGAGAGCCTCCTGGGGGAGGTTGGTGCCAAATGAACTGGCCTCTAGTCACTGCTCACCAGCTGTATATAACCGCACCTGTCTGAGTGCCAGTCACTTACCTGTGAAATGAGTCTGGTGGATTTTTGGATCTCAAAAGGAAGGTGTTCCAGGGGCAGACTTGGCCACGGCCAGTATGGGAAGTGGCCAGAATCAGGGAAGAGGCTGGGAACGTCCCTCCCACCCCCACCTCACCTGGGCCCTGCGCTTCCACTTTTGAGCTGGACCGGGCCAAAGCCCACCTGGCCTCCAAGGGTCTGTATTCAGAATGAATGAGGAGCTCCTGCAGCCAATTAGAAGGACTAACCCAGGAAGATGGGCGACAGGTACGAATAGGCAATTCACAGGTTGGCCGGTAAACTCCTGAAGATAATCAGCTCTAATAATTCTCCTAACGGCAAAAACTAGGAGACGGAAAACAGCCTGTGCCGACAAGGTCAGGAGTCAGGCCCCCACTCACGCGGGAGGCTGGGTGGGGCCCACCGGCGGGGAAAACACTCGTGATGTTGGGTCCAGCAGTACCTTTTGTGGGTATCTTACTCCAGATGAATACTGGCCCGAGTGCCAGGTTCCATGTATGATGCTCACTGCTATGGTTTTTGTTCACGCTTAACTCTTTACAGTTTTATGAGAGAATTCAACCTTAATTTTATAGGCAGACCTCAGAGATACTGCAGGCTCCGTTCCGGACACCACGATAAAGCAAGTATTGCAATAAAAGGAGACACAAAAATATTTTGGCTTCCCCAGGCATGTGAACATTACATTCACACTACAGCAAAGTTTACTAACTGTGTAATAGTCATATGTCTAAAAAAACCATGTTCAGTTCAGTTGCTCATGTCGGACGCTTTGCAACCCCATGGACTGCGGCATGCCAAGCTTCCCTGTCCATCACCAACTCCCGGAGCTTGCTCAAACTCATGTCCGTCGAGTCGGTTGATGCCATTCACTCATCCTCTGTCGTTCCCTTCTCCTCCCGCCTTCAGTCTTTCCCAGCATCGGGGCCTTTTCCAATGAGTCAGCTCTTTGCATCAGGTGGCCAAAGTATTGGAGTTTCAGCTTCAGCATCTGTCCTTCCAATGAATATTCAGGACTGATTTCCTTTAGGATTGACTGGTTTGATCTCCTTGCAGTCCAAGGGACTCTCAAGAGTCTTCTCCAACACCATAGTTCGGAAGCCTCAGTTCTTCAGCGCTCAGCTTTCTTTATAGTCCAAGTCTCACATCCATACATGACTACTGGAAAAACCATAGATGGTTTGGACTAGATGGACCTTTGTCTGTAAAAGAATGTGTCTGATCTTTAATATGCTGTCTAGGTTGGTCATAGCGTTTCTTCCAAGGAGCAAGCGTCTTTTAATTTCATGGCTGCAGTCACCATCTGCAGCGATTTTGGAGCCCAAGAAAATAAAGTCTCTTGCTGTTTTTAAGCAAGAGACTTGGTTTCCTCATCTATTTGCCATGAAGTGATGGGATCAGATGCCATGATCTTTGTTTTCTGAATGTTGAGCTTTAAGCCAGCTTTTTCACTCTCCACTTTCACTTTCATCAAGAGGCTATTTAGTTCCTCTTCGCTTTTTGCCATACGGGTGGTGTCATCTGTATATCTGAGGTTATTGATATTTTTCCTAGCAATCTTGATTCCAGCTTGTGCTTCAGCCAGCCTGGCGTTTCTCATGATGTACTCTGAATAAAAGTTAAATAAGCTGAGTGACAGTGTACAGCCTTGACCAAGTGCTCCTTTCCCGATTTGGAACCAGTCTGTAGTTCCAAGTCTGGTTTGAACTATTGCTTCTTGACCTGCATACAGATTTCTCAGGAGGCAGATAAGGTGGTCTGGTATCCCCATCTCTTTAAAAAAAAGCAAGGTACATACCTTAATTAAAAAACTACTTCATTGTGGGGCTTCCCTGGTGGTCTAGTGGCTGAGACCCCACGCTCCCGAGGTAGGAGGCTGGGGTTCGGTCCCTGGTGGGGGAACTAGATCCCACATGCCGCAGCTAAGGGTTTTCTTGGCGCAGCTGAAGACCCTTGTGCTGCAGTTAAGACCTGATACCGTCAAAGAATAAATCAATTTATGAAAAAAAGATACTTCATTGCTAAAAATGACAAGTGTTATCTTGGCTTCGGTGAGTTGTAGTGGGAGCATAACTGATGACGGAAATCACAACAAATATAAATGAGAAAGTTGGAAGTATTGCGAGAATTACCAGAATGTGATATAGAGACACAAAGGGAGGAAATGCAGTTGGGAAATGGTGCCAGTAGACTCGCTCGGCGTGGGGTAGCCACCAGCCTGAGAGATACGCAGTGTCTGTGAAGCACCGGGAAGCGCAGTGCACTAAAGTGAGGTCTGCCTTGGAAGACAATGCGGGCTAACTACCAAATATACCATCACTGTTGCGGGGTTTTTCTCTGTATTTTTTTAAATTATGAAAATATGATACTGCTGTGTTTTTAATAATAAAGAACTGGAAATGTCCTCGGTGACCGTCCGAGGGGAGCACAAAATAATCGTGGGGCCTTTTCCCAGCTGGAAGGCTTGCATCCTCCCCCACGCCCGGGGCCCTGCTGGCTCTCAGAGGGGACCTTGTGTAGGCCTGCAGCCTAGGGCACACCTCCCTCACACCCCCCCATGCCCCCCACCACTGTGAGACACTCTTGATAGCATCTCTGGGTCCATGGGGGATCCTTGGAGACAGCCGTGCCTGAGGACTCCGGCTCTCTCATTAAGTGAGCCAGCTGGATTTTTATTTTTTAATTTACTATTTAATTACTAAATATTTTATCTAATATTTATATTAAAATATAAGTCTCTTATTTAGTATTTTATTTAATATTTAAATCATTTAGTTTTAGGATTAGGCCAACTGGAGACAGGGCTTTGTCACTTGAAAAAGCCCTGACTCAGAGTATTTGCTCAGGACAGTCCCTGTCATCTCAGCGCAATTGTAATAGTGTTCCCCTTGTATTAAAAAGCAGAGCCATCACTTGCTGACAAAGGTCCATATAGTCAAAGCTATGGTTTTTCCAGTAGTCAGGTATGGATGTGAGAGTTGGACCATAAAGAAGGCTGAGCACGGAAGAACTGATGCTTTTGAACTGTGGTGTTGCAGAAGCCTCTTTTTTTTCCCTTTCATTTATTTTTATTAGTCGGAGGCTAATTACTTTACAATATGGTAGTGGTTTTTGCCATACATTGACATGAATCAGCCATGGATTTACATGTGTTCCCCATCCTGATCCCCCCCTCCCACTCCCCTCCCCATCCCATCCCTCTGGGTTGGAGAAGACTCTTGACAGTCCCTTGGACTGCAAGGAGATCCAATGAGTCCATCCTAAAGGAAATCAACCCTGAATATTCATTGGAAGGACTGATGCTGAAGCTGAAGCTCTAATACATTGGTCACCTGATGTGAAGAGCCAGCTCATTGGAAAAGACCCTGATGCTGGGAAAGACTGAGGGCAGGAGAAGAAGGGGATGACAGAGGATGAGATGGTTGGATGGCATCACGGACTCAATGGACATCAGTTTGAGTAAGCTCTGGGAGATGGTGAAGGACAGGGCAGCCTGATGTGCTGCAGTCCATGGGGTCCTAAAGAATCGGACACAACTGAACAACACTCTCAACAGGTCCTTGTTTAAATTTTTTTTCCTTCGAAGCTTGCAGGATCTAGTTCCCTGATCAGGGATTCAACCTGTGCCCTCTACAGTGGAAGGGCAGAGTCCTAACCACTGGACCGCCAGGGAGATTCCTGACTGGCTCCAGTTCAGGACAGAAATCTACAGCTGCCCGTGACTCATGCTCATCCCAGGTATTAATATCAAGCAGCCGCAGCCTCCTATAAAGAGGCCGAGTCTCCCCATCTGTCGGTGGGGATCAGAGAGCTGTCCTTGAGAAGTTACGGCTTTCTGTCAGGACTCCGCTGTGCTGGGCACGGAGCTGCCCTCAATAACTGAGTTCCTAGGATTAATTTTCAACATTTCAGCATAAAAATGTTAAAAGGAAAAGCATATATATATATGTGTTTTGGTTTTGGTCACACTCTGTGGCAAGCAGGATCTTCGTTCCCTGACCAGGGATCAAAGGCCCCTGGTGCTGGGAACACAGAGTCTTAACCCCTGGACCCCCAGGAAAGTCCCTCATGATGTTTGCAAAATACTGGAAGCCACACAACGATGTGTGGGTTGCGGGGCCTCCTGGAGAGAAGGTCAGGGAGGAGGAGGAAGGAACTCTTCATTCCCTGCACCTTCTCTGTGGTTTGAGTCATTCACATATTCAAATATTATTTGTGTAGTTAAGGCAAGTTTTTAAAGAGGCAGGTCCTGTGGGCGAAAAGCTGTCTCATGGATCTGCGCAGTGAGGAAGGCTGCACCGTCAGCCCACTTTCCAGGTAGGGAACCGAGCTCAGAGAAGAGATGGGGCTCTGCCCACGGAGTTGGAGCAGAGAGGCCTCATCCCGGTCTGGGAAGGGAAGGCTCTGCTTTTGTGAATTCCCAAGCCTTGGTGAAAGCTGACACAAGTTCTGCTAGAAACCTCTGCCTCTCACAGGATGGCACGGGCCTTGGATGCAGGTGGGGGTGGTGGGGAGCCCCTTCATCCCTGGCCAGGGGACTTGGATGGTCAGCCAGCTCTTCTGAGCAGCTTAACTGGGTAATTCAACTGACAAGCCCCTGGAGCCTGCTCTGAGGACCAGAGGTGAGTGGGCAGGAGAGGCTTCCTGGAGGAGGAGGCCACGTGAGACGCAGAGGAGTCAGCAGCACCCATCACATCACGCCCAGGACTCTGTGCAAGCACCCTGCCCCCCTCCTCGCCACTCCTTCCCCCCTCCCAGGGCCAGGTTGCCCCGGCCCCTCCAGGCTACAGCTTCAGCCTCAGCCTCCTTCCGTCCGAGGGGACCCTGTCAAAACAAGTCAACTCAGCCCTTCTGCTGGGAGCCCTCCCTGCTCAAATGTGCCGCCCACCTGCCTGGAAAACCCCTGCTCTGCCTCAAGGCCAGTTCTTCAGTTGCTCAGTCGTGTCTGACTCTTTGTGACCCATGGACTGCAACACGCCAGGCTTCCCTGTCCTGCACTAACTCCAGGAGTTTGCTCAGACTCATGCCCACTGAGTCAGTGATGCCACCCAACATCTCAGTCCTCAAGGCCGAACCCCTTCACATTCCAGGAGAACCTTGGCCTTCAGGCCCCAGAAGTCCGAAGGGACTCACTTCAGGTGAGTCCTGGCTAAAGAAGTGGGCCTTGCCCATCTAGCCTATCACCTACAGTGTCCTGCAGTCTTAGGGGTTTCTTCTCTGTCGGCTCATAGGGTGGGGCCTGCCTGTCCCGGGGGAGGGTAGTAGGTGCCCCATAAATGTGGGTGACTAAGTGCAGAAGGAGTTGATCAGGGTGGGGCTGGGGCGGGCTAGGAAGTGTGGGAGCAGGCTGGGTGGGAGCCCGGCAAGGCCCAGTCACCCCGTGGGAGAGCAGGCCGGCCCCTGAAGGGGCTGATTCACTCCTGCTGCACCAGGGTCCTGGACACCAGGGAGCCCTGGGCGCGAGGGGACCCAGCCGGGGCCCAGCCCAGGCTGGCAGGAGCCCACAGAACTCGGACCTGGCTCCTCCTGGGGGAGGCCAGCTGGCAGAGCAGGACGCAGGGCGTGGGCTTGCTGTGTCCGAGAGCCTCCCAGCGCAGAGGGGCTGGACTCCCGCCTGGCTGTGCCTTTAAGCCCAGGCTGCCCCCTGAGGCCAGTGAGCATCCAGAGGGGCTTCCGCCAGGCCTCAGCTGCTCTGGGGTGGGGGGGGATGCCCCCACTTCGACCTCCGGCTTTGTTTTCCACGTCCCCTTGGGTAAATAGTTGTGGTCGGCAGTGAAGTGAGTCAGCAGGGGAAACTGAGGCCTGGCCCTGGCCATTCAGCTCAGCCAGCCGCGCACAGGAGCCTCCGCCTTCCCAAGCCCCCAGGCGGTCGGGGTCTGGATGCCGCGTCCTCACTATCACTTTCTCGGGAGACACCAGGGGAGGCAGCACCAATGGCGCCAATGGAGGGGGGCGGGCATGAGCGTCAACTAGGTTTACAGGACTCGTCAGGTCCGGCGCTTGGGGAGGGGGTCCCCTTATCGGATCCCGCTGTGCAGCCACAGGGGGGCGGCGGGGGGCGGGGGGTGGGGGGTGGGGGCGGCCACGCCCTGACTCAGTTTCCCGGTCCGCTCAATCCGGGACGCGGCGTCCGGTCCCACCGCGCGGCACGGGCCGACACCGCCACCTGGCGGCCCCGCGCGTCAGCGCAGCCCGCCGGCCGTCTCCGGGCCCCGCGAGGGAGCCGGGCGCCTCGGTCACCGGAGGACGGGCGTCATCTGAGCGCCCTTGCCCCGCGTCGGGGTCCACGAACAGCGCCCGCCCCCCCGCCCTCCACTCGCCCTGCGGCCGCCACCGACCCCTTCCCATTCTGGGTCCGTCTCTGCCGTGACAAGCGTGCCCATCTTATGCCTGTGGCCACTCGGCCGCCCCCTCGGGGCCCTCGAACCCCGCTTTCCTTTCCCCGTGCGCGGTCACCCAGGGTGAGCGGCAACCCCCCTTTCCTAGTGCGCGAGGCCACTGCCCCGAGAGGCCACTGCGAAAGTGGCGGGGGCCGAAGTGGCGCCCCTCCCTGCGTTACCCATCCAGGCACCTCCCCTCCTGGGGTGCCCCCCTCCAGGGAGGCCTCGGACCCCAGCAGGGCGCAGGGTGGGGAGGGCAGCAAGGCCTCTAGCCCAACAGAGGCCCCGGTGCCCCGCCTCGCCCCAGCCCTCCGCAAAGGCCTCCCCTCCCCCAGGGAACAGAACTTCCCGCCAGCTGTTGCCTCTCCCGGAATGCAGTCCACCCAGCTGAGCCCGCCTGGGCAAGCGGTCTAACTGCCCTCACCAGGGCAGAGTTCAGCCTACCTCGGGCCCATCTTACAGGATGCTGGCGCTGAGATCAGAGTGTCCGGAGAAGCAGGCCCCAAGGTGCCTGCCTGGGAGGTGGCCTGGTGGAAAACAGGTTGGTTGTGGCCCCCTGCTGTGCCACCCACCCCATGGCACCTGCCCCAAGCCTGTCTCCTGCTCCTACACCAGGGGACAATGGACAGCTCATGCCTGGCAGAGCCCTCGGAGGGTCTACTGTGGTCTGGAGGGGAGGCTCAGGGATCCCCCCGGGGACCGCTTCTCACTCTGCCACCCCTTCTCCAATGGGGAGCTGAGGCCCTGCAGAGGCAGGGAGGGCCTTGTCAGTTGGCACAAGGGCCTGAGCTTTCCGGATGACCCCTGTGGAAGGAGCATGGAACGGGGCTGCGAGGAGACAGGTCAGTAAGGCCTGGGAGGGACTTCTCTCCAAGGACCGGGAGGGCTGGGCAAGCTGGCCAACTCCAAGAGCAGTGAACAGGAAGGGGGCGGAAGTGTTGGAGGGGCGAGTGAGCTGCAGTTAGTTTGCCAATAAGCCCTGAGAGACCGAAGAGTCTTCCACACGTGTATTGGTCATCTACTGCCGTGTAAGAAACACCCCCCACATCGGTGGCTTGAAACAGTGATTGCTTATTTCTCACCATCCTCTGGGTTGACTGGACGGTTCTTCATATTTAGCTGGCTGAGATCATTTATGCAGCTGCAATTAGCTGGGGGCTCCAAGGGGGTGAAACGTCCAAGGTGGCTTTATCCACACAGCTGCAGTTGATGTTAACTGTCAACTTGGCAGTCGAATAAATACATATTTTTTAAATAATAAAATATACAGAAGGATATTGCATAGGTTATATGCAAATACTGTGTCACTTATTATTTATTTTTGGCTGCAGCGCATGACCTGTGGAAACTTAGTTTCCTGACCAGAGACTGAACCTGGGCTCAGGCAGTGAAAGCTCCGAGTTCTAGCCACTGGACTGCCAGGGCCACCGTGTACCAGGGACTTGAGCACCCTCGGATATTGGCATTTGCAGAGGTCCTGGCACCAGCCCCTGCGCTTTGCCCTCCTCTACTTGGCCTCTACACAAGGCTAACTTGGGCTTCTTCACAGCATGGCAGCTGCATTCCACTGAGACAAGCTTCAGTATGCAAGAGCTCATCAAACCTCTACTTCCATCACATTTGCTAGTATTTCATTGGCCAGGATAAGTGACATGACCGAGCCCAGAGTCAGCGTGGAATGTGACTTCCCCAGGACATGAATACCAGGAAGCATGAGCCATTGTGGGCCACCAACTTTACAGTTTACTGAGTGGGAAAGGAAGGAAGACAGACAAGAGACAGGAGAGCTTCGGGGGTCAGAATAACCAAGGAGGCCTCCTGAAGCAGGAAGGGCTTGGCTAAAGAGGGCTGGGAGCTCTGTTCTCCACCCTCAACCCCATCCCACCCCCACCCCGCTCCATCCTGGGGCCCATGGAGGCTGGAGGATAACCATCCAGTGAGTAAAGATACAAACTGGGAAAACATCTGGAGATGCATGCTCTGTGGACAATGAAAATAGAATGATGTAATAGGGTGACTGGATGTGGGGTTGGGGCACCTGCTTTAGATAAGGTGGTCAGGGAAGGCTTCTCAGAAGAGGTGACAATTAGGCTGAGTTCAGACCAACAAAAGGAGCCAGGCCTGGGGAGTGCAGGGGAAATGAATCGCAGGCTAAAGCACCAGCCCTGAGATGGGAATGAGCTTGCCGCATTTGAGGATTAGCAGACTGATCAGGGTGGCAAGAGAGGTGGGCAAGGGGGCAGGGTGGGTACAGTCGGATCATGCTGAGTCTTCTGTGTGCTGTGTCATGCTTAGTCGTTTAGTCGTATCCAACTCTTTGCGACCCCCTGGACTGTAGCCCCCCAGGTTCCTCTGTCCATGGGATTCTCCAGGCAAGAACACTGGAGTTGGTTCCATTTCCTTCTCCAGGGAATCTTTCCGACCCAGGGATCTCACCCACATCTCATACCTCTCTTGCATTGACAAGCAGATTCTTTACCACGATTCGCCTGGGAAGCCCCTGTTGAGTCTTAAAGGCCTGGACACTGAGGTTGCATTTTCTCCAAGGGCAGCACAGTGTCTCCCAAGGAACAACGTGACCCAACCCAAGTCAGGGCTCAGCGTCTCCACGGTAGGTGCTCAGTGCTACTACGGAGCAGCTACTGTCTGCCAGGCACTGTTCCAGGCACTTGGGACTCACTGGTGATCAAAACAGAGAACCGCCCCTGCCCTTGTGGAGTGTGGTTTGATATGGGATTTAAAAAAAAAATCACTGCTGGAACTTCCCTAGCAGTTCAGTCATTACAATCCATGCTTCCTGTGCAGAGGGGTTTGATACCTGATCAGGGAACTAAGATCCCACAAGCCATGAAGTGCAGCCAAAAGATTAAAAAAAAAAAATTAAAATCATCACTGAAATGGAACAAAAGGAGGTGGCTGAGTGCGAGGAGAGAAAACTGAGGAGATGGAACTGTCAGGTCTAGGAAGCAGGAGTGAAGGGTAAGAAGATAAATTCAAGAATGAGCTTGGGAGATCATGATCTTGGGTTAGACAAAGATGTCTCAGCTTTTTTCCCTATAAAACAAATAAAAAGATTTTGATAAATTGGTGGTTGTTGTTCGTTGTTGTTCAGTCGCTCAGTCGTGTCCGACTCTTTGCAACCCCATAGACTGCAGCCCGCCACACTTCCCTGTCCTTCACCATCTCCCGGAGTTTGCTCAAACTCACGGCCATTGAGTCAGTGATGCCATCCAGCCATCTCATCCTCTGTCATCCACTTTCTCCTCAATCTTTCCCAGCATCAGGGTCTTTTCCAATGAGTTGGCTTTTCACATCAGGTGGCCTAAGTATTGGAGCTTCAGTTTCAGTATCAGTCCTTCTAGTGAATATTCAGGATTGATTTCCTTTATGATTGCTGTCCAAGGGACTCTCAAGAATCTTCTTCAGCACCACAGTTCAAAAGCATCAATTCTTCGGTGCTCAGCCTTCTTTATGGTCCAGCTCTGACTACTGGAAAAACCAACTTTGACTAGACTGTCGGGACAGTGATGTCTCTGCTTTTTAATACGCTGTCTAGGTTTGTCATAACTTTTCTTCCAAGGAGCAAACGTCTTTTAATTTCATGGCTGCAGTCACTGTCCACAATGATTTTGGAGCCCGAGAAAATGAAATCTGTCCTGTTTCCATTTTTCCCTGTCTATTTGCCATGAAGTGATGGGACCAGATGCCATTTGATCTTAGTTTTTTGGATGTTGAGTTTTAAGCCAACTTTTTCACTCTCCTCTTTCACCCCTTCCCTGGAGAAGGACACGGCAACCTATTCCAGTATTCTTGCCTGGAGAATCCCATGGACAGAGGAGTCTGGCGGGCTATGGTCCAAGGGATCGCAAAGAGTGAGCCACGACTGAGCCACTATCACTCATCACTCTGTCACCTTCACCGAGAGCCTCTTTAGTTCCTCTCCCCTTTCTGCCATTAGAGTGGCACCACCTGCATATCTGAGGTTGTTGGTATTCCTCCTGACAATCTTGATTCTTGAAATCATGAAAATGAAAAAGATGCACCATATCAACTCTTGACAAGGAAGTGGAGTAGCTGGAACTCTCATCCGTTGGGAGTGGGGTGCAGCCACCTTGGAAACCTTTGGCAGTTTCTGGATGACCCAGCAATTTCACTCCCAGGTATATATCCAAGAGAAATGAAAATATATGTTCCCACAAAGACTTGTACATTCACAGCGTCATTGTTCATCACAGTCCAAAGATGGGAGCATATGTCCACAAGCCATTAACTGGCAAGTAGATTAATAAATTGTGGTCTGTCCACATAACAGGAAATTATTCACCAATAAAAAGGGACAAACTCTGGACTTTCCTGGTGGCTCAATGGTGAAGAATCCACCTGCCAATGCAGGAGACAAGACTTCAGTCTGTGATCCAGGAAGATGCCACCTGCTGCAGAGTAACTAAGCTGGTGCACCTCAGTTATTACGCCTGCGCTCTGGAGCCCAGGAGTCGCAACTACTGAGCCCACACGCAGCGTCTACTGAACCCCACACACCTAGAGCCAGGGCTCCTAGAGCTCGGCGCTAAAAAAAGCCACCGCAAGGAGAAGGCCGCTCTCCGCAAGTAGAGAAAAAGGGCCTTCCAGCAGTGAAGACCCAGCACAGCCAAAGATAAACATTTATTTAATTAAAAAAAATTTTTTAAAGGAACAAAGTCTGATACATGCCACAACAAGGAGGAACCTCAAAAATACGATGCTAAGTAAAAGAAATCAGACACTCCAATGGTCAACAAGAATATGCTGCACACTTAAAGTTGCATTAGGAGGATAGATCTTTTCACAATAAAATACAACTTAAACAAAAGAAAATCTTAGAAGGAATCCCTAAATAGCTTGGGGCTTCCCTGCTGGCTTAGATGATAAAGAATTCACCTGCAGTGTGGGAGACCTGGTTTTGATCCCCATGGATGGAGGAGCCTGGTGGGTTACCGTCCATGAGGTTGAAAAGAGTCAGACACAACTGAGTGACTAAGCACATCACACACACACACACACAAAGAAACCAAACACAAAAGAGTACATATTGTATGGTTCCATTTTAGCAGTGCACAGAAAAAGCAAGTATATAGGTAGCAGGTCAATGCTTGCTGAGGGCTGGGGTGGGAGCAGGGATTAACTGCAAAGAGGTGCTAGGAACATGGGTGGGGAGGGGGCTGGAATGACCTAGAACTAGACTGTAGTGGTGGCTGCACCATTCTATAAACGTGCTGAAGATCACTGGGTTGTGCCCTTCCAACTTGGGAAGCTTCATGGCACAAAAGCGGTACAACAAAGCTCTGAGAAGGAGAAAGAAACCAGGGCTAGGCCTTCAGCGCGGGTGGGGCTCAGCTGAGAGCACACCCTGCTGGAATTGGCCCCAGCCTTCCGGGTTTCAGATCCCAGACCCGCGGGGGCCTGTGCAGGGTCGTGGCTCCCTGGGTGCCACCCTTGCCCCTTAGGCCAGGAACCCCAGTAGGGTAGGAGCCCAGATGATGAGGGATCCCTTCTAAGCTGTTTACAGAAAACCCGCCGTGAGTGAATGAGGCCTGCTGTGAATGATCAAGGCTCCAAACCAGCAGATGTCACCCCCCAAGTCTGAATCCTCCTAACCTGGGGAAATCAGTTTCCTCCCAGTAAGGAGCTCCAGCCCCAGGGGAGGCCCTGCCCAGCTGCACAGGTGAAGCAGCAATTAGGGAGGCTTCTCTGTTGGGGTGGGGGCCTGCTTGTCAGTTAGGAGTAGGGGGGCAGAGGAGAGGGGAGTGAGGGAAGGAGGGTGGGGGAGAGGAGGGGGGGAGGAGGGCGGAGGAGGGGGGAGTAGCCGCCGGACAGACACAGGTCACCTTCCAGAACATCGGCTTTACTCAGGCATTTGGGGTGAGAAGTGGAGAATGGAGTAAATGCATAAAACCGAAGTCTTGTCACTGAAGCACCCCCGCGTTACAGGGACAGAGCGCGGAACCTCCACGGCACTTGGTTTCGGGAACTAAGGGGTTCTGTGCCAGCAGCCCCCGTCTGAGCCCACTGGCCCCCACACCTAAGGGGCTGCTGATGGGCGAGGTGGTTTTCCATCTGCCACTGTGGGGTCAGCAAGGGTGGCATCCGTGGCTGCCTGCCAGGCCCTCCAGGTTGGCAACGTGCACGCCAGCCTCTCACCCCAGAGCCCTGCGCTCATCTGTTCCCTCTGAGTCACAGAGCAGCGTGGGAGGGAGACAGGCAGGGCGAGGAGCCGTGTGCCCACTTGACAGAAGGCAGCACTGACACCAGGAGAGGCCGGGGGCCGCGAGCAGAGGGGGCGCGGCACTGAGGGTCCCGCTGGAGGACTGTGGCCCCAGCCCCTCGTGGTCCTCTGGGTTGGATCTTGATTCCAGCTGCCTAGCCACTGCCAGGCAGTAGCTTGGGTATCTTGAGGTGGGGGGGAGCGCGGCTTCTCTCACGTGTCCCCCAGGATGAGGAGCGCTCGGGGAGGGATGCGGCTGCACCCAGAGTCCCTGGAGCCTGGGGTGTCCCCGGAGATGTCAGAGCCACCACCCTGGGAGTAGGGGTTGTTTATACCGCCAGGCCGAGTCACTGCATCCTTCCATCAGTCAGTCTGTCTGACACCTGGCGACCTGGGATGGGGGAGGCGGGGGTGCAGCCAGGTGCTTCTGAGAACAGATGCTGGGTGGGCGCAGGGGCTTTGGGACACGTCAGCAAAGGCTGAGCAGGCGAGCTCCCGCCCCCTTCCTTTCAACTGGGAAGAAGGCACTGTGTTCTTTTATGGGTCTGAGTGAGATTTCCTCACTCAGGGCTTAAGCTACTTCAAAAATATTTGGGGCCCCTGCACTCCCATGAGGTGTCAAGTCACAAACCCCAGGGCCTGCTCTGCACCCAGACCTGGGGGTTCCTTGTGAAGTCTCCTTAAAGGAGACACCCTGGGAAAGGAAGTCAGACGGACCCAGCCGGAAACCCGAAATGCCAGTGTGTGCTATGTTTAGTCGCTCAGTCGTGCCCGACTCTTTGTGACCCCGTGGACTGCAGCCCACCAGCCTCCCCTGTCTATGAGAGCCTCCAGGCAAGAATACTGGAGTGAGTTGCCATGCGCTCCTCCTGGGGATCTTCCGACCCAGGGACTGGTGAGCAGGTTCTTTACCCACTGAGCCAGGGGCTTTCATGAGATGGAAGTTAAGTTTTCTCTCATACTGCAGATGGTTAGAGGTGGGCAGGGCAGCATCGGGAGCCTGAGCTCCTTCTATACATGGCTCTGCCATGCACAGTTTTATGTGAAAAATCAGCTGTAGTCCAAGATGGCTGCTGAAGCTCCTGCCATTGTACCTGCATTACAGGCAGCAGGAAGGAGAATGGGGAACTGAATGTGCCTTGTCCTTTAAAAACCCTTTCTGAAATGAAAGACTGTTTACATCTAGGCCAAAACTATATAGCCACACCATACCTAGATGTAAGAGGGGCTGGGAATTAGTTCCAGGCAGCAAATGCACAGACAGACCTTCAGCGGTTTTACATCCTTGGACACTGGAGGTGGCGGGGTGGGGACAGGAACCTGAGGGGCAGTGAGAAGTCTCTGCCCCAAGCTCTGACAAGCTGTGTGTCCTTGGGCAAGCCCCTTCACCTCTCTGAGCTCCTGCCTGACTCTGTGAACCAGGCCTGTAGGAAGACTGTCTCCAAGGCCCTTCTCTGCTCCGACATCTCATGATACCCAGGGAGGCTGAGACCAAGGGTACAACAGCTCCTTTTAAAAAGTGCCTGTTTCAAGACGTACAGATCTGCAACAGCTTAAAACGTGACTGTTGATTTTCAAACTGCAAACTGATTAACACAGCCTGGGAGACCTTTTGGGGAGGGGGGCATGGAAGGTTCCCAAGGTCTTCCTGAGACAGGAGGGATCTGAGGGGGCGGAAGTTGGCTGGGCAGTCCTCTCTTAGGGCCGTGGAGGCGGCAGGGGAAGAGAGGACCAGAGCTGGGATGGGTGCCTTTGGGGAGGGGCTCTGGGGCGGGTGAAGAGGGACAGCGGGGAGGGGGGGGCGCACCCCCAGGAGCTGGGATGGCTCTCCGGGGGTGGGGGAGCAGGGAGCAAAGAAATCTTGGGTTGTTTTCCTCCCAAGATTTGCTGTTTCTTTTTTCTTTAATATCTATTTTATTTATGTATGTATTTGGCAGCGCTGGGGATCTTTTCTTAGCTGTGGGTGTGAGATCTAGTTCCCTGGCCAGGGATCAAGCCCAGCCCCCTGCTCAGTGTTATTAGCCACTAGATCACCAGGGGAGTCCCCCTAGAGCTCCCTTTTCTCCTAATGGCATCCCTTGTACAACTGTGATAACAAATATTAAAGAGCTCTAGAGACTTCCCTGGTGGTCCAGTGGTTAGGACAAACTCGACACTCTCACTGCCCAGGACCTGGGTTCAACCCCTTGTCAGGGAAGGAAGATCCTGCAAGCCACGCAGTGCAGCCAAAAAACAAATAAAAGAGCTCTTCAAAAAACTGAGGAGTCATCTGACCTGCTGGAATTGGAGAGCTGGGGCTTTGGGACACCCCACTTGCTGTGCTCAGGCCCCTGTGGGGCTGGCAGGAAGGGGTAGGCCCTGGGGAACTGCAGGGGGTCTGCTGTGAGGCAGGCCAGGGGGTGGCTTGTGACTCGTGTGTAATCAAAGGGTGATTCCTGGCAGCCAGGCCTTGGAAGCAGCCCCTCCCTCTCCCTTCCTGTCCCTTGACCCCCACCTCTGTGGGGTGACCCCGGCGGTCAGGAAGCTGGGAAGCCTGGCCCCGTGATGCAGCAGATTCCCTAGTCCTCCTCCAGGCCTGAGCAAGGCCCACGGGTGCCTGGACTTTCTATGGGATGGGGTGAGGGGTTAGGAGGGGAAGAAGCACATTCTCCCTGTCTCAAGGTGGGGGCTGAAGCTGTTTGATACAAAAGACACGTGACCCTGGTGAGTAACAGCAGGGTTTAAAGTTCCCAGCCCTCCACGTGCCAGCTGGGTAAACCCAGGCCAGTTTCACAGCCTCTCTGTGCCTTACTTTTCTCATCTGCAAAATCGAGAGCCAAGTGAGACCCTCACAGCAGCTCTCGGAGCGGCCCACGTGCGTGCCTGGTGTTCGAGCCCGTCTCCCAGTCGGGTCTGACTCTGCAACCCCGAGGACTGGGGCCCGCCAGGCTCCTCTGTCCGTGGGATTCTCCAGCCGAGAATGCTACAGTGGGTTGCCATGCCTCCCTCCAGGGGATCTTCCTGACCCAGAGATCGAACCCGGGTCTCCCGCATTAGTGAAAGCTAATAGGATGGCTGAGGGTAGTCAGTGATGATGACGGGAGATGCAAGGCCCCCGAGCCGCCCTGATGAAAGCCAAGGGCCCTGGCCACACCACAGCCTCACGGACGAGTCCGGAGCACACGGGCCCGCCCGCTTCTCCTGCTGAGGCAGAAACAGGAGACCATGTGGAGATGAGACTCGTTTGAAAGGCAGACAGACGCCAGTCTGCTGCCGCCCGTATCCCCACCTGGACTCTGAGGACAGCAGGACTGACAGAGGGCTTCTGGGGTCCCCCGACTCCTCAGACCTCAACTGCAATGGAGAGGTGACCTCCAAGGGGAGCCAGGAAACAGGGGGCTCCTCCACCACCAGCGGGTGGTGGTTGGGGCAAGAATGTTGTGGGTGCTCAACACAGTCCTCTCCATGGACCCACAAGGCCTGCGACCAGCTGCCCCGAACTGCGCCCAGCCGAGCCCCCTGACCAACACCCTGGGGGCCCGGGGAGCAGGCTCTGTGCTCTCAGCAGCCCCAGGCCAGGGGCAAACCCACTTTCTTGAAATCTGAACCCCTCTCTCCATGGGTCCCTGCTTTGGACAGTTTCCTTCTTCAGGCAGGAAGCTTCTTCCAGCAGTTCCCCCCTCCTCCCAGGGCAAGACCTGCAGTCCATTCCTGCCCCTGACAGCCTGACGGACCTGCATCTCGTCAGGGGCCCCAGAGGCCCCGTGCACGCAAGCTTAGTCCTGTCCAGGCCTCTCTAGCCCCACGGACTGTAGCCCTCCAGGCCCCTCTGTCCATGGGATGTTCCAGGCAGGAATACTGGAGCGGGGATCCTTCTCCAGGGGATCTTCCCCGCCCAGGGATCGAACCCGTGTCTCCTGTGTCTTCTGCATTGCAGGCGGAGTCTTACCACTGTACCACCTGGGAAGCCCTGAAGGCTCACTGACCAGCCTTTAAATCAGCTCTGCCACTTCCAGGCAGTGTGGCTTCAAGCAAGTCACTTAACCTCTCGGAGCCCACTTCATTAGTAAACTGGGGATAACCTAGGATTCTCATGAGACTACAAATAGCATCTGTTGATTTGTGTGTGTTCCTGTCCCTCAGACTCTCCTACTGTCCGAAGTACGTTTGCTCGGCAGCTCTTGGTGCTGTGTCCTTGGCTCCCAGAGCAGGAGGTGTAGGCCCCCGCCCTTGGGGGTGTCCACTTCAGTGGGGATAGGTGATCAGGCTGATGATCACATATTCATAGCTCTGGCTGATGAATTACTTCCAACTGAGGAGGAACGGGAGGGGCCAGTCTAAGGACTGACAGATGGGGAGGAAGGCAGGCCTTGCTGGCAGGGGCTCTGGCAAGGGCAGAGGCCTGAGGTGTGAATCTCAGAGCTGCAGCGTGCAGGCCAGTGGGGGAGGCAGGGGCAGCCTGGGCAGGCAGGAAGGTGCACCTGTGGGGCTGAGCTGCGGGGAGGGGCTGGCCCAGACAGTGGGGGGCTTGAGGGGACCTCCTGGCCCCTGCACTGTCCACCCCCACTCCCTGGTGTTCCTATGGAGAAACAGGCCATGTGCAGAATCTGCAGGGAGTCCAGCCACTGCCCTCCAGGGCCTGCACTGCCGGCCTGGCCTTCCAAGACTGACGGTAGGAGGGTTGGGCCCCAAATCCCAGCCCTAAAGTAGACCTGGATCTTGTAGAAGTTTCCAGATGTTTAAAAGCCAGCCACCAGCCCCACCCGCTTTGAAGTTCTTGGCACTCCATTCCCAAGGCCACCAGGCTAATGGGGGAGAGGGGCAGGCCACATGTCAGGCTGGCACATCCAGATGTTCTCTGGTCCTCACCTCAGCCCTTGAGGTGGGTTATTCCCACTCCGCAGGCTGGAGACCGAAACCGGGCAAGTGTGAAACGCTAGGGCTTTTATTGACCCCTGGGGGCTCAGGTCCCCGACTGACTCTAGGCCTGGCCCCAGCCACAGTTTGGGACTCCTCGAGGCTCTGCGGGGGTCCATGGTCTGATTAGAACATCACTTGATGCTCAAGTCAACAAAGCTCCTCCCAGAGACCCTGGGGTGCGCCCCACCCCCGCCTAGAGCGAGCTCTGGGCATGCCTTCTGTGCCCGTGACCACGGAGCTCCTGAGGCTGGGCACAAGCCAGCTCCCAGCTGCCCAGGCAGGGTGTGCAGGGTCCCTGACAAGCGGTGGGCGTGGGGATGTTTCGTTACATCAGCCCCCGAAACCCCTCAGCGCGAAGGGAAGGGCGGGTGCGGAGGGCACCCTGGGAACTAAGACGCTGGAGGCTCCGGAGGCCCCGCCCCCCGGGTCTCCCGAGGCCCCGCCCCTCCCCCGGGTCTCCCGAGGCCCCACCCCCGGTCTCCAAAGACCCCGCCCCACCCCACCCCGGTCTCCCAAGGCCCCGCCCCGCCTGGAGCTGCCGCTGGGGCCAGGGCCGGCTTGGCCTCCAGGTCACTGCAGTCCCGTGCCGAGAAGGATGGGTGGGTCAGTGGGTGGACTCCGCCGGCCCTGGTGTCCTCAACCGGATAAGGCGCTGTTGCTCCCTCCCGGTGACCCTGCAGGGCAAGGACAGGAGACTTCAGGGTGGGATTGAGCTCCCACAGTGGGATTCACTCACCCAGGATCAGAGACCCGGAGACTCCGAGAACAGAGCCCCAAGGTTCCGCAGGAAGAGCTCCATCCTGCCTGCCATTGCTTCTGAGGCCTCGGACCTGGGGGACTGAAAGAAAAGCGCTCAGCTGCCTGAAGGACGGGGACGATTTCACACGACCCCCAGCAGCCCAAGCTCTGGAAGCCTTCCTTGGTCCAGGCTTCCCTGTCCTGGGGTTCTGGAGTCTGAGAGTCCAGGAGCTGGGTTCTGAGGTCCTGGGTTCTAGCACCTGGGGTCCACAACCCCTCTAGTGACCTGGGAAGGAGGTGAGGGGTCTGGGGTGCAGAGGGGGCCCCCAAAGTCCAGGAGATCCAACTGCGTGAAGCCCAGCCCTGCCCAGGCCACTCGTTTTACAGAAGTGGAGACTGAGGCCTGGGCCTTTGGGGCCGGCGGGCATCTGTCCCAGGGCACTTTTGAGCGGGGATCTGGTGTGCGGGAGGCGGGGCGGGGAAGGCGACCCTGGGCCTGAGATGACCCTTCCCCTCCTCCACCAGCTTTACCAGAAGGTAAAGCATCTGCCTGCAATGCGGGGAACGTATCCCTGCGTAGGGATGATCCCCTGGAGAAGGAAATGGCAACCCACTCCAGTTCTCTTCCCTGGAGAATCCCATGGATAGAGGAGTCTAATAGGCTATAGTCCATGGGGTCCCAGAGTCAGACACGACTGAGCGACTTCCCTTTCTTTCCTCCACCAGCTGGAGGCGCTGCCCTCGGGGCCGGCCTCTCCGGGTGGGGGGGGTGATGGAGGCCCTTCCTGGGGAGGCCGGGCTGCCCGCTCTCCCGAGCCCGCAGCTTCCGCCCCCGCCCGGTCTCCTCCTCCGGAGCTGGGACTCGCTGCCTGCTGCCAAGAACGCCCACAGCCTGCCAGGCCGGTGGGGGAGGACGCGCGGGCCCCACCCCAGCCCATCCGCACGGATCCTCCGGGCCCTGGGCGAGTCTTCTTGGGGGAAACTGAGGCCCAGGGGGCGGGGCGGAGGAGTCAGGGGCCCCCGGGCCCCCGGGGTCCGCAGGAGTTTTAGAGGCTGTGCTTTAGTGGGGTCTCTTCACCGGCCTCTTTTCAACCGTGAGAGTGTTGAAGGGGAGGCTGCCGGGCTTGGAGCCAGGGTCGGGGTGGAAGGGGGAGTTGGCAGGGGACCTGGCAGGAGGCCCGGCAGGGGGGAGAAGCCAGGGCCCCTCTCGGGGCTCCCTCCTGACGCCTGCCTCCCCTCAATTCTCAGCCCCCCATCCATACCCGTGATTCTCCAGCAGGCTGCCGGGCGGGCTCGGAGGGTGCTGGGGCCCAGCGGGGCTCAGGGCTGCTCTGGGAGGCCAGAGGCACCACATCCCCAGGCTGCAGGGAAGAGGGTCCTGATGGGAACCGGGGGGCGGGCTGCTGCTCACACACGGCCTTTTAGGAAGAGTAAGCGTTTCCCTTGCAGCTTTGTCCTGCGGTGTTTGGCAGAGTGGTGTTTGAATTCAGAAAGAAAGGCCAGAACTTTTCTTCCCCCAGCTATAGACTGGCCCAGGGGTCATGTGTGTGTGTGTGTGTGTGTGTGTGTGTGTCCTCACTGGGTCAAAGTCACGCCTGCACTCTGGTTGAGCGTGTTGGGGACAGTCTTACAAGGGCACGTTTGTGAGTATGTCCTGGGCTGTGGGCAAGGATGTGATCCGAGGTGGTAAATCGCTCCCTGACTCACACACACACTTGGGTATTGGGACATCCAGGTCAGACTTCCTGTCCCAAACATGCCCCCGCCCCTCCATCAGCTTGTCTGGAGTTCCTCCTGAGCATCTTCTTGTTTTTGTTTTTTTAATATTTATTTCTTTTATTTTGGCTGCAACGGGCCTTTGTTGTGGTACTCGAGATCTTTAATTGTGGCTTGTGGGATCTAGTTCCTTGACCAGGAATCAAACTCAGCCCCCTGCATTGGGAGCAAGGCATCTTAGCCACTGGACCACCAGGGTTATCCCTGAGCGTCTTCTGAGTGGTACACATGTTCCCTAAGATGAAGGGGTCATGCCCAAACCTGAAAAACAGACGGGGCTGCGTGGCAGCTGAGTTACCTGCTCCCGCAAGCAGGGTTTTGACGCAGGCATGGCACACGCTGACACATGAGAGGCGCTCACATGGCCTGCCCAGGACGCTGAGACTGGATAGGCTGCGGGGGGCTCCTGTCTCCCGTTCTGCTGTCCTCCTTCCTTGCGAGGGGGCCCCAGCAGGGCTGGTGGAGCTCGGCCCCCAGCTTCAGCTCCCTCCTCCTCTGTGTCCCTGGCTGGGCAAGGGTCCGTCCTCCCCAGAGATTTCGTTGTATCCAGTTCTCTCTGCTCTCTCTTCCTTTCTTTCCTTTCGCACTTTCTTCATCTTAATCCCTTTAAGCCCCCTGAGGCCTCAAGCCTAGACCTGGTCAGTCTCTCTTAAACTGTGTCTCACGTGCCAGAGCAGGGATCAGAGACCCCGCGGGACGGATGGAGGAAGGGGGGAGCCCCCACTGGGCACCCGGGCTGCGCGGCTCACTCCTTCCCACGAGGCTCACGCAGGAGGCCAGGAACTGAGGCTCCCGGTGTGAAAACCTTGCTCAGAGCCCAGGGCCACCGGTCTCCCTCTCAGACACCTGAGGGTTGGCCTTCCCGGGCTTTTTCCTCCACACACACACACACACAAATCTATTTTAAGACTACATTACTGTAAAGAATGTATTAATAATATATTTGAAATGTTTCCTTCATCCTAAAAGTTCCTTTTTCTCCACCCATTCTGATTTTAGATAAAATTGAACCATTTCATGGCTCCCACAGATACTGTGGCCCCAGCACTGAGTTGCTGTGTCTGAGGAAGAGGCAGCTGGCCTGGCAGGCTCCTCCCCGGAAGGGGACTTGAACCCAGGTCTTCTGAACCCCCAACCTCTTCTCCCCCCGAGTCAGCCAGTTTGGGGAAAGTTTCTTAGTAGCCACCCTATGGCTTGGACTGTCCTGTTTCTTAGTGCTTGTAATAACAATGCTAATTAATAATAATAATTATTATTAATCATCACATTACTATAACTCCTTCACAAAGTCTTTGACTCTTCCCAAGCCCTTTCTTCTCTGTTATCTTATTCCCCCAACAATCCTGGGAAGAGCAAGGAGAGCCATCTTTACTTCTGTCTTAGAGCTGGGCCAACTAGGACGCAGAGGACGGGTAAGCAGTGCCGGCTGGTAGGACCGGAGCCCTGGGCTCTGCACATCCTCTATCTGCCCTCTATCTGGGTGAGCAGGTGGCAAGGAGGGGCCTTGGAAATGTACCTGGGTGAGGTGGAAGGTTGGAATTTAAAGGGCAGAAGGGGGAGCTATGAAAGGAGGAGTTGGCAGGTGGGGCACAGGGATGGGTGAAGGGGAGGGGCGGGCAGGTGTCAGCAGGGGTGGGACGGATACCTTCCGGCTGCCCATGGGGACAGGAAGAGTCCAGGGCAGCCTTCTGGAAGGAGCTGAATGGAGGCGGGGGGCAGTGCAGTTACTGGGAGGGAGAAAAGGGGACCCCGGGGGGCATGTGAGAGGCACAACCACTGAGCCTCGGTGACGGATGGGACACAGAGCTTCACGTGGGGGTGGGCAGGGATGCTCCCTCAGTTGAAGCTCTTAAAAACCCCAGAGGCTGGAAACACCATTACCATGTGGGTAATTAAACCACAACCATGAGTCAGCTCTTCACTGACTCACTGGAAAAGACCTGGTGCTGGGTAAGATTCAGGGCAGGGGGAGAAGAGGGCGGCAGAGGGTGAGCTGGATGGCATCACACTCGATGGACAGGAGTTTGAGCAAACTCCGGGAGATAGTGAAGGACAGGTCAGCCTGGAGTGCTGCAGTCCACAGGGTCCCAAAGAGTCGGACAAGACTGAGTGACTGAACCACAGTTCAGAAGTGATGATCCTATCAAGTCAGCTCTTTTCATAGAATAGGTCATTACCTCCCAACCACCCTGAAGGGGCAGGCATTATGCTCATTATACCACCGCCAAGATCATTTGGGGTCTTTTTGAAAGCTGCCCACCATGATCGCAAGGAAAAGATGTCCACTTTCAGTGGGATAAGTGTCTTCTTAGACTCTAACACACTCAGGACATAGCATTTGCTGTGGGCGCTGATTCAGGACCACTATCTACTACTCTGTATGTGCTTGCTAAGTTGCTTCAATCATGTCCAACTCTTTGCGACCCCATGAACTGTACCCCGCCAGGCTCCTCTGTGCATGGGATTCTCCGAGCAAGAATACTGGAGGGGGCTGCTGTGCACTTCTCCAACCACCCTGTGAGGTCAGTACTATTATCCTCCCCATTTTGTGGGGGACACAAAGAGGGAAGGAGCTTGTCCTCAAACCCTACAGCCGGGATCAGGCTGGGACTCGAACCCACACGGGTTTGAGCCCAAGGAGGAAGCTGGGTTGGGCACGGTGTGTCTGAGGAGCCTGCAAGTGCCCTCAGGGGAGCCCGTTGTTTGGGTCTGAAGTTCAGGAAGAGGCAGGTCGGAACTGGCACGCGATGGGCGCCCTTAGCTGCGGGAGTGGTGGGGTGATGAATCCTGGGGAGGCAGGCTCGCCCCCAGGAAGAGCGGGTACAGACCGGGCAGAAGTGGGGTACAGACCACCTCCCTTGACCGCCATAGCATCTGCCTCCTCGGAGCGGTGGTGGGAGGGGGGCAGAGACAGCCCGAGAGTGAGGGAGGCCACGGGGTTGGGCGGGTGGAGGCGTGGGGACTATCTCTAGAGAACAGCCCGGCTGTGTTAGAACAAACCTTAGGACAAGCCCTGAGGTTTCTGTTGGGGGGGCGGGGGCGGGGCGGGGGGGGGGGTATGTCCCGGCCGTGGCCACACCCTCTGCGCTCTCTGTGGGGCGGGGCAGCCCCAGGCCCCGCCCAGGGTGACACCCCCGGATGCGGGCTCTAGGGTCACCAGCCTCCAGGCTGGAATGTGTCACGCGTGCCGCGCCCAGAGGCTGTGCCCCCTCCCCAGCCGGTCCGACCCGTCTGCCGGGCGCCGGTCGGCGGTCCCCTGCCCTCAGCCCCTGCGGCCCCCACCGCCGTTCGTGGAGCAGCCCACCGCCTCCGAGCAGGCTGTCGCTCTGCCAGGCGCCTCTTCCTCCCGGGAGCCCGCTGGGCCTCCTGACCACTCCCAGACCCTTGGAGGGGGCCGATGAGGGATCTGTGCAGAGAGAGCTTCAGGAGTCACCCTCACCCCACAACAAAGGCAGACACGTGATGCTTTCTCCCCAGAACCAGCTGCCCGGCGCGCTCGCCAGGTGCCACAGGCTGGTCCTCCTTCCCCGCCCGCCTCCAGACCAGACGGACCATCTCTGGAACCTCCGGGCTGTTCCCCCGATCCCATCTGACCGCCCAGTTCCCCAGCTAAGCCTCCTGCCCTCGGGCGGGCGGATGCCCTCCAGCGAGCTGGGTACGCGCCCTCTGGACGACTCAGCTCTCCGCAGGCCCCGCCCGGGACTTGGTCTCCGCATCCTGGCCCACCGCCTTTGCCCAAGCGGGTCCCCTGCCTAACACGCAACCCTCCCTCCCCAAATGCCCAGATCTCCTCCGAGCTTGACCCAGCGACCTAACCACTCTGGGCCTTAGTTTCCCGGGCTGCAGCAGGAAGCAAATACTGGTGGGGGACCGGGGAGGAGCGAAGGGTGCGCGGGCTGTGAGGCGCTTGGCGCAAGGAAGGGCCCCGAGCCTCGCGGCCTTCTGGGCCCGTCTGCCAGCCCGCTGTGCTCCTCTTCCCGGCCAGGTGCTCGCCGAGCCTTGCCAGGTGGTGATGACACCACTGGCGGCCCATCCCCACCCCTCAAGAGCCAGCGAAGGGCCCTTTTAGGGGCAGGGAGGCCCGCGGGGAGACCCTCTGTGCCCCCGCTGGGAACAGGTGGCAGGGTGAAATCCGAGAGTCCCAGGGGGCTCCTCCTGACCCGCGACTGGGGGTGGAGGGGACTCTGTGTGTGTGTGTGTGTGTGTGTCTGTGTGTATGTGTGAGAGCCCGGGGCTCGCCTGACCCGGGCCTGGGGGTGGGGGTGGGGGTGCCTCTGTGTGTGTGTGTCTCGATATATGTGTGTGTCTGCGTGTGTGTGTGTGTATGTGTGTGTGATGTTTTGCCCGCTCAGCCTGGCTGAGCTCCAGGAAGACTCGGTCTCGCCCCCAGCCGTGCGCCTCTGTGAAATGGGGCGATTGCACCGTCCCCAAGCTGCACCCCTAACTGCGGGTCTCTCGAAGGAAGGTTTATTGTCCAAGATCGACAGTAATGCACAGTCACTGGGGGGGAAAAATCAGAAAATAACTCCCCTCCCCCATAAAAATACCACCAAATATGTCTATGACCCGAACTCCATCCCTGGAAGTACTCTTGCAGCTATGGGGCAGGGGAGCGGAGGCAGGTTTTATTATTAATATTATCCCACGATTCTGGGGAGGACAGGGAGATACAGAGGCGATGAGTGGCCCCCAAGGTCTCAGGAGGGTGAGATGCCGGCAAGATTCGAACTCCCCCCACCCCCGCCACACATACACCCTTGCACTCTCCATCAAGGGCCGCCCATCTTCTTGGTAAGGACTCGCTACTGTCAGGCACCTGCCCGAGCTCAGCCCAGGAGCAACACTGCACAGCCCGGAGACCGAGACGGGGGACCGAGCAGGGCTTGAGGATGCGGGTGTCGCGTCCAGACGCGAGCCTGTGGACTTGGGGCGCCACATCGCGGACCCGCGGGAGACGGGCTCCTCCAGCCCAGGAAGCATGCGCCCCTCTGCCTCTCACGCGAGATTACTTGGGAACTTTGAACCCTGTCCCCAAGCCCCGATGGGGAAGATTAACCAGATTGTTTTCAAACCCTGGCCTCGCAAAAGAGCCCCGCACCTAGGCTGCCAGCCCCGTCTCTTAAGCTGGTCTGCGACGCCCCCTGGCTTTGTGCTGGGCGATTGTTGACCCATTTCACTGGCGGCGAATGGGTCGCGGATCCCAGGGACTCTTTCCTGTGGGTGTGGACGCCTCCCTGCCCGCTGGAGTCCCAGCTCCAGAGGCCCACCTTATCCGGAAGCCTACTCTCTACTTGGTGACTCACCGCCTGGGAGTGGGTCCTTTGTTCAGTGCCCTGGGTGCTGCGGGGGAAGGAAGGCATGCAGGCCCCTGCTTTATTCCTCCAGCTCCCAGCTGGACCACTGTGCGGCCCTGCCCTGTACCAGCACTCGAGGTGCTGGACTCAGTGACCTGGGACAGCCCTGCACTGCTGAGTCTCCTGGGGCCCCAGGGCTGTCCCACTCCTCTGGGCTCACCCTGAGGGGTGACGTCTATTCCCTCCTTCTTCTGCTAAGAGCACCCTGGTTTTCCAGGGGAAACCCTACCCAGCCACCTTCCAGGGATACGGTGGGGGGGGGGGCACCCTACCTCCTAGTTCTAGGTCGGCAACCTGCATTCTGCCCCACTGGTTTGGAGGAGGACACCCCGCCCTGCGGGTGGGGAGGGGGCTGGTGACCTGGGGTCACCGGGGCTACCTCAGGCGGGGACCCCGTCCAAGGGAGGCTGAGGGGCAGAGAGTGCAGCCCTGGGCTAGCGGCTGGGGCTGCGTGCACGCTGCACTTGGCCGCTTGACTTTTTGGCTTCAGGCTGTTGATGGGTTTCACCTCACCACCCGACCCCGAGGATCCTCTGGACTTGGTTATTTGCCCACTGGCAGCTGCACAGTGGGTCCTGCTGCCCATGATCCTGCATTCAGCACCTACTCTCAGACGGGACGTGTCCTGAGTGAGGCAGACACAGCCCTGCCCCCAGGGCTCACAGCCTGGGGATGGTCAGGGGGTCTGTGCCACGAACTGTGGGGAGCGGGACGTGAGGGGGGCCGGAGCCTGCCTGAGGAGGAGACCCTGAGAGCCCTCAGGAAGTGACTGGAGGAAGGGTCTGGAGCTGAAGGGAGAGAAAGAGCTCCAAGTTTTCCGCCCCGAGACTGGAGAGGATTCCTGGTCTCCCTTGAAACAACGACGAGGTGGGGGCGGGGCGCGGAGACCGCCCGCAGAGCATTGTGGGCCTTTGGATCTTAGCCCAGCCACACATAGATGGGCTGCAAGCAGGGGTTTAGTGCGGCCAGTTAGGGTTTTAATAGATCCCTCTGGCCTTTGTGCCTTCCCAGGGCTCTGCCAGCTTGTGAAAGAAAGAATTCCTTGCTTGTCATGCAACCCTGCCACAATGCCTCCTCGCCCTGGTCGGCTCCATGGGGGTCGAGGGACGTGGATGGGAGCCCCACTTTGCAGACCTTTGTGGATGCGAGATCCTGGACCACTTGGAGAAGGCTTCCTAGGAGAGGGGCCCCAGTCTTCAGCCGAGTGGGAATCATGGGAAGATTGCCCAGAGGTGGGGGAGGAGAGGTATACCAGAGAGGGGACAGCATGTGCAGAAAGGCACGGAGGCAGGAAAGAGCGCAGTGTGCCCAGGGAACCCCTGCTTGAGAACTGAGTGTGAAGGACTTGGAGTGTGTCTGCGTGTGTGTCAGTGTCTCTCTGAAGGTGCAGGCAAGGAGCAGCAAGAGGCCTCTGCATTGGGTGGGCTGGTGGCTGCAGGAGGTGGGTGGTGGAGGATGGGCAGGGGGCAGGGAAGACCGCATCAAAGCGAAGCTGCCAGATGGGGAAGGATTAGCTGGTGGGTAGAGGGGAAAGGTTAAACCTGGAGACTAAACCTCATGCTTACCTCTGCTTCCTCTGGAAACTTCATAAAAATGATGGCAAAACAGTTTTAAAAGGTATAAACACGAGACAGGAGAGTTCTGCAGATGAGAGGGGCCGCACATTTTAGGAAGATGGAAACTGACAGGGCCTTCCTGGGGTGGCCTGTACCAGAGACTGGCACCCACAGACTGGCAGGGACTGCTGGTGGGGCTAGGTCTGGGCCCACTGTGGATGGTGGGGGCGGGTCTGATGACAGCCCTTGTGGTGGACAGAACCTATTGTGACCCCAGCGGTTTCCTGTCCCCTGATGCTCACACCCCTGTGTAACCCCTGGCAGGAGCTGTGACCCGCTTCTAACCAATAGAATATGGCACAGGTGATGGGACGGCCCACCCCTGTCTAAGGAGACCCTCCTGGCAGGCTGGACAAGGTAAGCAGCCTTGGAGAGGAAGTCCATAAGGCAAGGGACGGCATGTGGCCTCCAGCCAACAGCTTGCAAGAAGCCGCAGCCCTCAGTCACACAGCCGCAAGGGCAGAAATCCTGCCAGCAACTGACTGAGTGAGCCTGGAAGCAGATCTTTCCCCCAAGGAGACCCTCCAGTTGGGCACACAGTGAGTGGCACCTTGATTGCAGCCACGTGAGACCCCGAGCAGCGGAGCAGCCCACCTAGAACTCCAACCCCTAGCAACTGTGAAAGAATAGATGCCTGTGGTTTTCAGTTGTTCCGTCTGTGGTCATCTGTTACTCAGCTTAGAAAACACATATACTCCCAGGCCCTCCCACAGCTGCTCACCATTCACTTCCCTGTTTGCACCGACCCCTCCTAGGAAGACAAAATGCATCCTCTCTGGAGAGAGATTCCAAAATCAGGACCTCAGGCATGGCAGAGGCAGGAATGAGTGTGGAAGTGAAAAAGATGGCTTGAGTGACCACGGAGTCCCAATCCTTCCCCGCCCTGCCTCGGGAATGCCAGCAACCAAGTGTGTGTCCCTGGGCGGAAGATGGAGGGTCTTCTGTGGACACCCAGAAGCACCAGCACGGGAAGACTCCGCATCACTCACTGCCCCGTGCTGCAAAGGCCACGTGACCTGCTTTGGTGAATGAAGAGAGAGTGGAAGTGACATGTACTTTCTGAAAACGTGAGAAGTCATCCTGTGGTCCCACCACTGCTCTCTTTCCCTGCCACAGAAGACAGTGCCCTACACGGAGGCAGCTCCTTCATCCTAGGGCCCAGGATGAAGAGGACACAGGGAGCAACCTGCAGGCCCCAAATACACCTTTGCTGTTGTGTGTCTCTGAGATTTGGGGGGATTGTTTGTTACTGTAGCATAACTTTGCAAAGCTGACTGATAACACCAGGAAAGCTGCCTGGATGCCTGAAAATCCAGGGAGTCCTTTCACACATACAGATTCCAACTGGCCTGTCTATGCCTTATGTTGGTGTGCATGGCTGCTGAGTGTCATCAGACATTAGAGGAAACCCATCAGTGGAAGAACAGAGACCAAAACAAAGAGAGAAAAGGAAGTAGGATGAAAGGAGAGGAATCAGGGGGCAGAAGAAAAGGTCAGAATTAATCCTAATTCCTCAGAGAGGACATTAAACCAGAACAATGTTATTTGTTTTAATGGAGCCAAGAGCTTGTAGAAGTTTAAAAGACAATAGTTGAAATAAGGGTGGGAGTAAAAGGTAGGGGAACCCCTAAGGAGTAGACCTAAATGACAGAGAAATGGGGGGGGGGGAATTAGAGGATAAGCGCTAAATCCAAGTACAGAAGTCCCAGAAGGAGAGGCCTGCAGGGCGTGAGTCCCCAGAGTGCAGAGGCCTGCCCTGCACAAGAGTTGCACCAAGACCATCCCCCTCTTCCCCTCCCCTCAAGGCAGAGGGGTTCCAGAGCACCAGGGATAAAGCAAAGACACTAAACACTGCCAGAGAAGAAAAGGATGTCTCATGGAAAGGACTGAGAGTCAGAGACACTCTGGGCTTCTCACCAGCACCACTGGGAGCTAAGAAGTCAATGGAGAAATGCCTTCAAAATGCTGTTGAAGGAACTTCCCTGGTGGTCCAGTGGTTAACAATTTCCCATGCCGTGCAGACAATGCAGGTTCAATCCATGGCTTGGGAACTAAGATCCCACATGCCACGTGGCATGGCCAAAATGTTAAAAAAAATAGTTCAAGTATTTTTAATTAAAAAAATTAACTCTAAAAATAATTGCTGGCAAAAACGATTTTTAACTCAAAATTCTATACTTAGCCAAGCTATCACCAAGCATGATGTTGGCTGAAGACCTCTTCAGATGTGCAAGAGTTATGCTAATCAATCTTCCATGCTCCTTTTCTCAGGAATTTCTTGGAGGAGGTTCTCCAGCAAAGCAAGAACAAGAAAGACTGTGGAGGAAACAGAAGCAGCCAGCATGGATTGTTGAGGGGTGGTGATGGTGGTGGGGTGGTTCTGGCAGGGAAGGTATGGACTGAGCCAAACACAGTTTCTTTGATAGATGGGAAATAATATTGGGAAACTGCTCACCATCCGGTAGACTTAGAAATGGATATGAAGTAAGCTACTAGTAACCCATCATTGCTTAACAAATTGCCACAAATTCACCTTCTGGGCAAGTCTAGGCATGAACTGAGCTGTGTCCTCCTCTGCTGAGGGCTTCGCAAGGCTACACTCAGGGTGCTTGATGGGACTGCAGACTCATCTGAGGCTGGACTGGGGAAGGATTCATTTCCAGGCTCACTGACCATGTTGCTGGAACTCGGTTCCTTTTTGTGTGGGTCTGAGGGCTTCAGATTCTTGCTGACTATTGCCCAGCAGCTGCCTTCGACTTCTAGAGGCCACAATTTCTTGCTGTGGCCACACGACTTGGCAGCTTGCCCCTTCCTAGCCAGGGAGGGCGCAGCAGACACCTGCGTGACGGCTCTGCAGTCTCATACCACATGACCGCGTCTGTCCCGTGCCCTTGCCGTGTTCAGTTGCTTAGAATGAGTCAAGGTCATGCCCACACTCAAGGACGGGGGCTGCAGAAGCGTGTGGACACCAGATGGTGGGGTCTTTGGGAGCCACTTATTTTTATCAAGTAATTTTTATTGGAGTATAGTTGCTTTACAATGCTGTGTTAGCTTCTACTGCACGGCAAAATGAGTCAGCCATACATATACGTATTTCCCATCTTTTTGGGATTCCCCTCCCATTTAGGACACTGCAGTGCATTAAGCAGAAATCCCTGCGCTCTACAGTATGCTCCCATCAGCTGTCTATTTTACGCATTGGATCAACAGTGTACAAGTGTCAATTCCAATCTCCCAACTCTTCCCACCCTACTCCCCCTTGGTATCCATACATTTGTCCTCTGTATCTGTGTCTCTATTTCTGCTTTGCAAACAAGGTCACCTATACCGTTGTTCTAGATTCCACATATATGCATGAATATATGATATTTGCTTTTCTCTTTCTGACTTACACTCTGTATGACTCTCTAGGTCCATCCACACCTCTACAAATGATCCAGTTTCATTCTTTTATATTGGGAGCCATTTTATTAAAATTTAGGACCCACTTTTAAAGCAGCCTAAACAAAGCTAATTATTAACTTCATGAAAAACTAAAAGTTAAACCAGAAAGGAAATACAACCACTTTACATTACTTGACTCAGAGGCAAACAGTGTTTACATAATCGTTAAACAACTGAATATTGGTTGAACTAAAAATTGTTGCGTATTGGTAATAAGAAGTGACAGAGGGGGAGAGTGCTGTGTGGGTGTGTAGCCGAGGGGGACTGTGTGTGTGAGAGAGCTCGACCCTTGTCTTCTGTAAGAGGAAGTCAGTAGATAATGGCTCAAATTGGTGAATCAAGTAACAGCAGCACAAGCATGTTATTTATAAACATGGAGATAAAACCCAGAAGAAGAAGCCAGAAGCGTTGACTGTGGTTGTTTCCGGGGAGAGGTGGGGGTGGGGCGGTTGGGGAGGGCCTGCTGTTCTGCACTGTATGCCTGTGTATCTTGGAAAATTCTGTGCGTGTCAAGTGCATATGCTTTAAACTATTACATTGCTTCCATAAAAATACACATTAATTAATAGAGAAAGAGATAAGGGGGAGGAGAACCAGCCCCTGGAGGGAAGAGTGGAGTCCCCGGGGAAGCTGAGCCATCCGAGCTTCTCCTTCCCCTGCGGGGAGGGGTTCTGCGGATCCCTGGCGGGAAAGGCAGTCCCCGGGGGTGGGTGGTGGGCGGTGGGGGGGGTGTGGGGGGGAGAACCTGAGTGGCACATACTCTGGGGAATGTGGTAACCGGAGCGTCCACAGGGAGAATACGGTAACAACGGGGGTTGGGGGGGGACTGGGAGGGTTTGGGAAGGAAGCTGGGAGGGGGAACCGGGATCCCTCCCCCAGCACTGGGGGAGCCTCAGGCCCCAGGCGAGATGCCCCCACCCTTGTAGTCCCCCTCTTCGTAGACATTTCTTGGAAAAACTCTGAAGGTTCCCGTGAGGTTTTGTTTTTTGTTCAGTAGATGTTGTATAATTTGTTTTTAATCTAAGTAATAAGTGTTCCTGGTACAAACACTGGGAGGCACGGGATGTCTTGGAAAAGCACAGTAGTGATGTCCAGCCGGGTGGCTGCTGTCAGGCCCTCCAGGTCCCCAGGTGTCCTCCTGTTCCTGCTGACGTCAGTCTCTCTCTCCCAGGCATGCAGGGGTCTCTCTCTCTGCACACCCGTGGTCTGCACCCCACTTTATTCACTTTGCTGCCTGGCCAGGCACCCTTCTCACACCAAGACCCCCAGAGAGAGCCGTCTCACCCCTTTTTCCAGACCCCTGTGCCAGGAGCTCCCCCATTGGTGTGCCCAGTCCCCAGTGGTGAGTGCTCAGCTTGAGTGTAGAATTTTGCTCTTAGTAACTCAGCTGCTGGACATGAGTTTGGGCACGCTCTGGGAATTGATGATGGACAGGGAAGCCTGGTGTGCTGCAGTTCATGGGGTTGCAAAGAGTTGGACACAACTGAGCGACTGAATTGAACGAACTCAGCTATGACTGGACACCTCCAGGCAGACTGCCGGGCTTTCTCCCCCACCCCCTCACTGCCCTGGGAGCCCGAGTCTGGCTGGGAACACCTGTCACAGGCGTGAGTCCTAGGACCTCACAGCATTGTGGCCTGAATGTCTGAGGAAGGTCTGGTGCAAAGAAGCTGGGAGGAGAGGAACAGTGTGAGAGGTGGAGACAGAAAGGGATCTCTGGGGGTGTCCGGCACCCACGCAGGGCATGGGGCCACGCTGGGCTGGCCACCTGCCAGGCAGGGCTAGGACTGGCTGAGACACCCTGTGCCTGGAGCATTGTGGCTGGAGGACGACTCTGGCTTCGTCATTGCTTCCCTGCACCTACTTTAAAGTGGCCTTGAAAACTTGCTTAACCTCTCTGGGCCTCAGTTTCCTCATCTGCAAAATGGGGATGATAAGAGCACAGCTGTCCTTGGAGGGGAGGCAGGAGACAGTGAGGAGGTCAGAGAGAGGATTTGGGGGCCCTCCAAGGGAAGAGTGGATGGGACTGGCCCATGAGAACAAGAAGATCCTCCCGAGTAGAACCGGAAGGCAGTGTGCATCAGAAATGGGGTCTGAACTGCCTCCCCCCCCACCTGCCCGCCCCAGTGCTCAAGCCCCTCTCGTGGCTGGGCCCCAGTCTCCTGGCCTCAGTTGACTCAACCTGCTATTGGGCACAGCAGCCCCAGCTGGAGGGACAGCTTAGAGCTAATAAGAGACACGTGCCTGCCCAGGGGACCCTGCAGCCCAAGTCCAAGGCCCTGGGGGGAGCGGTGTCAGGCTCCTTTCCGGAGCTCCCACAATCAGGGCTTAGGATGTAGCAGGGGAGAAAATGCTGACCATGGGGATGGGGTCCGAGAGGAAGGGCTGCTGAGCAGCAGAAGTTGGGCGGCCTCCCAGGCTTCCCTGGCTCTAGAAGGAGGTGGGGACCAGCCGGAGGGGGGGGGGGGGCCTGAGAGCAGGGATGGCACACCCTCCCAGGGACCGTTGGGGGTCCCACTGCCTGAGCCCAGGCCTCCGGGTCAGTTGATCTCTTTTCAGACACAGACCACCCTCTCCATTCCTACGCTTGCCCAGAGCAAGGCCTGCTGAGTTCTGACACGGACCCCCACTTGGCCCCGACCATGGGCACGGGGCACTCCCGAGCTGGTTGCTCCATGCGGCGGCAGGAAACATTGTATTCTACCCTACGCCCTGCACATGCATCTTCAATTACAGAAAGCAAAAGCTTATAGAACAGAGCTTACCCTTATTTCATTTAAAAAGATGCTTCATTTGTAGTTGTCCCAAACTGAAAACAACCCAGGTTTCCATCAGCCATGGATGGGTAAACAAACGTGGTGTATCTGTACAAAGGAATGCCGCTTTGCAGTGAAAATAAACTACTCATGCACAGGGCTTCCCTGTTGGTGCAGTGGTAAAGAACCTACCTGCCAACGCAGGAGACGTGGGTTTGATCCCAGGGTTGGGAAGGTCTTCTGGAGAAGGAAATGACAACCCACTCCTGTATCCTTGCCTGGGAAATTCCATGGACAGAGGAGCCCGATGCGCTACAGTCCATGGGGTCGCAAAGAGTCAGACACGACTTATTGACTAAACAACAATACACACAACACCATGCGTGAATTTCAGACATAGAGTGAGTTGAAAGAATCCTGGTGGAATATTTACCTACTGTATGGTTCTGTTTATGTGAAGTTCCTTTTTTTTTTTTTTTTTTATGTGAAGTTCTAAAGCATGCCAAGTTAATCTGTGGCAACAAGAAGTTGATCTGTGGTGGCTGGGGACCCAAGGATTGATGGGGAAGGGCACTGGTGAACATCTTGGGATATGGAAATGCTGTTTCATGACTGATGTATGAACTTAAAGAGCTAGCTACTTAAAATGGGTGCATTGCCCTGTATGACATTTTTGCATAAAAGAAAGAAAATGCTGCTTGTTCCATAAATTGATTTCATGACCTGCTTGTAAATCAGTGGCCCACCACGGCCGCTATGCTAACATCTGCTGAAAAGAGGGGCAGGGAAGTATAGATGAGTGCAAAGAGGGCCTGACCACACTGGTGAGGTGGAAAGACTGCTTTGAGAAAGAAAGTCTGAGAGGAGCATGAGAGAATTAAAGCAAAAGAGGTGAGGGCAGGGGTGCCTACAGGCAGGGGAATGGCAGGATTAAAGACCCTGAGGTAGAATGTAGCCAAGGCCAGGGCAGGGCTGTAGGGGGGGCCCTGGGTGGAATGGCAACTCTTGCCGCCTGAGTGCCTCTGGAGGTCTTTGTCCTGCTCATTCTCTGATGTACCCCCAGCACCTGATACATTGTTGCTGTTGTTATTATCCTATCTGACTCTTTGCAACCCCATGGACTGCAGCATGCCAAACTTCCCTGTCCTTCACTATCTCCTGGAGCTTGCTCAAACTCATGTCCATTGAATTGGTGATACCACCCAGCCATCTCATCCTCTGTCACCTCCTTCTCCTGTTTTTAATTTTTACCAGCATCTTTACCAGGGTCTTTTCCAATGAGTTGGCTGTTCGCATCAGGTGGCCAAAGTATTGGAGCTTCAACTTCAACAACAGTCCTTCGAATGAATATTCAGAGTTGATTTCCTTTAGGGTTGACTGGTTGGATCTCCTTGCTGTCCAAAGGACTCTCAAGAGTCTTCTCCAACACCACAGTTCGAAAGCATCAGTTCTTTGCCGTTCAGTCTTCTTTATGGTCCAACTCTCACATCCATATATGACCACTGGAAAAACCATAGCTTTGACTATACAGATCTTTGTCAGCAAAGTAATGTCTTTGCTTTTTAATACACTGTCTAGGTTTGTGATAGGTAGTAGGTTTTCATTAAATGATAACAGAAAACTGAATGTCTGGAGCAAGGGTGGGTAGTGGCAGGTGAGACAGTAAGCTACCGGGAGCCCACTGGCTTTATCCCCATGAAAGGGTGGTTGGATAAATTATGTGGTTTATCCATCCAGTAGTGTATATTCAAGGCTTTGAAAGGGAAGGAAATTCTAACAGAAGCTACAACATGGATGAACCTTGAGAATGTTATGCTGAGTGAAAGAAGCCAGTCACGGAAGGGCGAATCTCCATGATCCCATTTATGGGAGGTGCTTGAGCAACCTTGCTCAGAGACGGAAAGTAGAAGGGTGGCTGCCAGGGGCTGGGGGGGGGGGGAGATGAGGAGTGGTTTAGCTTTGCAGGAGGAAGAGTTCTGTGGATGGATGACAGTGATGGCCACACACAACGTGTATTATTTAATGCCACTGAAGTGCACACTTTTATTATTAATATTTTGGTGGAAAGTAAAGTTTATTTCAGATGCTGGGAATGGGGCTAGGGACTGGGGTAGATGGGTGGGGAGGGCAGACTCCTGTCCAAGGGCTGACTCCCTGCTCTGACTGTCAGGGGCAAGAGTTTTTATATGCAGAGGGAGGGGGCTACATGCAGAAATAGCTGTCAGCTCTGACAGTCATCCTGAAATTGGTCATCGGTGGTCTGACTGGCATCATCTTGTCTTTTTTTTTAAATGTGTTTTTAATTGGAGTATAATTGCTTTGCAATGTTGTTAGTTTCTGCTGTACAACAACTGGAGTCAGCCTTAAGTATGTATATACCCCTCCCTCCCGAGCCTCCCTGCCACCCCTCCCCAACATTAGGATTATTCTAACTGAAGAACAACATGGTGGTAGTCTCTGGTGTGAAGGAAAGTGATGGTTACACACACACAGGCACACACGCGCACACACATATATACACGTTTTCTTTTTCATATCCTTCCACTGTGGTTTATTTCAGGATATTGAATAAGTTCCCTGTGAACTGCACACTTTAAAATGATAAATTCTGTGTATAAAAAATAATAATTAAACACAAAACCCTCTATTGGCTCTGCATTTCCTCCATGAAGACCAGCTACATAATTTGCAGGGCCCAGGGTAAAAGGAAACTGCAGGAACTCTGTTCAAAAATTAAGAATTTCAGGCTGGGCGACAGCAGAGCTGGGGACCAAACGTGGGCTCCTCTGGGCAGGGGCCCGTGGGGTCGCACAGGTCGGAGCCCAAAGGGCCAGCCTCCCCCCAGGTCACTGCAGGGTCCTCCTGTGACCTGGCTTGCTTTCAGCTTCGGGGCGGGGGCCAGACCTCTGACGTCTGGATCTTTGTCTATGCTGTTCCCTCCGCGTGAATTACCCTTCCCTGCAGTGTCCTTTGTCACCAGATCCAGGCTCAGCTCTTCCTAATACTGGCCGGCGGCTGGCGGTGGAGATGTGGTCTGCTCAGTGAGGCCGCCGCCCCGCACCAGCTGGGCGTGCAGATCGGGCCCCCTGGCTACCAGATGACCCAAGCCACCACGTTTTATTCAGAATAATGACACTGGCCACCAAGGAGTGGGCACCTGCCCCGTGTCCCTCGGCTCCTGGGCCCTCCCCGCCACCGCCTGGGATCTCACCCACGTGACACGGGCGGGAAGGGCGCAGAGACCGCAGGCCACTCAGCAACCGCTAAGGAGAGGGTCAGGGGCTCCGCCGGCCCGTTTGCCGGGTCTGGAGACCGAGGCCCGCCCGCCCGCGCCGCCGGCCGCTTCCCGCCCCCGCCCGCGGCCGGGTCCTCGCAGCCCCGCGCAGAGGAGAAATCCCGCCGGCCGCGGGCGGAGGCGGCGCGGGGACGCGTAGCCATGGTGACCGCGGGAGACAAAGAACCGGCGGCGCCGGGCGATGGAGGCGGCGGCAGAGGGGGCGCGGGCCTGCGGGGACCCCCGCGGGGGCCGGCGCCCGCCGCCGCCCAGCCCGGGCCTCCGGGTGGCTTCGGGCCGGCCTCGCGCGCTCTGGGCCTCAGTTTCCTTGTCTGGACAGCGGGCCCGGACACACTGGCTCCTCTGACCTCTCTCGCTGGGTTTGGCCGTGCTTTCCCTTCCTTTCACCGCCTCCTCCCTCGGAAAGATGAATCAGTCTGGAAGGTCCTTCTAAGGGGGCCCCGGGGAGGGAGTGCGCTGGGCGGGCGTGGAGCAGCCCCCCTCATCACAGGAGAAGCAGACAGGCCCGGAATGGGGATGGAGGGTCAACCGGCCCCTGCTGAGGCCTAGGGCCGCCGCTCGCAGCGTGGGGCAGGATGTGAGGAGCCCCGAGTGACCGGGATGGCCCCCCTCTTGGCCTGACCCTGCCTCGGCACTGGCCGCAACCCAGGGGGCCCCCCAGGACCAGGTGGCAGAGGCCCCAGTCCTGGCTCCACTTCCGGCCTTTCGTGCCCTCCTGGTGGCGGGGCAAGGCCCAGCCTGGCTCCCCACCTCCTCCTTGAGAGCCGCTAGAGTCCACAGGCTGGGGGACACTGGTCCTCTCCTTTACCCCAAGCTGGGCCTCAGTTTACCCATTTGTGAAAAGGGGCGCAGAGAGGTTTAGACTCTAGCTTTTTGCAGCCCCAAACTCTGCCAGGCCTGTCCTGGTCCCTGTGGGCTGATCTGAGGGGTGACAGAGCCCTGGGCCCCTCTGGGCTGTGTGTGCCGCTCTGGGCACCCGAGGAGATGCTGCAGGTAACAGGTGAACTGGTGGCTTTCTTCTGTGCCCAGTCCCCTTGGGGCTAGACTCCAAGCCAAGGGCCCGGTCCCAGTGAGGGTTGGGCCTGGGCCCTGACTCCCGGAGCCCCCAAACTCAGGACCCAGCAGAAGGGCAGGAGGAGCTTGGCCCCTCACCTCACACTCCGCGGTGACCCCAGTTCCTCCCCTCGTGTGTGACCGGCGGGGAGGGGCCGGAGCGGATAGGCTCTTCCTAAATGGGCAGTGAAGAGCGAGGGGTCACTCCCAGGGTGGGGGGTCATCAGAGAGGCCCACCCACCCCTGCTGCTCGGGGTCTCAGGAGCCAGGGCCCCAGAGGCAGGCCAGCAGGAATGCTGCCCCAAGCCTCAGCCCATCCCACCGTGGGACCGCCCTCTCCAGCTGCAGGGTGCCGGGGTGGGGGCGGGGGTGGGGGGCAGAGGCTTCACCCTGACCCTCTCCTGCCTCCCAACGCCTGGAGTGTCCTTCACACCCTTGGCTGCCTGGCAAACCTTTGATTGTCCCTCACCTCTCAGTTCACATCTCCCCTCCTCCAGCCCCCTATGGAGGCTGTGTGGATCCACACAGCACTCTTTAAAATGTGTGTGTGTGTGTGTGTGTGTGTGGTAAAAGTCGTGGGGTTGCAGAAGAGTCAGCCAAGACTTAGCGACTAAACAACAGCAACAAAAGTCACATAATACCAAACATACTATTTTAACCATGTTTCACTGCACGGTTTGGTGGGACATTCACACTGTTGTGCAACTCTCACCTTCAGCCATCTCCCAAATTCTTCTCCCCTAAGCTTCCCAGTGGCTCAGTTGAGCCTGGAGCCTGGTGGGCTGCAGACAGTGGAGTCGCAGAGTCGGGCACCACTGAGCAGCCGACAGTTTCCCTTCTTTCGAGCTGAAACTCTGTGCTCGTTAAACACTCACTCCTCATTGCCCCTCCCCACCCCCAGCCCCCGGCATCTACTAGTGTACTTTCTGACTTTGAATTGACTATTCTAGGCATCTCACGTAAGTGGAATCAAACTGTTTGTCTGGATCTAATGTATGGTGCTCAGTAGCTCAGTTGTGTCTGACTGTTTGCGGCCCCATGAACTGTAGCCCGCCAGGCTCCTCTGTCCATGGAATTTTTCAGGCAAGAACACTGGAGTGGGGTAGCCATTTCCTACTCCAGGGAATCTAAATCGGGGATTGAACTCAAGTCTTCTGTGTCTCCTGCATTGGCAGGCGGATTCTTTACCACTAGCACCTAATATCAGAGAAGGCAATGGCACCCCACTCCAGTACTCTTGCCTGGAGAATCCCATGGATGGAGGAGCCTGGTGGGCTGCAGTCCATGGGGTCGCTAAGAGTGGGACACGACTGAGCGACTTCCCTTTCACTTTTCACTTTCATGCATTGGAGAAGGAAATGGCAAGCCACTCCAGTGTTCTTGCCTGGAGAATCCCAGGGATGGGGGAGCCTGGTGGGCTTCCGTCTATGGAGTCGCGCAGAGTCGGACACGACTGAAGCGACTTAGCAGCAGCAGCAGCAGCACCTAATGTATATTGGAATATACATTTATTTTGAAGGTTAACATATATCCTATAAACAGATTATGACTTCTCTCCCGCCCCCCACCACCGTGCTATATAGTAGATTCTCATTAGTGATCTCTTGTGTACATAGCACTGTGTATATCCAGACAGCACTATTACCCACCCTGGTGGCACAGTCCCTTTGCTGGTCTGTCCCCCCCGCAGCCAGGGAAAGGACACAGCTCTCTGTGGGGTCGCTATCTCCGCCCCACTGGGCCTGCTGTATTTGTGGGACCGATAGAGACTGTCCTCTGAGTTGGGAAAGACAGGATCCTCCTCCCCCTGGGTGAGGATGGGGACACTGAGGCCCTCCCACAGGAAATGATGTGGCCCAAGGTTGCACGTGGAACCAGAGCTGGGGCCACAGCCGGGTGGCTCCCTCAGGCAGGGAAGGGGCGCTGTGGTTCAGGGGGCAACGCCAGAGTCCGGCTCTGCTTGGGTTCAGGTCCCCGCTCTGCCACTGTCTCACCCGCGTGGCACTGAGCAGGTCCCTTCTGATCGCTCCTGTGCACAAAGGGGACGATGACAGATGACGGCTTCTCAGGAGCCAGCGGGTTAATCCGTGGAGCATTAGCAAGAGCTCACCTGGGCTAACTCTGTTGAGCAGAGCCTTGGCAACCACCTCTTTGGCGTCCCTGCACCTGCCCCCAGCCAGAGACAGGGCCAGGGGCCTCTCTGCGCCCCGTTTCCCTCCTACTTAGCCTCCAGCAGCAGAGACTGGGACCAACTAGGCAGGCTAGGGAAGGGCATTCCAGATGAGGGGATGCAGTGAGCAAAAGGGAGGGATGGGATCAGCTAGCGGCCTTCCAGGAACAGTTTGGGATCAGGTTCCTTTTGCAGGAGCCCTGGGCATTCACGTGATGGGAGAGGCAGGGACCAGACCTCGAAGGGCCTTGACTGCCAGGCCGAGGAGCTTGCTTTGGCCTGGAAGTGTCTGGGAGTCATCAGATGTTCAGGGCTGAGACCAGCCATGCTCATGTAACTGGGGCAGGACCAGAGGGTCTGGTGGAGGCCCAGTGACTGGTAGGGTGGCCTCCAGGACAAGGAGGGTGTCCAGCGGATGCAGTGCTGCCCCCAGTACCCAATTCAGGACTGCATGGTGCAGACCATTGACGAATGAATGAGGCTGTACTCGGGATGGAAGCCACTTAAGAGGTGGGCCCACGTGTCCCGTGAGTACTGCAGTCCCGGTGAAACCGCTGGGAAGGGGCTCTGGGGAGGGGGGCTGTGATTCCCTCAGCCCCACACGGAGCCCGAGAGAAGAGTTGGCTTTGTGTTCCTGGCAGAAATGTGAAATCACCCGGTTCCATCTTGGCTGTGATTATATTTGGGGATCCAGCTGCCTCCTGCATAGCAGCTGCCAGGCAGTCTCTCTAGGGAGCCATAGCTGTCCTCCAGGGTGGGACATGGGGAATAGAGGGAGGCTGCCCAGGTACCAGGCCACCAGACGACCCAAGGTCCAGGACCCACCAGGGTCACAGTGTCCGTTCCACCGCCAGGGGAATGTGGCAAGGGGTGGGTGGCCAGCCTTGCTGCCCATCAGCCGTGAGGTCTGGGCAAGTCCCTTCCTCTTTCTGAATTATATTATACAGGATGGGCTAGGGTATGTGGTTCTAATAAGCAACCTCAGAATCTTTATTTTTTTCGCCTACAGATTTTAAAAAACATAGCAGGTTTATTGAGATAGCATAGAATTCCCCACCCAAAATGTACAGTTCAGTTCGTGCGCTTGCAGAGCTGTGTAACCATCACCATAAGCAATTGTAGACTGCTTTCATCACCCCCAAAAGCAGCCTTAAACGCATTGGCAATCTATCTCCACTAACCCGCTCCATACTCCCAGCTCCTGGCAACCACTAATCTTTCTGCCTGGATAGCTTTATCTATTCTGGACGTTTCATGCAAATGGAACCTTGTATGTTGCCTTTTGTGACTAGTTTTCTTACCATAATTTGAAGGTTAACCCATGATGTGCTTCCTTCCTTTTAATGGTTGAATAATATTCCATCATATGGGTAGAAAACATTTTGCTCATCCATTCATTAGTTGGTAGACACTAACTCCGTTCTAGGTTTTAGCTATTATGAATAATACAATTGTGACCATTTGGGCACAAGACTTTTGTAGACCTAAGTTTTCATTTATCCGGGGTGTAGACCTAGCAATGGGATTTTCTGGGTCTTATGGTAACTCTATGTTCTACATTTTGAGAAATTGCCCAAATGCTTTTCTAAGTGACTGTACTATTTCACATTCCCACCAACAGTGTATGAGGGTTCTACTTTCTTCATTTCCTGCCAACGCTTGGTATTGTCTGTCTTTTTGGTAAAAGCCATCCTTCTGGGTGTGGAACTTCACTATGGTTTTGCATTTCCCTCCCGACTAACTGGTGAGCAATTTTTGAAGTGTTTATTGGCCATTTATAAATCTTCTTTGGAATGACATCTATTCAGATCTTCTGCCCATTTTCAATTTTTAAAATTTTTAATTGTAGTTGATTTACAAAATATAATTTCTGACTTACTGTAAGATAGTTCATATATATACATATATTTTATAGTTTTTTCCATTATGGTTTATTACATGATATTGAATATAATTCCTTGTACTATACATTAGGACCTTGTTGTTTATCTATTATGCACTGCCTTTTTTTAAAAAATTAGACTTTACTTTTTAGGTTCACAACCCAGTGAGTTTTCCCCTATGACCCTCCACCCCTGTTCATTTGCTAGAGGCACAGAACAGCAAGGAGCATTTTCTTGGTCGTGTTTCACGTCCATCATGGGCTGGCGGGGTCTCTGCTCCAAGTCTCCTCACTCCAGGACCCAGGCTGTTGGAGCTACACTGGGGGCCATGGCAGGAGCGGGCAGTGGAAGAGGAAGTGGTCACTCACCCACTGGCTCTTAAAGCTTCCACTCGGAACACGTCGCTTGGCATCTCAGTGGCAAAGTGAGTTCCCCAGCCGTGCCTCCCTCCAAGGAGATACGCAGTCTCCCCTGAGCCAGGAAGGAGAGGATTCCAATATCTTCGAACACCTCTGATGACTCATAGCAGTTGACTAGCATCCTTTCCTACAGGACTTCTCAGTGCCTTTACTGTGTTACTGTTCACTGTCCCTCTCTGGAGAGAGTGGGGTGCAGCAGGCAGAGGAACCCAGATTTACTTGCCTGGGAAACCCTTTTCTCCCAGAGCATCTCATGGGCTCAGAAGTTTCCTAGAATCCCCTTTAGGAACCACTGCCAATTCCTAGAACAGGGATGGGCAGACTTTTGGGGAAGCATCAGATAGCAAGTAGTTTAGGCTTTGCGGTGGGGGGGAGCCTCTGAACCAACTCTATCTTTGCAGTGAAAAGCAGCTGCATGCAATATGTAAACAATGGGTGTGCGTGCATTCCAATAAAATGTTATTTATAGAAACTGAAACTTGAATTTCAGACTCTTGATTTTTCCAACCATTTAAAAAAGTAAATAACCAAAGGAGAAACAGAGACTTCCCAGTGGTCCGGTGGTTAAGAATCCTCCTGGCAATGCAGGCGACTCAGGTTCCATCCCCAGTCGGGGAACTAAGACCCACTTGCCTCAGTGCAACTACTGAGCCTGTGAGTCACAACGAGGGACTCCCCGTGCTGCAGTGAAAGATCCTGCATGATGCAACCAAGACCCCAGGTGATGCAGCTGAGACCCGACGCAGCCACATCAATTAATTGATTAGTTAATTTTTTTGAAAAAAGTGAAACCACTCTCAGCTCATGGGCTGTACCAACACCGGTGATGGGCTAGATGTAGCGCCTGCGGGTTGGTCTGCTCACTCCTGTCCTGGAGGATGAAGCCCGACCCTTCGCCTGGCATTCAAATTCCTCATGTTCCTCAGCTTCATCTGCCACCACATCTCTACACAGAACTGGGCTTGGGACATGGTGGTTGATTCTCCAGGAACAAGTCATATTCTTTCCCTCCCGGGCCTTTGCACAGGCTCTTCCTCCCCCCGGGAGTGCCCTTCTGGCCCTTCTCACTTTGGCAATGCTGCGAGCTCTCTTGGCCCTGGGGGAGCATCAGGAGCTGCCACAGCTGTCGGCGCCTTCACTCCCAAGGCGCCTTTGCCTTGTATCCTGCCCTCATAGCTCAGCTGATAAAGAATCTGCTTGCAGTGCAGGAGACCTGCGTTGGATCCCTGGGTTGGGAGGATCCCCTGGAGAAGGAAATGGCAATCCACTGCAGTATTCTTGCCTGGAGAATCCCATGGACAGAGGAGCCTGGCAGGCTGCAGTCTGTGGGGTTGCAAGAGTCAGACACGACTTAGTGAGTAAACCACCACCACATTCTGATTTTTCATAGACGTATTTGCTTCCCCAACTCTGAGCTTCTGGAGGGTGGGGACCTTGTCCTCCTGATGTCTGGGCCCAAGAGAGGGAGAGCTGGCGTAGCCCAAGGGCCACTAAAGAGGAAAGCAAATGAGACCAGGTTGGGGCTGGGGGTGCTCCCCGGGGGATCCCAGCCCCATCCAAGGTCCCAAGATGGGGACACGTTCGGAACCTGGAGGGACCCAGACACCAGTCTGCCGCAGCTGGGTGGAGGGCGACAAGGGACACGCAGGGGGCTGCAGGGCGACGCTAGGGAAGGAGGCCTGTGTGGCTCAGCAGCAGGCGCCACGGAAGGCTCTTGAGCACAGGAGGGCCTCATTTTGCACATCTGTCAAGTGGGAGCAATGACCCCTGTGCTGGAGGCCTCCTGCGGTGCTGTGAGGGTCAAATAAAGCCTGGTCTCAAGTGGACTGGGGCCAGGAGAGAGCTAACCTTGATGGGGGACACTGTTGCTGTGTCCCTGGCACCTGGCTCATCAGGGTGCTCTCGAGGTGTGGAGCCGACGTGAAGAGGGACGGAGTCTGATGGGAATTTCCTGGTGGTCTAGTGGTTAGGGCTTCCCTTGTGGCTCAGCTGGTAAAGAATCCACCTGCAATGTGGGAGACCTGGGTTCGATCCCTGGGTTGGGAAGATCCCCTGGAGAAGGGAAAGGCTACCCACTCCAGTGTTCTGGCCTGGAGAGTTCCTTGGACTATATAGTCCGTGGGGTCACAAAGAGTCGGACGTGACTGAGCGACTTGCACTCATACTCACTCATGGTTAGGACTCTCCCCTCTCACTGTCAGGGCCTGGGTTCAATTCCTGGTCCGGGAACTAAGATCCCACAGCACAGTCAAAGAGTGAAGGAGGCTGTGGACTTCCCTGGTGGTGCAGGGGTCAAGAATCTGCCTTGCAATGCAGGGGACACGGGTTCGATCCCTGGTCCGCCATGCGCAACGAAGCTCTTTCGCCACAACTACTGAAGCCCACGTGACTAGAGCCTGTGTTCTGCAACTAAAGAAGTCACCGCAATGAGAAGCCTGAGCACTGCAATTAGAGAGGAGCCCCTGCTCGGCGCAACTGGAGAAAGCCCACAGAGAGCAACGAAGGCTCAGCGCAGCCAAAACTAAATTTAAAAAAAAAAGAGTGAACGAGGCTGAGAGTGGGCTTAAGTGAAAGGGACTCAAGTCTCTGAGGTTCAGATAAAACCGCTCAGGCCTCAGCAGGGCTGACACATGGCGTCACAGCATCCTGTAGCAGATCAGGTCGCAGATGGACCTGAAGCTGAGGCAAAAGCCTCTCATTTTACAGATGGGGAAACTGAGGCCAGAGAACCCCAGGGATGTGCTCAGGGGCCCTCGGGTGGCCCTAGTACAGCAGGTCCTGGCCCAGGTTCAAGCTCCACCGCCCTCTGCCTGGGGGTCCCCTGGCAGCACCCAGAGAGTCTCGGCCACTGTGCTCTCTCCCCAGGAGACGCAGATGCCAGGATGTGCGGGGAGTCGGTGCCGCTAATTAGTCACATCATTTTTGGCATCTCACATAGCCTCGGGGAAGTGGAGAATGTCATTGTCAAAGTATTTTTGAATATTTGCCTTCTCAGCAAGAAGACGCTGTGAGAACACTCCGTCTTGCATTCGGGCAGCTACTAACAGAAATAACAAGCGCCGTGGGCTGGAGGGATCTGGGAGCCCGAGAGCGAGGCCTGGAGGAAACCCTGGAGCTGCCGCTCACAGCTGCACTGCTCTGCCCCTCTGGGCCCCGTGTGCTCACCGGAAAGCGCTTCCTCCATTTATCAGATATTTATGGAAGCCCACCGTGTGCCATACACTGCTCTAGGTTCTAGAGAAACAGAGCAAACAAAATACACAGGAATACTTGCCCTCAAGAGGTTGTCACGCTAAGCGCGAGCCAGACAGTGTTATTTGTGGTTCAGTGGTTCAGTCATGTCCAACTCCTTGCAACCCCATGGACTGCAACACGCCAGGCTTCCCTGTCCATCAGCAACTCCTGGAGCTTGCTCAAACTCACGTCCACTGAGTCAGTGATGTTATACAACCATCTCATCCTCTATTGCCCCCTTCTCCTCCTGCCTTCAATCTTTCCCAGCATCAGGGTCTTTTCCAATGGATCAGTTCTTCACATGAGATTGCCAAAGTATTGGAGTTTCGGCTTCAGGCTCAGTCCTTCCAATGAATATTCAGTGTTGATTTCCTTTAGGATTGATTGGTTTGATCTCTCTGCAGTCCAATGGACTCTCAACAGGATTCTCCAGCGTCATAGTTCGAAAGCATTAATTCTTTGGCATTCAGCCTTCTTGATGGTCCAACTCTCACATCCATACATGACTACTGGAAAAACCATAGTTTTGACTAGATGGGCCTTTTTTGGCAAAAACACACCAGCTGATGACGTGTGCAAATGAAAAAGTGTGTTGGGTGGAGGGTGGCCTGTTTCAGAAGGGCAGACAGATCTGATAGAGGTGAGGAGTGTGCTAATATAGTCTCTAGTGGAAGAGCATTCCTGGCACAGAGGACAGCAGGTGCAAAGGCCCTGAGGTCTGGGCGAGCTTGGTTTGTTCAAGGAGCAGCAGGAAGGGTAGTGAAGCTACAGCCAAGCTGTGACAGAGAGGAGGCCAGGTGACAAGACAGGGTCCAAGAGGCCCCAGGGGCCTGCTTGGGTGGGGCCTTCTGAGCCGCCGGAAAGCCTTTGTTTCCATTCTGAATAAGGTGGGAGCCACTGGAGGGTCTGAAAAGTGAAAGTGTTAGCCACTCAGTCGTGGTGTCCGACTCTGCAAACCCATGGACTGTAGCCTGTAGGCTCCTCTGTCCATGGGATTCTCCAGGCAAGAATACTGGAGTGGGTAGACATTCCCTTCTCCAGGGGATCTTCCTGACGCAGAAGTGAATCCCAGACGTCCTGCATTGCAAGCAGATTCTTTACTGCCTGAGGCACCAGGGCATCCTGTGAAAGGTTTAGAGCATGGGAATGACGTGATCCGGTTTCTGTTTTCACCGTCTTCCTCTGGCAGAGGCCAAGAAGTCAGTTGTAACAGTCCAGGTGAGAGGTGACAGGTCTCCTCCTGGGCGGGGGCGGTGGAGGAACCGGCGGAGACTGGATTCTGCACCCGCCTGGGGGCAGAGCAGATGGCAGGTGTGGAGTTTGAGGAGAGACGACAAGCGAGATGCCTCCAAAGTTGTGAAGTGAGCACATGGGAGAAGAGGTGACATTCCCCAGGGTGGGGCCTAGGGCGTGATGCCCGCGGGCCCGCCAGACAGTCCTGAGCAGATGGAGCGGGTGACCGGGCTTGAGGGGCGAGTTTCTGCTGGAGACACAGACTGGGGAGTCATCGGTTAGAGGTGTTTTTTAAGGCCACGGGCCAGCCTGAGATCGCCGAGGGGTAAGCGAGAGAGGAGGCCAGGGGCGGACAGTACCAGCAGCGTCTCCCGTGCAGGCCCGGGTGCTTCTCTCACTGTGACAGTCATGCCTGACACCCAGGCCGCTCCATCACAGACCACGTCCTCCTCTGGGACCTCGGGCTCCTAGCCCAAGAATCCATGCAAGACTTGGGGTGGCAACTAAGCCCGTGCGTTCCAACTACTGAGCCTGTGCTCTGGAGCCCGGAAGCCACAACTATCGGGCCCACGGACCCCAGAGTCCGTGCTCCACAGCAAGAGAAGCCAGCGCACTGAGGACCCCTTGCGCCGCAGCTAGACGGTGCCCCTGTCGCCGCGACCAGAGAGAAGCTGCAGCAACAAAGATCCAGCACAGCCAAAATAAATTAAAATTATAGAAATAATAATGGAAAAAAAAGAGCTGGGGTTGGAAGGCTGAGGGACAGACTGCAGGGTGCACAGCTGTGTCCAGATGCAGGGCTGTCTACCACCTGCCCCACCATCCCCTCTGGCCCTGTTGGGGGGTCCTGGCCTTGAATTTGAAGGCTGGGCTCCGACTCTGGCCCCTTAATTCCTGTGTGTGTGTGTGTGTGTGTGTGTGTGTGTGTGTTTGAGAGAGAGAGAGAAAGAGAGAGAGAAAATACACATAAGATGTATCATTTTACCATTTTGGAGCCTGCCTGTAGCTCAGCCGCAGTTGGGTCCATCCACAGTATTGTGCAACCATCTCTATTATCAGTTGCAGATCCTTCTCCTCACCTCAGCAGGAAACCCTGGCCCCATAAACAGTCACTCCTATTCCCTCTTCCCCAGCACCTGACAACCCAGATCTGCTTTCTGTCTCTGTGGACTTGCCTGTTCTGTATTTCACAGAAATGGAATCAGACACCATGGGGCCTGTTTCCTTCACTTAGCATGTTGCTCTCAGGCTTATCCACACAGTCTCTGTCTGCCCATGGTTCATGCCTTTCTCTGGCCGGGTCCCTCCATCCTTGGCCGGCTCTGCCACCTGGAGTCACACTTAGTTCATTGGGTTGACGTGAAGAGGTTTAAGTACACCAGAAAGTAGTGAACCCTCCTCCCCCTGGACTGGGGCCGGGGAAGGGAGGCGGGCCTGGTGCCCACAGTGTGGATGGGAGGGCTTTGGGGGTCTGCACAGTCAGGGGCGACCCCTCAGCTTCCCCCACAGTGGGACTTGGAACCAGCTCTAGCTGTGGGTGAAGTCAGCGACCACTCACCCACCTGATTTTTGGCTTCCAAGATTTTGCTGCTCTTGTTTCTGTCCGTTTTGGTGAGGCTTGGGGCAAGACTGAGGGCTTCCCTGGTGGCTCAGAGGGTAAAGCGCCTGCCTGCAATGCAGAGACCTGGGTTTGATCCCTGGGTCGGGAAGATCCCCTGGAGAAAGAAATGGCAACCCACTCCAGTACTCTTGCCTGGAAAATCCCATGGACGGAGAAGCCTGGTGGGCTACAGTCCATGGGGTCACAAAGGGTCAGACATGACTCTTTTCTGGGGCAAGACTGAAGGTGAATGAATGGGTTCCACTGGCCATCGTTCTATTCCTTCAAAGGCTTTCTGAGATTTCTGAGGCAGCCGTCAGGGACAGACTTCACCCGCTCCTCAGAGGGGAGCCTGGACAGGCGGAGGCTGCTCCCCGGAGATGGAGTGGGGCTGCCCCAGGTCTGCCCCAGTCCTCCCCTGGCTCTGAAAATGTCGGGTGTTTGGTAAATTGTCTTGACACTATTGAGTTGTGCCCTTGCCTGAAAGGACGCCTTCCTCCGGGGCCGCCCATCAGAGCCCCTAACTTTCGCTGAGGCCCACGTGTTCCAGGCCAGTGGGAAGACAGACATCAGCAAGACAGATGTTCGGGGGATTCCCTGGCGGACCAGTGGTTGGGACTCTGCACTCACTGCTGAGGGGCTGGATTCAATCCCTGGTCTGGGGACTAAAGTCCCACAAGTTGTGTGATGCTGCTAGAAAAAAAATCCTTGTCCTTGTTCAGTTGCTGAGTCGTGTCTGACTCTCTGTGACCCCATGGACTGCAGCACTCCAGGCCTCCCTGTCCTTCACCACCTCCCAGAGTTTGCTTAAACTCATGTCCATTCATTTGGTGATGCCATCCAACCATCTCATCCTCTGTTGCCCCCTTCTCTTCCTGCCCTCAATCTTTCCCAGCATCAGAGTCTTTGCCAACTAGGTGGCTCTTCGAATCAGGTGGCTGAAGTATTGGAGCTTTAGCTTCAGCATCAGTCCTCCCAGTGAATATTCAGGGTTGATTTCCTTTAGGATTCACTGGTTTGATCTTGATGTCCAAGAGACTTTCAAGAGTCTTCTCCAGCACCACAGTTCAAAAGCATCAATTCTTTAGCACTCAGCCTTCTTTATGGTCCACCTCTCACATCCATATATGACTACTGGAAAAACCATAGCTTTGACTAGATGGACCTTTGTCAGCAAAGTAATGTCTCAGCATTTTAATATGCTGTCTAGGTTTGTCATAGGTTTTCTTCCAAGGAGCAAGTGTTTTTTAATTTCATGGCTGCAGTCGCCGTCCCCAGTGATTTTGGAGACCAAGAAAATAATACCTGTCGCTGCTTCCACTTTTCCCCCTTCCATTTGCCATGAAATGATGTGATTGGGTGCCATGATCTTTGTTTTTTGAATGTTGAGTTTTAAGCCAGCTTTTTCACTCTCCTCTCTCACCTTCATCAAGAGGCTCTTTAGTTCCTCTTTGCTTTCTGCCATTAGAAAAAATACAATAAAATCTTTTTTTTTAATTAAAAAAAAAAGATACTTGGGCCATAGGGAGGAAGACCGGTGAAAGGGTGGGAGGACCAAGGAGAGGCTTCTGCTGAGCTCTGCCCTTGGGCCACGGTAGCCCTTCCTGCAAGCGGTGAGGTGGTCTTCTTCCAGCCTTACCTTCACCTGCACCACTCTCAACAGCCCCCCACCCCACATGGGCACCACGAGGAGGACCTGGAGGTATATTTTCCTCTAGGCCAGGCACTGGCCAGGGCTGGAGCACGCTGTGAGCGGGACAGACAGACAGGCCCTGGTGCCAAGGTGGAGTCTAGTGAGTGAATGATAACACAGAAGAACAAAGAGCCACAACTGTCATTGAGATAAAGCTGAGGGCCTGCAGGAGGCCTTGGCTGCTGGAGGTGGGAGGTGGGAAGGCTCCCGGGAGGTGATGGCAGAGTGAGGGGGGCAGGGACGCCAGGCCAGGAACAGCCTGTGCAAAGTCCTGGAGGAGGTGGGGGGGGGGGGGCAGGGATCAGAGGACAGGAAGGGAGACCCATACCCACCACCTGGGGCCTGGAGCTTGCTGAGGGGGCTTTGAATTTTATCCTCAGCAGGAAGCCTGGGGGTTGCGAATTGGGAAGGCAGGTTCCAGTTCCGGTTTTAAAGATGATCTCTGACTGTCCTGGGATTTCCCAGGTGGTGCAGTGGTAGAAAACCTGCTTGCCAAAGCAGGAGAGGCAGGAGACTTGGGTTCGATCTCTGGGTGGGGAAGTTCCCCTGGAGGAGGAAATGGCAACCCATTCCAGTATTCTTGCTTGGGAAATCCTGTGGACAGAGGAGCCTGGTGGGCTACAGTGCATGGGGTCTCAAAGAGTCAGATAGGACTGAGCGATGGAGCATGCACACACATTGTCTGGATGTCCTGGGGCAAAGGGATGGTGTCCGACATTCAAGCGGGGAGGGAGGAGGAGCTGCCCAGGTGTCCTGAGCTACCCTGCCCAGGAGAAGACCCCTCGAGGCTCCCCTGAGCCTGGCACCTGAGGCAGTGATCTGTCTCCAGGACCCAGCGCTCCCACAATCACCTGCCAGGGCCATCTGTCTCCCCTGTCCGTGTGTCTCTCTGTCTCAGGGGGACTTTAGCAGGTTTGCCTTTTTCTGACCCAGCATCCTGTGGAGTTGGGGTGGGGAGGAGTAGCTAACTCCCACTGTCCCTCCTGTAGATAAGGGGTGTGTCCTTGGACAGGAAACCACACGCTGGAAGGCGGTTTCTAGATGAGAGACACCTTGTCTCTGAGTGTCTAAATGTCTGGGTGCAGCTGGTGGCAGCCTGAAAGCTGGCATCTGCCAGCCGTGGGGCTACCTGGGAAGTCACACGCGCCCAGCGCTTATTGCATGGCGACACGTCTGCACTCTGACTCGGGTTTTGTCCAAACATCCCAGACTGAACCCAGGACCTTTAGCAGGGGTGATTGAATGAACCCTGCTGTGCGTGAGGCCCTCAGACCACAGAGCGGCCTCATGGAGCTTACTTTCCAGAAGGAGAGAAAGACAGAGCCACACAAGGTGACTGGGTGCCAGGAAGCAGGATCACAGGGACCCGGGCCGGGACAGGGGCCTCAGGTGGTCAGGGAGGGCAGAAGGGCTCCCTGGAGGAGGTGGCCCCTGAGCTGAGATGTGACGCAGTGGGCCACAAGGCCTGGTAGGAGCGGCATGCCCCAAGCACCCCCAGGAAGGCAGAGGTCCCCCAAAGTGGGGAAACGAGATAGACCTGGGGCTGCAGGGCTTTCAGCTCCAGTGAGAAGACCCTGTGGCCACCTGCCGGCCTGGGGCTGAGGTCTGTCTCAGCTGCAGGCCGCGCTCCCCCTGCCACTTACCCCAGACCTGTGGCCATCTCCCAATCTCCTTGGGGAGGCTTCTTAGAGAAAGAGGGACATATTCTTGAGAATACTTGAAGGAAGGGCAGCAGGAACAGGGCAGGAAGGACCTGGCCCTGGTACTTCTGCTCCCAAGTCCTTCTCTGATGGCAGGCTCCGACTGGGCCTCCGACCCCCCTGTAACGGGAGTGTGGAGGCCACAAAACTCCACCTGGGGGCTGACAGACTGCACAGCGGGGACCTGACCGAGCAGCGAGCTGCGAGACAGAACCTCAGGGGCCCTTCCTGTACTCACCACGCCGGCCCTGGCATCCTAGTGAGGTCAGGACTTCATCAGTCAGAGGAGGCCGGTGTGGAAGCCGGACCCGAGACCTCCAGGCCCAGCGGGGAGGCTTGACTGAACACAGCTTTATTGAAACCACTCATGAACCATACAATGCACCCATCTCAAGCGTGCAGCTCACTGTGTATGTGGGCACTCGGCTGTTCAGTTGTGGCCGACTCTTTGCCACCCCATGGACTTCCCAGGTGGCTCAGTGGTAGAGTCTGCCTGCCCGTGCAGGAGACACAGGAGACACGGGTTCGGTCCCTGGGTTGGGAAGATCCCCTGGAGGAGGAAATGACAACCCACTCTGGTATTCTTGCCTGGAAAATCCCATGGACAGAGGAGCCTGGAGGGCTTCAGTCCCTGGGGTCGCCAAGAGTCGGACACAATTAGCAGAGATCAAACCTCTATCTCTTGTGTCTCCTGCATGGGCAGGCAGATTCTTTACCACTGCGCCACCTGGGAAACCCATACAATTCAATGGTTTTTAGTATATTCAGAGTCTGGGACCAGCACTACCATCAGTTTGAGAACATCCCATGACCTCAGACAGAAATCCCATACGCAGCAGCATTTCACTCCCTAGTGCCCTCCTCTCCCAGCCCTTGGCTACCTGCACTCTTCTTTCTGTCTCTATTCATTTGTCAACTCTGGACATTTTGTATAAATGGCATCACATAATATGTGCTCTTTTGTGACTGGCTTCTTTCATCTAACATAATGTTTTCAAGTCTCATCCATATTGTAGTATGTGTCTATTTTTTCCTTTTTATGGTTGAATAATATTCCGTCTTATGGGGGAATTCCCTGGTGGTCCAGTTGTTAGGACTCTGCAGGAGGCATGGGTTCAGTTCCTGATGGGGGAACTAAGATCCCACATGTGACAAGTCCCCCCAAATTAATTAATTATATAATAAAGTTTAAAAAATTACATCTTATCAATAGACCACATTTTGTTTAACTGTTCATCAGTTGATGAAGATTAAGCTGTTTCACTTTTTTTTCCCTTTTATTTTGGCTGCACTGGGTCTTCATCTGTGGCTCGTGAACTTCTCTAGCTTCAGTGTGTGAGCTTAGTTGCCTTGAGGGCTATGGGATCTTAGTTCCCCAACCGGGGATCCTACCCGTGTCGCCCATGTTGGAGGCTGAGTTCTTTTTTCTTTTTTCTGACATGACATTTTATTTGGAAGGTGGATTCTTAACCACTGGACTCTCAGGGAAGTCCCTGTTTCCACTTTTTGACTATTGTGAATAATACCACTATGAGCATTTGTGCACAAGTTTTTGTGTGGGTATATGTTTTCATTCTTTTGGTTATATACCTAAAAGTGGGATTGGTGGGTTGTATGCTAACTCTATGTTTAACTTTTTGAGGAACTGCCAGACTATTTTTCAAAGCAGCTGCATCATTTCACATTTCCGCCAGCAGTGTAGAGGGTTTCAACGTTTCCTCATCCTCCCAAATACTGGTTATTACCATTCTTTTTTTATGATAGCCATCCTATGGGCTAGGATACCTGGTGTGGTCATTGCAGTTTTGATTTTCCATTTCCCTGGGGGCTACTGTTAAGCATCTTTTCATGTGCTTATTGGCCATTTGTGTATCTTTTTCACAGAAATGTTTAGGTGCTTATACCCATTTTAAAATTGGTTTAGGGCTTCCCTGGTGGCTCAGTGGTAAAGTATCCGCCTGCCAATGCAGGAAACATGGGTTCAATCCTTGACCTGGGAAGATCCCGCATGCCGTGGGACAACTAAGCCCGTGCACCACAACTACTGAGCCTGTGCGCTAGAGCCCGGCAGTCACAACTACTGAAGCCCTCCCGCCCTAGACCCCCGGCTCCACAACAAGAGAAGCCACCATAAAGAGGAGCCGCACATCGTAACTAGAGAGCAGCCCCTGTTCGTCACAACTGGAGAAAAGCCTGCAAAGCAACGAAGACACAGCACAGCCAAAAATAAATAAATAAAGAAATAAATAGGCTTATTCATCTTTTATTATTGAGTTGTGAAAATTCTTTACATATTCTAGATCAAACCCTTTACCAGGGATGATTTGTAAATATTGTTCTCCCATTGTGTGGACTGTCTTTAACTTTCTTGATAGTATCATTCGTAAAAGAAAAACAAAATATTTAAATTCTGATGAAGTCCAATTTAGCTATTTTTTCTTTTTGTTCCTTATGCTTTTGGAATTGTGTTTAAGAAGTCTGTGCTTAACTGAAACATGTATATTATCTAGGGTGAAACAGATCACCAGCCCAGGTTGGATGCATGAGACAGGTGCTGGGACCTGGTGCACTGGGAAGACCCAGAGGGATCGGGTGGAGAGGGAGGTGGGAGGGGGGATCGGGATGGGGAATACATGTATATCCATGGCTGATTCATGTCAATGTATGACAAAAACCACTACAATATTGTAAAGTAATTAGCCTCCAACTAATAAAAAAAAATAAAATAAAATTCCAGTTACAGTAACACACACACACACACACAAGAAGTCTGTGCTTAAAAAAAAAAGTCCGTGCTTAACTCCAAGTCTCTCCTTGTGAAATGAAAATTTACGCTTGCATTTTTTTCTTAAGAGTTTTATAGTTTTAGCTCTTACAGTTAGGTACACGATCCATTTTGAGTTTTTCTTCAGTTATTAACACATTTAAGTAACAAGATCTGGAGGCAGGTCTAATATCTGCTGTGATTTTGGAGCTTAGTGTACACACTGTTCTGAGATCTCTCCAATACATAATGTGATGAGACAGTATCATGATTTCTATGGGTAGACAGAGCCCCAGTCATTGCTAATACCGCCTACATTCATAATTGGAGAAAATGATAGATTTCAGTTAAAGGTTCATTTAAATAAATCTGTAACTACCCTCCTGGGTTCATGGTACCTCTGAGCTCTATCCACAGGTTTCAGGTTAAGAACTCCTAGAATAGCTAAAATTCATGCCCAGAGTCTCATTTTCTGAAGAGTCTTCTGCGGGAATGAATCCTCCCAGGATAGGCTTCTGGCTGTTTTTCTGCCACAGCCCAGCACACACGCTTTTTCCTGGCTCCCGCTTTGTAGAAGCTATTCTTTGCCTAGCAAATTTCTAACAAGCCATCTAACAATAATGCTAAAAAAAAAAAAAAAAAAAAAGTAGCAGTAAGAATTATAAACACAGGACTTCCCTAGTGGTCCAGTGGCTAAGACTACATGCTTGCAATCAAACCAGGGCCCAGGGTTTGATCCCTGGTCAAGGAACTAGATCCCGTGTGCCACAACTAAGAGGTCACATGCCGCTACTGAAAGGTCCCGCAACAAAGATCGAAGATGCTGCGTGCTGCAACTGAGAACCGGGCGGCCAGATATACAAACAATTATAAACACTATGTGTAGTATCAGAGGGCTTCCCAGATGGTACAGTTGGTAAAGAATCCCCTTGCGAACGCAGGAGACGAGGGTTAGATCCCTGGGTTGGGAAGATCCCCTGGAGAAGGAAACGGCTACTCACTCCAGTATTCTTGCCTGGGAAATCTTATGGACAGAGGAGACTAGCTGGTTGCAAAAGAGTCAGACATGACCGAGCATGCACACAGGCACGCTCGCACTGTATGTGTAGAATCAAACAAGGTCTTTTACCCACATCCTCAAACTTTGTCCTCCCTGCCTTCCTAGGTCTCTGGTGAGGCATGTGGCTTGCATGGCTCTGTGGCTGAGACCTGCTGTGGGGCACGTGTGGCCGTGTGGTTCAGACAGATGACTTCACCTCTAGGTGACTCAGTTTCTTTACCTACAAGGCATGGATGAGCCCCATGGGATTATTGGTTGAATTAAAAGAACCCAGGATCTCTACCCGGAGAACAGAACCAGGCAGAGTCACATTCCTGAAGACATTAGCTATTTTCTTTAAGCCTTTCACAGGAGAGAAGGTGCTATTTCTCTCCCAGCATGAGGGAGACCTGGGTTTGATTCCCAGGCCTTCCCAACCTGGGTATCAGCAACCCCTTGCAGTATTCTTGCCTGGACAATCCCCAGGGACAGAGAAGTCTGGTGGGCTACCGTCCCCGGGGTCGCAAAGAGTCGGACGTGACTAAGCGACTAAGCACAGCACAGCATATCCATTCTCTCCTCCTACACTAGGTTAGTGCTTACTTATTTGTATCATTCAGGATTCTTTGAGTTGTAGCAGGATCTCCAATGGCTCTATTTAAAAAGCCAGGGTTTCAGGACTGGCTTACGGGGCATGGGCAGTGGGGACAGGTCAGAAGATTGTATCAGACTCAACTGGCCTTTCTGCATAGACTGGGGGTGTAAGAAGAGCTCCCTGGAACAGGGCCTAGACTGGCGTGGGCGAGCGAGCCCCCACAGGGTAAGCGCCTCCTCCAGCTTCCGGCCCCGCGGCCCGTCTCGCCCGTCCCATCCCTGGCCTGGCCTTGGACGTTCTAGGCTTCAGAACCTTGGGTCCTGATGTCAGGGAGTGAGATCCCTTCCTCCCTAAGAGCTCCAAGAAAAAGTTCAGGCGAGAGCCTTGATTGGCCTCACCAGGTCATGTGCCCTTGTGGGGCCAATCACTGCGGCCAGAGTTCTGGGGCCCTCTGATTGGCTAGTCCTGGGTCACGTCCTGGTCAGAGATGGGGAAGCCCCAAGCCAACAGCTGGCAGAGGGTGGTGCGCATGGCTGCCTCTTGGGAGATGCTGGGCTGACAAAACCCAAGGTCCTCCTCAAGGGCGTATTTCACGTTGTCTCCGTCAGACCTCACCTGTGCCAGGAACCCTCTCCTCCCTGGGCTTGGCTCCTGCTCTGTGTACGCACGGGCAGCCTGTGTTCCCTAAAATTACTTTTCACTCAACAAATATTTAACGAGTTCCTACAATGTATCAGGCACAGAGAAGGGGGTCTAGGAGGAACCCCAACACCTACAAGTCGGAAGGAGAGGGTGCAAGCTGCAAAGGGGGCTGAGGGGGGAGTGGTCTGTGAAGGAGGAGGAGGAAGACTAGGGTCCAGGGAAGTGAGGGAATTTCCCAAGGGAGGAGTGGCAGACCCAGGTGCTGCTGAGAAGTGCAGTGAGAACAGGAAGTGACCGCTGGATTGGGCAGGAGGGAGCTTGTGGGTGACCTTAGCAATAGCTAAGGGTAGGGATAAAGCCCTACTGAGGTGGGGTGAGGAGAGACTGGGAAGGGAGGGAGTGGAGAAGGCAGGTTTAGACTAGTCTCTGGAGTTTTCTATTGTAGGGGGTGGGGAGAGCAGGCAGAAGGGGGCTTGGGAGCAATGGTGAGTCCCCCCCCCCCTTTTTTGAAAATGGTACCCAAGGGAAAAGAGAGAGGGGCTGATGGTACAGGAGAGCAGCAAGGGGAAGGCAGCAGGAGGTGGGTGCTTGAGATCAAGATACGGGTGGGAGAGCCTGAGGGGGAGGTGGATGCCAGGTAGGGAGATGTGCCAGTTTGGGTACTGGATGATGAGAGACCCCATCTGACGGATTCAGTTTTTCTCACTGAAGACATGAGGTGAGGTCATTTGCTGGGACTGAGGGCAGAAGGGCTGTGGGAGGTGTGTAAGGAGAGGGAAGAGGGTGTGAAATCTTAGTCTCAGAAGGTGGGGGAGAGTGTCCCAGGAAAACATGGTAGGGCTGCTGACTCTGTGGATTGCCAGCTTGAAGACTGACATCACAGATTCCCAATCAGAAGGGCTGTATGTGGGCCCCCTTGCCTGCCCCCCAACAAGAGGCAGGGGCAGGAAAGGGGCTTTCCTTTAGGTTGCAGGGTTGCTTCAGGTGGAAGGAGAGGGGATGGGGAGATGGAATTGGTAAAAAGCCACCAGGCTAGGAGGTAAGTACTATTATTTGTGTTTTACAGACCAGGAAGCTGAGAGGGTCAAAGCCAGTATGGCATTCTGTGTGACTTTGGGGTCAAACTAGAACGGGGCTTGGCACAATTAGCTGTTATATATTTGTTGAAAAAAGTGACTGGCTGGAAGGCCCAGTGATGTATCCCTGTCATTACCCAGCTAGGAAGTAGCTCCAACCTTGGGGTTTGGTATAGGTGGGACTGGTGACCCCACGTCCCGTGTCTTCCCTGTGGCCCTAATAAATGACTCAGTATCAGCTTTGTGCCCTCCTCGTAGGCTAATTTCTCCAGAGTCTGCTGGTAAAGCTCCATAGACACCAAGTGAGCAGGGCAATGTTCTCAACCTCATTCCTCACGCAGTACTCCCCCAGAGATGAGTCACAGCCCTCAGCCAGGTGTGAAGGCCACTTCTGGTTTCTAACCTTTGGCTTTGCTGCCTGTATCCCCCCACTCCAGCTGGTGGGGAGTTATGGGGCGGGGGTGGGGGGGTGGGGGGGTGGGGTGGTGGCCACACACACCTGCACCACCTGGGCTCTCCAAGGAGATGGGTGTCCTTTTAAGAGGAATCCAGGAGCTGAGACCCTGAACCCGGCGGGGGCACGTCTCCTCCATGGCGAGGGCACAGTGCCTTTTCTTACAGGCCTTTCGGGCAGAACTGAACGTGGTCACTTCACTGAAGTAATAATGACGGTCCATGCCGCAGAAAATGTGGAGAACATCCTGCTTATTTATTCAGGCTTTTAAAATCATCAAATTCCAGATTTCTCCCTGTAGCTATTTATAACCAGAGCTGGTGTAAACTGTCCCCATATTAAGCGCAGGTTCGAAGTAACTTAAAAGGAAAACAGCCATCCGCTGCATTTAAAATTAAAAAATTTCTTCTCATTTATAGACCTCTCGCCTCCCGATTATGTGCAAAGAGCACGCGTTGTTTGGGGGAGTCGGTGGAGGTGGGGCAGATAGACCTGTGGGGGGGGGCTCACACATTCTCCCATCCCCCCTCACAGCTATAAAAGCAGCCCCTGGGCCCACAGCTGGTCACTGTCCAGGGCGAGGATGTTTCGGGTTGGGTCGAGCGTTTCCTCACCGGGGTGCCCAGGGTGGAGCGGCGGAGGCCGGGCAGGCGGCAGATCCGGAAAAGTGGCTCCTGCCTCGGAGGAAGTTGACCCTCCTCCCCCTACCGAGGGCTTGGGATGAAAACGGCTTCTGCCCCCTTTACCCTTCTTGGACCCCCAGCCCGTCTCTGTAAGCCCCCCGTCCCCGTTTTCTAAGGGCTCCCCTCCCCCCCGAGGACAATCCGGCCCCTTCACAGCTCTCCAAACGGCCCTCTGGGATGGCAGGGGGACCTTCCCCACCCACCCCGCGCCCTGACTCTGCGTCCGGGCAGCGTCCCCGCTCAGGACCCTCCCCTCTGGCCTCGCAGACGCGGCGGCGCCCCGAAACTCAGGCGATTGCGGCGACTTCCAACGTCCCCCCCACCCCCCAATTAGCAGAAAGCCCCACCAAAACCCCACCCCGCACCTCGAGCTCCCACACTGCCTCCTCCGACTCCAGGAGACACCGCCACCTGGGAACTCTGTCCCCCTGCACTCCGCTGCGAGGAGATAACCCCCCCCCAAAAAAAAAACCCCGTGGGAACGGTGGGGCCGCAATTAGTTTCTTCCAATTAGTTTCCCTTCTTTGTATAAGAACCCATTCAAACTGCGAGAGGTAGTCCTCCGCGCGAGGGGGAAAGTAGTCCCGACCTCGCCTTCGGTCTCCGCTCTCGCGTCGCTCGTGTTTCCCTTCAAGAAACCGGTGGGGCTCTCGGCGGAGCCCTCCGGGGAACGCAGGGGCCGGGGCCGCGGGGTGGGGGTGGGGTGCGCGCAGGGAAGCGGGGCGGGGGGGGACTGCCGGCAGAAGGAGGGGGCGGGGAGGGCGGCTAACTCCTCGCTATTGCCTAGAGAGATGGATCATGGGGCGTAGAGAGACGGCAAACCTCAAACCACGTACAGCGGTCGATACGCGTCAACCGAACCTGACCAACGGAAGCCTGGCACCACCCCCCTCCCCGCTCTCCCGCCCCGGCCCCTCGGACGGACGGCTGCGCGCAGCCAACCGGGCTGCCGCTCGCCGTCCAAATCGCACGAGAGCCAATGGGGGCGCGCGAAGGGCGGAGCCACCCCCTCCCCGCGCCGGGTTGGGCTGCGCGCGGCTTTCCCCCCCGCCTCAACTCACTGCTGGCCCAGGCCCCGCCCCCCTCCCCTCCCGCTCGCTGCTCCCGGAGTAGTTAGAGCCAGTGAAGTGCGGGCGGCGAGGAGAGCGAAAGTTGCGCTGGGCTCGGCGCCGGGGGGCCTGAAGCGGCTCCGCGCTCCGCCCGCCAGGGCCGCCTCAGCCCCAACTCGCGCCCGCAGGCTCCGGCCGCGCCCGCCCGCACCCCCTGCCCCGGCCCGGCGCACCCCCCCACCCCCACCCCCGCCTCCTCGAGCCGCGGGGTCCCCTGTCACTTTCGCCCGGCTCGGGCCCCCCGCCGATGCCGGCCATGGTTGAGAAGGGCCCCGAGGTCTCAGGGAAGCGGAGAGGGAGGAACAACGCTTCCAGCGCGGCCGCCTCGGCCGCCGCCGCCGCTTCGGCCGCCGCCTCAGCCGCCGCCGCCGCCTCGGCCGCCGCCGCCTCCTCGGCCGCCGCCGCCTCAGCTGCCGCCTCCGCCTCGGCCGCCGCCGCCCCCAATAATGGGCAGAATAAAAGTTTGGCGGCGGCGGCGGCGCCCAATGGCAACAGCAGCAGCAACTCCTGGGAGGAAGGCAGCTCCGGCTCGTCCAGCGACGAGGAGCACGGTAGGTGGCAGCCGCCCGCGCCGCCCCCGCGCCCGCCCGCTCGTCCGCGCGCTGACCGCCCCCCTCTGCTTTTCCCGCAGGTGGCGGCGGCATGCGGGTCGGACCCCAGTACCAGGCGGTGGTGCCCGATTTCGACCCCGGTGAGTAGTACTCCGGGCCGGCCGGCCGGCGACCCGAGGGGGCGGACGGCCTCGGACAACTTTTCTTTCTGTGGGTGTGGGTCCTGCCGTCCGCGGGGAGACGCTCGTGCCAGTGTGTCCTGCCGGCGGGCCGGGCCCCCCGCCCCCCACCTCAGGGAGGCCCGAGGGTCGCCCGGGCGGGTCGGACGCGAGGCGGCGGCGCCGGCCACACCTGGCCACCTGGCCTGGGGTTCCGGCGTCCCCGGTCCGCGCGAGCCGCGCCGGGACCGGGCGGGGGTGGCCGCGAGCCGGAGACTTAGCTTCCTGCGAGCGCCACAGGGCTCGGGACGGCCTCGGACCCGCCTCTCCTCTGCGGAAGGTTGCCCCGCGTGCCCTCTCCTGCCGGCCCCCGGGCTCCTGCCTGCCCCCGACTACCCTCCCGTCCTGAGATTCCCCCCAAAACCAGTTAGTAAAAGAAGTGTGCTTCCCAGAGGGCGCCTGCCCGGGGAAGAGAGGCTTGCTGGTGGCAGTTTGATTTTTAGGATCTATTTGTAAACGTGTGTGTTATTTCCTTTTTTCTTTTTCTTTTTTTTAAAGGAAGGGGTTGTGAAAGGTTAGAACCTCAGAAAGCTTTAGCCTAACACCTCCAAGGCATCCCAGCCGGCTTGCTTGGAACATTTGCTACCCTTGTTGCTCTTCTGTGTGCAAGCGAATTCAAAGTACCAGAAAAATCCTACCAGACAAAGGAATTCGTCAGTGAGATTCTAGCTTGTCTCCGTATAAGACTGTCTTTAAAGATTGTTGGCGTGGAAAGTGTTTGAAAGGACGTGGGTTTTATTTCAGAAATCAAATTCAAAAGAGAACCTTGTGGAACTGAGTTAACAGTCCTGGTTGGAGGGCTTTAGAACTGGTGGTTCTCTATGTAGGTTACACCACGAGTTTATTTGAGAGAATAAATGCATAAATGCTTTTCCTTGGAAACAAGACTGCAGAAAATTGCCAGGATCTAGCCCTTGAAAAAGGCGATTGCTCTTAAGCTGTTATTAAGGTATGAAACTCTGGGTGTTCTTTGAAGTGAAAATACGTAGGCATCCCTGAGTGAGCTGTTGGGTTCTCTGGAAATAAATGACCTTTCCTGCATTTGCCTTCTACAGTTTTGGTCTGTTGACGATTTAAATCTCTTAAAGTATCTGTTGTCTGACGCCCAGGTTTATATTCCTTTTCAACTTCGGTTAGTCTTCCTATAGTTTCCCCTTCCCCCACCTCTTCCTTTTTTGGTCGTCACTTCTCATTTATAAGAGCGACAGGATGGGACTCCCAGGCCAGGCTGCTTCTCCCCTGTGCATGCCTTCTCCATTCCTCGGTTGGCCACCAGGGGAAGCATACTGTTTTTTGGTTACAGTTGACCCTATCTTCATTTTGTAGGTCAAGTCCATCTTTGTTTTAATACACAGACCATAAAGCAAAGCTCTTCACCAAGTTTCCCCCACATATTTAAAAAAATATATCAACTTGTACACATCTTTTAGTAAGTTGGTCAGTTTTTGGGTACATTTTGGTTACATTCATTTTGAAAGCTTTATTTAAATATGTTGGCTGTGAGTAAAGATAAGTGCATATTTGATGGCAACAGCGAGAATTAGATTTCTGATATTGTCCTAAATGTTGATGCCTAGCTCTTCATTGTTAGGAATGAGGCAGACTTCTTTGGAGTTGTTCTCTTTGAAACAGCACATGTAATAGGATCATATTTTGAGCTGTCCTTGCAGTTTTGATGGAATAGGGGCAAGCATAAATTTGTCAGAGACCTGCCATTCTAAACAGTGAAAAACTGCAAATGTTTTTCTGTATGGTCTTACTGTCACTTGATTGGCTCTTGGCATTAATATTTCCTATTTTGTGTTTGTTTTAATCTGGAAAGGAATCTATCTGGTGTGAAATAATTTGAAGCCCTGTTTTGCTATCCTGAGCAGTGGGACAAATTCCTAGGCATGGCTGGAGATTGTAGGACTTTACTTTTCACTACTTATTTATTTATTTTTTAAAAAGATGTGTTCTCATTTAACTTAAAATCTAAGGGAAGAGTTTCATACCTTAATAACAGCTTCCATTTCGGAATAGAAATGACACACCAGTTTTATTTCATGTCAAGCAGATTTTTTTTTAGGTCTTTGGACTTAGTTTTTTTCCCATGAGTACAAGTTAGGAATAATAAGGAATTGAGATTGTGATTGTTACTGCTTTTTCTTTTTCTCTTCCTGAGTTTTGAATGCACATTTATTTATTTTTAAAAATTTATTATTATTTATTTATGTATTTTTTTTTTACCACCATTTGAACAGACTAGTGAATGTGAAACTCATCAGGAAGCTACTTTAAAAAAAAAACAACAGAAAAACCTATCTCTGTAAAGATGTATGAGTGGAAGAATGTTGATTTTTTTTAAGGTCAGGTTTTGTTTACCCACAGTCTCCCAACTTGACCCTATTTAGCTTTAAAAACAAATGGTTGAAACTAGATCCGCTTGAAATTCCCTGTATAGTCCAGGGAAGATGCATTTCTGTCACTCCTCACACGGTGAACAAAGTGGACAGAGCGCTGTCGTCCTGGAGTGCTGCCTCATGTCTTATTACCTAATGAAGACCTAAACTGGACCACTGGACCAGAACTCGGTAGTTAAAATAACATCTTTGTTTATAATGGTGAACAAGTTTTATCAGGTAGGTTTAAAAACAAAGACCAGAATGCAGTTTCATATCTTTATCTTTGTTCCATTGTGGGGTCCAGACTGTCCATACTCTGTTTCATACTCTATGCCATGTCATATGCTGAGCTGGCTTTGGTTTCTTTTAGAATTCAATAGTGAAGTGAAAGTCGTTCAGTCATGTCCGACTCTTTGTGACCCCATGGAATATACAGCCCATGGAATTCTCCAGGCCAGAATACTGGAGTGGGTAGCCTTTTTCTTCTCCAGGGCGTCTTCCCAACCCAGGTATTGAACTCAGGTCTCCCGCATTGCAGGCAGACTCTTTACCATCTGAGCCACCAGGGAAGCCCTAGAATTTAATAAGCATACAGTAAATAAGAGGGAAGAGTGCTTATGCTAGCCTACCTCTGGTCAGTTATTTCCTGCATTGGCAAAACATAATTTATTTTGAAACTAGTAGTGTTCTTCTATACAAAAATGTTAAGTAATTCCATGGTCTTCCCAGTAAACATGCAGAGGAAGAAGTGGTAGCCTCCGTGTTTCTTTGATCCCTTGTTTGGTACTCTTCCTGTTTGTTGCCTTCTAACTAGAGGAACACAGTGGCAGGATTTTAAGATTGACTCAAGTTCTTTGTTTTCTGAAGCATGTGTTGTTATTGTCAACTTCTACCCTAGTTAGTGATCACAGTTCATTAATAGCAAAATTAAGACTCTTTTAGAAGAGGAAGTGTTAATGGTAAGTTTTTTTGACGTTAATGGCCCTTTAAACATGCAACCTTTATTTGGAACATTGAATCCAATATATTTAATCAGATTAGAAAATTTATGGTTGTCACTGATTCAACTGTCACTTTCAGAGTTGACTTATATTATTAAAATGTAGAATAATTTTCCTGAACAGGGTGTCTTGACCTGCTTTTCATTTCTTCTTGGTGGTGATTCTGTCTTCCTCTTTGAACACATTATTTACTTGGCTTTAGTTTCATTGTGAAAATAAATTTTAAAGATATCCAAAAATTCATAAGTTATGGTGAAGACTTCGTGATGGAGGCATACTTGGAGGCAGTGTTTACCCACATGAGAGGTGAGGGTAATGAGAAGTGCTGTGTGTGATCCCCTTTGTGATGCAGTGCAGTAGGAGGCACCTAAAGCTGTCTCTTGGGATGTCTAGTGCCTTGTCTCTGTGATTAAGAAGCTGGTTTAAAAAGGTCAAGCTCGTCATTTTATCTCAGGAGCCTCAGTTTCCTGCATTGTGAATCAGGTTCTTTTCATCACTGTGGCCTGTGATTATGTTAGTTACAGTCATCTTTTTAATTTCAGGCTTCTTTCAGAAGCAACACAGAGCAGACTGTGAGCTTGGATTGTGAGAACCATCAAACCCAAGTTCAGATCTTGGCAGTGCCTCTTGACAATTGTGTTCAGGCCCTGGCCAGGTTTCTTTATTTTTGCTTTCATCTGTGAAGTAGAGGTAATGGAACTTCTTCCTCAAGAAAAGAAATTAACTGAGTTAATGCATGTAAAATGTCCAGTGCAGTGCCTGGCACTCAGCAAATGCTACGTAAACATTTTCTGCTATCTTACTTTAGTTATTGTTTGAAAGACTCAGTTGCCAAATAGTGGTCCTTGCGTTGCCTGCTTTGCTGCAAACGTAAGGCTGGGTTATAATGAAGCCGTAGATTTGAATGCTAATCGTGCATTCAAAGATACTTGAAGATGATTGCTTTTAAGTTACATGTACCTGCTGCAATTTAGGTAAATACCCTTTCCTGGGAGAGAGAACTATTCCAAAACATTTTTATAGCAGAAAAGTACACTGAGATCCAGAGGGAATAGATAACCCTGTTCAGATCAAGTTTCAGGGTAGTATGAAAGAAACCTTGAGTCCATCCCTGGGCCAAAGTGAAGTACACATTAACCGCCTTCTGAGTCAGGGAGTTTCTACTCTAAATTCTCAAGTCCTTGTCTTTGAGAATTAATGTTGAAGTGAGGTTCTTCTGCTGCAGTACTTCCTTGGGTGATGAGTACTTCCTTGGGTGTGATCCAAAGGTTAGTTGGTGGAGGCTCATCAGAGCAGAGTTGTTTTAAAAACAGTGTTGAAAGTCATTGGTACTGAAGAAATTTAAGCTTACTCTTTTCTTTTTTTAAAAATAATTTTATTTATTTGTTTAGGCCATCTGGGCCTTCGTTGCTGCCTGGGCTTTTCTCTAGTTGCTGTGATGGAGGCTGCTCTCTTGTTGAGGAGCTCGGGCTCTCGGGCATGCGGGCTTTAGTGGTTGAGGCATGTGGCTTCACTGGTTGCCACTCCCAGCTCCAGAGCGTGGGGCACGGCTCGGCAGTCATGGTGCGCTGCCTTAGTCGCTCTGCAGCATGTGGGATCTTCCCAGATCAGAGATCAAACCTGCGTCTCCTGCAATGGCAGGTGGATTCTTCACCACCGAGCCGCCAGGGAAGCGCTAGGCTTGCTCTTTTTTCTTTTCCTTTTCCTTTTTTTTCTTTTCCCTAGGCTTACTCTAAGAAAGGTGGTTTCTTTAGTGTTATAAAGTTCTATAGGGCAGTTTAATTGAAAAAAATCTTCTTAGTCTTTGGAAATGAAACATCAGAGTCTATCCAAATTACTGTATTCTTCCCATTTATTTTACTTTTTGTATTTTCTCTGCTATATCGATTGTTATACTTAATTTATAATTTAGCTCTCACTTTCTTCTGAACCTTTCTTGAGAGGTTCTGTGCATAATGTTAAAGTAAGAAATAAGGCTTCTATTTGTCCCCCTTACTCTGATGGAAAACAGTTATCTTTGCTAAAGAGGATGTGTTCCGTTGGTACTTACTTTAAAACAGAGAGCTGGAAAAACCTTGCCTTAGAGGGAGTTCTGGAGCAGCAGTAAAGGCCTGACTGAGGCAGGAATGGGGATTGAGCGCCGGCTCCGTGACCGGGCTGTCAGCTCTCCAGCCTCAAACGGCAAGTACAGAAAATACGTGTGACCTCGGGTTAGGCAGGGCTAATGGCTATAATTTAACTTCTGTTTTGTGTTCTGGAAATTTTACTAATACATGCATCTTCTGGTTGAGTTTTATGTTTTCTGTTGTTGATTTTTTAAAAAACAGAGTATTTAGGAAATAGAATGGTTTGATGTGACAAAAGTGGTTTGGTAAAATGTTTGAGATAAATATTTTTAAGTAAAATTAAAATGTCATTTAAGTGAAATGTTGATAAAGTGAAGTGAAGTCACTCAGTTGTGTCTGACTCTTTGTGACCCCATGGACTGTAGCTTACTGGGCTCCTCCATCCATGGGATTTTTCCAGGCAAGAGTACTGGAGTGGGTTGCCATTTCCTTCTCCAAGTGAAGTGAAATGTTGATAGTAAACCCTAGAACACCTACTTTTTTTCAAATTAGTCAAATTTTGTTCTTTCTTTTTTTTTTTAAGTTAGTCAGATTCTTTCTTTAATATGAGGATCCTGTAAAAATTGTATGCTAGACGTAATTCTTTGAAGTTTCTGGATTTTTTTCTCCCTCAGAGCAATGAGAGAGAAAATTGTTGTGTCTACTCAGTGCAGCCTTCCTGTGTTCTAGATGAGGAAGGTAAGGCCTGCAGAGACAAAGTGACTTGTATTTATCTTTTAGGCATTAAAAGCATCTCCAGGTAGGTTTGAGGTGTGTGACACAAAATTTTATTGTTTTAAAGCCTTGTTTCTGGGTACAATAATATGTGTGCATAATGTTAGATGAAGGTAGTGGAGGTGATGGAATTCCAACTGAACTATTAAAATCCTAAAAGATGATGCTGTTAAAGTGCTGCACTTAATGTGTCAGCAAATTTGGAAAACTTAATACTGGAAAAGGTCAGTTTTCATTCCAATCCCAAAGAAGGGCAATGCCAAAGAATGTTCAAACTGCCATACAGTTGTGCTCAATGCTAGCAAAGTAATGCTCAAAATCCTTCAAGCTAGGCTTCTGCAGCACATGAACTGAGAACTTCCAGATGTACAGGCTGGGTTTCAAAGAGGCAGAGGAACCAGAGATCAAATTGCCAGCATTCGTTGGATCATGGAGAAAGCAAGGGATTTTCAGAATAACATATTCTTCTGCTTCATTGACTATGCTAAAGCCTTTGACTATGTGGATCACAACAAACTGGAAAATTCTTAGAGGTGAAAATACCAGACCATTTTACCTGTCTCTTAAGAAACATGTATGTAGGCCAAGAAGCAACAGTTAGAACTGGACATGGAACTACTGATTGGTTCAAAATTGGGACAGGAGTATGACAAGGCTGTATATTGTCACCCTGCTTATTTAACTTATATGCAGAGTGCATCATGTGGAATGTTGGGCTGGATGACTCACAAGCTGGAATCAAGACTGCCAGAAGAAATATCAACAACCTCAGATATGCCGATGATACCACTCTAATGGCAGAAAGTGAAGAGAAGAAACTAGAGGGTGAAAGAGCAGAGAGAAAAAGCTGGTTTGAAACTCAACATTAAAAAAAAAAACAACTAAGATCATGGCATCTGGTCCCATCACTTAATGGCAAATGGAAGAGGAAAAAGTGTAAGCAGTGATAGATTTTCTTTTCTTGGGCGCCCAAATCACTGTGAACAGTGATTGCAGCCATAAAATTAAAAGATACTTACTCTTTGAAAGAAAAGCTATGACAAACATAGACAGCATATTAAAAAGCAGAGACGTCACTTCGCTGACAAAGGTCCATATAGTCAAAGCTATGGTTTTTCCAGTAATCATGTACGGATGTGAGAGTTGGATCATAAGGCTGAATGTGGAAAAATTGACGCTTGTGAACTGTGGTGCTAGAGAAGACTCTTGATAGTCCCTTGGATTGCAAGGAGATCAAACCAGTCAATCCTAAAGGAAATCATCCCTGAATATCCTTTAGAAAGACTGATGCTGAAGCTCCAATACTTTGACCAGCTGATGCGTAGAGTCAACTCACTGGAAAAAGACCCTGATGTTGGGAAAGATTGAGGGCAGGAGGAAAAGGGGATGACAGGATGAGATGGTTGGCTGGCATCACCGACTTGATGGACATGAAACTCTTGTGCAGGAGTTTCATAGGTGTAAATGCCTGAGACCACAGGAGGGAAGGTGAGGCAGCAGAGCCTTCAGGTTGGATGCAGATGTGACATCTGTGAAGGAAAACAGAAGGAAGGGTGTAGATGATGAGATCCAGGAGCCTAAGATTGCAGTGCAGCCAGAGCAAAGGTGGTTTGTTAGAGCGCGTTGGGCAGGACTGGGCCTTCTCTAGAAAACCGTCTGTGTTCTGTCGTTGGCCTGGAGTTAGCATGCAGCGTGCTGCAGTGGACCTCGAAGGTGCTGGGCATCTGGGACTGTCAGCTAATTACACTCCTCTCAACTCTTTCTCTCTTGAAGGGAAATCTGAGTGGCAGGCTTTCAAGGCCATCAGGATGCCTATGCCTGTTTTTGTACTTGAGTACATATGAAAAGCGGTATGTTTTGTTATTGTCAAAGTATTTTGTAAATGGAATTATTTGTGCATGTTCCTCTAACAGGCACAGAAAATTCCTTTCCTTCATTCAGTTTTCACTAAGGTGTCAGGCTTAACTTTTTGCAGTGCTATCTTTTTGTAGTCTGTGTTGGCATTTTTCTAATTACCGGTGAGGTCAAGTGTGCTTTTATGTGTGTTTTCAGCTACCTGGTTTCCTTCTGTGTGTATATCTTTTGCTGTTTTTCTGTAGGGTGTTCTTTTTCTTACTGATTTGTGTGTGCTCTTTGTATATTTGGATACCGATCCTTACTTAGGGTTGTTAGTTGTGAAGTTTTTGTTGTAGAGTTTTTCTCTCTAGTGTGGAAGTTGATTGAGTTTCTTTTCAGGAAGGAATAAAAACACATACCTGGTTGGATATATTTCTGCTCAGAGACTGGACTTGGTACATAGCTCCTTACTAATTGTCACTAGGACTCCTGGTTTCTAAGAAGATTGTCACTGAGAATTTGATACATCTTTTTTTGTTATGTTGCAACTTTCTTCAGTTAATTTGGTGTACTAATTACTAACCAACTGACCTAAATTACAGTGCTGGATGACATGAAAAGCTCTGATTTAATTTCTGTCCAACATCTAGTTTTAACAGCATGCTAGTTAGAGGTTAAAGTCATAACTTTAGTTTTCACAATGGTCAGTTAGTTTTCTATAAAAGGTGAACGTGCTGTGGACTAAAGCCCAATTCAGTTGTCTTACGGTTTTGTCACTGATTGTGAGGGAGTGGGTGAATGGTGTGGTGCCACTTGTCATCATAGCAGAAATCCTTGAAGGGATAATGTCAGTGCCAGGTTAGTGTAGTGTTTGCTGTGTGCAGGCTGGTTTGAGCACTTTATTAACAATTTAACATAACAGTCACAGCAGTCACAGCAGATAAAGTCGTTATCCCCATTTTCCCTCCGAGGAAACAGAGGCACAGAGAGGTTTATTGGTATGGTTCACCCTAGTAACTTGCCCAAGGTAACCCATTCTAAGATGCCATCTGTTGTCAGAGGCATCGTTATTTTTGTATATTGCTAAGGAAGGAAAAACACCAGGATACCACTAGATAAGTTGTAGTCAGACTGCAATCTAGTGTATTTCAGGGCAACTCAGCCAGAAATCCTCTCTGAGAAAAACCACTTAGGCCAGTGCTTTATTGGATCAATTGCTTAGTTGTTTGCATGTGGTCCCAGGTATTGTGGAGATTTTTGTGTAGGGTGGCCAGAGCCTGATTCGTGCCCAGTTGCATTCCTCTTCTTGTCAGTGAAAGCACAAATGAAATGGGAGGTGTCTGGCTTGGTTGACTGGGGCGAGTTGAGATGAATTGCTTTACTCCTGCACGTCTGTTAAAATAGTCATATTCAGAGTGTAAAATGTTGTTTTTGAGGGGAGTGATTTTTTGTGATTGGATGACTTAAGGTTACAAAGGACTGTGTTATGTTGGTTACCTTTTAGTTTAACAGATTAGAGTATAACATTTAAATATATATTCCCCCCGGCCCCCATATGTTTTTCTGCAGGTTCACATTGAACTTGAGCTGTGGAATGAGTTTAAGAACCATGTCTTGAATAAAGTGTGAAAAGATACACACATTAAAATATCTAAGAGTATTTTAAAAAGCCATTGGTTTTACCTGTACAACTATCTGGTTAGTATTGTTCAGCAACTAATTCTCCTTCCTTGTGTATTATTCCCAATCTCCTCCCCCATCAAAAAAACAAAAACCAAACTAACTCTGCCTCTTTCCCCTGAAAAAACCCCGATGTATGTATTTCTTAGTGTTATTAGTGAATTGTGTTCTGTTTTTCAAAGACCAGAGTATACTTACAGAAAATTGTAAGCTTTATTCTGGTTGACTTAAATGTGAGGTTTGCCATGGTTGGTTTGATCATAAGGTTAACTGAGGACTAGCTTCTGTCTGCCCAGAAACCAAGGCTTGCCTTGTGTGTTCAGCAAGGGGATCGGGTGAACCTCTGCCCCGGAGTTTGGCTGTCCTTGTCCCTCTTCAGCAGTTTCATCTAGTGACCAGGAAATAACTCTCTGATGGCCTTCTTTATGTCTGAGAAGGTTAATTAAAATTTTGGGATTGGTTAAACATTCTATTCACTTGAACTCAGGGTATTTCTGTGCTCTTTCACACACATGCATGTACACTTACTGAAGGCTGCACATCCTGTTTTACTGGCACAGAAGCTTCTGGGCTTGGGACGTGTCTGCTTTCAGACTTAGCATGCACCTGCGGGAGCAGGATGGTAAGACGGGTAGGGTAAGACTTGGCTAGTCTGATCTCAGGCGGTCCCATGAAGTCTTTGTGGTGTCATGCACTTCTGCTTTCTGAGTGTTCTGAGCCGCCAGTTCTGTTCAAGTATCTAAAGGTTTATCTTTCTCACTTGACATAGCTGAATGTGGTCCTGCATTTAATAAGAGCACTTGTGTGCACTGATTGACTTTGCTCGAGTAGGCATTTTGTAGTGGACAGTTGATAATTAAGAACCAAGTTTACTTAAAAAATGGAAACCTAAGGGAAAAAATGAGCTTTAAAGTTGCATTTAAAACCTGGTTTTCTCTATTTTAGGTGCTTTAATAATGAATTTGTATGAGTTAGAGATATGCATCTTAGATACAATTTTTTGTATCTTACAATTTTTTTTTCCAAGGTGAATTTCTTATAACATGGGGTTTCCCTGGTGACTTAGATGGCAAGGAATCTACCTGCTGTGCAGGAGACCTGGGTTTGATCCCTGGGTCAGGAAGATCCCCTGGAGAAGGAAATAGCTACTCATTCCAGTATTCTTGCCTGGAGAATCCCCATGGACAGAGCTGCCTGGTGGGCTACCATCCATGGGGTCCCAAGGAATTGGACGCGACTGAGTGACTAAAACACTTGCACTTTCATATAACATAAAATTAATCTTTAAAAAGATTGTTTATTTATTCGGCCACACTGCACAGCTTGTGGGATCTTAGTTCCCAGACTGGGAATCAGACCTAGGCCCTCAGCAGTGAGCACAGGGCCCTAACCCTTGGATTGCCAAGGAATCCCCAGGTTGACCCTTGTGATGTCGGTAATTCAGCGGCATTTAGTAGTTATGTTGCTGTGCAGCTGCCACCACACCACCTAGTTCCAGAATGTTTTTGTCACCCACCCCAAGAGAAAGTCTCAAGTCTGCTGAGTGTTACTTCCCCCTTCCCTTCCCCCTGCGGCACTATGCAGCATAGTGGTGTGGGGTCACCTTGCTTGGGGGTTGGTGATTGAAGAAACCAGGAAGAAGTTGTAGGTGAAGTGGTTCTTTGAGCCAAATCTTGAAAATAGGGGTTTTCCTGTGTTTATGATTTTATAATGTTTACTAATTTAAAAATTAATATTAAACTATGAGGTTTAAAACTATAAAACTGTTAAAAAGTTATTTTTGAAAATGTTAATCTTTCTGAAAATTTCAATCCAGATTTTCTTTTAAATTGTTTTAAGCTGTGCTGTCCAGTAACATAGCCACTAGTAATCTATAATTATTTAAATTTATTAAAATAAAATCAAGCTTAAAATGCGGTTTTGTCACACTAACCACATCATTTTCAGCACGTGGCTCTTGGCTGCTCTGTCGGACAGCGCAGAGCGGGGCATTTCCCACACTGTTGGACAGCGCGAAGCCGGAGAATCTTAGGAGTGAAAGCTTCGTTCTTTTTAATTTTTATAATTAGTTCAGAAGTTCTGCCTATAATCAAGGTGCATGGTGAAATGTGATATTGGAATGTGATGGTTGTGTATGGAATTCCTCTAGTGGAGTATTTGTTAAGATATTGCTATTAAGGTATTCAAAATAAGGCTTCTTAAGAAAGCAAGTAGAAATTGAAAGCTTTTTGGAGGGGGGGGGGAATGGTTGTATAGCACCTAATTAAACCAAAAGGATAATCAAGATGTGTGACTATATTGAAGTAGAACTTAAAACATCAGCAATATGAAGGCTTACCCTTTTTTGAAAAGGTTAGGTTTCATATCTCTCCTGAACACACTCAACCTTTGCTCCAACTTCTCAAACGCATTTAAATTCATTATAATTGATCTAATGCCCTTGTCTAGTAATTCTTTTATCTGTCTCATTTCTGAGTTCGTATCAATCAGTTGATTGATATTTTTTCCCTCATTATGAGTTGTCTTTTCCTGTTTCTTTGCTTGTTTGGTAATTTTTATTTAGATGCCAGATATTATGAATTTTATTTTGATGAATGCAGGATATCTTTATAAATATTCTTGAGCTTTGTTCTAGAACATGGTTAAGTTCCTCAGAAATGGTTTGTTCATTGCATATCTTGCTTTGTTAGGTGGGATCAGAGCCACGTAGTACAGGGCTAATTATTATCCATTCTGAGTGCTCTAGCCAATCAGAAACCTCAAGTATATTCTTTACAGACATGTGCTGATCAGTACTGTGCTGAGTCCTCAAGAAGATCTCTGGAGTTCTGTGTGGCACTCTCCTTCTGGTATCCTGCCCTACAAACTCAAGCTGCCCTGGCTTCCTTGGCCTCAGCTTGCTTGCTAAACTTGGGGAAACTGCTTGGCTTCCTTGGGTCCTCCCCCCCTGTGCTGCCAGTTGGGAGCTCTCTCCAGGCAGTGAGCTGGGGCAGTTGTAGAATTTCCCGTGTTTCCTACCTCTCAGGGCTCCTTGTGCTCTGCTGCTTGATGTCCGCTGTCTTGAGGACTATCGCTTTGTAGATTTGACTGATCTTTAGTTTATAGTGAAAGTGAAGTGAAAGTAAAAGTTGCTTAGTTGTGTCTGACTCTTTGCGACCCCATGGACTTTATGGTCCATAGAATTCTCCAGGCCAGAATACTGGAGTGGGTAGCCTTTCCCTTCTCCTGGGGATCTTCCTGACTCAGGAATTGAATCAGGGTCTCCAGCATTGCAGGCAGATTCTTTACCAACTGAGCTATCAGGGAAGCCCTTAGTTGTTTATAATGATAGGATAAATCTGGTTTATCCCACCTTAGCTGGAAACAGAAGTCTGGGTTTTTTTTTTAAAAGAAAAGTAGAGGAATTGGTTATATTTACTTTTTTAAAGAAAATATTAGTACACATTTATATGTTATCTGTTACTCTTAATCTGTTTCATTTCTTCTTAAAGCTGTTAGGGCTTTTTTTTTTTTTTAATTGCTATATAGTTAATGTACAATGTTATGTTAGTTTCAGGTATACTGCATAATGATTTGACTTTTCCACTTCTTATGAAATGATCACCAGTATAAGTCTGGTAACCATCTGTCCCCATACAGGATTTTCACAATATTATTGACCACACACCTTATGCTGCATATTACATCCCCATGACTGGAGGTTTGGTTTTACAAACTGGAGATTTGTATCTCTTTATGCCTGTCGTCTGTTTCACAGCCACTCCCACCCCATCCCTTCTAGTCACCAGAGTGGACTGCCTGTGTTTTCTTATAGGAGTTGTATGGTTTCAGGTCTTACATTAAAGTCTTTAATTCTTTTTGTGTTTAGTTTTGTATATGGTGAAAGAAAGTAGTCCAGTTTGATTCTTTTGCATGTTGCTGCCAGATTTTTCCAGCACCATTTATTGAAGAGGCTGTCTTTTCCCTATTGTATATTCTTGTCTCCTTTGCCATGGATTAATTGACTGTATAAATGTAGGCTTGTTTCTGGGCTCTATATTCTGTTCCATCTTTCTGTGTGTCCTTTTTGGGACCAGTAGCATACTGTTTTGATGATTTTGGCTTTGTAATATAGTTTGAAATCAGGGACCATGATACTCTCAGTTTTGATGTTTTTTTCTGAAGATTGCTTTGGTGTGTTATAGCTTTTAAACTTTTGAGTGTTATGTTCATGAAAGCCTTCTGTAAATATAATAATAATGCTTTCAGAAACCAGGATATTAAAATTTCATGTTTTTATATAGCCACTATTCATTTCAGTGTCCATGACAAAGTGTTCAGACTAACTGCTTACTCATTGAAATCTGATGAGTCTAGCCCAGAATTTTCCAAAGCAGGATAGTTTTTTTTGAGTTCACTATTCTTTATAAAATAAATTATTAGTGTAAATTAAAACTATTAAAAATTAGCTTTAAAAGTTATTAGCCCTAGTTAAGAACTAATTTTTTTTTTCAGAGAAATGTATACTTTAATTTTTGAAAAGTGTAATTCAGAAAATATCTCCTTGGACTGTGTAAGATCTCCATTTTGCTGTGCTTAGTCATTCAGTTGTGTCTGACTCTTTGTGACCCCATGGACTGTAGCCCACCAGGTTGAGTGAAAAATCCTATGGACAGAGGAGCCATCTTGCTGGGATGTAATAAAATGAGTATTTGTAATAAAATTGGTATTTCCTTTTGAAGCCCTTCTTAGAGAATTTTTATTGTTTCCTAGTCATTTTCAGCTTGATGTCTTTTAGATTTTGAACATCTGCCGCTTTCATATGCCATGTATTGATGCTCCTGAACTGAATTAGGGTTTGTATAACTGATGAACTCTCATTCTGAGGCCTTGCTGGTGTTCTGCTTGTGTGGCCGCAGGTCAGTTTCCATGGCATTACCATTCTGTACAGTGTTGTTGGTGGAGGTTGGGGGTGGGCATGCAGGCCCTTACCTGCCAATGCAGGGTCTAAACTGGAATAACTGAGCTTTTATTTAGTTTTGCATTTTAAGTTTCTAGATAATTTTAAAAGTAAGAGTTTTATTGCTGTAAAAAAGTTTTAAAATCACACTTTCTGTCTTATGTGAACAAGTAGCAGTAGCAAAGTGAAAGTGTTAATACCAATGATTTGAAGTGTAAGTTCTAGAAAGTTTGGTGCAGATGAGACAGGCTAATGATCATTAGGCAGTCTAAAAACATGCAGCTTTAGCCTCAGTTGGACACATTCACTGGTGGACTGTGTTTAATTGTGAAGGAAAAAAAACAATTTAAGAACATGTATGAAATTGGAATTATGCTCTGGAAAAAGCAGGATGAGATGTAATTAGGTGTTTTTTAGTTTTAGCTTTCCAGGAACATAATTCCCCTCTGACATGTGTATTGTCTAGCTTTTTACCCATTGTACTTTTGTACTATTTTAAGGAGCTCGTGTGAAAAAATGATGGACTGCTTTTACTTCTGGTGGTTTGAAAACACTAATTTTTCTCTCTTACAGGATTTTACACTTGCATAGTTTTCCTAAACATTGATGAGTTGCTTTTTTGCTTATGGAGAATTTGAACATGTAGAAAACAATAGAAATATTACTGAGTCCTGTATTGTCTGACAGCCATCTTTAGCCAAATAAATAAAAACACTTTTTTTTTCTTGGCTGAAGTTTGTAAATTTTTCACATTATAGAAAATTAAGTTCTATGTTAGACATTTGGATACTTCCTAGATCCAGTAGTCATAAAATGCCTTGACTGGGGTGTGGTGAGTGCTGTGTAATATAGGTGTGCCTGTGTTCTGGGGGCGGGAGGGTGGGGTGGTGTTCAGTGTGGAGGGGAAGGCTTTCCCCAGGTGACCGTGAGGTCGGTCTGGAAGGGTAGATGAAGGGGAGCTCTCCAGGGCTGAGAGATGTGATGTTTTTGAGGAAGTTTGATCTGACTGAGGCTGGGGGAGGTAATCAGGAAAATGGTGGAAGGAGAGACTGTAGAGGTAGGCATATGACCGATCACTGAGGCTGTGTGTGCTAAGCTGAGGAGCTTATTTAATTTTTAAATAATAGCTTTACTAAGATATAATTGACATCCATAAAGTTTACTCTCTTAAAGTGTACAATTTGGCAATTTTCAGTGTATTTACAGAGTTGTGCAACCATTACTACTGTCTGATTTTGTTTTCATCACCTCCAAAGAAACCCTGTACTTATTAGTAGTCATTCCCGATTTGGAATTTATTTTAAATGTCATTTAAATGTTTTTATTTTATTTTATTATTTGTTTCTGGTTGCATCGTGTGGCTTGCAAGATCTTAGTTCCCCAGCCAAAGATTGAACCTGGGCCATGACAATGAGAGCGTGGAGTCCTAATCACTAGGCTGCCAGAAACTGCCTCTTTTATTTTACTTAGAGCTGGTTTGCCATACTGTGTTAGTTTTGCATGCACAGCACAGTGATTCAGTGTCTTTGCCCGTTGTACCCCGTTGTAAGTTGTCGTAAGACAATGGACACAGCTCCCTGAGCTGTGCTGTGAGTCCCCGTTGTCACTCTGTGTTGCATGTAGTATTTCGTGTCCGTTAATCCCACACCCCGACTTGTCCCCCGCTCTGCTCTGTCCCCTTTGGTAACCGTGAGTTTGTTTTCTGTATCTGTGAGTCTGTTTCTGTTTTGCATATACATTCATTTATTTGATTTTTCAGATTCCATGTGTAAGCAGTATAATACAGTTTGTCTGATTTATTTCACTAAAGCATAATATTATTCTAGGTCTATCCACGTTGCCACAAATGACAATATTTCATTCTTTTTTTTTTATGACTCATATTCTTGTGTGTGTGTGTGTATCACATCTTCTTAATCATATTGTCTGTTGATGGGCACTTGAGTTACTTTCATGTGTTGGCTGTTGTACCAAAATAGTGCTTCTGTGAACATTGGTGTGCATTTTTTTTTTTTCCATTTATCTTTTTGAATTAGTGTTTTTGGGGTTTTTTTTTGGATATATACTCAGAAGCGGAATTGCTGGATCATATGATAGTTTTATTTTTAGTTTTTTAAGGACCCTCCCTACTGTTCTGCATAGTGGCTGTACCAATTTACATTCTCATCAGCAATGTACCAGGGTTCCCTTTTTCCTTCATCTTCTCCAACATTTGTTATTTGTAGACTTTTTGACAATGGTCATTCTGACTGCTGTGAGGAGTTACCTCACTGTGGTTCTGATTTGCGTTTCTTTAATAACTGGTGATGTTAAGCCTCTTTTCGTGTGTCTGTTGGCCGTCTGTATTTCTTCTTTGGAAAAATGTCTGTTCAGGTCTTCTGCCCATTTTTTGATTGGGTTGTTTGGGTTTTGAGTTTTTTTGATATTGAGTTTTATGAGCTGTTTGTATATTTTGGACATTAGCCCCTTGTTGGTTGCATCATTTGCAAGTAATTTCTCACATTGTATACGTTGTCCTTTTGTGTTTTTCAGTAGTTCCCTTTGCTGTGCAAAATTAAATGAGTTTTAATAACCGTTTAAGACTTCTCTTAAAAATTCCCCTCCTAACGTTTGTGTTATGGAGGCAGTAGTGTAATATTTTTGTGAAATAATACTGTGTCACAGGTGTTGACCATGTGTGTTTTTGAAAATTCGTTTCGTAACTTCTTTTTCTAAAAAATGTTTTATTTATATTTATGGCAGTGTTGGGTCTTAGCTGCCATATGCAGGCTCTTCATTGTGGTGCTCAGGCCGGTCTAGTTGCTATATGGGGACTTAGTAGTTGTGCTGGGCTGGCGGGCTTAGTTGCCCTGAGGCATGTGGAGTCTTAGTTCCCTGGCCAGGGATGGAACCCACGTCCCCTGCCTTGGAAGGTGTATTCTTAACCACTGGACCACCAGTGAAGTTCAAAGACTAGAGAACTTGAAGCCACAGAGTGCTGTAAATGTAATTCCAGTTTGGACAGATCATTGGTTATTGTGATGAGGAGAGCTTGTGGGAATGAATTAATGGGAGGTAGAGAAGACCACTTATTCAGAAACTCGTAAATGAGCATGTACTACATGCCAGACACTGCTGGCACTGTGAACAGACTGCACACCCGGCCCTCCTGGAGTTAAGTGGTGAGGGGATGTTGTGAGGGTGGCTGGGAGATGAGGATGTGCTGGCAAGCTCTTAAGCGGTTACGGTAGACAGACTGGAACAATGGATTTAACATGCGGCACGGGGGGACGACAGCTCATGGAGTCTTGGCCAAAGTGACTTGCTGATTGGTGGTACCATTCTGGCAATAGAGAATGTAGCCGTTTTGAGGTTGAGATACCTGCACATAAGTCAGGCAACATTTATGGGGAATTTTCATGGACGGTCCTCCCATGTCTCCTCTAACTTGGGTCTACCTTGTCTGTCTTCCTGTTGAACCTTGGATTTACGTCTGTTATAGCACTTCTGTCTCTTTAGGTAATTACTGACTTTCCTGTTGCCTTCTCCTTGCCCATTGAGGGTGGGAACTGCCTGTATCATTTTCCCATCCCTGCCTGCAGGCCGTCCCTGCCAGCCTGGAGAAGAGATAGCTCCTCTTGGCCTCTACTGCTGCTGTCCTCCTGTACGCCATCATCTGTAACTTGAATTAGTGAGGTTGCCTTCCAGTAAGTCTTCTGCTTCCACATGCTGAAGTGTAAGTCAGCATGTTTCTTTACTGCCCAGAACCTCACAGTGGCCTTAGCAGACCTGTTTAGTCTGGTTCTTGTGTTACTACTACTGTAACTTTTATCCTCTTTGTGTCTTTCAAATCTTTGCTTAAATATTACATTCTCAATAAGGCCTATCTTGACCTACCTGCTATCCATCTGTAAGTATGCTGTCTCTAAAATACAGACAGTCTAGATTCATACTGTGTTCTTTGAACTCTTATGATATCCTGTGACAGTAAAATGATGAGTAGCTGCCGGAGGTTAGAGTAGGAGGAGGAATGATTAGGCAGAACAGATTTTTAGGGCAGAGAAAGAACACTGTCCGATGCATAGTAATGGACACCTGCTGTTACCCGTTTGTGCAGACTCGAGTGTCCGGCCGAGAAGTGAGCCCTGGCGCGCGCCAGGCTTTGTGTGGCTATGATGTGTCAGGGCAGGTCTGTCAGTTGTGACAGATGTCCCGCTCCGGTGGGGTGCTGAGTGGGAGGAGCTGTCATGGGTCGGGGCAGAGAGTATATGGGAAATCTCTGTATCCTTCTCTCAGTCTTGCTGTCAACTTGGAACTGCTCTAAAATAATTGTCTTTAAACGTAAAAGACAACAACAACAGCATCAGCAAGCATATAACCACAGATAGCACAGTTAAGTAAAAATAATGTTTGTTCCTTCATGTGATTAAATCTCCAGTCAGCTCTTTTTAAACAGTTGTTTAGACCAGCATTCAAACATGATGCACATGTTGCATTAAAAAAAATAGCATTATTGAGGTATAATTGACACTCAGTAAACTGTCATTTTTAAAGTGTACAGTTTGATTAGTTTTGACATATATACACACCTGTGAAATTATTACCACAGTCAAGAGACTGAATATGTTCATCACCCCACAGCCAGGTTTCCTCATTCCTTGTGATTCCTGCTGGTTGCCCGTCCTCCCCCAAGCAGTCACTCATCTGCTTCCTGTTACTGTAGGTTAGTTTGCATTTTCTTCTGTTTTATATAAATGGAAGCTCAACTTCTGTACTATCTTGACATCTGGCTTCCTCCAGCATAATTATTTTGAGACTCATCTACCTTGTTGCATGTATCATTTGATTAATTTTTATTGGTTAGTCGTATTACCTTGTATGGAGACACCAGAATTTTTTTATTCACTCACCTCTTGATGGACATTTGAGTTATTTCCATCTTTTGGCTGTGAAAATATTAGTTTGAATAGTATGTGTCATTTAGAAATTCCAGAATGATAGAGTAATACTTAACAATATATGTTCCCCCTTATATGTATTTTATTAAAAGAAATTATAGGTAGGTGGTGATGACCTTGGCTTTCCAGATGGTGCAGTGGTAAAGAATCTGCCTGCCAGTGTAGGAGATGTAGGTTCAATACATGGTACGGGAAGATCCCCTGGAGTAGGAATGGCAACCCACTCCAGTATTCTTGCCTGGAAAATCCCATGGACAGAGGAGCCTGGCGGGCTACAATTCATGGGGTCACAAAGAGTCGGACACGACTGAGCATGCATGAATAATACTCGTGTACAAGTCTGTGTGTGAACATGTATTTCCTTTTCTTGTGGTAAATGTTTAGGAATGAAATCATATAGTAGTTGTATACCTAAGTTTTTAACAAACTGCAAACTTCCCCAAAGTGGGTTTATCCAATACAAGTTTGCATTCTTACCAGCAGTGTATGAGAGTACCAGTTGTTGCACAACCTTTCTAACATGTGGGATGGTCAGTCATTTTAATTTTAGACATTCTAATGTGTATGTAGTGGTATCGTATTGTGGTTTTAGCTTACATTTGCCTACTGACAGATGATATTGAACATTTAAAAATAAGTATATTTGCCATCTCTGTAGCTACCTGAAACGGTTTACTTCATTCTCCTGGCTCCATGGCATGGAAGCTCTCAGAACAGGAAGCTGGGACAGCAGTAGGGCTCACCTTTTTTGTTTCCCATCTTTGAGGTATCACTGATGTGCATTGTCTGGAAGACCATTGTTTCATATTTGTTTGGATTTTTCAAGGAGGGGAGTAATTCTGGTCTCTGCTACTCCCATGTTGGCCAAAAGCACACACATGAATTTTAATATCTAGATTTCCCCTTTTCTTTTTTATTTCTCTCATAATCTAATTGTAGAAAACCACTAGATTGTCTGGCTGAGTTTTCCTCATTCCAGGTTTTCTCATTGCATCCCTGTGCTTTTTTAAAAACATGTTCCTTTGTCCTTTGTGCTTTCTGTAATGTGTGTGTGCATGCTCAGTCATGTCCGATTCTTTTGCGACCCTGTGGACTGTATGTAGCCCACCAGGCTCCTCTGTTCATGGGATTTTCCAGGCAAGAGTACTGGGATGTGTTGCCATTTCCTTCTCCAGGGGATCTTCCCGACCCAGGAATTGAACCCTAGTATCTTGCATTGGCAGGTGGTTCTTTACCACTGAGCCACCTGGGAAACTCTTATCCTGGTATACTGTTTCTTATTTTCATCACACTTACTAACATAAATGTATACATTTGCTTAATATCTGTTGTAAAATTTAAACTCCATGAAGACACAGGTCTTTGTTTACTGCTGCATCCCCAGAGTCTAGCACATTGTTGAGCACCTCGTTGGCATAGAGCACAAATCTTTTGAATTAAAAAAATGAATGCAGTACAAAGGCGCAGAATGGGTGAACTGTCCTTACCCTCATTCCTTTGATAGAAAAGTAACATTTTCTTTTGTGAGGATAATTGTGTTTAACAACCCTGTTAAAGACAGTGTAAACTCTTCTGGGTCTTGGGCTGTTAGGAACTCCCCAGGTAGATTTGGGGGAGGGCTGTATAACCAGATCTGCTTCTTCCTCTGAGACTAACCCTCAGAGATAGTAGCTGCCAGAGATTTATTGGCTCTTTAAAGTCCCAGGTCAGAGTCCCAGCCCTTTTCAGGGGATCAAGAAAGTGTTCCTGTGCTCAGAGTGAGATGGCTACCCTGATAATCTCAAGGCTTCAACAGAAGTTCAGAGGAAGCCCCAGAACTTCAGGTGCTCCTGGCGGATCCTCACCCCACCACCCCCTCCCTCAGTGCTCCTAGCGTCTCTGTCACGCTCTGCCATTGGTATTGATCTTATCATGTGCTTTTTTCCTTAGTAATCAGTCACCAGGAAGGCCAGCGTTCCTAGAGCATTCTGCCGTTCTGTGGGCTCTCTGACTGTATCTTCTTTTTGATCCTATCTCACACTGCTGACCGTCTCTGGACACTTTTATATTCAGCCTTAAACTCAGGGTGCAGCAGCAGAATCCCCCGATCCTCAGTTCTTTTGTGACGTGCCTCACCTTCTTGTTCTTACTGCAGCTTGGTTTCCTGGTGACACCGTTTTCCCTGCAGCCCTCTCAAGTGGACCTTGCTTTTCCCCCTACATCCCCCTGTCACTGCACCTGGAAGTAGGAATGTCTTCCTTGTTCTGTGTTACCACTTCTGTACCATTTTTTTTTCTTCCATAAAACACCACAGTGAATGTGATGTCAAAGATTATACCACTCACTACTGCTTTTTGCTGCCTCTCCCAAGATTGCTGTGGAGGAGCCAACCCCAAAGGGCGGAGTGTCTCTCCTTCCTCTCGTCATGCTTCACTCCTTCCCTCTCCAAATGCGTCTTGCCTCATCCGTATACTTATGCCAGTTTCTTTTCATTAGTGTTTGCATAGTAACTTTTTTCATCTTTGTGCTGTCAGTCTTTCTTTCTTCTTATGTTTTAGGTATGTCTATACACATTTTTATCCGAATCTTAAAAGCAAATCTTTGCTTTTACATTGGACATTGAGTACTGTTCACAGTTTCTTTTAAGTATTTGCTCATATGCTGCTGCTGCTGCTGCTGCTGCTGCAGTCATGCCCGACTCTGTGCAGCCCCATAGACGACAGCCCACCAGGCTCCCCCGTCCCTGGGATTCTCAGGCGAGAACACTGGAGTGGGTTGCCATTTCCTTCTCCAATGAATGAAAGTGAAAAGTGAAAGTGAAGTCGCTCAGTTGTGTCCGACTCTTAGAGACCCCATGGACTGCAGCCCACCAGGCTCCTCTCTCTGTCCATGGGATTTTCCAGGCAAGAGTACTGGAGTGGGGTGCCATTGCCTTCTCCGATTTGCTCATATATCTGTAGTTAAATCTACTGATTCAAAGCTTTCTATTTATTTGATCCACTTGTTCTCTTTCTTGTTCCTTTGATCTTCTTTTGCATTTTGTGTTTATTATTATTCTACCCTCTCCCTAGCTTGGTAGTTACATGCTCTTTTTCAGAATACTATTCTCTTAATGGTTACCCCAGAGGTTTAATTTTGGATTCCAAATATTTTTATTGTGGTAAAATAAACGTAATAGAAAATTTACCATCTTTAATCATTTTTAAGTGCACAGTTCAGGAGATTCAATACATTCATGATGTTGTGCGACCATCACCACCATCAGTCTCCAGAATGCTTTTCATCTTGTAAAACTGAGACTCAACCCATTCAATACACTCCATTCCCTCCTCCCTGAAACCCTTAGCAACCACCACTCTACTTTCTGTCTCTCTGAAATTTGACTACTCTAGGGACCTCATATAAATGGAATCATACCGTTTTTGGTTGTTTTGTGTGTGTTCGAGAGAGACTGGTTTCTTCATTTGGCATAATGTCCTCAAGATTCATTCAAGTTGTCGTATATGTCAGAATCTCCTTCCTTTTTAATGCGATTTAAAGAACAGTGTTGCCAGATACAAGGTGTTTGGTTGATGGGTCTTTCCTTTTAGCACTCTGAGTATACTGACCTGCTGTCTTCTGGCCTCCAGAGTCTCTGATGAGAAATCTGCCTGTGATCTTACTGAGAATCCTTGGGATGTGATGCGTCATTTCTCTCTCTTGAGAATCTCTGTCTTTGACTTTGAAAAGTTTGACTGTTTCCCCATCCTGATCCCCCCTCCCACCTCCCTCTCCACCCGATCCCTCTGTGTCTTCCCAGTGCACCAGCCCTGAGCACTTGTCTCATGCATCCAACCTGGGCTGGTGATCTGTTTCACCCTTGATAATATACATGTTTCGATGCTGTTCTATCCATGGCTGATTCATGTCAATGTATGGCAAAACCCACTACAATATTATAAAGTAATTAGCCTCCAACTAATAAAAATAAATGGGAAAAAAAAAAGTTTGTTTCTGCTGTATAGCAGAGTAATTCAGTTATGTATACTTTTTTTATATTCTTTTCCTTTATGATTTATCACAGGATATTGAGTATAGTTCCCTGTGTTGTACAGTACAACCTTGTTATTCATCTATTCTATATATAATGGTTTGCATCTTCTAACCCCAAACTCCCTGTCCATCCAACTGCCGCGTCTCTCCCCCTTGGCAGCCGCAGTCTGTTCTCCACATCTGTGAGTCTATTTTTGTTTTGTAGACACGTTCATTTGTGTCACATTTTAGATTCTGCATGTAAGTTGATATCATGTTATTATGTGTCCTGCTCCTTCGGACTTTGCTTGGTATGATGATACTAGTTGTACCCATGTTGCTGCATATGGCATTGTTTCATTCTTCTTTATGGCTGAGTAATGCTCCGTTTATATAAATACTACATCTTTATCCATTCATTTGTTGATGGACATGTGTTTCCATGTCTTGGCTATTGCAAATAGTGCTGCTATGAACATAGGGATGCAGGTATAAAAGCTGAAATTGAAATTAATACAGTGTGCCTTCCAAGTCTTTTTCTAGAAGTTGCAAGCCTTCAGTAGACCCCAGCGTTTCATGGTAGTTCCATCACACCCGCTTCTGCCAGTGCAGTTGTGGTCTAGTTGGGGAGACAGATTCCTTGTGCTGCTTACTCCACCATCTTCCCAGAATCTTCTCCCCTAGTGATTACAGTTTTCACGTGCTTGATTTATCAATCTGGTGTAAACTTAAGTGCTTTTACCCTCTTGAAGGACCCCTTCAGTTACCCCTTTCTGCTCCCTGTGTGCCTTGGTGGTTTTATATTTTAAGTCTTACATGTTTTAATTCCTGTGAGAAACAGTTTTCTTACACAGTTATTTCATTTGGATTTATTCACATGTTTACCCTTTTTGTTGCCCTTCGTTTCTTTGTGTCTTGTAATTTTCTATCTGGGTTTCTTTTTCTTCTGCTTGCAGAATATCCTATGATATTTCTTTTAGACTATGCCTGCTAGTGATGAATCTATCTGAAAATGTTTTTATTTCAGGTTTATTATGAAAGGTTGTTTTTACTGGGCTTGAGTACCTTAGAAGTATTTCACTGTGTTTTGTCTTCTTTTTTAGTAAAGTAGTATAATTGTAACCTGTCATGTTTTTTTTTTTTTTAGGTGACTTAAGTTTTTTTCTCTTTGTTTCAGCTATTTTATTATGATGTTCCTAGATATGAATTTTTTTTTTTAAATTTGCTCAGAATTCTTAGGCTTCTGTGGCTTGCTGTCTTTCATTGATTTTAGAAACTTCTCAGTTATTGTTTAGTTATTGCTTCTCTTCCATTCTCCTCTTCCTTTTTGGAATTTCAGTTTCATATATGTTCTGTATCCCTGTCTCTTAGCTTCTGGTCCATGTTTTTCAAATTTTAATATCTTTGGGCTTCATTTGACATATTTTAGTCTAACTTGTCTTTCTCTGTCTGCTTTTAAATCCATCCATTGAGTTCTTGGTTTCAGTTGTATAGTCTTTTTTTAATTTTAGACCTTCCATTTGGTTCTTTTTTTTTTAATAGTTCCTAGTTCTCTGCTAAAATAGTATATTTTGTTTTTTATCTCCTGGAACATTGTAAGTATAGTTATTTTAAAATCTGGTAACTCTTAATATGTGGAATGCTTGTGGGTCTGCTTCTATTTTATATGTTTTCTGTCTTTTGCTCATGTTGTGTTTTTTCCTCATATGCCTGGTCATTTTTTTATTGCATGTTTTGTATCAAACTTGCAATTTGCAAAATTGATTATAAAAGAAATCTGAGGTCCAGGATAATGTCTTATTTGCATGAGCACCCTGGAATCACCTTAATCCAGTTTCAGGGGAGCCAGTTGAAATGGTTCAGAGCTAAGCTGCAATCCCTTTGAAGGTCTGTTTTCCTCAGTTTCATCCTTAACTCCTGGAGTCTAGCCTGCTGGAGTGTCCGCCAGGAAATGGGCATTTACTCACCTCTGTCTTTCTCTCTCTCCCCGGTGCAGTGCTGGTGCAGTCTGGTGTCTTTGCCCTAGCTCCATAAGCCTGTCAGACGCGTTACCCAGTCTCTCAATGGTCCCCTGTGAAATTGGCAAACAACCTTGGGGGAAAAAGTGACCTCAGTGGCTGGACTTCCCTCCCTAAGCCTGTCTCTCCTGCATTCTGACCTTACCTTGTCAGTTGTCTTTTTGCTTCAAGCCCATGTTTTAAATATTTTGCTCAGTTTCTCATAACTATCCTCAGTGGGTGGGGTCTGAGTTACTAGTCTGTCCCTAGAACAGGAGTAGCTTCTACCTTTCTGTCGCTGAGTACCGTCCAATGTCTGTAGTCCTCTGTGATTTCTGTACCCCTGAAGATAACTGATCTCAGAGCTGCTGTGAGTGACTGGGCAGTGGTTACACTGCAGTTACCCTGGTCCTCAAGCACCACAGCTTCTTAGTTCCTTGACCCCTCTTCAGGTCTCCTGTTCTCTGCCCTTCCCTCTCTTTCCATTCCCTTGGATTATCATCATCTGAAACTCCTCTGTCATTTTAGTATCAAACTTAGCAGTCTGACTGTTCCTTCTTGATCTTTTTAGCTCACATCTTCCAACATCCCATTTCTTACAGACTTCAACTCCATCATGACTTTCAGTTCTTTGATCCTGCCACCTTTCCTTGAGCATTGTCATGGTTTTGTACACTTACGTTCCGCAGTTGGTTGTTATAATACATCCTCTACTCCTATTCACTTGTGCTCTTCTGGTTTCATCTATAATCTTGGCTAAGCCAAAACCTGTGTCTTAGCCTGGATTTGCCAGAAAAGAGAGCATAAGACAAAGCTTATATGCTAATACTTCATGTGAAGTTAGAGTAAGAGGGAAAAAAGAAAGTGAGGCAGAGAAGGAGAGAAAGCATATACGAAAAGGTGTGTTACCAAGCTGGCCACTGGTTCACAAGAACCTTAGCTGGTTGCTCGGCAATGCTGAAAGTCCCCAGAGAACCAGAGCACCTCTGAGAACACTCCCGGGGCGGGGTGTGCGGAGGACCATGGAGACATGCCTTGGCTCCTTCCGGTCTCCTGTATCTTAATGGTCAGAGTTGCTTCCCAGGGTCTAAAGTATTCTGTGCATTGGGGTTTGTCTCTTGGCTTCCTCAAGTACCTGCTGGAAAAGCAGCTGAATTTGGGTGTTGGAGCTGGTGTGGCTTGTGCTACAGTGGACAGAACAAAGCCCACCAAAGCCCAACCCTCACCCCTGGGGGAGGTGGGGACAGCTGGGGTGTTGGGTGTGGGATGGGGGGCTCTGTGAGCATGTGAAGCTTGCGAGCCGTGGCAGACTGGTAGGGCAGCTGGAGCTGGGAGGTGGGGTCTGGGGGAAGGGCACAGCTGCGTCTGTCATGGCCTGTTTAATCCAGCCTCTTGCTTATCCTTTGCTTGTGTCTGCACAGTGAAGAGTGGCTGAGAAAGCTTAGTGACTAGTCTGACTTAAGAATCATGATCACCAAACTCAAGCAGGCCAATTCTTGGTTACATTCTGTTTTACTCTAGTTACTCTCCTGAACAGTATTTAAATATCTCACTTTAAACCTTCCAGTTCTTCCTTCCCCATCCTTCCTTTATTTCACTGGGAAAGAAACTGAAGCAATTGGAAGGAAACGTCCACAGGCTCCCATGGGCATATGTGCCCCTCCCACTTGTGTGCCTGGCTCTCTGCCTCGTCTTGTGAGTGTTTATGCTCCTGGTCGAGACCACCACCTCTTCACATGCACTCGACCTTCTTCATACTCGAAGACTCACTCCAGTTATTCTTCTTTATATAATGCTATCAGATTTTTCTTCTCTATTGTACCATTCTCAGTAGGCTATAAAACACTGTTATTTCTCCCCTTTTTTTAAATTCCTCTTGCAGTTAATTGTCTATATTCTCTTCTTTCCTATCCCTTTATTCGTTCTTGAACACATTCCATTTAGGCCCCATTCCTCTAAAATTGCTCATAACATCACTAATGACTTCCATGTTGCTAGATCCAGTGGTCAGCTTGCAGTCCTCATGTTATTTGACCTGTCTATCCCCAAGAGACCCTGTAGATTATCCTTTTTAAAGTCTGGTCAGGCAGGGTTCTCCAAAGGCATGGAATGAATAGGAGAACCTTCTTTGTCCACATCTGCATGGCTTATTACAGGGAATTGGCTCATGTGACTCTGGTGGCTGAGAAGTTCCAAGACATGCCCTCAGCATGCTGGAGACCCAGGAGAGACGACGGTGCAAGTTCTAGCCCCAGTTCAGAGGCCTGAGAACCAGCTCAAGTTGTCAGGTTGTCAGTGTTTTTGTTCAATTCAGGCCTTCAACTGGTGGGTTGCAGGCCACTCAGGTTATGAAGGGCAGTCTTCATAATAGGTAGGCTTTATTCAGCCTACCGATTCAAGTGTTAACGTCATTGGAAGCACACCCTCCCTGACGAGCCACAGGCATGTGTGCCCAGGATCTGGGCACCCTCTGGCCTGGCCCGTCTTCTCGGGACATCTAGAGCAGGATGTCTGGTAGTCCCTCTGAGATCTGGCCCCTGTCGCCCCTGACCTCAGCTCCAGCTTTGCTCCACCCCTGTCACAGATGCCTACCTGCTGTTTCCTGACCGCTCTCAGAGACGTACCTGCCTTAGGGTCTCTGCATTCACTTTGATTTTTGTTCCTCTGCCTCCCCTCAACCCTTAATCCATGAGCCACAGCTCATGGCCTTATTTCTTCCCCTCTGCACTGAGATACCACATTCTCACTGAAGTTTTTCCAGGGTCAGTCTGTCTTAAGCGTTTCAGCTGCTTCCTGTTCCCTTTCCTCGCCTTATTTTTTTCTTATTGACACTCGTTAATCAGACATACTTCCTAATTTATTTTGTTTATTGTCTGACTCCCTCGGCTAGAAGGGTGAGCTTTGTGAGGTGAGAGCTCTTCAATCTAGTTGCTTTTCATACCCCAGTTTCTGGGACAGTGCCTGGTGCAAATTTGTCTCCCCTTAGCAACTTTCTTTTTGTTTAAAGACAGAAACTCTTCCCAGGGAGTTTACAAAATACAGGTTTCAAGCTTGAGTTCTCAACAGTGAATACCTTTATTGGCTTGTAGGTGCCTTTTGTATATGTCTTTTTTAGATATGTCTTTAGTAGTCTAACTGTGAAAGAGCTGATATCATTCTGAAGGCACATTACCAGCTTTCTCACCTTTGTTTCTAGCTCTGTGTGTGTGTGCATGTGTGTGTAAGAACCAACACTGCTGAAGCGCTTTACAGACATGATCTTATTGAATCCTTTAAAAAATCCTGCAACACAAGTTGTATCATCCCTGTTGTACAGATGGTGAAACTGAGATTTAGAGAGCTTAAACAGCTTGCTCAAAGGTCTCAGTTGGTGAGTGGCAGAACCCAACTTGGAGTACTTTGATTTTGATCCTATCTTCTTGACAACTAGTAGAGATGTCATCTTGTTTTGTGGCATGCAGGAATTTAGAAATCTTGGGCAGGCTATTTGTTGCATTTCAGCCATCATCATGATAAATATTCAAGGTGTTTGAGATTCCACTGGAAGTCAGGAATCCTCTCTAACGTCAGTGGAGCAGTAACTGAACCTTGAAGTCTTTCTCAGCTTTAGCCTTCCCAGATCTTCTTGGGCCCGTCTACCTGTTATGTTAGGTTTCTGGATCTCAGGTTCATACCTTGTCCAGGAGATTAGACAGCAAGTGGTGACTGCCATCGCAAAAGACCCTGCCGTTTCTGGCTCAGGTTATCAAATCAGCTCCACCTGCCTCTGGAGTATTCCACAAGGAATTACAGAAGAGTGTGACAAACCACTCAAACCTCTAAGCTATAGCTCACAATGGTCTTGCTGAGCCTGGATAGCTGTCCTGTTGGGCTTACTTGGGTGTCTCATGTGGCTGCTGTCTGGGAGTAGCTGGGGTTGGTGTCATCTGGCGGCTTCACTGAGGGGCTGGGCCCCTGGACTGTGTTCTCGTCCATGCGGCCGCAGGGCTTGGACTTGGGACAGTGAGATTTCTTACGCAGTGCCTCAGGGCTCCCCATAGCAAGCATTCCAAGAAGGAGGAAGCAGAAATTGCCAGTTCTTTTTATAAAAAACATTATAAGTTTTTACTTTATTTTGTTTTTTGACCACACTGTGTGGCACGTGGCATCCTACCTAGTTCCCTGACCCAGGATCGAACCTGGGCCCCCTGCATTGGGAGTGTGGAGCCTTAGCTACTGGACCACCAGGGAAGTCCCCGAAATCGGTAATCTTTTTAACCTGTAGGTCCCAAACTGGCACATCGTCAGTCCTGTCACATGTGCTTGCTTAACATGGGTCATGGACCAGCCCAGATGAGTTGTGAGTTCACTACACGAGGCGTGGAGCAGGTTCGTTGGTAGTAGACTAGTCCAGACTACTTCTGAGAGTGAACCACGGCCTGTTAAAGATCGTGTTGAACTGGTGGATATAAATTGAAGCTGTCTAGGCCCCGCCCGCACATGGAATTATCGTAGTCGTGCCTGCGCCCGGAGGAGGCAGGAGCTGGGGCACCTTCAGCCTGGGGACGCTCTCACTCACTGCGACGTGTGACCATGTGAAGTTCGGGCTTCATGTTCTAAGCGGAACATGACTTTTAAATAACAAGCCAGCAACTTTGTTTGGGTGCTCAGTGAGTGAGTATAGGAGTTACTTATTTTGACAGTGAAGGCTTCACGCTTCCTGAGATGACTTTGCTTTTTAGCCTCCAGTGGGGAGTTTTCCTGAGGTATTTTTCAAGATTGATTTTGACTGTGTGCCCTTTTCACATTACATGATAACTTGGAACCTCATCCTTTCATAAGATAGAGCTTCATTCTGCAGTTAACCAGAGGATCTCAGAAGGTCTGTTTGCTCTGAAACTCCCTCTCACCTGGTAGGAGGTTGTTACTGGTGCCCACAGGACAGCGGGTGCACCCGCAGCTCCCCCATGGTCTGGGGCCAGGTGGAATCCAGAAAGCTGTGTGGGGTGGAGTTCTTTTTTCTCTGTACTTTGAAGGAATGTCAGTTTGCAATCCAAAATGGAACTTGTGCTCAGTAGAATATTTCTTCTGTAAAAGAAAATTCTAAAATTAAAAATATTGTTTTTCTGTATAATAGAAGGTAGAGTTCTGAGCTGTGACCTTTAAGACCCCATTTTGATGTGAAGCGCCTCCAGAGTGTCTCGCACCGACACCTGTGCGCCCACACATGGCTGTGCTTGCAGAGTGCGGGCTGGGGGCCGTCCTGCCTCCCCTGGAGTTCACTGGGGAGGGGCGGACTTCCCGAGGGGGGCTTCCTGATGCCCTGTGCTCTCTTGCCCCAGCTGGTGACGGGGGCATGTCAGTGAAGATTCTAGGCTTGAATGCAGTGTAATAGCCTCTTTATTAGCCCTGACTGGAGTGTAAAAACCAGAACAAAACCAGCCTCTCCAAACCGGGTTTCTGCAGCTTTGAGTAATTGGGAGACCTCTTTTTTGCTCAGCAAGTTGAAAAGTGGACTGTGGTCAAGTGAAGCGCTCTGCTTTCTGCCACTGGGGGCAGAGGGTTTCAGGTAGTATACACCAAATGTTTTGGTATTTATGATTCTTTCCACAGTGTGTTTCTAGTTACATTTTTAATGATGAGGCAGCTCTGACACTAGTTGTGTTTGTAGTAAGGGTCAAGGCTAAGTTTATATATTGCCGTTTGTCTATTGTCTACTTGCAGGAAGGGGAGAAAGGTAACTGGGATGACTAGTGAACTTTGATGTGCTTGACAGACTCATGTATGTTGAGATTCAGGGGAAATGTTAGTTTGTTCACTTTTCAGATGAGTTTGGCATCATCGTTGTTTAGTTGTTCAGTCGTGTCGGACTCTTTGTGACCCCGTGGGCTATACCCCGCCAGGGTCCTCTGTCCATGGGAGTTCCCAGGCAAGAATACCGCAGCGGATTGTGGCCATTTCCTTTTCCAGGGGATCTTCCTGGATCAGGGATCAGGGATCCACATCTCCTACGTTGGCAGGTGGATTCTTTACCACTGAGCCACCAGGGAAATCCTGAGTTTGGGGTAGATAATGTTAATTTTTCAAATTGTTAAGTAATTATGTAGGGAGAGGATTATCATTTATAGAACACCCTTTAGATGTACATTTATAGCAGTCTTGTGAAGAACTCTGGCCTTTTACCCAGAGGGAACTAAGACTGACTCACCCAGTGTTACATAGTTAGTCATCTGTCAAGCTTGGATTGAGCTCAGGTTTGTTTGACTTAAAAATTCTCATGGATCACCCCTTCTGCTCTCCCACCCCCCACCTTGGTAACTTACACAAAGATCCTTCCCAGCTAGACCCGGTCTGTACTTTGTCTTCCACTGGATATGGAGACCCACAGTCCAGAGCAGATCGGCTCCGCCTGGCTGCATTGCCCTGTGTTTCCACACGCCTGTTTCTTACGCTGTTGTGAACATGCTGACCACACAGGGTGTTTTACCTGGGACCTAGGAACCCTCTGAAGTGGTGTGCAAAATGTTGTGCTTTTTTTGTGGAAAATATCAGCATTGATAACTTGCATTAAATTCTCAGTGGTTTCTGACTTAAATAAAAGAAAAAAAACCAAGCCCGAACAGTAATGCTTTGTGCCATTAGTATTGTCTTGGCGTTATTATTAAATGAATTAATGTACATAAAGTGCTTAGTACCTGACAAGAAGTAAGCTCATTATTACTGTTGTTATGACATTAATAGTTTTCTATGTGTATGGTCTTCAAAACTTTTATCAATTGGATAACAGTACATGAAATAGAATATTATCAGACATACCCTATCTTTATTGTTGGTAATATTCAGGTTTAATTTCAATATTCAGTTTTAATTTTTTTTCTTATAAGCAATTTGAGATGAATCTCCATATATGTAAAACAGTTCCCTGTATTTTGGATTTTTTTCTGTGGCTTCCCCAAATGAAATTACTAGGTCACCATGTATGAACATTTTGAAGATCTTTAGATATATTGCCAGGCTATGTTCCAGAAGGCACATACTAGTGCCTAGCAGCAGTAAATTGCAGTCTGTTTTGTTGTATATATTTTTGCTTGCACTAGACAAATAGATTAATAAACAAAAGTGCCTTGTTTAATAAAAATGTTTGCAGCTTCCAGAGGTAAACATTTTCTCTGTACTCTTTTGAATTGTCTCTACATCCTTTTATCATTGAATTGTTTTTTATGATTTTCTTATCAATGTGATACATTAGCAGTTATCTGTTGCAAATATGTGTTCTCAGATTGCTTGCCTTTTAGATATTTAGATATAATATTTTTTAAAGTAAAATCTGTGGGTTTTTTTTTTTTTTGCATGTGCTGCTATTGTTTTTAATTTCTAAGTCCTCCTTCTCTGACCCATGTCTCTAGTTTTTCTCATGCCAACTTTAAAATTTTCCTCCATATAAATTTCTAAAATCTCCTATATGTAGAAATACTGAAGCAATATATATTTATTAGACTGTATATACACACATATATAGAAATTAGTGATAAAGGCAGCTATTTTTTTTTATAATGATTGTGTAGTGTTTGTGTAGATTTAATCATAATTTGACTTCCCTGGTGGCTCAAATGGTAAAGAGTCTGCCTGCAGTGTGGGAGACCCGGGTTCAATCCCTGGGTCCAGAAGATCCCCTGGAGAAGGAAATGGCAACCCACTCCAATATTCTTGCGTGGAGAATCCTATGGACGGAGGAGCCTTGCAGGCTACAGTCTGTGGGGTCGCAAAGGGTCAGACACAACTGAGTGACTTCACTTCCCTTCAATCATAATTTAACCCTATTGATAAACATATTCTTGTTTCTAGTATTTTCTGTTACATGTTCTGCATGATTGTCTTGCTATATGCAATCTCTGCTCACTTAGGTTCACTCTGTACAGTAGGTACCCAGGTGGCTCAGTGGTGAAGAATCTGCCTGCCTCACAGGAGATGCAGGTTCAATCTCTGGGTTGGGAAGATCCCCTGGAGAAGGAAATGGCAACCCCTTCCAGCATTCTTGCCTGGGAAATCCCATGGACAGAAGAGCCTAGCGGGCTACAGTTCATGGAGTTGCAGAGTCAGACAGGACTGAGAGACTAATACAACAGTGGATTCCTAGAAATGAAACAGTTGGATACAAATTTAGATAGAAAACTACGAAATTGCCTTCTGCAGAGGCTGTTCTCATTCCCTGTAGATTTTGAAAGTGTCCTTATTTTAAGAATGATTATCAGTCTTTTTATATAAGTATACATATATTTATGGATCATTTGTTTTTTCTTTCTGTGTACTATTTGTGACCATTGCCCGATTTATTTTCTGACTCATTTATGAGGACTGTTTGTACATTAAAGGAGCTAGCCTGTTGATATATATTCATTTATAACAGCACTGGCTCTTGATTGCTGTGCCCAGGCTTGCTCTAGTTGGGATGAGCAGGGACTGCTCTTTGTTATAGTGTGTGGGCTTCTCATTGCAGTGGCTTCTCTCGTGGAGCACAGACTCTAGACACCTGGGCTTAGTGGTTGTGGCGCACGGGCTTAGTGCTCCATGGCGTGTGGGCTCTTCCCAGTCAGGGAGCAAAGTCGCGTCCTCTGCATTGGCAGGCAGGTTCTTAACCGCCAGGCTCCCAGGGAGGCCCTTGACACCAGTTTTGTAAATGTTTTTATTTTGATGATGTAAGGAGTTTAACTCTTAAAAAAGTTAAACATTTTTTTTTAAGTTTTAGATTTTATGTAGACAAATTTGTCATTTTATTTATGACTTCTAGGACTTCTTAGTTTTTTATCAGATTGCTAGGAGAAAGATGGTTTAAAGAAAAGTCTTTGCCTTTTCTGTGTTAGAAGTTTTACAATTTGGGAAAAAGTTACTTGATCAAAGTACATTGTTATGAGGGAACATTTCTTTATTTTCTCTAGTAGTAGTATATTTAAATTTAGTTTTTATAGTTTTTATAGTGTTTAAAAACTGGAAATAAACATCCAAATTTAAAGTAATTGTCTTCACAATTTGTAATAGGTACTTCTTTTACTTCAAATATCAGTACTTAAAAAAATATTAGTTTAAAAAACCAATAAAAACATTTAACTTTCCTCAGATTATAGATTTAATGTATTGAATGGGTTTCCACCTTGTGTCCAAGCCAATTTGACAGATTTGCTACATCAGAAAGCTATGGGAACCAACCCTGGGAATATACAGATAGGCCAAGGTCAGTATCAGCTCTGATGTGGATGTTGTTACTGAATTCTTATTAATAGTTTTTTCAGAAACACTGATTGGGGGTCAGTTTAAGGAGGGAGATTCTAGCAGAAGGATGTTTGGACTTGTAGGTAATGGAGAGGTGAATTTTAATGGGAAGGGTACTGGGCATTATCCCTACCTTTGTAGTATTGTTTTCTATTCAAGTTTTCAGTATGAATCTCTTGGGGTTCTTCTCCTGATTTTGTACAGCTGCCGCCGTACTGTTCATGACTGTATCCATGGGAACATGAGTAGGGTGACATAAGTTTATAACTTGTTGCTAGGCAGATCTAGCTTGAAATGTAATAAAATTTCCTCATTAAGAAGTGTTTGGATGTTTTACCTTCTGTGGGGGAGGGTAACTAAACAGAATAGTTTGGAATTAAAACTGTGAAATTGTATAAACCTTTTATAGTGGAAAGAACTGGTCGTGTTTTTAATTAGTTGAGTGTTTGAAATTGGAGAGAATAAGATAACTCTGTGCCGCAAGCTTGGCCTTTTAGGTTTAAAAGGTTAGTATTCACCTGTGTAGGGACTAGATGTGGACCCCTAAATCTATCTCAGATCACATGTCCAGTTCCGGAATGATGACAGGTACTCTAGGTCGTCCTTCCCAGACTTGGCAGACTCACGAAGGAGGCCTTGTGGAGCTTCAGATCCCTGTCTCTTATTTTGGTTGAGATTTCATTTTTTTTAATTAAAATCTTTTAATAGGTAATGTGTCATTGGTGTAAAACAGCTAAATTTGAAAAAGGTACAGAATGAAATATAATTGGTTTCTTACCTTTTTCCTCTTGAGTCACACAGTTACTCAGAGACCACCATACTTATTAGCCTCTTGTCTGATTATAATTTAAAGAATATATTTGAGTAATTCAGCAATAATAGATGATATTTATGCATTTTGTATGCCAGCCACTGTGATCAGTGCATCGCAGGACAACCTAGGAAGTGGTTTCTACTCACTGTTTTACAGATTGGGAAGCCTTCTCTAAGGCTTCAGGAAGTTAAATAACTTGCACAAGGTTTCACATTTCTTGCCCACTAGATTAACCCACGTTTTATTTCTGCTCTGTCCTCCTGCGTCTAGTGCAGTGACCGTGGGGTTGGGGTCGTGTGCCAAGTGTAGCACGAAGGCTGGTTTTACACAGGTAGTCGTATCCTCGTCTGTTAGCTTTGAACTTGAGTAGCTGTGACTCACTTCTCTTTGTAGAGAAGTCACACTGAGGATTGGCGCAGCATTGCGTCTGAATATTCATGTAAGGAATATTATATTTCTGGATCTCCTGTGGGAACATTTGGGAGAACCTCCCTTGTCATTGGATAAGTTCAGTATTTGGCGATGAGGGTATTAACATAGGCATTGAGGTAACTGTGACTCCATTCCTTGTGGGTGTGTTTGGTTTTTACCCCCTTTTCTCCTGCCTCAGCTGTATCTTGGCCCATGTCCTTTCAGTTTCATGATGTAAGAGAAGGAATAAGTGGGACTAGGAGTCCTCTAGAAGGAGTAAAGTGTTTGTTAAATGCCAGTATTAGCAAGTGCCTGTGATTCTGAAAATCTATGTTTAGTGTAAATGTGTGTGTTGTGCCTCCAATTTTTGACCTTTGAACTGTAGAAAATAAAATTTTAGAGCTTGGGTAAGACTATTGAGATTATTTGGCAAGAGGAAAATGAGAAACAATTCAATTCCATAGGTAATTGTTGAATTACTTTCTTTGTTAAGTGAGGATAATATTTATCTCATAGGGTTGGTATGAGGATTAAGAGATAATCCTTACGAAAGTCTTTGGCTGATTATTTAATGATAATACTAATCGTTAAACTCACTGAACACTTTGTATGTGCTAGCATAATATGAGCAGAAAAGTATTCTGAGACATCATAGGAAGGCCTGGGTGGAGTGTAGAAGGGAGTTAGGAAGGCCATTTGAAAGATTTTATAGTGAGAATGAAGGCTGAACTAAGATTAGCTCTGAGAGAATGTGAACAAAGCGTATAGAGCTGGCAGATGGGTAGGGAGGTAAAAAGACTTGAGTTTTGATGCCTTGAGTAATGGGATACTGGAAAGAGTAGAGCAGTCTGGAGATGTCACTAGTGTTTTGGAAACTGAAAATAGGCTAATGTAAAGTAACTACCTGGCAGAACTGAGGAGGCTGAGGCAGAGGGAGGGAGAGGTGGTGTGAGGCCCTAGGAAGCAAGAAGGCTGCCGCCGCAGCGCCTCCCGGAGGCCCGGGGCTGGGGGGCAGGTGGACGCGCCAGCTGTCGGCAGGGCCTGGTGTGGCGTGGGCAGGGCTCAGCTGCAGGGCTGACCGGAAGTCTGGCTCCACTCCTGTCACCCAGCAGAGGGCCAGCTTATTCCTAGTGGAGTGTGAGCCCCAGGGATTCTGGAGGGGAGGGAGGGAGGGCGGGTGCCTAGACCAGAGAGGGTAGGGGTGCAGAGGTTGTGTGAAGTTTCCGTGCTGAATGGTGAGAACCTCAGGACACCCCAGCATTCTTGCAGCCTGGTTATACCCTCCGGGCAGCACATGAGAAGATTCTTCTTTGAGAGAAAACTGGCCCAGATGTAAAGGCCCACAACCTCCAACCACTGTCAGCCTATATCCCAGTCACTGTTTGCATTACTGTTGTCATGGTTATTGCCTGAAAACAACAACTGTTATTTTACTATCTCACACAGTTTCTGGTGGTCAGGGTTTAGGAAGGGCTCACGTGGGCAGGTTTAGCTTGTATTCCTCTTCAGGTCATGGTCACATAGTGGCTGCACACAGATCAGCAGAGCCACTGAAGCAGCGTGGACTGGCCCGGCAGCTCCTTTCCTGGGCCTCGGCGTGGGCATGTGCCAGGACAGCCAAGGGAAGGTCGTATTGCCCTTGTGCCCTGCCTCAGGGGCCCCACAGGCCTTGGTTCTGCCCTAGTCTCCTGTCTGTCCAGCCTCAGAGGGAGGCAGCGTAGAATCCACCTCTTGATAGAATTTGAATCAGAGTCTGATTCTGAGGAGAATGTGTAGGAGGATGTTGTGGCCACTTTTCGAAAAGATGATTTACCACAATTTACCTTTTGATTGATGTTCCCGTTGTTGATGTTCAGTCACTAAGTCGTGTTCAGCTTGTCGCAACCCCATGGACTGCAGCACACCGGCCTCCTCTGTCCTTCACTGTCTCTTGGGGTTTGCTCAGATTCATTTCCATTGAGTTGGTGATGCCATCCAACCATCTCATTCTCTATCACCCATTTCTCCTCCTACCTTCAATCTTTCCCAGCATCAGGGTCTTTTCCAATGAGTCAGTTCTTCACATCATGTGGTCAGAGTATTAGAGCTTCACCTTCAGCATCAGTCCCTCCAATGAACACCCAGGACTGATCTCCCTTAGGATGAACTGGTTGGATCTCCTTGCAGTCCAAGGGACTCTGAAGAGTCTTCTCCAACACCACAGTTCAAAAGCATCAGTTCTTCAGCTCTTAGTCCTTTTTATGGTCCAACTCTCACATCTGTGCATGGCTACTGGAAAAACCATAGCTTTGACTATATGGACCTTTATCTGTATAGTCAAAGATGTTCCTACTACATGCAAATTATATTCATACCCTCCCCCAGCACCCTTTTCCAGTTGTGACATCAGATCCTGTCCCCTAAATCCGGCCAGCTGTGGCCAGATGTGTTTCCTCAGGTGTAGTTCTGGATCTGGACACATGTGAACTTAAGAGCCAAGTAATCTCCTGTTTTCTGCACATGGTGGGTAAGGCTTAGGATGGATGCTGTAGGCACACCTGTTCAGAAAAGGAGAAAACGGGCACAGCAGTCACTGGTCCGAAGTGTTTCTGAAATTCAGGAGGGCCCAGCTGCTGGTGCTTCGTCAGGACTCAGTTCTCTCACCTCGGAGTGATTCTCCAAGGCTCTTAGCTCTACTCTGAGTGTTTTGTTTTGCCTTCTTAGTTATCCTTTACCATTAGTAGTGTCTAGGTTTTAAAAATTGGGTTAAAATACATGTAAGATTTACCGTCTTAACTATTTTTTTTTTGTGGCTCAGCTGGTAAAGAATCCACCTGCAATGTGGGAGACCTGGGTTCGATCCCTGGGTTGGGACAATCCCCTGGAGAAGGGAAAGGCTACCCACTCCAGTATTCTGGCCTGGAGAATTCCATGGACTGTATAGTCCACGGGGTTGCAAAGAGTTGGACAAGACTGAGCAACTTTGACTTCTCTTCAGCCATTTTTTATTGAAGTGTAGTTGGTTTACAGTTTATGATGTCCCACCAGGCCCTGCTGGACAGCGCAGTGCCTCAGTTTACACAGGCACGTTCCATTTCACGTTCCTCTCCACTGTGCTTCATCCCTGGAGACTGGCTGTGGTTCCCTGTGCTCTGCACGAGGACCTCGTTGTTCCATCTTAACCACTTTTAAGTGAACAGTTCAATGATACTGAATACCTTCATAATGTTGTACAGCCCTCAGCAAAAATCCACCTCCAGAATGCATTTCATTTTGTAAAATTGAAGCTCAGTATCCATTAAACACTTAACTTCTCATTCCCACAATCCACCTCCCCCCAGCTCCTGGCAGTCACCGTTTTACTTTCTGTCTCTGTAACTTTTAACTACTCTAAGTACCTCATATAAGTGCACTCGTGCAGTGTTTGTGTTTTTGTAACTGGCCTGTTTTTGTTAGCGTAATGTCCTCAAGGTTCCTCCATGCTGTAGCCTGAGTCAGCATTTCCTTCCATTTTTAGTCTTAATAATACTCCGTTGTATGGATGTGCCATATTTTGCTTGTGTATTCTTCTGTGGATGGACACTTGGGTTGCTTCTGTTTTAGCTGTTGTGTCTAATGCTGCTGTGACATAGGTGTACAAATATTGCATAGACCCAGCTTTCAGTTCTTTTCAGTATATACCTAGAAGTGGAATTACTGGCTCATATGGTAATTTAATTTTTTTTTAGGAACTGCCTTGCTGTTTTCCACATTGACTGTACCATTTTACATTCCCAGCACCACGTAAAAGTTCAGATTTCTCCACATCCTCACTAATGCTTGTTATTTTCCTTTTTTTTTTTTTTGTAGTAGCCATCCTAATGGGTATTATTTTGTTTGTATTTACCTAATGATTAGTGATACTGAGCATCTTTTAATGTGCTTCTTAACCATTGGTGTATCTTCTTTGGAGAAATGTCTGTTGACGTACTCTGCCCATTTTTAAAATCTCTTGTTGGTACTGTTGAGTTTTACAAGTTCTCTGTATATTCTGGTTATTAATCTCTTATTAGATCTATGATTTGCAGGTTTTTTTTTTTTTTCAAGAAATAGCTGGTTTTTAGAGAGGGGTAGATTGGGAGTTTGCAATTGACGTCTATTCTGGATTGACTACTATATTTAAAATACATAACCAACAAGGACTTGCTGTGTAGCACAGGGAACTCTGCTCATTACTCTGTAATAACCTGAATAGGAAAAAGTTTGAAAAAGAACAGATACATGTATATGTATAACTGGATCGCTTTGCTGTGCCCCTGATATCATAACATTGTTAATCAACTATGCTCCAATATAAAGTAAAAAAAAAAAAAAGGAATGGCTGGTTTTTATAGCTGAGTGAAGTTTTCTTAGCCTGTTTCATGCTTATAGTATGTATATATTTTTTTATGCTTGTAATATTTTGGGAAGAAAAAAGGCCGTCGTTCTGTATTATTTTTGTCTCAGTCCAAACTGGTACAATTCCTTAAAAATTTGTGTAGGTTTTCTGTGTGTCAATTTATTAATCCACTCCAGTTAGACAAAAGCCACATTTCTGATGGGTGCTTCACCTCCTCCGGCTCTTTGTGCGTCTGCTGTGGGACAGCCACTCCTACCTAACAGTCAGAGCAGCTCCACTGCTTCAGTGGAGAGGCTCTTTAGAAGCAGCCCTTAAAGTTTTTAGAAGACCCTTGGTTTGTTTTGAAATGCCAATTTGGAACCTTCTTGGATCTTTCTGAGGTATTTAAAAGTTTTTCAACCATAGCCTGGATTTGATTTCTCCTCCATAGCCATTTCTCATTTTGACTTATTAATTAATTAATTAAGACTGTGCTTGGTCTTTGTTGCTGCATGGTCTTTTCTCTAGTTCAGTGTACGGCTTATAATTGCCGTGGCTCCTCTCGTGGAGCACGGGCTTTAGTGGTTGCGGCACTCTGGTGCAGCCGACTTCGTCTTTAACAGCTCTTTCCCCAGCTCCTCCTCTCTCTCCCCTCTCCTTTTATCATAGGCCCTGGGAAGAAACTGGTGACATGTTCACTCTTAGGCCTGGGAGTCTCCTTCGATGGGTCATTTGAATTGATTAGGTCAAAGATTTCACATGACTGCACACCACATTTCCCACCACCACATAACAAAGGTCCTCCTTTTTCCAGTGTATAGTAGTATTTTTCTTACTTTTGTGCCTAAAAAATGACCCCCCCCAAGCTAAGTGACTTACCATAGTTGCATGGTTTCTGTGGGTCAGGAGTTTGGGGAGCTTTGCTGGCGATGCTGATGCTGCCTCAGGTAATGTCTTGGCTGCCGTCAGTCAGTGGAGCTGGAAGAGCTGTGGGCATGGGGAGGCGGCTCTGTGTGTGTGATGGGGGCACGGCAGCCTCCTTTCTCGGCCTATCGTCTCAGGGCCTCTCCACAAAGTCTCCGTGTGTGGACTAGATTGTGCCACTGCTTCAAGGCACTCAGAGCACGTACTCGGACACACACTTTCCAAAGGTGTATGTCTCAGGAGAAACAGGTAGAATCTGTTTTGTCTCTATGCTTGAAAGTCAAAGCATGTCACATACTTTGGTTACAAATTTGCCCAAGTTCAAGGGGGAAGGAACATAAACCTCACCTCTTGGAGGCAAGAGTTCCAGTTGGTCACAGTGTTAGAAGATCACATGAAGCAGGAGGTACTGTGGTCAGCTTTAGAGAACACAGTCCATCATGGCTCTCAGGGACAGATGGATCCGTGTCCCATCACTCTGCAAGCCTTGCTGCTTAGGAAGCCTTGTGTGCACATGCAGGGAAAACCTGCTTTTTAGTTAAGACTTCCTTCCTAGCTGTGCCTCAGCAGTCAAGGTTCATTGTAAACATGAAGAAAGCCTCTAACAGTAATGCAAGCAGATAAAAAAGAAAGTGAATGAAGAGAGAAAATGTAAATTGCAGAAGGAAAGTTCAAATTTCAAAAACAAAAAACTAAAAGAACTTAAAGAAAATGTTAAATTCATGATAAAAAAAAAATAGTATTTTAAAGGGACTTCTTAGCAGCCCAGTGGTTAACACACCACACTTTCACTGCAAGGGGCATGGGTTCGATCCCTGATCAGGGAGCTAAAATCCTGTATGCTGCACAGCCCACCCCCCCCCCCAAAAAAAAAAAACAGTTACACAAACTAGGGAACCATTCAGAGAATAAGAAGGAGCTCTTGGAAAATAGAATAGCAGAGGAAATTTTCAATAGGAAACCGAAAAAAATCTTACAGAAAGTATTAAGCAAAGACAGATGAAAAAGAGAATGTACAGTGCCTGAGCTTTGGTTAGATCATTGAAGAATATTATTTGAGGAAGAGGAAGAAGTGGGAAGATGTGAATGTGGACTGTGTATTAAGTGTCGATTTTCTTCAAGTGTGATAATGGTGCTGAGGTTTTGTAGAAGTATATGGAAGGATGCATGTGCTGTCTGCTTTCCTCAGGTGTATGTGTATGTACAGGGAAGAGAGAAGCCATGCCAAGAGAAAGAGATGATTAACGAAATTACGACATTATGTTAATAGTTAGTGATAATTGCAAAAGTAAAACAGAAAGAGTATATCACAGTTAATGGATCAATTCAGGAGCGCCTGCATCTGAAATACTAGAGAGGGGAGAAAAGAAAATTGAAAGGGTACAGTGATTAAATTAGTCCTTAAAATTTTTTACAGAACTGAAGGTCATAAATCTCTAGATTGAACAGATCCACCAAGTGCCCAGCACAGTGAGTAAAGGAAAAAATAAATTAACGAAATTTCAGAACGTTGAGGATGGAGCGGATCCCACAGTCTTGCAGAGGGAACGGATGAAGTTCAGCAGTGGACTGGGGTCTGTGTGGCTCTGGAATCTCGGGGACAGTGGACTGGCGCCCTTGGGTCCTGGGAGCATTGCTTCCAGACTTGGATTCCACACCAAGCTGTTTTCCATTCTTGAGGGGCTGCTCCCCTTCACATTCCTACCGGCAGTGTATGAGGGTTGCATTTTTTCCACATCTTTGTCTACACTTGTTATTGTCTGTCATTTGAATTATAACCACCCTGGTGGTGTGAAGTGATATCTCATTCTGTGTGTGTTTCTGTTTCTTTCTTTGCCATGTGGCTTATGGAGCTAATTGCCTGACCAGGGATCAAACCTGGGCCATTGCACTAATCACTGGACCACGAGGGAATTTCCTTGGTGGTTTTGATTTGTATTTCCCTGTTGACTGATGATGTTGAGTATTTTTTCATATGCTTATGTGGATGAATACCTTTTTAGGTCCTTTTTCCACTTTCAATTTGGTTGTCTTTTTATTATCGAGTTGTAGATGATTATTTTTTAATATATCATTGTTTTTCCTATAAAGACAGACATTCTCCTTTATAAGCACATATCAAAATCAGGAAATTGGAACATAGATTTAGTAATACCTCTAATCTTTTTGGCCACCAGCACCTTTAGAACACTGTTTTTTGGGGGAATTTCCCACATTATTCATCCTAAAATGGAAGCTATTACTGTGCTTTCCCACCCTTCTGTGAAGTTAGCCATAGGCATGTGACTTCTGCTCCATGAACCAGGGGAAGATGGAGGATGGGAAGGAGCCAGAAGGGCTGGAGGGACCAGCCTTGGGCAAGCAGTTTCTAAGAGTGGTGTTTGCTGCCCCTGGCCTCATTGTGAGGAGCACCTGTGGCTGTAAGGTCTCCTCAGAAGCAGTTCTGTGGAATCTGGCGCTGTGGCCTCTAAAGCTGAGTCTTTGACCCGCCTAGGTTAGAATGCCGTCTGTCTACAGTGAAAAAGTCTCACTGGTGAGGAAACGGGCGATCTCTCTGTGATCCATCATGGGTTGGTTCTCTCGCCCAGCGGCGTGTGAGGACAGTGAGGCCAAGGGAGCTGGAAGCAGTGTAGTGATCAGCAAGCAGTGCTGACGACCGAGGGTGCCGTGAATCAGTGTGTTAGTAAAGGTTCAGGAGGAAGTGAGTGAAAAACAGCACACAAGCCTCACAGACCTCACCACACCCATCAGTGAAACAAACCAAAACCAAACCAAACAGGACTTCGCCGGAGAGCGGGAAGAGGGGGTCAGGCTTCAAAGTGCAGCAGGTCGGGTGATGTCTCTCTTGTCTGTTAGTGGAGTCTAGAGGTCAGGTCCAGTTTTCTCATTTTACTGATGGGGAAACAGTCCCAGATAACTTTCTGAAATGTCTGTATTTTTGCAGGAGTTTGATTATTCTGTAGTTGTTGTATTAATATATGAAGGAATGAACTCTGGGGTTACTGAACTCTATTTTGTCTCATTGGTATCATGGATATTCTTTCCAACTGAGTTTGGAACTGTTTTCCCTGAGATATTTTAACAACATGGAACTCTGGTTTTTTTTTTTTTTTTTAATTATATGAATTAATTTATTTAGCTGTGTCAGATCTTAGTTGTAGCCCACAGGCTTTAGTTACCCTGTGGGCATGTGTGATCTTAATTCCCTGACTAGGGATTGAACCTGCATCCCCTGCATTGGAGGGCGGCTTCTTAACCACTGGACGACCAGGGAAGGTGCCCCCTTTTAGAGTTATTAATTATTCAGTGTTGGATGGCTTGCCATGTACTGAATAGTCTGTCTTACCACTCCTAACTGCTGTGTAAGTATTAGGACTTACACGCATAGTAGAATCCATGTATTTTAATGAGAATGTTCTCACTTTTAAAGTGAACTCCTAATTTACCAGCAGCTGATAGAACTCTCACGGTTGCATCACAGATCACTGACTCTGATTGGGGAGAATAATTTGACTTTTAAGTTTTGAGTACTGCCATCTATGAGGGATATAGAGTTAAAAATAGTTTCAGACTGAAGTAGAAATTCTTGATATGAGTAAGCGTACTTACAGAGTGAATGGGTTCCCTCATTATTTAGAGACTTGCATGTATCTGATCTCTGGTAGCTGAGAGTTGCCTGAGTTGATTATTAGTAGTAGGCCTTTTAAAGAAGACTTATTCTAGAGGATCTTTATGCTGAGTTGCCTGGACTAAGTAGAATTGTTAGGTTTGCTTTCAATGGGAGCAGGGTAACCAGGTCTCTTAGAAGCAGCTTTAGGATTGAATCTAGTCCTGATGTCTGGATCGATTATTTTAAGCCCCTCATATGTGCTCAATAACCTTTGCTGTTTTTTTTTTCTTTTTTTTTTCCATTTATTTTTATTATTGGAGGTTTTGTTTTTTTTCCCATTTATTTTTATTAGTTGGAGATTTTTTTGTTTGTGGGTTTTTTTTTTCTGTTTGTTTTAAAATGCTATTTTATTTAATCTCTCTGAGGAAGAAATTGTTTTTTTCCATCTTTACGTAGAGAAACAGGCTTAAAGATATTAGGCAACTCTGCTTCAATCTGGACGGACTCGGTTGCATTCCAGAACTGTTCCACTAAACCCAGTAAATGGCTGCATCAGAGGATTTCTGGGAGGATGGAAAAAGGTGCTGAGACATGCCCTGTGGGTACCTTCCTGCCTTCTGTCTCCGTTGGACAGTGCTCAGATTTCTCAGACCTTTGCCTGATTCTTGTGTCCTCAAACTAAGTGTTGTGTGTGATGTTATTTGTCTTATCCTCTTATTAAGCTTGCCTATCTGCTTGTCCTTCTGAACATTTCCCTTCACATATTGTTGTACCATCTGCCTGCATTTGTATTTAAGCCTTTTATTGTATCCTTTCGTTGAGGCCTTACTTTGGGTGAAAATTTTCAAAACTTTCTATTTCTCTCTAGCATATTCTGTTTTTATCAACCTAGAACCAGCCTCCCAGCTGAGATTTTTTGCTTAGAAGCATAACAGCCACCTACTTTTAACTTTCTGTCTTCCAGTTGACAAAAATATTACTATTGATAAATAGTGAATGTGCTTAGAATGAATAGGTAAACACATAAATTGGAAGGGTGTGTCCATTTGGATATAGCAGCTGTTGAGGTTTAGTGTTATTTCTTAGTAATTCTTGAAAGATTCTTGTTACATATTTGTAGCCATCAGGTAAAATGTGGATTCCATTTTGAGTTGGGTACTTGCATAAAGCTGAAGAGGAAGTAAAGACAAGATTGAATTCTGATTTGAGCTTGTCATTGAGTAATGCCTTATAATGGCTGTGGGTTCTGACAACATCCCCCCTTCCTGTGATGTGGAAGGCCTGGATGTTTGCCGGAACCATGGTGTTCCCAGCCAGGGGGCGGTGATCCAGCCAGTCTCAGTAACTGAGAATTGGTGGTCGTGGCCACACCTCGTTCCCTGTAGTTAACTTTTTTTCTTCTTAAATACAAATTTATTGACTATTTGGATAGGTATTATAGGCATATGGTACAAAATTAAAAGATGCAGAAGGGTGTGTGTGATGAAGGGAGAGTCCCCTGCATTCTTAGTCTTCTGTTTCTTGTCTCTGGAGACGGCCCTTTCACTAGTTTCTGCTGGATGTGTTGGCGCTGGCTTCCAGAGAGCGTCTGACTTGTCCTATAGAACAACTCATATTCAGACATTGCTTTTTTCGTTTTATGGTGCTCATTGGCATCCATCTTCTTAGGACCTCATCTATGGCAAGACTCTTAATTTACTTTTTTCCACTTTATCGTGGTGTTTTCCTGTGTTTTTGGTCTTTCAGTTTTTAAGTACTGACTTTGGTATCTTTTTTAGAGATGATTATAAGTTAATGTTTGTGAAAGTACCTGGCACATAATAGTTGGTTAATAAATATTTCCTTTTATCTTGCCCCATCTCTTCCTCCCACTTGGTTTGTATAAAACAAAAGACAAGATGAAAAAAAATTTGTCAACCAGACAATACAGTAAATTCCAAAATTAAGATTAAGCTTGTGTGAGTAGTAATGTTTCCTGGTGAACCCATTCAAGTAGAAATAAATTATTTTTATCCTTTTAATTTACTTTGCCTCAGCTGTTTAAAAAAAAAATTCTTCTAGTTTAGTTTTTGCCCTTAAGTAGTTTTGTTAGATTGACTATGTAAGCCCAAACACATACAAGGTAGGAATGTGTTAAAAAGGCTCTTCAACATATCTTTGCAAGATGTCTGGAGGAGGAAATGGCAACCCACTCCAGTATCTTTGCCTGGAGAATTCCATGGGGTCTCAAAGAGTCGGACACGACTAAGCGACTAACACACCCAGCCTTCAAAAGGCATTTTGTTTCTTTGTTCTCAAGATGTTCCTCATTACAGTGGTGGATACTCGTGTGTTCCCAGTGTCTGGATTTAGGACTTCCCGCCTGTATTGTTCTTTTGGTGAATCTTCCCAAGTGACTTCATGTCCTCAGATTTAAGGGATGGAGACATAATGGCTTTTTGTTAGGTGCTTTAAAACCCAAGTATTTTGATCTAAGCCTGGTTTACTTCCACTTGAAGCTTGCTGACTTAAACCTTTTTAGGCAGGTTGTCTTTGCTTCGAGTAAGATTGCTAGAACACAGAAGTATTGTGAGGATTAATTAATTAATGACTTTTGAAGATGAAAAGAATTTTCATAATTGGCATATAATTAAAATGGCTGTCATCATCCTGGAAAAGCTATCTGTAATATAAAGCAAAACTTTGAATCTTACCCATCCTTTTTGATATTAGATGATTTATTTATCTAGTGGGATTTTAGACTTTATATGTTTCTCCTAAGATATGATTATTAAGGATAAAATTTTAACTGGATAGTTTCCCATTGTTTCTCTGAAACAAGTGCAGGGTTTTTCTTTCTGATGAGTGATCTTTTTAAAAATGATCTGCAGATTGTAGTTTTGACATTTTCTTGTGTTTATTGCGCTAATTCTAGGAGTTTGGGGGGTGTTACTTTCTCAGAAACAGATGGCTACTGTCCTTTCCCCTTCCTGTACACTGTGGATTATCAGGTCCCTCCTCCAGGGTCCCTTGGTTTTGACCTCTTAAATTACCATTCCAGTCTATCACAGCATCAAAACGAGAGGCCAGCACTGGTGTGTCCCTGTTACCTAAGCTTTATTCAGTTTTCACTAGTTTTCCCATTGATGTGCCTTTCTGTTTCAGAATCCAGTCCAGGTCTCCACGTTGCATTGAACTGTCCTGCCTGCCTGGTCTCCTCTGGGCTGTGACAGTTAATCAGTCTTTCCTTGTTATTCATGATCTTGAGAGTTTTGAGGAGTTTTGTAGAGTATTCCTGAATTTATCTGTCCTTTTTCTTACACTGAGGCTGGTGTAATGGGTTTGGGGAAGACTGTACAGCGGCAGACTGCCCTTCACTTCTCATCACATTAGAGTGTGTGTGTGTCGGGGGTGGGGGGAGCAAGGATGGCAAGTGTGCTGGAATCATGAAGAGAGCCATGCCATGTTCACCTTGATTACCTGGCCAAGGTAATGGTAACCAGATCTCTCTCTGGTAGAGTTACCCACCCTCTTTCCTGCTCTGTTCTTTGGAATCCAGCTCACAAGCTCGTAGTGGGGAGTAAAGCTCCACCTCCTGGAGAAGGGGAGTATTTACATAAATTACTTGGAATTCTGCAGGGAAGCTACTTTTTTCTAGGAAATAGCTTCTTTGCCGATTTTTCTGTTGGCTTATTGGGCTTTTTAAAATTTAACTGTTAAATTCATCAGTATCATCAAAAAGATAAAATTTAACTGTTAAATGAAGTATTTTACATAGGATCTTAACAAATATTTGGATAAATTATTGAGCTTAGCTATTTGCATATAAACAAGTGGTTTAGTTGGTTGGTAGAAAGTTATGAGATCTCTACTGTCAAAACAAATCTATCTTCTTCTCCTCAGCGTTATGAGTGGCTAGGTAGCAGAGTCATTACGGCTCATGAGCCTTGCATTGGTATTTTGGCTCTTCTGGTGGCAGGTAACATGATAGTGACAAGAACAATTGCTTTGTTTTACCAGGAATTTCTGTATAGTTCCCACAGCAGCATGACAAGGAACCATGCTCCCTTCCTGAGCGGAAAGGTCTGGACTCGGTGTGATCAGGAGTGACTGAGAGCTGGGACAGAAACTGAAGTGGGAGCCTGCATCGACGGCTTAGCCTTGGCGTTGAATCACCTTGGGCAAGACACAGCATGTCTCTAGAGGATGGTCTCCTCACTTGTAAATTAGGCAGACTCTGTGAAGTTGTTTGTAGCTGTAACATTATGAGTCAGGTTAGGAGCCGGCATGGACTTTGGAGAAATTCTTGCAGGAAAATGTGAAGTAGAGTTACAGGAGGTAATGTGAAATAGAATTACACAGACAAGACAGATGTTTCTTGAATCTGTTTGGAACAAGTTTGGGTTTGGAGGCAAGGGGAGGAGGTGAAGAGTTTGATAAGGATGTTGTTGCAATCTGAACAAGCCACTGAGGGCCTGGGTCAGTGGTTGGAATGTAGAAAAAGAGAGCCATAGCTGGGAAGCACTTAGAAAGTTATGTTCAGTTATTCTCAGGTGGTACTTTCTGCTTGTCTTACTCCAAACACTGGCTTTCATAGTAAGAGTAGTCAATTTTTCATTTGAGAAAATGAAGACTTCTTTCCAAGGAACTTTTTCAGTGTCTTAAACTTTTTAGGCGGCACACCTGGAGTTCTGACCTATGGTAGTTTGAGTTCGAACGTATCTATTTAACCGGTTCATCATCATGGGTTCTCTGTGGATGTGAACCAGAGTTTGTGTGCTTTATGTGGTCTGATGAACGTGAACATTTTGCTGCTTTTTAATAAAATTGTTCTATGAATTTGATGTACAGTGTAAGTGGTATTTGTTGTGATTTCCCTAGCAAGTATAAAAATTTGAACAGATACTTTTGCATAGGTTATTTTTGGGGGCAAAAATAAGTTTTGCTTATAATAATAAAGTTATTATAATTTAATCTTATATAGTAAATTTATCTTTTCAATTTGTGCTAAATTAAAAAGAGATGCGCCTTTTCTAAGACTAGTATTAAGAAATTGAAGGCATCTGGTTTTCCAACATTGTTAAAATGTGATATTATCAGATTAGTATGTTAATGAAAAGATTGTATGACAGTTTTCAGTTTCAGCTGTAATATTAAGGATAGAGGTTTATTAATGTGGTGTGGTTTGTATAAATTGGCTTAGATTTGTTTTTAAAAGAAAACAGTAAAATTGTGTATTGTGGTATTGCTAAACTTTTCTGAGGTATGATATGATTTTTGTATTTATCTGTTACTGTTTGAATTAGAATAGTAATAGTCCTAGCTTCAGACTATTTGTCCAGTTAAGATCATTGCTTACAGGAGTGAGATGGTACCTACCCCCCAAAGTCTATTACTAAATTGTTTGTATACCACTGTATATCAAAAAGAGAGGAATTCCCTAATTTCTATTTAAAACTACAAGGAAAAGTCTTATTTTTAATTTGGTTCCATGTGTTCTGTTTTAAGCATAGATATTTAACCTTTTGGGTGCAGAGTGTTTTGCAGTAATCTTGGGTTCAATTAGGTTAATGGCATTGTTGTCATAGAAATTATACTTAATCCACATATGTTATATTTCTCGTAGTGCTTTTTTAAAAGACCATTTGTGGGGCCAAAGGGGCCTTCCTAGGTGGCTCAGTGGTAAAGAACCCACCTGCCAATGCAAGAGACACAGACGCAATTTCAATCCCTGGGTGAAGATCCCATGGAGAAGGCCATGGCAACCCGCTCTAGTATTCCTGCCTGGAGAATCCCATGGACAGAGGAGCCTGGTGGACTACAGTCCACGGGTTCGCAGAGTCAGACACGACTAAAGCGAGTTAGCACGCACACATTTGGGACCAAGGGTGTCCAGAATTTTTTCAGAGGGATAAAGCATTGTAAAGAGAGATTGAGGAGGCAGGAAGCTAATAAAATCCTCACAAATCTGGATTAGTTATGGAAGAGTCAGCAATAATTATGAAGGTTTAAAAAAAATTTGATCCGTAGTGCTGTTTTTTAATTCCATCAATAGATTGGATAATCATTCCTTTTTCTTTCATTAAACTATGTCATTGGGTTTACACTCTAAGCATCTTCTAACTTGCTACGACATCAGATGGAAGGAAATAATTTCTTACTAAGAAAAATTTAGTCAGCAGTTTAATCGTTTATCAAGTCTTACGCTGTGGGAGATGCCTTGGGGAGGGAGTGTCTGTGAGGACGGAGGCGCTCCTGTTAGAAGGCGGCCTCCCTGGGGGAGCGGGCTCTGTCGGGGTTTCCTAGACACCGAGCTATGTTCATAGCGACGTGACTGTAAGTGGACAGGAGTCCTTGCCTTGGATGATTCAGTAACATGCAGCGCTTCTTGTAGTCTGCTATGTTTTACTTGGTATATTGTCTCCTCATGGTAGTAAGTGTATATTTTAAAAAAGCAACTTCTTTTAAAGTGTTTGTAGTTTCCCTTGTATTGTTATATCAAACTTTTAAAGTCTCTTGGATGTTTGAGTTGTTCCCAATTTACTGCCATTTTCAGCAGCACTTAATGAGCAGCTTGGTAGATGAATTTTTATGTAACTCTGTGATTATTTTGTTTTAGGATAAATTGCTAGAGGCTTTGGTAAACATTGCCAAACTGCCCTTCTGAAAGCTAAACTAATTTATGTCAATTGTCAGTATTCTGTCAATGCCAGTTTTTCTGTATTTTGCCAGTTTTTCTGTATTCCTCTCTAACATCTTGCTCTTCCAAACTTTTGGAAAGAATTCCATGTTCTCATTTCCCTAACCCAACTCTTTATAAGTAGACTCTAATTAATAAATGGGTACAATATTAAAGCTGTGTCCTCAGCTGGTAGTTCAGTGACTAAAAATTTCCCTGGGCAATGGAGACGTGGTGATGACGGTGTAGGATAAACCAGCCCCTTGTATTTCTCATGGTGGTGGTATGTCACCCTTAGTCAGATGGTGGCCAGACGGGTTTTTCCCTTCTTGGTGTGCCTGGTGGTGAAACATCAGTAGTTCTGCCCATTCGGACACAGTGTACTTCTGTAACATTGCTGGTTAGAATAGTGTTAAGAGAAATAGGGAGACCCAGAGCACAAAACTTCTCACTGTGTATTTAAATGGTGTTTCAAGTGTTTTGTCCCTCCTTGTTTTGGTTTAAGGATTGTGTACATAGTGATATTGCATTGGTATTAAACAATGAGTTTGTTAGGTTGACAGAATGAAACGAAAATGTTTATGTTTCCTCTAGAGAAGACTGATTCTGAGTTCAAGACACCTATAGGCTTCAACAATACGTGAACTGTGAACTTCCAGATGTTCAAACCGGTTTTAGAAAAGGCAGAGGAACCAGAGATCAAATTGCCAACATCTGCTGGATCATTGAAAAAGCAAGAGAGTTCCAGAAAAACATCTACTTCTGCTTTATTGACTATGCCAAAGCCTTTGACTGTGTGGATCACAATAAACTGGAAAATTCTGAAAGAGATGGGAATACCAAACCACCTGACCTGCGTTTTGAGAAATCTGTATGCAGGTCAGGAAGCAACAGTTAGAACTGGACATGGAAGAACAGACTGGTTCCAAATAGGAAAAGGAGTATGTCAAGGCTGTATGTTGTCACCCTGCTTATTTAACTTATATGCAGAGTACATCATGAGAAATGATGGGATGGATGAAGCACATGCTGGAATCAAGATTCCCAGAGGGGGGAAAAAAAAAGATTCCCAGAGAAATATCAATGACCTCAGATATGCAGATGACACCACCCTTATGGCAGAAAGCGAAGAAGAACTAAAGAGCCTCTTGATGAAAGTGAAAGAGGAGAGTGAAAAAGTTGGCTTAAAGCTCAACATTCAGAAAACAAAGATCATGGCATCCGGTCACATAACTTCATGGGAAATGGATGGAAAAACAGTGGAAACAGTGGCAGATTTTTATTTTCTTGGGCTCCAAAATCACTGCAGATGGTGACTGCAGCCATGAAATTAAAAGATGCTTACTCCTTGGAAGAAAAGTTATGACCAACCTAGACAGCATATTAAAAAGCAGAGACATTACTTTGTCAGCAAAAGTCCATCCAATCAAGACTATGGTTTTTCCAGTAGTCATATATAGATGTGAAAGTTGGACTATAAAGAAAGCTGAGTGCGGAGGAATTGATGCTTTTGAACCATGGTGTTGGAGAAGACTTTTGAGAGTCCCTTGGACTGCAAGGAGATCCAGCCAGCCCATCCTAAAGGAGATCAGTCCTGGGTGTTCATTGGAGGGACTGATGCTGACAGTTCAGCTGTCCTTTGGCCACGTGATTCGATGAGCTGACTCATTGGAAAAGACTCTGTTGCTGGGGAAAGATTGAAGGCGGGAGGAGAAGGGGATGACAGAGGATGAGATGGTTGGATGGCATCACCGACTCAATGGACATGAGTTTGAGTAAACTCCGAGAGTTGGTGATGGACAGGGAGGCCTGATGTGCTGCAGTCCATGGGGTCGCAAAGAGTCGGACACAACTGAGCGGCTGAACTGAACTGAACTGATAGGTCAAGGAGAGTGAGAGAAAACATCCTGTTCTTCTTAGGGGAAGCACACTAACTGAAACTGCCCACTCTGGCCAGGCACCATAGTAAGCATTCAGTGTGAGTCATTTTCAACAGCAGGTCCTGGTAAGAAACACGCAACTAACGAGCCACCCCTAACAGAAAGAGTTTGGGAGAGGTCAAAAAGAGCCGCCACGTGTCCAGCCACCTCCCAGAATCCTCCTCGCTGACATACGTCTCGGCTGAGCAGGGTGTGCCACCAGCAAGGACCCTGAGTCAGAACGATTGGCCAGAGACAACCTGGAAGCTCTCCATGTCACCATAAACCCGAGACTGCGAGCCATGCCGCAGAGCAGTCCTCCTGGGCTCCCTTACCTGCGGGCTCTCCGCCCGGCCGCCCCTTCCCATGAAAATCTCCTGCTTTGTCAGCATGCGTGTCTCCTTGGACAGTTCATTTCCAAGTGTCAGACTAAGGGGGCCCTTTCCAGCCCTGGAAGGGACTCCCCTTCGTGCAACATTTTTTAATTAGAAAGGATCCGAGTACACAAGTGCAGTTTCTAGTGTAGAGTTTACTTGAGTAGCATTTGATCGGAACCTAAATTCCTTGAGGAATCAAAGGGACAGAGATCAGGATTGCTGGACTCAGGTTACTGGAACTGAGGAAAGTTTGCAGTGTTGTAAGCTGGAAACAGTGTCAGACTTTATTTTTGGGGGCTCCAAAATCACTGCAGATGGTGACTGCAGCCATGAAATTACAAGACTCTTACTCCTTGGAAGGAAAGTCATGACCAACCTAGATAGCATATTAAAAAGCAGAGACATTACTTTGCCAACAAAGGTCCGTCTGGTCAAGGCTATGGTTTTACCAGTGGTCATGTATGGATGTGAGAGTTGGACTGTGAAGAAAGCTGAGCGCCGAAAAATTGATCCTTTTGAACTGTGGTGTTGGAGAAGACTGTTGAGAGTCCCTTGGACTGCAAGGAGATCCAACCAGTCTATCCTAAGGGAGATCAGTCCTGGGTGTTCATTGGAGGGACTGATGCTGAAACTGAAACTCCAGTACTTTGGCCACCTCATGCCAGGAGTTGACTCACTGGAAAAGACCCTGATGCTGGGAGGGATTGGGGGCAGGAGGAGAAGGGGACGACAGAGGATGAGATGGCTGGATGGCATCACCGACTCGATGGGCATGAGTTTGAATAAACTCTGGGAGTTTGTGATGGACAGGGAGGGCTGGTGTGCTGCTATTCATGGTGTCGCAAAGAGTCGGACATGACTGAGCGACTGAATTGAACTGAACTGAAGCTGGAAATATTGTACATCGTTATATGTTTGAAATGACCTTCTTGTCATGCTAGATTCCTGTCTTCTCTTTTGAGGAGAGGTGTTGGGGGTTGGGGGGGGAGGTGAGACCTGCCCTCTAGAGGTGGGGGGGGGGGTCATCATACCACTCCCTCCTAAAACTTTCCACTAGTTAGTAGCCTAACTTGTTACTTTATGCGTTCCAGTTTATTCAGCTTTTATGAAGCCCCTGTGGTCACTGTCCAGACAGTGAAGACACAGAGGTCTCCAGGGCCTCAGACTAACAGGTGAGACTGAAGGGAGTAATAAGTGTGTATTGGGTACTTAGCATGTGCCCTTCTGAATCCTCAGAGAAGCCCAGGCTCTCAGTACACATGGGTCCGTGAAGCTGAGTTCATCCGCATGGGGAAGCAAAGTGGCGAAGTGGGAACGCAGTCTCAGACAGGAGCTCAGATAATGGCCACTGTATGGAAAGATTCAAGCGTAAGGTAAACCAGTTCTTATCTCTCAGGGCTGTTTTGTGTGTTTTATGACATAGATATGTACAGTACTTTAACCCTGTTACTGGCACATAGTATTAATAATAGATAATAATTAGATCGTACTGACCCCAAAGCCACTGGTAATAATTACCACCAGTAATAATTGAGTTTAACTTACGAAGTCATTTCTCTTTCCACAGCAGCTTGTGTCTTTATGGAGAGCATTATCAGAGTCTTAGCTGTGACAGAGGCTGTCCCTGGTGATACGCGAGTGGGGAGGGGGTGGGCTGCTGAGCTCTTCTGGGAGAGTCAGGGCAGGGTTTCCCAAGGTGGTGATGCTGGGGCTGTCTTACAGTACTGGTAGCAGTTAGCTGGTGGAAAAAGATAGGGCGGGGCATTGCAGCAAGAAGGAAGTGTGAGAGGAAAGATGTGAGAGAGCAGAAAGGCTTCGTGACCCAGGTACCACGTGGGGGTGATTGACGGCAGAGTGGCACGTGGAGTTAGAGAGACAGGCTGGCCAGACTGTGCAGGGCATTGGAATGCCGTGGGTTTATCCTGAAGACAGTGGGGAAGCTGTGCATGGAGGTTTTTCAAAGTAAGCTTTCTATTTTAGAATAGTTTCAGGTTTACAGAAGTTACCAGGACAATCCAGAGAGTTCCCACACACCCAGCACCCCTACTGCTGTCTTAGATTAGTATGGTGCATTTCTTATAATTGATGAACCAATGTTAATACATTATTATTACTTGAAATCCATGTATTTCCTGTTTTTACTTCCTTAGTTTTACTTTTTCTCTTCTAAGATCCAATCTAAGATACCACATTACATCTAATTGCCATGTCTCCTTAGATTCCTCTTGTCTGTGATGCTATCTTTTAAAGATTTTATTGGCGTATATAGGCTTCTCCAAGCTCGGCTTCAACAGTATGTGAACCGAGAACTTCTAGATGTTCAAGGTGGATCTAGAAAAGGCAGAGGAACCAGAGATCAAATTGCCAACATCTGTTGGATCATAGAAAAAACAGGACAATTCCAGAAGAGCATCTGCTACTGCTTCATTGACTATGCTAAAGCCTTTGACTGTGTGGATCACAACAAACTGTGGAAAATTCTTGAAGAGATGGGAATACCAGACCACCTTACCTTCCTCCTGAGAAACCTATATGCAGGTCAAGAAGCAACAGTTAGAACATATGGAACAATGGACTGGGAAAGGAGTACATCAAGGCTGTATATTGTCACCCTGCGTATTTAACTTATAGTCAGAGTGAAGTGAAAGTCTCTCAGTCATGTCCAACTCTTTGTGACCCCATGGACTATACAGTCCATGGAATTCTCCAGGCCAGAATACTGGAGTGGGTACCACCTTTCTCTTCTCCAGGGGATCTTCCCAACCCAGGGATCGAACCTAGGTCTCCTGAATTGCAGGCAGATTCTTTACCAACTGAGCCACAGGGAAGCCCAAGAATACTGGAGTGGGTAACCTATCCCTTCTCCAGCAGATCTTCCCAACCTAGGAATCGAAGCAGGGTCTCCTGCATTGCAGGCAGATTCTTTACAGACTGAGCTGTCAGGGAAGCCTGATACAGGCAGAATACATCATGTGAAATAGTGGGCTGGATAAAGCACAAGCTGAAATCAAGATTGCAGGGAGAAGTATCAATAACCTCAGATATGCAGATGACAACACCCTTATGGTGGAAAGCAAAAAGGAAGTAAAGAGCCTCTTGATGAACGTGAAAGAGGAGAGTGAAAAAGTTGGCTTGAAACTCAACATTCAATAAACGAAGATCATGCCATCCGGTCCCATCACTTCATGGCAGATAGGTGGGGAAACAATGGAAACAGTGACAGACTTTATTTTCTTGGGCTTCAAAATCACTGCAGATGGTGACTGCAGCCTTGAAATTGACGCTTGCTCCTTGGAAGAAAAGCTATGACCAACCTAGACAGCATATTAAAAAGCAGAGAAATTACTTTGCTGACAAAGGTCCGTCTAGTTAAAGCTATGGTTTTTCCAGTAGTCATGTATGGATGTGAGAGTGGGACCATAAAGAAAGCTGAGTGCCGAAGAATTGATGCTTTTGAACTGTGGTGTTGGAGAAGACTCTTGAGAGTCCCTTGGACTGCAAGGAGATCCAGCCAGTCCATCCTAAGGAAAATCAGTCCTGAATATTCACTGGAAGGACTGATGCTGAAGCTCAAATATTTTGGCCTCCTGATTCGATGAGCTGACTCATTGGGAAAGACCCTGATGCTGGGAAAGTTTGAAAGCAGGAGAAGGTGACGACAGAGGATGAGATGGTTGGATGGCATCACTGACTCGATGGACATGAGTTTGAGTAAACTCCGGGAGTTGGTGATGGACAGAGAAGCCTGGAGTGCTGCAGTCCATGGCGTCACAGAGTCGGACACGACTGAGCAACTGAACTGGAGTAGAGTTTATTTACAATGTTGTGTTAGTTTCCGGTGTTACAGCATAGTGATTCAGTTATATATTTGCAGATATTCACTCTTTTTCAGATTCTTTTTTCATATAGGTTATCACAGAATGCTGAGTAAGAGTTCCATGTCCTATAGAGTGAGTAGGTCCTTGTTTATCTGTCATATATATAGTAGTATGTGTGTGTTCTTCCCAAACTCCTGGTTTATCCCTCTCCCACATGTCTCCTCTTTGGTGATCATAAAAAATAACCCATAAATTTATTTTCTATATCTGTAAGTCTGTTTCTGTTTTGTAAATAAGTTCATTTTGATGGTTTCTTAACATTTTTCTTGTTTTCTTTAAGTGGCTGGCAGCTTCAAGGAGTATTAGTCAGGATTTTCACAGGGTGGTCCTCAATTGGGATTTGTCCGATTGTTTTTTGTTTTTTTTTTATGATTTTGAGAGAAAGACCCAGAGGTAAAAGGCTGTTCTCATCATCTCACATCATATAGGGCACATACTGTGAACCTGACCTGGTCATTGTGGCTGTTGACTTTGTCCCCTGGCTGAGGTCGTGCGTAACTGCGTTCTGTACTGTGAAGTTCGTCACCCTTCCCACCCATCATGGCCTTGGGATCTGTTGCTGAGGTTTGACTCTCAGCTTCACTGCTCACAGATGTGATCTTGGGCAAATCAGTTCATCTTTTTGTGCCTTAATTTTCTCATCTGCAAAATGGGACTATGATAGTAACTACCTCAGAGCATTGTTAGGAAGATTAAATGAGCTAATGCATGTAAAAGTGCACAGTGCCTAGTACATAGTAAGTGTGTATGTCAGTTATAACAGAAGTGATAATATTTTAGTGTTGCTGTATGAAGATTTCTGGTTTATTGTTTAATTACTGGCTTTTAATTGCATTGTGGTTAGAAAGTATAGTCTATATGCTACCTATTTGAAATGTGTTTAAATTTGTTTTATAGCCATGTACATATGTGGTCAGTTTTATAAATTTGCTTTTAAAGAATGTTTGTACCCTTATTATTAGGTGCTGCGTTAAAAGTATGTCCAGTGAATAAAATCTGTTCATTGTTTTTAGTTTGTATATCTCTTCCTGTTTGGACTGTCAAACAGATGTTTTAATCTCCCAGTATGTTGATTTATTTGTCAGCTTCCCATTTTTCCATCAATTTTGCTTTGTTTTGAAACTTCTTCATTTAGGTACTTAGAAAATGTATAATTGTTATGTCACTTGACTTTTTTTTTCATTTATTTTTATTAGTTGGAGGCTAATTACTTTACAATATTGTAGTGGGTTTTGTCATACATTGACATGAATCAGCCATGGATTTACATGTATTCCCCATCCCGATCCCCCCTCCCACCTGTCATTTGACTTTATCTTGTTCTACTCTTGAGGTTTTTTTTGTTGCTGTCTTGTTTTCGTTTTTTTTTTTTTCCAGTTTTATTGCGATACAATAGACATACAGCACTGTATAAGTTTAAGGTGTATAGCATAAGGGTTTGACTTACACAGTAAGTTTAGTGAATATCTATTATCTCATATAGATTCAAGATTAAATTAAGAAAACAGTTTTTACTTGTGATGAGAACTCTTAGGCTTTTCTCTTAACAACTTTCTTGTATAACATACAGAGGTGATAATTATGGTTATCATGTTGTACATTACATCCCTAGCACGTACTAGTCTTGTAAATGAAAATTTGTACTGTCTGACTGCCTTCATCCCATCCCTCCTCTCCCCCCAACCTTGTAATCCCAAATCTGGTGTCTTTTTCTGTGACTAAAAAAAAAGTATTTTTAATTGACATGCAGCTCTATATTAGTTTCTGTTACACAACATAGTGGGCTTCCCTTGTGGCTCAGCTGATAAAGAATCCACCTCAATTCAGTAGACCAGGGTTCAATCCCTGGGTTGGGAAGATCCCCTAGAGAAGGGAAAGGCTACCCACTCCAGTATTCTGGCCTAGAGAATACAGTCCATGGAGTTGGAAAGAGTCGGACATGAGTGAGCGACTTTCACTTCACTTCACACAACATAGTGATTCAGTATTCTTAAATATTTCAAAATGATAACCACGATAAGTCTAGTAATTACAATGTGTCACCATAGAAAGATACTACATAATTACTGATCGTATTCCCTGCACTGTACATTTCATACCTGTGACACATTTTGCAACTGGAAGTTTGTACCTCTTATTCTCTATCGTCTACTTCTTTCCTCCTCACCCCACCTCTTGCCACCACCTGTTTGTTCTCTGAATTTATAACTCTGTTCTGTTTTTTGTTTGTTTCTTTTTTTTAGATTCCATATATAAGTGAAATCATACAATATTTGTCCTTCCATCCCTGACTTATTTCATTTAGCATAATGCCCTCTATGTCCATCCATGTTTTTGCAACCAACAAGGTTACATTTTTTATGGCTGAATAATATTCCATTGCATATATATACCACATCTTCTTTTTGTGTTCATCTATTGATGGGCACTTAGGTTACTTCCGTATCTTGACTATTGGCTGTTATGAACATGTTGTTCAGTCACTAAGTTGTGTCCAACTCTGTGACCCCATGGACTGCAGCATGCCAGGCTTCCCTATCCTACACTGTTTCCCAGAGCTTGCTCACACTCCTGTCCGTTGAGTCAGTGATGTCATCCAACCATCCTCATCCTCTGCCCCCTTCTCCTCCTGCCTTTAGTCTTTCCTAGCATCACAGTCTTTTCCAGTGAGTCAGCTCTTTGCATCAGGTGGCCAAAGTATTGGAGCTTTAGCATCAGTCCTTCCATGAATATTCAGGGTTGATTGCCTTTAGGATTAAATGGTTTGATCTCTTTGCTGTCCAAGAGATTCTCAACAGTCTTCTCCAGCACCACAGTTCAAAAATTGTCAATTCTTCAGCGCTCAACCTTCTTTATGGTCCAACTCTCACATCTGAACATGACTATTGGTAAAACCATAGCTTTGTCTATATACACCTTTGTTAGCAAAGTGATGTCTCTGCTTTTTAATATGCTGTCTAGGTTTGTCATAGCTTTCCTTCCAAGGAGCAAGTGTCTTTTAATCTCATGGCTGCAGTCCCCATCCACAGTGATTTTGGAGCCCAAGAAAATAAATAAAAATTTTCACTGTTACCACTTTTTCCCTTTGTATTTGCCATGAAGTGATGGGACTGGATGCCATGATCTTAGCTCTTTGAAAGTTGAATTTTAAGCCAGCTTTTCCACTCTCTTTCACCCTTATCACGAGTTTCTTTAGTTCCTCTTTGCTTTCTGCCATTAGGGTGGTATCATCTGCTTATCTGAGGTGGTGATATTTCTCCCAGCAATCTTGATTCCAGCTTGTGAGTCATCCAGGCGGTGGTTTCACATGATGTACTCTGCATATAAGTTAAATAAGCAGTGACAATATACAGCCTTGACCAAGTACTCCTTTCCCAGTTTGGAACCAATCTGTTATTCCTTGTCTAGTTCTGACTGTTGCTTATTGACCTGCACACAGGTTTCTCAGGAGGCAGGTAAGGTGGTCTGATGTTCCCATCTCTTAAGAATTTTCCAGTTTGTTGTGATCCACACAGTCAAAGGCTTTCACATAGTCAGTGAAGCAGAAGTAGATGTTTTTCTGAAATTCTCTTGCTTTCTCTGTGATCCAGTGAATGTTGACAATTTGATCTTTGGGCCTTATGTCTTTTCTAAATCCAGCTTATACACCTGGAAGTTCTCAGTGCATGTGCTGTTGAAGCATAGCCTGAAGGATTTTGAGCATGACCTTGCTAGCATGTGAAATGAGCACAACTGTGTGGTGGTTTGAACATTCTTTGGCATTGCCCTTCTTTGGGATTGGAGTGAAAACAGACCTTTTCCAGTCCTGTGGCCACTGCTGAGTTTTCCAAATTTGCTGACTTATTGAGTGCAGTGAACATAGAGGTGCTTATATCTTTTCTGATTAGTGTTTTTTGTTTGCTTTTGGTAAATACCTGGAAGTGGAATTGCTGGATCATATGGTAGTTCTGATTTTTTGAGAAATTTCCATATTGTTCCATAGCAGCTGCACCAATTTACATTCCCCAAAACAGTGCGTGAGTGTTTCCTTTTCTCCACATTCTCACCAAGAATTGTTATTTGTTGTTTTTTTCATAATAGCCTTGCCGGTGGATTATTTACCACCTGAGCTATTGGAAAGATCCTCTGGAGAAGGGATAGGCTACTCACTCCAGTATTCTTGGGCTTCCCTTGTGGATGAGCTGGTAAAGAATCCACCTGCAGTGTGGGAGATCTGGGTTCAATTGCTGGATTCGGAAGATCGACTGGAGAAGGAAAAGGCACATACACACACACACCAAAACCAGCAGGGCTTTCCTGACAGCTCAGTACATAAAGAATCTGCCTGCAATGCAGGAGACCTTGTTTCGATTCCTGGGTCAGAAGATCCACTGGAGAAGGGATAGTCTACCCACTCCAGTATTCTTGACTTCCCTTGTGGCTCAGCTGGCAAAGAATCTGCCTGTAGTGCGGGAGACCTAGGTTCGACCCCTGGGTTGGAGGATCCCCTGAAGAAGAGAAAGGCTACCCACTCAGTATCCTGGCCTATAGAATTCCATGGACTGTGTAGTCCATGGGGTCACAAAGAGTCAGACATGACTGAGTGACTTTCAGTTTGATAATAGCAATTCTAGCAGATGTAAAGTGGTAATCTCACTGTGGCTTTGATTTACATTTCCCTTTGGGCTAGTGACGTTGAGCATCTTTTCATGTGCTGGTTGGCCGTCTGTATGTTTTTCTTGGAAAAGTGTCTCTTCAGGTCCTCTGGCCACTTTTGATTGGGTTGTTTGTTTTTTGGATTTGAGTCCTATTCATTTTTGCTTTTGTTTCCTTGTCTGAGGAGACATATAGAAATAATTACCAAGATCAGCTGATGTCACAGAGTTTACTGCCTATGTTTTCTTCTAGAATTTTTAGGGTTTCAGGTCTTACATTTAAATCTTTAAGCCATTTTGAATTTATTTTTGTGCATGATTTGAGAGAGTTGTCCAATTTGATTCTTTTGCATATAGCTGTCCAATTTTTCCAACACTGTTTCTTGAAGAGGCTGTCTTTTCCCTGTTGTTTATTCTTGCCTCCTTTGTTGTAGTTGTTTTGTTCATTTGCTGAGTCTTGTCTGACTCTTTGCAACTCCATGGTCTGCGGCATGCCAGGCTTCCCTGTCCTCGACTGTTTCCTGGAGTTTTCTCAGATTTATGTCCATTGAGTCAGTGATGCTATTTAATCATCTCATCCTCTGCTGCCCTCTTCTCCTTCTGCCTTCAATCTTTTTTTCCAGCATCAGGGTCTTTTCCAGTGAGTCAGCCCTTTGCACTGGGTGACAAAAGTATTGGAGCATCAGCATCAGTCCTTCCAAATGAATATTCAGGGTTTATTTCCTTTAGGATTGACTAGTTTGATTTCTTTGCAGTCCATGGGACTCTCAGGAGTCTTCAGCACCGCAATTTGAAGGCATTAATTCTTTGATGCTCAGCCGCCTTTATAGTCCAGCTCTTACATCTGTACGTGACTGGAAAAGCCGTAGCTTTGACTGTACGCACCTTTGTCAGCACAGCGATGTCTCTGCTTTTTAATACATTGTCTAGAGTTGACATAACTTTCTTTCCAAGGAGCAGACATCTTTTAATTTCATGGCTTCAATCACCATCTGCAGTGATTTTGAAGCCCAAGAAAGTAAAATCTATCTGTACTTCCTTTTTTTCCCCTTCTGTTTGCCATGAAAGATTATCTATGTTGTATATTAATTGTCAAAAAAAAGTGCAGGTTCATTTCTAGGCTCTCTATTCTATTCCGTTGATCTATGTATGTGTTTCTGTGCCAGGATCATGTTATTTTGGTGACTGTAGCTTTGTATTATAGTCTGAAGTCAGGGAGCATGCACCTTCAGTTCTGTTCTTCTTTCTGAAGATTGTGTTGGCTATTCAGGGTCCTTTGTTTTGATAGGAATTTTGGAACTTTTTTATACTAGTACTGTGAAAAAAATACCATTGGTATTTTGATAGAGTTGCATTGAGTCTGAACATTGGGTTGAGTAGTATGATCATTTTAACAGTATTAATTTCTTCCAGTCCATGAGCATGGCATATCTTTCCTTCTCTTTATATCATTTAGTTTTTTCATCATTGTCTTATAGTTTTCCATATACAGATCTTTTAGCTCCTTAGATTTATTCTTAGATATTTTATTCTTTTTGATGTGATGGTAACTGGGGTTTTCTTAATTTTTCTTACTTATAGTTGGTTGATAGTGTATAAAAATGCAACAGATTCAGTATATTAATTTTGTATCCTGCAACTTTTCCAACTTTATTGAAGGTTCTTTTAGTTTTTTGGTGGCCTCTTCAGCATTTTCTATGTATAGTATCATGTCATCTGCAAAAAGTGATAGTTTTACTTGTTTCTTTTCAGTGTGGATTCCTTTTCTTTTTGTCTTATTGCTGTGGCTAGGACTTCTGAAACTATCTTGAATAAAAGTGGCAAGAGTGGGCCTATTGTCTTGTTCCTCATCTTAGAGAAAATGATTTCAGCTTTTCACTGTCGAGTATGATATTAGCTGTGTGTTTGTCATCTGTGACCTTTATTATGGTGAGGTATGGTTCCCCTGTACCCACTTTGTTGAGAGTTTTTGTCATAAATATATGTTGAATTTTGTCCATAGCTTTGTCTTCATCTTTTGAAGATGATGATTTGATTTTTTTATTCAATTTGTTAGTTTGTTAATGTAGTGTACTGCATTGATTGATTTGCAGATAGTGAACCATCCTTGCACACCTGGGATAAATCCCACTTGCTCATAGTTTATGATCCTTTTGGTTTATTGTTGAGCTTGGTTTGCTAATAGTTTGTTGAGGATTTTTGTGACAGTATTTATCAATGATATTGGCCTGTAACTTTATTTTGTGTGTGTGTGTGTGTGTGTGATGGTTTTGTATGATTTTGGCGTCAGAATGATTCTGACCTCATTGAGGTAAGTGTTCCTTCTTCTGCAATTTTTTGAAATAGATTGAGAAGAATAGGTGTTGACTTGAGAAGAATAGGTGTTGACTTCTCTCTAAATGTTTCATAGAATTCACCTCTGAAGCTGTCTGGTCCTGTACTTTGTTGAGAGTTTTTAAAATTACTGGTTCAGTTTCATTACTGGTAATTGGTGTGTTCATATTTTGTATTTCTTCCTGGTTTTGTCTTGGGAGATTGTACATTTCTAGGAGTTTGTCTGTGTCTCCTCTAAGTTGTCCATCTTATTGGCATATAATTGTTTGTGGTGGTCTCTTATGATTCTTTGTATTTCTCTGGTGTCAGTTGTAACCTTTTCATTTCTGATTTATTGATTTGAGCTCTCTTTTTTCCTTGATCAATCTATCTAAAGGTCTATCAATTTTGTTTATCTTTTCAGAGTTAGCAGTCAGTTTAGTTGATATTTTCTGTTTTTTTTTTTTTTAATTTTATTTACTTATTGATCTTTGTCCTTTTATACAGTTCATAAGGTCCTCAAGGCAAGTATATTGGGGTGGTTTGCCGGTCCCTCCTCCAGTGGATCACATTTTGTTAGAACTCTCCACTATGACCCATTAGTCTTGGGTGGCCCTACAAATAGATGGGGAAACAGTGGAGACAGTGTCAGACTTTATTTTTGGGTGCTCCAAAATCACTACAGATGGTGATTGCAGCCATGAAATTAAAAGACGCTTATTCCTTGGAAGGAAAGTTATGACCAACCTAGATAGCATATTAAAAAGAAGAGACATTACTTTGCCAACAAAGGTCCGTCTAGTCAAGGCTGTGGTTTTTCCAGTGGTCATGTATGGACTGTGAAGAAAGCTGAGCACTGAAGACTTGATGCTTTTGAACTGTGGTGTTGGAGAAGACTGTTGAGAGTCCCTTGGACTGCAAGGAGATCCACCTAGTCCATCCTAAAGAAGATCAGTCCTGGGTGTTCATTGGAAGAATTGATGCTGAAGCTGAAACTCCAATACTTTGACTACATCATGTGAAGAGTTGACTCATTGGAAAAGACCCTGATGCTGGGAGGGATTGGGGGCAGGAGGAGAAGGGGATGACAGAGGATGAGATGGCTGGATGGCATCACCGACTCGATGGACATGAGTTTGAGTAAACTCTGGGAGTTGATGATGGACAGGGAGGCCTGGCGTGCTGCTATTCATGGGGTCGCAAAGAGTCGGACGGACACGACTGAGCAACTGAACTGAACTGAATTGACAGAGCATGGCTCACAGCTTCATCAAACTATGCAAGCCCCTTCGCCATGACAAGGCAGTGATCCATGAAGGGGATATTACAGTGAAAGATGAGTCCCCCATGTGTGAAGGTGTCCAGTATGCTACTGGGGAAGAGTGAAGAAGAACTACTAGTAGCTCCAGAAAGAATGAAGTGGCTGGGCCAAAGTAGAAACAGTGCTCAGTTGTGGATATGTCTGGTGATGAAAGTAAAATCTGATGCTGCTAAGAACAGTATTGCATAGGAACCTGGAGTATTAGGTCCATGAATCTAGGTAAACTGGACATGGTCAAGCAGGAGATGATAAGACTAAACATTGACATCTTAGGAATCAGTGAACAAAAATGGGTGGGAATGGGCAAATTTAATGCAGATGACCATTAAATCTACTACTGTGGGCAGGAATCCCATAGAAGAAATGGAGTAGCCCTTACAATCAACAAAAGAGTCCGAAAGGGAATACTTGGGTGCAACCTCAAAAACAACAGAATGATCTTGGTTATTTCCAAGGCAAGCCATTCAATATCACAGTAATCCAAGTCTGTACCCAGCCACTAATGTCAAAGAAGCTGAAGTTGATCAGTTTTATGAAGACCTCCTAGAACTTAACACCAAAGAAAGATGTTCTGTTCATCATTGGGGATTGGAATGCAAAAGTAGAAAGTCAAGAGATACCTAGAGTAAAGTTTGGCCTTGGAGTACAAAATGAAGCAGGGCAGAAGCTCACTGAATTCTTCCAAGAGAATGTACTGGTCATAGCAAATACCCCTTTTCAACAACACAAGAGACGACTTTACATGTGGACATCACCAAGTGGTCAATACAAAAATCAAATTGATCACATTCTTTGTAGCTGAAGATGGAGAAGCTCTATACAGTCAGCAAAAACTAGACCTGGAGCTGCCTGTGGCTCAGGTTATCAGCTTTTCATAGCAAAATTCAGGCTTAAACTAAAGAAAACAGAGAATTTTATTTTCAGAACATTAAATTTACTCATAAGAACATTTTAAAAATGTACAGATTTTCCTTTTTAATTGCATATAATAAAACATAAAAAACCGCAAAAAAAAAAAAAGAGGGAAAACCACTAGGCCAGCCAGGAACGACTTAAATCAAATGCCCTATGAATATTCAGTGTAGATAACGAATAGATTCAAGGGATTAGAACTTGTAAATAATGTTTCTGAAGAACTATGGATGGAGGCCTGTAATATTGTATAGGAGGCAGTGAACAAAATCACCCCAAAGGAAAAAAGCAAAAAGGCAAAGTGGTTATCTGAGGAGGCATTACAAATAGCTAAAGAAGAGAAGCGAAAGCAAGGGAGAAAGGGAAAGGTGTACACAACTAAGCGCAGATTTCCAAAGTACAGCATGGAGAGATAAGGTCTTCTTCAATGAAGAGTGTCTAAAACTAAAAGAAAACAACAGAATGGGAAAGACTAGAGATCTCTTCAGGAAAATTGAAGATATCAAGGGAGCATTTTGCCCTAAGATGGGCACAATAAAGGACAGAAATGGTAGAGACCTAGTAGATGCTGAAGAGATCAAGAAGAGATGGAAACAATACACAGAACAACTGTACAAAAAAGATCTTAATGAACTGGATTACTATGATGGTGTGAACAGTTACCCAGAGCCAGACATTCTGGAGAGTGAAGTCAAGTGGGCCTTGGAAGCACTGCTGTTCCTAAAGTTAGTGGATGCTTTAAGGATGGTAGTGAAATTTTAGTAGAACTCTTCAAAACGCTAAAAGATGATGCCATCAAGGTATTGCATTCAATATGTCAGCAAATTCGGAAGATGCAGCAGTGGCTACAGGACTGGAAAAGATCAGTCCTCATCCCAGTTCCCAAGAAGGGTAGCACTAAAGAGTGTGCCGACCATCGGACAGTTGCACTCATCTCCCATGCCAGTAAGGTCATGCTTAAAACCCTGCATGCTGCACTTCAGCATCATGTGAGCCAAGAACTTCCAGATGTCCAAGCTAGGCTTAGAAAAGGAAGAGGAGAAACCAGAGATCAAATTGCAAACATTCGCTGGATCATAGAGAAGGCGGTGGAATTCCAGAAAAACATCTACCTCTGTTTCGTCGACTACCCCAAAGCCTTTGACTGTGTGGATCATGATAAACTGGAAAGCTCTTAAAGAGATGGGAATGCCAGACCGTATTACCTGTCTCCTGAGAAACCTGTATTCGGGTCAAGAAACAACAGTTGGAACCCTGTATGGAACAAGTAATTGGTTCAGGGTTGAGAAAGGAGTGTAACAGGGCTGTCTGCTGTCACCCTGTTTGTTCAGTCTATACAATGCCGTCATGAGAAATGCCAGGCTGGGTGAGTTACAAGCTGGAATCAAGATAGGTGGGAGAAACATCAACAACTACAGATACGTGGATGATACCACTCTAGTGGCAGAAAGCAAAGAGGATAAAGAGAAGTGAAAGGGTTGGCTTAAATTTAAAAAAAACTAAGATCATGTCATCCAGCCCCTTTACTTCATGGCAAGTAGAGGGAGACAGGGTGGAAGTAGTGACAGATTTCCTCTTCCTGGTCTCCAAAATCACTGTGGATGGTGACTGCAGCCATGAAATCAGAAGATGTTTGCTTCTTGGCAGGAAAGCTTTCAACAGTGTGTTGAAAAGCAGAGACATTACTCTGCCAACAAAGGTCCTTATAGTGAAGACTGTGGTCTTCCCAGCTGGACTGTAAAGAAGGCAGAGCACCGAAGAGTTGATCCCTTCAAACTGTGGTGCTGGAAGAGACTCCTGAAAGTCCCTTGGACAGCAAGGAGATCAAACCAGTCAATCTTAAGGGAAATCAACCCTGAATACTCATTGGAAGGACTGATGCTGAAGCTGAAGCTCCAGTATTTTGGTCACCTGATGTGAACAGCTGACTCACTGGGAGAGTCCTTGATGCTGGGGAAGATTGAGGGCAGAAGGAGAAGAGGGTGTCAGTGGATGAGATGGCTGGATGGCATCATCAATGAATGGACATGAACTTGGGCAAACTTTGGGAGGTGGTGAGGGACAGGGAGGCCTGGCATGCTGCAGTCCATGGGTCGCGAAGAGTCGGACACGACTGGGCAGCTGAATGACAACAGTAACATTTATGTTTGGCTTTGCTAGGTTCTTGTGCTGCACACAGGCTTTCTCTAGTCGGGGCAGTGCTGTGCTTAGTCGCTCAGTCATGTCTGATTCTTTGCAACCAACCCCATGGACTGTAGCCCGCCAGGCTCCTTGTCCATGAAGATTCTCCAGGCAAGAATACTGGAGTAGATTGCCATGCCCTCCTCCAGGGGCATCTTCCCAACCCAGGGGTTGAACCCAGGTCTCCTGCTTTGCAGGTGAAGTCTTTACCAACTGAGCCACCAGGAAAGCCCCTGGTTGAGGCAAACGAGGGCTACTCTTTGTTGTAGTGTGTGAGCTTCTCATTGTGGTGACTTCTCTTTTTTGTGGAGAGTAGGCTCTAGGGCAACCTGGCTTCAGTAGTTATGGCATGGGAGCTCAGTAGTTGTGGTGGTGTGGGTTTTGTTGCTGTGTGGCATGTGGGATCTTCCTCAACCAGGGATCAAATCCATGAGCCCTGAATTGTCAGGTGGATTGTTAACCACTGGATCACCAGGAAAGTCCTGTATCTATTTTTTCCAGATTATTTTCCTTTGTAGTTTATTACCAGGTAGTGAATATAATTCCCCACATGAAAGTGAAAGAAAGTGAAAGTGTTAGTCACTCAGTCACGTCTGACTGTTTGTGACCCCATGGACTGAACCCCCCAGGCTCCTCTGTCTATGGAATTCTCCAGTCAAGAATACTGGAGTGGGTAGCCATTCTCTGCTCCAGGGGATCTTCCCGATCCAGGGATCAACCCAGGTCTCCTGCATTGCAGGCAGATTCTTTACCATCTGAGCCACAGGGAAGCCCCATAATTCCCTGTGCTACACAGTAAATCATTGTTGTTTACCGATTTTATGTATAGTAGATTGTAGATTTTATCTGTTAGCCCCATGTTTCTAATTTATCCTCTCCCTTTTTCCCTTTTGGTATGTTTGTCTTCTATGTTTGTGAATCTATTTCTGTTTTGTATATAGATTGATTATTATTATTTTTTAGATTCCATATTTAAGTAATACCATAAAATGTTTTTTTCCTGAATTCACTGAGTATAACATTCTCTAGGTCCATTCATGTTCTGGCAATATTTGATTTTTTTTTTTTTATGGGTGAGTAATATTCTATAATGTGTGTTTATATGTATACACATATAAAATGGATGAAGCACAAGCTGGAATCAAGATTGCCCAGAAAAATATCAATAACCTCAGATATGCAGGTGACACCACCCTTATGGCAGAAAGCGAAGAACTAAAGAACCACTTGATGAAAGTGAAAGAGGAGAGTGAAAAAGTTGGCTTAAAATTCAACATTCAGGAAACAAAGATCATGGCATCTGGTCCCATCACTTCATGGCAAACAGATGGAGAAACAGTGGAAACAGTGAGAGACTTTATTTTCTTGGGCTTCAAAATCTCTGCAGATGGTGACTGCAGCCATGAAATTAAAAAACACCTGGCTCCTTGGAAGAAAAGCTGTGACCAATCTAGACAGCATATTAAAAAGCAGAGACATTACTTTGCCGACAAAGGTCTGTCTAGTCAAAGCTGTGGTTTTTCTAGTAGTCATGTATGGATGTGAGAGTTGGAACATAAAACTGAGTTGCCAAAGAACTGATGCTTTTGAACTGTGGTGTAGAAGACTCTTGAGAGTCCCTTGGACTGCAGGGAGATCCAACCAGTCCATCCTAAGGGAAATCAGTCCTGAATATTCATTGGAAGGGCTGATGCTAAAGCTGAAACTCCAATACTTTGGTCACCTGATGTGAAGAACTGACTCACTGGAAAAGACTCTGATGCTGGGAAAGATTGAAGGCAGGAGAAGGGGACGACAGAGGATTAGATGGCTGGATGGTATCACCGACTCAATGGACATGAGTTTGCGCAAGCTCCTGGAGTTGGTGATGGAGAGGGAAGCCTGGCATGCTGCAGTCCATGGGGTCACAAAGAGTCGGACACGACTGAGCGACTGAACTGAACTGATATGTACACACACCGCATCTTCTCACGGCAGTCGTCTGTTCATGGGCACTTGGGTTGTTCTTATGTCTCGGCTATTATAAGTAGTGCTGCTGTGAACATTGGGGTGCACGTATCTTTCTGAATTTGAATTTTCATCTTTTCTGGATTTATGTCCAGGAGTGGCATTGCTGGATCATCTGGTAGCTCTTTTTTTTTTTTTTTTGGTTGTACCACACAGCATGCGGGATCCAAGTTCCCTGACCTTTGCGTTCCGAGTTGGAAGCATGGAGTTTTAACCAATGGAACGCCAGGGAAGTCCTATTTTTTGTTTTTTAAGGAGCCTCCCTACTGTTTTTTAGAGCGGCTGCAGGAAGTGTAGGAAGGTTCTCTTTCCTTCACACCCTCATCAGTGTTTATCATTTGTAGACTTTTTGATGGTGGTCATTCTTAGTGGTTTGAGTTGATACCTCATTGTACTTTTAATGTGCATTTCTCTAATAATTAGCAGTGTTGAGCATCTTTTCATGTGCCTCTTGACCTTCTGTATGTCTGCTTTGCAAAAATGTCTGTTTAGATCTTCTGCCCATTTTTTGAGTGGGTTCTTTGTTTATTTGATGTTGAATTGTGTGAACTGTTTGTATGTTTTGGATATTAACACTTTGTTGATCATATCATTTACAAATATTTTCTTCCTTTCTGTAGGTTGTCTTTTTGTTTCACTGATGGTGTTCTTTCCTATGCAGAAGATTTTAGGTTTAATTAAGTTCTATTTGTTTATTTTTCTTTTCTTTTGCCTTAGGAGACCAATATAAGAAAATATTGGCATGAATTTATGTCAGAGAATGTTTTGCCTGTGTTTGCTTCTAGGAGTTTTATGGTGTCATGTCTTTTATTTAGGTCTTTGAATCATTTTGAATTTATTTTTTGTAGTATAGTGTTATTATAGTCGCCATGCTGTTCATTACATCCCTGTGATTTATTCATTCTAGCACTGAAAGTTTGTACCTTTTAATGTTCCCTTCATGATATCACCCCTCCACCCCTGGTAAGCACCACTCTTTTCTGTGTCTGAGCTTTTTTCAGATTCTACATTAGTGAGATCATGTGGTGTCTGTCTCTGCCTTGTTTTCCTTAAGTACTGCCCTCAGGATCCACCCAGATGGCAACGGTTCATTTTCATAGTTGAATAGTATTCCTTTGTGTCTATGTTCATTCTTTTATCCATGGATACACACTGAGGTTGTTTCCAGCATTGGCTGCTTCGTGTAGTGCTGCTGTGAACACTGACTGAGGTGCATGCATCTTTCTGATCTAGTAGTGTCCTTTTCTTCAGACAAATGGGATTGCTGGATCATATGATAGCTCTATTTTGAATTTTTGAGGAGCCTCCATACTATTTTCCATAGTGGCTGCACCAGTTCAATTTACATTGCCACTGACAATGTGCTTTTTTCTCCACCTTCTTGCCAATGCTTGTTGTTTATCTTTTTCATAATAGCCATTCTAACAGGTGTCAGGTAACACCTCATAGCATGTCCCTGATGATTAATAATGTTTTTGTTTTTGTTTTAATGTATGTGTTGGCCACCTGTATATATGTATCTTCTTTGGAAAGCTGTCTAATTGAATCTTTGGCTCATTTTTAAATTGAAAATTTTTTTTTTTTTGCTGTGAAGTTGTATGAGTTCTTTTTTATTTTGTATATTAGTCACTTATCAGATATATGATTTGCAAGTATTTTCTTCAAAATTGGCAAGTATTTTCTCTTTTGATTCAGTGGTTTTCAGTGGTTTGCCTTTTCATTTTGCTGATAAATTTCTTTGCTTTGCAGAAGTGTTTTATTTTGATGTAGTCCAACTTATTTTTGCTTTTGGTTTTGGGCTAATATTGTTATACATGTCTTTGCGTTTGCTCTTTTATTGCTTACTCATTTCTGTGATTGCCACTTCTGTTTATTACATTTCATATGTGTTTACAATTATGTGTTTGTTAACTGCAATATCTGAACTCCAGTATCTGCAAACTGTTGCACATAGTGTTTTGTTGAGTCTTTGTCATCTTTGAATGTATTTTTATTGTGGCAGTCTGAGAGACTAATCCTCAAGGAAAGTTAACTTAAAATTGTTTTCCTCCTGCTGGGTCAAGGAGAGTAAACAAGGAATAGGTTATAGGTTTTTCAAGTTGCTTGTTTGTTGCCCACGTGTTTTTAAGCACTAGTTCTGTGGTCATGTGCCTCCCTGTAATTACACTAGGAAACGAAGAATGAGATGGCGTTTCCTGAAACTGAGTGAGGTTTTGCTTTCCTTTATTCTGTTGTAGTGGGTATCCCTGTGAAAGCTCTAAATTCTTTAATTCTGGAAACATACTTAGTTTTCTTTTTGTAAGTAATCTGTTCAGTTTTCTTTTTGTAAGTAATCTGTTCAGGTTTTCCAGTTTTTAGGAAATGAGTAACATAAGAGATATAAAATGGCAATCATGAAATAATTCTCTGCAAGTTTTAAATGAATTCTCTTTTCTTTTGTAAAAGAGAATTTTATCATGTATCACTTGAATGCATTCTTATGAAGAGAATTCAAACAATAAGAAAGTATATGGAGCTAAAAGCACAAATTTCATTTTTTCCTCTCAATCCAGTGCCCCCACTTCTTTTCTAGGATTTATCCACTGTTTAAATTTACCAGGTGGTTTTTCTTATCTTCAGTTTGATATTTTTCCTTTTTTTTATTTTTTATTTTTTATTTTTTTTATATTTTTGCTTTTTAATTCATTTACTCATTTAAAAAAATACTTAAGCTAGAAACAAGTATTCTCACTTTTAAAATAATGGTTTAATTAAGATATTCACAAAATGTACAATTTAATTGTGTAAAATGCACAAATCAGTGGTTTTCAGTATGGTCACATAATTGTGCAGCCATCACTACTGAGTCTTGGACTATTCTTGCTGTCCCCTGAGGAGATGCTTTGCCCATTAACAGTCACCCCTCCTTTCTCCCAGACACCCCACACCCACTGGCAGCCACTCATTTACTTTCTGTCCATAGAGTTGCCTACTCTGGATATTTCATATAAGTGGAATTGTATACTATGTCTTTTTTTGTGACAGACTGCTTTCACTTTTAATATGATTTCAGGTTGAATCTATACTGAACATGGATCAATACTTCATTCTTGCTTATGGCAGTATAATAGTCCATCATATACATAGACTAAATTTTGCTTTTTCATTCATCAGTTGATGTACATTTGGATGGTTTCCACCTTTTCGCTGTTATGAATAGTGCTGTGAAAGTGTGTATACAAGTTTTTATGTGGCTACACACTGGTTACCCACTCAGTATTCTTGCCTGGAGAATTCCATGGACAGAGGAGCCTGGCGGGCTACAGTCCATGGATGGGGTCGCAAAGAGCTGCCCGTGACTGAGCAGCTGACACTTGCGCTTCTCACTTTCACGGTTTCCTTTCTCTGGGCTGTGCACCTGGGAATGGAATTGCTGAGTCATGGTGACTCTGTTCAGCCTTTTGAAGAACTGCTCAACTCTTTTCTTTTCTGTGCTTGATTCCTTTGGATATCTATACTGTGATTCAACCAGTTCCTGTGGATGGACTTGGAAGATTTTGCTGCATTGTAGCACTGTAAACAGTTCTGTAATGACCATCCATGTTCGAATTCTCCAGAGAAACAGAAGCAGTGGTGTGTGGGTGAGTGTTTGGACATTATTTTACAGTATTGACTTCGGTGATCATGGATGCCCAGCACGCGTGAACTTTGTAGGGCAGGTGCTGCAGGAGGAAGCTGAGGCTCAGTGTTGAGGCAGGGAAATTTCAAGTTTTGCCCATAAGGCCTTTCAGTGAGTAAACAAAACACCCACAGGATGGAGGATTTCTTCCTTCCTTAACATCAACTCATATAGCCAAAGCTATAGTGTCTACATTAGCGCTGGATTCCATGCCTGGTGCTGTAACTAGCCCAGTTGACACCTGTGTTAAGAAATCTCTAGGGCAGGTACTTAGAAGCTTTGAAAAATATGCTGGTGTTTTCTATTCTTATTCTTTCTTTCTTTCTTTTTTAATGCTGGTTAGGACCCAATCAGTAAATTGGCCCAACCTGCACTTTGAAAAGCATCGCTACTGATACATGTATTATATCTAGAAATGGGTTGCTGGGTTGCAGAGTATCTGTGCTTCAGCTTTCTCATACACTGCCAGCGCTCCCTGAAGCAGTTGTACCGATGTACATTCCCACTGGCAGTGTGAATTCCCTTGATGGCAACTGATAATTTCAGTTTCCTTATCTTTCTTCAGCTTCCCTCCAGGTAGGGAAGGTTTTTAACACTTGGTAATCAACTTTGAACGAGGAGAATGTTGTGAATCACTGTGTTGTACAGCTGTAACTTATAAAAATCTTGTACATCAATGACACTTCAATAAAAGCTCTACTAAACAAAAGAGAGCAGCTGCAGAGTTATTAACACCTTCAGCAGATATCAGTGTCTGTCCAGAAATGAGTGGCACTGCTTTCTTTTCATTGTATTTGTATTTGTATTCAGATTGCATACAGCGAAATGGACTGGTGTTTGGTGTCCGTATTTGTGAGTTTAAGGCATGTGTAGTTTCATATAACCACCCCTGCAGCTGGGATACAGAACAGTTCCGTCTCCTCAAAACATTACCTCACACAACTCTTAGCCTTTCTCCCCTTCCGTCCCTACCTTTATAGTTTTCACCTATCCCAGAATGTCACGTAAGTGGAATTATACCGCATGTAAGCTTTTGAGGTAAGGCCACGTTGCTGCACGTATCAGTAGTTCATGTATTTTGAATGCTAGGTAGTATTGCTGTGTGTTTAATTAACCTTTCCAGCTTGTTTAACCTTTTACTCTTTGAAGGACATTTGGGTTTCTTCCCCAGTTTTTGACAGTTGTGAATTGTAAGTCATTGTGTGCAGGTTTTATTGTGAACATATATTAACTCTCCCTGGAGAAGGGAATGGCAGCTCACTTCAGTATTTTTGCCTGGAGAATACCATGGACAGAGGAGCCTGGCAGGCTACAGTCCATAGCATCACACAGATTCAGACACAACTGAAGCGACTTAGCAGGCATGCCTGTGTGTTAACTCTGTAAGGTATATAGTCAGGTAGAATTGTTGAGTCATTTGTTAAATACGGTTGTATCTGATTAAAGCTGCAGAACTTTTCTTGAGTGATTTTATCATTTTGCACCGATACCAGCACTGTCAGAAATTCTCAGTTGCTCCTTATTCTTGTCAGTACTTGTCAGTACTTATCTGTCTCTTTTATTTTAGAAGTTCTAATAAGTTATACACTGGTTTCTCATCGTGGCTTTAGTTTGCATTTCCCTAATGACTAATGATGTTGCTTTTCATGTGCTTATGTGCCATCTTTGGTGAAACAGTTGTTAAATCTTTTGCTCATTTTTAAAGTTGGCTTATTTTCTTACTGTCGTGTTTTAAATGTCTTTTCTATGTTCTGGGGACGAGTCCTTGTCCAGTGCCGTGCTTCGCAGATGTTCTCTCACAGTCTGAGTTTTTATGAAGCTCACTTTATTGTTTTTAACTTTCATGGATTGTGCTTTTGGTGTTATATCTAAGAATGCTTTCCTCAATCAAGTTCATGAAGATTTTCTCATATTTTTTCCTAAAAGATTTGTGGCTTTAGTTTTACTTTAATATTTAAGATCCATTTTGAATTGAATTTCTGTAAGGTATGAGGTATAGGTCGAGTTTCACTTCTTTTGCATATAGAGATCCATTAAAAAAAAAAAAAAACAACTTCTTGGTCACACCACACACCATGTGGGATCTTTCTTAGTTCCTGATCTAGGATCAAACCCACACCTTCTGCAGTAGAAGCGCAGTCTTGACCACTGGACCAGCAAGGAAGTCCTGATTATTAAAGTTCCCTTTGTTGAAAAGGATATCCTTTCCCCATTGAGTTGCTTTTGCATCTTTGTTTTCAAATCAGTTGACTGTATTTATATGGGTTTATTTCTGGACTGCCATCTGTTCCATTGATCTGTGTGTCTCATTTACCAATACCACACTGCCTTGAATACTGTACTTTTATGTAGTGAGTCTTAAAGCAGAGTGGTGTAAGTTATCCAGCTTCAACCTGACTGCTGTGGCCTCATTTGCCTTTATATGCCATCCATTTGTCTGTGTCAGTATGAACTCATAGATTATTATTATTTCATGATTTATGGATTATTATTTTATTAAAATCATTTATTTTGCTCAAATTATTGCAGATTTGACCCATGGGAGATAGCTTCCATGATTCTTTGAGCACCCTGCTAGCTCTTGGGATTCCCCGGTGACTCAGCAGTAAGGAATTCTGCAGTGCAGGAGGTGCGGGAGACACAGGTTGGATCCCTGGGTGGGGCAGATCCGCTGAGGAGGAAATGGCAGTCCACTCCATTTTTCTTGCCAGGAAAATCCCTTGGACAGAGGAGCCTGGTGGGCTAAGGTCCATGGGGGTGCAAAGAGCCGGGCACTGAAGTGACTGACTGCGCATGCTCCCCTCCTGGCGTGACAGAGTATCCCGGGTTCTCCTGTACTTTTCCTGTCCTCGCCCTCCCAGGTCTGGAGCCAGCTGTTCTCCCATGGAGATCTAGTTTCCTTTGTTGTAAAATGATATTTAGAGACCAAGGTCTGACAGCTAAATGTGCTCATTTTCTTACTAGATTGTCATTGTGTCTAGAGTCTTGAAGTGGACAAACCGGGATCAGTAATGTATTTATGTGTGTGCATATATGTACATCTGTGTACACTAAAAACGGTTGGTTCTTAACAGTAAGCACCTGTTTCTGCAAAGCACCTCACAGTTCTTTCTCACCTCCCCTTCTGTATCTGTAACGCTTTCACTCAGCAGGATTCTTCTGAGATTTGTTCATACCGTGTGCCTGAATGGTTCATTCCTTTTTATTGCTGAGGTTTATTCCATTAAATGGATGTATTGCCATTTTAGGATGTTTGCTGGGCTTTCCCCCAAAGTGATAGTACCCTTTCACACTTCTGCCAGCAGCTTAGGAGAGCTCTGGTTTCTCTACATTATGGCCCAGCTGTGGGCATTTCCAGTCTTTTTAACTTTATACTCTAAGTAGGTATGTTGTGGCGTCTCATGTGGCTTTGCCTTTCTCTAATGACTGTTGGGTTTTAATGCCTTTCCATGTGTTTGCCATCCATTTCTTTGGTATTTATTCAAATCTTTTGCCCATTTCTTGACAGTTAAGGTTTTTCTTATTGTTCAGTCTTGAGAGTTCTTTATCTATTCTGGATACAAGGCTCTATCAGATAATGTGGCTTATAATTATTTTTTCTTATTCTTTGGCTTGGCTTTTATCCCTTTAGTAGTATTTGAAAATAAGTTGTTACCTTTGATGAGTCCAATTTATAAAGTTTTTTCTTTTATGGATTGTGCTTTTGGATGTTTATCTAATAATATCTCTCTGAACCTAAAATCAAAAATTTTTTCTCAAGTTTTATAAGTTTTATAATTGGGGGGTTTATATTTAGTGTTGAATAAATTTTTGTATATGGGGTAAGACTAGATCTATTGATTTTTCTAAGTATGGATATCCATTTGTTCAGACATCATTTGTTTAAAATATGATTTTTCTCCATTGAATTTTACCTTTGCACCTTTGTGGAAAATCTGTTGATCCTATATGAGGGGTTCTGTTTTTGGATTCCATTCTGTTTCATTTCTTTCTCTATGTGCCAATACCACAGTCTTGATTACGGAATCTTCATAATTAGTTCAGTTCAGACAGTATATGTTTTCCAGCTTTGCTTTTTTTCAAAGTAGTTATGGCTATTTTAGGTTCTTTACATTCCTGCAGGAGTTTTAGAATGTTTGTCAATTCCTATAAAAAAGTATACTGGGGTTTTGATGGGATTGTGTTGAATCTATAGAGCACTTTGGGGAGAGTGCTGTCTTAATAATATTTGAGTCTCTCGATCCATATGCATGATATATCTCTTTATTCAGTTAGATCTTTTAGTTTCTCAAACATTTTGCAATTTTCACTGTATGTTTTCACTCTGACATGTTAGTCACCCAGTCGTGTCCAGCTCTTTGCAGCCCCCTAGACTGTAGCCCATCAGGCTCTTTCGTCCACGGATTTCTCCAGGCAAGAAGACTGGAGTAGGTTGCCATTCCCTTCTCCAGGGAATCTTCCCCACCCAGAAGTCAAACCAGAGTCTCCTGCATTGCAGGCAGATTCCTTACCATCTGAGTCACAAGGGAAGTCCACAGTGAAAGTGAAGTTGCTCAGTCGTGCCCGACTCTTGCAACCCCATGGACTGTAACCTGCCAGGCTCCTCTGTCTATGGGATTTTCCAGGCAACAATACTAGAGTGGGTTGCCATTTCCTTCTCCAGGAGATCTTCCCGATCCAGGGGTTGAACCCTGGTCTTCCGCACTGCAGGCAGACTATTTTTTTGCAGGCAGACTCTTTGCCACCTGAGCCACCAGGGAAGCCCATGTCTGTCACATCTATCAACTAAATAGGGGTATTCTTTCATTTTGATTTTTGATTACACACTTACATAGAAAAATTGAATTGAAACAACTTTTTACTACTGATCTTGTTTCCTGCAACTTTGCTGAAACTCATTCATTCTAATAACTTTTTGTAGGTACAGTAGATTTTCTACACAGGTGATCATGTCATCTATGAATAAAATCAGTTTTAATTCTACTTTCTCAATGTGCATTCTTTTATTTCTGTTTCGACTTTGGATTTTTATTTGAAATACCGAAAGCCTGTATTCCATGTCTGGTCCAGCCCCACACAGGTATTTGTTGACTTTATTTTTATTTTTAGATTTTGTGTGGCCTTAACATTGTTCTAAAAGTCAGAACCATATTAAAAAACCATATAAAAAAGTGACTTAAAAGCAGTCACTCCCATCTTTTATCGTACTCCTGTGTCCCTGTTCATTACACCCTGTTCCTACCCAGCAGGTAAATTCCACCTTTAATCTTGCCTTGTTCATAGTCTTCCCACCATTCCATCAGTTTTCTTTAAAGTAGCTGCCCTACAGATTTTAACAGAAATTCATTAAAATCTAGAATACATTGTTATACAAAATTAAATAAAAGATCTGGCAATTTCATGAAAGCAGGAATTCTTAAACAAGACTATAAATTTTGTAAAAGTATGTTTCTATTGGTGTGTGTGTTTAAGTTGAATTTTTTTCTGGAAGTAGGTTGCAAAACTTTCATCATGTTTCAGAGGAATTTATTTAAAGAGAAAAAGGTCAAGTAAGAGAATGTCTTTAGAATGAATGAGTTTGGATCTAAATCAATCTAAAGACTGATATTAGTGAGCCTCTTGTCTCTTGAGTCTTTTGTACCTTTTGAAGATAACATCTTTTAATTGTCTGTATTGTAATTTTTAACTGTTGTTTGTGGTCATTCCAGTTGTACATGTCATTTGTATACCTTTTGATCTACTGTTTTTTATCACAGATTTTTAAGAATTTGAATGCACTTCACACATTTCCTTTCAGTTTAAATCTTTTTAAATGGTTGGTTATTCTTTCTAAAGGGCTTCCCTGGTGGCTCAGTTGGTAAAGAATCTGCCTGCAGTGCTGGAGACATGGCTTTGATCCCTGGGTTGGGAAGATCCCCTTTAGGAGAGCGTGGCAACCCACTCCAGTATTCTTGCCTGAAGAATCCCCATGGACAGAAGAGCCTGGCAGGCTACAGTCCATGGGGTCTCAAAGAGTCCGACACGACTGAGCAACTAAACACATACATAACGTTCTTTCTTAAAGTTGTTAAAAGAATTTTTGAATTCCTGCTGTCAAATCATTAAAATACCCAGTATGCTCATGGCAGTGAAGGGTAAGGTTATGCAAAGCACACAAGAAAAATTCATAGTTGAAAAGAATCCGTGAGCAACTTGCCGCATGCAGCTTCCCATGCCGTATCAGCTCCCACTCCGTGTGTCCCTGTCTGGGCGCAGAGCGTCTTAGTCCGTGGTGACTAAACCCTCAGGCGCTGCAGCTGTCCTGGCTGAGCGCGAGCTCAGTCCAGGTCTGCCTCCCAGCAGCTGAGTGACCTGTTTGTTTCCTCACCTAGCAAATGAGAACAGTAGTCACACCTACCTCATGTGTGCCTGTTTGTTACATAAGTAAAAGTTCAGGTAGAAGAAGACTTGGAAACAGAAATGTTTCAGCAAACTTCAGGACTCCCCCCGCACCTGCCCATGTTAAAGGCACAGGTTCCATTGGGGCAGATTTCAGTAGAGGCTGGGTGATGTCATCATCTTCTGAGGTTTAAAACAGACCAGAATGGTGGTGTTAGTTGTCACTAGGTATGTCTGCTAAAATTTTAATAAGAATTTTCTTTTTTTATTTCTCCCAAGCCAAACTAGCAAGACGAAGTCAAGAACGAGACAATCTTGGAATGCTGGTCTGGTCACCTAATCAAAATCTATCAGAAGCAAAATGTAAGTTTTAAAGTACTTTTATCTTCCATCTTTCTTATTTACTGCAAACTTTTAGAGTGACCTTTGTAGCTGAAAGTCTCTAGATATATTACATTTATTTTACATTTTTAAAGTAAGTAATTTGAAGAATCTGAAAATATGTCCTTTGTTGTGTCTTGTCATAATAATTTAAAGATTCTTAAAATATAGTTTCATAATTTACTTTTTATTTAAAATGAGGAAGTAGCTAATATTCTGAAGTAACTAGGAGGAAAGGTTCAGAGTGGAAAGAAAATGATAATTCTGTGTATAACTCCTTTAGCTGGGAATTTATAGATCTATAAAGATGAAGAGTTAAACAGATTCCTTAGTGGAAGGATTACAGAGGGCACACGCGTTTACTGAAAACAGATTTCATGCTGTACGATTCGGCCTGGCCAGAGGCAGAACTTCGAGTTGCCTCTTTTTTGTTTACGTTTTGTGAACATGAATATTCTGAGCTACTTTGGGGTTTCTTTTAAGGGGTGGGGATCCTAGAGTGAGATTAATTGTATTTCCCAAGTTTGCCTTTTCACTTTTTCTGTCCCCTCTGCTCAGATGATCCAGGCAAGAATAATTTTATATTTGATATATTGCCATGAGTCTTTGCTATTTTTTTTCTTTTTTTTTTCCATTTATTTTTATTAGTTGGAGGCTAATTACTTTACATCATTGCAGTGATTTTTGTCATACATTGAAATGAATTAGCCATGGATTTACATGTATTCCCCATCCCGGAGTCTTTGCTATTTTTAAAGGTTTTTTTTTTTGTCATAGCTTTAAAGACAGAAAAAACTAAACTCCCCTCTTTGAGAATTAGTCAGTGTGTGTGGGGTTGTCCATGGATGGAATTTATGGGGATTTGTGAACTCAGAAATCACATGTCAATTTTTCTTTTTGGTTTATGTATGTTTTCCTGATGAAAACTGAATTTTTCAAGGGCTCTTTGAAAAAAATAGAGTAAGAATCAATGCTCTAAAATGTGTTAGGGCTTAGAAAGCATCAGTGGTAAATGTTGGTCAGGAAACTTGAATTGTGAATAAAGGCTGTACTCTCAGGCTTTGATCAGAATTTCCCAGATTGTGTTTTACAGTCAGTGTCAACAGGTTTCCTCTGTCAGATAAGAGTTAGAGGTGATACATATTGAATGTACACCTCTTGTACAGGTAACACACATGTTTGCACATTTAACATGCAGAGAGCTCATATGGTAAAGAAACGTTTAATTTTCACCAAAAAGGGTCTTTTTTAAAAATACAGTGGAACATAGGAAATTCAACTACTCTTAGTAATGCTAAATTTAGCTAGAATAAAGTAATCTGAAATCTAATCTGATTTTTAGAGTATATTAATTTTGCCTCCATCAGGCTACTGCTTGATGAGTTTATCATGGAGAAAGGAAGAACAGAAGGAAGTGTATTGGCATTTCCGATGCCCCTACTGTGCTGCGGAGGGAAGTCCTCTTTAGTATTTCCTGTTGGCTTTTTCCCTTTGATCATTTGCTCAAACATGTTGTTGCGTCTAACAGAGCTGAAAATCTGTGTCCATGTAATTTTTAAGCTTTGTTTTCTGATCACTGCTGAATAAGTTTGCTTCCCTGTGGGTCTCAGGTGTTCAGTTTTCCTGCCACCTCTGCTGTCCCCATCCAAGCTAAATCTGCCTGGTGGCCTCCAGGGTTTCCTGATGCTTCAGTTTTGGGGTCTTTTTTCATCTCTGTTGCACAGCTGGGTATATTCTATTTAATCACAGTGCCCCTCTTAAATTATGATTTCCAGAACTAAACATTAAAAATGTTGAGCATTTGTTGAGCATTGGACTAAAATGCTTTCCATATTTTTGTATCAGTCAGTCTTTTTTTTTTTTTTTTCATTTATTTTTATTAGTTGGAGGCTAATTACTTTACAACATTGCAGTGGTTTTTGTCATACATTGAAATGAATTAGCCATGGATTTACATGTATTCCTCATCCCGATCCCCCCTCCCACCTCCCTCTCCACCCGATTCCTCTGGGTCTTCCCAGTGCACCAGGCCCGAGCATTTGTCTCATGCATCCAGCCTGGGCTGGTGATCTGTTTCACCATAGATAATATACATGTTTCGATGCTGTTCTCTTGAAACATCCCACCCTCGCCTTCTCCCACAGAGTCCAAAAGTCTGTTCTGTACATCTGTGTCTCTTTTTCTGTTTTGCATATAGGGTTATCGTTACCATCTACCAGTCAGGCTTTACTGTAATGGAAGAGGAGGTTTTTGTCCCCATTTTACAGGTGGCATTCCATGATTGGAAGAGGTTGTGAACACAGAGCAGCAGTGGTGGAGCTGGGGTGTCTGTGTCGATCTTCACCCTGGCTTGTGCTCCCAGCGTGTCCCTCAGGTCACGAGTGTCAGGTCTCAGCCCCCTCTTCATTTCAGCTGCTGCCTGCTGTTATTACAGTGAAGATTGTATTAGTGCCTCTTGCTGTTACTGTATTACCTTTGAAAATCCTGGGAGTCAGAATTTAATTTTAATATTAGCTTGTTTTTCCTAGACCTAGACGTAAAGAACAGTATATGAACAGTAATGGATTTTTTAAACAATGGTATTGCCTAAAATAAATTTGCAGCTTTAATGTAAGTCCTGATACTGGTGATTAAAGCTTTAACTCTTAAACTAATCTAAAAGTAACATTTATATATTGTTGAAAGTTCAGAAGACACAGAGAAGTATGAAGAAGAAACAGTTCACCTCACCTGTTATTTCATTACCCGGAGATGACTGTTGTTAAACATTTTAGGATGTTTTCCCAGTCCCTTCTTTCCCTCTGTGCATGTTTTTGTAAGTGAGGTGATGGAATTTCATTGTGTATGAATATTATCTTCCTGAACAATGACCTAGGCATTTGTCACCTTGTAGGACCCCTGGTGAACATTTAAAATAATGCTGAATATTGTATCATGTGAAAGTATCGGTGTATTTAACCATTCTCTTGGAAAATTTAGATTGTTTCTAATTTGTTGCTATTGTTAAAGGAGGTGATGGTGAAAAACTGAATCATAGAGCTTTGTTCTCTTTTGTTGCCGTTGTTGTGTTTTTAGTATTTGTAAGATACATGCTTAGTGGAATTGTGGATCCATGAGAGTTTGCTTAACTGCCCAAGTGTGAGGATGTGAATGTAATCTGTGGTGTCAGGTTCCACTTGTGGAGCTTTGGGAATCACACTCTGAATAGTTGTCTAATTGTAACTACAATGTAGCTATAGTGTCAATGGGGACAAGTATACATAATTTATTCTCTTTACCATCTGTCATTTCCCCCTCAGCTTCTCTCCCTCCAAATATAGACAAAAAAAGAAGTCTCTTTTTGTCTTTCTCATTTATTTTGAAAGAAAGTGTAAGTCTTGATTGTCCAATAGTTGATTCTGATTTTATGTAGAAACAGGAGATTGGGGACATCTACTAGAAGTGTAGAGATGTCCCCATGTGTAAGGATGTCTGTAGCTCACTGGCTTTCTCTGTGTTGGTTTCTTTTTTCTTAAGTAACCGCTTAGAGTTCTTCCTCTTAGGGTTACTGCAAGTTTACAGAATTATTTTGTGGTTATAAAAATAAGTGCTGTTGTAGAAATTTTGAACAATATAGAATGTATAATGTAGACAATTAAAGCCCTCTTATAATTACTATTTACTATATATATATTTTTTTTTCCCTAGTATGTTTATACATATTAATAAGTATGATTTTTAAATCACATATATGAGCTGTTTAGCAGTTTGCTCTTAACAATATTATCTGGGACTTTGTTCTATTTGAATATATTTACAATTATGTAGTTTTAAACAAGTATGGGTGCACCATAATTTAGTCTTTTCTTTTTATATTTTTATTCTTATGTTTTAAAAAGCACATTTCCTCCAAAAGTATCCCAATTAGGGTTATATTGAATTTGTGTTTATTCAGTGAGAATTGATTTCTTTCACATTTTTATTGAGCAGCCTTGTGTGCCTGGTAGGTACCAGGAGGGAGGGATTCAGGAAGTTTATATTCTGATGCACAAAGAGGGGGCCAATGAAATGTAAACAGATAATTTATATGTATTTCCTTTAGTCCAACTGCTTCCTTTTAGTTTCGAAAACCTGGGATCTGGAGAAGTTAGGTCAAATGTTTAGGGTGCCTCAGCTAGTTAGTAGCCAAGTTTGGTTTAGATTTTTGGTTTGAGCTCTTATCACACAGATCTCCCTTGGTGTGCTGTCTGATTTAATAAACCAAAATGCTTAAAGTATTACTGATATTACACAGTTGCTCTTGGGTGTGTTTAAGTAAAACTTCCTTAAGGAAGGCTGCAACCTTTGGAGTATGCCGAGAAAATGTGCAGAGACACATTTCATGGAGAGGAAATGCAAATAAGCCCAAGTAGCATAGATTAGAACAATGGCATTTGGGTATTATTATAAACATATTGTAGTGAATTACATGATTAAATGATGACATATTTAGGGGACAAAGGCACAAATGATGGTTCGGTTCTCTAATAGAATCTGGAGGTAGGACAGTGAGAGAAGCTGGAAATCATCACCTCTCCAAAGACAGCCATGCTGGAAGGTTGGAGTTTGCTGGCCAAACTCTAAAGAAAAAAATTAACCCTTTCAACAGGGTAAACATATAGAACTTAAAATCGTGTCAAATTATGGATTTTAAAGTAAGTTTTAGCTTTTAGGGGGTGAGAACCCTCTTTGGACCTGCATATAAAAAGTTATTTCTTCATTAAATCATATGAGTTCAGTACACATTTTCAAAATTATGAGTGAGTTTCACAGGTATGTAGTAAATGCCTAAACTTTCATAGAAATATGTAGTAAATGTTGGGGTCTCTATTCACAACTTTCTAGATGACTGTAAATTGAAGTCAGAAGACCTGACAGTTGCCACTAGGCACCCTGAGGTCTGAGCCCACCTCTGTCCTCTGGACGCAGCTAGAGCCCGCGCCCCTTGTCCACATCCCTCTTGCTGAGTATCTGCATGGCACTGTCCCCTCTCTTCCTCCTGGGCATGGCTGAAGTATACCTGGGGGGCCCCGTCTTGACCACACTGTAGAGACCATGCTGTCTAACCTTCCTTTCCTTTGTTCCACCTTTCTCCCCTGTTCATAACCCCTCAGCTGGAGGTGAGCTTGAAATTGGTAGCTTACAAAAGAACCTCTTTAGTCACCAAGAGGAATTCTCTTACATGATTGAAATTCACAACTCACAAATTTATAAACTTCATTTTATATTAACAGTAACATAAAAGCACGTTTTTCCTCGTTTCTGTGGTTCTGATATTGGCGTAGTAGTTTAAATGTCAAAACCTTAAAATTTTGTGTTCATTGAGGTGGTTTCTATCACATTAAAATGGGAACTGTTTACATATCAGTGTTATTCTCTAATTTATTGATTCATCATAATCACCTGGGATCATTATAAAAACAAACCCATAACATCAAGAGTACACTGGATTCTTTCCTTGATGTGAGTGTATTCATTTCCTGAAAATGAACCTAGCTGTATCCTTATATGTGTGCTCTTCTCTGCACACATCATACTTTACTAGAAGCTCTATATATGCATAAAGTATACATATACATCCATGCACACACATATATGTTCATAAACATGAACACACATACATATTTATATGCATACATTTACAAAACAGGGTGGAACCCAAGTCATATAAAGATGTTTATCAGACAGTTCTTATCAGTTCAGGATTGGGAACTGCTGAACTGGGACACAGCTCTGGTGGTGTTCAGGGACTGAGTAGGTGCCTCTAAGTATTTATGTATATGTATATTTTTGTACAGAGAATTTATAAAAATACTTCTTATTTTACAAGTGATGAAATGGACTTAGCTGCAAGTTCCTGTTGGAAACTTAAGGCCTCTTACTCATCGTCCAGGACTGTTTGCACTATAGTCTCCTGTGAGGTCATAGGGGAATCAAGCGTTAGTCTTTTTCTCCCTCTATAATGTCAGGAAAGGTTGCCTTTAATTGAGGAAGATACAGACCTTGTGAGCACGGCTCCTTCCTCAGCTCATGTGCATGGAGCAGGCTCCTGAGAGCGAACACGACGATCTTGAGGGCACAGCTGCCTGCTGAGGGCCTCGGTCATCAGGTCAGCTGACTTGGTGTGAAAGAGATGCAAGAGGCTAGTAGGCTAGTTGTCACTGCGTGCATCTTATTCCTTGCCACAGACTTGGGGCATTTTTAAGGAGAAAGATGGTTATTTTGGTTAGTCACAACTAAATGTCCTTCATTCCAGTGATGATCAGTTTCTACAATAGAGAATATGCATATGCCTTTCTGGAAAATATACCAGTGTATGAGTACTCGAGTAAAGGGGGAGGAGTGCAGTTATCTTTTTACTGGAAAAAAATTTAATGCCACACACAAGCAAGCTTAAAGCTAACAGTTAAAAATTTAACAGTTAGCCCTGGAAGGCATGATGGTCAGCCCACTCTTAGACGAGGCGGATCCTGCAGCACTGACGCAGAAGGAGGATGTGCCCGGAGTCGTGTCTGCTGATTCTAGGTGGACTAGGTAGGAATAAATGCTGGAGGCTGAATTTCAGTGTGTATGGCTTAGTGAGGTGCTTGTGTTTCTTATTTCACTTGATGAGATTGTGAGATTGGGCTGGATTTGTAGTGTTTACTGGGGTGCAGAGGGTGGGGGAGCTTTTTCTGTGAAGTGGGGTTTTTAACAAAACTACATTAAGAAATGGCAGTGTCATAAAGAAAGCATATTTTGTCTCTGGCTAGGAGGGAGTGGTGCATTGATCATAGTCTGGCGGAGTCTCTGGCTGATCTTACCTCTTAAGCCCACTACTCCCAGCTCGATCTATCACAGGGACCGTTGAAACGTCGTAGTGATATCTGTGCCCACCAGGTGGCACAATTGCTTTACCTAACTGATTCAAGCTCATTGTGCTTCTCAGTGAGTTATGGTGATGATTCATTTCTTATTTTAATAACTCAAGGAGATGCCACAATATTTGTTACCATATTCTTGAAGAAAACTTCAGCATGCTGTTTTTGAGTTATGAGAGAGAAAGTGGTACTGTATTTCCTTTGCAGCACCTGAAGCTACAGTAAATGTGATGATAAAAATTTTACAGCTGTATTAAGACTGTAGCTTTGTCCTCACCAAAGGTGTCAGCCTCTTGCTCTGCATAGACTATGCAGGATCACAAGTATTCTAAGTCGCTGCAGTACCTGGGGAGGTAAGGGTGAGTTAAGGTTACTGTGACAGTTTTCTTCTGCATTCTTCCCAGTTTTGCAGTCGAATTTGAGATTCTTACTAATGATACTGGGAGCATTTAAATCATCGGGTTAGAACATGAATATAGAAACCTATGAAGCTTAGCTCAAGGCAGTCATCTGTCTGTTAGCCTCTGTCTCCGTCACTTCCTTCATCAACCACAGTTTTGTTTTCTTGACTCCATTCAAACGGAATAGACTGTGTTGCTGCCTTGCTCAGCATTCTCTGCTGTGGAGCTGTCCTTATCTGAAGTGAGCTTCTGTCTCACTTACTCAGGAGAGAGGATTGCTAACCGAGGTTTAACTCATTGGGTCCTGGGGCCAGACATTCGGGGTACATTGATAAAAGAGTCCTGTGTCTGTCTTTACCAGCTGTGCGACCCTGGCCAAGTGATCTAACCTCTCTGCACCTCAGTGTCTTCATTTGTGGATGGGAGTGATAGTAGAATTACTGGAGAGGATTAGAAAGAGAAGCCTGGTAAAGAGCTTAGAACAGTGGCCCGCACGTAGCAGATTCTCAGATGTCAGTGACTTTTGTTAATAAGTACAGCCCCATGGGGTCGCAAAGAGTCGGACATAGCTGAGCGACTGAACTGAACAGCTGTGGAGTCTTTAGGAAGTTGCTCTTGAGTGACCGTCATCGCCGTCGCTGCATTCTCAGGCTGTCCTGCGGCTGCACTTGTTGCCATGTGTGTTTATGCTCTCTCCTGTCACCTGGGTGTTGGTTCAAGGAGCTGCAGGACATTGTTTTTCTTTTGTATTTGGCCTGCTGTTTAACACAGTGTTCTGTACATAGTGAGGGTAGTTCAGTAAACGTTTGACTAAGCTCTGTTAAATTTTGTACATTTTCTTGATGCATCTCACACACATTCTACCTTTAAATGATGTTACCCCCCCAAACAACTCATTCAGTTGTGCTATGCATAACGGTAAGTTGTCCAAAAAGGCATGGTTTGTGTAGCTGTGTAGTTCTTTAAAGAATCAGGGTGATGCATACATGTATCTGTATCCATCATGATTTAAGATTGGACCATTCTTCCTGGCTGTTTCTGTAGGAGTTTTGAAGTTTTTAAAAACATGGCATTATGCAATGATAGGATTGTTTTTAAAGCAGAATACACTTAACCCTGTGTCTGAGTCTCCTGCTTCTAATGACATTAGATGTCAGCTAAGCTGCACAAGGCAAGACTGCCTGTAGCTCGCCGATGACCCTGGTCCTGTCCTGGATGCCCTGGGGAAGGCGGGTGGGGGCAGAGCCTGGGCCTTTGCCTAAGCCCCATGGACTTTGCTCGTTGGCCTGATCACACTCAGTCAACCGCTCTGCCTGAGGTGGCTGTTTGCCCCAGGTTGGGATGAACTCTGGTTAACCTTTAATCTTCTAGAGAGAAAATCAAGATGATTGTTGCCAGATGATAGAAAGTGCTGGGACACCCCCCCACCCCCGTCTGTAGTCTTTGTCTCAGGCAGCTGGTACTGCTCTCGTTTCCCTTGTTTCATCTCTGTCCCCCACCGCAAATATCCAGTCATCCTTTGTTTTTCATAGGGGCAGGTGGGAGTTGATTTTGTTTTCTGAGATTGAAAACTCATTTTTGCTTAAGAAAGTCATGCAGGAGGTTTTAAAAAATGTTCCATTTTCTTCATGACCTGCCAACAGCTCCTGGCAGGCTGTGTAAAGCAGCCAGGCAGGTCATGGGGAGGGCCTTGGGAGCGTAGAAGCTGAGGTAGGGGTCCCTGTCCACCGCTAATGAGAGGAAACTAGGGCTGGGGCCGGCTCAGAGAGGGCAGGAAGGCGAGACGAGGCCTGTCACAGCACTGTCTGTGTCCGTGGCTGTACTGAGTTCACGCTCGTCCAGAACGCTCTGTGAGGAGCAGGGGAGAGGAGGCCTTCCCTCCGTGGTGCAGTTTTTAGTGAAGTGATAACCTAGCTCTGTGGGTGTGAGCAAGTTGCTGAGGGTAGCACAGTCTTAAATATGGTGCTTGTCAGGTACCACTGGATACGAAGTCATTTTATCAACAGACAGAGCCAAGATTTGACCTGAGTCTTTCTTACCCCATACCTAACCTGTGCTGCCTCTCTTTCCTTTCCTTTCTTTCTTTTAGTTAAGGTATAGTTAATTTATAGTATTGTGTTAATTTCAGGTGAAGAGCAAAGTGATTCAGGTTTATATATATTTTCAGATAATTTTCCTTTATAACTTATTACAAGATACTAAATATAATCCTCAGTGCTATGCAGTAAATCCTTGTTGTTTGTCTCATTGTGTATAGTGGTTTGTGTCTGTTTTCCCACACCCCTAAGGTAGCTCCCCTTCCCTCTCTCCTTTGGTAACCGTATGTTTGTCTTCTGTGTCTGTGAGTCTGTTTTATGTATAGATTGATTTGTGTTACTTTTCAAACTCTACATACACATGATATATGATTGGTTCTTCTCTGCCTGACCTCACTTAGTGTAATGATCTCTCGGTTCATCCATGTTGCTGCAGATGGCACTATTTCATTCTTTTTCGTGCCTGAGGAGTAGTCCGTTGTGTAAATAGGCGGCATCTCCTTAAGCCAGTCGTTTGTTGGTGAGCACTTGGGTTGTTCCTGTGTCTTGGCTGTTGTAAAAAGGGCTGCAGCGAACATCGGGGTGCCTGTGTCTTCTCCAGATACGTGTGCAGAGTGGGACTGTGTGTTCTGTGGTAACAAACCTCCACACTGTTCTCCCTAGCAGCTGCACCGGTTCACATTCCCACCAGCAGTGTGGGAGGGATCGCTTTTCTCCACACACTCTCCAGCATTTGTTTTCTGTAGCCTTTTTGATGATATGTGCTGCCTTTCACCTTGCTAGGAAAAGAACCTAAAATGTTAACATTGTACATATCACAGTCCACTAGCATTCATTCAGCAAACGTTTGTCTAACCTTTATTGAACAGTGGGCAGGGAGACAATGAAAAGAATGAAAAACTGGGTTTTCAATGGTGGGTATCAGACGGTAATCCTTTTCTAAGGTGCATGGCCCCCCATGTGTTAACTTATTTCATCGAACCTTCAAGGCCAGGTGATGTCACTTCAGTAGCTGTGATACAGTTCTTTCTCCCTTTGCTTTAGATTTGAGTCCTGAGGGTGGTCTCTAAGAACACCTAAAAGATGTGATTTGACAAGCCACCTTGTGCTGTTTGTTGTTGTTGCTCAGTCGCTAAGTCATATCCGACTCTGCGGCCCGATGAACTGCAGCATGCTGAGCTTTTCTGTCCTCCTCTGTCTCCCGGAGTTTGCTCAAACTCGAGTCCATTGACTCGGTGACGCCATCCAACCATCTCATCCTCTGTCACCCACTTCCCCTTTTGCCTTCAGTCTTCCCCAGCATCAGGGTCTTTTTCAATGAGCTGGCTTTACACATCAGGTGGCCAAAGTATTGGAGCTTCAGCTTCAACATCAGTCCTTCCAGTGAACACCCAGGGCTGGTTTCCTTTAGGATGGACTGGTTTGATCTTCTTGCAGTCCAAGGGACTCTGAAGAATCTTCTCCAGACCACAGTTTAAAAGCATCAGTTCTTTGGTGCTCAGCCTTCTTTATGGTCCAGCCCTCACATCCATACATGACTACTGGAAAAACCATAACTTTGACTATGCACACCTTTGGTGGCAAAGTGATATCTCTCCTTTTTAATATGCTGTCTTGGTTTATCATAGCTTTCCCTCCAAGGAGCAAGCGTCTTTTAATTTCATGGCTATAGTCATTATCCGCAGTGATTTTGGAGCCTAAGAAAAGAAAATTTGTTACTATTTCCAGTTTTCCCCCTTGTATTTGCCATGAAGTGATGGAACCAGTTGCCATGATCTTAGTTTTTTGCATGTTGAGTTTCAAGCCAGCTTTTTCACTCTCCTCTCTCGCCCTCATCAGGAGGCTCTTCAGTCCCTCTTCACGCTCTGCTGTTAGGTGGTGTCACCTCCGCGCCTGAGGTCGCTGATGCTTCTCCTGGCGCTGTGTGTACAACATGGCAAGTGTTAAATCCACCTTCAGCAGCAGCAGCTGGGATCCACTGCTTTAGTCTGCTTTACTGGTCCTACCACCAGTTAGTTTTTTATGTAAAAACAAAAGAACAGATAAAGATAGGAAAAGCACCTAAAGGATGCTTTTTTTTCCCTTGTAATATTTTTAAGTACATCTGATCAGAAACAATGGGGACAGTTTCAGTGGCCCCTGTTACTGATGTAGCAGACTGTGGTTCTGCCCTGAGAGCGTGGGCAGGACAGGCTCCCAAGGGCTCCTGCATCGCAGCCAGCCTGTGTGTTCACTTGCCTAATGATCATATGACTGACTGGGGATCACGTGACTGAATGTGTGCACACACCACACACTCCGTACTCTGTTAAGGTAAATAATAGCGTCTGGAAACCTGTATGCTCGCAGAGACTATATAGCAGAAGTTGGAGGTGCGTTTATTGTTCATTCAGCAGATGTTTATAAAAAGGAGCCCATGAAGCACACCTCCAGGGCTGACCCTCAGTTGACTGTGGGTAGTTTTTGTCTCTTCCCCTCGCGTGTTCTTGACTTGAGCACATCTCTTTCCCTGGCTTTTGTCCTCTGACCTGTGGTCCACCCCCAGGGTCTAGAGTGCCTCGGGCAGCATTTAGGGTTCTCTCAGGCAGGCGTGCAGCCACCTGCTCTAGCAACCTTACTTTTCAAGGCTTTCTTTTCTTTTTAAAGAACCTTCCATCATTTTTCCGTTGTTTGGCGTAATTTACTCTGTTGTGAAGTAATAAGCAAGGGACATACTTTGAAGCATTTCATCCCCCAATTAGAAAAATCACCAGTTTCAACTTTGGGGACAAACAAGGGCCTTTATCATTTACTGACTCTCAGGTAAATTGGAATTTTACTCTATTCTGAGTGGAGTAACCAGTCAGTTTGTGAATATATTAGATGTAAAAAAAAAAAAACCCAGAAGATTAGTGCCTTACTATTAAAATGCACTACATGTAGTTACTGTCTGAATTAAACTGGGTCTTTTGTCAGTGGAAAAAAATCCTCCCTGGTATTAGAATATATGCTCATGAACTTTAATTCTTTCTCAGAGTTGATTTCTGTTTCCTACTTGGCGGTCAGTTATACCGCAGTTGGGAGGATGGTGTGGCGTAGCTGAATCGCATGCTGAGACTAGACGCCCTGACTCTCAGGCGTCTTCTGCTGGCTGTGTCACACTCAGCTTGTCCCCTCAGCTTGAGTCTGGTCGTTGCCCCTGGAAAGGGAGATCTGAGGGAAGGGCCTTAGGACTGGAAGGGGTGCGTGTTTCCTGCAATTCTGTGCTACCTGTGTTTTCCTTTCTGAGTTTGTCTTATTTTTGTAGTTGATAAGGAGAGTCACACCAGGAGTATTAGGAGGGTGGTCCTTTTACTGTTCTGGGAGAAAGCCTGGAAAGTGTAGAGGGGACGTGGACCCTCACTGGGGTGGCAGCTGGTGGAGTGTGAGTCTGTCAGTTTCCTCGTGTTCCCTCAGTGCTTGCACGCTGGCACTTGCCGCCTTTTGCTGGACTCAGTGCTGTTCATGGGATTTATCTCGTAGATTTTCTTTAACATAAAAGTAGGTTGCTTGCTTTTCAATCTGAGACTAAACCCCCATTTCATATTTCTTTTTATTTATAAATAATTATATTTTCAAGTACCAAAGTAATATTTGCTTATCATAGAAAATTTAAGTAGAACCTTGTTTTAAAAAAAAGAAAACCAGAATCATAACCTCACCATCCAGAAATAAGTACTGTGAGTATTTATTTGTTCAGCCACTTCTCTGTGAGATTTATATATGTAAGATCCATAACGAAATGACACTGTGTAACTGTTTTGTTCCTATCTTGTCTTTATCTTTATTCTCATGCATGGCAGGCCTGAAATACATATATAGTCAATATCAGTTCTGGCGCCCGTAGACTGTGCCCTGTCCCTGCTCTTGTTTACAGCCTCCTGTCTTGTTTTTCAGTGGATGAATACATCGCCATTGCCAAAGAGAAGCATGGATACAACATGGAGCAGGTAACCGTGTGGTTTTGTTGCTGGTAAAAATGGGCTTTGTAGCTCACCTGTCAGGTGCCTCACGTTCTGTGTGTGAGGCAGCACGGCCTCCTCATTAGCCATGTCTCGTGGTTCCTGGCCGTGCTCCAGGGGCTCTGACCCGCTTGTTACTGCCTGAGATGAGCAGCGGAGACCCTTGGCCTGGAGGGTCGGCAGCAGCTCTTAGTGGGTGCTTGGCACAGTGCTTTCTTACGTGAATATAGGATTTGTTTCTTGTTCCTGTGGTTTCCTGACTCATGTCACACTCAAACCTACTCAGACCCGTTTTAATTGTTTTGAATCATTTTTCAGGTTGTAAAATTTTACTCAGGTTTTAAGAATTGTTTGGAGCCAATTAATGAGAAAGCCACAATGTTAATTTTTCTCCAGAAACATGATATCTTATTTCAGCCTTATTTTTAGGTACAGTTTTTTTTCAGATTATCACCTTAAGTTGGATTAATACTTTCCTTTGTATTGATCTAGATTTTACAGCCTGTAAATAATTTTTTTTAATTTACCCTTATGCCCAAGGATACCACTAATTTTGGTTGCATAGACGTGGACCCTTTCTTTCTGCCATGGCCTCACTTTTGGTTATTTTACCTGGTAGAACTATTAGGGAAGCCAAGGAACTACAAGAAGGTAGTTCCAGAATCTTTCAAAGCAAGAAATGTATGTCTCTTTCTCCAAAACCTGCTCTTGAACCTCACAAAGCTGCTTAGAAAATCATTAATTTTTCATTTTGTTTAGAAAGTGTAACTATTATTGGGTGACTGCTAAGTGCACTTGTATGAAATTTGTGAGGATTTTATTCTCCCAAATTATGATTATTTCCACTTTAAAATAGAATTATGGGGAGTTTTCTTAGAAAAGTATTCCTGAATTCTCTTGTTTCTACTTTGTTCCTTACTCATTTGTTTTTTTTTTTTCCTTTTTGAGCTGAAACCCAAAACTCTTAATGTTTCAACTTTTTGGCCAAAGAAAAACAGTGGTGTGCTTTTTGAGTCACTTTCTCTTTCATGTCCACTGGCACTAGAGTGTGACCCTTTTACAAGTGCAGGTTCCAGAGCCCACTGCTTCTGCCATTGTCCACTGTAACCATCAGCAAGTTACTGGGTTTCTCAGGCCCCTGTATTCCAATTTGAGTCATGAGAAGAGGGGGACTTACCTTGTAGGGCCTGAGATGAACAAGTTAGTACACAGAAGGGCACGCAGCAGCAGTGTCTGTGAGTTCCCATGTGTGTTTGTCGGGGTGTAAAATATGCTCCCTTTTGCCAGCCTCATTCCCACGATGTTTTAGTCACGTTGTTGGTCTAAAAATTTCACTGGTACTATTTTTCTAGGCTCTTGGGATGCTCTTTTGGCATAAGCATAATATTGAAAAATCATTGGCTGATTTGCCCAACTTTACCCCCTTCCCAGATGAGTGGACTGTGGAAGATAAAGTCTTGTTTGAGCAAGCCTTTAGTTTTCACGGGAAAACTTTTCATAGAATCCAACAAATGGTGAGTAGGTGAGAGCACTGTGTGTGCGCCAGCCCCCATTCCCCTCCAGCACCCCGGGAGGGCTGTCCTCCTCCAGTATGAATGTCCTGTGTTAGTACAGCGGGAGCTGCTGGGTGGACGATGTGCCCCAGCCCAGCCCAGCTCTCGGGGTAGGACTGCCCAGAGTGTCCTGAGAGAAAGGGTCTCTGATGGTGAGTGGGTGAGGCGCAGCATCGGGGGCCCTGTCTCCCTGAGGAGTTCTGCTGATCTCTCACGTTTTAGAATGGTATTTGGTGGACTCCTACCATGAACGCTGACTGATGGTCACGTTAGTGCTCAAATGAATTCCTTAAAAAACAACCTAGAAGTTATGTTAGAAGCTTCAGCTGTGTGAAAACCCTGATTCATCTTAAAGTGACTCCAGTCTTTCATGGGCCAAGTTTCACTTGCAGTCAAAACTTCAGTCATTTGAAACCGTATCGATGAGGGTTCTTCTATGAATTCAGAGAAAAATGACTGTGACTTATAACATTTCTGAATATGTGAGCGTGATCCTTATGAAATATATGTACACACATTTGATCTTTAAAGATTAAACCTGAAGCAGCTCATCTCTTCCGTCCAGCTTCCTGATAAATCTATAGCAAGTCTGGTGAAGTTCTACTACTCTTGGAAGAAGACGAGGACTAAAACCAGTGTGATGGACCGCCACGCTCGGAGACAGAAGCGTGAGCGGGAGGAGAGGTCAGTAGGCGCGGGCGGTGCCCCAGCCCTCCAGGGAGCGCTGCCGGCCCCGGCATCTCTAGGAGCAGGTGGACACAGAGGAGAGGGAAGGGGCCAGTCTCCCCAGGGCCTTCAGGGTGGGCCCAAAGCTTACACAGAGGAGCTGCGCTCAGGGTGTTGCGTTCTGAAGGCATCTTTCCTCAGCACTCTGCAGTCACAGTGAATGAACTTCCCCACACGTTCCTCTCTTCCCCTTAGGGGTGTCTCCTTTAGCAAGAAGGAATCTCTCACTTCTGGGGTTGAAATTTACTCATGTACTTCTGCAGGATTCAGCTGACATGTTTTTATGTCTGATTTGTTAAACATCTGCAGTTTAGATTTCCTTCCTCCCTTTCTCGACCATCTGTTCTGTGTATGTGAGCGAGAGCGTGGGTAGGGGATCCTTTTATGACTTCTCTTTTTTAATTTATTTTTATTAATTTATTTTTCCCTTTATTTTTATCAGTCGGAGGCTAATTACTTTACAATATTGTATGATTTTTGCCATACATTGACATGAATCAGCCCTGGATTTACATGTGTTCCCCATCCTGAACCCCCTCCCACCTCCCTGTGACTTCTTTATAAGGAGCTTAGTTTTAAGGACGGCTCAGGGTGCGGGACACACCTCAGACACCACACCCTCAGCCTTCCGTACGGCAGAGGTGTGGACGCGGCTTGCGCTTGCCCACGGAAGTGAGTTCTGCTCTCAGTGAGAGGCCTGCTGGTGGGGTCCATGCACTCATTCCCAGGCCGCTGTCTCCTTAGGTCTGAAGACAAGACACAGAATGGGTTTTGTCTTAGTGGGAATATAGGTGGCTTTTAAAAATTATGTTTTCTATAATATATTACTTTTATAAATTAACAATGCAAAAATAAAATGAAGGAATAAAATAAACTCTATGATCTTCATGGCCCTGTCTCAGGAGAGTGTTTTATGATTTCAAATGAAAGGAATGACTTGTGGGGACAAGTCGATAATCGGGTGTCACTTCTGGAGAATTCTAAGGTCTGGGCACAAGTATAAAATGAGAGCAATGTGAAGAACATCTGCAGAGCTCTTTCCAGCTGTAAGATTCTGTGAAATTGTTGACCTTGACAGTCTGCATATTTTTTGGTCTGTATCACATGTAACTAGTGGGTCTATTTATGGATCAGTACTCCCTGTAACCAAAGAAAAGGAGCAAACTATTGAATTTGTTTTTAGTGTTACAGCAACTTTTGATTAACATTTTTTGTTTTTATTATACCTTAGGCTTAATTCACTCTTTGTGAACTTAATCTATTACTACAAACAGGTGCAGTTTACTAAGCTGAAATCAGAATTAAATCTAATAAAGAAAGATTGGGGTTGTCATCCTTGAGGGTGGAACCGTAACGGTTTGGCGGACGTGCCCGGGCTCTCACTTTGCGTCCGTCTTGGGGCGCTCCATCTGCCCTGGGCGCCGGCGCCACCGTCAGGAAGCAGACGGAGGGGGGCATGGGCCCCGGAAGACCCCAGGAGACGGCTGACTGTCTGGTGGGACCTGCCTGGGAAGGGAATGGCAGGGCCGGGGAGAGTCCCCTCCGCCCCAGCCCTTTCTGCTCTCAGCACCTTCCTCAGCCAGAACTGCTGACAGTGCAGGCCTGGGCAAGGGAGACGAGGACGGGGTGCCAGGTGGGCATCCCACCGGGGCGGGCCCCTGAGACAAGGGGTGCTGACACTGGAAGCCCTGAGTGCTGTGCCGCCAGCCCCGCTCAGCTGGCTTAGCTGCGGGCAGACAAGCCAGGTGTCTGGCCTCTGGGAGCCTTCATGCTCATTTTTTTGTAAAGCTCCTACCTACCACAGAGCTTTTTTTTTTTTTTTTAATACTTCATGGAAGAATATAAACAAAAGCATTTGAAGTTCAGTATCAGTGTGAGCGTTCTTTTTGAAGTTCACTTTGAGTTTTTCACACCACCAGAAACCTTCTCCAGTTCTCAGAATTGTGTAGCTGTGGGTACACAGATGGGACATGAGAATGAGTTTTTACTTGTGGGTGAATTTATTCTCAATATCATGAGCCTGTATTCTTGAATAATTTCTCAGTTATATCTAATGATCATGTCCTGGTTCTCTACTAGATAATTAAGGAGAATTAAAGTCTTAAATTTTATATTTTTAGTTGAGAGAAAACACTTTACAAATGTAAAGTGACAATGTTCTAAGCTTGGTTTGGGAGATAGAAACCTATTTCAATAGCTTTTTTAATCATTTAGACTAAAAGAACTATGGAGTTGGTATTTTATTTGAATTGTAAAAACATTTTTCTCAACATTTTGAAAACATATACTAGTTTTATATTAAATCAATTTATTGCTTATATTTGCATATTAAATAGAAGTAGCACAAAATAATCTTTCAGTAACTTGTTTTTGTCTTCCAGTGAGGATGAACTGGAAGAAACAAATGGAAATAACCCCGTTGACATGGAGATTGACCAAAACAAGGAAAGCAAAAAGGAGGTATTTTTTCCCCTAGTATTATTAAGACAAACAAATTTCATTTACTAGTTTCAAAGTAAAGCATTCTTTTTCCTTAGTCTACTTAATATGTTAAGTGCCATGTAGGAGACATCCCCAGTGGCTTTAGACAGTAAAAGCGTCTGCCTACAATGCCGGAGACCCAGGTTTGATCCCTGGGTTGGGAAGATCCCCTGGAGAAGGAAATGGCACCCCACTCCAGTATTCTTGCCTGGAAAATCCCATGGACAGAGGAGCCTGGCAGGCTACAGTCCATGGGGTCACAAAGAGTTGGACATGACTGAGCGACTTCACTTTCAGGAGACATCATGGTATGTATGAGTATGTATGTATGTATTAACCTTGCTTTATAGAACTTAAGAGTTTTGTTTGCCAAGAAATATAAGAAAGAAAGCCTTAAAGGGGAAAATGGCATTAATGAGAGGTTTTCTGTAGGGTAGCAGTCCTCACTGCCCTCTTTGCTGGGCGCTCGCTCAGCAGGTTAGGAAGGGGCCTCTTGCCCTCCTCTCAGCCCTGGACCTCCTTCCTCCTGTGGGCGCCCAGGGCCTGTGCCCTCTGGGTCATGGAGAAGCTTTAATCTCTCATGTTTTAAAAACCATGATGCCAGAGGTTTTTAGTCTCTCGATTCAAGAGGCCCATAAACCCCTACAATTATATATGACTTTGGGGGATATATTTATAGCATTTATTTATTATAAACTGTTCACTGAGAACAATGGGGTGTCTGGGTGATCTTAGCCTTTGAAATGGGGATGATAAACTTGAATTATTTTGCTGATTCATAACTGAATAAAGCACACATGGGGTCCCCAAGGACCCTCTGAGGACACCAGGCCTTGTCACCATGGCCCAGTGGAAACCCCCCACAATACAGACCTGCCTGCAGGTGGTCCTTGATGCGGCCCCCACCACCTGGGCAGAGGTCCCAAGCCCCCTGGTGTCTGTCCACTGGAGTCCCATTCAGGCTGGAGTGTGGAATCCCAGCGTGGGTATTACTTGTACATGTGTTTAAATAAGTGTCTGTAGTTTCATTAAAATCTAAAAGGTTTTCTGTCTCAGAAGGTACTGAACTATGAAAAAAACGACGAAAGAGTCTAGACATACCTAAACTAAAAATACACCAGTAATAAATTCTTTTTTATAGATATGTAGGAAATATAGCTAAACAAAAGGGAAAAAATGAAAGTGACTTATAATATCATCACCCTTTATCAGGGCTTCTGGATGGCTCAGCAGTAAAGAAGCTGCCTGCCAATGCAGGAGTGAAAGTGAAAGTCGCTCAGGCTTGTCTGACTCTTTGCGACTCCATGGACTATACGGTCCACGGAATTCTCCAGGCCAGAATACTGGAGTGGGCAGCCTTTCCCTTCTCCAGTGGATCTTCCCGACCCAGAATCTGACCCAGGGTCTCCTACACCACAGGCAGATTCTTTACCAGCTGAGCCACCAGGAAAACCTGCCAGTGCAGGGGGCATGGGTTTAACCCCTGGGTCAGGGAGATCCCCTGGAGGAGGAAATGGCAACCCACTCCAGTACTCTTGCCTAGAGAATCCCATGGACAGAGGAGCCTGGTGGGCTACAGTCCATGGGGATGCAGAGAGTCAGACACAACTGAAGTGACTGAGCATGTGCCCATTATCACTGTTAACATTTTGGTGACACTTTCCAGATGACCTCCTTTGTAAAATATATATGTGTGCCTGCTCAGTCATTTCAGTCATGTCCGACTCTTTGCCACCCTATGGACTGTAGCCTGCCAGGCTTCTCTGTCCACGAATTCTCCAAGCAAGAATACTAAAGTGGGTTGTTGTGCCATATATATAGTTCCCTGTGCTATATAGTAGGACCATGTTTTTGCATTAAATATATAGTAGCTTGCCTCTGCTAGTCCCAAACTCCCAATCCAACCTCCTCTCCCCCCAGCAACCACAAGTCTGTTCTGTATGTGATTCTGTTTGTTTCATAGACAGGGTCATTTGTGTTCTATTTTAGATTCCACATATAATAGGGTCATTTGTGTTCTATTTTAGATTCCACATATAAATGAAATCATGTGATACTTGTCTTTCTCTGTGTTGCTTCACTTAGTATGATATTCTCTCGTTGCATTCCTGTTGTGGCAGATAGCATTGTTTCCTTTCTTATGGCTGAGTAATTGTCTTCCGCTCTTCCCCAGTAGCAGGTTGGACACCTTCCATCCTGGGGAGGGTCTCATCTTTCGTTGTCATATCTTTTTGCCTTTTTATACTGTTCATGAGGTTCTCCTGGCTAGTATGCTGAGCTGGTGGTGGTTTGCCATTCCCTCCTCCAGTGGATCACATTTTGTCAGAACTCTCTGCTATGACCTGTCCGTCTTGGGTGGCCCTACACAGCATGGCTTGTAGCCTCATTGAGTTACACAAGCCCTTCACCATGATACGGCAGTGATTCCTATATATATGTGCCACACCTTTTTTTATCCATTCATCTTGTCAGCGGACACTTGGGTTGTCTCCATGTCTTGTCTATTGTGAACAGTGCTGCTGTGAACAGAGGGGTGCATGTATCTTTCGAATTACAGATTTGTCCTTATATATGCCCAGGAGTGGGATCACTGGATCATATGGCAACACCATTTTTAGGTTCTTGAGGAATGTCACTGCTAAACCTGGATATATTTTTATATCAAACATATTTGTATGCATAGCAGTATGTTTGTTATTCTATCATACAAATCTTTTATAATTGAGTTAATTTATACAGATTTTTAAGTCTTTTTCCCTATAATTAATGCTGAAATCTGATATCATAGCTACATATTTGTGCACTTAATTTTTTCCATTAGAATTAATTTCTGAAAGTTGAATTATTGAGTCAGAATGTTCTAGATATATTCTTAAGGCTTCTTTTGGCATAGTATATTATTATCAAATAGGAAACTGGTCATACCTTCTGGATGGCACTCTTACCAGTGGTCTATATGAGTGCCCAGATCATTTTAAGGATTAGTTAAATTACATTGTTTGCAAAATCAAATTGAACTTGCAGTTTTTAGTAAGCTTTGTTTTTGATGCATTGTTATTTATTAGGTATTCAGTGGAACATTTTAAATGAAAGAGAAGAGGCTTGGTTTTATATTAATTTCCATAATTCTTATTTACATAGCACAATTTCTAACTTGAAAATAAAAATTATTAGTTTCTTAGTGTGCTAAGATGTATGAAAACAGACTTGGTCAGTAGGTGATCTATACTGACCAGCACTGTGCTATTATAGAATATAGATTATTGCTGACTCAGATTTTTATGTGTTCTTTATTACCACTTGTTTGATAGCTTATTGCTACCATCATAGTCTGTATGGTCTTTTTATCTGTCTTAACATGTGAAGCAACAAGCTTGAATGTATTTTCAGCTTTACCAGCCAGTGTTAATAGACTAACAAGATGAGATTATAATTAGTTAACCTAAACTTCTTGTTAAGATGGTTACCAATAAGATGATATCCTTTCCTTGCCAAGATGTGAGTGCATTTCATTTCCAAAGGTTTTGGTTTTAGAAAGAGCATTTTTAAAAATAAGCAGCAGTCACACATTTCTAAATGACAGGTTATAGTTTTTGAAGCAGGTTACATGCCATGAAAAGTGTGTCATCCCAAAAAGGGGGTATATAAACAAGTTTCATATTGAAGTTTTTATTTTTATAACCTTCTATAAAGATTTAAAGAATTTAAATAGATCCTTATACATGTGCTGAATCATTTTTTTTTCCTTTCTGTGGCCATATGTCTGTCTACATTGCTAGGGACTGTTAGGATGAAATCATTCTTTATTCGTATATACACAGCTCACCAGAAGGGAGCACAGGTTATTTTTTTCCCTCTATTCCTCCCAGAAGCTGGGAAGCTGGGAATGCTTCTTGTCAGAGGTTTATAGAATAAAGATGTGTCTGTAAAGAAAGGAAGTGGAGTCCACTTTGAGTTGTTTATTTAGCTAGTGTTCTTTGTCTATTAACTGTGTTTTAGAATTTGTGGATGGTTATTTTGGTGTGGCATGGTATTTGTCTTAGATTGTTCGGAGCCATGTTAAAATATGCTTATTGCTATTCATTTGGCATTTTAATTTTTTCAGTTATTTATCAAATATGTGTACCATGCAGGTGCCCCCTACTGAGACGATTCCTCAGATCAAAAAGGAAAAACATAGTACTCAAGCTAAAAATAGAGCAAAAAGGAAACCTCCAAAAGGAATGTTTCTTTCTCAAGAAGACGTGGAGGCTGTTTCTGCCAATGCCACTGCTGCTACCACGGTGCTGAGACAACTGGACCTGGAGCTGGTGTCAATTAAACGACAGGTGCCATGCACCCCATCCTGGCGAAGAGTGCCTTGCAGTGCAGCCGTGCTCTCGCTGCTCACTCACTTCACAAATCTCAGAGGGGTGTTCTGTTTCTAAGGAATTGGACAGAGGCTCTTAAGCCCGTTGATTTTTTTTTTCTCCTAACTTAACCATGAAATTGAAATTTTACATATCTGTATCGATCTAGATACTGATCTCAGTGATTTTCATAACATGAACACACCCACGTTGCCCCTGTCTGGTCAAGACCTGGAACCTGGTGATCTCCGGCACCCCATTCATCTCCCCTTAGTCCCTGCTCCTGTTTCACTTTGAGTTTGGGTTGTCTCCCCTTGTCGGCTGTTAACACTGGATACAGACAGGAACGTGGCTGATGTGCCTCTCGGTGCGTTGTGTGTGTGCTTGTTGGAGACACCCCTCGGTGCGGTTGCCAGGTGGTTAAGCGTGCGCCTGTCCAGCACTAGAGCACTGTCTCCCAGGATGGTTGTGCTGCTGTGTGTGAGTGTTGGCTGCACCACTGCAGGATTTCCTGATCGTAGCGCAGCTGACTTTTGGGGCCAGATAACTCTTCTTGCGGGGAGTTGTTCTGTGTCTTGCAGGACATTAGCAGCAGCTTTGGCTTCCACCCACTGGACACCAGCAGCACCTCCCCCCACTGCTCTGTTGTGACCATGTTGTGGAATTACGGGGCTGGCAGGGGGTTGTCTCACGTTCCCATTTGGAGGCCTGCCTTTTCACTCACTCAGTGGTATCTTTTTTTTTTTTCCCCCTTAGTATTTGTTTATTTGGCTGCACCAGGTCTTAGTTGTGGCATGCGAATTCTTAGGTGCAGCTGTGAGATCTAGTTCCCTTACCAGGGGTCGAACCTGGATCTCCTGCATTGAGAGTGCAGAATCTTAGCCACTGGACTGCCCCCAGTCCCTCCTAGTGGTATCTTTGATGAACTGATGCTCTTCATTTTGAGGTGGTCCAGTTTCTTGTTCTTGTCTTGTGTGGTGGGTGCTCTCAAGTTCTGTTAGGAACCCTTCCTGAGGTCATGACGCACTGTGTTACAAGCTTTGTTTTGCCTTTTGATCTTCAGTTTACCTGGCGTGTTTTTCTTTGTTGTTACGTGTAGGGTTGTTTTTTTTTTTTCACATGACTATCTAGTTTACCAAGCACTATTCATTAAAGACTGCCCTCTTCCTGTCAGAAGGCAGTGGGACCTTTGTTTTAAATCTAGTGTCCATCGTGTGTATGGGTCGCGTTTGGAGCTGTGTTTGTCCTTTCTTCACCAGCACCGCGTGGTCCTGACGACACAGGTTATAAATGGCGCTTCGTGGTAGGGGAGTCTTCCATCATTGTCGTGGATCCCTGCCCTTGTTTCCATATAAAACTTAGAATCACCTTCTCAATTTCCAGAAAAGTAACTCTAGTAGAGTTTTGATTGGGATGGTGTTGAATCTATAGATCAAGATAGAGAGTTAACATCTTCTTACCCAGGAACGTGATTTGTCCCTGCACTTCTGTGATCTTGTTTCTTCCAGAATTTTGTGGTTCTTGGTGGGAACAAGTCTTCGGTTTCCTTCATTAGAGTTACTCCTACATGTTTGGTACTTTTTTGGTGCTCTTGTAAAGAATAGTGCTTCTAAAATGAATCCTTTCCTGATTATTTGTGCCTCGTGCGGGAAATGACTCATCCTTTTGGTCTGATTTTGCACAGAAGTCAAACTGAAAAGTCAGCCGAGTAGCCCAGTGTTGTCCTTGCCTTAGTCATCTCCCCCTACCCCCACCCTGACTTCAAGGTGAGCTGTGGACTGGCAGTTCTCGCTGCTTGGACGAGATGAGAAGAGCAGGGTGGCCTGCTGTATGGCCCGTCTGTCCTCTGGTGCAGGAGGCACACAACCCAGGACCGAGCCAGCCCCACGGACTCATGGGCTTGGCCATCTGTCCCAGCTGCTGGCAGAGCTGTATTCTAATCTTAGGAGAATCAGTTAATCTTTCTGGGCCTCTTCTCAAACAAGGAGATTCATCCTTGTCTGCCTGATGGTACAGGATGCATGAGGACTTGGCACGCTGCGTGTGTGGGGGGAGGGCTCTCCGGTTAGGGCTGAGGCTCCCCTCTGCGTTTCATCTCCCTCTCCCGGGGCTTCAGGCCCGCAGCCAGGTGAGTGTCTGATGCTGGCTGTGCAGTATCAACATGGAAAAGGGATGAGGCCCTTTCGCACAGAGCTGTTAGTGACTCTGTTGTCTGGTAGATAGAGAGCTTTCAGTTTTCAGAGCCAGGATCAAGAGCAGGAATGTTTTATTTGAAGGTAGCTGCCCAGAGTTGACATTACGAAAGAGTGAATTCTCAGTCTTCAGTTACTGGGAGGTGAGGCCTGTGGTTTGCAGTCTGCAGCCTTTAGCTCTCCTGCCAGCTGCACTCCCAGACGTCCATGGCAGTCAGTCACACGGTGGGCCTTGTGTTCTGGGCGCCCCCACATCTGGTTGTGTATCAGGGACACATTCATCCAATGGTAACAGAAAACGTGACTAACAGTGGCTCAAACTGTGAGCTGTTTGTTTTTTTTTCTTTTTTTAAAATAGCAAGAAATTCCAATGTTAGTGGCTGCTGATTAGTTCCTCTGTTCAGCGCTGCCCTCGGAGGCCCCAGGTTCTTCCAGAGTTCCCTGCATCCTTAGCTTCTAGGGTTTTCATCTTGCTTGTGGCCTCATGCTGGATGCTGCAGAAGCCATTTCATCACCTTTGGGTCTGCATTCAGGGCAGTAAGAAGAAGGGGGACGCGGAGCTGACCCTTCTGTCCCTTTCAGCAGGAAAAGCTCTTGCCTCCCCAGAACCTCCTAGATGTTCTATGTGCCAGGGCTCTGCAGCCCAGCTCCTCCCAGCTCCAAGGAGATCCTCATTCGCTGTCAAAGATACAAGTGGGACGGGGACTGGGGACAGGTTAGCCAACAGACACTGCCTGTTGCATCAGGACTTGTTGGGTGGAGGGAATGAAAAGGTCTGACGTTAGAGAAGAATCACCCAGTAAAGCAGGAAAAAGAAAGTTATGTTCAGCCAGGAGCCCTTGGTAAAACACCAAGCCAAGTGGACTGCTTTGTTTGATTCTTTTTTCCATGCTGGTTGCTTTCTTATCCTGTCTTATCCAGCTGGTTGCCACTCTGGCTTCCTTTCCAGTTGGCATAATTCTGTCAACTAACCCCTATTCTTACACTGATTAGTAAACACAAATGATTAGAAGGCCTGTAGGTAAATGAGAATATTGAGCTAACTTTTAGTTCAGAATTTGTGGATATTTTACCTTGTAGCCACTCATTTAATGTCTATGCTTTTTTATCAAAAACACTGACTTTTATCAAAAACACTGTTACTTAAACAGATTGGTCTCCTTGGAAGATGCATGTCACTTAATCCCAATGCAATATAGATAGATAAATCTCATGCACTCTCTCAGCTTTGTATCATATATTATAAACAACCAGCTAGAATGAATAGAGTAACTGGAGTGCCTGAGGAGAGGGCGAAACATGGGGTATTTTAGACCCCTGACTTGAGAATTTGCTCATTGCATGTTGGAAGTTTCTAGGCCTCATTTTCAGAATTCAGGGAACATAATCTCAGTGCCTTGCAGTATTTTGTGGGTTGCTGGTAACTGCAAGGTCTGAGAAGAATCTAAGATTGTGCTCTTTATTATCAGAGAGTGTTCTGTTAAGTAATGCTGGTCTGAGAGCTTGGAATTACTTATTCTGAGTAAGTTTCAGATATTTTCTTCTGATTTATACCTTTTCAAAATAAACTAAAGCAAATTTCAGTAAAGCACAGTCAGAGTTTATGGTTTTTACTGTAGAGTAAATTTTGTGCATGTTTCCAGTATTTTTCTTTTCAGTTGCTTTTGTGTTCTGATGTGGCATTGTTATCAAAAGATTGGGAGTGGGCTGCATGTCTGGTAGACTTTGAGGCTCTTACTAAAGGCAGACAGGGTCGGCTCTGGTCCGTAGGAGTGCTGGTCTTATTTACTTGCCTGCTGGTCCCATAGGATCAAAAAATCTTTCCTGTACCCCTGCCCCCCCCCGCCCGAAGCCTTTAAACCTTTGAGAAGTAAAACAAAGAAGGAAAGGATCTGTGAAACTGGCAATTGATGAAATGTAAGTAGTTGAAAGTGGGATTTTTGAAAATTGTATAAGTATGAAAAGTTTTTAGAGAGACAAATATTAGAAGTGCCCATATGACAGTATCTCCACTCATCTCCCACCTCTTCCCTGGCTCCGAGAGTGCTGCTTTTCTTCATTTTCCTAGGGCACTTTCTGCTCACAAAATGTTTTTGATGTTTCCCTTGGGAAGATGAATTTGTTCCTCTGCTTGCTTGCTTATTTGCTCAAGTGATCTTCAAGAATGAAAATGCCAGGGCCAGAGTTCCCCTGGTGCTTGGCACAGAAATTCCCTTCTGCCTAGAGAGGAGTGAGAAGGGCCCTATCTGTGACCCAGCTTGCTCAGGAGTCTGAGCAGAATTAAGGAGCATCCCTGAATTGATGCAATGGTTTGTCCTGTTGTGTCTTTCTTTTGATTAGGCAAGCTCAGTGAAAGATTAGGTCCACTGAATCAAAGCAAGAATGTGGAAAAAATAATTTGTGAGAAAATGAAGAAGTTACAGTTGCTCAAAATTAAGCTCGTGGAAAAATAGCATTTTTCCCCCCCTCCCCATTAAAGAAGTCTGAAAGGTGGGCTTCTGCCTTCACCCTGCCTGCTCTGTGCCTTCAGCTCCATTCTGTATGGTGGGGGCCCAGGCGCTGTGTTTGGTGTCAGACTCAGGTTGTGTCTTCTGTTGCCCAGGTGGACACCTGTTAACGAGCTATTGGATTAGGATTGTGTGTGCAGGAACCTTCTTACCACCATCCCTTTCTTATTTGTTCCTTGTCTGTTGCCTTCAGCAAGTTAATTAGAACATCTATTAATTGTTAGCTGCTCTCAAAGGATGCAATAGGGACCTTGTATTTGGGGCTGTCGTATAGACTAGGAACTTCTTTCCTTTTGGTTTTTTGTTTCTTTTAACTTTCGTAGTTTTGTTTTCTTTTCATACCTTTATAAAAGTCTTTCATTTTTAAAACGAGAATCTTGTTTCTCTTAGATTCAGAATATTAAACAGACGAACAGTGCTCTAAAAGAAAAACTTGATGGTGGAATAGAACCATACCGACTTCCAGAGGTAAGATTATGTAAATATCATCTTTGAAGTTACACCCGAGTTTATCTGTTTAAGAATTTACTTGTTTAATTTACTTGTTTAAGAATTTACTTGTGTCTCCAGTACATATCTCCTAGAAGGAAGGGTATAGACATCATTTATTATAACCCTAGTTGATGTTAACATTCTGATAGAAGATTGATTAATCCTCATAAGGACATGCCTGTGCCTAAATGTAGTATGCTAACAGGACTCATTTGGATGTCCAGGTCATTCAGAAGTGCAACGCCCGCTGGACCACGGAAGAGCAGCTGCTCGCTGTACAAGGTAGGAAGCTTGTAAACAAGAAGCTCTGCTTGTAAACAGAGAGCTTAGGCAGAGCAGGCGCCTCAGGAGGGAGTTGTGCCCCAGCCTGCTCCCAGCACATCGCTCACCTTTTAACAGACTCCTGTGAGCTTATATTCTTCTAGCGGACATCATATTAGCTGAATTTCTGCATTCCCTTTGGGCTTTGCTTTTTTCCTTTTTTACATCTCACAAGATGTAAAAATTAATCTGGAAGTCTCGATGTCTAAAGGCATATTTCATTTTAGCAGCTGCTTGTTTGATTCTGAGTAGTCAGAAAGGGCAGATTGAGGGTTAGGTCTGTAAGGTTGGAGGTGTTCTAGTCCTGGGACCCTGGAAAGGCCAGTGTGGAATGTCCACAGCACAGGATAGCTGCTGGGTGACCTCAGCCATACCATGTGGTGTGTGGTGAGAAGGTGCAGACCCTACATGACAGGTCATGCAGACTGTGACTGATCTTGCACATGGACCGTGTGACCGGCCTCGCTCGTGGCCCATGTGACCGCTCTCACACACGGACCGTGTGACTACTTTTGCTCGCGGCCTGTGTGACCAGTCTCGCTCGTGGACTGGTCTTGCTTGCGGACCATGTGACCGGTCTCGCACGTGGACCGTGTGACCGATCTTGCACGCGGCCCGTGTGACCGGTCTCGCTCGTGGACTGCCGTGCTGCTCTTCCAGTTGGTTTCTACGCTAAGATAGTGTCTGCTGTTAGGAGGCCCCATGCTGCCTTATCTGGATCAGGGGTGAGTCTCAAGTGTGTGTGTGAGTGTGTGTTTTATTATTTTTCTCTTGTGTTGAAAAAGACACTTTCTTCCATCCTTAGCCATCAGGAAATACGGCCGAGATTTCCAGGCCATCTCAGATGTGATTGGGAACAAATCAGTGGTGCAAGTGAAAAACTTTTTTGTAAATTATCGACGCCGCTTCAACATAGATGAAGTTTTACAAGAATGGGAGGCAGAGCACGGGAAAGAAGAGAATGGTCCCAGTAACCAGAAACCTGTCAAGTCCCCAGACAGCTCCATCAAGGTGCCTGAGGAGGACGACGAGGTGAGTCTGAAGGAGCTGGTCTCTGCAGGATTCATGCTCGACCTCCAGTTACTGTCTTTCTTCACTGATGACCTTTTCCAGCTGTAGAAGTAGATTTAGGCTTCAGCTGTGTCAGTAATGACTCTCACCCATAAATGCTGTAGTATATGTTGACTTTAGTCACTTCTTGGTCACTGTGTACGTTATTCACATTTTAACTCCTGGACAAATTCTTAAGTCCACCCTGCTTTCTCTAGCCACAGAATATTTCACATTATCAGTATTTCCTTAAATACAGTAACCACTTGGCCCTAAGACAGTAAGTTAGAAGTGCCTTGAGGATCAGTCGTGTGAAGTGTATGTCATCCCCCTGTGAGGTGTGTGAGCTCACAGGGGCATCTGCAGGCTCCTGGCGTGTGTCTCCTGCCACACCTCCAGCCTGGCTGCTGTTGGGGGCCACCGGCTGAAGGACTGATGGGGACAAGTCTAGGTCCGGGGTTGCCTGGCATTTCCAGAGTGGAACTGACACTCCTGTGACCTCCTGGGTGGTGGCACTGAGTCTGCTGACCCAGCAGGCAGAGATTGAGGGGAGATTGCTGAGGCTGCAGGGGCTGTCTGCTGCCTGCCTACTTCCTGCATGCTCACCCTTCCCCACAGACAGTGCACAGGGCTAGGGGATGGGAGTACACAACATCCACTTTATTTTTGCACTTGTTCACTGACATAGTAGGCTTCCCTGGTGGCTCAGTTGGTAAAGAATCCACCTGCAATGCAGGAGACCTGGGTTTGATTTCTGGGTCAGGAAGATCCACTGGAGAAGGGATAGGCTACCCACTCCAGTATTCTTGGGCTTCCCTTGTGGCTCAACTGGTAAAGAATCCACCTGCAACGTGGGAGACATGGGTTTGATCCCTGGGTTCAGAAGATCCCCAGAGAAGGGAAAGGCCACCCTCTCCAGTATTCTGGCCTGGAGAATTCTAATGTGAGGATTAATTTACTCATCACTTTATCATCAAAATCTTCCCCAAATGAGGCAGGAAGGACTTGAAGTTACTTCTTTTGTGTTGTTCTGTGACTCTTTGCTCCCAGAGCCTGGCTGCAGAACTTGGAGGCCCCCAACCTGTGTGTGCATGAGCCTTGTGAGGAGGGTGCCCTGAGAGCACAGCTCCGCCAGCCACCCCCAACCCCCGCGTCCATGTGCCAGTTTGAGAAAGGGCCTTGAGGCATCTACACCTGTCAGAAGACGTAGTTTTAAAAGCATACTAATTTTATTAGACTGTTTAGATTTTGCTACCAGAAAATATTTGCAGTTGTGTGCACAGTCTCTAGTACTGGCAGTGTAGGTGGTTCCTTGACTCACACCCGCCCAGCCCAGCCTGCCCACGAACAGGACAGCATAGGAGCAAAAGATGTGTTTTTATCTTGGGGCAGTGACTTTGTCTGACAGCTAGTTGCCCTGTTAACAACAGATTACCTTCCCTGAAGTCCTGGACTCAGTTCAGGAAGCATTGAGAACATGAGGATTACTGGGGAAGGGCCATTAGAACTTGGAGAATGAAAGCTTTCTTCCAGATCTGTTTTCTGACTTAAGGCTCGTGAAGCAGAAATGAGAGGAAGCTCAGATCTCTTCCCTCTTCAGGTTTCATCATAGCCGGCCCCAACAGAGTTAGCATGAAAAATGGGATCGCAGGCTGAGGACCCAGAGTCGTCATCATTCATGATCCGTTGATGTGGCTTAATCTGTCAGCTGACGTTTCCTCCTGTCTTGCTAGCTCAGAAGGCCTGTCCTTCCTTTTCTTTAGTCCCTTTCTTCTTATGCTTCTTAAGGCACCAGGCCTCCTGCTTTGCCGCCTTGGTTTTCCAGTCTCTGTATGTTAGCCCGCAGAAGGAAATTAATCTTTAAGGACCAGCTGCTTCTCTGTGTCCACCAAGGGCCTAAGGGAACTGGCTAATTGTCTGTCTGATCAGTGCTCAGAACTTAGTGTGTTTGTAATTTCTCCATTTCTGTGGAGTCCAGCAGCTAAGAAAGATGTCTGCTGGAGTCCAGCCTGCCCGAGGGTCTTACCTGTTTATGCAGTGCAGACAGATTTGAAAAGTTCATGGCTGTCTGTTAGCTATGGGCTTTCTTCCTTTGGAGCTGAGGAGGCAGAGTAGCCCGCGAGGGTTAAGCGTGTGAGACTCAGGGCTCTCTGGGGAGGGGCGGGCACAAATGGGGTCTGGGGAGGTGTCAGAAAGGCATGGAATGACGCTGAAGGTGACTGGTTTGAAGGTAAACATTCTCACTTAAAAGTGTAGAGAGATTGAGTGTATTACTATTAAGGAGAAATTGATTTCATTAATAACAATTCTCATAAATTGGGATTTCACCTGAAGGCACAGCTGTTTTCAGATTTTGGACTCTAAGCTTGGCTATTTCCTTAGAAATAAGACACCACGGGGGAGCAGCAAGCTCTGAGACCCTTGATGATCTTGAGGCCTAGGTTCAGCAGTCAGTCTTTAAAAATAAGAGTAGAGAATTAGAAAGGCCTGTGAAGTTTAGAAGATCCTGCGATCTTTATGTTGTGGCTGTCTGCTGAACAGGGTGGGTGCCACACATCCCCGCCAGTGGGTGCTGGGACTCCCAGCAGTGCGCCTGCAGGCCCTGTGAGGTGGGCCGCAGTGTTGGGTACCTTCAGCTGACAAGGACCCTGATGACTGGCCCCGGACACACAGCTGGAAGGGCAGAGTGGGGCCTGGAGGTCCAGGCATGTGGCCATGGAGGCCTACCCACCTGCTCACGCGGCCTGGTGCAGCCTCCACCTCCGCGCCCTGGCCTGGGAGCCGCGGGGCCGCTCCAGACCAGAGTCAGCAGTGCGTCCCGGTGACCGGTCTGTGCTTCTGTCTCCTCCTTGCTCAGGCTGCTTCTGTCCTTGACGTCAGATACGCGTCTGCCTCCTGAGACGCTCTGGTGGCCTGAGCGCTTGGTGTGGACGCCTGCATTTTCCAGGATTCAGGTACCTCCAGACTTCACCCAGCCATCCGCATCACAGCTCTGTGGACAAGCAGCTATTACCAAAAAGGCACACACTCGCAGTCCTGGGCTACACCTGCCTTAATTCTCCGCTCGTTCCTCGTGTGGAGCCGCTTCCCCGAGAGTTCTCTGTGTCTCTCGCTCTGCCTCAGTGTGGGGATCCTGTGGCCTGCACGCTCCTGCGACACCGGGCCCGCCACCCCCACGGAGCCCCGGCCCACCTACGGCAGCTCTTCCCCGTTGGCGGCTTTGGAACAAGGAGTCAGTCAGAGGTGCGACTCTGTTCCTGCATGGCCTGCAGTCCCTACTTTGTGCATAATGTACTTTTCAGAATAACTGACCTGTTGGCCTTTTGGGAAGTTTCCTTTGTTCTTTTTTGAGGCATCCACCTAAGTGATATCATGCTTCTTCGGAAATCCTGCATATTGGCGACTGCGTCATAACCTTTAACGTGCCAAACAGCTTGATACAACTCCCCTTTCCCTCAATGTAGGTATAATTATGGTCTATAAATTCACTTGGCTTAAATCTCTCCCCTCTCCTGCCCACGTGGTGGAAAGCTCATTCTCTGCACTGTCCTTGGAGGATCGTGGACCCCAGCACTCGCTGCCTTCAGCATCGTCACCCCAGGACGGGCACCACCCCGTCTCTCCTTCCCCTGCCCGCCCCCAACTCCCAGAGTGTCCGTACACGGTACCTGGTGCTTGTACATTGGGAATTGGTGCCTTCTCCTTTCGGCAACCATGTTTTCAACCCTCTTTTCTGTTTCAGTGTCTTAATTCTTCTTTAAAGTTGATTGCTTGCCAAAGATGACATCACTGAGATGAGGAGATGGGGAGGCCTTGCTGCAGGTGCTTGACAGAGTGCAGACACTCGATGTCACGGTGGGTGGTAATAAAGGGCATGAGGCTGGCTGGCAATGGTCTTCTCAAAGCTCCGTGCTCTTTGAGCGCTGTCCTCTTGGTACGCCTGGCCTCTTGCCCGTCTCTCCACGCAGCCTCTTGTCTGTCACGTGCTGGCCATGCAGGCATCCCCCCTTCAATATTACAGAACAGGCAGGGATGTGCTCGGTCACTGGTTCTAGTGAGTTCAGGTGGGAAGAAACCATCTGCAAAGGGGTATGTGATGCCTTTTGGTTGGGCTGGGAACAAGTACAGACATTTAACAAATGTTCTAAAACTTGCAGAATCACTTTTATTCTCTTGCCAGACCGTGGGCCTGTGGAGGGGCTGAGGGTGGACTGTGCCATGCCTCCTGGTGTGCCCCGTTCCCTGGCCCGTGGTTGGTTCAGTCTGCACTAAATAAGTGGAAGGAGCTTTTTTGTTGTTGGTTTTTGCATCAATGAAGTATTTTTTGTGCTTTCAATACCAAAAAGAAAAAAATTCCAGATGCTTTAAGGCATAAACAATTCTTAAGAATTTGAAATATGCAATTAAAATTTGTTGTTTTGACTCCCACACACCTTGCTTTTTTTTTTCCCCTCGCTTTTTTTTTTTCTCTCTCTTTTTTTTTTTTTTTTAAAGTCAGCTGATTTTCTCTTTAGGAAGAAGGTCAGCAAGACACCTAGAATGTTTGGAATTGTACTTCTTTTTTTGAAATCTGGAGAAAGGTTATCAGGAGGGGAGTGATTCGGGCCTTTTCTGGTGCCCATCCCCTGTCCCTGCACGCAGTGTCTGTGGGTCACGTGAGGGCTGGTGAGGAAGAGCCTCCAAGGAGCTGGGCGCCCCTGCCGCTCCTGCCAGGCGGGCAGCAGTCACAGCGGTCACTCTGCAGGGCCCATTCTGTCTTTGTCCTGAGCCTGCCGCCTAATTGGAACATGGCAGGAAAACACGGGCAAGAGGTGGCAGGAGTTTTGCACGTTGCCGAAAGAGGATGGCAGGCGTGAAGAGGCTTCTGCTGCGTCTGGCCTCTTCTCTAGACCTCCTTCCTCGTTAGAGAAGCAGTGGGCACCTTGCTGCAGCGCTCTCTCTGCCAGCCGTGCTTCCTCTCTTCACCCCCAGGCTCTTTCCCTCGAGAGTCGATCCCGCTTGGCAGTGCTTCCGGGCTGGTGCTGGTCTGTGCTGAGCAGCAGGCACACCAGCAGGGCCAGGCCCGTCTGTGCTCAGACGTCCCCTGACCTGGCTCCTGGCAGCAGGTGGTCTCCAGTCCCGAAGAGTCACGGTGCTGGTGTACTTGCCATCATGGCCACTGAGTTTTGGCTTTCTCGCCTTGGGAAAGGGGTGTGTTATTTTCATTTGCTAGAAGGATAAAAGGTAGTTGTCTTTGCCTGACTGCCTTCGTTGTAGTTTCATGCATAAGATAGCACTGTGTTTTAAACTGTTTCATTACACTGTCTTTGCAATGATGTTGTAAATGCAAGAAATCACTTCCCTTTAGAAGCGAAGTGGTTTGGTGTTATTTATGGGACGACCCTTTTTAACATACCAAGACTTGGGTGCGTCAGCAGGTTGTGTTTGGATGTGTAAGGGTCCATGATGACAGCTGCTTCAGATGCAGTGTTCACTTAAGCTTTGTCTTCTTAAAAATTAGCAATGTGAATGTCATAATTATATATATTTTTTGTGGAAAATTTCTCCTAAGTTATTGTGCAAAATATAGTACCATTGAAGCAAATGATAGTTTACCTTTTAGTTTAGAAATCCTGAAAGATATAAATTGTATTGCATATGCATTAAAAGTTTGTTTTATTTAATTTTATGTAGATGTGTAAAGTGTTAGGTAAACATTTTTTCACTTACTCATTTGAACACCTTGTTACTTGAATATTGTTTTGACTGGTCTGAAACAGTGATGGATTCTGTAGGATCGCTCCGTGAGCAGGAAGCAGCCCCACCTGCTCTTGCTGAGCGGGGAGCCGTGGGGAGGCAGCGCCCAAGTCGGCCGGACCCTGAGGTTAGTGTAAACCGCCTGCCTCCCCGTGTCATCTCCGTGCATCCGTGCCTACCAGACATCATCAGTTCCTCAAGATGGCTTTGGATAGTTTTTAACCTGCCAGATCCTTTGGTGGTCGTAAACCTCTGATCAAAAAATGAGAAAGAAAAAGTAGTTGAGTTTGAAAAGCTTGCTGTTACCACACACCACTCTAAGTGTGCTCGTTGTCACTTTAATTTCAACTATGCCCTATTTTTGTCTTTCTGATTATCAGATTGTACTATTGGTATAATTGCATACCAAAAATAAGCCAAATAGTGCATTACACTAACTGGATCCCTGCTTATATGAGCAAAGGTCGGATGGAGCCAGCTCACCCGAGAGCCTCGTGTTTCTTGTCTAGCCTGATCTAAACTGAGTGACCCCGGATTCAAGCTTGTGATATCAAGTAAGACTTTATCTCAAGTTGACTTGAGGTGGTTAGCTAATTTGAATCTAGTGATCTTGTGCAATGCTCAAAACAAATCCTCTTTCTGCCACTCCCCGGATCTCTGCAGCTTTTCCTTCTTATAGTGAAGCACAATTGCAGTAACGTTACAGTCCAGCGAAGGAAGGTCAGTACAGCCTATGCATGTTGTATGATAATGAGTGTTTACAGCCCTTCTCCTGAACTCAAGTCTGTCCTGGAGCAGGTGGTATTCCATTACGTAGACTTACCAACTTTGCTAAGTGCTTTTTAGATTGCTTAACAATTTTTTCAAGATTTTAAAAGATGTATAAGGTTAAGTTTGCAAATATAATGGAAATGCTGTATATCTTTTGAAGTGATAAAAATCCATGTTGGAATTTTAAAGAAAATATGTTGTAATAATGCTGTTGTAAGTAATATTTTAATGTCTCTTTTTGCCTGTTTTCTATTTCAGCACATTCATTGTGGTGAATGTTCATAGCATTATAATTGCTTAGCCATTGAATGATAACATTTGTTAGTAGAGACTGAAAATTTTATTTGTGAAACTCTGCAGAATTCATTTTTCTATTTCCAATATTTGCTGAAGTTAAATAAAAATTTTCAAGCCATTGATGTAATAAAATATGAAACAAAAGACTGTTCTGACCCACCAGGCCCCATCAAAGCAGCACCCCACCCTGACTGACACCAAGTGGGTTTTCCCTGCCTCTTGCCCGGGGCCTTTGGGTTTCTGAAAGCATCCGTTCCCCAGCACTGCACGCTGTGGGAGCACACAGCCAGCGGTGCTTTTGTTTTTAACCATTAGATCTACCTGAACTACATTTTTTATTTTATAATATATGATGATATTATGGTTGGGATCAAATCAATGGACATGAATTCGTTATGTTTGTGATAGTTGAGAACTTAAGTGTGTAGGTTTGATTAGAGGAATTTTTTTCCTGTTGGTGGTTTTTCTCTTCTTGGCTCCACTGGGCTTTGACTCCTGGCTGCCAGCCTCAGCACAGACTCGGGACTATGACAGAGAAGAGGCGAGATGACTGCTTTTGTTGCCTCTGGTCAGCCCAGTGGACACAGCCCAGATCTCAGCACCTCACTGAGTCACATGAGGACTCTGTGAATGCCCCGTGGCCGTCTCTGTGGTCCTTTCTAGCCAGAATGTAGGATTTGGTTAGATAATGCTTGTATAAAAATCAGCCTTGCCTCACACAACATGTAAAACACGTGGGTCGGCTTGCTCTGTGTGGTGACTTCCCTTAGTGAATGGGGTTTGCGTGATGCTGCCAGGGGGTGGCCCCTGGGAAAGGAGCTCAGAGGCTCAGAGACCTCAGCCCGTGTCTCTGGAGGCGACTCTGGTCCAGACCCAGAGGGAGCCAGTGCCAAGGCCAGAACCTGGGCTTTCCTCCAGGAGACGGAGGGAGACCAAGAGGGTGTGCGGGCGGGGACAGAGGAGGCCACGTTGGCTGCTGGGGTGGGCCCGGTGAGGGCTGCTTGGGCTTCTGATGAAGTTCCCGCCCCTCACTGCGGTCTCTAAGTTCTCCTCCGCGTATGACACTGCTGTGTCCAGGCTCATCGAACTAGAAACACGGTGTCGCCTGCCTCTGACCCCCGCTCTAGGGCCTTCCTCCATTACTACGTCCAGTGACAGCTCAGGCCCCTCCCAGTGTCCTGAGCTGATGCTCTCGCTCCGAATTCATCTTGACCCTGACATGCCTCTTTTCCTGCTTGCTCTCACCGCACATCTCCCAGCCCAAATCAGGGCCCTTTGCTGCTCAAAACGCTCCCTCTGCCTTCCAGAAAAGCCCTTCATTCTGTCTTAAGCCACATCACATGCCTACTGCAGGGCCAATCTCCGTGCTTTTCTCGAAAACGACGCCACACCCCCCTGCAGGGCCCTGAAGTCCTGACCCGCAGCTCAGGCCTCCACCTTCAGCAGAGGAGCCAGTCTCAGGGCCTCTGCCGCTTGCACGTCTCTGCACTTGCTCTTCATAGTGTACCACAGAGAAGCGGCTTTACATTTCCTCTTCTTTTGGGTAGCTGAATGGGTAACCAGCGTGCTTGTTAGAAAAGGCAGACAGTGGGACGTGAGCTCCCCGCCTGTGGCCTCCGGCCACTCGCCCCTTCAGGGAGCCGCGGCTCTGGCGCCTCCTTTGAGAGCGTGTCAGCAGGTGTACAAGCACGCATGCTCACTTGCGCGTGTCACATGCTCAGGTCTCCATGCAGATAACGTGCAGTTGCTTCTCATCAGTATGTGGGGGATTGGTTCTCGGACCCCGCAGATGCCAGCACACAGGGCACAGTCAGGTCTCCCTGGCCACGGGCTCCCCGTCCACAGGTGCAGGGGCCGGCTGCACTGTGTATACTGTTCTTACCTTGCACAGCGGTGCCTTAGTCTTCTAGACCAACCCATGGATAGGAAGTTGCTTCATTCCCTTGCACTGGTTTCATGGTATCCAGTTACGACAGTTAACTGTTTATTTAAACTGTGTCATTTGATAGTGAAGAATCATGTAATATCAGCAGAGTGGAGCCAGCCTATGTCATTTTGCCTACAGGCAAGTGTAGTTGTGGGGATAAATATCTAAGATTGGAACTTGAGTCCAGAAATCGGATCACTCTGACACTTGACACGTAATGCTGTGTTTCTCTCAGAGGGGTTGTACCAGTCTCTTTCCATCGGCCGTGAATGAGGCAGCCTGTTACCCTGTGCCCTTCCTAACACTGTGATAATTAAACGTTTTGATCCGAGGTGTTTTATAAGCTTTTCATGAGATCCAAGGCTGTCATAGTCATCTCTGTGTCCACAACTGGCGATAATAGGCTCGTGGAATAAAGAGCTGGAAGGTCAGCACGTTGAAGAAGAAGAATGAGCACCTGCCAGCTCTTTTGTGCAGGATGAAAGGCCCCATTGTGGTGGCCACCCCCGGAGGGGAGGGGAACTCAGCGGCCGCTGGTTCCTGGGCATCCAGAGACGGAAGAGCTGAGGTTTGGGGTTTTCCAGACACTTTGCTTCTTTCTGAAGCTATTTGCTTTTTTTTTTAATTGCCCAAGGACTGGGGAAAAAATGAATTGGAACTAAAGCTCTGGTGCTGGTACATTAGGAATGAGGTTGGAGAGCGCTCTGTGCAGCCTGATTTTTGGTTCTATGTCGCTGCCCTGCCCCCATAAGGTGCCACACGTGCTGTGCCAGCTGACCAAGGTCCTGGCCGGAGATGCTGCACAGACACCTTCCAGCCGAGACGCCGCAGGCAGTGCTTCTCAGACCTAAGTGAGCCGTGGGGAGAGATGGTCCCACCTGGGGCATTGTTGGAAGGCATCCCTGAGGAGGTGACAGTTGAAGAAGGAGTGACAGCTAGCCTGGCATCCCCGCAGACCCATGGTTTATGTGGGACGTGCCTGTTTCCTCGCCACCCCCTGAAGGGTGTTGGAACTTCCTGTGGCTCCATGGTGATCCCTGTGTCAGTCTGGGTCCCCACCCAAGGCCGAGGCTGGTAAATGGGCGATGCTGCTTGGAGACTGGGAGCAGTCAAGTCACCTGCAGGCACCGCACACAGACTCCCTCCTGCAGGCCTCCCTGTGGCTGTCAGGGTTAGAGGGCAGGAGGTAGGGCTGAACGCTGCCTCGTGACTCTCCAGCTGTGGTTTCTGTCTGGGATTCCCCAGCCTCGGGGCTGGGCAGCTGCTGGTGACCCCTGACCTCAGGCCAACGTCCTGCCCGAGGACAGGTGTTGCTGGAGGGGGCTCCTTGTCCTCCTGCTAAGATTCTTTCATGGAATGAAGTTATTTGGTGGATGGTGGCTCGTGACACTTAACTGATTGAAAAGTAAATCTAGCAGCAGTTAGCTCTTATATTCCACATAATCATGAATAGGAAGTTATTTGTGGTTTTTAGTATTAATTGCTTGATTTGTTGAAGATGGTCTTGGCCTCCAAGGACCAAACATGTCTTGTTTGATGTAATGCACATGGCAGCCTCATGCAAAGGGCCTACCATCCTGGTCTTAGGGGAGACCGAGACTAGGAGAAGAATGCCTTCCCAAGTTAGACGAGTAGAAGGGGCCTCAGTCGGGGCTGGACGTGCCAGAGGCTCTGCTGTCCTGTGTGGCCGCCTCCTCAGGCCCTGGACACGGCCTCAGTCGCTCCCTCAGCCACCTCATCTTTGAAGCAGGGACGATAGCCGTCTGACTTACCCAAGGCAGAGCCCAGAGACGGCTCGGTCCAGCTCAGGGGCCTGCAGAGAGGAGATGCCCGACAGAAGGCTCACCCTTCCCTTCCACAGAGACCCGTTTTCTCAGGAGTATGTGTCGCCTCATCTCCTGCGAGCAGGGGATAAATCAAGTTTTTCACAGTTCATGGGCCTTCAGCCAGATCCCTTGTTTCTCTTCCCAAATCCCCATCTCCAGTCCTGCCCCCAGACCAGTGGCGCTCCAGTGGTTTTGGTGGCATGCTCTTATCAGATGGGAATTTACTGACGAGGCGCCTCCATGTTCATGTACTCATTTGTAGCATTTGTACGGGCAGTGCCTATAATTAGTATGTTCAGAATTAGAAAAGACCCCGAAGCCACTTCCTCCTGTACCCTATATTCTAGACAGCTAACTGACCCTGATGGTGCCTGGCCGTCCCTGCTCCGAGGCTCGGGAGCACTGCGCTGTGAAGGAGGTGCACCCCGTCCCCCGCCCCCGTGTCTGCGGGAGCCGAGGCCGGAGCGCTGCCGTGACGTGCACAGGGTCACTCAGCTGGCAGCTGGTGGGCGCGCCTTGAGACAGCTCCTCGCCAGGCCTCCCGCTGTGGCCGCTGCCGAGTGGCCGAACTGCTGTGCAGAAGGTGAGGGATCCTCTTCAGTTTGGCTGCTCCCAAGGCCGGGCCCATTCTGAGCTCCCCCGTTGCCAACGAGCATGGTCCAGCTCCCAATCTTGAGTCCAGGCCCCAGGGCCAGTGCTAGAGTGTCCTTTCCCGCCTTCAACCTCTGCTGATGCTGGCCGTGGACACTCTTCCTGCAAGGGAACTCATGTCTCTGGGGCTGCTTGTCTAGGACGGACCCTGATTTCCTCGTTGCTGCCATCGCAACAGTTGGTTTCAGATGCCCTGCTGGTCACCGTGCACCTGCCCCTGAACCTGGATAGTGCCCAGGGCTGACTGGACCTGGTGTCCAGTTTCCCTCCTCAGCTAAGGCCTGGGCACCCCCATCTCCCACGGCACCAGGCTGTCCAGAGAGGACTCTGGAAATTTCCCCACCTTGTCCCATTTCAGGCTGCCCAGCCACTGAGGTCCCCCAGGTCCTTCCCGGGGGGTGATCTTTGGCTCCTCTGCAGCCCGGGGCTCTGGGCTCAGGGCCTGGTGGTGCCTGGTAAGTCCTGCCCAGCAGCACCGTGAGGCCCGGGCTTCCGTCAGCGCTCTTCACAGCAGCACTGGGACGTAATTCTGCCCTTCTCTGGCCCTGACCACAGAGGTGGCCCTGATGACCCCTTTCCTCTGACATCGCTGGTAGGAAAGATTCTTGGAGGAGTGGCCCCAGTGAGTCACACCTCTGAGTATCCTCATCACACACTGTCACTCACCCCAACTCTTAGTCGTGGACTTGCTTCACCCCGCAGAACCTTAGCAGTCACAACAGGAAGGTCAGCCTGTGCTTTCTCTTGTAGCTGAACACTCTGCCACCTTATGGAGAAGCTTTGCAACCACCTTCAGTACACACTGAGTGTCCCAGGCAAAAAAGAAAGGGGCAGAGAGGATATTTGAAGAAATAATGGCCAAAAACTTCCCAAGCTTTAGGAAAGACATAGACCTAAACATCCAAGAAGCTCAACCAGCTCCAGGTAAGGTGAAGTCAGAGACCCACACAAAGACACGTTATAATGACTGTCAAAAGCCAAGAGAATCTGGAAAGCAGCAAGAGAACAGAAAAGCAACTCAGCCCACATAAGGGATCCTCAGTAAGATAATGAGAAGTTTTCCCATGAGAAATATCAGAATCCAGAAGGCACAGGGTTGAGCATAACAAAAGGCATACATGAGTGAACATCATGTTCAGTGGTGAAAGAATGAAAGCACCTCCTTCAAGATCAGGAAGAAGGCAAGGATGCCTGCTTTCACCAGTGTAGTACTGGATGTCCTCACCAGAGCAGTTAAGCAATAAAAAGTAGTAAGAGGCATCCAAATTGGACAGGAGGAAGTAATCTCTGTTCATGGATTATATGATTTTATATGTAAAAAATCCTAAAGATTCCACAAAGGAACTTAAAACCAATAAATGCAACAAAGCACCAGGATAAAAAAATCAGCACACAAAAATCGGTCTATAATTTTTATACACTAACAATGAACAATCTGATAAGGAAATTAAGAAAATAATTCCATTTACAGTGGCTTAAAAAAGAATAAAATACTGAGCAATAAATTTAACCAAGGAAGGAATAGGTTTGTACACTGAAAACTACAGAATGTTGCTGCAAGAAATTAAGGAAGACAAAAGACATCCCATGTTCATGGATTGGAAGGCTCAATATTGTTAAGATGTACAGTGAGAACATTTAAGGTCTATTCTTTACAAATTTCAAGTATAGATAATAGGATATTTTTATTCATCAGCTTTTGGCTGTGTCAGATCTTCATGGTGGCTTGAGGGCCTAGTTGCTCCACAGCAGATGGGATTTTAGTTCCCTGACCAGGGATCGAACCTGAGTCCTCCGCACTGCAAGAAGAACTCTTAACCACTAGACCACCATGGAAGTCCCACAATACAGTATTATTATAGAATAGTCACCATGCTGTGCATTAGATCCTCAGAACTTATGAATTAACCTTATAACTGAATATTTGTACCCTTTCCTCCACCCCCATACTACATTCACTTTACACATCACCCTAGACCTGCCCACATGCTCTGCTCTCTGGTCCTCGCATCCTTGCATCGGCTTGTTTGTTACCATGATCATGGACTCATGTGCTGCAGCGGCAGCGACTCCTGGACTCGTGTGGCTCAAGAAACACTCCAGTAATGCTTCACCTCATAGCCAGACTCTGAACCCCTTGCCTCCAGCCCAGAGACTTTCCTGCTGCCGCTGAAGTAGCAAACACAGCAAGATCTTCTCGGTAGCCAAGGCACTGCGACAGGCATTGATGCCCTCTCTGAACTCCAGCCATAGAGGGTGGCTGGACCCAGCCTATTAATTCTTCTCCCTCACACCCTGGACTCTGCGGAGATGTATAGTTTCATACAGCCTCACTGATAATGTATCATGAGGTTGAACAAATCAGTTTGTCCTGAAGCTACGGCTGGTTCAGTAATGGAAGTGAAAGTGCTAGTTGCTCAGTCGTGTCCATGGGATTCTGGACAAGGCAAGAATACTGGAGTGGGTTGCTATTCCTTTCTCCAGGGGATCTTCCTAACCCAGGGAATGAACCGGGGTCTCCTGCAACTGCAGGCAGGTTCTTTATCGTCTGAACCACCAGAGAAGCCCCTGCACCTTCTTAAATTTGCTTTTGCTGCTTTCTTTATTCCTCACTTTCCTTGCCTTGCACTTACTGATAAAGTGCTTTTGCCTCTGGCTCTAGTTTCCAGGGAGGCTGGCAGTCTGCAGTCTTCTGACTTGCCATCCTAGCGAGCATGCCACCGGCTGGGGCGAAGGTGTGCATCTGCAGGACTCATGCTTGCTGGTGACGGGAGCAAACTCTGGCCAAACTAAGCAAGAGAAGGAAACTCTTAAAGGGCCTTAGAAGTTAAAGATAGACTTATTGTTTAACCCAGTAATTCCACTTCTGGATATATGTCCAAAGAATTGAAAGGAAGGTCTTGAAGAAATATTTGTACACCCATGTTTACAACAGCACTATTCATGATAGCCAAAAAGTGGAAGCAACCCAACGTCCTTTGACAGATGAATGGATAAACAAAATGTGTAAAATGAATACTATTAAGTCTCAAAGGGGATCTGAGATGCACTACAGTGTGGAAGTACCTCAAGGACTGTCTTAGTCCACTTGGCTTGCTTATAGCAAAATAACAAACTGGGGAGTTAATTTAAAAAAAAAATGTATTTCTCACAGCCCTAGAAGCTGGGAATTCCAAGATCCAGGCATTACCTGATTTGGTTTTTGATGAAGGCCTCATTCCTGGTTTCTAGATGGCTGTCTGCTGTGTCCTCAAAAATGTCCTCCTAAAATGTTTTATAAGAGCACTAATCTCATTCATAAGGGCTCTACCCTCACGACCTAATTACCTACCTCCCAAAGGCCCCACTTGCAAATACCATCACCTTGTATCAAAATAAGAGTTTTGTGGGAACACAAACATTCATCTATTACAAGGACTTTATGCTAAATGAAATAAGCCACAAAGAGAAAAATACGGTATGATTCCACTTACATGAGTTGTTGAGAATAGGCAAATTCAGAGACAGACGGTGGAAAGTTAGCTCCCAGGTGCTGGAGGAGAGAGGATATTTGTTTCATGGGTATACTGTTGTGATTTTGCAAGGTGAAAGAGTTCTGGAGATGGCTGGTGATGGTTAATGTGAATGTACTTAACACCACTGAACTGTACACATCAAAGTCATTAAGACGGTAAATTTTATGTTACACGTTTTTTACCACTGGAAGTATTGAAGACTTCCAGTCTGATGGTGGAGTAAAGTGGTCAGGCCACATGACCTGCATATAACTATGATAAAATTTGAGTGAAATACTAAAACAAATACATGCCAACTATTTAAAAGAACTGGAGGGCTTCCCTGGTGGCTCAGTGGTAAAGAATCCACCTGTCAATGCAGGAGACACAGGTTTGATCCCTGATCCAGGAAGAGCCTGCATGCAGTGGAGCACCTGAGCACGTGCCCCAGAGCTTGGGAGCCGCAGCTACTGAGCCTGCGTGCCCTAGAGCCCGTGCCCCACAACGAGAGAAACCACCGCAGTGAGAAGCCCATGCGCCGTGACTAGAGAGCAGCCCCCACTTGCTGCAACTAAAGAAAGAGCCTGCACAGCAACGAAGACCCAGCACAGCCGATAAATAAATAATAAAAATAAAAGAACTGCAAAGCACCCCAAAGCAGACAGAAACGAGAGGCGTATTTGTCCTGAAAACCTAACAACCACAAGAGCTAAGAATCGAGAGTTTGTTTTCCTCCCGATGGGGCCGCCCAGGGCCCTCTGCCGTAGTGGAGGAGAACACCTGGAACATCACATCCCTGTCAGCTTCACGTAGCAGAGAACAGAGCTCAGAGCTGCAAGAAAACCCGGACAAACCTCTGGATGTGAGAGAACCACAGAAGGGGTGATGCTAAACACCTGAGTCAACCTGCGGTTCACATCCCTGGCTGACCACAGCTCTACGCGTGTGCTGCGGATGCAGTGGAAAACAGGCAGGAATCTGTCTACTCTTGGAAGGCAGCTACACTAGATGATACTTGGGAGTTTACTGCTTTTTATCTGACTGTGTTCCCCAACTGTGTACAGCATGAGTGGTAGAAAGCTGTAGCCTTACACTTGAGATATCAGAGAATATAACCTGGTGCTGGGAGGAAGCCGAGGGTTTCAGAGGGAATCCTCAGAAGGAAGGAAACCACAAAGCTTCTGAGTGTCAAGTTTACTGAGATCCTTGACTGATGGCCAAACTATGCATGCAGAGGGGAGTATCCCCAGTGGAACAGGGAAAGAAAAGCTGTGACTACAAGCTAAAGAGACCAGCTGCCACACCCTCCCTGGGAGACAGGATTCAGTGTGAATATAGGCAAATTAACTTTCCTCTAAGACAATAACAACAGCAAAAGAGTCATGCTTAGAACACAACAAAGTCTAGAGACACCTGCAGTATGTTGTCTGCGATGTCTAATTTTCAAACAGAAGTTAGACAAGCAAAGAATTGGGAAGATACAGTTCACTGCTAGGAAAAAAAAAAGAGTTGAAATTGACTCCAAGTGGATTCAGATATTGAATTTAGCAAAGACTTCAAAACGTGTTATAAATATGTATCAATAATTAAAGTTAGTTATTTTAATTAGTGAACAGGTAGGAAAACTCAATAGTTAAAAACTATTAAAAATGGAATTTCAAGAGCCAAGCAGTATGATAAGTGAAATTAGAAATTTGTGGGGTTTTTTTGGATGGTTTGAATAGCAGATTAGAGATGGCAGAAGAATGAGTGAACTTCAAGATCAATAAGAATTAACCCCAAAAATGGAGAGAAAAAAGAAGAAAGATGAACAGAGCCTCAGATGGGGGGTGCGATATGAAGGAGCTGACATACATGTAATTGTCTTAGAAGGAAAGGAAGTGGGGAAAGGGATGGATGATATTTTTAAAGAAATAAGGTGAAACCAGCCCAAATTTTGTGGAAAACATTGAAGATACAAGAATCTTAACCTAAAGCAGGTAAAAAAACTCCTCAGAGCATCATAATCCAACTGCCAAAAGCTAAAGATAAAGGAGAAAATCTCAAATATGGTGAGAGAAAAACAACAGGTTATACAAAACAGTTCTCCGGCTGACAGCTGACTTCTCAACAGAAAAAACAAGCCCGAAAATTTTGGAGTGTCATATTCAGTGCTGAACTTTAAAACTATCAAAGCAAAGGCAAAATAAGGACTTTTCTGCAAACAAAAATTGAGGAAATATGTCGCAAGCAGATCTCCACCATAAGAAATGCTAAAGCAAGTTGTTTAGCGTAAATGGAAATGACCTCAAATGACACCTCTGAGCTATGGGTCGGAATGGGTGGCAGTGGGAGTGGTAAATGTGGGTGAAGGGCTAGATCTACCAGTCAACATCCAGTCAGAAGACAGAAACCACTCACAATCTGAGCAGAGAACTTTTAACAAAGAATTACAGGTGGTTAGGGCCTCCCAGGTGGCTCAGTGGTAAAGAATCCATCTGCCAATGCAGGAGACACCGGAGTCTTGGGTTCAATCCCTGGGTCAGGAAGATCCCCTGGAGAAGGGAATGGCAACCCACTGCGGTATTCTTGCCTGAGAATTCCATGGACAGAGCAGCCTGGCGGGCTACAGTCCACGAGGGTCACAAGAGTCAGACATGACTGAGCAACTTAGCAACAACAAAGAGGTGGGTAACAACTAAAATGGATGAGAGAACTTTAAGGATTACAGGAATACAAATGCAGAAAACAGCTCGGGGATAAACTGAGAAGGTGGGATGTCCCCGCTCCCCGCCCCCCCCCCCCCCCCCCCAAGGCTGAGCTTCAGACCTCCGAGGCAGGTGCAGCTGGCAGTGGTGAAGAGCAGGGAGGATCGTGCTGGCTGAAGCTGGGTCCTAGGCTGTGACCATAGTGGCCAGGGAAGCCCGGTGGGCCTCTTGCCAGCTGCTGGCGGCTGCACCGCCGGGGGATGAAAGCCCTGGGCCCCTGGGGGAGGAGCTGGGACTGACTGGCCCTGTGGTGGCCCTCCTGTGCCCTCTATTGACAAAACCTAACATCATCCAGTAGGCAAGAGAGAGCTTCCTGTGATCAGTGCCAGTTCCACAAAGCAGGGCAAAGACGGGTACACGGGGAGCTGAGAGCCAACAAACTGGTAACTGGCACGCCCCCCCCCCCCCTTTTTTTGGCTGTGTTGGGTCTTCATTGCTACACATGGGTTTTCCCTAGTTGTGGCTTGCAGGCTCTAGAGCACGGGCTCAGTATTTGTGGCCCACAGGCTTCGTTGCCTCTTTTTTTTTTTTTTTTCACTTATTTTTATTAGTTGGAGGCTAATTACAATATTGTAGTGGGTTTTGTCATACATTGTCATGAATCAGCCATGGATTTACATGTATTCTCCATCCCGATCCCCCCTCCCACCTCCCTCTCTACCCGATCCTTCTGGGTCTTCCCAGTGCACCAGGCCTGAGCACTTGTCTCATGCATCCAACCTGGGCTGGTGATCTGTTTCACCCTAGATAATATACATGTTTCAATGCTGTTCTCTCAAAACATCTCACCCTCGCCTTCTCCCACAGAGTCCAAAAGTCTGTTCTGTACATCTGTGTCTCTTTTTCTGTTTTGCATATAGGGTTATCATTACCATCTTTCTAAATTCCATATATATGTGTTAGTATGCTGTAATGTTCTTTATCTTTCTGGCTTACTTCACTCTATAATGGGCTCCAGTTTTATCCATCTCATTAGAACTGATTCAAATGTATTCTTTTTAATGGCTGAGTAATATTTCATGGTGTATATGTACCACAGCTTCCTTATCCATTCATCTGCTGATGGGCATCTAGGTTGCTTCCATGTCCTGGCTATTATAGACAGTGCTGCGATGAACATTGGGGTGCATGTGTCTCTTTCAGATCTGGTTTCCTCTGTGTGTATGCCCAGAAGTGTTATTGCTGGGTCATATGGCAGTTCTATTTCCAGTTTTTTAAGAAATCTCCACACTGATCTCCATAGCGGCTGTACTAGTTTGCATTCCCACCAACAGTGTAAGAGGGTTCCCTTTTCTCCACACCCTCTCCAGCATTTATTGCTTGTAGACTTTTGTTTTTGTTTTTTTTTTTTTTTTTAGGATGAAGTAGAATTTTTATTAGTTGGAGGCTAATTACTTTACATCATTACAGTAGTTTTTGTTATACATTGATATGAATTAGCCATGGATTTACATGTACTCCCCATCCCAGTCCCCCCTCCCACCTCCCTCTCCACTCGATCCCTCTGGGTCTTCCCAGTGCACCAGGCCCGAGCACTTGTCTCATGTACCCAACCTGAGCGGGTTATCCGTTTCACCCTAGATAATATACATGTTTCAATGCTGTTCTCTTGAAACATCCCACCCTCGCCTTCTCCCAGAGTCCACAAGTCTGTTCCATACATCTGAGTCTCTTTTTCTGTTTTGCATATAGGGTTATCGTTACCATCTTTCTAAAGTCCATATATATGTGTTAGTATACTGTAATGGTCTTTATCTTTCTGGCTTACTTCGCTCTGTATAATGGGCTCCAGTTTCATCCATCTCATTAGTACTGATTCAAATGAATTCTTTTTAATGGCTGAGCTTGTAGACTTTTGGATAGCAGCCATCCTGACTGGCGTGTAATGGTACCTCATTGTGGTTTTGATTTGCATTTCTCTGATAATGAGTGATGTTGAGCATCTTTTCATGTGTTTGTTAGCCACCTGTATGTCTTCTTTGGAGAAATGTCTGTTTAGTTCTTTGGCCCATTTTTTGATTGGTTCATTTATTTTTCTGGAATTGAGCTGCAGGAGTTGCTTGTATATTTTTGAGATTAATCCTTTGTCTGTTGCTTCGTTTGCTATTATTTTCTCCCAATCTGAGGGCTGTCTTTTCACCTTGCTTATAGTTTCCTTTGTTGTGCAAAAGCTTTTAAGTTTCATTAGGTCCCATTTGTTTATTTTTGCTTTTATTTCCAATATTCTGGGAGGTGGGTCATAGAGGATCCTGCTGTGATTTATGTCAGAAAGTGTTTTGCCTATGTTCTCCTCTAGGAGTTTTATAGTTTCTGGTCTTACATTTAGATCTTTAATCCATTTTGAGTTTATTTTTGTGTATGGTGTTAGAAAGTGTTCTAGTTTCATTCTTTTACAAGTGGTTGACCAGTTTTCCCAGCACCACTTGTTAAAGAGGTTGTCTTTTTTCCATTGTATATCCTTGCCTCCTTTGTTGAAGATAAGGTGTCCATAGGTTCATGGATTTATCTCTGGGCTTTCTATTCTGTTCCATTGATCTATAATTCTGTCTTTGTGCCAGTACCATACTGTCTTGATGACTGTGGCTTTGTAGTATAGTCTGAAGTCAGGCAGGTTGATTCTTCCAGTTCCATTCTTCTCAAGATTACTTTGGCTATTCGAGGTTTTTTGTATTTCCATACAAATTGTGAAATTATTCTAGTTCTGTGAAGAATACCGTTGGTAGCTTGATAGGGATTGCATTGAATCTATAGATTGTTTTGGGTAGTATAGCCATTTTGACAATATTGATTCTTCCAATCCATGAACACGGTATGTTTCTCCATCTGTTTGTGTCCTCTTTGATTTCTTTCATCAGTGTTTTATAGTTTTCTATGTATAGGTCTTTTGTTTCTTTAGGTAGATATACTCCTAAGTATTTTATTCTTTTTGTTGCAATGGTGAATGGTATTGTTTCCTAATTTCTCTGTTTTCTCATTGTTAGTGTATAGGAATGCAAGGGATTTCTGTATGTTAATTTTATATCCTACAACTTTACTATATTCGTTGATTAGCTCTAGTAATTTTCTGGTAGAGTCTTTAGGGTTTTCTATGTAGAAGATCATGTCATCTGCAAACAGCGAGAGTTTCACTTCTTCTTTTCCTATTCCTTTTTCTGCTCTGATTGCTGTGGCCAAAACTTCCAAAACTATGTTGAATAGTAGTGGCGAGAGTGGGCACCCTTGTCTTGTTCCTGATTTTAGGGGAAATGCTTTCAATTTTTCACCATTGAGGGTAATGCTTTCTGTGGGTTTGTCATATATAGCTTTTATTATGTTGAGGTATGTTCCTTCTATTCCTGCTTTCTGGAGAGTTTTAATCATAAATGGGTGTTGAATTTTGTCAAAGGCTTTCTCTGCATCTATTGAGATAATCATATGGTTTTTATCTTTCAATTTGTTAATGTGGTGTATTATATTGATTGATTTGCAGATATTAAAGAATCCTTGCATTCCTGGGATAAAGCCCACTTGGTCATGGTGTATGATTTTTTTAATATGTTGTTGGATTCTGTTTGCTATAATTTTGTTAAGGATTTCTGCATCTATGTTCATCAGTGATATTGGCCTGTAGTTTTCTTTTTTTGTGGCATCTTTGTCTGGTTTTGGAATTAGGGTGATGGTGGCTTCATAGAATGAGTTTGGAAGTTTACCTTCTTCTGCAATTTTCTGGAAGAGTTTGAGTAAGATAGGTGTTAGCTCTTCTCTAAATTTTTGGTAGAATTCTGCTGTGAAGCCATCTGGTCCTGGGCTTTTGTTTGCTGGAAGATTTCTGATTACAGTTTCGATTTCCTTGCTTGTGATGGGTCTGTTAAGATCTTCTATTTCTTTCTGGTTCAGTTTTGGAAAGTTATACTTTTCTAAGAATTTGTCCATTTCTTCCAAGTTGTCCATTTTATTGGCATAGAGCTGCTGGTAGTAGTCTCTTATGATCCTTTGTATTTCAGGTTGTCTGTTGTGATCTCTCCATTTTCGTTTCTAATTTTGTTAATTTGGTTCTTCTCCCTTGTTTCTTAATGAGTCTTGCTAATGGTTTGTCAATTTTGTTTATTTTTTCAAAAGACCAGCTTTTAGCTTTGTTGATTTTTGCTATGGTCTCTTTAGTTTCTTTTGCATTTATTTCTGCCCTAATTCTTAAGATTTCTTTCCTTCTACTAACCCTGGGGTTCTTAATTTCTTCCTTCTCTAGTTGCTTTAGGTGTAGAGTTAGGTTATTTATTTGACTTTTTTCTTGTTTCTTGAGGTAGGCCTGTAATGCTATGAATTTTCCCCTTAGCACTGCTTTTACAGTGTCCCATAGGTTTTGGGTTGTTGTGTTTTCATTTTCATTCATTTCTATGCATATTTTGATTTCTTTTTTGATTTCTTCTATGATTTGTTGGTTATTCAGAAGCATGTTATTTAGCCTCCATATGTTTGAATTTTTAATATTTTTTTTCCTGTAATTGAGATCTAATCTTACTGCACTGTGGTCAGAAAAGATGACTGGAATGATTTCAATTTTTTTAAATTTACCAAGGCTAGATTTATGGCCCAGGATGTGATCTATTCTGGAGAAGGTTCCATGTGCACTTGAGAAAAAGGTGAAGTTGATTGTTTTGGGGTGAAATGTCCTATAGATGTCAATTAGGTCTAGCTGGTCCATTGTGTCATTTAAAGTTTGTGTTTCCTTGTTAATTTTCTGTTTAGTTGATCTATCCATAGTTGTGAGTGGGGTATTAAAGTCTCCCACTATTATTGTGTTACTATTAATTTCCTCTTTCATAGTTGTTAGCATTTGCCTTACATGTTACGGTGCTCCTATGTTGGGTGCATATATATTTATAATTGTTATATCTTCTTGGACTGATCCTTTGATCATAATGTAATGTCCTTCTTTGTCTCTTTTCACAGCCTTTATTTGAAAGTCTATTTTATCTGATATGAGTATTGCGACTCCTGCTTTCTTTTGGTCTCTCTTTGCGTGAAATATTTTTTTCCAGCCCTTCACTTATAGTCTGTATGTGTCCCTTGTTTTGAGGTGGGTCTCTTGTAGACAGCATATATAGGGGTCTTGTTTTTGTATCCATTCAGCCAGTCTTTGTCTTTTGGTTGGGGCATTCAACCCATTTACATTTAAGTAATTACTGGTAGGTATGGTCCCGTTGCCATTTACTTTGTTGTTTTGGGTTCATGTTTATACAAGCTTTCTGTGTTTCCTGTCTAGAGAAGATCCTTTAGCATTTGTTGAAGAGCTGGTTTGGTGGTGCTGAATTCTCTCAGCTTTTGCTTGTCTGTAAAACTTTTGAATTCTCCTTCATATCTGAATGAGATCCTTGCTGGCTACAGTAATCTGGGTTGTAGGTTATTCTCTTTCATTACTTTAAGTATGTCCTGCCATTCCCTTCTGGCCTGAAGGGTTTCTATTGATAGATCAGCTCTTATCCTTATGGGAATCCCTTTGTGTGTTGTTTGTTGTTTCTCTCTTGCTGCTTTTAATATTTGTTCTTTGTGTTTGATCTTTGTTAATTTGATTAATATGTGTCTTGGGGTGTTTCGCCTTGGGTTTATCCTGTTTGGGACTCTCTGGGTTTCTTGGACTTGGGTGGCTATTTCCTTCCCCATTTTAGGGAAGTTTTCAGCTATTATCTCCTCGAGTATTTTCTCATGGCCTTTCTTTTTGTCTTCTTCTCCCGGGACTCCTATGATTCGAATGTTGGGGCGTTTCACATTGTCCCAGAGGTCCCTGAGGTTGTCCTCATTTCTTTTGATTCTTTTTTCTTTTTTCCTCTCTGCTTCATTTATTTCCACCATTTTATCTTCTACCTCACTTATCCTATCTTCTGTCTCTGTTATTCTACTCTTGGTTCCCTCCAGAGTGTTTTTGATCTCATTTATTGCATTATTCATTTTTAATTGACTCTGTTTTATTTCTTCCAGGTCTTTATTAAACATTTCTTGCATCTTCTCAGTCTTTGTCTCCAGGCTATTTATCTGTAACTCCATTTTGTTTTCAAGATTTTGGATCATTTTTATTATCATTATTCTAAATTCTTTTTCAGGTGGATTCCCTATCTCCTCCTCTTTTGTTTGACTTGGTGGGCATTTTTCATGTTCCTTTACCTGTTGGGTATTTCTCTGCCTTTTCCTCTTATTTAGATTGCTGTGTCTGGAGTGGGCTTTCTGTATTCTGGTAGTCTGTGGTTCCTTTTTATTGTGGAGGTTTCATCCAGTGGGTGGGGTTGGACGATTAGCTTGTCAAGGTTTCCTGGTTAGGGAAGCTTGCGTCGGTATTCTGGTGTGTGGAACTGGATTTCTTCTCTCTGGAGTGCAATGGAATGTCCAGTAATGAGTTTTGAGATGGGTCTGTGTGTTAGGTGTGACTTTGGGCAGCCTGTATGTTGATGCTCAGGGCTATGTTCCTGCGTTGCTGGAGAATTTGTGTGGTATGTCTTGCTCTGAAACTTACTGGCTCTTGGGTGGTGGTTGGTTTCAGTGTAGGTATGGAGGCTTTTGGATGGTCTCTTATTAATGTTCCATGTAGTCAGGAGTTTTCTGGTGTTCTCAGGTTTTGGGCTTAAGTCTCCTGGCTCTGGATTTCATTTTTATTCTTCCAGTAGTCTCAAGACTTCTCCAACTATACAGCACTGATAATAAAACTTCTAGGTTAATGGTGAAAAGATTCTCCACCATGAGGGACGCCCAGAGAGGTTCACAGAGTTACATGAAGAATAGGAGAGGGAGGAAGGAGATAGAGGTGAGAAGGAGGAGAAAAAGGGGGACTCAAGAGGAGAGAGACAGATCTACACAGTTGTCTGTTCCCAAAGTGTTCTCCATAGCCCAGATACCCACAGAGATTCACAGAATTGGATTGGGAAGGGAAGGGGAAAGAAGGAAATAGAGGTGTTCTGAGGTAGGAAACGGAGAGTCAAAAGTGGGAGAGAGTAATCAACACACTCCTGAATAAAAATGGGAACTGAATATTGGATTCTTAAATGTCCAAAATTTATATCACATACTGAAAAACAAAGATTAAAAATCTAGAGTAAAAGTTAGACTCTTAAAAATACAATATTAAAAACAAAAACACAAAAAAATTTAGAAATATATATGAAGTTCAGTTTAAAAATAGGGCTTCTCTTTTTTTTTTGCAAGGTTATAGTGAAATGAAAATGAAAATTAAGGAGTAGTAGAGGAGTAATAGAGGACTTTAAAAGAAAATAAGAGAAAAAGAAAAAAAAAGAAAAAAAATTTTTCCTAATTAAAAAAATAGTAAAAATATATGAAAATGAAAGTTAAGGAGTAATGGGGGAGTAATAGGGAATTTTAAAAGAAAATAAAAGAGAAAAAAGAAAAGAAAAAAAATTTTTTTTAATTAAAAAAAAAAAGGTAAAAATATATCTAGGAATTTCTCTGGAGCTGTTGCGGTCAGTTTGGGTTCGGTTCAGTTTCAGATAGCTCCTCGTTCCAGCTTACACTTCTCGATATCTATAGGCCCCTTCTGGTGTAGTCAGTGTTACCTACAGGGATTTTAATCTGTTGCACCAGTCCCTTCTGAAGCGGTTCCCTTTGTTTATTTGGCTTCTGTTTGCCTGTCTCTTCAGTGTCTAATTTCTGCCCTGACACAGGCGGGCAGAGGTGGTCTCTTGTTCAGGTTCGCTAGTTCAGTCGCGATGCTGGGAGGGAGGGGCGCTGCTTTCCCGTCTACGCTGCTCAGGCCCCCGGCTGCTCTATATGGAGCGGGCCCTGCGTTGCGTGCGGACTCGGTTTCGCCTGCGTTTTGTGCCTTCCCCAGCGGAGCAGCTCAGGCGGCCAGGAGCTTGACGGGCGCCCTCTCCCCGGGTGCGGTGCGCCTTCTCCCCTCCGTGGCCCCAGCCTCAGTTTCCGCCCGCACAGGTCGGGTGCGTGCACCTTGTGTTTAGCCGCGACCCTCCTGGCGGATGTCGACCATCCAGAATCTCAGGAAGTCTTTGGTTAGAAACTGGAGGCCTGTTTGCAGTGTGGTAGGGGATGCCGTCTTTGGGGCCAAGTTTGCCCCATTCCCCTCCCCCCTGCCTCCTGCCTCGGTCGGGGCTGGGCCGGTCCGCAGCCGGCTAGCTTTTCTCTGGAATTGCTCAGACCCTTTGTTCTGCGAATGGCGGGCAGTGTGTTCAGGCTGGTTAATTTTCCCTCTCCCTTTTGCAATCCCACAGTTTAAGTTGCTATCTCACAAAAGCTCCCTCCGATTGCCCTCAGGGCACTCAGGCCTGGTCCTTACCCTAAGCAATGCCGCCCGCTCCTCTCCGTTACGCCTCCACTTGCTGGTGGCGGATGCGGGCGTGTGGGGTACTTTTCTGCTGGGAGTTGCTTTTAGGCACGTAATCTGTGGGTTTTATTTATTTTTCCTCCCAGTTAGGTTGCCCTCCAAGATTCGAAAACTTCCCCCAGACCCGCCAGAGCGAGGGTTTCCTGGTGTTTGGAAACTTCCTCTATTAAGACTCCCTTCCCGGGACAGGTCTCCATCCCTAGCTCTTTTGTCTCTCTTTTTATCTTTTGTCTTTTGTCCTACCTCCTTTCGAAGACGATGGGCTGCTTTTCTGGGCGCCTGATGTCTTCTGCTAGCGATCAGAAGTTGTTTTCTGGAGTTTGCTCTGTGTTCAATTGTTCTTTCGATGAATTTGTGGGGGAGAAAGTGGTCTCCCCGTCCTATTCCTCTGCCATCTTGGCTCCTTCCCCCCTTCGTTGCCTCTTGACACGTGTAATCTTCCTGTACCAGGGAGCAAACCTGTGCTCCCGTCATTGGCAGGTGGATTGTTAATCCCTGGACCACTAGGGAAGCCCCTGGCACACTGCTTTTCTTAATTCCTTTCTTTAAGAATGTATTTATTTGGTTGCACCAGGTCTTAAATGTGGCAGGTGGAATCTTCTGGTTATGGTGTGTTAAATCTTAGTTGTCACATGTGGGATCTAGTTCCATGATCAGGGTTTGAACCCGGGTCCTCTGTATTGGAAGCACAGAGTCTTAAGCAGTGGACCACCAGGGAAGTCCCTCTTAATTCCTTTTAGAAATGTTATACACAGTGTGGGCTTCCCTGATAGTTCAGCTGGTAAAGAATCCACCTGCAATGCAGGAGACCTGGGTTTGATTCCTGGGTTGGGAAGATCCCCTGGAGAAGGGAACAGGTTTCCCACTCCAGTATTCTTTTTTTTTTTTTTTTTCTCTCACTCCAGTATTCTGGCCTGGAGAATTCCATGCACTGTATAGTCCATGGGGTCGCAGAGAGTCGGACACAACTGAGCAACTTTCACTTTCACTTCTTTCATACACAGCATTGTGCTTATGACATAAATGCGATATAGATGGCAGAGTGAATAGAGAGGCACGTGGTTGTATTTTACCTAAAGGAATCCAATACCAATCATGTGCAGATTGGGACACATTAAAACGTGTACTTCATCTCTAGAGCAATCAGTGAAGGGCAGTATATGCAAAGACAGAGCTGGAAATCCAATAGGAAAATTATGGGATTTGAAGAAATATTGTGTTAACACAAAAGAAGGACTGGAAAGAGAAACCAAAAGGGATAAATAGTAAGTTAGTAGATCTAAATCTAACCTAACTGCAACTGAAATTCTGTGTAGATAGAATAAAACTCTAATTACAAGGTATGTACTATTGTACTAGATCAATGCAAAGAAATAGAGGAAAACAATAGAATGGGAAAGACTAGAGATCTCTTCAAGAAAATTAGAGCTACCAAGGGAACATCTCATGCAAAGATGGGCTCAATAAAAGATAGAAATGGTAATGGACCTAACAGAAGCAGAAGATATTAAGAAGAGGTAGCAAGAATACACAGAAGAACTGTACAAAAAAGATCTTCATGACCCAGATAATCATGATAGTGTGATCATTCACACTCACCTAGAGCCAGACATCCTGGAATGTAAGGTCAAGTGGGCCTTAGGAAGCATCGCTATGAACAAAGCTAGTGGAGGTGATGGAATTCCAGTTGAGCTATTTCAAATCCTAAAAGATGATGCTGTGAAAGTGCTGCACTCAATATGTCAGCAAATTTGGAAAACTCAGCCGTGGCCAAGGACTGGAAAAGATTAGTTTTCATTCCAATCCCAAAGAAAGGCAATGCCAAAGAATGCTCAAACTGCCACACAATTGCACTCATCTCACACGCTAGTAAAGTAATGCTCAAAATTCTCCAAGCCAAGCTTCAGCAATACATGAACCATGAGCTTCCAGATATTCAAGCTGGTTTTAGAAAAGGCAGAGGAACCAGAGATCAAATTGCCAACATCTGCTGGATCATTGAGAAAGCAAGAGAGTTCCAGAAAAACATCTACTTCTGCTTTATTGACTATGCCAAAACCTTTGACTGTGTGGATCACAATAAACTGTGGGAAATTCTGAAGAAGATGGGAATACCAGACCACTGACCTGCCTCTTGAGAAACCTGTATGCAGGTCAGGAAACAACAGTTAGAACTGGACATGGAACAACAGACTGGTTCCAAATAGGAAAAGGAGTATGTCAAGGCTGTATGTTGTCACCCTGCTTATTTAACTTATATGCAGAGTAGATCATGAGAAACGCTGGGCTGGATGAAGCACAAGCTGGTATCAAGATTCCCAGAGAAATATCAATAACCTCAGATATGCAGATGACACCACCCTTATGGCAGAAAGTGAAGAAGAACTAAAGAGCCTCTTGATGAAAGTGAAAGAGGAGAGTGAAAAATTTAGCTTAAAGCTCAACAGTCAGAAAACTAAGATCATGGCATCCAGTCCCATCACTTCATGGCAAATAGATGGGAGACAGTGGAAACAGTGGCTGATTTTATTTTGGGGGGCTCCAAAATCACTGCAGATGGTGATTGCAGCCATGAAATTAAAAGATGCTTACTCCTTGGAAGAAAAGTTATGACCAACCTAGATAGCATATTAAAAAGCAGAGACATTACTTTGCCAACAAAGGTCCATCTGGTCAAGGCTATGGTTTTTCCAGTGGTCATGTATGGATGTGAGAGTTGGACTATAAAGAAAGCTGAGCGCCAAAGAATTGATGCTTTTGAACTGGTGTTGAAGAAGACTCTTGAAAGTCCCTTGGACTGCAGGGAGATCCAACCAGTCCATCCTAAAGGAAATCAGTCCTGGGTGTTCATTGGAAGGACTGATGTTGAAGCTGAAACTCCAATACTTTGGCCACTTGATGTGAAGAGCTGACTCGTTTGAAAAGACCCTGATTCTGGGAAAGATTGAGGGCAGGAGGAGAAGGGGACGACGGAGGATGAGATGGTTGGATGGCATCACCAACTCAGTGGACATGGGTTTGGGTGGACTCTGGCAGTTGGTGATGGACAGGGAGGCCTGGTGTGCTGCGGTTCATGGGGTCGCAAAGAGTGGATGTGACTTGAGAGACAACTGAAGTGAACTAGATAAAAAAACAAGATTCAACTCTGTGCTATCTACAAGAGATGCACTTTATACACAAAAGCACAGATTGGCAGTAAGTAAAAGTGTGGAAAAGGAGATACAGACTGACCTCAGAGATACTGTGGGTTCAATTCCAGATCAACTGCAATAAGACAAATAACACAGTAAAGCAAATCATGGGAGGTTTTTTATTTCCCAGGGCATATAGAAGTGGTCTATACGGGGGGAAGGGTTAGTTAAGGAGTTTGGGAAGGTCATATACACACTGTTGTATTCAAAATGGATAACCAACAAGGGGGCTATCCTGGTGGCTCAGACGGTAAAGAATCTGCCTGCAATGCAGGAGACCTGGGTTTGATCCCTGAGTTGGGAAGATAACCTGGAGAAGGAAATGACAACCCACTCGAGTATTCTTTCGTGGAGAATCCCCGTGGACAGAGGAGTCTGGCGGACTACAGTCCATGGGTCGCAAAGAGTCGGACACGACTGAGCAACTAAGAACAGCACAGCCAGCAAGGACCGACCGTATAGCACACGGAACTCTGCTCGATGTTTTGTGCCAGCTTGGATGGGAGGGGGGTTTTGGGGAAGAACAGACATGTGTTTATGTATGACTGAGTCCGCACCTGTTTACCTGAAACTACCACAATATTGTTAATCAGATATATACCCCAATACAGAATAAAATGGCTTAAAGTTTGGGGGAAAGAAGTTGTATTTACACTGCACTAATCTATTAACTGTGCAATAGCATTATCTAAAATACAGTGTACATACCTTAATTTTGAAAATGCCTTATTGCCCCCCAAAATAAGCTAACAATCATCTGTCAATACTGTGTTGCCACAAACCCTCAATTTGTAAAAATTCCAATATCTGCAAAGCACAATAACGTGGGTACGCCTGTACCTTGCAAGCAGCCTAGGAAAGCTAGAGAGATTGTGTTTATATCACACAAAATAGACTTTAAGGCAAAGCATATTATTAGAGGCAAAGAGGGACAATTCTTACATCATCTTCCTGATGAAAGGGTCAGTTCATCAGGAAGACATAAAGTTGTAAGCGGTTATACACCTGAAAGCAGCTTCCCAACATGGGACGTGAAGTCTGATGACGAGAGGGCGGAGACAGGTCTGTAATTGCAGCTGGAGACTTGAACCCCCTGCTCACCAGACTGAGAACGGCTGGGTGTGTAAGTGACGCAGGACTCGCGGAAGAGGATTGGCAAGCCCACAGAGCCTGCGAGGGGCTGAGAACCCGGCCAGGAGGCCCTGCTGCTGGGAACTGCCCCCACCGACATCACAACCTAGAAGCACCTCCGTGGGGACCCCGCTGCCTTGGCTCCTGGGCAGCGACCCCCGCGGGCTGCACCCACCGCGGCCACTGAGGCCAACCCCCGGACTTGGAGCCACCTGGGCCCTGATACCTCCCCAGCCCTGGCTCATCCTGCCACCCGCCTCCAGCCTATCCCCTGAGCCCCCGACCCCCACCCCGAGCCTGTGCCCTGCCAGTGAGTTACTGAGACCGGAGTTTGGAGAGTCCAGCAGCGGGACGTGCTGAGGAGGGATTTCAGCCCAGGCCGGGTCCCTCCAGGGCCTCTGACCCGGGGGCCTCCCTCCCCACCACCCCCCTGTCAGGACGCGGTCCTCTGTGGGCCTCTAAGGCCCCCGTCTCTGGGACCTGGCTGTGAGGCCGGGTGGATGCAGCCTGGACGGGCAGAAACCTGAGTCTCCACGGCTGGCCAGGGAGGGCGTCTGCTTCCAGGGAGAGGTCCTGGCAGGAGGCGGAAGAAGGCGTCTAGAGGAGTCCCCGTGCGTTGTCCACCCTCTTCCCCCGAGGGCAGCTGTGCGGGGAACCCAGCCCCACGCCTGGGCAAGGGTTTGGATGGTAGTGGCATCAAGGTCTGGGGGAAGGAGCTGCCAGGACGGGGGCTTCGCCTCCATACCTGGGGGGAGGCTGGTTCTGGAAGGGCCCCCGGAAGGCAGTGCAGCAGCTCAGTGCTGGGTTGGGGGGGCAGCACCTGCTGGACATGGTTTCGGCAGAGACGCGGGCCCACCCGGCTCCCTGGGGAGGGACCTGAGGCCTACACGGTGGACACAGGCCTCCAAGGGGTTGCCTGGCTGTGGGGTGAACCCACCAAGATCTTGGGCTCCAGGAACTTCCAGAAGCACCCTTGGAGGCTCCATGTAGGGGGTGAGGAGGGGTGCACAGTGCCTTTGGGGCCCTTGCCATCCCCAAGACCCCCCCAGCAGGATGGGGGTGCAAAGTCCCCCAGAAGCCACTGTGGCGGCTCTCGGGGGGGGCCCAGGGACCCCAGGAGAAGTCTGGGGTGAATCTCTGCCCTGCCCTCAGCCCACCCTTGAGGGACATCAGCTGCGGGTGGCAGCCCCGAACGCTGAGGGGAGGGGCCGCTGGGGGAAGCCAAGTGCCCTTGTGCCGCTGTGCCCCCGAGGGCCCTCCATCCCTCCTGGACTGGCGGCCTTTGCAGCCTGGGCCCTGGGCGTGCAGGCGTGGGGCTGGGTCTCCAGGGCAGGGGGCTTCAGTGGAAGAGGGCGGATGGACCCTCTCCTCCTCCTTCCACCTGGACCTCTCCTGGGAAGTGGGCTGGGAGATCTGGCGGGGACTCAAGCCAAGGGGCCTGGCCAGTCAGGAGAGGGGGCGAGGGCTGGGTCCCGGGGAATGCCTGGGCCTCTCGGGGGTGTGCACCCCGCTGCCACCAGCAGGGCAGTGGCCTGTTGGGGTGTCCCAGGCCCCAGGTGAGGAGGCAGACAGTGAGAGCAGTCTCAAGGGGGTCCCTGAAAGATGGGCGCCGCCCAGGCCTGGTCCCTGAGCCTAGGCAGACGCTTCCTGACAGCCACCAAGCATACACGCCGTGCCCTGGGACAGAGCTAGCCCTGTCTGTCTGCTCAGGAGGCCTTGGCCGGGGCAGGGGAGGTGGTGAGGGCTGTTCTCTTGGTCCGCTCAGGACTGCAGGGGCCACCGTCTTCCTGGGGCCCAGACGGACCAGCTCGGTCACCTGAAGTGCCCGCTGGCAGGACGCCTTCTGTGAGGGCCAGGCCCTTCTGGGAGGCCTCGGGGGCAGGGGGCCACTGCTTCTCCCCGCCCCTCCAGCCTGTCTGTCCCTCTGCCCTGGCCAGGGTCTGCTGCAGACAGGGAGCCCACGCCTGCTGGCTGCAGCCTGGGAGTGTGCCCCCTGCTGCGGGCAGCTTGCCCGGTGCAGGGAGTGCCCCGCGTGACCGGCTGCGTGGGGACGCGTGTGTGTGCTGTGGGTGGATTTGCCACCTGGAGGGAGGGCGGCGGTCTTGTGGGGACAGGGCTGGGCTGTGGGCACCCTCTCAAAGCCCAGATTAGCCTTGCGAGTCATCAGCTTCTCCAGGGGGCACATGGGATTCTCCTGACTCCAAATCTGCACCTCCTGGTGATGGGCCAGGGGGCAGCACCCCAGCCCACGCCCTGCCCTGGCCGCATACCTGCCCCGGCTCCTAGGTGCCAGGCCACAGTGCTCCAAACCCAGGCCACGGAGCCAGGCATGCCCTCTGGCCACGCCGGGAATAGTCCTGGGGCGCGGTATTTTGAAGACATGAGCTGAACAGCAAAGACTGTGGGCTGGCCCTCCACTCTGGCGTCTGGCGCCCTGGCTGCTGTATTTTGGTGACCAAACCATTTTAGCCTCCAGAACGTGTTGCTTCCCAGAAGTTCTGGATGGGAACGCTGTCCAGCGGTAGCTTATTCTTATCAGTGGAGCGGGGACCCCAGGCAGGCTGGGTAGGTGCCGGCCCCGTCTCCTCTGCGCTGTGAATCATGCCCAGCTCGCATCCGCCTTTCCCACCCTGGCCGGGGAGACGTTGCCCACGGGGGACCAGGTCCTCCCTTGACCCCTGAGCCGGCTGGCAGGCTCAGCTGCCCGCTCCCTGCAGCCCCCCATTCCCATTCCCCTATGAGGACAGGCTCATGGTCCCTGAGGGCAGGTGAGGAGAGGCACCCTGAGAGTGCAGACGCCCCAGTCTCACACGGCCAGGGCCCCCAGCACTGGCTTCGCTTTGGAGCTGTGCTTGGCCCTCAAGCTGGAGGGCCTGTCCTGTCAGTGTTGTCTGTTGATTCTGGGTCTGCTCAGCCGCAAATATTCACGTATCACAAACCACGTTCCCTGCTGTTTGCCGGCTCATTCAGGCAAACCCCAGAACGTTTTGCCTGCACGCTTGCCCTGGATGGTGGACAGGGAGAGGGCCCGTTCTCTGCCCGTTCTGGGAAAACACGTGCCACTTACTAGGAACTGCCTGCTTCCAGGGCCCTGCAGGACGAGGGCCCCTGGGGATGGCCCGATCCCTGCTCCCTCGTCCCCCGTGCAGCTTGGCTCCCCGACCTGGGGTCCCGCCGCCAGGCTTCTTCTCTGCTGCAACCGGAGGGCGACCCCCCACCCCCACCCCGAGAGGTGCTGGCAGCCTGTGCCCACCACGCTGGGGCCTGTTCTCATCCTACCCCCTGCCGGGCGGCCAGGAGGAGTGGGTTCAGGGGCAAGGCCCCAGCTATTTGTAGCATCTCGGGCTCCGAGGCTGCTGTAAACACTGTCCCAGCCTCTCTGGGCCCCAGAGACCTCTCTGCCCGCAGCAGCACTCGGCCCTGCATCCCCCAGCTCCCGGGTCAGTGATGTCTTCTGCAGAGCTGGGCATCAGGGCCCAGCCAGCGTCTGGACCAGGCTGCACCTCAAGGCTGCAAGTGCCGCAGAGCCTGACCTGGAGTTGCTGTGAGAGGAGCAGGCTGGGACTTCCCTACCGAGCCAGCGGGTGAGGCTCTGTTTCCACTGAAGGTGGCACGGGCTCTATGCCTGGTCAGGGAAGTTCCACAGACCGCACACAAAAAATGTGGCTAAAAATAAACAAAATTAAAACCCATTAAAAAAAACACAATCTTCAAAAAAAAGGCAGAATGGTTTCCTTAGGAGCTCAGTGGTAAAGAATCCAGTTGCCAGTGCTGGGGACACAGGCTTGGTCCCTGCTCTCGAGCCCGGAGCCACGGCTGCTGAAGCCTGTGCTCCACGGCTAGAGAAACCACCGCAGTGAGATGCCCTCACGCTGCACCAAAGAGGAGCTCCTGCCGGACGCAACTCAAGAAACGCCCACACACAGCTACGAAGACCCAGCATGGCTGAAACTAATTAATCCATTAATTAATTAAAAAAAAAAAACTCAGGGCCCTGTGCGCCAGCTGCCCGCATCCCATGCTGCTAACCATTGCACCCGTGCACCGTGCCCGCCATAAGCAGCCGTGTTGGGCCTCCACAGGGACAGTGCTGGCTCTCACCCATTCTGCATACCCTCCTTGGCATGCTGGTGTGTCACGATTTATCGCAACAACCCAGGTGGCAACTGGTAGGTGCCAGTCCCGGGGGCTGGACCCAGGGGAGGGGGAGCAGTGAGGTGTGTGACTGCCCTGGGGTGAAAGTGAAAGACACTCAGTTGTGTCCGATTCTCTGTGACCCCATGGACTGTGTAGTCCACGGAATTCTCCAGGCTGGAATACTGGAGTGGGTAGCTGTTCCCTTCTCTAGGGGGTCTTCCTAACCCAGGGATCGAACCCAGCTCTCCCGCATTGCGGGCAGATTCTTTACCAGCTAAGCCACAAGGGAAGCCCAAGGATACTGGAGTGGGTAGCCTATCCCTTCTCCAGGAGATCTTCCCGACCCAGGAATCGAACTGGGGTCTCCTGCATTGCAGGCGGATTCTTTACCACCTGAGCTATCAGGGAAGCGCATCCCAAAGCCTCAGCGGCGCCTGCGTGGAGCAGGGCCCCTCCACTGCGGTCGGCTTTCTGAATGCCCAGAGCTGGCCGGAGCTGACCTCTCTGTGAGCTACTTACCCGCTGGCAACACCTTTCCCACTAATCGGCGCGTGTTCTCCTAGAGCGGGTAGGGGGAAGGGCCCTCTCCCTGTCCACGATCCAGGGGGCGAGCATGTAGGCAGGATGTTCTGGGGTTTGCTTGAATGAGCCGGCAAACAGCAGGGAACGTGGCTTGAGATACATGAATGTTTGTGGCTGTGCATACCTGGAATCAACAAATGATAATCAGCAAATCAACAAAAATTACACCAACAATCAACAAATAAGAATACACCAGGCATCCACAAATACCAAGAGTGAGCCTCCGCATTCCGGCATTCCTCAGCTTCCGTGTCTTGCCCTGGAGTTTGCAGGGCCCAGCACCCTGTGGTCACAGCCCAGGCCTTACCGGGCTCAGTTGTCCGAACTCCGGAGGTGGCCGTGCAGTATTTTATGCCCCCTTGTGGGTGAGAAGGTTGGGGCTCAGAGAGGTCCCGGGCCACAGTGAGTGCCTGGGAAGCAGAAGTTGAAAAAGAGCTTGAGAGCAAGCAGTTCTGTCTAGGGGATCCCGGGGGGTGGGGGGAGCCCACGGGCAGAGAGAAGGCCCTGTCGTCCCGGGGGCTCCCGGGGCCCAGGCTGCTGTGGACGCCCAGAAAGCGTGCGTCACACACCTCGGGATGGCTGGTCAGAAGGAGGGGAGGCTGGTTTTATCCAGTGGCTCCTGGTCCAGTTGGTTGAGGGTCACCCCTGGGGGGGTTAACACTGCAGCACTTTCTACTGGGAGGGGCAAGGTGGTCTTCCTGGCTTCTGAGAAACCTGTGACCCCTGGCGCCAGAGATCTGTGACCAGCTGGGGCGGGCCTGACACAGGACCTGGCCTCGCCCGGCACTGTCCACCGGGGCTGTGTAGAAACTGAGGTTCAGGACAGGGACACCCAGAAAACACGTCAGATCTGGGCCTTGGGGCCTGGCCCAGGTGGCCTGGAAAAGACGGCCATGACAATGACAAGGAGGTCTGCTCCTACAAATGCCCGGGGGGCTAAAGATCAGCAAAGCCCTTTGCTTTTCAGTACCAGGGCCCTGCAGAACTGGCTCTGCAGGGAGCTGCCTGCCCAGGACTCAGAGACCCCCTGAGACCTGGTCTCCCGTGAGCAGAAACAAGGAAGAGGCCACGGGTGACCTGCTCAGAGGAGGACAGACATCCCAGCGCAGCTCTAAAAGGGGCCAAACCGGGAGAGGAATCGGGGGGCTGGGGGGTCAGGGCTCCTGGAGGGCTCTGACGTGCAGTCACTGAGACCCCAGCAGCCCGTCGTGGGGTTGTTAGGGGCCAGGAAGACAGACCAAGCCCATCTCCAAGTGTCTGCTTTGATGCTGTGTGTACTTGCTGAGTCGGGAGCTTGCCCTTGAGCTCGGCTCACTGCTGGGGCCGCTGGTAATGTGCGCTCAGACCTCAGCTCCAGGGTTCAGGTGCTGTGTGACCCTGGCTGGGTTACTTCCCCTCTCTGGGCCTCATCGTTCTCCTCTCTAAAACAGAATTGATGCTAGCTCCTGTGGGGCGGCAGTGAGGATCAAGTGAGGTGATTCTGAGGTGCGCTCAGAGAGCTGGGCCCAGCAGCAGGGGAGGGGCAGCCTCTATTGTAATTATTTTATTATGATTAATGGTGTCCCCTGGGCAGAGGCTCTTCCTTCGCAGATGCACGTTAAGGCTTCTCTGGGACCCAGGCTCAGGGGCTCCCATGTCCCCTCCTGGTCCCTCACCACTCCCCTCCTTCCCCACGAGGGTCTGAATCGGGAAGAGCCACCTCGGCCAAGGCTGAGGCCACCACCGAGGACCACGTCTTCCTTCTCCAGGGACTGGGGGCAGGGCTGGAGGGTGGGGTGCGGGCTGAGGGGGGAGGGGAGTTGGGGTGCCCCAGGGTGTCGATGGGGTTGGGGGCCAGGGTAAGCAACCGGTGCACATCTAGGGTATGGGGACAGTTCTTTTTTTAAAAAAGTTTATTTGGCTGCTCCAGGTCCTAGTTGCAGCATGTGGAATCTAGTTCTCTGACCAGGGATGGGACCGAGGCCCCCGGCATTGGGAGCACGGAGTCCTAGCCACTGGACCACCAGGGAAGTCCCGGGAGGGTTCTTTTAACCCAGGGACAAATTAGGAAAATTGAGCATTCATGGTTTTTCTCCCAATTCAAGATGAAAATAACTTTACTGAGACCCACAGGCAAAAATCGTCCAGACAGATCTGAGATACTGTGGGTTCTGTTCCAGACCACAACCGTAACGCAAATGCCACCATGAAGGGACTCCCGTGAATTCCCTGGCTCCCCAGTGCATATAGAAGTTATGTTCACACTAGGGTGTAGTCTGTTAATATGGAGCAATAAATAGCATTATGTCTAAAAGAAGCACATGCCTTTATTAAAAAATACTTCACTGCTAAAAAGTTCTACACCATCGCCTGAGCCTGTGGGGAGTCACACTGAAGATCACTGAGCACAGGTCACCGAACAAATGATAATGGAAAGCCGGAACTATTCCGGAATTAGCGAAACTGTGACACAGACACACGAGGTGAGCAAATGCCGTTGGCAGAAGGGTGCCGACAGGCCTGCCCGAGGCAGAGTGGCCACAAACCTCGATTTGTAAAAAACGCAGCTTCTGCAAAGTGCAATCAATGAGGCGCGCCCCTCAGTTCAGTTCAGTTCAGTCGCTCAGTCATGAAAGTTATGACCAACCTAGACAGCATATTAAAAAGCAGAGACATTACTTTGCCAACAAAGGTCCATCTGGTCAAGGCTATGGTTTTTCCAGTGGTCATGCATGGATGTGAGACTTGGACTAGAGAGAAAGCTGAGTGCAGAAGAATTGATGCTTTTGAACCGTGGTGTTGGAGAAGACTCTTGAGAGTCCCTTGGACTGCAAGGAGATCCAATCAGTCCATCCTAATGGAGATCAGTCCTAGGTGTTCATTGGAAGGACTGATGCTGAGGCTGAAACTCCAATACTTTGGCCACCTGATGTGAAGAGCTGACTCATTTGAAAAGACCCTGATGCTGAGAGGGATTGGAGGCAGGAGAAGAAGTGGACGACAGAGGATGAGATGGCTGGATGGCATCACCAACTCTGGACATGAGTTTGAGTAATCTCCGGGAGTTGGTGATGGACAGGGAGGCCTGGCGTGCCGTGATTCATGGGGCTGCAAAGAGTCAGACAGGACTGAGTGACTGAACTGACCCCTTCCCCAGGGCTCTTTCAGAGCACCCAAAGGAAAGCGATCACTGCACACCAATCAGTTAGAGTGCATCCCTTTGCCGTGTGTGGGTCTACGATGTCTGCACTGAGAATGGAGCCTGCTCAGACCTCTGACCTTGTGTGGTTCACACACGGGGCTGCCCCAGAAAGGTTCCTGCTGTCCTTGTCCTGCTCTTGCTGGGAAGCGTTCAGCTCATGTGCTCATTTAACAGGGCGGTTTGGATCATGTGAGCATCACCCACAGACAACCTCTGGGTTCCTCCCTGCAGGCCCTCCCCTCCTCCAGGGATCTTCTCCCAGCCCCAGGCTCAGCCAGGCTTCACCTCCAAAAAGCCTCCAGGACCCTGGGCATTCCTGGAGGGCCTCATCCTGTCTGATTGGTGATTTTACCTCCGCTCGGGGCGGGGAAGTCATCTGGCGAAGGTCTCGGGTCTGTGTACTGCAGGGACCTGGGTGCTGATGGCCCCCCTCATGGCCCTGCCTGCACGGAGCCTGACCCCCACACGTCCTGGGAGGGACACCGCTGGAGGGACACGCTGTCCTGGAAACTCACTTTTCTGCTGTTCCCCAGCACCTGGCCCTGCCCAGCCCTTCTCGCACGGTCTGTGACTTCTCCTGAGCCCCCATTTCGGCGGGTGGCACCCCTGTCAATCCAGACACCCAAGCCCCTGTCCAGAACATCACCTGGCTCGCCAGCCCCCAGCCCGTCTGCCTCCAGCACCTCCCTAAACCCAGCCTTCTGCTCGCGGTCGTGTGCTGCCCCGAACCTGCTCCCTGATTCCATCTGCCCCGATCCCCTAGTCCAGCCTCCACGGGGCCCCAGGGACTCTCCAGGATGCCCATCAGCGTACATCCGACTGGGCCCATCCCTTCCTGGGGCTCCCTGGGCCAACCCCGCCTGTGCCCCCTCCAGCCCTTGCTCCTACCGGACCCCCTGCCTGGACCCCTCGGCCGGCTCACTCTGCTCAGGCCTCCCCTCCACGGGGGAGCCCCACTCGATGACCCCAGGCCCTGAGCCCTGGGCCCCCACCTGTGCTGACCTCACTGTGTGCGTGTTGGCTCCTTCCCCGCTAAAGCAAAGCCCTTTCAGGGTAATGCATGTGTGCTAAGTCACTTCAGTCGTGTCTGGCTCTCTGCGACCCCATGAACTGTAGCCCACCAGGCTCCTTTGTCCATGGGATTCTCCAGGCAAGAATACTGGAGTGGGTTGCCATGCCCTCCACCAGGGGATCTTCCCGACCTGAGGATCGAACCCGAGTCTCCTGCGGCTCCTGCCTTGGCAGGCGGATTCTTCACGGCTGAGCCACCAGGACCGTGTCTTATTTGCTTTTACGCATCCGCCCCCCAGAGGCAGACGCAGCCCCTGGCACTCGGCGTCCGGACTCCCTCTGTGAGCTCAGGAGCGGAGTGCCGCTCGGCGGCAGTTTCGGGAGGACTGGGCTGCGGGGCCGTGGGGGTGCGGGGAGGGCCCAGCCAGCAAACTGCACAGAAGCGGCAGCCCCTGGTTTTCCTATCAGGGCTCTGCGGGGTATCGCTGGCCCCAGGAATGAGAGCCTGAGTGGTCCAAGCTCTGGGCTTCTGGAGGTGATGAGCTGACTGGCATCCAGCGAGGTTAAATTCCATCTCCTAAAACTGCATTCTCAGAATATATATATAAACCCTTATTTCAGGATTGGCCAGTTGGCGTCAACATCTGATGTCGGCATGATTTTTTTGGGCCTGACTGTCTATCTTCAGGACGGTGGCATATTGGGAAGGTCACTAACTTGGCCAGTGTCCTTATGGACAACCCAGGACTGGAGAAGGAGAGAATGGATTTAGAAAGGCCAGGACTTTAAGCCAACTTCTCTGGGGACGGAGCACACAGAAGAGAGCTGGTGGCCCGAGAAGTCACTCGAGGACAGCCTAGAGCCAAACATGCCTTTTCATTTATTTTGATAGGTGGAATTTAGTTTTAATTATTTAAGAGAATACTTCATGAGATATTTTCAAAGAGAAATGAGATCTTAATAATCTAAGCTCTCATTACAGCCCTCAGCTATTAAATCTTTATAAATCTCTGCTGGAAGCTTGGAGAGGAGGCTCGGTTTTGGAGGCAGGAGCGAGCGGGGAGCAGGGGCTTGAACGTGGCCGAGGCTCACTGTCTCACCTGGGGCCTCAGGCTCAAGGGAGAGGGCTGCTCCGTGAGTGACATCGTGGGAGGGAGAAGGTCTGACGATCGCAACGGGTCACTGGGAGACGGAGACCGAGGTGCGGCCAGCTGGCCCGGCGGAGACCTGGACGGTCTCCCAGCGAGCTGGCTTCTTGCTCTTGCTGGAGCTAACTCCGTTCTAAAAGTGGGGAGTTCCAGTACCTCGGGGAGAAATTCAGTCTGAGTGATTTTTACCACCCTAAATTAAAGGATGAGTGTCCATGGGTGACGTCTGTCACTGAGGCCTCCTTCCCACGCTCCTGACTCTCCCCTCATCCTCTGAGGTGTTCAAGCTCACGGGAACCAGGCGAGGCCAGGGCTCACCAGGCCTTGGTCGACGAGTCTCCCTGCTGAGACGGAGCACCCGGCCGGGGCCCTGTGGGTGCATTTCCTGCATTGCAGGGCCCCTGTCTGCATGTCCAAGGCCCCCGGCCCTGAGCTCCAGCACCCTCGCTGCCCCACGGCTCCCTCGGGTCTCCCCAGGACATGGGACGGCAGCCTCAAACTGCCCACATCCAAGGTGGTGCCACCCGCCCTCCCCAGGCCCACTCTTTCTGTACCCCCGCCCTAGGCGCCCAGGCCAGAGCCCTCGAGGCCTCAGCGTCCACCTCGGCTTCTCCCTTGATGGTCAGGTGGTCACCAATCCCTGCTGCTGACAGAGCCTCAGCCCACCCCACATCAGCCCCGACCTCCCGCCTGCTCGCTGCAGACGCTCAGCTTTGCTGGCCCCAGGCCTGCTTGGTCACAGCGGCCCGCCCCCTGGCAGCCTCGGTTCACCCTCTGCCCAGAGATTCGAGCACCTGCCCCTCTTCTTTCATCGACCTGTGCCCGGAGCCCACAGGTAAGATGCAGAGCCGCTCTCAACCTTCCCACCACAGCTGGTGACGACCCCAGGGGTGTCCCTGCCACTCCCATGTCCAGAGTGCACGACACTGGTGTCTCTCCGCCCCAGCCCGTCTCGGGTCCACTGCCTGAAGACCCCTCCCCTCTTCCTGAGTCTGGATGGCCCCAGCTCGTCTGGGGAAGCAGTTGAACCATTGCTGCCTTTGTGGCGCCTAAGGAATCCAGCTCGTGTCACAGAATAAGTGAATGAATGAATGGGCTCTTCCCTGAAAGTGGCCCTTTGTTCCTCCTGTCACCCGCCACCATCACGGTGGAATCACAGCACACCTGTGAGAGGAAGGGGTTGGAAATCTTCCAGGCCTCTTGGTCAACAGGAGAAACTGAGGCAGAGGTGGAGCTGGCCCCCGCCTCCTGACTTCCAGGATGGACTGGGTCATGTGCTCTGTGCTACGCCAATCATTGGCTAGGAGAACCATGGGCTTAGCCAATCAGCAGTTACTCCTGAGGCAGCGGGGCAGAGCTTGGACTCCCGCAGAAAGGTGGGCTCTGTCAGGGAGGGTGGGCCCGTGGGCTCTGGGATACAGACCCCCTGGCTTGTTCTGCCAAAGGCTGTCACCAAAGCCACTTGTACCTTGTGGCAAAACTCTCAGGTTGGCTGTGCTCTGCCAGGGTCAAGGTCAGTCTGAGGTCCCTGAAGGAGGAGAAGGTTTTTTCTAGAAACTTATAGAAACTGGAAGGACCTCCATCGAGTGTTTCCTGAGGCCACCTTGTTTAAATGCCCTGATGTTCCCAAGCCCAGCTCCCCAGGTAGCTCCCTTCATCAGCTCGGCAGCTCCAGAGCTGGGGAGACGGGAGGGCAGAGGTCGAGATAAGTCACCCAAAGCTCCACAGTTGGTCAGTAGGGGAGCCGGGGCTGGACCCGGAGCTCACAGTGCCCACGCCCGTCCTGCAAAAGTCCTTTCTGAAAAATTGAATATAATTTGCATACCATACAATCCACTCTTTTGAAGTGTACAATTCAGTGGTTGTTGGTATATTTTGCAAGGTTGTGCAACCATCACCACACTCAATTTTAGAACAAGTTCATTACCCCCAGAAGAAACCACTCAGGCTTAGTGGTCGCCCCCTGTTTCCCTCCCTCCAGCCCCAGGCAACCACTGGTTTACTTTCTGTCTCTGTAGTTTGGCCGATTCTGGACATTTATATACTGGAATCCTACAGCATGTAGACCTTGGTGTCTGGCGTCTTCCACTTGACGTGGTGATGTCCAGGTTCATGCATGTAGAGCGAGTGTCAGTGTTTTGTTCCTTTCACCCGTGCCCCATGGCGTGGACACACCAGGCTGTGTTCATCCAGTCATCAGCTGACGGGCATGGGGTTGTCTCCGGCTTTTGGCTACCATGACTAATGCTGCTGAGAACAGAAGTTTTTATTCCTCTAGAGCAGAGACCCAGGAGTGGTGTCGTGGGTGAGAGTCCTTTTTCAGAGGTGGAAGCACATGGTCATTTAAGGGTTAGCGGGTGGGCTCAGAGTGTTCCGCGCACTAGAGTGGGAGTTAGGAGGTGGTGGTTTGGGCTGCGCCGTCTGGGGGCTCTGGAACCTTGGGCAGATCTCAGCCACCCGTGTTCTGGAGCGGATGCTCCCAGCCCTGCCCTGAGAGGGTACCTGCAGGCCCACTTCTTCCCCGATGCTGTGCTAGGGAGAGATGAAGGTGCCCGCCCGCAGAGGGTATAGAAGGCCGCAGAGGTGGACTTCTGCCCTGGCGTGGGCTCCCTCAACAGGCCCTTTGCTCCCAGAGACAGGAAGACCCTGCCCGCCTGCTGTGATCGGCACCACTTTCTCATTTGCACATTCATGTCTACACCGCTTTGCTCTGTGGTTTCCATTTAGACTTGCAAGTAAACCTTAGCTAATTCTCACAAAATAGCCGTGCTAAGCGCTGCCAGAATTCTAATTGTATTTACTAAATAGCTAATAAATATTTACTACAAATCTCATTGCTCCATAAAATTGAAGACTGCACCTTCTGCATACATTCTTGGCGGCAAGGCAGGGCTAGGGGAGAGAGGGAGAGAAGCTGAGAAGGGGAGGGAGAGGGCTTGACCTGTCTCCTTGTTATAGCATCACCGGAGTCCTTCGTTTGGGTTCTCGGTAATGAGATCTGATCACTCACCAGCGCCTTTGATCTGAGGTTGATCATTTGAGTCAGAAAGCAAGCTCTTACAATGGTTCATTTCAGTTGCAATTCCAAACCAGATCTCTTTGATTATGCATGGAAAGCTCACAAAATTTTCCACTGAGATGATTTTTGAATTAACTGAAAACTTAGCGGCTTCATAATTTTTGAATTGTAGATTTTCACCTCCCCTTCTTGGTCTCGTAAGTCCATCGCTGGGTCTTTTTAAATCTGAAATTTGCCATAGGCTGAGTCCTCGGAGAAAGATATATACCCTTGACATTTAAAAAAAATTAATGGAAAATCACTAAATCCCTTCAAATGCTACATTGAAATGTAGTTACAGCTCTTTCCTTGTGCCCAGTGAAAATCTAATCATAGCAAAATCTTAACGTTTAATATTGAAATCCTCATCCAAGAGACCCAAGAAACATTTTGCAAGGGGCAGCTTGGCATTTCCCAAACCTGCTGACAAAGCTCCCTGGGTCTAATTTGAAGCTGTGGCAACTAGAAAGATGACTCAGTGACCCTGACTTTTACCTGGATCCCAACTTTGGGGCCCCAGAGGTCAGAGACCTAAGGGCAAAAAGTATGGGCTTGGAGATCATTACTCTGGGAATTCCTTGAGGGCTTGTTCCTACATACCTCCTTAGTGCCCCCAAGCCTCTAACTTGGCCATGGGTTTCATTTATGGGGTGGTGGCCTCTGGCTGTGCAGTGAATAGCCTTGGTCTTTGACTCACTCTGCAGGTCAGTGTGAGTAGCATGCCAGAGTTAGAGGGCCAGGACCAGACCCAGGAGAAAATCCCTCTTTTTCTCCCTCCCTGCAACTATAGGGGGTTAGCAAGCCTTTAGGGAAGCTAGATTTCTGTAGTGGATGCTGCTGATGCCGGTATTAATCAGCTTTGATGTGTGGGAAACAACTGAGAAACTTAATCTCTTCAAATAATAAGCATTTATAGCATTAATAACAAGCATTTATAACATTATGATTCTATGAGTTGGCAATTTGGGCTGGGCTCAGCTGAGCAGTTCTACTGGTCTTGCCTGGGCTCACTCACGTGGCCCAGCTGAGGCTGCATGATTCGGGATGGCCTGACTCACGTTTCTGGCAGCTGAAGGCAGATGAAAGCTATTGGCTAGAATGCCTTGGTTCACTTCTATGTGGGTCCTTGGGAGTTAGCTTGGATTTGTTCACATAGTCTTGAGGTTCCAAGTGCCACAGGAGAGCATAAACCAATACACAAGCACTTTTTAAAAAAGGAGACAATGTGTTCTAATTTTTTTTTTTAATATTTTCTTAGCCATGCTACATGGCATGTGGGCTCTTAGTTCCCACAGGGGTCAGGAATTAACCCATGCCCCTTGCATTGGAAATGCAGAGTCTTAACCTCTATACCACCAGGAAGATCCCTACACAAGCACTTTTCAAACCTCTGCATGCATCATGTTTACTAATGTCTCATTGGCCAAAGCTAGTCTCATGGCCAAGCCCAGACTTAAGTAGTAGGGAACAGACTCCTCTTGATCGAAAGAGAAGGGCATGAATGCAGTGATAGGTGGAACTTGTAGCCATTCTGCAAACTACCACAGAGCCCCCAGGCCAGCTTCTCAGGGCCGGCACCTCGATTTCCCAGCTGCTGTGCACGCTGGCCAGGAATCCAGCCGCCTTCTCCTCCAGAGAAAGGCTTCAGCTCATGAGAGTCACACCCCCAGTTTATATCCCTCCTCTCTGCCTGGGTGAGGGTACAAAAGGCAGGCCCCCTTTCTGCAGGGAGCGGGTCGCTGTGGTGCGGTTTGTGCTCCCGAGCCCACCAGTCACCAGTCTGGGGTCAGACTTCACCTGACCCACACTTGTGCTGGGCTCCTTCCCCTTCCCTCCCACTCTCTCCTTCCTTCCCTCCCTTCATCTCAGGTTTTTATTGAGAACAGACCCTGTTTCAAAATTGGGAAAGGAATACTACAAAGCTGTATATTGTCACCCTTTTTATTTAACTTCTATGCAGAGTATATCATGCGAAATGCCAGACTGGATGAATTACAAGCTGGAATCAAGATTGCTGGGAGAAATACAAAGAACCTCAGATATGCAGATGATTCTACTCTAATGGCAGAAAGTGAAGGGGAACTAAAGAGCCTCTTGATGAAGGTGAAAGAGTAGAATGAAAAAACTAGCTTAAAACTCAGTATTCAAAAAACTAAGATCATGGTCCCATTTGGTCCCATCACTTCATGGTAAATGGATGGGGGAAAAGTGGAAGCAGTGACAGATTTCATTTTCTTGGGCTCCAAAATCACTGTGGATGGTGACTGCAGCCATGAAATTAAAATACTTGTTCCTTGGAAGAAAAGCTACGAAAAACCTAGACAGCATATTAAAAAGCAAAGACATCACTTTGCCAACAAAGGTCCCTCTAGTCAAAGCTATGGTTTTTCCAGTAGTCATGTAGGATGTGAGAGTTGGACCATAAAGAAGGCTGAGCATCAAAGAATTAATACTTTTGAACTGTGGTGTTGATGAAGACGCTTGAGAGTCCCTTGGACAGCATGGAGATCAAACCTGTCGATCCTAAAGGAGATCAACCCTGAATATTCATTGGAAGGACTGATGCAGAAGCTGAAGCTCTAATACTTTCATCACCTGATGTGACAAGCTGACTCTTGGAAAAGACCCTGATGCTGGAAAGGATTGAGGGCAGGAGAAGAAAGGAGCGACAGAGGATGAGATGGTTGGATGACATCTGACTCAGTGGACATGAGTTTGAGCAAACTCTGGGAGATGATGAAGGACAGGGAAGCCTGGCGTGCTGCAGTCCATGGGGTCGCAAAGAGTTGGAAACGACGGAGCGACGACAACAACTGACCACAAGCCCCCAGATCCCTCTCCGGTGCTGCTTCCAGGGAACCCTGCTGTGGCGAAGGCATTTCCAGGCTGGCCCAGTGATATTTCCCGTCCCACATGTGTTTCCACAGTGTGCCCTGGATGCTCTTCCTGTTGAGAGGTGGGGTCTGTGTCCCCTCCCCTGAAACTGGGTGGGCTGGTGACTTGCCTGGAATCGCAGGGAACGGCAAAAGTGGCCGTGTGTGACTTCCAGTGGAAGGTTATCAAGGGCCATGCAGGTCCTGCCTGCTGACTGCTCTTTTTTTTTTTTTTTTTTTGAGGCGTTTTGATTTATTACTCAAAAATGGTTCATTTTTTATTTAGCTTTCTGACTCTGTGCTTGTGCTTTCAATACTTTCACAACGATCTTCTGCTCTTCAATAAGGAAAGCACGCTTGATCCTGTCGCGGACACATTTAGCACACATGGAACCACCATAGGCTCGGCTGACATGTTTCTTCGTTTTAGACAACCTCATGAGAACTTTAGGTCTCACAGCACGAATGCCTCTAAGTCGGCCTGGGCACACACCACATGCGGATTTTGGTGCTTTCCCAACCTTCTTGGTGTAAAGGTAAACAATTCTATTACCAGGGGTTCGGGACAGCCTGGTTTTGTTGGAGGCTGTATTGTAGGACAGCCTACGGCGGTACGTTGCTGACTGCTCTTGATCGAAGCTCTCCTCCTGCCCAGCTGCTCCCAGGCTGCCGTGTTATGGGGAAGCCCAACCCTCCAGCCTCACCCTGCTCACCTCTGCCATCATCTGACTGTGCCTGAGAGAGACCCTACCCAGCTAAACCTTTCCTGGATTCCTGACCCACAGAAACCTTGAGAGATAATAAGATGATCGCTGTGGTCTAAGCTCCTATTTTTTAAAACTAAACTCTTTGTTTTGCTTTGGAGTATGATGGTTCAGATGGTAAAGAATCTGTCTGCAATGTAGGAGACTCAGGTGCAATCCCTGGGTTAGGAAGATCCCCTGGAGAAGAGAATGGGCTACCCACTCCAATATTCTTGCCTAGAGAATTCTGTGGACAGAGGAGCCTGGTGGGCTACGGTCCCTAGGTCACAAAAGTTGGACAGGACTGAAGCAACTAACATACAACACACACAGTCCATGAACAACGTTGCTAAGCCCCTACGTTTTGATCTAACTTTTGATGCACTGATCTTAGTGGAGAACACAGATAAGGAGGTGCTTCTCCAGGACTTGGGGTGTTGTGTCCAAATTCGTGTGTGTGTGGGTGGGGGGGTTGTTGCTATTTTGGTTTTTTGCTTGTTTTTGCAAAGAGATATTCAAGTTTTCTAGCGCCATTTGTTGTTCCATACCATGCAGTATGTGGGATCTTAGTTCCACAAACAGGGATCGAACCCATGCTCCCTGCCTTGGAAGTATTAATACATAGTCTTAACCCGTGGACCACCTGGCAAGTCCATGTGTGTGGCTTTTTTGTCTCATTTGTCTTTCTGCCCCCAGAGCCTCTCAATGCACTTGGCTCATGGCAGTGTCAGTAAATGTTGGTGAAAGTTTGTACACCTCAGGGCCCTCTGGTCTTTAGCCAGAAAGATCCTCCTAGTCTCCGGCAAGCCCTTCTGCCCCTCTAATGTCCTTTCCACTAGACGATGAGGAGAGGAACTTCCAGAACAGTAGGCGCCTCTGTGGTTGCCCAGCAGAGGGGATGGTGGTAAGGGCTGGTTAAAGATCTTCTCTGTCGGGAACTCTGGAAGCAGCCATTTCCAAAGGAACTGAAATTTGTCTGGACTTGCTCCACGCCTGCGGGGTGCCCTCCAGCCTGTTAGAATACATCTGCAGCCCTGGGAGGGAAGCTCTGCAAGACGGAAGGGCTTAGAGTCTTCAAGGACTAGGAGAGCCGGCAGGGCCAGGAAAGACGTGGATCCTGGGGTTGCGGCTTTCGGGGTGACAATGCAATCTAGAGCTGCTGGCATCTGTTCCCAGCCCACAAGGCTGCCTTCTCGTCAGCCTTTGCTTAACAGCTGGGGCTGGGACTGAGTGACACCCTTTACCACCCAGGAGGCAGAAAGTGGTGGACGGAGGAAGGGTCGGGGGAGAGAGGTGGGTGTGGGGGGACAGAGTCGGGGAGGGGAGGACAGGGAAAGGCGGTGGGAGATGGTGAGGGCAGGGCATTCAATAGGAAGGTGTGGTGAGGGGTTGTGAGTGGCAGAGAATGGCTTGGAAAAAATTCCAGTGCTTTTCAAAGGATGCTAACTAACTTCTACATGTGTAGCTAAATGATGCTACTGGATTTCGCCTGATTACAAAAGGTATCAGGAGTTGTACATTTAGAATGTCTTGTTTTTCTGGGCAAATGTCAGAGATGCTATTGCATTATTGGGGTTTCAGGTCTTTTGACAATATGGTACAGCTGGGTCCTTGTCCAGGGGCAAAAACCTTGGAAGACACAATTCTGAAGACAAATTTAGTGAGTTCATGGCTGCCCCGTGTCCAAGTCCATCCCAGGGGCGTCAAAGCTCAGGCAGAGTGAGGTTAAAAAGGAGGAGAGTGGGGGAGATGCCTTCCAAGACAGGCACCAGCCACGTTAGTGGGGCTCACAGGATGGGCAGCCGCAGTGCCCCCGGGCCCAGGGCTGGGCAGCTTTTGGGGGTTTACAGGTGGACCCAGCTTGGGCAAACCCCACTCCTCAACTGTCCAGTGAACATCATAGTGTCTGAATGGATGACAGAATAACTATAGAGATACATAAATGGATGTTATTTTTTACTGATCCTGGGGCAAAATCAGTCTCTTTTATCCTTAAAAATGGTGGGAAAAGGGGAATCAAGGCTCTGGACAAACTGGGGGGTTTTCCCTAATCCTTTCCTGATTTCTGTTTTCTTTGGGGAATCAACAGATGTCACGTCTGCCTGAGCCCGTCACCTAGCTAGCAACTTCGCCCAGACCCCTGCCTATTCAAATTACTTCCCGAGAGCGCGGGGTCAGAGCGAGGCCCCGGTCCGAGGGGCCTTTCCGGGGAGCCTGGAAGCAGCTGCCCAGGGCAGCCTGTGTGCCGGGCACAGTTTCTGCATTCGGAGTTGCAGCGTCAAGTGGTCCCTGTGAGGAGTAAACCCCCCAGGCGAGTGAGAGTGTCCGATTTTGGTTCCTTAACCATCTGTGGGGGAATTTTGTAGTTTGCCTCACACTCAAAAAGAAACAGCAAGGGAGGAAAGGCCATTTCCTGTCACACAGCCACCGGGGCAGGCGCCCCGGCTTCGGTGCCCGAGCGCCCCCCGCCCCCGCAGGCCTCGCTTCCACCGGGGCCTCTGGTCCCATGTGAACCCACTGACTTAAACCGGCGGGTGCCTATTATTATCGCCTGGAACAGCACCTGAGAGGTGCGGGGACAAGCCCCAGGGTCAGGAGAGAGCCCGGTGACCCAGCCCGCCCTGTCCCTCAGTCATGTCCTCAGGACCCCTTAAGCCAGCTCTGTGTCTCCTTGCCCCCTTCAGAAGGACAATACAGCTGGCGTCCTGCAAACTCTTGTTACACTGATAAAGCAGGCTTATTTAGGAAGCCTGTTAATTACAAAGCGAATTTTTACGTAAAGAAGCCCCAAGACTGTCATTTTAGGTATCAGCACATGGTACAGTTAGATTCCCCCTGCGAAATGAGCTTATTTGGGTCCACGCTGAAAAAGAGGGAAATTCACACTTGGTAGTTATGAAAAATCACCTACATTGCAAATCACTCATGGAAATTAGCATCTTAGAACAACTGGTTAGCTAGAGGTGTAAGAGGAACCTAAATTTATGAGTCTTCTGCTCTTTTTATCCCTGTTCCCCAGCACGGAGGAGATGTGACAATTACAGGACTATGTACATCCTTCTAACCTCCAGAAGTCCCACATCCCCACTCTGGAAGGACGGGCCGGACACATTCCTCCACCCACCAGGGGCTTCAGTTTATGCTTCTGGCCTTAAAACACCCCCTCAGTTTGGGAACTCTAGTTACTATTGACTTTGTCATCACAGATTTCAAGCGTGTCACAAGACTCATGTAAACTGGGCCGCCCCAGGCACAACCTGGGAAGAGAGAACGAAGTCAGAACTGGTCATCACGGCAGATCCCTGGAACCTGAAATCCACAGGGTTCTAGAGTGGATTCCTCATGGGCCTGGTTGGGAGAGGGTCTCGGGTTTCTCCTGAATCCACACTCAGTGGTGAGGCCAAAGGGGGGCCAAAGACCCCCCAGTCTCCAACAGCCCCAGGCCTACCCCCAATCCACATGTTAAATAAAGGACTCGTGCTTGTTACAGCAGTGAGGATTCAGAACAAGTCCCTCGGACGCTCCTCTAGACAGATGACCACACCATAAACCTTTCCTGTGTGGAGACCTGGAGTTGGCCCCAGTCCTGCGTCCATCCTCAGGCCAGAGTCCTACCTGGGGACTCAGTGATGAAGTGAAACGAGGTACATGGAGTGGACAGGAATGATTCAGCCTGGGGCAGGTGCCATGGCTCATTCATTCATTCATCCCTTCATTCATGCTTTGCTTCACTTAGTCACATGGTTTAAGGGCTGCCCAGGGCTTTCCACCAGGGAAAGAGCGAGGAAACCACTTTGGCCAAGTGGACCGAAGCCTCTGGCAGGGACATGGAGAAGTCACTTGTGGAGAAGTGGGCCCAGCGTCCTCCACTCAGGAATCTTCAGGAGGATGCAGGCCATTTGAACCGCACCGTCGTTTATTTTGCTTAATATAACAAACCTCATTAACTCAAACTCTACTAATTTTGAGTATTTCACCCAAAGCAGGTGGAAGTTCCAATTGGTAGGACACACAAAACAGATGTCAGCAGGTAACGAGGAAAATAACTTTTAAACAAGACATCCGAGTCGTGACTCCATTAGCAAGGGGGCGTTTCAAACGTTTGCTCCAGAACCCACAACAAGAAATAAGTTTTACCTCAAGACAGCCCAGCTTAGTTGTGTATACCCATGCAGAACAAAAAACCAAAGTTCACAAAACTACACTGATTCTAGTCACTCACACCTAGTAAGCGTGAAGCGTTTTGCTATTTCCTATTTTTATTTTATTTCATTTTTTTAACAAGATACTGGTCACACCCACTCAACTGATTTTTCAACCAATTAATAGATTGCAAACTACAGTTTGAAAAACACCACTTCTCCAGTAAAGGGGCAGGAGCAATTCTGACAGCTTGTTGTATCCACTGTGTGGGTCTGAGGACCAGTCCCTCAGAAAATCCTTTTCAGGGAACTGACAAGGAAGTTTGTCATCAGTTTAACATCACACAAAGGCCTGGCAAAGTGTGATGGGAAAGCATTAATAACATCCTTGAAAAACAGTGGAGCATTTGATCTTTATTCATGGCAACTGATCATGGACACCTGAAATTAAAACAATCCCTCCGGCTCCGGGAAAGCCGGGTGCATCCTTTATGTGTAATAAAAGCAACAGCATCAGAAATACAGTCCCTGCCTCCCTTCCGGGCACCATGGTCCCTCCCAGGGACACGCTGGCCGCAGGGTCCCTACTGGCACCAGCCGCCTTCTCAGAGCCCCCTGGGGTCGGGCAGGCCGTCATATTTCCGCTCTGCAAAAGGGGAAACCCAGGGCCAGGGAGGTGAAGTGCTTTCCTAACATCAGTTAGTCATGAGTTGAGTTCTGCTTTTTCGATTCCTGGTCTTGAATTCTCCTGCTTGAGTGAATTCATCCCATTCACCTTTCCAAAGGAGCTCATCACTAGGATATCTGGGGAGCCCGTCCCTGGCTTCTTCCCACTGTGTCGGGCCAGGGGGCATTTGGAGGCGCACTGTGGTAAGTCCCGGAGACAAATCTTTGATCTAGAATCCCCACAGCTGGCTCTGACCCAAAGGAAGAGGCAGTAAATCCTGTAGCTAGCTGGGGGGAGCGTTCTGGGCCAAGGCCCTGGGCTGAATCAGCCTGGGTCCACAAGGATCCCTGGAGACTAGTGTGGGGGGAGCAGGTAAGCACAGGCAGCCAGGGGCCCAAGGTGAAAACCACGGGACTCGGCCACGGAGAGCCGCCCTGCAGAGGCTGCTCTGTGGGGACAGCTGGGCTGCGGCTGAGGCCTTGGCTCCAGGCAATGGGCCATGGGTTCTCGCCCCCATCTGAGAGCAAGCCCAGCCTCGCCGTGCTGGCTGCCAGAAAAGGGCCCACTCCTTTTCTTTGGCTTTGAAGGTGGGAGGTGCCTAGTAGTTTCCTAGTGTGTGGTCATATTTCTTCGGAAGAGTCCCGGATGTGGGTCACTGGGTCCAGGGCTCCCCTCCCCCTCCAGGGCTCCAGTTGCGGACTCACACCTGTGTGCACCTTCGTCAGAGCTGAATGTCCTCGGCTGTGACCTTGTTCACCCCACAGCCAAATCATGCCCCGCTGTTTGCATTTGCCAGGTGCTGAAGGACAATGAAATAAGATCAGATATAGGACTTGTTTGGATAGAACGCGTTATCCATCAACCTTCACAGTGGCCCCCACCTCAGAGCAAGACCCAAGTCCTGTTGATGACCCCCACATGGCCCTGCCTCCTCACCCCCCCTCACCCCCATCCTCTGTGACTTTCTCCTTCTCACTGGCTCAGGCCACACTAGTCTCCCCAGGCCTTGCTGACCTCGGGATGTCTGCCTACGCTGTCCCCTCTGCCTGGATGCTTTTCCCACTCATATTCACAGGGCTCCCTCTCTGCCCTGAGGCCTGCACTCAGACGGCCCCTGATCCCCCAGGCCCCCTGGCCACTTGCTCCAGGCCTCCTTCTTCCCCTCCTGGCCACTTGCTCCAGGCCTCCTTCTTCCCCTCCTCGGCTCTGGCTGTCGCAACTCCTGTTACAGATTTCACTTGTGATTTGTTTGCTCAGTCTCCACCTGCTAGAAGGTAAACTCCCAAAGGACAAGCATGTAATTGGTTTCATGCTAGAAGAGAGCCGAGCACAGGTCACGCTCAGCAAGCAGGTCTTGACCACACAAACAGAAGGACCAGGCGGAGGTGGAACAAGCTGTCCTGATCCAGCAGCGTGTGACATTTCAGGCTTGCCGTCACCAGCCTTGAGAGATGCCTTTATTCCTAGGGAGATGGTGTATTGCATTTCTGACGGTTTAGAATCCTTGTACTTTTCAGACCGTTTATCTCATTAATCCAAGACTTGATTGGGACCCAGTCATCTTCTCCCTCCTCATTTCTAATGTGTGTGGGGGGAGCACCGCTCGCTGTGGAGCTGCCGGGGTGGGATGAGCTGGGTACCCCGAGGGGGTGGCTCCAGGAACCGCTGGGTTTTGTTTGCTGAGCGGGGTCTGCCAGCTAAGGCCAGAGCTTTGTTGTTGGGGGGGGGGCTGGTGGAACACAGAGGCTATGAGGAGCCCCCCAACCCGGGATGGAGCAGAGGGACGGTGATCACAAAGACAGGTGGAGCCTCTGATTGGGACTTAAGGCAGGCATCGTGATTTTCGTGGGTTTTGGGACTTTGCTGTGTGAGCTTGATACAGACCCTCTTCCCTGTCTTCCATGAGGCCTGAAGTAAAAAAAAATCCTTTTTCTTGGTGGAGTTGAGTCTATTTTTCAGAAGTGATGTATGAGAGTGGGGTTCCAATCAAGGCTGCCTGTGGGAGGCTGGCCTTATCTGGGACTCATGTTCTCCTGAATGACTAGGGGAAAGAGCCAGAGATGGTGGTGGTGGTGTGTGTGCAGGCGTGCACACAAATCCCAAAACAGATTTCCCTAAAATGAGGACAATTTCATCTCCCCAAGAGGCCCAGAGAATTGAGAGAAAATTAAAACCTTCTGTGGCCAGTTACCCAAACCTCCCACCTTGCCTTCCCTTTGTCTCATCACTTGCACGAAACCCACGGCTGTGTTTGCATACCCCACTTAGGCCTCCTGGGCCTCTCCAGGCCCCATTTCCTCTGCATTTGTTTTTGGCAGTCCTTGTCCAGCGAAGGGGCACTGGCAGCCTGCTTCTTCGCTGGTGCACCTCTGGTGTTAGCCAGGGCCTACCTGAAGGACAGGACTGGGCAGGAAGGGGGGGACTGGAGTCCTCGGCTTTGCAGCCCCACATTGCAGAGCACATGTGTGATAGAGCAGGAAGAAGAGGGTCCCTTCCCACAATGACCACCCCCAAACCCTGGGCCACTTCCACCATCTTCAGCAGCTCGTTTAATCTAATGTAGTGTTTTCAAACTTCAGGCCATGAACCCATGTTGAGTTGGGACAGTGAAAACCAGCATTAATAAATAAATAGAATGAAATAGAAAATATCAGAATACATCATGTTTGAGATGAAGCATCTGCTACATATGTGTATATATGTGTATATATAAATGCACACATGTTACACACAACGGGTTTGTAACATGAATTGCATTCAAAAGTTTGAAAGACACTTGTCTGAACAATTTAACGGTTTTTATTTTGCCAGGTGCCCAGGCGTTTGAGTGGGAGAAGCTGCCAGCACATTTGAGTCCAGTCAGACCCACCGGCCACCAGCCTTTGAGTGGGGAGCTGTCCCTTGCGGGTCTGACTGTCCGGGAGAGTCTGATGAAACCCCTTTAGAACCCTGACACCAACCAGTGGACACTTTCCCCTTTTCTCTGAAGAAAAACAGGAATGGCTTCTGAGCCATTGTACTTAAGTGAGTCACTCCGATATCCTGTGTGCACTGCTCCCAGAAATGCAGCAAACAGAACATGTAATGCTACATAAATTCCTGCGAGAAATTTCTTTGTCCAGAAATGGTGTCAGCTTGTTGTTCCACGTTGCCATAGGGAACAGCGAGCTCAGCCCTTGAAATGCAGTGAGGAGCGCTGTGATTGGCCAGCGTCGCTGTCCGTCACTGCTGCCCGGCGGCCGTAACTGCGGAGGACAGAACGCTCGCCCCCCAAAGCGGTTTCCTGCTTCGAGGCAAACTTTGCGCTGCAGGCCCCTCCAACTCCCCAAAGCAGCGGGTCCAGAACTGCTCAGACGCTTGGAGAAGAGAAAGAAGCGGGGAGAAGACAGGGGCAGGTCCTCACTGCCCAGCAGGGGGCTCAACCACGGCCGTACCTGTCTTCATCCTGCATTGCCGCTTGGCACCGCTTTGGTGGAGAACACACAGAGTTGTCCAAAACCCCTCTGACGGGTCTTTGAAACTTCAACCTTGTTGTCTGTGTTAAAAGAACCAAAAAACGGTCCAGTCTAGAGAATTTCTGGCAAAGTCCTAGAAAGACCCCAATATAGTGTGAGGGAGGAGGTGGGAGTGCGGCCCGAGCCGGCCTGGGGGAGCTGAGAGATGAGCAGATACACAGAGGCCTTGGAGCCCCGGGCCTGGCCTGAGGAGCCGCAGCTGCCATTAAGGCTTCTGACAGGCAAGCAGGGACACCCAAGGCTCCGGAGTAGAAGGGAATGCTCCCCTTGCCGCCGAGAGGGGAGCTCCTCTGGTAACTGAGGTTCCAGTCAGAGCCCAGCGGTCTGTGCGCAGGGCTGGCCGAGGCTGACCCGCCACCTCAACATGGTTGCTGGGGGGATGACAGCCATCTTGGGTTCTCCGGGCTGAACTCGGGGAGCTGTGCCCTCTCAGCGAGTGGCCCGAGCAGGGGCCCTGCTGCCGTCTGAGAGTCTAGAGAGCGCACCTCTGCGGCTGGAGAACAAGCACACACCGGCGGGCTGATGGCGCCAGAGCCGGGGTTCCAGCAGCCTGACCAGACTGTCGAGGGTTCTGGAGCGTTCCACAGAGGAAGCCTCTGGAGGAGATGCTGAACTTCTTGCCTTTATTCGACGAGTCACTGGAGAAGTATAAGAAGGGAGACTGGCTTAAGCTGGTGACACTGGTCTCGGCTCTGTCTGGAGATCTCTATGAACCTTCTGAGGAAGAGAAAACGGGGGAGACCATTCTGTCCCCTCCGTGTTGACCGTCAACTGATGCAGAAATGGCCTTGCTCTTTGGTTGGACTGGAGCCTCACGCATAGACAGGCCCTCCGCTGTGCCCTGTCTTGCCAGGCCCAAGCAGGTCGAACTCTCCTAGAAGACTTTGGGGAATCATCGATGGCTTTGCGGGGGGTGCAGAGAGCCGAGGCCTGTGGAGAAGCGGGTGCCCCAGAAGGCCTGGAGTCTAGGGCGGGGAGGGGGTTCACAGGGCTGTAGGCTCTGTCGTGGGGTCCCCAGGCCAGCAGGGCGCTCTGGGAACGTGTGGCAGACTGGCCACGCTGTTCACACTCGATCCAGACACAACTTCCTGAGTGTGGGAGGGGCCCCGGCAGCAAGGAAAGGCCAAAGGGTTAGGAGCCCCCCCTCAATGGGCTCCCTCAGCCCCAACACCTGGTCCTGTGTAGGAGAGGGAGCGGTGTGGAGGAGCGAGTGTGTATATGTGAGTGTGCACAGGCGCGACGGCGCATGGCTGTCGGCGAGTGTGTGAATGCACGTACATGTGTGAGCGCATGAGATCATGTCTGTGGCCAAGTGTGTCCTGGAGTGCGTGTGAACTGTGTGTCTGCGAGCGTCTGTATGTCTTGTGAGCATGTGTGTCTGAGCATGTGTAAAAACGCGAGTTGGCTGTGTGTCGGTGACTGTGAGTAGTTGGGTGAGCCTGTGTGCTCAATGTGTGTCGGTGTGAGTGAGGGTGGTCGCGCTGGTGAAACGCGTGACGCCATGGCTCCCGACCCTAAGGGGACCTGCACCTTTCGGGCCCCCACGCGGCTTGCGTGGCTTTTCGACCCGGAAAGGGGGGGACGCCCGGGGCTGGGGCTGCGAGGCGCCGGGGGCCGGGCGCGCGCGCGCGCGCGGGGGCGGGGCGGCGCTGGGGGCGGCCGAGCCCGCCCCCGCCCGCGCCGCGGCGCCGTTGCTAAGGCCGGGCGGCGGGCGCCGGGGGGAGGGCCTTAGCGACGGGCGGCGGGCGCGCGCGAGGCCGGGCGGGGGCGCGCGGGGCGGCGGCGCGGGGAGCCGGCCGCTCTCGCGGGCTCCCGCGGCTCCCACGCGCGCGCGCGCTCGCGGGCCGGCGGCGGGGGCGGGGCGCGCGCGCGCTAGGGCGCGCTCCGGCGGCCGGCGGGGATTTCCAGCGCGCGAGAGGAAGTGCCTGCGAGAGGGTGCGTGAGGGCGAGGGAGCGCGGCGCGGCGCGGCCGCCGCGTGCGCGAGCCGGGTTGCAGCCCAGCAGGGACTTTCCAGCCGGCGGCGGCGGCGGCGGCCGCCGGCCCTTCCCCGCCCCCCGACATGGGGCTGCCCGGGGAGCAGGACGCTGCGGACCGCGGCGGAGGACGGGCTCGGCGCTGCTGAGCCGGCCGGGCGGCGCGGACGCGGGTAAGGGGCCTGGCGGGCGGCGGGCGGCTCCATCCCCGGCGGTTCCATCCCGCGCCCCGGGCGGCGGGCGGCGGGCGGCGGGCGGGCCCGGGGTCGGTCGGCGCGGGGCCGGGGCGGCGCAGGCCCGGCGCCCGGCGGCGAGTGCCCGATGCGGCGCCGTCTCGCCCCCGCCCCAGCCCGCGCCCGCCCGCCCCCCGGACGCCTCAACTTCGGGAAACTTTGTCCTCCGGCCCGGCCCGGCCGGGCCGAGGGCCCCGCGGGCCGGGGTTCCCGCAGCTTTTCAGGAAACGGGGCGCCGAGGCCGCTTGGAAACGTGACCCCCCACCCCCCACCCCCGGGGTGGCGAGAGATCAGCATCTCCGGCGAGCCTGTGTGTTTTGTGGGGTGAGGAGCGGACCGTTTCGGGTGTCTCCATAGCCGAACGTGTTCACCCCGGGTTGGCTTGGGTTCTTTTTTTTTTTTTTTAAGCCATTATTTAAAAGTTTATACTGAGTCATTCCTCTGCAGATGAACCTCTGACTGATTCATAACCGAAGAGCTGCAGTGGCCTCGGAGGCAGGCGGGTACTGGGATCCAGCTTGGGGCGAAAGGCACACATTCCGCCTTGGGTTAATTGCTCACGCACACTTTGCCACGTTTTCACCCTGTTTGGGGACATCTATTTAATATTTAGGCCTTTAGAAAGAATCTCGTGTGGAAAAAGAATTCTTTACCTTTCTCTTGAAAACATAGCAACAAAATGGAAATGGATGGAGTGTTGTGGACGTGCTTTGAAATCTAAGAAGCCTTCATATAATTGTCCGTTGAAGGAAGAAATTTTATTTCATGGTTTTCGTTTTAAGCTGTGAATTAGTTTTCAGAATGAGATGAGGGTGTGTGTGTGTGATATATTCATTTATTTTTGTGGATTCATAAAGGCTGTGTTGAGCGTTGTTGCCGCTTGTTAATTTACATTCACAGCATACAACTGAGGAGAAGCCATAATTTTTTCTTTCTTTTTTTTTTTTCCTTAGCATTTCCTTAGCATTTTGGAAATGTTGTGTGTTCTGTAATCTTGCATTTGTATATAAAATCCTTATCTAAAGAAATGACCAAGTGGACCATCAGTTGGTGCTAAAATCTTCTGTCTTTCACATCTTTGAAAATGGCCTGTTCAAAAGACTGCATCATGTGTAGGATGTCTGGCAAAATAGTGTACGTTCGTTTTTCAAACGAAAGGAAGTGTTTGCTTTTTCACCATTGTGTGGTGACAGTATATACATACTGAAAATTAGTTCAAGACGAAAAATTTTTTGGCCAAAACAAAAATAAGCCTTATTAGTGGGAAAACCCTCAAATGTACAAGATTGGAAATCTGGTGAGTAGGTGCTCAGGACAGAAACCTTGACAGACCTCGGATTCCAGCACCACTAGTCAAAACCAGACCTTATCAGGGATGAGGTTTAAGATGTAAGGTGTCTCTCCCAGACGCCATCTGTTCCAGCTGTCACAATGCAGAAGCCTTGGAAGCAGAGAGCTGGCAGGGAGAATTCCAGCATTTTTCTTTTTTTTTCCTAAGACGTTCATGTGAATTTTTCTGTGAGGGAGAAGAAAACCAGTTATTTTTCTTGGATGCTGTCCATTCATTTTGGAACTAATAAGATGGCCTCACTCATTGTAAAGAAGGGTGTAAAGATATTCCACTGGAGACAAGCAGTAGCAGCTGGCCCGTTGTTTCTGTTAATACAATCAAAATATTCCTACTCTTGTTTGTGTCTTGAAGAGAGTCCTTAGTTTAACTGAAACATTTGAGCTGCTTCTAGCTGTTTTCCCCTGTGTTTGGGGTTTTGATTCCGTAAAGACCCCTACTAGAATCCCTTTAATTTTTCGCTGTGCAAAGCGGGAAGGACCTTGGTGGGGGCTGGGGGGGCGGAGGTTTGTCCGGATAGATATGCTAATACGCTGAAGGACAAGAATGATTTATCACTCTTTTTGATGATGTTAAAGCTGTACTTTAAGAAAAACTGTCACTGTGGTGTTGCAAGTCTGGGCTAGCTCAAGCAAACAAAGGAAATTGCGTTAAATTTGCCCGTCTCTATTTTCTCATCTCTGTAGAGCAAGACTCTACAAACAGCAAGTGATCTAACCTATCAAATATTATGCAATAGTTGAGTTTCCTTGTAATGGTCAATTTACGAACTGTTAACTAAGCAGAGGAGACCTCATATGGCCAGGGCCTCTGTGTCAATCCAATGGAATCCGGACCCCCCGCATGCTTCTTTACAAGTGTTCTGTGAGGAAGGAAAATTATTATTTTGCTGGTGGAGGAGAGTCACCATACTGACTTGAGATACAGAGAGAAACTGGGGGAAGAGCTCCAAAGTGAGAAAGAAGGCGGTGAGGCCAGTGGTTTTGGAAGCTGCCCAGAGAGAGGCAGTCGAGGCCTGAATGTGGAGACGATGCTCCAACCTGCTTTGGGTGGAGGGAGTGAAGCCAGCAAGAGGGGCCCCGACGCCTGTGGGCAGGAGGGCGGTCGAGAGGCGAATGGGGACAGGGTGGCTCGGTCCATCGCAGCAGGGTCTGGGTCCATAGCTGCTCATGGAGTAGGGGACAGTGCAGCTCTCAACAGAAAAGGAAAAACAATGTAAGAAAACATTATGTGTGCCCCTGTAATGTCTAGTATTCATAATTTAAAAATACAAAATGTTTTTCTCACTTTATAGGGCCTTCATTGACTGCGGTCTGCCCAACACAGTGAGGGGTGGGGGACTGACCACTCTAGGAAGGAGAAGGTGAGGTTTTTGTCATCAAGCATCAAAACCTCCTTTTGGGCCAGAATTGCTTGTCTCTCTGTGCAGAGTTGTTGGGGGTGAGGCTGGCAGGTGGTGAGATGTCATAAATGCAGGTGACTGTTGTGGGTTTCTGTCAACTCCAGAAATGAGGTTGGAATCCCTTGCTGAGTTCTGTACTCTGCAGGATAAGTAGATCATTGGCTGGAATGGGGGAGTCTTATTCTCCTTGAATTTGGCGTTCAGTGAGTGTGCCTTGACTTCCTATAATGCTCTGGTTCCAGTGCTGGGATGAGGGAGTTGCAGCACTTGCCTTTGAGAGTGTGGTTTCAGCCCCTGTGCGTGGTGGAGGAAGATGCCGGAAACCAGTGGTGTTTGACCAGGTAGCACCAGGACTGAAGCTTATGCCCGGAAGGGAGAGGGAAAAGGAAGATTTCACCATCCTGCCTTCAGGAAGTTGGCCGCTCAGCTAGAGAGTGCAGTCCCACTGGGAAGAGGCTAGAAACGTCCTGCAGAGTAGACTGAAGTGGATGAGCGGATTGTGCAGAGGGCTGGAAGGATGGTGGGAATTCAGGGAAGGGGCAGACAGCTCCTGGCTGGCGGGGGAGTCAGGGAAGGCTTCTGGGAAGTGGGTGTTGAGACCGAGTGCCAATAAGGCAGGTGCCATGGGCCCACCCTGAGATTGGCAGGAAGAGGACTTCTCCCTGCCCCACTTTGTTTTGGGAAGATGGCATCTGATGGTGTGCCGGTCCTGTTGCTTCATGCCAGTAGACACGGTCTTAGTGATGCTGGTGGTCAGTGGGTTTCCGGTTGTAATGATTCCCATGCTGTCCCCTGGCCCCTGCCAGACCCTTTGTGACCAAGAGGTCTGCCCTGCGGTGGGCCAGGTCTGGGGTGGGGGACAGAGCGGTGGTCCCTGACCTGGACGGCCACACTTGGCTGTCCCTGCCGTTTCTCACTGTAGGTGGATAGTCTCAAAAGGTGGTGGGGAGGGGAATAAGTGTTGGAACGCCCCTTCCCCGGGGGACGCCCCCAAACCCGCTGCTCTGTCATCCATGCTGAAATGACCTAAATCTCTTTAATTCTCAAGAACTAAAAAAGCTCCCTGTAAGTTCATTTCATGGTTTACTTTTTTGTAAGGTTTACTCCATGCTGATGTATAACTCCACGTTTTCTTGTTTGTTTTTGGCTGCAGTGCGCTGCTTGTGGGATCTTAGTTTGCCATCTTGGAATTGAACCTGGGCCCTAGGCAGTGAGAGTGCAGAGTCCTAACCACTGGACCATCAGGGAATTCCTGACTGCATGTTTTTTTTTTTTTAATGGAGGTTACTTCGTAACTTCTCATGAGGCCATTCTACCAAGAAAGATATCATGCCTGCTGTTCTGGTATCCTAATTTCTTTTCCAATTAAAACACCAATTCTGTGGCAAGAACCATAATTATATTTATTGGAAACTTGGTTTCTTTGAATGGAGAGAAAAGCTAAATTCATTAATCGATTGGGATAAAGTAACCTTCGGGACGACAGAAGCATCAAAAATACTAAAACGTTAGTTTCCAGGAGTCAAAATTGTAGTGAAGGTTTTCAGTGACTGACTGTACCCTGGAAGGTTAATGTCCAGTAGAAGACCTGCATACACTTGAAGTGGTGGGGTGCTGGTTAGACCCCCCTTCTCCCCGCCCAGGGCCTGGCACATGGTTGACTGATGCTCCGTCAGTGTTTGTGTCAGGAATCTGCAAGTTTGGGAAGGAAGAGGGACGTAACAGATGCTTGCCTGGTGGCTCCGTGTGGTTTGGCATATGTGTCTGCAGGTGGGGGTGCCCTGTGGCTGCGTCTCTGGACTGTGCCCCCTCCACCCCCAGTTCTGATAGCGCTTAGCTCCCAGGTTTGTTGTGTGAGGGGGCTTTTAAGATAGGGGTCTTCATCCAGCATCTTAACTTTCCTGGGTGCTTTGAATGACTTAAAGAGAAACGCAAGGAAATCTGTTCTCCTGAGTCCTGCCTTGCCCAGTAATGCCCGGGAGTCACAACTTTATTCTGGAAATTAAATTCTGTCTTTTTTGGATTAATATAGCCTGGTGTTTGAAATGTTATTATGGGGTAAATTAAGTGTTCTGGTTTCAGAAGGCTTTTCTCTGTGGGAAAGGCGTGGTTTTAGTCCAGTATGTCTCAAACCCTTGATAGGAGTCCAAGCCCATTAAGTTTTATCTTAAAATTTAATAGGAATTTTACACTGTACTCAGTTATATGTCTGTTTTTTCTTTTGCCGTAAACACACTTTGCCCCCTTCAGTTGTTGAGTGCATTGGATTCTCCAGAAGATGCATTGTGTTCATCCTTGACTCCCCCAGGGTTGGTAAGGGGTCCCCTGGCATTCCTGCCATGTGTCCTAGGGGCCATCCACCTTCTGGCTTGAGAAGTGTGGGCATGGTGGAAGGCACCAGCTTTAAAGATTGGAATCCCAGTCCTGCCTTTTTGCACACCAGCAGAACGACCCAGAGTGGCTTCTGGGCCTCTCTGAATTAGTGTCTCCATCTGTAAAATGGGATGAACAGCAGCAGGCACAGACTTGCTTCTTATGAAAGAAATGGACAAGAGAACCTTTTATTGATGTTAATTTTTATAGTAATGGACTGAGATCTAATAGAGGAAGAGGGTTGAGACCTTAGAATGTGTCAGCCCTAAACTAACGCGTCAGACGCACGTGGAGAGATGTCTGAGAGAAGTTCCCTCCTTTTATACTGGGAGGCAGCTGGCTGAGAGTGTTTGGGTAAGGAGGGCTCCCAAGTCAGTCCATTATCTGGCAGGCCGGCAAGGTTCACCCAGGGTAGAGGTGCTTTTTTTTCCTCCCTTGCCCCCTGCAGTCTTCATTTCCCCAAGATTGGCCCCAGGGAAGCTGCTTGGCCTCTATCCAATTTGGGATAATTGAAAATTAATCAAGTCACATTTTTGGGGGAGAACTTAGCCAGGAGCTGGGCTAGTTTGCCAGCGCTAACGAGTGAAGTGAGACGTGGTGTGGGCACTGTCCTCAGGGAGCTTCTGCCGGAGGAGTGGCCCGGCTGCAGCACCGCGTGGTGGCTCTGCGGCGGAGGGGCCGGGGCGCCTGGGCAGAGGTGGCCAGCAAGGGTGAGGGGGCGGGCCTCAGAGCCCGCGGGGCCCTCTGTGGCTGCCGAGCAGGCTGCCGGCCTCAGAAGGAAAGAGGCTGCCTTCGGGCGCCGCCTTGGTGCCAGCCTGGCTCTGGAGGGCAGACTTGTCCCCATTTTACAGGTGGGGAAAAGGAAGAGCCTCAGGCCTGCTGGACTCCAGAGTCGGTGTTTTCACCACTCCGCTCTGTGGTCAGTTTAGGCTGAATTTACAATCCGTTTTTAGATCTTGTTCTTATTCTAGACTTTGTAGTTTTGCTTTCAGATTCTAGATGTTTGGCATCGTGTGTTTTTCCAGCATATGCGTTTCACATGGCCCTTCCTCTCCTCCAGCATCTGTTCTGCCTGTATGGATTCTCTTCCTGCTGGTGCTCCGTCCCTTCTCTCCCTTTCATTCTCCTACAGCAGCGACCCTGCGTTCCATGTCCTTTTAATAAGATCAGTGAGGGCATTCTTCACTCTGTGGTTCTTGCCGAGAAGCGGTCCCAAACTTGATTTACTAATGTGTTTTCTTTCCCCTTTCTCTCTTAATTTACATTTAAACCGGAAGTCTAGTAATAATGATAGTATGTAGTCATTACATCTTTACAGGCTTTTACAAATGTTAGCTTGTTAGTGGTGAACAAGTCCCGGAGGCTTGGTCACTCTATAGAGCTGGTTACAGCCCAACATGGACAGATTCCACCCATTCATGTGGAATTTAATTATAACTGCGGATTGCTTATGGGAATATGAGTTAAAGACAAAGAAACCTCCACAGTTAGCAAGGAAGTGATGTCACTGGTATTTTGTTGAAGATTTTATGTGGCTCTTAAGCTAGAACCACTGTAAAGTTTTGAACATGAAACTGGTGATGACTGAGGGGCGGGGGCATGTTTCGTAGCCATCTGTACCTGCCAGGGGGAGGGCTGTGTACACGGGGTCACAGCTGGACCCTGAGGTCTCAAGGTCAGGTTCCTCAAGCGACAAGGGGTAGGTCCTCTTTGTCCTCATGCCAGGTTAGAGGCAGTGGGGTTAAGGCAGTGTGTGGAAGAGGTAGCAAGGGCCTGATGTTTCTGGGGAAGCCTGCCCTGCCTTCTCTAGCTTCAGGGAGGTTCTGGTGCATCTGGGATGGGTCTCTAGTGTTGTGATGACAAACTTCTTGAGGACAGGGCCGCTTCATCATATTTTCACAGTCTGGCCCAAAATGTTCTCAGGCCATCTCAGATGGGATGAATTTACATGTGGAAGGAGTTTGGGCCTGAAGTCAGACCCAGTTTGAATTCTGGTCCTTCCTTTAGGTCAGTGTGATAGTAAGTTATTTATCCTTTCTGAATCTCAGTTTTCTCATCTATGAAGGGGTGATTTGTGAGGACTGAAAGTGAGAATGTGAGTGGATGTGGGGACCTGGCAGGTTGTGAGTGGGAATTCCTTCCCTGCATGATTTCCTAAAGGGAGAACATGCTTGTTAACAAGGTGAACAGTACGCTGTCTTGGGAGTGGGCCTGGCCCTGGAAGGCAGGTAGGGGTAGAAGAAGCACATTATTGGACTGTAAAGAAATTATTTTTAACAAAGAATAAAATATCTGGAAACTAAAAATCACTATTTGCACAAAAAGGAATGTCTATAGATAGGCCCTCAGTTTTTTAGCAATTTTTACATATGATTTTTTTGATAAATTTAAAACTATATTTTAATACATTATTTTCTTCCATTATTTAGCATAATAATGTTAAAATTGTTCCAGTCTCTGTTCAAATGTCACCTCTTCTAGGTTTTCCCTCAACACCCTAGTTAAGATGGCCCCTGCTTCACTCTCTAGTCACTTACCTTGCATTTTTAATTTTTGTCCATCACCTTAACCCATTTCCTAGAAGAGTGCCTGGAGTATGTTAGATACTCAGGTGTTTGTGTGAGTTGATCAGTGGTTCAACCAAATTTTCTTTCATTGAGGCAAAATTCATATAACATTCAATTAACTATTTTGAAGTGTACAGTTCAATGGTATATAGTGTATTCACAATTTTGTGCAACCGCAGGGCTTGCTCTAGTTTCAGAACTTTTCTATCACCCTGTAAAACATTCTCTACTCAATAAGTAATCATTCCCTATCCCCCCTTTTCTTCTAACCCTAATAGCTTCTAATCTACTTTCCATGGCTATAGACTTGCTTGTTTTGAATATGTCATATAAAAAGGACCGTACAGCCCCTTACCTTTTGTGTCTAGCTTCTGTCACGTAGCATAATGTTTTTGGGGTACATCCATGTTGTAGTACTTACCAGTATTCTGTTCTTTTTTCATGGTTGAATAGTATTCCATTTATGTATATATCAGTTTATTTATCCATTTATCCACTGTTGGATGTCTGGGTTTTTTACCTTTTGGCTATTATGAGTCATATATATATATGTGTGTGTGTGTGTGTGTATACACACACACACACAGATACATGTTTTTGTGTGGACATAGTGTTTTCATTTCTCTCGGGTAATATACCTAGGAGTGGAATTGCTAGGCCATATGGTCATTCTGTGTCTAACTTGTCCCCACCTGCAATGTACTAGGGTTCCAATTTCTGCACATCTTTGTCAACATTTGCCTTTTTTTTTTTTGATTCAAGCTATTTTAGTGGATGTAAAATGGTATCTCATGGTGGTTATGTATTTCCTTAATGACCAATGATATTGAACATCTTTTCATTGTATATCTGCTTTGAAACAACATGTCTTCAAGTCCTTTGCCCTTGTTTTAACTGAGTTGTCTCTTTTGTTGTTGAGTTGTAGGAGTTCTTCGTATGTTTTGGGTATTTAACTCTTAATGGATTTATGATTGACAAATATTTTTCCTATTCTGTTGGTTGTTCTTTCACATTCTTGATAATGTCCTTTGATGCACAAAAGGTTTTAATTTTTATGAATTCCACTTTATTTTGTTGTTGTTTTTCCTTTTGCTTTTGGTATCAAAACTGAAAATTCATTGCCAAATCTGAAGTCATGAAGATTTACCCATATATTTTATAGTTTCAGTTCTTACATTTAGATCTTTGGTCCATTTTGAGTTAATTTTTATAAATGATGTAGGAGTCCCACTTCATCTTTTGCATTTGCTTATCCGGTTGTCCTACTACCATTTTTTGAAGAGACTTTTCTTTCCCCATTGGATGGTCTTGGCACCTTTGTTGGAGATAAATTATCATATGTGTTTGCATTTATTTCTGGACTCTCGGTTCTATTCCATTGATCTGTATGTCTGTCCTTATGCCAGCAGCACACCATTTTGATTATCTTAGCTTTTTGAAAAGTTTTGAAGTAGTAAGTTTGAGAAGTGTGAGTCTTCCAGCTTTATTTTTCTTTTTCAATATTGCTTTGACTACTTGGCACCACTTATAGCTCCATATTAATTTGAGGATCAGTTTTTCTCTTTCTTCAAAAAGGTCATTGGAATTTTGACAGGGATTGCATTAAATCTGCCTTGGGGAATTGCCATGTAGTACTGAGTCTCCCAATTCATGACTGTGAGATGTCTTTAATTTCTTTCAGTAAGATTTTATAATTTCAATATATAAATTTTTTGCTTCCTTGGTTAAATTTATACCTGGGTGTTGTATTCTTTTGGATGTTATTATAAACGGAATTCTTTAATTTTCTTTTTGAATTGTGCTGGTTTATAAAAACACAACTGATTTTTGTGTGTTGATAATATGCCTTGCTGAATTTAGTTATTACCTCTATTAGTTTTTTTGGTAGATTACATGGGATTTTCTACATATATAGTGATGTCATTGGCAAATAGAGATACTTTGTTTCTTTCTTTGCAATGTTGATACCTTTTATTTCTTTTTATTTCTTTTTCTTGCCTCATTGCTCTGGCTAGGAGTTCTCCTGCAGTTTGAATAGCAGAGGTGAAAGCAGACATCCTTGTCTTGTTCCTGACCTTAGGGGAAAACTTTTCAATGTGATTATGAAGTTATGTGTGGTTTAAAAAAAAAAAAAAAATAAGTGCCCTTTGTCATGTTAAGGAAGTTCCCTTAAATTCCTATCATACTGGTTATTTTGTGATGAAAGGTTGTTGAGTTTTGTCAGATGCTTTCTGTGTGTCTGTGGTTTCCCCCTTTCCTTCTGTTAAGGTGGTATGCTCCATTAGTTGATTTTTGTGTGTTGAACCTCCCTTGCTTTCCTAGGATATGTCTCACCCTGTCATGGTGCATAATCCTCTTAATGTGTTGTTAGATTTGGTTTGCTACTGTTTTGTTGAGAATTTTCTCATCTGTGTTTATATAGAATATTGGTCCTTCATTTTCTTTATTTGTATCTTTGGCTTTGGTATCAAGGTATCAGCTGCATTTTGACTGTACATTGTGTTTCTTCAGACTTTTGAAACCTGTCTTCAGTAGTGCGTAGAAAATTCTAGGAGGGTTTGAAGCAGACAGGAAAGCTCTCTGATGATGATCATACTGTATACCTCCTTGCTTTCCAACACGAGGCTTCCCAGTGGCTAATAGCTAGCAAAATCCTGGCTGACATTACCACCTTAATGCTATGTCAACCCTGGAGAATGGAGGAAGGGACTCTATTCCTGATGCCAGTGCCAGAGATTCTGTTATTTCCTGAAAAAACCACAGATTGTTCTAGATAATGATTGCTGAGTCACAGACCATCCTAAGCATCTGTTACCTAAAACAGTGATTTGTTATTGTTAATAGATAGTATGGTTCTGTGGGTTGGTCAGGCAGGGCTTAGCTGGATGATTCTTCTGCTCTATGTTAACTGCAGCATTAACTGAAGCTACTCACTGGAATTTATCTGCTCTCTGATCTGATCTGGAGGGTCCAAAATGGCAATGCTCACCTGTGTGGATGGTTAGAAGGCCAGGCCTAGTGGTCCCTCGCTCTCCACGTGGTGTCAGGGCCTCGTCAGGTGACCTCTCTGCTAGGGTGGTTGGACTTCTTCGACGGCAGCCAAGGATTCCTGGAGTGACTGCCGTAGGAGAGGAGGTGGGCTGACAGAGCGGCGCAGCGTTGCTCTTGCTGTGTCTGTTAGTTGAAGACCCCACAGCGTACTCCCACACTGAGGAGAGGGGACATAGAGCCTGCCTCTTGATGAGAGCTGTGGCAGGGAACTTGTGACCTTCTTTAATCCATTATATGTATGGTGGTTAGATTCTGCGGTGCTGTCAACAATACACGTATTGTGTATACTTTCTAAGAGAGGCTGTTGTGGGCTAAAATGGAAATTCCAGCTGTTGTGTGTTACCCTTTTTGGTGAGAAAATGCATTCTGTGTTCCGAACCAAGAATTCACGAATGGACACATCCATTCATAAAATGGTAATTGCCTATATAAAATGTGTGATTTATATTTATTCGGGCATCCTCGATCATCTCGTCAGAAGTTTCTCAGGTATAATTTTGGATCTGTGAAATTTCCCTCCTATTAGTTCATTTTAAAAAGTTACTTAAAATCTTCACTTTCATTTTGAAGAGTATTACAATTCTCTGTTTTTAAAATTTCATCAAGAATATATTAGTAAGCCTATATCCCAGATTTCCTTTTCTTCACTCTAGATCATTCTGGTAGGCATCTGTTAGAATAAACTTAGGGCTGTTTGTGTGTAAAAGTATGGGATAATTTGACAGCCTGTGCAGAGGTGTGTCTGCATTGGTTCTAACTAGAAGTCTCGTTTTCTGTGAATCTGCCTTCTCTGCCCATCTCAGCAGATGATTGCAACACTGTTTGAGTTGGGGCAAATGTGATGAGGTCAGAGAGGACGGAAGAAGTGGATTTAAATCATGGAACAAGGAATCTGCAGTTTTGGTTCCAGTGAAGCCACCCAATATCGAGATAATAGGGGTGCAGAGGGGTGGAGCTGTGTCCCACATGTGCCCTCTGCTTGCGCCTGCACAGAGAGCCCTGCCTGCCCAGTGCTGCCTTGGCAGAGTCCCGGCCCAGAGGTGGTGCCACAGAACCGCCCAGGTTCGTGTTTCCCAAGCGTGGCTTGCCTGTGTTCCCAAATGCCCACCACTCCCAGGTATCTAACCTTTGTCCAGAGTGGGGTGAGTGTCCAGTCACCTCCTTTATGTGGTGGATACACTGAAGTGACTAATGCATGGGATTTCAGGGAGTCCTGGGAGCTTCCGGACACCTCCCATCAAGCCTGATGTAAGAACCTCTGGTCTAGATGATCTGAGGCCTCTTATAGTAAAGTTTTATGTAAATACATGTGTGCTCATTCAGTCATGTCCAATTCTTTGTGACTCCCCTAGACCTTAGCCCACCAGACTCCTTTGTCTATGGAATTTTCCAGGCAAGAACACTGGAGTGGGGTAGCCATTTCCTGCTGCAGGGGATCTTCCCAACCCAGAGATCAGATTCTCCTCTCTGCAGCTCTTGGATTGGCAGGCAGGTTCTTTACCACTACTGCCACCTGGGAAGCCCATAAACACACACACATATACATATGTGTATACACACACTGCATACATACATATGTGCACACACACATACACATACATGTACGTACACCCATATGTATACATGCACCCATATTATACATAAACAGATACACACACACACACGCCCACACACACATTCATACTCATCAGGCTCCTCTGTCCATGGAGAATTCTCCAGACAAGAATTCTGGGGTGGGTAAACATTCCCTTCTCCAGGGGATCTTCCTGGCCCAGGGATTGAACCCAGGTCTGATCTCCTGAATTGCAGGCAGATTCTTTACTCTCTGAGCCACCAGGGAAGCCCCAAAACAAAATCCAGATCTTCAGGTCAGCAATCTCAGTTCTAAACAACTTTCCAAGACTGCCCCTTGTTATCATTTAGTCACTAAGTCATGTCTGACTCTTTGAGTCCTTATGGACTGTAGCTTGCCATGGGATTTCTCAGGCAGAAATACTGGAGTGGGTTGCCATTTCCTCCTCCAGGAGATCTTTGTGACCCAGGGATCGAACCTGTATCTTCTGTGTTGGCAGATGGATTCTTTACCTGCCAATGTAGGTACACTATACAGGTAACTCTTTACTGAGTCACCAAGGAAGCCCCCTCCCCCAGCACACACACACACACACACACACACATATAATTTTCTGGGTGTGGGCTTCCCATTCCTTATTCTTGGGGGGATGGTTCTTTCGATACTACTTACTTTTTTCATTCATTATTACCTGTAGGAGTCTGTACCAGAATGCGGTGACTGTGGCCCAGGGGTGGCCAACATAGGGGCTAAAGAAGGGTAATGAGACGAGTGGACTGGGGAAGATGAGGGGTCAGGAGGGCAGTGGCATTCACAGTGAAAGGTAGGACTCTGACAGTTTTGACATTGTGTTCCTCTGAGTATAACACTGCAGGTGTAAAAGTTTCTCAATTACACGAAGTGATGGGAAGCATGGAGGCCACCTGTTGGTGAACCAGGGTCTGGAGAAGTGGGGGTCAGAGGTAGGGGCCTCCCACCAGTGGAAGCCCTGCTGCAGGTGGACAAGATTCAGGCAGGTGTCGGGACCCGCGCACAGGACCCACGTCTTTGTGGCCTCCGGCAGCTTATGTTTACCCTTTGCAGCCTCTGTTTCCGTTCATGCTAGACAGGAATAGTGGTGACAGGAGTGGTGGTTGTGATAATGGAATAGTAAGCCTTAAAAAAGGAATTCACCAGAGACAGGAAATGCGGTATTTAAGGCTAAAGGAGCATGCAAGTTTCAGCCCAGGAGAGAGAGTAGAGGAGGTGCCCAGCAGACACTCACTGTTTGAGCACATGTTTATCTGCTGGGCGCTTGGCTGAGTTCAGTGCTGTGTGTGTGTGTGAAGAGTATAAGGGAAAACATTTAAATGAACACTGACCAGATTTTGTTCAGCTCAGCAAACTTTTTAAAAGAAATTTTATTGAAGTATAGTTGATTTACAGTGACGTATTAGTTTCAGGTATATAGCAGTGATTCAGTTATTTATATACACATAAACATTTTCCCTCACAGGTTATTATAAAATATTGAGTATAGTCCCCTGTGTTGAACAGGAGATCTCTGTTGTTTATCTATTTCATATACAATAGTGTGTTATGTGTTAACCCCAACCTCTTAACTTATTCCTCTCTCACCGTTTCCCCTTTGGAAACCATGAATTTGTTTTGTATGTCTATTGGTCTATTTCTGTTTTGTAAATAAGTTAATTTGTATTTTTTTTAAGATTCTACAGATAAGTGATATTATATGATATTTGTCTTTTTTCTGTATTGCTTACTTTGCTTAGTATAATAATACCTAGGTCCGTCCATGTTGCTGCAAATGGCGTTATTTCATTCCTTTTTTATGGTTGAGTAGTATGCCACTGCTTGGAGAAGGCAATGGCACCCCACTCCAGTGCTCTTGCCTGGAAAATCACGTGGACGGAGGAGCCTGCTGGGCTGCAGTCCATGGGGTCGCTAAGAGTCCGACTCAACTGAGCGACTTCACTTTCACTTTTCACTTTCATGCATTGGAGAAGGAAATGGCAACCCACTCCAGTGTTCTTGCCTGGAGAATCCCAGGGAAGAGGGAGCCTAGTGGGCTGCCGTCTATGGGGTCGCACAGAGTCAGACACGACTGAAGCGACTTAGCAGCAGCAGCAGCAGCAGTATGCCACTGCTTAGTATATACACACACACACCGTATTTTCTTTATCCGTTCATCTGTTGATGGGCGTTTAGGTTGCCTCCATGCCTTGGGTATTGTAAGTAGTGCTGCTGTGAACATTGGGGTGCGTGCATCTTTTTGGATTATAGTTTTCTCCAGATAAATGCCCAGAAATGGGATTGCAGGATCAGATGGCAGCTCTTAGTTTTAGTTTTTAAGGACCCTCCATACTGTTCTCTGGACTTCCCTGACAGCTCAGTTGGTAAAGAATCCGCCTGCAGTGCAGGAGACCCCGCTTCGATTCCTGGGTCAGGAAGATCTGCTGGAGCAGGGATAGGCTACCCGCTCCAGTATACTTGGACTTGCCTTGTGGCTCAGCTGGTAAAGAATCTGCCTGCAATGTGGGAGACCTGGATTCAATCCCTGTGTTGGGAAGATCCCCTGGAGAAGGGAAAGGCTACCCACTCCAGTATTCTGGCCTGGAGAATTCCAGGGATGGTATAGTCTGTGGAGTTGTGAGAGTTGGACACGACTGAGCCACTTCCACTTTCACTTTTCACACTGTCCTCCATGGTGGCTGCACGGTTTACATTTCCACTAGTAGTGTAGCAGGGTTCCTTTTTCTCCATTCTTTTAGATGATGGCCAGAAAGTCTCCAGACTTTTTGGTGATGGCCATTCTGACCAATGTGAGGTTTGGTTTGCATTTCTCTAATAATTAGCGATGTTGAGCATTTTTCATGTGCCTGTTTGCCATCTGTATATCTTTGGAGAAATGTCTAGGTCTTCTGCCCATTTTTAGATTGAGTTGTTTTTATTTTTTATATTGAGTTGTTTGAGCTATTTGTATATTTTAGAAATTAATCTCTGTTGGTCACATTGTTTGCAAATATCTCCTCCCAGTCTGTAGGTTGTCTTTTTGTTTTGCTTATGGTTTCCTTTGCTGTGTAAAGGCTTTAAGATTAATTAGGTCCCATTTGTTATTTTTTGCTTTATTTCCATTACTCTAGGAGATGGATCTGAAAAGATATTGCCACAATTTTATGTCTAAGAGTGTTCAGTCTACGTTTTCCTGTTGGAGTTTTATAGTATCTGGTCTTTATTTAGGTCTTCAATCCATTTTTTAAAGACTTTTCCTGTTTTGTTTTTTTTTTTAATTTATTTTATTTATGCCTGTGCTGTGCACAGGCTCTCTTTAGTTGCAGCGAGTAGAGGTATTCTCCAGTTGTGGTGCACAGGTTTCTCACTGTGGGGGCTTCTTGTTGCAGAGCGCGGGCTCTGGAGCGCAGGCTTCAGTCGCTGGCAGTGTTGGGCTCAGTTGCCCCGGCACACGGGCTCTGGAGCGCGGGCTTCAGTCGCTGGCAGTGTTGGGCTCAGTTGTCCCAGCACACGGGCTCTGGAGTGTGGGCTCAGCTGTGAGGCATGGGCCTGGCTGCCCCCCCGGCGTCTGGGGTTTTCTCAAACCAGGGATCAAACCGGTGTCCCCTGCACTGGCAGGCCGATTTTAGACCACGGGGCCACCAGGAAAGCCTGATCTTTCTTCTATTTTGAGTTTATTTTTGTAGATGATGTTAGAGAATGTTTTAATTTCATTCTTTTACGTGTTACTGTCTAGTTTTCCCAGCACCACTTGTTGAAGAGACTGTCGTTTCTCCAGTGTACATCCTTCCCTCCCTTGTTGTGGATTAATTGACCACAGGTGCATAGGTTTATTTCTGGGATGTCTGTCCTGTCTCATTGATCTATGTTTTTCTTGGTACAGTATTGTTTTGAGTACTGTAGCTTTGTAGTATAATCTGAAGTTAGGGAGGCTCCATTCTTCCAGCTCCCTTTTTCTTTCTCAGGACGGCTTTGGCTATTTCAGGGTCTTCTGTGTTTCCACACAAATCAAAATTTTTTCTTTTTTTTGGTTCTAGTTCTGTGAAAAATGCCATTTGGTAATTTGATTGTGTTGGCTCTCTGGATTGCCTTGAGTAGTATAGGCATTTTAACCATTTTCACTCTTCTAATCTAAGAACACAGTGTATCTTTCGATTTATTTGCATCATCTTCAGTTTCTTTCATCAGTGTCTTACAGTTTTCAGAGTACAGATCTTTTGCCTCCTTAGATAGGTTTTTCCCCCTAGATATTTTATTCTTTTTGATGCCACGGTAAATGGGGTTGTTTCCTTAATTTCTCTTCATTAGTATATAAGAAATGCAGTTGATTTACGTGTATTGATTTTGTGTACTGCAACTATACTGAATTCATTCATGAACTCTAATAGTTTTTGGTGATGTCTTTAGGATTTTCTATGTATAGTATCATGTTATCTGCAAAGAGTGACAGTTTTGCTTCTTCTTCTCCAGTTTGAATTCCTTTTATTTCCATTTCTTCTCTGACTGCTTTCGCTAGGACTTCCAAAACTCTGTTGAACAAAAGTGGTGAGAGTGGGCATCCTTGTTTTGTTCCCGATCTTAGAGGAAATACTATCAGCCTTTCACCACTGAGTATGATATTAACTGTGGTTTTGTCACATATAGTCTTTATTATGTTGAGGTATGTTCCCTCTCTGCCTACTTTCTGGAGTCAGCAAACTTTTATAAAGCACTTCATGAATGCCAGTCATGCTGTTACATGCTAGGGGTGTGTGTGCATATAAATATATGTGTGTGTGTTTGTATAAATAACTGAGACACTCTTGTTCTCGAGAAACTCAGACTGCTCATTTAAACCTGGGACTTTACACTTTATGCAAGAGGCATGTGTTAGCTCAGGCTGTCCTAACAAAGTACAGGCTGTCCTAACAAAGTATCATAAATTGTGTGGCTTAAGCAATAGGAATTTATTTCTCACAGTTCTGGACGTTGGACATCCAGTTCAGTTTCAGGTGAAGTTCCTGTTGCTGGCGTGCAGGTGTGTCATCTTTTCACTACGTCCTACATGTAGGGAGACAGACAGGAAGCAGGCTGTCTGGTATCTGCTCTTATTTGGCCCCTGATTATTTCCCAGAGGCCCGTCTCCAAATGCTGTCACATTAGGAGTTAGAGTTGTTGTTGTTCAGTCGCTCAGTTGTGTCCGATTCTTTGTGACGCCATGGACTGCAGCATACCAGGCCTCCTTGTCCTTCACGGTCTCCTGGAGCTTGCTCAAACTCATGTCCATCTAGTCGGTGATGCCATCCAACCATCTCATCCTCTGTCATCCCCTTTTCCTCCTGCCTTCAATCTTCCCCAGCATCAGGGTCTTTTCCAGTGAATCGGCTCCTTACATCAGGTGGCCAGAGTACTGGATCTTCAGCTTCAGCATCAGTCCTTCCAATGAGTATTAAGGATCGATTTCTTTTAGGATTAGAGTTTTCCTTTAGGGGTTAGAGTTGCAACATATGAATTTTGAGGGGGCATAATTCAGTCCATAGCCTTCTCTTCTGGACCCCAAAATTCATGTTTCCTGACATGTAAAATATATTCATTCCATTCCAACAGCCACAAAAACCTTAAGCTCGGAAGTCTAAAGTCCAAGGTGTTATGTATTGGATTAGTCACAAAGTTTGTTCGCGTTGTTAGATGATATGGAAAAACCTGAGTGAACTTTTTGTTTAGTCTGATAGATATCCTCTAAATAACATGTGGGTGAGTTGGGAGGTGTGATCCATCTTGAGCAGAATTCCTCTCCACCTGTGAACCCAGATGAGCTGTGTGCTTCCGACATACAACGTTGGGACAGGCGTCCCAGCATTCCCCTTTGAGAAGATACAGTGCGGAGAGAAGGAAGCAGGGACAGCCCCAGGCATGTCCACAGAGTCACAGGCAGATTCATTTGATCTTGAGCCTCGAGAGTCATCCTCTCTGGTTTGACGCCCTGCTTCCTGGACTCACAGGCGTGGAGGTCGCAGTGGGCAGCTGCCGTCTGGCCTGTTGAAACACAGGTGCTGGCCAGCCTTCTCTGAGACTGAGGAGGCAGCCCTGATGCCGTCTTGTGCGGCCCAAAAGCCATGCAACAGAAGTAAAAGGGGGTGAATGACAGGATGGGTCAGTAAGTCAGGGAGCAGAATAGGATTCTTGTTTTGTTTCTACAAGGACTTTTACCAGATGAGCCTCTCCAGCGAACTGGCAGCAGGACGGTGAGCAGGCTGGAGTGTGTCCATGTCCCGTCGCGAGTGGCCTGAGTCTGCGTGTGGAAGGTGACCGCCGACTTGGGATTTGGGAAATGGAATTGGGTTTGAGGTGGCCTTGGGGGCAGACACGTGTGACGGAGGCTCTTCAGGGGCCTCCTCATGATGGGCGCCTTCAGCGGGAGCTGGCCTCCCTGGCGGTGGGAAGAGCAGGCTGCCCGCACTCCGACGTCCCTCTCAGTCAGAGGTTCGGGAACATAGCACGATGTCTAGTCTGATGGGTGTGTGCGGGTCTCTCCCCGGTCACCAGTTCGTGCCCGTGGTGTCGCAGCCGCCTAAGCGTCCGAACCTCTATCCTCATCACCTTCTGCTGTTCGTCCCCCTGGCGGGTAGGCAGCAGCCACGTCTTGATTCTGAACCGACGTGTGGTTTCCCCGTGACTCCTGCCTTCTGTGGTGTGTCTAGGGTCTCACTGGTTTCGGGGGAGGGAAGACCCCTGATCCACAGAGCCCGGTGAGGCTGGACTATTCCATCCATCCCTGAAGAACTTCATAATGTGTCCTGCTTGTCCCTGGAAGCGTCCCAGGCCCCTCTGATGGGCAGTGGGGACTCGTCAGCCGCACTCCTGACGACAGCAGGCTGCCTTCTCGGAGGCTTGCGTTCTCAGTGACTCTGAGTCCCAGCTGTGCATTAGAACTGTTAGAAGGGACGGCAAACGTGGGGGCCACCTCAGACTGCTTCGCCCTCTCAAGGCCCCGGACATCAGATTTCCCGGGCATCTTTAAAGGGCCCCCAGCAGGGCTGAGAGCCTGTGGTGTAGTCAGAAGGCGCGCTTCTCTCTCCTCAGAGGACGGGTCCTGGTCCTTGGAAAGGCCGGATCCCAGGCCTGCCTCACACCTGTGAGTCCCAGGGGTGTCTCGGGGCGCTCAGGTGAAGCGCAGGCTTTGGGGCCGAGTGGACTTGAGCGGGCCCCCTGACGGGGACGGCACAGCGGCCCCTGGTGCCTCGGCCACAGTTCTGAAGCCGCAGAGCGCTGAAAACACACTGCTTTTGTCACAGGTTTGGTGCCAAAACCTGGCCTGAACTGATGTGATGCTTTTTATAATCTTTATAAATATGAAGTATTTTTAAGTATGAATATTCCTGTTCAGACTGTTCATGTGTGTTCTTAGAGCTGCCATCCCAGACTTCAGTGGGAGTGTTATGTAATGTATAATACATACACTGTTTCCTTTCTGAAATCCAGACAGTTCTGAACTCTGACACACATCTGAGTTCTGAACTCTGAAACATTTCTGGCCTCAGTTTGGGGTAAGGACTTGTGGAGCTGTAGAGACTCTGAATATAGGTGGTCATAGCCGGTGAATACAGATCATGTTAACATGTGAGTATGTGTGTAAAACTCCCCGCCACAAGCAGGCGTTCTGCAGACTTAGCTGTTAGTGCTCTTGCAATTCCTCCATCCGTGGGTTTACACTTTCCCCATTTGGTTCCTTTGTTTTCCCAGCACCTTTATATTTGTTATGCCAGACTTTATTCTTCAGGTAATTCAATATTTTCTACAAATCAGAAGTAAATTGAATCTGCAACTGTGTATCCATCATCTATTCTGTACATGTATCTGGGCTCTATGTCCCAGGAGAGTAAAAGTGCGTGTATAACATGGTCCCTGCTGGCAGAAGGCTTAGAAATTAGTCCTGGAAATAGGAAACATGGGAAAGTTTTTTTTTTTAAGGCACCTACGTGATCAGATTTCCAGCCAAGGGGAGAAGGTGTGTTAGGAGGAGCCTTTGTAGAAGGGGGTTCCTGTTGGGGATGAGAGACCTGAGGGCTTCAGGATGAGGGGTCCTCCCCTAGTGGCATGTGCCACGTGATGGCGAAGGGCGTGGACCCAGGTGCTAGCTGGCTCCCACGGTGGCTGCGGGCCGTCTCCGTCTCTCTCAGCCTGTCCTGTCGTTTGTGAAGCATCTGACCACAAATACCAGTCTTGACTTGGAGGAGGTGACCCTGTGAAATTGGCTGAATGTTCAGATATAGTAGTATGTTAACTTCTGTGCCTTTATAAACACTCCCTGACCCCTGCCCCCACACTGATTTTTCTCTCTGGAGATTTAGAACCTTGGGTACTCGGGTGTGTATCAGGATGCCTTCGATTGGTGACCGTCGCAGGCTAGGAACACAGGCGGGCCATTTTCAGTTCACAGTGGCAGATATTGAGTATTGGCGTGTCCCAGCCTTCCCACTGGGAGGCCCCCAGCGCCAGGAGAGACGCGCACCCTTCAGAGGGCTGAGGTGCGGCCCACGCTCTAAAACAGCGTGTTTGCCACACGGGGTTTTTGTGGTCTGTTTTTTTTCTGAAATCCGTGTGAATTTTGCATTTACCTATATATGTTCTAATATTACACACCTCTAAAAAATCTTTCTGTGTATCAAAACTGACCCTCTAGACAAGAAAATGTGCCCATGTTTCCTTGGCCCCCTCGCACGCCCCTGCGCTTTGACAGGCAAGACCTCCCTTGGACAGAGCAGTCTGTGTTGAGACTGACTTGTCTTTAATCCGTACATTTCTTGTCTTCAGTTTTCTTTCCTTTGGACCCTTAAGGGATTGTTTGTTCTCCACGTATATTTGGTGTCTTTTGCTCTAGATAATTTAGGTAATTGGCAACCAGTTTTGAGCTTACTAAAAATTTTGATCTGGGTACCAGCATCCCCAGTCGCCTCAGGGGGCATGTTGAGAAACACACTGGATGCTTGCTTTTGTGTGTGAGTGTTCTTTTAAGATGGGAGGGAAAAGTTAAAACCTCAAAACCCTGTGGTAAACTGATGTGGGAATCTGATACTACAAATGCCTCCGGTGATTTAAAGTAAGACTTACTAACCTTTATAGAGAGCAGTGAGCGTGAAGGCAGTGACAGGGAGAGCGGACACCCATGAGAGGCTGTCTCTGCCCTCAGTCTGTGGGTCCCAGGGTGCTCGCAGCCCCCCTTGAGGAGCGCCTCACCCCTGGGCTGCAGACAGCCCTCCTCGGGGTCCGTGCGGCAGGACCTGGAGTGAGAACCGCGGCTCCCCCTCCGGGCTGACGAGCAGGGAGCCACCCGTGTGCACGCTGACAAGCTTCCACCCGCTATGCACGGTGAGGAGACAGCTCCCCGGGGGCCGTGTTCCGGCGTGTGCCTAGAGGGCCTTGGGCACGTGGGCATCCTCCTCGGGGAACCTTCGTTGTGGGGAAGTGGACAGGCTTGTGCTGAGCTCTTCGGAGGAAGCAGGGGGCAGCCCTTCCAAAGATTCTCACGTTCAGAGTCAGACTGCCCCCAACAGAGGACTTGTTGGCCTCTTGTTGATGTCATGGTTCAGAATCTCACCAGGATGGGTGGGTGGGTGTGTGTGTGTGTGTGTGTGTGTGGGTGTGTGTGGGTGTGTGTGTGGGTGTGTGTGTAAAGATGGAATTTGGGTCAGTTTTTTTTTTTTGGGGGGGTCAGTTTTTAAGAGAGCGGTTAAAGCTTAGAATTTTTTCCCCATTTCCTTGGTTATGTCAGTAATATGGAAAAGACTATTCAGGATGGAAAGTCATTCTGAGCTGGGGAAGGGGTCTGCAGTTTTGTCCCCAGGGGACACTGGGTAGGGCTGGAGATTCACCAGGGGGTGGTGGGTGGGGGCGTGTTGCTGTCTCGCGGGCACGGGGCAGGGTGCTGCGGCCTTCTCCAGCTTCCAGGGCATCTCCGCAGCAGACCCTGGGCCCGGAGCATCAGTGCTGCCGAAGGCGAGGGTGTGTGATAATCAGCAGCGGGGAGGAAGCCCGGTGTCCTTCATGTCAGCCTGGATAAACCCTTTCACGATGCCCTAGTTTACACTGAAACTTTGGCCATCAGGATGGGAATTTTTTGGTAGCTATCATTAGAAAAATAAAAGAATTTTCCCACTGTGGTTCCCAAGTTCCCCAAATTCGTGTCTTTGACCCGTAGCTCTCTTTGAGCTTTAGACCGGCCCCACGTGTTGATTTCACAGATGTTGCTTGGGTCCGTGTGTACCAGGTACCTCTGAGCGCAGGCAGCGCCCCGTTGTCCTGAGGCCTGTGCCGTGAGGACCTAGAGGGACGTCCACCGGTGGGTTCCGGGGAGAGAGGGTTGGCGGGGTGAGGGGAGACCCAGAGCGGGGCACCTTGAGCAGCTGGGTGACCCGCGCCTGCCGGAGAAGGAGGGGGCACGTTGTCTGCGAGCCCCGAGCGGGCGTGGCCACACACACCTGAGGCTGCCTGTTTTCACCTGGTCCTCGAGAGAACTCTCGACTCCTTCCCGCCTCCCAGCAGCTGCTCCAGCCAGGAGACGGGAGCGGGCCTTGATGCCTCTCGTCCCCTCGCAGGCGCTCAGTCCTGCATCCTGGTTATCTGTACCTCCCGGGTCCCCTGCCCGGGCCGGGTCTCTTGCTGACGCTGGCGGCCCCTGACTAGTTCGCCTCTCCCTGGGTCACTCTGGGCCCTGCTCCGAACAGTGGGCAGAGAGGTCATTTAGAAACCCAGGCTGCCTCCTGCCCTTCACTGAAAACCCTCCAGTGGCTTCCCACTGCTGTCCAGAAAGTCAGCTTCCCACTCACCAGGCACTGAACCGTCCTCTTTGGCTGAGTCCAGACGGTCTGGCGTCCTGTGGACCTCTTCCCACACGAACCTGCCTGGCCAGGCCACGTCCATCCTCCCCTGCACCCTGCCTGCCCTGCCCGCGTCTTCCTCGCTCCTCCTCGCAGGGCACGCGCCGTGCCCCTGCGCCCTGCCTGGGCTCCTGCCGCCTTGTTTTCGTCCTGGCAGCGCTTCGTCCCCCACGTCAGAGGTTTTCAGGTGAGAAGTCGCTCACCTGCCGCGTTCACGGGGAGGAGGAGTGGGTGACTCCCGGGAGCCACCCCCCTCCTGCGGAGCTGGGGGTTTTGCAGAGGGGATTTTTCCCTCCCCTTTTGGAGAACTAACGGTTGCGGCAGTGGTGTGCGGGGCGGCGGTGCCCGCCTCCCGGGGGTGCTCTGACCCCTGTGGCTGGCTTATATCCCACCGTCCTCACAGCACAGGGAGATGGCCCGCGTGGACTTTGTTGCTGGCTTCTGAAGTAAAGCATGGTGAGCTAGCAGGCCTTGCCTGCTCCAGAAAAAGGAAATGGCAAGCTGGTGCCACAGCATGCCACAGTGCTCCAGCATGCAGACAGCTGCTGGGAGGAAGGCCGGTCATCTCCGGGTCTGCTCTGCTGGGCCCCAGCTGGGTCTGAAGAAGGGAAGGCTTGTTTTGTTAGAAAGAATACCCTCTTCAGGCGTTCCCAGCCGAGTCACGGTGTGTGTAACTGGTTCGGGTTTTCGGAAGAGCAGGATGTGGGAAGTGGGCACAGAGGGGCCAGTTGGCCCTGTCCCCTCTGCCACAGGCTGCGGGTGGAGAATTCACAAGTTTCCAAGGGGAAAGCTGAGTACGAAAGAAGGCCCGAGCTAGTCAGGAGCTAGAGGGATTCCCAGCCTCTGAGAAGGGAAACGGCAGAGAAGTTATGTAAAATGATTTCCTGCTCAGAGATGCTTCTGCGCCTGTCTGGCAGGTGGACCCCGGACACAGAGCTATTTTATAAGAAGTAATAAGCTGGAGATGCTGAAGGTCCAGTTTCCTAATGAGGCAGAGAGACATCCTCTAACACCTGATAGTTTCTAGAAGAATTCAAGTCCTGGTCTCAATTTGCATTGTTCTGAGCTTGTTGATAAGATTGAGGATTACATATCTCCTGGAAGCAGAGTGTGTATACCACAGGAGGATTATTTTTAGGTTTTATAATAAAATCTTTCACAGCACAGAATTTTAAAGACCTGTGTGGACAGAAGCAGATCTTTGAAGGTAAACCTCAGTTTGGCTTAGTAGTTCATCTCATTGAAATGAAACCAAGGAGGTTCACCACGTCTCCCTCCAGGCAGTCTTCACGTGTTGAAGCGGCTCAGCAGAACTCTCCTATACCAAAAACAAGTTCTTTAGCTACTTGTGATGGAAGATGCTGAAATAAGCAATTTAAAATTCAGCGTAGTCTGTTCAGAAGGGATCATTTTAAAAGGTTCCTGGACAGAGCCCCTCCGTGTGTGAGTATTTTACAGCAGGGCCGTGGGTGATCGAAGTAGACTGTTCTCGCCCCTGAGGAGCGGGGCGGCCTGGGGGTCACGGTGCTGAGAACCGCGGTTGGGAAACGACAGGCTTAAAGATGGTTTTTAGGCTGTTGAGAGATTGTAAAAATAAGCAAAGAAGAGTATGTGCCAGAAACAGCCTAAAATAGTGGCCCACGAAGCCTAAAATATGTATTATCTGGCCTTTACAGAGAATGTAGAGTTTGCTGACTCTTGGTTTAAGGGTCAGGAAATGCTGTACAAGGACTAAAATTTGAGCAGACATTTTATAGGATAAATAACATTTTGATTTTTAAGGTGGCAGCGGTGCGGTGCTGCAGGAGGGCCAAAGGGGAGAGAAGAGACAGGGTGGGGAGCACAGGTACCCCGAAACACACACAGCGTAGGTGGAGCCTGGGCTTGGGACCTAAGGAGGGGGCACGTCTTAAATAGCAGCAAGCTTGAACTTGATACTGACGTGACTTGTGAGCCCTCAGAAGCTTTTGAGTAGGAGAATGTTGATGTCATGATTAGACTTAATTGTAAGAAATTGAAATAGTAGTCCTTTTTTTTCCCCCCCCTGAGTCATGCTCTCAAACTGTGAAAGAGTTCTTCAGAAGTGATTGTACTGCTTAACAGGCCTCTGACTTGATGGCGGTCAATGCGCCCTCGGGTCCAGCATTCCTGGTCGATGTGATTTTCATGCTTGTTTACGTTTCCTGATCAGCAGCAGACACGGGTGAGGTCTCAGCGATCATGACTGAGGAACTTGAACGAGTCTCTAGAAAGGTGGAAAAATTCTTGCTGAAGTCCATAATTGTGCTTCCACTGTTAAACCTCTGCATGGAGAATTTCGGTTTTGTGTACTCTGTCATTCCACCCAGGTGTGTATTCTCTGAGCGGTGGAAAGTAGAAGAGATGCTCTGAGGAGGGCGGACACACTGGAGTCCCCGTGAAGGACTGGCTCTGAAGGCAGAGCCTTGACAGTCTCCTGTTTCCAGAGGGCGTCTCCCAAGACAAAGCTGGGTGGAGACAGCCTAAGTTTATAAGAACATGCACCCACAGAAAAATGCATGAAGATGAAAATAGAGAAAGTAAAATTTGTCATCATCCCCCACTGTTGACATTCAGGTGTGCCGCCTCTGAGCCCCTTTTCAGGATGTGTGCCCCTCAGTCGCATTGACTCACCCCCGTGTGTCCCCTGCCTGGCTCCCTGCAGGGGCGCACAGTGTGGCCCGCTGGTCGGAGGCAGTGCTGTGTTTCTGTGGTTCTCGCTGGAGCCTCCTCGCTGCTTGCTCTCGGTGGTTCTCTTCTGAGCAAAGGAGAGGCTCTCCTGACTGATTCTGAGCCCTCACTGACGGGGAGCCATTGGTGTGTAGACTGTTTTTTGCAGAAATCAGAACCCTGGTCTCTTGAGTATGAAGCTGGTGAAGGCCTGCCTTCTAACATCTGGATTCTCGGCGTCATCCAGAGTTGCTCAAGATGGGCTGACTTTGTAAAGAGATACTGTTCCAGCGAAATAGATGTTGCTTTTCTGAACCAAACTCTTCAGAAAGGTCTGTTTGCACTAGGGTCATCCCTGGGGAGTCCTGATGGCGAGTCCTGGGAAAGCAAGGCCCCAACACCCCCTCCTCCCCAGGCTCGTCCATCCGGAGCCTCCTCTGCACCATGTCCCCAAGACCTGCCATGGTCTTGGGATGCAGCCATCACCTTGGTGGGGCTGTGTGACCCAGTCTGCCCATGTTAGGACCCCTTGTCTGGGAGATTTGCCCCGCTGGAGCTAATAGTGCACACACACGGATCCCTGTGGACTTCAGAGGGGTTCATCCACACTGCCAGCCTCTGCTTACACTCACTGCTTTGCTGAGCTCCCAAGAGCCACACTGCCCCCATACCAGGACGTCAGTGCTTGAAAGAGTGGTGTGGGGTGTGTGTGTGTGTTTTGTTTTTTTCAAGAAAAAAGCCAGTGTAGTCATGGTAGAATACTTAGAAAAAGCAAATATTTCCCATCACCTCCCCACTGTTACTATTTTGATATGTAGTATGTGGTCCTTCGCACTGGGTATCGTTCATGGAGTCAAAGTTCATTCATGTTGTAGCACGTAACAGCAATTCATATTTGTAGGCAGATAATATTCCGTTGCATGGACAGACCACATTTGCTTATACATTCATTATGTTGATGGACACTGGGTCGTTTCCCCTTTTGGGGAAAATTATTATTAGTTTTATAATAAATAATGCTACCATGAACAATCCTATAAAAGTTTTTGTGAGAACCTAAGTTTTTGTATCTGTTGTAAACAAAGCTGGTAACTCTATGTGTAACATTTTGAAAGACTGCAAGACTGTTTTTCCAAGTAGCTGGGACATTTTCCTTTCCCGTCAGGAGTGTATGCAAGTTCCACTTTCCGTGCCTCTTTACCAGACACTGTTACTGTCCATCGTTTTTATTTTAGACATCCTAGTGGGTGTGAAATGATAGCTCATTTTGGTTTTGGTTTGCACTTCTCTAAGGACTAGTTATGCTAAGCATCCTTTTGTGTGTTTCGTGACCATTTAGATAACTTCCTTGGAAAAATGTCTATTCATATTCTTTGTCCATTTCTAAAGTTGGGTTGTCTTTTTGTCCTTGCCTATGAGTCCTTTATGTAATCTGAGTACAGTTCCTTTATTAGAAATATGGTTTGTAACTTATTTTCTCCATTCTGTAATGTGTCTTCTCACTTTCTCGATGGTGTCCTTTGATGCACAGATATTTTTAGCTTTGATGACATCTAGTTTATTGGTTTTTTCCTTTGGTTGCTTGTGCTTTTGGTTATGCTTAGGCAAATTGTTGCCTAATCCAAGATCAGAAAGATCTATTCCTGTTTTCTTCTCAGAGTTATATAGTTTTAGCTCTTACCTTTAGCCATTTTGAGTCAATTTTTGTGTTTGGTGTGAGGTAGGGGTCTAGCTTCATTCTTTTGCAGCTAGACATCCATTTGTCTGTTAGTTGTAAAAACGGTTCTTTTCCCCATCAAATGGTTTTGGTACCCCTGTCAAAATTAATAAAGGCTTATTTCTGACTCTAAATTCTTTGCTGTTGATCTTTATGTCTGTCCTTACGTCAATACTGTGTTGATTACTTAGCTTGATAGTAAGTGTTAAAATTGGGAATAATCCTCCAAATTTGTTCTTGTTTTTCAAGATTGTTTTGTCTGTTCTGAGTCCCTTGCATTCCCTCATGCATTTTAGGATCAATTTCTGCACCATGTAACTTTCTCTGTTTCACTTATTAAATCGTGAGCATTTTCCTTTTTCCTAGTCTAAACTTGGGCTAACGCAAGCCCTGACCCACGTGTGGCTGGTGAGCACGTGGAATGTGGCCAGTTCAGACTGAGGTGAGCTCTGAGTGTAGCCTGTGAAGAGTTAGTGTGGGGGAAAGCCACAACATAGCTCATGAGTAATTGTTTATATCGAGTACATATTGAAACAAATTTTATATTGGGTTAGATAATATTTATTACCTAAGTTGACCTATTTCTTTTTACCTTTCCAATGTGGCTACTAGTAGATTTAAAATTATGTGGTTCTCATGTTTAGGTTAGACGGAAGTGTTTTTTACTAGAAGGGCATCCTATTTGATAGGATGCACGATTACATGGTTGTGTCAGTTTTCTTGTTTCAGTTCTTGGTGGTTTGAACACTTAGGCTATTTCCAGTTTTCTCCACTTTACACAGTGTTGTGATAGTTGACCATGTAGCTAGGTCTGAATTCACAAGGAGGACTTTGGAAGTGTGTTTGCTGCACTGCTAAATCAGGGGCATGCAAACTCTTGTGCTAAAGTGTTGAGTGAGTGAGTGAATGTTTCGTATCAACAAAAAAAACAATCTTTCAAAATAAGACTACAGACAGATTCAATGAACGTTGACTGAGCACCCCTGCTGTGAGTTGGCTTCTGTCCCAAGAGTGGGAACACAGTGGTGACTGAGCCCCCTTGAAGCTGGTCTTCTAAAGGGGGAAGGGACAGTCATCCACCCGGAGGCTGTATCGGGCTGGTGGAGAGTGGCCGAGGAGGACGGAGCAGCAGGCTTACGTAGCCGGCGTGTGGCAGGGGCGTCCGGGAAGCCGTTCTGAGCAGGTAGCGGTTACGTAGGGACTGGAACAGAAGCACGGAAGGGAGTTATGTGAAGATCTGGGAGAGGACCGCTTTTAGGTAGAGGGGTCAAAGTTCAAAGACCTTGCATTGGGAATATGTGTGTTCAGGAAACAGCAAGGAGGCCAGGGGGGCTGGACCTTGGGGAGAAGTGTGGTTGGATTGGGAATATACTTGGAGCTGAGGGTCTTTGCCGGTGGAACAGGTATGGGGCGTGTGAGGGAGGGCCAGCTTTTATGACCTGAGTACTTGTGTGGGGCCTTTTTTTCCTGAGTCAGGGATTGCTGGAGGTGGGTCCGAGGGCAGGGGGCTCACGTGGAGATGCTGAGTTGGTAATGAGATGGACCAGCCTGGAAGTCACAGGGGAGGTGGGACTGGAGTCAGGAAAGCTACCGGACATCAGGCAGGCTGAGTGAGCGCCGCGCACTGGACTTGGGAACCTGGAGGTCTTTGAGGACTTCTACCCGAGCGGTGTCGGTCAGCTGCCCTAGGGTGGCAGGTACAGGGTTTTAAGGGAGGATGGGTTGTGTGTACTGACAGCTCCTTGAAAAGTTTGCTGTCTGTGAACAGCATGATGGAGGTGGGGAGCTGGGGCTAGACAGCCTCTTCCCCCCTACCCTGCTCACCCTGACTGGTGGGAGTGGTCCCGGAGAGAGGCTGAGACACAGGGGCTGGGGTCCAGGACCAGGGTGGAGGGTGGGCTTCTTGACTGGCTCCGGAGAAAAGGCTGAGTAGCCTGGCAGGCCTTCCATTCCGCTGGGGGAGGATGAAGAAAGTTCAGATTGCCAGTGTTTCCAACAGCTGAGAGTGATGAGGAGGGGAAGGGCATGGTAGGAGTTGCTGTGGGGTTAGATGTAAAATTTGCACGAATTTTTAATATGAAACCTCAAACTTCACTTCAAAATGCTTACCCTCGGGGTTCTCTCTCCTGTGCCTTGGGGTGTATTTTGGTGGAAAAGTCTGAGAAGCCACTTCATTATGGTATTCTATTGTTATGTTGTTAAATCTCACCCAAGTGAGCATTTAACCTTAAAGAGTCTGAGATCCACTTACCCATTTTGTTATCCTTTATAGAGCTTTTGCAACTGCTCCAAATCTCCCTGTTTGTGCATCTTAATGGTTGCTTGGCAGGCGCTTGGCTGTGCGTGGGGGAAGCCGCGGGGCGTCTGTCGGAAGCGCCACCCTCGGCTCTGCCCCTTCCCAGGTGAGGACCGGGAGGAAAGCAGGCCCAGCGGCGCCACACCCACCAGATTTAGTGAACCTTTTTCCTGTTTCTGCGAAACGGTTAAGGACGGCCCGGAGCGGCTTTTAATTCTGGCAGAGTGGTTTCGGGGAGCTGAGGGCAGTGCAGCTGCCAGCCTTTTAAGGGACTTAGTCGCGTGGCCTGCTTTCCTTCCTTCCGATACAGTTTGAGTATAATTAAATCCCCCTCCCGCAGTGGCGGCTCAGGCGGTGAAGAATCTGCCTGCAATGCAGCAGATACGGGTTCAGTTCCTGGGTTGGGAAGGTCCTCTGGAGAAGGGCACAGCAACCCACTCCAGTGTTCTTGCCTGGAGAATCCTGTGGACAGAGGAGCATGGAGGGCCACGGTTCATGGGGGTGGCAAAGAGTCAGACACACTGGGTGGCTAAAACTTGCCCTGTCCCGCCATTTCGGTTCTTCAGCCTCCTCAGCAGAAAGTGCTGTGAGCAGTGGGGTTCACTTCCCGGACGGGAGCCTGTGGGGCGTTCTCCTCCCGCTTTGTGTTGACAGATGAGATGGCCGGGGCTTAGAGGGAGCTTGATTTGTAACTGGAACGTTCATGTGCATGACTGGGTCTCCGGGCCCTTGCCTCCCAGTTCTCCCGACCTCCTGGGGACCTGCTCCTCCCTGAGCAGGGGCCTGCCCTGCCCCGCGAGGTGCCTCTGCAGAGTCTCCGCCGCGGCCGCCGTCTCCTGACCGCGGCTGGCATCTCTTCGCCAGGTGTGACTCGCTCTTTCCTCGCTGGTCTCCCCGTGGGGCTCTGAGCTCTATGAAGGCAGGGACTGCAGCCTCGTGTTCAGCTGGTGTGTCCAGCCTCTGCCAAGGGGTCTGCCAAGCTTGTGCCCAGAGAGTGCGCCCAAGAGACAAGCGTGTGTGTGAATCCAGACTTTGAGTCCAGATTGCTGCTGTCTCCTGGCCATCCACGGGGGCGCTCGAGTCACTGCAGCCAAGGCTGGTCCTGTCATCCTTTAATAACCCTTCATGAGTCTTGGGGGCCAAGGTGTTTGGGAATTTGGAATTTTTGAGGTTTTCGGGTAGAATGAGTGAGTGGGCCACACACTGTAGAACGTCCTAGGTAGTAAGTACCTTGTCATCAGGCAGTAAGAGCTTTGCAGCAGGTGTGTGACTGTTCCAGGTGAGTGGGGCGGACACCATGCCATGGCGTGTTGTAAACATGTTTTCAGAGCTTCCGGGATTTCGGGGCTCGGGTGAGGGATTGTGGGCCAGTTTGGGTGCATGTCTGATTTCTGGGCATTGGTGCTGGAAAGAAGGAAGACGGCCCCAGCCCTCCTGTGGTATGCTGGGAGGAGCACACGGGGAGGGTGCCTCTGGTGGTCACGGGGTTTGCTGTCCCCACCCGCCTCCCTTGCTTCAGGAAGCGTGTCCCCAGGGAGCTGGCTCCAGGGCACTGGATGGCAGTGCAGGTGTGTCGGTGCCAGGCTTGTAGACAGTGGCTGTCCTGTGTCCTCCTTCACTGTCTCCTGGAGTTTGCTCAAGCTCATATCCACTGAGTCGGTGATGCCATCCCATCCTCTCTCATCCCTTTCTCCTCCTGCCTTCAGTCTTTCCCAGCATCAGGGTCTTTTCCGATGAGTCAGCTCTTTGCATCAGGTGGGCAGAGTATTGGAGCTCCAGAATCAGTCCTTCCAATGAATATTCAGTGTTGATTTCCTCTGGGGTGGATTGGTTTTGACCTCCTTGCTGTCCAAGGGGCTCGGCCGTCCTCACCCGCACCACAGTCTGGAAGCGTCAGTTCTTCACCGCTCGGCTTCCTGGTGGCTGATCTCTCACATTCATACATGACTACTGGAAAAACCATAGCTTTGACTTTTCAACATTGAGTGGATTTAATAGGTGTTTTCTGACTTTTAAAATATGAGTATAGTTTTTCTTTACTGTTTTTAAGATGCATTTTTGACATAAATGGAACTCTTTAATGTAAAAAACTACCTGCTTTTTGGTATGGTGCTTGCATTTTGAAAAAAATGTTTAATTGCTAGGCTGCAGGAAAGGCTGCCCTTTTTTGTTAGAAAATGAAAACCCAATACTGAAATATGTCTCAAAATGTATATTTCAGGCATTTGAAACAGATATGGGGTCCAAAAGTTTATTCCTGAAGCAGATGTCACTTTGTGTTATTTCTGACAGTTTTCTGTGGTCTTTGATAAATTATGTAGATTGTATTAACTCTCATCTGAACATGTGTATTAAAGATTAGCCTTTCCAAAGATTTAGAATTATTTTTGTCCAAGGCACTGGACTTAAGATTTAATGAAAAAAAAAAAAAAGATTTAATGAGCCATGACACTGAATCAGAAACACGCTTTAAGTCTTTTAGATTTTATAAGAGAGATTGTAGTTTTCAAAAAGACTTGTCAGAACGATAAGAATAGAGTTTGTATTGTAAAATCTTCCTTCAAGACACGTTCTGGGGTTTTATGAGTGATTAATGTTGGCATTACCCAGAGTTTTGTGGTCAGTATTTGCAAGTAATTTACTTAACAGGGTTTTAAAGAGACTCCTCCTCATGTTTTATAATTACCCTTTTGGGGGGACTAACCTGTAACATAAAAAATATCTGGTGGTGTTATGTTTGCTACAGAGGTATTATGTTTATAGACTTGGAAATATTTGATTTCTTAGGGTGTGTGTATAGATAGATTATGTAGTTTAAAATGTTTGCATCTGTATTGCATGTATAAACAGATCAGTTTCCCAGTGTGGCCTTTAGAGTATCATAGAAGACTGAGGGGTTTTTAAAAGGTCAGAATAGAAAAGTTGTGTGTGTTTTAATTGCTTATGTGTTTTTTCCTCCTGGGATTGTTAAAAGAACACAACAGTGACCGTACCATGTGAGAAAATGTTAAATGTATGCAACACTATGTATAAGATTTTCCACAGAAGTTTTTATTCACGGTGAGGCACACTGGGAAGGCTCCATTAATTCACTCATTAGATGGTATCATAATTCTGGAAAAACCACTTCACCATAGGGGTGTTTACAAAAACTGAAGCCTCCTATGCCGGGTTTTGACATTGCTTAGCTATTTAGGTAGCAAGCGACGCAGCGTCAAAACCAATTTCAAACTACCTATGTTGTCAGCATGCAGATTTTCTTTATTCAGTACTTAAAGTATGGATTTACCAATCTGAGTAATTTGAAATGCATACAGTAGCGTTAAAAAAAAAATTAGATCTACCAAACCGAAAATGTGTGTATATCTGAGTTAGTTTCTTTTCTTGATTTTGGTTAAGTTAACAAAAGAATCATCACATCTGTAATTTCTGGTAACTTAATGAGAACATGCTGAACTTTTGGGTCACGATAAATTTTCCCATTATGTAAAATATTTTACACACCGGTTGACTCATTGTGAATTGTGAGCAGACATGATTCTCTTCCTGCGGAAAATAGAAACACATATTATCGTAATGACGGTTTCAGCCAATGACAGAACTGCTCAGATGGCGTGTTGCCTTCTGTTGACTGGGTTGTGGAGGACGTTCAGGTGGACACACAGCAACGGGAGTGAGTGGGAACGGTTTGCTGCGTGTAGAGGAAATAGTCTTTCTGTAAATCTGTTATTTTATACATAAGCTTGTTTTTGTTTTTACGAGTTTCATGTTCAGTTAGTGCATGTGTTTTCTTTGCCTGTATTGACTTGAACTTTCATAAATATTTCTGGGTGTTAAAAACCCCAGTGCTCATATTTATTTCATAGCGGAAAAAACTAATGAGTGCTTTTTGGTGATGGTGGTGGGGTGCCTAGTTTCCCTAATTAGCATCCTCCCTTGTGTTTAAAAGTGCTACATTTGCATGTAGGTGTGATTTCTATTTTACATTAAAGCTCAAATCAATTTACTTGTTACAAAACTGTTGGACTCTGAGATTTGGGGGAGAAAGAGTTACCAAAAACAGTTGTGAGTTCTGAACAGTGAGAAGCTTATTCACTACTATTTGGAAGGGGCACCCCCAGAATAATGCATTTTAGTGGGGGGCAAAATGAAGACTCATAACATTTTCCCTGTTACATTTCTTTTAGATGGAGAGCTGAATCTCAGTAAGGGAGGCCGACTGTCAGACATGTGGCCTTGTGCTCGATTGCGCAGCCACACACCGCGCAGTTCACCCGCTCCAAGCGTCCAGTCCAGCGGTGCTTAGTATATTCACAGAGCCGTGTGGCCATTGCCCGCTGTGGACATTTCATGGGACCTGGAGCACACAACATGTGGTCTTTTGTGTCTGGCTTCTTGCTTGCAGCATCATGTGTTCAGGATTCACCCGTATTGCGCTGTGTGTGGGTAGGCTGCTCCTTTTCGTGGCTGGACCGTGCACCTGTGTGTTGGGGCGGTGTTCGTTCAGCCCGCTGGTGCCTCTGTGCCGCGTTGCCTTTCTGGCAGTCGTGAGCAGCGTGCCCCGGAACACCCACCTGCAGGCGCTGGTGAGGTGGACGTCCTTGTGTCTCGGGTGCAGACCTGGAGGTGTTGGCATCAGCTGGGGATGCCTCTCTGCCGTGCTGTCCAAGTTCCCATTTAAATGTGAAAGGAGCTGTGCTGCTTCTAACTGGGGCCTCCCTGCCCGTTGTCGGTGACCTGTTGGCTCCTGTGTCATGTTTGAAGCCCCTTCTTTCCTGAGATCACATCACATCTGACACTCACCAAGTAAGTGTCGCCGAAGACTTTCTGCAGCTAATTAAGTCTGTTCCGCTTCTAAGCCAACTAACCCTTACCTGTGTTTTATACTTTTCTTGTTTTCTTCCCCCCGCTTTTCTTGAGGGACGCCCTTTGTTCTCTGGCCCCGGCTGCCACGGGGTGGCTGAGTGAGTGGTTTGTGTGTTTCCCCTTCAGGCAGCATACGCTCACTCCTTTGGCTCTTTTCAGGGTACCTTTGGTAACTGGGTTGTCTATTTTGAAGTAATAAACACCTTAAGGTAGTCGGGATGCTCTTGAGCATTTTGGCAAGTGTCCAAATGAGACCTGCAGGGAAGTTTTCATAATTTGTATGGAGTTCATGTAAATGTACGTTAACAGCATTAGCTAATTGCCTGAGTAGGTTGTGAATGTCATCACTGCTGTTTAGTAAAGGAGCAGGTTCTGTGTGGTCATTTCCGTGAATGGAGAGAGCCCTTCAGGTCTCTCATCATGTATTTGAACTGAGTTAAGCTTGGAGAAATGATCGAGTGCTTTGTGGATGCAGGCTTTATTTTTTTAACGGTTGTGTCTACGTTTTGAGAAGCCTATGCTTTCAGCAACTTTTCACGTGTGTTATAGCGGTGAATCGAATCAACACTAAGGTTCATAGGACAAGCCTTTTTCTGTCGGCAGGAAGTTCCAGAATCAGAAGGAGCGAGCAGTCGGTTAGGGGGACTGTGTCAGAGGGAGATGGGGCGCCCTTCCTGCCCTGCCCCAGCTCCAGGCTGAGAGGCGGTGGGCTGTCTGCCCGGCGCCCAGTCGTGCACCTGACATTGCTCCTCGTGTCGGAGCCTGGCTGCCCGCTCAGTGGATGGAGGAGACAGCAGGAAGCCGCTCCACGGGTAGGTGGGGGCCTGGCTTGCCACCCTTGGTGTTCAGGCAGTGACCCTGGCAGGCGGTCCTGTGTGGTCCCGTGGCCTGCTCCCCCCTCCTCCCCTGGGCCTGGAGGCACCGTCTCCCCCAGGGCACTGCCCTGAAAGCGCTCTCGGTGCTGGACTGGGGGCCTGGGTCTCAGCCCCGGGCAGCTTCCCCGGCCCGTCTTGAGGTATTGCTTGTTCCAGGAGGCACAGAGTGTTGAGGTGAGACCCCTGCCCCCTCCTCCAGACCCTCCTGGGAGAGCCCGCTCGAGCCAGAGCGCTGGGTTCTGGTGGTCAGACAGTGGTGCGGCTGCAGACAGCAGCCTTGATCCCCGATCTGAAAGGCAGCATCTAGGGGAGAGTCTGTGGGGAGCTCCCAACTGTGCCCGGAGACGTTTGATGGAAGTTCCTCCGAGTCCATTAAACCACTCCAGTGAGTGTCTGTAAAGTGTAGTGTTCCCACGCTGCCTCTCTCTGCCTTCCCTTCTGATCAGCCACCTCGTGCTGTGAGTTATCCAGCCAGTCAGAGCTGACTCGAGGTGATCTGGTTTGATCCAGGATATTCATTTATTCACACCACACCTTCCTGGGGAGAGATGGGGTGGGAAGGCTGTGGTGTTTCCATAAACTTGCTCCCTCCCGCTTCCCGGAGTGAAGCCCCTGGAAGCACCCTCTTCCCCAGGGGGAGCCCCTGGACCCGTGGGGTGACACTGGGGCTCCCACCTGGGCGGTGGCTGACATCCTCTGGGCCTTGGGCAGAGGTGACGCAGGGGGCATCTCCCGATGTGGGGCCAGGGGTCTGTCCTGGACCCCCCGCCCCCGCGCACCAGTGATGCTGGGCCCTACGGGCACTCAGCCTCATTTTCTCATGGTGTGGTCACTTCCAGGGCAGATGGGAGCCCAGAGGAAGGGCCTTGCTGCTTGCGGTGGGAAGGGAGTGGAGTGGTGAGGGCTTCCTGGAGGAGAGTCCAGAGCTGGAGGCATGAGGGGAGCCAGGTGGGCAGGGAAGGCAGAGCAGGACCCCCACCCGGGAGAAGAGTGGATGTCTGCTGGCAACCACGGGCCGCTTCGTGTCCCTGGAGGAGGGACACCTGCCCTTGGGCCCCGGCTCAGCGTGGGGCTCGGTGGGGAGCGGCTGGAGCCAGGGCAGACAGCTGGCGTCTCCGAGGGGTGGCAGCGTGGGGAGCCTGGCGCAGGGCCCCCACTCGGTTCGGTCTCAGCCCCCAGCGCTTGGTGGCCAGGCGCTCAGGGTGACCGTGTGCTTCAGGACCGGGTGCCTGGGTGTCTTTCAGGCATTGGTGGTGGCGGTGAGGGTCCCATGGGCTTCAGGGCAGAGACCGCTTTCGCTGGGGGTCACAGATGTGTGTGTGCACTGCACTCTTTTGAGGGCATGCCGCCCTCGTCTCCCCTTTCTCCCGGAGGTGCGTGTCTGTCAGCTGTGAGGCGTTCCTTGTCACGGAGCCTTGTCCTGGACCCCGGGCCGCCTCCAGCCCGGTCCCCCTCCAGCCCGGTCCCCCTCCAGCCCGCCCTCCCGCCCCCCAGCCCCCATGCCAGGATGACCTGGCTTGTGGGTGTCAGCCCCGGCGGGCCCTCGCCAGCAGGATGGTGGCTGTTCACAGACAGCGCGTGGTTAAGGCTCACGGGGTAAACCGAACGAAGCAGCGAAAGTTAAAGGTCACTTGGTAAGCGCGCCACTATTTTCAGTGTCTTCCGAGGCTGGCTGTGTGGTCGCAGTTCAGTCTCTCAAGGGCTCTGTCGGAGGCGGTAGCTGGGCGCTGAGGGTGGTTGCTGCCACCCGGGCACCCGCAGCGCCCGCACCTCCCGGCCTGAGTCCTCTGGCCTCCCGGGGCTCCCCTCAGGCACCGGGGCTGCAGGAGGCAGCGGAGGTGCAGGTTCTCACCGGGGCGCTTGGGCAGTGAAGACGGCGTGTCGCCAAGCGCGTTTCGTTCCTCTCCGCGTTTCCACCCAGCGCAGCACATGGTCAGAGCCGTTCCCCAGTGAAAGCCGCGAGCTCGCCAGCCTGCAGGAAACAGGTTGGAAATCTAGAAATGCTCTCCGCACCCCCCCACCACCCCAGGTTTTTGCAACATTTATTTTTTAAAAGATCTTTAGAAAATCTTTCTGATTCAGAAGGCAGCTTCCTGTGCTGGGGAGTCTCTCTCCGGCGTTCCTGCTTCTGAGCTTGGTGACTTGCTTCAGAAAGACTGCAATGCAGCGGCTACCAAAGTGCCTGTTAATATGGCAGCAACCGGCGGGGAGGTCTTCGGCCCCCCTCCACAGCCACTGCCCGCGGCCTGCAGTCTGAAGGAGGAGGCGGAGAAGGCGATGCCCCCCTGGACGTAGCCGGCCAGTGGTGAGGACGGAGGTGGGTTTTGTGGGCACTGTGGCCAGCACAGGCCTGTCCTGCAGCAGGTCTGTGAAGTTACTGATGCAGTGGGCTGCTGGGGGGCGTGCGGCTGGAGATGCCTCTGCAGTCTGCACGGCGGTTTTGCTTCCTTCTCTCTGCTCACGGTGTATCATGAGAAGGTAAGGGACTTTGTAAACCATGCATGATATGTATTTTAAATATTTATCAGTATCCCCGATGAAGGCAAAGAATTATGATTGAGTAGATGTCTTCTGAACCTGAGAGAGAAAAACTTTGGTTTCTTATTAAGGACAGTGTGAACAGCCACCTTATTTGTGTTGACAGATGTGCTCGAAATGAATCATAAAAGATGTTGTTTAAAGGGATCTCTTTTCTTTGCTTTGCTAATAGCCACGGTCGAATTTCAGGGATGTAGCTATGGATGTAATGTGCTGTATCTTTAATGTAAGGAGCGACAAGACAGTTCCATTGATCTGGCGTGGAATGTTTTGTTTTACAGAATCACAGCTGTCCGGTGCTGGATGGTGAGGTCTGGGGTCCTTGGTTCTCGTGGACCTTCAGTGGAGCATCTCCGTGTGTGCAGCCCCGTCCCATCCTGGGGCCAGCTGGATCTCCCTCCAGCTGTTCCTCTTTGTTTATCTAAGAGGCAGGCTGAGAGTCAGAACTCAGGTTTATTTTGCTTTGAATTGGTGGCCCCAAACTGTATTAAATGCATTATGGGTGGTAATTTATATGTGCAGCGGCCAAGAAATATAATGTCAGGGTTGCCATGGTGACTGCATGCATTCCGGAAAGCTTATGAATGGGTTCTGAACCTTCTGGCATTTTAAGTGAGATGTTCCAGCCGAGAGCCTGCATTCACGATGAGTGTAAATGAACGCAGCCTCCCCGGAGCCGCGCGTCCCCCTCTCTGTTACCAGAGCTGTCCTCCGGCTCCAGTCTTCCTCTGCCTTCATCGCCTCGGTCTCTTGGTTCCTGGTGACAGACTCAGGCTGAGAGATGGTTTTCCGACTTGCATGCATGTGTGTGCAGTGTCCTGTGCCTCGGCTTGCCGGTGGGCAGCGTGGCATGGGCTGGCTGTCCTGAAGGCCCCCAGCGTGGTGGCCGCCCCGTGTGCAGGTGCGGGCCTGCGTGCTATGTCCACCCGAGGCGCTCTCCAGCGACGCCACGGGGCTCCGGGAGCGCCCGGCTCCAGGGAGGCGGCCCCATCTGCTTCTGCTTCCTGGATGTCCCAGAGGTTAGTTTTGGAGAGGGAGGCCCCAGTTAGAAAGACCCGCGTTCAATATGCCAAGCTTGTGAAAATAATAAGCGCAGGCCTGATATGCCTAGTATCTTCATTGCTGGTTTTGGAAGTGTGTGCAGCCTGTTTGTTTGAACATCAGTTCCCCTGTGCATTGAAACTCTACTGATATCTTGACTGCATGGGACTGAAATGCCTGTTTGCTCCTATTTTGTGAAAGGAGTCTAGACAGCCTGCTGCCCGGGGGGCTGGGGTCTGAGGCAGCCTCGGGGCAAGGACGGCTCTTGAGAGAGGTGCTGGGTTCCTGGAGGACACTTCACCCTCCTCCTCGCTGTTGACAGACATTCGGGCCGTATAGTTTAAACTTTAATCCTGAAGGAGACGTGACCTTCCAGGCTCCTGCCGCTGGGTGTACGGCCCGCGGTGCCTGGTTAGGAGTCGGCACCTCACAGCCCTTCACCTCCCAGGGGGGGAGACTGAGGCCCAGGCAGGTGAGGCCGCTTGGTCAGGGTCCCAGGGCAGGGCACAGCAGCTCGGGGACCAGAGACCTGCTCGCTGTCCTCCTGAGGCTCCTTTGCTGACCGTAGAGGTGTGCTCTCGGGCCGCTGTTTCCGCTTTCCTTTTTTATCCAAGGAGACTGCCCATAGTGACTGGAGTAGTGCGCTCCAGTTTTCAGTTGTGAATATTCCTGCCTCCCCTCCTCCTCTCCTCCACCGTTCATTGAGCACGGTGTGCTGGAGGCTTCAGGGGTGGGGTGGAGGAGGGCGCAGCTCTGCCCCCAGACCACGTGGCATCCTGAGGGACCAGTGCCCTGTGCGTGGGGCATGCGGCCTGTGGGCCCAGAGGAATTCTGCCTCCACAGCGGCACTCTTCCTGTCTGAGGTGTTTTCCAGAGAAGCTTACGGCCCAGTGGTCACCAAGGGTGAACCTGAATCATCACCTGTTGGATCAAGGTCGCAATACTGTGTTCCCTGGGGCAGAACGACCTAGCAATATTGGGTGCAGCCTCACAGTTGCACCTTGTTACAGGTAATAAGAGGCTCAGCTCACGAGGCGTGAAGTACACCTTGATAGAGTCCTGGCGGCTCAGATGGTCAGGAACCCGCCTGCAAAAATGCAGGAGACCTGGGTTTGATCCCTGGGTTGGGAAGATCCCCTGGAGAAAGGAATGGCAACCCACTCCAGTGTTCTTGCCTGGAGAATCCCATGGACGGAGGAGCCTGGTGGGCTACAGTCCATGTGGTTGCAAAGAATCGGACGTGACTGAACGACTGACACATCATCATCGTGTTAGATGCTGGTTAACCCAGACTTTTTTTTTAAAAAAGATTTTGGTCACCTCACCTGGCATGCGAAGTCTTAGTTCCTGGACCAAGGATCAAAGCCACACCCCCTGCATTAGAAACTCAGAGTCTTAACCAGTGGACTTCCAGGGAAGTCCCCCAACCCAGATTTTTAATTTGCTGGTCTTCCAGAAGATTGAGATTGTATTACAGACTGTGTTTCCCTAAGTGGCCGCAGTGGCACCTCCCATCCTGCAGACGGTCTCACAGTGGGACTTTGGCCGGGAGGTGGGTCTCTGTTCCTTCTCTGTGACCCTGGGCCAGGTGTGTGACCCACCTCACCCACTGGTATGGCAGAAGTGATGCTGCGTGACTTCCAAACTAGGTTTTAAAAACATGGTTCAGTTTTTGCCTGGCTTCTCTTTGGGGACACTTGCTATGGGGAAAGCCAGCTCGTGCAGGAAGAGCACGTGCAAGGCCCTAAAGGAGCCGTTCTGAGGCCCCAGTCAGCAGCCTCCCGGCAGGCGAGAAACATCCTGGCAGGTGACTCTGCATTCTGCTCTTCTCACTTCTCAGCCAAGACCCCAGACACCGTGGAGCAGAGCTGTGCCGTCAGCGCTGTGCCTGGTCCAGATCCGCAGCCCACAGAGGCTGAGATGGGTGGAGGTTTAGGCTACTCTGTTTGGGGTGGTTTATCAAATCCCTTATGATTATGCAGTGGAGGTGATGAATAGATTCAAGGGATTAGATCTAACAGACAGAGTGCCTGAAGAACTATGGATGGAGGTTTGTAACATTGTATAGGAGGTGGTGACCAAAACCATCCCCGAGAAAAAGAAATGCAACAAGGTGAAGCAGTAGTCTGGGGAAGCTTTACAGATAGCTGAGGAAAGAAGAGTGAAAGGGAAAGGAGAAAAGGATATTCCCAACTGAGTGCAGAGTTCAGAGAATAGCAAGGAGAGATAAGAAAGTCTTCTTAAGTGAACAATGCAAAGTAATAGAGGAAAACAATAGAATTGGAAAGACTACAGATCTCTTCCGGAGAAGGCAATGGCACCCCACTCCAGTACTCTTGTCTGGAAAATCCCATGGACGGAGGAGCCTGGTAGGCTGCAGTCCATGGGGTCGCAAAGAGTCGGACACGACTGAGCGACTTCACTTTCACTTTTCGTTTTCATGCATTGGAGAAGGAAATGGCAGCCCACTCCAGTGTTCTTGCCTGGAGAATCCCAGGGACGGGGGAGCCTGGTGGGCTGCCGTCTATGGGGTCGCAGAGAGTCAGGCGCGACTGAAGCGACTTAGTAGCAATAGCAGCGGAGATCTCGTCAAGAAAATTGCAGATATCAAGAGAACATCTCATGCAAGGATGGGCAGAATAAAGGACAGAAATGGCAAGGACCTGACAGAAGCAGGAGAGATGAAGAAGAGGCGGCGAGAATACACAGGAGAACTGTACAGAAAAGGCCTTAGTGACCTGGATCACCATGGTGGTGTGATCACTCGCGCAGAACCAGACATCCTGGAGCGCAAAGTCAAGGGGGCCTTAGGAAGCTTTGCTACAAACAAAGCTAGTGGAGGTGGTGGAATTCCGGCTGAGCTGTTTCAGATCCTAAAAGATGATGCTGTGAAAGTGCTGCACTTAATATGCCAGCAAATTTGGAAAACTCAGCAGTGGCCACAGGACTGGAAAAGGCCAGTTTTCATTCTGGTCCCAAAGAAGGATGCCAAAGATTGTTCAAACTACTGCACACTTGTGCTCATTTCACATGCAAATAAGGTTATACTAAAAATCTTTCACTCTAGTCTTCAGCATTACATGAAGCTAGAACTTCCAGATGTTCAAGCTGGATTTAGGAAAGGCAGAGGAACCAGAGGTCAAATTGCCAACATCCATTGGATCATAGAAAAAGCAAGGGAATTCAGAAAAATACCTACTTCTGCTTCATTGACTGCGCTAAAGTATTTGACTGTGTGGATCCCAACAAACTGTGGAAAGTTCTTAAAGATATGGGGATACTTCATTGCCTTACTTGCCTCTTGAGAAAACTGTATGTGGATCAAGAAGCAACAGTTTGAACCAGACTGTCTCAAAATTGGGAAAGGAGTATGACAATGCTGGATATGGTCATCCTGCTTATTTATCTTATATGCAGAGTACATCATGAGAAATACCAGGCCGAATGAATCCCAAGCTGGAATCAAGATTGCTTGGAGAAATATCAACCTCAGATATGCAGATGATAACCATGGTAATGACAGAAAGTGAAGAGAAACTAAATAACCTCTTGGTGAAGGTGAAAGAGAAAAGTGAAAAGGCTGGCTTAAAACTCAGCATTGTGAAACTAAGATCATGGCATCTGATCCCATCACTTCATGGCAAATAGAAAGGGAAAAAGTGGAAGCAGTGACAGATTTTCTTTTCTTGGGCTCCAAGATCTCTGTGGAAGGTGACTGCAGCCATGAAATAAAAAGCATTTGCTCCTTGGATGGAAAGCTGTGACAAACCTAGATAGTGTATTAAAAAGCAGAGACATCACTCTGCTGACAAAAGATCCAAAAAGTCAAAGCTATAGTTTTTCCAGTAGTCTTGTATGGATGTGAGAGTTAGACCATAAAGAAGGCTGAGCCCAAAGAATTGATGCTTTTAGACTGTGGTACTGGAGAAGATTCTTGAGAGTCCCTTGGACAGCAAGGAAATCAAACTAGTCAATCCTAAAGGAAATCAACCCCAAATATCTGTTGGAAGAACTGATGCTGAAGCTCTAATACTTTGGCCACATGATGCAAAGAGCCAGCTCATTGGAAAAGGCCCTGATGCTGGTAATGATTGAGGACAGGAGGAGAAGGTGGTGGGGACCACAGAGGATGAGATGGTTAGATAACAGCACCGACTCACTGGACATGGGTTTGAGCCGACTCTGGGTGGTAGCAGAGAACAGAGGAGCCTGGTGGGCTGCCGTCCGTGGGGTCCCAGAGAGTCGGATACGACTGAGCAACTGAACAGCAGCGTTACGAAGCCCAGTTACTGTAGTCTGCACGGTTTCCATTCACCAGGATTAGATATGGTGTTTTGTTACATGCTAGATGTAGAAAAATTAAGAAATTGCTGTTTTTTAAAAAAATAATTAGCTATAGAAAAAATTTTAATAACAGCTTTTGGGAGATAATTTGCATAATGTAAGCTCTACCCTCTTCTAGCGCACAGTTCAGTAGTTTTCTCTATATTCCCAGTTGTTCATTCAGAGCAATTTTATCACCTCAAAATGATAATCAGACTCTTAACCTCATTTATTTAGCAGACAAATCCAAGCGGAAGATTAGACTTCCTGTGTGTTGTGTTAAGCTGTGGTGCTGCGCGTCCAGGACCTACTGGGTTCTCAGGCCGTGTTTACTGATACGCGTGTGTGCTCCGTTGCCCGGTCCTGTCCAACTCTGCAGCCCTGTGGGCTGTAGGCTGCCACGCTCCTGTGCCCATGGAATCTCTCAGGCAAAAATACTGGAGTGGGTTGCCATTGCTTACTCCAGGGGCTCTTCCCAGCCCAGGGCTGGAACCCGTGTCCCCTGCGGCTCCTGCATTGGCAGGCGGATGCTCTGCCGCTGGCTTCACCTGGCTTGTCCATGTGTGAATTCACATGGAAGGGTGGGGACATTAACCTGGCGGATTGAGCTGGGTTTGGCTGCAGCACTTTGAGCATCTGTTATGTACAGGGGTTCACACTGGATCTCTGGTGAGAGGGTGCCTGAAACTGGGTGTTCATGGAGAGGGGGTTAAGGAAAGTGCTGGAGACTGTGCTGCTGAAGGGTGGGGCATCTCTGGACGTGTCCCTGACAAGGGAGAAGGAATGTGGTGTTTGCCGGGTGGGGGCAGATTCAGACCACATTGTGCCTGCACCTGCCTCCTCCACGAGTACCACACGTGCTCATGGCCCGCGGTGGGCTGTAGGCACTGCTGTTCCCGCCCCACGGGCACATGCAGAAGCTGACCACCTGGGCGGAAGCCAGGACACAGCCCAGAGAGGGCAGGGCTGCTGACAACCCAGACCAGGGGTCAGCACACTTTTTATAGTAAATGTTTTAGGCTTTGGGGGCCAGCCCGACGCCTCCGCTGTTGGAGGCGATGAGTAAACCAAGGAGCATGGCTGAGTTCCAGCAAAACTAGTTGCAGGATGGCGGACCAACGCCTGCCTGCCCGCGCCTGCAGGAATCCGTCGGCGCCACCTGCTGGGTCGCTGGCGCTGCCCGTCTCCTGCCCAGGCTATGGGGCTGTTGGGGCTGTGGGTTCTCAGTGCCCGGCTGCTGCCCCAGCCCAGAGCCCTCAGCAAGGCAGCCTCCACCTCTTGCAGGTTGGAGCAGGAGCTCAGCAGTGTCTGACTAGCTGTGGAGCCCCTGGAAAGTGATAGGGCTGTCGGCTTTGGGGGTGGTGGGCGAAGATGACAAGCAGTTAGGACGGGGGGCAGGTCCCGTGGTTTCTGGACCCCGTTGCTTAGTGGGCACGCGGTGGAACGTGGGGAAATCTGGGGCGGTGAGGAGGTTAGCATGCGGACTGCAGAGATTTCCGCCAGAACCAGGGGGTCACTCACAGAACTGAGGTTAAATTACCTGTCAGAGGAACTGTGTCAGGAGCCTTTGAAGTAACCTTTCAGGTGGAGAACAATTCTGCTTTTTAGATCTTGGGAGATGCTGGTTTTTGTTGTTGTTTTAATGGAATCATGTAATCTAAATGCCTTAGCTAAGAGTCTGATTAATCAGGCCTCAGCACTTCCTGGTGATCCAGTGGGTAAAAACTCTGCACTTCCACTGCGGGGGGCGTAAGTTTGAGCCTTCATCTCGGATCTAAGATTCCAAATGCCATATGGTCAAAAAAAGAGTCTAAAATAATAATCAGGTCTCTAAAGCAAGTACCTTAGTGAACTGCAAGGTGTTCAGTTCCCCAGGAGTTTAGATGAGATGAAGCCCCAGGGAGAAAAGCCAGCATGCTTTTGGACTGTTGGCCTCTGTTCACGTCCTCCTTACGAGTATCAGAGTACGTGTGTCGGGCACCTGTGTGATAAGCCTGCGGTGGATCCCACAGCATGATCTCATTAAAGCTGTTCTTTGGTTTAGAAGAATAAAAATTACTTTAATTGAAGGAGGGAAGGTATCTTGGCAAGTCAAAAAAAAAAGATATTCAGTTAAAAATGATAAAGTTTCATAGCCCAGCCTGTGTTTATTTGTTGCCGTTGTTTAGTTGCCCAATCGTCTCTGACTCGGTGACACCATGGACTGTGGCCCGCCAGACTCTTCTGCCCATGAGGTTTCCCAGGCAAGAATCCTGGAGTGGGTTGCCGTTTCTACCTCCGGAATCTTCCCAACCCAGGGATAGAAGCTGCATTTCCTGCATTGGCAGGCGGATTCTTTACCTCTGAGCCACATGGGAACTTCCTTCATGTTACAAAATGGCATTTTACAAAATTCATTAATTAGGGTTATTTTGCAGGGGTCTTCAGATCCTCGTCAGCACAAGTACCCCTTTCACACACTTCCCCTGTAGCCTGTGGTCAGCGGTAGGACATCTGAGACAAGGTGACTCCTGTCTTCTGAGAGACTCCACTGTTGTACCTTAACTGTGTCCCTGAACTCCCAGCTTACAGAGGAGGGGTTAGTCAGGATGGGGCTTGGGCTTGCCGCGCCCTGAAGACACGCCTTTGATACGCTGGGGGATTGAGACATCGATTGTGAAATGTTAAAACCTCAGGACAGGATTTTGTTCCTTCTTTCCCCCCAGCCCTCTGTTTCACTGAAACCCACCCCAGGGTGCCAAGGGGTGTGTCTGAGCCCTGGCCTCTGGGCCCCCATCCTGCCTCCCCCCCAGCCATAGGTCTTGTTGCCCAGGGTATTGGAATCTTTCTTAGCCTGGAACCTCAAGTCCAAACCCACAGTTCCTAGAACATTGCTTTCCTTTTTGTTCTGCCTCGAACTTGGAGAATGTCTAGTAGCACTGGACAGTTTTGTCATTCATCACCAGGAGTAGTGTGGCTTGTTACACAGATTTGTTTTCTACATTCAGATTTGCTCCACTAAAAGTTCTGTTTATGCTATTAACTTAGAACAGGGCTTCTGTTATGAGTTGTTGAAAAACAGCTCCTATATCACTTTTAATAAAGATACTTTTGAAATGTAATTTAATGCATGAAAGTGAATTACTCTGGAGGTTTTAGTTTGTCCCTTGGAAAAGAATGTGAGAAGAAAAGTATCTATCTTTTTTTTTTTGGACATGCAGCATGGCTTGTGGGATCTTAGTTTCTGACCAGGGATTGAATCTGGGCCCTCAGGAGTGAAAGCACAGAGTCCTCACCACTGGACTGCCAGGAAATTCCCAAAAAGTATCTTTCCAATGAACATATTTTCTAAGCTCTGGCCAGCCACTCTTTCAGTTAATATTTGTTAGTATTTATCAAGCACTAATATTTGTTAATATAGTATATTATTATATTTGTATATGTACATACATCCTTGTGCTAAATATGTTAGTGTATATGTTTATGTACATATTATACCCTTAATATATGTATAAATATATATACACTAATTATATATACATACACACACTCATTAAAATCACGCAGAAGTATAGCAAAATGTTTGATGCCCTAGGATGATCATGGGATTTTTTTTTTTTCCCTATAAAACCAGAAACTGAGTTGATGTTCCACATGAGCCGCTTTGAGAATTTTAGAAATCGTGAATTTCTTCCGCTCCTTCAGATGAGGCACGCCCGCACCCGAGCAGGTGGTGTCCCCGACGTCACCGTGTGCCTCCCTTGGGCAGTTCTCACGTTGCTCGTGTCCAATCCCCCCGCGGGCAGCTCTGGAAAGCGGGCCCTCTGCTCCTTGCCCACTGCTCCTCGTGCTGAGCCTGCCCCACCCTGGGCACTTGGATGCTCGTGGAATTCCAGGGGAGACTGGGTCCCGGAGTCCTCCTCCTCCAAGGTGGTTGTGCTCTGTACCCATCTTGCCTTTGTGGGGCTGTCTTGGAGGTTTTCAAGTGTTTTCTGTCTGATTCAGCCAAGAAATCTTTTTTCCTATTACCAGCTTCCTATTTTTTCAAGTCTTTGAGTAGTTCTGTTTTCTTCCTCCTCCAAGGATGTGGAAACTGCTAAGAATAGACGACTCTGTGTGGGTTCTTCCTCCTCTCCTCTCCCTCAGGTTCTTCTTCATGTAGGTGGACCAGTGGATTGTAGGGGGGGCAGAGGTGGAGGGATCCTCCAGTTCAGTGATTAAGAGTCTTTAGGAGGATAGGGTAGTTTTGAGAAACTAGTAAAACCTGTCCTGGTGCTTTCTATACTGTATAGGAAATTCTCTTTCATTTTTCTCATGACAGATGCCAGATGGTGGGAAGGGACCGGTCATTCAAGAATATCTATCCGGCACCTGTGAGAATGGCCCCTGGGGTCACACAGGCCTCGCTTTTGCCCCATCTGCCCTGGACCACATGGGACCCGGGGGCTGGGTGCAGGGTGTGGGGCTGGCGCGGTGGGGCCCCTGTGTGGACATGTTTGCCCCCTGCCCTCCGTCAGGGCTTGGCTTGCTGGGTCCCATCTGTCCTGGCGTCGCTGAGCAGCACTGCTCTAACCTGCGAATCAAGATTTATTTTCATTTTATTCTGATGGAAAATTTTATTAATGTAAACATTTTGTTCGTATCAAAAGTGTGGACAGAGTTATTTTGTGTTCAAAATATTGATTAATTTGGGGGAAAACCTGAGAGATTTGATGTTGCGTAACAAACCTCTATTCAGAGTCACTGAGGAAACCGCGGTGAATCATAACTCTATTAAGCAAAAGCCAGCTTTGCAGAATGCAGTTTACCTGAGAGACCGAGCAGGTGAAAATTCCAGGGCGACTTGACAAGGTTTCACACTTCTGCATAATTCCAAATTAAAATAACGTAAACAGGCAGATGCCGCTTTGGAAACTTTGCACTGGGGGGGTCTAGCAATCTTAGCGACTGGGGTTGCATTTGATTAGGAAGTGTATTTATTCTAGAGGCTTTATGTAGGGTGAAGAATATTAAATTAAAAGTGATCACAGATATACTACACTAAATATTGATATCATAAATTTTCAACACGACTGTATAAAAATATTTCAGACTTTGTATATTTTAAGACTAAAGTGAGTATAGAGTGGTAATGGATGTTCATTTACCATTTTAGGGCAGTAAGAAGACTTCAGAGAAACTCATGACAATGTCAGAAACAAAACCAAACTCACCATTGCCTTATAGTTCCAAACCTTGGCTTGTTTCACCCAAGGGCAGTTTTAACTAACTCTGTTACCCGGTAGCATGGGGTAGTCATTTTACTCTTAGCTAGCTCCCTTCCTCCTTCTTGTTCAAATCTATTTGGATAATGGTTTTCAAAAGTAAGCAAAGTAATTCTATTCAGTTTTTATATTAATGTAGCTAGAAACTAAGCAAACAATTATTTAAATAATGTGAGAAAATTCTCTTTAGCCTAGGCAAGGTCTCAGCATCTTCCTTGAAGTCAGAACTAGCCTTGCTTGGTTCAGCTAAAGGTGCTTTTTTTTAGTCCATCTGGTCGTGAATGCCATATGTTAGTTGTAAGAGAATAAATAAACCCAGGGATGTCAGTGCTGACATTCTAAACAATGAAAAAAGATGCTTGGTTTTAAAAAGAGCAAATGCTTCCATTAGGTATTACTGACGTCTTGGGAATTTTGAGGTGTGTGTTTTGCTTCTTGCAGAGCCATCATGGCAAGCTCGCATGGAGGGAGCACTGGTCCTGATACCAGGCTTTAGTCCTGGTGACTCTGAACTTTGGACAGCTTGCTAAATGCCATTCTTTTAGTTCCTCAGTAGACCAAGGAATTTGGACTGTATTACATTTTACAGATAATTTGAGTATGCAAATAGCAAATCCGATTTTCTGGTATAAATCTGTATGGATTCCCATGACAACCTGAGTCAACTGCTATCCGGTGACAGACACGCAGGTGAAGAAGAGGGGCCCCGTTGTGCGTGGGGCTGGGTCTCTGCCGGGCCAGGCTGGGCGGGGGCAAGCGTGCCAGGGGGTGACTCTCCATAGGCCAGATCAGGACACATGGGGAGAGAAGGGTGTGAGGCGCTTCGTGAGTTTGAATTGTGTTGAGTTGTTACATTTATTTGAGTTTCATGAGTTCTAGACTGTTTCTTCAGAAAAATTAAAACTTTCCATTTCACAGTTTTTGATTCTTCACCAAATTTAACGCCATAATATTTTCAAAAACATCTTCCTTTTATTGGAGTAGAGTTGATTTCCAGTGTTGTGTTAGTTCGGGTGCCCAGCAAAGTGACTCAGTTGTCCGTGTACACGTTTATTCCTTTTCCGTACAGATCGTCACAGAAGGCCGAGCAGCGCCCCCTGCGCTGTTCAGCGGGTCCTTGTTGGTCACCTGTGTTTCATGGCGGCGGTGGCCCGTGTCCGTCCTCAGCTCCGCCACGTCTCCCCTTTGGGAACCACAGTTTGTGTTCAGTATCTGTAAGTCCGCGTCTGTTTCGTAGATAAGTTCATTTGTATCTTTTTCTTAAAACTAGATTCCACATACAAGTAATATCATATGATATGTGTCTTTGTCTGACTTACCTCACTTACTGCAGTGATCTCTAGATCCATAGTTTTTGCTGGCATAATGTTTTAAATTAAGAAAAGAAACTCTTTTGGAGGACATATCCCCAGAAAAAACAAACCATAATTCAAAAAGGCACACGAGCCTTAATGTTCACTTCAACACTGTTTATAATAACCAGGGTATGGAAACACCCTAAATGTCCATCAACAGAGGAGCGGATAAAGATGGGGGGGGTGTGTGTGTGTGTGTGCGTACACACACACACACACAATGGAATATTTCTCAGCCATTAAAAAGAACAAAACTGGGTCATTTATAGAGACATAATGGACCTAGAGACAGTCATTGTCATACAGAGTGACGTAAGTCAGAAAGAAAAAAACAGATGTCATTTATTCACACATATATGTGGAATCTGTAAAAAGCCTGTATAAACCATCTTATTCACAAGGCAGAGATGGAGACACAGATGCAGAGAAGAGACGAGTGGATACCAGGGGGAACAGGGGTGGCAGGAACCGGGAGACGGGCATTGACACATACACACTGCTGGTACGATGCCGGAAATACTGATAGCTAGCTAGCGAGGACCTGCTGTGTAGCGCGGGGAGCTCCCAGGGCGCTGTGGTGAGCTGGCTGGGCAGGGCCTCCAAGGAGAAGAGGTCATGTATGTAAGGGAGGTGTGGCCGAGCCACTTTTCTGTAATGGGAGAAACTAGCACCGCATCGTAAAGCAGCTACTCCAGTAAAAATCTTTTAAAAAGAAAAATGCTCATTTTGGTCGTCGCACTTAAAGGCATGTTTTTGCACCTGTGCCTTAGAAAGTTACATAAATCCTGTGTAGAAACTGGACTCTGTGTAGAGGTTCTTTACTTGGCACATGGATGGGGCGGTCTTCTGTCTGCCCAGTGCTTTTCTGCCCCATTCACTGTAGAGGCGCCAGAGCTGGGAATCCTCGGGAAATGAGCCGGCTGGTTTCCGAAGGACGGTGCTGCCACAGCACCAGGACAGGAATTTGGCTGGTTGATTTGCTTTTAGTTGAATTCGTGTATTCAGAGGCTGGACTCCTGCTTTCACCAATCAATACATTGACTCGGGAGCACTTGCTGTGGGTGGTTGCTGTGTTATGTGTCATAATGCAGATGTGTTGACTCGATGTTATATAATTATGATATTGTTTTGTAATCTCATTGTCTGTGTGCATATATATTATTTAATGATAAGTGTTTATATTCTTACACTGTGTTCCTCTCTACAACATGGATATGTATGGGAACTGTTCACAGAAGACTGCAGTTGCAGATAGAGGTAATTAGAGCAGAATGGCTCTTCACATTGCAGCATTTTCTGTTCCTGAGAAAGAAAGCATTGAAACCCTTGTAGTCGTAACACATGAGTATGATTCTGCTTGGCAAGAGGCTTGTTCCTGGAGTTGTCCATTCCCCCTTTGATGGAATAACAGACATCAGGTTTACTGCCCACCAGGATTGGGCTGGAGGCTTCCCAGGTGGCGCTAAGTAGTAAAGAACCACTTGCCCATTACAGGCAGTGTAGGAAACGCTGGTTTGACCCCTGGATTGGGAAGATCACCTGGAGGAAGCCATGGCAACCTGCTCCAGTATTGTTGCCTGAAGAACCCCATGAACAGAGGAGCCCGGTGGGCTGCAGCCCACGGGGCCGAGAAGAGTCACACAGCAGGAGGGCTGAGGAGAGTGAGGCCTCAGGTGCAGAATTTCAGGATGCCCGGAAAACTCAGTAATTGAGATTAGTAACATTTTAATGCAATACTTTGAGAAAATCGAATCTGATGCAAAAAAAAAAAAAAATCCATGATGGAAAAAAGTCAAATTTTAAATAGACAGGGTCAGTATTAATTTTTCCTTTTGCTTCAGCTCCAGTATGGCTTGGCTTCACACTATTACTGATACTATCCTTATTTAAATTTTTTATATTTTGCTTCATATAGATTTTTTGCATTAATTTTGATTTTACCCCTATTACTGAGTGTTTTGTCACTCCCTAAAAATTTGTACCTGAGGCAAGTGCTTCACTAACCTCACCCTGGTCCCAGAGCTGACTTTCACCTTAACAAACTTGAAAACCGGACACAATGTATGGAGCAACAGTTTTCAGACATTGGTTAACAGGAAGGTTAGGATTGTGTTCTCTGAAATAACAAACAAATGGAAGCAAATGGAATGAACCCTGTAAGTATTCTAGCTTATTCTCTAGGGCTAGGAGTAAACAAACTTTTTAAAATAAAGGGCCAGTTAGTGAATCTCTAGGCTTTGCAGACCAGATGGTCTCTATCACAACCCCATTCAACTCTGCTATTGTCTGTGGCTGCTTTCGTACCAGTTATGTAAATGAGTGGCCATGGATGTGTTCAAATAAAACTTTATTCATAAAAACAGCAACATGCATAAAATTATAACTAACACAGAGTAAACCTTAATAAATATGAATTTACTTTTTTTCCAAGAGAAGTATATTAAAAAAAAAAACAGCAGCAAGTTGGATTTAATCCTCGGGCTATAGTTTGCCAGTCCTGGTCTAGAGACAGTTTCTGCATTGCAGGTCAGGGAGAGAGAAACCACACAGAGCCCCCTAGCCTTACTGGAGACAAAACAGGTCAGAGTTGGGGGAGGAGAGGCAGCTGGGATTTGAGGGGCAACGTGTAAGAGAGTAGAGAGCTACTTAGTGAACCCCAGGGGTCTGCAGAAGGATCCCCACCCCCAGGATTTGGGCTGAGTGTCGGTCTACACCTGCCCCAGAGAAAGCCCCTCAGAGCCAGGAAGAGAAGCCCCAGAGAGGAGTGGACGTCACCCGTGCTGGGATGGTTTGTGTTCCCACTTCGGTGGTGTGTCAGGCCCTTTTAAAGCGTGGTTTTTAATCTTTGCGAGGGTGGATTCAGAACAGCTCTTTGGTTTAGGGCATCAGAAGGGTATCACTGTAGCAATGGGGCTGAATTAGTCAAGGACTGAAAGACCACTACACACCTGCCCTACCTGATTCCAGGTAACTTAACTGCATTTCCAGAACAAAGCCCCAGCTGTACTTAAAATGATGCTGTAAAATCCAGCACCCAACAATGTAAAAAAGTTTCAGTGTCCAGCATCTAATAAAAATTACCAGGCATGCAGAGAAGCAAGAAAGTATGATAGTAACCAGGAGGAAAATCAATCAGTAGAAAGCTGTGAGATTAGCAGACAAAGACAGTAAAGTAACTGTTATAAATAAGTTGTACAACTCCTGAGGAAAACAGTCATGAGTGACAGATGTGAGACAGACTGCACAGGACTGCAGAGGCGAGTAACACAGAGACCAAGAGCAAGCTGGCAGTGCAGAAGCAGAGATCAGTGGACTTCAAGACATAGCAATAGGAATTATCCAAAGTATGGTGCAAAGGATGAAGAAGAGCCACAGAGCGTTAGTGACATGTGGGACAAAACCAACTGACCCGTGTAACTAGAGTTCCAGAAGAAGAGGAAGGAATGGAAACAGTATTTGAAGACACAGTGGCTGAAGAATGTCCACATTTGATGAAAACTGCAAACCGTGAAGCTCACAAACTCCAAATAGAGTAAACAAAGAAAATCATACCAAGGTCCACACAGTCCAGTTGCTGAAAAATCAGTGATGAAGAGAAAAAAGTCCTAAAAAGCAGCAAGAAGACATGTTACAGAGGGACAAAAATAACATCAGTGACTTCTCATCAGAACCTGTTGCCAGCCAGCAGACAACAGTGCTGTGTTTAAAGTACCAAAAGGAAGAAACCTGTTAGTTTATCATTCTGTACCCAGTGAAAATATCTTTCAAAGTGAAAGTGAAATAAAAATTTCTGGACCAAGAAATGCTGGCAGGATTTATTGCCAGCTGAAGTGTACTACAAGAAATTTTAAAGGAAGTTCAAGTAGTAGGAAGATGATAGCAGATGGAAATTTTTACCCAAGGGAATGGGAAGAATTGGAAATAGTCCATGGATTGGTGAATATTCACACTTTAATCTTTTTTTTTAGGATATTTAAAGCAAAATTAACAGTGTATTTTAGAACTTACAATACTTGTAGAGGGAAATAACTGACAATAGGAGCACAAAGTTTGGGAGCGAAGAAATGAAAGTGCAATACACTGTGTCTCAAGTGGTATTATTTGAAGGTAAACTGATAAAGATGCATATTTTATCCAGAAAGATCTCTTGTCTGTAGGGGGAAAAAAAAACATTAATTATCACTGAAAGTGAAAGAAAGTCGCTCAGTCGTGTCCAACTCTTTGAGACCCTATGGATAGTCCATGGAATTCTCCAGGCCAGAATACTGGAGTGGGTACCCTTTCCCTTCTCCAGGGCATCTTCCCAACCCAGGGATTGAACCCAGGTCTCCCACATTGCAGGTGGATTCTTTACCAGCTGAGCCCCAAGGGAAGCATTAGATGGATGTGAAAGAGGACATTATTACAGATCCTATAGATGTTGAAAGGGTAATAAGGAGTATTGTGAATAATATTATGCTAATAAATTTGACAGCCTCAATAAAATGAACAAGCCCCTTGAAAAACATAAACCACCAGATTTACTCAAGAGCAAATGTATAACCTGTGTAACTATATTAAAGAAGTTGAATTTGTAGTTAAAATCCTTACAATCTGACAAAGACTCTTTCAGCAGACAGAAGGGGAGGGAATGCTTTTTGTCTCCTTCTGTGAGGCCAGCACTGCCCTGGAAGCAAAAGCAAACAGAGACATTATAGGAGAGGAAAACCACCAAGCAGTGTTTGTCATACTTTACATCCTCCTGAAAGTGAAGTCGCTTATTCGTGTCCGACTCTTTGCGACCCCATGGACTGTAGCCTACCACGACGCTCTGTTCATGGGATTTTCCAGGCAAGAGTACTGGAGTGGACTGCCATTTCCTTCTCCAGAGAATTAGCAAATAGAACCAACTTGGCAATATATAAAAAGGATATTATGTAATAATCAAGAAAAGTTTATCTCAGGAAATAAAGGTTGTTTTAACATTAGAAAGTCAATCAGTGTAACCCACCATAGTCATGGACCAAAAGGAGAAAAGGGAGAATGAGGCCAAGAGATGGGGGTGTGGGAAACATGAAGGGAAGGCAGGATAATTGCATACAACATTAATCATGACAGAAGCACATACACATACATGTATACAAATTCTACAACAGTAGAATTTAAGTTAGAAACTATGATAGATGGAGTTAATGTTTCAAGGCTCTTGGTGTCCAAGAGAAGGATAAATGTATTAACACTGGACTTTGAAAAGAACCTGTACATTAGAATATCTAAAGCAATTACTATAGAGTAGAATCAGTATGTAACTTGCAGACTACTGGGGGACTAGGATGATAACAAGTAATCCAAAAGAAGCAAATAGAAATTAAAAGAAAGTTAAATCTAAATGTGAATAATTGTTTCCAAGGTAAGTGGAATTAAACGTTCCAAGGAAAGTTATGACCAACCTAGACAGCATATTAAAAAGCAGAGACATTACTTTGCCAACAAAGTTCCATCTAGTCAAAGCTGTGGTTTTTCCAGTGGTCATGTATGGATGTGAGGTTGGACCATAAAGAAAACTGAGTGCCGAAGAGAACTGTGGTGTTGGAGAAGATGCTTGAGAGTCCCTTGGACTGCAAGGAGATCAAACCAGTCCATCCTAAAGGAGATCAGTCCTGGGTGTTCATTGGAAGGACTGATGTTGAAGCTGAAACTCCAATACTTTGGCCACCTGATGGGAAGAGCTGATTTATTTGAAAAGACCCTGATGCTGGGAAAGATTGAGGGCAGGAGGAGAAGGGGATGACAGAGGATGAGATGGTTGGATGGCATCACTGACTCAATGGACATGGGTTTAGGTAAACTCCGGGAGTTGGTGATGGACAGGGAGGCCTGACGTGCTGCGGTTCATGGGGTCGCAAAGAGTCAGACACGACTGAGTGACTGAACTGAATTAAAAGAAAAAGATATCAAATTAGGTTTTTAAAAAACTCAACTGTATTTTGTTTATAAGAGACCCACCTAAAATATGACGATTAAGAGATGTTGAAAGAAAAATGAAAAAAAAAAACAAAACAAAACAAAACCGAAACTGCGAACTGTAGCCAAAAGCAAGATTGTGTAGTGTCAGAGAAAACACAGTTGAAAGCAACAATTAGTTCTGGAGATGGTGTCATTTCACTTAATACAGTTGGCAGCTGGCTCCTTTAACAAAGCAGTCGGTAAGTTTAAGCAAATTCATGTGTTGCATGAAGTTCAGTACACATAGTCCTGGTTGGCAGGTGTTTTTTCGATGGTCGTTTGGGGATTCAGCTGCTTTCCCTGTCTCTGCCATCTCCTGAGGCCCAGGATACTCTGCAGGCGCCTCTTGTGTGGGGTGGAAGGAGTGAATCACACAGCTGTTCATTGCACCTGGGCTGGAGGGCGGTGTACATTAGGATTGCATCCCGTTAGGCGGAGCCCAGGTCATACACCAGACTTCACTACAGGGGAGGCTGTGCCCAGGAGGTAGAAGAAATAAATCTGGTCAACATGTAGTCTCTGCCGCAGTTTGTAATGATAATAGGTTCAATTCAAAGGGAAGTCATGATAATTCTAAATGTGGACAAGCCATAATATGACTTCAGAATATCCAAAGTAGAGATTGCCATAAGTACAGGAGGGGAAAAAATAGACAAATCTACAGTTACAGTAGAGATTTCGGCACTTTTCAGTAATGGATAGAATAAGCAGGCCAAAAAAAAAAAAAAAAAATCCTGTAAGCACAGATGTTTTACGTAGGATCAATACCTTTGGTCTAATGTACATATAAGTAACACTCCATCCAAAACTGCACCGTATACAAGGGGTTAGCTCTGGTAGACTCAGAGTGCCTGAGGCAGTGACCAAAATCATGCCCAAGAAAAAGAAACGTAAGAAGGTGAAATGGTTGTCTGAAGAGGCCTTACAAATAGCTGAGAAAAGAAGAGAAGCGAAAGGCAAAGGAGAAAGGGAAAGATATACCTATCTGAATGCAGAGTTCTCAAAGAATAGCAAAGAGAGATAAGAAAACCTTCCTAAGTGAACAATGCAAAGAACTAGAGGAAAACAATAGAATGGGAAAGACTAGAGATCTCTTCAAGAAATTTAGAGATACCAAGGGAACATTTCATGCAAAGATGGGCACAGTAAAGGACAGAAACAGTAAGGGCCTAACAGAAGCAGAAGAGATTAATAAGAGGTGGCAAGAATACACAGAAGAACTTACAAAAAAGATCTTTATGACGCAGATAACCACGATGGTGTGATCACTCACCTAGAGCCAGACATTCTGGAATGCGAAGACAAGTGGGCCTTAGGAAGCATTAGTGTGAACAAAGCTAGTGGAGGTGATGGAATTCCAGCTGAGCTGTTTCAAATCCTAAAAGATGATGCTGTGAACGTGTAGCACTCAATATGCCAGCAAATTTGGAAGACTCATCAGTGGCCACAGGACTGGAAAAGATCAGTTTTCATTCCAATCCCAAAGGAGGACAATGCCAAAGAATGTTCAAACTACTGCACAATTGCGCTCATTTCACATGCAAATAAGGTAATGTTCAAAATCCTTCAAGCTATTCTTCAGCAGTACATGAACCGAGAACTTCCAGATGTGCAAGCTGGATTTAGAAAAGGCAGAGGAACCAGAGATCAAATTGCCAGCATCCGTTGGACCATAGAAAAAGGAAAGGAATTCCAGAAAAACATCTACTTCTGCTTCATTGACTCTGCTGAAGCCTTTACTGTGCGGATCACAAAAAACTGTGGAGAATTCTTCAAGAGGTGGGAATACCAGACCACCTTACCTGCCTCCTAAGAAACTTGTATGCAGGACAAGAAGCAACAGTTAGAACTGGACGTGGAACAATGGACTGGTTCCAGATTGGGAAAGGAGTATGTCAAGGCTGTGTATTGTCACCCCATGCAGAGTGAATGAATCACAAGCTAGAATCAAAATTATTGGGAAAAATATCAACAGTGTCATATAGCAGATGATAACAACTCTAAAGAGCCTCTTGAAGAAAGTGAAAGAGGAGAGTGAAAAATTAGGCTTAAAACTTAACATTCAGTAAATTAAGATCATGGCATCTGGTCCCATCACTTCATGGCAAATAGATGTGAAAAAAGTGGAAGCAGTGCCAGATTTTATTTTCTTGGGCTCCAGAATCACAGGGACAGTGACTATAGCCATGAAATTAAAAGAAGCTTGCTTCTTGGAAGAAAAGCTATGAAAACCTAGATAACATGTTAAAAAGCACAGACATTACTTTGCTGCCAAAGCACCATATAGTCAAACTGTGGTTTTTCCAATAGCCATGTATGGATGTGAGTGTTGGACCTTAGGAAAGCTGAGTGCCAAAGAATTGATGCTTTTGAACTGTGATGTTGGATAAGACTCTCGAGAGTCCCTTGGGCTCCCAAGAAGATCAAACCAGTCAGTCCTAAAGGAAATCAACCCTGAATATTCATTGGAAGGACAGATGCTGAAGCTGAAGCTCCAGTACTTTGGCCACATAACGTGAAGAGCCAACTTACTGGAAAAGACCTAATCCTGGGAAAGATTGAGGGCAGGAAAAGAAGGGGATGACAGAGTATGAGATGGTTGGATGGCATCATCGACTCAGTGAACATGAGTTTGAGCAAATTCTGGGAGATGGTGAAGGACAGGGAAGCCTGGTGTGCTGTAGTTCATGGGATCTCAGAGTTGGACCTGACTTAGTAAGTGAACAACAAACAGCAGCAGTTATAGTAGAGATTTCAATACATGTCTCACTAATTGATAGATTTAGAAGAAACTCTGTAAGCACAGATCAATAGGATCAATACCCTTGGTCTAATGTACACATAAATAATATTCTATCCAAAACCTGCATCATATACTTTATTTTCAGGCACACATAGACATTTATAAAAATTACCCTAGACTGGGAGCCTTTCTGGTGGTCTCGAGGCTAAGACTTTGAGCTCCCAGTGCAGCGTCGCTGATGTAGTTCAGTCGCTCAGTTGTGTCTGACTCTTTGAGACCCCATGGACTGCAGCATGCCAGGCCTCCCTGTCCTCCACTGTCTCCCGCAGTTTGTTCAAATTCATGTCCATTGAGTCATTGATGCTATCTAACCATCTCATCCTCTGCCCGCCCCCTTCTCCTTTTGCCTTCAGTCTTTCCCAGCATCAGGGTCTTTTCCAGTGAGTCAGCTCTTTGCATCAGGTGACCAAAGTGTTGGAGCTTCAGCAACAGTCATGATTTGAAATAGCATCATGCCAGTAAACTTGAAAATTAGATGAGATAAACAAATTCCTTGGAAAATGTAAGTTTCTAAAAGTAGCTACAGAAGAAATTTCTGTAACCACTAAAAAAATAGAATCAGTAATTAAGATTTTTAGGCACAGATGGCTTCATTGTTAAATTCCACCAGACTTTCAAAGAAGAAATAATTCCAGTTCTACCCAAATACTTTCTCAGAATAAACCAGGGAACACTTCCTAGTTTATTTTATGAGGTTATCATAACTTTGTTACTAAAATCCAGCAGGGATGGTATGACTAGTGTGTTCGTAGCAGACAAGGACAAATACTTTACAGCTATTGATTTTTCATTCTCTTGCCAAAGAAACATTCAGAGTTAACTTGCCTTTTGGCGAGAACTACAGTTTGAGTGATAAATCATTTTGATTTATAAAATGTGATTGAAAAAATATTAAGGTTGTGTGTGTATGTACACATGTTGCCTTAATTGACCTGTGTGGCTTACTGAGTAGATTAAAACCCATGTTTTATAATGACTGATCATATCAGTGCGGGCTCTTTTGGATGTAACTGGACCTTAGCTGTTAACAGCAAAGGGGGATTTATTGGTCACCTAATTAAGAAACCTCAGGCAGGGCTGACTGCAGCTGGGTCAGTTTCCCTGGTATCTGCCTCAGAGAGCCTCTTGACGCCCATGTGCTGATGTTCAAGTTCTTTAGGAAAGAGGGAGAACCTCTTTAAGTCCCAGAGGAGGAAGAAAAGACTTGATTCATTTTGACTCGGGTTTTGTGTGCTCACAGAGATGAACCAACTCTGGCCAGGAATAGGGTGCGCTTACTGGCCAGACACACACACACACACACACACACACACACATCCCTTTGTCACACACACACACACACACACACACACACACCCCCCCCCATACCCATCCCTTTGTGCCTGGGGGTTGTAACCAGTATCTCTGGAAGCTGCTGGACTGAGAGCGTGGGGTCTCAGCTGGTCAGAAATTGGAGCGCAGTAACACCTGGAAAAGTGCACGAGTGTTTGGTTTCAAAATTATATCTCGCAGCAGTTGTCAGATGTAAAATCTCATATGAGTTTTCCTTCAAAATAATTATGAAATTCTACATAATAAAGAATTCTTAGGACCCCAGGATGGAGCCATCCAGTTACCAAGAATTAGCGAGTCTGACAAGTTTTGAAAACCTTGAGCAATGGAAACTCTCATACCCTTCTTGCGGTAGTGTAGATGACTGCAACTGCTGTGGGAAGTACTTTGTTTAGCTTTATGTAGTGCAGTTGAATACACACTTAACCTCACAGTCTAGTAGTCACTCTTGCATGTATATATGCGCTAGATGTATATATATGCCCAAATGCTTAAGAAATCTGTGCCAGAAAGATCTTAGGAGTGCTTGTGTTGGCTCCAAAGCAGAAACCGAATGGGTAAGTAAACGATGGTATGTTGCACAGTGGAATAATACACAGTAGTGAAAGTAAACAGCAGGGCCAGCAACAACAATGGAGCAAAACCAAAGCAAGACAAAAGGATATACACGACTTGATCATGTTTATGTAAAATTCAGGAGCTGGCAAAAATAAACCGTCAGAGCAACATGCCTCGGGGCAAGCTAAAGAAAAGCACAGGAATGATAACAGTGAGTTAGAGTGATACTTACAGGGGAGGGGAAGGGTTGGGGTCAGAGAAAGGCACCCAGCTTTTTGGGGATTCCAATAGTGCCCCATTCTGTGGCCTGGGTGGTAGTTGGGCTTTTGTTTGTGTAATAACCTTATGAAACTCTACATACATGTTTCCTGTGCTATACTATATATATAATATTTCATGATAAACGTGATTTTTTAAAATAAGGTATCTGAAGTTATCCAGCCTTTGTAATTTATGTTCACCGCAAAAAATGGAGAAAATCCAAAGCATATGTTTATATAGAATGGTTAAAAATGTTTCCTTCTTAAGCTTCTTACTTTATCACGTTTTAGAAATTTCCATTTTTGAAATTCTGTTTTTTAAAAGCTTTAAAAAATTTTCCACATGTGAGTTAACCACGTGTCATTCTTACTTCCCAGGTGAGGGACTCCACTACATTATCTGAAGAAGGATAAAGTTGACTCTGCTTTGCTTCTTTCTTTATTGAAGTCTCTTCCTGCCTGGTCAAGCTCAGATATATCCTCTTGCAGCACACGACACACAGGTATGTCACTGGAAATTTCTATCTGTGTAGGTTTTTCTTCTCCAGCTGTTCCCGGTGTGCCTTTGCATGACAGTGAAGTAATTAAATTCAGAAACTTCCTGAGCTTACTCATTTTCGGCATTAGCAGGTGTATCTGAGTGTCTTCTGGATACGTGGCAGCGTATTTGGGTGTGTGCCTCTGACTTCTTTTCTTTTAAACCAGCATTAAGCTCTGTAAGTCACAGACATGGTCCCTGATGGCTCAGCGGTGGTTGCTGAGATTGGAAACCGGGGTTGGCGGCGTGCCTCTGCGCCTCTCCCGGGAGGGTGCCGCTGCAGGAGAGGCGCTGCGCGTGGAGGCCTGCCCAGCCGAGGGTTGCATCTTTGATACAGGAACTGCATACTCCTTCACCGTCTTTCTCTGGGAGTTTGAAAGGAAACAAAACACCTTCTGTCTTAATCTCTTAATTTGTGATTGAGTGGCATTTTATTCTTGAAATTAAGAACTCTTTCATATGTTAGAATGTTAACGTGAATGTAAAATAGGTTTGAAATGTTTGCATCCAAAGTGAGATTTAAATACACAGCTATTTTTTATAACATTCAGAAGCATCAAGAAAACTGGTATTTAAAATTTTATTCATAATCACAGTACCATTCAGTTTTCCCCAATAGTCTCAGTTTTTTTTTAGTTTGAAACAGGGTCCAAACAATTACGTTTAGCTAATCTGCCTCCCAAGTCTCTGTCAATCAGCTGATTGCTCCACCCCATCCCTTTTCTTCCTGGCATTTTCTATGTCGTTGTTCTGTAGTCAGGGGTGTCCCTGTTTACATGGAACATGTTCTTTTCTGTCCTTTTATTTCCTGGAGGTGGGAAGTGGATCTAGAGGTTCGAGCGGCTCAGCCTTTGAGCGCGTGCGCTTGGAGGTGGCAGTACGTGCGTCTGCTCTGGTCCTAGTGGCGCTCGGCACCTGGACTCATGGTCATTAGAGGTTGTAGATGATGATGGTAAAAGTCTCATCCTTTACTTTGCCTTGATTCACTGAAATCCTATTTGGTTTCGTTAAGGGACAGTTCAGATAGAAGCAGTAGGACGAATGCCTGATTCTTTCTCTTTATGGGTTCTCAAAACAATGAGACAGTCTCATAGCCACTTCACAAGTGACCAGGGAAGAAGTGTCAGTATAAATTCGTGAATTTAAATGTATGTGACCTGTTTTAAAACACAGTAGTTATTCTAATAGATGCTAGGATTGTGCCACTTTTGCGGTGGAGCCTCTTCAAGTTGACTCTTGTCCTTTGCTCTCTGAAATGGTAAGAGCTTGTTGATTCGTTGTGTACTTTTTCACCCCAGACCTGGAACTGGCTGTTTCTCTCAGCAGCTCTGGCTCCCTCCTGTAGAACATGGTGTCTTGAGACCACAACCTGTACACTCGGGATCGTTGTTGCTGCAGGGCTGGTTACTGTCCTGGACCTTTTTGGTGGACGGCCAAAGTATTTTCAGAAATCTAGCTCCCTTTCCTGAGCTTTATAGCCTGTTTCTTCTCTCTTCCACAGGTAATTTTTTTTAATTGTTGGTTTATCTACTGTAATATGGGCTTCCCTTGTAGCTCAGTAGGTAAAGAATCTTCCTGCAGTGCAGGAGACCTGAGTGCGATCCCTGGGTTGGGAAGATCCCCTGGAGAAGGAAATGGTAATCCACTCCAGCATTCTTGCCTGGAAAATCTCATGGACAGAGGAGCCTGGTGGGCTGCAGTCCATGGCGTCGCAGAGTCGGGCACAACTGAGCGACGACTTAACACTTACTTACTGTAATGTAAGTACTTGTGTGTGTCTGTGCCCACAGCCCTCTTTCTTAAAATATAGTAGTGTATGGTACAAGCTTTTCTCCATATTTTTTGAAATTTAGCAGCATATCATGAGCTTGCAGCATAGCAAGATTCTCTTCACCTGTTTTAATGTATAGTATTCCATGTTGGTTATTAAATTATAGAAGAAGACTAACTTAAAAATATGTTGGCATTATTCAGTATGTGTTTCTCCTGCATATAAACGTCATCCATTTGTCTAGTTGCAGATTTCCCAGTAATTTTGGGACCTGGCAAGTACGTTGCTAATCTTGGCCTGGTTTTCCTTATGGGTAAACTAAAAGACTTGGATTAGAAACTCAGAGTGTTATTTTAGCTGAAAGAGACTGCAGATGAGAAAACTGTACCTAAGAGCATCTCATTAGCCACGGAGTGAGCACCCTATAACCAGGGTTGTGATAGTGCTGTGGAATTGGCAGGTATTGTTGAGTGAGTGATTGTGTGTCAGAATCAGGGAGGCAAGGGCAGGTCTGCCGTGGGAAGCTAGCCGGGTGACGGCGTCGCTCCCCAAGATGAGAGCGGGTTGTCTCTGAGTAGGTTGAGGCCTGCTGAACAGCCATGGCAAGCGCCGAAGACAGCAGATTCCGTCTGGGCTGCCCTGACCACGGGGCTCCCATGCAGCTGAGGGGGAGTGGGTTGTCCAGGAGCTCCGCGGTGGGGCTCGGAGCGGGGACTCGTCTGTGTGGGTCTGATCGCCCAGCAGGACAGAGAAGGGGCCTGGATCAGCACCTGAACAGCTCCCGCCTCTACACCACCGGTGGCAAAGGGGAGCTGGTGAAGGAGAGCTAAGAGCTACTGACTTCTGGCATCTCATGCTGTATGCTCCGAGTGATTTAGATATTGTAATCCACTCCTGAATGGCGCCACGTTTTATGCTTTTCACTGATTTCCTAGTAAAGTCGGTGCTTCAAGAAAGTGCGCCTTCTCACAGCCTGCAGCCCCAGAGCCTCCAGGCCGGGCATGGCTCGGGGCAGCCTGTCTGGGAAAGGTGCTGCCTGCTCTGAGTCGCTGTCAGGCGGACGGAGCCCTCAGCTCCTTCCTGTCCAGATGGCTGGGCTCTGGCCCTGGTCCAGGAGCAGCCAGAGTTGAATGAACCCTTGTTTAACATCCTGAGTCATTTGAACCAAGTGATATGGCAGTGCTAGGTCTCAAGCAGCTATTGTTTTCCTAAAGAATTTAAGACCAAGTTGCGTATTATGGTTTGATCAGGTTCCTTTCCAGCCGTCTGCCTGCGTCAGTCTCTCTCCCTCCCTCTCTCCTGCGCGGGGCTTTTTCATGTGCGATGAGGAGCGGCCTGTTTGTTTGGGTAAGAGTCCAGGCCCCTCTGTGCTTTCCCAGTGAGTTAGCCACAGGCGGCCCTGAGCAGAGTGTCTGGCGTCAGGTGTCCTGAGCAGTCAGCGTGCCGAAATGTCTGCATAACTGTGGACTGCCAGAGCACTTTCTTATCAACAGGGCACACCTGTCTGCCTGTGGCTTTCTCCCTTCCTTGGCCTCGCGTGGATGATGTTTTAATCTCCCTCCTGGGCTTGACATGGAGCTGGTTTTCCTGCATCTCTGTTGTTTAGCACTTTCTTGCTGGCAGGAGCCATTTTCTTTGTTTATCTGATGCTTCCCTTTTTTGGTTTTCCCCGGGCTTTCCAGCCCTTGGAACACCCTTTTGTCAGCAGATGTGCATTTGTTTCCAATTTCTAATCTCCCAAGTGTAGCTCAACTTAAACCACAAAAGCAAGGAACATAAAATAAATTATCAGCGTTACAGAGATGTCGAGCAAAGTGAAGAGAACCAGTCTGGCTCTTCACCGTGTTTCTGAGTACAGGTACACCTCAACTTGGCCAGCAAAGGTCCATATAGTCAAAGCTATGGTTTTCCCAGTGGTCATGTATAGATGTGAGAGTTGGATCGTAAGGGAAGCTGAGCGCTGAAGAAGTGATGCTTTTGAACTATGGTTTTAGAGAAGACTCTTGAGAGTCCCTTGGACAGCAAGGAGATCAAACCAGTCAATCCTAAAGGAAATGAGTCCTGAATATTCACTGAAAGGACAGATGCCGAAGCTGAAACTCCAGTACTTTGGCCACCTGATGCGAAGAGCCGACTCATTGGAAAAGACCCTGATGCTGGGAAAGATTGAAGTCAGGAGGAGAAAACAACAACAGAGGATGAGATGGTTGGATGGCATCACCAACTCTATGGACATGAGTTTGAGCAAGCTCCAGGAGTTGGTGATGGACAGGGAAGCCTGGGGTGCTGCAGTCCATGGGGTTGCAAAGAGTCAGACACGACTGAACAATTGAACTGACTGAGTGATGCCGCAACTGAGTGAGGAGCTGGTTAGAAGCTAAAACTTTATGAAACCGATTTCTCAAATAGAGACTTTTTTCATTTGGATAAAAATATGGCCTCAAAATGCAGTAAGTTCATACCTAAACACATAGCAAGCAGTAAATAATATAGTAACAGAGCAGTAATTCTGCTCCGTTGGAAGCTGCAGCATTGGAATTCTGGCCCTGTGCACACCGGGCCCCGCATTCCCTGCCCACCTCCCTGCAGTGGGGGCCCAGGATGCCCATGCCCAGGCCGCTGCTTCCTGGGGCTCCGGTCCTGCCTCCTGTCAGGGTCCTCTGAGCGCACGGACGTGGGGGCCGCTCTCGAGCCCACACTTGCCTTCACGGTCGCTCCCACGCTGTCTCCACCTGGCATGTCTGCTGTTCCTGTTGGGCAGAACGTTCCTCTGTGTGTGGGAGCAGACATCCTCTTTCCAGACCTGACACTGGGATGAGGCCGGGAAGGTGATACGACGACTGGGCCCAGGGTCCCACCTCCCCGTGACCCCATGTGCTCACTGGAGCCGTGTGCTTCCCGCCTGGGGGTGTGGGGTCCCACCTCCCCGTGACCCCGTGTGCTCACTGGAGCCGTGTGCTTCCCGCCTGGGGGTGTGGGGTCCCACCTCCCCGTGACCCCGTGTGCTCACTGGAGCCGTGTGCTTCCCGCCTGGGGGTGTGGGGTCCCACCTCCCCGTGACCCCGTGTGCTCACTGGAGCCGTGTGCTTCCCGCCTGGGGGTGTTGGGTCCCGCTTCCCCGTGACCCCGTGTGCTCACTGGAGCTGTGTGCTTCCCGTCTGGGGGTTGCAGCCCCTGAGTCGCTTTCCCAGGTCGGGCTGCCACCACCAGTCTGCAGGTCCCTGAAAGCCGCCTCCACCATCTCTTTGAGGCCTTTGACTGAGTCTGCATCATTTTTCTTCATCAGCACAATCATTGTTTTAAGTGTAATTTTTGTTAACCTGTAATTGTCACATCTAAACTTTAGGATTAAGGGGAAATTTACTCTTTCAGCCATCTTGGACCCGGTGGAGGCCTGCTGGGAACGGGACTTCTAAAACGACAAATATGTCTGGAAGGCTGTGGTCCAAGGCCATCTTTGCTGGCTATAAACGGGGTCTACGGACCCAAAGGGAACACACTGCTGTCCCGAAAATTGGAGGTGTATATGCTCGAGATGAAACTGAATTCTATCTAGGCAAGAGATGTGCTTATGTATACAAAGCAAAGAACAACACAGTAACTCCTGGTGGAAAACCTAACAAAACCAGAGTGATCTGGGGAAAGATAACTCGAGCTCATGGAAACAGTGGCATGGTTCATGCCAAATTCCGAAGTAACCTTCCTGCTAAGGCCATTGGACACAGAATCCGTGTGATGCTGTACCCTTCGAGGATTTAAACTTCTTGAAAATAAATAAAAGTGTGGATTTGTAAAAAAAAAGGGGAAATTTAACTATTTTATACCCACGTATAAGTAAGTGAAATAAAGGTATTTAAGTCAGGAACTCTAGTCAAAGGTTTCCACAAGTCCCCCATTTTAGAAGCTTCCAGAGATGGGTCTTTGCTTACTCACCAATGCTTCTGGTGGTCAGCCTCTGCATGGGGCACACGTGGGCTTCCTGGCCACCCCCAGGTGGGTGTGAATGAACAGATATAGTTGTAGGTGAGAAATGACCATCACAGGTATTTTAGATAAAATTAGCAAGTGAATTTTGTATGCTCGGTTTAGAGAGTGATAGTCAGAACCAAGGAGCTTCTTTACCAGTGGCTTTTAGTTCGGGGGTCTCTGAGCATAGTGTTTGCTGCTGCACTTAGAGCAGGTGTTGTTCCAGCCGAAGATCAAGATGGGGTTCTGCTGTTTTCTTTGCCAGGGTCGGTGTGGAGTGGTTATGAAGCTCAGTGATGAAGAAAGAAATCAGAGTGTCTGAGCTCTTTAGACTGCATACTTTTCATAAAAACTTTTTTTAAACAGTTTTTTATTATGGAAAATGTCATTTAAACCATTCAAAATGTACAGTTCAGTGGGTTTTATTTAGTATATTCACAGTGTTGTACAGCCATCATCACTGTCTGTTTCTAGAACATTTTCATCCCAAGAAGAAACTCCTCTCGGTCTCTGTGTTACTCTCCTCTCGTCTCAGCCCCTGTCAACCACGTCTCTACCCTCTGTCTCCATGGATTTGCTTGTCCTGGACATTGCACACAAATGGAATCATGTGATATGTGGCCTTTTGCTCCTGGCTTCTGTTAATTTAGCATGATGCTTTCAACATTTATCCATGCTGTATTACGTGTCGGTGCTTTATTTTTTTATGGCTAAATAATAGTGCATCATATAGGCATATATACATTTTGTGTATCCAGTCATCTCTTGACAGACATTTGGACTGAATAGTTTTGTCTATTTTGAATATTGCTGCTGTGAACATTCACGCGCAAGTCTTTGTGTAAACGTATGTTTTTCACTTCTTTTGGGTATATACACAAGAGTAGAATTGCTGGGTCATATGGTAACTCAACTTTTTTTTTTTTTCATTTATTTTTATTAGTTGGAGGCTAATTACTTTACAATATTGTAGTGGGTTTTGTCATACATTGTCATGAATCAGCCATGGATTTACATGTATTCCCCATCCCAATCCCCCCTCCCACCTCCCTCTCTACGCGATCCCTCTGAGTCTTCCCAGTGCACCAGGCCTGAGCACTTGTCTCATGCATCCAACCTGGGCTGGTGGTCTGTTTCACCCTAGATAATATACATGTTTCGATGCTGTTCTCTTGAAACATCCCACCCTCGCCTTCTCCCACAGAGTCCAAAAGTCTGTTCTGTACATCTGTGTCTCTTTTTCTGTTTTGCATATAGGATTATCATTACCATCTTTCTAAATTCCATATATATGTGTTAGTATGCTGTAATGTTCTTTATCTTTCTGGCTTACTTCATTCTGTATAATAGGCTCCAGTTTCATCCATCTCATTACAACTGATTCAAATGAATTCTTTTTAATGGCTGAGTAATATTCCATGGTGTATAAAAATATGGAACACTTCATGAATTTGCGTGTCATCCTTGCCCAGGGGCCATGCTAATCTTCTCTGTATCGTTCCAATTTTAGTATATGTGCTGCCAAAGCAAGCAACTATGTTTAACTTTTTTGAGGAACTGCCAAATTGTTATCTACAGATGATGAACCATTTTATTATATTCAGCAATATATGAGGGTTCCAATTTCTTCATATTCCTCACCAACACTTGAAGTTTTCCTTTTTTTAAAAAATTACAGCCACGCTAATAGCTGTGAAGTAGTATCTCATGTTGGTTTGTTTTTTTAATGGTAGTTTTTAAAAATTGACATGAAATTGACAGAACGTAAAACTAACCATTTTAAAGTGAGCAATTCACTCGCATATAGTACATTCACAGGTTTTAACCACAGCCTCCCTCTGGTCCCAGACATTCTCATTACCTCAGAAGGAAACCCTGAAGGCATTAAGCTGGTAATCCTCGTTGTCCTTCTCCTCATCTGCTAGGCAGCTACCAATCTGCTTTTCTGTCTCTGGATTTGCCTATTCTGTATGTTTCGTATAAATGGAATCATGTAGTATGTGACCTTTTCTTTTTGACGTCTTGCACTTAGCATAATATTTTCCAGGTTCATCCATGTTGTGACCTGTATCATCATCACTTGATTTCTTTTTATGGCTAATATTTATACTCCCCACCCCCCATTTTGTTTATCTGTTCATCTGTTGATGCACATTTGGGTTGTTTCTGCCTTTTGAGTACTGTGAATGGTGCTACTGTAAACATGTCTGTACATAAGTTGATTTGAGTACCTGTTTCAGTTGTTTGGGGGATACACCTAAGAATGCAATTGCTGGGTCATATTGGCAATTCTGTGTTTAACTTTTTGAGAAACTGAAAATGTTTTCCAAAAAACACCAATGCATTTTGTTTCCACCAGCAATATATGAGGGCATCAGTTTCTCTGCATTGTCAACAATGCTTGTTGTTTTACCTTTTAAAAAATCGTGGCCATCCTGGTGGGCTTGAAGTGATAGCTTACTGTGGTTTTGGTTTATAATTCTCTAGTGACTCATGGTCGGAGAACGCACTGGCGCCCCACTCCAGGACTCTTGCCTGGAGAATCCCAGGGACGGGGGAGCCTGGTAAGCTGCAGTCCACAGGGATGCTAAGAGTCCAGCACAACTGAGCGACTTCACTTTCACTTTTCACTTCATGCATTGGAGAAGGAAATGGCACCCCACTCCAGTGTTCTTGCCTGGAGAATCCCAGGGACGGGGGATCCTGGTGGGCTGCCGTCTATGGGGTCGCACAGAGTCAGACACGACTGAAGCAACTTAGCAGCAGCAGTGACTCATGGTGTTGAAGATCTTTCCATGTGCTTATTGGCTGTTTCTGTGTTTTTCTTGGAGAAATGTTTGTTCACATCCTTTGCCCATTTTTTAATTGAGTTGTTTGTCTTTTTGTTGTTGAGCTGTAAGAGTTCTTTGTATATTCTGAATATTAGACTCTTATACATGGTTTGCAGATTTTGTTCTTTGTTGTTTAGTCGCTAAGTCGTGTCTGACTGTTTGCAACCCCATGAACAGCAGTCCACCAGGCTTCCCTGTCCTTCACTCTCCCAGAGTTTGCTCATACTCAAGTCCATTCAGTCGGTGATGCCATTCAACCATCTCATCCTCTGTCGTCCCCTTTTCCTCCTGCCCTCAGTCGTTGCCAGCATCAGGGTCTTTTCCAGTGAGTTGACTCTTCGCATCAGGTGGCCAAAGTGTTGGAGCTTCAGCTTCAGCATCAGTCCTTCCAATGAATAGTCAGCATTGATTTCCTTTAGGATGGACTGGTTTGATCTCCTTGCTGTCCAAGGGACTGTCTTCTATAGCATCACAGTTCAAAAGCATCTGTTCTTCAGCACTCAGCCTTCCTTAAGGTCCAGCTCTCACATCTGTACATGACTACTGGAAAAAACACAGCTTTGACCATGTGGACCTTTGTCAGCAAAGTGATGTCTCTGCTTTTTAATGTGCTGTCTAGGTTTGTTATAGCTTTTCTTCTGAGGAGCAAGCATCTTTTAATTTCATGGCTGTAGTCCCCATCTTTAGTCATTTTGGAGCCCAAGGAAATAAATAACTTTCTCCCATTTTTTTTTGCATTTTTGGATTCTTGATAGTGTCCTTTTATATACAAAGTTTTCAAATTTTGTGAGGCCAGTTTATCTTATTTTTCTTCATTGCTTGTGCTTTTGGGGTCCTAAGAATCCTTTCCCAGATCCAGCATCATGAAAATCTGTCCCTATGTTTTCTTCTAAACCTTATGGTGTTGCATGCATGCTAAGTCACTTCAGTCATGTCCGACTCTTTGCAACCGTATGGACTGTAGCCCAACAGGCTACTCTGTCCCTGGAATTCTCCAGGCAAGAATACTGGAGTGGGTTCCATGACCTCCTCCAGTAGACCTTCCTGACCCAGGGATCAAACCTGCATCTCTTAGATCTCCTGCATTGGCAGGTGGGTTCTTTACCACTAGCGCCACCTGGGAAGCCCTTTACAGTGTTAGTTCTTATATTTTAGTTGTTCATCCATTTTAAGTTCGTTCGCATGTATGGAGTGAGGCAGGGGTCTAAGTTCATTCTTCAACTTTGTTTTTCTTTTTCAGTACTGTTTTGGCTCTTTGGGGTCCCTTTTGCAGTTCCATGTGAATTTTTTAAAATTTACTTTTAAGTGAAGGATAATTGCTTTACAGAATTTTAGGATCAGATTTCTCATTTCTGTAAAAGGCCACTGGAATTTTGATAGAGATTGCATTGAATCTGTAGATTGCTTTGGGTAGTATGTTTGTTATGGTTCTCTAGAGAAACAGAATCAATATGGTGTGTGTGTGTGTGTGTATGTGCGTGTGTAAAGAGATAGTTATTCTAAGGAATTGGGCCTCACACACTTATGGAGGCAGGCCAGTCCCAAAATCTGCAGTTTAAGTTGGCAACTACAAGAGCCAGTGGCTTAGTTCCAGCCTCAGTCAAAAGGCCCAAAATCAAGAGGGCTAATGTTTTAGTTCAGTTCAGTTCAGTCACTCAGTCATGTCCGACTCTTTGCAACCCTATGGACTACAGCACACCAGGCTTCCCTGTCCATCACCAACTCCTGGAGCTTGGTCAAACTCATGTCCATCAAGTTGGTGATACCATTCAACCATCTCATCCTCTGTCGTCCCCTTCTCCTCCTGCCTTCAGTCTTTCCCAGCATCAGGGTCTTTTCCAATGAGTCACTTCTTCACATCTGGTGGCCAAAGTATTGGCGCTTCAGCATCAGTCCTGCCAGTGAAGATTCAGGACTGATCTCCTTTAGGATGGACTGTTTTGATCTCCTTGCAGTCCAAGGGACTCTCAAGAGTCTTCTTCAACACCACAGTTCAAAAGCATCAATTCTTCCACGCTCAGCTTTCTCTATGGTCCAACTCTCACATCCATACATGACTACTGGAAAAACCGTAGCTTTGACTAGACAGACCTTTATCGGTAATGTCTCTGCTTTTTATCGGTTGTCTAGATTGGTCATAACTTTTCTTCCAAGGAGCAAGCGTCTTTTAATTTCATGACTGTAGTCACCACCTACATTGATTTTGGAGCCCCCAAAAATAAAGTCTGTCACTGTTTCCACTGTTTTCGCATCTATTTGCCATGAAGTGATGGGACAGAATTCCACATTCTTCATTTTTTGAATGTTGAGTTTTCAGCTGACGTTTTCACTCTCCTCTTTCACCTTCATCAAGAGGCTCTTAGTTCCTCTTTGTTTTCTGCCATAAGGGTGGTGTCATCTGCATATCTGAGGTTATTGATATTTCTCCCAGCAATCTTGATTACAGCTTGTGTTTCATCCAGTCCGGCATTTCTCATGATGTACTCTGCATAAAAGTTGAATAAGCAGGGTGACAATATACAGCCTTGACGTACTCCTTTCCCGATTTGGAACCAGTCCATTGTTCCATGTCCAGTTCTAACTGTTGCTTCTTGTCCTGCATACAGATTTCTCAGGAGGCAGGTCAGGTGGTCTGGTATTCCCATCTTTTAAAGAATTTTCCATAGTTTGTTGTGATCCACACAGTCAAGGCTTTGGTGTAGTCAATAAAGCAGAAGTAGATGTTTTTCTGGAACTCTCTTGCTTTTCCTGTGATCCAGCAGATGTTGGCAATTTGATCTCTGGTTCCTCTGCCTTTTCTAAATCCAGCTTGAACATCTGAAAGTTCATGGTTCACATAATATTGAAGCCTGGCTTGGAGAATTTTGAGCATTACTTTGCTAGTGTGTGAGATGATTGCAATTGTGCAGTAGTTTGAACATACTTTGGCATTGCCTTTCTTTGGGATTGGATTGAAAACTGATCTTTTCCAGTCCTGTGGCCCCTGCTGAGTTTTCCAAATTTGCTAGCATATTGAGTGCAGCACTTTCACAGCATGATCTTTTAAGATTTGAAATGCTGAACTGGAATTCCATCACCTTCACTAACTTTATTCGTAGTGATGCTTCCTAAGGCCCACTTGACTTCCCATTCCAGGATGTCTCGCTCTAGGTGAGTGATCTCACCATCATGGTTATCTGGGTCATGAAGATCTTTTTTGTACAGTTCTTCTGTGTATTCTTGCTACCTCTTTTTAATATCTTCTGCTTCTGTTAGGTCCATACTGTTTCTGCCTTTATTGTGCCAATCTTTGCATGAAGTGTTCCCTTTCGTGCAGAACGTACAGGAAGGGTGTGGTTTCTATCCAAAACCCAGGCTTCAGATCCAGGAAGAGCTGATATTTCAGTTTTAGTTTGAAGGCAAGAAAAAAAGCCAGTGTGTCAATTTGAAGACCGGCACAGAGACTCCTCCTTACTTGGGGGAAGGGCAGACTTTTTTGTTCTATTTAGGCATTTAATTGAATGAGGCTCCACATTAGGGAGGGCAGTCTGCTTTATTCAGTTTACCAATTTAAATGTTAATCTCTTCCAATGCCCTCACAGGAACACCTAGAATAATATTTGATCAGATATCTAGGCACCTTGTGACCTCAACAAGTTGACACATAAAATTAGCCATCAGAAGTAGTATTGCCATTATAATAATATTGTCTTCCAGTCCATGTACATAGATTTGTTTTGGAGCAGACAAATATCGTAACATTTAATGGTGTATTCTTTCTTTCAGCAATTGTGAACAAGTCTTTCACATATTGGTTAAATTTATTCCTAGGTAATTGATTCTTCTGGATGCTATCGTAAATGGAGTTGCTTTCTAAATCAGATTGTTGCTGTTGTATAGAAACAGAAATGATATTTCTTTGTTGGCATTTGTACCCTGCAACTTCGGTGAATTCTTTTATTAGTTCTAGGTACTTTCTTGTGAAGTCTTTGGGATTTTCTATGCCTAGGATCATATCATCTGTGAATAGAGCTGGTTTTATTTCTTTCTTTCTAATTTGGATGCCTTTCGTTTCATTTTCTTGCCTAATTGCTCTGGATAAAATTTCCGTATAATATTGAGTAACAGTGGTGAAAGCTTGCATCCTTCCCTTCTTCCTGATCTTTCACCATTAAACGTGGGTTTTTCACAAATACCTTTTATCCTTTATAATGTAAAGGAAAAGTGAAAATGAAAGTGTTAGTTGCTCAGTCATTTCCGACTATTTACGGCCCCATGAACTGTAGCCTGCCAGACTCCTCTGTCCATGGAATTCTCCAGCCATTCCCTTCTCTATTCCCTTCTTTGACTCAGGAATCAGATCCAGGTCTCCTGCATTGCAGGTGGATTCTTTTACCATCTGAGCCACCAGGAAAGCCCCATGTCAAGGAAGTTCCCTCTTATTCCTGGTTTCTAAGGATTGTTCTAATGAAAGGGTGTTTAATTTTGTCCACTTCTTTTTCTACACCAGTTGAGATGATCATGTGTATTTTACCCTTGTTCTATTACTGTGGCATATTACATTGATTGATTTTCTTATACTGAACCACTCTTACCTTCCTGGGACAAATCCTACTTGATCGTGGTGTAGAATACATTTAATGTGCTTTAGGGCTTAGTTTTCTAGTATTTTGTTTAGTCTTCTTCATTTTTGAAACATTTTGTGGGGGCAGGGACAGAGGATTCCTAGTTGATATTTTTTTCTTTCAGCCATTCAAATATATTATCCCATTGTCCTCTGTCCTCTATTTTTTCTGATGAGATGTCAACTGTTGATCTTATTGAGAAAGTCCTTTTATGTAAGGAGTCATTTCTCTTGCTGCTTTCAAAAATTTCCTTCTTTCTTCCAGCAGTTCAATGATAATGTGTATTAGTATAGATCTCTTTGAGTTTAACCTACACAGAGTTTGTTGAGTTTCCTAAATGTGCAAATTAATATTTTTCATCAGAAATAGGAAATCCTTGTCCATTACCTTTTAAAATATTCTTTTCACCTTTTTGTCTCCCTCCTCTCCTTTCTGGGACTCCCAGAATAATGTATATGTTGGTATGATTGATAGTGCCCCATAAGTCTCCAAGCTCTTTGCATTTATTATTTTTTCCTTCTGTTACTTAGACTGGATAAACTCAATTGTCTTGTCTTCAAATCTCAATTGACCTGTCTTCAAGTTCTCTAATTCTTTCTTCTGTCTACTCAGTTCTTCTGTTGAGCCCCTTTATTGAATTTTTCTTTTCCATTATTGTGCTTTTTCACTCCAGGATCTCTGTTTGGTTCTTTTTAAACTTTATTGATTTTTATTGATATTTTCTATTTCATGAGATATTGCTCAGATGGTTTCTTTTACTTTTTTGGACATGGTTCCCTTTATGTCTTTGAATGCGTGTACAATTTTAAGTCTAATGTCTGGGTTTCCTCCTAGACAGTTTCTATTACTTGCTTTTTTTTTTTTCCCTGTATATGGGCCATGCTTCCTTATTTCTTGCCCGACTTACAATTTTTTTGTTGAAAACGGACATTTTGAATATTACAATATGGCAAATATGGAAATGAGCTTCTCCCCAGTGTTTCTTGCCACTTGTTTTAGTTACTGTTTGCATAAATGACTCTTTTGAGCTGATTTTGTAAAGTCCGTATTCTTTATCACGTGCAGTCACTGAAGTCTCTGTTCCACCAGTGTAGTAGTCAGCTAAGAATCACACAGAGATTTTCTTAAGTGCCTGGAACCAGAATTATCTCTGAATTTCTTCATCCAGGGTATGTGTGAGTGTCAGGGTATGTTTTGAGCACCCAGCCAGGCAGTTGACAAGTTTGGCTTAGCATCACTTCCTGCTTGTACAGAACCTGAAGGTCAGCTGGAGGTGAGAGTTCAGGGTCTTCTCGGAACTCTCCTGAGCGTGCACACAGCCCGGAGCATGTGCATGGCCTTCAGGGATCCCGGTAACACGTGGAGCTCTCCAGAGCCCTCGTTTCCCAGCATTTCCTGTCAGTCTTTTGGTTTGTCTCTCGTTTTCTTCTCTTACTGGTTGGCCCAGGCAGCAGTGCCTCATCCATTTGCCTGTGAGTGTTTTTAGGACAGCACCCCAGCCCCACTGTGGCTGCCTCAGCGCTGGGAGAGTCCTGAGCCTACTGAGGTCAAGCCGTTGGAGCAGGTCTTCTGGGGGGCCACCAGAGAGGTGGTAACTGCTCCTGAAACTTTGCACGTGAGTCTGCTCCCCTCCGCCCGCCCCCAGCCTCCAGCCAGTCCCCGCATGCTCCCCTCCGCCCGCCCCCAGCCTCCAGCCAGTCCCAGCATGCTCCCCTCCGCCCGCCCCAGCCTCCAGCCAGTCCCCGCGTGCTCCCCTCCGCCCGCCCCCAGCCTCCAGCCCGTCCCTGCATGCTCCCCTCCGCCCGCCCCCAGCCTCCAGCCAGTCCCAGCATTCTCCCCTCCGCCCGCCCCCAGCCTCCAGCCAGTCCCCGCATGCTCCCCTCCGCCCGCCCCCAGCCTCCAGCCAGTCCCGTGCTGGGACTGCAGGCTCTGTCTTCAGGCCCCTGCCTCCTGGGGAGGGAGCCAGGGCTAGGGAAAGCGTGGCAGAGCTCACTGTCCTCACCGAGATACAGCAGGTTTCTGTTGATTAAGCATCCCTCTGATTGCTATAAGCTTTCTGTTTAGTTTTTAGAGTTCCACACAGGTTGTTTCTGACAGATCTCGCCATCTGTCTTCTTGCTTTTATTGAAGGATGGACTTTTAGAGTTATGTACTCAGCCGTCTTCACTGACATCACTCAACGTCTGTTCTTAACCTGGCGGCCAATTTTGAATTTCCCTCATTTATGTCCACCCTACCTGATTTCAGAAAGGAGTTAAGTTGGCTTTCAATGGTGAACAGTATGAGAGATAAATTTTCATTAATATTTGTGTCCTCCCTTGTTGCCTTTGAAAACTTTAGTCCTGCAGATAGGCGTTTTATTTCCTTTGGTGATCTTGTGGTTTTCATCCCCCCTGCTACAGAGATGGGAGGGCACCTGAAGTAGATTCACTTTGGTGGTTCTGCCTGACCTTGTGTGACAGGTCACACGAGGGTGACACACCCACGGGCATCCAGCTTTAGCAGTGCTCACTCTCACTACCATCTACCTCTGGGCTGGTTGTGGAAAATTTGCCTCCAGTGATGGTCTCCCTAAATCCAAAAACTTCCTTTTCCTCAGGACACAGTCGGTGGATAATTGTCTTAAGACTTAAAGATATCATCCTATTGTCTTAGTTGTTTTAGGAGGTGGTTAGGTGATTTGTATGCTTTAAATCAGAACTGGCTTCTTATAGTGACCTTGATCCTTGGTGGAGTCTGGGACCAGTAAACCTGGGAGGGTCCATTCATCCACCAGTCCTGGCCCAGGGAGGACTGTGGGCCAGCTGAGGCCCACATCGGCCATCTCACCAATAGAGCAGGGCGTGGGCTTGCCCACTGGGCCCTTCTTGGGGTCCATGTAATTTCTTAAACAAGCTCTTGTTTAGGTAGAATATTTCCCTTGAGTAATGTGAGTCTAGTCAGCATAGCTGGTGGCTCGTTATTTGAGCAGAATATCCTTTTTTTGGAAATGATTCTGTGATAGAAGTAGAACTGCTTTTGTTTGGTTCCCTATATATTAGGTTGTCCTTTTCCATCAGCATCACCCGTAAGCTCATCTGAATATTTTTAAAAGGCCAAGAGGTACAGATAAAGATATTCTTTAAAAGGATACATTTGACTACATTAAAATTAAGAACTTCACTTCATTAAAATGCAGAAAGTTAAAGTGAAGCCACAACCTAAGGGGAAAACATATACATATAACTAACAAAAGTAGCAGTCAGAACATATGAATCACCCCTACAAATCAATATTTTAAAAGACCAATAACCCAATTAAAAAATTCAGACACAGGCATTTCAACAGAAGGAAAAGCACAAGTGGCCAGTGAGCATATGAAAATATGCTAAACCTATTTAATTATCAGAGTAAGGAAGAAAAGGGACCCCCATACCTGCTAGATTGGTGGAAATTAAGCTGTCTAATGATGCCCAGTGTTGGTGAGAGGGTGGGTTAGCAAAGCTTGTGAACTGGCTGTGCCTACACCCTGCAGACCAGCCGTTCCTGTGAACTCTAGATGTGGAGTTCAGGGCAGCAGTTGGCAAATTCTTCTCTAAAGGCTGAAGTGGTAAATATTCCAGGCTTTGTGGGCAATGTTTAAGGTCTTGTCACATACTTGCCTTTGTTTCATTTGTTCGTTTGACTCTTTAAGAACGTAAAAAGCGTGTTAAGCTTGAGAGCCTAGCAGAAACAGGCTACTGACCATATATGACCCGCAGGCTACAGTTGCTTAAACCTAGTCCTGTGATCTCGAGTGTATACCCTAGAGAAAGTTCCCCAGGACAGATGCTCTAGGATGTTCACAACAGAGTGTCCATACTAGCAGAAAATACAGGCAGTGTGATAAAAAGATAGGTACACTGTGGAATATTATATTGTAGTAAAAATGAATGAAGCATGTCTACTACACACAGCACACGTGGCGTAACACTGATATGACCCTGATGGCAGAGGACTGCATATGGTTTATCATTTTTATGAGGTTAAAAAGAGGCGAAAATGTTTTGTTTAAGAAGAAAAATGTGTGATAGTAAGAGTGAGTACAAAGATAAGTACAGAGTTGAGGCTGACGTTGGCTTTTGGAGCGAGGCAGGGGATGGCTGAGGTGGGGGGCACGGGGCGATGGTGACTGTCATGTGGGTGCTGGGTTCTGGGGCTTTGTTGATGCTGTATTCTTAACCTTGTGTGAATATTGCACAGAATCGTTTTTATGTATCTGGTACACACAGTACATTTTCTTGAAAGACAGAGAAGGGTGTCAGCCAGGGAGGACTTAGAGCCCACCCCGCTGCTGTCCGTGAAGTGGCCCTTGTGTACCGGCGTTGTACTGAGTTGACCAGCTGGGAAGGAGGAGGCAGGTGGCCTGCAGGTGTTGGACAGTGGCCGCCAGCATGGCCTGCCAGAGCCGTGAAGAGACGCGCCAGGGTACAGCCCACTCCGTTCCGTGGCAACCGCGAGCTTGCCGGCCCGAGCACACCCTGCCCCTTCCCCAGCGATGGTCTTGGCGCCCTTGTCCGAAACCAGCTGGCCATAAATGTGAGCATTTCTGTCTGGACTCTTGGTTCTGCTTCATTGACTGTCTGTCTGTCCTTCTTACCACTACTACAGTATCCTGATTCATCTGTAGTAAGTTTTGAAATAAGGAAGTGTGAGTCTTCCGACTTGGTTCTTTTTCAGGATTGTTTTGTCTATTCTGAGTCCCTCATATTTCAATGTGAATTTTAGGTTCAGCTTATTAATTTCTGCAAGAAAAGCCCCAGCTAGGACTCAGTGTGGGTCGGGACGGGTTTGTAGGTCAGGCTGAGTAGCAGGGCCACCTGAGCCACATTGAGGGTTCCAGTCCGCAAGCATGGAAGCTTTCCGCTTAGGGTAAGAAGCAGTGTTCTGTCATTTTCAGAATATATTTATTTTTGATACTCTTATAATCGGATTGCTTTCTCAATTTCATTTTTGAATTGTTCACTGCTAGTGTATAGAAATGCAGCTGGACTTTATATGTTGATATCAAGCTCCGGGAGATGGTGACGGACAGGGAATCCTGGTGTGCTGCGGCCCACGGGGTCTCAAAGAGTCGGACACAGCTGACTGACTGAGCTATTATATCCTGCAGCTTTACTGAGCAAGTTTATTAGTTCAGCTTGTTTTTAGTTGGTTCCTTAGTATGTCCTATGCACAGGATTATGTCATCTGAAAATGGAAATAGTTTTACTTCTTCTTTCCAGTCTGGAAGCTGTTTGTTTCTTTTTTTTCTTGCCTAATTGCTGAGCAAGGGCTTTTTGACAAGGCTTTAAGCTGTCCAGAGTGAGGAAGGAGCTGATCCCTGTGGACTCCCCAACCCGGCGGGAGGAGAGTGTGTCTTCTGGGTGTAGTGCTGCAGTTTGCAGAGGGATCCTGCATGTAATACCTCAGTGATGCCTGAAAATGCCAGAGAATTAGGGGCGCCATCTGCTTTTCACGGGAAGGGAAAAACTGAGGCTTCAAGGATGAAAGCTGTGCCTGAGGACCTGCCTCAGGGCAGGAGCACCAGGCCTGCCTTCCCACCCAGGCCACTCCCAGCTCCTGCCTGTCCGACCCTGCCCAGAGCCCCCAGGACCTGGCCGCCCGCCACACCCACCCAGCCGTGCTGGTCTGTGTGTCTCTGCCTTTTCCCCCACCAGAACTGGGATCGTCCTGCCCCAGGCCCCGCTCAGGAAGCCCGTCTCCCCAGCACAGGGTGCAGGCCTCCCAGTCTGAGGGTCTGCAGCCTCTGCGAGCTCTCGGGGTGCTGCTCGCTCCTGCCGCTGTCACCCCCGCTGACCCCCGAGTGCCCGCCTTCCTCGTGACTCCCGCAGAGCTCCCGAGGGGCGGGGGCAGTCCCCTCACCCGCTCGCCCTGACAGGCGAGGCACAGTGCCGTGTATGCTGGAGGTCCCCAGGTACCTACTGGGATGAGACGCGGTTGGTCCGACAGCCCCCGCAGAGCCGCTCACCCGAGGCCTCTCCCGCCCGGTGGGAGGCCAGTGGTGTGCCGTCCTGCATGGTCTGGCCGCGCCTGCCGGCGGCTCTTCAGGACACGAGCACCCGTGGGAGAAGCTGAGACTTGCCCACACACGGCCAGCAGGGCCTCCAGAAAACACGGCTGAGGCCGAAATAAAGTCAGAGCTTCAGCGTTGGAGCAGAACCGGCTGTTGTCCTCTAAAACAATGTTTGTTTAACAGTTTACTAACCACTGGAGGAAGTATCCAATGGACAACCTTTTTAGAAAGATACTGGGCAGTGATTGTATATGGACATAAGTCTGAGCAAACTCAGGGAGATAGTGAAGGACAGGGGAGCCTGGCATGCTGCAGTTCATGGGGTCACAAGGAGTCGGACATGACTTTAACAACCGAATAACGGTGTATTTTAAAACTGACGTGATCTTTGACCCAGCAGCCGTGTTTCTGTGTCCTTGGCTCAGTGCAGAGACGCGTTCAGGAGTGTTCTCTGCAGGTCATGTATAGCATCAGCTGAAACCAGCCTCGCTGTCCGTGAGCAGCACTGGGGAACCCCACGTGGAGTGCCGTGTGGCCCTCCCCCGTGATGCGGTGCCTATTTACAGGCCACTGTGGAGAAATGCCCGGGATGCGTTGCTGGTGCTGACAGCAGAGCCGTAGGCTAGTCTGCATGTGTTGCACACGCAGCGTGGTTTGTGTGGAGGAAGGAGGAGACGCGTTCCCTCCACGTGCGTGTGCTGATTCTGGGTGTTTGCACGCTCGCACGGATACCAGCAGAGCGTCTGCCCCTGGGCCCCCTGGTCTTCTCTGCGAGCGTGTGCTCTTACAGAGAAATCTTCCCGAGGCCCTTCCCCAGCATAGGGCACAGCCACTTCTTACAACGTCACACATTAACCAAACCTAAATGGAACTGGCTTAAACACTTACTTTGAAATGTTCTTTGTTTAGATTTTAAATTGAAATGTTATTCACATACCATAGAGTCCGCCCCCTTTAAAGCGTACGGTTCACTGGTTTTTAGTCTCTACACAGAATGTGCAGTCACCCAGGAAGCCTGATTCCCATTAGTAGGTGCCCACTCCTCCCACCCCTGCCGACTGAGAACCTGCTCTGGGGCTCTGGGATTTGCCTCTTCTGGACGTCGTGTTCAGATTGTCTCCTCTGACCTCACTTGCGAATATTCAAGGAGGGCCGATGCTTTTCCCGTCTGTGCTGCGCAGGCGCATTCTTTCCCCTCCATCCCTGGAAGCTCGTTACCCAGCCAGCAGCTCAGCTCAGGAATGGGCCGTGCATGTGGTGGGGGGGGCCCTGGGCAGGGTTTTGAGGGGCCCTTAGGGTGTGTGGCACAGGTGCCCGGTCAGCACCCCACATTCCAGGGGAGTCCTGACAGGCCTGCACTCTGCCTTTCAGGACAGGCTGCAAGGAGCTTCTCCTCATGTGCTTGTGATTCTGGGCGTGTGTGCACTTGTCTTCAGTTCAGTTCAGTCGCTCAGTCGTGCCTAACTCTTTGTGACTCCATGAATCGCAGCACGCCAGGCCTCCCTGTCCATCACCAACTCCCGGAGTTTACTCAAACTCATGTCCATCAAGTCAGTGATGCCATCCAGCCATCTCATTCTCGGTCGTCCCTCTCTCCTCCTGCCCCCAGTTCCTCCCAGCATCAGAGTCTTTTCCAAGTCAACTCTTGGCATCAGGTGGCCAAAGTATTGGAGTTTCAGCTTCAGCATCAGTCCTTCCAATGAACACCCAGGACTGATCTCCTTTAGGATGGACTGGTTGGATCTCCTTGCAGTCCAAGGGACTCTCAAGAGTCTTCTCCAACACCACAGTTCAAAAGCGTCAATTCTTCCGTGCTCAGCTTTCTTCACAGTCCAACTCTCACATCCATACATGACCACTGGAAAAACCATAGCCTTGACTAGACGGGCCTTTGTTGGCAAAGTAATGTCTCTGCTTTATAATATGCTATCTAGGTTGGTCATAACGTTCCTTCCAAGGAGTAAACGTCTTTTAATTTCATGGCTGCAGTCACCATCTGCAGTGATTTTGGAGCCCAAAAAAATAAAGTCTGACACTGTTTCCACTGTTTCCCCATCTATTTGCCATGAAGTGATAGGACCAGATGCCATGATCTTAGTTTTCTGAATGTTGAGCTTTAAGCTAACTTTTTCACTCTCCTCTTTCACTTTCATCAAAAGGCTTTTTAGTTCCTTTTCACTTTCTGCCATAAGGGTGGTGTCATCTGCATATCTGAGGTTATTGATATTTCTTGATTCCAGCTTGTGCTTCTTCCAGCCCAGTGTTTCTCATGATGTACTCTGCATAAAAGTTAAATAAGCAGGGTGACAATATACAGCCTTGACATACTCCTTTTCCTATCTGGAACCAGTCTGTTTTTCCATGTCCAGTTCTAACTGTTGCTTCCTGACCTGCATACAGGTTTTTCAAGAGGCAGGTCAGGTGGTCTGGTATTCCCATCTCTTTCAGAATTTCCCACAGTTTATTGTGATCCACACAGTCAAAGACTTTGGCGTAGTCAATAAAATAGAAATATATGTTTTTCTGGAACTCTCTTGTTTTTTCAGTGATCCAGTGGATGTTGACAATTTGATCTCTGGTTCCTCTGCCTTTTCTAAAACCAGCTTGAACATCTGGAAGTTCATGGTTCACATACTGTTGAAGCCTGGCTTGGAGAATTTTGAGCATTACTTTGCTAGCATGTGAGATGAGTGCAATTGTGCAGTAGCTTGAACATTCTTTGGCATTGCCTTTCTTTGGGATTGGAATGAAAAGTGACTATTTCCAGTCCTGTGGCCCCTGCTGAGTTTTCCAAATTTGCTAGCATATTGAGTCCAGCACTTTCACAGCATCATCTTTCAGGATTTGAAATAGCTCAACTGGAATTCCATCACCTCCACTAGCTTTGTTCGTGGTGATGCTTTCTAAGGCCCACTTGACTTCACATTCTAGGATGTCTGGCTCTAGGTGAGTGATCACACCATTGTGATTATCTGGGTCGTGAAGATCTTTTTAGTATAGTTCGTCTGTGTATTCTTGCCACCTCCTCTTAATATCTTCTGCTTCTGTTAGGTCCATACCATTTCTGTCCTTTATCGAACCCATCTTTGCATGAAATGTTACCTTGGTATCTCTAATTTTCTTGAAGAGATCTGTTGTCTTTCCCATTCTGTTGTTTTCCTCTATTTCTTTGCATTGATCGCTGAGGAAGGCTTTCTTATCTCTCCTGGCTATTCTTTGGGACGCTGCAATCAAATGGGAATAGCTTTCCTTTTCTCCTTTGCTTTTTGCTTTTCTTCTTTTCACAGCTATTTTTAAGGCCTCCTCAGACAGCCATTTTGCTTTTTTGCATTTCTTTTCCATGGGGATGGTCTTGATCCCTGTCTCCTGTACAGTGTCACGGACCTCTGTCCATAGTTCATCAGGCTCTCTGTCTATCAGATCTAGTCCCTTAAATCTATTTCTCACTTCCACTGTATAGTCATAAGGGATTTGATTTAGGTCATACCTGAATGGTCTAGTGGTTTTCCCTGCTTTTTTCAATTTAAGTCTGAATTTGGCAATAAGGAGTTCATGATCTGAGAGTCAGCTCCCGGTCTTGTTTTTGCTGACTGTATAGAGCTTCTCCATCTTTGGCTGCAAAGAACATAATCAATCTGATTTCAGTGTTGACCATCTGGTGATGTCCATGTGTAGAGTCTTCTCTTGTGTTGTTGGAAGAGGGTGTTTGCTATGACCAGTGTGCTCTCTTGGCAAGACTCAATGAGCCTTTGCCCTGCTTCATTCTGTACTCCAAGGCCAAATTTGCCTGTTACTCCAAGTGTGTCTTGACTTTCTACTTTTGCATTCCGGGCCCCTATAATGAAAAGGACATCTTTTTTAGGTGTTAGTTCTAAAAGGTCTTGTAGGTCTTCATCGAACCATTCAACTTCAGCTTCTTCAGCGTTATTGATTGGTGCATAGGCTTGGATTATTGTGATATTGAATGGTTTGCCTTGGAAACGAAGAGAGATCATTCTGTCGTTTTTGAGATTGCATCCAAGTACTGCATTTCAGACTCTTTTGTTGACCATGATGGCTACTCCATTTCTTTTAAGGGATTCCTGCCCACGGTAGTAGATATAATGGTCATCTGAATTAAATTCACCCATTCCAGTCCATTTCAGTTTGCTGATTCCTAGAATGTCGACGTTCACTCTTGCCATCTCCTGTTTGACCACTTTGAATTTGCCTTGAGTCATGGACCTAACATTCCAGGTTCCTATGCAATATTGCTCTTTACAGCATCGGACCTTGCTTCTATCACCAGTCACATCCACAACTGTTTGTTGTTTTTGCTTTGGCTCCATCTCTTCATTTCTGGAGTAATTTCTTTACTGATCTCCAGTAGCATATTGGGCACCTACCGACCTGGGGAGTTCATCTTTCAGTATCCTATCATTTTGCCTTTTCATACTGTTCACTTGTCTTAAGCAGCCTGTAAAAACCAAGGATCCAAACCTGTGTTCTTCACTTGTCTGTACAGAGGACATGTGACCTCTACCTAGTTATAGGTAAACCAACAGTTATTGTTCGTCATTAGCTTCATCCTGAGTTGTCTCATATTTGAAATAGGAATTCACAACCAAAGAGTCAAACGTGTCTCACTGAGAACTGTTTATCTACGGAACACACGTTCCTCAGGCATTATAGAATAAAATACTAAACCACAGTTGCAAGTAGCGTCTGATCTAAGCAAAGGTTTTCAAGGCATGAAGCTATGAGATCAGTTCTGAAAACTGAAGTTTTTCTTTCTTTTTTCTGGCTTCACAGAAATACAGTTTGCTGTGAGTGGCCCAGACCTCACCTTTCCCTCTGTTAACTCAGCAGATGTGTAATGAGAACCTTTTACCTCGGGCCCCAGTGATTCCAGGTGCCCAGGGTTTGTTCAACAAAGCAGATCCAAACCCATGCCCTACCTCAGGGAGTGAGGCAATAAATAAACCATAGGCAGCAGTCTTGGGAGGGTGGACCGCAGGGGGTGGGCAGTGAGTGGGCTGACCAGGGTGGGTTCTGTGAGAAGGCGGGAGGCGTGTGGAGAGGAGGGCGGCGGAGCTGGGGTCAGCATTTGCAGGAGGGCAGGGCGGGGGACCCGTGGCAGCAGACCGACTCCTGGTTGACCCGTTTCCCAGACAGGCACCTTCCTACTTAGCATCTTGACAAACAGGATTCTGATCAGTGAATTGGTGAGCAAAGGGTTGCTGGTCTTTTTGGGTCACTTTGAAATCTTTTTTTTTTTTTTTTTGGTGTCACAAAATAGACGTCACAGGAGGCTCCCGCGCTTTGCACAGTAGTGTGTGTTTTGTTAAAAGTAACCCCCGTGTGGCTGGAACACGGGTCATGTGCCTGTCATGGGCACTGCCTCCTGTGTGGTTCCTGCACGTCCCGGCAGTGGGTACGCCTCCCTTCGGCCCTGTACAGGGGTGGGAAGAGGTGACCTGAGGAGTGAGGCTCGGGCAGCGTGGCCTCTGCCCCCGGCCCACCCAGGTGCCCTGGGCCCAGGGGTGCAGTGTGCCCCATTCCTGCAGAACCCGCGTCCGGCCCGGCCTAGCTGGCCGGGGGCCTTGGGCTGAGGGGGGCCGGGGGGTGGGTGGGTGGATGCCTAGCACCTCATAAGGAGAAGGCATTTGGCCCTGATTTGTGTCAGTAGCAGAAATAGATGGATTGAGCAGGAGCACAGCTGGTCTTGAGAGACCGGTGAGTTTTGAATGGAGCTCCGTTGTGTCTCCAGGCACCTCCTACTTTGCCAGGACGGGGCCTCGAAGGTGGGGACCAGACACGCATCACCGTGTGGTTGGCCAGTCCCAGAGTCCCCGCCGGCATCCAGTCCCAGGCACTGGGTCCCGCACACCCAGGGCGGCCTCCGAGGCTGCGGGGCGGGCTCGAGAACGGGGCTGGGCAGCCCGCCCAGGGGAGGTGGCGGCTGGGTGGCAGGAGCCGCACCATCAGAATGGTCTGTAGAATGTGAAGTGATGCAGAGCCTCATCTGCATTTTAAATGAAAGAGCCTTAACAATGCAGTCTGCACCTCGCAGCAGGTCCCCGGGTGGGGACCTGGGTGCTGGGGTGGGAGGCCCGCAGGGAGCCTCGGCCCCACCGCCCGGCGTCCCCGCTCTGATGGACCCCCTTCTCCTAGGATGGAGCCCAGTAAGAAGCTGGACGCGGCCGGTGCCCTGCCCGCCAACCCCCCGCTGAAGCTGCACGCGGAGCGCGGAGCCGGGCCGGCCGCACTGGCCCCCGAGCAGGGCGGCTACAAGGAGCGCTTCGTGAAGGCCGTGGAGGACAAGTACAAGTGTGAGAAGTGCCGCCTGGTGCTTTGCAGCCCCAAGCAGACCGAGTGCGGGCACCGCTTCTGTGAGACCTGCATGGGCGCCCTGCTCAGGTGGGTGCCGCAGACTCAGGGCGCCAGGCCTCTCCCCTGGGGCCCCATTTTGCTGGAGGCGCTCACGTTCTGGGGAGGAGCCACCCCGTCCACCACCGATGGTGGTGCCCTTCGGGGCGAGGATGGGGGTGTGCAAGGGGCTCGGGATGTGGGGGGCAGGGCCTCGGTAAGGACAGGACGCCCTGGAGCTGAGTGTCAAGGAGCTGCAGCCGCCCTTGCAGGCCTGTCCTCGTGAACTGACGCCACTCAAACCCCCTGCGTCAGGGAGGCTGGGGTTGTACAGCAGAGTGAGCGGGTTCATCCCACAGCTCTTGCCCGGCGGGGTGCTGGGCACCGTGCTCAGCCTGGGCCCCGCTGGCGGGCGGGAGCCGGAAGGCAGCCTCCCTCCCCAGGCCCCCTCTGGGGACGTGCGGCTGAGCTCACGTCTTGTTCCCCCAGACTGAGGACTCAGCTCTGGAACGAGCTTCGTGACGGCGCCCAGCCCCAGGGCGCCCGCTCTCCCTGCGGGGCGGCCCCTGTGGGCCGGGGCAGGCTGGGACAGGGTCTCTTTTAGTGTCCTCCTCTGCTCCTGGCGCTCCTCCTGCTCCGCATTTGGCAGGTGTCAGGGGATCCCGCCCACGGCGGAGCGGCGCCTAAGGACTCTGAACTCATGAGTCCAATGATTAAAACAGGTGAGCACAGGCTCCAGGCTTCATGCTGGTGAAGTCTGGATGAGCGAGCTGTCATTTTAAAGCCTGTTATTCGGGTCCCCCTGCCCACTTGCCTGCTGGTCCTGGAGCCTCCAGGGTGCCCCCAGGCCTGGACGCCAGGTGCCCTCAGGCTGTTGAGGGCGGGGGCCCTGGAAGGAAGGAGCACTCAAAATTAGTTTTTTATTTTTAATCTCTCGGAGGTGGTTTCCAGCACAGGATGGGGGTGAACGAATCAAGTCCAAAAAAGGGCAGCTAGGGAGCAGTGGCTCGTGTCCTGAGTTGGGGGACAAGAATCATGTAGGAGACTCGTGGTCTCTGGAGACAGGCTCAGCTTTCGATTCCCACAGGACTCAAGTCCGTGGAACTCCCATCAGCTTTTCAGCAGCTGTGAAGGAGACAGCCTGTGGATCCAGCACTGTTCAGAGGCCCTCCTGGGAGCTGGGGACACTCACGCCGTAGAGCACCTCCGCGGGGAGCTGCTTTTGGTTTCTGAAATGAAATTTCACTTTTAATTGAAAGGGACTTTCCAAAAGGGACTGATCTAAGCCGTTCTTCTAAAAAACTTCCTTATGAAAAATCACTACTAAAAAAGAATCTTAGCCCTTTTCTCCCATTTAGACCCTATTTAAGCCAAACTCATCCTGGCATTCTGAAGCTGCGCCGAGCTCTGCACAGCAGACACAACCCCAAAGCGTTCCCAGTGCTCCCAGAGAAGGTGCTCGCCCTCTAACACATTTACTGTGTCTCTCCCCTCAGCTCCTCCAGCCCGAAATGTACTGCTTGTCAAGAAGTCATCATCAAAGACAAGGTATTCCTGGTTTTTCATAAGCTGTTTGGTCACCGTGTTGCGCTGGGGGTGCCTGCCCTGAGGCTTGCGTCTCGCATGCTGGCTCTTGAGTTTCCTTGGCTCTGACTGCTGGCGGAGCAGGGTTGAGCACCCTGACACACCCAGCAAACACGCTGGGCCTGCGCTTCAGCCCCCGGGCCCGGCTGCTCCCCGGGTCGGTCACGATTTCGCCTTCCAAGGCCCCGGTGGGGGATGTGCGCCGTCACCTCGGGCCCTCCCCCCAGATGGCTGCTCTCAGCCTCCTGACGGCGCTGGTCTGCGGGCCCCATCGAGTGTGCTCTCCCCCTGCCTCCACACAGCATCTCGAAGTCATTAGACACGTGTGCTTTCAGCCCTCCCCTCCCCTGCGTGGCCGAGGGTGCCTCAGAGCTCGCGAGGGCCCTGCAGCCCAGCACCCAGGGGCCCGGGCCCTTCTCACCGACTGTGTGGTCCTCTGCATCTTGCCAAGCCCTCCTGGGCACACTTCTCGTTTGAAACCACTCGTTCTTGAAGTACTTAAAAGATCAATAAAAATGTGTGGTTCTGATATTCTGAGTAATGAACCTAACCATTAAATTGTACAGTGAAGTTCTCACTCGGGCTTTCCCGTGGCCTTTGCTGTCCAGCGGCACTGGTGAGCGTGGGGCTTGCTGGTGATGGGGGCCCGAGGGCTGCCAGGGTGGGCCCCAGCGTCACCTGCTCCAAACAGGTCAGAGACAGAATTGTCTGAAATTCGCATACCTGTGCCTCCTCAGCATTTACCTGCCCAGCAGTAGGGAGGGGATTGTTTGGAAGAAACACAGGTCACGAGCTCTACCCCTTGTCTTAGCACAGCAACCTGTTGGTGTGTATCTAACCAATGGGACAAGCTGCCCCAGTAGCTCAGTGGTGAAGCACCCCCCTGCCAGTACAGGAGAAGTGGTTTCGATCCTTGGGTCAGGAAGACCCCGTGGAGGAGGAAATGGCAACCCACCCTGGTATCCTTGGCCTGGGAAGTGCCTATGGACAAAGGAGCCTGGTGGGCTACAGTCCATGGGGTCACAAGAGTCAGACACAGCTGAGCAACTAAATAACAGCAAACCAATGTGACTGAGAGCGGAGGTTGAAACGACAGGCTGAGATCAACTTTTTAGTGCCTCGTTTCATCATTCAGAGTTGTTATCCCCATTTTTCAGTGGCATTGATAGCTGAAAAACAATTCTGGAATTTGATGAAGAATCGTGAGTGAGACTGAATAAGCCAGGAATCCTCATGGGGCGCTGTCGGTCTGGTTGGGCCGTGGGAGACTGACCTCAGCGGCTGGGCAGGTCACTGAGGTTGGCACTGCCCCAGGGCCTCCACTTCCCCATCTGTAAAGTGGTGCGAGCTCTTTCTCAGCCCTGAAGTTCTGTGCTTCTACTGTTCTTATGTTTTCAATCCGTGTTTTCTCCTCCTTAAGTTATGAAGTTGTGTTGGGCACTCAGTTGTGTCCGACTCTTTGTGACCCCATGGACTGCAGCCCACCAGGCTCCTCTGTCTGTGGAGGTCTCCAGGCAAGAGCACTGGAGTGGATTGCCATTCCCCTCTCCAGGGGGTCTTCCCAGCCCAGAGATCCAACTCGGGTCTTCTGCACTGCAGGCAGATTCTTTACCATCTGAGCCGCTAGGGGACCAAAGTTAAACTCAAGTGATTTAAGAAACTTAGGGAATTCCCTGGTGATCCAGCAGTTAAGGCTCCGTGCTTCTGCGGACATGGACCCGGGTTCAGTCCCTGGTCAGAGAACTAAGATCCCACAAGCCGTGAGGGGCGGCCCAAAGAAGAGAAAAGAAACTTAATGGCACAGAAGGATCACTTTCTGTGATCACACGATTTCTTACTGGTTAAAAATACCTGTTCTGTTGACTCAACATCTTAAATTATGGCCTTTTAAAAAAAAGTCATGTTTACCTAAGATTAGATTTGGTTCCAGATTAATTTATTTTTAACTCTTAGCAGCTGTTGATTCTATTTCTTTGCTTGTGAAGTCAAGAAAGGTCTGTTGAGCTCTCTGGTTTTCTGCTGTTACAGAGCATTAGTGCGTGGGAGTTTCTTAGAAGTGCCTGAGTACTTGGATGGTGTAACTTGTATTGTTAGAAGGAGGGAGAGTACTTGTTTTCTAAGGGAAAAAGAAAATTAACGGAAGGTTTTCATTTTCAAAGGAGAACATTTTCATTGTTGGATTAACTATATCTTTGCAACATGTTTTTAAAAGTTTCTTAAATAGCAAGCTAATGCCTTCTTTTTGGTGAAAAATGAGTTAGTTACAAGTGATACAGCTTTCAGAGCAGGAACCAAGATAAATGTTGCACAAACTGCCTGCAGCTCATTGTCTTTTCTGGTTGTTTCTCTGTTCCCCCAGCAAGGATCTAGCAAGGCCTCGACCTGTAGCGCCCGCCCCCACTGCCCCGTTCCTCCACGGGAGCTTCCACTCCCAGCAAGGCTGGAGCCTGGGAGTATCCAGGATCCAAGTGTGAACTCGGTCCTGGTGTGGGCTTGTCTTGAGAATGTCAGAGTCCATCTAAAACGTTTGGATGCTCCAGTGATCTTCAGTTGTTCAGTATAATTTGCTTTCTTTGGGTTTATCCATTAAAAGCTGGTAGTTAAGGTTGTATCATGTAAACTGTGTCTCTTGAGGGGGATGGCTCCTTCATTCTCACTTAGACGTTAAAACGGCCCTTAGTGCTTTCTGAGCCCTCTTCAGGGATGTGCTCATGACTTTTTAGAGTGGTTTTGCCTTGTCTAAAGTAGCAGCATGTGGAGATTAAGAAATCTTAATCCTCTAAAATAGCTATCTTTCAATTTCAGGTGTTTAAGGATAATTGCTGCAAGAGGGAGATTCTGGCCCTCCAGATATTCTGTCGGAACGAGGGCCGGGGCTGTGCAGAGCAGCTGGCCCTGGGGCACCTGCTGGTGAGTGCGGCGAGATGTCCAGAAACACCGGTCCCCGGTCAGCACGGCGGAGCCCCTGAGACCGTGTCTGCGTTCATCTTTCAGATACAGCCAAGTAGGGAAGCAGGCAGAGCTGCTTGGGTGCGAGTGTTATTTCTGTGGCGTCACAGACAGGAATGCCCGTTGGTTTCTGAGCGCCCTGCCGTATTTAGAGTAGAGAGAAATCTGAATTGAATGTTAATTATAGAAGGCCCGTTTAAACCTTCTCCTTTTTATAACCATAAAATTCCATGTAACTTTTTTTTAAATTACTATCATATTTAATCCTGGAAGGATATTTGAATTAGAACAAAACGAAGTCCTTGGTGGATAACTATTTATTTATCCAGGAGGAAAGGCTAATTGACTGAGTTCTTCAAAAGCAGCATGGTTTGAGTAATCACTCAGTGGAATATGGAGTTCAGCACCTCTTGATATGTTCCTCAGTCTCCTCTGAGAGGAACTGGTGGAGCAGCAGATGGAGACGCTTGTGTAGGATTTGACTGCACAGAGGCTAGAGTTGGTATTTCAGACTGGAGGTCTGCCTATGAAGAGCTCCAAACGAACTGTCTGCCTTCCAGGTTCATCTGAAGAATGACTGCCAGTTTGAGGAGCTTTCGTGTGTCCGTGCAGACTGCAAAGAGAAAGTCCTGAGGAAAGACCTGCGCGACCACGTGGAGAAGGCCTGCAAATACCGCGAGGCCACGTGCGGCCACTGCAAGAACCAGGTCCCGATGATCACGCTGCAGGTGCGTGTTCTCTCGCTCCCGCCGTGCGCTCCGTCCAGATGCCGCTGGTCCACACAGTGCAGTGTTCTCTCGCTCCCGCCGTGCGCTCCGTCCAGATGCCGCTGGTCACACAGTAGCTGGCCAGATGACTGTTCTCAGAAATAGAGAGAAAAGATAGGCAGAACTAGCAGTTTTCATCTGACTTTATTTCAGAGCTAAGCTGTATTTGTTTTGCCCATTTTGATTTATGCAATTAGCATTTGCCGTTGCCTTGATCGACTGTTATTTGGGGTGTCAAAAAAAAAAAAAGCATGAATACTGATTACTCAAAAAAAGGTAGAATTTTCCACTTGTCCCAGGGAATAGCCTCAAAATCTTGTTGGATCACTTAACCATTCTACGGCTCTGAGACTATAACCGTCACTCCAGCAGGGTGATTTATCCCGCAGCATTGAAGTACAGCTGTCTCTCTTGGAGAGAGAGGAGAAGTTAACATTTTTTCGTGCCTCCCTTGTTTCCGCACAGTTTTATATTGTGCGTATGTTAGAATCAGATCACTTCTGTGTAAATTAAAGAGAAGCAGATGTTGGGATGGAGGACAAGCGTCCAAAAGAGTCAGCAGTGTGGACACTGTCGAATATTTGCTTGTTGAGTACATATTTACTGCATACCTACTGTGTGCTGGGCACTGTTCTCGGGGCTGGGGGTTCAGGGTGACCTCATCTTCCAGTGGGAAGAGCTCATCAGTACGATAAAGATGGGAGGTGGGGTGGTGAGGGCAGGCCCCTCCGAGGCTGTTGGGATGATGCAGGAAGAGCGTCAGGGCAGAGGGAGCAGCCACGGGCAGCTCTGGCTCTGAGATGGAGTGAACTCGGCAGCTGGATTTCAGGGCCTGCCTTGGACAGGGCAGGGGTGAAGTGGGAAGTTGATGGGAGCAGACTAGAGGTGGGGGTCTGGGCAGTTCTGAGCGAGGGGCAGACGTGGTCAGCATTACGCAGAGCCAGTGGGATTAGCCAGTGGCTTGAGCATGGAGTGTGAGTTGAGCGGATGCCCAGCGCTTATAACTAGAGCAGGGGATGCTGAGGTATGGCTCAGAGGGTGAGGGCAGGCTCTGGGGAGGAGGGAGTGGTCTGGGCCACAGGGTGTGTTAATAGGTGGTCCTAGCAGCCCAGGGCCTGGAGCGAGTAGAGAGCAGGGCCAGTCAAGGCCAGAGGCCTGGGCGCATAGTGCTTACAGCCTGCAAAGCAAGGGGGGGGGGGGGTCATCCAGTGGAGGGGCGGCCAGCCCGGGAGGGCCCCAATTGTGATTCCCTCGAGGGTGACGTCTCAGAGGGAGACAGGGGGCGTGGTGGGGCGGGTGGGCGGTGCTGCTGGGGGTGGAGCCAGGGGCGGGGCTGGGCTTCTGAACCCAGCAGGCCAGTGACTGGTGGGTCGACAGACAGAGGGACCGTGGACAGGCAGCCAGGCCTGAGGACCACATCTCATTCCTGGCAGATGTTCGGGAGCACAAACTGACCCCGATTTAGAAACAGTTGTCTTTGTTTTTCTGTATGAAGTGAGAGTAATCACTGTAACCTCCACTTTACCTTCTTTGTTTAACTTTTCTGTGCCTGTGACTTTCTTCCATCGTGAAGTCTGTTTCCTGTGTGATTGTTGTTTCTGGTTATTAATAACCTTTAAGTGCCCTCCCCTTTGGAAAATAGCAGTAGTATTTTTCATAATTGAATAATTTCTTCAGTAATTAAATTCGAGTGAAGGCAACATGTACCCAATGAGCAATCCCCCTGACCTTACACATATCACTGTGTTGCTATCAAAGTTATACTTGGCTTCTTGCAAAAATCAATTACCTTTATTTGCAGAATAGAATTCAGAAATTAATTTTCATTTGAGAAAGAATTGTAGAGCATGTGAGTTAAACAGCTTGTCAGTAGCCGACTCTGAGCTTCGGTCAAGCCTGCGAAGAGGTGGATTTTGGAATAACAGCATTGCTCGTGGAGTCGTGAAATGCTTGTTGAATACCCACGGGGCACCAAACCCCAAGCTAGTGGCCCAGGACACACAAGAGAACAAATCACAGTCTCTCCCGTTCACTGCACCGTCTGGCGGGGGAGACAGCCAGTCACACAACTGTGTGAATGCTGGTGTGGGAAGGGCCGGTCCACCTAGCCGGACAGGGTCCATGAGGCTGTGGGGAGGGAGTGGCGTCTGCCCTGATCGAAGAGGAGACAGAGACAGCAGGTGCAGAGGTGCAAAGCAGTGCTTACAAGTTTGGGACCTGAGTTGTCCGAGTAAATATTCCTCATAAATCTTCCCGCCCTTCAGTGATGGAGATGTCCTGGCGTGTCCTCAGGGTATGGACCCTGCAATGCATCTCGGGGCAGATCTTACTTTCTGTCCTCTTGCGATCACTGTGGGGAGCACACCTGCTTGGGGGCAGGCTGGTGCACCCCGCTCTGGGCCCCGGGGCCCCGGCGCCAGCAGGCAGCCACACCTGTACTTCCTCCCCCGCCAGGAAAGGGCCCCCATCTTGTCGGCAGTGGCGGAATTCGACTCCCAAGTCTTAATCTTTCAACTCTCCTACAGCCTCGTCCTCTCAGACCTTAAGTCTGTTTTTAAAAAGCGCAGTTGTTTAACTTGGGCCCGAAGCCCCAGGTCATCCTGACTTTCCTCCTCATCCTGCATTCTGTGGTGTGACAAGTACATCAAGTGTTGATAAAGTGTAGACTGATAAAGCACAGAGACACTCAAGTTCCTATGAGCAGTTCTTTTCTATCTTTAAACCATGGTGTTGGCGTGTCAGGTCTTTTTTAGTTTGTTTTTTTAATCTGTTTGCATAAAGCATCAGAAAAAAAACTCTTCCATTTAGCCCAGAGATTATAGAGTATCATTCTCTTTGAGCAGTTCTGTTAATTTGTGAAAAGTCAAGAATTATAAAGGGTGGCCAAGGGTCACCTCTTAACTCATTACATCTGCAGAGACCCTCTTTCCAAACAAGGTCACATTCTGAGGTCCGGGGGGTATCCCCCGGGGTCACTGTTCGACCCGCTGCAGTGGGCAAAGCTATAAATGGCAAGTCACAGAAAATAGAAATGCTTAAGATAAAGAGCATGCTAATAGCTACACATCAAAGAATTGCAAGTCACACCATTGCGTTTTTCACCCATCACTGTTGGAGATGGGAAGGTTTGACAGAACTGGCAAAACCCCTGAAGTCCCATCGCTTACCCTCCGATAGCCAGGAAAGCCTGTTTTGATCGTCCTTGCTCAGGTCTGCAGTGCACGTGAAGCTCCTCACGGGCCTGGCGTGCAGGCCCCAGCCTCTCACCCCACGGCCCCCTGCCTGCCTCCTCAGCGCACAGCCCCTCCCCTGCGTCGGCTCAGTGCTGCCCCTGTGACCCCAGCCCCAGGCACTCTCCTCGCACCCCTGCCACGGGGTGACGGTCTGTCCATCCCCGCTTCTCGCTGTCCTGGGCCAGGCTGACCCAAGGCCAGGGCAGGCCCGGCCCGGTGAATGAGGCTGGGGTCACGGGCAGCTTTGGGAGGGAGGCATGGCATCTGGAGCACTGGCCACGTGCGTTCTCCAGGCCCGCGACTGACTCCATCCTTACCACTGCCCCCTGAGGGAGGACTGGTCACTCCCCGCCTACGGATGACGCTGTCTGGCCGAGGCGTCCCACTGAAAGACGCGTGAAGCCTTGACTCGGCACCAGGGAACTCCTAGGGTGAGGGGGTCCCCTCGCGGGAGGTGCTGGTCAGGCTCAGTCCAGCCAAGAGCTTTCCGATGAGCTCGAGACAGCCATGGGCTTGCCCGCTGCAGGTGCTGGAGGCTCTGGGGGCCTCCGGGGCCACACTCGGAAGCAGAGGGGTCCTGTCCACACGGCCCGCCTGCCAGGCTGAGCCAGACCGGGGACTGCAGGCGGCAGGACGACTGGCCTCTGGGCCAGAGAAGCGTCCTTGTGGGCGCCGTGTCCTTGGCCCGCACTCCTGCCGGTCAGACGGCATGTGCCTAGGGCTGCCCGATGCAGCATGCCAGCAGAACCAGAGTGTCCTTGGGCCCGAGGGGAGCCCACCATCTCTCCTCCTGCCGAGTGCTGCCCTCTGAAGCCTGGCCCCACAGTCGTGTTTCATGGCAGCTCTGGATCTGCCTGTGCGGCCTGTCACGTGTCTCGAGGTGCTGTCTCCAGGCCCGCTCGGGCTTGCTGGCCTCGGGAGCTCTGGCCTGTGTTTTGCTGGTGGCAGGTGTAACAGACGGGTGCCAGCAGGTGCCCGTGGCACTGAGTTCGGCAATGGCCATCACCCAGGCTCTGTGTTGAAATCTGTGCTGTCCAGAGAAGGGCTTCACTGGAACATACCTATGTTGCCCTTGCATTAAAGGAAATCCAGGCATGCTCTCAGCACAGTCATTTAAACTCCTGGGGATCACACTGTTTTCAGGCTCTGGAGAAGCATCATTTCCAGACTCCAAGCTGAGAAGCCAGAGGGGAAGTGTCCGCCCCAGCCATCAGAGGCTGGGCCCCGGCGTCCACCCCCGTGTGAGCGAGCTTGCCAGGCACAGGTGGCGGGGCGGCGTCGGGCTGATGCCGGGGACGCGGCTGGAGGGCACGCAGGTGGAGGGCACAGGCGGGCTGGGGCGGGGCCCATGGCCGGAGGAGCGCTGTCCTAGAGTGGCCCCTCGTGAGTCGCTCCGACCAGTCAGCTCTGGGGTGCTCTGGTGAGTGCCTGCCTTCTCGGCACTCACGCTTCTGTAACAGAGCAACCCATCCAGGTGTGATGGGAGCCTTGGGACCCGAGGACATGACTGTGGACAGAGAGCTTCCCTTGGGGCCTCATGGGGACGCCGGCGGCTTCTGAAGGAAGGCGAGTCGTGTGTTTCCGAGTTGGCAACGGTTTCTCTTTCTCCTCCAGAAACACGAAGACACGGAGTGTCCCTGCGTGGTGGTGTCCTGCCCACACAAGTGCAGCGTCCAGACCCTTCTGAGGAGCGAGGTGAGGGGTGTGGCTGGGCCCCTGGAGGAGCTGGGGGTCCTTCGGGTCCCCATTTCCCCCTTGACGCCGAGGCCCCAAGGTCGTCACAGATCATGGTGGTGATAGCGTAGGACGATGAAAAAACTCATGCTATTCTTGGAAATCAGATATTTCAGAAACAAGCAGTTAAAAGCTACAGAGTGGTGAATTCAGAGCAAAAATATCAGTAAGAACTGAGAAAATGGGGATATTTGTAGTGCGAGCAGGGGCGCCCCTTTTTAGGTTTAAATCTGTAGAGTAGGAATGACTCTACGAGCGGCTCAGGGAGATCAGTTAACTGAGAGATGCTCATGAGCTGTTTCGGCCACACAGGCTGTGTGCGGTCTGCCCTGGGGTGAGAGGGTGGCGGGTGGCAGGCAGTGGGGAGGCGCCTGGACGGTGGACTGGCGGACCTGGACTGTCCCTGAGGCAGGTGGACTCTGCGGTCGCCTTGTCTGACCAGGGTATATCCAGCTGCTGTTCTGGGAGCCGTGGGGGCGCCCATGGGCTTCGGGGTGCCTGCAGCCCTGGTCCCCACGCCCAGCGCCCTCGGGCCTGGGCGCTCTGGCCTGAGGAACCTGCTTACCTCAACCCTTCTCAGCCGCCTGGGATTTGACATCGGGACACTGCGGGGGTCGGGGAGGTCGGTCTCTCCCATCCCTGAGGCCAGGGACACGGGCGCGGGAGGACCCCGGACCCCCTCTCACCGAGGTGCCCCGTCCTGGACGTCCCTGCTGGGCAGGGGCTGGTCTCGCCAGGTGTGACGGTGGTCCCCGGGCCCCTGGCCATGCCTCAGAGAACAGCGAGGGCACTGTCTCCACAGCTGGGAAGTCCCTCTGATAAAGTGAACCTACGAAGAGGCTGCTGTGGAAATAACTTCTAGCATTCCATATACTTTCCTCAGTGTTGACCCACGCAGGGCTATCTATATTAGGAACAAAACTGTCTCCATTTGCCTTTAAGTTATCTTTATTTTTAAAAATCTTTAAACCTGCATTGATCTCGGGTTTCCGGTGAAAGGTGCCATTTTATGGATGGTTCTTGCTCTAGCCCCGAGCTCCCCTAAATTCTGTAGGTCTCTGAGACTGATGATGATGAAGCCAATTTAGGGGAAGTACAACCCTGAGCTTATAGTTGTAGAAAATAGCGCTAAACTCGATATGTCCCCAATTTTAACATTAGACGTGTTCGCTGGTTGGATTTACAACTGTACTGATGGCAGTGAAAAAAGTTTTGCGATTTCCAAACTGACGTCCCTGCACACACGGCTGCCTGTTGAATTTCTGTACCTGTCACCTGCCACATGCCTCCTGGCTGCTTCCTGCAGGTGCAGCCACCACCACCCCGCCCCGGCCCGGCCCTTCTTCCGGGTTGGCCTTGGCAGCGGGCAGGTGGGCCCCTCGGGCCTGTCCTGTAACTGGCACGGCCAGCAGCCTGGCCATGCTGTGAGCCTCTCCCTGTCGTCCTGAGTACGGACCTGGCAGGAGGGGACTTTGTCCCAGAGAACAGAAGAGAAGGCATTGAACCCACCTGCGCCCACCAGAGCAAGTCCTACAAGCGCTGGCTCCCGGGAGGACACGCTCCCGGGCCCCGTGCACCGTGCTCACAAACCGCTCTGCTGGTTCAGGGTCTGATCGTTTTTCTGTAAAGATCTGTCCCTTGAGTTTCCAATAAAGAAAGAGATTATCTTTAAAATTGTATCCGCCTAATGCAAAACGCCGTGTCTCTAAAATGCAGATGTTTCCATTTCCTCCTCTCCTGAGGGGCGCCCTGAGCAGTGTGTGTTTGACAGTTAGCCGACGTTGAAGCGGAGCACGGGCTTCCTCCGGGCCAGACAAGCTCCGCCCCGTCCCTCGTAGCTGTCCTCCGTGAGGTGGAGTGGAGCTTGTTAAGATCCATGTTGTTAAGATGACTCAGGGGTCTCTGAGAAGCCACGTGAATTTCTGGCCAAACTGAGGGAGGAGAGTCTTTTCAGAAGGAGAGTCCCCTCTCAGTTGTCGTGAGCATGGGGGGCTGGGGGCCCCTGTGTGCGCTTCCCTGGAGAGAGACCCTACTTCTGTGTACTGTATAGGAGGTGTGTGGCCCAGCTACATCGGAATGCTTTCTATTTTTTTGTGTTTCATGCAGTTTTTTTGTTTATAGTCTTTAAATGTGCTTTTCAGTTTATGTTTTTTTTTTCCTTTTTAAAATTCTGCAGACAGCATGTCACAAAAGTTCTAAAAAAAGCCGCAAGTGTAAGAAATGTTACAGTAAATGTATTTCTGTATATTGGTGTATATATGTGTATACACGTGATGATGCTGTATATTTACTGGGTAGAAGTCTAGGAAGCAGGTGGTGTAAACACACCTGTGGCCGATAAGCCCCGTTCATAATAGTGGAACCCAGATGCTACCTGTGCCCTTGATATGTTTGAACATTTTCATGCAAACGTTTGTGCCACAACTCACGTCTCTTTCCCGTTGCAGTTGAGTGCACACTTGTCAGAGTGTGTCAATGCCCCCAGCACCTGTAGTTTTAAGCGCTATGGCTGCATTTTTCAGGTCAGTATCCAACATTCGTCCTTCCCAGTCGCTGACATTCCTCCATGAGAGAAAGTTAACTGTGTTGACATTTTAACATGCAAGCTCTGGCTTTCCGTTTTGTTACGGCACCGAGTTGCCAGCTTCACACGGGTGGCAAACCGTGTGCGGCAGCCGTGGGGGCCGCTTCTCAGGCTGGGGGTGTCGTGAGCCTTCAGGTGGACGCCTGTGCTGCGGGGGAGTTAATGCCTCAGCAGAAGGATCCCATTCAAACCGGCAGGACCGACGTGGGGTGGGGTTTCTAGGTAGCCTGTGGCACCGCGGACATGGTTTCAACAGCGTGTGCACCAGTGCACCGCGGTGAGGGTTGCACACGCGTGTGTCCGTAGTGTGTCCCGTGTACATGCCACACCTCCCGGATTGCCGGGCGGAGAGGAGGCTCTTCCACTGCCACGCCTGTGCCGTGAGAAATCTGTTCCTGGTTTTTTTGTTTTTTTAACACACCTGAGATTGCTGGTGGATTTGAACTAGTTTTCATTTAAATGTGTATCTTGATTTTAGAACTATCAAAGGTCAGTATATACTCCAGTTGAAGCATTTTATATTTGATTTTTATGTATTACCAGTACATTATTGTGAAGTCAGTACAGGGATATTAGCATCTCAGCATTTTCTTAGAAAGTGATTTTTTTTTTTTTAACACACCTGAGATTGCTAGTGAATTTGAACTAGTTTTCATTTAAATGTATATCTTGATTTTAGAACTATCAAAGGGCAGTATATACTTCAATTAAAGCACTTCATATTTTATTTTTATGTATTATCAATACATTATTATGGAATCAGTGCAGAGATACTGGCATCTCAGATTTTCTTAGAAAGTAAAAAGCCTGGGAGTGAGGATGAAGGTAGCTTTCCCTCTGCTCTTCTCTTAAGGAGACAGCCCTCACTGCTGTTATGTCGTATGTACTTATATATCATTCATTCTGTGTATGTATATATATATGTTGATATATAGCAATACTTGTATGAACATATATATATGAATATTCTATGTACAGAGTATATGTTTTGGAGATCATCAAAATGCGTTCCATGGCTTTTAAAGTTTCCAGAATCAAAAACAAATTGCATTCTTATACCATTTATCTTCTTAGATATGTGAAGTGCTATTCACATGCTCATCATTGACTCCGAGATGGTCTACATCTTATGTACTCTGTAGATTGTTTATGTTCTGTACGTAACTTTCTAAGTATACTTAGAATAGATAGGGACAGTGCATTTTCTGATACTAGTATTTCACTAGTAAGTTAATATCTTAATAGATTACTTAGAATCCTACTTTGACTACACATTCACTAGATTATTGTAGCACCATCTAGCTACGACTTGCAGATGTCTCAACGTTTTCCATTTATATTTTAGTGCAGAAAACTTACTAAGGAACAAAAGGGATATGTCTGAAATGTAGTTTCTCAATGTTGGAGGTCTGAAGCGTAGGTAAATTGAAGGGTCAGTGAAGCACACGGCCTTGAGGCAGTGGGTGCGGAATTGCAGTGCTCGTCCTTGAGCCGCGCGATCCCTCTCGGCGCAGCCCCCTCACCTGCACATGGTAGATCAGGGGTCCCTGAGCGCAGCCCTTGGAGGCTGGTGATGCCCTGTGAGCCTTCCCCGCTTCAGTCCCCCCTTCATGTGCGGTGCTGGCGTGAGGTCATCTCAGGGTCGGAGCCTCTGACCTAGGGAGGCTGGCTGACCGCGTCTCCTCTTTGTTCTCAGGGGACAAACCAGCAGATCAAGGCCCACGAGGCCAGCTCCGCCGTGCAGCATGTCAACCTGCTGAAGGAGTGGAGCAACTCCCTGGAGAAGAAGGTATGTCCCGCCGTTCCCAGCCTCTGCTGGCTTCTAACAACTTCTTCCTGTTGTGTGAAGAAGAAAGCCTTCTTTTTATTTAGTAATGGGTTTTGGATAAAAGAAACAGCATGAAGTGTCAAAAAAGTAAATTCTTCTCAAGCAATCTTGAGTTTATAAATGCAGGTGTGTGGTTTTGCTGGCTTGCTCTTTGTTTTTTAGTTGCCAAGTGTGTATAAAGTGCTTTTTAAAAAACTCACATGGTGATTCTCTTAGTGTTGAGTTAGAACAGGGATTGTCACTTCCAGTGTCCACCCCCCAACCCTGTCTTTTTGTAAATAAAGCTTTATTGAAACGGGGCCACGCGCACTCACTTCCCTATTGCCCACGGCTGCTTTCAGACCAGGACGGCCGCGTTGATGCGGAGACCGTGTGGACCGCACAGCCCCCGAATACTACTCTGGTTGTTTACAGAAAGTCTGCCAGCCCCAGTCTGGAAGGGTACCAGTGTCGGGTGTGTGACCCTCTGAGAGGCAGGAGGAAAGGGCGTGTCCACATCACCAGTGTTACTGTTGTCCGGTTTTGTTTTTGGCTGTGCCGGGTCTTCACTGCAGTGCATAGGCTTAGCTGCCCCACAGCATGTGGGATCTTACTTCCCCGACCAGGGATACCGGGGTTACAGTTGATTGTGGAAGTCTGGGGGGCCACACAGCCCCTCCCCAGACACACCTGCTCTCCTGGGCGTCTCCTCAAAGCCCCACTATGGGGTCTGCACTCCCCTCCTTATTAGCAGGCGCCTGCCCACAGAACACTACTTCGGGCAGGGGGGTTGGTGGGGGGGATTGTTCTGTGGTGCTCAAATTTCCAGGCCTGCTTTCCCAAAAAAAGGATGAAAACCTCCAAGGCTTGACAGAGAAGAAGGTTATAGATCTCCCACTGTGGCTTGTGGCTTGTATACAAAAATAAGAACTTAGTTTGGTATTCAGCAAACACGTGTTGAGAACGTGTGATGGGAGGGAGCTGGAATGAGTTTCGGCAGCCCTGGGAGTTGATGTTTGCTTTCTAAAGGTTTGTCAAGATTTTAATATCTTGTTTTGAGTGTTAAACCCAAGCAATTTAAAATGTAAATGTCTTGACGGAGTGTAAAGTTTTAAATCAAAAGATGTTTATTAAATAGGACATTAAATATTTTTTAGTATAAATGCTCAAGCTGGAGCTGAGAAAGGCTTTGGGTGCTGTGTGCACACACGCGTGGGGCAGGAGGAGCCTTCTGTTTGACCGTGAAATAGAATCTGTGTCACATGAATGATTTATAACTTTCCCATGAGCACATATTTGCTCTGAGTTCAGCGACGGTTTACCTATGAATCCTTTTTTCTCCTCTTTTTGAAGAAGGCGTTTCTGCATTTTCAAACTATAGGCGTAGATCGCAGGGCTTTTGGTCTCTCACAGATACGGCTTCTCATTTATCTAAAAGGTTCTCCCTTTCCTGTAAAGTGTATTGGTTTTGTCCCAGCTGTGCTGGTTACATAACCTCGGGCTGGGGGTGTGCTCACCCCCTCGGTTGTAGGCGGGGCTGTCAGGAGGGCTCCCGGGATGCAGGAGGGGGAGATGGGGGTCATCCTGTCCTGCGCCCTCCTGCCCTGCCACCCCAGCACCCTGAGGGCATCCTCTTGGTACCGTTGGAAACCCCGGGACCCGGCTACACGGCCCACACCCCCTCCCCGGCGGTCCTCCCCCTTGCACAGCCGGGGGGAGGGCAGATTTGAAACGTCTGCTCCCGTGGCTTTGCTCAGGGGTGACCCCCTCCCTGAGCCCACCCCCCACTAGGGACAGCCAGGCCTCCGCCCTGAGCATCCTTCCTGTGTCCGTGAGAAGCTGGCATCTCTTCTCTGGGCCCAAGAGCAAACCTGGACAATGGAGATGTTTGTGTTTTCTTCAAGTGGGAATTTGTTTCTCATCATAGAACTATTCAGTTGGATCTTGAGTTATCTTGTTCATCTAGGGTAGAAAATAGAGCATTTGAGTTGATTCGGAAAGACCAATTATTACATGCACAGTCCAACTAAAAAAAAAAAAGAACAACAAAACTGTTTTATAAAGTCCGGACCTGAAAACACCCATCCTACATTTTAGGAAAGCTTAAGTCACAAGGAAGTCTTAGGGTGCCCCCGACAGGCGGGGGTGGAGGGTGTGCCCGGGGAGGAGGGTCTCGGGGGGACCCTGCTTGGTCTGCTGCGTGGGTTCTGGGAAGCACAGCTGCCGGTGGGCTCCCTCTGCCTGCAGTGTCACCTGGTGGGCGGGTGAAAGCGGGGATCTGCTGGCACCCAGGGGCTGGCATCCTTGATTAAAATATGTAAATAAAGGAAACTAAGTTGAAGGGCAATCCCTCTATAAAGACATCAAGAGTGTGATGTGGCGGACTCCCCTGGGGGCTCAGTGCAGGGGAAACAGCTTCAATCCCTGGGTCGGGAAGACCCCACGTGCCACGGAGCAGCTCAGCCTGCGCGCCCTGGAGCCGGTGCTCAGCAGCATCAGAGCCGCTGCAGTGGGAGGCCGGAGCCCAGGCACTGTGTCCATCTCCAGCGGAGTGAAGGAGTTGTAACTTTAGAAAAAGCAAAGTACCGCTGCCAGCCACCCATGCCCCAGGCTGGATGCTGCAGGCTGGTCCTGTGTGGGAGGCCGAGGCCAGTGAGACAGCATAGTTTAGGAAAGAGAGTGCATTTGTGCTGAGTGAAACCCTAGAGGAGTTGAAATATATATTGCAGGTTTTGTATTCTTTTGTAAATACATTTGTTATAAATAAAACAGACTGAGACAGCACCCGAAAGGTATTGCCTCCAGGCAGGACGCTAACTTTGGGCTGGTGGTTCCTCAGAGGGACGAGGTCAGGAATCCAGAAGTCACTTGAGATGCCCGTGAGCTGTCGCGTGGCCGGGTGGTCCTCAGGTGCTGGCAGTATTAGGGGGCACCTCTGAGAGGAGCCTCGGTGGAACGCACCATCTTCCGGGCCGGGAGAGGGCGATGGGGGGGGGGCCCAGGGCTTGTGGGCGGAGATGGCCTTTGGCAGAGGGAGCCCTTCCGAGGATTGAAGTGCCCTGGAGTCTCCTGCTTGGCAGGGTGGGTTCTTTAACCACTGAGCCCCCAGGGCCGTCCAGAGTGCCCCTTGTGGAAGCATTGTGAGAAGAGGCCTTATAGAGTCGTCCTTGAATTCCTCACCACAGGGCTTTTAAGTCCTGTGTAAATTGGTTCTTGGGAGCTGATTATTTTTCAGAAAGGAACTTTGAAAATGTCAAAGGTGGGCTTGGACCTGCCCCCAGCAGGCCCTTCCTGGACCGCCGTGGTCTCCCGGCATCCCATCCCCTGGTGCCCCTTCCATCCCCCCAATACCACCATCCCCTGGCACCCCCACTTCCCCCGACACCCCCTTCCCCCGGAATCCCCATCCCCTGATGCCCCCAGTTCCCACAACACTCCTGTCCCCCAGAACCCCCATCCTCTGGCACCCCCAGTTCCCCCGACACCCGTCCCCCAGAACCCCCATCCCCTGGCACCCCCAGCTCCCCCAACACCTCCGTCCCCCAGAACCCCCATCCCCTGGCACCCCCAGCTCCTTCAACATCTCGTCCCCCAGAACCCCTCTCCCCTGGTGCCCCCAGTTTCCCCGACACCCCTGTCCCCCGGAGCCCCCATCCCCTGGCAATCCCAGTTCCCCCAACACCCCTGTCCCCCGGAACCCCCTTTCACCATCTGCATCCCCTCTCTGTGGGGTGGCAGGCTGCCCCAAGGACTCCCTGCGGCACATGTGAGACCCTCCCCTTCCTGCTCCCTCATTCTGCAGAGAGCTTCTCATAGGATGGCGAGTGGCCCACTGGTGGCTGTGAAATAATTTAGTGGGTTGCAACTAGCATTTTTAAAAGTAAAATAGAATAAAATAGAAAGTGCCAGGTACGTTATAGTTGATTAGGACAGGTTTGGTTTTGTGATCCTGTTTTTAGGAATAGGCTTATGTGTTCATGGTACATAGCGAGGAGGTGAGGTGCAGGGAGGGGTTTCCCAGTGTTTGCTCATCAGAGTGTGAAAGCCACTCTGATAAAAGATTTATTTGTTTTCAGCAAAATCTTTAGAAAGCGTCCTGCTTATTCTGAAAGGCACTCAGCCCATCTTACTTGACTCCTAGGAAAGGTTCTGAGAACTGCGGTTCGTGTCCCTGTTGAACAGCCAGGACCCCCTTTCCCATGGGGAGGAGCTTGTTCCTGGAACTCCTCCCAGTGAGCGGACAGAGGCCTGTATTGCCAACATTTCATTACTTGTGTTAGAGTTGTTAATTCATGTTAAGGCCATGGTGTTTGCTTAATTGGAGGCTTTCTTTTTTCAGGTTTCCTTGCTGCAGAACGAAAGTGTAGAAAAAAACAAGAGCATACAGAGTTTGCACAACCAGATATGTAGCTTCGAGATTGAAATTGAGAGACAGAAGGAAATGCTTCGAAATAATGAATCCAAAATACTGCATTTACAGGTAAGAAGTGTAAGACTGTGGCTGGGTTGGAGGGAATGCGTCCGTGTTCTCCACCAGGACTTGCGCAGGGAGACGTCCGAGCCAAAGCCCTGACCTTGGTCCACAGGCCAGCTTGTTTCTCTTGCTTAAGTGAAACTTGGGGAAGTGGCCTGGGTTCGCGGGGTGGCCTCAGTTCACAGGAAGGCACGGGTTCGTGGGGCGCCCTGGGTTCACGGGTGACCTCGGTTCACAGGGCAGCCTGGGTCCACAGCTGGCCTGGAAGGCTGCAGGCACCCCTCCTGCCTGTTCCTGGAGGCCCAGCCCCATCCCCTCTCTCCTGTGCCTTTGCTTCATTGTTAGTGAAATAAGACCAAAGCCTAGGTTTTTTAAAATTAGCTTTTTATGAGTATTATTTAAGATTTCATGTTGTTCCTGAGTAACTGTGTAGTTTCACTTCCTAAAGTGAACTGAAGCCAAACTGTTCTGTTCTGAATCTTCCAATGACACAGGTACTCACATCACTTTATCTCACCATAGTGACCCAAAGGTACCTCCACCCCAAACACGGAAGCCCACGCCTAAACACGCCCGATCAGATTGTGGCTCCTTGTCTCTGTAACGCACTCGGGCTTCCATCAGGTACTTGCTGTAGGTTATTCTTCCAGACACTGTCCTCACATCGGCGACTCGGGTGTGCGTTCAGGGTCGTAGTTCCTGTGTGCATCACACACTCCAGGCGAGAGTCACTCCTGCACGGCCAGAACGGTCTTCCAGCGCGTGTGCCCAGGGTTTCCCTAAATTACCTAGAAGATACAATATTTCCAATAGCTCAGAGTCGCAGCATCTTTGAGATCATCTTGCCTCCCATCTTATCGTCGAGGTTATTTATAATGCTTTGAATTGCATAGGGACTTATTAAATTAATTTCATTTGTATTAAACTTGGTGGTTGTCCAGAGACGAGAAAAAGCACAACGAAACATTAGGTTATAGTAGAAGAGGTGCCAGGCGCAGGTATTGAATCAAGCCAGAAAAGCACGATGCCACGTGAAGCAGCATCAGGGCTCCTGCGGGAGGCCCCCCGCGTGCCGCCGCTAGCCCGGAGGCGCTGCTCAGCACGCCGGGACCGAGGCCGGCGTCCCGTGAGCAGGGCCCGCGTGCACAGGCTGGCAGAGGTGCGCGGGAGGGCCGAGGAGGCGACGTAGTGTTTGAAATGATGTTAAGCCTGTCAGCAACTGAAGGAAGGGTGAGTAGGCAGGGGTTTGTTTTTCTTTAAATTTAGTTCTTATTTTAATGTAATGGTTTCCAAAGTTTTTCTATTGAAGTGTAGTTGATTTACGATGTTGTGTTAGCTGCCGCTGTATTGCAGGGTGACTCAGTCATACACACATATGTCGTCGTTCAGCCGCTCAGTCCTGTCCGACTCTTTGCAGCCCCCATGGACTGCAGCACCCAGGCTTCCCTGTCCTTCGCCATCTCCCGGACCTTGCTCAAACTCATGTCCATTGAGTCAGTGATGCCATCCAACCATCTCATCCTCTGTCGCCCCCATCTCCTCCTGCCTTCAATCTTTCCCAGCATCAGGGTCTTTTCCAATGAGTCAGCTCTTAGCGTCAGGTGGCCACAATATTGAAACTTCAGCTTAAGCATCAGCCCTTCCAGTGAATGTTCAGGGTTGATTTCCTTTAGGATTGACTGGTTTGATCTCCTTACAGTCCAAGGGACTCTCAAGAGTCTTTCCCAGGGCTTCATCTGCAGATCCCTGCCATCCCCACGCAAGTAAAGGCACCTGTGAGTCTTTTGAACTCTTCTTCAGAAAGCTGAAGCTGATGGTAGTTTAAGTGATAGCCACGTGTCTCCTCCAGCCAAACGCACTTTGAAACAACCTGACTCTGTTTGCAAAGACAAATCAAAATCACGAACTACTGGTCAGCGAGAAGAATGGAACATATCAAGTGGACAGGCCAGGTTAACTTCTCAGCCTGGTGCTACATTACCAAACGGACATAGTAGCTTATCCCTTCGAAGCCATCCCCATCGAGGGGAAAAGAAAGGAGATGGGGACCTTTCTTGTATAAATGGTGACATGGAAGTCAGAAAAAGCTGTCGTTCCAGGAAAAACAGATTTGAAAGTGTGAACCAGAGTTTGTTATTTGATCAACTGGTAAATAGTACTGCTGAAGCTGTACTACAGGAAATGGACAACATAAACATCAGACGGAATCGTCGATCAGGAGAAGTAGAACGGCTTCGAATGTGGACAGATACAGAATTTGAAAACATGGATATGTATTCAAGAGTGAAAAGGCGAAGAAAGTCACTGAGAAGAAATAGTTACGGGATACAAAATCATCATGAAGTCTCTACTGAGGGTGAAGAAGAAGAATCTCAAGAGGAAGATGGAGATATAGAGGCTGAAGAAGCAGAAGGAGAAGAGAATGATAGGCCATATAATCTGAGACAAAGAAAAACAGTGGATCGATACCAAGCACCTCCAATAGTACCAGCTCATCAAAAAAAGAGGGAAAATACCCTTTTTGATATTCACAGATCTCCAGCAAGGAGAAGTCATATCAGGAGAAAGAAGCATGCTATTCACAGTAGTGACACAACTTCTTCTGATGAAGAACGATTTGAAAGAAGGAAATCAAAGAGCATGGCAAGAGCCAGAAATCGGTGTTTGCCTATGAACTTAAGAGCAGAAGATTTGGCTAGTGGTATTCTCCGAGAACGTGTTAAAGTGGGTGCAAGCTTGGCTGATGTTGATCCAATGAATATTGATAAGTCAGTGCGGTTTGATAGCATAGGTGGATTGAGTCATCATATTCATGCACTAAAGGAAATGGTAGTATTCCCACTTTTATATCCAGAAATTTTTGAAAAATTTAAAATTCAGCCTCCAAGAGGCTGTTTGTTTTATGGTCCTCCTGGCACAGGTAAAACCTTGGTTGCCAGAGCATTAGCTAACGAGTGCAGTCAGGGAGACAAAAAGGTGGCTTTTTTTATGCGAAAAGGAGCGGATTGTCTGAGTAAGTGGGTTGGCGAATCTGAGCGGCAGCTTAGGCTTCTTTTTGATCAGGCATATTTGATGAGACCTTCTATAATATTTTTTGATGAAATAGATGGATTAGCTCCAGTTCGCTCTAGCAGGCAAGATCAGATCCACAGCTCTATAGTGTCAACCCTCCTTGCTCTTATGGATGGATTAGACAATAGGGGTGAAATTGTTGTTATTGGTGCTACAAATAGACTTGATTCTATAGATCCTGCTCTTAGGAGACCTGGTCGTTTTGACAGAGAATTTCTTTTCAACCTTCCGGATCAAAAGGCAAGAAAACACATTTTACAGATCCATACCAGGGACTGGAATCCAAAATTGTCGGATGCTTTTTTAGGTGAATTGGCTGAAAAATGTGTTGGGACCTCCATCTCCGAAGCAGCATACCTCAACTTTTGAACCACAAAGACCTCGACATCTTCTGGCTATTGCGGAGCTGATATTAAGGCCCTGTGCACTGAAGCTGCCCTGATTGCCCTGCGGAGGCGTTATCCTCAGATCTATGCTAGCAGTCATAAACTGCAGCTAGATGTTTCCTCAATCGTGCTCAATGCCCAAGATTTTTACCATGCAATGCAGAATATTGTGCCTGCTTCCCAGCGTGCTGTCATGTCTTCGGGACATGCACTGTCTCCCATCATAAAACCACTGCTGGAAAGAAGCTTCAACAACATCCTAGCTGTCCTGCAAAAAGTGTTTCCTCATGCTGAGATTAGCCAGAGTGACAAGAAAGAAGATATAGAAACTTTGATTTTAGATGACAGTGAAGATGAGAATGCTTTATCAATTTTCGAGACAAGTTGTCACTCAGGATCACCAAAGAAACCGTCATCGGCTGCTGCTGTACATAAACCTTACCTTCATTTTACAAGGTCACCATATCATCAGCCAACCTCTTACAGGCCAAGATTATTGCTGTCTGGAGAACGAGGCTCAGGTCAAACTTCTCACCTTGCTCCAGCACTTTTGCACACTCTAGAAAAGTTCTCTGTGCATAGACTAGATCTCCCAGCACTTTATTCAGTTAGTGCCAAAACACCTGAAGAGTCATGTGCACAGGTAGGTTTGCACTGTATCAGAGTATTTCCAGCTTTCTTATTATTTATATCACAATAGTCTTTGATAGATAAATTTTTCTCAAAGAACAGTAATGTAAATATTAACTTTTTGTTGGTTGCTAGCATTATAATGTTAAGGCAGAGGATCCTTTTGGTTTTTTAAAATGAGATCAGTTTTTCCCATGATACTTCATTTTTTTCTGAAATTTTAATAATCCTATTTCTTGTATTAAAGCTCTATTAAACAGTATAGAAAGGGAACCTCTTTTTGCCTTTTTTTGACCCTTTTTACAGGGACTCTTTAAACTTCTGTCTGTACTTAAGAGCCTTATCACAGTAAGGGAGATAATATCAAGTTTGCGAAAGCCAAGATTTAAAATTAGTTTAGAAAACTGATAGCAATTTTAAAATTATATATATTTGTTTTAATAAAAAAAAAAAAAAAAAAAAAGAGTCTTTCCCAGCACCACCATTGGAAAGCATAAATTCTCTAGCACTCAGCCTTTTTTACGGTCCAACTCTCACATCCATACATGACGACTGGAAAAAACTCTCACATCCATACACTCTTTTTATGGCTGTGTAGTATTCCATTGTATGTATGAAGCAGTAGGTTCATTTATAACCAAAAAAAAGAAGAGAGAGAGAGTCCATAATGAGGTCGTGGATGCACTCCCCCACCGTTTCCACAGAGCCTGGCTCAGCCCTGCACCTCAGTCCTCACCTCAGAGCCTTCCAGCCGCCGGGGGAGGGTCACTGGCTGGACCCCAGCTCAGGATGCCGCCTGCCTGGCGGCCATTGAGCGCGGCCGCCTAGCCGCTCTCTCCGCGGCGGGCTGGACGTTCTCCCCGCCTCCTGTCCCGACTCTGGCTCCTCCTCAGACGGCAGGGTAGACGCCCCCTCCTCCAGGGAGCCTTTCCCCAGCCTGTGCCTCGGACCACCTGCTGGTGATAGGCCTGTAGCTCTCTGTGTCGTGTCCTCCCCGTCTGAATCCTGCGGACAGGCCTGGAAGGAGTCCACACGGAGGGCAGCGTCCTGACAGCCCCGGGCCAGGCAGGCAGAGGGGCTTATAGAAGTGGAACCAAAGAGTGTGTGTGTTCCCATCCTGGGAAGGGTAGTTTCTTAATACTTTACTTGTGAAGAACATTTCTCTTTTGTTTTCTTGCATGCCACGCGGCACGTGGGATCTTGGCTCCCTGACAGGGGTTGAACCTGTGCCCCGGCACTGGAAGCACACGGTCTTAACCACTGGACTGCTGGGGAAGTCCCTTTCTCCTTAAACAGTTGGATGACGTGGTGGTCCCCCAGTCAGCGGGTCCCACCCTGTCCCTGGGCCCCTTGCTGAGCCCAGAACCCACCCATGTCAGCCGAGTGACTGGCGGCGATGTAAGCACCAAGGGGCCCGAGCGCGCGACGGAAGGGCTGGCGCCCTGTGAGCAGGTCTCCTGACGAGGGTGTACGTATGTTGTGAGCGGTCTGTGCACGTGTCTCAGCTCCTGAGCCCTTTTCTCTAATAAAACCCTCACCTGCATTTAAGGTCTGTGTTTATAGAGACCCTGCGGCAGCTGGGCAGAGGCAGCTCGTCAACCATGAGGTGTTCGCTGCATCCTCCAGGGAAGGCGGGGCTAGGTCCGTGTGCTGCCCTCACCCACAGCCTCCACCCAGCCAAGGGGCTGCTTGACAGCCGCGCGTTCCCCTTGCTGTAGGTGGGGCGTGTGTGTGTGTGCACATTCCCCTTGCTGTGAGAGGAGCGCCTTCTAGGTCGTGGGTGGGCCTTGTCTATATGTATGTGTGCACATGTGCGTGTGCCTGTGGATCCCATGTCCCCTCCTGCTGGGGCCCGTGTGTGTGTATGTGTGCACGCACACACGTGTGCCTGCGGCCCCGTGTCCCCTCCTGCCCAGGCCCGTGTGTGTGTATGTGTGTGCACCTGTGGTCCTGTGTCCCTCCTGCCCGGCTCCGCCCGCTGACTCCTCGCCCCTGGTGTGTAGTGGGGGCGTTGCGGTCGCTTCTGTCCGCAGAGCACCTCGTGGCCTCAGGCCGCTGTCCCGCGCGGTCCCCGATGCGGGGCTCGGACGTGAGGAGCAGCTGGCCTCGGCCACCCCGCTCCACCCCACGCTCACCCTGGGCTCCAGCCACCCCTCGGAGCCGTGCTGACCATCTAGGTTTCCGTCAGCGCCCTCCGGCCTCATGATCACCCCTGTCAGCCTGGGTGGTCGCTTTGTCACTTGAGCGGGTGGAGAGCAGTCATTCATCGTGGCTGTGAGTGTTCCCACGTGTCAACAGCACTGTCCCCAGAAAACAGACTTTGTGAGCCAGCCATGCCTCTCGCCATGTGTGTTAAAATGAAGTGGTCGCAGTGTGGAAAGACGTGTTCTTTAGAGAAGTCATCCTCCCTTTTTAGATGTTAGCTGATATCAGGGTTTCTTGGAAAGAAGAGGAAGATTAACGCTGTACTTTTACCCAGAAAAGTAACCCATACTTACATGTTTGTTCCTTCACGGCTATTAAGAGCCAGCAAAGGCGCTGAAACCTCGAGGTTTAAAAATAGGGCCCCAAAAGGAGAAGTGATCTCGGCAGGCCCCCGGGGCTCCCCCTGCTCAGCCCGTGACCTCAGGGGTGGCCCCCCCGCCCCACAGCTCCAGGGGCTAAGCCGCCCCCCTTCAGGTGCTCTGTTTCAAAAACGCAGATTGTTTTCGAGGTGAAAACCCTTCAGGTCCTGGCTTCATCTACAAGTGGGCAGGCCAGACCTGCTGATGACCCCCCCAGTTCAGCCCCAGGCCCCCCTCCAGTGATGGCTACAGGTGTGCTGGTCATGTGCTTCTGGAAAAGGGGGTTTCTGTGTGATTTAAATCAAGCCTCACTGTCGACAGCCACGTGTTTGTGAGCAGAGCTCCTCTGCCACGGAGGCACAGGGCACTGGGCACCGAGCGCATCGAGGGAGAGACCCCCTCCCCCCATGGGCACCGGCCTCTTGGCTTCACCCGGGGCCCCAGGACCCACCACCCACCGGGGTTCTGTCCTGCTGGGGGGAGGGTTCTCTCTGCAGCAGGGGCAGTGCAGGGACCCAGGAGTTCTGGTTTTCCCAGCAGCTGCAGAGACAGCGGCCCCTCCGGCCCTGGAGGCTCACAGTTCCACCCCTGCTGGTCACTTGACCTTTCATGGGACAGAGGCCCTCACAGACCCAGCTAAGACGCTGGGAGAGAGGGACATGGGGGTTGTGTGCCCTGCAGCTGGGCCTAGGGTCTGGGTCCCTGAGGGCCCGTGGGCCTGAGCGGAGGCACCCTGTGGGGGCTGGCAGGGGTCTGCAGAGGCGCGGTGCTCACAGCAGGTCCTAACCGTGTTCTGCCTTTCTGACACTTTGATTTGGAAGCGAGTCATCGACAGCCAAGCAGAGAAACTGAAGGAGCTCGACAAGGAGATCCGGCCCTTCCGGCAGAACTGGGAGGAGGCCGACAGTATGAAGAGCAGCGTGGAGTCCCTCCAGAACCGGGTGACCGAGCTGGAGAGCGTGGACAAGAGCGCGGGGCAGGCAGCGCGCAACACAGGTGAGCTCTCGGGTCCCAGGCTGGTGCTGGGGCCGACTGTGCGGGAGAGCGGGGCGGGCCTGCGGGGTGACCAGCTTCCTGCGCCAGGCGCGGGGGGCAAGGGCAGACGCCGGCGGAGCGGGCCTGCGGGTGGAGGTGCGGGAATGCTCAGGAAGGCCAGGGGACAGAAGGCAACCAGCAGGTGGCGCGAGACCCGGCCAGCCCGGCAGCGTGGCTGATGCCTAGAAGCCGCCAGGCCGTTGGGGCAGGGAGGGGGGTTGCTGAGGGAGCATCTTAAAACCGCCTGAGCAGGATTAACTGGGAGGAGCGCGATTACGGGGATGCATGTGGGGCCGGATTAAGCCGGCCAAAGACGCCGTGCGGAGAGCGGAGCAGCTTCAATTCCGGGGGGATCGCCCCAAGCTGGGGAGCCGGGGGCAGCAGGCCGGTGCTCCGGGGTGTCCCCGCCCCGCAGGCTGAGGCTGGGGGTCTGGGGCGTGCGTCTCTGCCCCCCCCCCCCCCCCCGCGGGCGTGGGCGCCCCCACCCCGCGGGCCGGCCTCCGTGGGTCACGTGCGCGCGCCCGCCGTGTCTCCCGCCAGGCCTGCTGGAGTCGCAGCTGAGCCGGCACGACCAGATGCTGAGCGTGCACGACATCCGCCTGGCCGACATGGACCTGCGCTTCCAGGTCCTGGAGACCGCCAGCTACAACGGCGTGCTCATCTGGAAGATCCGCGACTACAAGCGGCGGAAGCAGGAGGCCGTGATGGGCAAGACGCTGTCGCTGTACAGCCAGCCCTTCTACACGGGCTACTTCGGCTACAAGATGTGCGCCAGGGTCTACCTGAACGGGGACGGCATGGGCAAGGGCACGCACCTGTCGCTCTTCTTCGTCATCATGCGCGGCGAGTACGACGCGCTGCTGCCCTGGCCCTTCAAGCAGAAAGTGACGCTCATGCTGATGGACCAGGGGTCCTCGCGGCGGCACCTGGGGGACGCGTTCAAGCCGGACCCCAACAGCAGCAGCTTCAAGAAGCCCACCGGGGAGATGAACATCGCCTCCGGGTGCCCTGTCTTCGTGGCCCAGACCGTGCTGGAGAACGGGACGTACATCAAAGACGACACCATTTTTATCAAAGTCATAGTGGATACTTCGGACCTGCCGGACCCCTGACGCGTCCCCGGGGAGGCGGATCGAGCAGAAGGCAACTCCTCCGGGGGGTTTGAACCGGCCGTCTCCGCTGAGGTCCTCGCGCTCAGAAAAGGACCTTGGGGGACGGAGGAAGCGGCAGAAGGCGGCTGCGGGCCGGCGGGAGGAGCCACGCGTGAGGCCACACCCAACACGTTTTGTAATAGACTAGCAACACTTCACTCTGGAGAATTATTTATCCTTCGACGAGATAAATACTGCTGTCAGAGAAGGTTTTCATTTTTAAAGATCTAGTTAATTAAGGTGGAAAACATATATGCTAAAGAAAAGAACCATGAATTTTTTTTTTCTTCCTTTAAACTTGAACACCAAAAAAAGAACATACCACACCACACACACACACACACACACACACACACACACACACACACACACCTGGGGATAGCTGGACATGTCAGCATGTTAAGAAGAATTTATGAAATAATAATGCAATTCTGATATATTCATTCTAAAATTCAAGAGTGCAATCTTGTTTCAAATATAGTATATTGTCTATTTTTAAGGCCTCATCTGGTCTCTGTTTTAATAATTTGTTTGTCAGAAGACCCTGAAGTATACCTAGGTCTTTTTTGAAAGTCTCTAAATTCAGAATCATTTTTTAATTTAAAGTTCTAAGATAATTGTTACTGCAAACATTTTATTTTAAAACGTTGATAGACTGATATTTCTTGGAAGAAAATGTAAAATATCAAACACTGGTTATCACTTGTGATAGGAAAGAGAATATTCAATCTGTTGTTATTTCTCGTTAGAAATGTAAACCTTCAATATCTGTCGTAGTTAATGACACTACTTCAAAATTACTATGAAAGGAAAATTGCTCATGGATGCTGTGCATCATTTTCAGATTTATAATTGTTTTCACCCTAAAATAGGGCATTAGTTGAACTTTGGAGTTCTAAACAAAATCCTGTAGGTTTTTAAAATTCTGCCCCATGTGTTCAGACACGCTCTCTCTTGCTGACAACACCGACTTCCGTGTCCAGTGTCGGGGGGGTGGGCAGGCGACTTCGCGCTGACGGCGGCCACAGCAGAAAACGTGTTCCCCATCCAGTCATAACTGCTGCATTCGCTCCAGCCTTTGCGTAGAGATGGTGGCATCCTGTACACGTGCCTTAGATGTGACTTGCTGCTTCTCAACCCCAGCTTTGTGTTCCCCGTGATTCCAGAAGGCGATGGTTCAGCCAGACTCTCTCTTGACCACTAACTAGACCTTTGCCTGCTCGGGGGGCCCTCCCACAGCCCCGTCCGCCGGGCCCCCAGGAGCCTCCGCCGCTTCGTCATCCCAGATTCCAAATCTCGGGCCCACGGGTGCAGGCAGTGCCGGGCAGGAGCTGCGCCTCCGTGTCCCAGGCGCGGGCGCCCCCACGCCCGCCGCGGGGCCCTCTGAGCATTCCAGAGACCGCTACCCCGGGCCGCAGAGCTGGGCCACAGGCGTCCCAGGGCCATCCTCTGGCAGGAAGGGCGGCCCCGGGGCCCGTTGTCCGGCCCGTGCCCGCCTGGGGCGCCTCTCACCCCGTTTCCCTTCTCTCAATGGTCCAACTGTGAAGAGCGGGCCTGCCCTGCGCCCCTGCTATGCACCCCGCTCCATGGGTGCTCTTATACTGATGGGTGCTACACGTGACGGGTGCTTCTTAGGCGAAACCAACGTGTGTGAGCCGCGCATCTGTGCCCGCGTCCAAAAGACGCGCCCACGGCGGGCCAGCCGGGCCGCGCGCCCCAGACTGCCTGCCGCGGGCTGCCGGCGGCCGCGGGGGCGGCCAGGGGTGCCCGGCGGCCCCGCGTCTCTGGTGCTGCCGACCGCCCTGGGTGTGCCTTCGCCCCAGTGCCTGCTGGAAGCACCTCCTCTCCACCGCGTCCCCGGGCTTCCATAAGTGACCTCATGGGTTCCCAGCACCCGCCCGCACACCCGCCGGCAGTTACCACTCTGTCGTCTTCATCTCCGTGTCTTTCCCTCCCCGCCCCCACCCAACCCCGCATTGCTTTGAGGACGGATTGGCGTCCTCGGTCCCGCCCCCGGGTCCTCACGGAGGAGGGGCTCCTGCAGTTGCTGTGGGACCACCGCTCCCTCGAAGGTGCCTGGACCCCCGGGGGAAGGGGGCCGCCTGGAGGCCCCCACCTGGCCTCCAGAGGGTGTTCCGGGAGGCCAGAGGTGACCGATGGGGACCGCCTGCCACTTCCTCCTGCTCCACTAGAAGGACGGACAATACTGACATAAGCAGCATCTCGGTCTGTTATAAAACAGTTCTTTCCTCGCCCTGGGTGGGGAGCCTGTTGGTAGCACCCCAGAAGCATCTGGCTGGGGAGCGGGGGGGCGCTTTCCAGGAGCTCCGTCTAGTGGGAGATGCCCCTCACCCCCACCCCGGGAGCCGTGGGACCCAGCTCACTGTGCCCGGGGCGGACGCTGGGACGTGGTGGGAGCTTCAGGCCGCGGTGACAGTCAGCGGGAACCCGCAGCCACGCGGGGGGGGGCAGCCCTCTCACGCTCCATCTGATGTTGGGCGCCCTCCGCCCGCCCCCTGGGCCCTGGTGACAAGGGGTGGGTGTGGGACGCGGCACGCGGGTGCGTTTTTCACATTAACTCAGTGACGAGTTCCCCACGGAACCAGCCGTTCCAGTGCTGTAGAAGAACCACGGTGAGTCCCACGCAGGGTCACCCCGCCTGCGTCCCGGCCCGTTGCCTGGCGTGGAAACGGAGACCCGCCTGGGCCTCTGTCACAGGTTTTGTCGGCCAGGTGTATCAGTGGCACGGAGATAGCAGGGACTCCTGTGAATTGTTCACAGGCCCACCCCACGGGAGGGCGGCACGGTCACTGCAGGTGGACGAGGAGGGCCGCCGTCCACCCACCAGCCCTGGAGCCCCGCTGCCAGCTGAGCAGGCAGCTCCCGGCCGGGCGGCCCCCCTTGCCCTCCAGTCGCACCCTCCATCCTGGAGGTGGGCTCCACCAGGCCCTCAGGTGGCGGCAGGGGGCCCACGTGGCCACCCTAGCTAGGAAGGGGCAGCCGGTCTCTGGACAGCTCGTCTCCCACAGGGTCCCCAGCCGCCTGGGGGCCCGCGTCCTCGTCGACCCCCCAGCACTCGGTGTCGAGGGGACGGTCTCCCGTGCCAGGCCTGGCATCCAGCCTGCAGCCTGTGAGCAGCCGGCTGAACCCTTAAACACAGCAGGCGCAGGCCCCCGAGTGTGCCCCAGGGGCACACACCTCCAGCCACCCAGGCCCGCTGCACCTCCCCCCCCCCCCCCCCGCGCTCGGAGGGGCAACCGTCACCCCAAGCTGGGCGCGATCTAGCCCCAGCGTCTCCGCCCGTCCTCGTGGCACGGGCTGGGGACCAGGAGCCTCGTGGGGCTCAGCCACACCTCCGCCCTCCGAAACCCACCCCTCTGCTGGTGCTGACCACCAGGGCTGGAAAGGGCTCGGGCAGAGCTGGAAACCCCGCTTGGTAACTTCTAGTCCAGACCGTCACTGACCGGGCCGCTGAGAAGGGCTGGGGGAATCCAGGCGCTCCTTTGTTCTGTGACCTGATGTTGGGTTGGGGGGGTCCGTCACCGTCTGCTGCTCAGCCCAAGACCATGGTTCTGCCTTCTGTTCGCAAATCTCGATAGCTCTGTTTCTTCCAAAGTAGATCATGTCCCCGCCCGAGGGTCCAGGTCGGACGGGGTCAGCTCGGGGCTGCAGCAAGGCAGCTGGCCCGGCCGTCTCTGCTGGCGGTCGGGCGGCGCTGGTTGCTCCCAGGGAGCTGGGGGTGGAGGTGTTTTCTGCTGGCCTCGATGAGCCGGGGCGCGGGGGGTCGGCCCCATCAGCAGAGGCCAGAGTGAGTGGCCCGAAGCAGGGCTCGCATTTCATTTCTGCTGCTGCTGCTGTGTCTAGTCTGTCTGTGAACTCGCAGCTAAAGAGGTGGAGTCCAGGATGGCTGCACCACTCCTGCAGTTAGTGGTGATCCGTTCCCAACCAGTCCCCTTAGACCAGTAAGATAACTTCCACAGCAAACTCAACGACTTAATTGGTAAACACAAAAAGCTGGCATCATTTTCCAGGATTTCTATGAGAATTACCTGTAGAGTTAACAGAGTCTGTGGTCAAGAAAGTGTACATCCACATAGACACTTTTGAGAATCGGTTCGTTCTCTGATGGCACACCTCTGCGTTCAGTTCTCTTACCCAAAACAAAGACCAAAGAAGGCCAATCTCTCGTGTGACTCTGTATTTTTAATCTGCCTGTTTTAAAAAAATTTAAAAAAAATTTGCGTCTGTACAACCGCTCGCTGTGAGGACCCATCTTGACAGTCCAAGTGATTGTGACCAGTGATCACGTCCCGTGTTCTTCTGCTCTTCTGAGAAAAAAAACACAAAAGGACCGTGTAAGTTATTGCCCAGCAATAATCATGTTGTTAACTGTGGGTCAACAACATGTCTGACTTCCTGATAGCATTATTATGTTTGATATTTTTGTTTACTGTATATCGTGTGTGGTTTTATTTGGTATTTATTTGTGTTTTGAGGTCTTGCAACGTTTTTGTGTTCCTGATGCTAATAACTGAAGTTTGTAAGAGTGTAGAATGCCCAACTTTGAAATGCTGAAACTGTCTCATTAGAGGAAAATAAACCTGATTGAGGAGTCTCGGTTTCTTTCTCAGCTCACTCACGCAGGCCCAGCACCACGGGGCCAGCCTCCCCGGGTGGTCACGGGGGTCCAGCCCTGGCGCAGGAAGCCCTGCTCCTCCCACGAGGCTCCCCCTGAGTCAGCAGGTGTGGGGGCTGCCTTGCAGCACCCCAGGCACAGAGCAAAGGCCCCAGCTCCGCCCAGCCCTCCCCACCACCCCTGCTCCTCCGTCACCCCACAGCCGTGTGACCCCCCGAACCCACCCTGCGCTCTGCCGTCTCCACGTGGCTGGCTTGTGGGGCACCGGGGCCTCACGGGGGTGCTTCCAGGTGAGGACTGGTGGCCTCTGCACCCCCCTCCACGCAGCATCAGTGCTGCCCCGGCGGCGGCCCGCGGCCCATGTCCCCGCAGAGCTCCAGCGGGCTGGGGGCCGCGTCCGGAGCCTGGGTCACTCCATCAGACGCTGGAGGTTGAGGGGAAGCTGAGAGGGGGCCGAACCCCGCGCCCAGCCTTGTTCCTGAGCAGCCGCAGGACCGCAGGCGGGGCCTCAGAGGGCAGAGCTCAGAGACCCGGGATCTGAGGACCGCAGGGCAGCTGGCCCCAGGCGGGGGTTCAGGGCTGCGGGCAGGGCCCCCGCTCCGGGCACCGCTGTTCCATCTGCTCCCAGACATTCGTGAGGCCGCAGGAGACCCAGGGCAGGGGCGCGGGGGAGGGGGGGCACGCTCCTCAGTGGGGCCCACACCCCTGGGCAGAAGCGCCTCGCGGCAGGCAACCTTGGCCCACTGGACGGGGTGGGCGGCCGGGACACGGGCTCCATCATTCAGCGGCTAGTCCTCCCGCCACCAACCCGGGCGGGCACGGGGCCCCCCGACCCCCTGCCGAGTCTGGAGCCTGGTCACCTGTACTCGGCCGTCGGGTCCACTGGCCTCTCGCAGCCCGGCCAGTCCCCGGGGTGGCTCCCCTCGGCCCAGCGGCCCGTGGTGTTTCCCCTGACGGAGGCCGCGGGGTCAGGCGACAAGGTAACCCGCGCTGGAGGGGGCGGGCAGGCGGGACAGTGCGGGCCCCTGAGCGACCCTTGCCAGAACCCTCCCCAAGGTGGGGGGCCCAGCGACCCGCTGGGGGCGTCTCCCGGGTGTCGTCTGCCCGGCGCCCGCGGGTGGAGAAGGGGCGGGCTGGCCAGACTTAGGCCCTCCCGGGGCGCCCCCACACGCCCCCCGCCCCCTGAGCTGTAAGCAGGCAGGGGAGGAAACGGGCCAGCTGACCCGCCGGCCCACAGCACTCACACCGGGCACAGCCTGCGTCCGCGCCTCCGTCTGAGCCTGTCCCCCGCCCCCCCGCCATGGCTGAGCCGCCAGCCGCCCACCGGGGCCCCCGGCTGGCAGGTGACCAGCTCAGCCCCTTCCAAGCCAGCCGGAGACCCTGGTTCACTCCCTCCTGCGCTCCCCCACGTGCACGCGGAGCCCCGCCCACCTCCGCGCCTCCTGCCTCAGGCCCTTCGCACCTGCTGTTTCCACCCAGGTGCGGCTGGCTAGCCGCCCCTCACAGAGGCCCTGCCCCTGCAGGCCTGGCGCCAAGCCAGGTGTGGATGAAGGAGCGGCCCACCGAGAGGCCCAGAGGTTAGAGGGAGGCTGCGGGCCACAGGGAGGAGTTTCCCAGGGCTCAGAAGCCCTGGGCTGGCAGGACTGAGCGGACCGCAAGGCCTGGGAGGTGCCTGGCCGGCCTCGGGGGAGGGCCAGCCTTCCCTCCCCCTCGTGAATATTTTGGAGGTCTGGTGTTTCAGGCGTTCCCGGCAGTGTGACAAAGCCCCGGGAGCCCCACGGGGCAGCGGTGAGTGACAGACGCTGACAGTGGGTGTGTGTGTGGCCAGGGTCGGGGGGTGGCCCTGTGCAGACACCTGAGAGAAGGGGGCCCTGCAGATGGGGGTCGTCCTCACCCCTCCCTCCCGGATCCAGGAACCGAACCGTGCAAGCCTGAGCCTCGGGCCCTCCAGAGGGACACTAAGGCCCAGAGAGGTGCAGGAATCCGCCCAAGGTCACACAGCTAGGCAAGGACAAAAATGCCGAGAAGGAGCGGGGGAACTGGCCTGGGGGTGGATCCGTGCCCACGGAGTCGCGGTGCGGGGGGAGCCTGCGGCCCATGGCTGCAGGCAGGGGGGCCACCCCCACCCTGGGGGCAGCAGGACAGTGGCTCGCGGCGGCCTCAGCCAAGGGGCGCTGCGGGGGCTGCTGCAGCCACGGGACTGGCGCTCAGCCGGAAACCGGACCCTCCGAGGGCGCCTGTGGCCTAGCCGGGGCGGGGGCGCTCCAGCTCTGCCTGGGGAAGGTGGCCAGAGAGGGCAGTCAAGCCAAGACAGAGCCGGGCAGACTCGGGGACCCTGGACCCGCCGGTGCCCGACGCAGCTGCGCGTGAACCGCCTAGTCCTGGAAGAAGCTCCTCCGGATGTGCCTTTTTCTCACTTCCGTTGGAGTGCTGACCAATCGGAAAGCACGTGCACACCTCGGTGCGTGCACGTGTCCGGGGCCTGTGCAGCCGCAGGCTTCCGGTGACCACGGGTCACCCGCACTGGGGTCCAGCCCCTCCTTGCCGCGGCCTTGCTGCTGGGTCATCCCGGGGACCCTGTGGCGGCTCTGGGTCAGGGCCGGTGCCTGCCTGCTGCCTCGCCGTGGGCACCTCTCCGGGCTGGCCTCCGACATCTGGACCCTGCCCTGCCTCCGCTCAGGATGGCGTGTTGGGCAACAGACGCTCCTAGCCCGAGCCCCGCAGCCCCGGCTCCTCCTGTGCTGCCCCTGTCAGTCCGACCCGAAACTGCAGCTGTGACCTCATACTTACAGTCCGGCCCCACGTCTTGCAGGAAGCCTGCCTTGACTGCTGTGGAGGATGGAGCTTCCCGTCAGCCCTACAGGTGACCAAAGTCAAACTCAGGACCACAAAGACCCACCTTCCCCATCCCAGGCTGGACTGGGGGCCAACCCGTCAGGCAGACCCTGCAGCGCTGAGCTCCGAGTGCCCATCCCACCCAGGAGAAAGGGTGGGACAAGCTGGGGGGCTTGCTCCCTCCCTCCCAGTCAGAGAAGTCCCTGTCCCATGGCAGAAAGTGATCTGAGTGCCCCCAGCGGTGGGCTCCATCCTTGGACGAAATACCTCGTGCCAGGGAGAGGCAGAGACCAGTCAGAGAGAAAAGCCCTCAGGACAGCAGGTCTGCAGGTGAGGGTGGCCTAGAGACAGGCAGGGGGAGTCGCTACCCTTCACCCCTTCACTCCGCCTACACACCCACCTCCGCAGTCTACCCTTTGACCCGTCCTTGCATATTATTCATCAACCACCAGGGCATCCTGAAGCCAGGGGCCCCACCATTCCTTTCCCTTCCATCAACCATAACCAATCAGGCATCATGTGTTGGTCTCCCACCATCCACCGATCACCCCATTCATCTCGCCATTCATTCACAGCCCGTCCCCTAACAATCACTTCACCATCCACCCGGTCACCCATAAACCCGCCGTCCAGTTTACCAAGCCCCATCCATCTGCCCATCCACTCCCTCTCTGTCATCCCATCATCTTTCCACATCCCCCATCCTCCACCCATTCACCCACCCTGCACTCATTCACTCTGCTCACCTGTCCACCCACCCATCCATTTATATCTGGTCATCACTCTGTTCACATCCAGCCAGCCACCACCATTCTACTGAACACCCAGGTTCATTCACCTGCATCCCATTTGCCATTCATTTATCTGCCATCAATTCATTCATCCACCATTCAGCTCATTTACCATCCATTTCCATCCTATCACCATAAAAATACCCACAAACTTTTTTTCATCATTCAGGTATGACCTAAATCAAATCCCACTATACAGGGGAAGTGACTGATTGAAGGAATTATATATATATATATTGTTTTAATATATGTATAAAATATACATTTATATATGTATAAAATATACAATATAATATATATTGTATATTTATATATATTTATAAATATATATAAAATTATATTTATATATAGATATTATATATTTATATATTATATATTATACATTAATATATAATGTTTATATGTGTATAATACACAAATATATATTATATTCTATATATTACATATATATTATATTCTATATTAAAAATAGAATATAATATAAAATAGATATAATATATAAATATATAATGTATATAATATATATTTTTAATATATAATATATATCATATATACTATATATATGTACATATACATGTATTACATATAATGTATATACATATACATATATATTGTATATAGATAATTATATAAATATATATAAAAATATATAATATATATAATATATATAAATATATATATTATAAATGTATAAATATATATTATAAATATAATATATATAATAAATATATAACATATATATATATATATATATATAATATATATATATAATATATATTATATATAATATATATAATATATATAATATAATATTTAATATAAATAATATTATATATTTAATATAATTTAATATAATTATATATAAATATATATATATTATATATATTATATATATATATAATATATAAATTTTATAAAAAATATATAATATATATATAAAATATATATAAATATATAAAAATATATAAAATATATATATATAAATATAAAATATATATATAATATATAAAATATATATAATATATATATAATATATATATTATATATATAATATATATATATATATAATATATATAATATATATATATATAATTATGTATAATATAATATAAATTATATATTATAATATAAATTATGTATTATAATATAATGTATAATATATATTAAATAACAATATATAATTATATGATATATATTATATTATATATTTATAATATATCAAATATTCTATATATTATATATTATATATAATAATGTATTAATTATATATAATATATATAATATATTGAGGATTGGAATGAAATTATATATTTATGAAAATATATTATGAAATATATTATAAAAATACATTATGAAAATATATAAATGAAATTATATATAATATATAGAATATTCATATTCAATTCATATTATTCATATATGAATATTATATTCATATAATATGAATATTCATATTCAATTTATATTATTCAATATTCATATTCTAATTATATGATAAATAATATATATGATATAAATAATATATACTGTGTGATATATAATATATAATATGTATGTAATATATATGTATATATATTACATATATTTATGTATTATATACATATAATATACAATGTATTTTTATTTTATATACTGTATATAGTATGTATATCATATATATATCATATATATTATATGTTATTATATAGGTTATATATATACATATAGATATTATATATAGAGAGAGAGAGAGAGAAAGAGATTCAAGGAATTAGATCTAATAGACAGAGTGCCTGAAGAACTATGGACGGAGGTTCGTGACATTGTACAGGAGGCAGTGATGAAGACCATCTGCAAGAAAAAGAAATGTAAAAAGGCAAAATGGTTGTCTGAGGAGGCCTTCCTTACAAATAGCTGTGAATAGAACAGAGATGAAAGGCAAAGGAGAAAAGGAAAGATACACCCATATGAATGCAGAGTTCCAAAGAATAGCAAGGAGAGATAAGAAAGCCTTCCTCAGCAATCAGTGTAAAGCAATAGAGGAAAACAAAGAATGGGAAGGACCAGAGATCTCTTCAAGAAAATTAGAGATACCAAGGGAGCATTTTATGCAAAGATGGGCAAAATAAAGGACAGATATGATAGGGACATAACAGAAGCAGAAGATATTAAGAAGAGGTGGTAAGATTACACAGAGGAACTATACAAAAAAGATCTTCACGACCCAGATAATCACGATGGTGTGATCACTCACCTAGAGCCAGACATCCTGGATGTGAAGTCAAGTGGGCCTTAGGAAGCATCACTACGAACAAAGCTAGTAGAGGTGATGGAATTCCAGTTGAGCTATTTCAATTCCTAAAAGCTGATTCTGTGAAAGTGTTGCACTCAATATGTCAGCAAATTTGGAAAACTCAGCAGTGGCCACAGGACTGGAAAAGGTCAGTTTTCATTCCAACCCCAAAGAAAGTCAATGCCAAAGAAACTTCAAACTACCACACAATTGCCCTCATTTCACACGCTAGCAAAGTCATGCTCAAAATTCTCCAAGCCAAGCTTCAACAGTACGTGAACTGAGAACTTCCAGATGTTCAAGCTGGATTTAGAAAAGGCAGAGGAACCAGAGATCAAATTGCCAACATCCGAGAAAGCAAGAGAGTTCCAGAAAAACATCTATTTCTGCTTTACTGACTATGCCAAAGCCTTTGTGTGGATCACAGCAGACTGTGGAGAATTCTTAAAGAGATGTGAATACCAGACCACCTGACCTGCCTCTTGAGAAACCTGTATGCAGGTCAAGAAGCAACAGTTAGAACTGGACATGGAACAACGGACTGGTTCCAGATAGGAAAAGGAGTACGTCAAGGCTGTATATTGTCACCCTGCTTATTTAACTTATATGCAGGGTACATCATGAGAAACGCTGGGCTGGATGAAGCACAAGTGGAATCAAGATTGCCGGCAGAAATATCAATAACCTCAGATATGCAGATGACACCACCCTTATGGCAGAAAGTGAAGAAGAACTGAAGAGCCTCTTGATGAAAGTGGAAGAGGAGAGTGAAAAAGTTGGCTTAAAGCTCAACATTCAGAAAACTAAGATCATGGCATCTGGTCCTATCACTTCATGGCAAATAGATGGGGAAACAGTGGAAACAGTGCCAGACTTTATTTTTGGGGGCTCCAAAATCACTGCAGATGGTGACTGCAGCCGTGAAATTAAAAGACGCTTGCTCCTTGGAAGGAAAGTTATGACCAACCTAGACAGCATATTATAAAGCAGAGACATTACTTTGCCAACAAAGGTCCATCTAATCAAAGCTATGGTTTTTCTAGTAATCATGTATGGATGTGAGAGTTGGACCATAGAGAAAGCTGAGCGTGGAAGAATTGATGCTTTTGAACTGTGGTGTTAAAGAAGACTCTTGAGAGCCCCTTGGACTGCAAGGAGATCCAACCAGTCCATCCTAAAGGAGATCAGTCCTGAATATTCATTGGAAGAACTGATGTTCAAGCTGAAACTCCAACACTTTGGCCACCTGATGCCAAGAATTGACTCATCTGAAAAGACTCTGATGCTGGGAAAGATTGAAGGTGGGAGGAGAAGGGGACGACAGAGGATGAGATGGTTGGATGGCATCACCGATTCGATGGACATGAGTTTGAGTAAACTCTGGGAGTTGGTGATTGACAGGGAGGCCTGGCTGTAGTCCATGGGGTTGCAGAGTTGGACACAACTGAGCGACTGAACTGAACTGAATTGATCCAGGTCAACGAGCCATCCATACATAGACACATCCATTTAACACTGACAGTTTATTTTTCACCCACCAACCATTCATTTATCCAATCACCATTCTACCTTCCACCCTTCCACTATTCTTCATCCAGCGACCATCCACCATCCATCACCTATCTTCCAGTCTACTCTATCCATCCATCCACCATCTGTGACCATCCATTTAGCCATCCATCACCCGTGAACAGCGATCTGCATTCACCTGCCACTCTTCACATCTGTTCACCACCAACCACTGAGCCTCTGTCCACCATCCACCATCTAGTCATTCATGCACCTCTCTACCTTCCAACACTCATCAATCACACACCACTCATTCTCCACCCACTATCACTCCATTACTGTCCACTCATTCATTCACTCACCATTTCCCATCAGTCCATTCCTCATCCATCCAGCAGCCAGCACAATACCATCCACCACTCACCATGCATCCAGGGTCACCTGCCCACCATCCTCCACACACCAGACACCAGGTACCGGCCGTCTGCCACCATCCACAGTCCACCAGCCTAGGAGGCAGGAGGGCCCTGCCTGGACCCGGCCAACGCAGGCAGCTGGGTGCAGCCCCAGCTGCATCTGGGGCAGGGAGGCGCCCCGCCCCCAACGCACCGTTTCCTTGGGAAGTGGTCCCCACAAGCCCCCTTTCTGAGCGCCCAAGGTCCTCAGGTCCTGGAGCTGGGTGTGTGGGAGGGGCCCAGGAGTCGCTGCGGGCGGGTCGGAGGTGAATGTGTAAGCCTCCCGGCCGCCCCCACCCCGCCCGGTCACGTGGGCCCCGCGGGGCAAAGTCTCAGGGTCCGAGACACCGAAGGCCGGCGGGATGGGCGCGCCGGGCCGGGTCCTGTTGTGGCTGCAGCTGTTGGGTAAGGGAGTGGGGGTTGCGCTGGGGGCCCGACGCACCCGGAGACCCATGTCCCCGAGGGGCGCGCGGCGGGAGCGTGGTGGGCTGCGAAACCCGGCCGGCCGCCGGGCCCCTCCTCGCGCAGCGCCCGCGGGGCCGAGCGGGGGGCTCCTCGGAGCCCCCGGGCCAGAGCGATGGCCGGCCGCGCCCGCCCCCCGCCGGAAGCTGCCGCCGCCCCGCCCGCCCCCCACCCCCCAGCCCCAGGGCGCTTCTGACCCCCGCGTGGCCCCTAGGCCGGGGCGTGTCCTCGAAGCGGCCCCCGACTCCCCGGAGCTTGTAAGAACTGCAGCCCGGTCCCCGGGCCCCTCTCTGAGACCCTGGCGACCCCTCCAGACGCAGCTCCCAGACAGAGCCGGCCTGCCGCCCGCCCTCCGCCCCGGACCCCAGTTCCTTCCACTGGGCCGAGGCCTCCCTGCCCGATGGCCTCTGTCCCGTGGTCGCCACCATCCTGGCAGGGTGAACTGGGGGCGGGCGAGGAGGCGATCTGCGGGGGCGGAGTCCCTGAGGAAGGCGCGTTTCTACGGGCTGTGCAGATTCAGTAGAAGGTGGGGAGCCCGCGGCCAGGCTCCCGCAGGGTCTGGTCCCACGCCTGGACCCTCCAGCTCCAGGTCTCTCTGGATAAGGTCGTCCTTCCTGGGCACGGGGGGTTCCGGGCGGGAACCCCATTGCTCAGCCGTCCCCTCCCCAGCCCTGACTCGGGCCGCCGACAAAGTCTGGGTTCCCAACACCAACTTTGACGATGCCACCAACTGGAGCCAGAACCGGACCCCATGCGCAGGCGCTGCTGTTGAGTTCCCCGCGGACAAGGTGCCTGACCCCACTCCTGGGGCCGTGAGGGGGTCCCCGCGTGGTCCAGGCCCCAGGAGCCCAGTGAGGGGGGCACTCGCTGACGTCCCTTCTGCCTGCAGACGGTGTCGGTCCTGGTGCGGGAAGGTCACAGCATCTCAGACATGGTGAGCAGGGCTGGGAATGGACCCCGGGTAAGAAGGGGGCCCGCGGGTCCTGTCCTGGCAAACTTGACGCCTCTTTCTTGCTTCCTGACTGGCATCCACCTGGGGGGTGGACCCTACAATCTGCCGGCCCTTAGCCTGTGGAGGGGTTTCTGGAAGGGTGGGGAACCACATGGGAGGGGACACTGGCCCCACAGTCGCAGCCCAGGCTGTGCCCAGCCTCAGAAGGGGTGTGGCGGGCACCCCCTGTCCCTCCTGCCCCTGCCTCTGGGCCCAGTCGCCCAGGAGTCTGTCCTCGATAAGGTTTGCCCCAGGGAAACCCCCTCCCTGCCCCCCCCCAAAGCCTTTCCCGGGCCTGTGCATCAGAACTCAGGGGACCTTTTTCTCAAACTGATTCACAGTGTGAGTTCCAGGGTGGGGTCCTCACCCGGAGGCCACTGGACTCTGTGGGTGAGTGGGGGCCGCCGGTGGCCTAGGAGGCCTGGGCACCACTCACTCTGCTGCCCAGATGCAGGGTCTGTGTGCTCCTTATTTCCACCTGGAGGCACCACCTGTAGGCGGCTCGGTTAATTGATGGTTTTCGAAAGCGGCACCAATTCTGGGAGCCTGGCCCCACTGGGGACAGGGCAGGAGAGTTAGAGACCCCAGCCCTCACCTGCAGCCCGGGAAGGGGGCCTCGGGCAGGATGTGCTGGTTCCTATAGATCCCAGGTCCAGACACCCTTCCCACGCGTCCAACCCAAAGACTAAGGTGTGGAGGGGGCAGTGAGGGGGGCCTAATAGCTGCACCCAGGAGCCCCCACAGCTCTGGAGGCCGTGGCAACCAGACAGGGGCCTGGAGAAGGCGGGGGGGGGGGGGGCGCCTGGAACTGGCGGGAACCCGTGTATAGAGGAGCCAGCTGGAGAGGGGGGTGCTGGGACCTGGAGGTCCCTTCTGGCCGTCTTAGTTGCCTTGATGATCTCCTTGGAGAGTGCTTGGGGATTTCAAAGGAGACAACAGTCATGCATTCATTCATTCTTCACTCCCTCTTTCTGCCCTTTCCTTCCCCTGGCCCAGCCAGCCCTCTTTGTCCCCACACGTCTGTACCCCTTGCACCGCCCCGTGGGGCGCCCCCCTCACTTCCCCTGCCCATGCTCTGCCTCGAGAGGGCAGCCCTGGGAGGTCCTGGCTGGGAACAGCCCAGGGGCACAGAGACGGGCCCGAAAGCACCCAGTGTGGCCTGAGGGCCCTCCCCCAGCCCCGCCGTGGGGCCCCAGTCCAGCTACTGAGATGCCGCCTGTTAGGGGGCACAGCAACTCAGGCATTTAATTTGCATTTCTCTCGGTGAGGGACGAGGGCTTCCCTGCTGGCTCAGGCGGTAAAGCATCTGCCTGCAATCCAAGAGACCAGGGTTCAATCCCTGGTTCAGGAAGATCCACTGGAGGTGGAAATGGCAGCCCACTCCAGTGTTCTTGCCTGGAGAATCCCAGGGAAGGAGGAGGCTGACGGGCTACAGTCCGTGGGGTCGCAAACAGTCAGACACAACTTAGTCACTAGCACTTTGACTTTTCACTTTGGTTTGGAACTTCTCTCCCTGGGATTTTTCTCTTCCTGAACACCTCCCCTCCCATTTCTGGGCAGATTGCCCAGGAATCTATTATTTTCTACCCATTAATTGTCGAGTTACTGCAAATGTCTTCTCACTATGGACTTTGCCTGTGTTTCCCTTTGCTGATACGAAGCCCCTGTTATTAATCTATCAGATGCAAGACCGGTTGCTTTATACCTGTTTTCCGTTTTGTTTAAGCATCTCTTCCCTGCTTCTCAGTCACAACCATAATCAACCATAGATTATGTCTGTCCGCTCATGGTTTTCCCATCAGGGGCACATGTCTGAGTTGGACACTAACTAGGGAACCAGCTATATTCTTCTCCTTGGATCAAGCCTGGTTTCTGATGTCCTCCTCCAACCACCAGCCTTGCCCCTTGCTTTGCGGCACTGGGGTCACTGTTCACCAGCTGCCCAAGGTGTGGTGGGGGTTCTCTTCCAGCTTTGCCTGCAGTTCCTTTGGTCTTTCAGCCTGTTCTTCTGCCAGCACCACAGTGTCCCCACTCTGAGGCTCTGTGAGTTGTCTTAAAACCCATTGGGTCAATTTCCCCTGCCTCTCCTCCACTCTGAGAGGTCAACCCTCAGAGGACCCAGGTGGAAACCACCCACCCTGCACCTTCTTCACCCTTCTGGTTCAAGGTTGACTAGTTCTTTGTGGATCTGACTGTTGCAGAGAAATCAAGGAGTAGGTTTATCAGGTAACATCACCACCACCCAAACCCTGGAATTTGATTGGGAATGAATGACAACTTTATATATGCAAGTCATCCACTTGAGAGCATGGATTTTTCTCTTCAAATATTTGAGGTCATTGGCCATAGAACTCTTTACTAGAGTCTTAAAATGGTGCACATAGAGGTTTTGTGTTCAGTTCAGTCGCTTAGTCGTGTCCAACTCTTTGTGACCCCATGAATCGCAGCACGCCAGGCCTCCCTGTCCATCACTAACTAGTTTACTCAAACCCATGCCCATCGAGTCGGTGATGCCATCCAGCCATCTCATCCTCTGTTGTCCCCTTCTCCTCCTGCCCCCAATCCCTCCCAGCATCAGGGTCTTTTCCAACGAGTCAACTCTTGGCATGAGGTGGCCAAAGTATTGGAGTTTCAGCTTCAGCATCAGTCCTTCCAATGAACACCCAGGACTGATCTCCTTTAGGATGGACTGGTTGGGTCTCCTTGCAGTCCAAGGGACTCAAGAGTCTTCTCCAACACCACAGTTTAAAAGCATCAATTCTTCGGCGCTCAGCTTTCCTCACAGTCCAACCCTCACATCCATACATGACCACTGGAAAAACCATAGCCTTGACTAGATGGACCTCTGTTGAGGTTTTGTGTAGTAATGACTGATTTATAAATCCTTTATATAGTTTGGTTCCTATTGTGAATGGTGCCCTATTTTTAAGAATGATATTGTCTATGTGGTTATCTTTGTAAATAATGACCATTGTTCCTCTTCCTTTCCAGTCAGTCCCACCTCCTTTTATTTCTTTTTCTTTCCTTATATCATTGTCCAGGACATCTACCCCTGTGTTAAACAAAAGTGACAAAAGCAGGCATTCTTGTCTTGTTCCAGCATCAAAGAGAAGACATGTCAAGTTTCTCCACTATGTGTAATGTTTGCTGTAGGGTTTTGTAGATGACTTTAATTGTGGAAATTCTAATCTATTGCTAGTTGGCAGGCAGCTTTTTGAACAGTCATAAATGGGTTGTTGAACTTCCCAGTTGTTTTTTTTTTCTTACATTGACTGAGATGTAGCCCCCCGTCCTGTAGCCTATTAATGGGGTTTTCTGAGGCAGAACCGTCCTTGTGAGACGTACGTCTTCCTGGCACCTTCCTTCAGGTGCAGGTCTAAGCGCGCCCCTTCGACACTTGCCTTCCCTGTCATGCTGGTTTTGGTGGCACGAGACTCTCCACCGCCATCTGCTGGGACACCGTCATACACACTGCAGAGAACGTGGGATGGGGGCTTTTCTCATCCCTTCCTCCTTCCTGCGTTCTTGGGACGTGATACATTATTGGATCCAATCAGCTAATATTTTCTTTAGAATCCGCACATTTTTGTTTGTAAGTCAGCTGAGCCTATAATTTTTTTTTCACTTCGTCGTCCATTTGGTTTGGGTTTATTTATTGTTGGTTGCCACGGGTCTTTGTTGCCGAGTGGACTTTCTCTTGTTGCAAGGGGGGGCTCCTCCTCGTTGTGGTGTGTGGGCTTCTTGTCGCAGTGGCTTCTCGTGTGGAGCCCAGGCTCCAGGAGCTGTGGTGCGTGGGCTTAGCTGCTCCGTGGCATGTGGAGTCTCCCCCAACCAGGAATCGAACCTGTGTTCCCTGCACTGGCACGTGGATTCTTACCCACTGTACCACCAGGGAAGTGCCTCGATTTGGTTTTGGAATGAAGATTACAGTGGCCTCATAAAATGGACTGGTGATTTTTCACTCTTTTTCTGTTTTCCAGAACAACTTCGGGAAGAAGAAATTAAGTTTTCCTTGGAGGTTTAGTAGAGCTCACCTATAAAACCCTTGGTTGGACTGGGAATTTGGGGAATAGGAGGTCTTTGACTGACATTTAAAATTCTTTAATGCTTACTTGTCCGTTCAAATTCCCTATTGCCTCTTGCATCAATTTTGATATTTTAAACTTTCCTAGAAATTGGTATATTTCATCTAGGTTTTTGGAAGTCTTACTGATTTGTTAACCTTTTCAGTATCTGTATTTTCCATTGAACAAGTGAGGTCTTTATGTCCATGACCTTGCGGTCTCTCCCTCCCCCAACACATTTTAGTCCTTGATTTAAACATTTATTAAGAGACAGCAATAAGTATTTTTGTTATTTCATCATGAAAGTATTTCACAAAAGTATTTCATCACCCTCGTTCCCATTTCTCTTCTTAGCATCTAGATTCTTTCCTTACTTCCTCCAAAGCATGTTTTCAGGGTAGGTCTCTGTGTGGCAATCCTTCTGAAGTCTTTCAGGCTTAGAGATCATTTTATTATCCTTTAATATATGACACACTACTCCGGGGGGCAGAACCATGTCCAGGGCAGTGCCTGTTCTGCAGACTTGGGATGTCTTCAGGCAGCCTGTTCTGCTGTCTGCATGCGTTGTTGCTGAGAAACCCAATCCTTGAATGTTTATCCTTCCTGGGTGATTTCTTTCCCTCTGCCGCTTTTACAGTGTTCTCTTTGTCTTTGATATTCACAAACATAGCATTCTGTGATTTTTCCTTATTTGGCATTCAATGAGACCTTTCCTTTTTAAAATATTTTTTCTTTTTTACATACATAACTGGCAGTGCTGTGTGTGTTAGTTCCTTGACCGGGGACTGGACCCCAGCCCCTATATTGGAAGCAGGCTTAACCACTGGACTGCCAGGGAAGTACCCAGTGAGACCTTTCAACCCGAGGTTTCCCAGCGTTGCTCAGATGCGGAGAATTCCTCCTCACCGTTTCTTGAGACGCGCCCTGCCCTTGTATCTGAAGGCTGGTGCGCGTGTCGAGCTCCCACCGCTCCTGGTTTCTCTCTCGCGCGCTTTCCTGCTGTCTTTCAGCTGTGGCATTCATCGTGTATTATTTACACTTCCCGCTTTGGTTCGGTTGAAAACCAAGTTCTTGTTGGAGCGTCACACTGCGGACACCCGCCGCCCCTCTCGAGGCGCCTGCGCCCCTCGGTCCCCAGGATTCGGCCCTGGCGCCTGCGGGGGGCTCTGCCTGGCTGGCACGGGACTCACCCCCAGCCGCGGACGAGGCTGGCCAGTGACCTCCACTCTGCCCGGCGTCAGCCTGCCGAGCAGGCCCAGTGCCTGGGGGGCTGAAGAGCGGACCCTGTGGAGCAAGCTGGGGCCTCTCCCCCGAGTTGTTAAGCGTCGGGGACCCCCACACCGAGCAGCCCCCCTCACCTTCCGCCCCGACCCCACGGTGGGGTGGGGTCCCCGGGCTGGGCGTGGGGCGGCGGGCGGTGCCCCCCTCCGCGCCTTCACTCGGCCTCTGGGCGTCTGTGGAGAAGGAGCTGCCCGCGCTGGAGGGAGGCGCGCGGCTCCACGGCCCCACCGCCCCGGTTCCCGCTTCCCCAGCCGCACCTCTGCCCTCCCTCACGGTCAGGGCTGCTCCAGGGGCCCCGGCGGCTTGGCTTTGTGGAGCCGACGCGCCCTTGAATTGCAGCTTCTCGGGGGAACGGCGGCCCTGACGAGAGCCACGCTGCCGCAAAGTAGCCCCTCCCTCGGCCAGCGGACCCTCAGCCGGGGTGAGGTGCCCCCGGCCCCGACCTCAGCGGCCCAGTCGGCGGCCTAGACTCTCCCGCCCACGGGGACGGGGCTCGGGGGTGGGCGCACAGCCGGACCCTCCAGTGCCCACCCGCCGCCTCAGCCCGTGCCTCCCGCAGCTCTTGCCGCTGGACGGGGAATTCGTCCTGGCCTCGGGAGCTGGATTCGGCGCCGCGGACGCCGGCTCGCGCCCGGACTGTGGCACAGGTGAGGGGGTCGCGCCGGGGGGCGCGGCCGGCCGGGAGGGCGCGTTCCCGGCGGAGCTCAGCGTTGCGCGCTCGCCCAGGCGCCCGCGCGCGTTTCCTCGACCCCGACCGCTTCCTGTGGCTCGACCCGCTCCTGTGGCGCCCCGGGGACGCGGCGAGCGGCCTCTTCTCCGTGGACGCCGAGCGCGTGCCCTGCCTCCACGACGACGTCGTCTTTCCGTCCGACGCCTCCTTCCGGGTGGGCCTGGGCCCGGGCGCCGGCACCGTGCGCGTCCGCAGCGTCCAGGCGCTGGGCCAGGTGGGGAGGGCGCGCGGGGGGGCGGGCGCGGGTCTCCCCGGAGCGCCTCCTATCCTGCTAGCCTGGTCGGTTCCGGGCGCTCAGACGCGGTCTCGTGCTCCGGCCGGTTCCCGGGCTCACCCGGCCACCTGCAGACGCTCGAGCGCGAGGAAGACCTGGCGGCTTTCCTGGCGTCCCGCGCGGGCCGCCTGCGCTTCCACGGGCCGGGCGCTCTGAGCGTGGATCCCGAGGCCTGCACGGACCCGTCGGGCTGCGTCTGCGGCAACGCCGAGGTGAGGGCGGCCCGCCGCGGGGCGGCTGGAGTGGCGGGAGGTCGGGGCTGTACCGCCGCGCCCCGCCGTCTCGCCCGCTCTCTCCCCGGGCGCGCGGCGCTCTCTCCTGGTCTGCCCCTCGCCCTCACCCCAGCTCCCCGTTTCCAGGCGCAGCCGTGGATCTGCGCCGCGCTACTTCAATCCCTGGGTGGCGGCTGCCCCCAGGCCGCCTGCCTGGAGCCCCTCCGGCCCGAAGGGCAATGCTGCGACCTCTGCGGTGAGCGCCCCGCCACGCCCCTCAGAGCTGGGGCGGCGCGGCCACCCGGCCTCGCCCCAGCCTGTTTCCTTGCCGGGCTCGGACCTACGGGGCTGACTCCTTCTTCCCTTCCTGCTGCAGGAGCTGTCGTTTCGCTGACCCACGGCCCTGCCTTTGACCTGCAGCGGTACCGGGCGCGGCTGCTGCACGCCTTCCTGTCTCTGGTACTGCGGCCGCGACCCCAGCCCGGCCCCCACCCTTCCGCCGCCGGGGTCTGGGAACACCCCCTCCGCCTCCTCCTTGATGCGTTCGCTCTCCGCCTGCAAAGCGCTTGTCCCTGCCCGCTTCGTCCCCTCAGGTCCGAGGGACGGAGTCCCCGGGCCAACTCTGTTCCCCTCCAGCCCCAGTACCAAGGGCTGCAAGTGGCCGTGTCCAAGGTCCCGCGGCCGCCCAGGCTCCGCGAAGCCTCAGGCGCGAAGGCGGACACAGAGATCCAGGTGGTGCTGGTGGAGGCCGGGCCCGAGATCGGCAGCGTGGGGCGCCTGGCCCGGGCCCTCCTGGCGGACATCGCGGAGCACGGTAACCGCGGCGCCCCTTTCCCAGTTCCCGCCCCGGTCTCGTCCCGCCCCGGGATTCTGAGCCGGCGCCCTCCGTTGCAGGCGAGGCCCTCGGAATCCTCTCGGCGACTGCTCGAGAGTCTGGCGCGCCTGTCTGGGGCGGCTCGGCGGCGGGGCTGAACGCGCCGGCGCGCGCGGGGCTGGCGGGCGGCTTGGCGGCCGCCGGGCTCCTGGTGCTGCTGGCGCTGCTGGCGGGGGCGCTGCTGCTGCGCCGCGAGGGGAGGCTCAGGTTCGCGGGGCTCGGGGACGCGGGGCGGGGGCTCGGGGCTCGGGTGTGTCGGGCTCACACTCGTCCCTGCTCCAGGTGGAGGAGGCGCGACGAGGCGGCCCCCGCGCGGGCCGGGGCGCCGCTGGGCTTCCACAACCCTGTGTTCTACGCGGCGGACTCCGCGGAGGCGGTGAGGGGCGCCCGGGGTCGGGGGTGCGCGACCTCTTCGCGATCGGGCTCCCTGACTCTGCGCTCCCGCAGCTCCCGACCCCGAAGTCGGACCAAAGGAGCTCCAGCCGCAGCTACTTCCTTAATCCGCTGTTTGACGAAGCGGAGGCCGAGGCCTGAGCGGCCGCGTGACCGACCCGTCGCACCCCGACCCCAGCCCCATCCAGGGGGCATCGCGGGCCCCGCGGGATCCCCCACCTTCTGCTGGCCTAGCCCAATAAAGCGATTTTTTGCACCTGCTGTCAGCGTGGACACCTCGCGCATATCCTGCGCCTGTCTGCCCCTGCCTGGTCGGAGATGGGAGGGCCAGGTCGGATGGTGAGGGGTGGTCCTCAGAGCCCGGTCCCACTGGTGCCTAGCCACCCAGGGCAGTCCTGGGTGTGCCTGTAGGCTGGGGCGGGCCGAGGCTTCCGGCCTGAGAAGGCCCTCCCAGAGCCAGGACGGCTTGCAGTGTTCCGGAGGAGCCCAGAAAGAAGCCCTTACTGGGGGAGGGGGGTTCGGGGGCTGCGCAGAAGAGGGTGGCGGAGCCGGCTGCCAGCTGCTCAGGCCCAGGTTGAGTGGGCTGCACCAGGGCCAGATAGTTGGGCCTGGACTTCCGTGGGGCTAGGGTGCCCAGCGGGTTGGCCCAGCAGCACAGTGGGTCTGTCCCCTCTGCAGGCGGGGGCAGAGCTGCCCGCTTACCGTGTTCGAGAGTGGCTGCATGCTGGCGTGTGTCCTGCGGGAGGGGGCTCTTTGGTGTTGGAGGCCTTGAGGCCAGGACTGGCCCACGCCCCCCTCCTGTGGGCAGCTGAGGTCCGCGGTGGGTGAGGGCTGAGCCGCTCTGGGTAGGACCGTGACTTGGTAGGTAATGACGGGCCGGCAGTGGGACGGTGATGTGTGTGTGAGATTGTACGGACAGTGTGACCAGCTTGAACTGTCAGGGAGACACCTCCGTGCCCAGCATTGGGAACACCCGCCCCCAGGGTGACTGCTGGTGACCTGCTGACGGTGAATTCACTCTTACGCTCCCATCTCTGTGCTTCGCGGCCAGCACCTTGTGAAGCTCGGCCACATCGTGGGTGGTGGTTACTCTTGGTGCTATTACAATAGCTAGTATTTCATTTAAGAATGGCTCACACTTGAGCACCTGTTTCAGACCAGAAACAGGTGCTCCTGTGGGTCAGACGTCTGGGTGGGTGGGGCAGGGTGGGGGGCAATACCCCACGCCCTCTCTGACCCCACTGCCCACCACCTGCTCACTGTGGGCCTGCACTTGCATTTTCTAGGTGCTGGACGTTGCCTCGGGGCATCTGCCTGTACCTTGTGTAGGGACGGCGGGGGGGAGGCGGTTCGCGGGGCTCCTGCTCCCCCTGGGGCAGTGGTGGGCCACTGGCCGCACTGACTGGCAGAGCTGCAGGGGGCCCGGGATGCTCCCCAGGAACTGTGTGCCAGCTCTCTGCATCCTGTCCATCCTCAGCGCCCCCTGCCTGCATGTCACCAAGAGCTTATTGCGGGTCAGTGTACCCAGCCCGCCACAGGCTCCTGGGTCCCCAGAGCCCCTGAGTGCCATGTGCTCACCCTACCTCCTCGTGAGCGCCCCCTCCTGGGGATGGTCAGGCAGTCCTGTTTTCTCTCTCTGAAGCCTAGCAGGGACACTGGCCAGACAGCCCCTCCCTCCAGCCAGAAGCCCACCCCAATCCGGGGCGTCCCCGAAGGCCCCCCGGGACCTGGGCAGGCGACAGGTCCTGGCCTCCAGCTCCTGCCATGTGGACTCCGACCCCCCACCACTGCAAGGCAAGATGGTTCTTCCAGCACAGGGGGCCTTCTGGTGCACCAGCTGACTACAAGTCCATTCAGACAAACCACCGAGAACTTTAAAACTGCCGTCTTCTGCTTTATTGACAGGTAAATTGTTCAAAAATGTTCTCACGATTCAATAATTACAAAGACTCAGACTTACATTAAAAAAGTAAAAACCAGAACCCCCAGCAGGTGCCAGCCCCCGCAGAAGGCCCGGGGGGCGGGCAGGCAGGTGCTGGGTGTGTGGCACGCACGGGCAGGCCGTGCTGCCCACGTCACTCAGCACTGACTCACGGCAAACGCACGTCTTCCACAGCGTGGCGAGGACGTCGGCTGGCAGGGGCAGAGGGAAGCCTGCCGGCGGCTCCCGGCAAGCTTTCAGAGACAGGCCGCGCCGGGAGGGGAGGCAGAAGCGCGCGGGGTGCTGGGGGTGGAGTGTGGCGGCGTCTACACCATCCAGTAGAGGGCACGAATCGCAGGGCTCCATGCGGGGCGGGGTGCCCCTGGCGCGGCCTCTTGGCCCGTGGGCACGGGGCCCAGCACCCGCCACCCGCTGGCTTCAGGGCCGGAGGCTGAGCTGTGGAAGCGAGCAGGACGCAGAGCACGGCTGACTTCACAGTAGTAGAGACGTGACACGTGTGGTTGTGACGGGAACGGGCTGACCCGAGAGGGCGTCTGTCCACGGCTACAAGGTCGGCAGGAGGACTTCCACCTCCATGTATGGGCTAAATGAACGAAAAGGCCACGAACTAACCTCCACGTTTCCTGTCTTCAAGACTCTAGTGACACTGGGAATGATATACAACTTCCTACCATGCTCCTAAGCGCCTAGGAAACGGCTTCAGGGAACAGGGCCGGACACGGCCCCAAGGCCGTCCTGAGCTGCCTGCATCCATGGGGGCCGCGGCCGGCCCTGGAGGGCGGGAGGGGCCGGAGGCATCCTTCATGTGCAAACAAGCTGTGTCGCCTCACAGCTGTGCAGAGGGTGATCTGGTCTACCGCCAGACAGTGCGGCACGGAACTGATTGTTATTATAATAAAGCATTTTCTTCATCTCCATATCTACACATCGAGTCCACATTTCCTTGGACAACACTGGAGGCTCAGCTCAGTCTTGGCACTGACACTGCAGACCACCTGGGCCCCCGGCCCTGTGGCGGGAGCCGGCGGCTTCAGGCATCGCAGGACGGCTGCTCCAGGCCTTCGAGGGGCAGCTGGCTCCTGTGGGGGGAGTTGGGGCTTGGTGGGCCGCTGGGGTTGGAGCTGTTGGATGGAGTTGAGTGTTTGGTGGAATCTGAATCGGGCTGTGAAGACAGAATGGGGAGGGCGTGAGAACCACCGCGGAGGGGAGCTGTCTGGGCCGGGCGTCTCCTTCCGAGTTACCGCGACACTCTCTACAGGCTTGTCACGTGGTCCCTGCAGGAGATCACAAACCAAGGCCCACCACCCCCGAGACTCGTGTAACTATTACCAAAAGGAGTAACTGCCATGAAGAACCCAGGCAGTGCTGCGACCAAGTGGGCCAAGGTCACAGACGTGCGGCTCTTTCAGGGAATAATAGGAACTTTCTCCACATGACACCCAGTGGTGAAAGGCAAAGCTCCCCATTCAGAGCAGGAACAAGGCCAGGTTGCTGCCGTCACTGCTGCTCAATACCATGCTACAAGGTCCAGCCACTGGGTGAGTAGAGACCGCATCCACCAGGGAAAGGAAGAAGTAAAAGCATCTCTGCTCACAGCTGACCCAACTCTAGGGATAAAAACACTAAAGCGCTTAACGAATTCAGTAAAGCTGCAGAATGCAAGGTCATCACAAAAATCAGTTCTGCTTCTAAATACCAGCAATAAGCAATCTGAAAAAGAAACTAAGAAAACAATTCCATTTACAATAGCATCCAAAAGGATAAAATATATCCAAGAACAAATTTAACCAGAGACGAAAGATCTGTATACTACGACTATAAACACTGCTGAAAAAAATTTAAAAAGACCACCTGAATAAATCGAAAGGCATCGCATGTTCATGGATTGGAAGACTACTGTTAAGATGGCATCAACTGTGATCAACCTTCAGATTCAATGCAATCGTTACCAAAATTCTAACAGACTTTTTGGGGCAGGCACAGAACTGGAAAAGCCAATCCTCAAATTCACATAGAACTGCAGAAGACCCAGAAGAGTCAAAAGAAAACTGCCTAAGAAAAAGCTGGAGGCATCACACTTCCCAAACTCACTGCTTCACAATGTACTGCTGGGACTTCCCTGGTGGTCTGGGGGTTAAGAACTCGTCTGCCAACTCAGGGGACATGAGTTCAATGCCTGGTCAGGAAACTAAGATCTCACATGCCGCGGGCCAACTAAGCCCATGCTCCACAGCAGAAGCCACTGCGATAGGGACTGCATACCATGACGAGAGAGCAGCCCCCACTCACTCACTAGAGACAGCTGGGCAGCAACCAAGACCCAGCGCAGCCACAAATAAGTCAGTCTGAAGGAGAAGCTAAGAAACTGTCCTCAAAATGGGGAACGAACAGATGTGTTGCGCTCCCGCAGGTTCCAGGTGCTGCAGCAGACGCTCCAGGAATAGCAGCATGTAGACAGAAGCAGGCAGCAAACACTGACGGGCAACCGGACAGGATGGAGGGAAGGAGGCGGCGCCATGTGCTTCAGAGGGAAAGCGGCTCAGATCCTCGCCCGCACACGCCAAGACACACTCTCACACCCCTCAGAACACGGTGAACAGAAAGGAAAAGCCTCCCAGGTTCTCAAAGAGAATTTGTCTTAATTGAAAAAGACTGTACAAGAACTAAAAATTTCTACATGTTATAGTTCTATATGACAACACCCTTACAATTAAAGACAAAATTAAAATGTCAGTGATACTGGGAAAAGTACTTGCAGCAGGTAACACCCACAATCTATGAAGAGTTAGGAGGAGACAGTCCCTCAAGAGCAGCCGGGTGAAGGGTGCAGAGGTGGACTTGGAAATGGCTGACCACACGCCTCGAGTTCTGGGCATGCCAGGAAGGTGAGGGACTCTTGGTGGAGCCCTGTTTCTGCCGTCACTGCGGCAGCCCTACGCCCCCGGCCTCCCATCACAGGAGTGCTGCCGGGGCCCAGCCCTCGGCACGCGGCCTCCTGCTCCCCCCCCACCACACGGGGGGACTGAGGACACTGCCATCTGGAGTGGGACCCCCGAGAACACCCGTAGTGACCCCCAACACTGATCCCACAGGGCTGCTGGAGGTGGAGAGAGGGCAGGACACACGAGGCCACTTGTGCACCTCCTGGGGTTCCAGCCATGTCTGTGAGACTACGCGGAAACGTCTCGACATAAGCAGCCTCCCTGCATGCTCCACACATCCGGCCGCCCGCCCAGGCAGTGCCCAGGAGGAGCCCTTGGCCGCACCATCCTCAGCGAGGCCAGGGGGCCAGGCCACTGGCAGCCGGGCCTGAAGGAGGCCTCAGTCTCTCGAGGCCACGACGCAGCGGGGAGAACCCTCGTCCTTCTCCAACAGACTCACAGACTCGGAGCCCGTGTCCTCCCGCTCTGGGCACAGCCCGAGCAGCCCAGAGAGGGAGGTTCTGGGGGGTTGGGGGCTGCGGAGGCCTGAGGTGGCCGCTCCAGGGCAGACGGAGCCTCAAGCCTGGGGGGCTTCCGCCTTCACCAGGTGAACCTCACCTCTTTGTCAAAGTCCTGGTCAGGGTCAGACATACTCCTTAGCGGCATAGCCACTCCAGGTTCAGATCCCCCTGCAAAGTGAAGATGGCCGTCACCCTAGGGGAAATAGTCGCAAGCAGAGCTGCAAGCCCTGGCCCCGTTTCCAGGCGCCACTGTGGCCCCTACCTGACGAAGGCCAAGAGACGTAGGGCTTGTTCCTGGGCGGAGGCGGGCGGGATAGGTTGGCGGGGGCCAGGCCCGGCCTCTCCTCCTGTGTGGGGGGCACGGCACTCTGCGCAGAGAGGAGTGTGTCAGCTCAGGAACACGCACCAGCTGCCCGGGGCGGGTAGCTAGGCCCCGGGCAGAGCGCACGGGCCACGTGCAGAGCCTGCAGCAGCACCAGGCGGGGGCCCTGGGCCTCGGTGGGGAAACTGTTGGGAAGGCCCTCTGGACAGCCGCGTCGGTCAGCTTTGCCCCAAGAACTGGCAGTGAGTGAGGGCCAAGCATGCTACCTGCCCTTACTGCGCTGTTTTGGCAGTCATTTTTGACAGCGATTTCCTCGTGACGCGGTAACAGACGGCCAGACCCTCAGGGCGCGTGGGGAGGGGAGCGGCGGGGCGGCCGGGGCTCACCAGAGGCAGGTCCATGAGCACCTGCATGCCGTCGCCCGGGCCCATGTGGGCCACGTGGTTGAAGTTGGTGGGGTTGGAGATCATCTTGGACCGCAGCTCCGGGTCTCGGAGCATCTCTCTGCAGAGGGAGGCGGCGGGGGCGGCGTGAGGCCCCGCCTCGCCCCGCCCCACCGGCCCGAGGCCCCGCCCCGCCCCCGCGGCCCCACCTCCGCTGCTGCAGCCGCTCCTCCTCCGGGACCTTGAAGACAAAGCGCCTCTTGCTCCGGGTCCGAAGCATCTGCTTCCGGCTGTTGTCCGAGGTGTCGGGCACGTTGAGCACTGTTCCTGCGGGCCGGGGAAGCGTCGCACGGCTGCTGCCTCCTAGGAAGTCCCCCCCACCCCCCCTCCATCCTCCGCTCCCTCCGCAAGAAGGGCTCACCTGAGGCCTTGCTCTTGAAATAGATCAGGCGGGGAGGCTCGCAGTTGAGGAGGTTGAGGCTGCCTTCCAAGTTCAGGGGCCGGATCTGTGTTGGAAACCAGATGGGTGAGGTGGCTGCCTGCGGGGGTCGCGGGCACCGCACGCGCACCCCGAGCCTTACCCTGCGCAGGCCGACCGTCTGCACCCACTCCATGGTGCGCACGTCGAAGACGTCCACGCCGTACTCGCTGTACACCGTGACGTGCGTGGGGCTGCAACCTAGCGCAGACGGAGCAGAGGGTGAGCCCTGGCCGCCCGCCGTGCGGAGGGAGCCTCCGCCCCTGACACCTGACAGCGTTTTAAACACCACGCCTATAAAGTGCTGGCGACGACCTGCTCAAAACTTCGTTTTTCATTTAGCTTGCTTGCTATTCAGCTACAGCAGAAACTTCTGTTACTTCGGGCAGAATGCGCCGCAAATCCAGGTAGGGGCCTAACGTTTTTTCCTTAAGGCAAACTCCTTCTTTGAGAGATACCGGCAAGTCAGACTTCTGAGTAAATAGTTAAAATCTCCCCTAAGAAACTACCGCTATGCTCCGGGCGAGGCGCTGGCCTTCCCCGAAGGTGTGTGCAGGCCGCCCTCCTGAACACACGCGCGCGGAGGAGACGATCACTCTCCTGCCACGGGCTGGGGACCTGCTGCTCTCCCCTCCCCCAGAGGGACGGGCCGCTGCAGGTCTGCATGGAAAACCCTCCTGGGACACCAGGGCTGGGAGACAGAGGCCCGCGGGCCCTCTGGCACCTGAGGTCCATGGGGACTATCCTGCCGTTAGGACAGCAGGGAGGATGTGTGAGCTGGCCCAGACAGCGCACTGCGGAGGGCGCAGCGAGATGGGGCCCCGACTCGGCCTGGTTCCTCTCCTCTCACGTCCCAGGGCTGAGAGTTACTCCTTCACCCTGTCGCACTTAACTAACCGAATTTCTAAAAAGCTTCTGCTATGTTGCTATTAGATTCCAAACGGGCTGCCTGATCACACCTGCTCTTTGGAGCACAAAAAAGAAAATACAGTAGGGTTCAGGAAACAAACAAAACATGCTGAAACCAGTCTCCAGACTGACCCGGAAGTGGCACTTCAGACAAACCGGAGGCCTCCTGGTGCCACACGTGAAGAGGCCAGATCATGGCGCCTCCGGGGGCTGCTCTCCTCATGCGGGAGCACGCGGGGCTCCGCCTGCAGGCAGTTTACCAACGGACTGGTAAACTCCGCTGCCCAGTTAAAAGACATAACTATTTAAGTCAGCAGGAAGGCCCCTGCTGTGTGGTGGGCAGGTCACCTCCCCGCGTGGCTCCCAGGCTGTTCCTTAGGATGGGGCTCCCGTGACCGGGGTGGGGTGGTGTGTGTGTGAACACACGCGTGCTCACACGCGTGCTCACGTGGGGCCCGCGATGAGCGGGAAGCAGTGCTAGTTCTCCACCCTGAGAGCTCCTGATTGCTCTAACTGCTCTGGAACTAGCTGGTGTCTGTACTGTGCATAGAGATGAACCGAGCACAGAGAACGAGAGAGGGCTGGACTTGGAAGAGAATGCAGCAACCTCAGTGCCAGCTCCCTCCTGGCCAAGATCAGAGAGCGCGGCCCCAGCGACCTGCATCCCGCTGGAGTTACCAAGTGGCCGTGAGCCCATTCCTGCACCGGCCGCCCACAAGGATGAGGGGGCGCAGCAGGGGAGACCAGGAGGGGAGGCGCTGAGGCCATGGCTGCCCGCACCGTGCCCGGGCCCCAGCCAAGCACGAACAAGGCTGGGGAACAGCCAGTTCCCCTTGGGCCCCGGCTCCTGGTCCCAGCGCCTGTGGGTGTTCTGCCAGTTTGGTGAGGTCAGTGACAAGGCAGACTCAGGAGAGTACTTTTAGGTAATCAGGGAAGAACAGAACACCCCCTCCCACCCTGCCAGCTTGAAGTTGATGTGTGACCCGCGGGTGACCACACAGACCAGCTGCTACACCCTGTATTGAGCAGGTGGAATCTGAGGTTAGGCTCTTTGACATGAGAGCAGACGGCAGGCCGGCAGGGCGCGGAGCACAGACTCTAGCGGCCGGCGCTGTCATCCTGTCAGAAGGGCGCTCGGTTGAGCCACCCGGAGCAGCTCCTGCCCGCAGCCTGGCATCTGTCCCAAGAGGACCCCGGCCTAGAGATCGGGGCCGAGTGCTTTCTGCCCACAGAAATGTTTAGCTTGTTGTCATGACTGTGTAAAGTTTACACGTCACCAAGAACGTCTTTTAAAGAGTAAAACAACGCAGGTCCTTCTCCCATCCACCTTGCCTTCCCCCCGCGAGGCCAGTCGTCTGCTCGGCTCCTCGGCTGAGGGCCCCCCGAGGGAGGGGTGGGCAAGCCCAGCTGGATGGCCAGGGAGTGGCCCTGGGCCCACCCTGTCCCCCGCAGCAAGCTGGGGAGTCCGCCTCTCCTGCTGCCCCCCCGAGCACTCGGCTGAGGGGCAGGAGGACAGACCAAGACAAAGAGGACACGTGCTGACGGCGGGCGGCAGCGGTGACGGGGTATGGCAACAGAAAACATATACATACTACAGGCAACGGGCGCCGCAGGCCACATGAGCTCCTGAGCGCGTGACCTCCGACCTTGTGGGTCCACGTACAGTCCCATGTGGCTGAAGCAAAGCAGGTACTCCTCACTTTTGAGCTCCACAGCACAAAGGGCATCAAAAGACTGTTGTGAGAGGAACGTGAGCGAGGGGTCATTGGGATTTACCAGGTTTAGAGCCTGCCCATCTCCCTGGGTGCTCAACAGAGAGAACCCGGAAGGGTAGCCAACACAGAGCTTGTCCTTGAGCACGGCCATCCACTGTACATTGCCAGGGGCCACAAGCTCGCTGAGCTTCCTGTGGAAAGGCTTAGTTCTCTGGATCTCATAGCAAAGGACCAGCCGCTTCACTGCCACGAACAGGCAGGTGGGGCCGCTCTTCTTCAGCGTCCCGGTCGCTATGAGCTGGCAGCCTTTTGTCTCTGGAAGCTTGATGTCCACGTTGCTCTCTGCCCCATCGAAGGAGGACCACGGACAGAGGTGGACGTGGTGGTTCCGGCCGCATAGGAGGACGGCAACTCTCTCTTTGGGGGCGAGCTCGATCTGGTACACCTTCTTGTAGTCAGCCACGCGGACAATCACTGCGGGATGCGGCGGGAGTGTGAGGCCAGGGCTCTGTGGACGCCCCCCCACCCCCCCCACCCCCAGGAAGCCCTCCTGGTTCACACGCCCCTCTGTCTCCGCTACTGCATCGTCTCACTCACATCCCTGGCCCAGAACCCTGGCTGGGAGGTGCTGAGTGCAGGGAGGCCCTGAGAATGCACCCTGGGTCCCCCCTCATCCCTGAACTCAAGACCCTGCATCTGGAAAACAAAGGGCTGTCTCCAGCTTCACTGGAGCCTTAGATACACGCACGGGAGGGATGCAGCCACCTGTTCCTGGGGGCCCAGATCCACCCAGGACCCTCGACACCCTCCCGAGGTCAGGACCACCACTGGGGTTTGAGTCAGAACCCTGGGTCTGGATCCCGATGGGGAACAGCTCTGCAAGAGCAGCTGCCAGCCCAGGGCCACACGTGCTCCCCATTCTTCCCTGGGGCCAGAGTGCCAAGACCCCAGGCTCTGGGGAAGGGGCCACTGCCCCCTCAGGGCAGCCCCCTGTTCCCGGGGGGACCCCCGGAGCCAGGCCCGGGCAATTTTCCTGAAGACTTGGGGATATTCCTGCTGCTTCTTCTGGGAGGAATGAAAGGTCAAAATGTGAAGCAAAGAAAGGAGTGTTTTGTCTGACAAGGCCTCGGTGTGCCCGGGAATTAAGGACCCGTCTCCTCTCGTCCCGTCCTCCCTGGGAGGACTCTCGAGGCTACTCTTGGCATCTCACTGGACCAGGCTGACCCCGCCTGCAGCCCATGGGGCGGGCGGACAAGTGTCAGACAGCTGTCCACCACATGCCTCATTTGTGGCCTGTTCCTCTCCTCTGTGAAGCTCTCTGACGCAGAGACTGGACTCTGCCATCCAGGGAACCCATATTAATGCTTGTGCATCCCCAATGCTGACCCTGCCTTTGGCACCGTGGACGGCCCAAGCGCCCCGCACACTCACCGTCCCGGGTCACCTCTATGACGTAGAGCCCTTCCTCAAGGCCAATGGCGATTCGGTCCCCGTCTGCAGACAACACAAAGGAAGTCACAATCCTCTGTCTCCAGAGTAACTACGACTTCCCACACTGCCCACCCGCCCCGGCCCCCTGCACAGGACACACACCCAGGATGGCGGCCGTGAGCACGGCCTTGATGAGGGGCAGGGAGCTGTCGTAGGCCTCCTGGGGGACGTGCACCGCCTGGTTCTGCAGACGGTTCTTCTGGAGGATGGCCTGCAGGCCCTCCAAGATGCCCACCCACTTCCGCTTCTCGTTCTCGTTCTCCGTCAGGATGAGCAGCGAGCTGGTCTTAGAAGGGGCACCTAAGAGAGAGGCCGTCACCTTCAGGACAGAAAACAAGACAAACGAGTCATAAGACAATGGCACACGGAGCCAGCGCCACGTGGCCTGGAGGGGTGAGCACGAGGCTGCTGCCTGGAGCGTACCCTCCAGGGGCCTCTGGGGTCCTGGTCCAGCCGCCCGCAGGGGCCGCAAGCAGCCTGACCTCTGAGTGCAGGGCACTCCACTCTCACCAAAACCGGCTGACTGTTCACGCTTAACTGCTCTTGTCACAGCCGGGAAACCCACTCTCAGAATGTGTCCAGCTAGGGTGGGAGCTCCCTGGCAGTCCAGTGTTCAGGATGCCACAATCTCACTGCCAAGGGGCCCAGGTTCAACCCCAGGTCAGGGAACTGAGATCCCAAAAGCTGCACGGTGCAGCCAAAGCAAAGAAAAAAGACAAAAAGAAAGGGGGGGAAAAACCATCCACGGACAATGGACTCCTGCACACCCACCTCCCTGGGTGCTGCCCAAATGCCAGGAAACGCGCACGACTCTCGTTGCTACAGAACCACCTGGGCGCACAGTGACGGCGAGTCTCTGTGTCACACACAGACGCAGGTTCTCAACAAAGACGTGATTTAACAGAAAATGATCCGTGGTCTTGGTTTTGTGGTCAACCAGATTTTACTGTAGCTATGACAATTCCCAGTGGAGGGGGAACTCAGTCTTCTGGAAGCTTCCTGAAGCCACAGCACCCACCACCAGCCCAGCAGGGGGTGCCCAGTGGAAGGTGCCCCGCCTCCGTCAACAAGATTGCTGACAGCAGCATCGACCAATTTCTTTCCTGCTTTGCTCAGGTTAATGGCCAGTGAGTCCCTGGGAGGGAGACTAAAGGGACCGTTTCCTTTAGAGCCAACCCGTGAGGCAGCTTCAGCGTCCAGTACCCTGGGTGGAGGAGCCAAGACAGACTGACCGAGGATGAGGATGGAGCTGGAAGGCCTGGCATTGGGGGACTGGTCGGGGGGAGGGGGGTGCAGTGGATGGATGAGCAGAGAGGCTGACAGTCTGGAGACACAGGAGGTCCCTTCACGCGAGTCCCTTGCTACCACACTAGGAAATGCTCATTAACAACCCTTTCATTTTAACCACATGCACTTCTTTAATGATTAATGAAACATGTTGAAAAACCAGGAAGAAAACGTACCCTGAATATACATGGAATATCTCGGCGTGAGGCGTGTATGACGTCTGAAGCCAGGACGGAGCTCACAGAGAACTCTTCATCTCTGTAAGAAATAACACGATCAGAACAGGGGCCTGTCCTCCACCCATGGGACCATGATGGGAGAGGACACCTCTGGGACGACCTTCCAGAACACAATGGCGGCTCCCTGCCTCCACCTGGATAAGAAACGCTGATACTGACAAGGCCAAGAGTAAGACTCTCGCGTGTGCTTCAATGGTGCAGGGTGTCCGGGACTAAACCCCTCCCTGAGTCACACTGTTCTGGCTGGGCCAGGCCACTCGGCAGGTGCACATGCCACGTCTCTGCCCTGTCCTCTGCTTGGCCATAAACAGGGAAATGAAGTCTGCTGCAGCAGCCAGGGAGTCACCCCAGCCGCTCTCGAGCCTGGGCTGCGAGCAGCAGACGCCTGGGACGCCCAGCACATCCTCAGCACGGCTGGGCTGGGCATACCTGTGTGTGCGTGTGCATGCATGTGGGGGGGTGGCAGCCACCTGGGGACATCTCCAAACTGCAGATACCCCTGGTTACCCTGCCCCACGGGCCCCCCAAGAACCGATGCTGCCGAGGGGGCCCCAGGGCAGATGGCTCTCCGCGTGGGGGATGTGGCCGCCACGGCAGCTGCACCCCCAGGCTCTCAGCTGAGCTCGCCCTGCCTCGTAACTGGCTCAGTTCTCCCAGAGCCCCGGGCCTCAAGCATTGGTATTCTGCCCATTTCAAGGAGCGAGACATTAACCACGTTGGGGGGAGGGGGGGTGCCACATCTTTACGTGTCGATGGCAGGAAGGTCCTGACGAGACACAAGGGAGTTACAAGAGGCGCCGCTGAGCGGATGCTGCGGCCACAGGGACTCAAGGGCTCGCGGAGACAGAGCGCATGGGCGACCCCAGGCTGCGCGGCGCGTGGGGTATGCTCTCTTTGCTGCGGGGTACAGAGTTTTCTCATTAGATGCCTGTTTGGCAAATCTTTCAGGGCAAAAACATCCAGAGAAGGAAGGTTTCTAGCGGGCCCATTTCAGAGTGACACGACGACTAAGGAGGTGAAGGAACGAACAAGGTTAACGACGACCAAGCAGCGAACCCCGGCTCACTACAAGTCAGGGGACACCCCCGGATGAGAGCGGCCGCACACTGACCTGAGGTCCAGGACTTGGCCGGCCAGGACGCCGGGCTGGGTGGACTTGCCCTCGGGCAGGTCGTACAGGAAAAGCCTGCAGTCACAGACCACCGCGAAGGCTCGCTGCCACCCCTTCTTCACCCCGCTTGGCTTGGGGATCTGCAGATCAAAGTGACCGTGTCCGCCAGGGCGCCGGCCACACGCAGTGGAGGGGCAGGCCCGGGAGACTTCTTAGAGGCGGCTGCCGTGCTGGGGTCCTCCCCTGCTGCTCTCGGCCGGCCCAGGCTGGTAGCAGAGCTGTGTCTGGGCCCAGCAAAGCTCAGGACGCCGCTGGGGAGAGGCCCCCCATGACCAAAGGGGTTGCAGGAGACAAGGTGGGTGACTCAGCGGACAGGCAAGTTCACAGCAGACGTGGAGTGTCATAGAATGCTGGGCCTGGCACAGCGCCTTCAAATGGCACTGGGCTTAAAGCCCATCAGCCCAGGAGGTGGGACGAGAGGCCTCGGATGAGTCTTTCTGCGGGGTCCTGAGGACCTCAGGAGGGCAGGGCACCCGGAACCGGCACATGGGGCAAAGGGAAGGATTTCCAGCGCAGCCGGGTATGGCTGTGGTCAGCAGGCTGGCTGCCCGCCTGAGCAGGGCCGTGGGTCACGTCCTACCTTCACGTAGCCCTTGTAGGCTGTTCCTATGCCTCTTTGCACGTCCACACCCAGAGGCCGCTTGGACTGCTCGGGCGGGATGGGGCACACCTGGGGGGCGCGGTCTCTGCAGGACACGTGGCAGGCGAACGAGCACACTGCAAAAGCACAGGCCATGCCTGAGACCTGCACCCCCGAAGCAGTGGTCACGGGGGACGTGTGCGCACCCCCAAAGGGAACGGTTCCCACAGACACTCGGGGACGTGGGTGTCGAGTAACGTCTCCACACACTCCCGCACCAGCCTGGGGCAGGCACACAACTCGGAGCCATAAAGGGCTAGTGACGACAGACCCGGGAGAACAGACACACAGGGCGGCGCTTCTCTCCAGACGAGTTGGTAGTAAAATATTTTCAAGTTTTTACCCTGCTTTCCCTTACTTCGGAGAACAGACGTGGATGTTACGTTTTACAACAAACAGGGGTGAGCAGGTGCCCTGGCCGCCCCAGAGCAGCACACTGTCCGTGGCAGCAGCACTTCAACCTTGGCTGGGCCCGGCTCAGCCAGCGGGGGAGCCTGTGGGGCCCCCTCCTGGTGGGGCCGCCCCGGGCTCCAGGCCTTCACCACACCCACCCCCGGGCCCTCGAAGCGGGCGAGGGGGCACACTCACCGTCGCAGGCGTAGCCCTGGCGGATCAGGCCCACCATCAGGGAGGTGCAGTGGCTGCACTGCGTGGGGCTGGAGAAGGACTTGATGCTCAGCTGGTGCGCCTTTGGCTGCAGGAAGGATGTCCAGGGTGAGACAGGAGGTGGGGGTGGGCCACCTGCTCGTGAGCAAACGTTTCAACCTCCCGGGCGCCACCTCGAGAGGCTGAGTCGCGTGCTTTCACCACGAGGTACGCCGTTCCCAGGGGCGCCATCCATGGAGAGGCTGACGCAGAGAACAAGTCCACATGCGCCTCCCACAGAGAGCACCCTCGCTGCCCACACTAGCAAGGCTGGCGGGCCGCAGAGACACCGCTGATAACACACTGGCGCGAGGCCCTCGCCTGCAGGGGCTCCAGGGCTGGCCTGGGCCACGGTTTGGTGTGCACAGCCCCCCACAGCAGCTCATTCCTCCCAGGAAGAGCCTGGAAAGACCCAATACTCATCGGGAGAGCGGACAGGGGACACCACGGATGATGAGTGAGACCCACAGCGCTGATGAAGCTCAGGCAGCAAAGAGGAGCAATCAGTTCCCTTCAGGCCACAGAAGATGTAGACCATTTGCCAGAACAAGGGCTTGACCAGCACAAAACCCAGAGCCTGGCCTGCTCTCTGCCTCCCTGAGAGCTGCAAGCCCAAAGCCTGGCTGTTGGCTAGTCTCAAATGAAACCAAGCGCCCTGTCTCTAGCAGGCACGGCTGTCTGCGGCTGAAGCCTTAAGAGAGGCCATGCCTACATTAAAGAAGAAAAGCACCCAGCACATGAGGAGGCCAGACGCCTGCTGGGCTGGGAACCTGGGACCACCTCACACCCTGAACGTCGGGCTCAGCTCTCCACGACACAGTGACGAGCAACACAAGTCAGGAAGTGGCACGCTGAGCAGCTTTCCATTTATGTGGAGGGAAAACTGCCTCCCATAAACCACATGGTTCTCTAGGGCTCCAAGTGCAGCCAGATACACGGGGATACATGTGAAGCAGGGACTGAACAGACACGGAGTGGCACGTAACCGGGGAAGGAAACACGGTCTGGGGAGCGAGGGAAGAGGACCAGGGAGACCAGACTCTGAGATTTTCCAATTAAAATGCGTTCATGTGTCACTGGTTTAATTAAGAAAACACAGGGTCCTGACCCTTTATGGCTCAACACGCTACTCAGAACAAAACATTACTGTGTAAATGAAAATATTAAGTTCGGCTTGTTTACACAGAAGTTGCCTAAAAGCAAGAAACCCCTGCCTCCCCCCAGGGAAGAGCAAGGCCCCTACCTTTGGTCCTGTCAGAGTGAGGGTCTGTGCGGTGGGCAGCGGTGTGGTGGGCAGCCTCTGAGGGGCCCGGGCCATGTCCTGGGGACAAGCAGGGACAGGTAAGCAGAGTCCAGCTCAGCACGCCCCTCACTCAGCACACTGATTAGCAGGAACGGTTCTGCGGTCTTGATATACTGCGCTATCGGGACAGTCGTGGAGCCACCCTGGGCAGGCTGAGGCCCCGACAGGAATTCTCAAATGAGCCAGCCTCAGAGGGACAAGCTGTCAGGGTAGTGTCTGCGAGAGTCCACAAGGCACGCAGACACGGGGCGGGGGGTGGGGGGTGGGCAGATCCCGCCTCTCCGGGGTTGATGGGCTGATGCTCACCTCCTGCGGCTCTGCGCCTGTGGTCACAGAAACCGCTAAGGACACCTCTGGCTTTGGAGCTTGTGTTTCTTGCTCACTAGTGGAGCTGGTCTGAAAACAAAGGCAGAGAAACACTGTGGGGATAAGGGAAGTCAGAGGCTAACTGCACATTTTTCATTTAAAAAGTGCGTTTCACTGGCGGCCTGGGGTCCCAGTTCAGATTCAGTCCTGCAATGTCCCACCATGGACCCCACCTCACTCACAACTGTCTTGCCTTCCCGAGACCACTGCCCTCAGCGTCCTGGGGTGGGGGGTGACCGTGAGGCAGGGTTACCACCAAGGCCTCACCCTCCAACCGCAGCCTGGCCCGCCCGCCCTCTGAGCTCACAGGCCGTGACCCACTCTACACCCGGGAGTCCTAAGTGGAAGTGGCCATGTGCTCCAGAACCTCATTTCTGGGACCGAAAATAAATTCTAACATCAAAAAGGGCTGTGGACCTATGACCAGAAGGAGGAATTTCCCTCTAAGTTCCATGACACAGGGAAGCAATGCTTGGTTCTAAGAATTCAAGACTCTCAAATTACTTTCACAAGCTGAAGCTATAGCAGCATTTTAAAACCACCTACAGATGACCTCAGGACTGCTCCCGACTCGAACGTTCCCTCGTCACCAGCAACTATGTTTTACGAACGCACACAATTTATATAGCCTCATCAACAGGTGACCCAGAGTGACTGGGCAGGTAGTTCCACACCGAAATCCCATCAAACCACATCCAAGAAGCATTTTCCAATGGCTTGAATGAGTCAGGCTGCTGCCCAAGGAGCCAAATTCACCCGAGAAGGCAGGGTGCACACAGAAACACATGCATGACTACGTAATGCAATGTGTGAATCTGTAAGCAAACTCGTAAGGGAAAGGCCAGATCAACCAGCCACAAATACAAGCAACTTTCCCCCATAAACGAGGTATACAAATGAGTTAGAGCTGCATTTTTAGCTAAACAAAGGGCAAAAGAACATTTCGTAATTTAACTGTAGCTGAGGAACAGCCTCCCTAGTTTCATTTAGCTAGACAACTAATCAAAAGGATGCAGATGGATGGGGTGGGGTCCGCCCTTGGAGGCGCTGAGGGCGGCCCGACGCTGGCAGTGACTGACTTCTTTCCAAGAGGCTGGCAGAGAGGCCGTGTGTGAGGAGACAGAGCCCTCGGCTGTGACGGACGAGGAGCGAAAACCGTCACCGCACCCGATGAAGCCTCCAGGAGAAGCTGCTGGTTCAGTGCTGCGGCCAGCACTTTAGTGTAAACTACAGCTTCACATGCGGAAAGCAGACCAGGAGCTTCTATCAGAAGATTCTCAGGCCTGCAGACCCTCCTAACACATCTGACTCTGACCAAGGAGTTCTCGTTTTCATCAGTAACTGTTCTTCCTAGCTAAGTCACGGGGTAGTGAGGGATGAAAATTAAACGTGAAAAACGGCAGGAGTGCTGGTTACAGGGGACGGGGTCTAGGGATCATGCACAGCCTGCTCCTCTGGGCACCCCTGGGGACAAAGGGACATGCTAGAAACCACCTGGCCCAGGGACTGCTACCATCCACCAGTTCTAGAGAAAAGCCACTGCCTTCTGGCCACCCCATCCTGTCGACGACCCGAGTCTCAGCCTCTCGGGAGTCTGTCTGGCTCTGCGGCGCTGGGAGGAGGCACGGGGCTGACCAGCAGCGGGTGTCTGGAAGAGCCGCCAACGTGAACAGTTACATGTATTTGCTTCTTAAAAACTGAGGACTTAAGGGAAAAGGCGGTATCACAGATTCAACAAAAACCCCTTGACAGGTGCAGGTAAATAGGTGGGTGCCCAGAACACTGTGAGCGACACAGCTCTGCTTGGGTTTTGTAACAACTGGTCTAGGCTAGGATCACAGTGGTCCGCCAATCCGAGGATGACCACTGGTGCCTCCTGAGTCCCTCTGGGGCAGGTCCGCAGACACCACGTCCACCTGAGGGCCAAGAAGCTTAGCATCCCCAGTGCTGAGCCAAGTGGCCTCCACTCGCGGGAACACACCATCTCCGGCACAGAGCACGTCAAAACGTCCAACCCATGTCTGATCAAGAGGAAGAGTGGAGGACAATCTATAAGACAACCGGTCTGGACACTACAAAAATATCAGGGTTATAAAAGCGGGGGGTGGTGGGGGTGCGAGTTCAGATGGAAGGGGACCAGAGAGGCGCTGGCTCCCAGGCAGAGGGGCGGCAGCTGTGCTCAGTGGCCTCAGGAAGGAAGCACCGGAGTTTGGTGTCCAAGAGTCATGATGCCTGCAACTCACGCTCAAAAAGCGCCATGTGTACACACAGGGAGAGCAATGGGCAGAATGCCAGGTGAGAGGCACGTGTATGTTCACTGTGTTACTTTCAGTCTTCCTGCAAGTTTAAAGTTTTCTGGTAAAACGCAAACAAAAGCAATGACAAACACACCAGAGGTCCCGTTAGTGAGACTTGCCATCACTATGTTCACTGGCTTGTCTCAGGGTGGCCAGGAAGGGTCCACCCTGCAGTTTGGAGGAAGATGGACCGACTGCCCCACCTCCCAACGGGTGCCGTGAAGAGCCTCAGAGGCCGAGGAGGATGGGCCAACTGCTCCCGGGAGCTGCTTCCTGCGCCACGGGGGCTCTGGCGGCCTCCGGTTCGGTCACCCCCGAGTGGAGGCGCTGAGCTGATTCACCAGGACCTCAATAGGGGGCCCGGAGCCGGGCTGTTCTTCCCTACCACTCACTCCATCCATCGGCGAGTCCACACAGAAGCCACTGTAAGGGTAACATGACTGGCTGCAGGGGGAGAATGTGTGTTTTAAAAACTGCCTGAAACACTCGCTACCCAGGCAGGGGCTGGCGGGGGTCTTCCCTGAAGGTGCCGAGCACTTCCTTCACCCCATGTGATTTGAGGAAGTGGGAACACTTCTCCAGGTTCACTTCAGGCACCTTAACCGTCTCAAATCTCACACATTCAGCATCCCTGTTCAACAGCTGAGATAACTGTCACATGTTAACTTACTGGTATGTTTGTGGTCACAAGTAGCCAAACCATATTAAACTATCAATATTTCTAATTTATCATAAATTCATTTGTCACTTAAAAAAATACTTACTCTAAATGTCAGATCATGTGCAAGAGGTGCAGTGTTGAAATACTCAAAGATAGAATCCTGAAAATCTGGAAGTTTGAGTCCTATAAGAATAAAATGAGACTTGTCAAGGTACAAAATTTAAGACTGTTTCTAAAGTTTTATGAGAAGACTCAGTATTATCAAGATAGCAATTCTCTGTAAGTGAACTGATAAATCTGACGCGATTACAGTAAAAATACCATTAGACTTGCCCCAGAGCTGGACATCTGGAGTAACCAAGGAAGAGTACCTGGGAAGTCTCTAAAAACGAGGGGGTGGGAGGGAGGAGACCTACCAAATACTAACGCAGATTCACTGAAGCACATGTTCTAATTAGAAGCATGGGTCCTGCCCATGGACAGTGAACAAGGTAGAAACCCAGAAACAGCCCCCAGCCCCCACGACAACTCATCTCATCTGTGGTGAGACTGACATCTGAAGTCAGTACCGAGAGTAACTTTTTAATAACTGGCATCAGACAACTAACAAGTCTCAGAAAAAAGGCAGAATGGGTCCTCCTCAAACTGTATGTCACAGTAACTTTCCAGTGGATCAGTAATCTAAATTTTAAAAATGAAGCCTTAGAAGTATCTGAAGAAAACATGGGTGAATTACTTGAACAACTGGGGATTTGGGGAATATTTCCCTATGACTTAAAAAAAGGGAAAAAACGAACAAATCTGACACACAAAAATTAAAAGAATAAAACAAAATGAAAACAGTAACCAAAAAAACACCTAATGCTTGGCAAAAAAAAAAAAAAAATTAGGGGGCCTCCCTGATGGCTCAGTGGTAAAAATCTGCCTGCCAATGCAAGAGGCACGGGTGTGATCCCTGATCCAAGAAGATCTCACTGGTTGAGGGGCAATCAAGTCTGTGTGCCGCGACTACCGAGCTCTGTGCTCTAGAGCCCAGGGACCGCAACAAGTGAAGCCCACAGGCCCAAGAGCCCATGCTCAGCAGCAAGAGAAGCCACAGCAACGGGAAGCCCATACGCAGCAATGAAGACCCAGCACAGCCAAGAATAGAAAAAATTAAAACAAAAAAAGCAAAGTAAAAAGACAAAAAGACAAACTAGGAGAAATATTTGCAACTTTTGTCAAACAAGACTCTAGTCCTCAATATATAAACAGCTTCTAAGAATTAAAAAAAGGCCACAATCTGAACTTTTAAAAATGGGTAGAAAATACATATCTATGAGCCACAGAGTGAGGCACAAATCGCCCTCAAACACATGAAGAGAGGTGCAACCTCGCTTGTATGGAATGTGAAGGTGGCGCCACATCTCACCCACTCCGAGCGAGGTCGTCCCTGGTGGGCAAGGCTGCAGGGCAGGGACCCTCGCCTGCCCGGTGCCGGGGACACAAATCCGCCGCAGAACCCAGACCTGGCACGGCTGAGCCTGAGTGTGCACATGCTCACCCTCCACCAGCAGCCCCGCAGCAAATGCCACATACATGCAGCACGCCCCGAGACACGGGACCGGAGCAGCAGGATGCCCAGCAGGCGCTGTGCCGAGCCGGCTGCACGAAGGACCTGGGCCAGGCAAGGGCCTGGGCCAGGCAAAGGCCTCTGTGAGGCCTAATGATACAGACACAGGTACCTGCTTTATATGTTCACGATGGAACAAAGGAAGAATACACGGAAAACTGTGGCTACCTTTTTGGGAAGGCATCTTTGGACATACCCTATTTCAGAATTTGGGCTTTGGGATTAGGGTAAGTGCTTTCCTTACAGAACTAAAAACCATTAAAATTAAAATAAGTTAAATCTAAAATAAAACCATTTCATTAAAAAAGCTTTATATGTAAACAATTCAGAAGCTTATGATCCTAATTTACCAGTATCTGCTCTAAACTTTTCTTCCATCTTCTTCTTCAAAATTTCCATTTCTTCTAGTAGTTCTCTGTTTTTGGCTTCAGAATCCTTTAGTTTGCTAAAATACAAAATAAAAGGCTTTAAGTGCCCTGAACTCAGGTCATCTCTGTGCTGGCTCAGAGTGTCGAGGTAGGTAGTAGGGTGTATCTGTGGGTGTGGGTATGGGTGATTTATCCCAGATGTCTGGGAAAGCAGCCGGGTGTGTGTGTCTGTGTGTATCTGTGTGTGTTTGGCTGGGGGGGGGGGGATTGGGGGTTTATCCCAGGTGTCTGGGAAAGCACCTGGGTGTGTGTGTGTGTATGTGTTTAAGTGCTGGGGTGGGGGGTGGTCAGGGTCGGTGTTTATCCCAGGGTCTGGGAAAGCACCCAGACCCACTAGAGAGACACTCAGGCCCACTCTCGGCATCAGCTGCCGCTCACTGCATTATGGATGATACATGATCTTCACTTTAAAGTCACAGTTTACAGAGTATCTCACGAGGCCTAGTGGAGTCCCTGACGGTCCCCATCTGTTTCTAAATGCGTCCTCTGAGGACATGCGGCTCAGTCACTCAGCTGTCAGAGCCCTAAGTGTCTTCCCCAAAAACAGCGTGACAGCGGGCTGCACCAAAGGGCCACACCACTGCCCGAGCAGCGGGGCCTCTGCTCCCAGCACTTCGAGGAGGGGCCAGAGCCAGGCCCCAGTGGACCCTGGCGGGGAGGCGAGTGGCACAGCCCTTGCTCAGAGCCCTGTGCTGACCATGGTGACGCCAGGAGAACCGGCTCACCGCCACCCCTCATCCCCCCCGCATGAAGAGGGGGGTGGTACACGCGCTTGCCTCTCAGGGATGCTGGAAGGGTCATGTGCTTTCATAGAATAACGGTCTCACTGCAGCTCCAAGCACAGAGGCAGTGTGTTTAAATAGCAGCTGTTACCATGATCAGTTTTTCAGCCCCTAACTGACTGTTAGTGTCACTGTCCTGTTAGTGACACCAGCTCTTCCAGGTCTCCGCCCGCACCCCCATGAAGACGTGTCAGAGCGTAGCCACCCACATGGACAGGTCCACCGCAGGCAAGGCGGCCCGGCTTTCCTAATGCTGCAGCTCATTACAGATCCTGAGGGAAGAAAAGAGAACCCGTAGACGGTGGGCTCTCATCAAACGTTTGCTGAATCCACTGCCTTGTCAGTGTTTTCTATGACTGATTGAAGGTGGGGGAAAAATTCTGAATATTTTAGTGTGTTGAGTTTAGCTTTTAAAGAAAAAAGCTAAGCTGAAGAAGTGGACAGGCCTGAGGTAGACAGGAAGGCCAGAGAGGTGTCCACGGACATGTGGGTCCTGTCACCCAGCTTAGGGCAGCAAGCACCCCGTTCACACTCAGAAGAGACACAGACGCTTCAGAACTGCAGACTCACACACGCCCATTCTGTCCTGAAAACCCTGAACATGCACATCCGTGCCCCAGGCCTGAGCACCAAGCGTCAAAAACAGCGCTCTGCTCGTCCCAACAGCCCCGGGTTGGCAGGCACCTTTCAAAGGAGAGGTTCATGTCCTTGACCTTCCTCAGCTCCTCCTGGACGAGCTGCTTGGCCCGGATCTCCGCCTCCAGGGCCGACTGCAGTTCCAGCCGTGCAGACATGTCCAGCTTTTGACTGCGGCGAACTTTCCAGAGGGGGTCCTGCAGAGGTGGTTTCAGATGTTAAAACACATTCTGAACCAACTCACTCCTTGAACAACATAAACACTAACAGGTAATTTATCTTCACTGAATCTTAAGACTTTATTATGTTTAAATATTAACTCTCGGATGTTGTCCATGGGACCCAATTTTAGTTTTGGTATTTTGTGACTTCTTTCTTAGAGGTCTTCTAAAGAATAAAATTTACTTTCTTAAAAATTAAACTGACCTGACAGGGTAATTTCTCTACATGGCTCCACTACACTCTTTTACCAAGTTAAGCTATATTCTAGGGTCCCAGTTACTCTTATTTTTGTACATCTTGAAACACTGTGCCATGTTATCATCTTAGTAGTTACATCATTAAAAGACTAAAATAATAAGAGAAAGGAAGAGTGATGGGATGAACTGAAGGATGAAGCTACAGTGAAATAAACTAGTTGAGGACAGCATTCTTTCTTATTGAGATGCCAGATGCATTTCACCGACTTTCAAGAGTATAACAGAAATCTGGAGAGACTGTCTTGGTAGACTTTTATTTAAGTTTTCATTGAAAACAGCTAAGAATTTTTCATTTTTCCTATGTAGGAGGAAAGAGGAGAAAGCTGAGTGAGGGAGACAGCCAGGAGACGGCGGGGGTGGGGGGCAGGGTGAGGAGGAGCAGAGCGGGGTGCCACCGAGTGGTTACAGAGGGACCAGCCACGAGGAGGCTCAGGTGACCAGACCCGCGAGAAAGTAGGTAACACACTTTTAAGGATGGAGCGGCGAGCGACCAAGAGGAGATACCCCACGTCCAAGGTCAGAGAAACCCCAGTAAGATGGCAGGGGGCTGAGAGAGGGCATGAGAGGGCAGAGAGACAGAAACCACAATCACAGAAAACTAACCAATCTGATCACATGGACCACAGCCTTGTCTAACTCAATGAAACCATGAGCCATGCCGTGCAGGGCCACCCAAGATGGACGGGCCATGGTGGAGCATTCTGACAGAACGTGGTCCACTGGGGAAGGGAACGGCAAACCACTTCAGCATCCTTGCCTTCAGAACCCCATGAACAGTATGAAAAGGCAGAAAGATAGGACACTGGAAGATGAACTCCCCAGTCGGTAGGTGCCCAATATGCTACTGGAGAAGAGTGGAGAAATAACTCCAGAGAGAATGAAGAGATGGAGCCAAAGCAAAAACAACACCCAGCTGTGGATGTGACTGGTGATGGAAGTAAAGTCTGATGCTATAAAGAGCAATATTGCATAGGAACCTGGAATGTTACGTCCATGAATGAAGGTAAATCAGAAGTGGTCAAACAGGAGATGGCGTGAATGTCGACATTTTAGGAATCAGCGAACTAAAATGGACTGAAATGGGTGAATTTAATTCAGATGACCATGGTGTCTACTACTGCAAGAATCCCTTAGAAGAAATGGAGTAACCATCATAGTCAACAAAAGACTCCAAAATGCAGTACTTAGATGCAATCTCAAAAGACAGAATGATCTCTGTTTGTTTCCAAGGCAAACCATTCAGTATCACAGTAATCCAAGTCTATGCCCCGACCAGTAATGCTAAACAAGCAGAAGTTGAATGGTTCTATGAAGACCTACAAGACCTTTTAGAACTAACACCCAAAAAAGATATCCTTTTCATTATAGGGGACTGGAATGGAAAAGTAGGAAGTCAAGAAACACCTGGAGTAACAGGCAATTTGGCCTTGGAGTATGGAATGAAGCAGGGCAAAGGCTCATAAGAGTCTTGCCAAGAGAACACACTGGTCATAGCAAACACCCTCTTCCAACAACACAAGAGAAGACTTTGCACATGGACATCACCAGATGGTCAACACCAAAATCAGATTGATAATATTCTTTGCAGCCAAAGATGGAGAAGCTCTATACAGTCAGCAAAAACAAGACTGGGAGCTGACTGTGGCTCAGATCATGAACTCCTTATTGCCAAATTCAGACTTAAAACTGAAGAAAGTAGGGAAAACCACTAGACCATTCAGGTAATACCTAAATCAAACCATTTACGATTATACAGCGGAAGTGGGAAATAGATTTAAGGAACCAGATCTGATAGAGTGCCCGATGAACTATGGATGAAGGTTCATGACATTGTACAGGAGACAGGGATCAAGACCACCCCCAAGAAAAAGAAATGCAAAAAAGCGAAATGGCTGTCTGAGGAGGCCTTAAAAATAGCCGTGAAAAGAAGAGAAGTGAAAAACAAAAGAGAAAAAGAAAGATGTACTCATCTGAATGCAGAGTTCCAAAGAATAGCAAGGAGAGATGAGAAAGCCGTCCTCAATGATCAGTGCAAAGAAATAGAGGAAAACAATAGAATAGGAAAGATTAGAGATCTCAAGAACATCAGAGACAGCAAGGGAACATTTCATGCAAAGATGGGCTCAATAAAGGACAGAAATGGTATGGACCTAACAGAAGCAGAAGACATTAAGAAGAGGTGGCAAGAATACACAGAAGAACTGTACAAAAAAAGATCTTCACGACCCAGATAATCATGATGGTGTGATCACTCAGCCTAGAGCCAGACATCCTGGAGTGTGAAGTCAAGTGGGCCTTAGGAAGCATCACTACAAACAAAGCTAGTGGACGTGATCGAATTCCAGTTGAGCTATTTCAAATCCTAAAAAGATGATACTGTGAAAGTGCTGTACTCAATATGTCAGCACATTTGGAAAACTCAGCAGTGGCCGCAGGACTGGAAAAGGTCAGTTTTTATTCCAATCCCAAAGAAAGTCAATGCCAAAGAATGTTCAAACCACTGCACAACTGCACTCATCTCACACGCTAGTAAAGTAATGCTCAAAATTCTCCAAGCCAGGCTTCAACAGTATGTGAACCGTGAACTTCCAGATGTTCAAGCTGGTTTTAGAAAAGGCAAAGGAACCAGAGACCAAATTGCCAACATCCGCTTAATCACCGAAAAAGTAAGAGAATTCCAGAAAAAACATTTATTTCTGCTTTATTGACTATGCCAAAGCCTTTAACTGTGTGGATCACAACAAACTGTGAGAAATTCAAGAGATGGGAATACCAGACCACCTGACCTGCCTCTTGAGAAACCTGTATGCAGGTCAGGAAGCAACAGTTAGAACTGGTCATAGAACAACAGACTGGTTTCAAATAGCAAAAGGAGTATGTCAAGGCTGTATACTGTCACCCGGCTTATTTAAATTCTATGCAGAGTACATCATGAGAAATGCTGGGCTGGATGAAGCACAAGTTGGAATCAAGACTGCCAAGAGAAATATCAATAACGTCAGATATGCAGATGACACCACCCTTATGGCAGAAAGCAAAGAAGAACTAAAGAGCCTCTTGATGCAAGTAAAAGAGGAGAGTGAAAAAGTTGGCTTAAAGCTCAACATTCAGAAAACTAAGATCATGGCATCTGGTCCTATCACTTCATGGGAAATAGATAGGGAAACAGTGGCACCCTTTACTTTTTTGGGCTCCAAAATCACTGCAGATGGTGACTGCAGCCACGAAATTAAAAGATGCTGACTCCTCTGAAGGAAAGTTATGACCAACCTAGACAGCATATTAAAAAGCAGGGGATTACTTAGCCAACAAAGGTCCATCTAGTCAAGGCTATGGTTTTTCCAGTGGTCATGTATGGATGTAGGGGTTGGACTATAAAGCTGAGCACCGAAGAATTGATGTTTTTGAACTGTGGTGTTGGAGAAGACTCTTGAGAGTCCCTTGGACTGCAAGGAGATCAAACCAGTCCATCCTAAAGGAGATCAGTCCTGGGTGTTCATTGGAAGGACTGATGCTGAAGCTGAAACTCCAATACTCTGGCCACCTGATGGGAAGAACTGACTCCTTGGAAAAGACCCTGATGCTGGGAAAGATCGAAGGCAGGAGGAGAAGGGGATGAGAGAGGATGAGATGGTTGGATGGTATCACCGACTCAATGGACATGAGTCTGGGTAGACTCCAGGAGTTGGTGATGGACAGGGAGGCCTGGCGTGCTGCAGCCCATGGGGTTGCAGAGTCGACACAACTGAGCGACTGAACTGAACTGAAGAATGAAAGGAAGTATTTTCTCATCAAGTGAGTCCTTAGACACAAAGAACTGTCCATACAATATTTTGCAACAAGAATCTCAACAATTCCATTTTGCTATAAGCTATGATAATATTCTTTCATCTTTTATGAAGTTTGTGCACAAAATGTATATAAATGAAGTTTTCTAAGTACCAGTGAATTTGTAAACCCAATGGGAAGAAAAAAGTAGAAATGAAGAACATAAATTGCTTACTCTAATTGGTGTTTATAAACATAAATATATTTTCCAATCACAAAGAACACAGTTGTTTTTTTTCCTTCAATAAGATTATGAACCATCAATGTTTTCCAAAGTATTGTGTTTTGATGATGGAAGCATAAGAAGAGTGAGAGGTGAGGATGTGCTGGAACCCGTCCGGGATGGACTCCCGAGGTTCCGAGTCTACAGGCCGGGTGTGCTGCGGGTTCTGTGTGCTGGGACAGGGGGCTCAGTCTCCCTGGCCCCCGCCTCAAATCAGGAGAACACGGAATAAAACTGTGGGTCCACAAAGCTTAATTCTAGCTGGAATTCTAATGAAGCTGTTCCTCTTTCCCTGCACTCTTACTCTGCGATTCTCACAAGATAAGTCACACGTGCATGTTTTAACCAGGGGGACTGAGGAGGAGAGAGGGACCAGCACCACCAGCCTGGTACTGGCCACACTCTGGGCTCGCAGAGTCACACAGGCCACCGGACAACGGATCATCACACTAACTAAGCGCCCTCTCCAAGGGCGGAGTCCCGTCCTAACTTCAGCCTGCTAACTCAACAGGGATTCGCTAAACAAGTGTATGGTGGCGAAGCAATGTGATCCCCTGACAACTGACAAGGTGCTGGCTGCAGGTGGTAAAAAATCCACCTGCCAATGCAGGGGACATGGCTTTGACCCCTGGTCTGGGAAGACCCCATCTGTTGCAGAGTGGCTAAGCCCGTGCCCCACGGGAGACCCGCCACAACTAGAAGCCACGCACCACAACGAGACAGCAGCCTGCACCTCGACAAAGACCCCACACAACCATCAATTATTAAAGCCACACAGCAACACAAATGCGGCTTCCAGACCCAGACCTACCAGTGTTCTCGACCCCAGACTGGAGCTCCGCAGCGTCTCGAGCTCTTCGGTCATCTTAGAGGCCAGGGCCTGCAGGTAGCCCCGGGCGTCCTTCTCATCGCTGACCCTAGAGGGGAAAGGGCCGTTCTGTGAGCGAGCACTGCCTGCTGTCCCTCCTCAAGACACGGAGGCTCAGCACCATGCCACCCCAAGCACCGTGACCACCGACTCCTGGTCAGGACAGTCCCAGCTCACTCTCCGGGCTCCCGGGCTTCTGGAAGCTCTGCTCCGGCTCTGCAAGCAGGGGCCAGCCCAACCCACACCATGTGGGTGTGCTGCCTCCCACCTGCAGTCCCATCTCACTATCACTGGACCGAACTGCAGCCCCCAGACATTACCGATTTGGGGGAGACCGAGGTGAGCTGGGTACAGAGCCACAGAGGAGCAGCGTGAGGTGTGGAGGCAGGGGTGGCGGCTGGGGAGCCGTGATGGGGCGTGGGCACGTACCACTGGATGATTTCCGCGATCTGTGCCTCCCAGTGGGCGACCGACTCCTTCTTGGCTGCCAGATCTTGCAGCTCGTCCTCCAGCTGCCTATTCTGAGCCGTGAGCTTATCCACAAAGGAGCACAGCTGGAGAGAAATGGTCAGGACACACGACTCATTACTCGTTTACACGTGACGTCAGCACCGCAAACTGCAGGCTCTTTCGAAGGGTCTTCACATTTTCTTTCCCCATCATGAGGGTTTGCCAACCTAACTTCCAATGTGGGGTTCCTGGCCATAGGTAACTTAAGCCCCGTTTCAATACAAATGTGAGTGTCAAAGTGATCAGAGCTAGTGGTTTTAGGTAATCAGCAGCTTGTAACTAGATGAAAACATCCCCCTTTAAAGAGCAAACATATTCCATCATTTAGAAATAAAACACCCAACTTCTAAGACTCAAGAGTGAAAAGAATGACAGCTTCCAGAGAGCGACAGCTCAGACCCCTTCAAGCACCTTCTCGTTCTCGGCAGTTAACTTCTTGTTCTCCTCAAACAGCATCGCCCTCTCCCGCTCATACTTGTCCCTGATGGTGCCCACGGCCTCCTCCATTTCGCTGTGCCTGAGGACGCAAACAGGCGTCAAGGGCCCCGCGGGCGAGCGCTCCCACCTCCCCCGAGCCCAGCCCGGCCCCGCCCTGCTCTGCCCCGGCCCCGCCCCGGCCCCGCGTGCGCACTCACCGCTCTCGCCTGGACTTCTCCAGCTTGTCCTTCAGCACCATCACCTCCTTCTGCAGGGCCAGCTGCTGGCTCTCGGAGTCGTGCACCTCCTTCTTCACATTCTTCACCTCCAGCACGTGGGAGGCCTCACGTCTCACCAGCTCCTCTTCATAGAACAGGACCTTCTTCTCGAGCTCAGACTTCATCTTGGAAATCTCCTGCTGATGCTCTAGGGCAGCGCCTGGCCCGCGGACCCCCTGCTTCATCTGAGAACAAAGGTTGGGGCAGATCACCTTCCTCTTCGAGGGCCCCACCTCACCCCGCCCTCAGCAGACAGTGGGCACTGATCCTTCCCACGGCTGCAGGGCAGGCTTTGTGGGGGGTGGGGGGCTTCTGCCCTGGAAAGGGCGAGTCCAGATCTGCCTGGGGCGCTGAGGCCCTGCGTCACAGTCTGCCGTGAATGGCCCTCAAGGTCTCCCTGTGCATCCCGCTAACAGGGTCACGCGGCCTCTGCGGTCATGGGCGGTGATGGGGGCACTGAGCTGTCAGGCTAGGAGGGTCTTGAGCGTGGGGGTGGGGGGCAGCTGAAGGAGGCTGGAGAGCAGGAGGGCGCCGCGGAGGCTGGAGGGAGGGGCTGGGTTATCCGAGAGCCAGGGGCAGCCATCAGCAGCCAGCAGAGACCCGACGGGCTCCGAGTCTGGAGTGACAAGCTGCCTGGAGAGGGCAGACTACAGAGGTGAAGAGAGGGACAGGGAGACGCGGTCACGGCGCCAAGTCCAGGCGAAGGGCCAGCTGTGAGGGAGAGGAGACCGCCGTCTCCACTTCACAGATGAGGAGACAGGCTCAGGAAGTGGAGGCCCGTCCCTGAGGTCTCCCAGCTAACAGAGAACGCCTACAGCCCTCCCCACCCCTCTGCGGACAACCAGCAGGACCTGGGCTGTGAGGAGCCCTTCCAGAATGACCTGCACTGAATTCACAGACCAAGACACAGAGAAAGCAAGAGGGGTTGGTGTACGAGGGCTGGCTCTAGGAGGTCAAGTGAAGGTTCTGGTTCTGAAAAGCGAAAAACTCCCTCGAGCTTCCACGCCGGGTTCCCGGGACTCCCACCCAGCGGCCGCCAAGGACCATGCCTGGCCCCGCTCCCTCAGTGGGGAGACTGGCGGCGCTACCTTGAGGGCCTCGAGCTCGCCCTCCACTTGCTTGGAGAATTTCTCGCTGTGCTCCCGTAGCTTGCGCTCCTTGGAGGCCTCGGCCACCGCGTCCTCCAGCTGCGCCTCCAGCTGCGGAGGGAGAAGAGAGCTGCTCACTGCCGCCCGCTGGGCCCACTGCGGCTGGCGCCCCCCCTCCCGGGGCGGGCACGTTCCAGGGAACCAAGCCTCCAGAAAGCTTCCTGATTCCTCACGCTCCCTCAGATTGCATCCTAAATTAACGGCTGAGAAAGGAATACACTTCCGAAATACACTTCCAGACTTAACTGGAATGGCTGGTTAGCTTAAATTCTAATTTAAACTGATAAACTGAAACTAAATTTCAAGAAAAAATACAAGTTTGTGAAAACAGGGACTTCTGATGCCTGCAGAACACAGCTTCATTGTCCAAATGGGAGATTCCAAACACACACAAGCGTGGAGAGTAATGAGGTCTGTGCATCATGACCCCGCCTCAAGCTGAGCGCCCCGGGCCCAGCTGCTTTGGCTGCAGGGCTACCCCCAGAACCGAAGGGCTGTGCCCAACCAGGGGTTCAGTGTAGAGAGCTGCAGTTGGCTGTGATTATTAACACAAATGTCCTGGGGTTGCAGAACCAGCTGTCTAAGAAGAAAACACAGGCATCTTGAAGCCAAAGGACTAAGAGCCCTGAACATGCATGGAACAGAGCAGGTACTTCCAGGTCCTCTTGGCAGCTTACTGAGGGAACCCCAACAGAAATTTACAGGAAGCCTTGCAGGAAATATGCTGCCTGTTAAGAGCAGAACATATGGAACCATCTAGGACAGCAGTTCTCAAAGTGGCGTCCTAAGACCCTTGAAGGTCTGCAACGCCTTCCTCCTCTAATTCCCTATCTTAGGAATTGGGTTTTCTTCATGTAAATTATACAGAAAAGGTTATCACTACAGACAACGAGAACGCATATGAGAACCTGGGTGCTTTTTACTAAATCAGACATTAAAGAAATGCACAAAAATGATCATGGCATCCAGTCCCATCACTTCATGGCAAATAGATGGGGAAACAATGGATACAGTGAGAGATTTTATTTTCTTGGGCTCTAAAATCACTGCAGATGGTGACTGCAGCCATGAAATTAAAGGATGCTTGTTCCCTGGAAAAAAAGCTATGACGAACCTAGACAGCACATTAAAAAGCAAGAGACATTCTTTTACCGACAAAGGTCTATCTAGTCAAAGCTATGGTTTTTCCAGTAGTCGTGTATAGATATGAGTTGGATCATAAAGAAGCCTGAGCACTGAAGAATTGATGCTTTTGAACTGTGGTGTTGGAGAAAACTATTGAGAGTCCCATGGACTGCAAGGAGATCCAACCAGTCAGTCCTAAAGGAGATCCGTCCTGAACATTCATTGGAAGGACTAATGCTGAAGCTGAAAGTCCAATACTTTGGCCACCTGATGGGAAGTACTGACTCCTTGGAAAAGACCCTGATGCTGGGAAAGAGTGAAGGCGAGAGAAGGGGCTGACAGAGGATGAGATGGTTGGATGGTATCACCGACTTGATGGAATGAGTTTGAGCAAGTTCTTGGAGTTGGTGATGGACAGGGAAGCCTGGCGTGCTGCAGTCCATGGGGTCGCAAAGAGTGAGGTACGACTGAGCGACTGAAATGAACCAAACTGAATCAGTCTGTGATTATGTTGAACATTTTTCAGTTTTAACTCCTAAGCTGTTAAACATTAAGGCCCATAACCACATACACAAAAGATCTCTGGGGCCTTGGTGACCTTCTGCGAGTCAGTCTCAGGACACTGCCCTGAGGTGAGCTGGGCTGAGACTGGCCCTCCACCCCTTCTAGCCTTCAGTTCTCGGAGGCCAGGCCACGTCACGTCACGGCGTGTTTCTATGGTACTTCTCGTGCACAAAGCCCTCTGCTTTACTTTAAAATTTTACTACTACAGGGACCTGTTTTAATAATTTCACAAATATGTATGAAGGGCTGAGAACCACAAGAGAAACACTTGGCAGAGCAACTTACTTGGCTTCACATGAAATTTAAGATCCATTTAACTTCCCAGTGATTTACGGGATGCAGCCTGAGCTCTCAAAGCCGCCTTATGGGGACCCTCCAGGTGCCCCACCAACACGGCCCTGACACCCCAAGATGCTACCTCCTTCCGGCCCTTGTCGGCCCTGCGGACGTCCTGCCGCAGCGCGTCGATCTTCTGCATGGCCGCCTCCACCTCCTCCTCCCGGTCCCGCAGCTGCCGCGACACCTTCTGCTTCTGGGAGCGCAGCTCGGCCATGCGCTCGTTGAGCTCCGAGAACTCCTGCAGGGCCAGCTTCCGCTGCTGGTGGGCGTCTTTTAGCTCCCGGGCCTGCGACTTCAACCGCTCGGAAGCCTCGATCAGTTGCTGAACACAGAGAATTACAGGCTGTTATGTTTGCCTAACAAGGACCGAAGGTGAGGAGCGTCACCTGTTGCTGTGGCGAGGCGCTGAAGTGACAGCAAATGCTGGTGAAAGGCTGCAGCCTCGGCCCCGAAAACTGAGCTCCCGGGAAGGCCCTCTGTCAGCCCCAGCACAGCTTGAAGGCCACCTGGGCCCAGGGAGCCCCCGTGAGGCACCCAGGCTTGTCTGCCGAGGGAGTCCCGACATCTCCCGTGTCATCACACGATCACAGAGGCAGATGAGGCTTGCAAGTCTCCGACACCCCCATGAACGCAACTGCATACTCTGCGAAACCACGCGCTTTCCCCACAGACGGGCCTGCCTACCTTGTGGAGGTCCTCCTTCTCCTGCCGCACTACGCGGTACTGCTTCTCCAGGCCCTTCAGCCGCTGCGCGGAGTCCTCGTGCTCCTGGCGGAGAGTCACCGTGTCCTCAAGCTGCCGCTCCAGCCTGCTGGAATCTGAGCAAAACAGGAAACAAGTCAGGTTCCCCTGCACACGCATGGCCACCGGCACACCTGACAGACCCAGCAGACTTGGCTCTGACGTGTGTCCACACGCTCTCCCTGGGGACGTGAGCCCAGTCCCGCCCTGGCTCCTGTGTAACGAGCACAGCTGGGTGGTGCAGGAGGGCTCCGGTGAGTAATGCTATCAATGGCAGCCTTTTCTCAGATCAGGGTGGTGGGTCCCAGAAGGAAGCAGAGAGACAGCCACTGACTCGGGTTTGATTTGAGATGAGTCAGGTATAGTACCGACCCACGTGTCAGGCTAAGGGCTGGGACTTATAGGTGCCTTGAGTCTTCTGGAAGTTTTGATAATTGGGAGCCACAGAATATGCACTCTGGTGACACCAGATCTAGCACTTTAACACTGAAGAGGAAACCCAGCCGTGGGTGAGAGCTCCAGAAAGAGAGGAGTTACGGCAGTTCTGTCTCAGAGTGACAAAGAGGAGAATTAACAGAGAAAAATGTAAATACTCAGAGAGGTCATAGATAAAGCATTGATTCTATAGACACAACTCAAACCAGTTTCTACAGTGTTAAAGTTAAGCACGTTAGAGAAATAATTTTAAATAAAGTGGCAAAACACCAGAACTCTTTACTAAAGTTTAACTTTCCCCACCCCTGCTTTCCCATCCAATGGAAAGGACTCCAAGAATGTTCTTTGCAGAAAGGAAGATCTGAGAATAGAGACTAAGCAGGGTGACCTTAGAACACTCACCTGCTATCTTATTCTTCAAGCGTTCGATCTCTTCGTTCAGCCTTTTGATCTCTTTGTCCCGGGCTGCGCCACCCAGGGCCCGGGCTGAGCCGTGGAGGGACTGGACAGTCTGTGTGGACTCTGGGGAGGAGATGTGTGTAAGCGTGGCGGGGGGAGGGGTGGGGGGGTGTCCCCCGAGCGGAGGCCCCGCCCTCTCACCCTGCAGCTTCCGGCTCAGCTCCAGCCTCTCCTGCTCCAGCCTCCGGATGCGCCTCTCGTAAGCCTCCACCTGCAGGCTGGCCTCCAGATCGCGCTGCACGCCCTCGTCTCTGGTCAGTGTGCTGGACTGAAGGATGCTCTTCAGAGAGCCCCGGTCAGAGAAGCAGCTGCAGATAAAGCAACAGCATGTTCTCACCCACCGAGACTTTACAGGGACTTCATCAGCGTTTAGAAACTTCCTGGGGTAAAAGATAAGCCTTTTCAAATTGGCAAACAAAATCAGCTGTGAAAAAGACTATTGTTTATGGAGCCAAAATTAGACAAGAGCCTTCCTTACTGCAAACCACTGGGTGACAATGGGCAGTGGAGAGGACTGGTCAGATAAAGCACCTCTGGAGGGCTGGGAAGTATAATTCCCTTTCTTTTTTTTATTGAAGTACAGTTGACTCTGGAGAAGGAAATGGCAACCCACTCCAGTACTCTTGCCTGGGAAATCCCATGGACAGAGCAGCCTGGTGGGCTACAGTTCGTGGGATTGCAGAAGTTGGACGTGACTCAGTGACTGAACAAACAACGTGGATTCACTTTGCTGTGATGACGCAGTGTAATCTCTAAGTCACCCCTGAAAGGAGAAGGCCTCCTGCAAGAGGACCTGGGCTGGCGGGGCTGTGGGCAGGGGTGCCCCGAGGCTCACCCCGGGGTGAGGGGTGAGGGTGTGCTGGCTCTGCCCTGGCCGTCCCCCGCAAACTGTCAACACCCGACATGGCTCCTTCAGGTCCAGCCCCTGGACCAGAGCCAAGGTCCTCAGCAGCCATCAGCGACTCACGACGCGCCTGCGCTCGAGCGCACTCTGATGCACAGATTCAGGCCAAGGAAGGTTTTCTCCATCAGAGCTGAACTTGGGGACAATCCACTTAGCTCCTCTTGCTTTTAACGTGATGACAATGTCAGGGGCGTTTCTGAGTTCCACACAGGGAGTGAGTGTGTGCACACGCATACACACACACAGAAGGGCAGTCAGGGGCGTTTCTGAGTTCTTCACAGGGAGTGCGTGTGCGCACACACACACACACACACTCCCTCTCTCTCTCTCTCACAGAGGCCCTGGCTGGTGTTTCTCAAAGGTGGCCCAAGGGTGCTGTGCCAGCCAGCACTGCCGGGGTCTGTTTCAGGAAGAGGTCCCTGGGTCAACCTGACAAACCTGGAGCCTCCCTGGGGGCCCAGGGCCCACAGGTGTGACGGGCACGCCGTGCTCCGAGTGCGGGGGAAGGGCCCACAGGTGTGATGGGCACGCCGTGCACCGAGTGCGGTGGGAGGGCCCACAGGTGTGACAGGCACGCCGTGCGCTGAGTGCGGTGGGAGGGCCCACAGGTGTGACAGGCACGCCGTACGCTGAGTGCGGTGGGAGGGCCCACAGGTGTGACAGGCACGCCGTACGCTGAGTGCGGTGGAAAGGTCTAGAGCCTTGCAGAAGGGCTAGTAAGTCAGCACGCCGAGCGCACCCAGAACGCCTCCTCTGGGCTGGAAGGCATCCGCCACTGCTTTGGCCTAAGTGCTACTAACTCCGGCATCTCACACCTTAAGAGCACTTTCACAGGCTCGAGCAGAAGTAGGCCGCTTCCGCAGAAACTTATACTAATTCAGGCACCCGTGGCTGGAAGCAGCCAGGAATCGAGCTCAGTGACCTCGCTCCAGGTGCCGAGGCAGCCCCATTTGTCTTATTTTACCGCCTCTCTTCCTCAGCCCCCTCTTCTTGGCGCAGTGTCCTTTTTATTTTTTTTGCAGTGTCCTTGAGTTAAGAGCACCACGGGCACCATGACTCTGCCAGAGGCCCCCCTGGAGACAGGCCACACACACGACCCCCAGCCGGGGCTCCCAGGGCTGTGCTCACAGGCAGGGCTCGGCTCTCGTCTACAGCCCCTCCCCGTTCCCCTGGAAACCCTGGAGCTGCAGTGAAAATCCCCACAAGAGCCAGCAGAGCGCAGACGAAGGGCACGCTCAGCCGGGTGTGACCAGACACCCCGCCGCCGCCGGCCACGGCCCCTGGTGTCCCACCCACACAAACCCTGCCCAGCTGATGGCCTGCAGCGGTCGGGGGTCAGCAAACGAGGGCCTGCGGCCGAACCCCCTCAAGTCTGAGGTAAAAACAGTTTTTACATTTTTAACGGGTTGTTAGAAGAGAAGCTCCCTCAAGCACGGAACACGTCAGAGTCCCCGGCTCTGACAGGGTTCGGCCCCACACGGAAGCTCACCCACCCCACGGGAAGACCCCCGCCTGTGGGGAAGGCAGATGACGCACCTTTCTGTGGTGAACGTGAACCCGATGAACGGCAAGTGCAATCCAGAGAAGCCCGTGTGAGAACCTGGAGGTAACACTTCCTGCAGGATAACACACGACACGAGTGAGACCACGTTCAAACAAGCGGAGAACAGGAGAGGAGAGGGTCACAGGGGAGTCCAGGGCGCAGCGGGAGCCCCACGGGGCCTCCCAGAACACTGCCCGCGTGGGGCCGGGTGCCGGCTGGTTCCCTCCTCATTCCCGGCTTGACCAAAGCAGGGGCCGTGAAGGGGATAAACACACTGCTTCTGAGACAGCCACGCACAGGCTGAACTGCGATCAGGTAACTGCGAACCTTCTAAAGCAGCAGGAGCCACCGCTCACCATGACCCTGAGCAGGGGGGACGTGGGACAGAGGCAGGGGCATGTGGGGCAGAGGCAGGGGCGCTGGGTTCCTGCCCTGAAACAGGCCACAGGCAGAAGCGGGGTCTGGAACCCAAAAGGAGACTATTTCACATGGGTTTACTGCTATTTTTCACTTTGAGGATACTTCTCTATTAAAAATAAAAGCAAAGTTATTTATCTGGTAAATTTCAGTGTGGAAACACGTTTATCTGAAGTTCAGGAAAAATCCTTTCAACAATAATATTAACACTTTCCTCAGTCTTTCCTCACATCATCTAAAGTTCCACTCTTATTTTACTAAGAAAGAGCCTCTAAAGCCTCTAAATCAAACACATTTTTCTTTTCCCTGGTTAAACCTCAGTTTCTCTATCCCCAAGACTCATGTACAGAGTAATGCGTACTGAATGCCGAGTCTGATGAGAACAAAATAATTTCACAAGACATGAGCAAAAACTCTCTGGGCCCAAAAGGTACAATGACGAGCTTATCAGCGGCCCCATGAGACCAGGTCAGATACCAGATGGGCCCCTTGGCCAGCGCCCAATGTGGAAAACCCACAATCTGAGACATCAGCGCCTCAAAATTGGCCTCTCATCCCTGTCGCTCCCGACCTTCAGCCGTGTGAGCAAACGGTCATGCACATGCTGAACACATGTGACAGCAGAAGAGCGGATGTGTCCTCAGGCACAGGGACAGTGAGGAGGAGTGGAGACCCAGAGACCCACACCACCGTGGGGCCGCAGGCAGGCTCCTGGCAGGGGGACAGGGCAGAAGGGACACTGATGCGGCAGTGCACGTGACACTGTTTGCAAAGGCACAAAGGCATCAAAATAATTCTGATGAATCCTAAAACAGAACAGCTATTTAAAATTGAGTAAGCCATCGCTTTAAGGACCAAGCTGAAGGCTAGAATGAGAGGTGCATTCCTTGAGACAACCGCCAAAGTTTCTGGAAGTTGGCACAGTTCTCAGATTCACCACCTTGATGAGCAAGCCATGCACAGGCAGACCTGTGACACAACGCAGGGGGCAGGGCGCCGCCAAACTTACGATGTTCCTCAGCACGTCGTCGTCCACGTCGAAGTTGGACGTGTCGGAAGGACTGCTCACGTCCGGAATGTAGGGCGCCTCCAGGTTCCGGATGTTCTCCCAGTTCAGCCCTTGGAAGAAGGCGTGTTTCTTGAAGTCTTCCACCCCGTTCTGCCCCAGCCGACGCTCCCGGCTGCAGATCAGCCTCTGGATGAGGTCTTTGGCCTCCTCGGACACGTCTGTGACGTGGGAAGGGAACTGAAACCGCTCCTGGGGGGGCAGGGGGGCAGTCAGAGGACTCCAAGGTGCACAGACATCACAGGGAACAGAGCAGAGGCAACAGCTCCAGAGCCACAGTCACTTTTATGTCCCAGTAACCAAGTGCAACCGAAGCTAATGAAGCTTCATTTCAGAAAACCCTTAGACTCGCCGGTTTTACTCATGGCAGCCTTGTTACCACGCTGCATGTGAACTAAAATGGTGATAAATTTTCACCTATCAAGGTGGCAAAGAACACCGACAACAGGTTGTAGGTGGGAGAAAAACGAGCACTTCCTTCAGTACGCATTTTGCCAACAGTATCAGTGAGAAAACACGACATGTTCGTGACGCCATTCTACTCTGACCAAAGAAATTGTAAAGTACCTCAATGCTCATCAAAGAGGGACTTGTTACAAGATACAGTGCACACACACACATGGTAAGGTCTGCCTCTGAGCACTGAGTAGAAAGATGGCTGGAACCCTGCCCATATGTGACCGTGATACCATTTATTTAGACAGTCCCCCGCTCCCACACGCTAGGAGGTTCACAAAGCCACACACCCACCATGGCACTGCGGACCGGCAGGCCGAGCCGCCCCTGCGGTCCCGTAATCTCTAGAAGGGACAGCAGTGCTGCCTCATGGTGTTCGAAGACCACCAGGTGGGCCCCACAGGTGGCAGACGCTCAGGGACCGCAGGTCTTAGAATGTAACCAAGTCCCACTTGTTACCTTAACCACGCTCATCACGAGAAGTTCACGGGGTGACTTTCACTATCAACTTACTGCATGCACTTCGGCATGTCTGAAGTTTTTAATAGTATGTATTAATTTATAAATAAATATGTATTTCTACTTTGAAAAAAACTTTTTTAAGGCATAACTTTCCTTGATTTAGAGTTAAACGAAAGATGCTTTAGGACTTTAATGTTAATCTGCTCCTTATCTGAGCAAATACTGGGGGGCCAGGCTAGGGGAAGACAGCAGACAAGTGAGCACCTGTCTGGGTGAGTGACCAAGCAGGGGTGAAGGGTGCCATGAGTCAACGGGCAGAGAGGCTGACCCTGGCGTCAGAAGGACATAGGGAAAGAGGGGTAAAAAGAAAAAACACAGATGACAAAAACATTAGACACAAGAATTAATAAACAGAAAATGAGGGAAATAGAAGTGAAAAGTGAATAGCTGGGTAAAGGCAGAAAAGCAGGAGGGAAAGAATAGGCTCAACAAAGGACCAAGAGCACTACTGTGCTGAGACGTGTGACCCACTCCTTACGACGACTTCGGGGCAAGCAGGCTGGAGCGGCAGAGCCGACGTCTAACGGAAGGGGCAGGCGCGCAGGCGACAGTGGCCCGAGAGCCCCCTCGGGCAATTCCCACCCACCTGGCCGCCCAGCCTGCCCCACGGTCCCTCTCCCACAGGGACTTGGACACACACGGGGGGAGTGTGACGGCTTACTTCATGGTTCATGATCTTCCCGTAGGTCTCCACAAGGGACTCAGCGTAGAACGGGGTCTCTCCATACAGCATCTCGTACATGCAGACGCCCAGAGACCACCAGTCGCACTCGGGGCCATACTTGCCCATGCCGTCCTCCATTGCCTGCAGGATCTCTGGGGAGATGTAGTCCGGGGTGCCCACGGCCACGGAGGACTGCACCTTAGGGGAGAGGGTGGGCAGGGTGAAGGGGAACCCAAGGACGTCACAGGATAAACCTGCACATGGTCATGACTTAAAAACCTCATAATGAAAAATTCAATGCAAATGATGTTCCTATAGCACTAAACCAGGGCTTCCCGTGTAACTCCGTCGGTAAAGCCTCTGCCTGCAATGCGGGAGACCTGGGTTCAATTCCTGGATAGGGAAGTTCTCCTGGAGAAGGAAATGGCAGCCCACTCCAATATTCTTGCCTGAAGAATTCCATGGACAGAGGAGCCTGGCAGGCTACAGTTCATGGGATCGCAAGAGTCAGACACAACTTAGAGCTTTATTTATAGCGCTAAACACCGGGCAGTTTCTAGAATGTGCCAGACTCTCCTGCCCGCTGGGTTTTTCAGTCCCTAGATGCCCACCCAGCCCTACAGGGCACTGGAGCCCCACATCTGCCATCGCGGCTCACAGTGTGGTCCGGGCACCCCGTGCATCCAGGCCAGGTCTCCTCAGACTTGTACGTGCATAGACACCACGCGCTTACGAGACAGAGATCCTAAAGACACTGCCTTTCTGACATGCTCCCAGGGGAAGCTTGGGCTGCTCACCCACACCCTACCCTCAAGCTCCAAACTGGAACGTCTGGCAGTAGGTCCAGGGATCAGCTGGGTGCTGGACACGCCCTAGGTGGGTCACAGACCGGCCTCAGAGCACGTGGAGTCCACAGGACTGGGGGTCAGCAAGACGCGACAAGAGTCAAGAAGGCCCGTCCTCGAAAAGGCCAGCCTCTCCCCAGTCACAGCCCAGGGCCCGGCGGCAGGACTCAGCGGGGAGTCCTCAGGAGTCAGACAGGGCAGCAGGGGACAGCTACCGGGAGGTAAGGCGGGTGAGCCCCTGAGAAAGGTGCCCAGCGCGCGGGTTCAGACCAAGGCCCGTGCTCCCTCGTTAGAAGACTGGCTTTGGGGACAGCACCAACAGACCCATCACATTAGAAATAAGAGACTGGCTTTGTGGAGAGAGAGTGAGTAAACCGACTCACTCTTTTTAAAACACCGTCAAGTGCTGCCAGCTTTACGTTCTTTTATTGAGGCTTGAAAACCTACAGCAAGGAGTGCGGGAGGGGCTGCTCTCTCTGGAGAAGCAGTGACAGTAGACTTTATGACGCGTGTAGATTTTAAAGAAAAGACTCCCAAAACACCTAAAACTCAAACTGCGACCGGGGCCACCGGGAAGGATGCGGACGAGTCCCTGACGAGCAGAGCCACGTGCTGGAGTCAGGGGGGGGGGGGGGGGGGTATCGAGGCCGCCCGGCCAGGGGGGCTCTTACCCGGCCCAAGCCCAGCCTCCTTGGGCCCTGACGGCCACTCCAGGGGCGTCCTCCCGCTCTGCAGTGGGAGTGTCCACTGGCCCTGGGAAGAGGGGGTATGGAGGACTCCCGTTCAGGAAGTCCTGCCCCAGGCAGGAACGAGAAGGCATCGACACCCGGTTCAGGAGGACCCGGGGCTGCCTCTCCCTCACCGCGGGTTGGCACACCAGGGGCCGCCTGGGGGTATGAGGACACCTGACCCCCCTCTGCAGAAGGCACACATATCACCTCCTCGAACACAAAAAGCGATCGAGATGTTTTAACTGTAAATAGAAAATTTCAACTGTTTTCTAAATGGACTTACCTTCTTAATTTACATTAATAAACTTGGTTTCTTAATTGTATCAAATTGAAAATGTAAATAAGCCCCTTCTAACTGCAAGCAAACCACAAGACCAAATGGAAGAGTGTCAACAAAAATACCTACAGTTCCATCGTCATTCATCTTCAAACAGGATCCAAAGTCAGCCAGGCGGATATGACCATTTACATCCAAAAGGACATTGTCAGGTTTAATGTCTCTGTTAGTAGAATAAACACACAAATTAACGATTTCCATGCAACACGTTAGGTAGGTCACAGCCCTCCACTAGCAGAGAATCACCAGAGGAAGCGCTAGTACGTCACGACAGGACCCAGGAGAGCGTCCCCTGCAGTGGTTGGTATGTGGGCAGCAGCGGTGAACCCCCCCATTTACCGCTGGGACCCAGCCACAGACCCACCCGCCCCCACCCACCAGCCCAGGCCTCCCCCGTGCTGGGCGCTGCTCTTGACCCGGGGCCAGGCAGGGGCTGGACCGCACCGCCTGTGCTCAGGAAGCCTCCCTCCAGCCAGGACACCGGGACATGAACACACAAGACATGCCACACAGGGCCTCGGCATCGATCACAGAGCACAAGCCGTGCGGCAGCTGCTGCGAAGAAAGAGAGAGACAGCAGAGCAGGCAGCCCTGCGTGCACAGGTGTGAAGGGGGCCCGGTGGCCGGGACCCAAGAAGAGACACCTGAGCGGGACGTGATGCCTAACGGAGTCGGGCGAGGAGCTGGGGCAAGACAGTCGGTGTCCTACGTGTACCCTGCACCCCGGGCCCTGCCCCACAGTGCATGTTATAGATGACGACAGGGAAGCTCGGAGCGGAGCAGTCTGCTGGTTACCCCGCAGCAGGAAAGTGAGCTCTATCTCACTCAACCCGCCATGCTACCGGCTGTCGTGTGTGCTGGCCAACACTGGGCGGGGAGTGCGGGGCGGTGTGGTGGATGTCAAGGGACTAGTCCTCCTTCCTGGCAGAGTAAGTGTGTGTGACTGAACAGCATGACAAAAGAAAAGGAAGGTGTTCACCAAGAAGAGCCAAGGATGCTCCCAGCAGCACAACTGGTAACAACCGCCAAGAGGGGCTGTGACAAGACCCACATTCTGCAGGGGGCTTGAGCCTGGACCACCTCAAGTCCACCTGCAGAATGGACAAAGAGGCCGGGCCACTCTGGCCTGACAGAATGCTACTCCCAACAACACAGGTAGGTCTCACAAACACGTGTGAGCAAAAGATGATTAATTCAAAAAAAGCACAGCAAGAAGAAAAAAAAACAAACCTCTAGCAAAGCACTCCAAACTGAAATAAATCTTAAATAAATACTCAGGAATATGAAAAAGAAAACAAAAGAATCCCTCAATGAGTCAGAAAAATAAAAACTACTTTCCTGGTGTTCTAGTAAGATTGCGCCTCCACTGCAGGGGACAAAGGTTTGATCCCTGGTCGGGGAACTAAGATCCCACATGCGGCGCGGCATGGCAAAACAAAAGAACAGACCTAGACAAAAATAAGGAGAAGAGAAAAGAGACTTGATTTAACCCAGGGGAGAAACAGAAGAAAAAGACAATCTTAACAGAAATGAAAACTAATGTGGAAGATGACAAAGAAGAGTCAATTTAAATAAAAATCTAGGGCCGCTCTGGTGGCTCAAGGTGAAGAATCCGCCTGCCAATGCAGAAGACACAGGTTCAATCCCTGCTGTGGGAAAGAGCCCACGGGCCTCAGAGCAACGAAGCCTGTGTGTGCGCCGCAGGTCCTGAGGCCCCGCGCCGTAGAGCCCACGCTCCCCAACCAGAGAGAAGCCTGTGCGGCAAACAAGACCCAGCACAGCCAAAAATAAATTTAAAAAATTAAAAAAAAATCTAATGAAAGGCACTGAAGAAATGGAGGAAAAGAGCTAAAGAGGTAAAAATGGGACAAATAATTCAAGACGGCCAGGGACAAAGCAGCTGAACACTGAAACGGAAGACGGAGGCAGAGACGGCACAGCATACACGTAAACAGCCCTGAAGAACCAAAACAATAAAACGTCACAGCTGAAGCTGGAGCCCAGGACAACTTTCCAGAAGTAAAAAAAAAAAAAAAAAAAACAAAAACAACCTGAATCTGCAGACTGAAGGGCCCATCAAATTCAAAAATAAGTAAGTAAGTGTCCTGCTGTTTTTGCAGCCAGACCAGTTGATATTGAAGTTGATATGGAACAACCAGCATGTTAGAATAGCTAGGAAAACACTGAAAAGAAAGAGGTGTGATGGGGGACTTAGCCCCCATGGAATTTCAAGCCTCCATGACGTGGTCCCAGAGCAGAGACAGAAAGACAACGGAACAGAATAGAATGTCCAGGACAGACCAAACACATATAGAAACTAAGCATATCATTAAAGACACTACCTCAGATCAGTGGGCAAAGACACAAATAAATTAAGTTCATGCTGGAACAACTGAACAGCCTTTTAATTAAAGATAAAATCAGATCCATTCTTTATATTAGAACAAACTCCAAATGGAGTTTATGTAAAAAATGAAACCATTAGAAGAAAACAACCAATAAATTTAACACATTTAAAAAATCTGCCCGTGGGACTTCCCTGGAGTGGCTTAAGACTCTGGGCCCCCAATGCGGGGGGCCTGAGGTCAATCCCTGATCAGGGAACCACATCCCTCGTGTCGCAAATAAGACCTGGCGCAGCCAAGTAAATAATTTTTTTTTTTAAACAAACAGTTGAATGGAAATGTTAAAATTAAAAACAAAACCCTGCCCGGCTGCAACCCCTGGGAGCCTGAGCCTCTTGGTCTCCACTCTGCTGCTTTCCGAGGCTGACCTCCTGCAAGGGCAGCGCCCACTGGGGAGCTCGGCTCTGGGTCGGAGGTCCCCGCTGCTTCCTGCAGCGGGCCTCGCAGGGGTCCAGCTGCCAAGGCCGGGGCGCAGCCGCTCTGTCTGCAGGAGCCGGGCTGGTGGGCACTGCCTGAAGAAGTCGCCGTGGCCCACATCCTCCCACGGGAAAGGGGCCCAAAGCTACGGTCTGCACCTGCCCATCGAGTCCATGGTTCTGATGGGAGTCACTCACTCTGGCCCCACCACAGGCAGCCTTAACTTACTCGGGCACACCCCTGAAGTGGGGGCAGGACTGAACTCCTGTGCTGTCTAACTCTGCGAGCTCGTCTGTTTTCAGACTAGGTCATTCAAGCACTTAGTCTGAATATTGCGTTGACTTTAAGGGAAAAAACGTCAAATTATGTATTTTAATTTTCCTACTATGCCCTAAAGTTAAAAAGATAGAGCAAAGCTTCTACACAACCAATTAAGAAAATGAGCAGAAAGCTATCTACTTAGGGAAAAATAGGAAAGAATAAACTGTTCAAAAGGCAGTCAAATTAATTTCCCTGGAGATCTGTGACAACTACAAATCTCTCTGTAGTGAATTAAGCAAAGTTCCATCAAGAAGAGTATAAAATCTGATGTTGAAAACAAGAACAGTGACTGTTATAAAAGCAGGCATAATGACATTACAGAACACAGGAAAGAGAAGAGTGACTCTGGCCCAAACCTCACTGCCCTGAAAGCAGCACCTGCTATGGGGGCAGCACCCTGGGCTGCCTGTGACATGGAGACCTGCGCCCTGGGCAGGACTGCATGGTCCCTGGCAAGCCGCCCCCTCCCAGGGCAACAGGGTCACACTCGTGGCAGGACTTGAAGGGCTGTTCCTTCGACACTGGGCACCATCGCATCGCTACCCCAGGAGCACGAACTGCATCTGGTCAGGAAAATCCCCGACAAGCTCAGAGGCATAGAAAGTACTTAGTGAAAGAAGCCAGTGTACAATCTGCGACCTGTGCAGTTCACACTCACGGTGTTCAAGGGGGGAACTACACATTAACTGGGACCAGGTGGGAAGGAGGGATGAGAGGGATGTACTTATGTAAAAGAGTCAAACCTCCACTTAAACAGACATGCTCTAAGACCCCCACCCCACAATATGCAGCAGCAACAGAAATACATTTCTGTTAGTTGTAAATATGAAAGCAAATACCAGAAGAAACAACTACAAATTGACGATAGTTACCTGTGGCAGGGGCGTCAGGGTGGGGCAGGACTGAACACGCATGTTTTGCTGTAAGCCCTGTACAACTATTTGAATTTCTAAAACTATCGCCATGAAACACTCTGATGAAAAGCAGTAAAACAGAACCAACAACCCCCGCCCCCTCCCCCCAACCCCACAGGACTGAATCCCTGTCTTAAACAGCAGAACGAGACGGACACAGAGGTGCAGGCTGGGCAATGACTAGGACTGCTGTCCTGGTGGCGGAGGGCAGGGGCCGTGTGGCGAGCAGGAGGGGGCCTGCTCCACGCTGCCACCCCCATCTGCCATGCAGGAGCAGTTACACTCGTTTGAGTCCTTTATGCTGCTGTGATAGGAGCCCCCTCAACTCAACCCCCCTAATGTTCTGTGGGTGACCAGGAAACGAGCTCTGGGGGGCGGGCAGGGCAGAGCACGAGCCAATGGCAGGCAGACACCAAAGGACAAGGTGACCTCAGCTGACAGCAGTGGCCACAGAGCTGCGACCTGGGAAGGCACCCCACATCATGGCAGCCAAAGGGAGGACCCCAACCTCCCAAACTCTCCGCAGAGCTTGGCACTGGGGCTCTGAAAGTTCTGCTTTAACATGTTAATGGTGGTTTCCATAAAACACATAACAAGGTGATTACCTGTGCACATAATGAAGCTGATGGATGGAATCGATGGCCAACACCATTTCACCAATGTAGAATCTTGCCATATCTTCTGGAAGTTTGTCCTCAAATTTACTGAGCAGGGTCAGTAAATCGCCACCTACGTAGTAATCCATGACCAAGTACTGGAAATGGGCAGAGAAGACAGCATCCATCACCACCAGACCTAACAGAGGCCACGCTCCCGCCGCAGAGCATCTGGACCCGCAGGGTCTGGAGGGATGGCTCCCGAGTGGCTCCTGTGGCCCAACACGCGCCCCCGGAATGTGGACCTTGAGATACTGCTAGGTGCGAAGTGACACATCCGCCAGGGAACAGAGCGCAATAAGTATCTATTCTTGCCAATAAAATTTCTGTCTGCACAACACAACCGGATGGCATCAGTATAGAAGCCACACTCAATTTACAAATTGATGAGAGGACTGTTGATTTCTTGATATTGCTACATCTTCCTATGCAAACTAGCAGTGTGTTAGTACTGATTTGTAGAAATCTTTTTTTCATATTCTTCGAAATGTTTTACCCCAATCCCTTGTTTTTATTGAATGGTTCTTTTATTCTATAGTGCTTCACAAGTTTCAAGTTCCATACACATAATTTCATACATACATTTTTACATACATATAATCTCATGAAAACTTCCCTTCTTAGTCCTGCTCTTCTATCACCCTTCCTCCTTCACTGTCCCTAATAGTGACCACTGGTTTGTTCTCTGCAAGACTGCTTCTTTTTTGTTATGTTTACCAGTTTATATTGTATTTTTTAGATTCCACATATGAGGGACATATACAGTATTTGTCTTTCTCTGACTTATTTCATTTAGCATAATACCCTCCAAGTCCATCTATATTCCTACAAATGACAAAATTTTGTTCTTTTTTATGGCTGAGTAGTATTCCATTGTGCGTGTGTGTGAGTGAGTGAGCGGGCACACACGACCACATCTTCTTCGCCCATTCATCTGCTGATGGACACCTACGCTGGCAACTATAGAAAAATTCTATGAACACCGGGGTGGGTGTGTCTTCTCAAATCAGTGGTTTGCTTTTTTCGGGATATATACCTAGAAGGGGAACTGCTGGGTCACGTGGTATTTCTATTTTTAGTTTTTGAGCGACTGCCATTCTGTCCCCCACAGTGGCCGCGCCAGTTCACACTCCGTCCCCCACAGCGGCCGCGCCAGTTCACACTCCGTCCCCCACAGCGGCCGCGCCAGTTCACACTCCGTCCCCCACAGCGGCCGCGCCAGTTCACACTCCGTCCCCCACAGCGGCCGCGCCAGTTCACACTCCGTCCCCCACAGCGGCCGCGCCAGTTCACACTCCGTCCCCCACAGCGGCCGCGCCAGTTCACACTCCGTCCCCCACAGCGGCGGCGCCAGTTCACACTCCCACCAACAGAGTGCAAGGGCTCCCCTTTCTCCACAACCTCGCCAGTACTTGTTATGTATGTTCTTTTCAATGACAGCCACTCTGACAGGTGTGAGGTGACATCTCGCTGTGGTTTTGATTTGCATTGCCCTGATGACTAGAGATGAAGAGCATCTTTCCATGTACCTGTTGGCCATCTGCATTTCCTCCCTGGAAAAATGTCTAATCAGTTCTTCCACCCATTTCTTAACTGGGTTAAAGAAGAGTAAACAATATTTGCAAAATATCTGAAGAATAAAAGAGAAGGAAGTCCCATATGTTATAAAGAACTGGAAATTAAAATAGTTTTTGATTCATAGATAACGTGAGAGTCTAATGAGATACAAACTTGGAAAAGAAAAGTGTTTATGGAAATTTCCCCTACAGCAAAGGCAGCCGAGGTAAGAGAAGACAGACACACATCCACAGCGTCTCACTGGAGGGCCCAGCCCACAGGCACGAGGTGAGCCTCCGTCTCCCGAGGGTCTGCTCCATGCGGGGCTGGTGCTTGCACACGTGAGTGGAGGACAATTCGTGTGAGAGATAGCACCTTGGGCTCCGGCCCCACATGGGCTCAGCACACGCTGCGGCCTGTTCACGGGCTGTGCTCCCTGGTGAGCTGAGCGGTCACCATGCCAGGGAAGCTCTGTCACCTGCACCTGACCTGCTTCCTCTGCCTGGGAACCTCGGGGGCAGTCACAGCTCATCTGAGTGATGCCAGCAGCAATTATACCAACTGCTGCTGGTGACTTGCCTGATTCTGGACTCCATGGGGGATTCAACTCCCCCAGGGCCAAGGGCAGTTAAGAGCTGTGAACAGTGCAAGGAGGGGAGCAAGTATGCGGGGACAGGGCGACAGGACGCCCAGCACTGGACACTCTTCGAACGGACCACAAATTGGCACGGGCAGAAGACGCCAACTTCATTTTTTAAAAATGTGGAAATAACAAACTTCTTTGATTATGAAAAACAGACTATCTTCTTCAGAAGATAGACCAGAATGACAACTTCCTAGAGGAAACTTTTTGTGAGAAATCCTCCCCCTCCAAAATTAGACAGACTTCACAAATAACGTTGAGAGGCGCACACGCCAGCACAGGAGGAGACACCGGCTCTCCAGGGGCGGCAGCACACGGAGGGGACAAACACCCTGGCTGCGACAGAAAGACCAGCGTGGCATCCGCTCACTCCCCGTCTCAGCAGCAGACTTGGCACCTGCTCGGCCACGGGTCCCTCATGGGGCTGGCATCACTCGGAGGGAGGGGAACATGGAATTCAGAGCGACGGGCCAGGAGAAACCCAACTGCAGGTGTCAGAGGCCCCACCGCTATTTACCCGCACAGGGGTCCCTGTGCAGATCCTGGGGGCAGGGGGCTCTGAGGGCAGGAGGGAGCTGGCCCGGCCAGGGGCTGCCTGCCAGACAAAGGGTCTGAGAGAAAAGAGCCAGCGAGTGAGGCGCGTGCAGGGGGGAGGCTGGGCCCCACTCCGAGCAACACAGATCGTGGCTTCCCCTGGCTGCCCTGTGCACGTGGACCGGCGGGAGGAGAGCAGGACCAGAGCGGGCTGGGCAGGAGGTGGGGCTGACGGCGCGTGGGAGGGTGGAAGCGGAGACCACCCGACAGAGGGCAGGTAACCCGGGAAAAGACCACGGCACCTGCGGCTGGACACGTGGGGTGAGGCAGAGCCAGGGAATGAGCGGCCGGGACCTTCGGTCCCTAAAGGTACCGGTGGGGGCAGGCAGCGCCATGGCTGGCCGGGCCTCCAATGTTTCCTTGTCCACCTAGAAATCTGAAGAGAAAGTCAGAAAGTGTATCACAGCAGAGCCAGAAATGACCAGTGGGCTCCTGGAAAACAAGTTTACAGGAAAAGGAACCTGCAAGGGCTTATAGGCAGGCGAATAGAAACTCATTTCTGGAAGCAGAGAAAGCGACCGGCTATTTCACCTGTCACGTAACATAGGACCCTGACTCCAGTCAACAAGGCAACGCCCTTTCAGACTGGTGAAACAGCTTTAATTTCTAGGAAACGCCCAGTTTAGATGTCCACAGCAGAAGCTGTGACACGGACGGGCTCTGCAGGTGGTCTCCCCATCACGACACCCCTCGTGCCCAGCGGGGCTCAGGCTGCCCGCTTCCTGCCTTGTTCCTCCTCACATCCTTCCCACAAGGCAATAACTGCTCGTGAAGAGCACCGCTGGGTGGTGGAGGTGGGAGCCAAGTCCGGCCAGCAGCCCGGGGTTCCCAGCAGGCAGCCCCGGGCCCCACCTGCCTCATCTCGCGGCCCTCCCTGCACCTCGGAAGGGGCAGCCCCCCACACTCCCCGGGAATCCCTAACTGGCCATCATGACTCAGAATAAGCCGGCAATACGCTGTGCTGGTTGCAGGAAAAGTATTAGGGGAAAAAAAAAAAATGTGGTCTTCCTTCTTCCTAGTACTCCTTAGAGACTTCATTCAGCTCTTAACAAAACAGGAAGTGAACTGGAGACAGTCCACTCGAGGCAGTGACACTCATCTGGAAGCAGGGGCTGATAAGAGAGACGGCCCCAGGCCCCCCTGCTGCCAGAGGGCAGGGACCAAGTCCCAGCACCGACCCTGGATCTGTGTGGTAACCTGGGATAAGTGATGTCCTCTCCCCTTGCCCCAGAAACTGTTCATACGGTGGTGAAAAACCACGGATGTCTGACTCGCCTGGCCACCGGGAAGACTGACTGATAACCCACAGGCTGTGTCCAATAAACCCCAGCTGTCCCCCCTCAAAACAAACATGTATGTTTTCAATTCTAAATAAAGAGTCTAACATACCATGTTACCTAGTTCTGGCCTACTGAATCTAAGGGATTTCTCTGAGGTCTGAAAGATATTATTTTAAGATAAACAAAAAAAAAAATTCTACATGACCCCACTTTCTGGAAGCACAGGGAGTCCACTACTGAGAGTGAACTCACATGTCACCTGAGGCCCTGACCTGCAAGCCCTGTGCGGCTGCTGCTGGGGAAATGTGCCGGCTGCTCCCCAGGCGGAGGAGCCGGGCTGAGACCAGTTTCCCAGGTTCAGGCAAAGCTGGAAAGTCCTTCTCAGAGTTAAAAGTCTTAACAAAGCCATCATGAGTCACTCGGGGCCCGAGCCAAAGGTCTCATTTACCTTTCACTCCAAACTGGTTGCCCTTTCCTGTTCATTTTTTAAAATTAATTTATTGTAACTGGAGACTAGTTACTTTACAATATTGTGGTGGTTTTTGCCATACACTGACATGAATCAGCCACAGGTGTACATGTGTCCCCACCATCCTGAACCCCCCCTACCCCCTCCCTCCCCATCCCATCCCTCTGGGTGGTCCCCGTGCACTGGCCCTGGGCACCCTGTCTCAGGCATTGAACCTGGACTGGTCATCTGTTTCACATATGGTAACATACATGTTTCAATGCCATTCTCTCAAATCATCCCACCCTCACCTCCTCCAGAGTCCAAAAGTTTGTTCTTTTTATCTGCGTCTCTTTTGGTATCTCACATATAGGATTGTCGTTACCAGCTTTCTAAATTCCATATACATGCATTAATATACTGTACTGGTGTTTTTCTTTCTGACTTATTTGACTCTATATAATAGGCTCCAGTTTCATTCACCTCAACAGAACTGATTCAAATGTGTGTTTTTTTAATAGCTGAGTAATATTCCATTGTGTATATGTACCACAGCTTTCTTATCCACTCATCTGCCGATGGACATCTAGGTTGGCTCCATGTCCTGGCTATTGTAAACAGTGCTGTGATGAACATTGGGGTACAAGTGTCTCTTTCAATTCTGGTTTCCTCGGTGTGTATGCCCAGTAGTGGTATTGCTGGGTCGTATGGCAGTTCTATTTCCAGTTTTTTAAGGAATCTCCACACTACTCTCCACAGTGGCTGTACTAGTTTGCATTCCCACCACGGGTGTAAGAGGTTCCCTCTTCTCCACGCCCTCTCCAGTATTTACTGTCTGTAGACTTTTCGACAGCACCTGTTGTGACTGGCGTGAAATGGTACCTCCCTGTGGTTTTGATTTGCATTTCTCTGATGACGAGTGACGTTGAGCATCTTCTCACGTGTTTGTCAGTCATCCGTGTGTCTTCTGCACCTGTTCTCCCACACGTGCGAGTCACCACGTGATGAGCTGACACGGCAAGTGAGCCCCAGCTCCAGTCAGAACAGATGACAAGAACAGGGGGACCAAGAGTCACACCCCAACCTACGCCAGCAGCCCCAGCGGGGAGGGCTGCAAAGAGCACCTGCCGCCCGATGTGACCGTCAGGAAACGCGACAGAAAAAGCCACTCGGTCCAAGGTTCCAACGTTCTGAATTTCCACAGTTTCTTATTCTTACATATAATTCAAGATAGAAAACCCCCATTTCATAAAAGACCAAGTGAAAAAAATAAGCATGTTATTTAATGATCAGAGAGAAAAAGTCCACCTGATGACCACACTGAAACCAACCCTCGGTTTTACCGTCACACACACTTAGGCAACGACAGTCCCAGAGAGCCGTACTCGTTTTCACGGCGGCACACACGAGTCAGAAGCCCTGCTTGATGTCACGGGACAGGGTCCGCGGGGCCCACACCTACCAGGTAGTTCTCATCCTGGAAGGCGTAGTGCAGCGTGGTGATCCACTGACAGTCCCCATTCACCAGCACGTCACGCTCCTCCCGGAAACAGGCCGTCTGTGAGGAAGTGGGGAGAAAGCCAGGCTGTGTTCACTGGGAAAACGCCTGAGGGCGCAGCCCCGAGCGGACGCAGGCTCCGAGGCCACAGCCCCTGCCCTCCAGCCCTGCAGTGGATGGAGGCTCTGAGCAGACACAGGCTCTGAGTGGACGCAGGATCTGAGCAGATGCAGGATCTGAGTGGACAGAGGCTCCGAGGCCACGGCCCCCGCCCTCCAGGACACAGGGACCAGGCGCATGGCATCGCCCCACGAGGGCTCCCACCTACTCCTGGGCGCCCACAGCAGCAGCGGGATCTCTGCTCTCTCCTGCCCCTGTGGCCCCACCCCGAGAGTGTCAGGGCTGCTGAGAAATTACCTCCCCACAGGGGGCTTGCACCCACCCCTCCATACGCCCCTTCCAGGGCCAACATGCGAGGTTCAGCCCAGCTCACACTTGGACTTGGTGCACAGTATGCCAATCATAGGTTCTGTGTAACCAGGTTTAAATTAAAAAGCAATATTCAACTCTTTAAATGTGCTCATGCACCATGACTAGTGTGATAAGGTGAGAGTCATCTCCCCCTAAAGCTTTTACAATTTTTAACGTTTATGCTACATGCACATTTCACTCTAGATTAACATAACAAGTTACATTACATATGGCCCAGGTAGCATCTTTTATAAATCAATCACTTCCGTAAAAATTTAAACTTCAATAGAATTTGCTACTAGTATTTCTTTCCCCAAGCACTTTATTCGGTCCCATAACTTTCATGTAATAGTAGCTTTTCCCTCTGAGAACTGCTCCAATGATTTTCCTGTGTTTGCCAACCTGCCAGCAATGACAGGAAGGAGGGCTGCTGGGGGCCGTTGGTGATGGGTGAAGACGGAAGGGGGATGCGGAGTGGGTGGGGAGGGGGGGACTCGGAGTGGACGGGGCAGGCCGGGGGGGACGCAGAGTGGACAGGGCGGGGCTGGGGGGGGGACATGGAGTGGACAGGGCGGGGCCAGGAAGGAGGCAGAGAAGGCCGAGTCATGGGACGCCTGCATTTCGAGTCTGGGTGACCACAACATCAGTGACAACGCAATCAACCAACACACATTTGAACAATGACATGTGTAAGACCTTGTGATGGGTGTTGCAGCCGGAAAGAGGACACCAGTGTGGGCAGGGGAGGCAAGAAGCCACATGTGGTTTAAGAGGACAGACCTGATGCCAGCAGGGTGTGAGGCGGGAGGGACAGCCTGCGCTCAGGAGAGCCGCGTGGCCGTCAGCAGCGGTGTGCACTGTCCACACAGCGTGGCCACTAGCGTCGGCAGGTAAACATCCAGGGAAAGGGCGAAGGGGCCACCTGGAGTGACCAGGAGGGCTCAGAGTGATGGGATGAGAAGGAATTTGCAGAGGAGGAGGTGGTGGTTCTGGAGGGGAGTGCCCGGGGCAGACAAAGGGCAGCCGCGGCCTGGGTGCAGAGGAGGCGGGTCTGCTGAGTGCCAGCGGGGAGCCTGAGCCCTCTGGGGGTGTCGGGGGGGGGGCGGGGAGAGCGAGGCCAGGGGCACGAAACAGCCGCCACCCAAGTGGACGAGGAAGAAAGAAACAGGCTGCCATGCAGCGGTCACCTACTTTTATTTCTAACCTTCCCTCCCTAGAGGAGGGATGGCAAAACATTCCCAGATTCAAGAATCCCTTCTGCACAAGGAGCAGAACTGAGACAAGACACCCGAGGGTTTTTTCCTGGCTGCGCCAGGCACGTGGCATCTCAGCTCCCAGACAGGGACTGAACCCACGCCCCGGGCAGTGGAAGCTCGGGAGTCCTAACCACTGGTCGCTGCCCCCGCAGACACACCCAAGGGGGCGCTCAAGAGAGAGGCAGCTGGTCAGGAGCTGACACAGGGAGGGATGGGTGTGAGGGGCTGAGGTCCTGACCACAGAAAGCAGCGACTCTCGTCAAGGAGGGAAGGACGGACAGAAGGAGGGAAGGACAGACAGAAGGAAGGAAGGACGGACAGAAGCAGGGAAGGATGGACAGAAGGAAGGAAGACCCAGACGTGTGAGGACTGTGGCTCTCACCTGCTGGGCTTCATCAGACCTCTCCTGACAGAGAAACAGCCTGTTTACCGATTTATTCAAGGCATCACACTAACCTCTGCTCTTTTCAGCATCTCCCACTTGTTGAGGATTTTCATGGCGTATATTCGTTCAGTGTTCTTCATTTTAACAACAGCAACCTGTCATACAAATGAGAGTTCAACAAAAATTCAGTTAACGAAGCACAAAAAGGTCAGCAGCACATTTCATTAATTACAGTGAAAACTCAGTTGCCTGGAAACCCTGGAAAACAAGCTGTTAAGCAAAGTAAAGTTTTCTATGTAAGTAAAGATTTGCCCTTTTAAGCATCAAAATTTGACTTTAGGACTTCCCTGGTGACACAATGGGTAAGAATCCACCTGCCAACGCTGGGGACACAGGTCCAATCCCCGGTCTGGGAAGGCTGCACGTGCCTCGGGGCAACTAAAGCCTGCGCGTGATAATCCCCAAGCCCCCGCCCCGCGCTCGGAAACAGGGGAGGCCACCACAGGGAGAAGTCTGAGCACCACAACCTAGAGCAGCCGCTTGCTCTCTCGCAGCTAAAGAAAGCCCGAGCAGCAACAAAGGCCCAGTGTAAACAAAAATAAAAATGAATTGATTAAAAAAAAAGTCGGTTCTAGCCACATGCGGCCTGGATGACCTCGGTTGCTGGCTTGGCCCCCATCACTTTGGAGCTGAAGCACCGGAGCACGCGGTCTGCTGGCCTCTCTGGGGTCTGGGCATTTGCATAGCGATGGCTTTGCATTCTGTCAGGGGCTCCCAAGCTCCCCTCTTGCATTCTGGGGCTTCATCTCCCTGCACACCCACCCCACCTCTTAACTCTCAGTCCCACGGCCAGCCCTGCATGCATGCACCAGGACTCGCCTCCGGGCGAGTAACTGGGGTAGGGGATGTCTTGCTGTATCTCAATGTTCGCTGAACCCAGTGTGGGCAAGGCACAAGTGGGGAAACTGGAAGAAAACTGGAGGAGCCGTAGGACCCACAGACATGTTCTCTCTGGGCTGGTGCAGCAGCCCCACCACAGACCACAATGTAGCTGCAAGGGCTTTTCAGGTGGAGCTTATATATGTTTATAGAACAAAAGTGGCCCATGAGGTGCGTCATGACACGCATGTGTGGTGCTGTATGCGATCTCAGCTGTTATATAACCATGTATTTATAAACGCAGGGTGAGAGGCTGTGGGACAAGAGAGCCTGACCACCACCGTCTTGGCTAATTTGCTCTTTCCCTACAGGGGGCTCCAAAGTGTAACCAGGGCAGATTCACCTCTTTGTGCCCCCGTTTCTACAACTAGAAAATGGACAACAGCAGGACCAGCCTAAGACTGCTGTGTGAATCAAAAGACTCGACATGTTCAACATGGCTCAGGATGGTTTAGGCACATAGTTATTAGCCCTCAAAATGCTGGCTGTCAGCCATATTCTTCAAGGGACAACTCAAATGCCACTTTGTCCAGGAAGTCCTCTTGGACTTCTGGTCCCCTTAGATGAATTCTTCCATTGAGGCACACGAGATGCGATGTCTGCACCGTCGTATGGCACATCCGACCCGATATAAATAAATCACTCACTCACTGCCCTAAGTCCCCATCACAAAACCATAAGCAGTGATGCTGACCCTGCACCTGGGCTCTGCTGCCGGGGGCTGCCACACCCAGGGATGGGGCCGAGAGTTCCGAAAGTGAGCCACTTATTCCCCTGCTTTCTAATCACCACCACACAGCCACAGCACTGCAGCGGCCACAGGAGCTGACACGCACGGAACACCGCCTGCGCCCAGAGCCGTGCCGAGCAGTGGACCCACTCTCTCTCAGCTCACCCTCTCCACAGTCCTAGATGGGGCTATTTCTCCTATCTTCACAGGTGTGCCACCGGAGGCGCAGAGGGGTTAAACAACACAACCAAGAAGGGGCAGAGCCTCACGCCCTCAGGCGTGTGCTGGGAAGGACTGTCTTGCAATGATGGTCACAATCAGATATAATCCTCCCAGAGCCTGCAGAGGGTCGGAGGTGCGTGCCCTGCACTGCTGGGCTCCCAGCCAGGGCCCCCTCTGCACGAGTGCCCATGACCACCCTCTGGCCCTCACCCCCTTCACCCCATCACTGCCACTCCAAGAGCTGCTCCCCTCACACCACACCTAAGCTGCTATCTGTCCACTGCCGGTTTAGAAACCACTGACCAAACTTGCTACAGCTCTGAATAAACTAATAATAACAAATAACAACAACAAATGAATGTTTAGTGGGCTCTCCAACTTGTCTAAGAACAGGAACTCTGGGCACACACTCTGTCATCAAGTGAGGAGTGTCTATTTCTTCCTGGGAATTATATAACTATATAATTTGGGTGGGTGAGATATCAAGTGGAAGAAAAACCCCCAAAACTATGTAGTACTTAGTACAGAAATGGTCTAACCTGACAAGCTGGGTAGAGCTGCTAACCTTTGAGGGAAAGAATGAGATTCTGAAAATGAGAAGCGTCAGTGACGATCCAGACCTTGCGGGAATGAGACACAGATCACAAGAGAATGTGGCTCTGCAGAGGAGCCCTGCCAGGGCACAGACCACTCTCAGATAACACGCACAACGGTTCTGTTAACACACACACAGAGGCAGAGAAGGAGGGCGGAGGGAGCTCAAGCAGAAGCAGCACAGTTATAATGTGACCGAGAAACTGAGATAAAACGTCAACAAAAGGGCATCTGAGCAAAGGGCCGGGCTGATCTCTGAACCGTTCTATGCACACAGCTGTTCTGTTAATTTGAACCTGTTTCTAAACAAAGCTTTCAAAGCTTTGCTTCTTTAAGTCATCCTAGGAACAAGGGACAGCAGGGCAGGGTGGCTGGACACACGGGCTTTGGGTCAGGCAGGGGTCAGTGCTGCCCCCCACAGCCCACCGTGGGGCCAGGCCCCCTGCTCTGCGCCTCAGTCTCGCATCTTCTCTGTGCCTGTGAAACCACGTGAGGCCTGTGGTGGCCGACACATGGTCAGGACCTGCCGTCACGTCCAAAGCCACGGCCCTGGGCACCGCACCTCGGAAGCTGGGGAGTGGGCCACACCCCCACTGCAGTACAGGGCTGGAGGAGCCTCCCGGGCCGCCTCTCCACACTGAGCGGAGGACAGACGTGTTCAGAGCCGAGAACAAGCGAACACCCTGAGACTCCAAGCCCTGGCTGAATAATAACCTAGAAATTTCGCTGAGCTCTGCCACAATTCTGAGATAAGAGGGTCATACTCCACTCCAGGCAGACTCTGCGAGTTCTTCCTACAGGCAGGGCTCTTGAATGGTGCCACCATGCTGTCAGAGGCATAGGTGCACACACCTGCTTGTGCAAGGTGCACACACACCTGTCTGTGGACAGTTGCACACACAGGGCAGATCTGCACACAGACTCTCCCCATGCCTGGTTTGTCACGAGGAAACAATCATTCAATTAGAACCACGTGTGAGGAACACTCAGGACACAGCAATGATTAGGGCATCCTCATTTCCACGATCCGCTTGGTGCTTTGGAGACAGAGAAACCGAAATGGGGCCACATTTCAGGCACGTGATGACAAGACCACCCCAGGGAGCAACGGGCGGTGGTGGGAAGGGGAGTCACAGAGCCCAGAACTCCGGCTGCGCTGGCGAGGGCGCCACTCGTGTGCAGGTGAGCCTGATGGACACAGGAAACCTGGCCAGATGAGCTGCGTGGGGAGGGCTGGTGTGGGGGCCCAGACCACAGGGCCCAGGGCGGGCTGACTGTGTGCCTCATACAGGGAAGCTGTTAAACCTGGAGAGGGAGCAAAGGCTGGACTCCAAGGATGCGTCTCTCTTGATCTGGGAGGAACTGAAAGGTGATCAGTGTTATCCTCTTTGAAAATCAGAAACTGACTTTTGCATTAAGTTCTTTGGCAAAGAAGAGCACTAAAAATAACTGGCAACTATTCTGGCACAACCATGCCCTCTCCTGAGCTTTTGTTTTTCCTCCCAAAGGCCATCCCTGTCCTGCCCTGGGGTCTCCTCCCGCCCTCCACCCTGAAGGGCTTGCTGGCAGCGAGGAGCTCTGTGTGGCCAGCGTGGTGCCCAGCGCTGTGCCCAGCAGACTGCCCGCTCCTGGTGCAGGGGAGACGGTCGGTGGAAGGATATACTGAACGGAGCTGGGTTTTAGTTTGAAGAGAGACCTGCTGTTTTTCTGCAGAGCTCTCCCTGCTGGGGGAGGGCAGGGCTCCCAGGAGGTGGGGGATCTGGGGAGAAAGGGGAAGGACTTCCCCAGGAATAGGATGCTCTGTACTGACTGGGGAGCTGGCTGCAGAGGAGCAGACGCCTGTCATAACTGGAACCGGTCACCCAGATCTGTGCATCTCACGGGGAGGTACACCTCAGTATCTGAAAGCAACAGCCAACAACCCCCTGTCCTGCCCCAGCCCACAGCCTGCTCAGGGTCGCCCCGGGTCAGAGCTGCCCCCGGTGGCAGGCAGCCCCCTCCACCTGCGGCCTGGAGAGTTCCGCTCTCAGGGCTGGGGGCGGGGGGGGGGGGGGGGGGAGTGGTGGAGAGGAAGGTATGAGGATGACAGGCCCCCCACAGAGCGTGGGGCTGGGGTCTGACCTGAGGCTGGGGGTTTCCAAAGAAGAAACAAGAGCAGGACACACAGCCACCCACATTCGCGCTAGCAGGCCAGGCTCTCTCACTCGGGTATTCCGAAGAGTTTTCCGGGAAGCACGCTCCTTCTGTGCATTCTACCGAAGCCCTGCAGCTACAGCAGGGCTGTCGGCAGGTGCTCGGAGCGCAAGAACCATCAGAAACGCTGAGATGCTTTCTAAAACAAACGCCAGTCCCCAGCAGTCATGAGGAACTCCAGAGCAGAGAAGCCGTCGCATTAAACCCCGCTCTGCTCCTTCCGCGTATATCTCGCCCCATGTGAAGTATACGCCACGCAAAGCGAACGCCGTCTCACAGTCTGCAGCACTCGAGTCATGTCCAGCGGGGCCGCCGGCGGGCAGAGCACACATGCAGCTGGGACGTGACCGAGCGCTTGGCTCACCAACACGCGTGGCTCCCGGCCCAGGAGCGCTGAGGCAAGACCGAAGGAGCGGCATTACTGCAGTTCAGTGACGGGCCCCCTGCGAACGCACCAGATCCTGGCCCGCTGTGGGCCGCCCACGGAGGGTGCTGGGCGCGGAGACAGGAGGTCAGCGGCTCCGGCCGAGGACCACCGTGGGTGCACAGGCTGCTCTCTGCACCCCCGAAACACACATACACGCCTGGACTCACAGCCCAACGAGGACTGACGGGCAGGCAGGCTACCAACAGTGAGCACCACCAAGACGGTGGTTCTTTTTTTTTTCTAAAATGACTGCCAAGACTTTTTTCAGCTGACAAATGGATAATTTTAAAAACTTACTCTGTCAGAACTATTCTGGTCCAGCCAATATTTAGGGTGATTCACCAGTACCACCTTTTGTTTTTTTTCTCCTTAATTCTATCTTTCAGATTTTATCCACCAACAACTTTCCAAATGATACCAATAATTACCTCATCTCAAAATCAACATACAGGACCCTAGAAACGCTAGATAAGAGTTGCTAGGCAAAACTGAAGGATGGGAGAGAGGGAGGGGAGGAGGAAAGTAAGAAGTCTACCTTACCTCACCAAAAGCACCTCTTCCAATCACTTTAATGATCTCAAAGTCTTCTCGATGAAGCTGCATTTCCTTCACCAGTTGTGTAAATGGTTTCGCTACAAATGAAAAGAAGTCAAATTAACAATTTATTAAGTTGATAACAGATAAAAATTTTATTAATTGGGGCATTCTAAGAAGTTATATTTATTTAGAAGTTTACTTTTTAAATGAATACTTTTTAAAACATGTAATATCTGTTAGGGTTTCCTTGGCAACTCAGTGGTAAAGAATCCACCTGCCAACATAGGAAAAGTGGGCTCAATGCCTGCAGAAGGAAATGGCAGCCCACTCCAGTATTCTTGCCTGGGAAATGCCATGGACAGCCTGTGGGGTTGCAAGAGAGTTGGACACAACATAGCGACTAAACACCAACATCTGAGAAGTCATGGACATATGGAGAGTCAGATTAAGGTGGGCATTCATACTGGACACGTACTTCGACATGTGTCATGACAAACACCGTCACAACAAAGGCCCCCTGGGAAACTCAGGGCAGTGGGGCTCTCCCCATTGAGTGAGCTGTGGACGATCGACTCTCCTGCAGGAACAGCAGAAGCCCAGCAGGCTAGGTCCGTGAGCTCTGGGTGCCACCCGTCAACCTGCGGGACTCCAGGCACTCTCCCGACTCCCAGTCACCACCTCGAGTCTCTGGAGCCCCTGGCGGTGCCGGGGGGACAGGGCTGGGAGCACTGCGCCCCCACGAGGGCCGCACGCCATTCTCGAGGTTCACTGTGTGATCACCCACGCTTCAGGGAGAAGAAAACGAGCCAGGTTTCTGTGGAATGTGGACCGGGTTGAACAGTGTCTCCCCAACATCTGTGGATGTGACCTGACTTGGAAGTGGGGTCCCTGCAGATGTCATCAAGCTAAGAGGAGGTCCCAAACAGGAACGGGGTGGACCCTAAACCCACCATGACTGGCGTCCGCATACAAAGGACCTAAAGCAGACAGATCGAGGGGAGTCACGTGAAGACAGAGGTCCGGAGCCCAGGGATTCAGTGACAAGCAAGGGATGCCCCCACTGCTGCCGCCGCCAGACGCCAGGAGAGGGAAGGACAGGCTCTCCCCGAGGGCCTTCAGAAGGAGCACGGCCCTGCTGACCTCCTGACTTGGGACTTCTGGCCCCAGAGCTGTGGGAGAACAGCAACTCTCTGCTGCTCTAGGGCCTCCAGCTGGTGGTGAGCTGTCAGAGCAGCCCCAGGGCTGGGAGCTCCACTGATGCAGGACACAGCGTGACCGTCCGCCCTGCCCTCGCCTGGCCCGTCACACCCCTCACACCCTCAGGCCTACAGCCCCAAGTCCCTGCCGACCTGGACTTGTTCTCCACAGCTCTCTTTCAGGTCCTCCATGATGACAGCTTCACCAGCACTCCCCTGGGGGGCGGTGGGCAAACGTATGAGTGTTCTCTCTGGGTTGTCTGTTATAACTTCATGTGCACCCACATTATCTCCCCCAAAACCTGCAAATCTCATCTTTTCTGGACTTCCAATTGAGCTCCACATTCTTACTCTAACTCAATTATTTTTCCTTAAATAGCTGCTTAGTCCACCAAGGTTTGACAAGCAAGGTTCGCTGATCCAAGGAACAAAGAGCAGCAGAAGGTTCTTGGCTCCTGCTGGTAGTAAATTACCGCCATCACCACTGTAAATATGCATCAGCACTGAAGTTAGGGAACAGAACCCACTGGGCCTGAATTATTTAGGGGGCAGAAAGCAAGGCTAAAGAAAACCCTGGAGCCAGAACTTAAAAGGTCACCTATGGTGCCTTGTGATGTATTTCAAACATCACCCAAAATATTCATTCCCAGGAATCCTCATGGAAATACAGACTTCAACAGCCACTGAAGACCATCATGTCTCTTGGCATCTTCTGGGGGAACCAAATGGTACCTTATTTTACCGTGAAGAACACACAAAGCTGATGTGCCCTACTCCCCCAGCAGCAGAGCAAGCCTAGGAAGGCGATGCTGCAGCGCTCCTGCGAAGGAGCCAAGCCTGGCACGTGGTGTGCCCCACAGACGCTCCTCCTGGCGGGAGTTCCACACAGCGCGGCACTCTGCTGCCAAAACCCCGGAGACTCGCGCAGCCTGCTGGCCGCTATCATAAACGTGCAGGTCCGTCAGCAGTGTTCATGGACATCAAAGACAACTCCACCCCTAACTGTGCCCCAAATCCTTGTAACTTCCCATGTTCTCATTCCAGCCCTTGATGGTAGACACAGCAAATATTCGTATAGCTATTTTTATGTTTTGCTTTTCTTACATTTTTCATGTTTCTAAACCACTCAACTATTATTTTAACAGTTGCATAATATTTCAGTAAGTTGACACACCCACAACTTAAAATTGTGTGTCCACCTAAAGGAGAGGTTTAAGGTTTAATTCTTTAAAATTATTTCCTTATGATGAATAAATTTGCAATAAACTTTTCATGCACACAGATCATCTTCTTCTTCTTCTTTTTTTTTTTTTTACTATTTTAAGTTAATTTTTAGGATGAAATTCAAGGACTCTCCTCTGGGTGCTAACATTTTATCTGGTTCCTAACCTGCCTTCCACCCCACACTGATGCCTCGTCTTCCTTTGAAATTAAAGTTCTTTGATGCCTGGTGAGGTAACGTTCTCCCATATCCGTTTGTATGCCCTGGGATGTTAACTATCCGTTCATGACATCTGCTCACTGACCTCATGATCTCATGACATCTGCTTCATCTTTTTTAATCAACTGCACTTCAGTACTTTACTCTGGCTTTGTCAGACATAACAACTGTAAACACCAGGCCTCCATTCTGCTGCCTCTTTTCATCTGAATTGTGCTATTTTTATTTTATAGCAATTACTACTTTTAATAAAACCAACTTCACTCTTCCTATAATTCTACTAATAGGGCTTAGAAAGTTATAACTCTTTAAAGATCTGATAGTCAACCCTACTTTTGGCTAAACGGTTTTTTAAAAGCCAACCCATCATTCAGCTGTTGTTCATAGAGAACTCCGGAACCTGGTGTGAGCGTCTGTCTTGCTTTCTAGTGGCACATGAATGGCAGGGAGCATTGCGAGTTCTGCCCGCCCTCCCGCATTGGCAGGGGGCAGCCACGCAGCCTCGGGGGCCAGGGACAGACCTGGTGTCCTTACATTCGGAACTCAAGTTCCAAGTGGGACACCTGGTAGCCCTGCCATCTTAGAAAAGGCATCTGCTCCTCTGACTAAATTTTCCATAAAACAGGCAGAAGCCCCTCCCCCTCAGGGACCCATCAGCAGTGAGGGCTGAGGCAGGGAAGCGGGAGGCCCTTGTGGCGGAGGAGCCCCAGCTGGCTTTCTCAGCGTCTCTTCTTTCCGCATCAACGGTTCTACTTGATGTGTTCCTCAAGTTGTCCTCTTACTCTCTGGATAGAACCTATTTTTACTGCTTATACATTCTACACAGCTCTGAACAACTTCCCTGAAATGCATGAGCACAGATTTATCAGGTCCACTCTGATTAACAGGCAAAGAACCATGGAAATACCCCACATGAAAGCTTGAAAAGATAAAGGAAGTAAGACTCAAGCAATAGGAAATTAACTATGAAAACAAAATCTAGTTTTTAAAATAAAGAGCACTAAAAAGAATCCAGAAGGAAAGCGTTATTTCTGAAGAATCCTAAATATTTGCAAATAGTTCTGAAGACAGAGTAAAAATACCACAATGCTAGGTAAAAATCATTGAGACTGCATTAGCTAGAACCTAAGCAGAAAATCACATCAGAGCAGCAGACCCCCTGTAACCACAGCAGCAGTGAGAGGCCAGAAACCACTTTGACGGGAGGGGCTGAGAAAGACACGGAAAGGGGAAGAGCCACCTTTCAAACAGGGCGCCGGTGTCAGCACAAAGACACGGGGCCCCGCCGGCCGGACCCGCAGCGTCTAGAGACAGAACGCACAGGGCTGTTTGAGGAAAATGCCACAGACAGGGCTGGTGGCTAGGTAACTGAAAAGATGGAAGCGCACAGGATCATCATGAAACAGCAGGAGCAGGAAGCAGCCGATACACCTGGGGACCAGGAGAACCGCAAGGAGAAGCTGGACTGGTGAGGCCTGGGCACAGGGCTCCGCGCAGCTGGGATTTGGAGGGTGGGCGGCAGCTGGGGCTGGCCGCCAGGGTCTCTGAGCACAAAGGCAGGCCGTAGGGGCTCGAGCCCCGGGAGCTAAAAGGGGCACTGGCCATCTGCTGCTGGGGTCTCTGCAAGCATGGGGAAACACCCAACCGGGACCCGTGGCCCACGACCAGAAGACACTTCCTGCCAGGAGGAAGCTGGGGGCCAGGTGTCCCCTGCAGAGCTGAGCCCAGATTCAACTCTGAAACTCGGGAAGGAGTCTCAGCTGCGTGGAGCCCTCTGCCCAGGGTTCACAAATCCCCCTGGAAGAAAGAGGAGCCGGCAGGAAGCTGCCAGGCCCTTCTCCCTCCTCCAGCCCCCTCTATCTCCCTCCGGTGCGCCCTGAGCAGAGCCCAACAAGGAGCAGGTTTCAGAGCCCAAACTGGGCGATGCTGGGGTGAGGAAGACATCCATGTGGGGGACACAGTGACAGCGGGCATAGGGGGCTTGTTACACACGGAAAGCCTGATGGCCTCAGTAACCAGACGCAGGACAATGGGAGCCAGGGTCACGACTGTCAGAAAAGGGAGAACAAATGCCCTGCAGAACTGGATTAGAAGTGGAGGCAGCGGTGAGAACTCATGGTTTTCAATGTGTGAACATAACGGGTGTGCACACACACAAAGAAGCCCCGCTGTCTCCATGGAGGGCCAGGAGGCCCTCAACAAGAAGCATTGTTAGGGAAAGATCTTGGTTTCTAAACAGCATTCTCCAACTAAGGAACCAGGGCTTCTCCGTCGATTCCAGAGCTGGGTCAGGCAGGCATGGGTGAGCCTGGAGCTCCCTGAAGTGCCGGAAAGTGAGCAAGCGCCCCAAGAACGAGAGGTAACCGAAACAAACACTCAGTCACAGATCATCCCGCCCAGTAAATAAACAAACTCAGGACACACACGGATAACAAATTAATCAAGAAGTTTTCAAATCTGATGAGAAATGGGATATTTACAGTTTCAAAGCACAACTAGATACTTATGGATCAGAGAGAAACAGCAACCTCACAGGGCAGCCTGGCCGACACTCGGGGATCGGAGTGAGACTGCGCCACCCAGAGGACACAACGAGAATCACCGCGCTCTGCGCCCTGAACTCCAATCACCAGGATACAGGAGGGAAGCCTAAGCTGTGGAGATGATCCACGAAATGACTGGCCTCAGAGGGCTCAGCCGTGACAGTTAGGCGAAGCCAGGCACATCCCCGCAGAGGGAGGGAGACACGACTGACGCGCAGGGGGCTGGGATCTTGGCCCCTCTGCTGCGGGAGAGGATGGGGCGGCAGGGCTGGGGGGAGCGCAGGGCTACAGTCCTGACCTGGGGGTGCAGGCTACAGGGTCCAGGAACACACACTCAACCTTGGGGGGGGGGTTGTAAGCAATTCCCCCTCAAATTGTTGAGCGAATTCCTTATACTGCTATCTGCAGCTTTTCTGTAAGTTTGAGACTGTTTCAAAAAAATTTAACGTCTTTTTAAAGATCACCCGTTGGTATCAGGAAAGCGGGCAGGGCTGTGGGGCAGGCATGGTGGGGGGGTGCTGGGGGCGCCGCCTCCCACCACGGGAGGGAGCATGGGAGAGGATGACGGTGCCACCCTGGGTCACCCTCTGGAGGAGCACTGCCTGCGATGTGGGCGGAGCAGGGGGAGACTGCAGGGTGACGGCCTGACTCAGGGGGAGACTCCAGGGCCAGCGGGTGGGGAGCAGTGATGGACAGGCTTCAGGGCTCCTGCTGCAGAGTCGGAGACAGAGACCAAACGGACTCTTCTCACAAGAGTCTACTGCTGTTTCTGGTTTCCTATTGGGAGGAAACTGGAGCTCCCTGGGAGGGAGCCGGGCAGCAGCATTTTGAAGGCTGCTCCACTGACTAAGCCTAGAGCTCCGGTGCTCCTCAGAATACAAGACGTTACCACCAGGATTCCATGAGCTGTGCCCACTGGGGAGCAAGCAGCTTGTCAGGACACTCTTAAAACAGGTTGCAAAGCAAAATCACAACAACCAAAACACCATTAGGGATCCATTGTAAACATAATTTATATTAAGATTCTCTCAGAAGTCAGATATTATGGGTCACTTGAAGAAAACAGATTCATTATAATGCTTAAGATAACATTAGCTTTTTCATGGTAATAATGAACCACTGGATTCTGAAGTAAGACAACACAACTACTCCGAATCTTAGAAACAGTAAGGTGACCTCTCCTCCCATGCAGCAACCGGCAAACACCGGGGAGGGGGGCCTCTGCACTGAGGCAGCATAGCGGGTGCGGGCTGGCCGGTCCGTGGGGACCCGCGCTCAGCGACTGCTGGGGTGGGCACCACTCGGAGCCCCACACCACATGCACGGCAACCTGCAGCTGCCGTCTGAGACCACCCCCAAGAGCCCATCCCATCAGGAATCACAAAGCCACCATCCCACCCTCAGGTACCTGCCTGCATGCACCCTCCAGCCCCCCAGCACCATCTTCTCCCAAACCAGCACCGTCCCATCACTTCCCTGCTGACGACTCCTGAGCATCCTTCAACAGAACCTAAAGGCTCACAGAGCTTGCCGCTGCCCCTCCCCCACAACACCCCGTGCGCCCCTCAGTCCCACGACACCCATCTTTCAGAGCCCCAGGCAGGAAGGTGGTGTTCCCAAGCAGGGCCCCGTCAGGGGTACCCCACTCCCCACACCCCCAAGTGGAACACAGGGAACCAGCAAACATAGTTGCCTCAGCAACCAGTCATTAGGAAAGGTGACCATCTCCACTGGGAATGCCTTTTTTTTTTAAGAATACATTCAACAACTTGGGATATTTTCCACCAAAAAACAAAAAAAAACCAGAATAAAGCTTAGCCCTTAGACAGGTAACCACTGATTAGGAAAAAAAACTTCCTATTCTCTTCCTTCTTCTACAACCTAAGACTTCCTACAGAACTTCTCATGATTCTAAAGGGCAATGAATCAATCAACCAAGCAAAGACAACCACTGGCAAATGTGAGGTCCCAACTGCAAGGGAAAACGGGGATCCCGGTGTTCCCTCTAAACAGAGAATGGCTTTCCCAGGAAGGTCTGGGGCGGAGGGAGACACTTTCGCTGAAAGTGACTGAAAATGTGAAATGAGAACTGATGTCCCGCCCTCTGGCTTGTTTATCTAGAGGAAAGAACAGACCAGCTGGAAGGGGTGCCGGGAGGCGCGGCCTGGTGTCACAGGGAGGGGCGGCCTGGTGGCGCAGGGTGGGGAGGCCTGGTGGCGCAGGGCGGGGCGTGCTGGGCCCCCATCCCCTGCCCGGCCTCAGCCCCGCTGCACTCACACTCGGGAACTGGCAACGGCCTTTCAGGTCACCTAGTCCAAACAGTACGCGTACCAGGGAGGAAACACGAGCCCAAGGGCCAGGAGACACGCAGAGGACGCGAGGGGCAGCTCTGCTTCCTCTGCGAACAGTCAGCCCCAATCCTGGGAAGGCCCCCCATCCCCACCACTCACGGGTGCAGCGATGGGCATCCCACGTGGGGGGAGGCGGGACAGCACCCCGAGGACCCAGGAGTGCGGCCACCGGAGGAGAGTGAAGCGCGGTGACTTCAGCCCCCTGCGCGCCCAGGGCAGGGCTGGCGCGGCGGGGGCAGGGGGTGGTCCGACCCCGCCAGGCAGGAAGCAAACGCTCCCCCCAGCGCCAGCTCCGGGGAGCTCACGCTTCCAAGACGGGGTGACGTCTGTCCCCACAGCACAGATCCGACACCTCGATGGGAGTCATACCTGTCCCAGAGTTTGTGGAAAATGTGCTTACGTTACATTAAATGGACTTGCTGTAGCAACGAAGATCTGTTAAAGGACAGAATACTATACTTCCTAAGGAGCTCAGAAAGGGGAAGCTTCCAAGAAGCCGGTAACTCCCAAATAAAAGTTCTCCAAACATGAACTCTTCAGATAAGCTGATAATCAGGGACTACAATACTGTGAAGTGAACAAACATTAATTTTAACCTAAAGCAGTGTAAGATTTTTAGAGGACTGAGAAGGAAGTCCTTTAATACTCTGACTCAGAAGACAAGTAAGGTTCAGATTGAGTCAGTGAAAATCTGAGAAGCAGGGGTGGGGAGGCTGCAGTGAGTCAACAGAAAACCAGGAAAAATCTCATTCCAACAGACTGCTGTCATGTGAAGGCGGCGAGCCTGCCCAGACGTACCCTGGGGTCAGTCACATGACCCTGCATCTTTGCCTCCACTCCAGAGTTGATGGACTGCTTTCCTCAATTCCTTTTCATGTGGTCCCTCCTGCTTTGCCATCACTGCAGTAAAACCCTGCTGCCTCACTAACGGGCATCACTCAGACCTGCCTGCCTTTCTGCCTGCAGCTCTCAGTCGAGGAGGCAGTGACTCAGGGACTACGGAGTCTTCCCGGCGAGCGGCCGCGGCCTTGTCCTTTGGGGTTCCTTTGTCAAAGCAAAGACCCGTGTAAAGTGAGTGACCTTCACAACACGTGTCTCTTTTCTAAAGCCGGATCCCTCGAGGATGTGAATACAAATATATCCTTTGTTTAAAAAAAAAAAAATCCCAGTGTACAGTGCCACTTTATGGAAGAGCCAACAGTCACACACGGGTGCCCCGCTACCCAAAATAGAGTGCTCCCAGGCAATCTCCCCTGGGGCTTCCCTGACGGCTCAGATGGTAAAGAACCTGCCTGCCATGCAGGACACCCTTCCATCCCTGGGTGGGGAAGATCCCCTTGGAGAAGGAAATGGAAATCTTTCCTAAGCTGAGAGGCAATCGTCTCAGGACACGTCTGCTAACTGATCCACAGAGATGATGCAGAGACGCTCACAGACACTGCTGGGTTGGGGGAGCTCCTGGGGAGAGAGCCTGGCGGGGCCCCCTCACTGCTGGGGGTGCTGCCTCTATAAATGGCGCTCTGCAACATAAATACTCATCAGTATTTTCACTTTTTGCCTTTTTTTCCTAAACATGAAAACTGTCCGAGAATTTCTCTTCGTTACCAAGAACAGGTACTAATGTAGGTCCTGCACAAAAACCTACTTTTTGATGAGCAAGGAACACCCGTGCACATGCTGCAAAAATGTGACCTAAGAACAAGAGATGACTGCAAGATGCTTCGATGGGTGTCCCAGGCAGGCCGTGCACGTCCAGGCCCTTCCATCAGAGTCACAGTCGTCCTGCCACCTACCTGCTAACTTTAAGGAAAAGAAAATTCAGGAGTCCAGAATGAAGAGTGGGTAACCAACTGGCGGGAGAGGGGAAGCTCGCTGAAGATCACTCTCCCGTCACTCAGTAACAGGCACACCCACATGGCCAGGCCAACTGCAACCACTGTGGGTCCAGGGGTGAAGCCCCAACACCACAAGCCGCTGTAGGAGCCCGGCAGACTCACGAGGCATCCCTGAGGCTGTCTCCTCCCCTGCAGGAGAGTAAGAGTACGCATCCAAGGAGTTACAGGAGCATTAGACCACACCAACCCACAAAGCTTTCAGCACTGGGCCAGCACACAGTATGTTCTCACTGCTCGGGAGCTCTGCCATTACTACTGGGTGACACTTCTCTTTTTGTTTTTGTTTATATGTCATATTTACCAACAGGTCCCTGGGACTGCAAGGAGATCAAACCAGCCAATCCTAAAGGAAATCAATCCTGAATATTCAACTGGAAGAACTGATGTTGAAGCTCCAATACCTTGGCCACCCGATGCAAAGAACCGACTCATTGGAAAAGACCCTGATGCTGGGAAAGACTGAAGGCAGAAGGAGAAGAGGGCAACAGGAGATGAGACGGTTGGATGGCATCACTGACTTGATGGGACAGGAGTGTGAGCACACTCTGGGAGACACTGAAGGACGGAGGAGCCTGGCGTGCTGCAGTCCATGGGGTCATAAAGAGCTGGACATGGCTTAGCGACTCAACAACTACAACCAGCAAATCAACAAATGATACCACGGCCTAAATTATCCTAGAACCCAGCTATATTACCAACCAAGAAGGGACACTCATCATGAACAAGCTCTACCAGGCAGGTTACACAACCACTGTGGGTCTAGGGGTGACTCCTGGGTAGCACTCAGTAACGGCCACTAAGCAGCCCTGTAAACCAAGTACTCCAAGAGGGCCCTACACAGCCCTGAGGATGGTCTCTCCAGAGAAGGGCGTGACGCAACCCACAGGCATGCCTCAGCCAGCAGGACTGCCGCGAAGCAGAGGTTCCTGGAGCTGCTTCATCAGTGGAGGGAGGGCAACTTCACCCGAAAGGTCCAGACCCCCGACAGCCTCCCTTCTGCCTCCCCCACCCCCAGGGAACTAGCCGTCACTGACCCCCACTTTAATCAGCTTTTCTATTGCCCGCCCCGCACACATCAGAGCAGCTGTGACCCGTGGGAGGCGTGGCAGAACCTTCTGACTGCTGTAATGACCTTCACATCTCCACACACGTAACTTACCTTCTTTCAGTTTAAGAACCTATTTCTAAATGTAAAACGCAAAGGGTCACTGAAGTAAAATTTCTGCCTGAGGCAGAGACCAACAGGTCCCTGGGTCAGGGCTTTCAGCCGCTGTCAGCTTCCCAGACCTGCTCAAAATTAATTATAGTACAGCGACCAGCAAAACGCAGGTGCTGAAGGCAGGCCTGAAAGAGCACAGTAGGTATGGCGCCTTTCTGCTTTTGGGGAAAATGGGACAAAACCTTTTAAGAGATTCGTATTTTTTTTCTGCAGTAAGTAGAATTTCTGATATAAGAGTTTTAGCTCTCCTTCTGTTCTGTTTGACCTCATTTTGGTAAGACAGGTAGAGGGCAGAGAAGAGAGTGAAGTCCCAACCCAGGTTGGGTGCATGAGACAAGTGCTTGGGCCTGGTGCACTGGAAGACACAGAGGGATAGGGTGGAGAGGGAGGTGGGAGGGGGGAACGGGATGGGGAATACATGTAAATCCATGGCTAATTCATTTCAATGTATGACAAAAACCACTGCAATGATGTAAAGTAATTAGCTTCCAACTAATAAAAATTAATGGAAAAAAAAGAGAAGAGGGTGAAGTCTACAGGGAGCGTGACTCTGAGACAGGACCCCACCGACCCAGAGCCTCTCCTAGTGCTCGCGCGGCTGAGCCAGCAGCCCAGTGGCCACTGAACGGAGCCCTGAGTGGGCGCCAGGCCTAAGCAGGTATGGGCTGAGCCCTGCGCCCGCTGCCCCACAAGCCTGGCGGCCTCACCCCGTCCTACAAGCAAGAGGACTATGGATCTGCACCCTCACCCAAGAGCTTCTTGAACCTAAAGCCGGAGCAGGGCCTCAGGTCTGGGTCTTCTCAGGGCCCTGGGGTCAGGTTTCTGGGGCTGGTGGGGAGTGCTGTCTTGTCCTTCTGTGTCTTAGATAATCCAACAGAAGAAAAACGAGGCGCCAGCTGGAAGCTTAGAAAGTGCTAGGACCGTGTCAGGAGGGTCAGTTCTAGCAATTGTCCCCAAGAGACCACCTAAGCTACCATCTTTTTTATCTTTGGGGGATACACTGGAAAGACAGATATAAACGGAGAAAAGCTTTAGGTTTTGCTACCCTCTAATGTACCCCATTCCAGAATGTAACTCATAAAGTTTTCATAGTTTAACAGAATCAGGGAAACAGAGAGTAGACGGTGGTTGCCAAGGGGGAAGGGGCTGGGAGAGGGCTGGACTAGGAGCTTGGGATCAGCAGGTGTGAATTATTCTGTACAGGATGGACAGACAATGAGGCACAGGAAACTAGACTCAACATCCTGTGACAAGCCGTCCCGGAAAAGAAGGTGGGCACTTAGTAAATTTCTAGTTAATTGATTGTGGTTTTGTACCGTGTGAACAAAGCCCCTTGGGCTCTTACTGATTAGGTGGCAGTCACTGTGTCACCACAGCACGGAGGACAGCATGCTTACACAGGACTGCGCCCACTATTTGCAGAGAATGACGCTAAGCGGCATGAATAAACCTGTGAACAGAAATCCCTAACATCATCAAGCTTACATTTTAGTGGAATGAGACAGAACAGAAAACACACATATAAGGAACAAGTAGATGATACAGGAAATAGTAAACCCTTCGGATTAAAAAAAAAACGCAGGGAAAATGAGAGTGTGGTGGGGCAGGGAGATTCACACACAGCTCGCAAGGTGACAGTGGTCTGAACAGTCAGATCCTGGTTGTATTTTGAAGGTGGAGCGGACAGGATTTCCGCTGGACTGGATGTGCACCGGGAGAATTATCCGAGGAGTGGCCTAAGCAAGCGGGAGGAGGGAGCTACCTCAGACGAGGCGGGGCCGGCGGCGCACGGACCACGAGGTGAGCTGCTGTGTCCAGCGGGCTCTCCAAGGTGGCTGCTGCAAGAATCTGGATTCTGGAAAGGAGACCAGGCTGGGGGTGGGAACTGGGATCTTGGGACCCGACTGCATTAGGGTCGGGAGCCTGGACGAGGCCCCGGGGAGTCAGTGGGGCAGAGGAGGGCAAGGACGGAGCCCAGGGAGCTCCAGGAGGAGGAGGACGGGAGAAGAGAATGGAGCCTGGGGAAGAGAAGGGAGCCTGGGGGAGCGGTCAGCACGGGCGCAGGAAGCCAGGACTCCAACCTGAGGCTGAGAACTAAGGGCCAGGGGCGGCCTTGACTGAGGGAGCAGGGAGGGCCAGCAGTCTGATTAGACTGAGTCTGAGAACGGGGAAGAGGGAGTGGAGACACAGAACAGAACGCCACAGAGCCTGCTGCTTTAAAGAAAGAAAAGGGGTGGGGGGAGCCCAGTTTAAATGTTTGAATTCTTTTTCACCAAATGTTTTGTTAAAAAACGGTGGGACCTCCCTGTGGTCCAGTGGTTAGGACTCTGCTCTCACTGCCAAGGCCGGGGTCCAGTTCCTGGTGGGGATCCTAAGATCCCTCAGGGCACAACCCCGCTCATCTTGGAGTGGGGGTAAAGTCCGTCTATTCCAAACCCGTGCTGGCATCACAATGACCACCTAGCCCACCGGCATGGGGCTGGGATGAGTACCACTGACATATCAGAAGTTGTAAACAAAAAGTTCATTTTCACCGGCTTGGCTGTTACCAACCAACCACGACTCTAGATCACAAAGATCAATGTCTCAAGCTCCCGCCATAGTAACCCACAGAACACAGCGATTTAAACTCAACGGCCTGGGATGCGTCTCCGGCTAGAGCCAGGGCCTGGCAGTGCCCTTCCCTGATGAGCCTGCTCGCCTGCATCAGGCTCCTGCCCAGGCACCCTCACAAGTGCCTGGGGGGAGAAATGAGTGATTATACAGAATGGTTTTCCTTCAGCTTTTCCTATTTGATCTCCCGGTTGGGAAGACCGCCTGGAGAAGGAAACAGCAGCCCTCTCCAGTATTCCTGCCTGGGAAATCCCACGGACAGAGGAGTCTGGCGGGCTACAGCCCGTGGGGTTGCGGAGTCACATGGGAGCCACCCCTGAGCTATCAACGCTACCCACGAGGGCAGAAGGCAGTGCCCAGTGCACCCTGCGGTGACAGGCGCCCTGCAGGTCCTCCGGTCAGGGCATGGCACACGCCCAGTGCTCAGACGCCCTTGGAGGGAGAGGCCGTCACCAGGAAGAGGGATCAGGAAATGTGCTGAGCTGCCGTGCGGAGCAGGAAGAGAAATCCCTGAATTCCTCACCCTTTCCCAGCACACAGCCAGACCGGCTGCACTCCCACGCACTGACAACTGGGCGGTGACCCGCGGGCAGGAAGGAGGCGTGAGCAGGACAAGGAAGTGGGTGTCTGCAGCTCTTCCTCCCAGGATGCATGGATTCACAAAGCCTGCAGGACTGAGACAGGACAGAGAGGAGCTCAAAGCTTCCACCCCCAGGACCCTGCACCAGGGCGAGTCCTCATTCGCTCTTCCTGGCCCCGGGTCCCAGCCTTGCTGGCACATTCCTAGAAGACACTACTCTTCAACAAAGGGCGTTGACAAAACCAGTATCTGGGAAAGAAAGGGCAACTAAGAAGGGAGTGGGAAGAGTGAAATAAGAAGTTTGCAAATCACCAGCAAATTGATACACTGAAAGGAAAGCAACTTATTTTCACTAATCAGTCATTTGGGGGAACTTTTAGCAACCAAAAATATCCATTGGCATTCCGTTATGATTAAATCAAACTTACAGCATGGTTCAATTTAAGAAGCCTAAGAACATAAAATCTTGACTTAATACTTTAAATTTGTCTTTTACTTTCTCTTGCACCCCAAATAGTTTATAAAATCATCACCACTTTCTGAACAGCTACATATGTTTCAGAAATTTCATAAAATAGTCTCTAAAACCTGCAGGATAGATATCATCTGCTTCTGATAAAAAAACCAAACTGAAACACAAAGCCCAAGTTCATATAAATATACAGCATTTTTATCCCCTTCTTATTTATCTTTATTTCCCACATATGTGACTCTTCATGTTTCCTGTAACATTAAAAATCTTCAATGTTAAAAACCAAAGGAAAAAATTAACTCCACTATTTTTCCTGTTGTTCTTAACTTAATCATTGAGTAGGTAGTATTTTATCAAAATTTTGTGTACTATTGCTGGCAATTCACAAAAGCCTGGTTTTCTTTCTGCACAGGAAAGCACTAGCTGCTTCTAATTTCATGATTAGTAAATCTCCTGAGGACTAAGAGTCAGTGGTAGCCAGTATCATTTTAGATGAAAGTGAACTGTCTCATTCAAATTCTTTGAAAATTGGTAATCCAAGTAAACTATTCTTTCACTATCCTCTAAACAGAGTATTTGATTTACTGCCCTTCCATTCCCCCATTTGTGTCTGTATCTCTTAAGTTAACATACCCTATGACCTAGTTAGTTACATCTACCAAAAAGATACAAGAATTTCCACAGCAGCTTTATTTATAACCCTCAAAAACTGAAAGCAGCCCAGATGTTCGCTAACAGGGGAATGGAGAATAATCTGTGATAGTAGATTATTACTATAATAATAATAGTAATAATTATTACTATAATAATATTACTATAATAATAATAGTAATAATAGTAATATTATTATTATAACAATAATTCCTGTGATGATAATAATAAGCCCATTCCTGCAGTGGGATACTTCTCATCAAGAAGAAAGAGTGACCCGCTGCGGCACACAGCACTGATGCACCTCAAGGACAGAGCGGGACGCTCAAGAAATCAGACACAGGGCTTCCCTGGTGGCTCAGTGGTAAAGAAGCCGCCTGTCAATGCAGGATACACGGGTTTGACCCCTGGTTTGGGAAGACCCCACATGCCACAGAGCAACTGAGCGGGTGCGCCACAACTCCTGAGCCCGGGAGCCGCAGCTACTGAAGCCTGCGTGCCAGAGAGCCCGTGCTCCATGCTGAGAAGTCACTGCAAGGAGCCCAGGGACCGCCACTGGGGAGCAGCCCCTGCCCGCTCCAACCAGAGAAAGCCTGAGAGCAGCAAGGAAGACCCAGCACCACCAAAAATAAAGCACACACTATGATCCTAAAAAAAGAAACAAGTCAGACACAAAATACTCATAATTTCATTGTATGAAACTCAAAACAGACACAACTTCAAGAAAACTCAAAGGGTTCAAAGAACAGTCTCTTCAACCAACGGTGCAGGGACAGTGGACAACCACACACAGGAGAACAACTGTGCTCCTACCTCAGACCAAAGATGAAATCAACTAAGAATACTAAGAGTGGGTCAAAAACCTATAAGTAAGAGCTAAAACTATCACCCTCTTAGAAAAAAAATGCTATAAACCTTTGTGACCTTGGATTAGGCAATGAATTTTTTAAAGCACAAGTGAGAAAATTTTTTTAATTTTTTTAAAAATTTTAATTAGACTTCATCAAAACTAAAAATGTATGCTTCCAGTCATAAGATGAATAAGTACTCTGGTGCAATGTACAACATTATAAATATAACATTGCTGTACATTATATATGCAAGATGTTAAGAGAGTAAATCCTTTTTTTAAATCTTTTCAGTTTAAGGTGCAGAGCGTAATGATCTGACTTACATACATTGTGAAATGATGACTGCAACAGGTTTAGTAAACATCCATCATCTCATGGACATCTCAGTGACAGACTTTCTTTTCTTGGGCTCCAAAATCACTGCAGATGGTGACTGCAGCCATGAAATTAAAAGACACGTGCTCCTTGGAAGTAAAGTTGTGATAAACCTAGACACTGTATTAAACTGCAGACACACCACTTTGCTGACAAAGGTCCTTAAAGCTATGGTTTTTCCAGTGGTCGTGAGTGGATGTGAGAGTTGGACCATAAAGACGGCTGAGTGCCGAAGAATTGATGCTTTTGAACTGTGGTGTTGGAGAAGACTCTTGAGAGTCCCTTGGACTGCAAGGAGATCCAACCAATCAATCCTAAGGGAGATCAGTCCTGAATATTCATTCGAAGGACTGAAGATGAAGCTGAAGCTCCAGTACTTTGGCCACCTGATGCAAAAAACTGAGTCATTAGAAAAGACCCTGATGCCGGGAAAGATTAAAGGCAGGAGGAGAAGGGAATGACAGAGGATGAGATGGCTGGATGGCATCATCGACTCAAGGACATGAATCTGAGCAAACTATGGGAAACAGCAGAGAAAGGAGCCTGGCGTGCTGCAGTCTAGGGGTTGGCAGAGAGTTGGACGTGACTCAACAGCTGAGTAACAACAATCATCTCATATAGACAGGACATTAAACCAATTTTAAAAATGTATTTTTCCCTGTGATGAGAACTCTTAGGATACATAATTATACATAATTACTGACTATATTCCCCATAGTGTTCATTTCATACCTGTGACTCATTTATTTTGTAACTGAAAGTTTGTGCCTCTTTATCCTAAAGAAAATTTCTTTTCTATTTCTTTAACTGGATAAATGTTGTCTATGCATACAATGGAATATTAGTAAGCCATAAGAAAGAAATGCTGATATACACTACAACACTGATGACCCCTACAAACATTATGCTAAGTGAAAGAAGCCAGTTTCAAAAACCACGTGTTTTATGATTCCATTTATATGAAATGCCCGGAACAGGCAAACCCATGGAGACAGGAAGTGGACTACTAGCTGCCAAGGGCTGGGGCAGGGGGGGGATGGGGAGTGACTACTAATTAGTGTTTCTCTGCAGGGTGATGAAAATGTAGGCAGTGGTGATGGTTGTACAACTCTGTGAATATACAAAAAAAGAAAAACATCACTGAATTGTATACATTTGGAAAAAAAAACTTAAAAAAAAAACCCGGGAATGAACTACTGTGTGATGCAGGTCACGCAGGGCTCCCCACTCTGGGGAGGAGCCGTGCACTGAGGGGTGGAGAGCGCACAGCAGGGCCTGCTCGGGTCCCTGACTCATTCATTCAAAAGGCATTAGGGGTATTTAAGGAAACTACTGGGATTTCCCTGGTTAAGGATCTACCTTCCAATGCAGGGGACACAGGTTCAGTCCTGGGTTGGGGAACTAAGATCCCACATGCCGAGGGGAAAGTGGGCCACTGCCTGCCACAACCAGAGAGCCTGTGCACTGCAACAAAGATCCAGTGCAGCCAAAAAAAAATTACTGAGATGAAGCAGATACAGTGACTGACAGCACACACTTAAGACTTCGAGGGCCCGCTGATGTCACAGTATGCTTGATCCGAGCCCTGGCTTCCTCAATGGTAAATGAGGGATAATGCAGGACTGAAGGTCATCAGGAGAATTACATGAGCTGTGGATGGAGACCATGAGCTCAGTGTCTCCAGACGCGGGTCACTGTAAGCGTGTGCGATCGCAGGCTCAGCAGAGAAGACTCACTGTGCCCCCCACCTGGACTTGCCTCCCAGGGTGAGCCTGCGCCCAGGCAGGCGTCAGGCCTGGCCCTCTCCCGGATACGGGCCCTGCCTGGCCCCACGGCACCGCCTGCGCTGCTCCTCTCCTGACCACGGCGCTCAGCTAAGGGCTGCTCCCTGCCCGGCCCTGAGGAAGGGCCCCTGAGCACTGACCCAGTCCGAATAAAGCAAGCTCTACTGCTTCCAAGAAGGCTGTCCCAACACCACCGTGTAACCCTCCTTACACTCTGTACTTGTGATCTGTGCGTGTGGCGTGGACTCTCCTGTCTGGGCCCAAGTGTGTGGAATTCTTGGTTAATGGGAGTGTTATTTATTCTTAAACTCACAGACTGAAAACAACAGAGAAACAAATTTATGTCACAGTTCTAAAAAAAAATTCTAGCACACATCCCGAGACCAACAGGACATGTTATTTAAGCTCCTAAACCTTCTCCACCTTAACATCAGTGTTCATAACAATTGTACAGAGCTGAATACTAAATAATCCAAGTCCAATCTGACAAAGTCTCTGAGTTGGACAGCTGATATACAAGGAGTACTGTGATGTTTAAAAAAAAAAGTTAAATCTTTTCACAGGTAATCTTCTCTTATCCAAAATTCATTCAAGCTGTTTACCATACTTAGTGACTAGTTTTGTATATTTTTACACAAGGAATAAATGTCTCCGAAGGAAAAGAAGTGTTTCTACCAAAAATTATATGCCTTTTCCAGAACCGAATCCTATGCCAGACATTTCAGGAGACAAAAATACTGTAGCCTGAAGCCCTCCATGGCCAGACATGAAGAACAAGAACAATCAAAACGGCAATAGCAACTCACCCAGCAACTGCAGTACTTAACCTACTCTCAAGGCAACTGCTTCTGAACCAGGGGAAGAACCAAGCAAGCGGCCCTCCAAGCAACACATTCACTTCCCTTCCAAAAGGGGGAAATGGGGAGCAGCCGGTCTTTCCGCCTGCCCCAGCGGCTCTGACCTCTGACCTGCTGTCACACACCTCAGTCCCACACAGGCTTGTGCTTCTGGGTACTGGAGGTAGTTTCAACACCCTTGCCCTGTAAGGTTAAGATGGAAACCGTGCATTTTCAAAATGCTCATGAATGTACAGAAGAACCAAACTGTGTGATTTTGTTTTTTTTTTTAAAGAAGCTTAAGGAGAAGTTGTATTTTAAATGTGACAAAAATAGCTTAACTCATGTTCAATGCGGTTTATTTGAACATCAACAATTAGATGTGTCCACGACTGGATGCCACACTATCTGCACTGAATTATCCAACTGAACCCATGCATTTATGAGGCACTTTTTAAAAAATAAGCAAACAAGCCCCCTGCTTGATATTTTTTCTATAATAAAATGTCAGCATAAAGAGAATGAAACACAAAGGAAAATTATCAAGCCATAAAGTAGAGAAAGAAGGTAAATGTCTTCCTTCGTCTTTTATCTTTAGCTCACCATCACAAAACGAGTTAGTAAGTACGAAGGAAGCTGTTTTGTACGTAAGTCTTTTTGAAGTGTCACTCTGGTTTTATCCAGCCATTGGTAAATTGGTCATCTTTCCACTAGCCGGCCAGAGATGAGACACAGTGAAAATCAGCAAATGACAAAAGCTTCCCATAAATCAGCAGAATTTTACTGAAAGGTTGGCACGTTTAACATTTCAAAAAAAGAGCTTTGTGGAGCCTACTTTTGCATGCTCTAAGAACCAATCAAAAAACAGCCTTCTTCTTAAACAATCCTTCAGTAAAAATGAAAGATTTCTATTACAAGTGTTATTTGATTTTTTGTTGTTGTTGTTTTGTTTTTTAATCACACCTTCTCAGAATGTCTGGTGATTCCGAGTGAACTAAATTTGCACACACACTCCTACTTAGTTCTTTCCCTGAATGTTCTCAGCAGGAAGCTGCCTGGCTCACCTAATATTTCCAGAGCACAGTATTTGTCCGGCCTGTTGACTTTTCAGAGCTGGATTAAAGAAAAAGTAAGACCTGGATGAACCGGAGGGCACACAGCATTACACCTACACCAAGCAGGAAATACTTTTTCGGAAGTCCAATTAAAAAAACCGAAAAGTTAATTGAAGATATATTAAAAACTGAGAAGTCACAATGTTAATTCTGAAGTGTCTCCAGCAAACAACTGTTACATTCTATGTAAGACCTGTCTTATAATAAAAAAATATCTGACACTCTGAGCCCAAGGTCTCTCACAGAGCTCCCTGCCGGTCACCGAAGCTGAATGAGCATCTGAAAGGGCAGCGTGGGCGTTTCTGACACGAAGGACCCGGGAAGCGACACTGCACCTCTCACTTCTCACTCTGCGGCTTGGTCTCAGGACGCCATCCCAGTCCCCACGGGGAGGTGTCACTTCCTCCAGTGCAGACGACACGCACAAGCCCCCAACCGGCCTCGTAGACTCGTCCCATCCCAACCCTAACCGTGCGAGCCCCAGTGTAAGAGGAGAGCCTGAGAGTCACCGTGACCTCCCTGTGGGACGAGCGCCCGCACACCGAGGCCCGGGACTTCTGCAGCGGGTCGGGGAATGGGGGCACCCGACCAACACAGGATGCTGAGCGGCGGGGTGGGCAGGCGGCACAGAGGGACCCAGAGCCCCGTCCACCACCGCCTCCGGCTGGGCTCCGGTCTGCCCTGCATCCCACGCAGTCCTACAGAATCCTAGAGGAAGACCGGCGGAGAGGGCGGCCGCAGGTGCAGACCCGAGGGGCCACACTAGGGTAGGTGGGCCCCAGTGAGAGGGCAGGTGGTGAAGGGAACGTGCGAGGTGACGGGAAGGCCAGAACGCCTCTCTACGAGACAGAACTGGCCAGAGGGCCGTCTGGAGTTGGGTGAGGGCGTATGCGGTGGCACCTCCTCTCCCATAACCCCAGGGTCCCTCAGGGAGGGCCTGCCAGGGGACGGCTGGTGGGATGACCTGGGGCTGGCCTGGCTGCGGCAGGGGGGCCTGAGGCAGGCAGTGACTTCCAGGCCAGACCTGTCTACACCTCCTTCCGCTCTCAAAGTGGCTGCCACCCTCTGAGGACGGCTCTCGCCCCTCCGTCTGGCCCTGACCCACCTTCCCTGCCTCAGGGTTCCCGGCTCCCAGCCCATATCTGCATGAAACTCTTCAGCACCTTATAGTCACAGCCGCCACCCCGCTCCCCACAAGTCCTCCCCTTCACCCAGCGAAACTCCATCTTTCTCTGCGACCAGCTCACCTCAGCGAGGCCTCTCTTTCTCCAGATGGAGGAAGCTGCTAAGGGGAGCAGGTAACAGAGCCTAGCTTACCCACCATCCGGCACAGAAAAGGAGCGGGCTGCACCTGGCACAAAAATGGGGGAACCCACCACATGAAGTGGGGCCTCTGGCACAAGAAGTGGGGGAACCCACCCCAGGATGTGGGGCATCTGGCACAGGAAGTGGGGGAACCCACCACAGGAAGTGGGGCATCTGACACAGGAAGTGGGGGAACCCACCACAGGAAGTGGGGCATCTGACACAGGAAGTGGGGGAACACACCACAGGAAGTGGGGCATCTGACAAGGGAAGTGGGGGAACCCACATAGGAAGTGGGGAATCTGACACAGGAAGTGGGGGAACACACCACAGGAAGTGGGGCATCTGGCATAGGAAGTGAGGGAATCCACCACAGGCAGTGGGAGCATTCGGCACAGGAAGTGGGAGCATAAGGCACAGGAAGGGGCCAGCACCGGAAACGTCAGACCCTGGCACCCTCCACTTCAACTTGCAGTATTAAAACTAAGAACAAACCACCAATAAGTGCTGACAAAAACCAAAGTAAAACTATCAAGTATAGAATACAGAAAAGAGGCTAATTCCTCTAATATAACAGGGACATATCAGGGAATGTTAGAACATAAAAGTTCTAAGAAATTTCTAGCAACAAACCAATATGATGCGTGGAGAAAGGGCAAGGATACCAGCTAGACATTAATCAACTATTCAAATAGTTACACAGTGTTCATTGGGGGAGGGGTACAAGAGGACAGGAGGGGCAAATCAGACAAGTGGGCTCCAGAGAAAGGCAGGTGCCCGCTGTCAAGTTGGTGCCTCCACGTCTCCACAGGGACCGAGCGGGAGAGAGGCAGTAACTACCCCAGGTCCCACCAAGCCCCTGCATCACCACCCAGACTGCCAACCACTGACCTCTGGCACAGCACCTTCGGGCACCCAGCCCACACTCAGCATCTTAGGCCAAGTCAGGTACTGACTGTGATACTCCTCACAAAAGGGGGATTTCAAATGAAGTAAGAAATATCTAATTTTTTACATCAGTTTGGCCCCCTAATAGCTCTATTTTCCACAAAATATACAGGGCCAATAGTATAGGAATGATGTGTCAAAAGTCAAATTTGTCCAGCTAGAAATAAATTCAAATGGTAGGAGCAGAATAAGACAAGCAGTCTGGTTGCTTCAACAAATAAACTGCAACTGGGGAGAAGACGGAGAAGAAACCTATAGGTTAAAGGAGAACGGGGAGGTGGGCAGTCCAAACGCCATGAGTAACTTTGTTTTGGCCGCTACAGAACAAATTTACTGAAAACAACAGCAGAAAAGGAGAAATTTAAACCCTGACTGCATATTTGATGGTACTGAGGAATTATGGTCATTTTTTCAGTAACATAATACTGAAAAATATGTTTCAGTAAAACATAATACTACTATGTTTTTGTTATATGCTATGTTTATATGGCTAAGGCCTTATCTTCCTGAGGCATACAGGGAAATATTTACAAATGAGATGACAGATGTCTAGGATTTCCCTGAAAATCACTCTTTTTGGGGGAAAAGGGTATCAAAATGAAGATGGACAGTGACTTAACAACTGTTGAAGGGAGTGACTGAAACAAGGGTTCACTAGTCAATTATCTCTACTTTTTAACACATTCGAGATTCCTATAATAAATTTTGTTTTTGGTTGCACTGGCTATCTGTCGATGTGCAAGGCTTGCTCTAGTTTCGGTGAGCGGGGGCTACCCTTCATGGTGGCGCGCAGGCTTCTCACTGTGGTGGCTTCTGTTGCAGAGCAAGGGTTCTACAGCACATGCTCAACAGCTGCGGCACATGGGCTCAGCTGCCCCATGGAGGGTGGGATCTTCCTGAACCAGGGACAGAACCTGTGGCTCCTGCATTGGCGGGTGGATTCTTATCCACTGTACTACCAGGGAAGTCCCTATAATAAAAATTTTAAATGGAATTATAATCAATAACTATCACTTTTATTAACACTAATTATAAAAATGAAGAGCATCAATATATGAAAAATTCAAGCCCCTCCAAAAACGAACAATGACATTTTCAAACACAGTGTCCTTGACTATTTCGTATCTAAATGGAGGACAACTGAAGGCATGACAGGGATATTAGGTTAGAAGTTTCTGAAAAATTAGTTTCCTTTTACAAATACTCAAACCAATTGCATTCCAAACAGAAAGAATTCAAATCACCAGAGCTCTTCTCTTGTCACAAACCACACAGCAGTTTTCCTCACTGGAAGCGTATCTGGGCACAAAAATCAACTACATGCCCAGGTTATTTGTTATGAGTTCGTTTGCTTTATTGCTGGAATTCCTTCTGGGCCATAAAACAGGTTTATGAGCTGGTAAACATTTCATATGAACTCTGAAAAGCTGCCATGACGAACAGCTTCAGTGTTCCGTGTAGCAGGTCTCTCCCCTGACCTGACCGATGCTAGTACAGCACTGAGTATTCTAAACTCCACCTTCAGAAGGGCCAGGTGATGCTCTGACTGCTGAACGCTTACCGAAGGATCCCCTTCACTGTGGAGAAATGAGAACACTATGGGAAAAGTGGGAAAAACAGTTAAATTTCTCCACTCCAAATTTCATTTTAAAAAACATTTAAAATCCATTTTATTGCCGGATATTTTTCTCAGATAATAAATGTAATATTTTAAGCATCATTAAACTTACAATTCAAAATAATTGCTGTAGTGGGGAAAAAAATAAGCCATAAGAAAAGATAACACGGGTGGTACTGTGAAATGGATATTAAGAATGGTATGAATTTTTTGTTTTTTTATTCTTATGAAATCAAGTTTTATATATATTAATATATATATAAACAAACTAGAGTTGTTACAAAAATGCTATCAGAGAAGAAAATTATCAAACCTGATGGACTAAGGATCTAGCGGTACTCAAAAACATCACCCCTCAACAGGGACAACTAGTAACTCAGTATTATTTTTAGGGAAGCTTTCTAAATACTCCAGGACAAAAAGAACAACCAAGGATTATCAGTAATTGAAGGAAAATCATTAAGAGGAAAAGTTCCAAGGTGAACAAAGAACTGACTCCAGAGGAAAGAGATAAATCAGGAAGAAGAAAACTTTAAAAAATTCTAATTAATGGACTTCCCTGGTGGTCCAGTGGTTAAGAATATGCCTGTCAATGCAGGGAACATGAGTTCAGTCCCTGGTCTGGAAAGATTTCACATGCTGTGGAGCAACTACGCCCATGTGCCATGATCCCTGAGCCTGCACTCCAGGGCCCACCCACAACTACTGAAGCCTATGCACCTAGAACCCATACTCTACAACCCAAGAGAAGCCAGCAGCTAGAGGAGCTCCCATTCACAACTAGAGAAAGCCTGCCTGCAGCAACAAAGACCCAGTGCAGTCAAAAAAAAAAAAAAAAATCGGATTAATATTCTCAGAAAGAGGAGAGAGTCTAGCCTCCTACCACCCTGCACCTCACCACAATCAAAGAGCAGTGTCTTCTCCAAGAGGAAGACATTCTGACCCCAGAGTTCCATTCTCAGTCAAACACACACCACTAAAACGAGGGCACTGGAAGACATTTTTAGAAAAGGAATAACTTGGAAAGATTACCACCCTTGAATCTTACATGGGGGAGAAATGCTATATACACTTATGTGTGTATGTATAACATATGCATATCCCCTCCACAACCATGAAAGTCTTTCCAGGTGGCGCTAGTGGTGAAGAATCTGCCTGCCAATGCAGGAGACCTAAGAGACGTGGGTTTGATCCCTGGGTGGGGAAGATCCCCTGGAGGAGGAAATGGCAACCCACTCCAGTATTCGTGCCTGGAGAACCCCACGGTCACAGGAGCCTGGCACGCTACAGTCCATGGGGTCACAAAGGGTTGGACATGACTGAAGCAACTCAGCATTAGTCCACCATGTAAAGACTCTAGCCAATCATCAAAATGGAAGAATCCAAGAAAGTGACGTGAGCATAAGAAACAGAGGCAGCTGTGTATGACCCAGAAGCAGCAAAGGAAGTTAGGAAGAAGCCCAGGCACTCTTCAACACCAGCACCTGGATGACCCTCTCGCTCAAGACACAGGATAGGCGCCTTCTCTCTGGGTCCATCACACAGCTGGGTTTCACAGTGAATACCAGTTGCATACCTATAGCTATTTTAAATTCTGTTTATTAGTTTCCAAATCATACAACCAACTTAGACAAAACAAAAAAGATTTCTGTAAGTTACAACATAACATAAATGCTATAAACTCTAAAAACATAAAATTGGTGAAAGTGAACTGAAAGTGAAAGTCGCTCAGTCGTGTCCAACTCTTTGCAACCTCATGGACTACGTAGAGTCCATGGAATTCTCCAGGCCAGAATACTGGACTGGGTAGCCTTTCCCTTCTCCAGGGGATCTTCCCAACCCAGGGATCAAACCCAGGTCTCCTGCATTGCAGGTGGATTCTTTACCAGCTGAGCCACAAGGGAAGCCATATTCCAACATTAATTTCTTATGAAACATTTTAAATAAATATAAACATATTTTTATGTTAAAAAAACCTTTCAAATCAATATTCAATTTCAATGGAAATTCTAGATTATGCTCTAAAATCTAAAAAGAAGTCATAATACAACTAGAGGGAAGAAGACTTTTTCCCTCTGTGACATACCCTTCTATACTGCTTGAATTCACTAAATTAGGAGCATACGTCATTTTTTATAATTTTAACACTACTTAAAATAAAAACAGTACTGGCCAAATACAATTTCTGTGATACAGGTGCTGACATTTTTAATGCTTGGTACAAAGGACAATCCTAAATGACAAAGAACTGGACCATCTGTGACCACCCTCCATGAACTATAACAGAATTCAGCGTTAAGGGAAACAGGCAGTGGATTTAGAAAAATCATTCTCTCTGGAGAATTTTAAAAGCCAAAACAATTTCTGGTGGTATCACTCTTCATTAATGGCCCCAAGCTGGATAGCTGAGATGTACACTGAATGAATGGATAAACCATGGGGAAGGAATTCAGTGGAATTCAGCAACCAGAAAGAACTAGCTGTTGTTACTTACACTCAATAACATGGATGGATCTCAATCACTTTCATTTGCAATTACTTTTTTGTTAGAGTAAAAGATATATAACATAAAATTTGCCATTTTAATCATTTTTTAAAAATAAAAGAGACTCAAATGGCTAAAACTGAAAGAAGGATATTACTGTAGATCTTATAGAAATAAAAGGATTAAGAAATACTACAAACAACTGTATGCCAACAAACTAACCTGAACTAAATGAACAAGTTCCTAAAAAGACAAAACCTACCAAACTGACTCAAGAAGAAACAGAAAATGTGAACAGATGTAAAAGTACAGAGACTGAATTAGTAATCAAAAGACTAATCACAAAGAAAGCCCAGCTGGCTTCATAGCTGACTTTTATCAAACACAGAAAAAAGCATAATTAATGGTGAAAGATTTGAGATGCTTTCTCCCTAAGATTAGGAATAAGAATGTCCATGCTTGCCACTTCTATTCCCCCTGTCCTAAAGGTTTTAGTCAGGACAAATAGGCAACAAAAATAAGCAAAAGGCATCCAAACTGGAAAGGAAGGAATAAAACAACCTCTATTCACAGGTAACATGAATTTGTATATAAAAATCCTAAGAAATCCACTTTAAAAAACCATTAGAACTAATAAAAAAGTTAAGCAATTTTGCAGGATACAGAATCGTTATTAAAAAAAATTGTACTTGTATAAATTTGCAATAAACAATCCAAAAATGCGATTAAGAAAACAATTCCGCTTATAATAGAATTTTTAAAAAGACATTTGGGAATAATTTAACAAAATAAGTACAGATCTGACATTTTGCATTGTGAATGAAATTAATGCAGTAAATGAACACTTAAAAAGCTAAAATCACAAATTTTGTATCATATGTATTTTACCACAATAAAAAAGTAAAAAAAAGTTAAACTCTGAAAACTACAAAATATATATATATACATTTCAATTTGGAGATCTAAATAAGCAGAAAGCCATATCATAATCATGCACAGCAAAACCTAATACTGTAAGATGACAATACTCCCCAAAGTGATCTAGAGATTCAGCGTGGTCCCTCTCGGAATGACAGACGGCTTCCTTATAGAAACTGACACATTGATCCTAAAATGCATATGAAAAGTCAAGGAACCCAGAACAGCGAAACAATGCTAAGAAAGAACAAAGTTGGAGAACTCAAACTCCCTGATTTCAACACTTAGCAGAAAGCAACAGTAATCACGAGAGGATGGTAGTATATAGTACAAAGACAGGCATATACATCAATAGAACATAACAGAGAGCCCAGAAATTACACATTTATGGTCAAGGGGGCCAAGACTATTCAATGGGGGCGGGGGGGGGGGAGTCTCTTCAATAAATGCTGCTGGGAGATCAGGACAGCTACATGAAAAAGAATGAATTAGAACTTCCCATCTCACACCTTATTTCTTTAAAAAAAAAAAAAGAAACAGATCAAACACCTAAATGTGAAAGCTAAAACTATAAAAACTATGAAATTCCTAGAAGAAAACACAGGTATAAAATCATTGTGACCTTGGATTTAACAAATTCTTAGATATGACACCAAACGCAACAAAAGCTAAATTGGATTTCATCAAAATAAATAACTTGGGCCTCAGAGGGAACCTGTAAGAACGTGAAATGACAACCTACAGGAGAAAATATCTGTCAATCACAGGTCTGATGTAGGATCTGTATCCAGAAGGTAAATAACTTACAACAGAAAGCAGACAGACAACGCAACTAAAAAATGAGCAAAGAACCAGAACAGACATTTCTCCAAAGAACATATACAAACGGCCAATAACAAAACAATAAACAAGATACTCAACATCATTAGCCTTTAGGCATAAGCAAAACAAAACCACAGCGAAACACCACTTCACACACACACCAGGACGGCTAGAATAAGAAAGACAAATAACGACAAGCATCTGTGAGGATGAGGAGAAGCTGGAACCCCACGGCTGCCAGGGCGAGAATGTGAACTGGGACAGCTGTTACGGAAAACCACCTGGCAGGTCTTCAAAATGCAGAGCATAGTGTTACCAAAGGACCTACCAACTCCACTTCCAGACACATGCTCAAGGGAAATGAAAACACATGTCACGTAAAAACCTGTACGTTAACCGTTCACAGCAGCATTACTCAGAACAGCTCAAAGGTAGAAAGAACCCAAATGCCCATCAACCGAGCAATGTGTAAACAAAATGTGGAATATCCATCCGATGGAACATTATTCAGCAATAAAAAGGAATGGAACACAGATATACCCTTGAAAATATTACAGTAAGTGAAAAGAATGCCATCACAAAACATCACGTATTACATGACTCCATCTGTAGGAAATGGCCAGAATGCGCAAATGTATAATAAAACTAGATGTTTGGCTGCCTGGGGGTGGTGAAGGAAAGAAGGAGTTAGGACTGATAGCTAAAGGGTTCAGGATTTCTTTTTAAGGTGATGAAAATATTTGAAAATAAATAACACAGATAGCTACCAAATTCTGTGAAATACTAAAACTACTTAACTCTACAATTTAAACAGGTAATTTTCATGTGGATTATATCTCAATAAAACTGTTACAAACAAAAGAAATCATTTGGTAACTGTAAATGGCAGAGAAATCTTCCTTTTTCACTAAAATAATCAGTTAGCTGTACAGTTCAATTCAAGCTTCATATTGTCGACAGACCTCTGGTTTCTGTTCAGTAACCTTCTTAATATATCATTTCACAAAGATTATCAAAACTTCACGAACACAAACCGTGCTTTAAAAAAAAAAAATATATATATATATGTATTTGTAGAAGAAAATTTATCCAGGCTTATCACTTTGATTACATAAAACCACAATAATGCCTGATGTCTTGAGAACATTTTTTATGTCCTAATACAGTCTAATATAAATGCTACCCTTGACAGCTTAATTGGTGAAACTGGCATAGAGCATTCCCAATAATTTCCCAATCTGCTGCCAATTAGACAATATATCCTACATATTTGAAAGCAATACCTCATCAGCATTCTCCCAGATTCATCTGAAAGATGATTTGTTAATATACTTAAAGATGTTTCAACAATCTGATTTCAAATACTCAGGGCTAAAAAAGAAACAAACCTGAGCTGCAAAATTATTTTCTTAAGAATTGCTGCAAACCCATTAATTATAAAATCAACATCTTTCTCAACAAAGAATACAGATGCTATTTCAAGTTAAAAATAGTAAGTTAAAAAATTAAATTAACCCCCCTAATTTAAAATTTTTAAACAAAAAAGAGAGAAACCCAGTGTTTTCAATTGAATTCTTTCATGTGAATGGGGTAAAGTACAAGAGAACAACAGTCTTAAAACGCAGTTTGAGTGTCATGGTTAATTAAGGGAGGTCTGTCTACCTTTGGATTTCATTTATTTATGGTTTTAGAAAATCATGACTGGCAAGAGCATTTCTCATTCTATTCTTTGTTTTAAATTAGCGATTTCTTCCTACGTACCAAAAGCCTTGGAGTTAAACAGAACCAGCCTGTGTCACTTCAAGAAACATCAAGTTCGTGCACAGGGTCCCTGAGGCCCAAGAGGCCAGCTCAGACACCGCCCCTGCCTCGCCCCGAGTCCACCCAGGGTGCTGCCCCAGCATCCCTCCTGCCACTTGTCAGCTCTCAAAACATCCAAGTCCCCCGTTTTCACGCCCTTTTACCCATTCTCCTTTCTCTCTCTCTCTCTCCTTTCTCTCTCCAATGCTGTCCAATTACTGGGAAAAAACGCTGCCCTCCCATATCTGCATTTCTCCCTTCTACTTACAGGGGAAGCTTTCTAATACATGAGTCAATATAACAGAAAGACAATCCAGCCAAAAAAACTAAAATGGTAATTGTACACCCTGACTTCATTTAGAGATGAAAACCAGGGTACCTTTCAGTTACTTCTAGTGTATAGAACAGCCTTATCTCTGCATCATCTGGAAGCTCTACTAAAATGATAGCATGGATTACAACGGGACGTAGCCTCAAGGATAACACGAGCTCCAGAGAACAGGAATTCTGTTCACCACGGCAGTGCCTGGGCACCTCTTAAGTCCAAAAGAGTACTTGCTGAATCAAAGACAGACGACGACAGTAGACTAGAAAAGCCAACACAATTTTGTACAGAGGAAATGAACAAGCAGCAACTAATTCAGCCAAGATAGAAAAGCGCAAGTTAACTATGTGAGGGAGGGATAAGAAACAGGGATCACCAGCAGCACCAGTGTCTTGCAAACTAAACAGAAATGAGTGTCACCAGGCGGCACAGCAGGGAAGAATCCACCTGCCAACTCAGGAGACACAAGAGACGCGGGTTCAATTCCCGGGTGGGGAAGATCCCCTGGGGAGGGAATGGCTACCCACTCCAGTATTCTTGCCTGGAGAATTCCATGGACAGAGGAGCCTCACGGGCTACAGTGGGTCAGACAGGACCGAGTGACTAAACATGCATGCAAACAGTAAGGGACAGAGAATAAAACGGGCTTTAAGTCTGCACGACCATACACAAAAATAAACTCAAAATGGACTAAAGATCTAAATAGAAGACCAGAAACTATAAAACTCCTAGAGGAGAACATAGGCAAAACACTCTCCGACATGAATCACAGCAGGATCCTCTATGACCCACCTCCAAGAATATTGGAAATAAATGCAAAAATAAACATATTGGACCTAATGAAACTTAAAAGCTTTTGCACCACAAAGGAAACTATAAATAAGGTGGAAATTCAGCCCTCAGATTGGGAGAAAATAATAGCAAATGAAGCAACAGACAAAGGATTAATCTCAAAAATATACAAGCAACTCCTGCAGCTCAATTCCAGAAAAATAAATGACCCAGTCAAAAAATGGGCCAAAGAACTAAACAGACATTTCTCCAAAGAAGACATACAGATGGCTAACAAACACATGAAAAGATGCTCAACATCACTCATAATCAGAGAAATGCAAATCAAAACCACAATGAGGTACCATTACACGCCAGTCAGGATGGCTGCTATCCAAAAGTCTACAAGCAATAAATGCTGGAGAGGGTGTGGAGAAAAGGGAACCCTCTTACACTGTTGGTGGGAATGAAAACTAGTACAGCCGCTATGGAGAACAGTCAGGAGATTTCTTAAAAAACTGGAAATAGAACTGCCATATGACCCAGCAATCCCACTCCTGGGCATACACACTGAGGAAACCAGATCTGAAAGAGACAGGTGCACCCCAATGTTCATCGCAGAACTGTTTATAATAGGCAGGACATGGAAGCAACCTAGATGCCCATCAGCAGACGAATGGATGAGGAAGCTGTGGTACATATACACCATGGAATATTACTCAGCCATTAAAAAGTATTCATTTGAATCAGTTCTAATGAGATGGATGAAACTGGAGCCCATTATACAGAGTGAAGTAAGCCAGAAAGATAAAGAACATTACAGCATACTAACACATATATATGGAATTTAGAAAGATGGTAACGATAACCCTATATGCAAAACAGCAAAAGAGACACAGATGTACAGAACAGACTTTTAGACTCTGTGGGAGAAGGCGAGGGTGGGATGTTTCAAGAGAACAGCATGTATATTATCTATAGTGAAACAGATCACCAGCCCAGGTGGGATGCATGAGACAAGTGCTCGGGCCTGGTGCACTGGGAAGACCCAGAGGAATCGGGTGGAGAGGGAGGTGGGAGGGGGATCAGGATGGGGAACACATGTAACTCCATGGCTGATTCATGTCAATGTATGACAAAACCCACTGCAATGTTGTGAAGTAATTAGCCTCCAACTAATAAAAATAAATGAAAAAAAAAGAATAAACATAAAGCACTTGGAATAATGTCTAGAGATAATAAACGTGGTGTTAGCTCTCTTAAAAAAAAAAAGTCTGCACAAGAAGCAGTTACACTCCAGATATCTCCCACCCTCATCCCATTGCCCGCAACCCCCCCCCCCACCACCAGCTCGCCCACCTTCCCAGAATGCTGGCAGCTGGGCCTGTACCACACTGGCCACCATCCAGGCTGGAGACCAGAAGCCCTGCTCTGGGAAAACCGATGGGCCCAGAGAAGGAACTACTCTAGCAACTCTGCTAGTGCCCCGCAAATGGGCCAGGGCCCCATCCTACTTCCTAACGGTGAGGCTCACATGTAAAGTTTATGCACACACAAGAGTTTTCAATCAGTCCACTCATAACTGTGGGAGACAGCCAATAATCACCAGGCATTTGAAGAAGAGCTTCTGACATCAAAGACAAAGACGAAAGTAAGAAACCAGATAAAAAGGACTCAGAAGAGACAGAAGACAACACAGGAAACAAAAAGAAAATGCCTACATAACTCCAATGTGCCCGTGTGCAGAGTACGTCATGCGAAACGCTGGGCTGGATGAATCACAAGCTGGAATCAGGACTGCCAGGAGAAATATCAACATCCTCAGATATGCAAATGACACATTTCAATGGCAGAAATGAAGAGGAACTAAAGAGCCTCCTGGTGAAGGTGAAAGAATGAAAAAGCTGGCTTAAAATTCAACATTAAAAAAACAGTATCATGGCATCCGGTCCCATGACTTCATGGCAAACAGATGGGGAAACAATGGAAACAGTGACAGACTTCCATTTTCTTGGGCTCCAAAATCACTGTGGATGGTGACTGCAGCCACAAAATTAAAAGATGCCTGCTCTTTGGAAGAATAGCTATGACCAAACTAGACAGATATTAAAAAGCAGAGACATCACTTTGCCGACAAAGGTCCATCTAGTTAAAAGCTATGGTTTTTCCAGTAGTCGTCTATGGATGTGAGACTTGGACTATAAAGAAAGCTGGGCGCCGAAGAATTGATGTTTTTGACCTGTGTTGTTGAAGACTTTTGCAAGTCCCTTGGACAGCAAGGAGATCGAACCAGTCAATACCCAAGGAAATCAGTCCTGAATATTCATTGGAAGGACTGCTGCTGAACCTGAAGCTCCAATAGTTTGGCCACCCAATGCAAGAGCTGACTCACTGGAAAAGACCTTGATGCTGGGAAAGACTGAGGGCAAGAGGAGAAGGGGGCAACAGAAGATGAGACGGTTGGATGCCATCACTGACACAATGGACATGAGTCTGAGCAAACTCTGGGAGATACTGAAGGACAGGGAGGCCTGGCGTGCTGCAGTCCATGGGGTTACAAAGAGTCGGACATGACCTAGCGACTGACCTAGATGACTGCCTTCATGAAACAGAAACAAGATGTTATAAAAAAGGGAATACTAGGGACATTAACACTTAGAAATGAAAGATATGATGATGGCAGAAAGAAAAATGCAATGTACAGACTAGAAGATAAAGTCGAAGATCTCTCCCAGAAAAAGAAGGATAAAAGGTCAACAACTAGAAAAAAGCAGGAGAAAGGAAATTAACAGAAAACTCAGAAGATCCGACATATGAATAACAGGCAATCAAAAAGGTTAGAATAAAGAAATCAGAGCTCATAGAGAAATAATACAGGAAAGTTTTGGACAGCCAAAGGACCCAAGTGCCACCCCCAGAAAGGACCCCCAAGGAACACTGGGGATGAACAAATCTCACCAAGGTGTGGGGATCACAATGGTCTCGGGCTTCCCCTTGTAACAACAGCCAGCAGACATCCGAGTCCAGCCTTCAAACTTCTGCAGGAAAATGAGTTTTAACCTAGAATTCAATACCCAGGTAAACTACCATTCAAATACAAAGGAAGAAAAGGCATCTTCAGACAGTTCTCAAAAAAATTTCTCTCTGATGAACTCTTTCCAGGGAAGCCACCAGAACATAAAACACTGGGTCCCGGAATTCTCATTCAATAGAGGAAGAGGCACAGAAAGAATTCCCATAAGGAATGAAGAGAAATCCCAGGATGGCAGCTAAGCAGCAGGCCTAGAGAAGACACAGCCTCAAGTGGAACAGGAAAATGAAAGGTTCTACAAGGGCTAAAAAGTGAGAGATCACTCGAGGTGGCTGACTGCACTGGGGAGTTCTAGTTGAAACCTGCACTGAAATCATGACTATACATTTGCATCCACGCTAAGGGAGAGAAAAAAATAATTCATTCCAATTAACACAAAAATAATTCCTTGTCTTAGTAGACTGGGACGGAATTAATTGCATCCTATGTGGCTTAGCCGTTAAGATGTTTACCCAATGATAATAAACACTGAATATCAATTTAAACAATTATTATATAGCCAGATTTGGAAAAACGAAGAGGAAGGAAGGGTGTATGTGTCTCAGCAATGCAGGGCAGTAGACACCTAAAGTTCTACGGCCTTCTCTTCCACAGAGAAAGTTAAAAGATAACATATAAAATGGAAAATCAGAAATAAGCAGCATAGGCATGCTACAGAGACACATGAAATTTGAGGCAGGAATTGCTAAATAAGTAATCATCAGTGCCAAAGACCTGATGCTTTCAAATTGTGGTGCTAAAGAAGACTTGAGAGTCCCTTGGATAGCAAGATCAAACCAGTCAGTCCTAAAGAAAATCAACCCTGAACACTCACTGGAAGGACTGATGCTGAAGCTTCAATACTTCAGCCACCTGATTCAAAGAGCCGACTCACTGGAAAAGACCCTGATGCTGGGAAAGATTGAGGGCAGGAGGAGAAGGGGACGACAGAGGATGAGATGGCCGGATGGCATCACCGACTTGATGGATGTGAACTTGGGCAAAAACCAGGAGACAGTGAGGGACAGGGAAGCCTGGCGTGCAGCAGTCCATAGGGCTGCAAAGAGTCGGACACAACTTAGCGACTCAAGAACCCCCACCATCAGCATCCACGGTTCTTCTCCCATCCACTTAACACCTTCGCCCTCTGCCTGGAATGTAGGTAAGAGGGTCACCCTCAGACCAGACAGTAGACTGGGCAGGAGAGGGCAGGTCCCTGAAGACTTCTTGGAATGAGGCTGTCAAACCAGCCCTGGACTGCTCAGAAGTCGAATGAAAGGCAAATCAACCTTGATTTTGTTTGAAGTGAGTGAAACATGCTCAGTCATGTCCAACTCTTTGCGCCTCCATGGACTACACCGTCCATGGAGTTCTCCAGGCCAGAATACTGGAGTGGGTAGCCTTTCCAGTCTCAGGGCATCTTCCCAACCCAGGGATCAAACCCAGGTCTCCCACACTGCAGGCGGATTCTTTACCAACTGAGCTATCAGGGAAGCCCTGATTTTGTTTAGGTCACTGTTATCTGATTCTCTGTCACTGGCAGCATAAGCTGATTATAAGGAGAAACAGAAGGGTTAAAACTGGTTGCTTCTGAGAAGTGAGAACCCAGAGCAGGCTGGCTGGTAAAGGGACTTTTGTCTTTCATCCTAACTCTGTAGAACTACTTTACTTTTAAAACTGAGTAAATGCATTACTTTGATAAAAGTAAAATTACATTTAAAGAAAATCACTCCACAGGGTATGGTCAGATGTGCCATTCATCTCAGCCTCTAAAACCAGGCTTAGCTGTATCTTTTTAGGTCTTTATTCTTTTATTTCTTTTTCTGTCATGCTGTGCAGCGTGCAGGATCTTAGTTTCCCGACCAGGAATGGAACCCGTGCCCTGCCCTGGGAGTGCAGTATCTTCATCACTGGACCAGGGAAATCTCTCAGGTAAGTTTTATTTATTTACTTTGAAAGAGTAATGTTCGTTTTTTTTTTTTTTTTGGCTGCAGCAGGTATTAGCTGTGACACGCAGGATCGTCGTTGAGCCTGCAGGATCTTCTGCTGCGGCTCACAGGCTCCGAGCTGGGGCATGCAGGCTCAGCAGTTACGGCCCACGGGCTAAGCCACCCCACAGCACGTGGGATCTCGGTTCCCTGAGCAGGGATGGAATGCAAGGCCTTGGCGTTGCAAGGGGATTCTTAACCTCTGGACGACCAGGGAAGTCCCCTTTAGGTCAATTTTAAATTCCAACGTTGGACCGCAGATTTCAGATCTGATTTTTCTCAAGGCAACAGAATCCAAAGTCATGGCACAAGTTTCGAAAAGGGGAGGGATGAAATGCAAGGCAGTGTTGAAGACTAATCAGGCAGAGATACTGAAATCTTCAAGGGAGAAAGGCTTTCATTTAGTTCTTGAGACCTTCAGCTAGGCCAGTGAGGATGGGAATGAAGGAAAAAAAAAGGTTAAAATAAAACTGAGATATTACATAGCAGGTGCCAGCAAGACGGCCCATGGCTGACCAGGAGCCCATGGAGGAGAGGAACCCTGGCTAGAGGGCTAGCTGCTCAGAAATGATCAGGGGAAAACTCCAGAGCCTGGTTTACCCAACAGAGAGGGGAGATGGGGGTGGAGGACAGACCATGCGCTCTCTCAAATTCCCAAAAGTTTTCGAACCCACAACTTGGAAGCAAGAGGAAGCATCACGTCAGTAATGTCAGCAGTCCCCTTAGAAGAGTAAATCTCATATATCTACAAAGATGCTCCAGTATAAGAAATTATATAATTAAAATTTTCTTCAAATCTCTAATTCTTTCCTAAAGATAACAAAATATCCAAGTCTATTATATTACATAACTGATCCTTTTCACAAAGTTTTAATCTGAAAACAATTTTGTTGCCAGTTACCTACCACTCAATAACACTGACCAAATATCTAATATGGAACACATTTAAAATCATACTATAACGTGTGACCTTCATCTCATAGTACCTGTTTTATTGTCTTAACAAAATTTCTCTGATAGATTTTAAGCCTAAATAAAGCCTTCAAAAATTACCATATGAAGTTTACATTGGCCAAACACTCATGATTTTGTTTTTTTTTTAATTTCTAGCTACAGCCCCAAGGACCATGGGACCTCAGTTCCCCAACCAGGGGTCAATCTGCGCCCCCTGCAATGGAAGGTGGAGTCTTAACCACTAGACCTCCAGGCAAGTCCCCAAATACTTACGATTTTAAATCTAAGGAAAGTGTATTTTCCTCTCATGCATTTTCATTATTAAGAGAGCTTCTCACACAAATTTCAGATGACACTAACATACTGTCATTTGGAACTTAAGAATCAAATTCAGGGCAGGGACTAAAAGATGTCATATTATGGGGGTTGGGGTGAGGGAATTACAGGGAGTTTTGTCTCCTTAATTCTTTCAAAATCTTCTTTACTTGCATTTTATCACCTTTTTGATGATGGGGGGAAAAAGGGTAAAAATTTGTATTTGGTTTCTTCCAGCATGATCCTTTTACTTTATTACTCTCAAAAAAATATATTTTGCCTCTTTACCAGGAAAAGAGTTCAATAGTTTTGTTGTACTTAATATAGTTTGGAATTAACAGTCCTGTTTGCTCGCATGTTTATCCGGCATCACCGACGTCAGCACAGACAGGACAAGACTTCCAAGGGAGTCAGGTGCTACAACAGGAGGCAGGGCAAAGCCAAGGGGTGCTCCTGTCCACACTGGCGCCGTATTTGGAGTTTTTACCTTATGTGCATTTGCAATTGAAGATCAATGCACTGCACCTCCTAAGCTCTTTCAGGCAGTGGGATCTTCAAGTGAGGGCAACTCACTCCAACTCCAGTTTCATTTACCGCAGGTCTAGGCTTAACAGAGACACCGCTGTCTATTTCAAAGCCCAACTGTCAATGGAGGAGGTTTCAAGAGAGAAAAGGTAAGGCTGGCTGGTTAATGTTTAATGGTTTCAGCTGTTCCGTCACAGTGCCATAATCAATATCACTCTGCACTTCAAATAGCTATTTACAAATCCAAATTGTGTTAACCTAATTTTTATTACACAATCCCAGTATTCCTCTACTAAGTTACATCTTATTATTCAAAAGATCTGTTTCTTAAAACGTTACTTTAAAAAAAAAAAGTGTTCCCATGTCATGCAAAAATTCTCTCTCGAGAAGCCACTAAGATTAAAATGCATGTTGAGCTATTTAGCACCATCAGTTAAGCCCCGAACACATTCAGTTTGGTAGAGACATCCCACTCACACTGGGCGCTGAGCATCCCTGTGCCAAAAGCTACAGGAATTCACACAGATGAGAGAGAACTCCAGACAAGGTAATGCTTCATTCCTAAGAAAAATCACCAATGAGGAAATTAAACAGAGGGCTACAGAGATGAATTCTACTGCTTCCAGAGGAAGTATGGTGGCACAGAGCGAGAAGCGGGCCTGGACTGGGAATCGGGGAACCAGGCTGAGGTCTGCCTCCCGCCTGGTCTGCAAGCCACATGGGGGCCGGGGCAGAGGACCACTGTGGTCCATCTAACGCCAATGGGCTGGAACTTCCAACATCAGCTCTGTCCAAACATAATACCCGTCATTATTTTTTTAAGTCAGGGAAAAAAAATTTAACACATGTACGAGTATTTTTATATAATGAAGATGAAAGACAACTTCACCTCATTTAGTTGTCCATATTTGTTGCTGTTTACTTGTAGAAATTTCAAAGTGTTTCACATGCTCTGCTTCAAACAGTATCAAATTTGCATTTAAAAAATAGCTTAAAGAAATACACATGCAAAGCAGGGTACTTCCAACTTTTAATTAAAGTCCAGGATTTCATAGAGGAGACTAATCAAACTATAAACATAATCAAGGGAAAATTAAAGGCAAAACCTACAGTGAAGGCTAGGATGAGTCTAGTCCCATGCAACCACTGTGGAAAATTCTCTTTTAAAACGTAAAACTTTATTACTTATACCTTCCAAATTTCCTCAAAGTCCCCAATAATTCTCAAATCTGGGCTGAATCGGGTATTTTTCTTCATTGAGCTTTAAGACTTCTACACAACTGTCAGCAGATACCTACCAAGGTTGGTCCTCTGCATGCCAGGACTCGACACATTAGAGGTTGCAAACATCATGCAGAGTGTAAATCTACAACTCGCAGTGTGGCAGTCTATATATATGTTTCTTGAGTAGAGTAGAAGTGATTCCCCCAGGAAGTCAGAGTACCTAACAATGCTCCGCAAACAATTCCACTCTTTGCTTTCCAACACAGTAACTAGGTGTTCCAAGCAACACTAAATAATGACTGCCCACATCCTAACGAGTGATACACACTGTGGCGTTACAATGGTGCATGTGTCAACGTATGTGACATTAAATGCCGCTTCTCAAATATATTACTAGTCCACGAAAAATGCCACCTAAATTAGAGTTCATTCTCTTATCTGTAATTTAAGCTCAGTGCAGACTGAATTCTTAGGAGGTAATGTCATTTATTTGTAATCATAATTTCCAAAGAGTCAAAATATTTCTATATGACAGCACACAGCTTCTATTTAGACTTGGGGAAAAGTCAAACCTCACAACATAAGACCGCCTCACATGCTGAGAGCTTCCTCCAATGAAACCCACCAGTTCAGAGCGGCTGGTACTGTTTGGTTTTAAGAGGGCTACACGGGAACCCCTGGTTCGGCCTTGGGATGAGTAAGCCCCTCCTGGGCACTGCAGGTTCCCAGGCCAGAGGCCTTTGGGACCACACCTCACCTGCTAACTCAACCTTCCATCTGCTTCCTCCTTTCAGTCACACATTGACTCACATGCCAAGCACTGAGTTGAACCTGATTGTGAAACTGTCTGGATTCCAAGATCAAATGCTCAGCAAGGAAGAGCAAACAGGATCCTCAGAAGGCTGGGATGTAAGAGGCCCCAAAGACTTCACTTTCAAAGCAACTGTGAAGTCAGGTTAATTATTCAGCTGGCGATCACATCACTAATAAATGACGCCAGAAAATGAACAGTACTCTCATTTTATTGATACTGTATGTAACCAGGAAGGGTGGTCAGCAGCAAAATGAAGCCCAAAACAAAGCGAAACAGGCTGTCTTGGGGCTGTGGGCCTCCTTTTCCTGCTGCTCTCACAAGACTTCAAAATTTCGCTCAAGAAGGAAGAAGAGAAAGCTCTCTAAAAAATGTAACAACGTAAGTTTTATTTGGTAAACAAAATCCCAAATTCCAATTACCATTCTGGCAGACCAGGGGTCCTAACTACAGAACACATTCATTTCTTTATGTAAAAAAGTCAGCTTTATCAGCCCCAAAGGTTAGAAATTACTGGTTCAAAACGGCACAGTCAGAGCCCAACGACGAAAAAGACCCAAGAATAGGATTTTCATACATTTGACCTGAACTCTGAACAGAAGCATCTCATCTTCCTTCTAGGTAGTTTTAAACGAGGTTGAGGGTCTTGACAAGACGCCCAAGTTAGAGAAAGATAAGATGTCGCTTTACACGTGTAGTTGTTTCTGGGGTTCTAACCGTTACACAGCTTAATCAAATTTCTGTCCTAGTAGAACATAGTAACTTAGCTGACCAATGATTAAAAAGCATGCAGAGGTCTGATGAAGAAAGTTTTACAGTGACTTCCATAGACTAACAGTTCCAGCTGCCCTCCCCTCCGCCCCCCCAAGCATTATCAGGGTCTGGCAAAATTACAATGAAAAAAATCAACCGACTCTCGCATGGCGTTTCACCACAAGGCTTTCGACTTTAAAATTCCCTTGGAGGTGGTACAGTAAAATGGATGTTCAGGCCCTGGACACCGAGGGATGCGGACAGGCTGTCACCTAGGAGGGGCTCCCAGGAGACGCGCGGGGGTGGGGAGGCGGACGCAGAAGGCACGCGCCGCTGCCCAAACGACCCAGCAGGGCGAGTTTGGGGGGAGGGAGGGCGAGGAACTCGACTCGGACTCGAGACCCCAAAGGCGGGGGCCGGGGGCGGATATCCCGGGGAGGGCTGCAGGAAACGATATCCAGGCTCGGGGAGGGTGGATCTAGGAAGCGGCCGGGGCGCGGGGCGGTGAAGGCGGGGGTGGGAACGAAGGATGTGGCTCCGAGGGGCAGGATGAGGGGGCGGGACGGCCCAGCGCGGACGTGCGAAGGCCGGGGAGGAGGGCAGGGCCGGGCCGAGAGCCGCGAAGGGGCGCGAGGAGCGGCCGGGCGGGCCCGGGAGCGGTGACGAGGCGGGGCGGGCGGCCGCCCGAGGACAGGGAGGGCGCGCCGGGGCGGGGGTCGCAGGGCCGCCGGTCACTTACCCCACTCGAGGAACTCGGCCACGTACTTGTCGCGGCGCAGGGCCGAGTGGCTGCACTCGGTGTACAGGCAGACGAGCACGTCGAGCAGCGTCTCCACGCTCAGGGCGCTCTCATTGCGCCAGGGCCCGTCCAGGAGCAGCTGCTCCAGCTTCTTGAGCCGCACCTTGGCCGACATGGTGCCGCGCGGCCCGCTCCCAACGCGCCGGGCCTCTCGCCGGCCCGCTCCGGCCGGTCCGTCAGGGCGCGCCCGCGGGGGCCCGGCGGCCGCGAGACCTGGCAGCCGCGGCGCCTCGCCGCCGCCCCGTCCGCGTCGTCGCGCCCAGGCCTAGGCCGACCTCCTGGGCTCGGGCCCGGCGGCGCAGCGTCTGGGGCGCCGGGCCCCGCGGGTCCATGGGCCGCTCCCCTCCCCTCGGCGCCGCCGCCCGCCCCGCCCGGCGCCGCTCGCCTCGCCCCCGCCGCGCGCCCCGCGGCCCCCCCCCGCGGCCGCGCCCTCCCTGCCGCCCACCGCCGCTGCCGCCGCCGCTCGCCGTCTGCCTGGAGCAGCGCAGAGCCCAGCGCTACTGCGCAAAGCCCGGCCGGCGCCCGAGCCCCGACCCCAGGCCCCGACCTGGCGGCCCAGCCCCGCGGCCCGCAGCCAACCAGGGCGCGGCCAGCGCGGGCGCAGCCAACCACGGCGGGGCCGGCCGCCGCCGCCGCGCTGACCTCAGCGCGCCGCCCCGCCCCGCGCTCCCGGCTCCCGGCTCCCGGCGGGGCCGGACCTCGCCGCTTGCCGTAGCGGGGCCGGGATGCTGGGAAGGCCGGGCGGGCGGGGTCGGCGGGCAGCACCGCCCGGCGGGGGCGGGCCGAACGAGCGGCCAGCGCGCCGCCGAGATTGCGGTGCCGGCGCGCGCGCAGGGGGCGGCCGAATGGCGCGCGCGAGCGTGTGGTGCGGGACCCGGCCTCTGTGTGCGGGGCCCGCGCTCCCGCCGCGCGCGGGCGCGCGCGACGCAGCTCCAGGAGGGGACCCCGAGGCTCGAGGAGACGCCCGCGGGCTCTGGCCTGCCCGGGGGCTTCGGGGTTGGTGCGCTGAGGCGAGCGTCAAGGCTACCCTGCTGCCGCAGTGCTGGCGACCTCGACCGCACGACGGGGTGTTTTAAAGCCGGGCCTCCTCTGAGCTGGGAGCGGCCTTTGGCAGAAGGCGGGCCCTGCTCCGACTTGACGGGCGGGAGACTGAGGTCCGGGCTGGGTAGGGGCTGCCGGAGAGGGGCCACCCAGCGCCCCAAGAATTCGTGATGCACCCCCAACGGCCGCTTCAAACTCTACTGCCCACCGTCCCCTCCACGCGAGCAGATGCCCTGGGGTGGCAGTTTGGTAGGAAGCGGCCTGCCGTTCCCTCTGGGCTGGTACTAAGATTGCAGGTTTCTACGTGTGTCTGGGGAAGGAGGGGGTGATGGAGAGTATCTGCACTCTGAGGAACCCTTGGCGTCGGAAGAGGAGGGGCAGCCTAGAACTCGTGGGGGCGTAACTGAGGCCATGGGGGTGAGCAGGCAAGGGCTGGGGAGCCAGGATGTAGGTTCAGTTCAGTTCAGTCGCTCAGTTGTGTCCGACTGTTTGCGACTCCATGGCCTGCAGCACGCCAGGCTTCCCTGTCCATCACCAACACCCGGAGCTTGCTCAAACTCATGTCCATCGAGTCGGTGATGCCATCCAGCCATCTCATCCTCTGTTGTCCCCTTCTCCTCCTGCCTTCAATCTTTCCCAGCATCAGGGTCTTTTCCAACGAGGACGTAGGCTTAGGGAATCCCTTAAGTGGGAGGAGGGGAGAGGGGGCAGCTTCAGGAGGAGCAGGGCAAGCCAGGCGGAGATGAGGTTGAAGATGGAGCACTAAAGAAGCCTGTGAAAAAACTAACCTATGAACATAAAATCAAATTAGCGGCTACCTCTGTTAGGGAGGCATTGAGTGCCATGGGTAGCAGGGAGCCCTCTGGGCTTCTAGGAATGTTCTGTAATTTGACTTGGATGGTGGTTATGCAGGACTCCATAGAAGGAACATTCTTAAACTGTACACTTGAGTAGTGCATGTCACTGCATCCCTATCATACCTTAATTTTTAAAAAGCAGGCATACAAAATCTTTGGTGTCAGAGGTCAGAGTAGTGGATACGTCAGGGAAAAAATGTGCTTTGGGACTAGGAACATTCTGTATCTTGACCCATCTTGCTATGTGGGCCTATACATACATGAAGTTTAATCAAAAAAGGAAAAAATAAATTAAAAAAAGTCACTTAGTGGTGTCCAGCTCTTTGTGACCCCATGGACTGTACCCCACCAGGCTCCTCTGTCTGTGGAATTGTCCAGGCAGGAATACAGGAGTGGGTTGACATGTCATTCTCCACGGGACCTTCCTGACCCAGGGATCGAGCCCAGGTCTCCCGTGTTGCGGGCAGACTCTACCAGCTGAGCCACTAGGACACAGAACAATAAGCCATGCCCATAAGTATCTGTACACTTCTGTGTGTCATGGAGCTTCCCCAGGCGGCTCAGTGGCAAAGAAGCCACCTGCCAATGCAGGCGATGCGCATTCAACCCCTGGGCCAGGAAGACCCCCTGGAGGAGGGCATGGCAACCCACTCCAGTGTTCTTGCCTGGAGAATCCCATGGACAGAGGAGCCTGGTGGGCTACAGTTCATAGGGTCACAGAGAGTTGGATGTGACTGAAGCAACTCATCACACAGACACATGTATTATACCTCAATTAAAAAAATAAAAAGGCCAAACCGACAAAAGTGGCCCAAAACCAAAGATGCCCCACTGGTTTTAGGGTAAAGACCAAATTCTTCACTTTATCTTTTTTTTGTTTGTTTTTTGGAGTATAGATGATTTAAAATTCTGTGTTAGTTTCTGCTGTACATCTTACATTTTAAGTGATCAAGTGTCTGAATTTGTCTGGGACAGTCCCAATTTTTGCCATTGTCCCAGTGTATGTATAACAATGTCCCCATTTATACAGTCTATTCTCTGACCCCCAGACACAGCAGGGTTGGCCTGGGCCTGCTCAGTCCTCTAGCCCTGTCCTTACTCTCCTCTCTTGAATCTCCGACTTCAGTCTCACTGACTGCCTTGTTCCTCTACTGTTTCTACTCCCTCCTGCCTCAGGGCCTTTGCACTTGCCAAGCCCTTTCAGCTTGGATGCCCCTCCCTGACCATTTTCACTTTGTCTGCTCAGCCCAAATCTGTTTCAGAATTGTCCTTTCAGGGCAGCCTTGCCTAACTCCCCAGGCCCCACTGCATAGTTTTCCTTAGCACTTGGCAAAGTGGGTACCTGTGAGTCTCGCCCATTAGTCTGGATACTAGAAATCTTCCTGTGCCTCAGTGTTTTCAAAGATAAAAAAGAGGAAAAAAAAGATAAAAAAGAGAATGATAATAGGACCTACTCCAGTATTTCAGTAGGTTTCTGGAAGAATTAAATTAATACCCCAAGAGCACCTTGAACTGCCTTTTGGCGCACGTGCTCACACACTGATAGCTGGTGTCATGCACTAGAATTGTTAGATCTAAAACCAGGGGCAGGGGCTCTATGACCAGCTGATGGGTGGAGTGTCTTGGGTTCCCCAGAGCAGGGAATCCCAGAGTCCTCAGACATCCATCCTTGAGGTTCCTCTGTGTCTCTTAATCACTTTGGGCTGCTATAACAAAGCACCATTGGCTGGGTGCCTTATAAACAACGGAAGTTTACTTCTCACAGTTCTGGAGGCTGAAAGTCCAAGATCAGGATGCCAGTGTGGTCTGGTTCTGGGTGACTGCGCTGTCCCTGGTTACAGAGGGCTGTAATTCTGTGCTCTCACATGATGGAAAAGGGTAGCTCTGGCCTCTTATAAAACAGGCACTGATCCATTCACGAGGTCTCCAGCCTCATGACCTAAACATTTACCAAAGCCCCACCTCCTAAAAAACATCACACTGAGCCTAGCCTTATCCCCAGGCCCTGAAACATGCATAACACGCAGCAGTCAAGCCACAACACAGTTTCACCTGATCAGTGTAACAACAGGTATGACTGTCAACACTCAGGGAACACTCTCGCCTGACCTCTTTTCTAATGAAATCGAACAGTGTGTCTTAAGAGCATCTTTACACAGCTCTGAAACTTCAAGGAAACATGTTTTGAGATGAGGAAGCAGTGCTAAGAGTCTGGCAAGTAAAAGACTTGGGACAGAGTACCCAAGAGGAGTGAACTGCACTGAGAGAGACCCCTGGAGATCTGCAGGGGGTCCCCCAGGTTTCCAGCAGCATACTGACCAGTACTTGTGCAGAAGGAAACTATCAAAGGCTGGGGAAAGAATCACTCAAAAGGGCTACAGGAAATAGTGCCTGGTACTCACATACATTGGAACCAGTGTTGTTTTTCACCAGCCAAACTAGAAAAGCTCGATCATTCACTACTGGGCAGAATTCCCTAGAAGCTTGTGCTTTGGGTGTGGGAACTAGCCTGGGGCTGAGAATTGCTCCAGGTCTGCCTACTAACAAATCATAAAAACAAGACCCCAAAGTATCAAACTGTTTCTGGGTAACTTTAACTGCATCCCAGAAACAAGTTCCAGGAAATTTATAGGAACACAAAAATATCCAGCACCCAAAAAGATAAAATCACAATGTCTGATATCTACTCAAAGACTTCTAGGCATTTAAACAGTCAGGGAAACTCAACCCACAATGGAGAGAATTACCAAATAATCAAAACTAACCCAGAACTTCCACAGATGTTAGAATTAGCAGAGAAAGACACGAAAGCAGTTGTTATAGCTGTATTCCACATGTTCAAAACGTTAGTGGAATCATAAAAGACTTTAAAAAAACCTAATAGAATTTTCAGAGATTAAAATGACACTTTCTGAGATGAAAAACATACTGTATGGGATTAATGCCAGCTTAGACATTATGTAAGAAAATAATATTGAATGTGATGGTAGAGCAGTAAAGCTTATCCAAAAAAGTAAAAAGCAAGGGGGAATAAAAAAAGAATTTCAGGGGCTTCCCTGGTGGTCCAGTGGTTGGGGGTCTGCCTTCTAGTACAGGAGATGCGGGTTCGATCTCTGGTGGGAAAACTAAGAAACCCCAAGCCATGGGGCAGCTAAGCTTGTGCATAGCAACTCCAGAGCTCAGACCACAGCTAGTGAGCCTGCATGCCACAGTGAAGACTCAGAACAGCCAAAAAAAAAATTAATTAAATGAACATGAGTGAACTGTGGGAGAGTATCAAGTGATCCAATATACGGATTGGTGTCCCAAAGGAGAAGAACAAGAAAGAGAAGGGACAGAAAACAAAATCTGAAGAAATCATGGCTGAAAAATTTCCAAACTCGATGAAACCCATAAATCACAAATCCAAGAGGTTCAATGAATCACAAGCACAAGAAACATAAGAAAAAACAGGAAACACCCCAAACAAACAATAACACTAAAGCACATCATGATCAGATTGCTTAGAGCCTGTTGATAAAGAGAAAAAAATTAGCCGGAGCTGGGAAAAAGACACATTATGTGCAGAGGAACAAAGATGATATCAAATTTCTCATTGGAAATTGTGTAAATGAGAAGGCATCTCATTGGAATGGCGTCTTCAAAGTACCAAAAGAAAAGCAGAATAACTGCCACCCTAGAATTCTATACCCAGCAAAAATACCTTCCAAAAATGAAGGTGGAAATGAAGATGTTTTCAGATATATGAAGGCCCACCAAGAAGGCAGAGGGACAGTGCCTGACTGCCTTCTTTGGCTTTTCTAGACATGTTTACTACTTGGGTAAAGTCCTCTGATTCATCTACTGAGTACCCATGAAGACTGTCAACTTTGAGTGAGACCCAGGGAAAAAGTGGGTTCAGAACAATGCAGGTCCAGGCTTTGGTGCAAACTCCCCTGCCACATAAGCAGTTAAGCCCCAAGATCCAGCAGACCCTGGGTTGGCTTGTGTGTCTGTGGGGAGAGTGCGGTGCTGGGTGCTTGTTGCTGCACGCAGGGTTTTTCTTGCTGTGGAGCACGGGCTCTGAGGCGTGGGGGCTTCCATCACTGTGGCACGTGGGCTCAGCACGTGCTGCACAGACTTAGTTGCCCCCTAGCATGTGGACTCTTCCTGGACTAGGGACTGAACCTGGGTCCCCTGCATTGGCAGGTGGATTCTTAACCGCTGGACCACCAGGGAAGTTGCAGACCATGTCGTCTTCTGCCAACAACTCTTCTCCATTTCAAGGACTGTTCCTGGCTTGCTGTTGGATCTAGATGGAGACTTAATGCCTAACCATGGATAACCAAGAAATGATGACTCAAGATGTCCATCCTAAAATAGATATTGTCTTACCTACTAAATCTTAAATGTAGATACGTACATAACGTTCCATTGTAAAATGAAGCAATCCCATTCAGACTTGGAAGGAACAAGTAAACTTCATGAGTAGATGACTTAAGACTCCTTGGTATCTGCTCCCGATGCTTTACCAACTCTTTAAAAACCCACAGCTATGCTCCCATGGGAAGTGTTGTGATAATCAATGGAGGACAAAAATGTGTGTGTCTGGTTTAAAGATTGGTCTGGCTTGTGTGGTGATTCCCACCAGAGAAGGATGGCTGTGGCTTTACAGACACACTCAGGACAAGCCCTGAAAGACTATGGTGAAGAGCAGTTCTTCCAGGAAGCAAATATATTGATTCTGTGTGGACTCATGGGAAGTGGTTAACAGGTTGGCCAGCTGATCAGAGACTTGGAAAGAATGAACTTTTTCTTGGCCATCTGGGGGAAAGGCACACAGATGGAACTGTCAGAAAGGGCATGAAGCGAGAATGAATACTCACCAAAGGACATCTACCATGGAGGAAGTTCTCAAGTGTCGAGTGGACAAGACAATCTGTTTCTGAGGACGTCAGCCTCTCCCCTCCCCTGCCCCAGTGCGCAACAGGTCCATGTACAAGTGACCAAGAGGGCAGAAATGGAGTCTATGCAGGGACTCAGCCACAGAAACTACCCTCACCCTGGCTGACTTGGCTTCCATCATGGTTGAGTGTCCACCTTGTCACCAGCAGGGACCCACACTGAGTTGCTAATATGGTGCCATTTCCCAGAGGGACCAGTCTGGTGGCTGGTGGTCAGCTTGATAACATAGGACCTCTTTCATCATGGAAAGGGCAGCAATTTGCCCTTGCGTATTTCAGGTGAGGCTTTTCCAGTCACATTCCTTCTACCGGCAGCACCATTTGTGGACTCAGAGAATGCTTTATTTATCCATCACCATGGCAACCCAGGCAACATCGCCTTGGGCTGAAGGACTCATTTTCTGATGAAGATAGTTAGGCAGAGAGCTCCTGCCCAACAAATTCCCTAGACTTACCCCATGCCCCATCCTCCAGAAGCAACTGGCCTGGGAGAATGGTGGGCTGGTCTGCAGAAGACTAGTTACTGCGCTGGGTGAGATACAACACCCTGCAAGGTTTAAGTGCCGCTCTCCAGGGTGTAGGGTGTGCCTTGACCAACCAGGCATTACAGGGTGCCCTTCCCCCACAGCCAAAGCGCCTGGGTCCAGGAATCCAGCAGTGGGAGGTGGGAGTCGTCCCTCCCACAATTACACCAAAGAACACACTGGAGGAATTTTTGCTTTCCTTCCTGTGACCTTGGACTAGTGTCCAAGAAAGGAATGTCTCCATCAGGAAACGCATTCATGCGTTGGATGAATTAAAGCTGAGGCTGTCTCCTCCCCCAACTGGGTACTTCTGGATCCTCATGCCACTGAACCAGCAGGCAGAGAAGGGCATACTGATACCAGTCATCAGAGGGGATCCGAACTGGCGCTACATGTTGGGGCCAGGTGGACTACGTGTGGCGCCCTGGGATTTCACCATGGTGCTTAATGGTTCTTACTGGGCAAAAGGAAGGGCGCTCCTTAAAGATGGGCTTGGAAAGCACTCAGGTCCCGAGGGAACAAAAGTTTGGGTCATCCCACCCAAAGGCTAAAAACTAAGCACTGCTGGCCTTCCCTGGTGGCACAGTGGATAAGAATCCACCTGCCAATGCATGGGACAAGGGTTTGATCCCTGGTCCGGGAAGATTCCACATGCCAAGGAGCAACCAAGCCCATGAATCAAAGCTAGTGAGCCCGTGAGCTGCTGCTACTGAGGCCCGTGCACCTAGAGCCCGCGCTCCACAACAAGAGGCGCCACCGCGATGAGAAGCCCACTCACCGCGACTGGAGAGCAGCCCCCGCTTGCCGCAACTAGAGAAAAGCCCTCGAAGCAACGAAACCCAATACAGCCAGTAAATAAATGAAGCTGCAACTAAAAAAAAAAAAACCTGCTGCTGAAGGGCTGACCCAGGGCTCAGTGGTTGCGGAGCATGTCGGAAGCAGGCTCTGTCCCAGCAAGCACCGCCATCCCCCCGCCCCGGGGAGGGGTGGCTGTGTTCTTCTCAGCTGTCTGGCTCCACCCCCTGAGACCTTATTTGGGGAGGGGCGCCTCCAGCTTCAGGCCGGCCCCCTCCTCGGTTGTTATCACCCAGGGCGATCAGAGGCTGGTGCAGCCTGTGTGTCCCAAGCGTTGAGGACACACGTCCCCCAGGGGACAGGGGTGGATGCTGCAGGCCGTGGGGTGGGTGCCCCTCCAGGGCCACTCTCCACCCTTCTCTGCCTGCTCTGTGCCCTCGACGGGCCGTACCTCTGGCGGGAGTAGCTTGGGAGGGGAAGACTGGGATCCCGGCCCCACCGCCCCTAACCCATGGTTGCACCCACAGCCTGCCCCGGGCCCCTCTCTTTGACACACCTGCCCCCAGGGTCCAGCCACCCCTCCCTCCCACGGCCCCTCCCCTACCCACCCGTCACCAACTTCGGGAGCCGCCATCCCCCCGGAGTGTCCGGGATCCTGCTCAGACCCCAGGAAATAAACCCGCTTTTATGCTTTCCTGGGTTCACTCGCTTCTGTGTGCCTCTGCTGGGACTCTGACCAATGCAGCCCCACGCACAGTAACACTCATGACCCGGTTACTTACAATTAAAATAATGAAAACGAAAGTGTCCTTCAGTAGACAAACAGATACATAATGGTATCTCCAAAGTTTCGAATTCCATGGAGCCATTAAAGAAACGAAACAGGGACTTCCCCGGCAGTCCGGTGGTTGAGACTCCATGCTCCCAATGCCAGGGGCGAGGGTTCGATCCCTGTTGGGATGCCACGTGCCGAAGAAATAGCAGCAGCCACGACTGTCACCCGTGCGTCCTCTCTGGTCCAGGGACAGATTAGAGCCGAGCAGAGAGGAGTCGAAAGAGAGCATCTCAGAGGGTGAGGGCCTGGGAGGCGGTGCTGACAGTGATGAGGCGGGGGTTGCCTTGCAGATGAGAGTGACTCCTGTCCCAGGACACTGTTGCTGAGAAGTGAATGAAAAGGAAGCAGAAGCAGCCCTGTGAGGCTTCCCCGGCTCAGAGCGAGAACCGAAGGCGGCCCAGGCGGACCAGTAGACAGGCAGGCAGCCCTGCATGTGCGTGGCCAGGTCTTGGAGGCTAGGCCCAGCGACTCCCCCTTCCCTGCCAGTCGCTGCCTGGGTCCCTCGGCCACGGTGACCCGGCCAGTGGTTCCTGAGGTTTCCTACTGCCCGGCTCGCTAGGCCACAGCCCTTCCTCGAGGGTGTTTCTCTTCCTCTTTGTCGGCCTCCCAGCTGACGACGTGGAGGACTTTGAAGGTCAGGGGCATGAGCCAGTCCTCTGCCAAGGGTGGGCCGAAGAAAGTGCCCCCTGGATGTGTGTGCAGGAAAGAGTGGGGCGGGGCAGCGACCCAGACCTGGTTTGCGAGCCCCCGCCCCGCTGGTCCCCCCAGGCACATCCTTGCAGGAAACGCCCCACTGCCGCCTGGAATGTTCTCTGCATCCAAAGGCACTGGCCCCCGCTCCAGCCATCCTCCGCAGCTGCCCACGCGGGGTGCTCCGAGTGCTGGGTGGGGGCACGAGACCCCAGCCGACTCTGGGAGCCCAGAGTCCCGTCTGAAAGGGGGCTGGAGACCCTGACTGGCAGAGTCACAGGGAGACTGCAGCGTGGTCACGGGTGCAGCCTGCTGCCACGCCGGGCACCTGAATGCAGCTCGCCTGGTCGCACCACCAGGCCGGAGCTAACGACAGTGACACCGGTGGAAGATGAGAGACGGAGGCGGCCCCCTCTCCCCCCGCCCCCACCCCTGGAGCCAGGAGTCCCCCACCCGCCACTGGCTGCCACGCACACCTTCCCGAAGGCGGGCTCTGCCCGCAGCTCTCTCTTGCATCCGTGGCTCCCCACTCCGTCAAGGATAAGGGTGCCTTTAATCTAGGAGCTTCCCTGGTAGCTCAGTTGGTAGACTCCACCTGCAATGCAAGAGACCTGGGCTCCATCCCTGGGTCAGGAAGATCCCCCTGGAAAAGGAAATGCCGACCCACTCAATATTGTTGCCTGGGAAATCCCATGGGCGGAGGAGCCTGGTGGGCTAGAGTCCATGGGGTTGCACAGAGTCAGACATGGCTGAGTGATTCAACCATGCCTCCCAGGGCCTACAGCGCTGCCCTGCCAGAGGGGATTACTCTCTGCTGGTGTGGAGGCCTGACCAGGAAGTCAGGGAGGAGGGTGGGGTGGGGTCGGGGTGGGGGGCTTCGGTGGAGACTTCAAGGTGTCACAGCAAAGGCTGCAAGCACTCTACACGCCCGATGCACAGCTCTTTACAGACTAGCCTGCTAAGAACCCAATGAGGCAGGGGCAGGAGTCAGCCCATTTCCCAGAGGCGCAAACTGAGGCTGGGTGAGGCGAAGTAACTGCTGGCACATGGCAGGGCCTGCTTCCGAGCCCAGACACCCTGGCCCACTGCTGTGCTGCCTTCCCTGCTTCCTTCTAGCCCAGGCTGGGGGCTTCTTCCTCGGAAGAAAGAAAAACTCCACGAGGAACGCTAGCCCCAGCGCCGTCTGTGTGCCAGCACTTTCCACAGGGCCTCACACTTATCTGCACACAGCTTGTCCTCCTCCCCACCGTGCAGACAAGGAGATCACGGCTCAGAGTGGGTGAGAGACCTGTCTGGGGGCACACAGGGAGTGGATGGAGGGGCCAGGGCTCCGTCTAACCCCTGGGAACTTGCTACAAATGCACCCCAGACCCGAGGACCCAGAACCGCCAGGCCAGGGTCCTCCATGCCATTCTGTCCCACGATTGAGCCTGGGAACCGCCAGGGGCTGTTTTCCCTCCAGGGCCTCTGCCCTGGGCCCTGGTGGGCACTCGCCTCCCACCTTCTCCCCTCAGTCCCCCAGAGCTGAGTGAGAAGGGGAGGGGGAGCCTGGACCTCTGGGGGGACATCTAGTTCCGGGGCACATCCATGCCCCGGCCAGTCCCCGCTTCGCTTGATGGAGTCCGAGGGATGATCACATCTGACAGCCAATCTCCCTCCCCTGCTGCACGTTCCCACCTCCCAACTTTGTGAGGATTAAGGGAGGTAACAGGCGGAGTGAGCACAAAGGGCTGCTCCTAAACCACCTCTGTCACCTCTGTTGGTGTTGCTCAATTGCTCAGTCATGTCTGACTCTTTATGACCCCATGGACTGCAGCACGGCAGGCTTCCCTGTCCTTTGTCATCTCCTGGAGCTTGCTCAAGCTCATGTCCATTGGGTCGAAGATGCCATCCAATCAGCTCATCCTCTGTCGGCCCCTTCTCCTGCCTTCAATCTTCCCCAGCATCAGGGTCTTTTCTAATGAGTCAGCTCTTTGAATCAGGTGGCCAATGTATTGGAGCTTCAGCTTCAGCATCAGTCCTTCCAATGAATATTCAGAACTGATTTCCTTTAGAATTGACTGGTTTGATCTCCTTGCAGTCCAAGGGACTCTCAAGAGTCTTCTCCAACACCACAGTTCAAAAACATCAATTCTTTGGCATTCAGCCTTCTTTATGGTCCATCTCTCACATCCATACAGCTTCCTCAGTTGGTAAAGAATCCACCTGCAATGCAGGAGACCCCAGTTCGATTTCTGAGTCAGGAAGATCCGCTGGAGAAGGGATAGGCTACCCACTCCAGTATTCTTGGGCTTCCCTGGTGTCTCAGCTGGTAAAGAATCTGCCTGCAATGTGGGAGACCTGGGTTCAGTCCTTGGGTTGGGAAGATCCCCTGGAGAAGGGAAAGGCTACCAGTTCAGTATTATGGCCTGGAGAATTCCGTGGACTGTATAATCCATGAGATCGTAAAAAGTCGGACACTTCTGAAGGACTTTCACTTTCACACTTTCACATCCATACATAACTACTCCAAAAACCATAGCTTTGGACAGACCTTTGTCGGTAATGTCTCTGTTTTTTAATACACTGTCTATGTTTGTCATAGCTTTTCTTCCAAGAAGCAAGTGTCTTTTAATTTCATGGCTGCAGTCACCATCTGCAGTGATTTTGGAGCTCAAAAAAATAAAGTCCGTCGCTGTTTCCATTGTTTCCCCATCTATTTGCCATGAAGTGATGGGACCGGGTGCCATAATCTTAGTTTTCTGAATGTTGAGTTTTAAGCCAACTTTTTCGCTCTCCTCTTTCACCTTCATCAAAGGGCTCCTTAGTTCCTCGTTGCTTTCTGCCATTAGGGTGGTGTCATCTATATTACCATTAAAATTCCTATTTTTACGGTGGAGCTAACACCCCACCCCCCACCTTCCGCGGCTGCTTAGCTGAGCTCAGGGATAATCTCCCTACAACAGCCTTCACGACCCAGGGGCGGGCCCCCTGCTGACTCCCCTGAGTGGGGGTCTTGGCTCATGGGGCCTGCTGCCTGGTCACCCCTCCCAGCAGTTTTTCCAGCCTTCCCCCACCCTCCTGCCCAACTAGGGAAGGGCCCGGAGCGCGGGGCCCTGGGGAACAGGGTTAGGGGGTCTCTGCTCCCACTGGCGAGGTGCGCCCGGAGCAGCTGATGTCACCCTGGCACGCGGTGAGTGGACACAGGAGGAAATGGTGGCCCCACGGCTGAAGGTCCAGCTGGAGGTGGGGGTGGCGTTGGGAATGGGGAGACCAGTGTCCAGGCCTGGGCTTGCAGCTCCGCCGGGCCTCCAGGCCTTGAACCCCAGGCAGGGCTGGGTCCCGGAAAAGAGACGGTCCTCGCCTGCTCCCCACCAGCCCCACCTCGGTTCTGCTCAGGGCTAGCTCCTGCCGCAGTCAGGGCATTGCCCCCAGGCGTGGAGCGGGGGTGGGGTCACTTGGAGGCTGTTTTTTTTTTTTAATTTAAAATTTTTTGTCTGCACACTTTATGAGCGCTTAGACCCCCATTAGTGATCGAACTCACATCCCCTGCAGCGGAAGCAGAGAGTCTTAACCACTGGACTGCCAGGGACATCCCACTGTAGCCGCTTTTAGAGTTCAGCTCTGGAGAACCAGTAAACCGAGAGGCAGCGGGGACTGGGCAGTTTCCACGAGGTCAAGGACTTAACGTCCATCCATCCTGTCCGCCCCTGGGGTGGGGCTAGTGGGGGGAAGAGGGAAGACTCCAGGGCTTCCCTTGGAAGGCAGGAGGGGCTGAGAAGACTCAAGTCTCAGCTTGGGGTCTGTGCTGGGAGCCCTGGGGCAAGCCGCTTTCTGCTCTGGTCTCTGGTCTCGGTGTCCAAGCCCCTCAATTCCAGGCTGCTGTGATGTCTGGAGGACCCAGCGGGCTGGGCGGCCCTGACCGGGCTGGGGCCCAACAGTGTTAAATGGATGTGTGGGGCGAGGTGTGCCGCCTTGCCTGCCCCAGTCCCACACCCCAGGACAGCAGCCTAGCCCAGGGGTTTGCAGCAGGTCTCACGTGCCCACTCAAAGCAGAGCCCCGCCTCGCAGCTCTGTGACCCCGGGCAGGTTCCTCAGCCTCTCTGTGCCTGGTTTTTTCATGTGTAGAATGAGATAATAATATACCATCTTACAGGGTTTCCGAGATTACATGAGCTTGGCAAAGCACCAAACCATGCCTTGTACGCGGGAAGAGACATTCAGGCTCAGCTAGAACATCGCTGGGCTTCCAGAACATTTCAATGCTGTGCCAACGTATACATGCATAAAAGGGCACATATTTTAAACTTTCTGCTTATTACGCAAAGGGGCTCAGGACAGCAGAAGAGGCATGTTCGATCCCTGAGTCAGGAAGATCGCCTCGAGGAGGAAATGGCAACCCACTCTTGCCTGGAGAATCCCATGGACGGAGGAGCCAGGCGGGCTGCAATCCGTGGGGTCGCAAAGTCAGACTCAGCTTAGGAGCTGAGCACACACGGGGCTCAGGACGGTCATTGCTAATGTCCCAGAGCGGGTGGGCTTCCCAGGCGGCACTAGAGGAACCCGTCTGCCGATGCAGGAGACGTAAGAGACGCAGGTTGGATCCCTGGGTCGGGAAGATCCCCTGGAGGAGGGCATGGCAACCCACTCCAGTATTCTTGCCTGAAAATCCCCATGGACGGAGGAGCCTGGCGGGCTACAGACCTCCGGGCCGCACAGTCGGACACAGCTGAGGCAGGTGGAGCACAGCGCCTGAAGAGCAGTCCGCCCCGCATCTGTGGGGCGGAAACTGCCGCTGAGCCGGGGTGCCGGGCGGGTGGCCGCATGGGGCAACACCTGGAGCCCCCGGGATGCCGGCCTGCTGGGTGCTGCCCTCTGTGCCTGGCCGTGGGCAAGTCCTCGGGAGGCTCAGAGACTAAAGCCCAGGACCAGGCGCCCTGCCCACCCCCGCCCCCGCCCTGCGGACAGCGCGAAGGGCTGCGGGGAGGCAGAAGGCGGGGCAGGCGCTAACACCGTCCCTTCTGCAGGCGGAGCACTGTGGCCGGGATGACCGGGTGGGCCCTGCGGCCGTGGCCTCGGTCAGCTCCGCGGTGGCCGGCACTCTGGACCCCCGCAGTGGCCCTTCGCCCCTTTGCCCGCGGCGCCCTCCCGGACCTGCGCAGCCTCTCTCGCTTCCATCCCCCGCCCCCGTCGCAGGTCACCTGTCCAGGCGCGGCGGGTGGAGCCGGACCCGCATCGCCCCTCTCCTCCCGAGCGGAGCTCCCTGCGCGTGTCGCGGTGGGGGGTGGCGAGCGAGCACCTCGGGGCTCTGAAATGGGGAGCCAGCCCTTCCTCGGCCAGAGGGCGGGGTGTCAGGGCGCCCGTGCGGCTCCGCCTCGGGTTCCCAGGCGACCCGCGCCCCCCGAGCCTCCGTCTTTCAGGACAGGCCAGGGCGGCGGCGTTGAGCGAGGAAGAAAGGTCAGCCCGAGCCCCGCTCTGGCTCCCGCAACCGGAATCCCCGCCCTGCCCCGTGCGGGGAAACGGGGGCCGGGGACCCGGAGAGACAGACGGAGAGACAGACTCCGGGCCGCCCACGTCCAAGTCGAGAGCGCGTGTCCGGCTGTGCCGGACGCTTCCTCCGCCGCCCGCCCCCACCGTCGGAGCGGGGCCTGCCGCCCGCAACCTGCCTGTCCCGAGTCCGGGCTCGCGGGCGCGAGCAGCCGGGGCTGCGCAGGGTCTCGGGATGGTGCGGGCGCTCGAGAGAAGGCCCGGGGCCCCAGGGACCGCCCCGGCCGCATCCCAGAGCCTCGCGGCCGTCGGCCGGTCCTGCCTGGCGGACGCCTGTCTCAGGACCCCAACCTGCCTGGTCTCGCGTCAGCTCCGCGCAGCCGCCGTGCAGGTCAAGGCAGCTCGGGTCTGGGGTCAGATCCGGGTCCCCCCGACCCATCCCCACTGCAGCCTTTCTGGGAGGACAGGTTCCCCCAGCCCCTACTTGTCCTGGTGCGGGGAGGGTCTGTCCCCGCCTTGTCCCTGGGGGGATCTGACCCCCACTTGTCCCGGCGCGCGCTCAGCCTGGGTGGACACGTCGCAGGCCTCGAGGGCTGCTGTGATGGGACTGATGGCCACGTCGGCGGCTCCTGGGGTCTTGGAGACGCTGGGAAGGGCGCCGGTGCCTCCCGGGGCTGCCTCTATTGGTGTGATTACCTTATTACTGCATTTAAAAGGTTGAAATCGGATTGTTTACGTTAAAGAGAAATGTCCAGAAACATCGTGCGGTCGGCCCGTCTAATTTAGGGGCTGGAGGTTCAGTGTTGGAGCTAGACGGTTGGAAGTCCCTCCTCGGGGCCTTTCCCTCCAGCTCCGGCCAGGGCTTCTCTCTTGCCCCGTTGTCAACCCATCTCCAGGGCCCCGTCGGAGGGTGGCCCTGGTGACCTCCCTTGGGGTCATTTACTTAGGCCCCCCCGCCCAGCAGCCCACCAAGGGCAGAGGGACTCCGTCCTGGCCCTGCCTCTCCCAAAGGATCAGCACGTGAGGACAAAGCCGAGGGCCGAGGTGAAAGTGAGAAGTGTTCTCTCCGTGGTTTCTGACTCTTTGATCCCAGGGACTGTAGCCCACCAGGCTTTTCCAGGCAAGAATACTGGAGTGGGTAGCCACTGCCCTACCCCCAGGGGATCTTCCCAACCCGGGTATCGAACTTGGGTCTCCTGCACTGCAGGCAGATTCTTCACTGTCTGAACCACCAGGGAAGCCCTGGACCATGGTGCTCACATTAAATTAACACCGAAATTTCCCTTTGCTCTTGTGGTGTGGCCCTCGCAGAAGTCTGGGATGTTTTACTCCAGAATCGCCACAAGAGGGCGCCAAGAGCAAGCCTCCCTGGCCCAGAGCCAGGCGTCCACCCGACCTGAGTGCCCGCAGCAGCGCCGTGCCATCACCTCCATTCAAGCTTTGGAGGGTGCGTGTAGGGGAGGGGCCAGGAAGGAGGAGAACTGCAGCCTCGCCGAGGCCAGGGAGCCTCAGGGATGGTTGGTCTTTACTTTTCATTTGGAACAACATTCTCTTACTGCATTGGCAGGAACACCACCGCCCAGAGCAGGCAGGGCCTCCCGAGGGCACGCAGCAAAGGCTGGGCGCCACCGGGACACACAGCTCCCCCCTCCAGATCTGCCTGTCCGCCGTGGAGAAGGGCCCACGGCGGAGGGCAGCAGGGAGGGGGAGAGGCAGAATCGGAGGCTGGGGGCAAAGATGGGCCCCAAAGATGCACGCTGTGTGCGCAGCTCTGGGCCTCCAGGTCTGTCCTTAAAGAGGCTCCCCGACCCCACTCTGCGGCCCCTCCACCAGGGCTCTGAACCCCAGGGACCCTGAGCACCTCCCGAGAGCCCTCTTAGGAGTCCGTGTCGGCTAACGCCTTGGGTGAAAAGCAGCGCCTTGGGTGACAGCTGGCACCCTCGTTAACGCGGAGGGAGAGGAAATCCCGCCCAGGTGGGAAGGAAGTGGCATGGCCTTTTGGGGGATGGGGTGGGGGAGGCATGCCAGCACGCACGCTCTGACACAGGGCGCCAGGGTGTTGCGATGCTGTAGTTGCAGACACAGAGCCTGCCCCAGCGTTGCTGCCTGGCCCTAAAACAGCACCCCCACCATCCCTGCGGTTCAAGTTCTGTCCATGAGGTGGTGGATGTGCGTATGGGGTCCCGTCTCCGCACGTAGCTGACCGGGGTGCCCGCCGGCCTAAAACCCTCCCAGAGCTCCCCGCTATCACCAGGGACCAGTCCCTTGGCCGCTCCTCCCAGCATCGCAGCGTATCTGCCAACCTCTTTTCTCACCCTCACCATCATCGGGTCGCCCACACTGTGGCCGCCTTGCCCAGATCAGGCCTCTGCTGATCCTGCCCCGACGCCGTCTCCCAGGTCCTCCTCCTTGGAAACCTGTGCAGAGAGCTACAGCCAGGCCGTGGCCGGAGGGTGGACACACCAAGATTCAGACACAATACACATTTTTACACCAATCATTCTCTGTCTGACCTGGTCCACTGTTTTTAAAAAAAATTATTTTATTGATGTATAGTTGACTTAAAATGTTGTGTTAATTTCTTCTGTGGAGCAAAGTGACCCAGATATCCAGATGAATATATATATATATATATATATATATATATATATCTCGAGGTAGGGTGTCTCAGATGGTAAAGTGTCTGCCTGCAATGCGGGAGACCCAGGTTCGATCCCTGGGTCGGGAAGATCGCCTGGGGAAGGAACTGGCATATATATATTTTTTCACCACGGTCTGTCACAGAACACTGACTACAGGTCCCTGCGTACATGGTATGACCGTGTTGTTTCTCCATCCCAGATGTAATAGTTTGCCTCTGCCACTCCAGGTTCCCACTCGCTCCCTCCCCACCCCCACAACCACAAGTCTGCTCTCTGCGTCTGTGAGCGTGTTTTTGTTTCCTGCATCTGTTGATTTGCATCGTATTTTAGATTCCACAAATAGGTGACATCATATGATGCTCCCTTCCCTGATTTACCCCACTTATATAATCTCTAGGTCCATCCATGTTGCTGCAGGTTACATTATTTCATTCTTTTTGATGGCTGAGTAGTATTCCACAGTATATATATTCTTCCAAGGTGGTGCTCGTGGTAAAGAAACTACCTGTCAATGAAGGAGATATAAGAGACACGCGTTTGATCCCTGAGATGGGAAGATCCCCTGGAGGAGGGCTTGGCAACCCACTCCAGTACTCTTGCCTGGAGAATCCCATGACAGAGGAGCCTGGCGGGCTACAGTCCACAGAGTTGGACACAACTGAAGCGACTTAGCATGCGCACATGTGTGTGTGTGTTCGTGTGTGTGTGTCTTCTTTATCCATTCATCTGTTCATGGACATTTAGGTTGTATGTCTTGGCTATTATAATGTTTCCCTTTTTTGAATGATCAGACTGAATTTATCAGACTGAATATAGATGGGATCTTATTCATCTTGATTCTAGAATCCAGCACTAGCACTGAGTAGTATTTAATATTTATGTTTACTATTAACAGTTATTAATAAATAAATGCTTAGTTTATGAATGCATGGACAGGAGACTGGTGAGAAGATGAGTGGATGTGTGAAGGGTGGAGATGGGTGGTGGAAAAAGAGAAGTGAGAAAGATTTACTCGTATTTATGTGTGTGGATAGCACAAATATAATATAAGGGTGATAGATGAATGCATGGCAGAATGGTGGATGGGTAAGTCACTCAGTGGATAGATGGCTGGTGGGGGATGAGTGACTGGATGGGGAGGTGAACTAAAGGATGGATGACGGATGCAGAATGTGTGCATGGGTGGGTGGCTGGTGTACACAAAATGGTTGGCTGGATGCTGGAAGCATAGACAGTGGTGCTGATGGTCAGACGATGGTGGGTGGTGGATGAATCTATAATGGTAGTTAAGTACGATGAGTGGATAGACTGATAGATGGAGGGCGGGTGAACTTGGACACTAAATTGGGTCTTATTGATACTGAAATAATCTATAGATAGTGCATTATAGGTAATAAGTGGAGAGTGGTGGATGCTTATTCAATAGCTGAATCATGGAATTATGGACGGATGGAGGATAAATAGTGGATGCTTATGAAGGATCTAGCTACAGAGAATGGATGGCTAGATGGTATTAATAGATAAATGTGAATGGATATATGATTGATGGATGGATCGTGAATGGTGGAGAAATAAATGGTGGCTGAATGATGCATGGATGGCAAATAATGGATGGTTGCTGGGTCAGCAGATAGTGGGTTGTGTGCTGTGGACATGTAGATGGAAGGTGGATAGTGGATGGATAGATGTCAATTAGGTGATGAATGGATGATGGCTAAATGACAGATACATCTTGGAATATAGATGCATGAAAGGTGAACGGTGGAAGGGAAGGTGGGCGAGAGATCGTAGGTGGATGGTAGGTGGTCAGTACTATATTATAAATCGATGACTTAATGTATTGATGGAGGAAGATTGGTAGATGGCAAATGGATGTGAATGGATGATAAATGAAGATGATATTGAGTGAGTAGTGAATAATGAATGGGGAATGATGTACAGATAATTACTGGGTGGTTTGTAATGGTGGATGGATCTCATTGCTGTCTCTGCTCTATCCCCCGCATCTAAAATAATGCTTGGTGTAGAGAGGGCACTCAATGAATTCTTCTAGAATGGATGAATACGGATGGATGGTGGATGATACTTGAATGCGTTTTGAATGAGTAATGACTTATGGCTGGATGATGTATGGATGAATAGAGGATAGTGTGAGATGGGCAATGAATGGATAGATGGGTGGTGAACAGAGATAAGAAGTGGGTGAATGGTAGATGGTGGCTCATAGAAGTATGAATGGGTTAGGGATGGGGCGTGACTGGTGACCAAATAGATGAATCCATGACTGGATAGATGAATTGTGACTCTGTGGTAAAGAATCCGCCTGCCAATGCCAGAGTTTGATCCCCGAGTTGGGACGATCCCCTCAAGAAGGAAATGGCAACCCACTCCAGTATTCTTGTCTTGGAAATCCCAGGGACAGAGGAGCCTAGCAGGCTACAGTTCATTGGGTCCCAAAAAGTCAGACAGGATTAGTGACTAAACAACAACTAACTGTGACTGACTGGCTGGAGGCCAACAGGTGAGTGGTGGATAAATTCAGATAAATGGACAGTAGTGGTAGATTTGGAGAAGGAAATGGCAGCCCACTCCAGTACTCTTGCCTGGAAAATCCCGTGGACAGAGGAGCCTGGTGGGCTGCCGTCTCTGGGCTCGCACGGGGTCGGACACGACTGAAGCGACTCAGCAGCAGCAGTGGCAGATTAGTGACTGAGAACCAGATGTGTGGTGAACGAATAAATCATCCATAGATGGAGAGACAGTTGTTAAATACTGATGGAACGGTGTTAGATAGTCAATGATGGTGGATAGATGGATGGTGACTTAATATAGGACTGAAGGGTATTTCCACGGTGTACTGTTTCTTGGTAAATGGTGGGTGTGGTGTTGAATGGATGGATGCATTTTGTTGTTGTTCAGTTATTCAGTCACGTCCGACTCTGCGATCCCATGGACTGCAGCACGCCAGGCTTCCCTGTCCTTCGCCATATCCCTGGAGCTTGCTCAAACTCATGTCCATTGAGTCGGTGATGCCATCCAACCATCTCATCCTGTGTCACCCCCTTCTCCTCCTGCCTTCAATCTTTCCCAGCATCAGGGTCTTTCCCAATGAATCAGTACTTCACATCAGGTGGCCAAAGTATTGGAGTTTCAGCTTTAGCATCAGTCCTTCCAGTAAAATTCAGGACTGATCTCCTTTAGGATGGACTGGTTGGATCTCCTTGCAGTCCAAGGGACTCCCAAGAGTCTTCTCCAACACCACAGTTCAAAAGCATCAATTCTTCGGTGCTCAGCCTTTTTTATGGTCCAACTCTCACATCCATACATGACTACTGGAAAAAATCATAGCTTTGACTATACAGACTTTTGTCAGCAAAGTAATGTCTCTGCTTTTTAATATGCTGTCTAGGTTGGTCATAGTTTTTCTTCCAAGGAGCAAGCGTCTTTTAATTTCATGGCTGCAGTTACCATCTGCAGTGATTTTGGAGCCCAAGAAAGTAAAGTCTGTCACTTTTTCCATTGTTTCCACATCTATTTGCCATGAAGTGATGGGACCAGATCCATGATCTTGGTTTTTTGAATGTAGAGTTTTATTTTTTATTTTTATTTTTTTAATTTTTTTTTGAATGTAGAGTTTTAAACCAGTTTTTTCACTCCCTTTCACCTTCATCAAGAGACTCTTTAGATCCTCTTCACTTTCTGCCATAATGATGGTGTCATCTGCATATATGAGGTGATTGATATTGCTCCCGGCAATCTTGATTCCAGCTTGTGCTTCATCCAGCGCGGCATTTCACATGATGTACTCTGCATACAAGTTAAATAAGCAAGGTGCCAATATGCAGCCTTGATGTACTCCTTCCCCAATTTTGAAGCAGTCTGAACTAAAATGGACTGGAATGGACAAATTTAACTCAGATGACCATTATATCTACTACTGTGGGCAAGAATTGCTTAGAAGAAATGGAGTAACCCTCATAGTCAATGAAAGAGTCTGAAATGCGGTACTTGGGTGAAGTCTCAAAAATGACAGAATGATCTCATTTCATTTCCAAGGCAAACCATTCAATACAAGTCTATGCACCAACCACTAATGCCGAAGAAGCTGAAGTTGAATGGTTCTATGAAAACCTATAAGACCTTCTAGAACTAACACACACACACACACACAAAAATGTCCTTTTCATCATAGGGGACTGGAATGCAAAAGTAGGAAGTCAAGAAATAATTGGAGTAACAGACAAGTTTGGCCTTGGAGTACGAAATGAAGCAAGGCAAAGGCTAACAGAGTTTTGCCAAGAGAACGCACTGGCCATAACAAACACCCTCTTCCCACGACACAAGAGAAGACTCTACACATGGACATCACCAGATGGTCAGTGCTGAAATCAGATTGATTATATTCTTTGCAGCCAAACGTGGAGAAGCTCTACACTGCTGCTGCTGCTGCTAAGTCACTTCAGTCGAGTCCGACTCTGTGTGACCCCGTAGATGGCAGCCCACCAGGCTCCCCCGTCCCTGGGATTCTCCAGGTAAGAACACTAGAGTGGGTTGCCATTTCCTTCTCCAATGCATGAAAGTGAAAAGTGAAAGTGAAGTCGCTCAGTCGTGTCCGACTCTTAGTGACCCCGTGGACCACAGCCTACCAGGCTCCTCCGTCCATGGGATTTTCTAAGCAAGAGTACTGGAGTGGGGTGCCACTGCCTTCTCTGGAGAAGCTCTAGACAGTCAGCAAAAACAAGACCAGGAACTGACTGTGGCTAAGATCATGAAATCCCTATTGCAAAATTCAGACTCAAATTGAAGAAAGTAGGGAAAACCACTAGGTCATTCAGGTATGACCTAAATCAAATCCCTTACAGTGAAAGTGACAAATAGATTCAAGGAATTAGATCTGATCGACAGAGTGCCTGAAGAACTATGGACGGAGGTTCATAACATTATACAGGAGGCAGTGATCAAAACTATTCCCAAGAAAAAGAAATGCAAAAAGGCAAAATGGTTGTCTGAGAAGGCCTTGCAAATAGCTGAGAAAAGAAGAGATGTGAAAGGCAAAGGAGAAAAGGAAAGATATTCCTATTTGAATGCAGAGTTCCAAAGAGTAAAAGGAGAGATAAGAAAGCCTTCCTAAGTGAAGAATGCAAAGAAATAGAGGAAAACAACAGAATGGGAAAGACTAGAGATCTCTTCAAGAAAATTAGATACCAAGGGAACATTTCATGCAAAGATGGGCTCAGTAAAGGACAGAAATGGTAGGGCCCTAACAGAAGCAGAAGATATTAAGAAGAGGTGGCAAGAATACACAGAAGAACTATACAAAAAAAGGTCTTCATGACCCAGATAACCATGATGGTGTGATCACTCACCTAGAGCCAGACATCCAGGAGTGTGAAGTTAAGTGGGCCTTAGGAAGCATCACTACAAACAAAGCTAGTGGAAGTGATGGAATTCCAGTTGAGCTATTTCAAATCCTAAAAGATGATGCTGTGAAAGTGCTGCACTCAATATGTCAGCAAATGTGGAAAACTCAGCAGTGGCCGCAGGACTGGAAAAGATCAGTTTTCATTCCAATCCCAAAGAAAATCAATGCCAAAGAATGTTCAAACTACAGCACAAATGCACTCATCTCACATGCTAGCAAAGTAATGGTAAAAATTCTCCAACCTAGACTTAAACAGTACATGAACTGAGAACTTCCAGATGTTCAAGCTGGATTTAGAAAAGGCAGAGGAACTAGAGATCAAATTGCCAGCGTCTGTTGGATCATAGAAAAAGCAAGAGAATTCCAGAAAAGCATCCACTTCTGCTTCACTGACTATGCTAAAGCCTTTGACTGTGTGGATCACAACAAACTGTGGATGGATGCATGGTGGATGGAACCTGGATGGTGGCAGTTAGGTGGTGGGTTGTATGGGACAGTTGTTGGTTTATTGGTGGTGGGGGATGCATGGCAGATGGCTGAGGTTGGCTAGTGGTTGAATGATGATTGGATGGTAGAAGAGACATGAATAGATTGATATAGTAGATGACAGTGCCTGGGTAAGTGGATGCTGCTGAATCGTGGGTGTGGGCTGGGTGTTGGATGTTGGGTAGATGATGGTGGATGTTAGGTGTGGATGGTGGAAGGCTGGGTGGACCAGCAGGTGTGCATCCTGGCCTCAGGTATCAGGTCTACACGCCAGGCTGAATAAGACTGATTGTCCCTTTGCGGGAATGGAATCAGGGATGAAGAGGGGACTGGTGTGGTGACACTCTCCCTCCACGCACACACTGGCCTTCACAGGAGTGATCCTTGTCCTCTTCACTCCCCCTTCCAACTGGAGGGTGTCCTCGCTCTGATGTATCTAGTTACCCTGAATTCTGCCCCCTGTATTCCTGAACCTCAAACTTGAAGCTGTGTGCCTCGAGTGGCTAGGATCAGGTTCTGGGGGGCTGCGGTTTTGGCAAGCGGGGAGATGAGGCCGGGATGTTACCTAGGAGCGTGAGTGTGGACGAGGGGCCGGACGAGGGAGCGCCTGTGGGCGGAGAGCACGTGGGAGGAAGGCGGGGAGCGAGCCAGGGCGGGCAGACTGCGAGCGGCGGAGCAGACAGTGCTGGCCCCTCTCGAGCATCCGCTGGCGGTGAGTGTGAGAGAGACTCGGGGCGCGCCCCCTCCCCACCCTCGTCCTGCCCGCGCCCCGCGGTGAGCCCGCGCGGCGTCTGGGCGAGCAGGAAGGGGCGAGGGGTGGGTTTGAGTCGGCGCTTCCTGGAGAAGGGGACGGTGTGGGGACCACAGCCAGCCCTGGGCTGCCGGACGCCGGGCTTTGGGCTCGAGAAGCGTCTCTGCGGGCTGGCCCGCCACACCTGGCCGCCGCTGCAGGTGTGGGTGGCTGAGCCTTCGCTGCGGGGATGCCCCACTGGCAGGGGCCCCTGGTGCCAGGCTGCAGGGAGGCAGCCCCCGGTGTCTGCCCGCTGCCCGCAGCCCCCTTGGCTCCACCGTCTTCCTCCATCAGCCGCCCCCTCTCCTCCTGCGTCTCCATCATCTCTCACCTCTTTCTGTAGTCTCTCTGAATCTCGCCCTCCAGTTCTGTCATCCCTGCGTCCTGTCTGTGGCCCCTGCGTTTCTTTCTGCGTCTCCCTCTGGTCTTTCTCGCATCTGTCTGGATCTCTAAGTCCACTTTCCTGGGCTCGGCCCTGGCTGCCTCGGGCTCCAGTTGAGCTTCTGGGATCCTGGGGTAGAATCCCAGGAAGGGGTGACCCGGAGTCTTGGGCCTGGGGGAGGGCTCTCAAGTGCTCTGGGACTGGGTGGAGGCTCGGGTGGGTATGTTGGCTGCCCACTGCCCGGGAGGCCCCGTGCTGCCCGTGGCCCACCTCCCACTGCCCAGCCTCCCTGGGTCCCAGTGGGACCCGAGCTGACCCAAGCTGGGTTTTGGTCAAAGGAGCTCATTTCTTGGAATAGCTACCCTCCACCTCTTGCTGGATGCACAGCACCCCTCCCCCACGACCAGCAGGGCATCGGGACCCTTGCAGTGGCTGGTCAGTGCCCTCCAATCTGCCCAGTGCCCCGGAGGCTGCCTCCCAACCGGTGCCACCAAAGTTGGCTGCCTGCCCACCAGACCCAGCCCAGCCTGGCGCAGGTGGAGCGTCGGAGTCTGGTGCCCAGCAGTCCTGGCAGGGCCCCTCTTCCCGGCGCCCTCGCTGTGTGGTCTCTGGCCGGGCTCCCTGGTGCCAGGGCCTGGCCTGAGGGGAAGTGGCCACAGGCAGGAGGTCAGCCTCCCTTCAGCTGTGGGGGTTGAGGGCGGGGCCTCGGGTGTGTGCGGGGGGCATCTGTTCTCTGGGAGGAGTGGACCCTCCTGTTGCAGCCTAGGGCTCCCGACGTGGGGCCTGTCCAGCGCCCCCCTGATGGTGGCTTGGCCGGGGAGCCGAGAGGTGGAGACCCAGCCTGGGCGGTTTCTGTGGGCCTGGAGTAGGGTGGGTGCGGACTGGGGGAGGGTGTCTGGGGCTTCCGGGAGTGGACGGAGCGCCACATCCGGGCCCTAACACGCACCCTGCTTCTGCTCCTTGTCTTTGTGCAGCTGGACGGCGGCCGCAGCATGAGTGGCCCACAGCCCGCCGCTGCGCCCGAGCTGGGCCCAGACAAGGAGGCTGGAGGCCCCGCAGCAGAGGTATGTATGCGCTGGGGGCTCTGCGGTCTGCTGCTCTCAAGCCCTGGCCTGTGACAGCACGTGCCTCAGTTTACCCATCTGGGTGGGGGAGGCGCTTGCCCCTCTGCAGGAGTCTGACGCGCACAGTCGTTGAAGGCCCAGCTCTCCAGACTCGGGGAGACCCCAACCAGGCCTGGGGAGCCCAGGGCCTGCGCCCAGCTTGGTCTGTGCTCTGCTGGGTGAGGCCAGGCCAGGGTCCCCTGCTCTCAGCTCAGCTTCTCCAGGAAGCGTTGATGGAGCTGACAAGGGATTGTTGCCCACGAGGCCCAGGCCTGCTGCTCTGAGTCTGGAGTTGGGCTCTTCTCCTTGGGGCCAGTGGGCCACTGAGGGGGCCCAGCCCAGAACTGCACGAGGCCTGGTCTGGGGCCTGGGGTTGCCCTCCTGCTGGGGAGTCTGGTGGAGAGGGTGGACACCAAACTCCACTGGCCCAGATCTTCCCGCAGCATCTGGGCAGAGGAGTGGCCCCGGGTGGGGCCCACAGGGCTTCCGGGAGGAGGGCACGAAGGAGACTGGCGGGGTCAGGGTGGAGAGGGGTTCTGGGGTGGGGGCGGGAAACAGCCCCTGGATGGGCAAGGCCAGCAGGGGGGTCCAGGAGATACAGTCCCTGGGCCATGGTGGGATCGCCGGTCTTGTCCCTCTGACCCCACAGAAGTCCCAGCCTAGTGACACACTTCAGGATCTCTGCGGTACTTGGTTCAAAGGCTGATCAGACAGTGCACTGAAACACGTGTTCAGATGGTTCCGCTGAGGGGGGCGGGGAGGTGTGAGGGCCATTTAGCAAAGTCCTGCCAGCCGTGTGCCTGCTCTTCCCCACCTTGACACGCCTTTGGGGAAGGCAGAGTGCGCAAGCAGCCAGCCTCCTGGGTAAGAGGTTGGGGTGGGAGCTCCCGGACGGGGACCAGCCCAACCAACTGGAGGAGATGGGTTGGCACAGGAGAGTCAGGGCTGCAGGTCTGTGCACGGCTCGGGGCGCCTCGGGGCCTCTACCTTGGAAGGCCTTGAATGGGAGGCGGAGATGCCGAGGGCTCCAGGAGGGCTTGGGGAGGCAGCCCCCGCATGCCCTTGTGGGCACTGAACAATGAGCCCAGAGAAGTTGCCCAGGTTGCCATGGGAACAGCTTCCCAGCTTCCCCGAGCTGGGAGGAGGCCAAGGGCCCTAAGAGAGACCCCAGGAAGGAGCCGGGCCTGATGCGGGAGGCTGCCTGCCGGGGAGGCACAAAGCCCTGAGCTTGCTCACTGTGTGACCTTGGCCGTTCCCGCCACAGGCCCTTCTGTGAAATGGGCCTGAGGGCTGAGGGCTGAGCCCAGGTGGGTTCTGTGTGGCCCGGGCGCTGAGTGCCCCAGCTCCAGGGGTGGGAGGGGGAGAGCCACGACGCTCTGGGGGATGTGCATGCATGTGCAGGAGCTCACCTGGCCCTGGAGACTGGACAGGTTAGGGACCCCCATTCTCCCCGTGGACAATGCAGGACAGGTGAGGCAGGCTGTGGGGAGCTCAGGCCTGCCGTTGCTTTGACCCCCTGCCCACCCCCCTTGCAGGCCATGGTGGGTGCCCGGGAGAAGGGCCCTCGGCTGGGCCAGCGGCTCCCCTCGATCGTGGTGGAGCCCAGCGAGCTGGGTGCAGTGGAGAGCGGGGAGCTGCGTTGGCCCCCCGAGGGCACCCAGAGGGGGTCTGCCCGGAGCCAGGCTGCTGCTGGTGAGTGAGGGGCAGCCCGTAGGGGTCCCGAGAGAAGTCAGACTCCCGGTCCTCCACCCCTCCAGCCAGCCCGCACCCCACCAATCCGCCAGCCCCATTAGCTTCTGCCGCCTGGGCACCGCCTGGCCTGGCCTTCCCTGCCACCCTCCCCACCATCTGCACACGCGTTTCCCTCATCCAGGTGTGGCCCCAGGCCTGGCACACAGGTGCACCCTTGCTCTCACCTCTCAACACCCGGTCCCGGCCCCTCTCCCCTCGCTCTTACAATTCATCACCTTTGGGACAAGTGTGCATTGCCCACTAGGGCCTGGAAGGGGTAAGGGTGTGGGTACAAGGCAGGGGGGTGTTGCAGAAGCTGGTGGCAGGCTTCTGTCCTGGTGTGGGTGCCCTGGTTAAAGGCCGAGGGGCTGCCAGGGCCAGGGAAGTTTCTGGGAGGAGGACGTGTGGGCAGGAGAGGGGTCAGCCAGGAGCCAGTCTGCCGCGTAGCAGAAGCAGCTGGCCGGGCCCCCGGGGAGGGTGCCTGAGGGGTGAGCCGTGCCCTGGGCAGCTTTGTCCCCTGAGCCCCCGAGGGGTCAGTCCCGGGGGATTCAGCCTCAGATGGGGTTGCTCCTCCCTGCCTGCCCTCCTCTCCTCCGACGTCGGCCCCCAGCCCAGCCCTGCAGCCCTTGTGTTCCGCCGCTCCCCGAGCTTGGGCCCAGAGGAGCTTGTCTGCACCTTAACCAGCTCCTCTCCCAAAGTCCCCTCAACCTCCGGCAGGTCTGCCTGGGGCCCGCCCCTTGGGTACCCACTGAGACCTGGGCTCTGGGGAGGACCCCGGGTCTCCGCCCAGTCGGCCACCCCCGAACGAGTGGCCGTGCCGAGGGCCAAGGTTCTCCTGCTCCCGGAGCCTGGCCTTACCCTCCCCCCACACCAGGAACCATGCACCCAGTGACCCTCCTGCCCCCCTCACCGGTGGGGAGCTCGTGGCCTGCCGACCCTCACACCTCTCCCGGCAAACCTGTCAGAAATGCATGCCTCACCGACATGGAGGCCTGCATGTTTCCTCAGCCCCCTCACCGCGTCCGCTGGGAGCAGCGGGGGAGGCTCCAGCTGACGCCGATGACGAGCGTGCCCAGGCCCCCTGCGCCCGGCGGTAGGACAAGGACCGGCCGGATCCTGCCGTCCCCCGGCTCTGACAGCCGAGAGGGGGCCTCTGCCCCGGAGTGGCTGGGCTGATGCTTCGAGAGGCCTGGCCTGCCCGGGCACCCAGTGGGCACAGCCGATCACCACTCCTCCTGCCTCACAGGTCCACCAGCACCGCACCTCCCTCCAGGCCGTGGCCCAGGGTTTGGATCACACCCTCCTGCCTCTCTGGTGGGAAGCACAAATAAAGGCTCTTCCTGGTGGTCAGTGGGCACACTGGGTGGGGATTCCAGGGGCTGAGGACAGTTTGGGTCCTGCCAGTGGCCTTCCAGGCGAGGGTCTCTGCTCAGAGCCCAGGCTGAGCAGACGAGAGTGATGGCCGGGTGTTCCACGCTGGATGTGGGAGTGCTTGGTGCGGCTGTCATGTCTGCTCCTACGGTGCCCTGCCGAGACCCTCTGCTCCACTTCAGCTGAGGCTGAGACCAGCGTCCTCCAGTCCTGGCTGGCCCCTGAGGGCAGGACTCCTCCTGCCACCCCTTACCCACTCTGGGTGCAGTAGGACACAGGAATGGTACATGGGTGGGATGCACTGTCCCAGCTTGAAACTTTAAATCCTTGCATAGTCCCATTGTACAGATGAGGAAACTGAGGTGTGAAGTGAGGTGTCCGAGGCTAGTGCTGGCCTCAGCTAGCACAGGACCCCTGAAGTTGGGAAGCCACCCAGTCAGCCAGACAGTCCATGTGGGAGACTGGGTAGCCCCCCTTCCTGAGCCTCGTGAGGGTCCTGTCCCTCTGAGGGGTCCAGGGACATGGCTTCTTGGCTCTGCTGACTGGTCAGGGTGGACCTGGGGCACAGAAACCTGATCAGTGCCTGGGTTCACTGTCCAGGTGTGCCACCCTCCCTCCCATCACCCCAACCTGGCCCTCTGCCCTTGGCCAGCCTGACCCAGGCCTGAGGAAGCTCAGGGTCTGGCAGGGGGAGTCCTGAGTAAATGTTAGCTCAGTAAATCCACAGGCCCAGTGGGTGGTGCCAGGTCGGGGTCAGCATGGAGGAGGCGAGGGAGACACAGGCCCCTCTGTTCTCTCCCGGAGGCCTTGCTAACCTCCAGGATGAATAAGGCACTTTCTCCAACCCGCCTGCCTTCTAAAAATAGCCCACCCCCCAAACGCAGGAGAGCTGGGAGGCAGAGGTGCAGAAGTTTGCCAGGCAGCCCGCTTTGATTTTAAACCTGTGGCCAGTGTACAGGCCTAGGCTGGCTCCTCTTGGGGTGGGGGGTTGGGGGGGCTGGGCTGTCCTTCAAGGTCTCTCCCGTCCTCCTCTGGCCCTTCCTGTCGCCTCCACAAGGGGGCAGGGGGCAGACATTTCACAGAAAGCCTTGCCAGGATTTGTGGACACGGCGGATTTGGGTCCAGGGCTCGAGCAAGCCGGGAGTCATTCCCAGGCGGGGGGGTTCCGGGTGTGGAATGTGTGTGTGGCGGGGGATGGTGCTGAGAGTTCATCCTCGCCCCACCCGGGCAGGGTGTCACTGCGACTTTCTCGAGGTCCCGCGGCTGACAAAGAGCCGGGCTGAGGCGGAACTCCCGGTGCGCCTGGGACCTAAGCGCCCGCGTGCCCGCAACGCCACCCTCGAGCTCACCATCGACCAGGGGAGATCTGGGGAAGAGGCGCCGCCTCAACTGGGGGGGTCCCGGGACCCTGTCGTGCCCCGGGAGTATGGGAACGGGGGACTCGGGCCCAGGGAGGAAGCCCGGTGGGTACCGGGCAGAGCAGCCTCACCCTCTGGGGCTGCCGCGTAACGAGTAGAACGGGCTGAGTCCACGCGCACAGTGACTGACCCGCGAGACGGCGTGGTAGGTGCAGGGGGCGGTGCCAGACGTATGCACCGCCCACCGGAAGCCCGCCCCTCGGCCACAGCCCCCGCCCAACGGCGGCCCCGCCCCGCCGCCACGGCCCCGCCCACCAGCAGGCCGGGCCAGGGATACCTAGGCACCGCAGCATCCGGTTCGAGAGATCCAGGCTCAGAGACAGACTCTGTCCCTCGGGCAGGCCCACAGCCGGTGAGGGGTAGAGACCAGAGCCTCGGTGTCCTGTTCCCAGGCCGAGCTCTGTCCTGGGCCCCACAGCAGTGAAGGTGGAATTAGGGCACTTTGGGCCCCTATATTCAGCGTGCGATAGTCTGGCTACCCAGGAGCCTCGAAGACGCGGGCAGGCCTCTGGTGGTGTGGTCCTTGTCCCTCTCCTTCCTGCTCTGAGCGCCAGGTGCTCTGCCGAGGTGAACCTCCTGAATCCCAACAGCAACCCCATTTTATGGAGAAATAACCTGAGGCTGGGTGCTCCCCTGGTAGCTCAGCTGGGGAATCTGCCTGCAAAGCAGGAGACCCCAGTTCGAGTCCTGGGCCGGGAAGATCCCCTGGAGAACGGATAGGCCAGCTGCTCCAGTATTCTTGGGCTTCCCTGGTGGCCCAGTTGGTAAAGAATCCACCTGCCATGCGGGAGACCTGGGTTCGTCCCTGGGTTGGGAAGATCCCCTGGAATAAGGCATGGCAACTGACTCCAGTATTCTTGCCTGGAGAATCCCCTTGGACAGAGGAGTCTGGCGGGCTACAGTCCATGGGGTCGGTCTCAAAAGAGTCAGACAGGACTTAGCAACAGGACAACAACAAGAAGAACCTGAGGCTGACTCAGGATTGCCTCTCTGAAGGCAGCGCGGTCCAGCATGAGGCAGCAGGACTTGTTCCCATTGTCGGGTCCCCAGCCGTGTGCCCCTTTCCACCTGCCCCCTCGGCCCAGCCTTCTCCTGACCCAGGCCAGACCAGCCCTGTGCCCAAGGCTCCTCTGAGACAAGGCTGGGCCTTTTCTGAAGGGATTTTACTGAGAAAGTTGGGGAAAACAACCTAGAAATAGGACAAAAGAAACATCCCAGCCTCATGCTGAAAAGTGGACACAGGTTTGGGCAGGGGTGGGGTGCAGCTGGGAGCCGGAAAGAGCTCTGGGAGAACCCCCCCCCCATCCTGGGCCCTAAAGTGGAAGTAACCCACAACGGGAGGTCCCAGCACCCAGATGAGCCTCGCTGAGCTGTAGAACAGGAGGGGCAGCTCAGAGGCAGAGACCTGGACTCGCCTGCCATGTAGCGGGTTCCTGTGCCTTTCTGAGTTGGTGACCCCGTGCAGCATGGGTGGGGACCGGCTACCCCACAGAGTCCCAGGGCTCCCACCAAAGAGTCCTGGGTGGTCTCTTTGAGGACCCCTCCTTCTGTCAAGAGTTGTGCTTGGCCCTCTGATCTGTTCTCCTCTGACCATTGGAGAGACACATGGGACAGGAAGCCAGCAGGCAGGCCAGCCTGAGCTGGGGGACCGCTCACCCAAGTAGCCGGTGCCTCACAGGCTTGAGCTGGAACTCTGATGGCCTCACCTCACAGAGGGGAACCCAGGGCTCTAGGATCTAATGACTCAAGAGGAAACTAGAGGGCTTCCTGGTGGAGGTGCTGGCATCTCAGGCACAGCGTGATCTGTCTGCAGATGACAGCAAGGTGCTGCAGCATCTCGGGCGCCTTCCAGTCTGCTGTGGGCTGGATTTTGTCCTCAAAACTTCCTTCTGTTGAAGTCTGAACTCCCAGGACCTCAGAGTGTGGTTGTATTTGGAGATAAGTCTTTAAAGAGCCATGGGGTCACAGAGAGTTGGACATGACCTAGCGATGGAACAACCACGAGTTAAAACAAGCCCATTTTAGTGGGTCCTAGTCCAACATGGCCTTATGAGAAGGGGCGGTCAGGACACAGACCCGCAGAGGGGTGACTGTGTGAAGACACAGGGAGAGGACGGCTGTCCACAGCCCAGGAGAGAGGCCTTGGGAGAAACCAGCCCTGCCAGCACCTTGTTCTGGGACCTTGCAGCCCTCAGAACTTGGAGAAAATGAATGTCTGCGTTGGCAGCCTTGGGATGGCCCACAGGCTTGTGTCTGCTCTCTCCAGGATGCTGTCTGGAGCAGCTCCGCTGCTCTGCCCCGCGGCCCTGTGGCTCCAGCCAGAGTGAACAGGCCTGGATCTGTCCTCCCTGGATTTTCCCTAAGTTTTTTTTCCTTAGGACGCCAGCAGCGGAATCCCCCCAGGAAGGTGTGGGGCCTGCCTCTTCTGGGAAGTCTCAGTGACCCTTCCCACTAAATGTCTTTAACTGGAGCCACCGTGGGGAAGTGGGCCATCTGCTCGTGGCCGATCAGGCTCAGGCCCACCTCCGTGCCTTCCCTCGCGGGCTGACCCCTGCCATCCCTCCTCGCCCCTGAGTGCGATCCTGTCTATCCTCTGGGGCCCCCTCCTTCTCCCAGGTCCTGATGAGTGGCTTACAATGTTCCTTGTGGTGTCGCTGCATCCCTCCCCACTCTCTGCTCCCCCACGTCTGCCTTCAGGGCTCTTAGCGCAGGCAGGGCACCAGGGCTCTCAAGATGAGCTTGGCAGGGCACAGGACTGGTGCTGACGATTCCACCCTGGAGGAAAGGGTCCTTCTGGGCTTGGGCGCCGTGGGCTGGGTGCCCACTTCCAGCTGGTTGGCGCCTGCTCCTTCGGGCCTCAACCTGACCACAGGAGGGACAGGCTGTGTAAGGTATAGTTCGGGCCGAGGCAGAAAAGGAAAGATGACCTCAACAGAAGTAGGTTACCTTTATTCAGGCAAGGAGGGGCAACAGTTGGCCTAACAACCAGGCTGAGCACTGAGAGGGGTCAGGGAGGCTCCAAATCTATAGGGGGGTTTGTGGAAGCCATAAGGGAAACGTTAATGAGGCGGGGTGTTTTGGGTATTCTTTAGCTGAGATGGCATTTGTAGTTGGGCAGGGGGTGATGAGTCTTCTGGGCGGGTGGAAGGGGTGGAAGGTTTTCGGACAGGGGGTGATAAGTCCCAGACAGATGCAACCAGCCTGGAGCATCAGGGTGGGACCTAAAGTTCTGTTTTGTTTCCTCCGAAGTTAGATGACTCAGTAAGGGCCTTTGAGACTGTTGTTTTCTTTTCTAGCCCAAAAGACTCCTCCAGGCTGTCCCAGCCGTCCCCAGCAGTGTGAGCTCCCTACAGGCCCCAGAGTGCGACCCCCATCCTCTCCTTCACCCTGAGAAAGTCGCTAAGTTGTGTCCAACCCTTTTGCAACTCCAGGGACCATAGCCTGCCAGGCTCCTCTGTCCATGGGATTTCCCAGGCAAGAACACTGGAGCAGGTTGCCATTTCCTTCTCCAGGGGATCTTTCTGACCCAGGAGTCGAACCCGTGTTGCCTGCATTGGCGACTTTACCACTGAGCCACCTGGGAAGGAGAAATGGAACATCTCCTGCCGTATCGGTAAACAAGGGTGTCACAGTCGTCAGCAGTTGCAGTCCTCCAGTGTGAACCTGTGAGCGCTAAGGGGAAGCAGGAAGGAGAAAAATACCTGCTGCCCAGCAACCATCAGATGACAGCCACCCCCAACAGGTGGTCCTGAGGAAAGAAAGCTTGGGATGTGAAGGTGCAGAGGACCTGACCGCTGAGGTGCAACGAAAGGAAAGATTTCAGTGACAAACCCTTGCGTCTTCCCACCACAGAAAAGTGCCGAAGTCCGTGACTTGGGCTATCTGGTTTTCTTTAATTAACAATAGTCTTTTGGTGTTCAGACTACTACCTTTCGTTGCAAAACTTCAATGTAACCAGTCCCCCGCTCTCCTCCTTGGAGCAGTTCTCTCAGGGTACTTGAGGTGCTGCCTCCCAAGCTTGAAGTCCTAAAGCTTCCCACCGAATGGAATGCACCTCTCAACTTTCAGGCTGTGAATATTTTTTAAGCAGACAGCCACCAGGGCCCCTGACTCTGACCTGAGCCTGGGCTGGGCTCCGCACGGCTGCAGGAGTCAAAGGTTGGCATGATTGCCTCTGAGCAGGGCAGGGGGCGGGGGGAGGACGGCTGAAAGTGAAAGTGGGGCTCATGGTGGAGGGTGGGGCTGGGGGTGGGGCGGAGGCCGGCCTGCGTGACCGCCGCTGGAAAGCCCCAGCCGTGGGTCAATCCCTCTGGCTGCTCCAGAGGCCCCATCGCCCAGGTCCCACTCTGAGGACCCGGCCCCGCCGGCTTCTCCTGGTGGCCCTGCTCTGTCTGCTCTGCCTGGGGTCCAGCGTCTACTCACCCAGCAGGTATGTCCACGCAGGTAGAGGAGGAGGGCCTCTGGGGTGTTGTGGGCGGTAGACGGGGATCCGAGGGCTTGAGGACAATTCCGGTTCTGCCAGTGGCTTTCCGGGCCAATGGCTTCAGCTTAGAGCCCAGACCAGAATGCCAGCTCAAGTCACAGTGAACACACACACACGCACACAGGGAGAAAGCAGACAGGTGCAGACTCACGGACAGAGCCACTCACAGGCCCTCTGAGGCACACACGCCCCAGGGGACAGCACAGTCACAGAAGTGGCTGCACACCCATGGGCTGATGCTCCTACATGAAATCGCTTATCTGTTTTCCTTGGGCAACTGCGGTGGATGGACGCTGGGTCTGACCCACTCCCTGCCCTGGGGGGCTCCTGGTCAAGGGGAAGATGCCCCAGAGCCTGGAACTGCCCCTCAGTCATGGGAGAAGGTATGCATAGGTCAGGAACCAGGCGCGGAGCAGGAGGTCTTGACTGTGGTCTGGGGCGCAGGTGGTCAGGGAAGGCTTCTTGCAGGAGGAGCCATCTTGTGCTGAGCCGTGAAGGAGTTGGCCTCTGGAGAAGGTGAGGCTGAGGTCACTGGTGGCAGAGAGAACAGTCTGTACAAAGGTGTGGAGGACACGTGAGTGTATCCGCGTGATCAGAGTGGGTGAGCGAGTGAGTGAGAGAGAGAGTGGGAGAAGAAACGGGAGGGGCCAGGTATGGCCTTGAATGCCGAGCTAAGGAGGAGTCTGTGCTTCTGAGGGTGATGGCAGCCTGGGGTGGGGACAAGGGTTATATTTTGTTGCTGTGTTAAGGGAAGCCTTTTTAAAATTTGTATTTATTTATTTTTGGCTATGCTGGGTCGTCACTGTTGCACAGGCTTTTCTCTAGTTCTGGCCAGTGGGGGCTACACTCTAGTTGTGGAGGGCAGGCCTCTCTCATTTCAGTGGTTTCTTTTGTTGTGGAGCACAGGTTCTAGGCATGTGGGCTTCAGTACTTGCAGTTTGGGACTCTGGAACACAGGCTCGATAGTTGGGGTACAGGGCTTAGTTGCCCCACCGCATGTGGGATCTTGCCGGATCAGGGATTGAACCCATATCTCTTGCATTGGCAAGTGAATTCTTTCCCACTGAGCTACCAGGAAAGCCTCAAGAAGGGAAGCCTTTTAAATGCCTTTTTGTTGTTCCGTTGCTAAGTCGTGTCCGACTCTTTGCGACCCCATGGACTGCAGCACTCCAGGCCTCCCTGTCCTTCACCATCTCCCAGAGTTTGCTCAAACTCATGTCCATTGAGTCGGTGATGCCATCCAACTATCTCATCTTCTGTCATCCCCTTCTCCTCCTGCCCTCAATCTTTCCCAGCACCAGGGTCTTTTCGAATGAGTCGGCTCTTTGCATCAGATGGCCAAAGTACTGGAGCTTCAACTTCAGCATCAATCCTTCCAATAATTATTCAGGATTGATTTCCTTTGGGGTTGACTGGTTTTGATCTCCTTACAGTCCAAGGGACTCAAGAGTCTTCTCCAACACCACAGTTCAAAACCATCGATTCTTCAGCACTCACCCTTTTTTGTGGTCCAACTCTCACATCCATACGTGACTACTGGAAAACTCATAGCTTTGAGTATACAGACATTTGTCAGCAAAGTAATGTCTCTGCTTTCTAATATGCTGTCTAGGTTTGTCATAGCTTTTCTTCCAAGGACCAAGCATTTTTTAATTACATGGCTACAGTCACCATCTTCAGTGATTTTGAAGCCCAGGAGAATAGTCTGTCGCTGTTTCCATTGTTTCCCCATCTATTTGCCATGAAGTGATGGGACTGGGTGGCATGATCTTAGTTTTTTGAATGCTGAATTTTAAGACAGTTTTTTCACTCTCTTTCACCTTCATTAAGACTCTTTAGTTCCTCTTCACTTTCTGCCATAAGGGTGGTGTCATCTGCGTAGCTGAGTTTATTGATATTTCTCCCAACAATCTTGATTCCAGTTGTGCTTCATCCAGCCCAGCATTTCATACGATGGACTCTGCTTAGAGATTAAATAAGCAGGGTGACAATATACAGCCTTAACGTACTCCTTTCCCAATTTTGAACCAGTCCATTGTTCCATGTCCAGTTAAGAACTTTTTAAAAATAGGCTTTTCTGGAGTTTAAGAAAGCTATTTCTAAGAAGGTAATCATATCACCTCCAAATAATGACATTTTTATCAGATCCTTCCCAATATTTATACCTCTTATTCATTTTCCTTGCCTTATTGACTTAACTAGTTCTTCTAGGCAAATATTAAATATTCTGAGAGCACACATGCTTGTCTTCTTCCTTATTTCAGAAGAATCTTACCTGGCAGAGAAGGATTTTAAGGGAGGTTTATATTTTGGCAAGACCCCCGACCCCTCTAAGGAGATGGAAGCAGGGGGTCTAGGAAGAAGTACAGTTGGGACCTGTGCCCAGGTGATGGGGGATCACAGGTGGGAGGCATGAGGAAGACGCATCCTCTGCCACAGGTGGCTACTTTGGCACTTTGAAGGATGGAATGATGGCCCAGGCACTGGGGAGGTGGAAAGATTGGGACTGTGATGGGATACGTGGCAGGGGCCGCTACAGGAGAGCAGGCCTAGGAAAAGCGGGTAGAAGTTAAGGTGGAGATACCTAGTGGTGAGGGGAGCCCAGACTTGGTCACAGATAGGGTGGCCTCAGATGGGAGCTTCCGATAAGCATGGCTTCTGGGTGGTGTTCCCATCGCTGCTACTGGCCCTGCAGTGGGCTCGCTCATTGGCCTGACCTGGAGAACATGGGCCTCAGGGCGGAGACTAGACCTGAGTCTCCTAGCTCCTGAAGCTCAGCTGAGGCCAAGGTGAAGGGGCCAGGGCCTCTGAACACTCAGGGCAACAGAACAGAGAGAAAGAGAGCCAGGGAGAGGCCCCATGGGTGGGGAGGCAGGCCCGGGGCAGGGGCCACTGCTGAGTCAGCAGGGAGTCTGCAGTCCAGAAGACACCAGCATGATGCCTGAGAGGGCCAGCACAGGCAGGGGTGACCCTCACACTGAAGGCTCACTCCCCCACTGTTGAGGTCCTTTAATGGACAGGAACCTGGTGGTTCAGAGTCGACGATAAGAAAGTGAAAGAAGGAAAGAGGCTAATATGCCCTGGGTTACACAGCCGGCCTTAGGGCTCCAGGGAATCAGCCAGAAATAGAGAGAAAGAAGGACACAGGGACCCAAGTCTCTGATGGAGCAAGGGTGCTTTATTGAATTCTGTAAGAGTATATATACCGTATTACAAGGTAGCTTCTTCAGATAAAGATCAAAAGACCTGACTTTACAAGTTACCAAGGAAACAAGGAGCAACAGAGGCTCTAAGGCCAAAAGCAATCCCTTTCACCAAATGGAAAAGCTAATGAAGGAAATCCTATGCAAGCATCCCATCTCGATGACCTCAGTGCTGGGAGCAGCTTGCCAGCTCCTCTGGCCCCTGATAGGGACTGACAAGGAACAGAGGGCTCAAGAGAGATAGGAAACAGCACACAGGAATCCTACTGTTAAACATTCCCTGACAATTTCCCCTATTTTATTATATTTGCAAAAAAGTTCCTGACTTTTTGAGTTTGTTTAGTTTTAACAATTTTTGCAGAAAGGCAACAGTAAACAACAAATATAATTGCCAAGACAATCGCCAGAGTTACAGTTCCAGACCCGAAGCTGTGGGTGATGCTTTGAAACCATCCTCGTGGGTCTAGCCCAGATAATTCATCAGCTAGTTGTTCAGCTAAAATTTCCAGATTGGTGGATGAGGGCAGACTTTTAGAGAAGGTTTCAAAGAGTTCTTTTTGCAATAATTGTACATTCAGAGAGGCATTATCATGAATATTTTGTAAATGAAATTTGATTTGCTCCCAACTTTAGGCACTATGATTGAACAGAAGTAACACAGAATTGAGTAGAATTCCAATCACATTTTAATATCACTTGGTTTTGTACATCTGTTAATTGATCTCCAACCCATTTGATGGCTGTTTTTAGTTCCTGTATTTCATCTTGAATATCCTCATCTATCTGAGCCTGAGTGGCCCACATAGTATGAGCATCTTTAGCCCAATTTTGGATAAAATCATGTGTTTGAATTGAGGTTTGTAAAGCAACGCCAGCAGCGGCAGCAGTGGTGCAAATAGCTATTAATCCCAAAATGCCAAAAATCAGCCATCCAATGAATCATTTAGATCGTCAGAGTAATTTAGTAAGTAACCGGGAAGCAAGCCCGGCCATGGGACCTTCTTCCCAGGGCCGTTGGAGATTTACTGGTAACCACAAATTACGTTGAGATCAAATAATCAAAAGGGATTCATTTCTTAAGACAGGTATACAATTTGCAATTTATGCAAGTTACAGAACATCTTATTGAATTGTAAGTTTCCTATAGCTAAAACAAAAGGAAGGGGAATACAAGCTTGTATGAAATATGATTGATATAGTGAAAGAAATAATTACTATGACTACTATGACTGGTTCCTGTGAAATGTCCAGTCCAAGTTCCAAGTTCTTCACTGCTCGCAGCAAGTTTCCATATGTCCCATTGTTCAGGCCCAGTTTGTTTATGGAGGATGATCCGAGGACAAGGGGATGCCATTCCACCATCAAGCCAGCTAAGAAGTCCTTTGTCATGGTAATGTTCCATCCTAGTGTTAGTGACCTTCCAGCCGCGTGAGTAGCAGAATCACGCACGGTGCTGTTAATACCATCCGAGCAGTTAGACAATCACCTACCATGGGGTCCCCAATCGACAATGGTGTGGCTAACCACAAGTATGTTTTCCTGAATTGGCTTGACATTTGTCCCAACGAACAGGAGTATATTTAAAGTTTTCATAAGTAAACCTTTACATATTGTTCTTTGTTCTATCCCTAACTCTTTCCCTAAAGTTTCAGTAGTGTAAACATGGTTCACAAAGAAAGTGAAAGTGAAGTCGTTCAGTCGTGTCCGACTCTTTGCGGGTCTCCTGCATTCCAGGCAGATGCCTTAACCTCTGAGCCACCAGGGAAGCCCTCGAAAAGAGAGGGCAGTAAATAACCCAAGCAGTGTCCAAAGGTCTTCTTTTGGAGGCAGGACGAAAGCCCAAGTTTGTCGGCTGATGTTTATGCATAATTCCCCTGGGCCCAGGCACAATGGAAGGACTTCGCAGCCTAAAGAAATGCTAATTGGATTTCCCTCCTCCCCAGGGTGTTAGGGCTCCTTCAAGTTCCAGGGAGGGGGCATGTGGGAGAAGTCACTGGTTGATACAATCGGTCCTTTCTCCGTCCATTCTACGACCTGCAATAAAGGGGGGTTGGGTAAGTAAACCCAGTAAGTCTGATTAGTTAATCTGGCTCGAGCAGGGTGGGGGGGAGGGTGGTAGCGCAGGCAAACGGAGTGAGCATAGCGATAAGGTTTTCAGGACTCAAGGTTGATGTCGCCAAGGGTGGTGCTTCCTGGAGATCTTTAGAGCCAACATGACCCGTATTGGAATTTCCTCCTCCTGGGGTTTTTCTTGTTTCGTTTCCATTTTGAATGCTGTGGGCCCTTTTGGGTCAAGTTTCCCGAAGAGGAAGCCATGTGAGTTCGTTGGATCCATCTGGGGAAATACAAGCATATCCCTTTCCCTGTAAGATTAATTTCCCAGATTTCCATTGTTTATTGAACCCGTTTTGATACCAAATGGGCAGAGTGCCGGGAGCCATTATGGGAGAGCCCACCCGTGACGAGGTCAGGAGGAGAAGACCTGACACGCAAGGCCGTTCAGGACACAAGGGACCCTTGGGTTGGCCCCGGCCTCTCCCTCGCCCTGCAGCCTCCCCCCTTTTCAGCCGTTGTTCTGTTCGCCCTGCTGCAGACTCTTGTGTCGCCTGCCGAGAGCTCTCCTGCTCCTCTTTCACTGAGTGATGACCAACTTAAAACCCTAACTAATAAATCTCCTGGATGCTGGTACCCTCTGAAGGGGCCGGGGATGAAAGAAATGCAATTCAAACCCTTTTGCTGGCATTCTGGCTTGTTTGATAAATGTGTGCTCCCATTGCAAAAAACGCTCATGATTGTTCTAAACATCCTAAGCACAGTACGCTAACAAAAGAAACCATTAAGCATAGGTCCCTCCGCAGGGTGAGAAAGGCTCCACAAATAAAATAGCCACAAATGTGTTTAATAGAAAATACTTTAGACAGAGATTAGCTGGTGACTTCTTGCAGGTTGTTACCTATTAGACTAAGAGCCTGTTTTGTGCTGTATCTGCTGTTTTTGCAATCCTTCACATTTCTGTTCCATAAAAATGTGATCCTATCTGGTTCCCATAGAGATGATGCCTATCGAAAAGAAAATAGATTAACCACAAGAAAAACAGGGTCAGCTACTGAAGTTGCTTAAGTCACCCCAGGTACAAGCCATAAAATGTTAACAGGCCTGAAGGCCAAATGATAAAAAGACTCTTGTAAGTGAGAAGTATGTGGATGACATCCTGTTTCTGTTGAAGGTCAAGTTGCTGTAATATTTGAGCTGAACTTTGTGTAAGCAATATGCACTTCCCCCAAAACAGATGCTGTAGAGTGTACAAAGGGGCAGTGCAAAAATAAACTTCAGACTTAGCCCCCGAGCTTTGTCTCACTGTGTCTTTTCTCGCCGACACTGTTCATCCTGAGGGTTCCCTGGATCCTGCTGGGGCTGGACCCTGGCAAGTGGCGCCTGAACAGGGACCCGAAGGTAAGTCTTTCATTGTCCAGTTTTCGGGATGGCTAGGACCCCACTAGGGCGCTGCAGGCCCCCCTGCATAAGACAGGTAGGGTAAGGAGGGTGGGTAGGTTACCCCACGAGGACGCTACAGGCCCCCCTGCTAAAAAAGTAGGGTAAAGAGGTGGGTAGGTTTCAGATTCCTTCTTTTCTAAGATTAAGAGCCTCTCCTTTTTCTTCTTCTAATTGCTAACAAAAATGGGTAACAGTGAGTCAAAAGAAAGGCAGCTTTTTATTGCAGTCATAATGCAACTCCTTAACCGCAGAGGAATTAAAATTAAAAAGACCAGTGTTCAGTCCTTTTTCACGTTTCTCCATGGTTCCCAGAAGAGGGCACTATAAACCTAGAAACATGGAAAAAGGTAGGAAAACAACTAAAAGCTTATTATACCCTGAATGGCCCTTAGAAAGTGGGGACTGACACCTTTTCATTGTGGAATATGATTAGAGATGCTTTAGATCCCACACGAGTCTAAAAAAATCAAGGAAGTTAAAGAAGACGAAGAAACTAACCCTAGTTATAGGCAGTTGAGGGGCATGTTAGCCACAATGAGTACTGATGATAATCCTGAAACTGAAGATGAACAGGAAAATTCATTGTCTCCCCAGGACGAGGATGCATTAGAAAAAGCAGCAGCCCGATACCACTCTGAGGACGAACAGTCCTTCTTAGCCAGAGATGCTCCAAAAGACTTAAAAGAGCCCCTTTCAGCTAAGTCCTCTGTAAGTTTCAATCCAAAACCCTTGATAGATAAATCTCCTGAGTCACATAAAAGGGTGCTTAGGCGCTCCCAGTTGCCTCTCCCTCCTCCCCCTTATGGGGGAAAGGGGCCCCTCATGGGCCCCTTAAGGAGAAGGGTGCTATCCAGCCCTGAAGACGGATTTGACCCCCACCTTGAAGCCTGCTTCCCTGTATTATTTGATGAATGGGGGGAAGACAACTCATCCTGGGAGCCCTTCCCAATGAAGTTAATAAAAGAACTCAAACAGGCCTGTGCTACATATGGAGCCACTGCCCTCTATACTTTTACACTACTTGATGCTTTGGTGGCCAAATGGATGACTCCTTACGACTGGAGGACAGTAGCTAAGGCCTGTCTGTCTGGAGGTCAATGCCTGTTATGGAGGATGAAATATGAAGATTTGGCCAAGAAACAGGCTAATGCTAACCGCAGACATGGTCCTAAGCATATAATGCAGGAAATGTTATCAGGTACTGATGATTATGAGTCTGCTAGAGACCAAATGAATTTAGATAAAAGGACTCTGGAACAGGTAACTGCTTGTGCTCTTGGGGCCTGGCGCTCCCTCCCACAGGGAAAGGAAACAATGTCATCTCTGTCCAATATTAAACAAAAACCAGAGGAGCCCTATGAAGACTTTGTTTCCAGACTAATTGAGGGGATCCATAGAGTACTACCTAGTGTAGAAGCCACTGAAATATTAACAAAACAATTGGCTTTTGAAAATGCTAACTTGACCTGCCAAGCTGTTCTTCGTCCTATAAAAAAACCCGGAAACATAGGAGACTATATCAAACACTGCGCAGATGTTGGCCTGGCAATGATGTGGGGTGTTGCTATAGCGGCAGCAATAAAGGGTAACTCTTTCCAACAAGCAGTACAACCCCTCTTCGCTAGTGAAGATACCCCTCAAAAGGGAGGCCCAAGTGGTTTACGGCGAAATGGTGCTGCAGTCAGAGGATGCTTTTCATGTGGACAGGTGGGCATTTTAGCCGGAGCTGTCCCCACAAACCAGTTAATCCCCCTTCCGCAAACTCTCAATCCTCTCCTATAAATACTAACCCTCCTGGCCCTTCTAACTTTCCGAAAACCCCTTGCCCTTGTTGTCAGAAGAGGCTTCATTGGGCTAAAGAATGTAAGTCTAAATTTCACAAAAATGGGACACTTTTGATTTCTGGTCAACAGCCGGGAAAAGTGTTGAGGGGCCAGCCCCAGGCCCCAGCAACGATTGGGGTGAGTACCTTAAACCCATTCATACCCTTCATCCCATCACAGAGCTCATCAGAGCATCCCCAGGCAGTGCAGGATTGGACCTCAGTTCCACCACCTCAACAATATTAACTCCTGATAGTCCCACTGTAAAGATTCCTACTGGAATTAAAGGCCCGTTGCCAGCAGGGTTACTGGGAATTATACTTGGCAGAAGTTCCATAGCAATGCAAGGCCCTACCGTTGTCCCTGGGGTCATAGATTCTGATTATACTGGGGAAATTCACATAATGATTTCTCCTCCAAGTAAGACAACGCTGATCTACCAGGGGCAGAGACTTGCTCAGCTTTTACTTTTACCATACGCTACCACTGTGGGTAATGTCGCTACTCAGAGTGAGAGACAAGTCAAGGGTTTTTGCTCTAGTGATGTGGCCTTTTGGGTGACAGAAATTACTCAAAAAAGACCCATGGAAAATATTTTTGTCAGTGGCAAACCCATCTTGGGGTTATTAGATACAGGGGCAGACATTCCTTGTATTGCTGGAAAAGACTGGCCCAGTTCATGGCCTACACGTACAACTGAAAATGATGTAATAGGCTTGGGAAAAGTTCCCTCTATAGTGAGGAGTGCAACAGCGCTAAAATGGCAATTGGACAACACCCATGGAAATTTCCGGCCATATGTGGTCCCGTTGCTTCCATTTACTCTATGGGGAAGAGATGTTTTGTCTCAGATGGGAATGCTTCCTTAACCCTGTGCCTCGGCAGCAACGTCTTGGTCTCAGGTATCCAAATTTATAATGGGGGCCATTGTTCACGCTGCCGACCCTATCACATGGCAGTCCCAACATCCAGTGTAGATAGAACAATGGCCCCTTACTACTGAAAAACTCAAGGCAGCTAGGACTTTGGTTTTTGAGCAGTTGCAATTAGGACATATAGAGCCCTCCAATAGCCCTTGGAACACTCCCATTTTCGTGATAAAGAAAAAATTGGGAAAGTGGAGGCTACTACAAGATTTGAGGGCCATGAATGCTACTATGGAAGATAGGGGAACATTACAACCCAAACTCGCTTCTCCAGTGGCTGTCCCTGAGGGGTACAATATAATTGTAATTGATTCACAAGACTGCTTTTTTACTATTCCTCTAAGCCTCACGGATAAAAGGTGATTTGCCTTCAGTCTCCCTTCAGAAAGTTTTAAACAGCCTTATTTAAGATACCAGTGGAAAGTTGCCGGGGTCCAGCCCCAGCAGGATCCAGGGGAAGCCTCAAGATGAACGGTGTCGGCGAGAAAAGACACAGTGAGACAAAGCTCGGGGCTAAGTCTGAAGTTTATTTTTGCACTCCGCCTTTATACCCTCTACAACACTTTTTAGGGGGAAGTGCATATCGCTTACACAAGGATCAGCTCAAACATTACAGCAATTTGACCTTCAACAGAAACAGGATGTCATCCACATACTTCTCACTTACAAGAGTCTTTTTATCATTTGGCCTTCAGGCAAGTTAACGTTTTGTGGCTTGCTCCAGGTGTGACTTAAGCAGCCTCAGTAGCTGACCCTGTTTCTCTTGTGGTTAGTCTATTTTCTTTTCGATAGGTGTCATCTCTATGGGAACCAGATAGGATCATATTTTTTTGGAACAGAAATGTGAAGGATTGCAAAAACAGCAGATATAGCACAAAACAGGCTTGTCGTCTAAAAGTTAACTACCTGCAAGAAGTCACCAGCTAATCTCTATCTAAAGTATTTTCTATTAGGCACATTTGTGGCTATTTTATTTGTGGAGCCTTTCTCACCCTGCGGAGGGACCTATGCTTAATGTTTCTCTTGTTAGCGTACTGTGCTTAGGATGTTCAGAACAATCATGAGCATTTTTTGCAATGGGAGCACACATTTATCAAACAAGCCAGAATGCCAGCAAAAGGGTTTGAACTGAAGCATTTCTTTCATCCCCGGCCCCTTCAGAGGGTACCAGCGTCCCGGAGATTTATTAGTTAGGGTTTTAAGTTGGTCCTCATTCAGTGAAAGAGGAGCAGGAGAGCTCTCGGCAGGCGACACAAGAGTCTGCAGCAGGGCGAACAGAACAACGGCTGAAAAGGGGGGAGGCTGCAGGGCGGGGGAGAGGCCGGGGCCAACCCGGAGGGTCCCTTGTGTCCTGAACGGCCGTGCGTGTCAGGTCTTCTCCTCCTGACCTCGTCACGGGTGGGCTCTCCCATAATGGCTCCTGGCATCTCCCCCGTTTTTATTTTTTAAAACAGCCAGATGAATTTCAGTTGCAAGCTTCTGAGTGCTCTGCCAAAGAGCTCTGATGATACAAGGGAGGACGACAATAATAAGAAGAATCAGCGCTATTACAGCGATGTAACTGAGAACAGTGGACAAAATACTTTTGGCGGAGATACAGCTGGAGAAATCACTGGCAGCTCCAGCAGCAGGAACATGCAATCGAGAATGCTCCATTGTTCTAATCTGTCCATGCAGTCTGTCTAAATCTAAATTTATGCTAGAGCTATTCCATACCCCTGAAATATGATTTTTAATTTTTTCCCAATTTTAATCAGTCTCATTAACCTTTAAGGGTGTTACACAAATCCACCGGTAGTCGGCCTGACAGTATATTGTTAACTTTACTTTTAAGGCCTGTAATTTAGTTCCAATATGCATGACTGCTTTTTTTAGGGTGTCTACTTTTAATTTTAAGTTTTTATCTATAATCTCTTGCATAGCTAGAGCTAAAGAAACATCTTTTGACATATCACTGACATACTGAGCAGTATGTACCTGTTGAGTCAATGATATTGCTGCCACAGTGACAGAGGTATGTGCTGTTATTAGTTGAAATCCCTAAGATAAGCAGTCCTAAAAACCGTCGGGATCGCATTAAATCTTGCAGTTGTTGCAGAACGGCTATACCATAAATGTCATACCAATAGGTACTCACTGAGACGGGCACCATAAGCTAAGTTGGGTGTCGCAGCACCACAAAGGAACAAATATTATATTGAGAGGTCAGGCGACTGACGATGTTGAGCATCAGGCTCCGATAGTCTCCCAGCATCATCAACAGCGGGCGCATGGGAGTGTGGATCTGGTCTACTTTTATGGTAGCGCCTTTTAGAAACTTTTTCATGCAGGCTTTTCCGGCCTCCTGGAGCTCGCTGTTGGTTGAATTTAGGGCTTTGAAGAGCACAGCAATGATCTTTTTTCTGGACTGAGGAAGATAATTGCAGGCCGCAAGCACACTTAAGGCTGCGATCTTGTGCTCCACCACGTTGAGGTCCATCGTGAAGAGCCGGGGCTGCGGCATGGTGCGGAACGTGTTTTCTTTTATCAGGCCCGTCTGGGCATTGGCGGGCTGGTGTCGCAGCAGGTGCTTCTTAGGGGGACCATGTCCTGGAGGACCTCCTCATGCAGCTCCATCAGCACGGTCATGCTTTCCCGGTGACCTGGGCCAGCATCTGGCAAGAAAGTAAAGCAAGCACAGCGATAAAAACCCTTTCAGGAGAGGCTGAAGATCCCTGTAGAGAAGCTATTTCCTGTGCTTGATGACAAAGCGACTTCATTGGCCCCCATGTGGGTATGGAGGCTTGTTTAGTTGCCCATGCAGGATGTCTTGGTTGCAAGTCATGAGGCATCTGATCTTCATCCAAAGATAGATTACTGAGATAAGCTTTAGAAACAAACTTAGGGTGTCTTTTTTAATAATTTAATTAAATCTGTTAGCAATATAACATAACAAGGAACTATCTCAGAAGTGAGTCTTAAGTAAACACTAAACCTTAATTAACAAAACTAGAAACTTAGTTTAACAATTTACAATCTTAATATTTAGTGATTTTTTTATTATGGATACATTAACCCCGTAGCCAGGGAAGGCTTTAACCCATCAAATAAAAATGAGGTTTGTCAGGGAGCTGGGAAAAGCCAAGTGGCCACCTTGGATTTCCCATAGCCCTGACTCTTTGATTTTCAGCTATTGTTTACCCATTTTTAATTCCCCAATTTAGGAGTAGACTGTTGTCATGTTTTAAGACATTAGGATAGCACAAGTCTAACAGTGAGGGGTTATTTTTAGTAGAAGCAGAATTAGCCTCTACATGTACCATAATCTTAAATAACACTTATTTACTAAAGTAACAAAAGATTTAAAAAACAAATATAAATCACTTAAAGGCAAAGAAATTTATAATCTCTTATTGCAAGATTTATATTAAGAAAACTTTGTTTTCTTAACATAGACAGTATACTAAATTCCAGTCTGTTGCCAATTTACCAGATAGCAAACAAACAAAATTTATCAGTTAATCTTAGAAAAGTCTTTTTTATAAATCTTGAAGAACTAGCAGTATTTTTTTAAAGGCATGAAAGTGAAACCACACAAGGCATGTTTAAAATCTAATTAAATTGTAATTGACAAAGTAACCTGGTCATTGCTGTGACTTGTAACACTTTAACATGATAACTAAAATTATAACTGACAACATTTTACCAGGACATATCAGATTTTTATGAATTTTATACAATTTCTAGAATATCTATATAAGTAACATCAACCATATAATATAACCTGAGAAGATTTATCATTCTTCCAACAATATTTCCCATGCAATTTAACATGTCAAATGAACTCAGGTAGTTTAATAGCTCTTTGGGATGTCTCAGGGGCCCTCTGAAGCATCCCAAAGTCAGCTAGAAGTCAAGCTATTTAGGCAGTTTTGTCAATAAATATCAAAAGGGTTTATAGTACTCTGTCAGGTAGAATCATATAGATCACTGTGAAATAATATATTTACTTAGCCAAAGTGAAAAAGAAGATTTTAAAGATAAACATAGAACAGATCACTTCAGAGGTAAAGAAACTTAAAATCAATTATCAAAGGCAGTTCCACATCTCAAGAAAACTTTTATTTATACACAAAACTCTTCCCTTGGGGTCCAGTTTTTATAAAACCTTTTTATCACTTTTTGTACCCGTTTGTTCTCCCATCCTGGAACAGCCAACTGTAAGTCAGACTTACTTCTTTTTTCCTTCATAAAATGTATCTTCATTCTTCATACCTTCTTTACTGAACACACACATCTTACTTTCCTTAAGCAACCAAGAATTGACTTTTATATTAGCATTCTATAGATTGGTGAACATAAATACCAGTGATAATTTCTAAAAAAAAATTTTAGCGAACATCTCAGGATGGCATCAAATATTATTCATTTGTAGTCTCAAATCTCTTTAGTTTTTCTGTAAAAGGAAATCAGTGTTTAGTAGTAAATATTTCAAAATCTTGTTTTATTTGGAAGTGACCTAATTATTTAATAGACTTCCAATCCTTAGTTTAGCACAGCCCTTAGAAATTTAAGTTACGCCAATCTGGAGAGACTATTGTAGACAGATATTCCTAAAGAATAATTATTTTTAATAGAATTTGTATATAAACTCATATCTCATTTACATTTTTTAGAAGTTTCTTCACTCGAGGTTATTTCCTTGTTGACAAACTTAGATATAATATTTAACTTATATTAAACTTAGGTACAATGAAAATATTTTATTTGATGTTAATTACTCCAAGACATGTCTATACTAGATAGGTCAACAAACAAACATTAATATCAGGTATTTAATACTGAATATTTCCCAGTTCACCTGAACCTGGAATTTATTGTTTAATTTAGAATTATTTGATTTGTAAGCGCTTACCTTTCTTTAAGCCAATTAAATAGAGTTCATTTACAAATTAACCTAAAAAATATTCCCCAGAGACAAAGACATACCAAGACATATTTAGACAGACACAGTGCAAGATCTAGCTTCATTTTCTAAGTTTGGTCATGAATTAGATATTACAATATAAAATTTACTAGTTTATAAAGAAAGTTGAAATAAGTAAAATTTTTAAAGGCTTTTCAGATTCTTGTGTCCAGGACCAGGGGACTAGAAAAACAGAATGATAGGAAGGGCTAAGGAGACGAAAGAGAGAGGGAAGGGGAAAGAGCTCAATAAAACCTCTTGTTCCCCACCGGTCGGGCACTCTGGCCAGTCGTCCACGTCAGGAGGAGACCAGGGACAAGCAGGTCCCAGTTGCGGCCGCTGGGTCTGGCCCATTGGCAGGCAAGCTGGCCCCTGAGTTCCCCGAGTGGTCAGGATGTCGGTCTCAGCGAAGAAGAGTCCCCACCAGTTGCAGGAAAGGGGGCCCCCTCCAGGGCCCGAAACCGGGCTCTTGTCTAACACTCGGAAATGAATTGTCCGAGGAGACACACGTGCTGATAAAGCAAGAGACTTTATTGGGAAGGGCACCCGGGTGGAGAGCAGGAGGGTAAGGGAACCCAGGAGAACTCTCTTCTGGAAACCAAGGACAGTGCTCTTGGGCAAACGTAAAAAAGGACTGAAGACTAGTCTTTTTAACTTTAATTCCTCTGCGGTTAAGGAGTTGCATTATGACTCCAATAAAAAGCTGCCTTTTTTTGACTCACTGTTACCCATTTTTGTTACTAATTAGAAGAAGAAAAAGGAGAGGATCTTAATCTTAGAAAAGAAGGAACCTGAAACCTACCCACCTTTTTTACCCTACCTTTCTTATGTAGGGGGGCCTGCAGCGCCTTACTGGGGTCCTAGCCATCCCGAAAACTGGAAAATGAGAGACTTACCTTTGGGTTCCTGTTCTTGGCGCCACTTGCCGGGGTCCAGCCCCAGCAGGATCCAGGGGAACCCTCAGGATGAATGGCGTTGGCGAGAAAAGACACAGTGAGACAAAGCTCGGGGCTGAGTCTGAAGTTTATTTTTGCACTCGGCCTTTATACCCTCTACAACACTTTTTAGGGGGAAGTGCATATCGCTTACACAAGGATCACCTCAAAACATTACAGCAATTTGATCTTCAACAGAAACAAGATGTCATCCATATACTTCTCACTTACAAGAGTCTTTTTATCATTTGGCCTTCAGGCCTGTTAACATTTTATGGCTTGCTCCAGGTGTGGCTTAAGCAGCCTCAGTAGCTGACCCTGTTTCTCTTGTGGTTAATCTATTTTCTTTTCGATTGGCACCATCTCTATGGGAACCAGATAGGATCACATTTTTACGGAACAGAAATGTGAAGGATTGCAAAAACAGCAGATATAGCAGAAAACAGGCTCTTAGTCTAAAAGTTAACTACCTGCAAGAAGTCACCAGCTAATCTCTATCTAAAGTATTTTCTATTAGGCACATTTGTGGCTATTTCATTTGTGGAGCCTTTCTCACCCCGCGGAGGGGCCTATGCTTAATAGTTTCTTTTGTTAGCATGCTGTGCTTAGGATGTTTAGAACAATCATGAGCATTTTTTGCAATGGGAGCACACATTTATCAAACAAGCCAGAATGCCAGCAAAAGGGTTTGAACTGAAGCATTTCTTTCATCCCCGGCCCCTTCAGAGGGTACCAGCGTCCCGGAGATTTATTAGTTAGGGTTTTAAGTTGGTCCTCATTCAGTGAAAGAGGAGCAGGAGAGCTCTCGGCAGGCGACACAAGAGTCTGCAGCAGGGCGAACAGAACAACGGCTGAAAAGGGGGGAGGCTGCAGGGCGGGGGAGAGGCCGGGGCCAACCCGGAGGGTCCCTTGTGTCCTGAACGGCCGTGCGTGTCAGGTCTTCTCCTCCTGACCTCGTCACGGGTGGGCTCTCCCATAATGGCTCCTGGCATCTCCCCCGTTTTTATTTTTTAAAACAGCCAGATGAATTTCAGTTGCAAGCTTCTGAGTGCTCTGCCAAAGAGCTCTGATGATACAAGGGAGGACGACAATAATAAGAAGAATCAGCGCTATTACAGCGATGTAACTGAGAACAGTGGACAAAATACTTTTGGCGGAGATACAGCTGGAGAAATCACTGGCAGCTCCAGCAGCAGGAACATGCAATCGAGAATGCTCCATTGTTCTAATCTGTCCATGCAGTCTGTCTAAATCTAAATTTATGCTAGAGCTATTCCATACCCCTGAAATATGATTTTTAATTTTTTCCCAATTTTAATCAGTCTCATTAACCTTTAAGGGTGTTACACAAATCCACCGGTAGTCGGCCTGACAGTATATTGTTAACTTTACTTTTAAGGCCTGTAATTTAGTTCCAATATGCATGACTGCTTTTTTTAGGGTGTCTACTTTTAATTTTAAGTTTTTATCTATAATCTCTTGCATAGCTAGAGCTAAAGAAACATCTTTTGACATATCACTGACATACTGAGCAGTATGTACCTGTTGAGTCAATGATATTGCTGCCACAGTGACAGAGGTATGTGCTGTTATTAGTTGAAATCCCTAAGATAAGCAGTCCTAAAAACCGTCGGGATCGCATTAAATCTTGCAGTTGTTGCAGAACGGCTATACCATAAATGTCATACCAATAGGTACTCACTGAGACGGGCACCATAAGCTAAGTTGGGTGTCGCAGCACCACAAAGGAACAAATATTATATTGAGAGGTCAGGCGACTGACGATGTTGAGCATCAGGCTCCGATAGTCTCCCAGCATCATCAACAGCGGGCGCATGGGAGTGTGGATCTGGTCTACTTTTATGGTAGCGCCTTTTAGAAACTTTTTCATGCAGGCTTTTCCGGCCTCCTGGAGCTCGCTGTTGGTTGAATTTAGGGCTTTGAAGAGCACAGCAATGATCTTTTTTCTGGACTGAGGAAGATAATTGCAGGCCGCAAGCACACTTAAGGCTGCGATCTTGTGCTCCACCACGTTGAGGTCCATCGTGAAGAGCCGGGGCTGCGGCATGGTGCGGAACGTGTTTTCTTTTATCAGGCCCGTCTGGGCATTGGCGGGCTGGTGTCGCAGCAGGTGCTTCTTAGGGGGACCATGTCCTGGAGGACCTCCTCATGCAGCTCCATCAGCACGGTCATGCTTTCCCGGTGACCTGGGCCAGCATCTGGCAAGAAAGTAAAGCAAGCACAGCGATAAAAACCCTTTCAGGAGAGGCTGAAGATCCCTGTAGAGAAGCTATTTCCTGTGCTTGATGACAAAGCGACTTCATTGGCCCCCATGTGGGTATGGAGGCTTGTTTAGTTGCCCATGCAGGATGTCTTGGTTGCAAGTCATGAGGCATCTGATCTTCATCCAAAGATAGATTACTGAGATAAGCTTTAGAAACAAACTTAGGGTGTCTTTTTTAATAATTTAATTAAATCTGTTAGCAATATAACATAACAAGGAACTATCTCAGAAGTGAGTCTTAAGTAAACACTAAACCTTAATTAACAAAACTAGAAACTTAGTTTAACAATTTACAATCTTAATATTTAGTGATTTTTTTATTATGGATACATTAACCCCGTAGCCAGGGAAGGCTTTAACCCATCAAATAAAAATGAGGTTTGTCAGGGAGCTGGGAAAAGCCAAGTGGCCACCTTGGATTTCCCATAGCCCTGACTCTTTGATTTTCAGCTATTGTTTACCCATTTTTAATTCCCCAATTTAGGAGTAGACTGTTGTCATGTTTTAAGACATTAGGATAGCACAAGTCTAACAGTGAGGGGTTATTTTTAGTAGAAGCAGAATTAGCCTCTACATGTACCATAATCTTAAATAACACTTATTTACTAAAGTAACAAAAGATTTAAAAAACAAATATAAATCACTTAAAGGCAAAGAAATTTATAATCTCTTATTGCAAGATTTATATTAAGAAAACTTTGTTTTCTTAACATAGACAGTATACTAAATTCCAGTCTGTTGCCAATTTACCAGATAGCAAACAAACAAAATTTATCAGTTAATCTTAGAAAAGTCTTTTTTATAAATCTTGAAGAACTAGCAGTATTTTTTTAAAGGCATGAAAGTGAAACCACACAAGGCATGTTTAAAATCTAATTAAATTGTAATTGACAAAGTAGCCTGGTCATTGCTGTGACTTGTAACACTTTAACATGATAACTAAAATTATAACTGACAACATTTTACCAGGACATATCAGATTTTTATGAATTTTATACAATTTCTAGAATATCTATATAAGTAACATCAACCATATAATATAACCTGAGAAGATTTATCATTCTTCCAACAATATTTCCCATGCAATTTAACATGTCAAATGAACTCAGGTAGTTTAATAGCTCTTTGGGATGTCTCAGGGGCCCTCTGAAGCATCCCAAAGTCAGCTAGAAGTCAAGCTATTTAGGCAGTTTTGTCAATAAATATCAAAAGGGTTTATAGTACTCTGTCAGGTAGAATCATATAGATCACTGTGAAATAATATATTTACTTAGCCAAAGTGAAAAAGAAGATTTTAAAGATAAACATAGAACAGATCACTTCAGAGGTAAAGAAACTTAAAATCAATTATCAAAGGCAGTTCCACATCTCAAGAAAACTTTTATTTATACACAAAACTCTTCCCTTGGGGTCCAGTTTTTATAAAACCTTTTTATCACTTTTTGTACCCGTTTGTTCTCCCATCCTGGAACAGCCAACTGTAAGTCAGACTTACTTCTTTTTTCCTTCATAAAATGTATCTTCATTCTTCATACCTTCTTTACTGAACACACACATCTTACTTTCCTTAAGCAACCAAGAATTGACTTTTATATTAGCATTCTATAGATTGGTGAACATAAATACCAGTGATAATTTCTAAAAAAAAATTTTAGCGAACATCTCAGGATGGCATCAAATATTATTCATTTGTAGTCTCAAATCTCTTTAGTTTTTCTGTAAAAGGAAATCAGTGTTTAGTAGTAAATATTTCAAAATCTTGTTTTATTTGGAAGTGACCTAATTATTTAATAGACTTCCAATCCTTAGTTTAGCACAGCCCTTAGAAATTTAAGTTACGCCAATCTGGAGAGACTATTGTAGACAGATATTCCTAAAGAATAATTATTTTTAATAGAATTTGTATATAAACTCATATCTCATTTACATTTTTTAGAAGTTTCTTCACTCGAGGTTATTTCCTTGTTGACAAACTTAGATATAATATTTAACTTATATTAAACTTAGGTACAATGAAAATATTTTATTTGATGTTAATTACTCCAAGACATGTCTATACTAGATAGGTCAACAAACAAACATTAATATCAGGTATTTAATACTGAATATTTCCCAGTTCACCTGAACCTGGAATTTATTGTTTAATTTAGAATTATTTGATTTGTAAGCGCTTACCTTTCTTTAAGCCAATTAAATAGAGTTCATTTACAAATTAACCTAAAAAATATTCCCCAGAGACAAAGACATACCAAGACATATTTAGACAGACACAGTGCAAGATCTAGCTTCATTTTCTAAGTTTGGTCATGAATTAGATATTACAATATAAAATTTAATAGTTTATAAAAAAAGTTGAAATAAGTAAAATTTTTAAAGGCTTTTCAGATTCTTGTGTCCAGGACCAGGGGACTAGAAAAACAGAATGATAGGAAGGGCTAAGGAGACGAAAGAGAGAGGGAAGGGGAAAGAGCTCAATAAAACCTCTGTTCCCCACCGGTCGGGCACTCTGGCCAGTCGTCCGCGTCAGGAGGAGACCAGGGACAAGAGGGTCCCCGTTGCGGCCTCTGGGTCTGGCCCGTTGGCAGGCAAGCTGGCCCCTGAGTTCCCCGAGTGGTCAGGATGTCGGTCTCAGCGAAGAAGAGTCCCCACCAGTTGCAGGAAAGGGGGCCCCCTCCAGGGCCCGAAACCGGGCTCTTGTCTTAACACTCGGAAATGAATTGTCCGAGGAGACACACGTGCTGATAAAGCAAGAGACTTTATTGGGAAGGGCACCCGGGTGGAGAGCAGGAGGGTAGGGGAACCCAGGAGAACTGCTGTCTTCTGGAAACCAAGGACAGTGCTCTTGGGCAAACGTAAAAAAGGACTGAACACTGGTCTTTTTAACTTTAATTCCTCTGCGGTTAAGGAGTTGCATTATGACTCCAATAAAAAGCTGCCTTATTTTGACTCACTGTTACCCATTTTTGTTACTAATTAGAAGAAGAAAAAGGAGAGGATCTTAATCGTAGAAAAGAAGGAACCTGAAACCTACCCACCTTTTTTACCCTACCTTTCTTATGTAGGGGGGGCCTGCAGCGCCCTAGTGGGGTCCTAGCCATCCCGAAAACTGGAAAATGAGAGACTTACCTTTGGGTTCCTGTTCTTGGCTCCTCTTGCTGGGAGCCAGCCCCAGCAGGATCCAGGGGAACCCTCAGGATGAATGGCGTTGGCGAGAAAAGACACAGTGAGACAAAGCTCGGGGCTGAGTCTGAAGTTTATTTTTGCACTCCGCCTTTATACCCTCTACAACACCTTTTAGGGGGAAGTGCATATCGCTTACACAAGGATCACCTCAAAACATTACAGCAATTTGATCTTCAACAGAAACAAGATGTCATCCACATACTTCTCGTATACAAGAGTCTTTTTATCATTTGGCCTTCAGGCCTGTTAACATTTTATGGCTTGCTCCAGGTGTGACTTAAGCAGCCTCAGTAGCTGACCCTGTTTCTCTTGTGGTTAATCTATTTTCTTTTCGATTGGCACCATCTCTATGGGAACCAGATAGGATCACATTTTTACGGAACAGAAATGTGAAGGATTGCAAAAACAGCAGATATAGCAGAAAACAGGCTCTTAGTCTAAAAGTTAACTACCTGCAAGAAGTCACCAGCTAATCTCTATCTAAAGTATTTTCTATTAGGCACATTTGTGGCTATTTCATTTGTGGAGCCTTTCTCACCCCGCGGAGGGGCCTATGCTTAATAGTTTCTTTTGTTAGCATGCTGTGCTTAGGATGTTTAGAACAATCATGAGCATTTTTTGCAATGGGAGCACACATTTATCAAACAAGCCAGAATGCCAGCAAAAGGGTTTGAACTGAAGCATTTCTTTCATCCCCGGCCCCTTCAGAGGGTACCAGCGTCCCGGAGATTTATTAATTAGGGTTTTAAGTTGGTCATCACTCAGTGAAAGAGGAGCAGGAGAGCTCTCGGCAGGCGACACAAGAGTCTGCAGCAGGGCGAACAGAACAACGGCTGAAAAGGGGGGAGGCTGCAGGGCGGGGGAGAGGCCGGGGCCAACCCGAGGGTCCCTTGTGTCCTGAACGGCCTTGCGTGTCAGGTCTTCTCCTGACCTCGTCACGGGTGGGCTCTCCCATAATGGCTCCCGGCAGAAAGTGCTACCACAAGGAATGGAAAATAGTCCAACACTATGTCCAAAATTTGTAAATGCTGCCATAGAAGATGTAAGAGTTAAATATGAGCAAGTGTATGTGATTCATTATATGGATGACATTTTAATAGCTCATCCCGATAGACCTCATTTACAAACTGTTTTACACGAATTGACTCAGGCTTTATCTACACATGGTCTAAGAATAGCTTCAGAAAAAATTCAAATTAATCCCCCTATAACTTATTTAGGGCGCGTCATTCATTCTGACACAGTGACTCATGCTCCTATGCAGCTAAGAAAAGATCGTCTTCATACATTAAATGATTTTCAAAAACTCTCGGGAGGTATTAATTGGATACAACCCTACTTAAAATTAACAACAGCTGAACTTAAACCCCTGTTTAATATTTTACAAGGAAACTGAGACCCAACTTCAAAAAGAGAGTTAACCACTGAAGCTCAAGAGGCATTAAAAAAGGTTGAAAAGGCTTTATCTAATAGTTACGTAAAGAGAGTTCATATGTCAACTACTTGGCAGTTTCTTTGGCCACTCCGGCTGCACCTACAGGGGCTCTCTGGCAGGAAGGGCCTCTAGAATGGGCACACTTGCCCGCACAAGCCAAAAAGTTAGCTGCAGCGTCCCCAAGTCTAGTAGCCGCCTTAATATTGAAGGGAAGGAGGCGCAGTATAGAGCTCTTTGGCAAAGAACCATTAAAAAATGCGATTCCTTACAACAAAGATCAACTAGATGCCTTGTTGATGTTTGAGGAGAGCTGGCAAATCACCATGGGAGGATTCACAGGACAGATATTTCATCATTTGCCTTCACATGCGCTACTAAACTTCCTTTCTAGACATCCCGTGATATTCCCTGTAAGACGCAAACCCTCTCCTATTCCCAATGTTCAGGTGATATTTACAGATAGGTCAGCTAGTGGGCGTGCTTCTACCATTACAGAAGATCAAACAGTAATACACACCCGAGAAACTTCTGCTCAAAGGGCGGAACACACTGCGGTCATAGAGGCTTTTATAATGTTTGCAGAAAAGGAATTTAACCCTTATTCCAATTCTCAGTATATGGTTAGGCTGTTTACACACATTGAAACTGCGGTTCTGCCTGAAACTAAGACTACAATTTTTTACTTCTAACCAAGCTACAGCAACAGGTCTGGAACAGAAACCAAGCCTTTTATATTGGCCATATTAGAGCCCATTCTGGTCTGCAGAGCCCGTTAAATGCTTTAAATGACTTGGCAGATTCACTAACTAGAATAACTGTGGCTTCAGTTATAGAAAAAGCGAGGGCCTCTCATTGAGGCCCTCTCATTGATGCTGAGAGCATCACCAAAATGCCACAGCTTTAAGATACCAGTTTCAGATCCCTTGAGAATCTGTGACAGAAATAGTCCATGCTTGTTCTCGCTGCCCCACCATGATCCCAAATTTACTGATGGAAGTAAATCCCCACGGCCTTAGATCCAACATGCTCTGGCAAATGGACGTGACGCATGTCCCCTCCTTTGGAAAATTGTCTTTCATTCATGTAACTGTTGATACTTTTTCCCTTGTTATCATAGCCACTGCCCGGATGGGAGAAGCATATAAAGATGTGGTTCAACACCTATTTGTTAGCTTCTCTTATCTCGGGCTGCTAAAAGCTTTAAAAACTGATAACACCCCTGCCTATACATCCAAGTCATTCCAAGAGTTTTGTATGAGATTTCACGTAAAGCATAACACAGTAATATCTTACAATCCACAGGGCCAAGCTATAGTAAAAAGAGCCCACCAGACCTTAAAATCCCAAATATTTAAATTACAGGAGGGTGAATTTAAGTATAGTTCCCCTCGTCAGATCCTGCACCATGCTCTGTTTGTAATAAACAACCTTAACATTGATTCATCGGGCATGCCTGCAATGTAATGGCACTGAAGTCCCGAGCATTCAGGCACGAGGTCTCTGGTCAAATGAAAAGACCTCCTATGGGGACAGTGGAGGAGGCCTGGCCCGTTATTAACCAGCGGTCGAGAATATGCTCGTATATTTCTCCAGGATGCAGAATCACCAATTTGGGTCCCAGACAGAATGATTCGGCATGTCGCAGATCTTCAAGCATCCGACCCCCCGATGACCCGACCACAGAAGAGGAAGGGAGCTCCTCTACCTCCACCCCCCACCTGCGGGGAGAAGGCAGATAAATCAGCCGCAGGTGATGTCGGAAATCGTGGAAGAAGGTCAGCAAGACCCTCCCATCAAGCAGATGTCATGGCTTTGTTTAACTGCTCATGATCCTCCCGCTTCTTGGCGCCGCAGGAGACCACCAAGATGACCAGCACATTCAACACGACAAGCTTCTCTCCCTACCTGGGGACAAATCAAGGTGCTCTGTCAGCAAGCACAGGAGATAGGGTCCCCACAGGGTCTCCATCCTCCCCCGAAAGTCCTTATTGCCATTCTTGCTTTACTTTCTTGTCAGATAAGCGCTGCCTCCCCCGAAACATATTGGGCTTATTTTCCAGATCCTCCCACCTTTCAGGTGGTGACTTGGAATAACGGTCCTATATGGCTTAATACCGATCAACCCCATCTTTTGGGGGGATCCTATACTTCTTATACTAATGATCATTATCCTATTAATTACAACCACACCTTTAAAGGACTGACCAATGGACTCCCGGTGTGTTTTAATTTCCCTACCGGTTGCTCCCGAGACCTTATAACCCCTTCTAAAGAAGGATGCGTTGGGGCCTCTAAAACACTTTTGCTGACAGATTCCCCTCTGACGGCTCCTGAAGATAAAAAGAGAAGCCGGCTGGTTTGGAAACTGCTGGCTCGTATGCCAGGAGTTCTTGATCCTTATGAGTTAAAATTTCAACTTGCTCTGCCTGGTTATCTGAATTGCAATGAGATAGCCTTTTCAGATGTGATATGGAAAACTAGAGATAACCGTTTGGGTTGTCCGAGCTGGAAATCCTGTACATATAACTCCAAAATTGATTATATAATCCCAGGAGGAAAAAATTTCTCAGTATAAGACTGGAGCAACCCAAATCCCAGACAAAAGCCAAAGTTAGTCCATGGCTATGCTGCCAAGTTCTACAATTGGAATAACCAGCTTATTCACTGGCCCTTGGCAGCCAATAGATGGCATCATAACCAATTTGTCCCTCCCATGCTATCCTACACAGTCAAAAATAAAATATTCTGGCAGCCTGGAATATGAAGGGCCCTTGCAGCCACGTCTCCTATCACACTGTCTCGACCCAAAAACGATTCTACGTATTCTGCCCTGGCCTGTTTGTCCTCACCCTGTGTTTTTCTCTTTACCAATAATTCAAAAAATCTTCAAATACACATGAACTATACGGGCAGACCGAACAAGGTTTCCTGTAAACAATGTACGCTATCCTCCTGTTTAAATCCTCAATACAATGTGTGTTCCTTTGTTGTATTACAGCGTCCGCCTTATCTTGTGGTACCGGTTACAGTAACTACTCATTGGTATGATAATTATGGTCTAGCTGTGCTTCAACAATTGCCAGATCTGACGCGCTCTAAGTGACTTATAGGATTCTTGTTTTAGGGATTTCAGCATTAATTACTGCCATTACGTCTGTCTCCGTAGCGGCAATTGCATTAACCCAGCAAGTACCTACTGCACAGTATGTTAATCCTACGTCAAAAAATGTCTCCTTAGCTTTAGCTACTCAAGAGGTCATAGACAGAAAACTAGAAATGAAAGTAGGTGCTCTAGAGGAAGCGGTGATGCATATTGGAACAGAACTGCAAGCCCTAAAAGTAAAGTTAGCACTGTCCTGCCACGCGCACACTGGTGGATTTGTGTAACACCCTTAAAGGTTAATGAGACTGATTACAATTGGGAAAAATTAAAAATCATATTCCAGGGGTATGGAATAGCTCTAGCATAAGTTAAGATTTAGACAGACTGCATGGACAGATTAGAACAATGGAGCATTCCCGATTACTCGTTCCTGCCGCTGGAGCCGCCAACTTTATCTCCACCAAAAGTATTCTGTCCACTCTTTTCAGTTACGTCGCTGTAATAGCGCTGATTCTTAGGTTGTTGTCGTCCTCCCTTGTATCGGCAGAGCTCTTCGGCAGAGACCTCAGAAGCTTGCGCCCTGCAGCCTCCCCCCTTTCCAGCCGTTGTTCTGTTCGCCCTGCTGCAGACTCTTGTGTCGCCTGCCGAGAGCTCTCCTGCTCCTCTTTCACTGAATGAGGACCAACTTAAAACCCTAACTAATAAATCTCCGGGACGCTGGTACCCTCTGAAGGGGCCAGGGATGGAAGAAATGCTTCAATTCAAACCCTTTTGCTGGCATTCTGGCTTGTTTGATAAATGCGTGCTCCCATTGCAAAAAATGCTCATGATTGTTCTGAACATCCTAAGCACAGTACGCTAACAAAAGAAACTATTAAGCATAGGTCCCTCCGTGGGGTGAGAAAGGCTCCACAAATAAAATAGCCACAAATGTGTTTAATAGAAAATACTTTAGATAGAGATTAGCTGGTGACTTCTTGCAGGTAGTTAACTTTTAGACTAAGAGCCTGTTTTGTGCTATATCTGCTGTTTTTGCAATCCTTCGCATTTCTGTTCCATAAAAATGTGATCCTATCTGGTTCCCATAGAGATGATGCCTATCAAAATGGAAATTGATTAACCACAAGAAAAACAGGGTCAGCTACTGAAGTTGCTTAAGTCACCCCAGGTACCATCCATAAAATGTTAACAGGCCCAAAGGTCAAATGATAAAAAGACTCTTGTAAGTGAGAAGTATGTGGATGACATCCTGTTTCTGTTGAAGGTCAAGTTGCTGTAATGTTTTGAGCTAACTCTTGTGTAAGCGATATGCACTTCCCCCTAAAAGATGTTGTAGAGGGTATAAAGGAGGAGTGCAAAAATAAACTTCAGACTTAGCCCCCGAGGTTTGTCTCACTGTGTCTTATCTCGCTGACGCCGTTCATCCTGAGGGTTCCCCTGGATCCTGCTGGGGCTGGACCCCAGCGGCAGAGGAAGAGAAGTGAAGTGAAGTTGCTCAGTCGTGTCCAACTCTTTGCGAGCCCATGGACTGTAGCCCACCCAGGCACCTTTAATTCCTCAAAATGGTTTTCTGCTCTTGTCAAGATATCTCCTTGTGGTAAGTTAAAAAAATTTAAAACAAACAAAGCTGTATTAACAATAGTTATAGGTTTAGAGAATATCTTATGTTGGCGTCTAGTAGAGTCTACTTTAGAAAGGGAAGATAGCAATGTTCCAGGGTATTCCCCCTTTTAATTTTTTTTATTTGCAATTTTAGTGTGTGATGTGAGTAAGAGCATATAATTTGTTTTGCTGAGCAGAATGGAATTTAGTGTAAAAAACTTTATATTCTTTGAGAGACCAGAATGAGGCTTTAGAGTTCTTAGTCCCATCTATATAGAAAACTTCAGCTTGAGGGATTGGCTGTGAGCTGACGATGCGGGAAATAATAAATTCAGTATTTTTGAAGAGATTCCATAGCTTGTTAGAAGGATAATGAAATGAAATTTCTCCAAAATATTCCAGAAAAGCTATTTGGAAATCAGTAGACATTTGTAAGGCATTCTCAAATTGAGATTTACTGACAGGTATCACAATTTTATGGGCATTCGAGCCAATTAGAGTTTTAGTCCTATTTCTTCCATTGATAATGATTAGAGCAATTAAATCAAGGTAGGGTATAAGTGACTTTTATTCCTCTAAAATGGGTATAGATCCATTCTATTGGGTGTTCTTGTTGGGCAAGGAGTCCCGTGGGAGAATGAAGAGAGGGGAGTGCAAATAGTTCTAAAGGTAAGTCTAGTCTAATGCGAGTAAGAAATTGCTTCTGTAATTTATTTTGTACCAAATAGAGTTCCTGTGGTGCCTCTTGAGAAAGTGATCAAGGGCTATTTAAATCATGATCTCCTTTCAAAGTATTAAATAGATTAGTCAGTTGATAATTCAGTTCAGTTCAGTTCAGTCGCTTAGTCGTGTCTGACTCTTTGCAACCCCATGAATCACAGCATGCCAGGCCTCCCTGTCCATCACAAACTCCTGGAGTTTACTCAAACTCACGCCCATCGAGTCAGTGATGCCATCCAGCCATCTCATCCTCTGTCGTCCCCTTCTCCTACCCCCAATTCCTCCCAGCATCAGAATGAGCCAATTCTTCGCATGAGGTGGCCAAAGTGTTGGAGTTTCAGCTTCAGCATCAGTCCTTCCAATGAACACCCAGGACTGATCTCCTTCAGGATGGACTGGTTGGATCTCCTTGCAGTCCAAGGGACTCTCAAGAGTCTTCTCCAACACCACAGTTCAAAAACATCAATTTTTCGGCACTCAGCTTTCTTCATAGTCCAACTCTCACATTTATACATGACCACTGGAAAAACCATAGCCTTGACCAGATAGGCTTTTTTTGGCAAAGTAATGTCTCTGTTTTTAATATGCTATCTAGGTTGGTCATAACCTTCCTTCCAAGGAGTAAGCATCTTTTAATTTCATGGCTGCAGTCACCATCTGCAGTGATTTTGGAGCCCCCCAAAATTAAGTCTGACACTGTTTCCACTGTCTCCCCATCTATTTCCCATGAGGTGATGGGACCAGATGCCATGATCTTAGTTTTCTGAATGTTGAGCTTTAAGCCAACTTTTTCACTCTCCTCTTTCACTTTCATCAAAAGGCTTTTTAGTTCCTCTTCACTTTCTGCCATAAGGGTGGTGTCATCTGCATATCTGAGGTTATTGATATTTCTCCCGACAATCTTGATTCCAGCTTGTGCTTCTTCCAGCCCAGCAATTCTCATGATGTACTCTGCATATGAGTTAAACAAGCAGGGTGACAATATACAGCCTTGACATACTCCTTTTCCTATTTGGAACCAGCCTGTTGTTTCATGTCCAGTTCTAACTGTTGCTTCCTGACCTGCATACAGGTTTCTCAAGAGGCAGGTCAGGTGGTCTGGTATTCCCATCTCCTTCAGAATTTTCCACAGTTTATTGTGGTCCACACAGTCGAAGGCTTTGGCATAGTCAGTAAAGCAGAAATAGATGTTTTTCTGGAACTCTCTTGCTTTTTTGATGACCCAGTGGATATTGGCAGTTTGATCTCTGGTTCCTCTGCCTTTTCTAAAACCAGCTTGAACATCTGGAAGTTCTCGGTTCACATATTGCTGAAGCCTGGCTTGGAGAATTTTGAGCATTACCTTACTAGCATGTGAGATGAGTGCAGTTGTGTGGTAGTTTGAGCATTCTTTGGGATTGCCTTTCTTAGGGATTGGAATGAAAACTGACCTTTTCCAGTCCTGTGGCCACTGCTGAGTTTTCCAAATTTGCTGGCATATTGAGTGCAGCACTTTCACAGCATCATCTTTCAGGATTTGAAATAGCTCAACTGGAATTCCATCACATCCACTAGCTTTGTTCGTAGTGATGCTTTCTAAGGCCCACTTGACTTCACATTCCAGGATGTCTGGCTCTAGGTGAGTGATCACACCATTGTGATTATCTGGGTCGTGAAGATCTTTTTTGCACAGTTCTTCTGTGCATTCTTGCCACCTCTTCTTAATATCTTCTGCTCAATGAAACTAAGCCATGCCGTGTGGGGCCACCCAAGACGGTCGGGTCATGGTGGAGAGGTCTGACAGAATGTGGTCCACTGGAGAAGGGAATGGCAGTTGAAAATCAGCAATGCCTAAAGAGAGTCTAATCCAATTTATATAACCTAAGAGTTTCTGAAAATCATTTGAGGTTGATAATTTATCAGTATGAATCTGAGTTAGTTGGGGAGTAATATATTGTCTGTTAACAACAAATTCTAAGTAATGATAGGGTGTAGAGGTTTGAATTTTTTCAGGGGCAATAGTCCAGAGTTTTATAAGCATTGTTGAGCTAAATCAAACATGTGTTGAGTTTCTAAAACGGATCCGAAAGCAATATATCATCCATATAATGGATAACAAGAGAGTCAGGAAATTGTTTTCTCACAGGCTCAAGGGCTTTTAGCTATATAGTACTGACACATGGTGGGAGAATTCATCATTCCTTGAGGCAGCATAGTCCATCGGTGTCGTTTATGAGGCCCAATATGATTCGGATAAGGGAGAGAGAAAGCAGAATCCCTCTTGATCTAAAGGGTGTGAAGGTATATTAAAAAAGCAATCTTGCAAATCAATAATAATAATGTGCCAATTTTGAGGAATAGTGGTAGGCGATGGGGTTCCTGGTTGTAATGCACCCATAGGTCTCATAGATGCATTAACTTTTCTAAAGTCTGTTAAGGGATGCCATTTGTTAGATTTCTTTTTTATAACAAAAATAGGAGAGTTCCATGGAGAGCAAGATTCCTCCATATGTTTCAATTCTAATTGTGCATCTATAAGTTCTTCAGCAGCCTGTAGTTTCTCTTTCGTAAGGGGCCACTGCTCCGTCCAAATGAGCTTGTCATACTTCCAAGTTATTTTAATAATTGTATTATTTGTTAAGTGAGCAGTGGCCCCTAGGAAAAATGTGGAATGTAAATCTGAGTTTGCCATTGCATAAGTAAATCCCTTCCTATTAAATTAACGGGGTGCATCTATCACATAAGGTTTTAATGTTGTAGGTTGGCCTTTTGGTCCATCACATAGGTAGATTTGAACACTTTGATAAACTTCTTGTAATTTGGTTTGAGAAATTCCTGCAATTTCGCAAGATATTTTTTGTATAGGCCAGGATTTGGGCCATAAATGTTTGGATATAATAGTAATATCAGATCCAGTATCGAGGAGATCAGAAAATCTTTTACCATTAATTTTGATATTTATATTCAGTCAGGCAAATTCAGATAGCAATGATATCCATAAGGACTGTTTTTGATCTGTACTGCCGAATCCACATGTCCGTACATCATTAGAGGAGTTAATAGAAATGTAAGGTAAAAGGAGTAATTGAGCAATTTTGTCCCCCTTTTTGAATTGCCATAAAATCTGAGATGACATCATAATTTGAATTTCTCCTTTATAATCTGAATCAATTACTCCAGGGTGAACAGTAATCCCTTTAGAAGTTAAACTAGATCAGTCAAGTAAAAGACCAAAGGTTTGTGGGGGCAGGGGCCCAAAAAGTCAGGTAGGTATTCTAGAAGGGACTGCTTGAGGGTAAAGGAGAAAATCATTTAGGGCTGGTATATAGACGGCAGCATTGCTGGAGGTAGAGGGTTTGAGGGAAAAGATGGATTTTGCCCCTGGTTTTTGATGAAGGGGTCCTGGGGGGGTCCCTTGCTTGGAGTTTCCCAAAATAGGTTTTCCTTCAATATCAAATTTAGATTTACACTCTTTGGCCCAATGCATTCCCCTATGGCAGCGGGGGCACACTTTTGGAGGTTTTTTGATTAGCTTTCTTAGGGCAATCCCTTTTTAAATGGTTCTTATCCCCACATATAAAACATCACTCATTTCCCTTTTTAAAACAAGCAGCTGTTGTTTCAGCTAGTATTTGCATTTTTTGAGTTTCTAATCCCAGATTTCGACAAGCCTTCAAATAATCAATAATAGTCCCTGTCTCACGAATTGGGGCTATAGCCTTTTGACATTCCTGATTTGCATTTTCATAAGCAAATAATTTCTCTAGTTGCCTTTTAGCTTCTTCTCAGATTACAGTACGGGAAATAGTAGTTTCTAATCTAGCTTAACAATCAGCATAAGCTTCATTAGGGCCTTGTAATATTTTAGTGTAGCTGCCTGTAGGTTCCCCTTGAGGAGTAATCAATCCCAGGCTTCAAGGACCACTGTTTTTAATTGTTTATGCAACAAAGAGGGCATTGTATTTGAGCTTCTATAGCATCAAATTGTCTGGTGCCCATTAACTTTTCAAAAGTAGTTTGGTTTTGGGGAGCGCCAGCTCGAGTGTTCTTGTTAGCATGATCTCTGGCTATATCTTGAAACCACATTGTCTATTGAAGATATTTTCCTGGTTTAAGGAGAGCTTTTGTTAAAATTCACCAATCATAGGGAATAAAGGTTCCAATAGAAGATGCCATAGCATTTAGAATCTCTCTAGTAAAAGGCGAATGTGGGCCATACATAGTTACAGCCTTTTTCATTTGTTGCATGTGAAAAAGGTTAATACCTTCATATTGAGGTATTATTTGCCCTTGAGCATTAGTATTTCTAAAAACTGGGAAGGCGGAAAAACCACCGGCTTCAGAGACTTGTGATTGCAAAGCCAGCAATTCAGAGAGAACCTCTGTCTCGAAGGAGAGTGAGTAGGTAGCAATTTTTTGCAAATATGAGTTTGTGCTAAGGACTTATCATTATTATCCAGAAAAGTTTTGCCAGCTTTGGTGTCACAAAGTATCTCAGGAGAGTCGTCAGAATCATTAGGTTCTAGAAAAAGAGAGACTTTTGGATTCACGCCTGTTGGCAGAGGAGGAGCATTTGGAGCAGCAGGGCAGGGCTTGTAGGAAAATTCTGAAATATTTTGTGTTGTTCTAATTGGGCCTTTTATAAAGTTTCATCATCTAATTCATATTCATGTAATAAGCATTGTTTGTTGTCGAATATCAGGAGGGCTAGAATTGCCTTGAAATGGCAGAATTACAGCTTTAATGAGAGCCCACAGGGTCCAGAAATCAACTGGAATATATTTTCCCCATCTGGCGGCTTGTTCAACATTCTCTTTGACCGGATACCAAATTTCTAAATCAAAACTGCCTTCATCAGGGAACCAGGGATTATGTTCAACTATTGTTTGAAGGCAAGCCTCTACTCGTTGGTGTGAAACCTAAAGTCCCTGAACTTTAAATAAATGATGAAGTAAAGTAGAAAAGTGAGGGGCCTTTCCAGTCATTTGACCTATGTCCTTGTACTTACCGGCTTCAATAGGCTCTGAGTCACTCCGTCCGAAGTACTGTGAATACCAGGCCCCTGTTCTGGGCGCCACTTGTTGAGGTCCTTTAATGGACCAGAACCTGGTGGTCTGGAGTCGACGATATGAAAGTGAAAGTAGGAAAGAGGCTAATATGCCCTGGGTTATGCAGCCGGCCTTCATGCTCCAGGGAATCATCCAGAAATAGAGAGAGAGAGAGAAAGAAGGACACGGGGACCCAAGTCTCTGGTGGAGCAAGGATGCTTATTGGATTCTGTAAGAGTATATATACCGTATTACAAGGTAGCTTCTTCAGATAAAGATCAAAAAAGACCTGACTTTACAAGTTACCAAGGAAACAAGGAGCAACAGAGGCTATAAGGCCAAAAGCAATCCGTATCAAGAGGATTGATAAGTAATCCCTTTCACCAAATGGAAAAGCTAATGCAAGCATCCCATCTCTATGATCTCAGTTCTGGGAGCAGCTTGCCAGCTCCTCTGGCCCCTGATAGGGACTGGTAAGGAACAGAGGGCTCAAGAGAGATAGGAAACAGCACACAGGAATCCTACTGTTAAACATTCCCTGACACCCCCGCAGGCTGGCTCCGGGGAGACAGGGAGGGGTGGATGGACAGAGGTTCCCAGGCCAGTGAGGAGACCCCATCGCCACAGGGGGCCAGTCCGGGGGCTTGATGAGCAGGCAGGTGGTACAGCCCAAGGACTGCTCGGAGGCGGAGGCAACTGCGCCCCAGCTTCTGAAATCCAGGTCAGCTTTGGGGAGCAGAGGGAGGGGCTGGGAGAAGGAGCTGCCTGAGCAGAAGCTGGGAGGCTGGCTGGGTGCAGGCCCAGGAGGCCCGGAAGTGAGGCTGGAGGAAGTTCAGACCGTGATGGAGGCAAGAGGGGCTTCAAATGCCAGGCTGTGGGGAGCCATGGAAGCGTTTAAAGCAGGAGAGTGACCTGATTGACCTGTGCCTCATGAAGGTCAAGAATGTCTCGGGAAGCTGCAGAAGCAAGATTCAGGGAGCAGGGGGACCACCAGGGGGGCCTCGATGGGCTTTGGGACGAGGTGGTCAGGCAGGGTGGCTGCGTTTCAAGTCTCTGCCTCTGTTACCTCCCGTGAGACCCAGCTGCCAGCTGCCCCTCTTCCCCCAGAATGTTCCCCTAGGCTTCCTGGGAGAACTTCAACTCTGATCCCACGCCTGGCATCTGGCAGCCTGCCTACCTTCAGACCCTCTGCCAGGAGAAGGGTTCCCTGGGCAGCAACGCTGGGCAGCTGGTACTGGGAGACAGGGTTCAGCCTCTGCTCCCAGGTTCCTAGCCAGACCCGGGCTGGAACTGACTCCCCGCCCCTGAGCTGTGTGGCTTAAGGCAAGACCCTGCCCCTCTCTGAGCCTGTTTCCATATCTATGAAGTGGGGTGAATGACACCCTGTCGCTTTGCTGTCATGGGGATCTGACACGTGCCAGGCATTGGACCGAGCATACAGTAGGTGCTTACTAAGTGTGAGCGCTTGCCAACCAAGGTAGGCTGGCTTGTCCTGCCCCCACACTCCCTAGAGACAGAGCCCAGAGCGTAGCAGGCTGGACCCCCTGGAATGGCTCTCTTCATCACCACTCCTGCCCCTGCTGGGTGCTGGGGGCACTGCGGGGGGTGGGGGTGGGGGGCACAGACGACCGCTGGCACGATGCTCCCTGCTGTGTCGGGCCTGATCTGAGGGCATGGTCCCCGAGTCCTGGCATCCGGGAGAACCACGACCTGTGGCCAGGGCGGGGCTGATAAGGCCTACATCGAGCACCTGGGCCAGCCCCTCCCTTGGGGCAGCCTCCTTCCAGCTGCTCAGCTGCCTCTGGGAGAGGAAGGTAGGCCTCGGCGAACCCCTGCATGTCTGTCCCCTGGACAGACATCTCGCTGGCAGGTGGAGCGGGGGTGGGTAAGGGTCTGGGCCCTGCCTGTCCTGGTGTCAATCACCCCAGGCACACGGAGGCCTGGGGAGAGGCCACTCCGGCCCAATACCACCCAAGGGTTGGGTGCTGGCTCCAGCCTGGCCTTTGTCCCCGTGGTGAGGGGTGACCTGGGGATGGGGGGTGGCTCAGCCTCTGGTTGGTCAGTGACTTCAGCAGGTCCTGCCCTCCTTTGGGCCCTAGCTCCTCGGGCTGAAGTGAGAACTTGCTAGCCCCCCACCACTTTCAACTCCTCTTTACACAGTGGGGTGGGTGGGAGGTCCCAGAAGGCCAAGAAGTTTCTCTTCTTTTCTCCAACAGCCAGGCTGGGCTGAAAGGGGGTGGGGAGTGAGTGGAGCCTGGGGTCGCCTGGGGGTGGTGAGGGCCCTGGCCCAGGCCCCCACGCCCTGGAGACCCCCTCCCCGTCCTCTCCAGGGGGCAGCCGGGAGGAGATCATGGGTGAGAATGGGTGCTGGGAGTCTCCAGCCCCTGGTTAAATATAGAACCAAGGCCCCTCCCACAGCCTACCCTGCGGGCTGCAAGGCCTCGATAAGCCCCCAGTGGCCTGGGCCAGCCCCCTCCAGCCTGACCTCACCCCATCCAGTGCTGGGACATCCAGGGAAAGGGGTGGATGTCCTCCACGGGGGCCCTTGAGCTCCACTTTGAGCAGAAGCAATGAGCCTGATGGCTGAAAGGGGGTGAGCTGAGGGGTAAGGGGGGCAGTGAAGGGGCTGTGAGGGGGTGGACACGCTAGGCCTCAGGACCCGAGGTTCAGGAAGCCCTGGACATGGTTTCTAGGCCCACTCTGGGGACTGTGGGCTGCTGGCTGGGCTGAGCCCAGGAATCTGCATGTTCATTTCCTCTCCAGCTCTGGTGGGAGGGTCTGGCCTGGCACACCCAGCGCACGTGGGTACCCAGGGGAGACTGTCATGGAAAATGGTGTCGGGGAGGTTTCCTGATAGAAGTAGCTGTTCGTTGTCTGCAGAAATAGCTGCATCCTGGCACAAAGATGGCTCAGGCCAAGGGAGCTGCCTCGTGACATTTCCTCTTGACGTTTTGACATTTCCTCTTGACGTTTCTTTTTCCAGTTTTTCCTTTTCCAGTTTTGGGGTCACCTCCGGTGGAGGGGGAAGCTTCCCTGACCAGCACCTGGGCCCCCACATGCCCCATGGGATCTCATGGGGTTTCGGTGTCTGCTCCCCACGACTGGTCACTCCCCCACCACCACCGCCCCAGCTGCCTGAGCTTCCCTTTCACCCCCAGCTGCGCTGACTCCGAGATGCCGTTGCCGCAGACAGAGGCCTCTGGGCCGGAGCCGCACCGCCCTCAAGAGCCCGTGGAGCCGCACACCCCAGCCCAGGGAGCCCGGCGGGCGAGCAGCGAGGACGCACCCCGCGCCCGGCCGGAGGGCTCCAGGCCTGGCCCGGGCACTTTGCGGAGGGCCTTCTCGAGGGTGAGCCAGCGGGCCTCGGGCCAAGACCCCCGAGGGGACACAGGGCTGCTCAGGCTCAGCGGCCGCTTCCTGTTCCGGTCTTTGCGACGCACTTCAGACAACGGTCCCGCCGGGGACCAGACCTCTGAGCCAGGGCTGGCCTGCGGCAGGAAGGGGTCCTCCAAGGCCAAGGAAGGTGTTGGCCAGCGGTCGTCCACGGGGACGGGGCCCGAGGAAGCCGAAGGTGAACCCTCCCTCCATCCCCCCCCCCCCCCACACACACACACTCAGCAGGGGAGGAAACCAAGGCCAGAGAGAGAGGGGGCAGCAGGGCCCAGGCTTCCTGATGGGTTACCCTCCCCAGCCACCCCAAACCCCTGCCCGTGCACAACTGCATGGTAAAATCCTTCCAGCATTTCAACAAGGGCAGCCAAGAGAAGTGAGGCTCAGAGAGGTTAAGTGACTTGCCTCACATATCACAGCTGGGAAGTGGAAAAATGAGATTTGAACCCAGATCTGCAGGGCCCCAGAACTCCACGGGCTTTCACAGCCTGGCTCCTGGCCAAACCAGACTGGTAGTCAAGGCACTGGCCCACTCAGATCACATGATCATGTAGGGTGCCTGGGAGCCAAGACCTCTTGGAGGCAAGATCAGGGGGCCACCCAGGAGATGGGCCCTGAAGGGGTGTGCAGGAGAAGGTGGAGGGCTCCCCCGGGGTGGAGGCTGGTCCAGAGCAGGGAACAGCTGGGAACAAGAAATGCTGAAGCTGGACACCGTGGGCAGGAGCCTGGGCATCCAAGGACACGACCAGCCTGAGCTCTGGCCCCACCGGACCTGAGTCAGGACTGCACTGGAGCCCACCAGGTCCAGCTCCACGCAGGGAGCAGCGGCCGATGTAGGGGCTGAAGGCAAGGGGAGGACCATCCCAGGCGTGATCTGAACCAGGCTCGGGACCTGGGATCTGCCTCTTCAAAGGCAATTCCAAAGGACATAGGGCAGTCGGGGCCCTTGCTCCTGGAGCAGGCCTTCCGTAGCGCTCTGGGGCCAGGCAGCCCAGCCCGGGGTGTGTAGGGTCCAGGCCGACAGGCCTACCTGGAGCGTCCCCTTCACTGGCCCTCTTCTCGCCCGATCTTGCAAAAGGCACATCTGTGGCCGACCTCATCTCCAAGCGGCAACTCCTGGCCGCCTTCGAGCACCTGCGGCACCTGGAGACGGGGCTAGTGGCCGAGAAAGCCTCGTGCACCTTCCAGCAGGACCCTACGGACTTTGCGCGGCGCGCCATGGACGTGTGCCTGCACTACGACGGGCTGACCGCGGAGATCGGCGCCATCGTTTGCGAGACGCTGGGCCCGGACGAAGTGGACGCTGCCGCGCTCGCGGAGGTGGCCCGCGTTGTGCTTGCGGAAGAGGAGGCCCATCCGGAGCCCCCTGCAGACGGCGACTTTCTGCGCACGCCGCGCGGCTGGCGCCTGCACTGGGAGAACGCGGTGCGGCGGAGCGCGGAGGAACGCGTGCGGCAGGCGGGCGCGGGGGAGGCCCCGGGGGCGGCCGACGCTACCCCCGACGTGGCGCGGCTCCTGGCCGAGCTCAGCGGTTTGGTTCGCAGCGACCTGCAGAAGGTGCAGCGGGAGGTGCACCCCGCTTACGCGGCCGCCGGCTTCCAGGCCTGGCAGACCTACTTGAGTGCCTTCCACGGCGCGGTGGCCCAGCGCTTCCAGGAGCTCACGCACGTCGCCCGCAGCTATAAGCAGCTCTACGTGCTGCTGGACTGGGCCACCAACGTCTACGGCAGGTGAGGCCCAGGCCGGAGGCCGCGGGGTGGGGCGAGGGCAAGGAGGGGCTGGCACTGCCCGCCCGCGAGGTCTTCGGGAACCTGCTCTGAAGGGCACAAGGCACCTTTCTCCTCCTTGTCCTCCCCGGGAGAGTACTGGCTGTTAGGCACCCAAGATCCGAGATCCGGGAGCCCTCTGACATTCTCCCCTCCCCATCCCAGACCCTGGTGCTCTCCAACTCGGGTCCCGAAGCTGGAAAGCGCTACGGGCGGGGTTGCTTCCGAGGCGGTGAGCCCAGTGAGTCCCGCCTAGTCCACGCGGGGCCTTTGAGTGAACTGGCCAAGGGCGCCCCCTCCACGCTGGACACAACCACGGGCTCACCGCGCTCCTTGAGGGCTGGCTTTCACCCCCACTCTTGCTTTGGATGGACACCTCGGTTCAGGGCTCTTCAGAAAGTGATGGGGTGGGTCCCCCGTCCACCTGAGCGCTCCCCACCTCACGAGGCAGACGGGCAGTTGGAAGGGGCGCCAACGTGCTGGGCTCCTTAATATTCTGTGTGGCTGCAGACAGGAACACGCCCCGGTGTGGGCTGGATCCTATCTGGACCCTGAACTGCAAGGTCCTGGGGGCGTTTAGAGCTCAATCTTGGGTGAACCCCGAGCGAGAGGGTGGAGGTCATTCCCGAAGCAAACTGGTCGAGGTCCATCCGGACTGCCATCTTTATGCTTTCGGGGCACGCTCCGCCGACTGCTTAGCCAGGAAATCCTGAGGTGGGAAGCCGGGCGGAGAGGCGTTTGGCACGGAATCTTGGAGGGCGGGGTGGGGGGTTGGGCGTGTGAACAGAAGCCCAGATTCCGGGCCTCAGCGATGGCATTAGGCTTTGAGCCTATGCAGAGGGCAGTGGGGGCAGCTGCGGCCGCATCAGAGTCCCGCCCAGACCTTCCAGGCCCCGCCCTGCCTTCCAGTCCCGATTTCCTGGGCTCCCAGGACCAGACTGTGCCCTCGGAGCCGCTGCCCCCGCTCCTGGCACCGGACGCCTGGGCCCAACTGGAGGACGCCTGCACCAGCCTTCTGGAGGTGAGAGTAGGGCGGGGCCGGGCCGGAGGGGGCGGGGTTCAGGTGGAGGGCGGTCGATGCCGCGGGGTTGGGAGGCGCAGTGCCCAGGGTCCGAGCCTCTCCTATGTCTCGGCAGGGGTGCGCTTGTCTCCAAGGGCGCGCCCTAGGGCTTGGAGGTAGGGGGGGTCTCCCTCCTGAGAGGGTCTCACCGCGGCCCCTTCCCTGGCCCGCACAGACCGAGATCGCGAGCTGCTTCAGTAGGATCCTGCAGCTGGAGCAGGACCGCTGGGCGGCTGCGGAGGCCCCCGACGTGCTGCAGGGCATCTACCGCACGACGCTGTCCTCGGACGTCTGCATGGTGCGCCCGGAGGGAAGGACGTGTCTTTGGGCCTCTGGCGGTGGAGATACTTACAAGACACAGTCACAACCGCCTCCCCGTCGGACGGGAGCCTGAGGCCCCACGTGGGGCGCGGTCGGAGGTCCTCGGGTCTCATGGCCAGGCTGGGAGCGCGAGGCCACAGCTCCCAGCTTAGCGGGGGGTGGGGTGGGGGGCTTGGTGTGCGGAGCTGGGAGGACTGACCACCCAGGAAATCGGGGCTCCTGGAAGTCGGAGCCGAGACTGGGAGGCAGAGCGGGGCAGGGTGGAGACGTCCCCGCGCCACAAGGTGGGCGCTGGGGCATCGGGACCAAGGACTCAGACGCGCTCGCTCGCAGCTCGTGGCGGAGCACGCGAAGGCGGCCGGCGCCATCTCCACGAAGCTGGAGGCCACCACGTTGGGGATCTGCGCGCGGGCGCTGGGGCTCTTCCTGCCCAGGTGCGGATGAATGCTGGGCCGGGATGTGGTGGGCGGGGTGGCCAGAGTGTGGACGCTGGTCGTCCCTGGGGAGGACCCACCCATCCCGTTTCCTCGGAATCCGAGATTCCGGACAACTGGGAGAGAGAAGCCTGGAGGGCGGACTCGGGGCCTTAGCAGCCAGGGAGGGTCTCCAAGGCCCCTGCGTACCCTGCCCCCAGGTTCAAAAAGGCTTTTCTGGAGTCGGGGGCGGTGAGCGAGCCTAATCTGTGCGCAAGCATCAATGCCTTCGAGGAGCTCAGGTGGGTTTGCCCCGCGGTGCCCGACGTGACCGGCAGGGGGCGCGCGAGCCCTGGGAACCGCGACGCAGACACCGCCCCTGCGGCCCCAAGGCGCCTGTCCCTGGAGGCCTCCCGGAGGGGACCCGCCCTCCGTGCTCGTCCCCGCCCCGCCGTGGGGTCCTCCCGTGGCCCCGGCAGAGCTGAGGCCCTGGCAGGGACGCGGGGAGCTTCAGGGCTGAGCAGAGGCCAAGGTTCCAACCACCCTTGCCCAGCTCATCCCTGCCACCCAGGGCTCCGCGCTCTCTCCTCCCTTCCTCCCGCTCAGCCTTCTTCCTTTTTAGGGACCCTCTCTCTTCTTGGAAGCCCTCCCTGACACTCCCTCCCCCCCACCCCCAAGGCCTTGCTGGCGCTGGGGCCCGGGTTCCTCTCCCCTGTGGGCTGCCAGTGCCTTCAGCCCCAAGCCAAGCCATAGTGTCCCTCAACTGCTGATGGTGTGATGCCCCCACGTAGGGACGGGAATGCAGTGTGGAGGCTCAGAAAGGCATCGCCACTGGTCCACGGGCACACGGGCCGCACATGGTGGATCTGGGGCTTGACCCAGGGCTCTGGGAACCCAAAGCATGACCGTGATGAGTCACTGGCTCTCTAACACTCCTTTGTCCCTAGGCTGTGCCAGGCTGGGCCTGGGCACAGGGGACTCTGGGGTAGGCCATCTCTGGTCAAGCCCCTGGTAGAAATTTAGCCTGCCTTTCTGTGTCCCTGCCTTTCTGGAGAAGGAAATGGCAACCCACTCCAGTACTCTTGCCTGGAAAATCCCACGGAGGGAGGAGCCTGGCGAGCTCCAGTCCATGGGGTCACGAAGAGTCGGACACGACTGAGCGACTATCACGAGCCTCTAAGGAGGGTCCCTGTGCCAGGAGCGTCTGTGCTGCGCTGTTCCATCACCAGGAGGGATGGAGGTCTGGCTCAGCACTGCCGCAGGGGTGCTCTGCCATGCGGCAGGACCACGAACCCTCCCCTGGCCCACCCCTCTGTGCTCGGCTCCTGGGCCGAGTGCCGCCCCCTCACGTGACTGCTCCCAGGGCTTCTCCACTGTGCCGCCCCAGGGGGCTGCCCTTCACACTACAGTCTGAGTGAACGGAGATGGGGTGGCACCCAGCCTTCACGGCTGAATGCCAGGCCGTGACCCCCTTGCCCACTTTGCCCCGCCCTGGCCCCTCCGCCTCCCCAGGACTCACCTTCTGGCCAAGTTCCCAGAAAGCTTTGGAGAGCTGGAGAAGCCCCTGGTGGCTGCCACCTGCGCCTTTCAGAAGCAGCTCCTCCAGGGCTTGCAGGGCGATGTGCAGGTGAGGGGGTGGGCCCTTCTCTCCCCACTTTCCTTGCCCAGCAGGTGCGCCCTGTGTCCTGGGGCCTGAGGACCCAAGTCACGGCACTCATTTACCTAGGAGCGTGTCAGGGTGGTGTTTCGGGGGGCAGGCAGGGGACCCAGACACGTTCCCAGCTGAGCAAGAACAACTGGGAAAGAATTACCTTCTTCCTTCATTCTCCCTGGGCTCCTCTGGTGGCTAGGTGGTAAGGAATCCGCCTGTAATTGCAGGACGCCCAGGTTCAACCCCTGGGTGAGGAAGATCCCCTGGAGAAGGGAATGGCAACCCACTCTAGTGTACTTGCCTGGAGAACCCCATGGACGAAGGTACAGTCCATGTGGTCACAAAGAGTCAGACACGACTGAGCGACTAACGCTTTCAGGCTCCTCATCTCAGAGACGAACTCAGACTCTCTGAGGATGGCACCTCATGCAGCCCCTCAAGGCGCCCCCAGGACTCCCGACGCAAGGCCTGGCTAGAGGCTCAAACTCCAACCGTGCCCACAGGGCCTCCCAGCCTGGAGGAGGCAGTCTCAGGGCAAGGTCTAGAGCCAGATGGGGCTGTCCCCAAGATACCGTAGAGAAGGGGGTCAGCTCCCCAGGCTTTCTTCCTGATGCCAGCTCGTCCTTTGGCCTGAATCGCCCCTGTCAGGAGCTATGCCCTGGGAGCCCAGGGGAGGGTCTAATGGGTGCTGGGGGTCAGCCCTCGGAAAACTGCCCACCGCTCTGCCCCCAGCCGCTCTTCAGGGTCCTGTGCACCAAGGCCTGGCTGACCCAGGACCTGCTGAAGCCTCTCATGGACAAGGTGGTGGCCTTCTCCCGCCTCCTTGAGCACATGGCCCCACCCCTGGCCCAGGTATCGGGGGGCGGGGCGGGCGATGGTGGGGGCGTGCCTAGGGCTCCTACTGGTGACCCTGGCCCACCGCCCCCCCCCCCCCCCAGGAGACTCTGCAAGAGGTGCACCGCTATGTTGTCCGCGAGTACCTGGCGCAGGTGCTGAGACCCCACCAGCGGTTCCGGGGTGAGGACCGCCTGAGTGGCTCCAAGAAGATGAGGCTCGAGGCGCAGGCCATCGCCAACACCTTCCAGGGCTTGGTAGGAGCATCGCCTGACTGCCCCCCGGGCGCTGGCCTTCTTGAGGGTTCTCCAGCCCGCGGAACCTCCAATAGCGCCCCCCTCATTCTGATTTCAGCTCACCCCCTGTAAGATACCCCCTGGTGGGCGGGCTTTGGCGAGCGATTCTCCGCACTCTCCACGTTCCGGGGCAGGGCCAGGTGGGGAGGACACGTTGCATATATTTGCGTTGATTTGCATACACTTTGTGGAGGGTGTAGGGGAGAGATGAGGGTCACAGCCCCGTCTGATGTGCGGGGACCGTGTCCGACCTCTCCTCCACCGCACCCCCAGCAGTGCGAGCTCAGGCATGTCCTCCCCACACAGACACCCCTCATCTGGGCCGCTGGTCCCCGACTCCCCGTCTGGTTTCAGGCAGGCCTTCCTCGCGGGGCCTGGGCTCACCCCCCTGAGCAGACACAGAAAGCCTGCCCTGCGCCATGTCGTGGGGAGGGAAGAGGAACCCTGAGCCGGGGCCGCTCCCATGCCGCGGGGCGGGAGGCGGTCCCGGTGGGGCCAAGGTAGTGGCTGCAGGAGGGCTAATCGGGCCACTAACCGAGGGGCTGCAGGCAGGAGCCGGAAGGGGGCTGGGGGCGGGGGTGGCCCACCGCGTCCACGTCTCCCCGTCTCTGCAGGGCTCCGAAGCCACGTGGCTGGGCCAAGCTATCTTGTGCGTGGCTGACATAATGGGCGAGACTCACAAGGACGACATCAGGCGGCACCTGGAGACGCTCATCAGAAGCTACCCTGACATCAGGTTCGTATCCTGGAGCTGGTTCTGGGGCCGGGGACCGGGCTGCGTGCCTTCAGAAGAGTTCTTGTGGCTGCAGGTGGGCCAGCGAGCAGCCCACGGGTGGGGGGAGCTGGTTCTGGGGATGGGGTATGGGGGACGGGGAGGGGGCCTCCGGGCGGGGCTTGGACCTGCGGGGGCCCTGATGGAATTGCATGCCCTTCCCCGGTGATCTATTCTCACCGTCCTCATTCAGTCTTGTGGTCCCTGGAGTCTGAAGGGAGCCAGAGCCCTTCCTCCAGTGAGTCCTAGGGGAAGGCACAGGCCCCCAGCTCCGGGAGCAAGCCCTCTCTGGAAGCCTGAGACCTGCCAGGAGGAAGAAGGCTTTGATCCTAGGGTGTGTGTTTGGGGGTTGCTGAGTCATCACACACGTGGAAATCCCAGCTGAATCTCTCCATGGCCTTGGAGATTCCAAGATGGGGAGGCTACAGAAAACCCCAGGCCTAGCCCCTTCCCGGCCCCCGGCCCCGCCCCACCGGAGAATCCTCTGATCCCTGCCCGTAGTGTCTGTTTGGCTTCGGCTCAGAGTAACTGCGCCAAGGCGGAAGGTTCCCCTTTTGGCCCCTCGGGGTTTTCCTGCACAGTCAGGCTGGCCCTCCCTCCCTCCAGGTGCTGCCAGTGCTTCCAGCTCCTTGGGGTGCTCGGGACGGGAGACGCGGCACACTGGGCCAAGCCTCCCACCCCCACGTGCCTCTCTGCTTGCTGCTGGGCCGGGGCTCCCCAGCACGGTTCTCAGGGGAAGAGGCTTTGACTCCCCTGCCTGTCCCCGCTCCCAGCATTGCGGCATCACGGCCCCGTGCAGCCTCCCTTGGTCCACTAGGTTTCCCAAACCTCTGCCTGGGCCTCAGAGGCCGTTCCCATCAGGCTTGCCTCTTCCCGTCTCCACCGGGCTTTGCACCCTTCAAGACCCAGGCACGCCCCAGGAATGCTGGGTGCCCTAACACTTCCAGTCCGAGCCCCGGGGTCCCCCTCGCCCTGGGGTGCAGGGTGTCCCTGGAGCTGTTGAGTCTGCAGCGGCGGCCCACATGTCTCTGCAGGCGGGACCACGTGCTGGCCATCCTAGCGCTGCGCCGTCTGGGCCACCGTCGGAACCAGCACTTCCTGCGCCACACCCAGGCCCTGCTGAGGGCTGCAGCCAAGGCCAGCGGCTCCGGGGCCACAGGGGGCCGCGTGCTCTTCGAGGAGATCGAGTTGTCCACCTCCGTGGGCATGGTGATCACCTGCATCTAGTGCTGCCGGCCTGAGACGGAGCTGACCCCAGTGGATGGAGGGGTGGCCACCTTCCCCTGGGCACCGGGCCCCAAGCTGGGGGCCCGGGAGGTAGCCTCAGCTCTGCCCCCAGGCCCGAAGCCCCGGGTCGTGGACTGTCCTGTCCATCCTCCTCCTTATGATGGCCAGGAGGAGGAGCCCTGAGAGGCATTCCAGGCATTTGGAGGAGGGTTTGGTGCAGAAGTTCCCTTCGGTACTGCCCACCCAGGAAGGCCTCCCTGCCTAACTGTCCCACACCACCCCAATATGAAAGTGAAGAACAGAGTATTTATTTTTAAAATAAACATGAATTAAGACGGTATCTCTCTAAGGAGGGGCAGGGCCAAGTTGACTTCAGACAGAAGGTCTGTGTCCCCATGCACCCATGGGCCCACCAGAAGTTCCGTGCTGACTCCCTTTTCCAGCCCACCATACCAAAGGGGAGCGTGAGGCAGGTCTGAACTGGGAAGGCCCACCGCTGTGGTTACAGAGTAAAACAAACTTTGACCCTGGTTCCCCAGGGCCCCTGGCCTCACGTGCCAAGTGAGCCTCGCCCCGCAGGGGTGGGCACTGCTCTGTCCGGTTCTAACGAAGCCTGCGCCCTGGCAGATAAGGAGAGGCCAAAGCGTGTTCTACAGCTTGAGGTATTTGGGTTAGACGCGAGAGGGACTTCCCAGCAGTGAAAGCTGTGTGCTGCCACAGGGCAAGTGTCAACCTGGAGTGAGTGTGTGGAGGGGTGGACCCTGCAGGTGCCAGCTCTGGACGTGAGCCTGCAAGGAGCTTACTCCGGTGTGACCCCTGCAAACCTTCCTGTTCATCCTTCTCTCACGAACATGTGGCCCTGAAATTTGGCTCCAGCCTGCAGGCGAGGCTGCTAGGAAACCCCATTTGCATTGGCAACCTGGGGCTTGCCAGGAAAGTGGAGCGCTGCGATGGGAGACTGACAGAGAGGCGCTGAGGGTGGCCACACTGGGTGCCCCCCCACCCTCCCCCCTGCTGGGATCCTGGGGGGGGTCAGGAGCAATGCCAGGCACAGCCTGGCTAGGGGCGGGGCAGGAAGGAGGAAGAGGAGAGGTTGGGGTTTCCCGGCCCTGGGAACAGGGGTGGGGTGGGGGCAGGGCATGTAGGTGCTGACGCTAGCAGGCAGCCCTAGTGTCAGTGGGGAAACTGAGGCCAGCACAGGATGCAGGTCAGCGTTGCTTCACACCAGGCCCCAGCATGGGTGACCTGAGGTCCTACAGCCGGCGGGGAGGGGTGGAGGCGGGCAGGTATCCAAGGGGTGCCTCTTTCCCTCGGGAGCGGCAGGGGACCGACAGGCCAGCCGGACCCCACGAGTCAGCCCGGTGGCTAGCAGAGGTCGGGGTAGGGGCCCTGGTTTGGTCCTGGCCAGCTTCTCCACAGAGAGCCCCTGCGACCCCCGACACCTCTGCGCCCCGGCCCCGGCCCTGGCCGACGGGCCTGGCCCTGCCTGAGCCCCCGGCTGCAGGCGGAGGGCCCCGGGCGGGGTTTCTGAGCCAGGCTAGTCCTGTTCTACCTCTTGCTTTCCAGTCAGGAGACTGTAGGCAAGTTTCTTCACCTCTCTGCACCTCAGTTTTTTTCCAGCTGCGAAATGGGGGTGCTGTCTGTGCCTCCCAGGCCAAGAGGAGTGAAGCAAAGGCCTGCCATAAAGCCAGGTTTGGGGCCCCCGTGACCCCCTGTTCCCATGGGCCTGGCATGAAAAAGCAGAAAAGACCCTGGGTGCGGGGGCGGGGGGGGGGGGGCTCCGTCAGTGACTCCTGAGGTGGGTGGGGCCTGCGAGTGGGGAACAGCCCCAGGGGGAGGCGGGGAGGTGGGGAGGCGCAGGGGCTAAGCAGCCTTTCCGAGTGGCAGCGGGAAGGATGTAGGCTGAGAGCCAGAAAGGCAGGGTTTTCCCAGCAGGACCCTCCGTGCCCCGGCGGCTTTGTATGCCCCGGCTGTGTTCCTGTGAGCCCAGCAGAGCATGAGGGGCTGGGGTCGGCTTCCCGAGGCCGAGTTGGGGTGACTAGGAGGCCAGACACAGCTCCTGTGAGGGTGCAGCCAGAGGGGCCGGGGACTGCCGGGAGGGCTGAAGCCAGGGCACCGAGGCTGGCTCGGCTCCAGGGCCCTTGCCATTGGCCATCCTTGTCCCGGGCTTGGGGGGCTGTGCTCAGGACCCTGCCCACCACCAGGTCCCCGGAGGCCTCGCGAAGAGCCAGAGTGTTTCCCTGGCCATCCTATTGTCCGGGCCAAGCGTGGGGGGAGAGGGCTGGCTCTCTGAGCTGCTTCCGGACTTGAGGACCAGGTTGTCTGGCTGATAAGGAAGCCTGTGTGCATGTGTGTGTGTGTGTTCACGTGTGTGTGTGTTCCTGGAATGTGCCAGCCCCTGTCAGCGCCCAGGGGTGGGGTTGGGGGGCTCGCCCAGTGCCTGTTCCCCTGTGCAGCAGGACATCCTGCGTGCCCCCAGAGCTCGGGTCCCAGGCCCCACCTCTGCCTGGCCACCCCCTTCCCCCTGTGTGGCTCCCTGCTCATCCCCATTGGGCTCAGCTTGGCTTTGCCATTGCCCACATTTCCTGGGGCTCCTTTGTGGACGGAGGGTCATCTCTGGCCCTGAGCCTGTGGCTCCTTAATGAGGCTGGGGGTGAGAGGGGGCATGGGCCAGCCTGCCCAAGGCAGGATGCTCAGTTTCAAGGACAGGAAACCCAACTTGCTGACCCAAGACAGCCTAGGCGACAGGAGGGACCTGGGTGTCCCCCCTTGCTCCACCTGGACATGTTCCCTCTGTGGCCCTTCGCCCAGCCTGGGGCCAACCCCGCTCAAGGGTGTTTGGGTCTCAGCCTGCTGTCTCCCGCAGCAGGTGACCCGGCCCAGTCCTCTCTGAGGCTGGGTCCCCTCCTCTGTGACACAGGAGATGCTGGGAGGCCATGCCCGGCAGGTGTGGAGCTTGGGGTAGGTGGGATCGGCCAGAGACCTGCAGCAGGGGTGCCGGGAGGGGCAGCCGCCTGCCACCTCCATGCCCGCGCGGCCTCTCCTGCCTCCTTCCTGGTCTGCTGAACCCAGCCCCTGCCTTCCTGGACTTCACGGGGCCCCTCGGCGGCTGGGATGCAGTCCTCACAGGGCCCCCATCGCTGCCCCGGGGGAGAGGGGGCTGCAGGGTCCCTAGGGCCCTCTCTGCCCCCTCTCCCACCTCCTCCTTTTCTACCTCAGAGTCACTTCGGGACCTCCAGCAGGTCAGAGGATCCCCCTCCCACCAAGGTCAATGTCTGCCCACCGTCCATTGGCCCGGGGGGAGGAGCTGGGACTGGGCCGCCCTGGGCTAGATGGTGCTTCCCCAGCCGTCTCCCAGTGTGGAGTGTTGGGTGGCCGGCCTGTGCCAGGCAGGGCGATCAAAACTAATACAGATTAGTTGGTTGCAGATCAATTGTAAACTGCAAATCAACTATACTTAAATTAAAAAAAAAAAAAAAGGATTAGGCTGTGGATTCAGACATCTGCGGGCTGGGAGCCCAGCTCTGCACATTGCTAGCTGTGAGACGTTGGGCAGGTTACTCCACCTCACTGGGCCCCACCTCCTGGTGTAACATTGGAAGTATTATGGGACAAAGTGCAAATGTGCAGGAGGAGGACTGGCCGGCCTGTTTGCACTCCCTCAGGATGGCAATCATTTATATGCACCCTCTCCCCGAAGCCCTCTCTGGCAGCTCCCTAAGTGAGTGTCTGCTGTTTCCAGAAAGGACTGAGGCCAAAGGGGTGAAACAATGTGTCGAAAGCCCCAGATGGGGGACTTCCCAGCGGTCCAGTGGTTAGGACTCTGCGCTTTCACTGCCAAGGGCTCAGGTTCCATCCCTCCTCGGGGGAAGTGAGCCCCCAAGAGCTGCTCTGTTCAGCCAAAAACAGAAACCACAGATGGAGGTGGTAGGACCCCAGGGCCCAAGTGGTCTCCATGCCTGAGCCCCACCATCGTGCCTTCCTTCTCCAAAGTGCAGAGGGCAGAGCTCCCCGGATGAGGTGTTCCAGCACCCGGACTGGAGGAAGGGGAAGGCCTGGGGGTGGTTTGGTGCAGCTTCCCTCCACCCTCGGCCTTGGCCGGCCACGACTCTTGCCACGTGACCCGCTCTGTCCCTGGTGGGACTTTACGTGGAGAAAGGCTGTTTTCCCGGAAACTGTGCCGTGGAGGAAAAGAGCCTGGGTTGCCGGGTTGGGGCAGCCCCGGGTCTGAAGCAGGTCATCTTGCATCACCGCCAAAAACTGCTGTGGAAAGCCAGGCCGTTTTAGGAACAAGCCCAGGCCACGGGCTGGCATGGAGATTCCCTGGTGCCCTGGAGGCAGTGCAGTCCTTAGCAGGCCACTGGGATTGGGGCCCTGGTGCCCAGCGGGCCCTGCTTTCTCCCGTGTGGCCCCACCTCTAGCACCTCCAGCCCTTTCTCCTCAGGCCTCATTTTCACAGAAAGGCGCGCGGGCCCTGGCTTCCTCCCCGGAGGAAGGGAGGGCTATTAACAAGCAGACAGCTTGGCGGAGGCCTGAGGGGACACTGCCTGTCGGCGGCGTGCACCTGCCCTGATGGGGGCGCTCCTGGGAGGGGCTGGCCTGGGAGGGTGGCTCCTGGTCAGCTGACCTGACCATCCCGTGGTCGTTGGGGTGGTCAGGAGACTCGGGTCGAGGTCAGGTGCAGCTGCCAATGACCCTGAGCAAGTGACTTCCCCTTTGAGGGAGGCCGGGTGGCAGCAGAAATCCCAGCCTCAAGGCCTCAGCTTTTTGCGTCGATTTGTTTCCTCCAAGGCTTGGTTTCCTCACCTGTCAACAGAAGATCCGATGGCTCTGCCCAGCGCACTTCGGGAGCGAGCGGGACATCCCCGAGAAACTAGAGGCCCCAGCCAGGGTCCCGGGTCACCTGACCCTGCGAAGTGAGAGGAGAAGCAGCGTGCGAGCGGGGCCTGGGCCGTGGGAAGTGCAAGTCATCGCGCGGAGGGAAGTGGGCGGGGCCGTGGAGGAGCCCCGCCCCCGGCCCTGCCCTCCCGCCAGGTCCTCCGGGGGCGGCCAGACCCAGCGACCCACAGCCCCGGTGTTCCAGTCCCATCCCGCACGCACCGGGTTTTTTTTGCGCCTGCTGAGCCCTGTGGCAGGATGCGCCCCCTTCTGCCGTCCACTTCCCCTCGCCCTGGGAGCTCCGTGAGGGGGAATCGAGGGAGTGCGGTTCATCACACACCACCCGCGTTATATTCCCTGGCCCGCGTCAGCCCCTCCTGCTGGCTGCGCAGATTGGGAAATACTTCTTTTTTTCAAAGATGAAAATGCAGTAGAGGGCAGTAAAAAAAAAAAGCCTTCCATTTCTGCATCTAAGCTTCCTAGCCCTGCAGACTGTCCTTCCTTGCATCTGACTTAAACGCATCAAGCTGTATTTCAGTTGATCCACATTGTGTGTCTGCATACTCAGTCCTATCTGACTCTTTGCAACCCAATGGACTGGAGCCCACCAGGCTCCTCTGTCCATGGGATTCTCCAGGCAAGAATCCTGGAGTGTCTTGTCATTTCCTCCTCCAGAGGATTATCCTGACTCAGGGAGCGAACCCATGTCTCCTGTGTCTCCTGCATTCTTTACCACTGAGCCACCTGGGAAGCCCTGATCAACATGCTGGGAAAGATGGAGGGCAGGAGAAGGGGGTGACAGGATCAGATGGTTGTATGGCATTATTGACTCAATGGGCATGAGTTGGAGCAAATTCCAGGAGATAGTGAAGGACAGGGAAGCCTGGTGTACTGCAGTCCGTGGGGTCACAAAGCGTCGGACACGACTGAATGACTGAACCACAACAATATGCTTAGTGTGGGCTCCCAGCTCCACCACTGACCGCCACGTGACTGGACCTATCTGTGCCTTGATTTCTTCATCTGTGGAAAGGCGATAATTAAGGAGCACCCATTTCATCAGATTGTCTAATGCAACCAGTTAACGCGTGCAAAGCACTTAGGAGAGAGCCTGACGCCTGTGGAGGTCGACAAAAGTCAGCTGTCTACTCAAAAGAACCGAAAGCAGGGACTGGGAGGGCTGGTTGAGTTCCCAGGCTCACAGCAGCATTATTCACAACAGCTAAGAGGTGGCAGCAATCCAGGCATCTTCGGGCAGATGAAAAGATAAACAATGAAACGCTATTCAAGCGTTAAAAGGAAGGACATCCTGACACATGCCGCAACATGGATGACCCTTGAGGATATTATGCGAAGTTATGTAAGCCAGTCACAAAAGGACAGATACTGTCCCTTCAATTCCACTTGTATGAGTTACTTTGAGTGGCCAAGTTTATAGAGATGGGAAGTAGAATGACAGATGCCAGGCTGCTGGGAGGCTGAGAAAGGGGAGGTCGTGTTTAATGAGCATGGAGTTTCAGTTTTGCAAGGTGAAAAAAATCCTGGAGATGGATGGTGGTGATGGTTACACAGCAACATATAACTTAGTGTCCCGCACTGTGGACTTAAAATGGTCCAAATGGAGCATTTGGTTACGTGAATTTTACAACAACTAAAAAAAAAGTCACCTGTCATTTCCAAGCAGAGGGAAGGCATGTGCCCGGGGCCTCCCAAGTCCTGGGTTGCATGCCAGGAGCTGACCACAGCTCTGGGCCAGGTGTGGGGGCACTTGATCTCTGGGCTGGACTTGGGGGGTCTGCTGCCAGTCCACCCCTGCCTGCTGCCCTCCTGCCAGGTGTAACAGGCCTGCAGCCCGAGACCCAACACCCCCCCCCCCAGGGAGGTGGGTGGTGGGACAGCAGCTGACCAGGGACACTCCCAACTTGCATCTGATGCTCATTTCCTGCAGAGGGTGGAATTCTTGGCTGGCCTTTGGCTCCTTCTGGAAGTGTCTGGTCTCCTGAGGACTGTTTCCTCATCTGTCAAGAGGGGGTAAGAATAGCTCCTGCCCCACTGAGCCCCACTGACAGTCACACCCCTTGGCTCTCCGTGCAGCCCTATTGTTAGAGGGTTGCCCTTGAGCTGGGGGCTTCACAGATGTGACCCTTGACCCTCATGCCTGAACTCAGGGAAAGGGGAAGTGACTGGGGCAGCCACAGGAGGGTGAGGCAGCTTCTCCCAAGCCCCGGTTGCAGCCTGTAGTTCGGGTGAGGCCCCAGAGAGGGAGCGAGGGCATCATGGCAGCTGGGTAAGGGGGTGCCGAGCCTGCCCGGGTGTGTTCTTCCTGCCCCTGCCCATCAGGGTCTGGGGCTCTGAGGGGGTGGTGGGTCTGTGAGCCTGACGCTGTCCCCTCCTCCATGACCCAGAGCACTTCGGATTCTCCAGCGATTTCCCAATCTGGGGTTAGAAGAGGAGGCTGGCAGGGAGGACTGGGGATTGCACAACAAGGCCACGGCAGACAGCCACGGAGGCACTGGGCCAGGACGCCTTGGATCATGTCCTCATCATCCTCTCTGGCTGGGTAAACTTTGGGGGGTCCTTTAGTCTCCCCATCTATGCACTGGGAGTAGCTGGAATGACCCTCCTAGTGAGGGAGCACTGTGACCGTTGGTTCAGATCTGAAAAATGTCACCCCTGAGGCCACGAGGAGAGAAGGGGGTGGAGTCTGTCTTACTGCAGCCTCCTGAAGCCCCCTCTTCCCACAACAACCGCCCCACCCCCCTCCTACCCCGCCCAGAGACAGGATCAATGTCCAAGCCCCAAACTGGCCCCTGGCCGCCTTTCCCAAGGAGGAAGAGGAAGTTCTCAGTGCCAAGGGGCACCCCCATCTCCCCCCTGCCTTGCCCACTTGGCCGTGCCTCCCAGACTGTGCCCAGTTTCCAGGGGGAGCAGGGAACAGGGGGGGGGGGGGGGGCACACAAAAGGGAGGGAGGAGCAGAAGCTCTGTTAAAGAGCAAAAAGGAAGCCAGTGCCCAGACGGGAAATTCCTGAGCTGCGCGGTCCTTTTCAGAGGGCAGGAATTTCTAGGATGTAAAACAGGGAAGAGGTCCTCTTCCCCAGCTCTCCTCTGGCCCCTTGACTGACCCAGATAAGTAGGCCTCAGATGGGAAACTGAGGCCCAGAAAGCAATGTAACCTACTCAAGGCCACGCGGAGTGAGGACAAAGCTGGGCTGAGACTCAAGCCTGAGCTGTTGGGGTCCCCACCTGGTGCCTTTAGGAGCCTGGCCGGAACCAGCCTGGGTCTCACAAAGGGAAAGCGCTTCAGTGGGAGTCTTGCATGCCTGGGTGTGGATTCAGACCCCCATTTACTGCCTGTGTGACCTCGGGCAAGTCACTCACTTTTGTGAGCCATTTCCCCTTTTTCAGGAAGGCTGGGCGATGAGAATGTATGCCAGGCACCAGTGCCGGTGCTCTGTCAAAGGCTGACCAGCACCCGGTCCCTTAGGGAGCCTCCTCCCTGGGGGCCGCCTCCCCAGGGGTGTGTGTGGTCACAGTGACCCCCAGGATGTGAACACTCTCTCCGGAAGGGGTGATCCTCCGAGCGGTCAAGCCGCAGTTAGGTGGGACAGTCCCCAGCACCCCGCGGGAGGAAGGGGACTCCCCACAGTTGGGGTGAGCTGGGTTGCCTAGGGGGTCCTCTGAGCTGCCCGAGGTGCTGGCTCTGTGACGCGCGGAAGTGGTCCTGAGTGCACGGCCCCTTCCAGTCAGCCAATCAGAAGCTGTCGTCGGACAATGGGTCAGCACCGAACCCATCCTGTCCGCTGGGGGGTGCGGGTCTGGAGCCCCACTCAGGCCTGATGACAGCCTGCCCCTACACCCCGCCAAGGCTGGTGGGAGGGAGTGAGCCCTTCCTGGACCCCCCAGCTTGGCAGGCCTCGCCTCGCTCAGGGGGTGCGCGCGCGCGGCACCGGACGCGGGGACCCGGGCAGCCCCCCACCCCCGCCACACTCTCTGGCTTTGGCCTCAGCCCGCGGGTTTTCCGCGGGGGCGGGGGCGGCGCGGGGCGGGCCGGGGCGGGCCGGCCCGACGGGGGCGGAGCCTGCGTCTATTTCAGGCGGCGCCCGGCTCTGCGGCGACAGCTCGGCCCGGACACAGTAAGTGACCTGCGCTCGCGGTGCGTCCGGTGCGTCCGTCCCCAAACTCTCCGCGCGGCTGCGCATCCGCCCCGACGCGACCCGAGTCTCCGGCCGGATCCCGCTAGGGAGCGGCTGGCGCGATGGAGGGAACCCCGCGCGGAGAACCCCAGGTCTTCCGCAGCCCCCCTTCTAGGGAAACTGAAGCCCTACGGCTGAGCTGCTGCGTCAGGGTGCAGAGGGTCCGGTTAGATGCTCCCCGCGGAGGGCTCTGCCCTGGGAAAGCCGGGAGGAGGGGGCTGTGGGAAGGGGCCCTAGTGTCCCTTCCTTTGCAGTAGGAGGGGCCGGGGCGGCCCAGGGAGGGGTGGGGGGTGGCTGGCTGTGTGACTGAGGCCGAGTCCCTTCACCTGCCTGAGCCTGAATGCCCTCATGCGCAGGGACCAGGGAGGCTGGCGTGGACCTCAGCCCTGACCCGGGGGAGGAGAGTGAGGGTGTGTGTGCCTGCATAGAAACTGGGGGAGCTGGGAGGACCAGGGAGGTGCCCCAGGCTGTGGCCACACAGTCTGACTCGGAGCATGCCCCTTCCTGTCCGAGTGTGCCCAGCCACCAGCTTTGGCTTAAAGGAATGTCTCTCCTGCCGTCTTATGCTGTGTGCAGGCACCAGGGTTAGCCTGACAGACACTGAGACCCAAGACTCAGACCCTTCCTGAGGCCTGGCCAGGTGCCGGCATGTGGCTGTGTGCTTCCCTCACATCCTTCTTTCAGAAGCACTGTGAGGTGGGCTCTCCTCCCCACTGCACAGATGGAAGACTGAGGTCTATGAAGGCAGGGTGGTGTCCGGTCTACACCCTAGCGGATGGTACAGCCAAGCCCACAATGGTCTGTCTTTCTGCTGCACCAGCTGCCTCAGAGTGAAGGCCTGGGCAGGGGCCAAAGGGGCTGCTGTGGACCTTGGAGTGGGAGATTTTACGCCCCAGAGGCAAGGAGGTGGCAATGCCGTGCGGGGACCTGCAGGAACCAGGTCTGAAGGCTGGGGGGAGCCTAGTATGCGTGGGGATGGAGGAGGCGGGGGCAGTGAGGGCAGAAGTGGGGCTGGTGGGTCCGCAGCTGCTCAGGAGGGCCCTCCCCCTCCCCCGGCAGCGGGGGTGGGGGGTAGGGGGGTGGGGGCGGAAAGGTGGGGCCTGGGCCCAGGGTGAGGTTGAGCAGCTCTTGCCAACCAGCCAGACCAGCTCCTGTGGGTGCTTGGCATGAAAGCGAGATGGATTGGGAGGGATGCTGGGGGAAGGGATGGGCAGGGCAGAAGTGCCCAGTGACCTCGCACCTGGGGACCCTCGCTTTGGGGCTCCCCGGAGGACCCTCAGCTTGGTTCTGGAGGGGAACTCGCAGTCCAGATGGCACCAGGAGGCAGCTGAGACCCAGCGGTGTAGGACTCTGCCCCCAGCATCTGGTGAGGCTGTGGGAGGGGAGAAAGCCTGGCTTCATGGCCACTGAGTGGCTCTGGTCAAGCTCGGGGCTTTGGGAGGAGTTCCTGGGAGGATGGGCGAAGGTGGCTGGGCTGGTGGGAAGGTAGCAGGGGATGTGGAAAGTTTGACAGGCCTCATCCCACCTCACCCCCCCCACCTCCTGCCGCCTCAGTTTCCCTTTTTGGAGAGGTGGATCACCCTGTCTGCCTTGCAGGGCTGCTGCAGGGGCGAGTTGAAGTCGTGGTGTATGAGTCACGACTTGGTGTATTTACTCTTGGGTAGTGGGGCAGGCACTGTGGTTATGGGTCACCCCAGTTACCAAGGAGGCCCGTCCCCCTCTGCTCCCCTTTCCCAGCCCTGCCCTGCTCCCTCCTTTCGGGTCAGCCGCGTTCCCCTCCACCGGTCCTGGCCTGGCTTCCCCCATGGTCAAGGCGCTGGGGAGGGTGCTACCTCTCTGGATGGTGGGGGTGCCCAGAGCCTGGTGAGCTGAGTTCCAAGCTGTTGACCATGGGGGCATTTTAAGCCTCTCTGAGCTAGTTATGTGAGATGAAGAAAATAATACCCCTCCTGGAAGGCAGTGCGGAAGTGATGGGATGGGCACTCAGGAAGGGCCCAGGAAATGGAAACTTCTGTGGTGGTGACGTCACCCCACTTGGGGAGCGGGCAGGGTGCGGTGGAGCTGGGAAGCTTGAGTTTCCCGTCTGAGCTGCTGTGTGACCTCAGGCAGGCCTGCGCTTCGTGGGGCCCCCTTGTCCTCCCGACCTGGGAACGGGCGTGAGGGGGCGCTGTGGTTTCTGTAGACCTGAGCCCCACGGTCATAACTGGGGTCTGGCCCTGCCTGCCTCGCGGTCCCAGCAGGAGCAGCCCTGTTTCTGCTCATCGCGTTCCTCTGGGACCCCAAGCCACACGAGTCAAGAGCAGAACAGAGCAGGACGGAGGATGGGGCTGGGGCCGGATTGCTGCCTCTGCCCGGTCTCCTAGTGCCCGTGACTGTTCTGGGCCTCGGTTCTCGCTCTGTGCCATGGGTGAGCAGCCCGAGCCCTGCTCCCTCCCCCAGGGTCCCCAGCAAGCCTGTGGTCCCCCTCCCTGCCCAGAGGATGGGCTGACAAGGAAGGATTTGCCAAAACGAAGTCCCCTTCTGTCTGGAGATTCTGGGAGGGCCTGCGGGTGCTGCGGAACTGGCGTCCAGGAGGAAAGTTGAGTTGTTGGTCCCATCTGGACCAGGAGACAGCCAGAGCCCTGGCAGTCATACCGGTGAAAACAGATCAACCTGGCTGTGTGCTTGGGCTGGGGAGCCAGGGGCCAGTCCCCCCGCGACCACTGACCCTCTCATTCCCTCCACTTGTCAACCCACAGGCCTGAGTTGGGGTGATGCTGAAGATGCTGACCTTCTTCCAAGGACTCCCAGGCCAGCAGCCTGTGTCCGGGGCCCCTGACTTCCCCAGAAGCCCCCAGAAGTTGCCCTCTACCTCAGAGGCAGAGTCCGAGGCCTCCATGTCGGAGGCCTCCTCCGAGGACCTGGTGCCACCTCTGGAGGCCGAGGTGGCCCTGGACAGGGACGAAGAAGAGGCCGGCAAGAAGAAGAAGAAGTCGAAAGGCCTGGCCACCATGTTCAGCGTCTTCACCAAAGGGAGGAAGAAGAAGGGTCAGTCCAGCTCAGCAGAGACTGAGGGCGAGTCTGAGTGCAGTCCGCGGCCGCCTGGCCAGCTGCCCACAGGTATGCGGGAGCCCCCTCCCTAGGTGGGCAGGGTCTGGGCAGGACCAGGGCTCATTGGAGTGCATGCCCCGCTCAGCCAGGACAGAGGGGGCAGGTACGTGGGCGTCGAGGGGCCTCCCCTCCCTGCTTTTGCCTGCTGCCCCCTGATCTCAGGATCTGAGCCTGGTGTCCCCCACCCGGGCTGGGACACCCCGCATCTTTTGGGGGGTCTCGGCCCACGGGAGGTGACCGGGGCGGTGGCCGGGTGGGTCTCAGAGCCCCGGGCCGCGCTAACGCCGCGTTCTGGCCTCAGTGGAGGAGCTCAAGGTCGACCTGGAGCGCGGGCGGCTGGAGGCAGCGGGGCCGCTGCTGGCGCTGGAGCTGGAGCTGCAGGAGGCCGCGGCGGCGGGCCGCGCGAGCGAGGAGGAGCTGGTGCGGCGCCAGAGCAAGGTGGAGGCGCTGTACGCGCTCCTGCGCGACCAGGTGCTCGGGCCGCTGCGCCGGCCGCTGGAGGCGGCGCCCGAGCGGCTGCGCCAGGCGCTGGCCGTGCTAGCCGAGCAGGAGCGCCAGGACCGCGAGGCGGCGGCGGCGGGGCCCCCGGGGTGCCCGGGGCTGGCGGCCACGCGGCCCCGGGGCTGGCTGCAGCTGTGGCGGGACGGCGTGGCGCAGGCGGCCGCGGAGCGCTTGGGCGGCCGGCCGGCCGCAGACGCCGAGGGCCGCACGGAGGCCGAGCGCGCTTTCCTGCACATGGGCCGCACCATGAAGGAGGACCTGGAGGCCGTGGTGGAGCGCCTCAAGCCGCTCTTCCCCGCCGACTTCCACGTGGTGGCCGCCTACGCCGAGAGCTACCATGCGCACTTCGCGGCCCAGCTGGCGGCCCTGACGCAGTTCGAGCTGTGCCCGCGCGACACCTACATGCTGCTGGTCTGGGTGCAAAACCTCTACCCCAAGTGAGCACGGGCGCGGGGTGCCGGGAGCGGCCCCCAGGAGGGCAGGGCCTGGGTGTCAGCAAGTGCAGGGAGTCCGCTGGGAGAATGGCCCAGGCAGGCCTGGAATCAAGGGGGCAGGGCGTCCACTGGGCCTGCTTTGCCCTGGGAATCCTTAGTCTCTCCGGCCTCAGTCGCATCCCACAGCTGGGGAAACTGAGGCACAGAGAACGGGGGCAAGGGCCTCATCTTTGATTCCTGAGTTTCCAGTCTGGGTTAGGGTGTGAAGCCTCCCATGATCCAGAGTCAGGAAGGGCTGTGGCCTTGAGCAGGCCCCCTGACCCCGCCTGGATCAGCCCAGGAAGCCAGCTTGGAGGAGGAGGTGCAGGATTCTACCTGTCGCAGGAGGCAGTGTCCCTGCTCTGGGGCCGCTGACAGTCTAACAGAAGTAAGGGAGTCAGGCAAGGGGGGAGCGAGTACAGGTGGGGTGGTGTTCCCGACAGAGGGAGCCGCCCTGCAGTGCCCAAGGCTGGGCCGGGAGGCCTTCTGGGGGTCGTGTGGAGCGCTCAGTGTTCAGTGCCCAGCAGCCCGAGGGAGCAATCCTAGGCAGGACAGGGGCACTGGGCCTGTTGGGGACACAACCCCGTTGTGCAGGGTCTTGCCCAGTGAGCCCATGGCAGAGCTGAGTTCTGGCCACCAAGGCCTGGAGCTCTCAGTTTGGGAGGCACCTGGTGCTGCCGTGGAGAATCCCCGGTACCAACTGGATTCAGATCCGGGCATCCCCTGATACACCCAGATCTCATGCATCCCTGAGCATGTTGCTGCCAGTATCTTGGCTTTCTCTGCCCAGAGAAGCTGGCTAAGAAAATCCGGAGACAGAGGCAAGAACATAGCAGGCTCCTGTCTCCAGAACTGTGTCCCTGCTTCCATGAGGAACCTAGGGGATTATATAGCTGGGGGCTCACAGTCGGGTTGGAAATGAACAGAGGCGTTAGGATCTTGGGCGCTTCTCCTCGCACTGTTTCAAAAGCAGTCATCAGGCTGACGTTGGGAGCCTGGTAATTTGGGTCTGGCAGTCTGGTGGCCTGGTTGTTGGGTCCGTTGTCTTTTGTGGACTGTACTGAGGCTTTCTTTCTGTAATGCAAAAGGAGAGAAAAACTCTAAGGGGTGGTTTGCAGAGAGGGTGCTGTGAAGTTGAGCCCCAGATACAGAATGTTTTGAGGGGGCTGTAAGTGCAGCATGTAATTCTCAAATCAGGTTTCATCTTTTGATAAAGAAACTTAGTTACAGACTGCAGATCAGGAACAGGTAAAGAACTCAAGGGAAAAAAAAACAGCTACACCTTTTTTCTTTTTTCCCTTATTTTACTTCAACAAGCATGTCAGTCATTCGTACAAGCTGGGTGGGGAGAGGCTTAAACTGCAGTGTGGATCTGCTCAGGGGTTCTGGTAGGGGCTGGCCCCGGCCTGTAGCACAAAGCCTGCAGGAAGCCTGGAGGTGTAGACCATGTGAGCGATGTCTGAGGCTCTCAGGGACGTCAGGGGTCTCAGTTGGTGCTGGTGGGTCAGCCTCCAGCAGGGGCCCGAGGAAGGACCAGCGGGAGTGGTGGGTGAGGAGTCAGGGGGGGCAGGGAGGCTGGCACAGGGCAGGGGATGCCGGCGAGTCCCGCCAGCCGAGCCGGTTCCTTTTTGTTGCTCCTGACTCACCGGGAAGTGCCAGGCCTGTCCCCTCTGCCCCTCCACCTTCCTGTCTGTGACCTCGGGGGCTTTAACCTGGGGGCGCCCCTGCGTCAGTGCAGTGGGAGGCTGAGCCCTGAGACGGGGAGACCAGGGTGGCTCCGTGGAGGCCCATGTGGCCAGAAGTCTGGGGAGCAGAGGGACACAGCGCATCCAGGCTGGGGGGGGGGGGGGTGGCAGGCGGCAGAAAGGGCTATTCTTGAGCCTCCGGGCAGACGAAGGCCCTGAGGAAGTGCCAGGGCTGGACATTCCCCAAGGGGCTCTGGGACCCAACAGAAGTGCCACAAGGATGGGTGGATATGCCTCTGTCCAGGGTGAGGTCAGGGAGGGGCAGATAGCCCTTCCTGCTGGGACTGGCCCTCCTCTGGGGGCAGCAGCCAGTCTGGGGGAAGGTGGGGCAGGGCTGGTCGGATCCAGGGTGGGAGTGCAGTGGGGGATGGTGGGAAGGAGACAGAGGGTGAGAATGGAGGGGGAGCCCTTGGAGCAGGGAGATCAGACCGGAAATGTGGTTCTGCCCGCCGCCGCCGGGGGAGGAGAGGGACTGTGGAGGCAAGACAGGGAGCCAGGGAGAAGAGTCCTGCGGTGTGCCAGGCGGGAGATGGGGGCTGGGCCGTGGGGTGCCTCTGGCGGGGTGGCTTGAGGCTGATGGGTTTTGGGAGCATAACTTGGAGTAAGAGTGGACATGGGTGAGAGAGTGAGCAGAGGCAGGGTGATCCCTGGATCACCTGGATTGCCTGGATCGAACTGAGATGGAGAGACAGGGGTGGGAGGCGCTGGAGGGAAGGTGACCAAGCTGTGTGCAGGGCTCTGGCCGGGGCGGGGGGACGGCGCTGGTTTTCCTCACGCCAGCCCCTCTGCCTGCAGCGACATCCTCAACAGCCCCAAGCTGGCTCCCGAGCTGCAGGGAGTCAGACTCGGGACCCTCCTGCCCCCGACGCAGATCCGGCTGCTGGAGGCCGCGTTCCTCTCCAACGAGGTGGTGAGTCCAGGGCCAGTGCCGGGCGGGGCCGAGGTGGGGGCAGGAAGGAAGCAGGTGGGAGCAGGGAGTCTTGGGCAGACAGGATGCAGGCAGGGAGCCTGGCAGGGACGCCCACGTGGGCTTCGCACTACCCTGAGCGGGCCCACCACCCCCCAAGGCCAGCGTGAGGGAGCTGACGGCCCGAGCTCTGGAGCTGGAGTCGAACCGCTGGACCCAGGATGTGGCCCCGCAGAGGCTGGACGCCCGCTGCCACAGTGAGCTGGCCATCGACATCATCCAGGTAGCGCCCGCTGACCCACCCACACCAGCCTCGTCCCTGTGGTCAGATACACCCACCGCTGAGCCCAGACCCCCTTGCTCCATGTCTTACCCACCCCTGCCCCTGACCTAGCCCTAGACCAGGGGGGCTTCTGCTCATTTTCACCCCCCACCCCTGCAGATCATCTCCCAGGGCCATGCCAAGGCCGAGAGCATCACCCTGGACCTGGGCACACAGATAAAGCCCTTGCTGTTGGTTGAGCTGGCCACGTTCCTCAGGAGGTGAGTGATGGGCATGCATGCCCGGAGTGGGGCTGGCGGCTGGGGGGGTCCCTGCCGCCCCCTCTCTCAGAGCCCCAGCCCCTCTCTTGGACCCCAGTGGGGGGATCTTAGCTAGACCAGCGCCCCCTCCCGGCCCCTAGGATGTCTGTTGTTATGAGCAGGAGTCCTTGTCCCCCTGCACCATCCACTTGGGCGCTGAGAGCCTCAGGTCATCTGACCACCCTTCCCCGCCCCCACCCCCCACTGCTCAGCAAAGCCCCCGGAAGAGCAGCCTCCAACTGCAAAGATGCCCCCGGAGGGACTGAGGCCCTGGCCTCCCCTTCAGGTGATGCCCCTGGTCTGCGCCCCAGAGTTCTCTTGGCTGCCCGCCTCCCCACCTCTGCCTGCAGCTCTGGAGGGGCTTGGGGGAAGGTGTGGGCACTGCAGAGCCAGGCAGGTGTTCTCTCCAGGACCTCTGCAGGGGCCCTGGCCCTGGTGGGCTGAGCGTGTGAAGCCAGTTACGGGATGCCTCCTGCATCCGCCCTGTGCCGTGCGGAGCCCATGTGTGACGCCGGCTGGTCGGTCGGGCAGGCTGCCGGAGGCTGCTATTGTCCCAGTGTTTATGCTGCAGCTACGGGTGCCCTTTCTCTTTCACCAGCTATCAGCGCGCCTTTGATGAATTTCTGGAGAGATGCAGACAGCTGCGAAATTACAGGGCCAATGTCATCGCTAACATCAACAACTGCCTGTCTTTCCGGTAAGGGCGCTGGGCAGCGGGGGGAATCACTGCAGCTGCCTGCCTGTGTTGTTGTGGGGGGCTGGGAAGCCAGTGGGGGGTGGGGGGGAAAGGGGGTGCAGAGGGGCGGGGGGAGGTGCCTGGGATGGAGGAGGGAGGAGGAGCAGCTTAAGCAGAGATGTTGAATTAAAATGAGCAGGGTAGAAAGGAAATGCCCAGGGCTTACAGCGGCAACAGCAAACATGTATCTAGTGCTGGTGGGTCAGGCGCTCACGCAAAAGATTTCATTTATCCTGTTAGCAACCCTGTTAAGTAGATACAGTGACTGTGTCCGTTGGGCCCGTGGGCACCCTGAGCTATGGAGAGGCTGAGCCATTTGTCCCTGGTTAGAACCGGGTGTGGTGTTAGGTGTGTGTTAGGTGGGAAGGCTGGGTCCTGCCTAGGGAGCCTGGATGGAGTGCCTTGGTCTTGCTCCCACCGGGACTGGGGAGCCAGGGAAGGTTCTAGAGCGATGGTTTAGGGAGCTTCGCCTGGGGCTCTCTGGCTCTCTGGCTTCAGGGCTGCAGGCTGGGCGGGGCTGGCGTGACCTCCCTAACTCCTGTGCTTTCCAGGACGTCCGTGGAGCAGAAGTGGCAGACGCCACCAGACCTCCGGAGCTCCCTGCTGAGCCCCCTGAACGAGCTCAAGAGCCGCGGCTTTGATACCCTGCTGCAGAGCCTGTTTGGGGGCCTGAAGGTAGTGGAGCCTCCTGCTACACTAGTGCTGGAGGGGCTGGGGAAGGGCCTGGGGGGTGGCGGCAGAAACGAAGAGCTGGCACGAGGAAGGCGTGGCACGGGGCAGCTGCAGGGAGGCTGGTGGCCCCCGTGATGGGGCCATGGCCCGCCCTTGATGTCACCCTCGCTTCAGCATGGGGCTTGGCCTCAGAGGGCCGCTTAGGGCACTGGGGTACGGAAGAGAAGCTTCAGCGCCCATCCCCGGTTTGGACTCCACCTAGTCCTCAAGTTTGCCTGTATGTTTCCCCTGACGCCCCCAGACCCTCCTGCCCACACCCTGCTTCCCAGCCGGGACGCTCAGAGCCTCTGGCGTCTCCCGCCACATCTGCGGGGGCCAGGGCATCCCCAGAAGCCCTTAGTGCCTGTACCGCAGGAGGAGACGGGGGTCCTAGGGGAGGAAGGGGGGCACTCCCTGCCTGCCCCCCACCGTGGGAGCCTGCCTTGTCCCCAGTGCCCCGCGGCTGCGGGTGGCCAGGCGGTGACCCTGGATGACTCGGCAGGGTCATCATCATCATACGCCCAGCCAAGCACACGGCTTTGTTTATGCAGGAATTTATTTATTTAAGGAGGGAGGCGGTGGAGAAGGCCTTGGAGAAGGGGACGCAGACCTGGCCTCCACTTCCTGCTGGAGCGCCAGAGGAGTCCTTAACATAACCCGACCGCTGTCCCGACCCCTGTCCCGGCCCCATGTGTGTCTGTGCGTGCGTGTCTACTGGGCTGGCCCTTCCTCTGCCGGGCGTGGCCACACAGCCTGCCTCTCTGCTTTCCCAGCCTCTCTTCAAGAGGTTCACGCAGACCCGCTGGGCCACCCCCCAGCAGACCCTGGAGGAAATCATCTCCGTCGTGGCCGAGAGGATGCCCGAGTTCTCGGAGCTGCAGGACTGCTTCCGGGAGGTGAGGGGGTGCTGGGCTGCCGGTGGGGGACGCGCGGGCAGATGTGTGTGTGCGCACACCCCAATGCGCCCTTCTGTTCTGGCATCCTCCCCTCCCTGGACCCTGGCCTCCAGGGAGGTGCTGGGTTCCCATGGCCCTGCCCGCTCGCCCACCCAGGAGCTGCTGGAGGCCGTCCACCTGCACCTGGTGAAGGAGTACATCGCCCGCCTCTGCAAGCGGCGCCTGGTCCTCAAGACGGCAGAGCAGCAGCAGCAGCTGGCGGGGCATGTCCAGGCCAACGCCCAGCTCATCCAGCAGTTCTGCACCCAGAACGTAAGCAACCCCCCCCCACCTCCCACGGCGGTGGGCTGCCCTCCTGCTCCAAGCTCTTCACGGGCTTGGACAGCCCCTCTGGGCCTCTCCAAACCTGATCAGGCCCGACCTGAGACTCTCTGGGTTCCTGGGCGCGCTTCCGGGCAGGGCCAGCCTCTCTCAACGAAGCCTGTGCCTGCAGGGCTCCCCGGCCACCTGGCTGCACCACGCGCTCCCCACACTCGCCGAGATCATTCGCCTGCAAGACCCCAGTGCCATCAAGATTGAGGTGGCCACCTATGCCACCTGGTACCCCGACTTCAGGTGAGAACCGGGGCCTCCGAGCACCCAGGGAAGGCAGCAGGGCCATGGGCCCCGCTGCAGTCGGAGCCTGGGGGGGGCAGGGTGAGTCCCTGCAGGGTGGGCAGAGCGCAGATTACTGGCCACTGTGCCCAGATCCTTACAGCGGCTGTTCACTCAGTCCTTGCTGCCACCTGGTGGGGCTGACACTCTTCATCCCTGTTGTCCAGATGAGACCTGGGGAGTGTGAGGAATGTGGCCAGGCTAACGCGGCTGGTCAGTGGTAGAGTCGAGACAAAGCCAGGCAGTCCGGATCCACACTGCATGCTCTGAGCCTTTCCTTCAGAGGGGGATCTGAAACCAGAGACACCAGGGACCTGCTGGAGGCCATGGCACGTCCGTAGTGAAGCTGGGGCTCACTGGTCAGGCTAGGGGTCCTCAGAGGCTTGACCTGTGCCCTGGTTCCTGTGGCCTCTGTTCTAGAGTGGAAGCTCAGCCCCTGACTGCCAGGGTGATCTGGTGAGCCAGGGCAGTTTTCTCAGTGGGTTGAGTCCTCTGGTGTGGTCGGCCTGTCCCAGCATAGCCTGGTCCAGCCGCTGGCTGGTCTACGCCACGTATTCAGCCACCCACCCACTTACACACTCACCCTTCCATCTGCCCACTCATACAGGCACCTACTTAACCTTCTGGATGCGCACCTAGCTATCCATCCATCTGATCACCCACTTATCTACCCATCTGTCCGTCCTTCGATCTATCCATCCATCTACCCGTCTAGTCATCCACCTGCCCACCTATCCATCTATCCATTCATGGATCCTTGTATCCACCCATCCCACCAACAGTTATCAGATGGTCTCCTACTAGGTACCGGGCTCTGTTTTAGGCCCCAGGATGCAAGGAGGTACAAGACAGACCAGGCCTCCTGACAGACAGACAGTCAGATGAGGGTTAGCAGTGATGAGGTCATCCGGCAAAGGAGTACTATCTGCAAGTTTTAAAGATTGTTTAACCAAGGTTGTGAATGGCGGGAGGTGCTGACTTTAGAGCTGGAAAATCCTCTCTGGGGAGGTGACTTTTTTTTTAATTTTATTTTTTACTTTTTTCTCTGCTGGGTCTTTGTGGCTGCGTGGGCTTTCCTCTAGTTGCACCAAGTGGAGGCTGCTCTCGAGTTGCAGAGTGCGGGCTTCTCATGGTAGTAACTTCTCTTATTGCAGAGCGCGGCCTTCAGGGCTTGAGGGCTTCAGTAATTGTGGCTCCCGGGCCCTTGAGCACAGGCTCAATAGCTGTGGCCCACGGGCTTAGTTGCTTGGTGGTATTTGGGATCTTCCCAGATCAGTGGTCACACCTGTGTCTCCTGCACTGGCAGGCGGCTTCTTGATGGGGAGGTGACATGTTAGCTAAGTGCTAAAAGGGTGAGAAGGAGCTGGTTACCTCAAGGGCATGGGGACGAGCGTTCCAGGAAGAACAGCCAGTGCGAAGGCCAGACCTTGGCACCCTTTGGAGTCACACTGCGGCCGGTGCCGCCCGAGCACAGTGGTTTAAGCAGAGCGGGGCACCCTCGTGGGCAGGGGTGTTGGCTGCTGGGCCCTGTGGCTCCGGCCAGGAGTCTGGGGAGCTGGGAAGGGGTGTGAGCAGGGGTGTTGGCGCGCGGGCCGGAATGACGGGACCCTCTCTTTGCCAGCAAGGGCCACCTGAGTGCCATCCTGGCCATCAAGGGGAACCTGTCCAGCAGTGACGCCAAGAGCATCCGGAGCATTCTGGACATCAACACGGGGGCGCACGAGCCCTCCAAGGCCCTATTTTCACTTATAAAGGTTGGTTAGCTTTTCCTGCAGCCTGCCCTCCTCAGGAGCGCCTGGCGAGCATGGGACACCACTCCATTTGGGGGCCGTCAGACCAGCACCAGCGTCACAGCCCCACGCGGCCCCTCCCGGGGGTCCTGCCTTCTGCTGCTGCTGCTGCTGCTGCCGCCCAGGCCTGGCCGCGGTGTGGGCCCCTGGGCCGCTGGAACTGGACAAGCCGTGGCGTGTTGACCCCTCCTGTCGGGACAGGAGCCGTGGGGGGAACTCTGTGGATCACAGTGGAGCTTGCACGGCCTGAAGGAGGGGTCAGGAGGGTGTGTGGCTCAGGGACCCAGCTCTGGGATCACCGCCTGTCTGCGGGCTCCTGCCACGCCTGCCCGAGGACCGCCCTCCTCAGGCTGGGTCTCTGGCCTCCCCAGCTCCTGACAGGGGCCCGAGCCTCACCCCTCCTGCCTCCTCTGGTTCAGGGATACGTCGAGCCAGGCTCAGCCTGTGGGTGAAACAGAAGGAAGAACTGGAGGAGGAAAAAGGGAAAGATGAACTCTTGTCTGGGAAGGGGTGGGGGGACAGGAAAAGGGCCTGTGAGATGACAAGGCATGCGGGGGCAAAGCCAGCGTCCGAGCCCCTGACCCCCTCTCTGATTCCCCTCGGGTGTCCCCTGAGGATGGGCCCGGGAGGGCCAGGACCTGCTGGGTTTTCCCAAGCTCTGCCCCCCCCCAACAAGGGGCAGGCCCGGGGACGCCTCTGTGGGTCCTCCCCTGGAAGTCAGGCTGAGGTCGGGGCAGGGCCATCTTGACCTCTGACCCCTTGGCCTCTGGGTGAGTTCCCTGTTGCCGCTCTAACAAACTTCCACAGCCTGGGAGCCTAAAATGCAAACTTGCCTTTCAGTTCTGGAGGTCAGCAGTCTGACGTAGGTCTGGTGGGCTGAGCTGGGCGGGTTCCTCTGGATCTCTGGCGGGGAAGTTCCTTGCCTTTTCCAGTTTTTAGAGGCCAGCCTCCCATATTTCTTGGCTCGTGGCCCGCTTCCATTTCCAAAACCAGCAACAGCCAGTCAAATCCTTTTCGTGTCTCAGCACTCCCCTCCTACCTCCCTCTTCCGGTTTAAGGTCCCTGGTGGTGACCTTTAACCCACCAGACAATGACCTTTGACCTACCCAGGCAGTCCAGGATCCTCTTCTGATGCTCAGGTCAGCTGATTATTAATTCCGCTTGACAACCTTAATTCCTCTGCTGTGGAAACGAACGTGGTCACAGGCCCAGGGCTTAGGATGTGGGCATCTTTATGGGATGGACATTATTTTGCCCGCCACAGCCTTCACCCATCCCCCGCCCTGCGGGGTGCCTCATCCTACCCAGGAAAGCACAGGTTCAGTCACCCTCCTCTGCCTGGGGCAGCTGAGACTCAGGTGTGACCCCGCCCCGCCTGTGCCTGTGGGAACGCCCCTCTGTGACCCGGTTTGCAGCTGGCTCTGTTGGACTTGTAGCCCTCTTTCCCAGGTACTGTGGCCAGAAATTGGCCCATGTAAATGGTGCACGAAGGCCTTTGTACATTTGTAGAAGTTTGCATGTTTGGTGTTATTATTATTTTTTGATAGTATGCTTTTGTATTTTTTTTAAGAACAAACTCTTGGTTTTTATAGCTTAATATAAAGCTGATTTCAAAAGTGGCTGTGGAGTGATTTCTCTTGGGAGAGGCTTTCTCAGCCTCTTGGGGTCTGGCAGAGTCTGTCCCCGGCGCCTCCTGCCCACCTCTCACCTGTGAGCGTGACCTTTGGGAGGGTCTGCTGTGGGCAGTTTCCTCACCTGGGTGGTGATCATGAACCTGTCTGACCTCCCGCACAGTCCTTTACAGAGGAGGGGGACAGCAGGGCCTCCAGACGACATTTCGGCTCCGTCCATCGGGCCCAGTGGGAACTGGCTCTCGTATTCCTGGAACTGACCTTGAAGGGCCCAGCTGTGATCACAGCTGGCCCCAGCACTCCTCCACACCACCATCCTGGCCTTGGATTTGGAGAAGGGCAGAGTCCCTGGGAGGCAAAGGGGAACCTTGGTGAACTCATTCCACAGAGCTGGAGGCGGGTGGGGGGGCAGGGGAGGGATGACTAAGCCGAGGGTGGGCGGAGTCTGGGGTCCAGCTGGAAAGGCCTGGACCTCAGTGGCTGGAGCCGGAGGGAAGGCCCTTTCGAATGAGATGTGGGTGGGATGGACCCACTAATCGTGAGGAGAACCCAGGGGAGGGGGAGGGACAGAATGCCCCAGGCTGGGCTCTGAGTGTGGTCCCGAGTGGGGCCCTGGGCAGGTTGGAGCCTCGGGGTAGGGGGTTAGCCGGTGGGTTTCCACCGAGTTCCCACCGAGTTCCCCCTGCAGAGCACGGGAGGAGGGGGCAGCAGGGAAGGGGGAGCTCAAGGAAGCTGAGGACCAGATGGAAAGTTTCTGATCCAGGCAGATATTCAGGGACCAAAGAATGGATTGGGGCCCAAAAATGCAGAGGGTGCTGAGACGCACTACTTCCTCCCCCCGCCCCAGCCTCCCTGCAGCAGGGTGGGCCAGGGTCCAAGGAGAACAGAGGTGGGCAGAGGCAGGGCCCTGGGGTCGGGGAGCAGGCCAGGTGGACTCCATGCTGGCGCTGTGGGGGGCGCCTTGGCGGTCCATGCAGGAGGGAGACGCTAAGGTCCCGCGGGGTTACCAGCCGGGCCCCTCCACCAAGGGCTCTGTATCAGCTTCCCGGTCACAGAAGGAAAATTCCTTTATAGGGAAGGATTCGCCCCAGAGGCGAGGAGTGGGTTGCTGGGCAGAGGGGACAGAGGGCAGGTCCTGGGTGTGGGCCCCCGGGCCCCGGCCCCCATCCAGGCTCCCGTGACCTGGGAGGGAGGTCACGGCGGCGGTGGGACAAGCATGGACCCTGCAACCCCGCCCTGTCCCTGCCAGGGGGCGGTGAGGAGGGCGGGCCCGGCTCCCCGTGAAGGGCTCACATCCCTGGGAGGCCCGGAAGGAACAGGGAGCATGTTAATAAACAGTCCAAGTTCAAGTGCAGGGCAGATGGCGTGGGGTGATGCAGCAGTTCTGGGGGTGGGGCAGTCCCACTGCGGCCATGGGCAGCGCTCACTGGGGAGCGGGGACCATGGCGGGGAGGGGCAGTGCCGGAAGGGAAACAGCCTAGGGCCTGGGAAGGGCTCAGGTTGTAGGGAAAGAAAGAGCTCAAGGCGGGGTTGGCCGAGAGTGGGGAGTCAAGCAGGCCCCCAACGTGGCAGGGTGGTGCCAGGGGGGGCTTGGTTGGGGCTGGGCGTCGGGGTTCACTCACTCCAGCTATAAGGGGGGAGCACTAGGGACTTTGAAGAGGCAGTTTGCTGGGATCTGTGACTCGGAAAGAATGCCCTGGCTGCTGTAGGGAGAGCAGGGGGCCACAGGGAGGCAGGAAGCCCTCGAGGAGTGCCAGGGTGCCCGGGGAGAGGCCTGGTCTGCGAGGGCTGAGACGGGAGGAGAGGCTGGCTCAGGGCAGGGAGGCAGGGGAAGAGTCATCCCCATCCCGACGGGGACCGCGGGGCCTCCTCGCAGCCAGGGGAGTCCTGGTGGGGAAGCCTGGGGTTTCTAGTTTGAAAGACACACAGGAAGGGAGGGTGGCTCATCAGGCTGCCCAAAGCTCATGGAACTTCCCTGGTGGTCCAGTGGTTAAGACTCAGAGCTTCCATTGCGGGGTCACGGGTTTGGTCCCTGGTTGGGGAACTAGGATCCTGCACGCCACATGGCATGGTCAAAAAATTAAAAATAAAAAAAGAATAGACTGCCCAAACCCCAAGTGTGTGGGTGACAACAGTGTCTGGTGAGGCCGACGGTCACCAGGAGCCGAGTGTGATTTCATAGCCCCCACAGAGGCCACTCAGCAAGATCAGTAAAACCCACTAAGATTCCTGAGAACCATTCTGCTTCTAGGAATGAATCTCATCAACTCTCTACCATCCATGAGAAAGGACGCAGGAACCAGGACAGTCACTTCCATTGTAGTAGCAGAGCACTGGGAACTCCCTGGGTGTCCATCAGTAGACACGAGGGAGATTATTGCAGCGGTCCAGACAATGAAGTACTGTGTGGCCGTGAAAGAGAATGAGGATGTTGTCTTGGTTCTGATTTGAAAATTGTCCCAGCATAAAATGTTGAGAAAAATAACCAAAGAAACACAATGTAGGAGAGTTGATGGTGTGCAGCCATGGCATAAACAGAAGTAGGAAAACATAGACAGTTGTGTCTGCCTGAAGCTCCAGTACTTTGGCCACCTGATGCAAAGAGCCACCTCACTGGAAAAGCCCCTGATGCTGGGAAAGATTGAGGGCAGGAGGAGAAGTGGGGGACAGAGGATGAGATGGTTGGATGGCATCACTGGCTCAAAGGACATGAGTTTGACCACACTCTGGGAGACAGTGAAGGACAGGGAAGCCTGGCCTGCTGCAGGCAGATACAACTTAGCGACTGAACAACAACGTATGTGCATTAAGGCAGCCTGGAAGAGCATTCAAGGGACCAAGCAAGTTGCTGGTGAGTGTGTGTGCACACAAGTGTGTGTGCACGTGGGTTGGGGAGAGAGGAGGGTGGGGAAGGGAAGGGGAGGGAGGCAGAGGTTGGGGAGGGGATATTTCACTGTGTGTCCAGCTTTAATTTTTCCAGTTATTGAGCCATGTGAATGTGTTACACATTCACCCTCCTGCTGGAGGGTCCAGGAGATGAGACTTGTCAGTCTCGAGTGTGAGGTGGTCCAGCGATGCTGAGACCCTGGAAGTGATTTCGTCAGCGGCCTGAGATTCTCTCCAGCCAAGTTCAGAGCTCAGGGGCCAGCCTGCAGTCACAGAGTGGGCTTCAAAGGCGATCATGCTCCCCTGGTGGCTCGGTGGTGAAGAATCTGCCTGCAATGCAAGAGACCTGGGCTTGGTTCCGGGTGGGGAAGTTCTCCTGGAGAAGGGAATGGCAGCCCACCCCAGCATTCTAGCCTGAAGAGTTCCCTGGACAGAGGAGCATGGTGGCTACAGGCCATGGAGTCGTAAAGAGTCGGACACAACTGAGCGACTTTCTTTCGTGGTTCGGATCTTGCGATCACACAGGGTGAGCAGAGCTGAGATGTGAGGGTACCCCCACGAGAGGTTAGAACAGTAAACTGGGGTCTCAGAGGGCGGGAGGGCTGGGGGGTGTGAGAGGGGAGGGGCTGGGTCAAAGGATGGGGCCCCAGGGGGCTGGGGTGCAGGCACAGGGGTGGGGCTGGGGGGGTGAGGGGGAGGGGCTGGGCTGCAGGCACAGGGGTGGGGCGCCCTCAAGCATCCATTCTCCTCGCCAGCTCTGGACTCTACCGTCTCCTCTGCTCGAGGTCTGCCTCTGAGCATCCTTCCGTGACATTGGCACAGGCTGTAGCTGACCACCTTTATGCGCTCGGTATCATTCAGGGTGCAGTCAAGAGGTGGAGACCACACGGTAATTGGGAGGGGGCCGCTCGGGGACGGCAGCAAGGGATCAGAGTGCAGGGGGAGCTACTGAGGATGGAGAAGACGCGGCACAGGCGGAGCGAGGGCGCTGAGAGTTGAGCAGTGCCCCAAGGAAGGAGCGAGTCTGGAAGAGCCCCCTCATCCCGCCCCAACCCCCGCACAGGCACTGCGCCTGGATTCAGGCCTCAGTGGGGAGGCTGCAGCCCCAGCGAAGTTCAGTGAGGCGCTCCACCTGCAGAACTTGCTGCAAAGGCAGGCCCTGGGATGCGAGGGGAGCCAACGCACTGGTAGGTGCTCCGCTCAGAACCAGCTGCAAAGCCTCCTGGGAGGTGGCGGGGGCAGGGGTCCGGGGCAAGATGTGCCAGGTGGCAGCCAACAGGCGGGTGTGACCCAGACAACCCCCTTCCTGCTTCATGGTCCCTCCGGCACCCACTACTGATGAAGCTTAGCCCTCTGCGAGGGAGAAAATTCCAGAATCCCCACGTGGGGCAATGACAGAGGAGTTTGGAGCTGGGGGACATAGACCGATGACAGGCGATCGGCTTCCAGATGCACCTCCTGCGCGTGAACGTTTTCACTCAGCGCCATCCACCCAGCCTTCCCGCAAGTGGCGGTACTCAATCTTCCCCAGAATGAGGACATGCTGTCCTGAGTCCCCTCATCTCTTCGCCGGCTGTGCTAACGGCTTCCCACACTCAGTCACGGCCCCCTGGATGCTCTGGAACCTGCAGTCTGAACTGTAGCGTTAACCTCCCACAGACTGCATGTACAATCACAAGGTCAAGGAGAGACAAGAGGGAAACAGTTTGCAAAGCAAACACATTAAACTAGCAAAGATTTGGAGAAGGAAGTGGCAACCCACTCCAGTGTTCTTGCCTGGAGAATCCCAGGGACAGAGGAGCCTGGTGGGCTGCCATCTATAGGGTCGCACAGAATCGGACACGACTGAAGTGACTTAGCAGCAGCAGCAAAGACTCTCAGGCGAAGCTCCCACAGCCGTAGTTTCTGTAACAGCTGGGAAGCCATGTCTGCAGACTCCTCCCGTTACTCATTCTTCTTTCCTTACTCAGCCTGGAGTTCCCCCACCCGCAGCCAGAGCCTCAGCTGGCGGGCTGGCTGGAGAACATGTACGTGATGAAATGACCTGAAGGAAGGTCCCCGAGGGGTCTGAGTCCCGGCTCCACTGTCACTGCTATGGTTGATGTGGTTTTCCATTAGCCCTCCCTGCCGGTCATGGAAATTGTCCGAAGAGCTGCAGAGAATGCCCTGCTCTGCAGACCAGCCCTCCCGTCCTCACTGCAAAGTGGCTGCACCATGTCCCCCCAGGAACAGAATCAGTCACACCAGCCATAGAGCAATCCTTTGTCGGCCTTTTGCATAATAAACCCCAAAGGGCCAGGTGGTAGTACTGTCTTTCAATTTGATAAAGCTGCTGAGCACCCTGTGACTGCAGTATTCCCCATGGAGGACTGAGACCCTCAAGTCAGCAGAGCTCAAGGTTGGGTGTAAGAGAGGGTCCACCGCAGCTACACTCCCTGGTCCTGAACGTGTGCATTTTGAGTATTTATCTATTTATCTGGCTGCACCAGTTCTTAGTGGTGGCATGCAGGATCTAGTGCCTCGACCAGGGACCGAACCCTGCCTCCTGCATGGGGAGCTCAGAGTCTTAGCCACTGGACCACCAGGGGGGTCCCTGGACCCATAAATTTTGCCAGGGCAGAAACAGACCCATGTAATTATCTCTGACCCAAACCCATATGGAAGCCTGTGAAGCAGAGAGAGCCTCATCCTTCCTGGATGTTGTCTCCCATCTGGCACCACAACCGACTCTTCCCTAGGTCACTCAGCCCCTCCATCAGGCCAGTCACTTCCAGGTGACCAGGTGTGCGGTGAGACCAGTGAAGTCCATGGCCAGGAGCCCAGGCCGCTGCACCCCCTTGGCTGTGACACGAATTCCTTGTCTGAGAAGCCGTGCAGCATGGAGAACCACGATGGCAGATAAGGCACTTTATGAGTCTGTGAATCGCGGAGCTGATGGAAGCTATGGTCAAGGAAGCCAAGCCACATCTCTGTCCAGAATGCATCTATTCCAGGAGGGTGAATCATGGCCCCTGTGTGATGGGAGAGGGCCAGTGTAAGCCTCCTGCTGCCAGGCAGCCGGCTGCTGTCCCTGGGGAATGGTGCCACCAAGAGCCAAGTGCTGACCTCTGCCACTGTCGAGGTAAGGCCCTGGGCAGTTGCCAGAGCTGCCTGGGACGAGGAAGTCTGTGTTGTTGACCCCAAGCAGAGCCTGCATCCCTGTCACTGTAGCTGTGCCGTTCATGGGGCCATAGAGAAACCACTGGGGTGGCCAGAGAAAGAGGTGCTTAGGGGTTGAATTGTGTCCCCCTCTCAGCTTCATACTGAAGTCCCGATGCCCAGTAACCGAGAAAGTGACCTCATTTGGAGACACCATCTTTACAGAGGTAATCAGCTAAAATAAGGTCGTTAGGGTGAGTCCTAGTCCAATGTGACTGCTGATCTTATATCAGTAGAAAGGTGAGGGACTTTTCCGATGGTCCAGAGGTTGAGAATATGCCTTCCAATGCAGGGGACGTGGGTTCGATTCCTGGACCGGGAACTAGGATCCCACATGCTGTGGAGCAACTAAGCCCTACACAGTGCAACTAAAGAACCTGCATGCTGCAACTAAGACCCAGCACAGCCAACAATAAATTAATTAGTGTATATGTTTTAAGAGAGATTTGGAAACACACACACAGACAGGAGAACACCATGTGAAGATGAAAGCAGAGATGGGGGCGATGCTCCTACAAGCCAGGGAACACCAAAGATCCCCAGAGAGCCTCCAGAAGTGAGGCGAGAAGCGTGAACAGGTTTCTTGTCGGCACTCAGACGGAAGCACCCTGACAACTCAGTCTTGGACTTCTAGCTTCCAGAACTGTGAGACACATATGTCTGTTGTTCACCCAGTTTGTGGTACTTGGTTAAGAAAAGGCAAGCAAACTGTAACAGAGGCTGAAAACAACTACACAGACCTTAGTCCTCTCACCTGATTAACAAATCCCTTCCGAAGTGGATGCCCTTTGAGAAGCTTTCACAGAGTGCACAGATCTCTGTCTGCACCCACTTGGAGAGGTGGTCCATCGACACACTTCTTCCCCAGCTTTCTTGTCACCAGACTCCCAGTTCTGTTTGGTGTCCTCCAGCCAAACTTAGCAACTGTCTAAATCAGCATAAACCTCTCTCTGGCCACCTCTCACTCTCCACATAGCAGACAGCCAGATGTGTTGCTCCGGCTCTGCACCCTGGGCGGACGCTCCTTCGCCAGCGCCCTTCAGGATCACTACTGAGCGGGGCTGCCGTGCAGCTGTCCACTTCCAGGTAGAACCAGCGTATCAACAGACCCCTCAGACAACCAGGCTTGAGTTTTTCTTACTCAACAGCCCAAGAGGCCATAAGCATAGGCTGAGAGAAGGGAGGCGAGGCAACGCAACAGGAATTGGTGTTGGAGTCACTTTCTACTCTTATTATTGGGTTGGCCAAAAAGTTCATTTGTAACATCTTCCAGGAAAACCCAACGAACTTTTTGCCAACCCAATGCTTGTGCCTCCTGGGCCTGCCTGAGCTTGAAGTCTTTCATTCAGACCATGTGATGATGGAAAAGCTACTGGACACATCTAACCTTCTGGCTAAGTGGGTCTAACAACACTTAGCTCATAATGGGAAACTCGTGCTGAGTGGTCACTGGGTGTCCATGGATGGGGATTTAATCTCCACTGAATCCCAAATGCAAACCAGGAGCAGTTTCTTAGAAGGAAAATAGTCAGCTGAAGAAGAGAGCGGAGGATTGCTCCAGAGATCTGGCTGTGCTTTACTTACTGATGTTCTCATGGATATTTTGAGCATCACTGGATCTGCCAGATTATAGGTGGTAATCTATACAAGAGGTAGAGCAGCTTGTGTGTGAAAGAGTGGCCTCAACCTGCAGCGCCTTCCCTTGCCCTGGTCTCTTGAAACTGGCTACCATACAGGGAACTCTGTAGATGGGTCATCTCACAGCACACCAAGATGTGTTGCTTCCAAAGTCTAAAAAGACCTACCAGGAATTTGCCTCTTCTTTTTTCACAGAAGTGAAAAGTGCAAGTCATTTAGTCATGTCTGACTCTTTGCAACCCCATGGATTATACAGTCCATGGAACTCTCTAGGCCAGAATACTGGAGTGGATAGCTTTTCCCTTCTCCAGGGGATCTTCCCAATCCAGGCATTGAACCCAGGTCTCCCGCATTGCAGGTGGATTCTTTACCAGCTGAGCCACAAGGGAAGCCCTTTTTTCACAGTAGGTGGTAAAACATACAGCAATTTGCCTTTCATCTTAGAGGGAATGTTTTAAAATTCTCCAGACCAAATAATTCCCAGAAATTTAAAATCACAGGCCCCTAAATTTTTTTTGGAGAGGAGGGGTTATTACCCATCCTATTATTCACATGTATCTTATTAAGGTATCTGACTGCTAAGTCACTTCAGTCGTGTCTGACTCTGTGCAACCCCGTCCCTGGGATTCTCCAGGCAAGAACACTGGAGTGGGTTGCCATTTCCTTCTCCAATGCATAAAAGTGAAAAGTGAAAGTGAAGTCGCTCAGTCATGTCTGAGTCTTCACAACCCCATGGACTGCACCCTACCAGGCTCCTCCGTCCATGGGATTTTCCAGGCAAGAGTACTGGAGTGGGGTGCCATTGCCTTCTCCGAAGGTATCTGAAGTACTTCCTATTTCGTGTTTATCAGATCTAATCAGCATGATGTCATCAATGTGGTCGACTAGTTGTAATGTTCAGTTGAATAAGATCTATTCACAGAGATGGAAAATAGAATGGTGATTGTGAGGGGCTGGGATGAGGAGGGAATGGGGAGTTATTATTTAATGGGTACTGAGTTTCAGTTTTGCAAGAGGAAAAATATTCTCAAGACAGTTAGTGGCGATGGTTGCATAACAGCATAAATGTACTTAGTGCTACTAGACTGTATACTTAAAATTGGTTAAAATGGGAAGTTTTATGTTAGGCATATATTACCACAATTTAAAAAATAATTTCCTTCTGCAAAAAGTAAGCCAAGCATAGATTAAAATAGAATATTTTTGTGTTTTTGTTCAACTGTATTTTAAAAAGTCAGTGTGTTAAGACCTTGATACTAGTAGAGTGGCCAAAAGATTAGCAGCATGGCATTCCCCTGAATATTTTTAGAAGTGCAGAATGCCTGCCTTAGACTTTCTGGATTAGAATTCATAAAGGAAGAATTCCTAGGTGACTCATATGCAAGTTAAATGTTTTCCCCAGCTTTTAAAAAAGCACCAGTTACAAATAATAAGAAAGATAATAGAGATCTCTGTGGAGTATATTGTGGCAGAGAGCAGGAGAATTTACATAGTTAAGAGGCAACATTGTTAAGGTATACTGTTGGCCCTGCCAGGTAAAAGCAAGCTGTTTCTGATGGTCCTTGATAATTAGTACAGAGAAGAGGACAGATGCCTAGTGCCAGGGCCATTTGATTTGCCCCAGTAAACCTACTACGTCTGGGACAGCAGATGCAAGTGGAGTCACCGCCTGATTACATTTATCACAGTTCAGAGTCATTCTCCAAGATCCATTCAACATCTGCACAGGCTAAGCTGGCTAGTTAGGTGTATGGGAATGTAATATGCGTTCCCATTCCTGCTTCTTTCCGGTCTTCAATGGTGGTATTAATCTCTGCAATTGCCCAGAGACACAATCAGGGGTAGAACTAGGATAAAACAGTGAAGCACCAGGACACAAAATTTAAAGAGGTGCTCATCTCAGGATCATGCAAATACCAAGCCCGAAGATAAAATTTGTGCCCTAGGTGCCTCACTCCTAAAATGATACTCACTCCCAGGGTTACGTGAGAAAAGTCTTAGGAATTAAGACATGCACCCACCATTGGTGTGACTGTAACTTAGCACAAAATTTCTCAAGGACATTTGAATATTTATTTTTAAAAGTGTAATTCCAAGGTTTCAAAATTATCTTATAATTCCTCACCAAATTTGTTCTGTCCTGTGAAATTTTTAAGTTTCAATTTATATTTTTACCAGGTCAGCAATGTAACTATTGTTCAAAAAAGTCAAGTAACAGTTCTAAGCTCGTAATTAAAAAGTCAGTTCTCTGCCCCCTGCTACCCATCACCCCCCGCCCCCGGCCCCCTACACAGGCAGCCCCTTTCACTCTACCGATGAATTCTGGTCCTCCTCCTTGATTTTTAGTTTTAAGTGTTCTCCACCGAGTTGCTATCATATAGGTCTTAAACAATTCTTTTCAAATTTGTTACTAGGCTTTCCATGGTTTTACCAATACTGTGAATCAGACCTTTTCCTATAAAAATTATCTTATAAGGTCCTGGGCATAAAGTGTTAATCTAATGAGTTTTGTACAGACATTTGTTTTCTAATCAATGAACTTATCAGATTGTATTATTTGTTCTAAAGGGATTTTAGTTTCTTTTATTTTCTGAGTGAACAATACTGCCATTTAGGGACATTATACATGTATATGTGCATTGTCTAATCTCTGTACAAAATATACCTTGGAGAAGATTCTGGGAAGATGATAGAATAAAAAGAACAAGAACTTTGTCTCCCCACCTAGACAACAATCACAGGGACAGAGTCTTTCTGACATAATTATTTTGGAAATCTGGAGTGTGTTGAAGGTTTGCAAGTTCTAGGGGAATACTTGGTTGATAAATTTTGGTTGGTGATTAGTTTTGGCCAATTTCAGCTCTTAGCACAGTAGCAGCTACCCATCCTCCTCTCCCAGCCATTCGGCAGCTAGCTACTGACATGTTCTTGGAGCAGCCTGCACATAGCATGTGGGAGCTTAGGTGGCCAAAAAGGACTCTGCCCTCCAAATCTTGGGACCCTGTGCCCTCATCACTGACTGCTGTGTCTGATCACAGAGGTGCAGACAAAGAGGTGGCAGCCGTTCCTGTTGCATACCTCCCTCTCCCCTGTTGCAAGACCCGCCCCCACTAGCTGAAGTGACTTGCAGACTTAAAGAGCCACTGCCCTTCCCACCCTCATTTTTTTGCTTTTTCCCCTTTTCAGAGCCTGAACTGCATAGTTGGGGGAAATTCAGAACTGACAGCATGTTACCCAGGAAAGACTCAGAAAGATATTATATTCACACCTCAGGCTAATGCTCTGCACAGAGACAGCCTGCAACAATAAAAATAAAAACAATAAAAAAAAAAACCCAGAAAACCCTGGGGAAGCAGGAAAATCTGATTTCCAGGGTTACTACATTATGAAATGGAAATGCCCACTGTACAACCAAAAAATCACAAGACAGAGAAAGAAACAGGAACATATGGCCTATTCACAGGAGAAAAGTAAACCAACAGAAACTACCCCTGTAAAAGGCCTGATAGCAGATAAACTAGATCAAGGCTTTAAAACAATTATCTTAAAGAAGCTCAAAGAAAGGAAGATGTGAAGAAAGTAAAAAAAACAATATGGGGACAAAATGAAAATATCAGTAAAGAGAAAACCTAAAAAGAACTCCCTCTTCCCCAAAATTCTGGAGCTGAAAAGTACAATTTGTTGCTGTTCAGTTGCTAATTCATGTCTGACTCTTTGCAACTCCATGGACTACAGCACGCCAGGCTTCCCTGTCCTTCACCATCTCCCAGAGTTTGCTCAAATTCATGTCCAATGAGTCAGTGATGCCATCCAACCATCTCATCCTGTCATTCCCTTCTCCTCCTGCCTTCAATCTTTCCCAGAAGCAGGGTCTTCGCCAGTGAGCTGGCTCTTCACATCAAGTGGTCGAAGTATTGGAGTTTCAGCTTCAGCACCAGTCCTTCCAATGAATATTCAGGGTTGATTTCCTTAGGATTGTCTGGTTTGATCCTGCTGTCCAAGGGACTCTCAAGAGTCTTCTCTAGCACAATTTAAAAACATCAATTCTTTGGCACTCAGCCTCCTTCACGGTCCACTTCTCACATCTGTACATGACTATTGGAAAAACCATAGCTTTAACTGTACAGACCTTTGTCGGCACAGTGATGTCTCTGGTTTTTAATACACTGTCTAGGTTTGCATAGCTCTCTTTCCAAGGAGCAAGTGTCTTTTAATTTCATGGCTACAGTCACTATCTGCAGGGATTTTGGAGCCCAAGAAAAGAAAATCTGTCGCTGCTTCCACTTTTTCCCCTTCTGTTAGCCATGAAGTGATGGGACCAAATGCCATAACCTTTTTTTTTTTTTTTAATGTTTAGTATCAAGCCAGCCTTTTCACTCTCCTGAAAACAGCAAGAGAGAAGTAAATCATCACATCATCACACACAAGGGATTTTCAATAAGATCATCAGCAGATTTCTCATCAGAAGTTTTGGAGGCCAATGGGACTTCCCTGGTGGTCCTGTGACTAAGACTGCATTCCCAATGCAGGGGCTCAGGTTTGATCCATAGTCAGGGAACTAGATCCCACAACTAAAGATCCCACATGCTGCAACTAAGACCTGGCACAGCCAAATATACATGAAAAGTTCTGTGAGCCAGAAGATGTGGGCCAATATATTCAAATGCTAAAATTAAAAAACCTGTCAGCCAAGAATCATATATCCAGCAAAACTGTCCTTCAAAAGTGAGAGAGAAATGAACATGTGCATGTGGGCTAAGTTGCTTTAGCTGTGTCTGACTCTTTGTGACTCCATGGACTGTAGTCCACCAGACTTCTCTGTCCATGGGATTACTCAGGCGAGAATACTGGAGTGGGTTGTCATGGCCTCCTCCAAAGGATCTTCCTGACCCAGGGATCAAAGCTGCTTCTTTTATGTCTCCTGCGTTGGCAGGCAGATTCTTTACCACTAGCACCACCTGGGAAGACCAGGAATGAACATATTCCCAATAAACAAAATTGAAAGACTCCATGATTACTAGACCTGACCTGCAAGAAATGCTCAAAGGAGTCATCCAAGATGAAATGAAAGGGCGTTAGATGGTAACTTGAAGCCACATGGAGAAATAAAGATCTCAATAAAGGTACATACATGAGCAATTATAAAAGCTAATATTATTGTAAGAATGGTTTGTATCTGTACCTTTGCTTGTTTTCTAACTAATTAAGTGATGGATACATTAAAAACAAACAAACAAACAAAAAAAACTGTTTCTAGTGTAAAGCTAGTATTACGGTAACTTTGGTTTGGAACTCCAAATCTTGTTTTCCATGAAATTTAGGAGAATAATTCATTTAAAAGAATTAACGGTTTATATTTGGGAGAAGACAAATGTAGCGTAAATACATAACATTAAGCTTTTGATTGCAATGTAAGTGCTGAGGCATCCATTTCAGAAGACATCTATTTTAACTATATTACCAGCTGTATGAAACAGCTACTATCAAAACAACAAGTTAAGGAACTAGGCCTCCCACACTCAAGAAGTTCCCTTTTTGAAACACTGTGGGAAACCCAGAAATCTGACAACTTGGAAGAAAACTAAACCCTAAGTCCTGCTCTCATGTTTCAGTGACGAGTGACCCATACAACCCCAGACACCATCTTTGGACCGCAACGACGGCAAGGCCCCACGTTCTCTGTCTCGCTCGCTCTTTCTCTCCCACAACCTGTGCGGCCCTCGGTGTGCTACGCACCCTCCAGGACCTGTGAGTAACACAGCTTGTTCCTCAAAGTTCCCTGAGACGTTCTTGCTGAAGTGTGTCCTGCAATCATAACAAGAAACACAGGCCAGCGCAGTCTCAACACTGGTCCTGGTGGCAGAAGGCCCATGGTGTTCACTGTGACACAGTCCCCAGCCAGTGCCTCAGATGCTCCTAGCCAAGAGCACCCCATTCACAGGGTGGGACAGACACAACAACAACGTTGAATGATGTAATTTTGTGATACTGACCATGAAAGAAGGGTTGTAAGGGAGCAGAGCTCCGTATGCTATTAAAGTTAAGCTGGCGTAAATTTAAGTTTGGGTGTTACAACTTCAGGATGTTAAATGTAATCCCCATGGTGACCGCAAAGAAACCAGCTATATAATATACACGAAAGGGAATGAGAAAAGATTGTAAACATTTCATTATTAAAAAAAAAAAAAACAACCAATCATAAAAGAAGACAGTAGTGCAGGAAATGAGGGACAAACAAGCTATGAGACATACAGAAAGTTCTTAAGGATTTACCTAACCTAGGAGGTGTACAATGAAAACTACCAAACATTGTTGAAAGAAGTTAAAGAAGAAACAAATAAGTGGCAACACATCCCATGTTCATGGATTGGAAAACTTAATATTGTTAAGATAGGAATACTGTCCAAATTGATCTACAGAGTCAATGCTATTCCTATCAAAATCCCAAATTCTGCAAACTAATGACACTTGTAGAATATGCAGAAATAGAAAAGCCCATTCTAAAAATCGCAAGAACTCTCAAGGTACCCTGAACAGCCAAAATAATCTTGAAAAAGAACAAAACTGGGAACTCACACATCCTGATTTCAAAGTTTCCTAGAAAGCTACAGTGATGCCGCTGTGGCTCTGGCATAAAGACAGACGTCGGTCAGTGGAACAAAACGGAGGGCGGAGATAGAAGCCCTCCGTGGGGATTAGAAAGATAGGGCCGGTCATGCTCTCCCGCCCTCCGTAAACAATGCCTTTGCGCGGTTGCGTGACAGCCGCGCTCACTCGCAGCACCACGCGTGCGCGTCGCGAGGTCCTCGCTCGCTCGCAGGCTGATGTGTGCGGGACGCCTGCGTGAATCTCGCCGTGAAAGCCCTGGCTGCTGCGGCGTTGGGGCTGCACCGGAGCGACACCGTGGCTGCGCTCTGTGAGCCTGTTGTGGCTACGTTGTTGCTACATTATGGTTAAGCTAGGCTGCTGCACCAGCCGGGAGACCGGCTGCGTTAGGCTGCCGTGCCAGCCCGGAGAGGAGAGACGTTCCTACGGTTCCTCCAGCCTTCTCGCAGCCTCTTTGCCTGAGACTCGCCCACGCCGGGTTCAGCGGACAGTGCAGACAGTGTCAACAGCAGAACAACTGGCATCATGAACAGGAGTAGCGATACATCCTCATACACAATGAGGTCAAATAATTTTTAATGAGAGCGCCAAGACCATTCAGCAAGGAAAGAAGGGTCTTTTCAACAAATGGTGCTCAGAAAACTGGATACCTACATGCAGCAGAATGAAATTATACCCTTACCTAACACTGTTTACAAAGACTGACTAAAAATAGATCAAGACCTAAATGAGGGACCTGAAACTATAAATTTGTTAGAAGGATGCACAGGTCAAAAGCTTCATGGTACTGGACTTGGTAATGATTTCTTGGCGTATTACCAAAGGCATCGGTAATGAAATTAGAAAGAGACAAGTTGGACTTCAAGAAAAATTTAAAATTTGTCTTTCTTCAAAGGACACTATCCACAGAGTAAAAGTACTACCCATAGAATGGGAGAGAATATTTGGAAACCATATATCTGGTGAAAAGGTGAAAGTGTTAGTCACTCAGTCATGTCCGGCTCTTTTCGACCCCATGGACTGTATAGCCTGCCAGGCTCCTCTGTCCACGGAATTCTCCAGGCAAGAATACTGAAGTGGGTAGCCATCCCCTTCTCCAGGGGATCTTCCCCACCCAGGGACTGAACTCGGGTGTCCTGCATTGCAAGGGATTAATATCCAGGATATGTAAAGAATTTGTGAAACTCAACAATAATAGAAATAACCCCCCAAACACACACTACCTGGTTCAAAAATGGGCAAAAGACTTAGACATCTCTCCAAAGAAGATATATAAATAGCCAATAAGCACATGAAAAGATGCTCAATATGACTAATCCACAGTGATAATGCAAGTCAGAACTACAATGAGATATCAACCTCATACCCACTAGGATGGCTACTATAAAAAAATAAAAAAACAGCTGGTGAGGTGGGCACTGTGGGTGGCAATGTAAATGTACTGGGGAAAACATGTGGTGGTCCTCAAAATTTTTTAAAAAGACTACCCTATGATCCATTATTCTACTTCTGGGTATATACTCTCCAGTGAGAGGAGGAACTCACAGAGACATTCTCATACTTGTGTTCACAGCAGCAGTATTCACAGTAGCTAAAGCGTGGAAGCAACCCAAGCATCCGCTGATGGACATGGATAAGCAAAGCGTAGCATACCCATACAGTGGGATTAAAATTGAATTCAAGGGGGTTCCATTGAATTAAAGTAAAATTAATTATTCAGTCTTAAAAAGGAAGGAAATTCTGACACATGCTACAACACAGATGAACCTTGAGGACATCATGCTAAGGGAAAGAAGCCAGTCACAAAAAAACAAATATTATATGACTCCACTTAGTTGAAGTACTTAGAGTATTCAAAAATCATAGAGTCAGGAAGAGTAATGGTGGTTGCCATGGGCTGGGGATCGAGGGAGAGAATGGGGAGTTATTGTTTAGTATAAAGTACCAGTTTTACAAGATGAAAAGAGTTACAGGGAAGGATGGTGATGATACTTGCACAGCAATGTGAGCATATGTATCTAATACCACAGCAACCTTAAAATGGCTAAGATGGTAAGTTTTATGTTATGTGCATTTTGCCACACACGTAAAATACACACACACCTTATAGGATGCGTGCATGGCATGTGTATACCCTGCTGGCACACAACCTCATTGTTGGGGATGACCTGCCTGGGCACAACCTGAGTCTGGCAGGCAGGTGAAGATCAGAACATCCTCAGGACTACTGAAAAAGCTGATGGGGAGGATGTGGCTTTCAGTTCAGTCTGTGGGCTGTCCGACACTGACCACCACTCCTGGACACACAGACCCCCTTGGACGTGAGCAGTGGTGCTTCGCTCCAGGCAGATTCCCCGCTTGGAGACAGAAGGAGACAGTGGAACAAAATTAACAAACAAGAGAGAGAAAGAGGCTTAATGCCACCACCCAACTGCCAGCCAGGGAAGTGCTTCCTCCTTCTCCCAGGCAGGGGACAGGTGAGGGCAAGAGAGGCATGGTCAGGGTCAGAGCTCTCATGATGGTCCGTAAAAAATGAAGAGGCATGCAGGCCACCCACTGCTCTGCACACACTTTCCCCTTTATGTTGTATCCAAGGGTAATTTCTGCACCAGAACTAAGAAAGCTTCCTCATTCTCTTTCACGGCTGCATATTACTCCTTTGTTCGAGTCACTGGATTACTTCCCTGGTGTCTCCTGGTGGACATTTAGGGAGTTTCCAGTGTTTTGCTACTAAAATCGAAGAGACTATCCTGGTACCTGTATCCTTTTCCATGGATGTTAGAGTGCTGATAAGATTCATTCCTAGAAGCCGGCTGGCTGGGTCAGTTGTGCATTAGTGACCTTGACTGATATTGTCACAGGGCCCTGCACAGAGGGTGTGAAATTACACTGGCAAAGCAGGAGGGGAAGTTCCTGGTTGTTGTCAGCCTCACCAACGGGAAGTGGTAGCTGATCTTGCTAAGAAGGAGTCTGTCCTCGCCTAGGGGTGGTGAGCAGGGTGGGCGAGGGGAGCGATTACAAAAGACCTGAAGAAGCTTTTAGTGGTGCGGGAGATGTTATCTTTATTGCCATGACAGTTTCGTGAGGATGTATACATATGAAAGATTACTAAACTGTAAACTTCAAATATGTGCGGTTTGTTACATGTCAGTTACATCTCAATAAAGCCCCCTTTTAAAAAGCAAGAAAACAGGCTCATTTGGAGTGTTTGTGTCCATTCAGATTGTCCAAAAACAAACCAGATAATTTCCTCCAGTTCCAGCAAAATTATGAGGAAACTGGATCCCTATTGGCTGAAGAATGAATTGGCCTTAGTCTTTTTGGAATTAATTACTGCGGTATCCACTAAAAAGCTTTTCTATTCTTTGATGAAGAGAAATTATGTGTGCTCCTTATCCAGCTGTTATTAATTAAGATCTTATTCATTTATTTCTCTTTTTTGGCTCAGTAAAATGGAGCTCCACACATCTGATTTTTGCTTCTAAGGCCAACTAGTTAATTTCCAGAGCCCGGCCTTAAAAACGAAAGAGTATATAGTTAACAAAAGGAAGCTGAGAAAGAGTTAAAGATGTCAACTTTCCCCTGAAATCATGGAGGGAAAGATATGATTCTGAATTTTAAAACTTAATGGAAGACTTCCATTTGATAAACTGTTGAATTCAGACCTCTTACACATGTATAAGTCTTGATTTCTGGTATACAATGGGACTCGTCTGAACATTTATACTGTCACCGACTTCTCATTTCTCAGTTACAATGAATCTGTTATTTAAACAGAAGGATCTTAGAATGTTTCTAAGACTTTAGAATTTGTTGGCATGACTCACAAGAACAATTTTCCGTAGAAAACTGAAGGCTGCTTGCTGACCTTACCTGGTAACCGTGTGTAATCACATTTCTGGATTCCGAAACAGTGCTAAGTACCTAAGAGATTTTTCAGACAAACAGTAGACTGTTTGCCTCTGCTCGACTTCTTATCTTAAAAAAGAGGTTAAGAGTCTTATCTTACCCTCAACAAGATCTTTGAGGTAACGATTCTACTTCTGGAAAATGTATGTATCAGAAATAATATACACAAGGATTCTTGCTGTAGGATAAACTGGAAAATCCCAAAATATCCAGCAAGAGAGAAAGAGGAAAATAATTACATGACAGTGTGGGCATTTTGTAGAAAATGAGCCTGGCCCAGTGGGTAGGGCTCCCTGCTTCCTCTGCTGGGGCCTGGATTCGATCGCTGATCAGGAAACTAAGATTCCGCAAGCCGCAAAATGAGCCAGGTCCACTTCCACTCGTTGAAGAAAACATCCGTGACCTGACATTAAGTGACAGATGCTTGTTTGCAGTGCAGTATCTATGGCAGGATTGCTGCGTGAATATAGATGTGATTGAACGCCTGGGGAGGGGTTAGAGGAACAGACGGGCTGAGGGGGGAGTGGGCGCTGTCCAGTCTGTCCTTCACATGATCCTTTATTTTTTTTTATTATTATAAAGTCTTCATTGCCACAGGCAGGCTTCTCTCTAGCTGCAGCGAGCGGGGCTGCTCTCTGGTCGCGGCGCGTGGGCTCCTCATTGCCCTGACTTCTCTCCTTGCTGAGCACAGGCTCCAGGCTTGCGGGCTTCAGGAGTCGTGGTGCATGGGCTTAGCTGCCCCACAGCATGTGGGATCCTCCCAGACCAGGAGTCCAACCCATGTCCCCCACTGGCAAATTTTTTAAAACAAAAATAGTATTTTGGACAAACATAGCTGGGATACGAGTTTGTTTAGCAAGTGCCCATGGCTTCCCTGGTGGCTCAGATGGTAAAGAATCTGCCTGCAATTTGGGAGACCTGGGTTCCAACCTTGGATTGGGAAGATACCCTAGAGAAGGGATCAGCTGCCTACTCCAGTATTCTTACCTGCTGAATTCCATGGACGGAGGAGCCTGGTGGGCTACAGTCCATAGGGTCACAAAGAGTTGGATATGACTGAGTAACTTTCATATATATGTGTCAGGTCTGTAGTGCTTGAGTCTGTTGGAATTCTGTATGATTTTAAATTTATTATTTGCTATTTTATTCAACTTGAACATTTTCTACAGTGAAATACTTTTGAAACTAGAAAACTTTTTTTTGTTCTTCTGGAGTAGGAAATGGCAACCCAATTCCAGTATTCTTGCCTGGAAAACCCCATGGACAGAGGAGACTGGCAGGCTACAGTCCATGGGGTCGCAGAGTCAGCCAAAACTGAAAGACTAACACTTTCACTTTCAAGTCTACTTAATAGAGGAAAGGATGCCTAAGGTTTTACTCAAAAATGAGACTCATCACACTGGCGTGTTGTGTGAGGGCAGAGGCTGGAGCCGGAACTCCCCCCCAGAGCGACGGGCCAATGCCTCTTCCAGTTATTCCATCAGAGTGAATCCAGGTGGAGCATTGAGGTGCTGGGAGGCCTAGGTGGGGGGATGGGGGGCCAGGGCCCCCCTAGAGCTTGGCCAGACCCCAGGGCCGCGGCTTCCCAAAGTGCAGCCAGGAGCAGTGGGAGGGGACCCGGTTTGGGCCCCAAGAACAGACAGTAAAATCTCACTCCTCTCCGCCCGGCCTGGGCCCTGGGCTGGGGATTGGGGTTAAGAGCCACCCCCTGAAGGAGGAGCCCAGGCTGGGGGGGCTGCCACGCTCCCCCCGGGGTGTGGGGCAGGGGGAGTGTTTGCCAGGAAGCTGTCCTTGGGGTCACAGGGTGAGAGGACTTGGTCAGCAGAGGGGCTCCTGGACCCTGCGGGCAGCTGTCTCGCCCCCGGGGGAGGGCGTCACTGCCTACGCCCCTCAAGCCTCTCCCCGGGTGCAGTGATCACCCCGGTCCACAACACTCTACCCACAGATGGAATCAGGGAGGACGGGAGGGACGGGAACTCTGATTTTCTCCCAAAGGGACCCAAGGACTCTTTCTGAACGTTTAGCAAGGGCCGAGAGGGACCGCCGGAGGCCTCAGGGCGCTCGGGGCTGGGGGGAGGCGGGTGTCCGCAGAGGGAGGGGGCTGCGAGGCCCAGGCCAGCCCCTCCCCTTCGCGTTGTGAGGAGGGGGCATCAGCGGGCAGGGCCACCCCTGGGGACACTGTGGAGAAAGGACGGGGTGGGGGAGCCCGCTGGGGCCCCCTTGGTTGTCCCCCCCCACGTGCCTTCCCCACCGCCCAGCGGCAGCAACACCCTGTGAGTCCCCAGCTGACGTCACTCTGAGCCCTTCCAGAAGCCACCGCGGCGACATCTGGTGACAGCGGTCCGCCCCACGCCCGCTCTGCTCCCGTGACTCACGCCTCAGATCCCTGGCCCTGGGCACCAGGGCACAAAGTCCCGCTGCCCAGCCTCTGCTGTGTGCCGTGTGCGCACTCTGAAGTCCCCAGCTCCCGGTGACGCCCCGGGAAAGGTGGGCCAGTCTCGGGGCCAGAGAGCTGCAGGGAGGGGCCCCAGCAGGCAGTGGCCCCTGGGACTCCCGGGAAGGCGGGACTCAGCTTCACAGGCTGGGAGTCCGCGGATGCCATGTGTCAGTCAACAGGGACCAGGACTGGAGAGAAGGCCCTGGGGGTGGAGGGGGGACCCCCTAGAGCAGAAGCGCCTCGGTGAGCAGGGCCCCCTGAGGGAGAGGACAGCAGCCCGCCGGGGCTCCGCAGGAGGCTCCCTGGGACTTCGGACTCCAGCCGGGAGCCGGGAGCCGGAAGCTCCTCTTCCAGAGAGCTGGCTGCGCCCCCTCGTGGTGGCAACTAGGGATGGACCGCTCCTGGGCGCATGCCCGCTCAGGCCCTCCGCCGGCCGCCTTGGTTTCTTCTTTTCTCTCTCTCTCTTTAAATTTTTAATTGGAGGATAGTTGCTTTGCCAGGTTATGCTGGTGTCTGCCCTGTAACAATGTGAATCAGCTGTAAGTGTACGCGTGTCCCCTCCCGCTGGGGCCTCCCTCCCACCCCTCCCCATCTCCTCCAGGTCGTCACAGCACCGGGCTGAGCGCCCTGCGTCATGCAGCAACTTCCCACTGGCGATCTATTGCACATACGCCACTCTCAGTTCATCCCACCCTCTCCTTCCTCCGCTACGTCCACAGGTCTGTTCGCTACGTCTGTGTCTCTTCTCCTGATGTGGAGAAAAGGGAACCCTCTTGCACTGTTGGTGGGAATATAAAAGGATACAGTCACTGTGGACAACAGTATGGAGATTCCTTAAGAAACTAGGAATAAAATTACCATATGACTCAGAAATCCCACTACTGGGCATATACCGTGAAAAAAACATAATTAAAAAAGACACATGTACCCCATTGTTCATTGCAGCATTATTTACAACTTGCAGGACCTGGAAGCTACCTATATGTCCTTTGACAGATGAGTGGTAAAAGAAGTTGTGCTACATGTAAACAATGGAATGTTACTCAGCCATAAAAAGGAACAAATTTGAGTTAGCTGTACTGAGTTGGACGAACCAAGAGTTTGTCATATGGAGTGAAGTAAGTCAGAAAGAGAAAAACACATATTGTATATTAATGTATATATATATATATATATATATATATATATGGAACCTGGGTAAATGGTACTTATGAGCCTTCGTTATTTCTTGCTTTGACTCCCTGAATCGGAAAACAGTTACTGAAAGAAAAGACCACAGCTTTAAATATTCTATCCAATAAAACTTTCAAAATGAAAATAAATACCTGAAGTATGGCTTACGCTGGGTTTTCTAGGAAACAGCCGGATGCAAAGATGGAGGCGGCATGATGCTTCTTCATGGGAGATGCCGACTGGGTGGAAAGGAGGTGGGGACGGAGGAGGCCCAGGGGGTGAGCACAGCGTGAAGTGACAGATCGCACCCAGGGGCCACTTCCCAGCAAGCCCAAAGGGACACGCCGACACTTGGTAGGCGAGTCTGCTTGGCTGGTGGGATGTCTTTGGATAGACTGGAAGGAGGGATTATCCTCAGCCCTTCGTGAGAGGGAAGAGGGGAGACACTGCCTAGACACCTTCAGTTTCCATTTGGCTGAAGTTTGCCCGACGAGATGTTCACTTTCTCACCCTTCTTAGCTTCTTCATTCGGCCTCCAGTGGGCAGTCAGGGTGCGGACTTGGGGTGGGGGGCTTCCCCCAGAGGAGTGGACAGAAGACCAGCCTTGCAGTTGTATGTCACCAGGTCTACGGAGTGGCAGCCCGAGAGGGGAGTCCAGCTTCTCCAGGGCACGTGACTGTTCTGTCCCAGGTGCCAGAACAATTCAGATCCAAGTTGACACAGCTGGGAGTAGAGCCACAGAGACGGTCGGGAGGTGGGCCCCACCGAGGAGACCCAAAGAGTGTGTGACATTCGTGTCCACGACTGTCTTCCCCTTGCTCTCCTGGATCTATTAGTCTCCTTGCATGTTATAATATGGGGCTCATTTTTCCTCTTTTTCTGTTTTTTTTTTTTCAAAGTTAATTCATTTATTTTTGGTTGTGCTGGGTCTTTGTTGCTGCACGTGGACTTTCTCTATTTGCAGTGAGGGGAGGCTGCTCTCACCGTGGGGGCTCCCTCTGTTGCCGAGCAGGGCTCTAGGCATGTGACTTGATTCAGGAGTTGCAGCACACGAGTTCAGTAGTTGTGGCCCATGGGCTTTGTGGTCTCACGGCACGTGGGATCTTCCCAGACCGGGGATCGAACCCGTATCCCCTGCATTGGCAGGCAGATTCTTAACCCCTGGCCCACCAGGGAAGTCCCTCCCCCTTTTCAATGACAACAAGACGGTGTCATTCCAATCAATCACAGACTCCTTCTCAAGATGATGGCCCACAGCTATCTCTTGGAAGCCTTAAGAGGAGCTGTCTCAGGGAATCCCCGAGTTGCAGACAATCCCTTCCCCGTCCCCATTGTGTAGGAGCGTCTCGTGGTAAAGAGGCTCTGGTACCTTTTCAAGTTTGGTCCAATGGCATGAGGAGCTCGATGCTAATTTGTGGAAACTATCAATGATAATTAGTAGCCTAGAGGTAACTGGCGAAACCTGCCTGTGTCCCAGGCTTCAGTGTTCTTTCCTGGGAGAGATCCCCGGGAACTCTAACTTGCCACAGCTCTAGGGACAAGGTACCACCATTCTGCAAGGGGGTCCCTAGCCCCAAGGCCATAATTTTTCTGCCAGTTGGTCATCAGGAACTCCCTGGAGGCCTTGGGTGGAAAGAGAAGAGGTGGTGGATCTGTTGGTGGAATTTACTCCTGTCTTCTGCAGGGGCTTGCTAAGTCGCTTCAGTCATGTCTGACTCTGTGTGACCTTATGGACTATAGCCCACCAGGCTCCTCTGTCCATGGGATTCTCCAGACGAGAATACTGGAGTGAGTTGCCATGTGCCCGCCTAAGGGGATCTTCCCGACCCAGGGATCGAACCAGGGTCTTTTATGTCTCTTGGATTGGCAGGCAGGTTCTTTACCACCAACACCAACCTGGGAAGCCCCTGGCTTGAGCCTGATTCAAAAGTAGCACTTTTATTACATGACAGGTGGCTCCTGGGCCTGCCTCCCATGACTCTCTTATGACTCAGTGGGTCAGATAACAGTTCACGACAGGGAGCTCTTCTGCACAGTCCTTGTGGCCATGACCCTCCGCTGTCAGCCGACCAGGGCTGACAACTTCCAGAAGCTGTTATATAAGTGCTAGGGAGGCGCGGACCCGCCTCATGCTCTGGGGGGCTTTGCCACAAATCTTACCAGAGAATCCAAATAGCATTCAAACCCAATCCTGATGCTTTTGTTTCCACTATATATGCTGGGTCTTGTGGCTCAAAAAGAATCCTGAATGTACCACAAAGCCTGCTTTTGCTCTGGGTCCTAGTCAAAGCCGGAAGTCTACGGCCATACCAGCCTGAATATCTGATCTTGTCTAGTCAAAGCTGGAAGTCTCTGGACCACTCTGAGTGGCTGCAGTATCTGTTGTCTCCAAAATACAGAGAGCCCCTGACCTACCCGTCCCTCTTCCTCGGCGGTGGAGACACAGCAGCCTTCCCTCCCCTTGTCTTCCCTTAGAGGGTGTTTTGGCATGCTCAGACCACTGGACCTGACCAACTTCGCTCGTGTGCCAGTCCACTGAGTAGTCTTTACTTTCCCTTATCTGGCCCATAGAAGACCCACTAGAATATCCAAAGAACCTGCCTCTTCCTGTTTAACAGATCCAATTATCATGGTGTCATCAACATACTAGTGAATTAGCGTATGCGTGCATGCTTAGTTGCTAAGTTGTGTCTGACTCTGTGTGACCCCATGGACTGTAGCCTGCCAGGCTCCTCCATGGGATTTTCCAGGCAAGAATACTGTAATGGGTTGCCATTTCCTTCTCCAGGAACTAGCATGACATCATGCAAAATATCAAGAGGATTAGATCTCTCCTGACCATGGAACAGAGGGCAGCAGAGTTATTAATAACACGGAGCTGAGGCGAGATGAGGACGGGTATTGCTTTCCTTAGCACATAGAGTTGAATTGCTTTTGCTTTTCTGTCTTCATAAGTATTGAGACTAAACCACTCACTGAAATCAATAGCTGTATATGATATTCCAGAGGGTTGGTCAGTCTGTTTCAGCTAAAAAATAATCATGCCCAGCACATCAGCTATAACTGGAACTACACCTGTCTAAGTTCACATTAGTCCACCATCATCTGCCGTGATCCATCTGGGTTATGTGTCATGTAAATGCCAGACAGGTGAATCAAACGAATGTTTTGGAGAGACCACCATCCATGCATCTTTTAAGTTTTTGGTGGTGGTGTTTTACTTGACTCTTCCCACCATATAGGCCTATAAACCATCAGTTCAGTCCCTCATTTGTGTCTGACTCTTTGTGACCCAATGGACTGCAGCATGCCAGGCCTCCCTGTCCATCACCAACTCCCAGAGGTTACTCAAACTCAAATCCATCGAGTCAGTGATGCCATCCAACCATCTCATCCTCTGTCGTCTCCTTCTCCTTCTGCCTTCAATCTTTCCCAGCATCAGGGTCTTTTCCAATGAGTCAGCTCTTTGCATCAGGTGGCCAAAGTATTGGAGTTTCAGCTTTAGCAATCTATGCACCATAGGTCACAAAATTATTGAAAAGGTAAATCACAACAAGCAAGCAGTTTTCAAGCCTCAGTTGGTGATATGTTGGCTAATATCACCTTGGCCAAAGCAAGTCACATGTCCAAGCCCGAAATCAAGGAGCAGAGAGACTCTGCTTTTTGAAAAGAGGAGCATGAAAGACTTTGTGGTCATTAAAACAAATAAATAAATAAAAAACCTCAACAGCAACCACCAGAGGCCTCCCTGGTGGTCCAGCTGGTTGGCACTCTACTTCCAGTGCAGGGGGCACAGCTTTGCTCCCTGGTTGGGGGACGAAGGCCACACATGCCGCAGGGCATGGCCCAAAATAAAGCAAAGCCCTTGTTAAAAATGCTTCCCCGCGGGCTCAGCGGTAAAGAATCTGCCTGCAAGGCATAAGCCACAGGAGACACGAGTTCTATCCCTGGGTCAGGAAGATCCCCTGGAGAAGGGCATGGCAACCCACTCCATAGTCTTACCTGGAGAATCCCATGGACATAGGAGCCTGGAGGGTTACAGTCCACAGGGTTGCGGAGAGTCGGATACGACTGAAGCGACTTGGCATGCACAGCCTTGCTGTAAGAATTGGATAAGCTGCATGTACCTACTTGGCTTGGAATGCTCTCAACCGGAGCTTGCATGGAACCGCCTGTTACACGTGCAGCTAAAAACAGAGGGGGCTGATGGTGAGGGACACGGGGCATCAGACGTGTCACCTACGCACGGTCAGCCTCTTGCTCCGCTCAGGCCCTCTCATGCCACATTTTAAGCCCAATTTTTCAGTTTCTTTCAATCTCCACAAAAGGCTAACTGCACAAAAATTAGGCAGTGAAGGCCAAGTCACTGATGCAAATGGACTAGAAATGCAACTGAACGTCATCTTCCTCCTCCGCCACTCACACGTGACTTTCCTTACCTTCAGCAATCATTTATATTGGTTCAGGTCGCTTGCTTGGTAGGTTGACCACAACTTTAAGACTTGAGAAGTCAGAGCCTATAGTTGCCTTCCTCTTGTCAAAATATGGTTGCTACAGTTGGTCATTCTCCATTTTCCCTCAGGAGATAAGCACCCAGAGATACCCCAGAGAATGCCCTGAGTTCAGATATGTTATGTTCCTCTCTGTCTTCATTGAATAGCAGCACTGTAACTTCTCAGGATAACCGGGGTCAGCTACCGCCACCAAGAAAGTAACTCCTTTATTTGCTGATCCATCAGAATGCAGAGCTCAAAGTGACCAGATGGTGTTCACAGGTTTAAGTTCAGAGGAACACTGTCCCTGGGGGAAGACTTCATCCCCTGGATAACAATGTAGTGGACCTAAATGTTCGGGGACCAGAAGTGACTGCTTCCCTTGGGTTTCCGGGAGTGATGAGAGCAGCTGTTCCCACCTCCCGACAGTGTCTTCTAGCTACTTGGATGTAGTATCATACAAGGGCCATTGGTTCTGGGCTCACCCCACACGCTGGTGGACAGAGCCTCAAGCCTGCAGGGTGACGTCCCCAGCCCCATGTCTTAGCTGAAGGTAATTCTGATCTTCTCTCTGACCGGCTGCTTCAGGGCGATATGATCTGTATCAGAACAGAAGAGCCTGCAGTCTCACAGCCCGCCATCACACCTCTTCTGACTCTGAGGTGATGTTATGAAAGATCAGTCAGATGTCAGGTAACCTGGCAGAGCAACTGTGGGCACAGAAGAAAAATCTCTATCCAGAGTAGGCTTTGCGTCTGTTGACGAAGCATTTCTCCGTCTCCTGGTTGGAAGAGGTCTGGTGAAGTGGTTTGTCTTCTCAAGGGATGACGTCACACTGAGGGCCAGCAGCTCTTATGATGACAGGTCGGCCTTTGGAGGTGGCATCGGTGAGCTAAGTCTCAGCGAGAGGAAGCCCCCACCCAGCCTCCAGCCTGGCCACCACTGTCATCTGCTCACGGTCGCCTGTGCAAACCCTAGTGTGGCTGAGGACAGAGGCCCCTGACGTCTACTGGACAAGCCATCTTGTCTACCATGTGGCCAAGTACTTCCTTAAAAGAGGGGGTGGGCTCAGGTGGCACAAAGATCCGCCTGCTTTCTGCCCAGCCCCCTCACACTCATATGCCCCTTGCCCAGACCTCCTCATCACTCGTCTTCTAGTCTTGCCCCTTTCTTATCCCAAACCAGCAGCCAACCATTCACCACCGCCCAGGAATCAGTATATCCTTACCGCAGACCTCTCCCTTTCCACTCCGGCCTTGCCTGCTGGGAGAACTTCACCTCACCACTGTCTGTCCCTTGGGGACAGGCCTGAGTGCAATGATCTACCGAAGATGTGAAGAGCGCTAAAACCAGTAGGTGAGATTGCTGGGGAACAGAATCTTGGACAATGCGATGTGTGCGGGCTCCCCGGGTGGCGGCCCATCCCCGAGCGGGTGGCTCCCTGGTCCCCGAGAGCCGAGTCTGGGTGGCCGCCCACTCCCTGCCTTGGCACCCGGTGGCCGAGATAACCTGAGCGTCTTCCTCAACGTGACTGAGCTTCAGATGTTCCAAGGGGGCAGAGAAAGGGTGTACCTGACAAGACTTCTAGAGCAAATACTCTAAGGAAAAGGAGGTCATGGGTCTCTCCACAGGCCTGTCCCTGTCGCGCCTCGTTACCTCCAAGCGGACCAACAGGACCAACCTAGCGTGTGCGTGCGCGCATGCTCAGACGTGTCTGACTCGGTGCAAACCCCTGGACTGTAGCCCGCCAGGCTCCTCTGCCCGTGGAGTCCTCCAGGCAAGAACACTGGGGCGGGTCGCCATGCCCTTCTCCAGGGGTCTTCCCGACCCAGGGATCGAACCTGTGTCTCCGGCACTGGAGGCAGGTTCTCTACCGTCTGAGCCACCAGGAAAGCCCAGATAAACAGGGTCAGCTTTGAAAGCAGCCCAGCAGGGAAACATCGTCTCTGGGAGCAAATCGCTTCCTGAGCAAAGGGCCCGAGGCACCTGAACTGCAGGAAGAGGACTCTGGGAACGGAGCTGGAGGGTAGTGAGACTGCCAGGGGCGGGGCGGGGGACGTTTACAGATGGATAGAAAGGAATGGCTCACACAGAGCCCCTCACCCGGGCCTCCAGTTCAGTGCCTGGCAAGGACACAGTCAACATTCGCCGCTGGGAAGGCGGCCTGAAGCCTGTGACAAGGGCCTTCAGTAAGGAGGTGGAGACCGGGGCCTCCTTGGCAGAGGACTGAGGGAGGGGCGCTGAACGCCCTGAGGGATGGGCTGCAAGGTGAGGCTGGAGAGCTCCCACCAGACCCCGTGTCCTGGAGAAGGCTCTGCCTCAGGCAGTGAGCTGGGCGGGCTTCGGCACCTGTTAGAGCCTGGGGACGGCTGTCGTCTGCAGACCGCGGTTGGCAGGAGAGGCTGCCCTGGGTTCACCATCGGAGACAGGATGGACACGATTACTGAGATGAAGAGCAGGCCACGCCCGCAGTCAGGGTGCGGTGGGGCCCATGGTGATGGCCAGGAGAGTGCCGTGCCCGGGATGAGGTAGCATTTTGGACAGTAACAGCTTCCAGAGCCTGTAAGCAGAAGGCTGATGGTAACTGGCTCATCCATGGAAAAGTCACGGTCCCTCACAAGCTCTGGATGTAGGACAGTTGACAGGTCCAAAGGTGGCAGGTGGACACAGATCTAGGGCCCATGACCAGGGGCCCTGGGGCTCCCTGACCTCTGTATACAGTGAGGTGTCCTCCGAAGGGCAGGGGCAGGGGGCAGGTCCAGACTTTGAGGACAGGGCATCCACAGCTTGTCCTGTGGCTCAGTCCTGGCGGAAACGCCCCCACAAGGCCAGCTCCAGGGGGCTCTGGAGCATGGGCCTGCACCCCCTCCTGAGAGGCTGACGGGCCATTTCCCTGGTGCCAGACATACACTCACCCTGGGCCAGAGCAGTACCAGCCCTTAGGGCTTGTCAACCTAAAGAAACACACAGCTTGAAAGTTGCGAATGAAGTTTTATTTGGGGCAAAATGAGGACTGCAGCCTGGAAGAGAGGACCTCAGAGAGCTCTGAGAGATGCTCCACCGAGATGGGGAAGATCATGATACGTGTGATTCTGGGGAAGGGGATACGTGCCATGGCACGCGTATTTTCCCAGAAAGTCTCTACTGGTCTCATGAAGCCTTGCGCATCACGCAGAACAGTGGTCACCATGGAGGACTTTAGTGCTTTTCCAGTTATGGGGACATACAAGAACTGGGCTCATAAAATTGGCTCCGGAAAATACCTGACTATTTGAAGACCTGTCCTGGCAGTTCCCCCGACCCCAGCAGAGTGCCACAGTTCCGCTCTGCACCCTGAACTCTTTCAGGGGGTGTTGAAGGTCAGCAGGTGCAGCAGGGCCTGACTTAGTCCTGGGAGAGGCAGACGGTGGGGCTTTAGCTGCCAAGCTGTGTCCAGCTCTTTGTGACCCCACGGACTGTAGCCTGCCAGGATCATCTGTCCATGGGATTTTCCAGGCAAGAATGCTGGAGTCGATTTTTCACTTCCCTGGGGCATCTTCCTGACCCAGGGATCGAACCCAGCTCTGCCGCATTGCAGGTGGATTCTCTGCCGACTGAACCACCTTGGCAAATGCCAGTTTGCAGTTGATAGGCTGGAACTGTTAAGAGGGAGGTGTGAAAGTGCCCGTATCCCTGCTCAAGGCAGAAAACTGGCATCTTCCCAGATGTCAATGGGAATAGGTGTCACTTTAAAAGCTTCGTTTGAGGTGCCAACAGCACCCAGGGCTGGAGCTCTGTGTATCCTTCACCCAGGCTGGCCACTGCCTCAAGATCGTGGGTCAGTCCTTATTGCCTTATTTATGCTGGGAAAACTGTATCTTGTTTACAGGCAGAATTCTCATCACTGTGGCATTGAGCATAACATCATAGCATGTGTTTACTAGTTATTCAGAATTCCCTGGACTGCCAGGAAAGTCCCAGAAGTATGACTCTTGTTACCAAATATTTGAGGATTGTTTTTTTCAAGAGATCTTCCTATTATTGCTTACTAATTTAATTCCACTGTGGTTAGAAAACATACTTTGTGACTTAAATATTTGTATGACTTTAAAATTTTTTGACACTTGTTTTATGGCCCAGAATATGATCTCTCTTGGCAAATGTTCTGTGTGCCTTTACCAATAAGGTGTATTCTGCTGTTGTTGGTTATAAAGTTCTATAAATGTCAAATTTGTGGATAGTGTTAGTCATGTCTTCCATTTCCTTCCTTAATGTCTGTGTCCTTGTATTGAAAGAGGGGTGTTGGGATGTCCTGCTGTAAGTGTGAATCCGTCTATCTCTCTCAACAGCTCCATCAGTTGTGGCTTCATTTATGCGATATTTTGCAGCTCTCTGACAGGTGTATGTATGTCCAGAATTGTCATGTTCTCTGATAGACTCCTTTGTCCTCTGTCTCTGATAATATTCTTTTCTCTGAAATCTATCTTGTCCGATGTTGTAGGAGTCACACTGGTTTTCTTTTGATTGGATGTGGCTTATCTTTCTCCCTCCTATTATTTTTAAGCTGCTGTGTCTTTACATTTAAAGTGGGTTTCTTGTAGGTAGCACACTGCTGGGTCTTGTTTTTTAAACCAATTCCCTAATTTCTACCTTTTATACAGGAGTGTAGACCATTGGGTTTTTTTCTTTTAAATATATAGTTGCTTGACACTACTGTGTCAATGTCTCCTGTACGGCGAAGTGAATCAGCCATAGATACACAAACATTCCCTCTGTTTTGGATTTCCTTCCCTTCTAGGTCACCGCTGAGCGCTGAGTAGATTCCCCTGCGCTTTACAGTAGGCTCTCGTTGTTACCAGCTTTTGGGTTTTTTTTAACTTTTTAAATGTTTTCATTAGTTATTTAATTTTGTTGGTGTTCGGTCACTAAGTCAAGTTCAACTCTTTGCGACCCCGTGGACCGCAGCACGCCAGACTTCCCCGTTCTTCGGTGCCTCCCAGAGCTTGCTCAAACTCATGTCCGCTGAGTCGGTGCTGCCATCCAACCATCTCATCCTCTGTCGTCCCCTTCTCCTCCTGCTCCCATGCCCTGAGTATTGTAAATAGTGCTGCAGTAAACACTTGGGGGGGTATATATCTTTGACAATTGAGTTTTATGTGACAACATCCTTATCTACTAATTCTTTCAACTGTATTATTTATGGGCCCATTTTGATGGTTGCTTTTTCTCCTCCTTATGGTTCTATTTTTCTGTTTCTTGCATGCCTGATACTTTCCGATGGGAAATCAGACCATGTGAAGTTTACCTTTTGGTGTTGGATATTTCTGTGTCCTGCAAATATTCTTGGTATTTGCTCTGGTTGCAGTTGGGTTACTTGGAAACAGTCTGACCCTTTTGGGATTTGTATTTAAGCTCTGTTAGGTGGGGTCCAGGGCTTCCCTGGTGGCTCAGATGGTAAAGAATCCACCTGCAATGCAGGAGACACCGGTTTGATCCCTGGGTCAGGAAGATCCCCTGGAGAAGGGAATGGCAACCCACTCCAGTATTCTTGCCTGGGAAATCCCTTGGACAGAGGAGCCTGGTGGGCTACAGGCCAGGGGCCACAAAGAGTCAGACCGACTGAGTGACTAACGTTTTCACTTTTCACAGGCGGGGTCCAAGAAGCATTTGGTCCAGGGTAATTTCCCTGCTTCTGAGCTGAGGCATGCCTACTCTGGCTAATGGTACAAACAACTGCTCCCCGCCTTGTGTGGGCACCAGCTGCTGCTGGTTTCCAGTCCTCGTGGTGGCTCTTTCCCAGCCTGGGGTAGATCACCAGCCCCTCAGCCGGTACACCCCGTATCCTGATCCGGCAAGTGCTCACTGGTGCTCAGCCGACACTGCAGGGAGACCTCTGCAGAACTCTGCCCTGCCGGCTCCGACGGTGTGGTTCCCTGGACCCCGCTCAGGAGATGCTGGGTCCCGTCCTTGCATCTTGTCCTGGAAATACTCCATACAGTACTCCCTTGTACAGCAGAGGGCGCGCCTCCCTCGTTTTCTGTGGTCCTTGACGGCGTGATGCCCAGTGTCAAACGCTGTTGTCTGCTCGCTTTGCTCAGGTTTTCGGGGGTTTAGGTCAGAGCACAAACCTGGTCCTTGCTCTTCCATCTTAAATAAGATCAGATGTCCTCTTGCCTGTTTTGTTTTGTTTTGTTTTCTGAAAGGTTTATTTGCTGGTTTTATTGATTTTTGCTTTTTGGCGGCTCTGGATCTTTGCAGCTGGGCGGCTTTCTCTAGCTGCGGCGAGCCCGGCTCCTCTGCAGGTCCGGTGCTCCGGCTTCTCCTCGCAGTGTCTGCTCTTGTTACAGAGCAGGGGCTCTAGGCCCTTGGGCTTCAGTGGCTGTGGGATCAGCAGTGAGGCTTGTGGATTCCACAGAGTGGGCTCAAGAGTTGTGGTACACAGGCTTAGTTGCTCCGAGGCGTGGGGGAATCTTCCCAGAACAAGGATGGAACCCGTGTGCCCCACATTGGCAAGTGAATTCTTAACTACTGCATCACCAGAGAAGCCAGCCTGTTTTTAAATAGAGTCTGGGAGTCTATCTTCTTCTTTTTTTTAATTCTAGTTCACTTACAACGTTGTGTTAGTTTCTGCTACATAGCAAAGTGATTCAGATACGCACACAATGTGTGTGTGTGGGAGAAGACTCTTGAGAGTCCCTTGGACAGTAAGGAGATCAACCCAGTCCGTCCTAAAGGAAATCAGCCCTGAATATTCACTGGAAGGACTGATGCTGAAGCTGAAGCTCCAATACTTTGGCCACCTGGTTTCAGTCTGTCTGCCCTCTGATGCCCTCTCTCAGTGCCTACCGTCTTAAAACTAACCTTTTCCAGTCCTGTGACCACTGCTGAGTTTTTGTACAAGGGTTCCCTTTTCTCCACACCCTCTCTACCATCTGTTATTTGTAGACTTTAATAGTGGCCAATCTAATTGGCATGAGAAGCTACTTCATTGTAGTTTTGATTTGCTTTTCTCTAATAACTAGCAATGTTGAACATCTGTATGTCTTCTTTGGGGAAATGTTTATTTAGTTCTGCCCATTTTTCAATCGGGTTGTTTGGTTTTTGTCATTGTTGAGTTGTATGAGCTGTTTATGTATTTTGGAAATTAAGCCCTTGTTGGCTGCGTCATTTTCAAATATTTTCTCCCAGTCTGTAGACTGTCTTTTTGTTTTGTTTACAGTTTCCTTTGCTGTGCAAAAGCTTGCAAATTTCTTAGGTTCCATTTGCTTATTTTTGCTTTTCTTTCTATTGGCTTGAAGACTGACCTAAGAAAACATTGTACAGTTTATGTCAGAGAATGTTTTGTCTGTGTTGTTTTCTAGGAGTTTTATGGTGTCTTGTCTTACGTTTAAGTCTTTAAGCCACTTTGAGTTTATTTTTTTGTGTAGTATGAGGGTGTGTTCTAACTTCATTGATTTATATGCAACTGTTCAACTTTCCCAGCACCACTTGCTAAAGAGACAGTCTTTTTCTCCATTGTATATTTTTGCCTCCTTAGTTGAAGATCAATTGATCAGAGGTGTCTGGATTTATTTCTGGGCTCTCTATTCTCTTCCATTTATCCATATGTCTGTTTTTGGCCAATACCTTGCCATTTTGATTTCTGTAGCTTTGTAGTATTGTCTGAAGCCTGGGAGAGTTATGCCTCCTACTTTGTTCTTTTTCCTCAGGATTGCTTTGGAATTCTGGGTCTTTTATGATTCCATATAAATTCCAGGATTATTTGTTCTAGTTCTGAAAAAATGGCATGGGTAATTTGATAGGTATCACAATAATAGGTTTTGAGTAGCATGGTCATTTTAACTATATTAATTCTTCCAACCCAAGAGCACGGGATATCTTTCCATTCTTTGAATCATCTTCAGTTTCCTTTATTAATATTTTATAGTTCTCAGCATATAAGCCTTTCACCTCCTTGGTCAGGTTTATTCCTAAGTTTTTTGTCTTTGGTGCAATTTTAAAAGGTATTGGGAACCTGTCTTTTAAAATTTGAATTGAGTCTGTTCAACTCTTAACTGGCAGAAATTACTGATGATTTCTGCTTCAAAAGGAAGATGAGACGGTGAAAAGTTTTCTTTCTAACCAGTTTTTCAAGTTTTCAGAGCTAAAAACAAAACAAAACAAAAGCCAGACACTAAGAGGTGGAACTCTTCACCACCAACTGAATTCCACCACTTGCACATGTCACAAGGTGTGTGGCCACAGCCTGGAGATTTGCAAAGACAACGTCTGCCTGAAGTCAGGCTCTCTCCCTTCCCCCTGGGTGCCAGGAGCATGGGAGACCTGAAGAAATGACTCAGCGCTTTTGCGCTCACCCTCAGCCCCTGAAAACACCCCAGGGCTGCTCATTGCTGCTGGGGCCCGTGCTGGGCTGCGCTCCGGAACCCAGGGGCTTCTCCAGGGCCCAGAACTGGGACCAGGCAGCCGCTGAATCAGAACAGCCCGCGGGTGGGGCTGGGGAGCTTGGCACCCTGGCCCTGCCCACGGGGATTCTGATGACTCACGTGGCCTAGAAGGATAAGTCCTTGATGCCAGATGATGAAATAGACCTCACGGGCCGCTCCCTTGGACCTGCCTCCCGGGCTGCTGTGGGCTTCTCCAGCTACAGCTTTGTCCAAAGACCTTGTTGACTCATGAGTTCCCGAGGCCTGAAGCCTGGGCTCCTGGCTTGCTGGGGAACTGTGGGGAAGGGTCTCCACATCTCATTCAGCTGGGGCTGTGCTAGAGCAACCAGCGGACAAGGCTTTAAGTGCATCCGTGAAATTCTGCAGACTCACAAGCAGTGGAGCATGGACAGTGGAGCTGCTGGCATTTGCAGAAAGGGCAGGTTTGGGGCTGGGGGGCCCCAGTGACCATGCACAGGGGGACTCCCCCCACCCCCAGGCTCCTCTGCCAAAGGGCCTCCATCCAGACACAGCATGCAGGCACCACGGCAAGACCCGTGCCACGTGCCATCCCAGAATCCAGCGGGGTTGGGGTCCCTAGGAAGTTTCCTGAGGGAAACATTTAGAACTTTTGGATGAACTATAACAAAAGTCCTTTAATCCTTAATCGGGATCCTAGTAAAGAGAAAAGTCCTTTGGCCAAAAATGGAAAAGAATGACAACCAGCGTGCTAGGTAGCACTGCTGCCACAAGCCCTGGGCTGCTTGCTCGTCCGGGACACTAAGCCCTTTCCATTTCAACAGCCGCGAGAGATGGGCGAGCAGGCCAGGACCTGGGCGAGGTTAGCACTGAGACTCCAAGACCAGCAAGGACTGGACTCTCAGTGGGAGGGTGGGCTGAGGCGGGGAACTCCATCTAAGGGTGGCACGGAAGACATTTGTCCTGGCCCGAGCCTTGAATACTTAGAAAGTCTCCTCTGTAACTCGGACCCAGGGCCAGCTTCAAGTCAGCTTGCGATTCAAGCTAAAGCCACGTGCCTTGTCTTGGAAACTCAAGCTGAGGATCCAACAGAGGTGTGAGCAGTTCCGACGTGGGCTTCTGATTACAGGAGGAGCTGACTTTATGAAAACATTTCCAGCTGTACATTTAGGATTTCGATATATCTTCCATATATATCATACTTCAGCTTACTAATAAAATCTTACTTTAACATCGGTAGGGTCTGGTTCTCCTTAGAAACTGTCACATCCTTGGATGCTGTTAGGGACTGAGGAACAGGTCGTTCCGCTGAAGACCCTGTTTCCTCTGGGATAGCCGCCAGCATGGGAGACCCCGGGAGCAGGAATTGCTCAGTGCTTGGAGCTGACAACAGGGAAAAAAACTCCAGCCACCACCAACAGCTGGGGCGTCTCCTCTTTTAAAAGCTCCCATCACCCCCACCCTGCTTCATGGGGACATCTGGTCCAGATCCTAAAAATCAACTCAGAACTGTTACTGATCAAATCACTGGAAAATAAGCCTTCGGTCAGCCTTGGTCTATCCGGTGAGTGTTTTTTTTTAATTGAAGTGTAGTTCATTTACAAAGTTATGTTAGTTTAGGTGTATAGCAGTGATTCAGATATATAGGTATTTAGATATATGTATATATATAATATATATTTAGATTTGTTTCTATTATAGATTATTACAAAATGTTGAATATAGTTCCCTGAGCTATATGGTAGGACCTTGTTGTTCATCTATTTTATATATATAGTAGTGTGTCTGCTAATCCTAAACTCCTAACTTATCCCTCCCGTATACCTTTCCCCTTTGGTAACCAAAAGTTTGTTTACTATGTGTGTGGGTCTATTTATGTTTTGTAAATAAGTTCATTTGTATCCCTTTTTTTTTAGATTCCAAAGAATCTATCTATATATCACATATATCACATCTTCTTTGAGGAATTAGTCACTGGAATGCTCATGCACTCCAGGTAAAAACACAACGGTGATTTTAAACTGCTAAAAAAAAAGGCAAACTATTGGAAACCACTTAGATGTGGAATTCATAAAATGACTAAAAAACTATTACACTCTCAAGTAAAGTGAAATAAGTTTAAAACTATGTTACAGAAAATATTTCTCCAACTCTGGGGTGGACCAGGTAACTGAAGAGAACAAAGCCACGGGCTACAGCTCCATGTTACCGGCGATCCAGGCAATTCCGAGGCACTGGACCTTTGAGACCACTCCCAAAACTGGCCAGGGGTCTGGGAGAGAGCATGGAAGCTCACGTCTTTTCCCCATATCTTTGTTGTTGTTGTTCAGTCGCTAAGTCGTGTCTGACTCTTTGTGACCCCATGGTCTGCAGCATGCCAGGGTTCCCTGTCCTTCACCATCTCCCAGAGTTTGCTCAAATTCATGTCCATTGAGTCCATGATGCATCCAACCATCTCATCCTCTGTGGTCCCCTTCTCCTCCTGCCTTCAATCTTTCCCAGCATCAGGGTCTTTTCCAATGAGTCAGCTCTTCGCATCAGGTAGCCATAGTATTGGAGCATCAGCTTCAGTATCAGTCCTTCCAATGAACACCCAGGACTGATCTCCTCTAGGATGGACTGGTTGGATCTCCTTGCAGTCCAAGGGACTCTCAAGAGTCTTCTCCAACACCACAGATCAAAAGCATCAATTCTTTGGCGCTCAGCCTTCTTTATGGTCCAACTCTCACATGCACACATGACTACTGAAAAAACCGTGGCTTTGACTAGATGGACCTTTGTCTGCAAAGTAATGTCTCTGCTTTTTAAAATGCTTTCTATGTTTGTCATAGCTTTTCTTCTAAGGAGCAAGTGTCTTTTAATTTCATCTGCAGGCACCATCTGCAGTTTGATTCCGCCCTTGTAGAGCCTTTCATTTTCCTGTTCCACTTGAGGCTGTGTCTTCTCTAGGCCTGCTGCTTAGCTGCCGTCCTGGGATTTCTCTTCATTCCTTATGGGAATTCTTCCTGTGTCTCTTCCTCTGTTGAATGGGAATTCCGGGACCCCAGGTCCTATGTTCTGGTGGCTTCCCTGGAAAGAGTCCATCAGAGAGAAATGTTTTTGAGAACTAAACTGTCTGAAGATGCCTTTTCTTCCTTCATATTTGAATGGCAGTTTACCTGGGTATTGAATTCTAGGTTAAAAGTCATTTTCCCGCAGAAGTTTGAAGGCCGGACTTGGATGTCTGCTGGTTGTTGGTGCAAGGGGAAGCCAGAGACCATTGTGATCCCCACACCTTGGTGAGATTTGTTCATCCCCAGTGTTCCTTGGGTGGAACACTGGTGGGGGTTCTTGGGTCCTTCAGCTCTGCAAAACTTTCCTGTATTATTTCTTTATGAGCTCTGATTTCTTTATTGTAGCCTTTTTGATCACCTGTTATTCGTATGTTGGATCTTCTGGAGTTTTCTGTTAATTTCCTTTTTCCTACTTTTTTCTAGTTGTTGACCTTTTATCCTTATGTTTCTGGGAGAGACCTTCGACTTTATCTTCTAGTCTGTACATTGCATTTTTCTTTCTGCCATCATCATATCTTTCATTTCTAAGTGTTTTTGTCCCTAGTATTCCTTTTTTATAACATCTTGTTTTTGTTTCATGAGGGAAATCATTTTAAAAACTATTTCTCTTTGTTGTTGTCGTTCAGTCACTAAGTAGTGTCCAACTCTTTGCAATCCCATGGACTGCAGCATACCAGGCTTCCCTGTCCTTCACTGTCTCCCAGAGTTTGCTCAGACTCATGTCCACTGAGTCAGTGATGCCATCCAACCTTCTCATCTTCTGTTGCCCCCTTCTCTTTTCCTCAATCTTTCCTAGCATCAGGGTCTTTTCCAACAAGTCAGCTGGAAAAGGTGACCAAAGTATTAGAGCTTGCATCAGGTGGCCCAAGTATTGGAGCTTCAGCTTAAGCATCAGTCCTTCCAATGAATATTCAGGGTTGATTTCCTTTAGGATTGATTGACTGGTTTGTTCTCCTTGCAGTCCAAGGGACTCCCAAGAGTCTTCTCCAGCACCACAGTTCAGAAGCAGCACTTCTTCGAAAGCTCAGATTTCGTGACTACTGGGAAAACCGTAGCTTTGACTAGACAGACCTTTGTCGGGAAAGTGATGTCTCTGCTTTTTAATATACCATCTAGGTTTGTCCTAGCTTTTCTTACAAGGAGCAAATGTCTTCATTTCATGGCTGTATTTACAGTCTGCAGTGATTTTGGAGCCCAAGAAAACAAAGTCTGCCACTGTTTTCATTATCTATTTGCTGTAAAGTGATAGGACCAGATGCCGTGATCTTAGTTTTTTGAATGTTGAGTTTTAAGGCAGCTTTTTTACTCTCCTCTTTCACTCTCATCAAGAGGTTCTTTAGTTCCTTTTCACTTTCTGCAACTGGGGTGCATATGCTGTTGTCTATTAGGTTGAAATAATGAAGTCATCCAGACTCATTCCTTCACTGACTTCTCTGAGTCTTGCCTCATCTGTTTTGTTCATCTTTCTTCTTAAATCCTCATTCCGGGTCCAGTTTTTTTCCTAAAGTGCATACTTCAGTCACAGTCTGTTACTAACACTTTAAATTTTTGTTTCTCTGAAAATATTTTCACTTTATTCTGATTTTTGAATGGTAGTTTAACAGAGTATAGAATTCCATGAGCCCTTCATGCCTTGGAGGGCCAGTAGACCTTGGCAAGCACAGTGGGCGATAGTGGAGACCTCAGCAGGGGAGTTGGGGGGCTGACTGCAGGGCACACACTGGCCTGCTCGGGACACTGCTGAGGCCTGGAGGTCACAGCAGACAGCGAGGCCCAGGTGGACCGGGTGTGCACTCAGATCCAGCTGGAGGCGGAGACTAGCCTGTGTTGGAAGCTACAGTGAGGTCCTGAGCCACAACTTGAATGTCCCCAGATGGGAGCCTTGGTCCTGGCTGGGTAGAGGACTGGCCTGTGCCAATGCCTTGGCCTCCAAGATCATGGGCAGAGAACAGGGGTGCTCATTTGCTCCCATCAATGTGAAATCTGATCCCCATCAATCAGCCCGTTAGCTTTCTAAGATTTTCATAAGGGCCTAAATGCAAGGGATAGTGTTTAAAAATATAAATGATTTTCTTAATCACATTCTATATTTGTAATGAGTAAATTTTTGAGCTCAGAATTACCAGATTAATGCCTTTAGCCTACTGGCTCAGATGGTAAAGAATCTACCTGCAATACAGGAGACCTGGGTTCAATCCCTGGGTTGGGAAGATCCCCTGGAGAAGAGAATGACAACCCACTCCAGTATTCTGGCCTGGAGAATCCCATGGACAGAGAAGCCTGGTGGGCTACAGTCCATGGTGTTGCAGAGAGTTGGACACAACTGAGCGACTAAGACACAAAGAAAGTAAAAACGGAGACTAATTGAGCCTCAAAGTAGTGGTTACTTCTCTACAAATTTTCTCCCTGTCTGGCATATTCATGCTTTGACACTTCGCTTCCTGGTAGGGGAGGCACAGTAGGACACGGCTGCACAGATGAGATAACATGCAGAACATACTCTGAGAGTTATAGTTAATGTTTTCACTGAAGTTCCACATATTTGAAAGCTTGTTTGCATCACTGAACTGCAGCTGTGGCCCTTTCTGTATCGCTCCAAATATAGTTATGATCTCCGTAGGAATGCCTGGAGAAGGCTCCCGCATTGCAGGGATATTAATTGTGTACCCAGACCCAAGAACTGAGCTCTGTCTGCCAGTTTTGTAATTTTTAGTCTCAGGAGACACCTGCATCAGTAAATTGAGCACAAATAAATTGATTTTACATTTGTCTGAATGAATTTTATTTTAAGGCTTGTTAACAAATTGTTAGCACATTTACTTTTTAACTTCTTTCCCAAGAATTCTGTTCAGAGGAAGGGCAAAATCTATGTAATGAGAAACCATTAGGGAAATTAAAATGGAGGTAGTCTTGTTTAGGCTTTAGAAATAGGAGAGGAACTTACCTCATGGTCCAATGGCTAAGACTCTGCGCTCCCAATGCAGGTTGCCTGGGTTCGATCCCTGGTCGGGGAACTAGACCCCACATGCTACAACTAAGAAAGACTTGGTGAAGCAAAGTAAATTAAAAATAACAATAAACAAATAAATATTTGTTTTTAAATGATGTAGGGAAGCAGGCCTCTGACCCACTTCAGACCTTGCCTGGATGCTGCCTGGACTACATTTCTGCCTGCAAGCACACCACTTGTTACCAGCAAGTCAAGCAGCACCTTAGATAAGAAAGGAAGTGGGATCTCTTAAGTTCCTGAGGGCCTGGCCAGCCCCCAGGGTCTAAGAAATCCTATGACTCACTAGGTAAAACAAACAGCATTGTAAAAGTTAAAGAAAAGAACAGAGCTGCATTTTTGTCCTGTAAACTGATGATGATATCCCATTTGTGGCCTGAGAATATAAGCAGGAGCCCCCAAAATGGCAATTGGAAGCTTCACCGGTGGGCTGGACACACCACCCAGAATCCTTTCCCAGTTGGGACTACAGATTGCTGTTAATGAGGGACTTCCCAGCGCTTTAAGTCTGGATGTAGGTCGTTGGCCCAATTTAGTGACATATATGCTGTTACTTCTACTGTTTCTATTTCTTTTCCTTTAATGACTGTATTTTGAGATTAAATCAAATAGTCTTCTGTAAAAAATGTGGTTTCTTTTGTTAACGAACACTTCAACCCTAAAACAAAGTAAAAACTTCAAAACAAATGAAACCAAAATTTTCAAATATATTTTAAAAGGTATTAGCTGATCCCTCTATTCAATCTGAGCTCTTGAATATCTTAAAAGCTTTGGAACAGAAAACCTATCAAACCTAAGTCCTTTTTTAGATTCTGGTTTTTCATAGTGGTATATGTGGAACTCTTTTCTCAAAGTTTTTACCTTTTGCAGTGTTAGGGAGGATTTCTTTTTAGCTTGTTTAAAAAGTTGCCCTTTGTGCTGATTTGTGGCTTCTCTACTTCATCAGCTGTAGGGATCACATGCTTTGAAATAAAATAAACCCCAAACAAATCTCACAACAGTAGTTTGATCTGTAAGAATTATTTAACTCTGTCAAGAACAGCTCTATTAAAAGTGGCCATGGCTTTATTCTTTTTTCTTCTTACTCAAAGACTTGCTTTATTACAGTACACACGGGATGCAACTGATGGGAGGGGGTGCGTGTTGTGGGCAACCACTGCCCTGATTAGCATCAGATGCCCATCCCGATGGCCATGAATGTGCCAAAGGTGCCGCCACTCTGCATCATGGTTTTTCTGATGCCGCCCATCAGCTCCCGACCCCGCATTCCGATCCTGAGACGGGAAAAGGTGCCGAAAAGCGCCCCGCCGCCATGCCCATGGCGCAACCCATCACGAAGCCCATCTTCACGCGGTCGAAGCAGCTTGGCTGGGACTGTTCATAGGGACCCACGGCCACTGGCATCTGCGGGGTTCAACGGTTAGGGAAGTGCGGGCCTAGCCGCCAGCCCGAGAACGCTTTATTCTTTTAAAATATATTTATTCACTTATTTGGCTGCACCCACTCTTAGGTTCAGGGGCTCCTTAGCTGCGGCATGTGGGCTCTAGTGCCCTGACCAGGAGTGGGGCCCAGGTTTGCAGCGCTGGGAGCAGCCGAGTCTTAGCCACTGGACACTAGGGGAGTCCCTCATATAAATAAGGTGAGGGTTTTTATCTCACTGCCTGCCTCAAAAACAAGACCAAAGAGCTCAGTTCTCAACCCCACGCCGGGCAGGCTCTGAGGTTCGTTGGTGTCCTCTCCCTCCCAGGGGTTGGACTCTGTTTTGAAGCCTTGGAAACCAAAAGGCTCACTGCCCTCCTCCCACGAGAGTGGGTGGGCCTCGCTCCCCACTTCCCGGCGGTGTCACCTTACACCGAGAGTAAGGACGTCCCCCAGTGGGCACGCCCCTCCCTCCAAGTCACCCAGGACGCACCGAAGTCGCTGCCCTGAGAGGCTCCTTCCCTGCCACCCACGTGCGTCTTCGTCCCAGAGCTGTCCCCTCCGCCGCCGCAGCACAAACGCCCGGCGGGGACCAGTGTCCAGGGGCCCCTAGTAACCCGCCGGCCCCCTGCCTCCCGCCCACGGCCGCCGGGTCTTCCTGCGTCCCAGCCTCCCAGCACAGCAGACCGCGATCTAGGAACAAGTACTAAGTTTCCATATAAGTGGATTCTGCGCAGCCTCGCCCGGGTCCGGCGCAGGCGGGTCAGCAGCCTGGTGGGAGGCGTGGCCACCCGGGCGGGGGCGAGGTCATCGACGGGATGTGAACACCCCGAAAGGAGGCGTGGTTATTGATGGGGCGTGGGCATCGGGAGGGAGGCGTGGTTGTTGGTGGGCGTGGTCGTCCAGGAGGGAGGCGTGGTCAGCCCGTAGGGCCGCGGGGCCCGCCTCCACCCGCAGGAATGCACCGCCCCCGCCGCCCCGCCCCCGGCCGCCAACCCTTGCCCCAGGTCTCCCAGTCCAACTCGGTGGCGTCCTCCCCCGCGGTCTGCGGCCGTCCCTGGAATGCAGGCGGGCCTCACTAACTAGCCGAGTGTGACTTCACAACACGCACGTGTAACAGGACCTCGGGCAGGCTGCGCTCTGGTGTCCACACCCCAGGAAGCCCGACCTCTCGGGTTGAGGTTCCAGGAAGGCGCCAGAGGCCCGTCCGGGAGGCTGGGGGTTCACGCACCCAGGCCGGGGATGGGATCTGAAGGGATCGCTCCCCGCCCCCCGTCGTGGGCTTCCTCAGCGCGCCAGTGCCGTCCCTCCCAGAGATGCCCTCCGACGACTCGGGGGCCTTTATGCCTTTGGGACCGAGCATCTGCCCGCATCTCACCAGAGGCCATCTGATAAGGGGCCCCCACACTGCCCGCCCGGCCCCTCGCCCGACAGGTCAGGGCGGGCCCACCTTTCCCAGGGAGCCCCAGGAACCCCTCTGCCACCTTTGATACTTGGCTCGTGCTTTCGAACCCCAGTCAGAGTCCCAGACTCAGACCACAGTGGGATTCTGGCTCCTCCCTCTGCCAGTCTGTAGTGGGGACCCTGTGGGGCTAAACACAAAAGTATGGTTTTCTTTGAGAGAGAGAAAGAAAGAGAAATCTGGAAATGGGCCGCACAGCTGCTCGAGGCCACATTGGGGGAGTTGCTGCGGCTGCCTGTCTCCACTTCCTCCCTCCCAGGTCTGCTAGGAGATTGGAGTCAGCCAACTGTGATCTTCCAGGAGGTTTGGAGGGGGAAAGGGGGCGGAGGCCATGTCCTTGCTGCTCTCTGCTCTTCTCTGCTGACAAGCAAGATAGAGAAGGGGTGAGCAGGTTCTGATGCCTCCTCCCAGCTGCCTGGGTGGTGGCAGGCAGGAACAGCAGCCGCAGGAGCATCTATTTTGGCTGCCACAGCCTAGGATGGCAGCTCTGGATGTTTGGCAGACTCCTGACTCTGGAGGCAGAGCCAGAGGGTGGAACCCCACCCCCACCTCTGGAAGTGGTTCTCAGAGGCCCAGTCCAGAGCCTTGTGTCTGCTGTCAGCCTCGCTTAGATTATCTGCAGTGGTTCTGCTCCCTGCACCCTGATGGCCACAAGCTTGGCTGCCACAGATGATGTGGCCTTATCACCACAGGTGTGGGTGGTGTGGTGATGGGTGGTGTGGCTGCCCTCCAGCTAAGACCACAGAGCACGCCTATCACCAAATAAGTTGGCCTTTCTCTGGGCACTCCTCTGGCAGACCAGAGGTTAGGACTCCGCACTTCCCCTGCAGGGTGCACGGGTTCAATCCCTGGTCTGGGAACTAGTAGTAAGATCCGACATGCTGCGAGGCACAACCGAAAAAGAAAAATCGACTTTACTCTGCCGTTGCAGTAGGGGAACACACACCTGGGAGCCATGAGGTTTCTCAGTTGGTCATGGCCTTACATGAGGCGGTCTCGTTGCTGTTCAGTCGCTCGGTCGTGTCAGGCTCTTTGCAACCCCATGGGCTGCAGCACACCAGGCTTCCCTGTCCTTCACTGTCTCCCGGAGTTTGCTCAAACTCATGTCCATTGAGTCGATGTGAGTCAGTGTGAGTCCATTGGGTGATGTCATCCAACCGTCTCATCCTCTGTCGTCCCCTTCTCCTCCTGCCTTCAGTCTTTCCCAGCATCAGGGCGTTTTCCAATGAGTCCATTCTTCACATCAGGTGGCCAAAGTATTGGAGCTTCAGCTTCAGCACAGCTTCAGCTGGTTATGGGCTTGTGTGAGGTGGTTTCGGTGAAAGTTGAATCGGAAGCAGGGCTTTGCTCTGGATTAGATGCTGTGGGGAAGTGGGGGGAATTACATGCTTGAATATCATAACAACTCACCTCCGAGAAGGGGAGCCTGTGCTTGGTAAAGAAGCATTCATCACTCATAGTAGCGAAGAGTGGAGTGTTTGACCACTTTTTGTGGCTCTGAAAGTATTCACACTTTTGTCTGTGTTTGGACCTGATTACAGAGCACTCTTGTTTTTGTCTTGATCCACACCGGTCACGGTCTGTGAACTTGTTTCTGCTCAGCGGGAGACCACCGCGGTGCCGCTGTGAGGGCCAGGCCGGCCCGCAGACGCTAAGTGCGCATCTCTGCGGCCTGGGAAGCTGGTGACTCTGTGCTGCCACCGCCGGACGTTTGGTCACACCGTGGTCCTCAGTGCCTTCAAAGGTGGAGCACGTGCCTCAGGAGTCTGTCAGCATCTGCTCATAGGCTGTGTGTCTTACCTCCTCCGGCTGCCTGGTCTCCCACCCACAGTCCGGACCTGTGGCCTCATGGAGAGGGCCTTATGGCTAGTTGATTGAGGAGGGAAAGCCTCGCTCCTGGTTTACAGATGGTCCAGAAGTGGATGGCTGCAGCCCAACAGCCCCACCTAGAGGTGGCCCTGGAGGAGAGTGTGAAGGAAAAGCCTCCCCGTGGTCTTCATTTCAAGCATTCAAGCACTGGGTTGTTAACCACTTTGCCTGGACTGCAAGATGGCTAGAAGTATGGCTCTACATTTGATTAATGGACAGTTGCTAATGGGTTGGGCTGGACCATCAAAGAGTTGGAAAAAACAAGATTGGAAGACTGGTAATGGGGTGACCTGGGGAAGAGAAATGAGCCTGGACCTCCCTCGAGTGTGAAGGTACTTTACCGCATGTGAATACCCACCCTCACGCACCTCTGCAGAGGAGGCTGTCAAGAATCAGTTGGGCAAGACAGTCTGTCCTGTGCGTTTCAGCCACTTTAGCCATCCCCCCAGGTGCTTGTTCAGTGGGCCCATGCACGGAACCACCAAGGCTGCAGGGATGGAGGCTACTAATGGGCCCCGCATCATGGACTTTGCCTCAAAACATCTGATCTGGCTTCACCACCATCGAGGATCTAACCTGCCTACAGCAGAGACCAACACTGAGCCCCTATGATGGTGTCATCTTCCAAGGGAACACGCCTCACTTGGTGAAAAGTCCATGACATTAGATTTCTTCCATTGTGGAAGGAGCAGCTGTTTGCCGTCCCTGAGGCAGACGTTTATTCTGGATATGGCTTTGCCTTCCCTGCCGCTAATGCTTCTGCCAGCACCACCATCAGAGATCTGCAGGATGCCTTGTAGACCTTCCTGGTACCCCGCAGAACATTTCTATGACCAGAGGATTGATTTTACAGCGGAAGAAACAAAGTAATAGGCCATGCCCATGGAGTGCAATGGCCCTATTTCTATTCGCTCACCCACAAGTAGCTGGCCTGATGGGAAGGTGGGACAGCCTCTGAAGACAAGGGCAGCACCAGCTGGGAGACTGTACTCGGAGAGGATGGGGCTCCATCTTACGGCTTCTGGCGTATTCTTTAATCAGGGGCTCATATTTGGTGCTGCTTTCCCCAAAGTCAGAATACAGGAGTTTGGGAGCTGAGGGGTGGTGGAGGAGCTTACTCTAACTGTTGTACCCAGAGACCAAGTGGGTTCTTTGAGATGCCTCTTGGTATTTCTGTTCCAATAGTAAAAGGTTATCATAAAGCGGTATCAACCAAAAAGTGGCAGAAACCTACTGAGCGCGCGAATCCTTTGGGAATGAATGCTTGGGTCTTTCTACTGGGTAGAGAACTCTAATCAGCCAAGGTCCGGGCTGAGAGGAAAGAAACCATGAAATGGATAGGGAATAGAGGATAAAAATCATACTCAAAGTTACTGGGAAAGTAGATCTTTAATGTTCTTATCACAACAACAACAAAAATTATAATCATGGGAGGTGAAGGATGTGTTATCTAACTGAACTGTGTTAATCATTTTGTATTGATAATATATACGTGTATCAAACTATCACACTGTACACCATTAATGTTTACACAATGTTACAGTGTACAGCAGTACACGATGTTCTGTGTCAAATATATCTCAATAAAACTGGGGGAAAAATCAACTATGTTGTCAATGAAATACTAGCAAAGAGAATTTAACAACACATAAAAAGTCTTATACACCATGTACAAGAGGAATTTATTCCTGGAATGCATGAGCGGTTCAACATACAAAAATCAATCCATGTGGGACTTTCCTGGTGGTCTAGTGGTTAAGACCCCACCCTTCTAACACAGCGGGTGTGGGTTCATTCCCTGGTTGGGGAACTAAGATTCCACATGCCCAGGGCAACAAAGACCCAGTGTAGACAAAATTTAAAAAAATAAAATCAATGTATATACCACATTTAATTGATGCCAAAAAAATAATTTGACAAAATTCAAACCCTTTCACAAAAGAAAACACTCAACAGACTAGAAATAGAAGGAAATTAGCTAAATGTAATAGAAACTGAATATATAAAAGTCCTCTATGAACATTATACTCAGAGATGAAAGGCTGAAAACTTTTCCTCTAAGATCAGGAACAGGGCAGAGATGTCTGCTTTCACCACTTCTATTCAACATTGTACTGGAATCCTAGCCAGAGCAATTAGGGCAAGTAAAACAAATAAAAGGCACCCATATTGGAAAGGAAGAAGTTGAATATCTCTGCTCATATGATCTTACGTGGAGAAACCGGTAAAGATTCCACAAAAGAAAAACAACTCAAAACTGTTAGAAGTGGTAAATTCAACAAAGCGGCAGGATACAAAGTCAATGGACAGAAATCAGTTGCATTTCTATACACTAACAATGAACAATCCAAAAAGGAAATTAAGAAAACAATTCCATTTACAATACCATCAGAAAGAGTAAAGTACTGGAAACAAACTTAACCAAGGAGGTGAAAAGACTTGTACAATGAAGATGACAATCTATTGCTAAAAAATTAAAAGACACAAATAAATGGATTCCATGTTTATGATTGGAAGAGCTCATATCATTAACATATCAATACTACACAAAGCAATCCATAGATTCAATGCAATCCCTATAAATATTCCAATGACATCTTTTCAGAAATAGAAAAACTTATTGTAAAATTCATATGGAGTGCCAAGGGATCCCAAACAGCCAAAGCAACCTGGAAAAAGAATAAAGCTGGAAGACAAACTTCCTGGTTTCAAAACTGCTACAATACTTTAGTAACCAGAACAGTACAGTACCCGCATAAAAGACAAAATATAGATCAAAGGTATAGACTAGTCATAAACCTATGTTTTCATATGTCAAAACTTGGAAACTTTGAATTTGGCAGTGATTTCTTTGAAATGATACCAAAGTCACAGACAACAAAAGAAAAGCTAGACAATTGGATTTCATGAAAAAATTTGAATTTTGTGCATCAAAATACACTATCAACAGAGTAAAAGGGCAACACACAGAATGGGAAATAATATTTGCAAATCACATACGTAACACAAAATTAACATCCACAATATATAGAGACCTCCTAAAATTTAACAATGGAAAAATCACCTGATTCAAAAATGGGCGAAGAGGGACTTCCCTGGTGGTATAATGGCTAGGATTCGAGACTCCCAGTGCAGGGGGCAAGGGTTTGATCCCTGATTGGGAACTAAGATCCCGCACGCCACATGGCACGGCTGAAATATAGAAAAAAAATCCCCGAAAGAAATCTCAGCATCAGCAGTTCCCTGGTGGTCCAGTGGTTAGGGCGTGGCACTTTCACTGCTGAGGGCCCAGGTTCGATCCCTGGTTAGGGAAGTGAGATCTGCAAAAACAAAAAACTTACATCACCCGCAATCTGAATAACACAACTGAAACCATACCACACCGGCAAGAAAAAGATCTGCCTCGAGTGGCGAGTGGCGGGGCGCTTGGAGACTCAGAAGCACTCACCCTTCTTGTGGATGAGTGACGGTTCCGTCCTCTTTGGAAACCAGCTTCGCGCTCTCCAGTTATACTGAGCGGGCACAGTCTACACCCAGTCTTACGTGAAGGGCTGGAGATCTGAGCACTCCTTTCAGGATGGCAAGTCAGGCGGCCACAGCGTCACAGTCCCTCAGCTGGGCACAGCGCTTCCGGCACCACAGCACCCTGACGAGGGGTCATGTCGGCCACTTGCTTACTCATCGAGGCCAGAGGGACTGCAGGCAACTGGTAAGGAACAGAAATAAATTAGAAACTAGAAATGCAGGAAGAGAAAGAAAATCAGGGTGTGGGTCTTTAGTTGTGTGTGCGTGCACATATACCCGGAAAGCTGCTTCATACTTACTCCTGCGGTCACTTGAGCTCATCACATGGGCCCAGTCATTCGTGTTGACTGGTCATGACCGGTCAGTTAGGAACGCCCCTGGCCTCCAAGCCGGACGCCTGGATCTGAGTGGTAGTCTGAGACGACTCCAGTAATTTAAAGAAAGAAATGGCTGTTTGTGAATTTTTTTCCTGAATCAGGCCTGATATCCAGAGGGCCTGGGATCCAGGGACACAAAACCTCCCCAGAGGCCTCAGCATAAGCAAGTGGAGTCAGAAAGGCAGGGCGAAGGGGTCGTCCACTTCCAGTCCTGGAGGCCCAGCTCTCAGGGGTGGGCGGGGACTGCTGCTCACCTTCCCACTCCCCCGGCTCCCCCGGCTGCCCCCGCCACCCGGGCTTTCTCTGTGCAGCCCAGATCTGGTCAGGGAAGGGTCTTGGGTTTTCACCTCTGCTTCAGCAGGAGGAGGGGGCGGCGGCAGACCAAGCTGAGGCCAGGAGAGGCTTCCTGACTGCCCACCCCTCCCCCTCCCTGTGTCGGAACCTTCCCCTTGGAGAAATGAAGGTTCCGGAAGCGGTGTGAGGTAACACTGCCCGGAGCAGTGACCCCAGGAGAGAGGGTCATAGGCGAGCGTGGGCTAGCTGGGTTTCAAGGCTCAAAAGGAAGCACCCAGCCACCCTACCCCCAGTGTCCAGGGGAAAGAGAAAGAGGTAAAAGACAGGGGAGGGCCCGGCCTAGCCGCCTCCTCCGGGAAAACTAGCTCTCAGGCACTGTGAGGTTCTAAAATATTTTTGTGTGCGTTAAAATCCATTCTTCTGGTCAAATATCATATACAATGTAAATATAACACCCAGAGCCTAGTATAACCGCCACTCTATAAGTTTCCTTTAATGGAATTATTTTAGACCACAGGCACAGAGCTTTGTTGTTTTATTTTTTTCTTAGATGTTCAAATGGCTATGGGCTTCCCTGGGGGCTCAACTGGTAAAGAATCCGCCTGTAATGTGGAGACCTGGGCTCAATTCCTAAGTTGGGAAGATCCCGTGGAGAAGGGAACAGTTACCCACTCCAGTATTCTGGCCAGGAGAATTCCATGGACTGTATAGTCCATGGGATCACAAAGAATCGGACACGACTGAGCGACTTTCACTTCAAATGGCTAAGCTAGTTTCCTAAATTTTAAAAATTTGTTGCAGTGGGGGAGGTAAAATTGCTAACTTGTGCAAATAAACACAAGCAACTCATATCAAAGACCAATTTTTAAAATTAAACCAGTGCAAGAAAGATCTCTACTGTTACGTGAAAAGTATGCAAAAAGATTCTTCATGTTTTGTTTCTATTTCAGTACTGGTGTTAAACTAGGCAGGTATTCAGACAATATATCTGACTCTGGCCAGAGACAAGAAAAAAAAAACTTGCAGTCGAAAGCACTTCTGCAGAAACAGAGAAAGATGTGGGCCCATTTTCACTCTAGTAACTAACTTGTCCTGGAAAATAACTGAAAACCAAAGATATGATGTACGGAAACTTTAGGAACTGTAGCTTAAGTTCTAGAAAGACAAATATCAAAAACTATCGACTTCTAAAGTCATTTTATTTTCATTTTATCGACACATATATATTCACAGATGGACAGATGTAGAAATCAACTAGATGTCAATTACAAAACTGAAGGTTTTTGAGCTGAGCTATCTCTGCCCGAGTACACAGTTGATTTTTCCCCTCCCAGAGTATACAGTATCCCTTTCAAACCATGGCTATGTATGTCATAACTATATTTAGAAGTACGCAGAGAGGAAAATACTACTGCAATTCAAGGCTGTAAATGAGAGGGAAACACATCAGAGCCTCATGGAATGGAAAGCTGAAACTTCAGTTCATGTTCCTCAATCAATATCAAACGTCAGATGACACTGGAAGGTGTTAATTATCACCAAAACAAAAATCCTGTAACAAATTCCACTGAAGAAAAGGGTAGCCTTTCTTCATACAGGAGGTAAAAAATTGATTTTTGGTTTCTCCTCCCAGCACTGTCAGAAGTAAATACAGTTGCAAAGTTCTCGACAAATATCTAAGAAGCTCTGTGGACAGTCTGAGGCACCGATTTGAGTCAATATATAGAAGTAGCCACTTGTTTACAGCTGAAGAACTTTCTTTAAAAACGCAGAGGAGCAAAGGGAGCTTCAGAAATCACGAAAAGCGATGAATACAGGCAAGAGGAACCGCCGCGCGTCAGCCGATGAATCTTTCCGACGGCCACGTCTCCTGCGCGTTGGTGGGGACCGCGGGAACCACTTCCTCGGGCGGGGCCAGGGCCTCCATCTCGCGCACCACCTGCGTGAACACCTGGTCCACCATCAGTTTGCTCTTGGCCGTGACCTCCAGGAACGGGCACCGCCACTCGCGGGCCAGCGCGCGGCCCTGCGCCGTCAGCACCTGGCGCTGGGCATCCAGGTCGGCCTTGGTGCCCACGAGCACCAGCGGCACGGCCTTGGGCCCCCGCAGCCGGCCCATGCGCTCGCGCAGCGGCCGCACCGCCTCGAACGAGGCCTCGCTGCAGACGCTGTAGAGCACCACGAAGCCGTCGCTGTTCTTGATGTACAGGTCCTTGAGGGTGACCAGGTGCTCGGCGCCCACCGTGTCCACGATCTCCAGCAGGGCGGGCGCCGCGTTCACCTCGATCACCTTGCTGAAAAGCTCCTCCACCGACGGCTCGCACTGCTCGGGGAAGCTGCCGCAGGCGAACTGCGTGGCGAGCGCCGTCTTGCCCACCGCCACGCTGCCCAGCAGCACCACTCGGTAGCCCTTGGCCGGTCGCAGCCCCAGGCCCGCCATGGCCGAAGCGCGCGGCTGGCGGGACGCGCAGCGGCAGGAATGGCGCGCGGAGGCCGGGGCCTGGCGGGGGCCGCGAGGGGCGGGGGGCCGGGGAGGGAGGGGCGAGGGGGCCGGGGAGGGAGGGGCGACGGGGAGAGGCGGGACCGGGGGGCCGGGCCGGGGTAAGCTAGCCCCTCTGTGCCCAAGCCCGCCCCGCCCGGCCCGGCTCTGCCCCCTGCGGCTCAGCTGCCCCCCGCCCCAGGCCGGGGGCCCCGCGCGCCCCTCCGCCGGCCGCAGTTCCTGCGCCCCGCGCAGCGTCTGCCCCGCCCCCGGCCCGGGCGGTCCGGCGCCGGCCTCGCCCACCGGCCGCGCCACCCGGGCTTCATTCTCCGCTAGGTCCGAGCTACCCGGCCCCGCTGCGTTTTCCCCAGGACCCCGCGGGCGGGCGGGGACACCCCCCTCAGCCCCGGCTCCCTGCCCTCCCTCCGAGGAGAACCCCTTCCGTCCTGGAGCAAATGGTAACCGGATCCCTTCCACGTCAACCGGGAAATAGCCGCATTTCTTCACATTTCAGATCCAGTTTCGTGGCCCGAAGCCAGACTGGCCTCACTCAAGGTCAGGCCTGGGGAGCCGTGCCGCCGCGGCCCCTCTCCAGGCCTGGGGGACCCCAGGGAAGAAAGAGCGTGTGAAGGAGCTTCAGGCCGAGGGTCCCACCTCACTCCCTCCTGGCACCCATTCTGCGGCCTGGGCCCCTTATGCCCTCCCTTTCTTCCCTCGCGGCCCCCCAGCCCCCTCTTGTCACTGAGCCGAGTCCAGAGTTCACCTTTTATAAAGTCCAGAACTTTATAAAACGTTAATCACATCTCACTCCCCGACTTAAACCCTCCTGGCTTCGTGTTGCGCCCTCCTGGCCTTAGAGTAGAGATCACATGACTCCATCCCAACCCAGACAATGGAAGCAGGGACCCATTCACCCAGCAGCAGGCGGGCAGGGAAAGCCCTGGGCACCTGCGCTTTGGGGTCATCTAAAGGGGCTCCCCAGGTCTGACTCCCCTGCCCCAGTCATTTCCAAGCTTCCACTCCAGCTACACAACCCGTCTTGCTGTCCTTGATGTCAGAGGAGAAAGGCTGTGCGGGGACAGTGGCGGCAGGCGCGAGGGCCTGCGATTGCACACCCGAGTGAGCCCCGCCCACTGTCCGCTGCAGGAGGCCTGCAGGCCTGGGCCGGAAGTGGAGATGAGACAGCCCCTCCCCTAGGCTTGGGGTACCAATGCATCTCCCTCATTCCAGCCTGAAGACGGACGGAGCTGGAGTTTCCTGCCTCCCTGGCAGCACAGGCTCAAAGTTTAAGTGGCAGTGAGACACCCTGCACTTCACTGTCTGCGGTCAGTGACAGAGTGTGCTTTTCTATAAATAGCACAGAACATCCTTAGTGTGTAATATTAATTGTATACTTATTAAAACAGACAGCTTGATTTCTAAACAGATATTACAAGACTTATTTTCTGACTGCAGGATAACAAAACTAAAAAATTTTTAAAAGGACAAGCTGTAAATATTCTCTGGAGAAATGCAAGTTCCACACAGGTTTCAACAACTCCCCTTGGATAACTTTCAGGGAACGTAGGCAATTCACGGTCAAAACAAGTCACAAAACACATGAGGAAAATTTCACTCTGAGTGACAGCCGTTGGAAACACCAGACAATAAAGTCACATCCAGAAACCTGCGGATGTGTGTTATCAGACATACAAAATAATTATATGTGTTTAAAGATTTAAAAGAAAAGCTTAAAAACATGAGCAAGGAATAAGAGACTATAAACTATAGTCAAGTAATTTGAAAGAGATTCTGCCTTACCTCCCCCCCACCAAAAAAAAAACCTTCAATACTTTGGCCACCTGATGCAAAGAGCCGACTCTTTGGAAAAGGCCCTGATAGTGGGAAGATGGAAGGTAAAAGGAGCAAAGGGCGGCAGAGGATGAGATGGCAAGATAGCATCACCAATTCCATGTTTGAATCTGAGCAAACTCCAGGAGATGGTGAAGGACAGAGAAGCCTGCTGTGCTGCCGTCCACGGGGTGGCGGCGCGTTAGACGGTAAGGTAACGACCGAGCAGCAACAAACCTTCTAGAAATGGAAAATATAATAATTTATCATGTTACTTAACACAAATCACCCATTGATAGGTTAAATAGAAGTTTAAACATGGTTGAAGAGAGACACAGAACCAACATTATTCAGAGATGTGAATAAACCTGGACCAGTTTTCACCGTACAGCGCCCTGTGCCTGCAGGAGGTAGAGGTTTCTTCAGGCTGCCATGAGACTAACGGACATTCACAGAGTGCCTTAAATTGACATTTGGCTGGTTTGAGCCTGTCATTATTATTTGAGGCTTTGAAAACCCTTAACAAAAGTCAGCCAGCCCCGTGGTCCATCTTATTACCATTGCCTCAATGCAGTTAAAGTTCCACTGCCAGCATGGAGGCCCTGCGTCCCCTTCCACCTGAATCACATCCTGATCCACCCCTAGCAAGTCATTATAACTGTGCCACAGGCCAGAGCTCATCACCGGCTCACTCGCCACCAGCAGAAGGGCCCTACCATGGGTCTGAAGGGTGTGTGATGTATCTTAGAATTCTACCCCTAAGTTTTGCTTAATACAGCCTCTTCTGGTACTAACTCTCTTAATTCAGATTCCCTCCCAAAGCAGAGTTTATGACATGGGACTTGGTCTAGTGGGCAAATAGTATATTTTTGGAAGTGATCACTGGGATCCAGAATGGAGGCCCTGGAAGAGAGAAACGGGGAAGGTGCGGGGAATCCCACACCACGTGTATTCTTGTGTTATTGCTGTGGAGTACTTGAGAAAACATGGAGGATGTCAGAAGTGTCCACTGATGCACAGAAGCCCGGGAGGCCTGTATCCACCAGCACCCATTCCTCACGGCTCCAGGGTTGCCCTGCAAACTCCCTCTTCCGGGGTGCACATGTGCCCGGGAGGTTTAGTGAACTCCAGAAGCATCCCAAGCAGCAGCAGTAGAGACCCAGGGGTGTGCAGTGCAGGTGAGGCAAGTGGCGGGCAGGCTCTACCCGCACAACCAGATGCTTGCTGTAGCCGTGACTAGGACAAGAAAGTGGACCCAGAGTACATCAGTCTAGTGCATAAAAGACTGATTCAGTTCTATTTGCTTTTAAAAGGAAGTACACTTGACTTACAATGTTGTGCCAATATCCGCTGTATAGCAAAGTGACTCAGTTATACACATATATATTCTTTTAAAAGTTATTTCCCATTGTGATTTATCCAAGAGATTGGCTATCATTCTCTGTGATATATAATAGGACCTTGTTGTTTTATGGTTGTTGTTTATCCATCCTAAATGTAATAATTTGCATCTCCCAATCCCAAACTCCCAGATCATCCCTCTCCCTTCTCCCCTCCCCCTTTACAACCATAAGTCTGATCTCTGTATATGTGTGATTCAGTTCTGATTGCTGAAAATACCTCATTGTGGGGGGAGGGGGAGTGTGTAGGAACATATTATCTGCAAACAATGAGGAGAATATTATTTATTTCCCTTTCTTATCTTATTGCTTTAGCAAATATAACAATATTGAGCCAAAATAACAATACTGAACCAAAGAGGTAATTGCTGGCATCCCTCCACATTTCTGAACAACAAAAATGTCTTTACATTGCATGAATAATATGATGTATGCTTGTATGCTCTGATACTCTTTATCATAAGAGAAAGTTATTGTCTATTTATACCTTAGCGTTTTTACTGGGAACACAGCAGTTTTTTGTTTGTTTGTTTTGGTTTTGGTTTTTTGAACTCTGATAAATTCATAAGGTTTTTCTTCTTTAATTTTGAGAATTTAATAATTGTAAGTTGATGGATTTCCTGTTGATGAATCATTCTCTCACCTCATCTCTTACCACTCTTGCTACCTTCTAGACACAATGACCTGTTCCTTTGGCAGGAAAATCTCTTTTCCCATCGCAGGACTTTCATATTTGCTGTTCTCTCCCCCTAGAATTCTGTTCCCTCAGATGTCTGCATGGTCACTCCCTCATTTTTTAAAAATTTATTTGGATGCACCAGGTCTTAGCTGCAGTGCGCAGGTTCTTATTTGTGGCATGCAGGATCTAGTTCCTTGTTGTTGTTGTTTAATCACTCAGCCATGTCCAACTCTTTGCAACCCCATGGACTGCAGCACGCCAGGCTTCACTGTCCTTCACTATCTCCCAGAGCTTGATCAACTCATGTCCACTGAGTTCAGTGATGCCATCCAACCATCTCATCCTCTGCCACTCTCTTCTCCTGCCCTCAATCTTGCCCAGCATCAGGGTCTTTTCCAGTGAGTCGGCTCTTCACATTAAGTGGCCAAAATAGTGGAGCTTTGGATTCAGCATCAGTTCTTCCGTGAATATTCAGGACTGATTTCCTTTAGGATGGACTGGTTTGATCTCCATTCTGTCCAAGGGACTCTCAAGAGTCTTCTCTAGCTCCACGGTTCAAAAGCATCAATTCTTCGTCCCTGACCAGGGACTGAACCTGGGCCCCCTGCATTGGCAGCCTGTAGTCTGAACCACTAGACCACCAGGGAGATCCCTTACTCCATCCATTCTATTTAAGTCTCTTGCTCAAATATCACTTACTGAAAGGGATCCTCCCTCATCCCTTTAGTAAGTTACAGGTGGAATTGTGTCCTCCCCAAATCCATATGTTGAAGTTTCAGCCTTCAGTACTTCAGAATGTGACTTTATTTGGAAATAGGGGTTTTTTTTCAGATATAATCAGTTAAGATGAGGTGCTACGGGAACAGAGTGAGCCCCAACTCTAGTATAACTGATGCCTTATGAAAGGGGAACTGTGGACACACACACACAGACAGGAAGAACGGCACATGAAGAGGAAGGCAGAGACTGGGGTGGTGTTTCTACAGCCAAGGATGCCAAAGGTTGTTAGAAAATCACTAAACATTGAGGGAAGGGCATGGAACGAATTCTTCCTCACAGCCCACAGAAGGAATGAACCCTGACAACACCCTGACCTCAGGGTTCTGGCCTCCAGGCTGTGAGATTGTAGGTTTCTGTGTGAGTCACCCAGTCTGTGGGGCTTTGTTGACAGCAGCCCAGGGAACTAACACCTCAGCCTATAAGAGGGCGAGGGCTTCAGCCCAGGAACCTGGGGGCATACAACTCCACCTGCCATGAACCCAAGCTCACTGCCTTACTGTCTGAGCTCCTTTGGGCTGCTATGACAGAACCCCGGAGACTGGGTATTCATCACTCACATTTCTGGAGACTGGGAAATCTCAGGTCAAGACACCAGCAGACTCGGCATCTGGTGAGAGATGCTTCCTGGCTCACGGGTAACTGTCTTCTTGCCAAGTCCTCCTGTGGTGGAAGGGAGCTTGGGCAGGGGTGGGAGGGGTCCATTTTACAAAAACACTAATTCCGTCCATGAGTCGCCTCTCTCAGGACCTAATCACCCCCAAAGGCCCCACCTCCAAACACCATCACCATGGGGGTTAGGTGTCAACATATGAACTTAGGGGGAAGGTGGTATGCAAATTATATGATATGAAATTGATTATTTGTTTATCATTTCCCTCATTACAATGTGTCTCCCATGAGGGCAGAAACAGTATATTGCTGAACCTACTGTGTGTCGGGCAGTGCCTCCCACACAGTAGGTGCTCCACAACTACAGTCCTGCTTGCTTTGAAAAGGTGAATTTGTTCCAACACCATTTAACAATTAGGAAACAGTTCGAGCATAATGTGAACTCTGCATCTTGTGTGATTTTGTTTACAAGAAAGCCTACGTGAACACAGAAAACTCCACCAGCTGAACTGAGGTGTGTAGGAAAACACACTCACACACTTCAAATGTCTCCCAGTTTCCTTCTAACCCTCATCCACACTGGGGACAACTTTCCAACCACCTCACCAATACCTCAGAAGCTGCAACCCTTCTGATGCCTACTTCCACAAGCAAACTACAAGCTGTTTTAGATAAAGAATCATGTCTTTTGCAGTGAAAAAAAAAAGTGCAAGTGTTAGCTGCTCACTCATGTCCCATTCTTTGTGACTCCATGGACTGTAGACCACCAGGCTCCTCTGTCCATGGGCTTCTCCAGGCCAGAATACTGGAGTGGTTGCCGTTTCCTTCTCCAGCGAATCGAACCCAGGTCTCCTGCATGCAGGAGGATTCTTTACCATCTGAGCCACTAGGGAAGCCCCGTTTGTAGTATTTATGTCTTTTTAGAAAACCATTTAACTTGCACAACTGTGTTAACCTTCTTTTTTCACTAGAGTCCCATCTTTATTAATTTTTGGCTGTGGCTGCATCTCCGTTGCTGAAGGCGGGCTTTCTCTAGTTGCAGCGCATGGGCTTCTCGTTGCAGTGGCGTCTCTTGTCGTGGAGCTCGGGCTCAGCAGGGATTGGGCATGGGCTTAGATGCCCCAGGCAGGTGGAATCTCCCCCGACCAAGGGTTGAACCTGTGTCCCCTGCATTGGCAGACAGTTTCTTAACCACTGGGCCTCCAGGGAAGTCTCATGCTCCCATGTTTTTAAAGTTGTATCACTGATGAAGTATTTTGAGTATCCTGCCCTAACCTCATTTTCCCCATAAGTATTTTTATTTTGCAATTTTTTCATGTATTTTTTATTATGCATATGCATTTTTATTATTCAATTTTGTATGACAGCTTGAATTTTAAGAATGCTTCTAATACATCATAGCTAAACTGACCGTATTTGTTGAGTAGTTGAATAAATGCTTGCCTTTCTGAATGAAACCTCAATTTATCCTGCTTTTTTTTTTCAGTATACTAATGAAATAAATTTGCTAATTGCTTGTTGAGGTGAGGCTGTTTGCCTGCAAAAGACTGTATAGAATCAGATAGGATAAGGCAGTGGTTAATGCAGAGGTGTGAAAGAACCCAGTAAGTGACACCTCATTACTCTTGCCCAAGACCCAAATGCTCAAGAGGTAGGACAAAGGAGACTCAAGAACACGTATATAAAATTGTACCTTATTACAAATGATGTCTGGGTCGGAACAGATGGCAGACTAAGCTAAATCACCTTCCTAACCCTAAACTGGGGCTTCCCAGGTAGCTCAGTGGTAAAGAATCCACCTGCAATGCAGGAAATGCAAGTTCGATCCCTGGGTCAGGAAGATTCCCTGAAGAGGAAAGTGCAACCCACTCCAGTATTCTTGCCTGGGAAATCCCATGGACAGAGCCTGGCAGGCTACAATTGGACACAACTTAGCGACTAAACAACAACCCTAAATTTGAGTGCCACATTCGAACTCACCCGCCCAAGGTTGGGCAGCCCTGCAAACTTACTGGCCACCCCAGTGGAAGAGCCCCCTTGAAATTCATGGTAGGAAATCGCAGATAGCAAAGTTCGTGCCGTATTCCAGGTGCCCGCGCCCCAAACTCCTGGCCTGATCTTATTATCTAGGCGTTGTTGCTCCTGGGGGCCTTTTAACGTCTCTGAGCCTTTGGTTCTAGGCCAGAGAGAATCACTGTGACCCCCAAGTCTGGACCCAACTGGAGGAGCTGTGGTCTCAGTACCTCTAGGCACAGGGAAGGACAGCATCCCCAGGAATGAAGCAGCTGCCGTTGGCCTCTGTGGAGAACAACTGCATGCCCCTCCTGGGAACAGGAAACAAAGGAGCCCTCGGACGCCCACTGGAACCATCGCAGCCGTGCTGGGCCATCTCTGCTAGCGGGTCTGCTAGTGAAGACAAACGCGGATGCAGACGCTGCAAAGCAGAAGTGGTTACTCCCTTTTCAGCAATTAAGTAGTTTAGGTGACTGGAAAAAAAATCTGCTGAGACTAGAGATTCTGAATGAGCTATTACAAAATCCTTCCTTGCACAGCTGCAGTGGTGGGGAAGAGAAAATGACCCAAACAAAGAAGCTGCTGAAACTGGGGGTGGGGGAAGCCGAATTTTCAATCTTGGTAACCAAGAGCTTCGGGTGTCATGGAGAAGAGAGTACAAGACTGTGAGCTTCTCGAAAGTTCCCACTTAGAACCGAGACTCCCACAGAAAGTCTGCGTCCTAGAAGGTCCAGATCCTCAGTGAATGAGTGAATTCAAATATTTTCAAACTATCAGCAAAAGGAGACGAGACAGAAAATTTCCTGTCCTGGGCCCTTCCTAGGACAAAAAATAAAAGATCTTCCCTAAAATTTGTAATGAGAGCTCAGGCCTAGGGGCAGGAGGCAGGCAGGTATGGATGGGATTTAAACTGAGCATCCCTTTGAGGTCCTGGAAACAGCCAGCTGAGAAACAAAGAAGGAGCCCAGGTTGGCAGTTCCTTCCAGAGCCCATAAGCAATATAAGCCTGCCTGTCTGGAGGGACGCACCTTCAGTGGGGATCTCTCCTGATCTTCTCAGATAAAGCTTATGGTCCAAAGTTCCAGAACAGATGAGGGAACAAGTCACCACAGGCAAGAGCCAGCACAAAGGGTCTAATGTTCAGGCAGTAGGATTACCAGGTCAAAGACATATGATACATATGTTTTAAAAACAAAAACTGATCAGAGATACAAGAAAAGTTGTGATACTTTTTTGTGAGGCAGGAGATTGATCCCTCCCACCACCAGGATAAAGCAATAGGAGAGTCACTCCCTGTGGACGAAAACTCCAAGATGAGAACAGCAGGACAGTTAAGACAGGAGGCTGGGCCCTGCACAGACCACGTGTTTCTCTTTCTCGGTCAGGAGACCTCCCCAACTAGACATGTGCCGAAAGGCTCTGTGGAGGTCAAAGGGGCGTGATGCTAAGTGATGCCGACTACCCACAGGCCTCTTCCGTGAAATCCATCTTGGCTGAGAGCTGTGCGTGCTCACATGGGAGGATCCTGAGGCATACCAAATGTGGACTCTGAACCAGGCAAATTCAGTGATTGGCCAGGGCTTCCCTGGGGGCTCAGTGTTAAAGAATCCGCCTGCCAGTGCAGGAGACCTGGGTTCGATCCCTGATCCGGGAAGATCTCTCATGCCGCGGAGCAACTAAGCCCGTGTGTGTGTGGGTGTGTGTGTGTGTGTAAGTCATGCCCAACTCTGCAACCCTTCGGTCATGTTCACCTCTGCAGCCCCACCGATCGTCTCCATCCATGGGATTCTCCAGGCAAGAATACTGGAGTGGCTTTGCAGTGCCCTTCTCTAGGGGCTCTTCCCAACCCAGGGATCGAACCCACGTCTCTTACCTCTCCTGCATTGGCAGGCAAGTTCTTTAACACTTGTGCCCCTTGGGAAGCCCTAACGAAGCCTGTGGGCCAACGACTAGGGAGCATGTGCTCTAGAGCCCGTGCTCCGATACCGGAGAAGCCACGGCAATGAGAAGCTAGAGAGTGGCCCCCGCTCACCGCAGCTAGAGAAAGCCCACACAGCAACGGAGACCCAGTGTAGCCAAAACTAAAGAAAGAAATAATTTTTAAAAATGATTGGCCTAAGGAAAACGGGAAGAAATGCCCCATAAAAGTGATTCAATCCGCCACACGGGCTTGACTCAAGGGATTTCTTGAGTCTGTCCGTGTGTCTATCCACACATACTCTAGTCTTTTTCCTCCTAATAAATATTTGTTTCACCGCTTTCCATCTTTGTGCAAGTTTTTTTTCTGCCAAGTCAAAGAGTCAGGCTCTTGTCACTGACCACTGGTCTAGGGGCTAGGGTTCGGTGCCTTCACCGCCTAGACCTGACCTGTCTCTGGCCCCGAACCGAAGCCCCGCTTCAAGCCACTGCAGGCTGAGACCATTCGAGAGCAACACTAAATAAAAATACCGGCTTTCACAGAATACAGTTACCAAGATCAGAGGCATCAAGAACTGACCCCGCTATCTCAGCCTGTGTTCATGGCGCGCCAGCTCCCACTCAGAAGGCTGCAGGCCACTCCTGACCTTCCCTTCCTGACGACCCTGACAGGGGCCCTGGCTGGAATAAGGAGCATCATCTCTTCCTGGTGCTCTGTCCTTCCCTCCAAGGTCACTGCCCGGCAGTCTGACCTCTCTTGACAGGTTAGGAAATCATCATCGCAGCCACTGAACACTATATATGTATTCAGAACATGTCAACTAGAGCCAAGACACCCAGGTTCTAACCAAGTTTGCTCCTAAATAAACATGTGTAAGAGAAAACAGACAGAAGAGCTACTTGGGTTTGCAGTGATTCGCTTAATGGAAGCTTTATCTACTCTCAAGCAAATTGTGAACTGCCTTTCCTTTGTCTCCCAAGGAGCACTGGACCTGGGCCAGACTGCCAGGGGAGCCCTTCTCTGAAAGGAGAGTGTGCCTGGCGAAAGGACAGGAGGGCAGGGGACCCCAGTGTCCCCAGCGCTTTCTTGCGCAGGCAGCTTTCAGGAAAGAGATCATATGGAAGCCCAGAAACTGGCAGGGGGTTCCTTTAGAGCTGCAGGTCCCTGCCAGTCCTTGGAAAGTTCTGGTACTCCTCAGAGTGAAGACTGCTGGAAAAGACGTGTGCTAGCGTGGGGCAGGGGAGGAGAGACATTCTTGGGTCGAAATCCCGGTTCCCAGTGGAAGAGACGGAAATGATTCCAAAGGCTTCCTCGATCCAACCCATCCGTTAACTAACAATAATCGGGCACCTCTCGCGGTGCAGTTTCAGAGCCAGAGGCCAGGACGCCCACGGCCGCCTTTTGCTCATCCGGGCTGTTCTGGGACATCCAGGCTGGAGAGGGGACTCGCCAGGGATCGCCAGCCCGCCTCCAGCTCCTCCAGCCACCCCTCGTGGAGTCCGCCCGGGGTGGGGGAGAGGGGTCTCCCTGGGACCCTCTCCCGCCATTCCCTACCTCCTTTCTCCCCGCTGCGTCGGGGTCACCCTTCTCGACAGCCTTCCACACCCCACCCCACGCCCGCCGCCAACCTCCCCGCCTGGCGGTCCACGGCGCGCGGTCTGAGTCCCTGGAGGACGGACTTGGCATTTCGAGGCGGGGGGGGGCGGGGAGCGCTGTCGCGGGCGGAGCTGGGCCCGCGTTGGGGGCGGGGCGGGCTCCCAGGGCCTCTGAGACCCCCCTTGGCCCCCCAACCCCGGCCCCTTCTCTTCCTGCCCGACCAGAACCGCGCTTCCTCCTCGCCCCCGGAAGGGAGGCGCCCCGCCACGTCCCCGCGAGCCCCTCCCCGCGTGGCCCGCGCGTCCCCCCCGCGGCTCTGATGGGCTGGTCGGGGGGTCGGCACCCGTGCGGAGCACTCGGGCGCGTGGCCCCGCAGGACGCGTGGGCGCCACTCGCTGCGGTATCGTCCTCTGGGGGGAGTCCAGCCCTGGACGAGGGGCCGCTGGAGGTGGCGGGCAAGCCTGTCCCTGCGCGCCGTCCCTGCGCCCGCCCACCGCCTCGGCTGCCCCTTCCAGGCCCCCGATGCTGATAGGCCCCCGATACCAGCAGGGCTCCTAGGAGCCCCAGTGCCCACTCTCCCCAGCGGGAGGTGGGCACGAGGTGATCAGGGAGGAGGACCGGGACGCGGAGAGGGGGAAGTGGACAAGCCGCTTCTTTCTTCAACAGGACGGACGGGCCTCCCGGCGTCTGCCCACGGCCTCCCACAGCCACACACCCTTCTCCTAGATCAGGGCTCGGGAGGCAAAAGGAAGCGGCAGGGACTCCCTTCACACCTTGTGCGGAGGACCGGCCACCACACAGGCCGGATGGCCCGGCCCTCCCCGGCCCCTGGGCGGGACTCGCCAGGCTAGACCAGCTGTCTGGACGGGTGTGTGTCTGTGTGCGTGTGTGTCCAGCTGTCTGTGTGTGTGTGTGTATACGCGCGCTCAGTCCAACTCTTTGCGACCCCACGGACTGCAGCTCGCCAGGCTCCTCTGTCCGAGAATTCTGGAGTGGGTTGCCATTTCCTTCTCCACGGGGTCTCCCCCACCTAGGGGTGGAGTCCACCTCTCTCGCATCTCCTGCGTTGCCCGGCGGGTTTTTTACCACTTGCTTCACGGGGGAAGCCCGGAGAACTCCTGGGACTCTCCGGGATGGGCCAGGGCGCCCTCTGCTGGCCAGTGAGGCCAGGTTGGAGAAAAGGTGGGCGATAGGAGACTGGGTTCCTGTGTACTGGGCCCCCAAAGTGACCCTCCCCACCCAGCTGAGGGTCTTTCTGGGGGAAGGACACAGACTGACCCCGAGCGTGGTCCCAGGGAGGGACAGGGTCGTGGTCTATAGGCAAAGCCTGCTGGGAAGGGGGCACTAGGGTTACAGGCTGATGGGGGAAGCAGGGGTGGTGGTCTGGCACATTCCACCAGTCTCAGGGCTCCCAGAGATCTTCCGTGTCAGTGGAGCTGGGGCCCCAGGCCCAGGACAGTTCCATGGGGGGATGATATGAAGGCCAGGCTTGTCCTTCCAGCCCAAGCTGGAGCAGGGCCAGGGCTGGCCCAGAGCTGCCGGGCCCACACTCACAACCCTTCCCAGGGAACCTCTGTGAGCATCTTGACATACTGCTCTCCCCTCAAACTCCAGTACGTCCCAAGCAATAAAAACATTCTGTGATACCACACAGTAAAACCAAAAGATAAAAACAATTCAGAAAACAAAAAGAACCTCTCACCTGGAAGTTCAAATTTAAAAGCTCTTTGAGGACTTCCCTGGTGGTCCATGGTTAAGGGTCTACCTGTTAATGCAGGAGACACAGGTTTGATCCCTGGTCCGGGAAGATCCCTCATGCTGCGGGGCAGCTAAGCCCGTGTGCCCCAGCTACTGAAGCCTGAGCTCTCTGGAGCCGGTGCTCCTGAACAAGAGAAGCCACCGCAGTGAGAGGCCCATGCCTTGTAACAAGACAGCAGCCCCGAGCCTCAAAACTAGAGACAGTCCACGTACAGCAGTGAAGACCCAGCACAACCAAAAATAAAAACTAAAGTAAAAACACCTGGACATCTCTAGGGTCAAAAAGGAAATGTAGTCCTGAACCGTAAATTTCTTTTAAAATATATTAAAATACTATATATCTGAGCCTATGGGACCAGCTAAAACAGTGTTTAAATTCTTAAACCAATTCTAGGTCTCAGCCCCAAAACAGCTGTATGAGAGTTACTCTTTTATTTCCTAGGAGGAGAAGGAAAAGGAGATAAAAAAATGACGTGACTGCAGGCAGCTTCTGCTCATGATTCTTTAAAATTAACTGGAAGGGGACTTCCCTGGTGGTCCAGGGGTTAAGACTCCGCGCTTCCACTTCAGGGGGCAGGGCTTCGATCCCTGATCAGGGAACTAAGATTCCACATGCTGCAATGTGCAGCCAAAATAAGAAACAGATTTTTTAAAAAATTTTTAATTAACTGGATCATTATTCCCAATAGCCAAGAGCTCAGTTCAGTAGCTCAGTCGTGTCTGACTCTTTGCGACCCCCTGGACTACAACACACCAGGCTTCCCTGTCCATCACCAACACCCAGAGCTTGCTTGAACTCATCATGTCCATTGAGTTGGTGATGCCATCCAACTATCTCATCCTCTGTCATCCCCTTCTCCTCCTGCCTTCAATCTTTCCCAGCGTCAGGGTCTTTTCCAATCAGTTAGTTCTTCGCATCAGGTGGCCAAAGTATTGGAGTTTCAACTTCAGCATCAGTCCTTCCAATAAATATTCAGGGTTGATTTCCTTTAGGATTTGCTGGTTTGATCACCTTGCAGTCAAAGGGACTCTTAAGAGTCTCCAACACCACAGTTCAAAAGCATCAATTCTTTGGTGCTCAGCTTTGTTTATGGTCCAACTCTCACATCCATACATGACTACTGGAAAAACCATAGCTTTGACTAGATGGACTTTTACTTTGTCAGCAAAGTGATGCCTTTGGTTTTTAATATGCTGTTGAGGATGGTCATAGCTTTTCTTCCAAGGAGCAAGTGTGCATATCTGAGGTTATTGAGTATGTCAAGGCTGTGTATTGTCACCCTGCTTATTTAACTTACATGCAGAGTACATCATGCGAAATGCTGGGCTGGATGAAACAGAAGCTGGAATCAAGATTGCCGGGAGAAATATCAATAACTTCAGATACGCAGATGACACACCCTTATGGCAGAAAGCGAAGAAGAACTGAAGCGCCTCTTGATGAAAGTGAAAGAGGAGAGTGAAAAAGTTGACTTAAAACTAAACATTCAAGAAAAGAAGACCATGGCATCTGGTCCCATCACTTCATGGCAAATAGATGGGGAAACAATGGAAACAGTGGCAGACTTTATTTTCTTGGGTTCCAAAACCACTGCAGATGGTGACTGCAGTCATGAAATTAAAAGACGCTTGCTCCTTGGAAGAAAAGCTATAACCAACCCAGACAGAGGGTGACAGAGGACAAGATGGTTGGATGGCATCACAGACTCAATGGACATGAATTTGAGCAAGCTCTGGGAGATGGCGAAGGACAGGGAAGCCTGGCGTGCTGCAGTCCCTGGAGCTGCCAAGTCGGACACGAATGATTGACTAAACAACAACAGCATGGTGTCCACTGAGAAAAAGCCTGAGCTCTGATGTAGTCAAATTTATCGTCGTTTTTTCAGATCGTATTGATTATGCTTTTGGATCTTTCTGTAAGAAGTCCTTCCCTGCCCAGATGTTAGAAAGAGTCTTCTGCACTTTCTTCTAACTTCATATGTTTACCTTTGTTCTCTATAGAGTCCCTCTGTGTATGTGGGGTTAAGTAAGGACCGTTTTTATTTTCTGCTGATGGCGGGGACCCCGGGTATGCGGCGAGGGTCTCCTCTACCCCTCCCCCGCTCCCTGCCCTCCTCTCTGGCCATGACTTTGCCTTTGTCCTCCCATCAGATATCCTCCAATGTCACATCAATTCGGCCATTTGGCGATGTAGTCCATCCCTTTTTAAAAACTATGTATTTATTTTACGTCATCGGTCACTCTGTGCAGCTTGCGGGATCTTAGCTCCCTGTCCTGGGACTGGGCTCGTGCCTGGCGGTGGAAGCGCTGCGTCTCAGCCACCGGCCCGCCAGGGAGGTCCCTGCCTCCTCACTCTCCCCTCAGCAAACCTCAGTGCTTCCTCAGCTCCCAGGGATCTCAGCGGCGTTTGGTGGGATTACCTTGGATTTGTAGCTTACATGGGTGATACTGTCATGATTCTGTCAAACCATCCAAGGCAGGTGACACCCCTGTCACCCAGGTCCCCTCAGTGGGGTGAGCCGCCAGGACAGGTGTGTGTGTGGGGGGTCGCTCTCTCTGGGTGAGGACCTGCATCCTCCGGGTGCTCTGGGCTGCAGCTGACCAGCCCAGGGGGCCTGGGGTTGGTTAATTACAGGACCAGTGGAGCCAGGCTCCGAGTCCTTCCTCCACGAATCTCTCACCTTTGCCCTCACAGTGAAACAAGGATGTTGACCAACCTCTCTGTGGTCCTTCAACTGCATCCAGGGGCAGGAAGCACACGTGCCTTCTGGGGACCCTGTCAAGTAGCTCCCAGACGTCCCCACCTCCCTCCCCCTCCGGGACATCCTTCTGTCCTTCCTCTGGCCTGAGTCCATCACCTCCTGGCTGCCCATCTGGGCCCGTGGAGGCCCCAAGGAAGGGGGAGGCCGCCCAGCCTGGCCGTCCTGTCCCGCCCTCCTCTTCTCCCCACAAACCCGGCTCACTGTGAGGTGTGTGCGGCAGTGGGCTGCGGCCAGCTCTGCACATCTTCCCGGCTGGAGGGAGGGAGGAACTGGGGGGCTAGTCCCAGGTCCGTGGACCCAAGTGTTCTTGTCACAATCCACCCAGGGGACGGGCGTGGGGACAGGCGGAAATTCCTCCTGAGCGGCCTCTGCGGGCGGAGGAAGCCTGGTTAAGATCACAGTGGTCCATGCAGGGGCTCCGCAAAGACCCAGGGCCCTCCAGGAGCTTGAAGAGTTTGCCAAAGGTTTCGGGACAGTGAAGGCGCCCCAGAGCTCCTTCGTGGTCACCTCGGATTCTCACACTGCCCCCTCCTGTGGCCAAGCTCTCATCCCTGCTCTTGTCGGGGGCAGACAGGGTGCCCCTCACCCCCCGGGACCGAGCACTGCAGCTCTCCAAGCCTGGAGCCGGCCAGCCTGCAGAAGGCCTCGGAAGGGGCTGCCTCTGGGACTCTCGGTCCCCGGGGGAGGGGTTGCCCACAAAGGCTGGGCTTTGGCGCCCTCTGGTGGGCACTGGTGCCCTCTGCAGGGACCTGTACCATCCGTGGACCGCACTCAAGGACTGAGGGGCAGGCAGTCCTGGGTTTGTCCCCACACCCACACTGAAGAGCAGGCTGGCCCCGAACAAGCTGCACTCCACTCTGAGCCTCGGTCTTCTCATCTGTAAAATCGGTAGCCGTCGGGTCTATGTCAGAATGTTGTCAGAGATGAGGCAGTGCAGACAAGATGGTGCAAGCACCCACAAGATGCCCCACAGCGCCCAGTCCCTCCTCCCCTCCTGGGGGACAGAGGCGCTGAGCCCCACGAACAGAGGGTCACGGCGTCTTGCCCAGCCCCTACCCTCTGCCAGCAGCTGCCAGGCCAACAGGCCACACGGGGTCACCCCCGACGGAAGCCCTTCAGCTTCTGCTGCCCACAGGCCTGAGTGCGCTGGCCTGGCACAAGGGCTCCTGGGTCGCCTGCCTGCCCCCCGCCATTCCCGGCCGCCCCTGCACCTGCCTCAGCTGTGCACCCGCCCGGCTCCCGCCCGTCTGTCTCTCCTCGCCCACCCTCCCCGTGTGCGCTCACAAACTCCTACCCTCCTCCTAACCCTGGCGAGGGGGCGGCATCCCGCCCCGCCCTGACCCACCGCAGCCCAGCCCACCCACCGCCCTGCTGCGAGCACGGCGCCTCCTGCGGGCTCAGCCCTCCTCCCTCGGGGCACAGGTCCAGGGCACTCTGTCCACTTGTGTGTCTTCCCCAGTCAGGCTTCCCGATCAAGATCCTCCAGGTCTTGGTTTTCGCCGGGGCCGAGGGAACCTGGACACAGGGGCTGCACCCTCGGCCCACCCGGGGCAGCCTCAGCAGTGGGGCAGGGCGGCCCAGGGTCGCCTGCAGGCGGTCCCCTCAGCTGCCCCCACGCTGCCCCCACCAGAGCCAGCCTGTTTCTGGGTGGCCAGTGTCCATCCCGTTGAAGCCATGGGCTTGGGGTGGGGGTGGGGGGTCTTGTAAGGAACTTGAATGTAGAATATTTAAAAAAAAAAAAAAAAAACTCTTACAGCTCAGTAACAAAAGGCCGAACAACCTAACTTATAAGCAGTAGTTTTTGAATAGGTATTTCTCAAAGAAGATATACATATGGCCCATAAGCACACGAAAAGACGCTCAACATTGTTATTCATCAGTTCAGTTCAGTTCAGTCACTCAGTTGTGTCCGACTCTTTGAGATCCCATGAACCGCAGCACACCAGGCTTCCCTGTCCATCACCAACTCCCGGAGTCCACCCAAACCCATGTCCATCGAGTCGATGATGCCATCCAACCATCTCATCCTCTGCCGTCCCCTTCTCCTCCTGCCCTCAATCCTTCCCAGCATCAGGGTCTTTTCCAAGCTATTCATCAGAGAGAATGCAAATCAAAACCACAGTGAGGGGCTTCCCTGGTGACGCAGTGGTAAAGAATCCACCTGCCAACGCAGGGGCCACAGGTTCCAACCCTGGTCTGGGAAGACCCCACGTGCCGCGGAGCGACTAAGCCCAAGGGCCACAGCTCCTGGGCCACAGCCACTGAACTCACACACTGCAGCTGCTGAGCCCACGCGCCCGGAGCCTGTGCTCAACAAGAGGAGACCCTGCTCTCCGCAGCTGCGGCCAAGGCTGCTCAGCAACAAAGACCCAGGGCAGACGAAAATTAAACTAGGTAAGTGAGTAAGTAAAACCGCTGTGGGAGACCCCGTCACACCCGCCAGGGTGCGTATCATCAGAGAGTCGGACATAAGGAATGGTGATGAGGATATGGAGGCACTGGGCCCCTCGAGCATCGCCGGTGGGAAGGCAGAATGGTGCAGCTGCTTCGGAGAAATACTCTAAAGTGTCTCAAAACGTTAAATGCGGAGTCACCGTTTGACCCAGGAATTCCACTCCTAGGTGGAACACAGGAGGACTAAAAACACATGTCCACACAAAAACTTATACACACGTGTTCACAGCAGCATTATTCACAGCAGCCCCAAGCTAGAAACAACTCAAATGCCCATCAACAAACGTATGACGGAACCAAATATAAAACAGAGTATCAGCGGAGGCGGACTATACAGCCATGGCCAAGATTAAGGCTCAAGACCTTCGCAGCAAGAAGAAGGAGGAGCTGCTGAAACAGCTGGAGGACCTGAAGGTGGAACTGTCCCAGCTGCGCGTGGCTAAAGTGACAGGCGGCGCAGCTTCCAAACTCTCCAAGATCGAGTGGTTCGTAAATCCATTGCCCGTGTACTGACCATTATTAACCAGACTCAGAAGGAGAACCTCAGGAAATTCTATAAGGGCAAGAAGTACAAGCCCCTGGATCTGCGGCCCAAGAAAACACATGCCATGCACCGCCGGCTCAACAAGCATGAAGAGAACCTGAAGACCAAGAAGCAGCAGCGGAAGGAGGGGCTGTACCCGCTCCGGAAGTACGCAGTCAAGGCCTGAGCTTCCAGCTGGCAATAAAACAGACAGACCAAAAAAAAAAAAAAAAAACAAACAGAGTATCACTCGACTATAAAAATAATGAATGGAGAGCTAACTTCCTGGGTGGGCCAATGGCTATGAATGACTCCACACTCCCAGTGCAGGGGGCCTGGGCTCGATGCCTCGTCAGGGAACGAGGTCCGACGTTTTGCAACTAAGGGGTCGAGTGCCACAACTGAGAAGACGCTGAGCGCCACAACGAAGACCCAGCACAGCCAAACAAAGGAGAAAATTTTAAAAATGAGCGGAACATGGATACAAGCCACACCACCGACGAACCTTGAAGCACAATGCTAAGTGGAAGAAGCCAATCACAAAAGGCAACATATTATGTGATTCACTTTATGTGACGTGTCCGGAACAGACACGTTTATGCGGCCAGAGAGCAGAGCAGTGACCGCCCAGGGCTGGGGGCACGCTGGGAAGAGGGGTTTGGGGTCATGCCAACAAGGTTACAGGGTCTCTTTCTAGGGTAGGTGAAAATGTCCTAACATTGACTGTGGTGATGGCTGCACAACTGTGAATATACTAAAAACCACTGAATGGTACGTGAAACTTGTGTGGGTGAACCACATGGCGTGTGAATTGCATCTCAGTAAAGTTGCTGTCCACCAGGAGAGGACATGCAACCAGGCTGCTGAGATGCTCCGTGCCTTGCCTCTCCCTGCCCCGCCCTCGCCCTCTGGTTCTTCTGGGTGGACCGTGGAGGAGGCCGGCCTTTCATCGCCTGGTGTCTGACTCAGGATTCCTTCTGGTGGAGGGGTCCAGGCTTGAGAAGGATGGCTTCCTTCTGGATTTCAGACTGCCGCCTGTGAAGCGGCCGGGGGCACGCACATCCTCTGCCTTAACTGGGTCCCGGAGCCACACGACGTCCACAGCCCCAGGGGGAGAGGCTCCCGGAAATGGGTGCTCACTTCCACCTCCACTTGGGGTGGCCAGCGGGCCACTGGGCACCGCGAGGATGGAGACAAACGTCTGTCTGGTCCTCCAGACATGAGGCTGGTCCTCCGCCATGAGACTGGTCCTCTGCCATGAAGACGTTTGCCAGGGAACAGACAGGACAGCTCTCGGCCAAGACAATGGTGACGGGCATCTCAGGAAAGGAAGCGAATAAAATAGACTGGGGCAGGGTGGTGGGGGGGTGTCTAGGAGCCAGACCTAGAGGGAGGAGAATCCCAGCAGGTGGGAAGGGCATTCCAGTGAATTTCTATTATTTTTTCCAAACATCTTAAAAAATGAATTAATATTTCTCAGTTTTAATTTCAAATAATGGAACTATCAATCGATATAACCATGTAAGCTACAGTTTTTCAGTTCAATAATTATTCAGACTAAAGGAGTCTTGCAACCAAAATATTCAAGAACCACTGACTAGGGGCCCAGGGAGCTGCCTGCAGGCGGGCAGTGCAGTGTCTGCTTTGAGTCACTGGACCCTCACTCCAGTCCAGCCCCTCAGCCTGGTCCCCTCCGAGACCCCCAAGCCCCTGTCCCAGCCACTCCGCCCGGGGCTGGATCCTGACCTACCGGCGTCTCTGGAGAAGGCCCCGGAGCCCTCACACCCTCGGTCACATTGTGAAAGGCGTGAGGAAGCCCCAGGAGCAAGGGCAGCAGCTCCTGAGCCCAGGCTCCTCGGGCCGGCCCTGTGTGCTGAGCAACAGGAAGACGGCTCTGTGCACCCACGGGCGCACAGAGGAAGACAAGAGTGGGGTCTAGAGCAGCGTCTTCCGGGGCAGCTGGGACGGCAGGCAGTTCCCCCAGCTCCCACCCCCCCCCCCACCAACCCCAGGACGCTTAGACAGCCTACCTGGCAGTCCTGAACACCAGGAAGGGATCTGGACTGGGCCACTCCGAGGGTCCAGCTGGGTGAATCTCAGCATCAGGAGGCAGAGAGACCAGTGAGGGGGCTGCACCGGCCTGCGGGGGACTCTGGGCAAATCCTTGCCCTTCTCTGGCCTTGGATTCCCTCCTGAGGATAGGAGGCACTGACATGTGTGTTTCCGGCCCAGGGCTCCCAGTCTCTGCCGGCAACTCACCCTTCATACTCACCCTTCACACCCTTCATACTCACCCTTCACACCCTTCACACCCTTCATACTCTTCACACCCTTCACACTCACCCTTCACACCCTTCACACCCTTCACACCCTTCATACTCTTCACACCCTTCACACTCACCCTTCACACCCTTCACACCCTTCATACTCACCCTTCACACCCTTCATACTCACCCTTCACACCCTTCACACCCTTCATACTCACCCTTCACACCCTTCACACCCTTCATACTCACCCTTCACACCCTTCATACTCACCCTTCACACCCTTCACACCCTTCATACTCTTCACACCCTTCACACTCACCCTTCACACCCTTCACACCCTTCATACTCTTCACACCCTTCACACTCACCCTTCACACCCTTCACACCCTTCACACCCTTCATACTCTTCACACTCTTCACACTCACCCTTCACACCCTTCACACCCTTCACACCCTTCATACTCACCCTTCACACCCTTCATACTCCCTTCACACCCTTCATACTCACCCTTCACACCCTTCATACTCACCCTTCACACCCTTCATACTCTCCCTTCACACCCTTCATACTCACCCTTCATACTCAGCCATCACACGCCCACGCCCTGAGCTCAGCCCCGCCCCCACCCAGGCCCGGGCTGAGCCCCCTGCAGTCCCCCCGTCTCCCTGCCCCGTCCTGCCTCTCACCCCACGTAGTCTGGGAACCTGTCCCTGAAGGAGTCCAGCCATTCATCCAGACACAGGTTGCCCTGCTTCCCGCTGAGCTGGAAGACCTCCATGAAGGCCTCCCGGCCAGGGGCTCCGTCTCCGAGGCCCTGCGGAGAGGAGCTCCCAGCCTCACCCAGCGCGGGCCTCACCCCGGGGTCACCGCACAGGCCCCCGGGCCGGCCCTGCCGGGGAGAGCAGGGTGTGCCTGCCCGTGTCACCCCTGAGCCCCCCAGGGTGCCCCCCCAGGCCCTGCCTCCCCTCTGCCCAGAGCTCCAGGGCCGCCCTGAGAGACCAGTCTAGCACAGACAGGCCTGGCAGGGGGAGGGGTCAGCCGGGTCCAGGCCAGTCGGGGGAGAAGAGAGACACGCCAGAAAGGGGACGGCAGCCCCTCGGACCCCCCGAGGGTCCCGGGCTCACCTCCTGCCTCCCGAAAGCCTCATGCAGCTCCCGGAAGTCCGTTTCCACCTGACCCCGGTGGTCTTCCCACTTCCGGGGCTTCAGCCTCTTGAGATGGGTGACCAAGGCCTGGAGGTACTCAGTGAAGACCGCTTTGTAAAGGCTTTGCACAAGGCTCTGCCCCGCCAAAAGAAAGAGGATGCGAAAGGTGGAGCAAAGCTGTCCCAGGACAAGGTCTCCTGGCCTCAGGGGCTCAGCCTTGGGGGTGGGGGCAGCAGAATGGTCCACAAAGCCCCTCTAGCTGGGTCTGTGGGGCCTGGCCCCCAACTCAGCAGGCCTAACCCCTGACCACTGGGCTTCCGTGACAAAGCAGCTCCTTCCCGGGGTGACCGCCAGCTGGCCCCGCACCTCCCCGGGGAGACCAAGAGCCAGAATGACGACCAGGGCCATGCAGCCCTGCCTGTCTCTGGCCCTGGGCCACCCTGTTGGCAGGACGGCGCCCACAGCCCTGGGGCCGGGGGAGATGCCAGCAGCCACACAGAGCTGACCCCCCGGGAGCCCCCTTCTGCTCCTTCCTACCTTGTACGTGGGAGGAGGAAGCAGGCTGGGGTAGTGCTCCAGGCCCCGCCTGAGGGATCGCAGAGCTTGGGCCAGCCCCTCGTCTTCCCTCCCGAAGTGATGCCCCAGTAGGCTCTGAGCACAGGAGCGTCACGGTCACTGAGGCCTGAGCCCAGCCTGTCTCCCGTCCTTGCCCTTTCTCTCCTACAGGCCCCACCTCCCCAGCCCTGCTCCCCACTAGGCCCACAGCCAAGATGCCCCACTAGGCTCTAGACAGAGCCAAGAGCAGGTCTGCCCGTGGACAGACTGCAAACGTGGACCCTGCCCAGGCAGCTGCCCTCTGTGAGGGTGGAGCCGGGCCTCCTGAGCGGAGGCAAGGCCAGCCCCAGCCCCCTCAGCTGCACGGGGCCCGTCTCTGGCCAGACGGGAAGTTGAGCTGTCCTCCCACTGCAGACCAAGGCCCAGGCTCGGGCAGGGAGAAGGCTGGAGGCAGGCAACTCGAAGCTAGCTGTGCCTGGGCTTTGCTGTACCCCCCTCATTGTCCTGGGCTGGAGGGAGCCCGGGAGACAGAGGCACCCTCTGGCCACACCATTGGGAGCAGCAGAGGGCCCGCGCAAGGGCTGGAGTTGGGGGTACATCACCCGGTACTGGCTTCTGACCACGGACACAAGGTCGTCCTGGCTCCGGTCCTCGATGGCGCTGATGGTACGCAGCACCACGTCCGCCAGGGGAGTGTGGGCCTGGCCCAGACTCTGCCACGTTTTCCTGTTGGAGGAAACCCACAGGGCCCGTGGGGCCTGGCCGGGAGCCCTGCAGGCCCAGCCACAGCCCTGAGCCGTGCGCATCCCTCTTGCTGCTGACCCTCTGGGTACCCTCGGGCAGACAGACTCACTTCTGCGCCTGGTTGTCTGTTTCATCCCCACTCTTTTATTCATGAAATAAGTGTTATATTCCTGTAGCATGAAATGCAAAAGGTACAAGAGGAAAACTCCTTCCGGCAGTAGCCAGTGTTCCTGGCATCTGGCGTTTCCTGTATGAAACCCTGCCACTGGGTATCCAGCATGGGGGGGTCATCCCCCACTTCTCACACAGGCACCCAGTCTGCCATCCATGCAGAGTGGCCCGCCGGGTCCGAGGCTGCCCGCCCTGCCCACACCTGGGTCACACCGGGACCCACCTGAGGACGCAGCAGTTCTGCAGCACATGCAGCTGGGGGGAGGGTCCGGCACCGGCCTGCTGCTGGAGGAAGTGGGGGGCACCCTCACCCCGGTATCTGCATGTGGAGGCGGAGATGCAGGCGCCGCCCCGTGAGTCGGCCCCATCCAGCAGTGCAAGCAGTCCCCCTTCTCAGCCTGACTGCTGCTGCTTCCGTGAAACAGCAGGTGTGGGTGGTCGTGGTCAACGTGTGGACAACGGGGGCCGGCTCTGCGCCAGGCGCTGGAACGGACGCTTCCCAAGGCTCTTTTCCTGTAATGCTGTCCCCGGCCCTTTGCGGTAAACGCTTCTAGAACGGGACAGGACTGGGTTTCTCCTGTGGTCTGGAATCACGGCTAATGCACTCTCCCGACAGGTGAAGGAAGAAGTAGGAAACAAGGCCTCCCGGGAGTGTCGGGAGGGCCCACGGGGAGGGAAGGGGGCGCCCCACACCCTGCCTGGGCCATTGCAACTCCCCCCGCAGCAGAGTGGGGAGAGAGGGGTCAGGACAGGCACGGACACCCCCGCTCCCCAAAGGCAGGAAGGAAGGAATGCCTCTATAGACTATAAATCACGATTAACTAGCCACCCCATGGTGTCTGGTTCAACATTTAAAACCTGGCTGATTTCATCTAAAGATTCACATCTCCGGCTTCTCATGAGGAACCTGCCTGGTGCCAGGCCCTTCAGAGAGCCTCGTGCTTGGTGAACACAGCCACGCTGGAAATCCCGGAAAAGGGGGCCCCGTGACGCTCCGGTACACAGCGCTGTGCCCCAAACTTGCTTCTCACTAAGTCCGGGCAATCCCGGCCACAGTCACCCTCACCCCAGCCCCCTGGGAGAGAGGGAGCCCCTCCCCCAAATCCGGGGCCAGGGCAGAGCTGGGTGTGGACCAAGGAGACTGATAGCAAGTCCTGCTGTGATAACCAGAGAAGGGAGTGAGGCTCTCAGCTCAGCCGCAGGTTTAAAAGGGCGCCTGAAATCCAGTAACGGAGAGAAATGGTGCTTTATCGCAGTTTTTAAAGCTTGATGGCAATTCCCTGGTGGTTGGGACTCTGTGCTTCTACTGCTCTGAGGCAGCGCTTTGATTCCTGGTTGGGGAACAACATCCCACAAGCCATATTTGGCCAAAAAATAAGATGAAACAAACAAAAAAACCCCTCAACATCAGCATAACAAAATCCAGGATGCGGAACCGAACCAGGGTTCCCCCCTAAGCTCGCACTGCCATGCAACAGAGAGCCACGAGCCCCACGCCCCACACGCTGTTCAAATGTCAGTTAGTTGAAATTAAATAAAATTTAAACCTCATGCCCCCTTAGAACTAGCTGGACAGCTGCCGGGCCGGGGCCTCCAGGCTGGACGTTTCCGCGGTCACACAGGGCTGCCTCCAAAGCCAAGGCGAGACGTGGAGCGGGCAGGACGGGGTCACCCGGAGCCAACCGGCCCTCCCCCTGCATTTTGTGAACTGGCCCCGGCCTGGCAGCTGCTGGCGAGGTGAACGCTCTGACATGGGTTAGCTGAACCCAGACCAGGCCTCCCCACCTGGGCAGGGCTGCCTTTTCACTTACCTTTTCAGAAACTCTGAAAACGTGTTCAGAACCATGGCTTGAACCCGGCTGGTGATGGGAGGCCCAATGTCTTGCACTGAATCTATGGTTCCTTTCAACAGCTGTCAGTCAAAGCAAGTGGACTCTCGGGGGACGGGGCAGACCACTGGGAGGATGCGGCCCCCCAACTCCGGCCTGTCCCAGCTGTCCCCACACCTTGCCCGCTTCCAAGCCTGCCCACTGCGGATGGCAAGGGGCAGACCCCTCCCACCAGGCTCCCCCTGTCTCCTCAGGCCTCCCCACTCGCACCCAGACGGGGTCCTGCCCTCAGCCTCACACACCTGGAGTTCCTCCCATTCGACACACACCCTGAGGCTGCACCAGCCTCAACAGGGGCTGCCAACTCTCCCCCAGCTCACGCCCCAGCTCAACTCCCTCCCGACGCTCTCAACAGGGCGTCTCTGATAAAGGCATTGAGGATTCTTAGTGTCCCATCATCTTCTCTCTCTCCAGCCCCAGCAGTCACAAAAATCAACAGAAACACCACTCACCCCTATGAAGAAAGCCAAACACATGCGCACACACACATACAAACACGCACTTACACATGTACATAGGCTCACATACAGAGGCATACACATATATGCTTGCAGACAGGTGTGTGCACACACACGCTCACACATGCATGTACACATGTGTGTATACGCACACGCATACACACATGCATGTGCCTATGCATACATACACACCCATATACAGGCACACCTGTGCATATACACACATGTGCGCACATTTGTGTACATGCATGCACATGTTCACACTCATGCTCATGGACCAAACATTTTACACCAGGTGGACTGCACAATGTCTCCTGGAGCCTCAGGACCCTCCCCACTGAAGCCCCACCCTCCCCAAACACCCATTTCTTCCAGGTCCTAAGTGAGACCCAGGAGTGGGTCTTCATGAGATGAGAGGTTCCCCGCAGAGGCTCCTGCACCCCAGCACTGGGACCCCACCACCCAAGAGACGGGCCTGGGCTGAGTGCAGTCTGCTCAGCTCCTCGCCTGGCCTCGGGCACCGCGCACCCCCCAGCGCCACCCCTGCTCCAGTGCCCAGGAGCGCCGGCCTCCCTCTCCCCTGCTCAGCCCCTCCTGTCTCTGCCACACCCACGCCCCTCCCAGCACCCCGGTCCTTCCAGGCCCCTCCTCCTCCAGACCGGCCACTCAGGAAGGTGCCAGCAGCCCTCGTGGTGGGCATACCTGGAAGATTTTGAGGAATGCCTGGCAGGAAGAGGTGGCTGACTCTTTCTGATCACAGGTCAGGACATCTTCTAGTTGTTTTTCCAACTCTTTCTGCTCGGAACACAATAAAAGCAACTTCCATCCCTGTGTTCTCTCTGGGGCACAGCCAGGTCCAGCCCCCCTACAGCTGAGGCTGGGGTACCCTGACTGGGGACAGGAGTGAGGGGCAAGTCTTTGACCAGCCCAGGGACCCGCACCAACCAGCAGCCTGAAATGCCCCCACCTGGGGACCTGGTTTCCCGAGAAAAGCCCTCCTTCCACGGCCCACATCTGTCAACCCCTCACAGGAGGCCTGACACCTTCCCGATCCGCCCCACCCCTAACCCTGAGAAGACAACCACTTCTGTCATCACTACTCAGTCGGGGGCGGGGGGATGAACAGCTACCCTTGTCGGGGTCCAGGGTCCCTGCAGTGACCAGGTCAGACAGGGGTGCCCAGATACCAATGGACTGGGGGTCAAGAGGACATGGGACGCCAGGACTGACACGGCCTGGACCACAGCTCGGAGGTTACCACAGCCTATAGAGGCCTGGCTGGGCTGGGGATCCCCAGGCCGATGGCGCCCCTCTGAAAAGCTCGGGGTGACCAGTCAGGTGGGTCCAAGGCGAGGACAAACGCTCGGGAGGAAGCCCCCTCCCACACCGCTGGCCAGAGCCGGCTTACGGGGGCCCTGGCGGAAGACACTGTGCTCCACGCCTGCCCAGCACTCAGTACTTCTCCACCCTTAGCCCTGCCCCCCTCACGCCCCCACACCCCCACGTCCCTAAAACAGCAGGAACCTTATAGGGCTGGTGGTGTAGGGCAGGGAGATGGTGCCCCAGCCCTTGGTACCCTTCCCAGGGGAGGGCGGCTGGAACGGGGGGTGGCGTGGGGACCCAGCAGCAGGATCCCTTCATCCTGCCTGGGGGTCTGATTTGACACCCAGCAGCTCTGCTCAGCTCAGCTCAGTGGACGAGTGTGGAAGGCAGAGGACGATAAGGCCTGGATTCTCAGGCAGAGACTCCAAGAACAGGAGGCTCTGACCCGGGTGCTTCAAGGGGACGGAGACTTGAGTTAGGCCAGCATGTCTGTGTGCGCTGAGGAGAAGGCTGGACATTTCTATCAGTGACTAGAAAACTGCAGTCTCAATGTATACATGTCCTGTGTCTCGTTTGTGACAGCAAATCACGTTTTTTAAAAAATGGTTGAGGTAGAAAGTTGTGATGGTGCTATAAGTGCTCACCATGTTTGAATGAGAGGAGAATGAATTGGAGGAGGAAATGGCAACCTACTCCAGTATCCTTGTCCAGAAAACTCCATGGACAGAGGAGCCCATTGGGCTACAGTCTTACCGTGTCTGCCATGGATTAACTGCCTGCACCATCTGGGGACAACCAACTCCCCATCTAAGCCTCCCCGGCTCTGGGGTCGCTCACTGAGGCCTGGGGAGCCAAACTGCACTGCTGGTCAAAGCCGCAACAGGACCCGGGGTGGAGTCCCCACAGGGCATTTTGTAACATGTCCTGTGATGCAGACCCACGGGGCAGTGGTCAAGGGCCTGGATCCGTCCTAGGGGTGGACTTGGGCTCCAGCTCAACTCCCAGATGCAGGACAAGGAGGCTCGGTGGTGGACGCTCCCAGAAGCCAGTTACCTGGACCAGCTCCACCAGCCGGCTCTGCACCTGGGACATCCAGGTGACAAACATCAGCGGGTCCGAGAGTTTCCTGGTGGCAGCAGGCTCCGGCGTCTTCCTGCAGGATTGGAAGCAGCTGTGAGGGGCACAGGCCCGGCTGCGGAGCGGGGAGGGCAGTGCACTCCGGGCCGGACCCACCCCTGCTCAGGGAGAGGACGGCTGGGGGCCACGCATGGGAACTAAAGTCTCTGCGGTCATCTCTGAGCGTGAGCTCATGATGTGAGCTCCCACACACTCACCGACAGGCTCGCACACCCGTCCGTACCCATGCCGCACCAGGAACACACTGACACACACACCCACAGACACGCACGTGTGTGCTCAGGCTGTCCCCTGAGTTCGCTCCCGCCCCAGGAGGCCCTTCTGACCGCCCCTGCCCGAGGATCGTCACGCCACGGCAGTGTCCTGGCCCAAGACCCCAAGGCCCCGAGGCGGACTCACGTCAGCTGCCCAAACAAGGTCTTCCTGGCCCAGGTGTAGAGCTCCCGGCAGCTGTCCGGGTCTCCGCTGCAGGTCAGGAGCATGGAGAGACGGTCCAGGAGCACCTCCTGGAAGCACTCTCTGTCGATCGCCGAGAGGCGGGCTCCCAGCCAGCCTGCCCTCTGGGGGTCCAGGCCACGATCCACGGCCCTGGCCAGCTCTGCCAGGTACCCGCCCAGCTGGTCCCCCGGGCTCAGGGGCACTCGGTCTCCGGGGCTCGGGGGCACCCGGTTCTCGGCGTCATTCCTCAGCTGTGTTCGCAGCTGGCAGTCCCAGGAGGCCAGGTCATCACCCAGCTCCCGTGAGGAGCCCCGGGCCCACTCCACTGTGGCCGCCACCGACCTGAGCTTCCTCTGCAGCTCCTGGCTGCCCCCGCCGCCCTCCAGCGCCTCGCGGATGACCTGCCACATGCCCTGGGCCACCATCTGGTACTGGGAGCCACGGTCCTGCCCGTCCTCTGCCAAGGATGAGATGCTCCGGCAGGCTTCCAGGAAGCGGCCCTCCAAGAGCAGCTGTGAGAATCCTGGAAGAAAGGAACCAAAGAAAGGCCGGTGGCTCAGTGGGGGCTGCAGGAGAGGACGGTGGGTGAGGGGGCGGGGGGCTGCCACGGGGCTCCTCGGAGCGACCTTGTTTGCCTGGGGTTGCCTGTGCTGAACTCGCCTATCCATCAGAGGTACCGGCAAGAAGACGAGGCGGCCTTTTGAAGAGCCTTTGGGGCCCAGGTCAAGGGGCCAGACAGGAGCAGAAGGGCACAGGGTTTCTCCCGATGAAATTTTCATGTGGTCCCCTTCAGAGCCCATCATGACATCTGTGAGCCTCTACGCTCCAGGGCGGATCAAGATCTGAGTCCCCACCAGATGACTGAATGGTTATCAGCACCCTGCCGGAACACAGAGGTACGCCAGGAGGGAGTCCCCCAGAGCTGGTGGCAAACACTCCCGCAGAGGGGTTCTCCGCATGAAGGCGCATCAGGACCCCCCGGGCCATCCGCACCCAGGTAGGGAGTCTGCTTTCCTGCCAGGTTTCAAGGTGGGGCAGGAGGTGCTGGGCCCGGAATCGCACTTGAGACCTGCTTCTCAACAGTATCCAAGGGCAACCAAACCCCGCTTCCTTCCACACACAGGACAGGTAGAGAGACGCGGGACAGGTAGAGAGAGATGATTGATGGATACAGAGAGAAGAAACAGATGACAGATACAGATAAAAGATAGTAGATAGAAACACAGATGACAGGGAGGGATAGATGATGGATTGACAATGGATGGATGACAGACAAATGACAAAGGATAGAGACAGACAGACAGACAGACAGACAGAGATCCAGCTGCTATAGAACCATCCCGGGAGGGGCAGGGTGGGGTGCAGCTTGTGCCTTCCATTCCCCTCCCTGGGTGCCTGGGGCTCCCCAGGTTCAGCCCCTTCTCCAGACAAGGAAGCAGCCCAGGCCTGAGCAGCAGCTAGAGGCAAAGCCTCCGAGATGAGGTGCTTGGTCTTCTCCGAAAAAGTTTAGAGAAAAAGAGTGACCTTGGCCACATCAGGCCAGTCTAGCGACGGACAGGTGGATGGACAGGAGAGTCCCTCTGCTGAGGCTGGTGCCCACTCGAGCCCTTGGACACAGAATGGCCTCCCCGTGGTCCCCTCATCTCCATTCTCACCTCTGCCCACTGCCCTCCCTGCCCCTCCCCATCTAAGCACCCCATTCTCGGGAGCCCCAGTACCACCTGTGACCTGGCCAACCTGGGCTGTTCACAGAGACCACTTCACCCAAGCAGGCACCCAGACCCGTAGTTATGTGGCCCAGGGGGTGGCTCTCTCCAGGACTAAGGGGTGTGTAATGGTGGCACAGGATGGCAGGCCCTTAGACCCCAGGAAGTGGGTCAGGATTGCCCACCAGCTTGGAGCCAGCTGGGGCAATTATGGACAAAAAGGGTCACCCACTGTCCTGCTGGGCCCATGGGTGCCGCACCCTGGACTGGGGACCCGGAGGGCCAGAGAGGCTGCCCCCCAGCCGGCAGCCACCCAGGGCCCAGGAGCATCTGGACAGTCCAGCAGCTGACGGCCTCAAAGGCCTCAGCGTCTCAGTACGTAGGGTCGGGGCAGCAGCTCACGATGAAGGTGGCGGCTATGCTGCCTCTCAGCTCACCCTCAGTAAGCACAAAGGTGCCAAGAATCGGCTTGGAGAAAAGAATGAAAGGAAGAGGTTTTGAAAATGCTGGAGGGGAAAAGGATGACACCTTGAAGTTCCAGGACAGAGCACTTAGGGGCTAGGGAAGACCTTATTTCCTAAATGCTATGGGTGTCAGGCAGGGAAGGGATGGTCCAAGGACCCCTCCAGGCAGGGAGAGACCAGAAGGGCAGAAATCCGCTTTGGATTCCAAAGGTCCTCAGCGACACAGCCCAGCCAGCAGCCACAGGAAGAGGTTCTGATGAGACTCGAGCAGAAAGGAGTAAGGGTGGGAGGAGGGCAATTCAAAGGCACCTGAACACCTCAGCATATGTTCTCAGGGACTTTAACCTGAAAGGGCGTTCACTTTAACTCCTGAATTTCCAAGTGGGAAGGGAGCTGTATTTCAAGTTGGGTCTGGGGCCTTTCCATCGTCAAGGGCAAAGGCATGTTCTTCTCTTCCCCAGTCCTGCTTCCTGACTACTGGATGCACCTATGAAAACAGGAGCAGGGCAGCCCCCCTGAGCTACGAGGCAGGAGCCCCACCTAGTAGCAGCTGGCAGCAGACCTCAAGGTCAAAGTCTGAGTCCCTGAGCTCTATGTTCGCTGAGCTATGACCAACCTAGACAGCATATTACTTTGCCGACAAAGGTCCATCTAGTCAAAGCTATGATTTTTCCAGTAGTCATGTAAGGATGTGAGAGATGGACTATAAAGAAAGCTGAGTGCAGAATTGATGCTTTTGAACTGTGGTGTTGGAGAAGACTCTGGAGAGTCCCTTGGACTGCAAGGAGAGCAAACCAGTCCATCCTAAAGGAGATCAGTCCTGAATGTTCATTGGAAGGACTGATGTTGAAGCTGAAACTCCAACTCTTTGGCCACCTGATACGAAAACTTGACTCTTTGGAAAAGACCTTGATGCTGGGAAAGATTGAAGGTAGGAGGAGAAGGGGACAACAGAGGATGAGATGGTTGGATGGCATCACTGACTTGATGGACATGAATTTGAGCAAGTTCCAGGAGCTGGTGATGGACAGGGAAGCCTGGCATGCTGCAGTCCATGGGGTAGAAAAGAGTCAGACACGATTGCGCAACTGAAATGCACTGAATTGAGCTCTATGGAGCACCAGCACATGTGCACTAAGTCGCTTCAGTCGTGTCCAACTCTGCGGCCCTGTGGACGATAGCCTGCCAGACTCCTCTATTCATGGACTCTCCAGGCAAGAATACTGGACTGGCTGGCCAGCCCTCCTCCAAGGGATCTTCCTGATCCAGGGATTGAACCAGCATCTGAGTCTCTTGCATTGACAGGCGGATCCTTTATCACTGAACCACCTGGAAAGCCCTAAAAAATGTAAATTTTATCTTGCTTAGACCACTGTTTTGTTGGGTCTCTCAGTGAAAGCAGGTGAATGTACATCGTAATAATGAAAAACTTTGAACCAGGACATACTGGATCAGGACAGCCTCCGATTTGACTACGTTGGCAGGGGTAAAGAGCCCCTACCTACTCCTAGTAAATAGCTCCGTTTTTTTTTAAATTAATTAATTGACTTTTTACTGGAGGACAATTGCTTTTCAATTGTTGTGTTGGGTTTTGCCGAAAAAAACACGAATCGGTCATAACCACATATATATCCTCTCCTCCTGAGCCTCCCACCCCCCGCGTCCCACCATCAGGTCATCACAGAGCACCAGGCCGCGCTCCCTGGCCACACAACCTCCCGCCAGCTGTCTATTTCACGCACACGGTAGCGTATTTATGCTAACGCTACGCCCTCAGTCTGTCCCACTCCTTCCCCCGCTTGGCTCCTTTATGAAGATGAATTAGGTTAGATTCGAAAACAGGAAGTCTAGCCCCTGGAGTCTCTGTGATTTTGGCAGCCTCAGGGCCACCCCGGCATCACTGCCCTTCTTTCCAGAGAGGCATCGTGCAGGGAGCAGCCACGAGCCACACGTGGCCGCTGGGCACTTGAACTGTCCAGCTGGGCTGTGTGTCCGTGCGAAACCCACATCGGTTTTCACAGACTGAGTGGGAAAAAAGGAATGCAAAATATCTCACAAGGTTTTGTTTGTTTGTTTGAATGGCCATGCTTCGCAGTACATGGGATCTTAGTTCCCCGGCCCCGGATAGAACCCAGGCTCCCTGCATGGGAAAAGGCAGTGTCTTAACCACTGGACCACCAGGGAAATCTCTAAAACATCTTAATAGTGATAATGCTGATTGAATGCTGAAGCATGCTAACATACTACTTTAGCCTAGTAAACTATATCACTAAAATAATTTCACCTATTTCTGTTTTTATTTGCTCCCATGACTATGAAAGCTTCCTGTGTGTGGTTCACGCTGTGTCTCCACAGGACACCCCACTCCTGGAGCTCATGCACCCCCCACCCTGAACCTCAGAGAGGAAAATCCTGTTGATCCCACCCCACCCTGGCCCCCCTCTGGGTGGGAGCACCGATCCCCCTCCCCAAAAAGGCCAGCCACCCTTACAAAGTCCTGAGGCCTCTCAGGCTTCTGACGAACATGGCTGTGTTGATGCCATCTGTCAGCAGGAACACTGGCGAGGACAGGGTGAGGCTGACGAAGGTCAGACATGGGGTGGTGACCCCTGCTGTCTCCACACACACCCGAGTGATTGGGTGAAGGCAGATGGGCCTGGCCAGCACCCACCATGCCCTCCACTGGCTGGGAACCTGAGGACAGTTCGGCTGCCCCCGACCGCCTGACCATCTCCCGGTTTCCCCACCAACCACACACTGGCCACCACAGTTGGGAAAGGAAGGGGAATGACCCTGGCACAGTGACCCCCCTGGCAAAAGTGCCCCAACGTCACCAGGCTAGTAAGGACCTGGGAGACTCCCTCCGAGATCCCATCTCCTGTGAGTCGACTGAAAAATTCTTGTCCCTTAAGTGATGATGCTGGTCACCGTCCAGATATCAGACATAAAGACAGTGGCCCCCACGACCCTGGGCTCCGACTGCAATTCTGCAACTTTCCACTGCCCACACGGAAAGCATGAAGCCTTTTCTCTTCAAGAGAACTCTCTCTAGCTTTTAAAAACACCAGCTCCTCCCAAAAAAAAACCCCTAGCCTTTCCCCAAACGCCCCCCAAGACCAGAGCCTTAATTAACAGGGCAGTCCAGCCCCACTCCCCCACTCAAGGCCATCCAGTGAGCTTCCCTGGACACAGACCCGAGCGGGGCTGTGGGTATACACACGTGGGTCCCCCACAGACCAGACACACCCAGCCCCACGCCCACCCCCTGCTCCTCTTCTCTCACCCCTGCACCCCAGAGCCGGGGGCGCAGCCCCGTACCCACTTCTGGTTGTCTGGATCGGAACACTGACCCCCTCACTTGCTGGGCAAGTGACTCAGCCTCTCGGAACCTCTGCTGCCTCAGCTTTGAAATGAGCTTCACGTGAGATCCACAGTGAGGTCTCACAAGAGGGACAACTCTTGGCTGATGGACTCTGTGGGCACCATTCCTTCCCCTCTGTGTGAGCTCGAGTCCCCCCCGCCCTGCCCCCGGCCCGGGGTTCAGCTCCATCCCACCCCCATCACAGCTATCATCAACAAGCCAGCACCCCTGCATCTTGTGCGGTCCTCCAGGCTTGGGAAGGAGGGGCCTCTTCACTCTGCCGGGTCCCCCCAAACCCTCCGCGTGACAGCCTTGAGGGCGGCGTGCAATAAGCACTGAAGGAAGGGATGGATGAGGAACAAAAGAAGGAAGGGACAGACACCACTTTCCGCCAGATAGAAAAGGTGAGAGTGACCCTGGTACCTTCAGAGCTTTCTGCCAGAGGAACAGCAGCAGTCTGAGGGTCTCGATGCCTGCGGAACCAGGCCAGAATCTTCCATCTTTTGTTTCTGGGCTGGCCTTTGAATTTTCTGTCTGCTCCTTCTCTTTCCTCTCTTGATTTCTTTTTCCGCCGACCCATCTCACTCCCTTGATCCGTCCAGCTGGGCAGACAGCCTCGCCGAGGCTTCTGAGTCACCGGCTTTCCCGGTCAGTCTCTATCAAACAAAAGAAATTAAGGGCGGGACGTTGCATGATAGCCTGAGAAGCTTCCTCTGCAACTTTCTAGAATTTCCTGCGCTTCCCTGACCGGGGCTCCCTTCCGAGCACCCCGGGAGTGGCAGGTCCATTCACTAGCCCATGTACATTTCCCTGGTGTCTTGGGTCAAGTCAAGGATGGAGCAAAGGCCATGCAACTGAGCAGGCCACACGAATCCTGTGCTCACAGCGGACCACGCCACCACCATCCTCTACCCCATCCCTGCTGTCAGTAGGAAGAACGCACTTTTGTTTAGGTTGGTTTTTTTTAATCTGTCACTAATGAGAAATTACTTATAGCTGTGATTTCTTTCATTTTAAGACAAATTGTGGTAAAATATATACAACACAAAATTTCTGTTTCAATCATTTTTAAGTGTACAGTTGAATAGCATTAACTAATACACATTTTTAGGCAAAACCACCACCACCAGCCCCTCCAAAACTCTTCTCTTGCAAAACTGAAACTCTGTCTCCATACTATCTCCCCACGCTCCCTCCCCCAGCCCCTGCCAACCCCCCTTCTCTTTTCTATCTCCATGAATTTGAGTATTCTAGGAACTTCGTGTAAGTGGAACCAAACAGTATTTGTTCTTTAGTGATGATTTACTTCACTCAGCTTAAAGTCCTCCAGGTTCATATATGTTATAGCATGTGTTGGACTTGCCTTCCTTGTAAAAAAAAAAATATATATATATATATATGAAGCGCTATGACCATTCCCTGTGGACCGCCTGCTAAGGTTCTGCAGTCCCAAGGGAGGGGGCCTGGGTTCTATCCCTGCTCAGGGAACTAGATGCATGCGGCAACAAAGATCGATGCCGTGTGCCACAGCCAAACCCGGCTCAGCCAAACAAAAAAATGTTTTCTAAAATATATGAAACTTTATCGTCAATTCACTTCTAAAAATTATTTTATTGTGTCACAACACACATATCTTTCACCATCTTCTCCAATAAGGAGCTGCTTTTTTAGAGTTTTGTGTATTTATTTTTGGCTGTGCCGTCTCGTCGTCACTGCTCGAGGGCTTTCTCGGTTGCCGCGAGCGGGGCTCCTCTCCAGGTGGGGTGCAGGGCCGCTCGCTGCGGGGGTCTCCCTCTGTGGCGGAGCACAGGCTCTCGGGGCGCTGGCTTCAGGAGCGGCGGCTCGCAAGCCCTCGCGCGCGGGCTCGGTGGCTGTGGCGCAGGCCTAGCTGCCTGGGAGCATGTGGAATCCTCCCAGATCTGCACGCTGACACGTGTCCCCTGCATGGGCAGCCGGGTTCCCTATTGCAATGACTCCTTCAAGTAGGCAAATTAAGCTTTTAGCTGGAGTTTCAAAATCAAAGTCTCAAAAATAAATAGAATGTGTATAGATAGAAAAGTAGAAAGATAGAAAGTGAAGTCACTCCATTGTGTCCGACTCTTTGCGACCCCATGGACTGTAGTCCACCAGGCTCCTCTGTCCATGGGATTCTCCAGGCAAGAACACTGGAGTGGGTTGCCAGTTCCTTCTCCAGGGGATCTTCCCGACCCAGGGATCGAACCCAGGTCTCCCGAATTGTGGGCAGATGCTTTAACCTCTGAGCCACCAGGGAAGCCCATCAGTTGGAGCCAAGGTGGAGAGGGGGATGAAGTGAAAATTGCTCAGTCCGACTCTTTGCGACTCCGTGGACTATACAGTCCGTGGAATTCTCCAGACCAGAATACTGGAGTGGGTAGCCTTTCCCTTCTCCAGGGGATCTTCCCAACCCAGGGATCGAACCCAGGTCTCCCGCAGTGCAGGTGGATCCCTTACCAGCTGAGCCGCCTGAAAAGCACTGTGAACCGATTCAGTGTGATCAGAGGGCTGCCCTGGTGGTTCAGATGGTGAAGAGTCTGCCTGCAGTGCAGGAGACCCAGCTTCGATTCTGGGTCAGGAAGATTCCCCTGGAGAAGGGAATGGCTATCCACTCCAGTATTCCTGCCTGGAGAATCCCATGGATGGAGGAGCCTGGTGGGCTACAGTCAACAGGGTCATAAAGAGTTGGACACAACTGAGCGACTAATACTTTCAATATCAAACTCTCAAAAATAAGCAATGAATAGACAGAAAAGTAGAAGGCTAGAGTAGACCTGAAAAGTACTCTGAACCAAATCAACATAAGTAAGATTCATACAATTTTCACACAACAGTAGGATAACAATTCTATTCAAGTTCCCATAGGCTATAAACCAGGAGACATCAGAACATATTCAGGTACATAAAAAACAAAGATGCAAAAATTTCATTGCCCAAGGGCATTGAAATCATAGTCTGTTCTCTTATCACTGTAGCATTATGTTAGAAATCAACATCAAAACATATTCAAGTGTAATGTGATGTTTACCAAGAGAGATCTTTAACTTAGCCATTGAAAGCCTCAACAAAGTCATAAGACTGAATAAAGAGAGAGGATGATTGCAGAGAAGAAAGCATTTAAATGAGAAATTAATATCAAAATGAGAAGTTACTACCAAAGATACTTAAAAAACCCCAGGTATTTGGAACTTAAATGTCCACTTTTAAGTGATAGTTCTATCTAAAAAGCCATAACAAGGGAAATTTGAAAATATTTGTAACAGAATAAAAATGAAAACATAATTTATCAGAATTTGTTGTATGTAGCTCAATGTGACTGGCAGGTAGATTTTTAACCAGTGGACCAGGAGCCCTCATTTACCATTTTAACTGTTAGGTGAATCAAGGTGGGTTATGAAAGAATTCATAGAAGTGTTAACAAGAGAAGAAAAGAAAGTTTTTATTCACTTTCCCAGGGAGGAAAGGGGCAGAGGCATGGAGTGGCTCTGGCCTTGGAGGTGCAGGGTTTGAGTCTTTTATTGAGCTTAAGGAGCAAGTTTCAGGAAAGAGGGGGCGCGCTCACGTCTATTCTGGTCTCTAGCAGTATCCGGGCAGGCTGCTCTCTATAAGATGTGGTTTTTCTGGGACTCTGTAACTTCTTGTCTTCAGTAATTTTCCAGTCCTTGGGTGTCTGACTGAGACTTGATAGTGGCCCTTGACAGATGTTACTCTATTTTAACAGTGTTAGATGAGTTTTCATTTCCCCCCTCTGAATAGTAACTTATTCTTCAGTGTTACATGCGCTTCCTTGATGGCTCAGTGGTAAAGAATCCGCCTACAGTTCTAGAGATCCTGGAGACCTGGGTTCGATCCCTGGTCAGGAAGATCCCCTGGAGGAGGAAATGGCAACCCTCTTCAGTATTCTTGCTGGGAAAACCCCACGGACAGAGGAGCCTGGCGGGCTGCCGTCCATGGGGTCAGAGTCGGACATGACTGGGGCAGCTGAACATGCATGTACCGCAGTGTCACATGGAACCCAGCTGACCCATTTTTTGCGGAACTGACGCTGAGGTCTCCTTTCCCATAACTTCTTCCTGTTGAGCTGGGAATAGAGCTATTTTCCTTGGGAGGCCAGGTGGGTTGTCTTGGAAGTGAATGATCTGAAAGGCAAGACCCCTGACAGGGAAGAGACGTTTGGTAAGGGCAGTGAGATTTTTTTTTTTTAAGAAAAGAGAGGAGAAACCTGATAACACAGGGCCGGGGCACTTACCTGGTGGTCCAGTGGTTAAGACTCCTCCTCGCAATGCAGGGAATGCACGTTCATCCCTGGTTGGGGAGCTAAGATCCCACATGCAAAGGGGCAAATCAGCCCACGCTCCACAACTACTGAGCCTGCACTTGAGTGCCCGTGCTCAGCAGCTAGAGGTCTGGGCCCCACCAGGAAAGATCCCGCATGGCAACGAAGGTCTCCATCCTGCAGCTAAGATCCGACACGGCCAAATAAAGAAGTAAGGGTTTAAGAAAGACAGGAGCCCAAATGGAGGAGCAGAGTCTGGCAGTTACAGCTGAGTGCGTGACAGCTGCAGTGCTGACGCCTGAAGCCAGAGCTGTGGCCTCAGTTACTGGGACCGACAGAGCTTCTCGTTTAGTCCAGTATCGGGAAAGGTGGGGGAGAGGCCCAGGCCTGGTGTGGGGGTGCATCGGGGTCACAGGGGTACGGTGGTGCGGGTCTGGATCCAGGTAGGAGGCCTACAGAGATACGCCAAGGTCCGGAAGGAGGGTACGCAGGCTCTAAGAGTCATGTTCAGGGGAAGCTTGTACCTGAGCCTTCTAGCAGGGGGCAGATGACAGCTGGAGCAAGTCCCACCAACGGGTTTGAGCAGGCAGACACTTTGGGAAGGCTGGAGGTGTTATTTTCCCAGGTGAGAAGATATTATTGAAAATCAAAGCTCCAGCTTTTGGGGGAAAGACAGAGCCGATGTACTTGGGACAGGTCCTACTTTCACCTGGGTAGGGAAAGTGCCACGGGTTATCTACAGGCGAGGCCAGGCGGCAGACGGCGCATCTGATAGGAGGACAAACGGAAGTCCCACGAGGGTCGTTTGTCCAAAGAGAATGTGGTTGTGCTGTGCTTATTCGCTCGGTCGTGTCCGACTCTGCGACCCCACACACTGTAGCCCGCCAGGCTCCTCTGTCCGTGGGTTCTCCAGGCAAGAAGAATACTGGAGTGGGCTGCCATTTCCTCCTCCAGGGGGTCTTCCCAACCCAGGGATCGAACCCTCGTGTCTCTTACGTCTCCTGCATTGACAGTGGGTTCTTTACCACTAGTGCCACCTGGGAAGCCCTCTTAATGTCTAGAGCTTGAGACACCTGTTGGGTAATTTGAGAGGTGAAACCGGGGTGATATGTTTGTGCTGAGACCCCCAGGGCGATCCCTCTTCTCACAGTTGCATCGTTAAGAAGGGCTTCTCTGAGGCTGGGAGGGCCAGGGCCGGAGCAGAGGTGAGGGCTGTCTGGAGGGAGAAAAAGGCTGACGGGAGAGAAGAGTTCCCTTCCAGGGGTTCATTTTCAAGTCCCTGGAGGGCCTCAGAAAGAGGTTCCTTTATCAGGCCACAATGGGATATCCAGACTCGAAAGGAACCAGTGAGGCCCAGAACCACCCTTAACTCCTTTTCGTTATGAGGCAGGAGAGAGGCTATATGCTCTTTGTGTTGAATAATGATTGCTTGCTGTCCTGGGGGCAAGAGAAATTCTAGGTGTTTGACTGGGACTTGGTTAGTTTGTGCTCTGGAAGGAGAAACTCGGTAGCCCCGCAGAGCTCGAGGAGGGCGGTGGTGTCGGCAAGGGTGGTCTGGGCGGCGGAGGAGCAGGCCGCCCGCGGAGTACAGAAGATGTGTGAGAATGAAGTTAGAACACGCCCAACACGCTACGCAAAAATAAACTCAAAACGGATGAAAGACCCAAGCATAAGGCCAGAAACTATAAAACTCTTAAAGGCAAACAGGCAGAACACTCTCTGACATAAATCACAGCAAGATCTTTGACCCACCTCCTAGAGTAACAGAAATAAAAACTAAGATGACCAAGTGGGACCTAATTAAACTTAGAAGCTTTTGTACAGCAAAGAAAACTAAAAACAAGATGAAAAGACAACCCTCTGAATGGGAGAAAATAATTGTGAAGGAAGAAACCAACAAAGGATTAACATCTAAAATATACAAGCAGTTCAATGTCAGGAAAACAAACAACCCAGTCGAAAAATGGGCAGAGGACCTACACAGACATTTCTCCAAAGAAGACATACAGTTGGCCAACAAACACATGAAAAGACGCATAAAACGCTCATTATTAGAGAAATGCAAATCAAAACTAAAATGAGATATCACCTCACGCGGGTCAGGATGGCCATCATCAAAAAAATCTGTAAATAATAAATGCTGGAGAGGATGCAGAGACAAGGGAATCCTCTTGCACTGTTGGTGGGAATGTAAATTGATACAGCCACTGTGGAGAAGACTATTCCTTAAGAAACTAGGAATTACACTACCATATGACCCAGCAATTCCGCTACTGGGCATATACCCTGAGAAAAATGATAATTCAAAAAGACAAATGTGCCCCAATATTCATTGCAGCACTATTTACATAGTCAGGACATGGAAGCAACATAGTTGTTCACTGACAGATAAATGCATAATGAAGATATGCTACATATAGACCATGGAATATTACTCAGCCACAAAAAAGAACAAATTTGAGTCAGTTGTAGTGAGGCAGATGAACCTAGAGTCTGTCATATAGATTGAAGTACGTCAGAAAGAGAAAAACAAATATTGTACGTTAGTGTATATATTTGGAATCTAGAACAATGGTTCTGATGAACTATTGGCAGGGCAGGAAGAGAGATGCAGACACAGAGAATGGGCCTGTGTGTTGAGGCAGTGAATGCAGGTCGGAAAAGAATTTCTAGACAGCATTTCAGAAGGGAGTGAGTTTATAAGAACAAAGAGCAAAGATAATGTGAGCACTGTGGGCCAACCTCCTGACAGACCAGGGAGAGTTGACGGGTATTGTGAATTAATAGTCAATTTTTACAGCCTCAGGACAAAGAAAATTTCTGCTGGCAGGTTGCCGTAAGATGATCAGTTAGGACAGGGTGTTTGCTGGAGCGGGCATCTTTGCCTGCTTTGGAGTCGGGAAGCCTGCTAGTGACGATCAGGAGGCTCTTAGCAATGGTTACAGAGGGGCTCAGTCAGCTTTGGAGTGACCTTGGTTCTGGCTCCACTTCTGTGGCCTTGGGGCAGGACTCGCACCTGTGGCCTTGGGGCAGGACACTGTGGCCAGCGGGGGAAGGAGAGGATGGGACAGATTGAGAGGGTAGTATTGTCATGTAGACACAGCTCTTTGTAAAACAGACAGCTAGCGGGAGGCCACTGTATGGAACAGGAAGTTCAACTCAGGGCTCTGTGATGACCTAGAGGGGTGGGATGGGGGGAGGGAGACTCAAGAGGGAGGGGGTATACATTTACCCACAGCAGGTTCACATTGTTGCACGGCAAACTAACACGGCTCTGTAAAGCAATTATCCTTCAATTAAAAATTTTTTAAAGAAATAAATGACTTAGCCACAACAAGGAAAGGAGAAATCTTAAATGCATATTGCTATGTGAAGGAATCCAGTCTAAAAAGGTTATATACTGTAGGATTCCAACTATATGACATTCTGGAAAAGGCAAAACTAGAGAGAGAGCAGCAAAAAGAGCAGTGGTTTCCAGGGGTCTGGGGAGGGAGTGGGCTAGACAGGGAGAATACAGGGGATTTTTTTAGAGCAATGAGACTATTCTCATGGCACTGCAATGATGCATATGTGACAGCATGTATTTGTCAAAACTGACAGACCCTTAGAACACAAAGAGTGTTTAAAATTTCTTTAAAAATTGGAGAGATCAGGAGATATCATAAAAAATGCAGACCCTAATGCAGAATCAAGAAACTCTAACTGTATTACCAATATGTGAAACAACCTCATGAAGAAATTGGGATGGGGGAATTTGCTGACTTCACCTTTGAAGTGAAGAGTCTGTAAGGTGAAGAGCAAAAGAAACTGCACGCGGTAGCGTACCACGGCTGACAAAACTGTTTCCTTCGGAAGAATGGGAATCGCGATGCGGCTCTACGTGCACAGTGGCAGTTTAGTCACCCAGTCCTGTCCGACTTTTGTGGCCCTATGAACTGTAGCCTGCCAGGCTCTTCTGTCCACGGAATTTCCCAGGCAAGGATGCTGGAGTGGGTTGCCATTTCCTTCTGCAGGGGATCTTCCCAACCCATGGATCAAACCCAGGTCTCCTGCATTGCAGGCAGATTCTTTACCGACTGAGCTACCAGGGAAGATTTGCTCTACATGCATAGAGGATTTGAACAGTTTAATGAAATGATGACAATGCAGGAGCCAGGTTTCTCTCCAAGAAAGTGGGAATTTACAAATCAGCAAGTGTAGGAGGTGAGAATGACTCATGTAATGGATTAGAGTTGGAGATATCAGTAAAAACTCATGTTTAACTTAATGTAGATACAAACGATAGAAATATGTGCCTATGTGTATACACAGGTGATTTGGATTGCTGTGGCTGTGTAACTGTTACCACAACTGGGTTGCTTAAAGCAAGCAAAATGCCAGGGGCCAGAAGTCCAAGGTCAACGTGTCAGCAGCGCTGCCCTCTTTCTGCAGATTCTGGAGAGTCTGTTCCTTGCTTCTTCCAGGTTCTGGTGGCTTCAGGCATTCCTTGGCTTTTGGCTGCCTCACCCCAGTCTCACCTCCAGGATCACATCACCTCCTCCTCTCTGAGCGTCTCTCCTGTCTGTGTCTCTTTTATAAGGATATATGCTGTGGCACCTAGGGCCCACCCAGATCATCCAGGGTTATCTCCACATTTGCAAGATCCTTAAGTTAATCACAATTGCAAAGATCATTTTTGCAAATAATGTACATTCAGAGGATCCAGGGATTTAAGGTAGATATCTTTTTTTTGGAGGGGGGGGCAGCATTTTCAGCCCACCACACACAGATTAGTACACACTCATATTTCTTGTCCCTGTCAGCTGAGAGGGCCTAAGCAAACACCACCTGTTGGCAACAAGTAGGTCCATTGAGCAAACTTTGGTTTCTAAGTCCATGATCCAATAGAAGCAACTGGGGCTCTTTGGATCAATGGCTGCTTCTACGACTGGGGTAGGATATATACAAGCCTTCTAGTGCCTTCTCAAATGACAACAATAACAACACATTTATGGGAGTATTTCAAAGTGGCAAAGGAGCCAACTGAGAGCGTTCTCAATGGCCAGAGCTGGGGAAATTGAACAAGATCAACAAATAATACTTAATTATGACCCAAAGTATACAATCACTATCCATGAGTCTGTATTGGTATAAATAAATGACTGAGCAAATCAATAAGCTGGACAAATCTCCCATGAAGAATTCTAAATAATTTGTGTAGACACTTCACCTAAAGGAGGATGTGATGACCCACATCACAGTGTGGGCTGTGAATAGTGACTCCCTTCCAAATAGAACACTATGGAAAAGGGAGGAAAGAAGGTCACTTCCCGCTGGAGAAACCTGACCAATACTGCTTCAGCTAGGTGAGGAAGGTCAGGATCGATGGTTATGGCTCATGGTGATCATCTATACTGTTGATGCGGCGTAAGGAAAATGACACTTCACCTCTGAGCTCTTCCTCCCAAAACCCAAAACCCTAGTTATCATAATAAAAAACATGAGGCATGTGTGAAATAGATAGCTAGTGGGAAGCTGCTGGATAACAAGGGAGCTCAGGCCAGTGCTCTGGGATGACCTAGAGGGATAGGATGGCGGGTGGCTGGGGGAGACTCAAGGGGGAGGGTGTGTATATATATATATATATATATGGCTGATTCACATTGTTATATGGCAGGAACCAACACAACATTGTAAAGCAATTGTCCTCCAACGACAAAAGGAACAGGAAAATGCAAATTGAGGGACATTCTACAAAATACCTCACCTGTGCTCCTCAAAACGTGAAGGCCTTTGAAGACAAGGAAAGTCTAAGAAACTGTCACAGCCAGGAAGAGCCTAAGGAGGCATCACAATTAAATGTAGTGTCTTAGATGATGTCCTGGAATGGAAAATGGACATTACGGAACAACAAAAGAAATCTGAATAGAGTGTGGGCTTAATTTAATAATATATATATGTACTAATTCGCTCAGGCATGTCCGACTCTTTGCAACCCCAGGACAGTAACCCACCAGGTTCCTCTGTCCGTGGAATTTCCCAGTCAATAATACTGGAGTGAGTTGCCATTTTCTTCTCCAGGGGAATCTTTCTGACCCAGGGATCAAACATGGGTCTCCTGCATTGCAGGCAGATTCTTTACCATCTGAGCCACCAGGGAAGCCCCAAGTTAATAATAATGCTTTAATATTGGCTCATTAATTGTCACAAATATGCCACACTAATGTAAAATGTCACTAATAGAAGCAATGTGGGCAGAGGTGGGGGGTAATATATTGGTACCATCTGTATGATGTGCTCAATTTTTTCTGTAAATTTAAGTGTCCAAAAATAAAGTCTGCTGATAAAAAAAAAAAAAAAGAATACTGAATAAGAGTGCTGCCTGGAAGCACCAGGGTGGATGAATCAGAGGCTTGGGCTTGACCAAAGAGGCAGGGGCTCTCTAAATCCCCAAGGGAGGGAGGGCCAGGTGAGTTGTTGAGAGTGTCGGAGTCCGTCCATGCAAAAGCACATATATCCTGAGACTCTCAGGAGAGAGGGATAGTGAAGAAAGCATCTTTTAGAGGGAGGACAGTAAAGACCCGAGTGTTAGGAGGAACTGAACCGAGGATGGTATTGGGATTTGAAACTGCAGAGTGGAGAAGGACCACCTCCTCGTTAACTACGAGTAGATCCTGGGCCGGACCATAGGTGCCACCTGCCTTTTTGACGGGGAGAATAGGGAGCTATAAGGGGAGTTGGTAGGTCCAAGGAGTCCAGCATTTAGAAATTTGTTATCGAGGGGTCTTTGAGATCTAAGACACCCTCAGATCTTCCACTTTCATAGGATGTTGAGGGTGAGAGAGGTCCCTCATGGTGATAGTGACAGGAAGTTAGATGAGAGGCCCTCCCCAGGGGGTTGATGTCCCACACAAATGAGGGAATCTATTTATTTCTAGTGGGAGAGGGGAGTGCTGAGCATCAGAGGACGAGCCTCCTGAGATTCCAGGGAAGGAGGCTTGTGGCTGGAGAATTAGCTGGGTCCTTCATTTGATCATAAGGCCCCCACCTAGGAGTGGGGTGGGACAATTGGGAAAGACAAGGAAAGGATGCCAGAAGATCTGACCTCCAGTGAGCATACTAAGTCAAAGGTTTAGAACATAGGTTGAGTTTTGATTTCTACTCTGATAATGGTGATAGGCGAGGGAATCAAGGGACCCGAAAGCTCAAGAAGAGCAGAGTGAGGGGCTTCCGTATCAATTAAGAAATTGATTTTCTTACCTGCTATGAAGAGAGTTAGCGGAGGCGCGGCCAAGTCGATCTGACGTCATGGAGCCTGGACCAGCGTCGGGGCCGGATAGGTAGAAGGTTGTAGAAGTCCTCAAAGAGTCATGGGGATAGAGGAGGCCACCTCAGGGGCATCGCTGGTTCCAGAAGCAGATTTTGTCCCCTCGAATCAAGGAGAGGCAATCTTGCTTCCGGCACCCTGCTAGTTTACAAAGTGGGCACAGTCCTGGGGATAGCTTTCCCAGGTAAGCTCAACTCCAGTGCCCCACTTGTTTGCAGCTGAAGTAGGAGCCGGCTTTGGGGCTCAGTGGCTGTTTTCCTTCTCGCTGACTAGGGGGCCTTGGATAAGTCTTATCCTGAAGGCCTCGCTGATCAATAGCAGTGGCAATCATTTGGAAAGATTATCTCACTTCTCAAGTCCTTCCCTCTTTTCCTTTCGTACATCCTCATCTCAGTTGTTACAGACCTTAAAGTCTAGTGAGTTTGGACTGGAGAGTCTGAGGGCCCTTTTTCAATTTCTGGAGTTTGCAATGGATATCAGGGCTGACTGAGAGATGAAATACATCTCCAAGAGAGTCTTGTCTTTCAGAGAGGTTAAATCTAAATTGATGAAAGGGCATAGAGCCTCTGAAAAGTCAGACCGATTCACAGTGTTGTACAGCAGAAACTAACATAATTGTAAAGCGATTATACTTCAATTAAAAAATTGTTTAGGGCGTCTCTTGTGGTCCGGGGCTTACGAATCTGCCTTGCAATGCAGGGGACACCAGTCTGATCCCTGGTCTGGGAAGACCCCACCTGCCATGGGGCACCTAAGCCTGTGTGCCATGACTACCGGACCCGTGCCCTGGAGCCCGTGAGCCACAGTTCCTGAGCACACGCAGCAACGACCGAGGGCCGCACGCCCAGAGCTCGTGCTCTGCAACGAGAGGCCGCCGCAACGAGCAGCTCGCGCCGCAGCTAGAGAGGAGCCCCGCTTGCTGCAACCAGAGAGAGAGATCCCTCCAGCAGCAATGAAGACGAAGACCCAGCGCAGCCAGAAGAAATAATAAACACGTGTGTTTAAGTGTTTAAAAACAACAAGGCTAAAGATTTGATTACATGTTTTTGACAAGGAAGCTTAACCAAGATGCTATGACATACAATATTTTAAGATAACAACTAGAATTATGACTGGTAAACACTATACCAGGACATATCCAAATTTCAGAAATGACCGTGTCTAGAATGTCTATCTTAATACATTTACCAATACAGTATAATCTACGGAGGCTTGTCACTCCCTTACAAAGCTTCCCATTTAATTTAACATACCAACCAATCCTAGTTAGTTTAATATTTCTCTCTGCCATGACTTAGGGGCCCTCTGAAGCATTCCAAAGTTAGCTGGAGGTCAAAAGAACTTTAATTAGAATTTAATAGGAAGTTTGTCAAACAATATCAAAGTTTCAAAACACTTGGTCAAATAAGATCAGGGGTCACTGTGAATATTTATTCACTTAATCAAAGTGACAAAAGATTTAAAAAGCAAATACAGATCACTTAAAGGCAAAGAAGTTCACATGATCTGTTACCAAAGGCAGCATTCCAAGAAAACTTTGAACCATGTCCTGCATAGGCCTACTGTTAATAACAAAATCAATTTACCTAGTTAACTTCCATCTAATCCCAGCCTGTCCATACACGAAACTCCTTTTGCAGGGCTCCCCTTTCTACAAACCTTTCACAACTTTCTGTGTCCATATTAACTGGCCCTTATTCTTCATTCCAGAAGCAACTAGCTCTAGGATAAAATTACCCTTTTCCCTTTGAGAAAAATGTATTTTCAGGCTTCCTTGGTGGTCCAGTGGTTAAGAATTCACCATGCAATACAAGGGACACGGGCTCAATCCCTGGCCCGGGAAGATCCCACATGCCGCAGGGCAACTAAGCCTGTTCGCCACATCTCCTGGCTCTGGAGCCCACAGGCCACAACTACTGAGCCCACGGGCAGCAACCACTGAGGCCTGCGTGCCCACAGCCTGTGCTCTACAAGAGATGCGACCAAACTGAGGAGCCCGTGCACCGCAACTCGAGGGCAGTCCCCACTCTCCACAGAGAAAGCCCGCACGCAATAACAAAGACCCGGTGCAGCCAAAAATAAAGACATATTTTTTGAATGTATTTTTCATTCTTCATGCTTTCTTTCACATCCTACTTTCCTGGCATACTGAAATGTTTCTCTTATTATTTTAGTAGCTTTATTTACATGTACTATAATTTTAGCCCCTAAAAACCTTAATCTCCAGGAAAAAACAAGAAGCAAGCAATTGCGAACTGTTTGTCATACTAACATTTCCTGATTGGAACTTATGAACATATTCCCTCACTTCTTGAAATATGTCTTTACTCATAGCAGAATTTCTTTCCTCATTGTGATATAAGACATGTGTCTAACAACCCAAACATCCGTAGTTTTCTTTTCATAAGAAGGCAAAGGTAAGTAAACTTAGAACCACCCAGTAATTGATGTTCCAATATTTTGTCCTCTTTGAAGAGATCCACATAGTCAATGAGATTTTGCTATTTGCAAGTTGCCAAAATCTGGGGAGACTATTCTTGAGTAGATGTTCCTAAGACATAATTATTCCAAAAGAGTTCACCCCAAAAAACTATCTTATTTACATACAATTTTCTTGAGTTTTATCACATCAAATTACTTTTCTTGCTGACAAATTTGCAACAGATATAAGGTCTTATTTTACCTCTAGTAACCAGGTACAGGGCTTCCCCGATAGCTCAGCTGGTAAAGAATCTGCCTGCAGTGCAGAAGACCCTGGTTTGATTCCTGGATCAGGAAGATTCCCCTGGAGAAGGGATAGGCTACCCATTTCAGTATTCTTGGGCTTCCCTGGTGTCTCAGACGGTAAAGAATCTGCCTGCAATGTGGGAGACCTGGGTTCCATCCCTGGGTTGGGAAGATCCCCTGGAGGAGGGCATGGCAACCCACTCCAGTATTATTGCCTGGAGAATCCTCACGGACAGAGGAGCCTGGCAGATTACAGTCCATGGGGTCACAAAGAGTCAGACACAACCAAGAACAGCACAGCACAAACTTAGGTATAACAGAGTTTATATTTAACTTTATATATATATATAAAGGTATATTTATATATATAAATATATATAAATAAAGGTATATTTAACTTTAATGAGTCTAAATACATGTTCATATTAATCAAACCAATGAACTTAAGCTAGCTTTAATACAAGGTATTAACTTAATGATTCATTCTGGTCAGTTTCTTTTGTATTTCTGAGAATTTGTATATGTGCTCAATTTCCTTTAAGGCACTTAAATAGAGCTCATTTGCAAATTAATTTTGACATCCATCCATATAGACAAAGAACTCAAAATTTTGCTGCTTAAATTTTAAAAGCCCTTTATTTTTCTCTGCAGTCTCAGGGATCACAGATAATTAAACAGAAGTTCCTGAGAGCCAGGTAGATCATTTATATCCCAAAAGCAGGTTCATCCTAGAAAACTGGCTTTTTCTAACAGCCTAGGCAAAACTCAGCCACCTTGGCCATTTTCAGGAATTTTTTTTTCACTTTCCAAATATGTCGATTACTGTCTAACAGTAATAAACAATAATACACATCATTCACTCACATTCACATCCTTCACTTTCAGAGGAACATGAATCAGCATTCAAGTTACCAAGACACTTAACAAAAGTCTAGCCAGGAAGAGAGAACAGGATATGGCCTCAGGTACAGAGACACTCACACACATACCCAAGACAAAGCCAGACCAATTCCGAAAGTCTCACTTTGCTGTAACTGCAGAGCTATTTGGGGTCTTTGTTCTCCAGGTATCGGGAGTACTAAACCCAAACAGTATTACAATCAAAGGATCATTTTCTTTCATTTATGGGAGTGTAACTGAAGATCTCCCAGTTTTGCAAAACACACCCTAAGGGCACTACAAGACGGAACAGGGCTCTGATTATTCACACCTAATTACTCACGGCTGGTGTTGGCAAGGAGCAAACAAACAAAGCAGCACAGTGCAAATCAGTCTCTCAGGAGCACAGTTTTCCAGCCACAGAAAAGATTCCCAGCCACGTCAAATGACCAAAAGTTCAAAAGGGAAAATCCCAGCCAGCGCGCTGCTGGAGGTGAAGCCCACGCAATAGCGAAGGATACCCTGGTGTCACCACCTGCGACTGCCCCGTGGCCATCTCATCAGCCCACGCGAGAGCCCTGTTTCCTCTACTGCTTCGCCAAAGGTAAAGACCAAAGGTGTTAACCAGAGGTGTTTAAGACAGAAATACAGATCAGTGGAACAAAATAGGAAGCCCAGAGACAAATCCATGCACCTATGGAAACCTTATCTTTGACAAAGGAGGCAAAACTATACAATGGAGAAAAGACAATCTCTTTAACAAGTGGTGCTGGGAAAACTGGCCAACCACATGTAAAAGAATGACACTAGAACACGTTCTAACACCAACTCAAAATGGATTAAAGATCTAAATATAAGGCCAGAAACTATAAAACTCTTATAGGAAAACATAGGCAAACACTCTCTGACATACATCATAGCAAGATCCTCTATGACCCACCTCCCAGAGTAATGGAAATAAAAACAAAAATATACAAATGGGACCTAATTAAACTTAAAGGCTTTTGCATGATGAAAGAAACTATAAGCAAAGTGAAAAGGCAGCCTTCAGAATGAGAGAAAACTATACCAAAGGAATCAACTGACAAAGAATTAATCTCCAAAATACACAAGAAGCTCATGCAGCTCAATATCAGAAAAACAAACAACCCAATCAAAAGGTGGGAAAAAGACCTGAACAGACATTTCTCCAAAAAAGACCTACAGATGGCTAACAAACACATGAGAAGATGCACAACATCACTCATTATCAGAGAAATACACATCAAAACAATGAGGTACCATCTTACGCTGGTCAGAATGGCCACCATCAAAAAGTCTACAAAATAAATCCTGGAGAGTGTGTGGAGAAAACGAAACCCTCTTACACTGTAGGTGGGATTGCAAACTGGTACAGCCACTATGGAGAACAGTGTGGAGATTCCTTAAAAAACTGGAAATAGAACTGCCATACAAACCAGCAATCCCACTGTTGGGCATACACACTGAGGAGACCGGATCTGAAAGAGACACATGTACCCCAGTGTTCCCTGTTTACAATAGCCAGGACATGGAAGCGACCTAAATGTCCATCAGCAGAGACGAAAGTTAAGGAAGTTGTGGTACATATACATAATGGAACGGTTGGATATGTACATGGAATTACTCAGCTATAAAAAGGAACCCATTTGAGTCAGTTCTAATGGAGGTTGAAACTGGAGCTTATTATACAGAGTGAAGTAAGTCAGAAAGAGAAACAATAATACTGTATATTAACACATATATATGGAATTTAGAAAGACGGTAATGACGATCCTATATGCAAGGCAGCAAAAGAAAACAGACTTCTGGACTCTGTGGGAGAAGGTGAGGGCGGGATGATTTGAGAGAATAGCACTGAAACATGTATGTTACCATATGTAAAACAGACGACCAGTCCAAGTTCGAGGCATGAAACAGGGCACTCAAAGCCGTTGCTCTGGGACCAGGCAGAGGGATGCAGTGGGGGAGGAGGTGGGAGGGGCTTCAGGATGGGGGAACACATATGCACCCATGGCTGATTCATGTCGCTGTATGGCAAAAAAATCACGATATTGTAAAGCAATTATCGTCCAATTAAAATTAATTAATTAATTTTAAAAAATCAAAGGTGCTGAGGGTCAGCTACACCTGATTGGCAGCCAGCCCTTGGGGCTGTCCCTGAGACAAACACACTCATGCAGCTCCCCTTTCACGAGCCACCAGTGCCCAGGAACCAATGTGCCACCACGGGGATGTCCACTTGGGACTCAGGCTCCACACTGGACACCACAATTGTTTTTGAGCCAGTGTTGGTCTGCTTGACCACATGCAGTAAAACATCTTCTGATGTCAGGTGGAGGTGAAGGAAAGCACAGCATTTATTGTAGGGCTCCCGACAAGGAGCTGGGAACAGATAATGCTAAAAAGCCCAAATTCCCCAGTGAGTTTCAAGGCAGCCTTTTCTAAAAGCCATTTTTAAAAATAATTTATTTATGTATTTCTTTTCTATTACGCTGGGTCTTCGTCGCTGTGTGCAGGCTTTCTCTAGTCGCGGCAAGCGGGGGCTACTCTCCACTGTAGCGTGCAGGCTCATTGCAGTGGCTTTTCTCGTCGCAGAGCACAGGCCCCAGGCGTGCAGGCCTCAGTACTTGCAGCTCGTGGACTCTAGAGCTCTGGCTCAGTAGTTGTGGCCCACAGGTTTTAGTTGCTCCATGGCATGTGGAATCTTCCTGGACCAGAGATTAAACCCATTTCCCCTGCATTGGCAGGCAGATTCCTATCCACGGTACCACCCTGAAAGTCCCAGAGTGGCCTCTTAAAAGGCAAGAGAGGAGAAGGAAATTGTAGGGTATGTGAATGGCTCGTGCATAGTTCTGATTGGTTGCTGGTGAAGGAACAGGATGATGTCACAAGGGTTAACATTATCAATCCTCAGGCTCCAGGAGGTCTGGGGGCTATGTGCTCATGGTCATCAAGTATTAATAGTTAATTTCGCCCATTGGGGATGATTTTAGCACCTGTAAAAACAACTCAGGAAATGTACATCAGGTACTATTATCTGGATACTTCAAAGAGGAACTAAAGCAGAGGGCCTGGGGGAGGGGTCTGTCCAGGGAAGGCCCGTGGGGTCCACTCAGTTACAACAGCCAGCAGGACAGAGATGGGCCTCTCCAGGAAAGGGAAAGATGGAACCATGTTGGGATCATCTCTCCCACATCTTAAATGCTCATGAAACAAAATTGTAAAAAGAAAAAAAAAATTGTACAACAGGCCTGCCACAGAACTGTCAGATATCAAGGTTCATCTTGACACCCACTTTCCTTTCCAGAACCTGACTGTCTGGCCCCACCCCTGCCTGGGTCTGCTGCCTGACGCAGGCGGGTGTCTTGTGAGCAGGATGACACCCAACCAGCTGAGTAGGGCCCAGTGGAGGCAAGCCCGTGGGTAGTGGAGGGTGGGCACAGGTGGGAAACACAGGGTAAGCCCAGACCTCGGGTGCCCAGGGTCAGTCTGTCCAGCCCGGGTAAGAACGGACTCTGAGGAATCCAGCTCAGCTCCCACGGCCGGAGGCTGAGGCCACGGGAAACACCCCTCTCCGTCCTCAGACCCTAAAGAACACGCACCCAGAGGGTGGGGGTGGACACTCCAGCCTTCGTCCACCCTCATGTCTGCAGAGGAGCCCACTTGAGGGCCCGCGTGGGCCCAGGCTGGCACCACTGGGTGGGCAGTCACTCCAGCACCCCCTCCCCACCCCCGTCAGAGTGTGAATGCACCCTGACTGACCCCCACCTCCCCCCACCCCCGAAGCCACCGCCTCTCCTCCAGGCCCAGACTTTCACCCAGCCTCGACTCCCAGAAGCCTGGTAGTAGAGCAGATGCGGGTGCAGGGCTGGGGTGTGGAGGCTGGGAGCCCAGGTCTAGAATGAGGAAAGGCCTCCTCCCAGAACAAAACACCCGAATATCTCAAGGAGGCTCCCCTTCCAGCAGTGCTGAGTAGCTGGGCCATCTCAACAGAGTTAAATAAATCAAACACAATATTGGTGTTTTGTTGGTTATTTGGTCACCTCAATCAAACCTGGAAACTATTTTAGCAGAAAGTTAGAAAAGATTCAACTCACCAGATTTTTAAATTAAGACCAAAAAAGCCACTATATGCAGAAGCTGCATTGAAAGACACAAGCGCGCGCGCGCGCGCGCGGATTTATTCAAACCAGTTAAGTGACAAAAGGAGAAACGACAACGTGAAAGTGGAAAGGGGAAACACCAGACTTGCTACGGAATGACTCAATAATCCACATTCATGGTTACACTTCCGAGTAACAGAAAACGAAGGTAAAGTCAGCAAGCTTCATTTTAAGTCGGCGAAGACTGCAGTGACTTCTGAAGGTTTTCCGTCTAGACTGGAGCTCTGGTTTCCTCGGGGGCTCTTTCCTCTTCCCGCTGCTCTGCCTGGAGATCCGTTGCAGGAGCGAGAAGCAGCGAAAAGACAGGGCGGGTGGCGGGAAGCAGGTGCGCCAGGAGAAGGGGGCGCGGCTGCGAGGCGAGGACGACACCGGGACGACGGCGGGGGGCTGCCCCGGGCGCCTCCTCTCGGCTACGCGGCCTTTCGCTCGCTTCTAACCCGGTCCCAGCCGCCCTGCCCTGGGGCGGACAGTCCCGGAGCGGCACCTGGAGTGCCCGCAGGCCTGGCACCCTCGGCCCACGCTCACCGGGCGGCTCCCGACTCCCGAGGGCTTCTTTCCCCCGGGCCGCAGTTTCCGGGTGAGCAGAGGGCACGCCCTGGGGGCGCTGGCTGGGACCGACCGGAAGCGCGTCACCGCGGAGCCCGCGCCTGACGGGCTGGGTCGCTTCGCCCAGATCGCAGCCTCGGGCCGCCCCCTCGCGGTCCAGCGTGCAGGTGTTCGATGGGAAGGGCGCATTGCCCACATGGGGGCGTCTGCTCCCGGGTGAGCCCAGAGCGTGGAACTGGTCTCTTTCCTTCCAAAGAGAGCTGAGAGTCTGATCAACAGGGAACACTTTCGGAGTACTATTGCAGTAAACATTTGAAAGCTTAGAGTTCTTTCAAGAAAAATCCTCTCCATGGGACTTTTCTGGTAGTCCAGTGGCTGAGACTCCGAGCTTCCAGAGATGGGCCAGGGTTCCCATCCCTGATCAGGGAATTCGATCCTGCATGCTTCAACTAAGAGTTCACATGCCACAACTTAAAAAAAAAAAAAAAGATCCCACATGCCAACACATGCCAAAACTAAGACCTGGTGCAACCAAATTAAAAAAAAAATTTTTTTAAGAGAGAAATGTTCTCCAAAACAAAAGCGTGGAGTAGGCAGAGAATGGGGCAACACTGATTATTCCAGCAGCAGTGCCCTTATTATCACCAGGCACTGTTACCTCCTCTGTGGTTCTCTGCCACTGACAGGGCCCGGGCTTTCACACCCCAGTCCGTGGTGGGAGATGCGTCTCAGGTGTGACCCTGTGCACACCCACACAGACACCTGAAGTAACATTTACTCCAGCACTGTGAGGCCCTTTCTGAGGCGTTCACTTCTACACCACTTAGGGTTGCCAGATTTAGCCATAAAAATATGGGATTCCCAGTCAAATCTGACTTTAAGATAAACAACAAAGACTTTTTATTAGTATGTGTAAGCCCTGTATAATACTGGGGATGTATTTATACTGAAAAAAAAAAAATGCCTTCATTGTGTGAAATTCAGGTTTAACAGAGGTCCTGTATTTTACCTGACAGCCCTTTAAAATGCTGGTCACGATCCCCTAACCTGATGTCACTAGTGAGTCTCAGGCCCCTTAGGTGACAGGACCGCAGCTCGTCCTTTTTTACGGGGAAACCAAGTTAAGTGCTGGAGAAAGCAGTGGCACCCCACTCCAGTCCTCTTGCCTGGAAAAACCCATGGATGGAGGAGCCTGGTAGGCTGCAGTCCATCGCGTCGCTACGAGTTGGACATGACTGAGCGACTTCACTTTCACTTTTCACTTTCACACATTGGAGAAGAAAATGGCACCCCACTCCAGTGTTCTTGCCTTGAGAATCCCAGGGACGGGGGAGCCTGGTGGGCTGCCGTCTCTGGGGTCGCACAGGGTCGGACATGACTGAAGCGACTTAGCAAGCAGTTAAGTGCAGGAACTAGATTTGAAGCCTGTGGGCACCGCCCCTCCCAGCAGTCACAATCTCCTCCCCCTCCTCCCACCGCCACCCTTGCAAAGGCCTGCACTTGCTGCAGGAAAAGGTTTGCGTTTGTTTTTTTTATCAAGCAAGAATCTGTTAACAATTTTATTATTTTTGTGTTAAATACCATGGGGCTGGATTGGAAAAATGAAAAACTCAGTCAATAACCGCTTTACAAGGGATGAGAAAAATCCTGCCATGATATGAGCAAAGGTGAAGGAGAAAATTTACACCATACAAGGCACCATTTCCCCAGAGAATAGCTCCTGGCATTTCCTGAATGAGTGGGATTAGCAATCTAAACAGATCATATTTCAAGTGTTAACAGCAACACATAAAATTCAAAGGGATCATTAAAATAACATTTGCAAGACTCTGGACAATTAAGACCACAAAGAAAGAACAGTTCTTTATTTGTGAATTTCATAAAGGACTGAATGTGCAATGACACCTGTAGGGATGGTCTGGTGACAACGGCGCTGTCGGGAACCCCGGCTCTGCTCGCCCGCGTCTCTTTCTAACCGTGGGACCGTTGCTGGCAAGGCCCACAGGACGCTGCGCGCAGAGCATGGGCACCGTGGCCCACAGCACCAGCAAGGCAGCTGCTGTTCAGTTGCTCAGTTGCGTCCGACTCTTTGTGACCACGTGGACTGCAGCATGCCAGCCTCCCCTGTCCTCCACTATCTTCCGGACCTTGCTCAAACTCATGTCCATCAAGTCAGTGATGCCATCCAACCATCTCATCCTCTGTCGTCCCCTTCTCCTCCTGCCTTCAATCTTTCCCAGCATCAGGGTCTTTTCCAATGGGTCAGTTCTTTGCATCGGGTGGCCAAAGTATTGGAGTTTCAGCTTCAGTCTTTCCAATGAATCTTTTCTGGTCAAAAGGAAACAAAGAAATAGCACTCTGTAGGCGTCAGTCTTCGAGGTGAATTTCCCTATAAAGAATCCAATGACGATGGCTGCGGTGACAGCAAGAAGTGAAGACGGGGGACTGGTGACATTCTCCTGGAGGCCCAGCTGAGCTGGATCCGGGTTTATCCGGATGTGTTCCCTTGCTGAGCCTCAGCCTCCTCCCTCAGGGGCTGGGTTTCTTCTTCCAGCTCCCGCCTGGAGCCTCCTGCACTCTTCCATGAGCTTCCTCGTCTCGTCTTATTGAGGGTAACACAGTGCGGCTTTGGTAGGGGTCGTCCAGCTTCGCGGCGTTCAGAGGCACGGCTTTGCTGGGTTCCATGTCCTTCTATTTATCATTTGCACTGGGCATCTCAAATACACCTCTCAGTTGTGGTGGTGGCGGTTTAGTCGCTAAGTCGTGTCAGACTCTTGCAACCCCATGGACTGTAGCCTGCCAGGCTCCTCTGTCCATGGGATTCTCCAGGCAAGAATCTCAATTGAGAACCCATTAATTCATGGGGTTTTGCTTCTTTCCACACGGCTTCCATGTCTGAAACGCTTGGTGGAGCAAAGATTGTCTGTACCATTAACTTGTCTTTACTCATCTCACTGGGGTCACCGTCCACCCTGGGTCAGTGATTCCCCTGTTGGGCCTCACACAGGACCCACGAGGTGCTGTCATCTTCGCTTTGAAAGCACCTTTTGATTTGATGGATTTCTCAGTGTGAGATTTGTAGTGACTACATCTGTGAAGGGGCCTTTGAATTTGACAGGATCTGCTTGTGCCTTGCCATGGCCGCAGAGGTGGATGCCATCGGAAACGGCGCAGAGCCAGGGCATGCCCACAGCGTGTGGCTGGCTGCGGGTGAGGGTGGCAGCGGCACGGCCAGGCCTCCTGAACCCCGCACCCGCCACTCTGTCGCCAGCTTGCTGGGCCATCCGCTGGTCCACAGCTCTGGGTCTCATGACTGACTCAACCCCGCACCAGCCACTGTGGCCACACGCACTCTGGGGTTTTTTTTAAGATGACTTTTGTGTGCAGAAACAACTAGTAGCAGTCGCTTTGTTTTTTAAATAAATATTCAATTTATTAAAATACTACATTTAAAAACATAACTTTTCCTTAAGCACTGACGTCCAACTTAAAAATCTTTTACTGTTTATAAACTCTATAGTCTGTACTTCGTCGCTCAGTTGTGTCTGACTCTGAGACCCCACGGATGGTAGTCCACCAGGCTCCTCCATCCACATGGATTCTCCAGAAGAATACTAGAGCGGGTTGCCATGCCCTCCTCCAGGGGATCTTCCCAAGCCAGGGATTGAACCCAGGTCTCCTGCATTGCAGGCAGATTCTTTACTATCTAAACCACCAGGGAAGCCCATGAAAACTGGAGTGGGGAGCTTCTCCCTTCTTGAGGGGATCTTCCTGACCAGGAATCGAACCAGGGTCTCCTGCATTGCAGGCGGATTCTTTACCAGCTGAACCACCAGGGAAGCCCCTTTATAAATCCAGTCAATTTTAACAGTCATTTACCAGGGGCCTTCTTTGACTGATATTCTGTCTCCCTGACAAACCAGTTTAAGTAAAATCTCTTAAACTTTTAAAACTACATATTTAAATGCTTCAAACCCTTCAATTCAGTAATGAACAAAACATTACCTGGCAGTATGGTTGGTCTTTGGTCCTGGCACAGAAGTGTCTTCTTTGCAACCACTGGCTGTGCTGATGCAGGTACTGGAGGGAGAAAGAGACAGATGGACACATATACACGTGCCCACGAACCAAGCCATGTCCTAGAGGGGGCAAGTGTTACGCTCTTTAGAAACCCGTCCATAACAACCTCTTATCAGTGACCACTTGTCCGCCTCCTGAATCTCAGTAGAAAATAATTCATTCCAGATAAAGCATTGCCGGCTCCCTTTTGAAGAAGATGAGCACTTTGGGGAGCAGTGGCCCTGAGTGGGAAGGACAGGGAGGCATGTCCATAGCTGGAGAGGAGGAGGACTGGTCTGCTTTGGGCACAGTCCAGCCATCTTTACGGTTAGAGAAAATCAACCTTCCAAACACCTCGGGATATCAACTTTGGGGTGACAGAGCCAGGCAAGAGCAGGGTTTCAAAGTGCAGATGTAAGGTTCTATTTCGTGATCCAGGCACTGGTACCCACAGGGGTCAGTGTGTGAATAGTCACTGGGCCATGCACTCTACGTGTAGATCATACTTCAGTTTTGTTGTTGGTCAGTTGCCCCGTCATGTCCGACCCTGCAACCCCATTGACTGCAGCACGCCAGGCCTCCCTGTCCCTTACCGTCTCCTGGAGTTTGCCCAAGTTCATGTCCATTGCATCAGTGATGCCATCCAGCCATCTCATCCTCTGACGCCCTCTTCTCCTTTTGCCCTCAGTCTTTCCCAACATCAGGGACTTTCCAATGAGTCGGCTGTTCTCATCAGATGACCAAAATACTGCAGCTTCAGCTTCAGCATCAGTCCTTCCAACGAGTTATTCAGAGCTGATTTCCCTTAAGATTGACTGGTTTGATCTCCTTGCTGTCCAAGGGACTTTCAGGAGTCTTCTCCAGCACCGTAGTTCATTTTTTTTTTTCCATTTATTTTTATTAGTTGGAGGCTAATTACTTTACATCATTGCAGTGGTTTTTGTCATACATTGAAATGAATTAGCCATGGATTTACATGTATTCCCCATCCCGGTCCCCCCTCCCACCCAGCACCGTAGTTCAAAGGCATCAATCCTTTGGTGTTCTGCCGTCTTTATGGTCCAACTCTCACAATTATATGTGACCACTGGGAAAATCATAGTCTTGACTATACAAACTGTTATTCACAGAGTAATGTTCTGTTTTTCAACACACTGTCTAGGTTTGTCATCGCTTTCCTGCCAAGAAGCAATCGTCTTCTGGATTCATGGCTGCAGTCACCATCCGCAGTGATTTTAGAGCCCAAGAAGAGGAAATTTGTCACTGCTTCCACATTTTCCCCTTCTGTTTGCCATGAAATAATGAGGCTGGATGCCACGACCTTAGTTTTTTTTAATATTTAAGCTGACTCTTTCACCTCCTTCACCCTCATCAAGAGACTCTTTCATTCCTCTTCACTGTCAGCCATTAGAGTAGTATCATTCGCATATCTGAGGCTGTTGATGTTTCTCCCACCTATCGAGATTCCAGCTTGTAACTCATCCAGCCTGGCATTTCTCACGATGTGCTCAGTGTATAGGTTAAATAAACAGGGTGACAGCAGACAGCCCTCCTTTCTCAATCTTGAACCAGTTGTTCCATGCAGGGTTCTAACTGTTGTTTCCTGACCCGCATACAGGTTTCTCAGGAGACTGTAAGATGGTCTGGTATTTCCATCTCTTTAAGAGCTTTCACAGTTTATTATGAGCCACACAGTCAAAGGTTTTGGTGTAGTCGATGAAACAGAGGTAGATGTTTTTCTGGAATTCCACTGCCTTCTCTATGATCCAGCGAATGTTAGAAATTTGATCTCTGTTTCCTCTTTTTTTTCTAAACCCAGCTTGGACATCCGGAAGTTCTTGGTTCGCATGATGCTGAGGCCTGGCATGCAGGATTTTAAGCATGACCTTGTTAGCATGGGAGGTGAGTGCAACTGTCCGATGGTGAGCACATTCTTTGGTACTGTCCTCCTTGGGAACTGGGATGAGGACTGACCTTTTCCAGTCCTGTAGATACCGCTGCGTCTTCCAGATTTGTTGACATTGAACACAGCACCTTGATGGCATCATGCATTAGGGTTTTGAATAGTTCTACTGAAATTCCATCGCATCCACTAGCTTTATTGAAAGAAGTATTTCCTAAAACCCACTTGACTTTGCTCTCCAGGATGTCTGGCTCTGGGTGACTGACCACACCATCATAGTTATCCAGTTCATTAAGATCTTTTTTGCTCAGTTCTTCTGTATATTCTTTCCATCTCTTCTTGATCTCTTCAGTGTCTACTAAGTCTCTACCATTTCTGTTCTTTATTGTGCCCATCTTTGGGTGAAATGATCCCTTGATATCTCCAATTTTTCTGAAGAGATCTCTAGTTTTTCCCCTTTTGTTGTTTTCTTCAATACTTCAGGAAAAAGCTCCAAACTTTGCTTTGAAAGTCAGTCAAGCTTCTCTTCCTCTGGATACCACACTCATAAGCCAAAAGTTCACTTCTCTGCGGGCCCAAGTAGAGTAGACTTTTTACAATAGAGTTCAAAGAGTTTTACCCCAAAGCATGAAACTAGCAGCAAGCACCCCGATGTTAGCTCATTGCTCTGGTATTTCAGGTCAACCAGCCACTCTCCCACCAGGCATCAGCCCAGGCTCTGGCCCCTCTGCTGGGCCCCAGGACAGCCTGGGGTGGTGGGAGGGGCAAGGCTGAGCTCAGCCATGGACGGGAACCCAGGAACAGAGTGTCCAGGACAGGCAGATGGGGCTGGTGTAAGGGGAGGGGGAAGCAGGGGAAGATGCAGGGTTGAGCCGTCTGGGGAGGGGGTGGAGGAGCGGGGGTCCTAACATCCAGGCAGCAGGGGGAGAATCACTGACACCCTAAATGCCACCTTGAAAGTCAAAGTCAAAGTCGCTCAGTTGTGTCTGATTCTTGGCCACTCCATGGACTTAGTCCATGGAATTCTCTAGGCCAGAATACTGGAGTGGGGTAGCCTTCCCCTTCTCCAGGGGATCTTCCCAACCCAGGAATCGAACCGGGGTCTCCTGCATTGCAGGCAGATTCTTTACCAAGTGAGCTGTCAGGGAAGCCCAAATGCCACCTTCAATTCAGTTCATTTCAGTCGCTCAGTCATGTCCGACTCTTTGCAACCCCATGAATTGCAGCACGCCAGGCCTCCCTGTCCATCACCAACTTCCGGAGTTTACTCAAACTCATGCCCATCGAGTCAGTGATGCCATCCAGCCATCTCATCTTCTGTCGTCCCCTTCTCCTCCTGCCCCCAATCCCTCCCAGCATCAGGGTCTTTTCCAGTGAGTCAACTCTTCGCATGAGGTGGCCAAAGTATTGGAGTTTCAGCTTCAGCATCAGTCCTTCCAATGAACACCTAGGACTGATCTCCTTTAGGATGGACTGGTTGGATCTCCTTACAGTCCAAGGGACTCTCGATGCCACCTTAGAGCTCCCAAATTCAAGTCAATTTTCTCATTACACCCCTACGAGAACTCTTACTACATTGTCCCAGGTTGTACACAAGGCCAACAGGGCCAACACAAACCAGGAAGCAGTCACGCCAGCACCAGGATACAGAGCTCCTAACTGTGACTGCAGACCTGATCCTGCAGCCGTCACTCCCAGCAAGAGAAAACCCCGCACTCACACCAACTGAGGCCCAGCCAACCGGGACCTCGCCTGGGCTCCCGCCTCCGTGCCCAGCACCGCCAAAGGCAAACACTGAGCCTGGGTCCAAGCCGGTCACCAGGAACACTGGGGCAAGTCCACGGCGCCCGAGCAAGTGATCCGTCAGGTTCAAAGTGTGGGCCACACTGCCGGACACCTTCTTAAACGTCAACAGCCTTACACTACGGGGGAGGGTGCTGATGAGAGTTTGAGATGTAGAGACCTCACAGACCTGTGAGTGAGTCTTCCCGGTGCTCTTCTGGCTCTTCCCTCATCATCCTAGGGAACTGTTGGAAAGTTCTCTGCCTTAAGGAGATGGGGAGCACACCCACACGGAGATGGAGTCCAAGGCAGAGCCCCTCTGTAAGTTCGTCACTTTCAGCTGGGACCCACGGCAAGAAACCCGCCTCCATTATTACCCAGAGCACTCGGGGGTCAGCACTGGGCCCTTGGGGCCTGACAACAGGAGACACGGCTTTGAGCTCCAGTGATCAGGCCTAGGGCTCCTTCCCAGACGGCTCAGTGGGAAAGAACCCGGCTGCCACTGCAAGAGACATAGAGATGAGGGCCGCATCCCTGGGTAGGGAGGATCCCCTGGAGAGGAAATGGCAACCCACTGCAGTCCTCTTGCCTGGAGAACCCCATGAGCAGAGGGGCCTGGTGGGTTACAGTCCACGAAGCCACAAAGAGCCGGACACGACTGAGTGATTAAACACACACCCTCAGGCCCAGGCGTGACCCGCACCCCTGCCCCCACCGCCTGCGGCAGCCCCCCCGCCCCCAAGCTCAGTGGGAAGCGCAGAGAGCAAGGACCGTGGCCCCTCCTTTCCTCACTCAGAAAGAAAGAACTCTCGGGGGGACGCGAGGCCTGGGACTTGAGCTCCAGCCAGAACATCCAGTTCAGCCGTGGTTCCTCCCAGGGCCTCACCTGCCTCCGCTGCAGAGTAACACCAGGATTTGGTGATGGCTCGGTTGGTAAAGAATCTGCCTGCAAGGCAGGAGACCAGGGTTCGAATCCTGGGTTGGGAAGAACCCCTGGAGGAGGGAACGGCTACCCACTCCAGTACGCTGACCTGGAGAATTCCACGGACTGTATAGTCCATGGGGTCCCAAAGAGACTGAGCAACTTTCACTTCACTTGGTGATTTTACTAAAGATGGCTCCCACCTTATGAAAACAGACTCATAGACACAGAGAACAAGGGCTGGGTGCTGGAGGGTGGAGGGAGGTGATTTGAAGAAGAGGATCAAGAGGGAGAACCCTCCAGTTAGGAAGTAGATAAGTCCTGGGATGCAGCATACAGGATAAAGAATATGGTCAATGATCTTGTAATAACTCTGTGTGGGGACAGATGGTTACCAGACTGACCCTGATGATCACAATGCGCGCATGTCAAATCACTCTGTAGTAGACCTGAAACTAACACAACATGGTGCATTAGCTATATGTCAATTGTTTCAGACTTCCCTGGTGGCCCAGTGGATGGGAGTCCACCTGCCAGTGCTTGGGACACAGGTTCGATCCCTGGTCCAGGAAGATTCCACACGCCACGGAGCAACTAAGCCTCCATGCCGTAGCTACCGAGCCGGAGCCCTAGAGCCCGCATGCCTCAGCCCCTGAGCCCGCATGCCTAGAGGCTGTGCTCCGCAATAGGAGAAGACACCGCAGTGAGACGTCCACACACCACAGCTACGGAGCAGCCCCGGCTCGCAGCAACAGGAGAAGCGCCCCCACATCAGCGAAGACCCAGCGCAGCCGAAAATAAGTAAATAAGAGACGTTTTAAAAGTTTGCTCCCACCTATACTTATTCCACAAATGTTTACTAAGTTACCCAAATACACCAGGCACTGTTTCCTAAGACGGTACTTTTACCCCAGACTGGGGCTCTTAAAGAAGAGAATTTTCTCACAGTCTCAGAGGCTGGGAAGTTCAAGATCAAGGTGTCAGCAAGGCTGGTTTCTCCCGAGGCCTCTCTCCTCGCCTTGGGGACACCCGTCTTCTCTCTGCGACCTCCCATGGTCCCCCCTCTGAGTGCCGCTGAGTCCTCATCCCCTCTGCCTGTAAGGACACCAGTTTCAGCCCATCAGGACCCCCTAGTGATCTCTTCTTGACCTGACAGCGCCTGTCAAGAATCGTCTCCAAATACAGCCCCGTTCTGGGACACTGGGGGTTCGGACTTCAACCGGCCAATTTTGGGTGGACACAGTTCGGTCCATAGATGGATATTGAATCTTAAAAAAGACAAAGAAAACAGAGTCCCAGGACCCGTCAGAATCCAGGAGATGTGACTACAGCCCCACCCAGAGAAGAGCTCAAACCCAGACGGGACCATCAAGGCAGGAGCCCAGAAGCGGAAGGCATTGGGGCTCGCCTCGCCCAAAACCACTGCGGAGAAACCCCAGCCGGCCCCAGTGGACCTTGCGTGCGTGTGTGTGTGTGTGTGTGTGGACCAGGTCACAGATGCCTTGCCACCTGTGCTGCAGGTACTGGTCCGCATCCCCAGGGAAGCCCCAGGGAGCCACCCTTCCAGGCAGCACCCAGCAGCTTTGGCACTCAGATCAAGGCCCGGAGAGTAGAAACAACAGCAGAGCACAGAGCAGAGGCCAAATCCCTCCTCCGCCCAGCCCCTCCTTCTCCCCAGGAAGTCACAGCCCCGCTGTCCGGCTGCTAGCTCCATCCAGCCGAGACTGCTCTTACAAACAGCTGACCCAGATTCTCGGCTTGAATTAGGATGTTTCCAGGGCAGGCCAGGACGTACAGGGATGAATTTAAATGTTTCTTAAAAGCAAACTCGGGCTGCCCTCCCCAGCGGGGACCGCGGTGTGGGCACCAGCCAGCGGCCGCGACCCCCAGGCGGGACCTCATCACGGTTCCTGCATCCTGGGCCTCCTTCCCCACGCTCCACGCTGACTCATGGAACCACTGCAGAGACATCTGTGTTTTAAATTTTAATTAACCCACATTCTTTCCTAGATCTCCTGACCTGATTTTCCATTCTCTCTCTGCTGGGACCTCCATGTAGCAATAGAATCACGTTCCATTTTAACCCCCATACCCATCAAACAGGGACTTGACCCTCCAAGCAAAGGACGCGCACATCAGGCAGCAAGCAGGAACTGGTGACAGATGAACGCGCTGATTAGGGCCACTGTTCCCCTGGACCACCGCACCCGGGATCACAGGGTGGAGGGGAGGGGCCCAGTCCAGGCCAGTCGTGGGCGAGGGAATGTGGACCCCACAGACCCAAAAATGGTCATCAACCCGGGGTCCCAGCCGCTGAATCTGAAATTCATGCTCCCCGCAGCCCCTCCCAGCCAGGGACCTAGAGCAGCAAGGTGGAGAAAGCAGGCCTGCTCCTAGGAGCCAGCTCCTCTGATGGCCTGGCAGGACCTCTCCTCGGCTGCGGGCCTCCCAGAATGCCATCAACCTCCCCTCCTTCCCTGGGGTCAGACCTGCATGGCTGCCCACCTCCTCATGTTCCCTCCCACAGACATGCTCATGTTCAAACTTTTAATTCCCTTGCTTCCCAGAAAGTGAAAGTCTCTCAGTCTCTTTGAGACCCCATGGACTATATACAGTCCATGGAATTCTCCAGGGCAGAATACTGGAATGGGTAGCCTATCCCTTCTCCAGGGCATCTTCCCGACCCAGGAATCGAACTGGGGTCTCCTGCATTGCAGGTGGATGTTTTACCAACTGAGCTATCAGGGAAGCAAAACAAAGAGACCAGCTGCCGGGCCTCACGCCTCCTTAGCTGACCCCATCCTTCACCGGACAGTGGCCAAGCCCTTCCTCCCAGCCCCCCACCCCCAGAGTCTGTCCTTCAACGCAGCAACCAGACTGACCTCCACCTGTGGCCTGACCCTGCTCCTGTCTGGCCGGACATCGTCTGCAGCCCCTTTCTCCCTCTGCTCTGGCCCCCGGCCCCCGTCTCTCTGCACGGCTGTTCCGTCCACCGGCAGCTCTTCCCAGATGCCCGGCCCTGACCACCAGCTCCTGGGGCAGCCTCCCCTCCCCCTCCCCCTGCTCCAGTTTCCTCCGCGACAAGGACACAGTGCACAGCATCGCTCACGCCGCCTCACCACTCCACAAGAACAAGGCGGGCCGGGTACCCATTTGCTTACCAGCGAAGCCCCAGGAACCAGGAAGGGCACCTGCATTCAACAAGGGGACGATGGAGCAGAGGAGGGAAAACCTAAGCGTCTTTACACGGTCATCTCCTAGGACTTTTCAGAAGAGGAAAATAAAGGGGAGAAACGGTAAAACTTTTCAGAGCAGAAAAGAGATTCAAGTCTTCACGGTGAAAGAATAAGCTGAGTCCTGAGAGGGACGAAAGTAAAATAAAATAAAAATGAATTCTCTTCAGAATATATAAAGAACTCTTGAAACTTAGAAAACAAACATCACAATTTTTTAAAAGGCCAACAAATTTGAACTGACGCTTCGCCAAAGAAGACACACAAATGGCAAAAAGCATATGCACAATGTCGTTAGTCATTAAGAAGCTGCAAATTAAGGCCACAATGAGGTGCTGCTAAACACTTATTAGAAAGGCTGAAATCAAAAAGCTGGACAAGGGACCTCCCTGGTGGTCCAGTGGCTAAGACTCCACACTCCCAATGCAGGGGACCCAGGTTCAATCCCTGGTCAAGAAACTAGATCTCACATGCCACAACTAAAAAAAAGAAAAGAAAACAGAAAACTGTCCCGTGTGCCACAATGAAGATGGCAGATCCCACATGCAACAGCTAAGACCCAGTACACACAAATAAATAAGTAAAATATTTTAAAAATAAATTAATTAATTAAATGGTGTTCTGTTTAAAGGAAAATAAATTTTAAATATGGCCAATTTTGTTGCCAGAGCTGTGCCAGGCCCTTGCTCAAAACCTACCATCCCCCACCTTTACCATGAGTTAATAAATCTTTAAGCCACAGATTCTAGAGATAAGAAAGGAAGCTCTAGAGAGAGACAAACAAAAACCAGATGGCACAAACTGGAATCAATATGGCCTTGAATCTGACCTCCAGTAGACCCTGAGTCCATTATACCCTGATTTTAACATATTGAATGACACACCTATTGGCAGCCATGACTGGAAATTACAATCCAAAAAACGACCTTTGTCAGCAAAGTGATGTCTCTGCCTTTTAATACGTTATCTAGGTTTGTCATAGCTTTTCTTCCAAGAAGCAAGCACCTTTTAATTTCATGACTGCAGTCACCATCCTCAGTGATTTTGGAGCCCCAGAAAATAAAGTCTGTCACTATTCCCACTGTTTCCCCATCTATTTGCCATGAGCTAGTGGAGGTGATGGAATGCCAGCTGAGCTATTTCAAATCCTAAAAGATGATGCTGTGAAAGTGCTACACTCAATATGCCAGCAAATTTGGAAAACTCAGCAGTGGCCACAGGACTGAAAAAGGTCAGTTGTCACTCCAATCCCAAGGAAGGGCTATGCCAAAGAATGCTCAAACTACTGCACAATTGAGTTCTCTCACACACTAGCAAAGTAATGCTCAATATTCTCCAAGCCAGGCTTTAACAGTACGTGAACTGTGAACTTCCAGATGTTCAAGCTGGATTTAGAAAAGGCAGAGGAACCAGAGATTAAATTGCCAACATCTGTTGGATCATAGAAAAAGCAAGAGAATTTCAGAAAAACATCTGTTTCCGCCTAATTAATTATGCTAAAGTCTTTGACTATGTGGATCACAACAAACTGTGGAAAATTCTTCAAGAGATAGGAATACCAGACAGCCTTACCTGCCTCCTGAGAAATCTGTATGCAGGTCAAGAAGCAATAATTAGAATCGGACATGGAACAACAGACTGGTTCCAAATTGGGGAAGGAGTGCATCAAGGCTATATATTTTCACCCTGATTATTTAATTTATATGCAGAGTATATCATGAGAAATACCGGACTGGATGAAGCACAAGCTGGAATCAAGATTGGGGAAGAAATACCAATAACCTCAGATATGCTCCATCCTAAAGGAGATCAATCCTGGATGTTCATTGGAAGGACTGATGTTTCCGCTGAAACTCCAATACTTTGGCCTGATGTGAAGAGCTGACTCATTGGAAAAGACCCTGATGCTGGGAAAGATTGAGGGCAGGAGGAGAAGGGGTCGACAGAAGATGAGATGGTTGGATGGCATCACCGACTCAATGGACATGAATTTGGGTGGACTCCGGGAGGTGGTGATGGACAGGGAGGCCTGGCATGCTGTGGTTCATGGGGTCCCAATGAGTCAGACAAGACTGAGAGACTGAACTGAACTGATTTTCCGTGAAGTGATGGGACCAGATGCCATGATCTTAGTTCTCTGAAAGTTGAGTTTTATGCCAGCTTTTTCACTCTCCTCTTTCACCTTCATCAAGAGGCTCTTTAGTTCCTCTTTGCTTTCTGTCATTAGGGTGGTATCATCAGCATATCTGAAGTGTATGTTAGTCACTCAGTCGTGTCTGACTCTTTGCAGCCCCACGGACTGAAGCCCTCCAGGCTTCCTCTGTCCATGGAATTCTCCAGGAAAGAATACTGTCATGGGTTACCACTTCCTTCTCCAGGGAATCTTTCCAACCAAGGGATAGAACGCAGGTCTCCTGCATTACAGGCAGATTTTTTACCATCTGAATCACTAGGGAACCTCTGTATCTGAGGTTGTGGATATTTCTCCTGGAAATCTTGATTTCAGCTTGTGATTCATCCAGCCCAGCATGTCTCATGATGTACTCGACATATAAGATAAATAAACAGGATGCCAGTATACAGCCTTGACGTACTCCTTTCCCAATTTGGAACCAGTTCATTGTTTCACATCCGGTTCTAAGTGTTGCTTCTTGGCCTGCCTACAGGTTTCTCAGGAGACAGGTAAGGTGGTCTGGTATTCTCATCTCTTTAAGAATTTTCCAGTTTGTTGTGATCCACACAGTCAAAGGCTTTAGCATAGTTAATGAAGCAGAAATAGATGTTTTTCTGGAAATTTCTTGCTTTATCTATGATCTAACAGAAGTTGGCAATTTGATCTCTGTTTCTTCTGCCTTTTCTGAATCCAGCTTGTACATCTGGAAGTTCTCGGTTCACATACGATTGAAGACCAACTTGAAGGATTTTGAGCATTACCTTGCTAGCATGTGAAATAAGCTCAATTGTCCAATAGTTTGAACGTTCTTCAGCTCTGCTCTTCTTTGGGACTGGAGTGACAACCGACCTTTTTCAGTCCTGTGGCCACTGTTGAGTTTCCGAATTTGCTGGCATATTGAGTGCCGCACTTTCACAGCATCATCTTTTAGGATTTGAAATAGCTCAGCTGGAATTCCATCACCTCCACTAGCTTTCATTGCAATGCTGCTTAAGACCCAATTGACTTCACATTTCAGGATGTCTGGCTCCAGGTGGGTGACTACACCCTCGTGGTTATCCGAGTCATTAAGACCTGTTTTGCACAGTTCTGTGTAGTCTTACCACCTCTTCTTAATCTCTTCTGCTTCTGGTAGGTCCATACCATTTCTGTCCTTTACTGTGCCCAGTTTTACATGAAATGTTCCCTTGGTGTCTCTAATTTTCTTGAGAGATCTCTAGTCTTTCCCATTCTATTGTTTCCTTTATTTCTTTGCATTGATCAGTTAAGAAGGCTACCTTATCTCTCCTTGCTATTCTTTGGAACTCGGCATTCAGTTGGGTATGTCTTTTCCTTTCTCCATTGTTTTTCGCTTCTCTTCTTTTCTTAGCTATTCATAAGGCCTCCTCAGGCAACTCTTTTGCCTTCCTTTCATTTCTTTTTCTTGAGGATGGTTTTGGTCACCACTTCTGTACAAAGTTAAAAACCTCTGTCCATAGTTCTTCAGGTTCTCTGTCCATCAGATCTAATCCCTTGAATTTACTTGTCACTTCCACTGCATAATCGTAAGGGAAAAGATCTAGATCACACCTGAATGGCCTAATGGTTTTCCCTACTTTCTTCAATTTAAGTCTGAATTTTGCAATAAGGAGCTTATGATCTTAGCCACAGTCAGACCCAGGTCTTGGTTTTGCTGACTGTATAGAGTTTCTCCATCTTCGGCTGCAAAGAATATAGTCAATCTGATTTTTATATTGATCATCTGGCGATGTCCACGTGTTGAGTCATCTCTTGTGTTGTTGGAAGAGGGTATTTGCTCTTACCAGTGCATTCTTTCGACCAAACTTTGTTAGCCTTTGCCCTGCTTCATTCTGTACTCCAAGGCCTAACTTGCCTGTTACTCCAGGTATCTCTTGACTTCCTACTTTTGCATTCCAATCCCCTATAATGAAAAGGACATCTTTTTCTGGTGTTAGTTCTAGAAGGTCTTGTAGGTCTTCATACAATTGTTCAACTTTGGCTTCTTTGGCCTTAGTGATTGGGACATAGATCTGGATTACTATGATGTTGAATGGTCTGCCTTGGAAACGAATGGAGATCATTCTGTCGTTTTTGAGACTGCTCCCAAGTACCACATTTCGGACTGTTTTGTTGACTATCAGGGCTATTCCATTCATTCTAAGGGATTCTTGCCCACAGTAGTAGATATAATGGTCATCTGAATTAAATTCACCGATTCCCATCCATTTTAGTTCACTGATTCCTCAAATGTCAATGTTCACTCTTGCCATCTCCTGTTTGACCACTTCCAATTTACCTAACACTCCAGGTTCCTATTCAATACTGTTCTTTACAGCATCAGACTTTAATTCACCACCAGGCACATCCACAACTGGGCGTCGTTTCCGCTTTGACTCAGCCTCTTCATTCCTTCTGGAGCTATTTCTCTGCTCTTCCCCAGCAACATATTGGATACCTACCAACCTGGGAGGCTCATCTTCCAGTTTCATATCTTCTTGACTTTTCATTCTGTTCATGGGGTTCTCACGGCAAGAATACTGAAGTGGTTTGCTGTTCCCTTCTCCAGGGGACCACGTTTTGTCAGAACGCTCCACCGTGATCCTGTCTGTCTTGGATGGCCCTGCATGCATGGGTCGTAGTTTCATTGAGTTACACGAGGCTGTGATCCATGTGATCATTTTGCTTAGTTTTCTGTGGTTTTCATTCTGAAGGCCATGGGATAGCAGTTCCTCCTTCTTCTGTCTGCCCCCTGACAGATGAGGATAGAGGCTTGTGTAAGTTTCCTGATGGGAGGGAGTGACTCTGGGGAAAACTAGGTCTTGCTCTGGTGGGCAGGCCCAAGCTCAGTAAATCTTTAATCCAATTTTCTGCTGATGGGTGGGGCTGTGCTCCCTCCCTGTAGCTTGGCCCGAGGTGGCCCAGTCCTGGAGTCCGCAGTCTCTTTGGTAGCATTACAGCCTCTGTGATAAGGCTAACGGCAACCTGCACCGTGAGAACAGGTGCTAACAGGCCGCACCTCCCCTGACTGGTGCTGTAAGTGCGCCTGACCCCGCAGCAGGCCACTGCTGCCCCACGCCTCCGCAGGAGACCCTCAGACACTCACAGGCAGGTCTGGCTCAGTCTCCTGTGGGGGTCACTGCTCCTCTCCCCTGGGTCCTGCTGCGCACAAGGTTTTGTTTGTGCCTTCCAAGAGTCTCTGGCGGGTATGGGGTTTGATTCTAAAGTGATTGCGCCCCTTCTGCCATCTCGTTGCAGCGTCTCCTCTGTTCTGAGACATGGGGTATGTTTCTTGGCGGGTTCCAACGCTCTCCTGTCGATGGCTGTGCAGCCACTAGCTGTGATTCTGGTGTTCTCGCTGGAGAGGATGAGCGCATGTCCTCCTGCTCTGTCATCTTGGATGTGTTCACAGGCACAGACATATGTCAAAGCTTATCATATTATACATTTTAAACATGTGCAATTTACTATATTTAGTTACGCCTTAATACTGGGCTTTCCTGGTGGCTCTGGGCTTCCCTGGCTGGCTCAGATGGTAAAGCATCTGCCTGCAATGCAAGAGACCTGGGTTTGATCCCTGTGTTGGGAAGATCCCCTAGAGGAAGACATGGCAACCCACTCCAGTGTTCTTGCCTGGAGATTCTCTATGGACAGAGGAGCCTGGCGGGCTACAGTCTATGGGGTCGCAAAGAGTTGGACATGACTGAGCGACTAACACACACACAGATATTATTATTCAGCTTTAGCAGGAATAGACATGGTCAGTAAATGACAGAAAAATGACCAAGTCACCAAGACAGCAATGTGACTGTAAACAAGTGTGTACCAGACAACAAGGTCTTACTGTAGGGCACAGGGAATAATATTCTATGATAAACCATAATGGAAAAGAATATTTTAAAAAAGAATATATATGTGTGTGTCTGTGTGCATAACAGAGTCACTTTGCTATACTGCAGAAACCAGCAATGTTGTAAGCCAACCAGACTTCAATGAAAATAAAATGTGTAAGTGACAACACAGCCTCAAGATCTCTAAAGTGAAGGCTGAGAGAACTTAAGAGAGAAAGGCACAGAGCCACTGTCTTAGGAAGAGATTTCAACTCATCCTTCAGATATCGATCCTTCAGATACTGACAGAAGAAAAACAGCATGGAGGTAAAAGATCTGGAGCCCAGTGGGTAACACACAGAGAGTTTTGTGGCCTGTAAGGAAGGAATGCACACAGGTGCCCTTTATAAAAACCTGTTATGGGCCTTCCCTGTGGCCCAGTGGCTAAGACTCCACACCCCCAGTGCAGGGGCCCAGGGAACTCAGATCCCACCTGAGTTCACACTAGGTGGTCTCATAGTGATCCCACTAGACTTTGCCACAACTGAAGGATCCAGGGCAGCCAAATAAATAAATATTTTAAAAAAAAATCTGCCATGGGCCCAGCTGTCCTCCACCTGCCCTATACAAGGTCCAGGGCGGCCCCTGGGGGCTTCGGAGTCCCCCACGGACCACAGGTCCTGAGAGTGGGGACAGCGGCCAGTTCGCTGGGCTTCCCCAGAGCCTGACACCAGAGGACCGGTCACCCCGCGCTCCCACCTTCCCCTCATCCAGCCTCCTGGTCCCTCACCACACCCAGACCAAGGCCCATTTCCCCTCGCCCCTCCACAGGCCTCAGAAGGGCAGACGTTGCCCAGCATTGGCTCCCCTGCGGCCACCGCCCTGCTAGGCGCCTCAGGGAGCTCTCCTTCCACCGCTTTCAGGCACACACCTGCGGTCACCCTGCACACTTCACGTCACCACCTCTTCATCCTCCACGAGCCCGTGGCCCTGTTTCATTCTGAGCCCTTACACCTGCTGTTCCCTGCCTGGAACGCCCCCCCCTCTGTTCCTCTGGCCACTTGCTGCTCAGAATGTGCAGCTTTGTGGAATCTGTCACTTTCCAAGTTAGTTGTGTTCCGCTTTGCGCTCAGCTCATCAGCTTCCCACTGTCTCTGGTTTAGATCTGTCCACACCCGAGAGCAAGGACCACGGCCATCAGGTCATCGCGGTATCCTGGGGCCTCACGCATGGCCTGTATTCAGGAGGTGGCCGATATACATTGATTTCTTAGCCCATCAAAAGCGGTGGCTACAACACCGCACGCCCCACAAGCATCTGGCCCCACCCTCCTCCCCAGCACACTCTAAGCCCTGCCTGCCACTGCTGGGGCTACTCACGTCCTTTCCAAACGTGGTCTCTGCTTCCACACCTCCACCCCCGTGGTTGGCTCCTGCTATTCACCGCCCCAGGACAGATGCCAACACCCTTCCTTCTCCCTCTGAGGCTGGGTCTCCTTTCCTGCCCACCCCAGCCCACGGTGCTTCTCTGAACGCAAGGTATTCTGGATTTAGCAGTTGTCACGTTGCATCAGACATAGAAAGTCGGTGTTCTTGGAGGCACAGAGGAGGTACTCAAGGTGTGTTGCTGGATGAATGGAAAGTCAGGGCCACTGGGGGAGATCCTTGAAGGTTAGCATTAGATGCTGTCTCAGGCCCATTGCGCCTCAGCTGAGGATGACTCTTTCGTAGCTGTTTGAGTCGTAGGTATCACCACACCCCGTCCCCCGAGGCGATGGGGTCTCATCACTGACCCTGATACTCAGCACCCAGCAGCTGATATAGCAGGACACCTTCTGGGCACCACAGTGAGCTGGATGCCAATTGCAGCATCCGGTCACCAGGAGACTGGCTGGAAAGCAATGGAGTGTCCCAAAGAGGGTCAGAGAAACCTTTGGGCCCCGGATGGCCCTTGGGAGGATAAAGCATGATAAATAGATCTTTTTGTTTCAAAGTCTAGATCTCTCAAAGTAGCAGATTCGGTTGTTCAGCCTGGGAAATCATTGGCCATGGCGTTTCTCAAAAGAGCAGTAGGAAGCTATTGGGTGGATGTAGGGCTCCCTAAATAGCCATAACTGTCCTGGATCCTGGCATGGGCTGCCATTCCCTTCTCCAGCGGGCCACATTTTGTCAGAACTCTTCACTATGACCCGTCCGTCTTGGGTAGCCCTGCCTGGCATGGCTCATAGCTTCACTGAGTTGTGCAAGCCCCTTCGCAAGGACAAGGCTGTGATCCATGAAGGGGATAACAGTCCATAAACAGGCACAAAACCTGGGGCTCGCCAAGGTGGAGGAGGGAACACGGGCATTCTCCAGGAGGGGTCTGGTGAGAGCTAGAGGGGTTGTCAGGGCAGAGAGAAGGCACACAGCGTCATTTGGAAGAAGACATGATACCCATTCCAGTCCAGGGGCGGCAGGGACCCTGAATTCAGCATAGGCTCCATCCAAGGCGACCAAGCGGAACTGGCCAAGAAGCAACATCCCTGGTCACTTGGTTTAAAAGAGAAAGTGGCCAAAGATGGCATCTGACTGCGGAAGGCATCCTGACCTGTGCTGGGCCCACCCTGGGGAACTCCAGCTACACAAGCAAAGAGCCAGGCATGTCACAGTGGGAGGCCTGGGGTCCTGCAGGAGTCTCCTCGGAGCCCCCAAAATCTACACCCCTCCCTGGCCCTGAGGTCAAACCTCCACTCCATGAACAAGTCAATACAACAAACACGGTGATCTCAGGGTGATCTCTGCCCCTTGAAGCAGAACATGAAAGAATGGCCAAAACAAATTTTCCCAAAGCTCAGATCTTTCATCTGGGCCCTCAGCATCCCCGCCCGCACCCGACACCTGCCGGCCACCTGGTCAGACACCATCTCTGACCTCCCTCAGCTCTTCTAGGAGTGGCTGCCCCCAAACCTTCCGAAACAAAGCCGGAATGTAACAGCAGGTATATTACAGCTTCTTCCCACACCCCAGGCACTGCGTCACCCGACACTAACGCCACCTGCCCTGGAGGCGCTGTGACCACCCCCGTCTCACGGCTGACAAGCAGGGGTCCCCAGAGGTACAGTATGCGCTGGGGTCACACATCAGTGAGCCACAGAACAGGCATCAAACCCTGACACCACCACCCCCCCGACTTCCAAGGCCCCAAGATCCCGAGCCCTCCAGCCCCGTCCTGCCTTCTTCCCTCCATGTTCCCAGCTGTCTCTTCAGTGCCTTCCCCCGGGGCTTCTCGGGGATTCCTCCCTACTCCAGGGAGCCTTCCAGGTTCTCCCCAGCCTGATGTGCCCCGGGCCCCTCAGCTCCAAGCAGCGCATCTCGACCACCTGTCACCACAACCCAGTTAGAAAGAACCTGAAGTGACCTCCCAGCACAGGTGAGCTCGATGAGGGACCAGTGCCCAGTTTACATCCTTCCAGTTTCCTTGAGACGCTCTTCCACGTAAAATGTCCACCAAGAGTGACCCCCAAAGCAATCTATGGGCTTTGGGTGCTAATTATGTGTCGTTGGGGGTTCATCGACTGGAACAGAGCTCCCACCTGGTGGGGGAGTGCGTGTGGGGTGGGTTATGGGGAGCCTGTGGCAGGCGAGGGGTAGAGGGGAGCTCTCTGCACTTTCTGCTCAGTTTACCATGAGCCCAAAGCTGCTCTAAAATAATTAAAAATAAACATTTTAACAAACACTCTTCTGGCCTCACTACACGGCTTTTACCCCTGGCCATCACCTGCAGTGTACGTCCTAGAGAACTTGATCTTGATCATACTTTTGGCCCACTTTTTTATTATTATTCCACTTGATGCCATACCAGGTAATTTAGATAAAACGAGTGCCCTCCCCAGGGTGGCTCACTGCTGGGGTTTGCTGGGACAGAGAGGAGTGGAAAGACCAGGAAAGTCCTGAGCAAACTGGGACAAGTTGTTCCCCGGAGTTCCCCTCGCAGCCAAAGCTCCGTTAGCACCATGGAGTCTGACTTCTAACCCTTGAAAAGAACCTTGCTCAGAATCTGCAGGAGTTGAATAGACATGGGCCACTGTTTTAGGAAGATTATTCATGTTGATGGCCCCCACAGTGCCTGACCCTGGGGATGCTTCCATAAATGCTGACTGGGCTGCATGGGATCAGAATGGTTTTAAATTTCATTCCTAAATGAGGGTCTCCTTTGAGTCTCCTCATCGCTCACCACTTCCATGAGGACACGACTTCCAAAGCTCTGGCTAAAGAGCCACACGGCCAGAGGCAGAGCAATAAATGGATCTGTTCCCTGTCCAGGGGGCCAAGTCCAATGACCGCACGTTGGGTTGTCCAGACACGGTCAGATGGCACGCTTGACCTCTGAACTCTCCTTCTACAGAACCTCAATTTCACAGCACGGCACTGTGATCTTGCTTTAGTGAGACAGATCACGACCTTGCCTGGTGGTCCAGTGCTTAAGAATCACCTTCCAATGCAGGAGTTTGGGTTTGATCCTTGGTTGCGGAACTAAGATCCCACATACCAAGGGTCACTGAAGCCCAGGTGCCCTAGCGAGGATCCCATGTGCTGCAACTAAGACCCAGCACTGCCATAAGTAAATAAACAAAAAGAGTCATTAGTGGGGGGGTGGAGGAGTGTGCTGGTCCTCACAGAGCACGTGATGGCCTCAGGCATGTCATTCCCGTCATTCCCCTCCTCCCCTCCTCGCCAAGATCAACACACCTGCAGGGGCCATATGCATTCTAGGTAGGCTAGCTCGTGCTGGTTCAGAGTTTTCTTAGAATAATCCAAATTCTCACAACAGATGTTAATAACCGAAGAGCCAGAGAAAAACCTATCTTTTGCAAGACATGTTAAAATCTCTCAGAAGGCCAGCAGAAACAGAGACGTGAAGATGGCCAATGAACTCCTTTTGGCATTTTAATGCAAACAACCAGATACAGATAATTGCAATTCTTTAAGCTTTTTAAAAATCCTTGTTTACTTTTGGCTGAACTGGGTCTTCATTGCAGCACACAGGCTTTCTCTGGTAGCGGAGAGCAGGGTTACCCTCCAGCTGCCGTGCGTGGACTTCTCATTGATGTGGCTTCTCTTGTTGCAGAGCACCGGCTCTGTCGCTGGAAGGCTTCACGTTGAGGCAGGCGGGCTCGGTAGTTGTGGCACACAGGCGTGGTTGCCCTGTAGCATGTGGGGTCTTCCCTGACCAGGGACCGAGTCAGTGCCCCCTGCATTGCAAGATGGATTTTTAACCACTGAACCACCAGCAAAGCCCCAGATAACTGCAATTTTAAAAGCTACTGGCATAAAGTAAGTATATCAAATTTTCTGCCTACCATTGAGCATTGGATTTTGTTGGGAACTGGCAGCTATTATTAAAATAAAAAAATTTTGTACTATGGGATGACTTGATCTGGGCAGTAAGATGAAATTAAATAAATTTTTCTATGTTTAAAAAAAATAAGGTTGCTCCCTGTGGCTCAGAGGGTAAAGACTCTGCCTGCAACGCAGAAGACTAGGGTTCGATCCCTGGGTCTGGAAGATTACCTGGAGAAGGGAATGACGCTCACTCCAGTACTCTTACCTGAAAAATCCCATGGACAGAAGAGCCTGGCGGGCTGCGGTCCATGGGTAGCGAAGCGCTGGACACGACTGAGCACACACGGCAGCCACAGTCTCTCTAGTCCCTGCCATTCCTCACTACCTGACTCATACCTTGCTGTCACTCTTGCTCTAGGGGACTAAGAAATTTCCAGAATCACACTGGTTCCTTTATACTGTAAACCCTACTAAGGGGTGATCTCAATTTACTTTGGTTTCCACTTGTGTTGCAGAGTCTATTTCATGTCTTTAACTCTCTCTCCCTCCCTCTTTGGTAGCCCTGTAGAGTTAGTGTCCCTATTTTACAGGGTAATAATAGCTCAGAATGCTAAAAAGACTTGCACCAAGTCACACAGTAAGTCAGAGCTAAAATTATTTATATTTGCCAAGGAACTTTTTAACTTAAAAAATACAGAAAAGCATAAAACAGTGAACAAATTTTATAAAACTATACATGCAATTGTTAACAATATTTATGATATATATCATATTTAATTGTGGGAATGTGAGGTTTTATATATTTGGTATATATACAGATATGTTAGATATATGTTGGTAAGGGTGAAAGAGGACAGTGAAAAAGCTGGCTTGAAACTCAACATTCAAAAAACTATGATTATAGCACCTGGTCCCATCACTTCATAGCAAACAGAAGGGGGAAAAGTGGAAGCAATGACAGATTTTCTTCTCCTGGACTCCAAAATCACTGTGGGCAGTGACTGCAGTCATGAAATTAAAAGACGCCTGCTCCTTGGAAGAAAAGCTATGACAAACCTAGACAGCATTTTAAAATGCAGAGACATCACTTTGCCAACAAAGGTCAGTATAGTGAAAGCTATGGTTTTTCCAGTAGTCATGTACAGATGTGAGAGTCGGACCATAAAGAAGGCCAAGCACCAATGAATTGACATATTTGAATTGTGATTCTGGAGAAGACTCTTGAGAGTCCCTTGGGCAGCAAGGAGATCCAACCAGTCAATCCTAAAAGAAATCAACCCTGGATACTCATTGGAAAGCCTGATGCTGAAGCTCCAATACTTTGGCCACCTGATGCGAAGAGCTGACTTATTAGAAAAGACCCCAGTGCTGGGGAAGATTGAATGCAAAAAAAGAAGAGCAGTAACAAAGGATGAAGTGGTCAGATAGCATCCCTGAGTCAATGGACATGAATTTGAGCAAATTCTGGGAGAGAGGGGAGGACAGAGGAGCCTGGTGTGCTGCAGTCCATGGGGTCTCAAAGAGTCGGACACGACTTATGACTGAACAACAAAATAAATATATATTATATGGATTTATAGTGACTTGGGTTATTGTAGGCATTTTCCCCTTATTGTGGTAAAATAAACGCAACATAAAATGTACCATTTTACCCATTTTTAATTGTATTGTTCAGTGGCATTATATAATGTATGTTAACTCTGTCCCTATTAAACACTAACTTTTGAGAATGGAAATAGTTCTTGCCATATCAGTAAGCAAGGATGTAACAGTCATCAGCAATTCTAGCCTTCCAGTGTGAGCCTAAGAGCACTCGGGAAGGGGAAGAATACCCGTGATCTAACGGCCATCAGATTGCAGCCACTCCCTATGGTGAGCCCAGGGGAGCTTGGGATGTGAAAAACACAGAATACTGACCCAGGATTGCTGAGGTGCCTATGAAATGAATGACTTCAGTGAGCCCAGACTCTTACATTTTCCCATTCATAGAAAAGTACTAAGTTCCTTAACTTGGGATATCTGGTTTTCTTAAATTAACAATAATATTTTTTGTTTTGTTTTGTTTTTATAACAATAATATTTTGATGCTCAGATTACCTACCCTTCATTGTAAAGCTTCTGTATATACTGGTTTCTTCCCTCCCCTCCTTGGAACAGTTCTCTCAAGGTTACTTGAGATGCTATCTCCCAGGCTTGAAGTCCTAAAAATTCTCACCAAATAAAACATAACTCTCAAAAAAAAAAAAACATAACTCTCAACTTTTAGGTGATGAATACTTTTTAAGTTTACACTCTCTACTATTCCCTCCCCATTTCAGGCCCGGGCAATATCCTTCTACATTCTGTCTCTCTGAATCTGCCTACTTTAGGAACCCCATATAAGTGGACTTAAACAGTATTTATCCTTTTGTGACTGGCTTATTTCACTTAGCTTTCACTTAGACATTATGCTAACTGAAAAAGTCAGTCACAGCTTTAAATTCTGACTGTGGTTTTAAGGTAGCCAAGCTGTGTGTTAAAAATAGCCATGAACTTTGTATATACCTAGCAAGAGAGTATGAAATGTGAGTGACCTAGCCCAGAAAACTTCTTTCTGCATGAAATACCCAAACATACAAGCAGCCTTCATGAGCTAAACTAAAAAAGGAACTCTGAGCTCAGACTCCTTGCACATGAAGCTCAGAATAGCTGCGCTTAACTTACCAAGTATAACAGTACAAAATGTCATACTGGGAATATTGAATGTGGGAGTCGATCACCCCAGGAAAAAAATCTCTCATCTAATTTAAGGGAACTCAAAATGAATCCATTCTCTCGTTCAGAATTCTGCTCTGTAAAAGTCCCATCTGGTACTAACTATATTTACTTAGATAGATCAGTACCACAAAATAAAGGTTATTTAGAGCATCTTGTTATGGTTTTCTGGATGATTCTTCCATCTACGAGAGAATGCCACAGAGGCACAGAAAATTGACCCTAAACATGGACTATATTTTGTTCAAATGTAAAGACATCACCCTTCCAGTCAAGAAAACAATCGGACCTTTCATACAGGACACGCACAGCCTCTGCAGTCGCCCTGGGAAGTCCCTGGAGCAGCAGGGACTGTAAATGGGGGGACTGTCAACGAGATAAACACTAGGTTTCATGATGGAGCCAAGACACAGGCCAGCTTCACGCTGTCTGAGGTCCCATCGCAAGGGGAAGAGCCAGATGGGCAAGGGAAAGCAGTTTGCTGAGCTTCAGCACTCGCTGGAACTCACTGTTCTGTTTCCACCCTGAGCTCTGCTTCCGTGGTGACCTTCACAGTCTAACCTTTCCCTGCCTCAGGTTCCTCATCTGCAAAGTAAAGTCGCAGCAATCCAGCTGGGAGGGCACAAAATTGCATCAGTGTACATGCTCCACACAACTTGTCGCTGCGTGCTTTGCTGACGTTTCAGAGTCTTGTCTCCCAAAGCGGAGGATGAGCAAGGACCATGGGTTGTTTGAGGTGGGTTTCCCCATTATTATTATTCATTTATTTGGGCTGTGCTGGGTTGTTTTTGTTGCGCTCAGACTTGCCCTCCTGCGGCAAGCAGGGGCTACTCTCTACCGCTGCTGCCGGGGCTTCTGGTTGTGGCGGCTTCTCTTGTTTCAGAGAATAGACTCTAGAGCCGGTGGGCTCAGTACTTGCAGATCACAGGCTCCAGAGCCTAGGTTCCTTGGCTGTAGTGCACAGTTTGAGCTGCCCCACAGCCTGTAGGATATTCCCAGACCAGAGATCAAATCAGAGTCTCCTGCATTGCAAGGAGAATTTTTAATCACTGGACCACCAGGGAAGCCCGAGTTGTTGGTTTTTTTTTTTTTTTAATGTCTGTTGTGAGTTGAATTGCATCCTCCCAAAAGAGACCTTGAAGTCCTGACCCTGATGAAGCTGAGTGAGGCCTTGTTTGTAGCTGCTGCTTGCTGAAGATGTAATCAAGGTGAGGTCAGGGCTTCCCCAATGGCCCAGAGGGAAAGAATCCACCTGACGATACGAGAGACACTGATTTGGAAGATTCCACATGCCGCAGAGCAGCTAAACCCTTGGCCACAGCTATTGAACCTGTGCTCTAGAGCCCAGAAGCCATGCTCCAGAGCCAGTGTGTTTCGCAACAATGAGAAGCCTGCTCACCGCAACAAAGAGTGGCCCCTGCTCGCCACAACTAGAGAAAAGCCTGTGCAGCAACAAAGACCCAGCACAGCCAAAAATAAATAAATATATACATGTATATAAATATAAAGCTGAAGTCACACTGAACTGAGACGGAGGGCGGGTGCCCTTAATCCATCATGCCTGTTGTCCCTCTAGAAAGAGACACAGAGACAGGCGCACAGAGAGGAAAATGCCATGTGAAGACAGACACTCAGAGGGAAGAAGGTCACACAATGGAGGCAGAGACTACAGTGATGTAGCTGCCAGCCAAGAACTGCTGGCCACCCCCAGGAGCTGGAGAGAGGATGCGGCCTTGCCAACACCTCTGGCCTCCAGAACTACGAGAGACTAAACCTCTGTTATTTAAGCCAGGCAGTTTGTGATGCGGCGGCACTAAGAAACTAACACAATGCCTTAAATGTTTAAATTCCCGAGAGCTGGCACACGGAGGGCATTTGATATATATCAGTTGAATGAATGAACCAATGAATTGATGAGTGAAGAAAACAATGAGGCAGGCAATGGCAGTAACAGGACAGATGTAGACACAGGTGTCTACGCACACCTGGATGGACCGGGGTGACGCTGGGTCTCGTCCACGAACACTCACGCCCCATCTCAGGCTCTGAATGACACAGAGTTGGTTCCTGGCAAAGCTGCCACGTGAGAATAAGTCCCAGGGTGCCAAAGCTTCCAACTTTCCAAAGAACCAGAAATCTGGGGTTTTAGCTGAAACCCCCGAAGTTCTTAGATGTTAGTTCACAACAAAGTGAGTGCAGGAGCACCCCCAGAGGCTCAGCTGCATCTCTCAGGTCTGGCTCAGCCTCGGGCAGGAGACACAGCGTCTGCCGGATGAAAATCCCTGGCATAAGGTAGGCATCGTTCGCAGTCTTGCAGATCTTTGGGGAACAGCACTAAGATAGGAACCTACAGGTAAGTCTGTCCTTCCTTCCTTCCCCCTTCCTACTGTCGGGGAAAATAATCAATAAACAACTTACCATAGGTACAGAAAAGGGTTTTATTTGAGCCAAACTGAGGACTACAGCCCAGAAGCCAATTTCTCAGATTACTCTGAGAAGCTGCTCCAGAGAAGCATGGTTTCCAGCACAGTTTTATGTCTGGTCGGAACAAAGAGCATCACACAAGTCAAGAACATATTCCCTCAAGGTTTCAAAAATCAAATCAGTACATACCCATCGAGTAAGTATGGCCTTGGCACCTGGGAGGAAAGTGTTATCATTGAAAAGAATACAAGCATTGGTGCTCCAGAAACAGAGGCATTTAATCCTTATTTTTAACATGGACATTCTTTCATTCTGGTCAATGCACCCTTTTCTTCAATAATTAAAGCAGACGTGCAATGCATGCTTGATAGACCGCAAACAGGCTATTCTAGTCAGCATAAGACTCAAGCTAACTCAAGTATAAGCCAGAATAACTTGCCTGTACATCAGTATGTGAAATTTTCTGTTATTGTTTCCCCTTCTCTGATTGTAAATCTTTCTATAGAAAGCATTGATGATCAAAATATTTGTCCCTCGGGGCTTCCTTGGTGGCTCAGTGGTAGAGAATCCACCTGCAAATGCAGGACACGGGTTCGATCCCCGATCTGGGAAGGTCCCACATGCCACGGAGCAACTAAGCCCATGAGCCACAACCACTGAGCTTGTGCTCTAGAGCCCGGGAGCTGTGAGTACTGAGCCTGGCATCCTAGAGCCTGCGCTCTGCAACAAGAGAAGCCACTGCAATGACAAGCCAGAGAAAAATCCCACGCAGCAATGGAGACCCAGCACAGCCAAAAACAAAGAAATAATTTAAATTATCAAAAAAAATTAGTCCTTTAATGCCAGGGTGATTTCTCCCTGCCTTGGGTCTATCATGTCCCTTGATCATAGATCACTCTCTTTCATTTTTTTTTTGTATTTTTATTTTTTATAGGAAAAGAGTTGCCTACTTGTCCTCATTTGGGGGTAACTAATTGAATGCAATGGATATATATCGATGGGGGAAGCATTTTATAAGCTATCTGTATTATCAACCATTATCAAATTGCCACAGAAACATAATACTTGTGATTTTAGCAGCAGACAATGCAAGCAGTGATACATATCATACATAGCTTGATAGTTAGGAAGAGGATGATAGCATATATATAAATATAATAATCATTCGTAAAGCAGAGTGGGAAAAAACAGCTCATTCCTGAAAGATGTTAACTAGAACAGGTCACTTAAGGGGTCAGTCTTCCTTACGTCTTGTAACTACCTTGCCTTTGGGGAAGTTCTTTCTAGGCAAGTCTCACCTTCTCCAGAGGTACTGACATAGGAGAACAACAGTATGCGTGATAGCAGAAACAGCTCCTTGTTCAGCCAGTAGACCCTCTGAGGCAAGCCCATTGTCTAACGCTGCGCTGGGTAAGGAATTTAGGATGCCTGTTGCGCTGCGGTATTCTTTGCGGTCTCTTCAGCTATTTGACCAATGGTAGCTCATAGATTTCTAACTACCTCTCTGTTTACATACATTCTTGTATTCAGAACAAAAATATTTTGCCCCCAGGTATCGTGGTTTCTTGGTCTTCCCAGGTGACACTAGTGGTAAAGAATCCACTGCCTGTGACGCAGGCTCAGTCCCCGGGTCGGGAAGATCCCCTGGAGGAGGGCATGGCAGCCCACTCCAGTACTCTCGCCTGGAGCATCCCATGAGGAGCCTGGCGGGCTACAGTCCACAGGGTCACACAGAGTCGGACACGACTGAAGTGACTTAGCACACATCTTGGTGTCTTGCTAACATGGACCTCTTGGCTCTGTAATGAGGACAGAAAGGAAGTTTATCTATTTCCTGACACGTAGACAATGGGGCAATGTAATGTCCTAGTAAACATAAACCTTCTGTTTGTCAGCTGTTGAGACATTTATGTGCCCATCCTTGGGAAGCTGGGTCGGTTCCAAAACCACGTGTGAAGATAGAACCCGGGGAGCACAGGCGATCCCTGCCAGGGTTCTCCCACTGATAGCCTCATGAACTGAGAGTTCTGTCAGCACAATTTTATTTAACTATAGATCACTTCTCTTGCAGGTTTTCCAACAGTCAACTAGACTCTTGATATAAGGAAGTTGCTAGCACAATTTCCTTGCATTTTTCTCTTTGAGACATTTTTCAATTAAGTAAGGAACAGAGCAAGGGTGTCCTAGGGTAAAATATGTCCAGTCTCTAAGAACAGAGGATGGTATCAGACAGGGGTGGGCATATTAGTATGTTGGAGAACCTGAACCTGAAAGATTAGGTCAGAGGACAGTTGGTCTGGGTGAATGATCACATTAGGAACATCTGAACGGTCATTGATAGGTATTATGAGGGGCTTATCCCAATAACTCTACTTTATGACAACTTTACTAGAGCATTTTCTTTTCATCTTGAATATTGGAGCAAAAATGTAGCTAGAAGTAAAACAATAACTTTCAATTATGATAGGAAGACAGATGTTTGATCAACAGTTTGATTGAACTAGTAGGATCAATCTTACAGGCCTGACCTAGCTTCTTTGGTCAGCTGTTTGCCGCTGTCATCTTCTTATCCTGATGAGGGTGTCATTTGATCTTAAATAGTTGAAGTCAGGTGTCAGAAATATCGGACAAAGTCCACTCAGGTGGAGAGGGCTTTTGTGTGTGTGTGTGTGTATGTGTGTAAGTTCAAGATTCTTTTTTAAAAATTGAAGTATAGTTGATTTATAATGTCTTAGTTTCTGAAGTATGTCAAAGTGATTCAGTTATACATGTATATATTTTCCTTTTTCATACTCTTTCCACTATGGTTTGTTACAGGATATTGAATATAGTTCCTGTGCTCTGCAATAAGACCTTATTGCTTATCCATTCTATATATAATTGCTTGCATCTGCTAATCCCAAACTCCCAGGTCATCCCTCCCCAACTCCCCATCCTCCTTGGCAACCACGAGTGTTTCCTCTATGTCTGTGAGTCTGTTTCTGTTTTGTAAATAAGTTCATTTGTGTCATGTTTTAATTCCACATATAAGTGATACTGTATGTTATTTGTCTTTCTCTTTCTGACTTGCTTCATTTAACTAATTATCTCTAGGTCCATCCATATTGCTGCAAGTGACATTGTTTCATTTTTTATGACTGAATAATATTATATATATCCATGTGTGTAGTGTTACATATGAATACACATATATCATGTTAGGGTTCCCTAACGGCTCAGACAGTGAAGATCTGCCTGTGATGGTGCAGACCCAGGGTCAAACCCTGAGTCGGAAGGTCCCCTGAAGAAGGGACTGGCTACCCACTCCAGTATTCTTGCCTGGAGAATCCCATGGACAGAGGAGCCTGGCGGGCTATAGTCCAGGGGTCGCAAAGAGTCAGATACAACTGAGGGACTAATACACACACATAATATTATATATAATATATATATGAATAATATAATATATGTAATATTATTCAGCCATAAAATAGAAGTAATGCCATTTGCATCAATATGGATGGACCTAGAGATTATTATATATTAAGTGAAGTAAATCAGAAAAAGAAAGACAAATATCATTTAGTATTACTTATATTTGGAATCTAAACTATGATACAAATGAACTTATTTACAGAACAGAAACTTGTGTGTGTATATATATGCTAAAGAACCTCCCTGCCAACAGATAGACATAAGACACAGGTTCAATCCCTGGGCCGGGAAGAACTCCAGGAGGAGGGCAAGGCAACCCACTCCAGTATTCTTGCCTGGAGAATCCCATGCACAGAGGAGCCTGGAGGGCCGCGGTCCATAGGGTCGCAAACAGTCGGACACGACTGAAGTAACAGTGTATTATATATATATAGTATCTTCCTTATCCATTCATCTGTTGATGGACACAGGTTGCTTCCATGTCTTGGCTATTGTAAATAGGGGTGCATGTGTCTTTTTGAAATAGAGTTTTGTCCAGATATACACCCAGGAATGGAATTGCTGGATCATATGGCAACTCTGTTTTTAGGTTTTTAAGGAAAATTCATACTATTTTTGATAGCAGTTGCACCAATTTACATTCCCACCAACAGTTTAGGAGAGTTCTCTTTTAGAGGAGGTTTTTTAAAATTAGAGATGTGAATCCATGAGTCTATGCCTTCTATTAATAGTTTGGCAGCACATGGATCAGTAAATAATAACTGATAAGATCCTTTCTGATGTGGCTGCAACAAATCTTTTATGTCTTTTCCAATAAACAAAATCTCCAGATTATAATCCATGATCTTTAAGGATTTCATCTTCCAGGAGCTCACAGTGAAAGGGGTTAGTGACTAATTTTTCATTTTCCTTATGTGTTTTAATGAGGCCCTGACAATAATGTAATATATCTCCTTGGAGTGAGATTGGTCCATATATTCCCTCATCTAATCACAGGTCATCCTGTTAATTCTTTCAAAAGGAGATGGCCCATGATTACCAAAAAGCATAGATCTAAGTTTCCAGAGGCAGTAGCAGAAGAGCTTTTGGCCATGAGAGATGAAATGCTTCTGAATGTTTTGCCAATTGCATTTTGATAGCGCCACTAGTCCTTTCTACCAATGCTGAAGATATGCACAGTGAAAATGCCATGTAATTGGTCAAATGTCACATATAGATTTCATTATTTGTGCAATAAAATGAGTTTCCCAATCACTGTGTAATTCAGAAGGACTTCCCCAGATAGGAATTATTATCTTTTCTATGATAGCATATTAAAAAGCAGAGACATTACTTTACCAACAAAGGTCTGTCCAGTCAAGGCTATGGTTTTTCCAGTACAGAATGGATGTGAGGACGTGAGAGTTAGACTATAAAGAAAGCTGAGCACTGAAGAATTGATGCTTGAGAGTCCCTTGGATTGCAAGGAGATCCAACTAGTCCATCCTAAAGGAGATCAGTCCTAAGTATTCATTGGAAGGACTGATGTTGAAGCTGAAACTCCAAAACATTGGCCACCTGATGCGTAAGTACTGACTCATTTGAAAAGACCCTGATGCTGGGAAAGACTGAAGGTGGGAGGAGAAGGGGACGACGGAGGATGAGATGGTTGGATGGCATCGCCGACTCAATGGACATGAGTTTGGGTAAACTCCGAGAGTTGGTGATGGACAGGGAGGCCTGGCGTGCTGCAGTCTATGGGGTTGCAAAGAGTCAGACACAACTGAGCGACTGAACTGAACTGAACAGCAGTTTACCTACTGTTAAAGCCATCACTCTCCTGCACGGAAAAGCTTCAAGCCAGTGTGAAAACATGAAGATCATTATGAACATATATTTATTTCCTTGAGATGGCAGCAGCTGGACAAAATCCAATTGCCATACGTCAAAGGGTCCCTTAGGAAGGGGTAAGTGGTCCTGTGACCCACAAAGTGACTTTCCTGGATTATACGTAGGACATGCATTACAGCAAGCATATACACTATGAACCAGTGTGGGGGAAAGCTTCTAAACATATTGTTTCCCCACAGAATCACTTTCTCAGGCACCCAGTGAGTAAAAGAATGGAGCCAAGGCAACTGGGCTCCAGCAGGCACTACGGCCTCCTCTCAGGGCCAAACCGTTTTTGTGTGACAGGGTTAAAAATTCCCCTTCTTTTATTACCACATCTGTTTCTGCTCTTCAGTGGAAGCTTCTTGAGCTTGCAGAAGGAAATCCTTCGTTGACTGAGCAGGGTTGACAGAGAGCAGTGGACATGCTCAGCGCTGGCCAGAATGATTATTTAGAGCTGCGTGCTGTTGGTGGCAGCACCGGCAAGCTGATTTCCTTTAGCTTCCGTAGCCTTAGATTTCAAATGTCTCGGGGCTTTACTAGGTGGTCACTCTTTTGGTAACTGTATAGCATTTAATAACTCTGCCACCCGCGCTCCATTATTTATTGATTGACTTTTGGCTCTGTGAGGGCTTCCTTGCTGCGTAGGCTTTTCCCCAGCCGTGGAGACTGGGGGCTACTCTCTAGTAGCAGTGCAAGGCTTCTCATCCTGGTGGCTTTTCCTGGTGCAGGGCACGGGCTCTCAGGCCTGCAGCTTCAGCGGTCGTGGCACGTGGGCGCAGCAGACGTGGCTCCCAGGCTCGCAGTTGTGGTGCACAGGCTTAGCTGCCCCGCGGCAAGTGGGATCTTCCCAGACCAGGGATGTCCCCTGCACTGGCAGGCGGATTCTTTACCACTGAGCCACCAGCAAAGCCTTCGTTTACCGGTTTTTTTTTTCTGGTAGGTTGTCCCGAAGAGGTAAAAAACCTCATTGTTGCCATAATATCCCAAAGTCACGGCCACTCCAAATGTATAAGAACTATCAGTATAAAGAGTTGCTAGCTGTTCTTTAGCTAGTTGACAAGCTTGAATTAAAGCAGTTAATTCAGCTGACTTTACTGACCTCATTTCTGGTAAACAAGAGTTTTCAATTATGTCCATGGTGGACGTTACTGTATTTACAGCTCAGTAATATCCTCGTTCATCTTTTAAGTAGGACCCATCGGTAAACTAAATCAAACCACAATTGTCAATGGGAGTTTCCTGTAAGTCATTCCTAGAAACAAGAAGATAATCCATCAACAGAACGCAGTCAGTCTTTCTAGATGGTGCAAGTGGTAAAGAACCCACTCGCCAGTGCAGGAAACGCAAGAGACTTGGGTTCGACCCCTGGGTCAGGAAGATCTCCTGGATGAGGACACGGCAACCCATTCCAGGATTCTTGCCTGAAGAATCCCATGGACAGAGGAGCCTGGAGGGCTACAGTCCACAGAGTCCCAAAGAGTCAGACACGACAGACCTAGCACACAGCAAACAGAATGCAGTCATGGTTGTTTAATCAGCAGTCCTTTCTATAGACCAAGTCTAGTGCACAACTTAGCAATGAAACAACAGGTAAAGAGAAAAGATAAATGCTTCCAATCTCTGTGTGTGTTTGTTTAGTCACTAAATCGTGTCTGATTCTTCTACGACCCCATGGGCCGTAGACCACCAGTCTCCTCTGTCCATGGGATATCCCAGGCAAGAATACTGGAGTGGGTTGCCATTTCCTTCTCCAGTGAGTCTTCCCGACCCAGGGATCGAACCTGTGTCTCCTGCATTTCAGGCAGATTCTTTACCACAGAGCTACCTGGGAAACCCTCAAATCTGTTTACAAATGTCTAATTTACCAAATTGCTATAAGTCATAATTAGCTTAAAGTGAAAGATTCCCTTATCTGGAAAATAAAGATTAAAATTTAGTAATATTTCAGACAAAAAGTCACAAAAATTTTACCTATATTTCATATTTATCAGTTCATTTAATCCCATGTAATTAATTTTTGTTCCACTTGAGTCCAGTTTCTCCATTACTTTTTTGACTTTGCCTGATAACTGAGGAGCCCAGTCACAGCGATAATTTTACGAAGTTCATGAGGGTTTTTGTTAAGATTAGTATGATTTGCCCAATAAAGTGGGTGCCTTGAACACTGGAGACTGTGGAAACCTAAGTGGAAAACTTAAACTAAGTGGAAAACACAATTTCTAACAGCTTATTTGTCTCTGTGAGGACAAATTCCTTAGCCTTGCAGCAAAGGAAGGCTTTAAACCCCAAGTGAAAAGCAGTGATTGCTAGGGAGCCAGGAGGAGCCTAGCAGCCGTCTTGGGTTTCCTGAAGCCCCAACTGCTCAAGTCACAGCTATCGTTTACCGTCTAATTTCTCTGATTTAGGAGCAGACTGTTCTAAGGACCTCAGGATGGCAGAAGTCTGACAATGAGGGTTAATGGTCTGTAGAAGGAGGATGGACTTTATCTACAAGCGCCATTATCTCTACAGAGTCTGTGGTCGTTGCCTTGGCATGAAAGTCAGCGAGGGCGTTTCCCAAATACTCGGGTTCAGTTCTTTAATGGGAGCCTCAATTTTGATGACAGATAACATTTTATATCAGAACATGTATGATTTCCATGAATTTCATGTAATTTCTTTTTTTTTAATTTCTAAAACACTTATAATACATATACTTACATAGACATAACATAAAGAAAGCTTAATGTTACGTCTTATTTGACAGTGCTTCCTACATTATTTAATCTACCAAATAATCTTAGTTAGTTTAATATTTTTCTGAGATGACTCAGGGGCCCTATGAAGCACCTCAAAGTTAGCTAGAGGTCAAAAGAACTTTAATTAGAATTTGATATTCTAGAAGTTTGTCAAAAATATCAGAAAGCTTCAAAACACTTGGTCAAATAGGATCATAGGTTACTGTGAAACAATACTTATTTACTTAACCAAAGTGACAAAAGATTTCAAAAGCAAGTATAGATCATGTAAAGGCAAGGAAATTCACACAATCTGTTATCAAGAGTGACACTGCAAGAGAATTTTGTTCTCTCAACAAAGAGAAAACCAAATCCAGTCTTGCTTCAGCTTACCTTTAATAACAAATTTTATTTACCCAATTAAATGCAGTCTAATTTTAATCAATTCTGACCACATACAAAATTCTCAAGTTTTCTTTTCTATAACCTTACATCACTGCTTGTATTCATTATTTGTCCTTTTTTTCCATCCAGAAACAACTCATTCTAGGACAAAATCATACTTTTTTTCTCCTAAACAAAGATATTTCATTTTTTATATTTTCTGTCAACATTAGATAGCCTACTTTTTTATAACTGAAATGCTTATTATTTTAGTATCTTTACTTACATAGATTATAATTTTTAAACCTTAAAAAACTTAGTGAAAATCAGGAAGCAAGTAATTGACTCTGTCATACCAGTATTTCCTGATTAGCAAACCTAAGAACATACTCCATAACCTTTAAAAACATACCTTTTCCTCATAGCATAATTTCTCTTTAATGTGGTGCAAGACGTGTCTAATAAACCTGAATATCTTTAGTTTTTTTCTCTTGTAAGACAACAAGTAGGTAAATTTAGATATGTTTAGCAATGAAGGTTTCGGTATTCTTATCTTAATTGGAAATGATCCGGATATCAACAAAAATTCCCATCATCACCCTAATTTAACAAAACTCTGGAGTTTCAAATTACCAAAAATCTGGAGAAACTACATTTAGACATACCATAAAACATAATCATTCTCCAAGAGTTCACCTAAAACTTTTATCTCATTTATTTCTATTTCATTACTTGTGAAAATATCATCACACCAAGTTAATTTTCTTGCTGAGAAATTTTGTGACATAGATAACATGAACTTATTGACTTTCAGCAAACTTGCGCAAAGTTGCTTTAGTCGTGTCCGAATCTTTGAGACCCTATGGACTGTAGCCTGCCAGGCTCCTCTGGCCATGGGATTCTCTAGGCAAGGATACTGGAGTGGGTGGCTGTGCCCTCCTCCAGGAGTACAATAAAAGGTGTTATACATACCTGTATTAATCAAACGCACAACTTAAACTTGTTTCCATTTATTAAAGATTAATTTTGATTAATTCTGGATCACATGCTCCTTTAAGCATTTGGATTACTTTTTTTTTCTTTTTTTAAATTTATTTTTATTTTATTTTTATTTTTTCCATTTATTTTTATTAGTTGGAGGCTAATTACTTTACATCATTGCAGTGGTTTTTGTCATACATTGAAATGAATTAGCCATGGATTTACTTGTATTCCCCATCCCGGTCCCCCCTCCCACCTCCCTCTCCACCCGATCCCCCTGGGTCTTCCCAGTGCACCAGGCCCGAGCACTTGTCTCATGCACCCAACCTGGGCTGGTGATCTGTTTCACCCTAGATAATATACATGTTTCGGTGCTGTTCTCTTTAAACATCCTACCCTCGCCTTCTCCCAGAGTCCACAAGTCTGTTCTATACATCTGACTCTCTTTTTCTGTTTTGCATATAGGGTTATCGTTACCATCTTTCTAAATTCCATATATATGTGTTAGTATACTGTAACAGTCTTTGGATTACTTTTATGTTATGTTTAGAAATATTTGATTTGCAAGTACTTACTTTTTAAAAATTGAAGTATTATAGATTTACAATATTGTGTTAGTTTCTGGTATACAGGAAAGTGATTCAAAGATAGATATATACATACATATACATAGAGATATAGGTATATAGCTATAGATACAATATATATTCTTTTCAGATTATTTTCCATTATGGCTTATTACAAAATATTGAATATAGTTTCATGTGCTATACAATAAGACCTTGTTGCTTATCTGTTTTATATACAGCAGTATGTGTCTGCTAATCCCAAACTCCTAATTTATCCCTCCCCCATTTCCCCTTTGGTACCAAAGTTTGTTTTCGATGTCTGTGAATCTGTTTCAATTCTGTAAATAAGTTCGTCTGTCTTGTTTATTCTGGATTCCACATATAAATGATATTATATGATATTTGTCTTTATCTGACTTATTTCACTTAATATGCTAATCTCTACGTCCACTCTCGTTGCTGCAAATGGCATTATTTAGTTTTTTTTATGGCTGAGTAATGTAAGAGCTTAGGCTTGCCTGGTGGCTCAGACGGCAAAGAATCTGCCTGCAATGAAGGAGATCCAGGTTTGATCCCTGGGTCAGGAAGATCCCCTGGAGAAGGGAATGGCAACTCACTCCTGTATTCTTGCCTGGAGAATCCCATGGCCAGAGGAGCCTGGCGGGCTGCATACAGCCCATGAGGTCGCAGAGAGTTGGACACGACTGACCGACTAAGCACAATGTAAGAGATCACTTTTAAGCCAATCAAATAAAGCTCTTTCACAAATTCATATTGATAATATCATCCAGAGGTAGAAACACATCACATTCATAACATACACACAGACACACATACATCTAGATAGACATGGAGATCTCACAGTTTTCCTACTTGAATTTTAAAAGTTCTTCAGGACTTCCCTGGTGGGAGTGCAAGGGACACAGGTTCAATCCCTGACCTGGGAAGATTCCACATGCCGTAGGGCCACTAAGCCCATGCACCACAACCGTTGAGCCTTTGCAGCCTAGAGCCTGTGCTCTTCAACAAGGGACCCCACAGCGAGGAGCCCACGCATTGCTGCGGAGCGCTGCCCCAGGCACACACAGCAATGAAGACCCAATGCAGCCAAAAATCAATGAAGTTTTTAAAAAGAGAAAAAGCCTCCCCCACGTTTTTCCCCCTTTGGTTTTAGGTTCTACTCATTGAGCTAAGGCTGTAGTCTCAGGCAATGCTGCTGTGTTTGCATTTCAAGGACATGATAAAAGAGTTACAATTTTGTTTTCTCCTGGGAGTACTTATGTTCTCTCAGGGTCAGAATTTTGAAAAGATGTTTTATCAAGCCAGCTTTCTTTAGTTGTGCATGCAAAAATCAGTTTTGGAATGTCAAAAAAGCTTTATCCTGGCTATTTAGGGTTAGGAAAGTACTTGTAAGTATTCATTCCATACAAATTGTAGAAGAGAGCCAGAGTTCGAATGGATGACTGCCTGCCCGGGTGCTGATAAGGTTTAGAAACACAATTTCCCCCTTCTCAAAATATTTACTGACCCATTTATTTGGTTGTTTCAGGTGTTGGTTGCAGCATGTGAGAGCTAGTTCCCTGACCAGGGATCAAACCCGGGCCCACTGCGTTGGGAGCACAGTCTTAGCCACTGGACCACCAAGAAGTACTCCCCCTTTCTTTCAGATTCATTTTATTATAAAGTGCAGGTCTAAGGGCTTCCGAAGTGGCTCAGTGGTAAAGAATATCCCTGCCATTGCAGCAGACACAGGAGAGACAGGTTGAAACACAGGAAAATCCCCTGGAGTAGGAAATGGTCACTCCCTCCAGTATTCTTGCCTGGAAAATTCCATGGACAGAGGAGCCTGGCAGGCTATAGTCCATGGGGTCGCCAAGAGTTGGACACGTGCATGCTGCATGGCATGAGCAAAAAAGAAATACAAGGAAACCCAGATATCAGGAAAAACTTACTGAATCACCTGAAGGTGCTGAGAAGCAGCAGGGGTGCAAGAGGCCCAGGCTTGGTATCAACTGCTGCTCCAAAGCAGAGTCTGGGCGACACTATGTGGGTTTTTCTGATATCCTGCCAACTATGCCAAGTAACTTTGACAAAAACAATCAACAACTTATAATAGGTATAGAAAAGTGTTTTATTTGAGCCAAACCAAATCAGGACCACTCTGATTACTCTGAGAAGCTGCTCAGAAGAAACATGGTTTTCAGCAATTTTATGTCTGGTCAGAGCAAAGAACATCACACAGAATATAATCGCTCAAGGTTTCAAAAATCAAATTGGTACATACCCAATGAGTCAGCGTGGCCTCGGCACCTGGGGAGGGAGTCTAATTATCAAAGGAGAATGTCTCAGAAAGGGAGGCATTTAACCTTTATTTTTTAAACAAGGACATTCTTTACTTCTGGTCAGTATGCCCTTTTTAATAATTAAAGCAGATGTACAATGTATGTATGTTTGATAGGCCACATACAGGCTGTTCTAGTCAGTATAAAACTCAATGTGTATAAGCCAGAATGACTTCCCATACAATACGTGAAAATTTCTTTTATCACTACCTTCTTTTTTTCTTTTTATTTTTCTTTGCTTAGCACTGTTACTGAGTATGCAACTGGTACCTAACAAGTACTTGCACAATAGAATCAAAGATTTTTAAAATATTGAAAAGTACAGAGAATGATACATTAAACATCAATGTATCCCCATATAGAACTAACATATTTCAATATCCTGTAGTCTTTGTTCCAGATGTTTTCCATTACTCATGAAAGAAACACAGACAATACAGATTCAGTTGAATCTTTCTTTAGTATGTAACAACATTGTTATATTTTTTCTTAATCTCAAGGTCTACCACAATCATAGATGTTACCTTTATTCTTTACATACCTGTTATATTTAAATTGGACATTACATATTTATCATAAAATGTTTTGCATATGTAGTAACTTGCATTTTTTTAATTCTACACTGTTTTTGAGAAACTTAGGCATATTCACATTATGTAAATTAACTGCCATGTAGTACTTCATTACATACATATACCCCAATTTAATTATCCTATACTGTATTGATGGATATTTTAGAATAGAACTTCATTTTCAATTTTAGAAACAATGATGCAATGAACATTTGCCTTACAGTTCTAGAATATATACCTAGAAGTGGAATTTTTGAACTGCAGTAGTCATTGCCAGAATAATCTCCAAAGTCGTTCATTAGATTTATACAACTATTGATGGTTTATAGTCACTTGCACTTTTCAAGTTGTAATCAGAGACAATCAATACCATCTCCAAGAAGTATTAATAAAAATGCTGCCCTGAAAAAAAGTAGTTCGCACTTTTCCAAGATCCGGTCAGGATTGTTCACCCACTAATTCATAGCGACGTTGCTTTTTGATCCAAGATCTGGTCAACACCTGACAAAGCCAGACTTTAAAATTCTGCTGACAGATGGGCAAAGTGGATGCTCCACTTTAGTAAGACTGAATGTTTACTTTCTCCTATTTTTATTAACCATTTAGATTTCTTCTTCTGTGAATCTGCTGTAAGTATTCTCTAGTTCATTTTTCAATTTGGTTGTTTGGGTTTTTTTCTTATTGATTTGTAGGAGATTTTTTGTTATGTTTTGAATATTAGTCCTTTCCTATCTCTTTTGTCTGCATGTGCACGTATTAAAATCTGCAACAGTCCATTGTTTTTCTTTGTTCATTTTGTGTAGGGTGACTTTTACTGAACAGAATTAAAATTTTTCATATAGCAAAAGAAAAGAAAGAAAAATGAGTGGCATAAAGAAAATGTATCAACTCATAGATCCCGCCTCCTCTAAAGAACACAGCACTAGAGCCACTGGAATCCGACTAAAGGAGAAGCCAACTGTGTGAATCTGGACGCGCCAAGCAGGGTAAGCAGTCCCTACCACATGGGAAAAGCCCTAAAGCTGGGAGTCAGGACACCTGATCCCAAGAACGAGGTAAATCGTCTCTCATTCAAGAGAGGAGGTGGTACCGTGCATACTTGTCACCTTCCTGAGGTGTCAGGATGCCAATGAGAGAACGCAGGCGATAGGGCTTCAGCAGCAATACAACCTCATCAGAACTGTTAGCGTAATCCTAATGGGTGCGGTCAGTAGAAGGCAAAGTCTCTGGACAGCCAGTCTTATAACTCCACCATTAGGCCAGGAGACCACAGCTGCAATGCAGTCATGGGGCATCAGTTATGTTTCTTTACTTATTTTGATTCACAGATAGACTGCCTGAATTAGGGTACATGGACTACCTCAGAAGAAAGCTACTGGGACTCTGGTGTGGGGTAAAAGAGGGATCCAGACTCCAAAGTCACGTGGTCCTGTGGCTCTAAGGCAACATGTTTCCGGAGGCCAGCAGCTCCCGCAGCACCTGGGAATCTGGTAGAAATCTAAACTCCAGGCCCACCCACACCTACTGAATCCTAGTCTGATGAGGGTGCAGGGATCTGTGTTTCTCTAAGCTCTCCCAGGATTCTAATGCTCACCCCTACTCGGGAACCACTGTCTAAGGAAAACAGGCCATGCACAGGTAAGCAGCATAGGAATCCTTCAAGAAACACACAGCCCAGAAGGTAACCACAGATGTTTGCCCTCAGAAACTAGTCCTAGGTGTCAAGCCCACGACAAGTGACAGCTGACTCAGCAAAGAATGTGCTTGCCTGGGCGTGGGTCTATGGCTTGAATCCAAGGCCTAGGCCACAGCCTGTCAGCAATCAGGGGGCTCACTGGCTGACTCGTGGATAAACTTCCTGACTCCAGACTCCCAGCTAGAGAGGACGTGTGTGGCAGCAACGGGAACACATTAAGATGTTTCTCACTGGAACTTCCCTGGTGGTCTAGTGGCTAAGACTCTGCGCTCCCAATGCATGGGGGTCTAAGTTCAATCGCTAGTTAAGGAACTAGATCCTACATGCCACAGCTAAATCTCAGTGCGACCAAATAAACATTTTTAAAAAATATACATTCTCTTACAAAGGTTTGCAAATGGCTGTCAGGAATCAGAATGGGAATCCAGAGTCTCAGCAGCAGAGCCAGATGCAGGGCACCCCGTGAGCAAGTGCTGTACCCACTGCCACTAAAATCTCGGAGGAGAAGGTCCAGTTCAGCACACACACACCTTGCTTCCCTGAAGAAAGAACCCAAGGTGACCAGAAGCCACCAGTATGGCCACGGTCCCATCCGGAGTTGTGTGTGACTGGGACAACCAATCCACGGGCAGGGCCTGCTTTCCAAGTCACCCATATTTCCCCGTCATCTACTGACTCAATGCCACTTTGCACTTTTCCTTTTCTTCCCAGGAGTGACACAGGATAGACTCTGGTCAGATTATCAGTCCTCAGTGACACCTGGCCTGGATACCTCCTCTTTCCCTCAGAGGCTCCTGTCCCGTTCCCCAACTGAAGGACACTAGCCCTCAGCCAAAGTTCACATTCCTTGGTTCTCCTCAAGGATAAATGTCCTGTCTGCAAGTTGCTTACCCTAAGGAAGAAGAGGGACGAGTGAACAGGCAACTACAATAAAGTGCTGTGAATGCCAGAGGTTTGGGGTGGGAGTGGGACCAGTCACAAAGGCAGGGAGACATCCTGCCCAGAGGGGCGTGAATCCAACGGAGCGGGGTAAGCTTCACCTGGGGGTCCACCAGGAAGGTATTAGCCTCTACTTGTTGACATGTGGTCTCCCTTGGCAGGGCCTGAGATGTAGGCAGGGCCTTCATCCTCTCTGCCTAGTAATTCAGGAATGTTTGCTGACATGGGCGCATCAGATTACCATGGCTTAGGACGCTAGCCCTCAGCACAGCCAACGCCCCGCACTACCTCTGTACTCCCCAGATAACCTCCAGTTTCCTCCGGCAGCTTCGAATGCCTGCCTGCATACATTTACAGAATTGTGCTAGAAAAAGAATGATGCATAGTCCCTGTAGCCCATCCTCAAGGAGGGGAGACAGGAGCTTAAGTCACTAATAATGCACAGCTTTAAAAGTATGCTAGAGGGTAGAGAGAGCTGAGAGGGGTGTCTTAGAGGGAGACCCATCACAGAGGGCAATGCCTTCAGTGGCCCTCAGCTCAGAAGCACAAGGTTCTCAGTGCACAGACTTGGTCTTGCTTAATTCATGTGAAACAGACTCACAGACACCAATAACTAAACAATCATAAGGCCAAGTTAATAATTTACCTTTTCAGTAGCTAATCATGTCTGCCCAGGACATGCCCTGAAACGCATAGTTCAGGCACTCATTTAACAGGGATTTCATACACACCAAGTACCCATATTTAGTAAACTGTGAGCACCTGGTTGAGGGAAACAATGCAGCCAAATGAGGCGGAGACCCAGAAATGGGAGACAGAATTGTGCAATGAGCTTGGCGTCAAGCTGGAGTTCAAACACTGTGCACTATTTACCAGACAGGTGACTTGAGGAAACGTAAATCTTCCTGAGTCTCTTTCCTCACCTGTAAAATGGGCATAACAACACTCCCTCATGTGAATGTTTAAGAATTCAATGAGGTTACACATGCATAACTAGGGTTACACATCCTAGTTTTATCCATGGTTATATTCATCTGGAGAGGCTGTGTGGTATAATGGTTAAGAGAACAGACCCTGGGATCAGACAGATGTGATTCTAGCTCTACCACTTACCAATATATCATCTAGGGCAAGCTGCTTAATTTTTTCCAGTAAGCTTCAGTTTGCTCATTTGTAAAATGGGAATAAAAATTCCTCACAGAAACAAAGAAGTAAGTGTATTCAAAGGACTTAGAAAATTCTAGGTTATAAAAACCATTCAACAAATGGTATGTTTGAGATTTTAAAAAATTGTCTATGATTAGATATGACTGACACATGTACCAAAAATTAAAATTAGTACAAACTTCAATGAAATTAATTAAATATGGGGCCATCAAACATGATCCAAAAAAACTGACCACTTTGTATTTAGTTATTAAAAAAACTTTTTGAGGAAGCAGGCCTCTAGCCTCAGACTAGTTTCATACTCATAAACTAGTTTCTAAAATAATGTCATTTGTGTGCAGTCATGCAAAAACTCAAAGTTTCAATACTGCTAAGTCATGCCTCAGCGTGAACCAGAGAAGCATGTCTGGATCTATCTTTCCAGTTTGTGTGACCGGAACCCTGGTATCCATAAAGCATTATGCATTTGATTTAACAATTATGTACCAAAGTATACACCATGTGATTGTAATAAAAGCCCCTGCAGCAAGGGACAGATTATTTCTCTCAATTCTGGATCATCCCTTTTATTTATTTTCTCCCTTTTATTTACTCTCCCCACTGACCCTGTTGGGTTTTAAATGATTTATAACGCTTATAAAACCTTGCAAGAGTAATCTTGAACTTTGATTTTAAAAATCAACATTTTTCAATCCTAACCTTGCAAATTTGAATGGTGTAAATCAAAGGTCAGCCCCTTATCCAACTCACCCTGTCCTCAGCAACACTGCTACTTCATTTCATCCAGATCCGGGAAACCACATAGCTGACCAGGACACTGCTCCAACCGCTCAGTTATTTGGCTCTTACTCTCTTATAATCAAGTATGTTTTCACATTTCAAGGTGGACTCTGCATTTTTACAGTCGCAACCGAAATTTTACACAAAATAAAAGTAAATAATGAGAGTTTCTGTAATCACCAAAACTAAAATTTAAGAAGCTCCTGGTAAACTGTAATCATTTGCAAGTGAATACACTGGAACTGGAACCTTATTAGTACACCCACTTTGGTCTCTGCTTTGTCCGGCAAGAACACTGGAAACACTGGGGGGGGATGATTCCACGAATGGTAAGGTGATGTGAGGCTTATTTTGAACAAAGTGATGGTGGAGCACGAGAACATGGAGACATTCCCCCCGCCAAGATCACTTCCAGGAGATCCAGGTGTTAAGAATTAACTTCGTGTTTTCCTCTTTAGAAAACATGTGGACAAGAGACACCAGTCAACCATGGCCTGCAGACCAGGAGTCGGGGAAGGGGCGAGGCGGACGGTTGAATCACGATCGCCGCGACTACGCACACCTGAGCTTCGGAGGATAAAAGGCGGCACGTGGGATGCAAGACCCAGACCCTCCAAGCTTCGCCCTCTGCCCAGGCCTAGGGAATTGTGGAAAAGCAACTTCTTTCTCAAGATTGGAGGACGAGGGTCCCCGGAAAAGAAGAGACAGTGAGAAGCCCCCGAGAGTTCCCGCACCCGTCTCGGGAACACCTGAGGGAACGCGCCCTCAGGAGCCCGGACACAGCCAGCGGGGGAGGGGGTAACAACCGCCATCTTCCCCGGCACCCAAACAGACAGAGCGCAGTGTAGCGGCTGATCTCCGCCGCCGAGGCCCGCCCACTCTCGCGAGACCGCGAAGGCCTCTGGGAAAAGAGGGGGAGGGGAGAACGAGAGAGGGAAGCCGGGACGCGGGTCTGGGGGCGGGTGGAGGCGGCGAGTGGAGCCTCAGGAAGCAGAAAGGGCGGGGAAAGACGCGACAGACGCGGCATGCAGGCCAATGACGAGCGAGCTCGGGCGGACCGCCAGCCAATGGCTGTGCGGCTTGGCGCGGGGGGCGGGCGCTGGGGTCGAGGGTAGCTTGAGCGCGGCGGCGGCGTTGTTCAGTCAGAGCGAGAACATTCCAGAGGTGAGTCCGGTGGAGAGGCGGTAGCCCCGCGCCCCCTCCCCCGTCTTCCCCGCCCCCTCGACCCCCGCGGGCCGCTGGCTGGCGGGGAAGGCGCCCCGACGCCTGCAGCTCACTGCGCCGTCTCTCCGTGCCAGGTCGCCAGGCCCCGGGCGCTGAAGGGTGTGGACCCCGGACGTCGCTGGGACAGCCCCTCCCCGCTGCTCGGCGGCGCCTGGCCCGGCCGCTGCTCGCTGCGCTGCCTCCGCCGCCTCTCCTCGGACTCGGGTTCGCGCGCCTCACTTCATCCCAGTCCCGGGCGAGCAGCGTTGGGTTTATGTCTTTATTTGACGAAAACGGTGAGTCGGCGAGCGGGCGGGCTCGGGCCGGCAGGGAGATGGCGGCCACACAAGATGGCGGCGCGCCGCGTGACCCGCGCGCGCGTGTGAGTGTGTTTGTGAGCGCGCGCGCGCGCGCGCGTGTGTGTGTGTGGCGCAGTTCGGGCGGGCGGCGGGGCCGGGCTCCGCGTCCTCTTCTCGTCGCACCCCCCCCCTTCTCCCCCGCCTTTCCCCCGCCCCCACCGCGGCCTCCCGGGAGCGCGCTGCGCGGGCCCGCCGCCGCCCGGGGCTGACTCAGGCCTAATTGCTGCATTTATGAGTCATCGCCGCGGCGGGGCGGGGCGAGGCCGGCGCCCCTCCGCCGGTTTCTGTTCCTCCGGCGGAGCGGCAACCCTGAGTCCGCGGAGGGAGGCCCGGGCTGCGCACATGGCGGGGCTGCCGTGGGAGCTGGCGACGTCGCGCCGGCGCCGCGCCCGCCTCGCGGGTGCCTCCGGGTCAGCCCTGACAGCTCGGGGCGGGTTCGAAGGTGGCCAGGGTATTTGCGTGGAGAAGGGGACCACAGTCCCGCGCGCCCACCCGGCGCGTTCATGCTCCGTGGGCGTAGTTAGGGAAGTGTGGCTCTGAAGTAAGCGCTCGCCACCGAAGGCTTCGACTTCGAAGAAAAACCACAGCCAGCCGTCCTGAAGTGATGTTGATGTGTCTGAGAAGTTTCTGGGTACCACAGTCTCGGTTGGGTTGGTGGGATAGGTCGGGGTTGGTTTTTCGGTTAAAATACGGCCTACCACGGAAGCAAGCCGTCGACGTGATGACTGGTCTGATGAAAAGCTTATGCAGCGTAATTTGTCTTGTTTGAGTCTGGCATCAACCAAAGTCACATCTTTGTCAGAATGAAGGCTTTTTGTTGCTACCGGTGTCCCGTGAGACTGGTAGCTGTTCTTTGTAAATAAACTCATGTTTTTAACGTAGAAGTAGGCGTAATTAAACAGAGAGGACAGGGAGGAATTTCGTTGCAGGAATTGTTAAACGTGGGGGTTTGTTTGTTCTCTTTCAGAGCTGTTGCGCAGCCATTGGTACCTGTATTGGGGAAACATAGCATACAAGCAAGAAGCTTACAGCCTCAGTGGCGAAAAATTTTTCATGTCAGAGACCGAGAACTCTTGCAGTCGTTTATGTCATCCCTTCTTCTCCAGACAGAGGATACCAAAAAATTGCAATCAAAGATCTCTTCATCTTATTGATAAAGCCACTAATAAGCCAAAATGTCTGTCAACGTCAACCGCAGCGTGTCAGACCAGTTCTATCGCTACAAGATGCCCCGTCTGATTGCCAAGGTAATACTAATCTTCATTTTAGTAGCAAGTCCTAAGTTTTTTTCATGAATTATTAAAGGTTGCTTCTCCCAATGTGGACAATGCAAAATTTTTACTTCCTTTAGGTTGAGGGCAAAGGAAATGGAATCAAGACAGTTATAGTCAACATGGTTGACGTAGCGAAAGCGCTTAATCGGCCTCCAACGTGTAAGTAAGGCCTCTTTAATCTGAGAAGGCATTTTATTGACATAATTGTGATGCTCTCTGGTCTGCAAATCTTGCGTGAATTGATTAGCTTTTGAGTTAAGTGGAAACTTGGCTTTAAAACGGATGGATAGCATTAGCCGGTATTAGTATATAAGATTACCAGGACAACACTTTTTTAATTCTGTCCATTTAAAGAGTGATAATTCTATAAATCAGGGTGAGTAGCCAGAGAGTCCTAGAGTAGGAAATGGCAACCAACTGTAGTATTCTTGACTGGGAAATCCCATGGACCAGAGGACCCTTGTAGGCTACAGTCCATGGGGTCAAAAAAAGTCGGACATGACTTGAGTGACTCAGCACTCATCCAAAGATTAATTATAATAAATTAGATTTTTCCCCCCCAAATAGATCCCACCAAATATTTTGGTTGTGAGCTGGGAGCACAGACCCAGTTTGATGTTAAGAATGACCGTTACATTGTCAATGGATCTCATGAGGCGAATAAGCTGCAAGACATGTTGGATGGATTCATTAAAAAATTTGTTCTCTGTCCTGAGTGTGAGAATCCTGAAACAGATCTGGTGAGTGCCTTTGCGGTTCTTGTCAATAGGAGAAAAACTGTATTTACTTCTGTGATGTCACCAAATCATGTTCCCAGGAAGGCAGAGAAGACTTACATAAATTGCAAAACCTCAAATTTTATAGGTGTTTCCATACTGACCTTATTTAAAAAAAAAAAAAATCTTTTGATGTGAAACCTGGTGTTCAGGTGGTTTTTGATGGTTAGTTTCACACTTTGAATTTTCATCATGTTAATCGGTGACATATTTTTCCTTTTCTGACAGCATGTCAATCCAAAGAAGCAAACAATAGGTAATTCTTGTAAAGCCTGTGGCTATCGAGGCATGCTTGACACACATCATAAACTCTGCACATTCATTCTCAAAAACCCACCTGGTAAGTGCTTGTGATGAACTTCTAAAACCTTAAGATTTGATTTTGACTTGATTCCAACTGATTGTTGGAAACAGTGGAAGTGTCTTTACTGTTATAAAAAAATAAGGTTAACCCTTGAACACCTAACGAAGGTGAAAGTTTGCTTATAACAATAAGGTCAGCCCTGTGTACACAAGGATCAACCAATCAACGGTGAATGGTGTAGTACTGTAGTATGTAATTATTGGGGGGAAGACTCCATGTAAATGGATCTGTGTGGTTTCAACTTATGTTCAAAGGTCAACTGTTTGATAAGTGTGCTGTTGTATGTACTATTAAAGGTAAAGTACAGGCTACCATGAAACTCAACCACATCCTCAATTTTTAAGATATCTTGGGATGTATGAAATATTGGACAAATTATCATGGGGTCATAGTAAAAGATCTACTTCTGGAATTGTTCAGTTCTAAGTTGAGTTGGACTCTTTGCAACTCCACAGACTGCTTCTGGAATACTGATTTGAACATGAGGGCCTTGGCTCATTAGGCCAAAGTGGCTTTAGAGCATGCAAGCAACACTCTGTGGCAGATAATCAAAATTGTCTGACACAATTTGAGCTTGCTATAGCAAGAAAGTCTAACCTATTCCGGTGTTCTCTCTGTGAGACTAGCCGTTATATAGACTTAAACACTGTTCTAGTTTTTGGCCAAAGCATAGTTGCGAATAACCTTTGTTTATAAGTTTATGAGGAGTGGAGAGAGAGGGTCCGTGAGTGCCAACTTTTAGCTTTAAGTACTTGATCCACTGAGGTCACCTTGTGGTCTTAATTTTATTCAGTAACTAAGTGGTGTCCAACCCTTAATTTTACTAAAATAGCTAATACCACTGATATTTACTGGCTTTTCTTCTTTGACTTACCTATGAAACACAGTGGATGAATTTGATTTATGAACCCTTTTAGAATTACAGGTAGTGTTTTCTGAGGGGAGGGTTTTAAATGTTAATGGTGGGCAATAAGGTGTAATATAACTCACAGTAATAAACTTTCTTTCCTCTTTATCCGTGTAGAGAATAGTGACAGTAGTACAGGAAAAAAAGAAAAGGAAAAGAAAAATAGAAAGGGCAAAGACAAGGAAAATGGCTCCGTTTCCAGCAGTGAGACACCACCACCACCACCACCAAATGAAATCAGTCCTCCTCCACATGCTGTGGTGAGTGCAAGGTTTGATGGGCGTGGTGGGCACTAAAATTGTATAAAATGTGACTTTTGGTTGAGGTGGGCAGAAACAAACTGCTTTTCTTTTAACAGTGTACCAGTTCATTGGGTTCCAGGTGCTTACTGGTTGATTAAATAGAAATTTAGTGAGAAAATGATAATTACACTAGAAATCTGGATTATTTTTTTTTTTAATTCAGCTTTCAAGGTCTCTCTTTGGCCAAGCATTTTTGTTGTTAAAAACAGGAAGAAGAGGAGGATGACGACTGGGGAGAGGATACAACAGAGGAAGCTCAAAGGCGCAGAATGGATGAGATCAGTGACCATGCAAAAGTTTTAACCCTCAGTGATGATTTGGAAAGGACTGTTGAAGAGCGGGTCAATATCCTGTTTGATTTTGTTAAGGTAAAAACATTTTGTTGATCAGTAAGTCAGCTTCTACCCAGCCTTGAGCTTTTGTTAGATATTTGTTACCTTAAGCTGTTTGTTCAAAAATTTTTTGAGGGTGGTTCCAGGCACTGTTTTTGGCAGGTGTGTATTACTTAGAAGTCCTAGGATCTTCAGTTAGGTAAGGGAATGGTTCATCAGAGCAGGGACTGTGGTGCGGTGCTGTGCTGTGCTTAGTCGCTCAGTCGTGTGCAACTCTTTGTGACCCCATGGTCTCTACCTTCCACACACTGTCCGTGGAATTCTCCAGCCCTGAGTGCGTAACCGTTTTCTTCTCCAGGGGATCTTCCCAACCCAGGGATCGAACCCATGTCCTCCTGCATTGCAGACAGACTCTCTTACCATCTGAGCTACCAGGGAAGCCCCAGGGACAGTGCAAAATGTGCCTCCGTCTCACTGAATTGCTTCTTTTTTCTTTTTCACTTGTTTTCTTTTATTTGCAGAAAAAGAAAGAAGAAGGTATTATTGACTCATCTGACAAAGAGATTGTAGCTGAAGCAGAAAGACTGGATGTAAAAGCCATGGGCCCTCTTGTTTTGACTGAAGTTCTTTTTAATGAGAAGATTAGAGAACAAATTAAGAAATACAGGCGCCATTTCTTACGAGTAAGCAAATAGCTCTATGTTCATAGTGAGATTTGCAGATGTGTGACCTTGGAAACACCATTTTAACCTCCCGTTTATTCTGTCATCCTGAAAAAATGGAGAAAACTGACCTACCTTAACAAGCATGAGAGTATCTGGAAAATACACATGGTTCCATATATGTGAAGTAAATTAGAAATCTTTTAAGTATTGACTTTTTACTGTTATAGGGCTGTCTCATCTAAGAAAGCTTGTTAACGCCAAGAATATCTATTTGCAGTTTTGTCACAACAACAAAAAAGCTCAGCGGTACCTTCTTCATGGTTTGGAGTGTGTGGTAGCAATGCATCAAGCTCAGCTCATTTCCAAGATCCCACATATCTTGAAGGAGATGTATGATGCAGACCTTTTGGAGGAAGAGGTCATCATTAGCTGGTCGGAAAAGGTGGGGATATGTTGATGAACTCTGATTAAAGATTAGAAGGGTTGGGGTTTTTTTGGAAAAAGTTTCCTAATACCTAGTCTCTACTTGCTTGACTGGTATAATCTGTCTGTAGGGTGATTCCCACCATGGTAGCTTCTAGTAATGACTGAAGAAAATCTTAACACTCTGCTGAATACATTTAATCTGTTGAGAGTTTGAGATTAGCATGTGGTTCAGTCCCCTCAAAGGATGGGTATAGGCAATTATGTATAACTCTCAAGTTACTGTTAAGTTGTTGGAACTAAAAATTTTACTAAATGTTTTTTAGACCTCTAAGAAATATGTCTCAAAAGAACTTGCCAAAGAGATTCGTGTCAAAGCAGAACCTTTTATAAAATGGTTAAAGGAAGCAGAGGAAGAATCTTCTGGTGGTGAAGATGATGATGAAGATGAGAATATTGAGGTAAACACTGGGGAAATTGTTAAATACAGTGTTAGTGGTAAGTGTTATGCTGATATTGGATAGTTGCAAATTAAATGTAACACAATACAGCCTCTTATTTAGGAAAGGGATCACATTAATAGAAAGGGTGCTAGAAATCTTCCCTATCCCCAGACATCATGATTTCAGTAAATACTGTGTGGGTTCTCAAAGGGAGGGTTTTGTTTCACCTCAGTCTAGGGGTCTATATATGTAGAGTGTTAACTTAGTTTTTATAGAAGTTCAAAATTTTTCTTGAACAAATGGCTGTTTCTAGGTAGTTTTTCTCCTTTGTTGACCACTGACCTACTATTGTTTTTATGAGCGGTTTTACTGGAATAAAAATTTACCAAAAAGGAAAAATCTTCTGTTTTACCAGGTGGTGTATTCAAAGACTGCCAGTGTACCGAAAGTTGAAGCTGTAAAGTCTGACAACAAAGATGATGACATTGATATTGATGCCATTTAAAGGGGTGGGTGCAGCCCAGCTTAACAGTGTAATGCTGAGAATCTTTTTGCATCATCGGCCAGAAGTGCAACATGAGTGTGCAAAAGCTAAAATGGCTTAACATCATGCTACACTTTTCTACTAAAAATGTATTGCTGTGAGTGGTCTGTATTTAAACCCAACAAGACATCTAGGGAGTCCATACACATATCAGTGAGCAGGTGTAGTTTGCTTATTTATAGCATGTTTCTTTTTGAAAAATTAGTGGTGGACACATTTGGATCACATTTATACAGTTATAAAAAATAAAGATTTGATTTTGGTCATTCTTCAGATTTTTGACTCTGAATGACTTAAGTAAGCTGAAATAATTGGCTCCTTAAAAATGTTGCACCATCATTTAACCTGATAGGATTATTGGAGCCTGTTAGGTATTAGGTGCCGAGACTTTAAAAGGTCCTTCAGCAAAATGTGAACATAAACTTATAAATACCTTACTCGGTCATTAGGAAATGCATAGCGCTTTAAGTCTTCTCTCTAGTCCCTGAAATTGGCATCTGATAATGTACATCCTTCCCATGCCAAGGTGGACAGATAATCAAATGACAGTGCAACACCTTTTTCTTACTAAGAAGTTAAAATGACCTGAGTGTCCTATAAATTTAAGAGCAGGTTTTGAAACTTGAATTGTGTTTGTTTTTTTTTAAAGTCTATACTTGCCCCAAATTGTAGTCTTTGAAGTCGTATGCATTGCACGTTGGATGAGCCAGGGGAGTTATTACATTAACATACAAGCATTTTATTATGTGTGTGTAGCTATTGCTTTATACTGAGAGAAAATGGAAATTTGGGGGAGTGATTAAATACTAATAAGCTCTATGATTTTATTTGGGGGAAGCAGGAAAAGATGCAATTAATCTCAAGGAAAAACTGAGCGTAACTTCTCAGCATTTACTCTTGATTCAAATTACAGTTTGAGAATATTTAGACATACTGTATCTCTTGTTCAGTGTGGATTTTTCCCTGGATACTATGGTTCTTTTATTTTTGCATTTGGATACATAACTTATGCTTTCTCGGTTTTTGTTGCTATCTTGCCAAAATAAGTATTAACTGTGTCTCAAACTCCCTGCCACAGCCCCCCCCCCCCCGAAAATGTGTTATTTAAAAAAGTAAAAGCATGTTTCTAAGTCATAGCCTATATTTTGGTGTAAGACTTGGGGTGTTTATTTCATGCTGAATATAGTGAGATACCCAAGAAGACTGGTGATGGCAACTAGGGCCTGACCCAGCCCATCCTGGGCTTTAGATTTGGAAATAACATCATTGCAAATTGCTTGCCTAATTTGCTGATATAAACTCACTCGATAGGGCTTATGAGTACATCTTAGAAGTCTTGAAGGTACAAATATACACAGAAAATAGTGTGGGAATCAAATGCATGGAGTGAATTTTGTTTGGAACACTGGTTTATATCATTCATCTCTTTGTGATCATTACAGGATGTTAACAAATGTATGTAAGTTTTTCACATTGAAATTATACAATCTGGTATAATAAAACCTTGTTAGCTTGATATTTTAAGGAAAAACACTGGCATTCTTACTGGGGAGGTACAAAGTGGTCTCTAGCTGCCTTTTTTTTTTTTTTTAATAATTTTGTTGAGATTGAAGGAGAATCATTTGTCTATGTGGAGGGAATGTGCTTTGTCACACCAAAGAGAAGAGGCTTTTGTAAATTCACATCATACCTAGGTGTTAAATTTCTTGCTATTTTCTGAAATTTTGGGGAGTACCAAGTTGCATTCAGGATACCCATTATCAAGCTAATGAGGTTTTATTATAGAGGGGTTTTTTCCCTTTTTTTCTCCCATCGCGCCCCCCCCCCCCCAAAAAAAAAAAACTGAAGGAAAATGTTCAGGGCTTCTAAAACACTAAAGAGAAAATTTTGGCTTAGACCAGTGTTCAGTCTAGTGCCAAACTTAAAATGGGATTCAAATCCACATAGTAAGGGATTTATTCATAGCAGCTATCCTGATAGAGTGATCTTTCACTTTGCTCTATTCAACTCTTAAAATTTCCTGTTTCAAACAGCTGTTATTTGATTAAAACAATGTTAAAATTATTTTTGTCTCTGCTTTAATATTAACCTGAATTTTGTTTATAAAGTTGGAGTGTTGAAAACTCCCTTTTGGTAGCTGTTGCTTCAAATTTGTGTTGGATGTTTCTGTGTCCTTGTGTCCCTACTCACAAAACACGTGTTGCTGATGGCTGTCCTTAGATCTTGTGTTCCTAGTCTGTATCAAATTGATTAGAAACAAAAGATCTGCCTTTATCTGATTTCTTGGTTGATTAAGTGACTTTAGGTGGGTCAATTATGTAGTTAAATAACTGACTCTAGCATTTCTCTTTAGTTAAGAAAGGAATGTTTCTAAAATTCTCTGAGGTTAATGAACTTCCTGTGTGGGGTCCTCAAGGTTTAAGAGAGAAGTTCTCTGAAATCCAGTGTGTCCTGTGTTCAGCAGTGTTGGGGTTGCTTTCCACTGTTTACTCTAATGCACTAATAAGCCTTTGACCTGGACATAACTTTAAAAACAAAAAGCTGGCCTTCCCAAGGCTGGAGAAAAGAGGGTACTGGTGTGGATGAGCCTTCTGCATTTTGTGTGTGAGCTCAGTCTGTGGTATCTGAGATGTATTTACCCCACGGTCACTCAACTAGTCTGGCTCCTGTGTCTTGTAGTGCTTAGATGACATGTTTAAAACCCAAATAAGATTCTGCTGACATCTACTTAAAATTTACTTTTGATGAAACCAAACTGTTAAGGGTTTAAATTTTTGTTACCACGCAAACCTTATTCCAGGAACTCTGTTAGTATTCACTGGCCAGTATTCCAAGAGTAGCCCCCAAATGCCAGCTTGTCCAGTTTCTGCCTTGTTAGTTTCAGTGGTTGTACAAATTTCAGCTAAACCTAACCATTCCAAAGCTTCAGAGTGCTCTCTATCTGGAACAATATAGCACTTGAATATCTCTGCCTCTCAACTGTGTGGTTTATGTTGTGTTTCCTAAATTGAGTCATGCTTACATCTTTAACCCCAGTAATCTGTATAGACCATTCCATGAATGACACTCCTTAAGACTTGCTGAAATTGTTGCGGCTGACTAGTGCAGTCTCCAGAATTTGTCCTTTTGCGCCCTTTGTTCATAGGAGGTTGGGAGCTCAAGTTCAGAGTTCCATATTCTAGCCCTATCCCAATAAAAAGGTCTTCAGAAATCAGACTGCCAGTTCTTTGTGGTTCAGTTGCTATGTTATGTCCAGCTCTGCAACACCATGGGCTGTAGCACGCCAGGCTTCCCTGTGCTTCACTATCCCAGGTTTGCTCAAATTCACGTCCATTGAAATTGGTGATGGCATCCAGCCGGCTCATTCTCTGCCGCCCTCTTTTACCCTCAGTCATTCCCACCATCAGGGATGGCCAGAATACTGTAGCTTCAGTATCCATGCTTCCAGTGCCAACCTCACGCACCCTAGCTGTACTGGCCTGCACTTGACACTGGCTCCAACTCTGTCCCCACGTTGCCTAGTGGCTGCCTGTGGTCTTCACTGCTGCGCGTGGTCTCCCTCTAGTGGTGCGTGGGCTCTGGGCTAGTGCACAGGCTTAGTTCCTCCTTGCCATGTGGCATCTTCTCAGACCAAGGATTGAACCCAAGTCCCCAACACTGGCAGGTGGGTTCTTCACCACTCAGCCACCAGGACCCCTGTGCCCACTTCCCACAGCACAGGGGTGGAACTCAAGGAGGGAGGAGATGATAGGGATTTTGAGGAATGTGTTAAGAGGTAGCATTTCAAAGAGTAACTTGCCTGGTAGTAAGTAGGGGAGCACTTGTGAACAGTAGAAGCTCCCCTTAGCTGAACACAGTGCATGGTGGCGGTGGCAAGGCTGGAGGTGAGGGCGAAATCTGGAAGCCGAGCCCTGGCGGGCTGAATGTCTGCAAGCTGCAGGAATGGATTTACACTTGTATCCTGCTGCCAGGAGTGCTAAGCTGCTGTGGGAGTGGAGATCTAGATCGCATGGTTCACAACACCAGCAACTGCCTCAAGGGTAGACTGGTCAGACGAGGATGCACGTTGGCTTAGGAAGGCTGGGGTCCCCAAGCAACCTGGCTTTTCTAAGGGCATAGTGTCAAGTTGGAAGGATTAGCAACTCCAAACTCCTGTTCCACCTGCAGAAGAATCTGAAAGTGCAAGAGTAATGGAATTTTCCCTTGAGACAAAGATCTGTTTGGGGTAAGGGCAGCACCCAGGAGGGGGTTCCGGGAGGTTTCAGAGCCTGAGTGAACATGATTCTGTTAGGACCTTCAGGTCAGGAGCAGCCATCAAGTGGTTGCAGGGTTGGATTCCTCACAGAGCAAAGGAAAGGAGTTTCAGATGTGATCAGCAATCACACGTAGTCAAGTTCATGTGGTGACAACCGAAAGTCGTGGAGTGGGGGAGAACAGTTTCCCAAGGGTTTATAACAGTTGCATTGCACACGCCTGGCCTTGCACTGATCCAAGGAGACCAGCAGGTCCAGCGTTGTGGACACAGATGGTATCAACTTGGTATCTGGGCAAGAACTTTTCCTCCAGGGTGGTGCTCACCTGTCTGCTCTCAAGGTTTCTCTTGGCTCAACTATCCATGAGTTTTCTGGCCCTGCAGGGCTGCACAAAAACACTTGATGTTTGCCTTTTTCATGGCAGGCAAGCTTCTGTTGAAGCTGCCTAAAGCCTAGTTTTCCAGACTTTCCAGTTCAGATCTGATAGGCTTCACTGGTCTTCAGCATCTGTCAGGTTGACTTCACTTCCAGTACTATGAGCTTCACTCGCAGCTCCAGTCAAATGTACCTGGGAATGAAGGGGTGGGGCCGTGTGAATTTTAAACACGGCTGCCAAAGGCTGCCTCACGATGGGAATTTGTGATTGGAGCCAGAGAAACCCCAGTTCTTGGAGATACCTAGAACAGGTTCCTTTCCACTAGAACCTAATTTCAATGTAGAGGCCATCTACTCACCAGCCATCTCATCCCACCAGTTTAACAGCAAGTGGACTCTGCCCTTCCGAGAGTGACCAGCGCTTTCGTTTTGCTGTGTGGGAGGCGGGAGGGGACAGGACATGGGGCCTACTGAGATCTTGCAGTCTAATGGAGCACGATTTGCCTTCGGGAAGCTACTGGAGGTTACTTGAGAGAGGTGGCCTTGCACAGTTGTGGTTAGTATCTGAATACTGACAGAAACCTGTCTGCAGGTTTCCTGAGAGGATGCAGAGTGGAGGAGTCCCTGGGTTTAGTAACATCCTCTGGGCCATTTGGGAGACCCAAATGATAGAGCCAGGTGGAGACTTAGGAGTAACATTTGGTGTGAAAGAAAAATGAGACTGGTGGCCAGGCTATAGGGACATCAGGGAGCTAAAGATGTGGAGAAAGTCAAGAAGATGATGTCTTAAAAAACTCATTTTAAGAAAACAAAAATTACGGAGTTGTATTGAAAAGTACAGTAGCTAAAATGAGAAATTCACTAGAGGTATTTAAGGCCGCATTTGGGCACACACAAGAGGAAACTTTAAACATAGGCCAATGGAAATAACTGAAAAAAAGTTTTATGTTAAAATAGAACCTAAGTGACCTGTGAAACACAATGAAGAGTAACATATGCATTGTGGGAGTCTCAGAAGGGGAAGAGAGAGAGCTAAAAGGGCAAGAATATTTGAAGAAATAATGGCTGAGAAGGTCCCTAAGTAAATGAATGAGGCTCCACAAACATCCAAGAGACCTAAGTTCCAAGTAAGATAAACAGCCACCAGAGATAATCAAATTCTGGAAAGGTACAGAGATCTTGAAGGCATTGAGAGAGAAGCAACGCATACAGGGCCCCAGTAACCTAACAGATTCTGCATCAGGAGTCTTGGAGACCAGGAGGCAGTGAGTTGATCTATTTTTAAAATGCTAAAAGAAAGAAGCAGCCTGTCAACCAAGAATACAGTACTGTCAAAACTGTTCAAAAAGGAGGGAGGAATGGAGACATTCCTGGATAAACAAAAGCTGAGGGCCTTGCAAGAGATGTTCAAGGGATTCCTGCAGGGTAAAACTAAAGGACACTAGACAAAGCCGACCAAAAAAAAAAAAAATCCCAATAAAGGTAAATATATTGAACATTACTAAGTATTGTTAACTTGTACTAATTTTCTATGTGGTTTAAGAAAATGATGCATTAAAAACAATTATTAATCTAAAAGCTAGTACTATAACTGGTTTGTGTTATGTTTGAGGGCACTACACTGTGTAAAGATGTTACTTTGTGACATCAACAGGTATGGTTGGGGTAGAGGGTAGGGTAAGGCTATAAAGGGGAAGAGATTGTGTTAGTGAAAAGTGTGTAAATTCAAATTAGAATGTTACAACTTAAGGGTGTTATATGTAGTGCCCATGAGAACCACAAAAGAAAATAGCTCTAGATACATGGCATTGAGGACTTCCCTAGCGTCCAGTGGTTAAGACTGTGCTTCCAGTGTAGGGGTCACAGGTTTGATACCTGGTTGGTGATCTAAGATCTCACATGCTATAAAGTGCAGCCAAAAAAATAAACTGCAAAAGAAATTTAAGCAGTTAATTGGGAAAAAAAAATTTTTTTTTTTTCAAATGCAAAAGACAGTAGTGACGCAGGCAGGAAGTGAAGGACAGGAAGCTATGAGACATACAGGAAGAAAACAAGTAGCAGAATGACAGAATTAAGTCCCTACTTACCAGTAGTACTTTAAATGAATTAAGCTGCCCGATCAAACGACAGAGATTGGCAGAATGAATAAAGACACGTGACCCAACAACAAGCATCTACAAAAGACACACTTGAGATTCAAACACAGAAAGATCGAAAGAGTAGAAAAAGATACTCCATGAAAATAATAGAAATAAGGCGTGGCTATACTAATGTCAGACAAAATTGAGTTTAAGTCAAAAAAGTTTATGAGACGAAGACTGTGTGTGTTAAGAGTTTCAATACAAGATGAACAATTACACACCTAATGACAGACCAGCAAAAAGTATGAAGGAAAAACTGACAGAATTGAAGGGAGAACTAGATGACCTATAGTAGTAGTTGGAGACTTTATATACCCTACTGTCAGTAATGGATAGAACAAGCAGGCAGAAGCAGAGAAATAGAAGATTTAACACGACCCAAATCAATGCAATGAATATATATGTAACGCCATACCCAACAACAGCATACACATTTTTCTCAAGTGCACATGGAATATTTTCAGGGTAAACCATATGTTAGGACACTGTCTTGCATATGTGCTAATTTGCTTCAGTCATGTCCAACTCTTGAATTTATGGACTGTAACCCACCAGCCTCCTCTGTTCATAGGATTAAGTCTGTTAACAAAGTATCTTCTCTGACCATAATGAAGTTAGAGACCAACAACAGAAGTAAAACTAGGAGGAAGAAAGCTGTAAAAATTAAACAAAATGCTCTTACACAATTGATCAAAGAAGAAATCCAGGAAAATAAAGAAATGCCTAGAGACAAATAATTTTAAAAATAGAGGAATTCCATGGTGGTCCAGTGGTTAGGGCTCCATGCTTCCACTGTAATGGGCAGGGGTTCAATCCCTGGTCAGGGAACTAAGATCCTGCATCCCATGCAATGTGGCCTAAATAAAAATAAACCACACACATCATACCAAAACCTAAGAGACACAGCAAAGTGATGCTAAGAAGGAAATTTATAGCTATACATGCTTACATTAAAAAAACAAAGATCTCAAATCAACAACCTAACTTTAAGGAACTGGAAAAAGTACAAACTAAAGTTAATGGAAGGGAGGAAGTAATAAAAACCAGAGCAGAGATAAAATAGAGAATAGGAAGATAATAGAAAAAAAAAATAAAGCCCAAAGTTGCCTTTTTTCTGTTTCTTTAATTTTTATTTATCTTTTAACACCAAAAACATTTTGTTTGGGGGTATAGTCAATAATGTTGTGGTAGTTTTAAGTGAACAGCAAAGGGACTCAACCATACACATACATGTATCCATTCTCCCAAAAAACCCCTCCAATCCAGGCTGGCATGTTGAGCAGAGTTCCAAGTGTTACACTATAGGTCTTTGTTGGTTATCCATTTTAAATATAGCAGACTGTACATGACCTTCCCAAATTCCCTAGCCCTTCCCACCCCACCCCCACCCCCCCACCCCACCCCCACCCCCCACACCAAAGTTGCCTATTTTTAAAAGATCAACAAAACTGATAGACTTTTAGCTGGAATGAATAAGAAAAAAACAGAATTTTCAAATTACTAAGATCAGAAATGGAAATGGGCACACTACTATTGTCCATAGAAATAAAAAGGTTCCTAACAGCGGTATGCATAACTGTACAGACAAACTAGGTAACCTAGATGAAATGTACGTTCCTAGAAACACAGTCCTGTGGAAAATTCTTAAAGAGATGGGAACATCAGACCACCTTACCTGCCTCCTGAGAAACCTGTAAGCAGGTCAAGAAGCAGAAGTTAGAACCGGACATGGAACAACAGACTGGTTCCAAATTGGCAAAGGAGTACGTCGAGGCTGTATATTCACCCAGCTTTTTTAACTTCTATGCAGAGTACATCATGCAAAATGCCAGGCTGGATAAAGCACAAGCTGGAATCAAGATTCCTGGGAGAAATATCAACAACTTCAGATAGGCAGATTAAACTACTCTAATGGTAGAAATTGAAGAGGAACTAAAGAGGCTCTTGATGAAGGTGAAAGAAGAGAGTGAAAAAGTTGGCTTAAAACTCAGCTTTCAAAAAAAACGAAGATCATGGCATCCAGTCCCATCATGTTCATGGCAAATAAATGGGGGAAAGATGGAAACAGGCAGATTTTACTTTCTTGGGCTCCAAAATCACTGCAGACAGTGACTGCAGCCATGAAGTTAGAAGACGCTTGCTCCTTGGAAGAAAAGCTAAGAAAAGCTGTGACAAGCCTAGACAGCATACTAAAAAGCAGAGACATCACTTTGCCAACGAAGATTTGTCTAGTCAAAGCTATGGTTTTTCCAATAGTCATGTATGGATGTGAGAGTTGAACCATAAGGAAGGCAGAGCGCCAAAGAACTGATGCTTTTGAACTGTGTCGTTGGAGAAGACTCTTGAGAGTCTCTTGGACAGCAAGGAGATCACACCAGTCAATCTTAAAGGAAATTAACCCTCAATATTCACTGGAAGGATTGATACTGAAGCTAAAGATGGATACTGAAGCTAAAGCTCCAAAACTTTGGCCACATAAGCAAAGAGCTGACTCATTGGAAAAGGCCCTGGTGCGGGAGGAGAAGGGGACAACAGAGTGAGAGGGTTGGAGGGCATCCATTGACTCATTGGACATGTGTGCTGTGCTAAGTCACTTCAGTCGTGTCCAACTCTGTGCAACCCTATGGGCTGAAGCCTGCCAGGCTCCTCTGTCCATGGGATTCTTCAGGCAAGAATACTGGAGTGGGTTGATTCGCTCTCCTCCAGAAGATCTTCCCGACCTAGAAATTAAACCCAAGTCTCTTACATCTCCTGCATTGGCAGGTGGGTTCTTCACCACTCGCACCACCTGGGAAGCCCCAGTACATGAGTTTGAACAAATTCTGGGAGATGCTGAAGGTCAGAGAAGCCTGGCATGCTGGAGTCCATGGGGTCACGAGGAGTCAGACATGACTTAGCAACTGAACAACAACAAAAGAAACACAAGGCCTGCTACGACCAAATCACCAAGAAGTTGAAAATCTGCATAGACCTATAACTAATAAGGAGATTGAATCAGAAATACAAAATTTCCAAACAGTGAAAGCCCCAGACCTGATGGCTTTACTGGTTTACACAACAAAACATTTAAATAAGAACTAATTTTAAAAAAAAACTAATTAATTCTTCTCAAAATTATCCTTATGAACATTGAAGCTAAAGTCCTCAATAAAATACTAATATACTAATTCAGAAACATATTAAAATGATTATGTGTTTAGTCACTCAGTCATGTCTGACTCTTTGTAACCCCATGGACTGTATCCCACCAGGCTCCTCTGTCCATGGGATTCTCCAGGCTAAAATACTGGAGTGGGTTGCCACGCTCTCCTCCAGGGGATCTTCCCAACCCAGGGATCAAACACAGGCCTCCCACATTGCAGGCAGATTCTTTACCAGCTGAGCCACCAGGGAAACCCAAGAATACTGGAGTAGGTAGCCTATTCCTTCTCCAGGGAAACTTCCCGACCCAGGAATAAAACAGGGGTCTCCTGCTTTGCAGGCAGATTCTCTACCAGCTGAGCTACCCGGGAAGCCCCTAAAAGGATTATACATCAGGCCTAAGTGAGATTTCTTCCTGGAATGAAAAGATGGTTCAACACAAAAATTGATGAGTGTATACCATATTAACAGAATGGAGGAGAACATCTACATAATACATCTTGACTAATACATAAAAAGCATCTGATAAAATTCAACAGTTTTTCATGATAAAAACAAGCGACAATCTAGGAATAGAAGTCGGGGGCTTTCCTGGTGGGTCAGTGGTAAAGAATCCAGCTGCCAATGCAGGAACAGGTTCAATCCCTGGTCTGGGAAGATCACACATGCCTTAGGACAACTAAGCCTGTGAGTCGCAACTACTGAAGCCCAAGCACCTGGAGCCCATGTTCCACAACAAGAGAAACCACTGCAATGAGAAGCCTCACATCACAGTGAAGAGGAGCCCCTGTTCACTGAGACTGCAGAAAGCCCTTGTGCAGCAACAAAGATCCATCTCAGCCCTAAGTAAATAAACCTTCTTTTTTAAAAAAGAAGGAAACTACCTTAACATAATAAAAGGTATAAATGAAAAGCCCACAGGTAAGGTCAATGGTGAAAGACTGGAAACTTCTCCTCTAAGATCCTAAACCAGGCAAGGATAGCTGCTCCGCTTTCAACACCTCTGTTCACCATAATATTGGAAGTTCTAGCCAGAGCAATTAAGTAAAAACGCCAAGAATTCCACCAGAACAAACAATAGTTAGACAAACTATTAGAACTAATAAATGCATTCGGCAGAGTAGCAGAATACAAAGTCAACATGCTAAAATCTGTTTTATTTCTATACACTAACAATGAACAATCTGAAAAGGAAATAAAGCACAATTCCAATATTATCAAAAAGAGTAAAATACTTAGGAATTAACCAAGGAGATGAAAGACTTGTACAATAAAAATTACAAAACACTGCTGAAAGTAGTTAAAGAAGACATAAATAAGAATCCATCGGGAGGGGGGATCGGGATGGGGAATACATGTAAAACCATGGCTGATTCTTGTCAATGTGTGACAAAATCCACTACAATATTGTAAAGTAATTAGCCTCCAACTAATAAAAAAAAAAAAAAAAAGAATCCACCCAATGTTCATGGATCGGAAGACTTAATATTGTTAAGATATCAATAAAACCCAAAACAATTAGGGATATTTAGCATTGCATCCCAAAGTTTAAAAACTCTAATTCAAATGTATATCTTTTTAAATTCAATAGCATCCTCTCAAATTTTTTTTTTACCACACCTTTCATTATTGCTGCTAGAAATTATATCTTTATGCATTGTGTGCCCAAAAACAGGCTAATAATTATTTTTTATTCATTAGCTTTTTAAATCATATAAAGATAAAAAGTGGAGTTACAAACCAAAATTCCAGCAATACTATGTGTTTTTATAGTTGCCTATATGTTTACCTTTACTGGAGACCTTTATTTCTTCATATGACTTTGAGATACTATCTAATGTCCTTTATTTCAGTTTGAAGCACTTGGAGGACTGATCTAGTGGTGATGAACACTCTCAACTTTTATCTAGGAATATGTTAATTTGCTCTCATTTTTTTGGCCTCAAAGCTTGTGGGATTTGATTCCCCAACCAAGGAGTGACCCTACACCCCTGCCCTGGAAGTGTGGAGTCTTAACCATTGGACAACCAGGGAAGTCCCCTGCCTTCATTTTGGAAGGACAGTTTTCCTAGATATGAGACTTTTGATTGATAGTGTGGGTTGTTTTGTTGTTTTTTTTTCCCCCAGCACTTTGGATATATCAAGCAGCTGCCTTCAGGCCTCTGAAGTTTTTAATGAGAAATCTTAGTGGGCATTCCTGTATGCTATGACTTGCTTCTCTTGCTGCTTTCAAGATTCTCTTTGTCTTTGTGTTTTGAAATTTTAAATATGATGCCTTGGTGAGCATCTTCTTGAGTGTTTGCGGTCATGTCTGTCATCAAAGTCGAGAAGTTTTCAGCCATTCTTCAATTACCTCTCTGCCATTCCCCTCTCTCTTCGCCTTCTGAGACTCCCACAATGAATATTTTGGTCCCTTAGATTCTGTTTACTTTTCTTCAGTCTTTTTGTGCTGATTCTTTTTTCTCCCTGCTCAAATTCACTTTTGAAATCTTCTGGTGTATTTATTCATTTCAGTTATTGTACTTCTCAGATACAGAATTTCTTTTTGGTTCCTTTTTATGCTTTCTATCTGCTGAAATTTTCATTTTGTTTGATTATTATTTTCTTCTTTCTGTCCTTATATTCCTTTAGTTCTTTGAATATCTTGAAGACAGTTGTTTTTAAAGTCTTTTCTAGTAAGTCCACCACGGGCTGCTCCTTAGACAAAGTTTCTATCAATTTATATTTTCCTTTGAATGGGCCAGACTTTCCTGTATCTTTATGTGTCTTATGATTTGTTGTTGTTGTTGAAAACTAGATGTTTGAATTTTGTGTAAGTCTTGAAATCAGACTCTCTTCTCCAGTGTTTCCTTCCTTCTTTCCTTTCTTTCTTTTTAAAAAATAATTGTTGGGACTTCCCTGTTTGTCCAGTGGTTAAGACTCTGGGCTCCCAATGCAGGGGGCCTGGGTTTGGTCCCTGGTCAGGGAACTAGGTCCCATATGCTACAACTAAGACCCAGTACAGCCAAATAATAAATAAATATAAAAAATAAAAATTTAAAAAAAAACTAAATAAATAAAATAAATAATTGTTGCAGGGTTTCTCTGTGCTGGGTATCAGCCTGAGGTACAAATTTAAGGTCTTCTCAGGTCCTCTCTGAGACTATGTCTTTTCTTGGGCGTGTGCAGTGACTTTCTAAATTCCTGTGTATGTGGCTGCTTTCAAATGTCCCCGTTGTTAGGAATTCCCTGGTGGTTCAGTGGTAAGGACTCTGCTTTCCCTGCTGAGGGCCCAGGTTCAATCCCTGGTCAGGGAACTAGGATTTCACAAGCCACAGGGGCATGGACAAAAAAACAAAACAAAAACAAAACTCCAATATAAAATGGCCCCATCCTTAATCATCCAAAAAAGAGAAAAGGGGATGATAGAAGGAGACTGCGGACAACAGATTGTCTCTTTTCTCTGGAAGCCACTTCGGCCAGTGGGTGTGTGCTGTAATAATGACTGCCCACCTCTGTGTCTGCACATCTGTGGTCAGAAGCAGCATTCCATCGGTACACAGATCCCTGGTACTCAGAGAGCAGGGTCCTTGTCACCTCCCTACCCTGGCTCCCAGAGACCACTCCAGCGACACGGGCATGGCTTCCTGCTGTTGGGCCGAGGGGGCTGGGAAATGGGTACCTACGAGTGCGCATGCTAAGAGATAAATTGCCTGGAATTAACCAGAGTTTATCATCTAAGCCTTCCCTGGAAACTGAAAGCCTTCCAGTCGACTCCAGAGTTCCAAAATAGTTACATCAGTCAGATTCTGCTGGTGCAATTGTTGCCTAGGTGGGAAGACAGAGCCCTGGCATTTCCTGCTCCATCATCTTCCCTGACGTCACTGCTATATAAAGAACTCAAATTAACTTCAATAACCCAATTTATAAGTTATAAACACAAATACACCAGTTAAAAATTGGGCAAAGGATCTGTATAGACATTTCTCCAAAGAAAATGTACAGGTGGCTAATATACCCATGAAAAGATGATCAACACCATTAGCCATGAAGAAAATTCAAATCAAAACCACAATAAGATACAACTTCACTCCCACTAGGATGGTGCGCTAGGTCAGAAAATGGCATCTCAAAAGAAAGGCATGTCAAACCCCTGGAGCCTGGAAATGCCACTTTATGTGGCAAAAGATGTGATTAACTTAAGGACCTTGAGAGGGAACGTTTATCCTGTGTTATTTGAGTGGACAGTAAAATGCAGTCATGTGTATTCTTATAAGAAAGAGACAGGCAGTTTTATTGTTGCTGTTGTTGTCGTCTGTTTGTTTGTTTGTTGTGGCCATGCCCCATGGCATGTGGGATCTTAGTTCCCCAACCATGGATCAAATTGGCACCCCCTGCAATGGAAGTGCAGAGTCTTAACTACTGGATGGCCAGGGAAGTCCCGAGACGGGGAGTTTTGAGAGAGAGACACACACAGAGAAGGATGTGTAAGGACAGAAACAAAGATGGGATGTCTCCTCTTTTTTTTTTAAATAAAATTTATTTTATTCAAGTACAGTTGATTTACAATGTTGCATTAATTTCTGCTGTGTCATATCCTCTCTTTTCTCTGGAAGAGTTTGCGTGAGATTCGTGTTACTTCTTTTCAGCAGGTAGGACAGGGGTCCTGGCAGTCCAGTGGTTAGGACTGTGCAGTCTTCACTGCCGAGTGCCCAGGTTCAATCCCTAGTTGGGGAACTAAGACCCCACAAGCAGCACAGTGCTTCCAAAAGGAAGTTTGGTAGTAAAGTCATTTGAGCCTAAAATTTTCCTTGTGGGAAGGTTTGGAGTTGCAAGCATAACTTCTTTGCTGGTTATGAGACTATTTAGATTTTCTATTTATTCTCATGCCAATATGGTAAGATGTATTTTTCTAGAGATGTGTCCATAGTGTCTATATTTGTAAAGGTATTGCTATAAAATTGTTCATAATACCCTCTTACTGGCATTTTAATGTTTGAAGGAGCTCTAGTAATGTCTTTTTTTCACTCTTGACGTTATCTGTGCTACCCTCTTTTACCCTGATCAGTCTCACCAGAGCTAAGACTTGTAGCTTTGTTAGTTCTTTCTATTGTATTCTCCTCTGTGTTATTTCCTTTCCTCTACTTCTTTGGGTTTAGCTCACCATTCCTTTTAAAGCTTGAGATTCTTGCTTTGATCATGGATTTTTTACTCTTTCTTCTTCTTGTCTGAAAGAATTTGTATAAAACTGAAATTATGTGTTCTTTTGATCATTTGGTGCAATTTGCCTGTAAAACACTTTGGGCTTGCTTTAATTTCTTTAATAGTTACAGAGCTATTCCTTTTCTATTCCTTCTTCAGTAGTTATTATGTATCAGTTTTCTAACAATTAATTGTTTCTGTATAAGCTTTAAAATCATTGACACAGGTACTTCCCTAGTGGTCCAGCGGTTAAGAGTCCACCTGCCATAGCACTGAAACATGTATATTATCACATGTGAAACAGATCGCCGGTCCAGGTTGATGCCTGAGACAGGGTGCTCAGGGCTGGTGCACTGGGATGACCCTGAGGGCTGGGATGGGGAGGGAGAGGGAGGGGGGTTCAGGATGGGGGACACATGTACACCCATGGCTGATTCACATCAATGTATGGCAAAAACCACCACAATATTGTAAAGTAATTAGCCTCCAATTAAAATAAATAAATTAATTTAAATTTTTTAAAAAAAAGAGCCCACTTGCCAATACAGGGGACGAAGGTCCAATCCCTGGTCCGAGAAATGAGTTCCCACATGCCCCGGTGCAGCGAAGCCTGTGTGCCACAGCGATGGGGCCTGAACCCTAGAGCCCGAGCTCCGCTACAGGAGAGGCCAGCGCAATGAGAAGCTCATACACAGCTGGACAGAGGCCCCCGCTCCCCTGCAGTAGACAAAGCCCATACACGGCAACAAAGACCCAGCGCAGCCAAAACTTTTTAAAAATGAATTTTAAAAAGCATTGACACAAATGTGTTGATTCTAGTCCCTTAATATTTTTAATCTGTGCAACACCTGTGGCCCATCCTCCTTTACATTTTCATATGTGCTTTTTATGCTTTCTTTTCTTTATTCTTGGCTAACCAGGGTAGTTTGGCCTTTTTATCCTAGTTTTTTTCAAAGAACTATTTCTTGGTTTTGTTGATCTCATTTTATCTTTGTTCTCTATTTCAGTAATTTCTGCTTTTCATTATCTTTTTACTTCCTTTGGGTATACTGGGTTCTTTTTCTAACCACATAGTATCAGCACATAGCTCATTAATTTTTAGCTCTGATTTTCTTACTGAAGCATATAAGGCCATAGTTTCCTCTCTAAATGCCTCTTGCGTTGTATGCCACAACTTTTGATGTGTAAACTTTTCATCACCATTCAATTCTAGTGTTTTCTCTTGATTTCTCTGACCTATACATTCTCCCTGTGTGTGTGAGTTTGTGTCGGTTTCTGGTTTTAGTGGGGTTTTCGGAAGTTTGGGGTTTTGTTGCTGTCCCTGTTTGTTTGCCTGCTGTAGGTCTAGATTCAAGGGTTTAACAGAATCTCTTTGGGGTTTCCCTAGCTACAGAAACCAGTTCCTACTTATTAATATTCAAGCACATCTATTATTCATCTGAGCTTGGACGCATTACACACTCCGAGTCATCCAAGCTGCTGCCCTCCTTGTGAAAGGAGGCTTTGAGTCTGATGGCCCCACAGAGAGGGCGTGTAGGTGGGACTCAGGGCTGACTCAGGAGGCCAGCCCTGGACAGCTCATGTCTGAGGTCACACCTGCCAGAAGAGAATTTTGTTCTAACAATTTGACGAGCTCCAAGCTGCCTCACCATGCCCAGCTCCTGAGCTGTCCGTGTGAAGTCAGGGATTTATCAAGATAAAATGCTAGACTTCTGAAGGTTTCTTTCCTCCAGTCCTGCCCTTGTCGTTGGCCTGGAATCGTACTGACAGCAAACGTTTTCCAAATGCAGTCGTGACAACTGCTTTCTCAGCTGACATTTGCTGGGGAATATGATGAACCATCAGAATCATGGGACCAGCAGATCCGGAAACAGAAGCGAGGGATGGAGGAAGGGTCTTCGCAGGGCTACTCAGCCAACCAGGTGCAAGGTGGGCAGAGCTCTGTCTCCCGACCGCGCTCTCTGTCTGCTTCCCACGCCGAATCCACAGTGAGGGACAGAGAGGAGGTCAGTCACCGTTTATGACACCCTCCTGCACTGACTTCAAGACAAAGTTAAATCCATTAGCAGTAAGGAAAGAATTGCCTTCCTTACTTTCAAAACCAGAAAAATAGTCAACATAAACTAACTGTCTGCATATTTCAACACTCTCTTGCTCATTTTGTCACTTCAGTTTGGTGACCTTGAGCAAGTTAGTTAGTTCCACTAAACCCAAGTATAGCAGACCGAATAATGACCCTCAAAATGCCAGGTCTGATCTCTGGAGCCTACGCATGTTACCTTGTGTGCCAAAGGTCTTGCAGATGGGATTCTGTTAAGGAGTCTGAGATGGGGAGATTGGGGAAATTGATTATTCAAGTGGACCCTAAATGCCATCATAGTGTCCTTTCTTTTTTTTTTTTAACAGTAAGTATTAATTTAGCTCAAGAGTGTGCAGGTAAGCTGAGGGCCTCTGCTGATGTGGGTGGGTCTGGTTGGTCTCCGCTGGGTCCATCCACTCAGGTACCTGCAGTCAGCGGTGGACAGGCTGGGAGCTGCCCAGATCAGCATGGCCTCAGCTGGGACAAGGCCGTGGGACATTAGATGCACAGAGGAGATGGCAGTGTTACTAGAGACTGAAGTGACACAGCCACAGGGCAAGTAACACGAGCAGCCACCAGAAGCTGGGAGAGGCCAGGGACAGATGCTTCCGAGAGCCCCCAAAGCAATGTAGCCCGCCAGCACCTCAATTTGGGTCTTCTGGCCTCCGGAACTGTGAGAGAATAAGCGTACGTCATTTTAATCCACCATCTGTGGTCATCTGTTACAGTGCCCACAGGAAACTGACATGTGGGGACCCCGGGGCAGCGCGGAGAGGATGTAGGTGCTCCATGCTGGTCCCCAGGGAGCCCACTGCCCTGCTCGGTGGGCGTGGCCTGCTGGGGCTTGTCCAGACCCAGCTGATGCCCCTTCCTGCACCGGAGGGAGCCCAGGCCTGGCAGGCCCCAAGCAGCCCTGGGAGGTCAGAGGTAGAAGAGCTCCCACCTCCCTAGCACCTCTGTCCCTGGCCGGTCCCTGGCTTCTGCTTCCTCCTGGTCTGCTGAGGGATTAACCACACGAGCAAACTCAGACTCCCTCCTCTGAGTGGATGGACAAGTCACCCATTCATTTTCAATTTTCTCACTGCTCAAATTCAGGGGCCGCAGGGACTTCCCTGGTGGTCCAGTAGCTGAGACTGCACTCCCAATGCAGGGAGCCTGTTCAGGGAGCTAGATTCCCCTATGTCCCAATGAAGATCCTGCATGTCACAAAAGTGGGACCTGGAGCAGCCAAAAAAAAAAAGAGCTAGGGACTGCCCCAGATGTCCAGTGGTTGGGACTCTACACCTCCACTGCAGAGGGCACAGGTTCGGTCCTGAATGCTGCTTGGCAGGCATGGCCAAAAACAAAACAAACAAAAATCCCAAAGAGCTAGTTTCTATCACTTTACCGCAATTCAGTTTTTTAGATATTATATATGTCCTGAAATTATATTATTCATGAGTTCTTTTACACATCTTGTAAGTGATATTGAGGACTTTAAATTTTTCTGTTCAAGGTCATTGCTTCAGCCACTGCTTCATACAAGACAGGTGCTCAGCTAACATTGTGGAAGAAAGGAAGAGAGGAAAGAGCAGAGGGAAGGATAGAGGACCCCCATGAAGGGCTCACATGCCGCTTTGTGGGGGTTAAGGGGCCCCAAGGGATAGGTAGGAAATTCAGTGGTAGAGGAAATCTTTGCTTAGACACTTAAAAGTTATTTGTATATGGGAGATCTGTATTTCTTGGGGGGTGCTTACTTTTTAAATATTTATATATTCACATTATAATTTTGTTTTCATGTTATAATCATGTTTATTCATAAATAAATATTATTTATTTACCTGGCTGCATCGAGTCCCAGTTGGGCACACGGGACCCTTCATTGCAGCCCACAGCAGCTTGGGCTCCCTAGTTGTGACACACAGGCTTTGTTGCCCTGGCACATGGGATCTTCATTTCCCAACCAGGGATCGAACCTGCATCTTCTGCATTGGAAGGCAGATTCCTACCCACTGGACCACCAGGGAAGTCCTGGGGTTGCTTGATTTAATAGGGCAACCCTAAAGGAATAGACCGGAGAAGGTAGTGGCACCCCACTCCGGTACTCTTTCCTGGAAAATCCCATGGACGGAGGAGCCTGGTAGGCTGCAGTCCATGGGGTTGCTAAGAGTCGGGCACGACTGAGCGACTTCACTTTCATGCATTGGAGAAGGATATGGCAACCCACTCCAGTGTTCTTGCCTGGAGAATCTCAGGGACAGAGGAGCCTGGTGGGCTGCCGTCTATGGGGTCGCACAGAGTCAGACATGACTGAAGTGATTTAGCAGCAGCAGCAGCAAAGGAATGGACAGATAGGAAGCTCCAGGAGAGAGCGGGTTTTATTTACCCACTCATCATTTATCTCCCTCATCCTTTTGTTGTCTGTTTTTGCAGCCAGAGGGGTGTCAGGGCCACTGAAGTGGAATATGACTTTCTGCCTAGAGCAGCTTGAATGAGCCTCCTGCCCTTCCTGAGATTCCTGCCCTTCCTGAGTTTCCTCCTGCCTTTCCTGAGTTACCTGTCTGCAAAACAGAGACAATAAATATGAGCACGAACAACTTTTGTATTGCAAGGCCCCTTGCCAAGCACATTTGCACCCATTGCCTCCTATGATGAGCTCAACATGTGAGCTGGGTGAAATTGGATGGGAGGAGGAGTGACCCCTGACCCCCCAGCCACCTGTGGCCTGGTAAGCCTTGACCTATGTCTCCAGCCTCCAAGTCCAGTGCTCATCCAGGGGAGAACTGAGAAGTGCAGCTGCCGGGGAGGTGGGTCCCCTCTCTGGTGGGAGATGAACTCCACACATATATGCTGGCTGTTCTCTGGGCATTATCTCCATGGATCCCCACAGCTATCATGGGTAGAATGTTCTATTGTTCCCATTTGACTGATTAAAAAAAACTGTGCCTCAAAGACATGGAGTGATTTGTTCAAGGTCACCCAGCATTCAGGGCCACAGCCAGGGTTCACATCCAGAGTTGAAACTCCAGAGTCCTTGCTTTTCTGCCACCTCTGTTGTCTCCATAGACCTTTTTCTTTTTAAATTAATTTTTATTTTTTTGGCTGCGTGTGGGTATATTTGGCAAGTAGGGACTACTCTTGTTGTGGTATGCAGGCTCTAGGAGTGTGGGCTCAGTAGTCATGGAGTTGTGGTGCATGGGATTAGTTGCCCCGAAGCATGTGGGATCTTCCTGGACCAGGAATTGAACCCCTGTCCCCTGTATTGTCAGGCCAATTCTTAAGCCCTCTCCATAGACCTTTGGATACAGTTCTAAGCAGTGGGTTTTCCCAGCTCAGAGTTGAGAGGACAGAGAGCTACACTGTCAGGATGTAGCAAGGACACCCAACAGAAGGTCATATACATGCACATCTGGACTAGATTTAGATCTATAATCTCCAACAGATAAGAGAATAGAACATTTCAATAGCCTGGGGCCAGCAAGCACAAGGGAAAAATGGCGCTTTCTATCTTCATATCCCCCAAGATCACCCCAATATTGCAGTGTTTCATGGGAACTGACAGTAGGAATATGAGTCCTTGATAAAAGCCCAATCATGGCTCTTCTCTGGACTGTGACAACGCTGGGCAACTTACAGCCTCTCTCTGAGCCCGGCTGTCACCTCCCTCAGTGGGCTGGTGCAGTTAGTGGTCTTAGCATAGGTGCCTGGTGCACTGCCAATAGAGCTGGAGCTCAATGAATGTACTATGTACCCGGACAGCAAAAATCAAGGCTTCTGCTCACTGGGAGCTAGTCTGAGAAGGTCCCATGCAAGAAGTCAGATGACAGGGCTTCATAACAGCAGGGAAGATCCAGGTAGTCTGGAAGTCATCCTGGCAGAAGGCCAGGACGCGAGAATTCCTAAGCTGTCTGCTGGCCCTCGCAGAGGACAACAGTGTCTTCACGGGGGTGAAGAAGGAATTTAATTCACCAGAGCAGTGAACAAAAAAACAGCAGCAAGTCTGCTCTGACCCCTACTATACCCCCTCGGAGAAGGCAATGCACCCCACTCCAGTACTCTTGCCTGGAGAATCCCAGGGACGGGGGAGCCTGGTGGGCTGCCGTCTGTGGGGTCGCACAGAGTCGGACACGACCGCAGCGACTCAGCAGCAGCAGCAGCAGCCCACCCCCTGCCTGTGGACGTTGAGGAGGGCGGAATCTGGAATGGACTCTGTATTTCCCTGGGTGGTGGCCTCTAAGCACCTGTGACCTAGTTGACCACACACCTGTCCCTGCCTCCAGGCATGATGACCCCAGACGTCCCACAATCATCACAATCCTTTTTTTTTTTTTAAAGAAAGCTAATATTTAAAGAGATAATTTTAGTTATTCACTTTTATTTACTTTTTACTTTTTTTATTTAAATAAAAATATAAAATGACTTTTATCTACTTTATTATTTATTTACACATTATTTATTTATTCATTTTTGACCATTCTGGGTTGGTTGCCGCAGGGGCTTTTCTCTAGCTGCAGCTAGCTGGGGCCACTCTAGTTGTGGTGCGCAGTCTTCTCATTGTGGTGGCTTTTCCTGTTGTGGAGCATAGGCTCCAGGCGTGCAGGCTTCAGTAGCTGTGGCTTTCAGGCTGTGGAGCACAGATTCAACAGCTGTGGGACACGGGCTTATTTGCTTCGCAGCGTGTGGTGTCTTCCCGAATCAAGGATCAAACCCGTGTCTCCTACATTGTCAGGCATTCTTTACCGCTGAACTACCATGGAAGCCCCTCCTTCTCTTCTTGACTTTATTCATTCCAAGTGCTCAGCATTCTGTTCCTTATCAGTTACACAGCAATGACAACAACACACTTGCACACACAAGCTGAGGAATGGATCCTGGATCCCAGCAGTTCCCACACCCTCTCACATCAGAATTGTGCTTGTGAGTGCTGTGGTGTGATGCGCAGGCAGGAGCAGGTCTTTCCTAGGTCTATCCGAACTAGGTGTGGTGCAGAGAACACAGGCCCGGGGACCAGGAGATCTGACCACTTGACCCTGGTTAGGCATGCACTGAGCTGCGAGTAACAGCCATCCTAAACTCTCCTGGCTTGAACAAACAGGGACTTATTTTTCTGGCATAAGGAGTCTGGAGGAGAGCAGTTTCAGGACTCAGGCCGTTGCTCTTTCTTTCTAGTGCTGGGGTGGAGTGAGTGCTAAACAGATTTCCCCACCACACGCCCACAGTAGCTGTGGACAAGGACACAAGTCTGGGGCTTCTGAAATCGGGGCCCATTCTGGCTCTACTGCTAATCAGCTGTGCAACTTCAGACAAGTCACTTCACCTCTCCCAGGCTCAGTTTCTCTTCTGTCCTACAGCAGCAAGGGTAGGACAAGATTATCTTCAAGATGACCCTCCTTCTTGACATGAAAGCAGGCCCTATCTGTGCACATACACAACTTGGTGTATTTAGTTATATCTTTTCAGTTCAAGGAGCCTGAGATACAACCTATTTTAATATGAAGACAGGAGGGGCTTCCCTGGTGACTCAGTGGTAAAGAACCTGCCTGCTAACGCAGGAGGCATGGGTTCGATCCCTGATCCAGGAAGATCCCACACGTGACAACTGAACCTGTGCTCTGCAACTATGCAGCCTGTGCTCTGGAGCCTGGGAGTCGCAACTACTGAGCCCGAGCACCCCAGCGCCTGTTCGCAACAGTAAAAGCCACCGTGACGAGAAGCCCGGGCACTGCAACTAGAGAGTAGTCCCCACTCGCCGCTGCTAGAGAAAAGGCCACTCAGTGATGAAGACCCAGAGCAGCCAAAAATAAATACATAAAATTATAAAAAAAATATGAAGACAGGAAATAGGCATATGAAAAAGGACAGAAGAAGACATTTCAAGAACAATGTTCAGATCCTACCCTTCCATCTCTTCCAGACAGATCCTTAGATGTACATAATTTAGGCTACAGAGGGTCCTTTAGACAGAAAAGTGGGTTGTCTTTCTTTTTTTCTCCTCCTCCATTTTGCGTGGAACATGTACACCTTGCCTCCCATTTCCAGGTCTTTATAGTACAATCATATCATTTGACACAAGTGCTATGAAAGTTTCAAAGTGTTTCTTTAATTGTAGCCTTTATGAAAACCAGAAGCATCTTGTTAAGTACTGTCAGCTTCATTTCCTACCTCTTGGCATTCACTGACTCATTATTTAATGTGTGCCTTCAGTGAAAAAAGCGTTGAGGTGGAAACCTCACCCGCCAGCCACTTCTCTGGCCAACGTGGAATGTTCTGAATCGTCCAAACCCTTTCTCTCAGCTCCTGCCCCAGGCTGAAACCCTTTTGTGGGTCCTCTGGGTGTTTACGCAGCTGACCTAGTTAACATTCCTGTCATCAGGAGTGCCATGCTGTGTCCAAACCTGGCCTGGGCCTGGCCTACCCCTCCAGTCTCACCACTCACCTCCTGACCTTTACCTAAACCACCACGTTGCTCCTCATCTGTACAAATCATCTTGCTTGGCATCCCCTTTCAGCCACCCTCACCTGGCTAACTCGACTCATGCATTTAAATGCAGCATAACCACCATTCTTCCAGGAAGCTTTCTTGACCAACTTCCCAGGTTGGGGGCCAAATGTGCCTCCAGGGACTCCCACAGTCTTGTGCTCACCCACATTTCTCAGTTGAACTGTGTGAAAGATACATTTAACTAACAAAAATCCAACCATCTCTGCTTGGCCAAAGAGAGAAAGAGAAGGACATTTTAATTCAAACAGGGCAATCTTTGGCCTGAACACTTTCCTGAGAGGAAGCAATGGAAGCCCTGACTGCATCTTAGTAGTCCTATGTCCTGACATTGTGAGCATCTGTCCTTTCTGGGAGTGATTCTGGTGTTTAAAGACATATATGTCTCACAGGGCAGGAAATGTGCCAGACAGAGCAAGAGGAGTCACATCCTGGGGGACAAAAGGAGAAAACATTAAAAATAGAAAAAGAAAAGCAGGACATACCCACCACAAATGCTCTTCTAAGTTTTAGGATATGAGTTCAAATCCCAGCCTTGCAGCTAACCAACTTGAGTATTTTGGTCACATCACTGTAACCTGTATAGACTTGGGATCACTAGGTGTGTCTGCCCATCTCAAAGGGTTACCCCGAGGCTTAAACGAGCTAACAGATGTGTGGAACCCACAAGGTGGACTCTCAGTAGCAGATCACTGTTACTCCAGCTCCTTCCGCCCTGCCTTCTCAGAACCCCCACGGAAGCATTCCATCCACCGCCGGCCAGACTCTGGGCAGGTCCACGCGTTACAATCAGAGGCTCTGGAGCTAGGAAGGGTTGCAGAGGAGGTTCCATCTCCAACGTCTCAGTCTGCAAGCGTCCACCAAACTCCGACCCAAGGTGGGACCCGGGAACGGAGAGTCCGGTTATAACCCTGCCCCCGACGGAGATTTAGGCAGTAGTCCCAGGGGGACTCTAGGGCTCCCGGCCCCCTTGTAGCACTCTTCCTTCTGCAAGCTGCGTCCGGGTCTCTCTCCCTCCCGACCGCGAGTTCCTCGTGGGCGGGACGGGCCTGCTGCCCTCAGGATGCTGAGCTCAGCCGAGGGCTGCTCAGCGTGCCGGGGGCAGGAAAGGTGACAGAGTTCACGGTTCCCGGGTCACCGTCAACGGTGCAAGAACTCGGCTCCTCCCCGCAGCCCTGGCCCCATAACTACTGTCACGGCTCCATCTGGATGCAGCGCGCTCCCAGCTCTTTTTGAGGGACGCGACCTCGGCTGTTGCACACAGCAGACGCTCCATCAACACTACAAACGCCTGTCCAACAGTCTTAGCTCAGGCCACCGCCCAGGACCATTTGCCGGCTCCTTCCCGACGGCCGCGTGCTCAGGACGCCGGGAACCCGCCGCCCCAGCCACCCGCCGGTACCAGCCAGCCCTCCCCCGCCATGGGCACCGCCCCCTCGGCCCGGGAGTCGCCCCTAGCAACAGCAGTCCGGCCGGCTTCCTCGGGCCGCGCTAATTGGCCGGACTCGGGAGGCGGCGGTGTCGTCACTTCCGGCATCCGGAGGCAGCAAAGGAAGCCGAGAGGCGGCCATCTTGGGTCCGTGAGGATCGAAGGTGCCGGGAGCGGCGGTGTCGCCAGCCACCGGGCGGAGACTGAGGCGGAAATAGAGCCGGAGGGAGAAGAGCAGCCAGGCGCAGGCGCCGCTTCCGCAGTCCCCTCCATGGTCGGCGCCCGCAGCTTGCGGGGACCTGTCTCGCACTCCACATCCTCTTCTTCAGGGGCCGCCGGCGGCGCTGTGTGGAGGCTCAGGCGCTGAAATCCGCGGCGCGACGGGCGGGGGTGGAGGAGGAGGCGAGGGGGTCCGGGCCTGCGGGGCGCCCTGAGGCGCGGGGACGCCGGCGGGCCGAGCCGCAGCCTGCCGCCGCCGCCGCCGCCGGCGGCCCGGCCCCGCCACCGCCGACCGCGGGGCTCCTCGGCGCGGCCGCCGGGGCCGGGGGAGCATGAGCCCCGCGACCCTCCGGGGGACGGCCCGGGCCCGGCCCGGGTTCTAGACGGCCGTGGGGGAGGGGAGCCGCCCTCCCGCGGCGCCGCTCCGGAACCGCCGGGCTCCTCGCCGCGACGCCGGCCCCGGGGCCGCGCTGTTTTGTTTTACCCTCGCGTTGTGAAGTGAAGTGAAGTAAAATGTCCACTAGGACCCCGTTGCCGACGGTGAATGAACGGGACACTGAGAACGTGAGTAACCTCTGAGGCCGCTCGGGTCGGGTCTCCGCGCCCCGCCGCCGGGATTGCGGCCGCATCCCTCTCTTCGCCACCTGGGGTCCGGTGGGCGGCCTGTTTCCTGAACGCGCGGGGCGGGGAGCGCATCCGTGACTACGCCGGGTGCTCTCTCGGAAGCGAAGCGTTGAGGCTGCAGCGTGGTCGGCCTGAGAGGCGGTGGCGGCTCAGTGGGCTCTCAAGAGCTTGTGTCGGGTCTCCGCTACCAGACTCTTTTTCAGATGAAGTAGGCAGCTCTTGAAAGGCTCTCGGGTTAAAAACTGGTTCGTGGTGTTGACTAAAAGTACTTGATTGGACCAAGTGGACTGTCCTTTATGCCTCGTTCTGTAAATCGTTTGCAGCTGAGTTTAGTGACAGTCACTAGAAGTAAATGCCCTCTGAGGGATCTTTTCGGCCCCCTTAGGTGGAACTCCAGAGCTATTCAGAAATTCTTGGAGAGAGTTTAGACTTAGCGAGTAGCAGCCGCGTTTCCAGACGAATCTGTTTTGAAGGAGTTGGTTGAGCACCTTTCAAATGAGGGTGTGTAGTCAAGCTACCTGCCTCGCACTGCCTAGCCGAGGGTTACCCACTCTGGGCTTAGCTCTTCTCCTTCCTGGAAAGAACTTGGCTTAGATGAGCTCCTTGGTCTATCCTGGCACTTACATTCTATGATTCTGTAAAAGAAACCTTGGCTTTTGTTCTTGTGAACTTTTTAAAAAGGCAAGGAACAGCAGTTTTAGTGACTGACAGCTTGTAGTAAAAATTCCATTCGAGAGATGTTGACTCTGTCCCAATGCTATTGGAACTCTTTTCTAGCTCTGGCTTCAGGACTGTTCCAGTCTAGCTGTGAGTTATTTTCTGTTAAAAACGAAAACATCTAGGTTGGGGGTGGGGAGGGAGGGAGGGATGGATATGAACACACTACTGTGTGGATAACCAGCAAGGACCTAATGTATAGCACCTGAAACTCTGTTCAATGTTGTGGGGCAGCCTAAATGGGAGGGGAGTTTGGGGGAGAACGGATACATGTATAGGTACGGCTGAGTCACTCACCTGAAACTATCATAGCTTTGTTAATCGGCTATACCCCAATACAAAATAAAAAGTTTTAAAAAATCTAGAAAATAACTTGTAAAGAAACTTCACTAGCCTTTTATTATAAGTGTTATGAGGTAATTCCTGGCAAGAAAATGCTGTCACTTAGGAAAAGCTTCCTTGCTCTGCCTGTTTTCATGCTTTCAATAACGTCCTGAGACCTTGTGACTTAGTGGTATCAAATACCTTCATTTTAATCTTCAAATGCCACTTATTTGCTGGATAACCATTAGATGATTTAATCTGTTTATGTAAATCTTGGCCTAAAGCATCCCTTTAGTATATTAATGGATGATATTTAATGCTCTTTAACCTGGTAAATCAGTAGCACAGTGATGTATGTACCTTTCCATGACATGGATTAGGAAATTACATAAAAAGCAGTAGAAAATCTAGACAAGGTGAATTGGTGAATTTCATTTTCTCATAGAACCTCATTCTTCATTGTTTTCTTGTTCTTTGACTGTGTAGAGTGGAGCAAGCAAAAATGTGAGTTAACTTACATCATTGACTTTCACTCAGAGAAGCACAATCTTACATTGAACCAGAGCAGGAGGTCCATACTTCCTATTTTGTTACTATTATTTTTCTATTTCTTTGACTGCACTGTGTGGCTTGTGGGATCTTAGTTCCCTCACCAGGTGTGGAACCTGGGCCCCCTGCAGTGGATGTGGGGAGTGTTAACCACTGGACCACCAGGGAAGTCCCAGGAGCTCCATAATTTCTAAGTAAACTATAATCAGAAACAATGATAGCAGATTTGTGATAATGACGGGTTTTCACCAAATGGGTCTTTACTGGTTCTCTGTTGAATTTGTTGAATTATGGTGTAATCTTTTTGTGTGTCATTAGAAATTACTAACTTTAAAAAAAATGTAGGGTATGGAGTGTGCCTTTATTCTCTTGGAATGTATTTAAAATTGAATTTCTGACAGTGGTAAAATAGAGGTTTGTAGCACATCATTGCATTATTTATCCATGCCCTCTTTTTAACTCTGGTGTTGACATGTTCTGAAAGTAGTTGTATATCTTTCACAGTGTGATACCTTGTGTGGTGTTTCATGTCTGGCATATACCATATTATTTACCTGATACTACTGAACTGAGTATTAGACTTCCTGCCAGTTGAGTATAATGAGGGTTCAAGAATGAATGGGAGTTCTCAGTCTGATGGGCAGCTCTTTTAAGTTGTGTATATTGAGATAGAACATTCACTCTTCCCAAGTGTGCAGTTTGATGAATTTTGACAAATGTATGGTTATGTAATCACTATCACAGTCAGGTTAGAGAACATTTCCATTGCCCAGAAAGGTGCCCTGTTTCTCTTCACAATTCCCTCTCCCTTCCCCCGGCTGTTGTATGGATCTGTTACCTGTCTCTCTAGTTTTCCTTTTCTAAAATGTTACTTAAATGGTGTCAAAGAGCGTATAATTTTGTGGCTAGTATCTTTAATTTGGCATAATATTTTTGAGAGTTATTTGTGTGTGTGTATCAGTAGTCATTCCTTTTAATTGCTGAGTAGTAAGTAGTTCATTGTTTGGGTGTATAACAGTTTTTCTTTTTTAAAATATGTTCACCAGTTGATGGACAGTTTTGGCTGATATGACAGTTAGCTTTGTCTTTATATTTTGTAAAAAGAGTCCATTTTGCTTACCCCAGGAATCTTCTTTAAATTTTAAATAATTATATATAATTGTGTAAAAAATGTTGCTTATAGGTCAAGAATAACAAAAGGCAGATAATTTGCAAAAAGAAAATTCTCTTCATACTAGTACACTACTCTGTTTTCATTTGATTTCCAGATTTGAATATCCACCTTTAGCTGATAGACTGTTACCAAATTATTTTAAAACTTAAAAGCATTAAAAAAAAACCTCAAAAGGTCTCGTCAAACAGCTGGACCTAATGAGGATGTTGAGGCTCAAAAAGGTGACAGGAGCTGCTTGCAACTATTGACTTTAGCAGCAGAGCATCTACTAGGTCTCAGATCTCTATCCCAGTCCTCTCTGCTTTTTTGTGTATCAGGCTGTTTCTCTAAATTTTATGTAGTAATTATTCAACTAGGGAGATGCAGTTGTACCAATACATAGAGTATAATTAAAACTAGACTTTTAAAAATATTTTTCTATGGAAAGCAAATAAAGAGAATTTAATGGGTATTTATCAATGGTTCTCAACTGGGGACAAGTTTGGCCCCCAGTGGACATTCGACAATGTTGGTTTTGGTTGTCACAACCTGAGAGGGTTGCTACTGACCAGGAATGCACCTAAACATTTTACAGTACACTGCACAGTGCCCCCTACCCCGTCAAAGAAATGGCCAAAATGTCAATAGAGCCAGAGTTTGGAAGCTCTGTTATATAGTTAGCCCCCCCATTCCTGTGTGCTCAGCAGCTCAGTGACCAGACTAATTTTATATGTTCTGTCCCCAAGAATCAAGCTCAGTACATATCATTTCATCTCTAAAGCTTTTAGAAGAGAGAAAGCTTCTTTAAAAAATGTAATCTTAATCCTTTGTCACAATTTTTTAATATCAAATATCCAGTTAGCAATGTTCAGGTTTCCTCAGTTTTGTTTTTTTTAAAAAACACTTTGTTCAAATTGGAATCTATATTGGGTCCACATATTATAGATGAGTAATATGTGAAACAAGTGCTTTTTTTACTTTTTTATTGTTTATTTTTTTTTTAACAAGTGCTTTTTTTAAAGGCAACAATAAGTTTGCATTTTAGTTTATGTTCCACAGTTGACTTGTATAGAGGTCATGAACAGATTATGTTTGTGTACTGGTAAATTTGAAATGTATTTTCCACTTACATTTCAAACCATATGACACTTTGTAAGTAAGCCTGGGTTACTTGCCAAAGTACCGGAGGCCCTGGAGTACTTTGCCAGTTAAACAGCTCCTGGTGTGTGCACATTGTGTCCTTACTTATTGCATTATTTGTTAATGCAGACAGTCATCAGAATTTCTTATCTCTGTGAAATAATAAGCTGATGATGTTATTGTCCAGCCAGCCACTGGCAGTTTGACTGTTACCCTGCTCAGACCTGAGTGCCTGCTCTGTGTGTGGCACTGTGCTAGGCTCCATGGAGGATATGCCTAGGAACTCCATCACTCCTCTGCTTCTGGGCTCCCAGTCCCTGCAGAACACACCACCCCGAGCTCTGTGAAACTAGCCCGCTAACTCTCAAACTGGAGCAAACACTGGAGAGCTTATGGAAGCTCTGATGGTCGGGCTCATCCCCAGACCTTGATTGTAGCTTTGGGGCCCTAGAGTTTGCATTTCTAACAAGTTCTACCAGATGATGTTAATGCTTCAGATCTAGGGACCACACTTTAAAAAATTGCTGTGTTAGTATTCAGTGAAGGCTTGCTGACTAAATTATGTTCCTTTAGATTGTATTATGACTAAAGAAGAGATTTCAGTGGTTTCAACAACATTTTCAGGTTCCTTGAGTTTTGAAATTGGTTCTTTGTTGAAAGTGAGGTTATCGAGAATAAAAATAGTTACTGGTTGTTGAATACTATGTATCAGGCAAGAGTACTAAGTACTTTATATAATATTTAATTTAAAACATTTTGTGTGATTTCATTTAATCTGCTTAACTTCCAAGCACAACTGTCTATGGAATCAAGTGGTTTGGGCCTTAAAAAAAAAGGTTGATCTCTGAAGAATTAGTATTTTTTATTGGGCAAAGTGTTTGGGAAAAGATCTTATTCAATTTGAGAGTTGTTTTCATTTCTTTTTTATGTAAATTAGGTGAAGGTGGAAATTTTCAGTGAGTAGAATATTTGTCATTGTGTGTGTGTGTGTGTGTGTGTGTAGGCTTGGTTGTGTCTGACTTCTTTGCAACCCCATGGGCTGTATAGCCTTCCAGGCTCCTCTGTGGAATTCTCCAGGCAAGAACACTGGAGTGGGTTGCCATTTCCTACTCCACGGGATCTTCCTGACTCAGGGATCGAACCCACATCTCCTGTGTCTCCTGCAGTGGCAGGTGGGTTCTTTACCACTGCTCCATCTGGGACACCCCTTTGATTGTGTAGTGCATGATTATTTGTATTGTAATTACTTTTAAGAGATTCATACACAGTTTAATATGAATTAATAGTACCTGTTACCTTTAATTTCAAAGAGGATTGCTCTGGATTCTAAAACATGGCTAGATTTTATCCCTGGAATTTGTTTCCAAGCTGGAAGTAAGAGTCAAGGAGTATAGCCACTTCTGATCACCACTGGGAAGATTAAAGTATAAATTCACTTGTCTCCCATCCATTTTAAACTTTCAAAATAATGAGAAAACAGATCTCTTCCTTGGGAATCTCCCAACTTTAATGTTGTCTTACACAGGAATTTAAAGAATGTGCTTGGAATTGATCTACAAGTAGTCACAAAGGGTTTGTGCTGACCCACATGCACCTGCCTGTACAGTAATTGAGAGGGCAGAAGTTGGCACTGGAAGAAAATGACTTTTTGAGGCGAGTCCAGCTTTTTCTTCAAACTAGATTCTTTAGCACTGCCCTTAGGTCACCTGAGCTGCTTGGCGATGGTTAGTCCTACACAATCTTGTGTAGACTAGGTAAGGCATTGTTTCTACCTTATTGTATCTGGGTTACCTGGGCTCTTGGTTTTCAGAGCTGAAGCTTGAACAAAGCTTAAGATGTTTTGTTTGTGTTTCTCACTAATAGGCAGTTGCCTGGGGGGTGGGGGGTGGTGGAGGTTAGATATTGTGGGATTTATATTGTTCATTTGCCTAGTTATGTCTTTGACTCTTTGTGGACTGAGCACACCAGGCCTCCCTATCCCTCACCATCTCCCAGAGTTTGCCCAAGTTTGTGTTCGTTATATCGGTGAAGCTGTCCAGCCTTCTCATCCTTGGACTCCCTCTTTTCCTTCTGCCCTCAATTTTCCCCAGCATCAGGGACTTTTCCAGTGAGTCGTCTGTTTACATCAGGTGACAAAAATACTGGAGCTTCAGCTTCAGCATTAGTCCTTCCAGTGAATATTTAGGGTTGATCTCCCTTAAGATTTGATCTCCTTGCTGTCCAAGGGACTTTCAGGAGTCTTCTCCAGCACCACAGTTTGAAGGCATCCGTTCTTTGGCGTTCTGCCTTTTTTATGGTCCAGTTCTCACGACTGCACATGACCATTAGGACATTTTATATGAAAATCTATTTTGGGAGAGTTTCATATGAAGTTTGAGTAAGTAAGCTGAACTCAAGGGTCTTACTCTAGAATTTTATATAGCCCCATTCTTTTTGTAGTCAATACCTTTATGACTTCATTGACCACAGTAGCAGATTAAAATGAGAATCCCAGAGAGGAGTAAACGTAGAACAATTTCCTAACACAGCCTTCTACTCTTAGCCTTACCATTCTTTGTCCAGAGCATAATTTAAGCTGGGCAGGCAACTTTTATTGTTGAAGGCACATGAGGTGTTTTTGGTGGCACTCCATTCACATACTGTCTCCACCTCTTTCCGTGTCTTCCTTCCCTTCGTAGTCCTTGCCTGTCCCAGACTTGCCTTGGTATTCATAGGCGTGTGTTAGCTTCACTAGTGGAATGGACTAAAGGAGCTTATAAGAAGGTTGCCTTCTAGACATTAAAGATGTTCAATGATAAAGAACGTTCGACATAACTATGGTAATGTATTCTAGTTTCTTTTTCTGTTTCTGTTAACTTAGGTCAGGTGCTTAACATTTATTTCCTGCTTATTATATAGTTATCCTACTTATTATTGCTGTGGAACTAGCCACTCCACAACTTAGTAGGGTAAAACAACAACTGTTTCATTATACTCACAGATTTTGTGTGAGTAGTGTAATTCAAATGGGAATGACATATCTGGGACTTCACTTGGGGTATCATGAAAGGCTTGGGGATTTGAACAGCTGGGTTGAAAGATGCATATCATAAGTGAAAGTGAAAGTCACTCAGTCGTGTCTGACTCTTTGAGACCCCGTGGACTATATACAGTCCATGGAATTCTCCAGGCCAGAATGCTGGAGTGGGTAGCTATTCTCTTCTCCAGGAGAATCTTCCCAACCCAGGGATCGAACCCAGGTGTCCTGCATTGCAGACAGATATCTTTAGCAGTTGAGCCACCAAAGACTACTACTTAATCTGGCACATTGACAGGTATTGTTAAAAGGCTGCTGGGGCTCTTGGTCAAAGCCACTACGTGGGCCTCTCCAGCATGGAGACCTCAGTGTGATCAGACAGGAGGTGGCTTGATACTTCAGCAAACAAGACAGAGCTGCTTGCCTTTTATGGCCTATCCTCAGAAGTCACATAGTATCAGTTCTTAAAATGCTAAAGCATTCATGGACGCCCAGATTCAAGTGGAAGGGATGTAGCCCTTTCCTTGTAAAGGGAGTCAGAGACTTTAGGGTCATGTTTTCCAGCCACTATAATAGTAACTCTTGGAGTTTATCATCTGACCTAGCATTTTTTTGTGTGCCCTTGGACAAGTTTTTTCACTTCTTTATGTTTCATCTATAAAATGAGATTTTACCTCCTCTATAAAATGGGATTGGTGGTAGTAATCAGCTCGTGGGGCTGTTCTAAGATAACACCTTCCATGCAGTGGTCTGCCCGACCTCTCTGTTCTCATCTCCGCCTCGTCTCACTCACTGCGTCCATAGACCCGGGGATCTTCTTGCTGTTCTTTGAATACGCCAGGGACACTCCAGCCTCAGTGCCCTGGTGTTGGCTCTTCTCTTTGTCCGAACACTTTTCTTCAGGTACCCTCGTGGCTAATTCTCTCACCTTCTCTTTTCAGACATCACCTCAGTGAGGTTTGCTCTAACCATTGATGGCCCTCCCAGCCTCCCTAACCCTGATCTAGTGTTTTTCCCCCCATTGCATTGTCACCTTTAGCATAGTATATAGTTCATTTATTTCTTAGGTTTATTGTGTTTTTTTCGATACCCTCTGGCATACTGAACACTCCATGAGAGAAGGAATGTTTGTTTGATACTATTTCAAATACCTAGAACATGCTGGTCATTTATTACAGGTGATCAGTAAATAAATATTCGTTGATTTAGTGATTAAATGGGACAGTATGGGTAAAGCATTTAGAATGGTGCCTGACACATAGTAAGTAATAGATAAATGCTAGCCATCATTAATGCTTGTTTATTGATGTTTTCATCTCATCTCTATGTTGTCATTTCTTTCATCTCTCATGTCCTGTGTCTTCAGCCTCTTTTTTCTGTAGTTCCAATGAATTCATCTTTCTCCTTTTTTAAAACCTCAGATAGCTTTCTTAAAGGGAGGCTTGATGGAAAGAGTCTGGGCTTGGAAGTCAGAGTTAAAGATGGGAGCCTAAAACTGTGGTTGGGGGAGAGATTCTGAAGACACTTAGTGGACCAGATGTGGAGCCAAAAAGAAGGAGCAGCAATGGAATTAGAGGCTTGTGTTTGAACCTGCTCTTCCAATACTAATACAAGTAATTTGACCATGGGCAAGTTAATTACTTGTCTGTGCCTCATTTAAATTTTTTTAATATAATTAAAAACTTTAATTGATATAATTGACATGTAGCATCATATTAGTTTCAGGTGTACAACATAATGATTTGATATTTGTATATGTTGTGAAATAATCACCACAATGAGTCTAGTTAATATTCATCACCACATATAATTGTTTTTTTCTGTTCACGAGAATTTTAAAATCTACACTGTTAGCTACTTTCAAATATATAATTTAGTATTATGTATTCAATATTATATAATCAGCATGCTATATATTACATCTTTTTATTTAACAGAAGAGAGTTAACATCATCTATTCAGGGTTGTTTTGACTGAAGAAACTAACCCCAAAAAGTGCTTGGCCCAGTCTGCTCCACATGATGAGGATTCTGAGTGTAAGTGCCTAAGTTCCTCTTCAGGTAGCTTTTGTAGTGTTACTCTAGAAAGCTGGGTAATCTAAAGTTTGGTTCATTACTCAAAGTTATGGACCCACCTTTCTAGTTTTGTTTTTTCTAACTGTTCACCTGTTCTCCTTGACTTTTCACCTAGCAGTTTCACACCTGCTGGTTGCCAGGTCTTGTGTTCTAAGAATACAGAGAGAATTCTTACCATCAAGGAGCTCTTAGTCAAGTACTTCAGTGTAGGGATTAACTAAAGCAAGGGGATGCAAGACAGAAGTGCCAGCCTAGTCAAGAACAGAAAGAGAAGAAATTTCCAGCAGTCATGAGGTCAAGGAATTAAGCCAATTTTTTTTCAGTGTTAGAGGTGTGTGAAAGAATTGTGAGAGGTGAAATTGGCTAGACCATCAGGTTAAGGGATGTCTCTCCTGGCACCCTCCAGGCTTTTTAAGCTTTCCTTGTGCTCATGTCTGGCTTGAAATGGCCTTCATCTTCCTTTAAAACTCTGCTATTTGTCTTTCAAAGACTCCATCCCCATTTTTTCCCTTCATCCTGGACATCTGTTTTTCCTCCATCTTGCCCGAACGTGGTCATATGGTCTGTGCACTTAGAGCTGCATTGTCCAGCACAGTAGCTGCCAGCTCTGTGTGGCTACTGAGCCCTTGAAATGCGACTGGTCTGAGTTAAGATGTCTTGTGAATATAAAGTATATTCCAGATTTTAAAGACAATGTGAAAAAAGGAATGTAGAATCTTACTCTTTTTATATTAGGTGTTGAAATATTTGGGGATGTATTTTTTAAAATAAATTAGAAATTGAATAAAATTAACCTATTGCTTTAATAGAAAGATGAAAACTTCATACATTTCTCATAAACCTGTTGGATGGTGCTTAGAGTATTCACACTTTCATTTTCTCATGGGGCAGGGATTGCCCCTGGTTTCAGTTACTGTTCTCCATTAGCTCCCCAGCTAAACTGTGTGCATATGTTCTATTTGTTTTATTCCTCTGTAGAGCCTGTTATTTAATGAGTACTTAGCATATAATTAACTGGTCAGAAGCTACTGAGTCAGTTTTCTTTAGCTGCAGTTTGTGCTTTATTCTTCTGAGGGTAAGTCAAGTAAATTTATTCTTCAGTATGTTTCATTATTACGATGCTTCATCTGCCATACCAGTAATCAGTTCAGTTCAGTCACTAAGTCGTCGTGTTCAACTCTTGTGACCCCATGAACTGCAGCACACCAGGCTTCTCTCTCTCCATCACCAACTCCCGGAGGGTGCTCAAACTCACGTCCATCGAGTCGGTGATCCCATCCAACCATCTCATTCTCTGTCGTCTCCTTCTCCTCTTGCCTTCAATCTTTCCCAGCACCAGGGTCTTTTCAAATGAGTCAGTTCTTCACAACAGGTGGCCAGAGTATTGGAGTTTCAATGTCAGCATCAGTTCTTCCAGTGAATATTCAGGATTGATTTCCTTGAGGATTGACTGGTTTGATCTCCTTGCAGTACAAGGGAGTCTCAAGAGTCTTCTCCAACACCACAGTTCAAAAGCATCAAATCTTTGGTGCTCAGCTTTTTTTATGGTCCAGCTCTCACATCCATACTTGATTACTGAAAAAACCATAGGTTTCACTAGACGGACCTTTGTTGCCAAAGTAATGTCTCTGCTTTTTAATATGCTGTCTAGGTTTGTCATAGCTTTTCTTCCAAGGAGCAAGCATCTTAATTTCATGGCTGCAGTCACATCTGCAGTGATTTTTGGAGCCCAAGAAAATAAAGTCTTTGTCACTGTTTCCATTGTTTCCCCATCTATTTGCCATGAAGTGATGGGACTGGATGCCATGATCTTTGTTTTTTGAATGTTGAGTTTTCAGCCAGCCTTTTCGCTTCATCAAGAGGCTCTTTGGTTCCTCTTCGCTTTCTGCCGTAAGGGTGGTGTCATCTGCGTATTTGGGGTTATTGATATTTCTCCCAGAAGTCTTGAGTCCAGCTTGTGCTTCGTCCAGTCCAGCATTTCCATGATGTACTCTGCATATAAGTTAAATAAGCAGGGTGGTGGTGTACAGCCTTGTTGAACAACTTTCCCAATTTGGAACCAGTCCGTTGTTCCATGTCCGGTTCTAACTGTTGCTTCTTGACCTGCATACAGATTTCTCAGGAGGCAGGTCAGGTGGTCTGGTATTCCCATCTCTTTAAGAATTTTCCACAGTTTGTTGTGATCCACACAGTCAGACTTTGGCATAGTCAGTAAAGCAGTAGTAGATGTTTTTCTGGAACTCCCTTGCTTTTTCAATGATCCAGTGGATGTTGGCAATTTGATCTCTGGTTCCTCTGCCTTTTCTAATCCAACTTGAACATCTGGAACTTCTCGGTTCACATACTGTTGAAAGCCTCACTTGGAGAATTTTGAGCATTACTTTGCTAGTGTGTGAGATGAGTGCAATTGGGTGGTAGTTTGAGCATTCTTTGGGATTGCCTTTCTTGGACATTGAAATGAAAACTGACCTTTTTAGCCCTGTGGCCACTGCTGAGTTTTTCAAATTTGTTGGCATATTGAGTGCAGCTCTTTCACAGCATCATCTTTTAGGATCTGAAATAGCTCAGCTGGAATTCCATCACCTCCACTGGCTTTGTTCGCAGTGATGCTTCCTAAGGCCTGCTTGACTTCAGACTCCAGGATGTCTGGCTCTAGGTGAGTGATCACACCATCGTGGTTATATGGGTCATTTAAGATCTTTTTTGTGTAGTTCTGTGTATTCTTGTCACCTTTTTTAAAAAATATCTTCTGCCTCTGTTAGGTCCTATTAGGTCGTAATACCAGCATTTTATTACAAATGAAACCAAGTTGGCTGAATTTATGCATATGAACAATAATAGTTCCCCTTCCCTATTACTCATATTCTTGGAAACATTTTCATAAACTCAGCTGCAGAAGTCACATCTTGATGAGTGTGAGGCCGTTCTCTTTATTCCTGTTAATCCCTGTATATCATGTCTCTTATCTTCCCAAGATGTTAGTGTTCTTATGTGTGTTCTTAAACCTGTATGTTTTGTGGAAATATTCCAGTCTCATCTATGCATCAAACCTGTTGCCTCTAACTGTAGAATAGCACTTCTGTGGTATGAGTTTGCCACATTTTACCTACTTGCCAGAGGTTAGAGGCAACATAAAAGATACCCTATGGCTTTATAGAATATTGTAATCTTTGTATCTTTATATGTACATGCCTATCAAACTTTTTATGTTAAAATAAGTTTAGACTTAAAATTGTAAGATTAGTACAGAGTACATATATACTTTTCACTCAGTTTCCCCTGATGTTGAACACTTAGATACCAGTGAACCAGTAAATTTGCTCAGTCGTGTCCAACTCTTTGCGATCCCATGGACTGTAGCCTACCAGGCTCCTCCATCCATGGAATTTTCCAGACAAAGAGTACTGGAGTCGGTTGCCATTTCCTTCTCCAGGGATCGAACCCCAGTCTCCTGCATTCCAGGCAGATGCTTTACTGTCTGCGCCACCAGGGAAGGCCAAACCGTGGCACAGTTACGAAAACTGGAAAACTGACACGGGTCCAGCACCGTCAACAAGGGCTGCAGGACTGACGTGGATTGTCCCCTGCTTTTCCCCAGGGTTCTTTCTCTGTTTTTAAGATCCAGTCAGATATCCCGCAATTTAAGTTTGTCTAATGTTTCCTCAGAATTAGATTAAGGTTATGTCCTTTTGGCAAGAATGCCGCAGAAAAGATGCTGTGTTGCTCTCAGTGCATACTTTTGAGGGTACAGTGTGATGCAGGTATGTCTTGTTACTGGCTTTAACCTTGATCACTTCTTATTTCTGAGCTTTATTTCTTTTTCGAGGCTGCCTGGTAGCCATGAAATATTTGTCCATGTACCCTTTAGAGTAAGTTTTAAATTACTCATAAACTACTAGCTGGAAATGTTAATTGAGATTGCCTTGAACTTACAGATAAATTTGGGTAGATTGTATAATATTAACTGTCCAAAAGTGTGGAATTCCCATTTTACAGTATATAGGGTATCTTTTATGTCTTTTATTAAAAATCTAAGGCTTTGTCCAGGGAGCTCTTGCATAGTCTTAAGTTAATTTCTACCTACTTTTTAGTTTTTATTGCTATTGTGAAGGTTATTTTTTAGTTAAATTTTGTGGTAGGTTACTACTCGTGTAGGGAACGTTTGTTATAGGTTGATCTTGCACCTTGCTAAGCTCTCTCTTGAGTTCCAGTGGTATTTCCAGTTCTTTTGGTTTGCAGGTAGTTTATATCATCTACAAATAATGACATTTTTTCTCTCTTTTTAAGATTCTTTTTTTTTTTCTTTTTAAGATTCTTATAAATTTTTCCTAAAAGTATTAGCCATGAGCTCCAGTTTTTTGTTAAATAACAATAGTGATAATAGGCAGCTTTGTCTTGTTTCTGATCTTAAGAAAATGATTCTAAGTTTCTCTGTTTAGGACTTCCCTGGTGGTCCAGTGTTAAGAATCCGCCTGCCAATGCAGGGGGCATGGGTTTGATCCCTGGCCTGGGAAGACTCCACATGCCATGGGGCAGCTAAGCCCACGCACCACAACTGCTGAACTGTCATGCAGTCGAGTCTGTGCTCCGCAGCAAGAGAAGCCACTGCAGCGAGAAGCCCGTGCGCCACTACTCGGGGGTAGCCCCAGCTCTCCGCAGTTAGAGATAGCCCGTACGCAGCGGTGAAGACCCAGTGCAGCCAAAAAATAAAAAATAAAGTCTCTCTGTTTAGCCTAATATTTGTTAAAGGGCTTTTGGTCTATGATTTTTGTCAGATTGAGAAAGTTCTATTCTATTCCCAGTTTGCTAAATTTTTTAAAACACAGGTTATTCAATCTTAACAGGTATTTTTCCTTCAGTGAATGAAATAACTGCTCAGTTGTTTTCAAAAGTAAATTTTGACTTTGTGATTATCTTTAACGTACAAAATACTTGAGGAACAGGTTTTTACTGTCATAGTTTGGCTTTGTAGACCCCCCCCACTTTTGTAGATTTTTTTTTCCCCCCACTTTTGAAAATACTGCCCATGTGTTAACAGGGTGGCTTGTTATTTTAAGGATTAGAAAGGATGTGTGGGCACACACATTTTATAGAAGAAGCCAGGCTCTCTTCAGGAAAAGTTAAGATATAACATAAAGTTGTTGTAAACATTTAAACCTGATTTCTTAAGTAGGCCTCTCAAATTTCAGGTTGGTACTTTAGCAGGTAGATCCAAAGGCAAACCTGGAATCATACAGTTTAAAAAATCGTATAATCGTATAGTTAAAAAATTTTTTTAGTGTGCATGTGTCTAAGGTATATTCTCATTTGTGTCATCATAAGCACAATAATTTATATTCTATGGCTCTTCTTTCCCTCTAGGTTTCCTTTTTCTTTTTTTTAATTTTTAGTGGAGTATAGTTGGTTTACAATGTTGTGTTAGTTTCTGCTGTCCAGCAGAGTGAATCAGTTATGTGTACATCTGCTCTTTCTTAGCTTTTATTCCCATGTAGATGATTACAGAGTTTTGCATAGTTTCCTGGGCTATACTGCAGGTTCTTACTAATTGCCTGTTCTACTACAGTCGTGTGTATATGTCAGCCCCAGTCTCCTCGTTTGTCCCCCACCCACCTTCTCCCTCTGTAACCATAAGTTTGTTTTCTACGTGTGTGACTCTGTTTCTTTTTGGTAAATAGGTTCATTTGTACCATTTCTCTAGATTCCACATACAAGTGATAACACATGATAGGTGTCATTCTCTGTCTGACCTAGTTCACTCAGTATGACAGTCTCTAGGTCCATCCATGTTGGTGCAGATGGCATTGTTTCATTCTTTTTTTTTTTTATGGCTGAGTAATACTGCATTATGGGGCTTCCCAGTTGGCGTGGTGATAAAGAACCAATCTGCTAATGCAGGAGATGCAAGACACACAGGTTTGATGCCTGGGTTCCATAGAGTAGGAAATGGCAACCTGCTCCAGTATTTTTTTTTTTCCTTTGTATTTTATATTGGTGTATAGCTGATAACAACGTTATGATAGTTTCAGGTGGACAGCAGAGGGACTCAGTGATTCATATACATGTATCCATTCCCCCCCAAATTCCCCTCCCATCTAAGCTGCCACATCACATTGAGCAGAGTTCCCATTGTGCTGTACAGTAAGTCCTTGTTGGTTATCCTTTTTTTTTTAAATTAAATGTCCACTTTTAAATGATGGGTGTATCTAAGAAGCCATAACAAGGAAAATTAGAAAATATTTGTAACAGAATAAAAATGAAAAGAGAATTTACCAGAATTTGTTGCATGCAGATGAAACTGATTGATGCAGTTAAGTACAACAGGGAATCTTGAATAAGGTATGAAAACAAATAATGGACACTAGCATAAAACTTTGTGAAATTTGAACAAAATCTATACTTGCGTTAATATGGTATCATGTTAATTTCCTGTTTTGTTTCTTTTTAACAACATAGTATTTCTTTATATTCTCAGAATTGGATTAAAAGTTTTAAACCTCATTCAAATTTTTTTTTTTTTTTGTTAGTCTTGTTTATCTCACAAGACCTACAAAAATTATGGGGGAAGTGCTCTATAGCCCCTCCACAGGGCGGGGGGCAGGGGAGAATGACCCTAACTCTATAGTCACTAAGATAATAAATTTTCTAGACTTTTAGTAGTAACTACTTCAGTATTCCTGCTTAGAAAATTCCATGGATAGAGGAGCCTGGAGAGCTACAGCCCATGGGGTTGCACAGAGTCAGACAGATTGAGTGACTGAACACACACCCACTATTCCATTTTATATATATGTTTTGTTGATGGACATTTAGGTGGCTTCCATGCTGCATTGAACATTGGGGTTTTTTGATGATAACCATTCTGATTGGTGTGAGGTGATAGCTTTTTGTAGTTTCTATAGCTCTTCTATATGTAGACACATTTTTAAAGAAGAACTAATATGTATAACAAAATGGAGTGCATTCCTCATTCACTCTTTTTCTTGCTTCTTTCTTCAATATTGATATGGCACCTGGGACAGATTAGTAGTGCTTTGGCTAAAAGTAACTAACTTATTCCGTGACTTAACCAAGTAAGGGTTTATTTGTCTCACAAAACAAGTCTAGACAGCCTCTAGCTTTGGTTCAGCAATTCAATATTGTTGGAGTTGGTGGTTTTTAAAAATGTTTTTATCTTTTCGCTCATGTTTCAGACCTGCAGCTACAGGGTGACTTACAGAGCAGTAGCTCTTGTGGTTTCATTCGAGGCAGCGGAAGGGAGGAAGAGGCCGTGTTAGTTAGAGTACCTGTCTGCCTTTATGAGAAACAAAGTTTTTCCAGGACCACCCAGTAGACTTTCACTAATGAGAACTGACCAGAACTAAGCCATGTGCTGCCTCCAGCTACAGGGAAGTTTGGAAAACAAGAATTTCACTGGCCGTGTTTCCTCCCCAAACTCACGTCTGGCTTCTGTTAGATAAGAAGGGAGATATGGATGTTGAGTAGATACCTACAGTGTTTGCTCCATTCCTTAATATTACTTAGCAGCTTAAATATTTTGCATTAAACAGAAACTTTAGTTTGAAAATGAACACTTTATGAATTTGTTAATACTCTTTTATCTTTGCCTTCATTCTACATAATTTTTAGTAGCACTGCCCATGTTCTTGTTTTCTTGGTGGATAAAGTGGTTCAGCTCAATTCCCTGAGAGAGAGAAAGATCTGGACTCTTTCAGCTTTGAGTGCCTGTTGGGTTTTTAGTGCTTCCACAAAAAGTGGCTACTATTATGTCACTTTTTGTTGTCACCTTAGGGAGAAAAAAATTTATGGATAAATTGGCTAATAGTGCAATAAAATAGTTGTTTGCTAAAACGCTAGGAAATTTTTTCTTCTTTGGGGCTACTGATGGATGCATGGGGAAGATGGAAGCCAAGTAGAATCAAAATGCAGTTTAATTTGCTTCTGTTCTGAGAATTTTTTAGTTAAACACCTTAGATTTTAAAATTTAAGGAATTTATCAAACTAAATATTCTGAGTTTAACTCTATTGGAATTTAGCAAACATCAGCTATTTCAATCTGTTATATGAGTTTATACACTTGTGGGACAATACAGTTTTCTTTTTGGGTTTGTATTATTATTTATTTGCATGAGGGTGTATTACGTAGGCTAGGTTATGCTGTGGTAACATACATGACCAAAATCTTAGTGGCTTCACATTGACTCCATGAAGCCTGATCTTCATTTCCAGGCCATTTGGTCCTATGACCCTCACTTTTTGGACAGTATTCTAAATTCAGGAGAACAGAAGAACACAGGGCTAGAGTCAAGCACTGTTAATAAATACTTAAGCATGAAAATGGCATATTCACTTTCACTCATATCTCATTGGCCACACTTGGGCAAATGACTGTGTGGAACCTCAAGTTGAGTGAGTTTGTCTCTCTAGGAAGTGAGTGTAGTGTGGTGAATAAGTGTCTACAACAAAGTAGCAAGATAGAGATAGATACAAGCAAAGTACATTGGGAATCCAAAGAAAAAGCAGTTCTGCTGGGATGCAGGGAGAGTCAGGGAAGATTGCTTAAAGATGGTGACAAATGACTCAAGCATGTGGGAATGAGTAGGATTTATCTTAGGTTTGAATGGAAGAAAGGGCACTCAGACTGAGGGAGGCTCACGCTAGAGAATAGTGGATGATATAGCAGCCGAGAAGTAATGGATTAGATCAGAGAGGACCTTGACTTCATTTAATATTCGTGCGGCAACAATGTGTTGCATAGCCACCATAGTAGGCACTGTTACAGTTTCTGGGAGTATCTGATAATGAACAAAACAGACAGAAATCTCTGTTCTCCTGTAGGGTACTTACTAGTGGATGTAGTCCTAAGGAGTTAGTTTGGGGGGGCAGTTGTTTGTGTTTTGTTTTTTTAATGTTTGGCCTTGCTTCGCACAGCATGTGGGATCTTAGTTCTCTGACCAGGGATGGATCTGGGCCCCCTGCCATGGAAGCGCAGGGTCTTAACCACTGGACCACCTGAGAAGTCTCAGGATTTATTTTTTTATTATAAGTAGCTTGGAGAGTAAGCAAAGGTATAAACTTCATGCTTATGAATTTTAAGGTTCTTCTAATATTTCTGTTTTACATGTAGTAGAAGACAGTTGATTTGTGCAAAAGTTATTAATATTTTGTCTACTTAACTGTGCCACACTCCAGAAAATTAATTTTCTGTAAACTAATTAATACATGAAGGGTTGAATTTGTGAACATATAAATTAAAAGTGTATGTTTGCATTTAAAAAGCTTTTATAACCAAAATTTTGAATAGTAGTTTAATTTTAGTAACTATGTTTTCATTGCATAAATAGTAAAAACCACTTGACGTACACCTCATGGTTACAGGGACTTTGTTTTATGTACTGCTGGGTTTCTGACACTCAGAACAATGCCCAGCTCATAATTATATAAAATCTATTATACATTATCATTCAATAAATATTTGAATAGAAGAAAGAAATTTGGGAGATAAAAATTTCTTGTAATTTAACCATCTGAATGCTACAGTGATTAATGTTTTGATATCATTTATTTAGTCATTCCAATATTTATTAAGCCTTCCCTGTGGCTCAGTTGGTAAAGAATCTGCCTGCAGTGCAGGAGACCCAGGTTTGATCCCTGGGTCAGGAAGATCCCCTTGGAGAAGTAGATGGCAAACCTCTCCAGTATCCTTGCCTGGAAAATCCCATGGACAGAGAAGCCTGGTGGGCTGCTTTCCATGGGGTCACAAAGAGTTGGGCACGACTGAGCAACTAACACTTTTCACTTTCCAGTGTTTAAGTACCTGTTACATATGTCAACTACTGTTCTGAGATACAGGAATAGGAAATTACTGTCCTTGTTTTTATGAAACTTATGTCTAGTTTGGAAATAAGCATATCTTGAACATGTTTACCAAAATTCTTTTAAAACTGTATTTTGTTGTTGTTCAGTCTCTAACTTGTGTCTGACTCTTTGTGACCCGATGGACTGCAGCATGCCAGGCTTTCCTGTCCTTCACTATCTCCCAGAGTTTTCTTTAAACTCATGTCCATTGAATCGGTGATGCCATCCAACCATCTCATCCTCTCCTGCCCCCTTCTTCTCCTGCTCTCAATCTTTCCCAGAATCAGGGTCTTTTTTTACCAATGAGTCGGCTCTTCACATCAGGTGGCCAAAGCATTGGAGCTTCAGCATCAAGTCCTTCCAGTGAATATTCAGGGTTGATTTCCTTCTAAAAAAACCCCATAGCTTTGACTAGACAGACCTTTGTGAGCAAAGTGATGTCTCTGCTTTTTAATGTGCTGTCTAGGTTTGTCATAGCTTTCCTTCCAAGAAGCAGACGTCTTTTAATTTCACGGTTGCAGTCACCATCTGCAGTGATTTTTGGAGTCCAGGAAAGAAAATCTGTTACTGCTTCCACTTTTTTCCCTTCTATTTGCCATGAATGACTGGATGCCATGATCTGTATTTTGAATGTTGAGTTTTAAACCAGCCTTTTCACTCCTCTTTCACCCTAATAAAGAGGCTCTTTAGTTCCTCTTCGCTTTCTGCCATTAGAGTGATATCATCTGCATATCTGAGGTTGTTGTTGTTTCTCCCTGCAATCTTGATTCCAACTTATGATTCATCCAGCCTGGCATTTCGCATGATGTACTCTGCATATAAGTTAAATAAGCAGGGTGACAGTATATAGCCTTGACGTACTCCTTGTCGTATTCCTTCCCCAATTTTGAACCAGTCATTTGTTCCCTGTAAGGTTTTAATTAGCTGTTCCTTTTTGATCTGCATACAGATAGCTTTCTCAGGAGGCAGGTAAGGTAGTCTAGTATTCCCAGCTCTTTAAGAATTTTCCACAGTTTATTGTGATCCACACAGTCAGAAGCTTTAACCTAGTCAATGAAGCATAATAGGTGTTTTTCTGGGATTCTGTTGCTTTTTCTGTGATCCAGCAGATTCTGGCATTTGATCTCTGGTTCCTCTGCCTTTTCTAAATCCAGCTTGTACACCTGGAAGTTCTCGGTTTACCTACTGTTGAAGCCTAGCTTGAAGGGTTTTGAGCATTACCTTGCTAGCGTGTGAAATGAGTGCAGTTGTACACAATGTACATTCTTTGGCACTGCCCTTGTTTGGGATTGGAATGAAAACTGACCTTTTCCAGTCCTGTGGCCACTGCTGGGTTTTTCACATTTGCCAACATATTGGGTGCAGCACTTTAACAGCATCATCTTTGAGGATCTTTCAGTAGCTCAGCTAGAATTCCATCACCTCCACTAGCTTTGTTTGTAGTGATGTTTCCTGAGACCCATTTAACTTCACACTCCAGGATGTCTGGCTCTAGGTGAGTGATCACACCATCATGGTTATCCCGGTCATTAAGACCTTTTTTGTACAGTTCTGTGTATTCTTGCCATCTCTTCTAAGACTCCTGTTTCTGTTAGGTCCTTGCCATTCTGTCCTTTGTCATGGCCATCCTTGCATGAAATGTACCATTGATATGTCCAGTTTTCTCGAAGAGATCTCTAGTCTTTCCCATTCCATTGTTTTCCACTACTACTTTGCATTGAAGGTCTTATCTCTCCTTGCTATTCCTCGTTTGTAATGGACTATTTTCCCAAAATTCTCATTTGAAAATTAGAATAAAAAATAAATAGAATCTTTTTGCTACAGGAATAAAGTTGTTTAGATTTGCAACCAGTTTGTAAAAGTCTTTTAAACTTAAAATAGAAGAAAACTTATCTCAAAACATGGTACAGAAGGGACAGAGATTTACTTACAGGAATATAAAAATGTAGATGAAAATTAACGTGGACATTCTGAAAAGGATATCTTTTGTGGAATTCAGAGGTTGATGGCACAAATTCTTAAGCTTTCACTGTAAAATAAGGGTTTTTTTTTTTTTTTCTTTTTTCCTTGATAAGAATGTGTTACCAAGTGTAGTTTCTTATGTTTATCACCTAGAATCAGACTTGTTTTGACCTACAGGTAGAGAGAGAACATGAGAAACAAGGGACGTTTTCCTGGACAAAAAGAAAGGAGAAAGGAATGAAGGTGCTTGAAAGTGTTCTGAGAGGGAGAGGAAGCAGTTAGTGGTCATGAGAGGTAGGCAGTGAGGTGTGGCAGCCTTTGAGCGTGTGTGGGGAGAGAGGACGTACTAGGCAGCTGGTTGCTTATGCATGCAGAGCTGTCCTCATCAGGCGTTTGTAACTCAAGCACCTTTCTATTTAATGTGGTTAAAGGCGTTTATGATTTGTTTTACCTTTTTGGAGTATGTTGAGTACTGTATTCATCTGTTCAACAAATGTTTATTAAGGGCTTTAGAGTCTGGCACATGTTGTCTTAAAGATCATTGTTAGCAGCATAGTTTAGAAAGAAGTTGGGAATCCATATTCTCTTTGGATTTCTCACTAGTGATTTGGTGGTGAAATAATCTCAAGATATCCTCATCTGGTGAATGGTGATGTTACCTGTTCTACCTGTATCATAAGGTGTGTTAAGTATAATATGTGCTGGTATATTTAATAGCATGTGGGAAAGTTAAGTTCTTTATGACTGTAAGGCAGTCTTCTTTCTCCTATTTTATGGTATAGCCACATACAGAAAATAATCTCATCTATCTGAACACCCAGTTGAAGCTCAAGACTGGTATTTCTCTTCTCAGCATTTTATCTTCCTCATGAGTTTATATCACGTGGGGGCTTCCCTGGTAGCTCAAGACAGTAAAGCGTCTGCCTACAATGCGGGAGACCCGGGTTAGATCCCTGGGTCAGGAAGATCCCCTGGAGAAGGAAATGGCAACCCACTCCAGTATTCTTGCCTGGAAAATCCCATGGACCTAGGAGCCTGGGGGGCTACAGTCCATGGGGTTGCAAAGAGTCGGACACGACTGAGCGACTTCGCTTCTTCGCTTTGTATCACGTGGGCAAGTCCCCATAAAGTGCCATATGTATTGGGATTGAAATTAAAGCAGTGATGTTTTGTTCCTTCAACTAGAGACTCTTAAACCTTGTCAACTACTATGGGTTCCTCATTTCCTACCCTTTGTTGCCTGTTTTATTGTAGCACACGTCACATGGAGATGGGCGGCAAGAAGTTACCTCTCGCTCTGGGCGCTCTGGAGCACGGTGTAGAAACTCTATAGCTTCCTGTGCAGATGAACAGCCTCACATTGGAAACTACAGGCTGTTGAAAACTATCGGCAAGGGGAATTTTGCAAAAGTGAAGTTGGCAAGACACATCCTTACAGGCAGAGAGGTAAGTAACAAATTATGGTTGATTTCTGTTAATACACTTTTCTGTTTATTTCCATGTGAGAGAAAGAGGGACACAGTGTATATATTTGGGCTTTCTGTAAGCTAATTAAACATTTTTTAAGAATAGGAAGCTTATATATTAATTATCCTGGGAGTTCTTTTACTTTCTCATTTCTTTACCTGTTGTAAAGATTACATATTGAGTGTTTGAATGATCTTTGCCTTTATAAAGAGGTAGCATTCTTTTTCAGTGGTAAATGTCTACCACCACAGTAAAAATGTTTAACTTCATTACAAGCTCATGGTACTTGCAAAAATCAAGTGTTGACTGTTTTTATAAATTTATCCTCAAGAAGCTTCTTCATCTCCCCAAACATTTATCTCATAGCTTATGTTTGATAGGTTATTATGTAGAAATGCACATGCTTTCCTAATTTTGTTATATTTGCTTTCTGCTCAACCACATTCCATGTTGATCAAAAACACTTCCATTAAAACTGCTTCTGAATTAAGCCCCTCCTCACATTGGCTTTGGGCAGCACAGAGCTGTTTTGGTGTCTGGGTTCTGGCTGCACTGGGTCTTGGTGGAGGCCTGTGGGCCGTTTGCTGGCGTGCTGGCTCTTCAGTTGTTTGCGCAGAGGCTGAGTTGCTCTGTGGCACATGGGGTCTTAGTTCCCAACCAGCAATCAAACTTGTGACCTCTGCATTGAGCAGTGGATTCTTAACCACTGGACCACCAGGAAAGTCCCTGTTCTGGTTTTTTTTTTAACATAGTTTCTTGGATTGGATCTTTGTACCTGTTGTCTCTTGCCTAAAATACACTTCATCCTTTTGTATTGGAGTCACTTCTTGGGGAAAGTAGTGATTGACAGACTTCCTTTCCCCGGGCATGGCACTCATGATACTTTTCCCCTAGATAGCATTTACCATTACAGTTATGTAAGTAATATGTTTTTCTATTATAATTACAATTATATTGCAAATTGCTTATTTGCAAATTGCTTATTTATCTGTCTTTCCGCTCTAATCTATAGGGAAGACATCAGCACAACCATATTTGGCACATATTAGGTACTCGTTGTTTAGTCGATAAGTTGTGTCTGGCTCTTTTTTGACTCCATGAACTGTAACGCCCAGGCTCCTCTGTCCATGGGGTTTTCCAGGCAGTGGATTTTCCTGGAGTGGATTGCTTTTTCCTTCTCCAGGGAATCTTCCCAGACCAGGGATCAAACCTGCATCACCTGCATTGACAGATGGATTCCTTACCACTGAGCCATCAGGGAAGCCTTAATAAATTTTTTTTTTAAACTTTATTTTGTATTGGTATATAGGTGATTAACAAGTAGTGTTGTGATAGTTTCAGGTGGACAGCGAAGGGACACAGCCATACATATCCATGTATCCATTCTCCCCCTGTACTTAATAAATATTTACTGAATGAACTTAATGTTACTTTTGAAGGAAACTGTAAAGAAATGATTCCCATGTAGCAGAGGCTCCTGATATGTGTGCCAAGGCAGTGTTAAATGTCCTGAGGCCTGCAGTCCACTGTGCAAGGGCCTGCTGGAGCAGGACCCACCCTGGGTTTTCTACAATTTGCCCTACAAATATTCTAACTTCCTCTGTGTTCTGAGACCTGAAGAAGGTTGTGCATCATTGGTCTATTCTAACGGGAGTCTTAAGTAAAGACTGTAACTAAAAATTTGCCTCTTCACGTTTCATCTCAATTTTAGTGACAGTTCCCTGGTTAAGACTCCATAGGGATGCCGGGACTGCTTTTGGAATCAGTAAATAGCATGAGTTGGTGGAGCTTTCTTTGCTGCCCTAGATCCAAACTTTTTGAAATAAGGAACAGAACCTCTGAGTTTATTTACCCCAACCAGTTTCAGGTGGTTACTTGGCCAGTTTCCTTAGATAGAGATGGTGGGTTAAAAGAGGAGTGAGACAGATAGACCTTTTCACCTTTAACATAACATGTGTGTGCTGCAGTGAGACTTACGATGTTTACATCTAATATGTTCTCTGCAGAAGTGCTTGAATTTTGACTAGATAATGGCTAACTTAAAACTTCTTTTTTGTGGTCTGAAAAAATCGATTTTATTTTTTTCCCCCATTTTGTAGGTCTTACCCAGAATCATGTAAAATATAAACGTTATAGAAATTCATTATGTAGAAAATAAAATTCCTGAAACTTTCTCTCTTCTCAGAGGATCACTTTCAGCAGTTTGGTATACATTACCACAGTTTTATATATACAGTAATTTTTTGTTTATTTTAACAAGAAAGTACATAATGGTAGTTTTTCTTAGCAAGTAGTTGATCACATCTTGATCACGTCTGGATTTTAGTGCTTCTAGATCTGACGTACTCTGTTTAATGGGACGTTGCCTTCTGGTGTGTGTTGGCACCATAGTTTACCTGTATTGATGGGCATTGGGTGGTTTCTGATTTTTTTGCTATTATAAACATCTGCACTAAATGTCCTTAAACATAACCTTCTGTCCTTTATTAAGAGTGTTTCTGTAGGATAAATTCCTGGATGTCTGGAAATCGTGGATCAGAGGGAATGTGAGACTGTAGTTTGTTGCTGTTCAGGCGCTAAGCCGTGTCTGACTCTTTGCAACCCCATGGACTGCAGCACACCAGGCTTCTCTGTCCTCCACTGACTCACAGTTTGCTCAAGTTCATGTCCATTGAATTAGTGATGCTGTCTAACCGTCTCATCCTCTGCCACCTCCTCCTTTTGCCGTCAGTCTTTGCCAGCATCAGGGTCTTTTCCAGTGAGTCAGCTCTTGGCATCAAGTGGCCAAAGTATTGGAGCTTCACCATCACCATCAGTCCTTCCAATGAATATTCAGGGTTGGTTTCCTTCAGGAGTGAGTGATTTGTCTCTTCGAAGTCCAAGGGGCTCTCAAGTCTTCTCCAGCCCGCAGGCCAGAGGCGTCGGTTCTCTGGCGCACAGCCGCTATGGCCCAGCTCCCACATCTGTGCGTCCGTGGGGAACCAGAGCTTTAACTGTGCGGACCTCTGCTTAGCAGAGTGATGCTTCTGCATTTTAATACTGTAATAGGTACTGCCGAATTGGTTTTGAGAGAATGTCGTACTGTTTTATTAGCCTACCAAAATGAATGAGAGTGCCCATTTTTCTACACCCTTGCTAACACTATAGATAATTTTTGTCAGATAAACAAAAAAATGATATTTCTTAAAAAAGATTGCTTTCTCATGATAGCTACTTAGATTGATGCTATTTTCATATCTTGGTGTCATTTATATTTTCTTTTTAAAATAAGCTTCCTGTTGTATATACTTTATCTGTGTTTCTTTTCTCTTTTAATCTTAGTGATGTAAACCTTTTATGTGTTTTTAGACATTGGTCTGATCTGTCTGGGTTTCATGTCTTGGTGAGAACAGTTTACTTTTTTCCCAGATTGTAAACATTCTGTTTTTCTCTTTAAATTCTGCTGTGACTGGTGTTTGAATGTTTAGTTGACTTGCTGTGTATTTTGGAGGATTAGTGTGAGGTTTAGAGTCTTAACTTTTTCTCCCCTATTTATGTGCCTTACTGCTTTCCCAGGGTCGTCAGTTCTTTCCCCCGATTGTTAAATTCCCTTCTGCTTCTCTGATTTAATTCATTTAGCTTTATACCCAGTCATGGTGTTTTTATTACTGCAGCTTTTGATTGATTTGTTGGAGTAGGTTAAAGTCCCCTGCTGATTATTCTTATTTCTTAAGAGTTTCATTGATCTTCTCACCATTTACTCTATCGGATGAATTTTTATTTCATTCCACTTTTTTTGGCCTGGTGGGGGGGCGGTGGCATACCATGTGGCATAAGGGATCTTAGTTTCCCACTAGGGATTGAGTCTGCACCCTGCATTGGGAATGTGGTGGAGTCTTAACCACTGGCCCACCAAAGGAGTCCCTGTACAGGTCTTTATGTGAGCATAAGTGTTAATTTCTTTAGGATAATTAATCCAGGAGTGGGATTGCTGGGTCATACGGTAAAAAACTGGTTTTTTTAGACAGTTGATTTTATTATAGGTTTATTGTAGTATATATTTTATTACAGGTTTATTATAATATTCCTAATAGATCAAAAGAAACCTAAAAACTGTAGTTATTGTATTTTTATCACTTGGTACTGTTCTCCGGTCAGCCCATTGAAAATTAAAGTTTTTCTATCAGCATTCTCTTGCCCTTTTATGGAAATGTGATGTGTCTTTCCTACTGAGGTACTAACACCTCTAAAGAAAACCCAGAGTGCTCCAGGAGGTGATTTTGGTAATTCAGAGACTTAATTCATTCAGTCAGTAAACGATAAAGAGTTATTATATGGTATGTTAAGAGACATCAAACCAGTCAATCCTAAAGGAAGTCAGTCTTGAATATTTGGAAAGACTGATGCTGAAGCTCCAATACTTTGGCCACCTGATGCAAAGAGCTGACTCATTAGAAAAGACGCCGATGCTGGGAAAAGATTGAAGACAGGAGGAGAAGGGGACTACAGAGAATGAGATGGTTGGATGGCATCGCCGACTCAATGGACATGAGTTTGAGCAAGTTTCGGAGATGGTGAAGGACAGGGGAGCCTGGCGTGCTGCAGTTCATGGGGTCTTTAGTTCCCTGACCAGGGGTTGAACTAGTACCCCCCTGCAGTGAAAGTGTGGATTCCTAACCACTGGACTACCAGGGAATTCCTTGGAGTTCTAATTAATCAGAGATTGGAAGCCTTGAATAGGGCCTTGATTTATATGATTTTTGATTGTGCCATACGGCTTGTAGGATCTTAGTTCTGTGACCAGGGATTGAACCTAGGCCCTGGCAGTGGAAGTGCTGAGACCTAACCACTGGACCACCAGTGAATTCTCAAGAGCCTTGATTTTTTAAAGTTTTTGTGTTTTTGTTTTGTTTTCTCTCTCTTTCTATTTTGCTTTCTGGGAGATGTCTGCATCTTCCAGTCTTTCTCTTAAATGTATATGAGTTCCTGTGAGTGTCCTCCTCCCCCCAGTCCATTCTTGTTCTCTGGTTATTTGTCTTTATAGTGTCCAGTTCTGGTATCAGTGCTTTTTCTTCTGTTAAATCCCTGAGGATGGTATAAAGCATTATTCTTTCTGTTGCTCTTGTTCCCTACATTGTTTCTCTTTTCGCTGGGTTCTTTCTTGGTGTCTTTCTTAAGAGACTTCATTTGGAATCTGGTAAGTCTTGGTTGTCTGTCTGTCTTAGGTGGAACCTTAAGAAGCTGATCGGAAGCTGGGTTCGCATGCATAGAATATGTTTGACCACTTTCATTTGGGAGTTGTCCAGTGCTATTGTTGGAGGACCCAGGTATCTCTGCCATCTCTTCTCTGGGACCCTTCTGTTCTCTCGATTAGGGACCCTCTGTTCCGCTTGGGAGGCTCAGGGTCCCGCCCCTCCTCAGTCGCAGTCTGACACCTGATCCCCCTTTTCCTCTCCAGGCCTCACTCCTGCCCTCTCCTGGCTGTGACTCAGTCCAGAGCCTCTTTTCTGGAATCGGGGGTCATTGGTTGGGCTGAGGAGCAGCAGCGTTCTTTATGCAGACTTTTGACTTTGAAATTAGCCCAGCAGCTCCTGTTACCTGGAACCTCCATTCCAAGCCATGGTGGGAATCACATTGTTTCTGGTTATAGTGTTCCTCCACCCTCTCTCCTTCAGAAAGTTACTGAAATATATTTCCCACTGTTGTCTTCTCAACTTGTTACTGCACTTTTGTGATTGTATGCTTTTACTGTCAGCCTGTGTCCTCTCTCCTACATTAGAGGAGGAACCAGAGAGGAGCGAGAGGAAAAAAGATTGCAGTCTTGAACCTCATTTTTCCTCGGCCTATTTTTCAACATACTTTTGGCCCTGATTTTGTATGCTGATTTTTTCCCTTCAGAATTTTATCCTTAACAGTTTTCCCCAATGCTGCATAATCATAAATTGTAGGTTTCAGTGATTGTATGCAGTTTCATTGATTTGAATAGTAGTTTTCAAATTTTTTAATCTCACAATTCCATTAAACTTTTTAAATTGAGGACTCAAGGTTTTGTTTATATGAGTTACATTTGTTGCTGTTTACTGTTTTAGAAGTTAACACTAAGAAACTTTAAATATATATTAATTTATTAAAAATAATAGACCTTTTACTTGTTCATATAAACAACATATTTTTATGTAAAATGACTTATTTTCCAAAACAAATTACAAAGAAGAATGACATAGTCAAAATTATAGTTTTATATTATAGTCATTCTTTTAGTTTTCATTTTTTGCAGTTTACTTTAGTATCTCATTTAATAGAAGGTAGCTCTATTTTTCCACTCCAGTACTCTTGCCTGGAAAATCCCATGGACGGAGGAGCCTGGTAGGCTGCAGTCCATGGGGTGGCTAGGAGTCTGACACGACTGAACTACTTCACTGTCACTTTTCACTTTCATGCATTGGGGAAGGAAATGGCAACCCACTCCAGTATTCTTGCCTGGAGAATCCCAGGGACGGAGGCTGCCGACTATGGGGTTGCACAGAGTCGGACACGACTGAAGTGACTTAGCAGCAGCAGCAGCTGTATTTTTATGTCTGTTCTGCATTCAGGCAATTTTGGTATGTGGTTCTGGTTGAAGTGCATGAAGAAAATCTGGCCCCACTCAGATAAGCAGCAAAGAAAGAAAGGAGGACCTCGTTATCTCTCTCAGGAGGTTCCAGGTATTACCCTTTGCTGCTCTGTTAAAACTCAGTAAGCAGTCATTACTGGGATGGGGGCAGTGATTAATAGAATGTTTCTTCAAAACAACTGTTGACACACAAAAAGAATACTTTGAACAGTTTGCTTTTATTGGAAATAATAGTAGCAGATTTGGAGATAAGTGAGCAGAATGGTAAAAGATAGCGTTAGTAGTCTAATAACATAACTAAAAAGCATAAAGATGATAGTGGTTTATTATGGAGTATTTCTAGTTAATGTGCAGAGAAAGAAAAAAACTTCACATAAACCTAGTTCCTACAAATTAAAAAGCACTTAATTACATAATCGTGACACTTTTTTATTGTGATAAAATATACATAACATAAAACTTACCATTTTAGCCATTTTTAACTATGCAGCTCAGTGGCATTAAGTACATTTATATTGTTTGCAACCATCACCACTGTCCATCTTCAGCATAGACTCACTAGTCAATCTCATTATTCACAAATTCCATATTTGCAAATGTACATACTCTCCAAAATTTGTTTGCAATCCCTAAATCAATACCAGCAGTGCTTTTGCAGTCTTTTTTGGCCATGCATAGAGCAGTGAGAAGTTTGAATTGCTTTATGTTATGTGTGTTTCCTCTGCTGAGGTCCAACAGGTAATACTTGGCCTTCTTTCAGCTTTCATACTATAAACAAATGCCTGTTTTGTGGCTATTTAGTCCATATTTTCCACATTTTTTGTGCATTTTGATGGTGATTTTGCTATTTAAAATAACCCCCTCCTGTAGGGCTGAGGTAACTAGCCAGTGTTTCTAAGGGCAAAGGCTGTGAGTACGTTATAGAGAAAATATATTTGTTAGATAAGCTTCATTCAGGCATGAGTTAGATAGCGCTATTTGGTGTTAATAAATCAATAACATACAGTAAGTGAGATGTCCTTAAGCAGAAACATAAAGCAAGGTTATGTGTCGGTCAGTTGATGAAAATGCTATGACCAGGGGCTCACAGGAACTTCTTTTCTCCTAGAAACAGTGGTTCAGTGTCCACTAATTCAGTGTTCACAGTGAATTTATAGAATGGAATTACCATGAATAATGTGAACCAGCTGTCTTTTTTTTTGAAATAAGAGGAGGCTTAATTGTTACTGATGTTTTCTTGTGACAGCAGATACATGGAAAGAAATATTAGGAAAGATTTAAGGCAGGAGGAGGAGGGGACAACAGGATGAGATGGTTGGATGGCATCACCGACTCCATGGACATGAGTTTGAGTAAACTCCAGGAGCTGGTGATGGACAGGGAAACCTGGTGTGCTGCAGTTCCATGCGGTCACAAAGAGTCGGATGTGACTGAACTGAACTCAAGTGACTTAGTCTTGAAAACATTTTCAAGAGTGGAGGAATCAGAAGCACATTGAGAGCTTTTTACATGAGGTGTGTGGACTTGGCTGGCTTAGCTTCACCGTGGCTGGGATGAAAGTTGGCCTTTCACTGGGACCTTCATTTACACAGCATTGCATTGTTTTCTCTCATCAGTGAAGTTTTTCCTGGGTTGTATCCTTCCTTGAGCACACTCTGGGCTTGTGTGTGCCCTGCTGTGTGTGCCTCTTGATTTCTGTCTCCTAGAAATTGCTTCAGGTCTCTTGTTTGCTGCTGCTACTTCTCCCATTCTCCTTGCTTTTTTTTTTTTTTTTATTTGTTTTGTTTTTATTGTTTAATTGGACTGTCAGATGGGAGAAGAGAGAATGCACATGATTAGTGCGCCATCTTTAACTGAAAGTACTCACTATGGGTACGAAAGAGCCTTTTAATCAAACGGGGGTCTCCTGCTTGCAGGTGGATTCTTTACCAACTGAGCTATCAGGGAAGCCCTTTAGTTATTTTTATTCAAGTTAATTATATATTACACAGTTTAAAGAATCAGTGCTTTTTTTTTTTTTTAATGTTCCTTGGCCCCACCCCAATTCCCTAATCTCCTCTAAGATGGCCACTTTCAGCCTTTTAAACTGATCTTTAGGTTTTATTCTTAATTATTTTTCAATTTTAGGCATCATTAACTATTGACTTTTCAACTATAGTTTTTTAGTCATCACTGACTTTAAAAAAATTAACTCCATATTGAAATATAGTGCACACATCCAGAAAAAAATATAAGTGTTTGCAAAACCATGACCCAGAGCAAAAATACACCATGATCTGAACCCCAGAAGTCCTCCCTTCTACCTCCTTCTAATCATTTCACTTTCTTCCCCCTGAGATAACCACTATAATGACTTCTAAAACCCCACAGATTATTCTGTTTTCCTCTTAAAACTATTGATCTTACAGTGTTTATTAATTTGTGTGTGTCTTTTACTCTGCCTTGTGCTCGTGACATTCACTCAGTGTGTTGTGTGCTGTTAGGGTTTAATTTGGAGTTGATAGGCTTGTTCTCCATTGCTGTGGACTGAATTGAGGTCCCCCAGAATTCAGATGTAAAAACTTGTTTGGAGATAGAGCCTTTGTGGAAATAATTAGGTTAAATTAGGTCATAAGGGTAGGCACCTGATCTGATAGGATTAGTGTGCTTATAAGAGACACCAGAGAGCTTGCTTGCTTTTTCCGCCTTGTAAGGACACGGTGAGAAGGTGAGCACATGCTCGCCAGGAGGAACTGCCTGTGCTGGCACCCCCGGTCGCTGATGTCCAGCTTCCCAAACTCTGAGAAAATGAATTTCTACTCTTTAAGCCACCCTGTCTGTGGTATTTTTCTGTGACAGCCTGAGCTGACTAATATGCCATTCTTCTGGATTACTGTGTCCTTTTAAAGGACTTGGGAGTCTTTTTTTTCCCCTGCTCTTCTAGTAGTTGTAATGCTTTAACACCCGTCAGGAGCAGGGTATAAGGCTCTTTTGACCAGTAGTTAATTGACAGGAACTGGAAGATAAGGATTTTTCTCCAGTGGGTGTTTGCCACAGGTTTGTTGCACTCTCTTGATTTGAGGAATGTTGAGGGAAGCCTTTCTTACATGTGAGCTCTCTTTTATTCCCATTTTGTAATTTTCCACTTTGCTTCAGGCATCAGGGGAACACATGGAATTTCCCGGAACTTTACACAAGTGGCAGGGACACTTCTGTTTCCTTGCCTAGTGAACCCCCTTGGCTTTTGTTTTGCAGGCGTGCGATTACCCGCGAGCACACCCATACACACACACCCTCTACAACCTTGGGAATGACTGAGTGGTCTGTTGGGTCTGCATCTTTCTCAGGCACCTAGTGATGCCCCACAGTTGCCTCGAGGTCGGAGCTCTTCTCCTGGCTCCAGCTCTGGGCCTAAGTTATTTTGGTAGTTGAGTCATCCCAGCAGGGAACTGGAAGGAAGAAGGGATTAGGAGCTTCCCCTTCAGCTTTCATTGCCACACATACATACATCGTGTTAAATGAGGACACTTGCTTTTGATAGATCCTCTCTTCCACAGTGGGATTTAGCTGAATGCAACATATTTTGAACTGTGTTTGCTTTAGATACTATTTGAACAGCTGCTGCTGCTGCTAAGTCACTTCAGTTGTGTCTGACTCTGTGTGACGCTGTAGACAGCAGCCCAACAGGCTCCTCTGTCCATGGGATTCTCCCGGCAAGAATACTGGAGTGGGTTGCCATTTCCTTCTCCCATTTGAACAGCAGTACTTGAAAATGAAAATGTACACTAACAGAATCAGAATGGGATCTCTAGAAGGTAGATACTGAGCAAAGGCAGAAGAAATGAGTGAACAAGGGGCCTCTGAGGACAATAGAAATTGAACTGGAAAGACAGCATTTATGGTGGATTTGGACCTGAGAAGAAGGAAGAAAGCAGGATTGTGGCCAGAACAGTGTTATCGAAGGGGTTTCTTTGGGAATGGCCAGATCCAAGTATACCACATAAAATTACTTACAAAAGTAAAGTTTGTGGGGTTTTTTGGCCACGCCACATGGCATGTGAGATGTTATTTCGCCAACCAGGAATCGAACCTATGCCCCTGCAGTGGAAGTGCAGAGTCTTAGCCACTGGACTGTTGAGGAAGTCCCTTGACTTTAAAATAATGTAATTTTAAAACCATACTGATGTTTGCTAAAATATCAGAAACCCTGTTCTTCACTGCTCTGTCTCCATCTGTGATGTGTCTGTGGTTACTGATGCGAGTGTTGAAGGCCCCGGGTCGCCGCAGTAAGCACTGACTACTTCCTGTGTACAGCTTGTGTGCTGGGGCTATAATAGGATGTTCTCTCCCCAGCTGAGGTACGCACAAGGTGGTCATCGTTTGCATACGTCAGAAGCCAGTATTTCCTTTTACTTTATTTGATTTCCATCAAGTAGCTTCCATCAAGACTTAAATTTTCCAAATACAAAACTAGAATTTTGACTTTGCTTTTTCAGTCGTGTACACTCATTAACTCTCCCCTCCTCCACCAATTCTGATTTTTTTCCCTCCCAGGCAGGGGTAAAGGGGTGATGGGTTTCTTCAACTCCAGGGTTGGACTCACTGGATGCCTTTCTTTAGCTCATTAGGAGGTGAATAGGTTCCTAGCAAGTAATCAAATATATGGGCAGATGAAGACTTTAAACCAAGTTAAGCAGTTTTTTAAAAAAGCATTAATTTGAGTAGTACAGGGTTTTTGAAGTAGGAATGTGGACCCGTGTAGGTGTTCTGAGATCCTTTTAATGGGGGTCTGCAAAATCAAAACTGTTTTGGTAACACCGTTAAGGCATTATTTGCTTCTTTCATTCTTTTCCACAAGTGTAAAGTAGAATTTTCCAGAAGTGGTGTGACATGTGATATAATAACCAATTGACTACAGGAGGACATGTGAGAATTTTGTTAAAATGTTATTTATATTAACATGCAGTAGACTTCTTCAGTTTTTTATTATGATAACGTGCACATAGTATAAAATGTATTAACTATTTTAAAATGTGTATTTCAGTCGTATTAAATACATCCATAATGTTGTGCAGCCATCACCACCATTCATCTCCTGAACTCTTCATCTTGTGAAACTGAAACTGTATCCATTAAATTTGCCATTCCGTCTTCTCTCCAGCCCCTGGCAACCAACGTTCTGCTTTCTATCTCTATGCTTTTGAATATTCTAGGAACCTCATAGGAGTATGAGGTATTTGTGTTTGTCTTTTTGCTGTTGATGTTGTTTAGTCGCTAAGTTGTGTCTGACTCTTTGCTACCCCATGGACTGTAGCCCTCCAGGCTCCTCTGTCCATGGAATTTCCCAAGCAAGAATATTGGAGTGGATTGCCAATTCTTTCTCCAGGGAACCTTCCTGATCCAGGGATCGAACACACATCTCCTGCGGCTCCTGCATTGCAGGATTCTTTACTGCTGAGCCAGCGAGGAAGCCCAAATATTGATAGATACAACCTGTATTTGGTTCAGCATAATCTTTAAGAATATAAAAGGGACCAAAAAGTGCAAGAACTGCTGACAAAGAATTTTTCAATCTGTGTTCTGAGGGACACGTGGTAGGACACAGCCTTGTCGGTTTGGGGTGAGATCATTTGTTGTTCTGGACCTCAGGTGTAAAGCTGGATTAATTATGTATGTTCCCTAGTTCATGGTACAGACTCTATTCGCTTATGTCCCCTTCTGTCCCCTGTCGCCACCCCACCCCCCCTTCTTGCTGTCTGTAGTCCCTAGTTTTGGATATCCATTGTTGTTCAGTCGCTAAGTCATGTCTAACTCTTTGGGATCCCTTGGACTTGAGCTTGCCAGGCTTCCATGTCCTTCACTGTCACCCGGATTTTGCTCAACTCATGTCTATAGAGTCGGTGATGCCATCTAACCATTTCATCCTCTGCTACCCGCTTCTCGTCCTGCCCTCAGTCTTTGCCAATATGAGGTTCTTTTTGAGTGAGTCAGCTCTTTGCATCAGGTGGGCAAAGTATTGGAGCTTCTTCATCAGTTGTTCCAGTGAATATTCAGGGTTGATTTCCTGTAGGATTGACTGGTTTGATCTCTTTGCTGTTCAAGGAACTCTCAAGAGTCTTCTCCAGCACCATAGTTCGAAAGCACCAGTTCTTTGGCGCTTAGCCTTCTTTATGTTCCAATTCTCATATCCCTACATGACTACTGGAAAAACCACAGTTTTGACTATATGGACTTTTGTTGGTAAAGTGATGTCTCTACTTTTTAAAATACTGTCTAGGTTTGTCATTGCTTTTTTTCCAAGGAGCAAGCGTCTTTTAGATTCATGACTGCAGTCACCATCCACAATGATTTTAGAGCCCAGGAAAAGAAAATCTGTCACTGTTACCACTTTTCCCATCTGTTTGCAATGAAGTGATGCCATGATCTTAGCTTTTCGAATATTGAGTTTTAAGCCAGATTTTTCATTCTCCTCTTTCATCTTCATCAGGAGGCACCTCTTCACTTTCTGCCATTAGAATGGTATCATCTGCATTTCTGAGGTTGTTGATAATTTCTGACAGTCTTGATTCCAGCTTGTGATTGAGCCATCCCAGCATTTTGCATGGTGTACTCTGCATATAAGTTAAATAAGCATGGTGACAGTATATAGGCTGGACATAATCCTTTCCCAAATTTGAACCAGTTTATTGGTCCATGTTCCATTCTGTTGCCTCTTGACTTGCATACAGGTTCCTCAGGAGGCAGGTAAGGTGGTCTGGTTTTCCCATCTCTTTAAGAATTTTCCAGTTTGTTGTGATCCACAGTCAAAGGCTTTGGTGTAGTCAGTAAAGCAGAAGTAGACGTTTTTCTGGAACTGTCTTGTTTTTTCTGTGAGCCAACGGATGTTGGCAATTTAATCTCTGGTTCCTCTGCCTTTTCTAAATCCACCTTGAACATCTGAAAGTTCTTGGTTCACATACTGTTGTAGCCTCACTTGGACAATTTTGAGCATTACTTTGCTAGCATGTGAGATGAGTGCAGTTGTGTGGCAGTTTGAACATTCTTTGCATTGCCTTTCTTTTGGATTGGAATGAAAACTGACCTTTTCCAGTCCCATGGCCACACTGCTGAGTTTTCTAAATGTGCTGGCATATTGAGTGCAGCACTTTAATGGTATCATTTTTTAGGGTTTGAAATAGCTCAGCTGGATTTCGATTTGGATTGCAAATTAGATAAAAATGATGAATAAATGAATATTTTCATTATATAATCTCTCCCCTTGTGGCATGGTTTCTGGGAGTTTTTTTCCCCCTTGTCTGTTTAAGTGTAAAATATTGTACCCATATTTGTATGAAGCCCCTCTTGTCAATTATAAAATATTTATAAAATGTTAAATAATTGTAACTAGTTGAGTTTTAAGTTTTTAAGATTTGTTTAAGTGCTTGTTTTCAACAGTGTCTCTTGTTGTCTGGGTGTTCACAAAACTGTTACCAGTGTCTGGGTGTTCACAAAACTGTTACCAGTTAATCTGTGATTACCAAATTCTTGGGCTTCCCTGATAGCTCAGTTGGTAAAGAATCTGCCTGCAATGCAGGTTGGATTCTTGGGTCAGGAAGATCTGCTGGAGAAGGGATAGGGTACCCACTCCAGTGTTCTTGGACTTCCCTTCTGGCTCAGCTGGTAGAGAATTTGCCTGCAATGCAGGAGACCTGGGCTCGATCCCTGGGTTGGGAAGATCACCTGGAGAAGGGAAAGGCTGCCCACTCCAGTATTCTGGCCTGGAGAATTCCATGGACTCTATAGTCCATGTGGTCTCACAGAGTTGGACATGAATGAGTGACTTTCACACCAAATTATTAAAATCCATAAATATTTATTAATTTATTTTTTTCTAGGTTGCAATAAAAATAATTGACAAAACTCAGTTGAATCCAACAAGCCTACAAAAGGTAAGATTGATCCAACAGCCAGTATTTTTTTAAAAAATGATTTTCAGTGCTAATTGCCATCTAATTTGTCCATTAATTACCTGTACTATAACTTTTATTGTGTTTAGTACACAGTAAAGCTTCCTCTTCCTCAGATGAATACTACTTAAATGTAATATTGTTTAAATGCAGTATTGTTCGATTTTTTCCTTCCTTTCCAGTTGAAGATAATGATTTTTAAAATGTACTTAATAGCACAAACTGAAGGCGGTACTTTCAAATTGAATATTCTAAATATTGACTAGAATAGAATTATAAAAAGACAGAAAAACGTATTTTCATGTAATTAGTCTTATGCAGAGTTATACATCTTTTACAGCTGTGATCTTTTTTCAAGTCGGCACTTTTAACTTTATTAAGCTATCACTATATGTCTACTTAAGGAGTGATGATTAATTCATATGAAAGGAAAAAAGTAAAACTGAACTGATAATTGAAAACATGTTTGTAATACACTGCTGCCATTTGCATTATCTGGTGTGGCTCAGAGGTTCTCTACGTGCTGCATGTTAAAATCACCTGGGCCTCTTTTCAAGGTCCTCATGGCCCTTGGGAAGATGTCCTTGCTCAGGCTGGGCCTGGTCATAGGTATTTCACTGGTGCATCAATGAGTGATTAGCACTCTTCATAAAAACATCCTTCTAGTCCCTTGTAGTTTTGCAAAGCCTTTTTGCATTCTTCATTAGATTTCTAGACTTGGCCTGTGGTAGCTGGAAGGTACGGAGACCTAGAAATAAACAGGAAGTCCTCTGCCACTTAACTGAGTGTCTCACTTGACCTTGAGCTAGTCACTTAACTTTCTGACATTGGGTTTCTCATCTTTAAAAACAGAGATAATTTCACTAAGTAAAGTAAGTCAGACAAAGACTAGTACCATATGATCTCACTTATATGTGGAATCTAAAAAACAAAACAGAAACAGACTTACAGAGAGCAAAACTGTTGGTTGCCAGAGGGGAATTGAGTGAAATAGGTAAGGAAGACTTAAGTGGTAAAAACTTCTAGTTATGAAGTAAACAAGTCATGGGGATATAACGTATAGCTTAAGGAACGAAGTCAATAATGTGATGATAATTTTATATGGTGACAGGTGGTTATTGGACTTAACATGGTGATCATTTCATAATGTATTTGATTGTCAGGTCACTATGTTGTATACCTGAAGCAAACATAATATTGTATGTCAACTAAACTTCAATTGAAAATAATAAAAAAATAATTAAATGGAGATTAAATCTTTTCATGATGGATTATATCCATGAAATAACACATAAAAGAGTTTTGTATACTGCAAAGCAATGTGTAAGATATTTTAAGTATAATGCCTTTTGTACATTTCTAATGTAGTTCCAATGGTTATTTTCCATTTACATCATGATTTTGAAATCCTATCCTTGAGGGGTGGGATAGAGGTTGAGGTGGGAAGTGAGGTAGATTTTATCTTGCACTGAAAATGTTATTTAAACAAGTGGTTCTGCAGGACATAGTGGGCTTTAAGGATTTTCAGGGTGGCCCTGAAAGGATCCAGAAATTCTAGTCCTTTGTTCTGAAGATGAAATTATATCCCTTTCCTTAAACTTTCATTTCTTCATGTACCTAGGGACTTGGTGCTAATTATTAGGTAAGGGGTTATAAAAACTTGGTGTTCAGAACTAAAATTAGTATGTAAAGAGGTTTGCTGAGGATTGTAATGATGTTGCAAATCTTCCATTGTTCAAGTGTACTTGTAAATAACTGAAATTCTAGCATTTTTCTAGGAAGAATTTTATCATAGTATTGAGTTGATTGCAATTTTTGTTTCATGCTTGATTGCTTTTTTCATTATTTTTGGTCATAGTTTTTAATTGCCACTATTCTTTTTTATTATCACAAATTACAGTTTGTCTTATCACTATCAATTCAGTACATGATAGGTTGTCTGGCTAGCTTGATAGTGAGATTATGCAGATTTGTTCAGCATTAATTTTGGCACATAAACAATAGATATGACTTTTAAGATTTGTTTGGTATGGTACAAGTATGAACCAGCCACAGAAGATTTATACTAAAGGAAGATCCATCGAAGTTAAATAATCTGAAAGGTGTAATATTTTCAGTTTTAGGACATTGTTTTAAACTGTAAATCATGTGTTCATATTCTTTTCTTATAAATTAAAAGCATCCTATAAATATTTCCTTCAGAATTCTTTTTCACTGAGTTTCTTTTCCATGGAAGAGTGGCAGCAGGGTGGTATAGCATCTTACGCTCCTGGAACAGTACTTCTTCTGATTTTCTTCCTCAGCGTCACTTACAGTTGTTACCACACCTGCATCAGCAGCAGAGCCCTTATATTGTGATCTTAAACTCTGGAGCTTGGTGTACAGCTTTAGGAGCTAACATTTACATTAAGGCGCATTCTGTCAACAGTATGCAATCTTTTTGTACTGCCACTGCCAAAAGTATGTGGACTGGTTCTTTCAGGCAGTGTTTGAACACCACTGTTAAGGTAGTTAGTGTAAAAGTGTTCGCAGTATCCTGGCTCACACATAGATCATGTTTGATAAATGCAGATAAGCAAACCTGAGGTGATTGTGTATTTGTAAACTGACATTATTTTCACTGACAAGTTCTTCATTTCTCCTTTTAATTTTTCTAGCCACTGAGTGAATAAATGTTAGATTCTAGTAAGATATATCTTTCTCCATGGTTTTTTTTGGTACTACTTAATTTCTAAGTAACTATCCCTGAGACATTTTTCTGTTTATAAATGTCTTTTAGGTCAGCCTTTAAAGAAATGTGTAACGAAAAAAAAAAGAAAAGAAATGTGTAACGTTGTGTACCTATAATGCTGTTGAAAACAACAGGAGTTTTAAAAATGTTAGTCTTCTTACTGGTTTTATAAAGTCATTTTTAGCTTTGATTTGGTTACACGCGAATGGTCTTGCAGCCTTGCTTTGTTTTGTGTGTCATAAAGATGCAAGTTTTTACTTTATTAAGACATGCCAGTGCACCAAGTGTGACCCACCCGAAGTTATTTTCTTTCCTAATCTTGGAGTAGTACTAACATAAAGAGAGGGAGTATAGAGTCATGGGTGGGAAAATGGTGAAGCCAGGCTACATGGATTCAAGTTTAGGCTTCAGCCTAGCCTAACTTTGTGACATGTCACCTCCCTGGATCTTCATTTCCCTGTTTTTAAAATGGAAATAATAACATTATCTCTAGGGCTCTGGTGAGAATTAAATAAGTTAACATTTAAAAGCCCTTAGAAGAGCTGGGTGTAGTTCCTGGCATATGCTAAGGACTGAGTGTTGTTATTGTGTATCCTGCTGAATGTTGATTTTGAGGGAGAGTAGAAGATTTTCTTTGGTTTTTTATTTTTGGAGTGTAGTTGATTTACAATGCTATTTTAGTTGCAGTGTACAGCAAAGTGAATCAGTTATGCATATATATGTATCTATTTTCTCTCTCTCTTTTTTTAATTCTTTTCCTAGAGATATTTCTGTTTGTTTCTTTAATTTTACCCTCACAGGAAGTAAGTAAAGCTTAAGAATTGAATTGTGGGTTCTGACTTGGGTCTCATAGGACCTATTTGCTGTAGACTACTTCTGATAATGGCTTAAATTTGCATGTTTAGTATAAAGTACTGTAGTAGTTTGCTCAAGGTGCTATAATAAAATACTGTAGACTGGGTGGCTTTATTTCACAAATTGTGTTTATTTCACACAGTTCTAGAGGCTGGAAAGTCCAAAATCAGGGTTGCTGGCATGGTCGGGTTCTGGTGAGAGCTTTCTTTTTGGATTGCAGAGAGCTGCCATCTCACTGTGTCTTCACAACAAAGTGGGGGGAAGGTGTGTGAGCACGTGTGCATGCTCTCTGATGTCTCTGCTTAAAAGGGCACTAATCCCATCATAAGGAAACACCCTCATGACCTCATCTAAACCGACTTAATTCCTGGATGCCCCATCTCCACATATCACATTGTGGAACAGTTTCATGAGGTAAGCTCTGTTATTCAGGAGAGAGAGGCCAGGAGGTAAAGTGACCTGCCCAGAGTCCCCTAACTGATAGATGTGTGAGCAGTCATTTCATGATGGGTGTAGTCAGTGTGGAGTTGAACTCTAAGTGAACTCTTAGTGAAAGCATGTTTAGCTCAGTTTAGATAACAAGAGCACTTGCTGTAAGCAGTGTCCTCTCGTCCCTCATTGGATAGGATTTCATTGTCGTTAGATGCTAGAGTGTGTGCTTCCTGTGTCCCCACATACAGAGGCTTTTTCACACTAACTAGCCTGATGGATATCTTTTCCTCTTCATACTCTGTTAGGTGAGTATTGCTAGCATCTTGACTTTCCACTGAGGAGACAAACTGAACAGTTAATATAGTCAAGCTCTCCAGTTCGTAGGTGATGGAGCAAAGATGTAAATCTTAGTCCAACTCCAGAGCATGGACTCATTGCATTTACTTACGCTACCCTTCTGTGATTAAATTTCCCTCGTTGAGGTGGGAACTAACCTGAGACTTTTCTCTGTAGTGGTGGTGAAGAAGTTAGTTAATAATTTCAAATTTGAAGAAATATTCCAAGTACGTGAGAAAAGAAAGCCTTGTTCCCCACCTCCCCTTCTGAACTTTGCATAACTCATGTCTTAATGCAAATTTGTTTACTCTTTCACTTAACAAGCACTTCTAGTAAATACCTGCTGTGTGCCAGGCACTGTTCTAAGTACTGAGGATAAACATTGAACCAAATGAAGTTCTGGCTTTCATAGAATTGACATCATAATAGGGGAGTAGCAGTAAGCAGATACATGGTGTAATGTCATGTCAGTGCCATAAAGAGAAACAGAGCAAGATATATTAACTGTATTTTCCTATTTTTTGTATTCTTGATGCTCTGGCTGGTCTGGGAGAGAGTACTCCCAGAATTCGCCAGCTCCTGGAAATAGAAAACTGCTCCCCTGTGAGGACTGTTCAGGTGCAGACCAAGCAGTGCAGAGCCCATGCTCCGACCACATCCTCTGCTTGTTCTCAAACTCCAGGAGGCAGCTGTTTCTCTGCCCTGCAGGTGCTAGGCACCTAACAGCTATACTTAGACCTGAGGTCTGTTGAAATTATCCAAAGGAACCAGTCCTCAGCCTGCTCGGCCTGCCTGGACTTGCCTCTCCTGTGGAAACCAGGATAGAAACTTGCCCACGCTTTCCCCTTGCTCTCTCTGTCTCCCGACCCATCCTGGTGCTCCCTCAAAAGGCCCTGAATGTACTGTGTGCCCCTTGGGAACTCTAAGTAACCATCCTTTCAGTGGTAGTCTTCTCCTAACCTCTTGGCTCACCATACCTGAATAATAACTTATGTTTTAAAATACAGGGTGAGGAGATAGTGTTGCGAGGAATGTGTAGGGGTGTCCTCTTAGTAATTCATTTAAGAAACTTTATTGTTCTTCTGAACCAAGCCTTGTGATGGTAAGTTAGACAAGTGCAGTGGACTCTGGGTGAACCCATATGGTTTGCAGTAAAATTTTACCTAGGCCTTGAGGATCTAAATGTTTTTCAGTAAGTCATGAAGCATGCAAAGACATTTTCAGTCCTCCTTGCAGTGCTGACGTGGAGGTCCTCATTGAGGAGTGCACAGACAGTGTGGGGAGCATCAGCAGCGGCGGGCTGCAGCGGCCTGCGAGTCTGCAGGGCCGTGTAGGGCCTGAGCCAGAGCCCGTGTCAGGCCGGACTGGGAGCCTCAAACGCCCCGGCTCTGGAAGGAACAGTCGTCTGTGTATAATAACCTTTTCAGCGGTTCCCTAACCTTCCCCTGGGTTCTTCTGACTGAGATTGTGTTGTTTTAGAAATAGTCTTGGGACTTACCTGATGGTCCAGTGGTTAATCCACCTTGCAATACAGGGGATGCGGGTTCGATCCCTGGTCAGAGAACTAAGACCCCACATGCTGCGGAGCAACTAAACCTACATCCCACAACTGCTGAGCTTGGAGTGCCACAACTGGAAAGTCCATGCGCCACAACAAAAGATCCTGCATGCCACAGCTAAGAGTCGATACAGCCAAATGAAATTTTTTTAAAAACAATAGTCTTCTTGATCGCCTTACATCAATATAAGCAATCCATCATCTGTTTCTTAAACTGGTACCATTTAGTTAAAAACAAGAACTATGTAAATTAATGAAATAATTGACTTCTTTTTTCTTAGTATATGTTTGTCATAGCTGGTTAGCTAACATTAGAGTTTCCGTGGTGGCTCACTGGTAAAGAATCTGCCTGCAGTGCAGGAGACCTGGGTTGGGAAGATCCCCTGGAGCAGGGCATGGCATCCCATTGCAGTATTCTTGCCTGAAGAATCCCATAGAGGACCCTGGCAGGCTGCAGTCCATAGGATCGCAAAGAGTCGAACGTGACTGAAGCAAGTGATTTGGCACTTAGCCAGCTTTAAACACATAGAGAGATGGAGGCATTCTTCTTCCTGTGCCTCTCTGTTCCAGTGTTGATGACTCCAGTTATTGACCAAATTTTTTTCTTTTCTAGTTAAACATCTGTCATCTAGAAACATGTATAACACTGTTCTCTGTTCTTCATGTGGAGCTGTGATGAATATGGCAATCCAAAAAGAAAAAAGCCCAAACCCTACTAATGCAATATAATCACCTATTTTGAGTCTTATTGGTCCCATTTCCAGAATAAACACTGAGCTTTTTGGGCCAACTACAGGACTTGCCCTCAACACAGGGCTAGTTTATTCCATATCCATATCCATATCCAACCATCTCATCCTCTGTCCCCTTCCATTTTTTTCCTTATCTGAATTTATCTGATTTTTGCTGAAAGCCATTTAATTGGTTTCCTGCTGTAATTCCAGTCTGCCAGGGGTAGTTTTGAAAAATGAGTGTTTTGTATTACCTGTCACTTCTAATCTGGTGTTCTGCGCTTTGGACAAGGATGTCTTTGTCCAGTTAAAGATCTGACAGGGCAGAGACAGAGCCCTCAATGTAGAATCCATGTTATAGTTGATCTTGCTGACCCAGGAAAACATTTTTTTCAGTAAGACTCAAGCACCATTCTTAAGTCCAGACTATTAGAAAAGGAAATCCCTCTGTTTAAAAAGTATTAATCAAAATTACAGAAGAAAAAGAAGAATGAACCTTAAATTCAAGTATGCGCAAATTATGAGAATTCCCTAGTGTTCCATTGGTTAGAACCCTGCCCTTCCACTGCAGGGGGCATGGGTTCAGTCCCTGGTCAGGGAACTGAGATCCTGAGTAACAGCACGGTTCAGTTCAGTCACTCAGTTGTGTCTGACTCTTTATGACCTCATGGACTGCAGCATGCCAGGCTTCCCTGTCTATCACCAACTCCCGGAGCTTGCTCAAACTCATAATCCATCAAGTCGGTGATGGCATCCAACCATCTCATCCTCTGTCCCCTTCTCCTGCCTTCAGTCTTTCCCAGCATCAGGGTCTTTTCCAGTGAGTCAGTTTTTCGCATCAGTGGCCGAAGTATTGGAGCTTCAGCTTCAGCATCAGCCCTTAAAATGAATAATCAGGATTGATTTCCTTTAGGACTGACAGGTGTGATCTCCTTGCAGTCCAAGGGACTCTCAGGAATCTTCAACACCACAGTTCAAAAGCATTAATTCTTCAGTGTTCAGCTTTCTTTATAACAGCACAGTGCAACCAAAAAAAAAGAAAGTATGTGTAAGATACATACCAGTTTACTGAATGATTATTGACGTATTGACTATGGATTCCTTTTATCAGGGTCTTTCTGGGAAATTCTGCTTACACTCACTCAAGTCTGTTTTCTTAAGTTGATGTTTTTTTTTTTTTTTTTTTTGAAGCCACTGTAATGCTTAAGAGGTCTGTAAGTGACCTTTTCTTGGCATCCCAGGAAATCTTAGTTGTTGGACAAACCAAAGAACTGTATATTTGGAAGCAGAGAGAACCGGTTCATGCTTTTCATATGGTCTACAATGTAATTTACTTTTACTGTTAACCACACTAGGTTATTTGGAGTACCTTTGCTTCAGTCTCCTTAGGCCAATCTTTTTTAACCCTTGCTGTGCATTAGAATCATCTCTCGTGGAAGCCTCTGGCTTAGCGGGTAAAGAATCTACCTGCCATGCAGGAGACACAGGAGATGTGGTTTCGACCCCTGTGTTGGAAAGATCCCCTGGAGGAGGGCATGGCGACCCACTTCAGTGTTCTTGCCTGGAAAATCCCATGGATAGAGTAACCTGGCGGGCTGCAGTCTATGGAGTCACAATGAGTCTGACATGACTGGGTGACTAAACACACAGTGGAGTTTAAAAAAAAAAAAGTCCATGTTTTCTTCAGGATACTCCACCCCCTGGAGGTGCCCACTGGTTGGGTCTAGGGTGAGGCAGAGGGATCCATCCGGGTGCTTGTCTCAGATGAGAATGGATCCCGGACTTCTTTTGCTTCCCTGCAGGGTTCTTAATTTCTCTCCTCTTTCTGAGGGTGCCCTTTGTTAAAGGTGACCCCTTCCTCCAGTGGTTTAAGTCTTGTGGGCTGGTGCCACTACCACTGCTGAATATCTCCTCCCTCTCAGACTCCTCCTAACCAAATTTCTGGATTTCTTTACTTTTCCTTGCCCATCTGGTGAAGCACAGGTCATTTTTGGAATCTTTTTCATCAAGCAGCTCTGTTCATCTTTTCCTTTGTTAATAGCTTCCTCTTTCCATATTGACTTGTAAGAGGCTAAGTAGCTCAGGCCACTAACAAAAAGAGTTGTTAAGAGTCCTGGGTCTTTTTAAATTCATTTTAAAAAATTGAAGTATGGTTACTTATATAAGTTAAAGGTGTACAATATAGTGATACACAGTTTTTAAAAGTTTATACTCCCTTTATAGTTATTATAAAATGTTGGTTATATTCCTGTGTTGTACAGTAATCCTTGTAGCTTATTTCATACCTAATGGTTTGTACCTCTTACTTCCCTCCCCCTATAATGCCCTTACCCACTCCCTCCCCCCACGGGTAACCACTAGTTTGTATCAGTGAGTCTGCTTCTGTTAGATTCACAGTTTGTTGTAAGATTCCACATTTGAGTGATATACAGTATTTGCTTTGACTTTTTTTACTTAGCATAATGCCCTCCAGGTCCATTCACAGTATTGTGATGGCAAAGTTTCATTCGTTTTTATGGCTTGAGTAATATTTTACATATACACACATACCACTTCTTTATCCATTCATCTGCTGATGGACATTGGGTTGCCCCTGTATCTTGACAGATGTGAATAATGCTGTTGTGAACATTGGAGTGCGTGTATCTTTTTGAATTAGTGTTTTGGGGTTTTTTAAAATACGTACCCAGTGATGGAATTGGTTGTATATAGTTCTATTTTTAGTTTTTGAGAAACTCTGTAGTTTTCCATAATGGCTGTACCAATTTACATTCCCATCAATAGTGTGTGAAGGTTCTCTTTTCTCCACATTCTGACCAATATTGATCTTTGTGTTGTTTTTGATAGTAACCATTCTGACAGATATGAGGTAATATTCATTGTGGTTTTGATTTGCATTTCCCTGATGATAAGTGATATTGAGCATCTTTTCATGTGCCTTTTGGCCGTCTGCATTTCCTCTTTGAGAAAATATCTATTCAGTTCCTCTGCCCATTTTTTAATTGAGTTGTGTTTTTTTGATGTTGTGTAATATGTGCTGTTTATATATATTGGATATTAGTTCTTTATTGGTCATATCATTAGCAAATATTTTCTCCCATTCAGTAAGTTGCCTTTTCATTTTGTCAGTAGTTGCCTTTGCTGTGTAAAAGCTTTTAGGTTTAATTAGGTCCTATTTGTTTATTTTTGCTTTTGTTTCCTTTAGGAGAAGTTCCAAAAACTGTTGCTGTGATTTATGTTAGAATGTTCTGCCTATATTTTTCTCTAGGAGTTTTATAGTATCCAGTCTTACATTTAGGTCTTTAATCCATTTTGAATTTATTTTTGTATATACTGTTAGAGAATGTTCTAATTTCATTCTTGTACCTGTAGCTGTCCAGTTTTCCCAGCACTAGTTATCAGAGAGACTGCCTTTTCTCTGTTGTGTAATCTTGCCTTGTCTGTCACACATTGATTGACTATAAGTGTGTGGGTTTATTTTTGGGCTGGTGTGATACTGCTTTAATTGGTGTTGCTTTGTAGCATAGTCTGAAGTCAAGGATGTGTGATGCCTCCAACTCTCTTCTTTCTCAAGATTGCTTTGGCTATATGAGATCTTTTGTATTTCTATGCAGGTTTTAAAATTATTTTTTCTATTCTTTGAAAAACACCATTGGTATTTTAATAGAGATTTCATTGAATCTGTAGATTGCCTTGGTCAGTATGGACATTTTAACAATATTGATTCCTTAGAGCACTCCGTCTGAAAGCAGCAGAATACACATTCTCTTCAAGTATACATAGAAAATTTTCCAGAATAGATCACATGCTGGGCAACAAAACAAGCCTTGGCAAATTCAGGAAAATGTAAACCATATCAGATGTCTTTTCTGACTACAGCACTGTGAGACTAGAAGTCAAGTAGAAGAACAAAAAAACTACAAAAAACACAAAACACGTGGAGGCAGAACAACGTGGATCAGTAAACCAGTGGGTCTCTGAAGAAATCAGGAAATAATAAAAATGCCTAGAGCCCTGACTGTTATTTACAATCCAGGGTCTGCATTCAGATCCATGTACTGAATCAGTTACAGGGTACAGACTTTTACAACAGGATGTGGGAAATGAGCTCTAAGACAGATCCTTCATCTTGTGCATTTAAAATACTGAGAATTAAAATGTATGTGTATTGTTAGATTTCAAAAGTGATAATAGAAGTGAAGGAAAATATAGCTTCAATGTTAGATGGAAAATTTCAACTTATTGCCTGACTTATTTTCACTTTGGGTAGGAGGTTTAGAGTAGATTTTGAATTGAGGATATTGGAATTTATTTTTAATTGTACCAGTGGTTCACTGTGCTGTTTAGAAAAGTCACTGAAAAACCAAGTGTGAACACGTTATTGACTGGGGATGTACTAATATGTCTTTTGTTACCTGAAGGTTATTGACTGGAGACGTATCAGTACGTTTTTAGAGAATGATACAGTTAGCATCACCGTGAGAAGTTGTTAGAGCTTAAAATTATCAGGGGTTCACTATACAACTTAACTATTGTCGTTGTCATTCACGTTTTGCTCTGTTAGGTTTTTCTTTCAACCAAAGTATATATTATAAACAGGAAATTTCCCAAAATGATGCATCATGATATTTTGTGTAGAAGAACTTTTCAGTGAGTTTTGTGCAGATACTTTCTCTGATTTTCTGAGCAACATATATAATATACTAGTGTCTCAGAAGATGGTAGTTCTTCAGAATATAGTTATGATTCAGACAGTGTGAATGTTATACCAACAAAAAGAAAAACCTTAGTGATTGATTCTGATCCAGAAAGTGAAAATGAAACTCATGGTGCTGGAGAATGCTCCTTTGCTTCAGCAAAAGAGTGCAGAAGATATTTCACAGAAATTAGAAGACTTAACAGGTGTGTCAGGTGTAACTCTATTGAATGTAGTAACCTGCAGTGCTAGTGAAATAACAATTAATTTTTAGCCAACCAAAATAAAAATCACTGGCCACATGCATTAGTTTCTACAAAAATCCCCCGGTCAGTAATGAGTTAAAGGGGTCAGACTTGGAGCCCAGCCTGGAGAAAATCAATTTGCAAAAAATTGAAAATAGGTTTAAAAACTAGACCTTTGGGAAAGAATCCTGGCAATAACAGCCAGAATCACAGCCGCATGTTGCTTACTGTGTGCCAGGCACTGTTCCAAGATCTCTGCCTGTCAGTTCCTTTATCCTGGGAGTACCAGAGGCCCAGGAGGTCCAGCCACCTTGGTTCAGTCAGTCAGTCAGTGAGTGGCAGAGGCCCAGGTGGGGCCAGGTAGTGTGCTCCAGAGGTCAGAGTCTTACTGACTATGAACGGTCTGCATCATTCATTGCCTGTTGTCGCAGCAGCCCTGTGACATTATTTTTATCTGTAGTTTACAAATGAGCTGTTCAAGTAATGTCACATCCTTGTCAAGTTTTTGTCTGATTTTTCAGTTCTTGCCCATCTGGTAGATATAAAACTATGTCACTGTGGTTTTAATTTGTATCTCCATGATTACTGATGCGTATTACATCTTTCATATTTGTATTGGCTTTTGTTTCTTCTGTCAATTGCCTCTTGAAGTCTTTTGTTCAGTTTGTATTGAATTCTTTTTCTTAATCATTTTAGAGATTGTATATTCTGGATACTAACATGTGACATGTAGCTTCTTCTGTTTGATGGTATATGTTTTCATTCTCTGGATGTTGTCTTTCGATGAACAGGAGAGATTCTTAATTTTAGCACACCTGAATTTATCAAATCTTTTCTTTTATGGTTTATACCTTTTATGTCTTTAACAAATTCTTCCCTGCCTGGGGCCATAAAGATAGTTTCTCTATTGTCTTTAAGTTTTATAATCTTTAATCTACCTTGAAGTTGTGCATATTGTGAAATAGGAATCTTAATTTCATGTTTTTTTCGTGTGTTATATCTTACTGTCTAGGCTCTCCTTTTTTCCGCTGATCTGCAGTACAGTTTCTATTCATGCCTGTACACACTTTGTTCTTCGAAGTGTTTTTTCTGGTTCATTGCACAACTGCTATTTTAAAGACAGTTATTTTACATTTATTTTCACATTTAAAATTTTTATTTTCAATAGTAAAAGGGCAGATGATAAATAGAATCCCAAAATACGTGACAGGTAAAATCTGAGCTAAAATTAGAAGCGCAAGAGTAACAAAGGAGGCTTCCTCTCTCAGGCTGTGTGTGGCATGCTAAGTAGAGGAAGAAAGGTACAGGTCTTTATATAGAGCTCCTCCACTAGCCCATACTACAGACTTGCACATTTTTAATTTAAATTATTTGGCCACACCTTGTGGCATGCGGGATCATAGTTCCCTGACCAGAGATGGAACTTGTGCCCCATGCAGTGGAAGCAGAGAGCCTTAACCAATTGACCACCAGGGAAGTCCCACAAATTTGTGAATTTTTTTTAAAAAGCATCCCTTTCTTAGGATACATTACTGCTATGTGCCAGGAAATTATTGTGATAACTATTCAAAACTATGATGACTGCAAGCAAAATGATTTCCTCAGGATTGGGCACTTGTGCAGCTAGCTATAAGCAGTGGTCCAGTTAATACAATTAATAAGCCTAACTAAGATATTTCCAGGTTACATTTTCTGAACAAGCAGTAAAAACAGAAACAGAAAAAGTACCAATGTAAGGAACGTAAGGCACTCACAGAACTCATGGGGTCTAAGAGAAAATGCAAATCAAAATTGCAGTGTATCTAGAAAGTGACACTGTGTATCAGAACCTATAGAATACTGCTTTTGTTGTTCATGAAAATTTGAAACCTTAAACATATTATTAACAAAAAATGACAGTACATTAAATATTTAGTAAGTTAGAAGAAGGAACAGGATAAATCTCAGGAACTAAGAATAATGTAAGGAACTAATAATGGACTTCCCAGGTGGCACAGTGGTTAAGAATCCACCTGCCAGTGCAGGAAAACACAGAGAGTCCTGAGTTTGATTCCTGGGTTGGGCTAATCCCCTGGAGAAGGAAATGGCAACCTGCTCCAGTATTCTTGCTTGGAAAATTCAATGGACATAGGAGCCTGGCAGTCTACAGTTCATGGGGTCACAAAGAGTCAAACACGACTCAATACCTGGAGTTCATTGTGGCTCAGATCATGAAGTCCTTATTTCAGAATTCAGGCTTAAATTGAAGAAAGTAGGGGAAATCACTAGGCTATTCAGATATGACCTAAATCAAATCCTTTAAGATTATATAGTGGAGGTGACAGATAAATGCAAGGAATTAGATCTGGTAGCTAGAATGCCTGATCTTCATGGATGGAGGGTTGAAACATTGTATAGGAGGCAGTCACCAAAACCATCCTGAAGAGAAATAAATGCAAGAATGCGAAGTGACTGTATGAGAAGCCCTTACAAATAGCTGGGAAAGGAAGAGAAGCGGAAGACATAGAAGAAAGGGAAAAACATACCCAACTGGATGCAGAGTTCCAGAGAATAGCAAGGAGAGATAAGAAGGCCTTCTTCAGTGAGGAATGCAGAAGTAGAGGAAAAGAGTAGGAACGGGAAAGACTAGAGATCTCTTCAAGGAAATTGGAGGGACTTCCTTGGTGGTCCGGGGGTTAAGAATCTGCCTTGCAATGCAGGAGTTGTGGGTTCAGTCCCTGAGTAGGGATTGAACTCAGATCCCATACGCCGTGGGGCAACTAAGTCCCTGGACCACAACTAGAGATCCCACATGGTGCAACTAAGATCCGCCACAGCCAAATAAGTAAAATATATAAAAGAAAAGAAAATTGGAGAAATCAAGGAAACATTTCATGCAAGGATGGGCATGATAAAGGACAGATGCAGTAAAGACCTAACAGAAGCAGAAGATACTAATAGAGGTGGCAAGAATACACAGAAGTACTATACCAAATAAAGATCTTAATTACCCGGATAACCAGGACGGCTGTCAAAATGTATCAGAAACAGGGAAGAAAGCTGTAGTTCAATCTCAAAACATCTGTTCAAAAATTGGGAATTAACATATTGGCATATAGGCTTTCCAGTTAAACATTAGTACATTTACCTTTGCTTGTTTCTCCCACTCAGTAAATAGTAGTAAAGGAATTAAAAAGGAGTGTCAAAAATAGAGAAGACTAGCAGACAAAGAATTAAACCAACTTTGCCAGATGGAAAACAGATAGGTGAATAGATGCATGTGTGTGTGTCTGCACATTATTATATGTTTTTTTTCACATAGTAGATTTCGTATATCATAGTGAGCTGAAACCAAGTCCCCAAAGGAAGCAGCTAGGGGCAGGAATAGGTAGGCTGGTCCAGCAAGAATCATGCTGAACCATGCCACAGAATTCAGAAAGTTTAAGAATGAGTTCTTTTAGCTCCTTTCGTGGGTGGAGATACAAGTAGAACTGAAAGCAGGATTGGCTGAAACTCTGTAAATGGGCCTTATGTCACCTTAAGGCAGCCCGCCCTTCTCTCCCCCAGTAGAAACTGGGCAGCTGTTTTCTGAAGAGGTTCCGTCAAAGAACATTAAACTTGGGGGCCCCCATACTAAAAACAGCGGCCCGCTGAGTGATGAAAGTCTTTCTCCCATCTCCTTGCTTGCTTCTCAGAACTCTCAGCCCTTTATGTTGCCTAAAAGGAGTTTGGAGGATTCTTCTCCAGGAGAATTGAGCTAAATTAAAATATAGCTAGAGACGTTTAATGTCTTTCAGTGAATCTGCTTAATCTCTGCCTGGTCATCCCCTGGTCCAGCTCTTATATAACATTCAGTCCAGCGGTTTGGTGCCTCTCTTAAATATGGGAGGACAGCCAAGAATCTCCAGATATTTGAGGATAACCTGAAACAAACAGGAATAAGAGAAAGAAACACTGGAAGAGGAAACTGAACTACTTTAAAAACAAACACACACACACACACTATCATTGGTGTTTTCAAAGAGTTTAAAAAGAGGGAGACAGTGCAACAACAACCATTACATTCATAAAAGAAAAACATGGTGCATTGAAGAAGGACTGTTGGGGAGAGGATAGTTCATGGTATCGGAAAGAAATTCAGTAAAGGGTTAGAAAATAAAGCCAACAAAAGCTCTCAGTTCGTAGAGATGAAAATTAAGATACCATGTAAAACTGAAGTGCCTATCTAGGAGGTCTAGTTTCTGATGAAGAGGAGTTGTAAGAATAACTGGGGATAGGAGGGAAGATTGTCAAAGACTAACATGTGATTTCCCAGAACTATAGGACCTGAATTTCCAGATTGAAAGGCTTAGTGCCAATGCAGTAAAGGGCAAAGATCTACAATATATCTGGACTGAATGCTGATGTACCACAGAGACTGAATCTGCAGTACATTAAAACATAAATACATCAAAATTAGAAGAAAGGGGGGGAAAGGTCATAAAGAATTATCACTGTAAACTGGAAGAAAATGGATCAAAGCCTTTAAAATTCTGAGAGAACTGAATATTCATGTGTAAAAGAATGAAACTGGACCCCTGCCTTACACCACTCATAAAAATTAACTCAGAATGGATTAAGGATTTAAGTGGAAGATCTGAAAACAAAGTTCGTGGAAGAAAGCACAGGGGGAAAACTCCTTGACATTGTTTTTGGTAGTGATTTTTTTATATGACACTAAAAGCACAGGCACAAAAAGTGGGTCTACAAAACTTCTGCACAGACCAAAAAAAAAAAGCAATCAACAAAATGAAAAGGCAGCCTGCAAAATGGAAGGAACTCTTAAAACCCAATAGCAAATAAAACCCTAAAGAATCCAATTTAAAAAACAACAAAGGACCTGAATAGAAATTTTTCCAAAGACGACATTCAAATAACCAACAAGTACATGAAAAGGTGTTTAACATCACTAACCATCAGGGGGAATGCAAATTGAAACCACAGCGAGATATCACTTCACACCTGTTAGAATGGTTATCAAAAAGACTAGGTAAATCTGACAAGAGTGCAAAGAAAGGGGAAATGTGTACTGTTGGTCGGAATCTGAACAACTACTATGGAAAACAGTGTGGAGGTTTCTCAAAAAATTAAAAATAGAGCTATCATACAACTCAGCAATCTGTTTCTGAATGTATATCCATAGGAAATACAGTTACTATCTCGGAGACGTATCTGACCTTCCATGTTTGTTGCAGTGCTGCTCTCAATAGCCAAGTTAGGGCGACAGCCTGAGTGTTCATTGACAGATGAATGGATAAAAAAAGTGTGAGGGGTATTATTATATATTTCATAATATATTATATATTATATATATTATGTAATAATAGGAATATTATTCAGCTGTAAAAATGGAAATCCTGCCCTTTGTGACAACATGGATGGGCCTTAAGTGCATTATGCTGAGTTAAATCAGACAAAGACAAACACTTGTTGTTCAGTCACTCAGTTGTGTCCAACTCTTTGCGACCCCATGGACTGCTCCAGGCCAGGCTTCTTCACTATCTCCTGGAGTTTGCGCAAACTCATGTCCGTTGGGCTGGTTATGCCATCCAACCGTCTCATTCTCTGTTGTTTCCTTTTCCTCCTGCCTTCCATCTTTCCCAGCATCAGGGTCTTTTCTAATGAGTTGGCCCTTTGCATCAGGTGGCCAAAGTATTGGAGCTATGATATCAATTATGTGGAATCTTAAAAAAAGAAAAGAAAAAAACTGAACTCATATAAAAAGAGTTCATAGTGGTTACCAGGGGGTGGGGGGTTGAGGGAAATGGAGAGCGGTTGTCAGAGGGTACAGACTTCCAGTTGTGAGATGGGTAAGTTCCAAGTTTCTAATGTAGAGCATGGGGACTGTGGTTAACAAGTATTAGGTACTTGAAAGTTGCTGTGAGAATGGATCTTAAATATTCTCACCATAACAGCAACAAAAAAACGGTAATCATGTGAAGTGAAGGATATGTTAACTAACTTTACTGTGGTAACGATTTCACAGTATCTGTGTGTATCAAATCATCACATTGTACTCCTTAGACTTAAACACAATATATATTATATGTCAAGTATATCTCTTTAAAATGGGGTGTGGCACTTGGAGAGAAAACTTGACCGTTACCAACTTTTTGCTAACAAAAAGTTACCAGAGAAAACTTTAGAATTCTTTACCCAGCCAAGTGTCAATCACATGTGAAGGTAGAATCAGAACATTCTGGGCCATGCAAGGTCCAGAATTGAATTTGAATTTAGACATCTGCTTACTCTTCCTCAGGAATATTGGTGGGGCTAGGGAGGGAGAATACTAACAAGTGGGAAAGGTAGGATCCAGAACAGGAAATCCAACACAGCCGGTCTTGAGAACAGAACAGGGGCCTCCAGAATATTAATTTCTTCAGAGAGGAAAAAAAAATACTTGACTATTTGAAAGTATCTGAGAGGAGATATACACTTCTGTTACAGAGCTTAAGGATGGACCAGTAAAGTGAGAGATATATAGAAAACCTAAGTGAACAAAATAACCAAAACAATTATTAGCTCAAAGGAAATCAAAACATTTTTGATAAAAAAAAAAAAAAAAAAGAATGGAGGCTTCTCGGACCTGGCCTTCCGGCAGCCGGGTTGCGGTCTGAGTGCCGACATTGACAGGTCTTCAAGATTCGGCCCGACGCGCCCCCTCTCGCGACATCATGGTGGCGTATTGGCGACAGGCTGGACTCAGCTACATCCGATACTCCCAGATCTGTGCAAAAGCAGTCAGAGATGCACTGAAGACCGAATTCAAAGCAAACGCCATGAAGACTTCTGGCAGCAGCGTAAAAATTGTGAAAGTGAAAAAGGAATAATCTACCCTGAGTACAGCCTGAATGCTGCATGTTCAAGGTGAAGCTGTGAGCACGTATTATAGCATATTGGAAACCATCTCCCTTCATGGAAAAAAAAAACAAAATAATACCTGTGTTGTTCATAGATTTACAGTGCCAGTAAATTAAAGTACAGTTCACTCTAAAAAAAAAAAAAGAATGGAAATGCATTCCTAGTGTGGCTGTAAAGAATATTTATAATGCAAACTGAATAATTTCGCCAAATATTATGGTGACTGATCAGAGGAAGGAGGGAAGGGATGTGGGGTGGGGTGGGGCAGGATGTAAGAGCAGTCTTCATTGCTAATATTACCAGGTCAATAGCTAATCACGGGGGAGGAGCTAAGAAATCAGACTAGCAGCACTTCTGCTCCAAAGTAAGGCAGCTCAGATACCTGGGGTGGAGGGCTCCTTGCTGTGAGCAAGGGTTGAGGGTGGAGAGAGATACTACATTACACAGTTCGACTTTCACAGCTGCATATATGTACTGCTTTTATCAATAAAAATGAAACTGTTTAACCAAAACTGTAATAGAACCTCATGAAGACATAGGAGAGGGAAAGCATAAGTCTGTTTGGAAGGGCTTCAGGAAAGCTGAGTCCACAGTGGGGATCAAGGAAGCCATATAATCTGGCATTTCAGAAATGTGTAGGTGAACAATAGATGACATAGCCAAAGAAGCTAAAAGGACTGCTTATGAAAAGCCAGCAGAGAAAGAGTCAGGATGAATTTAGATAAGTACCCAACATTGTCTGGTATGGCAGACAAAGTTCCTATTTCCTTACTATATAAAAAGTCTTGCAAATTGAGGAGAAACAGGAGTATATAACCTGATAGAAAATAGTCAAAAGATACACTTAGGCAATTAATAGGATAGATGGTGAGTGTTCAGGTAAAAATGTTCAACATCCACATCCGAAAAGAACACATCTGTGTTTTTCACATCAGATTTGCAAAAAGCTGATAGTTCATATTGTTGGCAAGATTGCAGAGAATCAGGAACTCTCTCATTGGCAATAATGTGAATTAACATATTTTTAGAGAATAATATAGTACTGACAAAATTTTAAAAGCATGTATGCCCTTTGGCTTCCATTCAGTTTCTAGGAATCTGCTCTGCCAATATAGTTTCAAAAATGTATGAGGATGTATGTATACAAGGATGCTCACTGTAATAGTTCAGTAGCCCAAAGTTAGCAATAAACCTACGTGATATCAGTAAAATACTGGTTAATTACATGCAGTACATCTACACGTGGGCTTCGCTTCCCTGGTGACTCAGTGGTAAAGAATCCGCCTGCCAAGCAGGAGACTCTGGTTTGAACCCTGGGTTGGGAAGATCCCCCTGGAGAAATAAATGGCAACCCACTCCAGTGTTCTTGCCTGAGAAATCCCATGGACAGAGAAGCCTGGTAGGCTATAGTCCACGAGGTCACAAAAGACAGAGCAGCTGAACAGCAGCAACATCCACACGTTTATCTGCCCCATCTGTCGGCAGCTCTTCCTGGGTAGTATAGACAGGTCACCGCTTTTGCCTTGTGTCAGACAAGCAGGTTTTAGTGATGCTTTTAATTACTTTCTCTCTTACCTGTTAGCTTTCCTGTTCTGTTATTTATTTCCAGGTTAGGGTGGCTCTGAGAGGAATTGAACTTTCTTGAAGCTCCTTAGGTTTTGCTTTACTGTGCTCTCTCATATTTGCTGGTGTTTTTTTTTGTTTTTTTTTTTTTTTTTTGCTGGTTTTTAAAGACATTCCCTGGAAAACTTGCTTGCCTTCCACCCTCCAGCAGCTTTGGCCCACACCATGAAAAGAATAGTAAACTCTCTTGTTAACAGTCCTCAGAATACAGCAACTTTCAGCTACCTTTTCTTTTTCAGAAAAAAACCCTCTTATCCAAAAAAAAAAAACCAAAAAAGTACACACTTTATTTTCAACCTTTTTCTTAAAATTAATTGGAGAAGAGGAGATAGTTAGATATTTAGATCTAATTTAGATAAATAGATAATTAGACAGATAGATAATTCAGTTGTGCTTCAGAGTTCACAGGACAGATAAAAGTATAAGAGTCAAAGTCTTTACCCGTCCAGATGCCTGCCCAGAGACAGCCAGTGGCATTGGTTTCTTTGGTCCTTACAGAAATACCCGGTTTATAGAAAGGCGAAGACATGTATATTTTTTTCTTTTTCATACCAGTGCCTTTTCTTGACAGTTCCTTCTCCATGAACTCTGGCATTTGCCAGGCTCTCTCCCTCAGTGTTGGCTGAGGATCTTTGTTCTTTTGTTCAGCAGAGGTTCTGTGATCAGTGTGGGGAGTGAGACAGAGAGACTTGCTGAGAAGTGGGTGATCATCCTTCCTCCTTCCTTCATAAAGTACCCCAGAGACGTTCCAGGGTCAGGGAGGCTGGTTATAAATCGAGGTTTGTGACCCCACTTGTCAGTCTGAGGGAGGCATTGGATTCCGGTGTCTGGGTGTCATTCTGTCACTCCAGCTGCATTTTCTGTGTCTGTATTGTGACCCCCCCCCATCTTTTTTCACTCTGAAATGCTTGTTCGTTGATGTTTCTGTCTTTCCATTTTTCAGTTAGGCAGTTGTCATTTCCTTCCAAGGATACTATCCCTATGCTGATAATTCTGCAGAATAGCCCAGATTTCTTCCTGAGCTTCAAACCAAAATACCAGCTACTGAGCTTTGTTTTCACTATCTTCACTTAATTGCCTTTCACATGGTGTGTCCTAAATCAGACTCAGCCTGCCGCCCTTCCTCACTGCAGCTTGAGTCTTCTCTGTCTCATGGTGGCATCTAAATTCACAAACATGGGTGTCAGCTTCAGCTCTGCCTCCCTCCCCCTTACCCACTTAGTGTTTCTTACTTATAACCTTGGGTTTACAGTGCAGCTCTTTCCTAGTTAAGAAGAGGTTGGTGATTGTATGCCTGTTCATTATTTCTAACACATTTTCATCCAGTCAGTTGCCCAGCTGACAGGCTCTCAGCCTTTGGCCTGTCTCATACCTGTATGTCCAGAGAAGCCAGTTGGGTCACTTTTGCCTGAGGACTTAGGTCCCAGTTTGATGACTGTGACGATACCTCAGCCCATGCCCTCTCTGATGTGCTCATTTTACCCTTTTAATTTTACTCACTCTTGGCTCTGCTGGGTCTTTGTTGCTGCTTGGGCTTCTCGCGGCGGCGGCTTCTCCTGTTGAGAAGCACAGGCTCTAGGCGCACGGGCTTCAGGAGTTGCAGCTCCTGGGCTCTAGAGCACAGCTCGGCAGTTGTGACACTCAGGTGTGGTTGCTCTCCGGCATGTGGGATCTTCCTGGATGAGGGATCAAACCCATGTCTCCTGCGTTGGCAGGCAAATTCCTCACCACTGAACCCCCAGTAAAGACCCTGCTCGTTTTATTTTTAGGTCAGTTGATAAAATTGTTTTTTCCCAAGGATAATTTCTGTATGTCCTCGGTCCTGGCTTTGGGGACATTTGTTTTTTCTGTGGTAGTATAGGCTTAGTGTCTCTTCAGTATTCTCATCACCAGGATTCAGGTCTTTGCCTTCAGAAATGTTTGTTTTCCTCCTGTTTGCCAGTTCCTACAGGACATAAAAATGGGAAGATGTGTAGAGCAGGGGTCCCCAGACTCTGAGATCTAGTGCCTGCTGATCTGAGGTGGAGCTGATGTAGTAATAATAGAAATGAAGTGCATGATAAGTGTAATGTGCTTGAGTCCTCCTGAAACAATCCCCACCCTAACGTCCATGGAAAACTTGTCTTCCACAAAACTGGCCTCTGGTGCCAGAAAGGTTGGTGACTGCTAGTGTAGAAGATGGAGATTAATGAAGAGAGGAGAATTCTTTCACTTTACACATTTCTGTGTTACTTCATTTTATTTTTTACAACTAGCATCTGCATAAGGTTGAAAGGAATGTAGAGAAGTAAGGTAGTAGAAATCGGTAAACTTCTTATTTAAATGTCCTTTTATAGTAGCAAAACTTAAAAAAAAATATTGTACTATCCTATTGAGGTCTTTCCTTAATGTTCATGTTTTCAACAAATTATTTCTACCCAAATTTATCTTCAGCCATCAGATTCACAGTTGATAACAATGAGATCTCTGGCATGTTAATCACATACACAAATTGTCAACTTTAAAAAAAATTCTGTGCAGTACCCACCTGTTGCTCTGGAGTTTTCTGTATTGCCAGCTTGTAACGTATCCATTGTTTTACTTGTACATTTCAAAGGTGGCTATTTGGAATCATGAGATGAGTTAGGACTTTGGAGTCAGACAACTCAGACTCTGAGCTCTGGCATGTGTTAGCTGGGAAAACTTGGACTGGTTTCTTAACTTTCTCAGTCCTCCTTTTCCTGTGCATTGGAGATGATCATAGTCACCTGGAAGAGTTGTGAAACTTCAATTAGATAGGATCACAGCTGTGGAGCATCTAGCGCTGAACCCCAGACACAGGTGACACTCGACAGCTATCAGCTTCATGCCTCCTTTCCCCACCCCCTTTGATTAAGTTGATACAGAGTTGATTCTAGTTTCTGCTTGATACGTAATGCTGACAGAGGTAAACACATAAAGTTATTTGGTGGTACCCTGACACTGTCCAACTGGGAGACCTTTGGCTACTCTATCTGCCTACAGAAGGAAACTTGTACTTTTCATCCCTATGTCTGGTCCCACTCACCTATCCTGTGTGTTTTCACAACACATCCCTTGGTGTGGCCTCTGCTGTGTGTAACTCAGTTCAGTTGCTCAGTCATGTCCGACTCTTTGCAACCCCAAGGACGGCAGCACACCAGTCCTCCCTGTCCATCACCAACACCCGAAGCTTGCTCATACTCATGTCCATTGAGTCGGTGATGCCATCCAGCCATCTCATCCTCTATCGTCCCCTTCTCCTCCTGCCTTCAATCTTTCCCAGCATCAGGGTCTTTTCCAGTGAGTCAGTTATTCACATCAGGTGTCTTAAGTACTAGAGCTTCAGTTTCAGCACCAGTCCTTCCAATGAATATTCAGGACTGATTTCCTTTAGGACTGACTGGTTGGATCTCCTTGCAGTCCAAGGGACACTCAAAAGTCTTCTCCAACACCACAGTTCAAAAGTATCAATTCTTTGGCACTCAGCTTTTTTTATAGCATGACTACAGGAAAAACCATAGCTTTGACTAGACGGATCTTTGTTGGCAAAGTAATGTGTCTGCTTTTTAATATGCTGTCTAGGTTGGTCATAGCTTTTCTTCCAGGGAGCAAGCATCTTTTAATTTCATGGCTGCAGTCACCATCTGCAGTGATTTTTGAAGCCCCAAAAAGATAAAGTCCATCACTGTTGGCTTTGTTTCCCTATCTGTTTGCCATGAAGTGATGGGACTGGATGCCATGATCTTAGTTGTTTGAATGTTGAGTTTTAAGCCAACTTTTCCGCTCTTCTCTCTCACCTTCATCAAGAGGCTCTTTAGTTCCTCTTCACTTTCTGCCGTAAGGGTGGTATCATATGTGTATCTGAGGTTATTGATATTTTTCCCGGCAATCTTGACTCCAGCTTGTGTTTCATTCAGCCCAGCGTTTCTCATAATGTACTCTGCATGTAAGTTAAATAAGCAGGGTGGCAACATACAGCCTTGACTCCTTTTCCAATTTGGAACCAGTCTGTTGTTCAATGTCCGGTTCTAACTGTTGCTTCCTGACCTGCATACAGATTTGGTTTTCAAACTTCAGTGTGTTTCCTCTAGTGTATTACCTACTACTACTCTCGAAAAATTACTCTAAAACTTAGCAACTTAGAACCTGTGTTATCTCAGTTTCTTTGAGTTATCTGTTTGAGGGTAATTAATTTAGTTGGATGATTCTGACTCAGATGCTTTCAAGATATTTTGGGGAAGAGCCACAGCTGCAGGCGCCCAAAGGTTTGATTGGGGCTGGTGCATCAGCTTCTAGAAGGCCCTATCACCTGGCTTTTGTCTAGGGCCTACTGTTCCTTACCAGCCGCAGGTGTGAGTCCTCATTTCCTTGCTGTCTGGGCCTGTCCATTAAGGTACTTAATGTCCTTACAACATGCATGTCAGTGATCTGTGAGAGCAAGGAATGAGTCCCAGTGCCTTTACAGCTTAGTCTCTTGAAGTCCCCTCCCTATCACTCTGCTTTCCTCTCTTCATGAAAAGCAAGTCACTAAGTGCAGTCCACACTGAAAGGGAGGATATTAAGTTCTACCTTTTGAGAAGAGGATTGTCAAAGTATTTGTGGACCTGTTTTAAAAGCACCTCACCAGGGGTGCTGGTTGATATGTAAAATTCTTAAAGCTCATTTCAGATCTAGTGATAGGTAGAACCCAGGAACCTACAGTTTGCACAGATATCCTAATGTTCTGATGCTGGTGGCTTAAAGTCCACACTTGGAAACCCACTGCTCTGCCAGATGGAGCACCTGGTCTTCTTGAAATTGTCTTCATTGGTTGCACCTCCCTGTCTTGCTCAGATCACCAGCCCATTTTGAACTGCATAAATCCAGTTACCTCCGTGGTGCCTATCACCGCAGGCAGAAGTAAGCTCTCTGTCCCTTGGGTCCCTGCAGGACTCCGTCTTTCTCCTGCTCTTTGGTTCTGATGTTGTAGTGCTGTGCTGCTAGTAGGATGTAAGTTGTTTTTATTTGGCCTCTTTTGCCAGCAGAACTGTGACAACCCTGTCATAGGCATTCTGCTACTCAGGATCTAAAAGCAGCGTGGTCATTAGAATGCTAAAGAGACTGGCTCAAACCACATATTCTTGGTAGTCAGTACTTTCTTGCAGGCATTTATCAAACAAATGAGTTCCTGTTGTGTGCCAGGCTGGGTTTCGAGGTTCCACTGGTGACAGGAGGCAGACAACACTCCCTGTAGATGAGGCGGCGAAAATGAACTGATAAACACAATGTATTCACAACGTGAAAGACATTCTGGGAAAGAAGTACTGTGATGTAAAACAACAGAGACCCACTTAGATAAGATTTTCAGAGAATCTGCCTGAGACTTGAAGGAGGAAAAGGAGAAAAAGTTGTAAGGAAAGAAGAGTTAGTATGTTCTGGGGGGAAATCAGAGTGCCTGGAGTTGAGGCTGAAAGCATAAGCAGTCTGCCGTGGCCATGGTCAGGGTTTCATTCTAAACACAGTGTCCTGAGCTGAGTTAGCGTGATAGCCAACTTGTCACTCTTGTAATTTAACAGTTGTAGAAATAACTGGGAGGTTCAAATTATAGGTACAAGTCCAGCTATAATGAATTGGGAAAACAAGATTCCTCTGTTTGCTTAACACAGGGAAATGAAGAAAGAGCCCAAGCCTTTAGTGGATGATCCAGTATTATAGGTGGTGGTGGTTTAGTCACTTCAGCCGTGTCCGATTCTTTGCAACCCCATGGACTGTATAGCCTGCCAGGCTCCTGTGTCCATGGGATTTCCCAGGCAAGAATACTGCAGTGGGTTGTCATTTCCTTCTCCAGGGGAATCTTCCTAACCCAGGGATCAGACCCACGTCTCTTGTGTCTCCTATTTGGCAGGCAGATTCTTTACCACTGCACCACCTGGGAAGCCCAGTATTGTAGACAGAAAGGCTGTTCATCTTGATTCCATGTTTTTAAGCTCTGAGCTGTTTGTGGGTCAGATACCGTGCCTCCATGCCTTTCAGCTGCCTCCGTGCCTGTCAGTTGCTGATTTCATTTCTCATTTAGACCTGGGGGACAGAGACAAGCACCGGGAAGGTCCCAGCTTCCTCATCCCACAGGCAGCCGCTCTCCAGCCTTGCCTCCTACAGGCTGCGATGCCCCGGGTGCTAGGAGACTGGTTCTGACCACATTCCCCGTAGAGAGATAGGAGAGCCTTGGAAGACCTTTCCTCTCTTTTTCTGGTTTCCACTGGTTTGCAGGAGGGTGTCTAGGATGGCCTCTAAAATTCTATTATTTTATGAGATCTCATATTAGCCCCGACCATGATGCTGTGACCCGCCTCTGAATTCACAGCATGTTGTACAGCAACAGTTTAATATTCTGCCTTATTCTGTGTGATGGCTAGGCAGTTAAATAAAACCACTTGAAGTGGTTTTATTTAAAGCCTTATAGAATTACTTGGAATTATCAATCTAATACACTCAAGATGCAGTTCATTGGGACTGTACAAGATTTTATTTGCAGAATTACAATTCCTCGATAGATACTGAATCGGACTAAGTCTAATAACAAACTACTCCTGCTTAAATCTGATTTCTGTGTTCAAGATAGCAAAATATAATTCAAAGTATAATTCACAATAGCAAAATCTCCTCCTCCTCCAGGAACTCTGCTTTTTCATACGATAAAATTGACGCATTAGTATCGGAGCATTAAAATTGACGCATTTAGTATTAGACAACAAAACTACATCATAATTACCCTGGATTTCCATGTCTTAGATGTGGACTACTAAACATTATCAGTGAATCAGTTATCTAAGAGAAAAATTTAATTTACATTGCTACTGTGGAATATAATGTTTAATAACCTGTGTTGGGGGGATTGTGTGTGTGTTTGTTTTTTAGCTCTTCAGAGAAGTGAGAATAATGAAGATTTTAAATCATCCAAACATAGGTACTTTCTGCTTTCTTAAATACTTTTGGGTCTAAATGCATTCTTGAAACTTTTTCATAAAGCTAAACATATATTCCAGAAGTGACAGGAGATTTCTTCCCTTCTCCCATTCCAGGTACACTTTTAGAATATGTGTGTGTGTGTGTGTGTATAGTTGATCATTTCTGTTAACTTTTTGAAATTGCTAAAGATAGGTTAAAAGATTAGATATTAAACGTTCAAATGTAAAGCTTTAATTTAGTAGAAACATCTGTAATCAGATTGTAATTTTCTAAATTTTAATATATCAAAATGTCATACTTGTACCTAAATTTTAGATAGAAGGAATTACAGTAAGCTAAAGTTTTCAAAGGTGTTTTTTGCTCTAGCTGTATTCCTAAGAAAATAATGGTGTATTGAAACATATTTTAAAAAATAAAGGGAATTTCCTGTCAGTCCAGTGGTTAGGACTCCATGCTTCCAGTGCAGGGGGCACAGGTTCGATCCCAGGTCAGAGAACTAAGATCCCACATGCAGCCATAAAAAAAAAGATACATGGCACTTGCTATCTAATAGAGTTTTTTGGCATGAATTGTTTTACACTGTACAGACCTGCTTTCTGTGTCCTCTGTGCTTTATGCAGTGAGGTGTGTCTAAAGATGAGGGTGGGTCATGGTCCTGCCCTCATCGTAGTTGTAGAAACAAGATGAAAGCTGACCCTGTGTACACACCTCAGTGAAAATTTTTGATTCCATGCATAATGCAGATCTTTTAAAATAATACAACTACTTTCTTATATAGTAATAGGTCCTACAATCTAAAAACATTTGAGTGAAATAGCTCATAAGACAACCAATTGTATCAGCTTACTATCAAAATCATTTCTAGGAAGTGGAGTGTGATAACTTTGGTGTTAGGGATATCTTACCAAGACTTCTTGAAGCACAAGAATAGAAAAATAAAATGGAACCACAGGATGGAAAAAACTTACACCCTATTTCATCTGATCTGAGCCACCATCATTTAAAAGGCATTATTGTGTTCAGGTACTGTTAAGAAAATGATACCAAGCCATTATCCCTTTATCAGTGATGTTAATTAAAATGTGAAAAAATACATATCTTAGAATCAGTGAACTGTGACATGGTTGGAGAAAATAACAAGGGAATAATAGTGAAAAGAAAGCCTTTATATTTTATTTCAGCTGTTTGAGGTTAGCTAACCAACTCTAGATTTCAAATTTCAACTTCCCACCACAAATACACTGCCAAGAACCAGCTCACTTAAACCTATTTGTTTTGTTTTTTCTTAAGTGGTACCCTGATTAAAGTTCCCTATACTTACTACTAAATGACATATCTTTGAAAATACAAATTTCTAAAATTTAAATTCCCATTGGATTAAAATAGTTTTCCTAGAAGAGCCAATATTTGCATTGGAATTTTATATTTTAATTTATCTTTGGCTTGCCAGGTCTTAGCTTCCCAACCAGGGATCAAACCCAGGCCCCCTACCGTGAAAGCACAGAGTCCTAACCCCTGGACTGCCAGGGAATTCCCCCTGCATTGGAATTACAGAATTTATTAATATGTTGATGGTTTACCAGCATATATGTCTTAAATTTATTTAAATAATTTTTCTTAACAACCTGAACATATGCCATCTTAGAAATGTGATAGTTTTAATTCACCAGTTTGACAAACACATCAAATACTGTGCAAGCTACTGATCTGATTTAATACTCTGTATTAAAGCATCAGAAAATAACCCACAATAGAAGAGATTAGCATTCTCCCTCACTGCTCTCCTTTTTGCTGAATTTAATTGTAACATATGTATTAACAAAATAGATACAGAAGATAGTGATCTTAGGAATTCCCTGGTAGTTTGGTGGTTAGGACGCTGCATGCTCACTGACAGGGCCCAGGTTGGATCCCTGGTCAGATCCCTGGTGAGAGAACTAAGATTCTGCATGCTGCGTGGCTCAGACAAATAAAAATAAAAATAAAACGTACGTCGTTAAAAAAGAAGGGAATCTTTTTCCCTGAGAATTGTGATAAATTTCTTAAGCAACGAAAGTCTCAAGTGGAATTCTGTGTATCCTTAAAGCCACAATGACAGGTGAATTGAACTTGAACATATAGGAGTAGGATAGGTACAGACAGACTACAGGAGCATGAAATGAGAGCAGATAAACTGCTGAGTGCATCCTGAAGTTACAGTGTTTGAGAACCCAGAAATTATGTTTATTGTTATGGGCTTCCATGTTTTCATAAAATCTTTTCTGCTGTTGTAATATAAAGTTTCCTAAAATCATTTTTTAAGAGGGCCATATATTAATAGGGAAAAAGTTAACTTTTTGTAGTTAGTTTATATGTATATGTTATGTACATACAGACATTTGTTTCTTTTTCTCCTGTATCTTCTCTCTTCTCGTAGTGAAGTTATTCGAAGTCATTGAAACTGACAAAACACTCTACCTAATCATGGAGTATGCAAGTGGAGGTAAGGCATTTATAAATTATTTTTCTTTCATCCCTCCCTTTTAGAAGAATATGCACCCACACTGCCCATATGGATAATTGATAGAGTTTCATTTAACCTTCAGAGTCATAATACACTAGGATGAGAATCAGAAAAGCTGATTGCTAGCAGTTCAGTGGGTTACTGTTAAGCATTTCATTGTTACCATCATTAATTGATTATATGCAAATAGTTGGATATTTTTATGGTATAACATAAAGTTTACCATTTTAACCATTTCAGGTGTACAGTTCTGTGGCATTAAGTACATTCACATTGTTAACCAATACCATCATCCATCTCCAGAACTTTTTCATTTTCCCAAAATGAAACTGTCCCTATTAAACAATAATTCCCCATCCTCCCTCCTTGCAGCCCCTGACAACCACCATTCTGCTGTCTGTATGAATTTGACTACTCTAGGGACTTCATATGAGTGGAATAACACAGTATTTGTCTTTTTTGTGACTTCCTGTGTCACTTACAATGTCCTTAAGGTTTATCCATGTTGTAGCATGTGTCAAAATTTCCTTCCCTATTAAAGCATAGTAATATTCCATTGTTTATAACACATTTTTTTATTCCAGTACTTGAATTTTCAAAAGCATCAATGTATTAGCCTATTTGAAATAAATGTGTACTGCATGCTGGATGGATTTCTTTATCAGATTTTTACGTCAGTGGTGCCTGTTGTTTCCCAAGGCCAGAAATGGTGGTCACAGTGTATACAATTAGATTTCCTTCAAGATTAAAGAGTAGTAATTATTTGCCTCTAAGGATATATAAATGTAGAAATTTTTATGAAATGAATGTATATAGCTGTTCTCTTTTGCAGAGATTCCTATTTTAAGGTCATGGCTAGGCTGTGCTGGGTTTTGGACCACGCGTGAATGTTGTGGAGGCAGGAGCTTTGTTGTTTGTCTTTGTCTTTTCCCTGCCTCTAACACAGTGCCTGGCACAGAGCAGACTCTGAGTAAATAAGAATTGAGTTGAATGAATGAAACTTTAAACTACTGGAGATATGTTCTGTTTAACTCCACAGTATAGATTTAATTGTATTTGATTATAGTAGAGTTTTATTTTGTTTAACAAGCTCTTTGGTCCAGAATGTAAAACCTGGAGACAGAAAGTTGAATCACAGCCTCATTGTGATGTGTTGACCACTAAATAAAAGATTGTAAATCTGTTCTGGGCAGAGCAGGCACACCCCTGACACCACTTTTTCATACTCCTAATTCATTATTTGGAGAAGGAAATGGCAACCCACTCCAGTATTCTTGCCTAGAGAATCCTGTGGACAGAGGAGCCTGGTGGGCTGCTGTCCATGGGGTTGCACAGAGTCGGACACAACTGAAGCGACTTGGCATGCATGTATGCATTGGAGAAGGAAATGGCAACCCACTCCAGTATTCTTGCCTGGAGAATCCCAGGGACGGAGGAGCCTGGTGGGTTGTCATCTGTGGGGTCGAGCAGAGTTGGACACGACTGAAGCGACTTAGCAGTAGCAGCAGCAGCAATTCATTGTTAGTTGTGTGCTTTGTATTTTAAGTGTGTGGTTTGAGATTTTAGTTGGGATCTTCACAGTTGAGTAGTAGGAAGGAGCTGAAGGTTAATTGTAGAACCATAAATCTATATGGCGTTCCAGTGCTTTCTACTCATCTTACAGTTCGTAATCTTCTCCTTTGTGGAGCCTCTACAGTGTACTAGTGCTTTTTTTCCTTACTTGATCTCCTTTGACTTTCATAATGGATCCATGATGTGGCCAGGCAGTGAGTGAGGAGATGGAGGCTAGGAAATATCCCCGTGGTCATGTTGCCAGGCCTGAAGCCCCAGCCTTCCAATACCACATAGCCTCTCCTGATTGGTCAGTCAGTCATGGCTTCCTATTTCATCTATTTTAGGTCACAGGGTCATAGCAGTTGCTCTGTGTTGGAGAAGTGTCCATCCCGAGAGGACGGGCTCTGGAAAAGACAAACATGGAGTCAGTCTAGCCAATGCCCCTCACTGGCAGTGTGACCTTAAGTTGCATGTCTCTGAGCTGCTCAGTGGACATGGCCACACAGTCCTCCTCTGAGGGCTCAATGCCGCTGCTTAACATTACAACAGCACTGATCAGCGGTGGTTTGTTGGCTTGGGCCATTTGTTTAAATCAGCTCAACAAAGCACCTTCTGTCTGCAAGGCAGCAGTTTATTGTTGATATGTTTGCCAATTTGAACAACAAAAATTTCATTAAATTGGCTACTTCCTGCTACTGCTAAGTCACTTCAGTCGTGTCCGACTCTGTGCAGTCCCATCCCTGGGATTCTCCAGGCAAGAACACTGGAGTGGGTTGCCATTTCCTTCTCCGATGCATAAAAGTGAAAAGTGAAAGTGAAGCCTCTCAGTCTTGTCTGACTCTTCGTGACCCCATGGACTGCAGCCTACCAGGCTCCTCTGTTCATGGGATTTTCCAGGCAAGAGTACTGGAGTGGGGTGCCATTGCCTTCTCCATCTAGCCTCTTATTTTTCAGTTTTATAGAATCATAGAATTTTACAATTGGAAAGATTCTCAGAAAGTCATCCAGGGCAACTGCCTAGTTTTTACAGATGAACCTCTGAAAAGTTGGTCTGGTGCCCATGGTTTCATCACTGGTTATAGTGACGGGACCTGAACCAAGGGCTTTCTGAACTGTCTTGACATGGGTGGGGAGAACCACTGTTTGCTGTTTTTTCTACTAGTAAATAATATCATGCAGAGACGTTTAATTTAGTTACTTACCCTGGTTGCTCATGCATTTTTAATGAGGGGGGTTGGAAATCTGGGTTGTATGTCTGGTTTATAACAGTGATTGTGAGTATGACTTTATGGCTCCAAAATCTCTTAACAGGTTTATATTGCATTGGAATTCTAAAATATTTTAAAATTACATTGACATTATCTGTGTGACTGTACAACTACTGGGTTTAATCCATAAGTTTTTTTTTTAAGTCAAAACTGTACCATGTGGTATGCACACATCTTTGTTTTTTCACTTTTTAACCACTTGTTTTGACATATTTTTTTACTCTGCAGATAGAATGGCATTCTTGGAGAAAATACTGACATTTAATTTTATAATTCACCATAGTTAAATGTATTGTGTAGTGTAAATTAACAATATGTAATTCCTTTTAAAAGATGATGCAATCGGTAATAACTTGAAAATATTTACGCTCATTTATTAAAATTTATTCAGAGTTAGGGCTGAAAGTTCAAAAGTCAGAGATACCAATGTACAGTTCAGAATAACCTTTTCCTCAGAAATACTTAAGTTCTGAAACTAAGCTTTTTAAGTATCAAAATGTTTTAGTTGACTGTTGACTACAGTATGCACTCCCTTACAGTAGTCAGCACAGTGCTTACGTGTGTACATGCACGCACACAAACGTACACACACCCTGTTTCTTTCCCCTGATTTTGCTCCACAGTACGTTTTATCATCTGATACACTGTATATTCATTTATTTGCTTATTATCTGTCTACCCCCTCCTGGAATGTAAACTCCATGAGGAGAAGAAGGACTTTGTTCACTTGTGTATTTCCCCAGAGCCAAGAACAGTTCTCAGCAGTTAGTATACTCTCAGTAATTATTTGTTGCATGAATGAATTTAGGAAATGCTTTTTTGTCATAATCCTATAGTGAAAACACCTTCTTTGAACACACATAATATTTCCATTTTAACTTTCAATTTTCATTTCCAAGTTTTTACCAAACCATACTGAAAACAAAACCTTTAAAGTAAAAGTATCATAATTAAAATATATGAGAATTTAATGTTAAGGCTTTTCTATAACTTAAAAGATTTTATCAATAAACTTGTCCTATAGTTAAGACTGGGTTAGTTCAAATTCCACATATTTCTGTTTATCTTCATAACTATATTTTAAAAATTAAAATTACAGCATTGCTAAAAGTGAAGCATCTTTAATTTATGGGAAAGTTAATGCCCAGAAATAGGACTTCTGCTTACTTTTATTTTTCTCAATTATAGGTGAAGTGTTTGACTATTTGGTTGCCCATGGAAGAATGAAGGAAAAAGAAGCAAGAGCTAAATTTAGACAGGTATGGATTGTTGCACGTTTAGTTTATTGATTAAATAACATTATCTGGCTAAAACCCTGAAGCACCCAAGTGTTTGCCTCTGTAAATATCATAAGGCCTGTTGGATGGAGCAGGAGTTAGCCATTCAGTTCAATGCAACAAAATTTATTAATTTATTAAGTGCTTTCATGCCTAAAGCACTGTGCTAAAGGTGGCTATGAGTTCTATTTCTAGCTTTGTAATTGGAATTATAGTCCCACTCTTAACCTTAGTTTTTTGACAGTTGATCCTTAAAAAATGAGTCTTTGAGCATTTGTGATTGCATTAATTAAAACGGTTTTCAATTTTTAGCAAAAAGTGTTACAATCTAAAAATTCATTATTGGTTTTGTCTTACATAAGCCAGAACCAAACAGAACGTAACCTGTGAATTAACGACTTATCTTCTTGTTTTGTCTCTGCCCATTGCCTTAAAGAGACTGATTTTAATACATAGGTTTTGAGCATAAATGTGATCTAAGTCTCTAATAAAGGTAACTATTGATTGATCCTTATCCGCTAATATTGGATGAAGTCCTTTACCTCCATTAATGTAAATCTTGCAGCAGCCTTGTGAGTAAAGATCATCGTTACTAAGTGAAGTCACTCAGTTCGTTTCCAACTCTTTGCAGCCCCATGGACTGTGGCCCACCAGGCTCCTCTGTCCATGGGATTCCCCTGGCAAGAATACTGGAGTGGGTTGCCATTTCTTTGTCCAGCGGATCTTCCCGACCCAGGGACTGACCCGGGTCTCCTGCATTGCAGGCAGATGCTTTAACCTCTGAGCCACCAGGGAAACCCAAAAGATCATTGTGCTAATTTGTTAAAGATAAGGAAACTGAGGCACAGGAAGATTATATAATTTGCCCAAAATGTGATGCCTGGCAAATAGCAGACCTTCCATTGGTTCAGAGTCAGGACCTGTGATTCCAAACTAAAATTTTTAACAGTTATGGTGTGGTCTTACTTAGAGTAGGCATCAGCAAACTCTTTCTGTAAAGTGCCAGATAGTAAATTTTAGGGTTTATAAGCCATACAGTCTTTCGCAACTATTTAATTCTGCTGTTGTAGCATAGAAGCAGCTTAGACAACAACATCTGGATGAATACACTCATATGATTGTGTTGCCAACAATACTTTTTTGGCAAAAACGAGTGGTGGGCCATATTCAGCCTACAGGCCATAATTGCCCACCTCAGATTCAGATAAAAGGAAGGAGCAGGTACCTTATTACTTTTAAACTATCCTCCCATAGTTTGAAGTTCTGTATGTAAATAGCAGTATAGCCTCATTTCTTTCAGAAACTTAAATTTGTTTTATTCACATGTAAGGTTGTTAAAGTGGAAGTATGGGTAGGAGTCTTTAAGGGTTTCACAGTATTTATAAAAGCAGGTTTAACTGATTTTCAAGATTTTTATTTGCTTAGTCTAGTGTTTACAGTTAAGGACTTATAAATAAGTGTCTTAACTTTTGCTGTTGCTTAAATTTACTTTTAAAATCTTAAGACATCCTAATGATACTTTGAATTAAAACCTGTTACATATCAGACTTTGACCATCATTTAACTTTTCTGATCCTCAGTTTTTCTAGCTATAAAAAGAGGAAGTTTTACTTGATTAATTCTGAAGTCCTTTCCAGTTTTGATATCACTTTATTCTGTGGTCTATGGAAGGGAGCTCAAATTTCTCTTTGTTACAAAACAGCCTGTTTGGCCCTTTCCATATCTATACTCTTAATTTTTATAAATTTGCCACCTGAAAATCAAGATTTTTTTGCCTCATAAAACTGGAATTCCTTCCCGCTCAGATGAGTGTGACTTGCAAGTGTTTATGTGAGTGTGATTTATTGACTGTGAGGAAAGGGCTCCTGCCAGCCCTCATATCAGATGTGAGCCTGGACCTTCTCCAGGGAAGCAGTGTGGTGCTTAGATCTCTGGCTCCTCTCTTCTTCCTCCTCTATCCATCTCCCAGGTAGGATCTGACTTGTCAAGAGGACTTGGACATTTATCACTTTTTTATTTTTTTGACCATGCTGGGTCTTCATTGCTTTGCTTGGGCTTGCCTTCTCTAGTTGTGGTGAACGGGGCTTCTCTTCCTCGTGGCGCTCGGGCTGCTGCTTTGCAGAGCACAGGCTGCAGGCTTGCCGTCTCAGTAGTTGTGGCGCAGGAGCTTAATTGCTCCACAGCATGTGGGATTTTCCCGGACCAGTGATGGAACCTGTGTCTTCTATATTGGCAGGCAGATTCCCACCCACTGTGCCAGGGAAGTCCTGTCACACAACTTTTTATCTTAAAGATTTCCAGCACAAATTATGAAGCATGTAGTTGAGGAATCTATTAGTTGGTCTAGGAAAGATAGTTTATGTGCTTTTACAGTTAATGACTTGATTTACAGTGCTTATAATTAATGTAATCTTTTCTCCTTGCCATAGTGTTTCCTTAAGTTCGCTCATGTAAAATCTGGAAAGGTCAGGCATGATGTTGGTTCCTCCACTTTTCTAATTGCCATACTTTCCAAAAGGTTTTTTGTTATTGTTGTTTTATTGGAGGATCCAGAAACATAAGTCCTCATTACTTTGACTAAATAGAAGATTTTCCTGTTGACAGTGGAGACAAAGGTATGCCACACACACAGAGTACATGGTGCTTCATCTGCTTTCTGTCAGAAGGAGGCCCTTCTTCCCATGTTCATCAGCAGATGGTCTTTCCTCTTCCCGCCTCCTTCGCCCCGCTCATCCTAGTCACTGTTTATGCCGTTTCAGTTTCATGGCTTACCTCTTATTCTTAAAGAAGAATAGATTGCTGGCTCCACCGTCTTTCCTCGCCCTTCCTTGGTGGGTTGCTTGTGTTGTTACCTCTACTTTTTCATGTGTGACTAGAAGTGAATTAGGCTTGCATTCTTATTTTAACCTGGGACTCAACCTAGGTTCTCAGCCTTCCATAGAAATAACTACTTTTATATTAAAAGAATGTGAAAAGGCATTAATTTAAAGTTGAGTACTTCCAAGTTGTGGCATTTGAGCTGTTTAGAGGTAAAAGAAGAGAAATTCTCTTTGAGAAATGGTAGGAAAGTGTCAAATCTGGTTCAAAAGTAGAATTTGAAAGTAACCTATGACTGACTGGGGGGGTGGGGACGAAGGGACAGGGAAAATTGGATCAGGCAGAAGTAAGATAAAATTGTGTCCTCAGGAGTAAATTTGTTACTTGGGGAAACAAATCTATGTCACTTTCCCAGTTTTCATGTTGACAGAATGGAGCAACGTCGTTGCTAACAGATGCTCTTGAATTGGTGTCTTGGCCTTGGGATTTGTGTGCTTCTAGGTGACTGTGCGGAGAAGGCAGTGGCACCCCACTCCAGTACTCTTGCCTGGAAAATCCCATGGACAGAGGAGCCTGGTAGGCTGCAGTCCATGGGGTCACGAAGAGTCAGACATGACTGAGCGGCTTCACTTTCACTTTTCACTTTTATGCATCGGAGAAGGAAATGGCAACCCACTCCAGTGTTCTTGCCTGGAGAATCCCAGGGATGGGATTGCACAGAGTCGGACACGACTGAAGTGACTTAGCAGTAGAAGGTGACTGTGAGTGGGTCTGATCTGCGTATTCACTTTATAAAGTAGGAAGCTGCTTAGTGAAGCCTTGATTCTGGCATCATTCCCAACCCCAGCCCACCTCCTTACTGCTTATTTTGAACCAGTATCAACCAGTAGATCAGCCCTTTCTGAGTTTTTGTGTCCAGTATAGTTAGGTGCATATTGCTTACAACTGAAAGTTGATGATTTGGAGAAACAAGCAGTATTTTCATTATAGCCCCCAGTTTTGTATGTACGTACATACATATTTAAGTACATACATATATGTACGTACTTATATAAGTACGTACATATATATTTAAGTACACATACATAATACCAAAGTAAAGACTTGAAGCAAATATGCCAGAATAACAGGAAATGTCGTCTCTGTTTGATGGCTATAAAAGCATATTCTTGAATGTACTTTCTGTATTTCCTAAAATTTTTATAATCATATAAAACTTTATTAAAGCTTATAAAGTTTTAGAAAAAGAGTCTTAAAAGTTGGTAATAAGTGTGAAATTTGTAGAGCAGTTATTTAACAGTGCCAATCAGGGAATTCCCTGGCTGTCCAGTGTTTGGGACTCAGCACCGTCACAGCTGAGGGCCGAGGTTCAATCCCTTGGGCTGGGAAACGAGGATCCTACAAGCTGCACTGTGCAGCTGAAAATGATAGTAATAATAGCAGTGCTAATCCCAGGAGTAATCAAAAGTCGGCTGAATGAAAGGATGTTATTTGCTAAGTGTAGGAGGGATTGTTATTGATAAAGCACATAATAGTTTTCATAGTTCGTAGTTCATATACATTACAGCATTCATTCTTCCATTTTAAGAAAGAGGGCACTGATCATTAGAGAGGTGAAGTCATTTTTGCTGTCCTTGAACCCACATTAGCCAAAAGGAAGAGCGTGTTGTCAGGAGCAGACTGGCAAAGGAGAACCAACCTGATAAAACACCTAGTATGGAGGATCCGTAACTGCTGCCTTGGTTTTGAGCTGATGATGTGGGCATGGAGAGCCTTCTGATTCTGGGCCCTGGGCACCCAGGGCCCTCTGGGTCCCACTGGTTTGCTGAGCCCTGGCACCACACTTAGAAATAACTAGCATGTTGAGGGACAGGACCTGAGAGGAGACTTTATAGTTAAAACTGGAAAGAACAGCCTCACCTCGGTCTTCTTGCACTCACCCCTCAGTCTCTCCAGATTGAAAGGTATAAAGCATAAGAACATTATCTTTAGAGATCCACACAGCCATTGAAGTGCCCACTGAGTGCTTTACATATGTGATCATGAGGGGCGTATTTTCATCTTGATCATGAGTCTGCAGCAGTGACGATTAATGACCTTGCCTCTCTCCTGTCCAGATCGTGTCTGCAGTCCAGTACTGCCACCAAAAGCGGATTGTTCACAGAGACCTCAAGGTGAGTCACAGTGCCCTTACTCGTGTACGCTTTCCTTGTGTGAGTTCAGTTCTCCTGCTGCTCACAACATAAATGAGGGATATATTAGATTGTGTTACTAAATTTAAAAAGAATCCTAAGGTTTAGTTTCCATTTTAGTTAAAGCAGCTCATTGTTGGTCTCTAGAGAAAAATCACCCACCACCAAACAGCTGAGCGCTCCCAGATATGCACACTCTCCCCTGGAAGCACGCTCAGTGCTGCCCGCACCAGTTTCTGTCTCCCTAGTCAGCATTCTCTCCTGTTAACAGCAGTGGCTATTTGAGACCTACTGCACGGTTCTCCGCCTTTGCCTGCATTCCTGGCATAGGATCAGGTTTCCTATTTCACAGAGAAAATAGAAACAGCAGGCAGAAACTCCCTGTTTCCCAGCAGGCCCTCCAGCTTAGCTGCACCTGCATCCACCCTTGACCTTTCAGAGTTTTCCTCTTGTTGCAAGACAGCACAGCACTTGTGCTGACCCCCTGGTGTTCAGGGTCTGTGTCCCTCCCTCCCAGGGTGCGTGGCTGTCTCTTCCCTCCCCGCCTTCCTCACCTCCTCCTGTCTCTGCTGGTGCCTCACTAGCACCATGTATAAAACGTGCTTACATCCACACCCCTTCTGCCTGTGAACCTCCCACCCCAGTTGTTCTTCCCGATATACCCTTTTATTCTCTTCACCTTCACAACCATTTTTCTCTAAACATTGTCTAGATTCTTTCTTAACTTGGTCATGACTTCCTCTCTCTCCTCATAACTGTAATTTACTGATCTGCTTGTTCTCTCTTCACCCACCCTTGCCGCATTCACATTCACTCCCGTCACCTCTGGTTTGCTAACCCCCCGCTCTGTTCCTGCGTCCAGAGCTCTCTTCCAGGACTCAGTGTCCAGCTGGCAAAGGACACCTCCTCAGCACCCCTCAGGCAGCTTGACTGAGCATGTTAAATACCTAAACCCTTCCTTCCTAAACTTAAATTTGTATTTCTCATTGTGGTGACTGATGTACCCCAAGGGTCTCTCTCTCCTTTGCTCTGACACCCACTCGGTCCCCAGGTCTCTGCTGCTGTTCCCTGCGTGTTACTGAGCTTGCTCTTCTCCGTCCCCACTCGCATTGTCCATTTCCAGTCCACTGGCATCTGGGACCGGATTACTACACTAGCCTCTTGCCTGGTCCTCCCTGCTTCCAATTTTGCCTCTTTTCTTCCATGTCTGTTTCCTACATTGCAACCAGAATGGTCCTTTAAAAACACAAATAAAATTGTCATGGAACTTCCCTAGAGGTCCAGTGGCTAAGACTCTGGGCCCCCTGCGTTGGGGGCCCAGGTTTGATCCCTGGTTGGGGAACTAGATCCCACATGCTGCAACTAAGACCCAGTACAACCAAATAAGTAAATGTTTTTTTAAAAATCACACACACACACACACAAATAAAACTTGTCATTTCCCTGCTTGAATGACTTTTCAGTGGCTTCCCATTGCCCTTAGTATAAAAAGCTAAACTTCCTGAATACAAATCGCTCAACTTGCCATTTTTAATTCAGCCGTAGCATGTCCCCAGCCCTCTAGTCCTCTCTACCGTACGCCTTTCAGTTTCTTGAGCAAACTGTGTTCTCTCTCACCCTCTGGGTTTTCAGACTGTTATTCTGCTTGAAATCCCTCTTGTTGACCCACCCACTGCCGTCACCTAATCCTCGCAGTGCTTTCAGTTCCATCCAGTTAGGGAGCCAGACCATACCTTTCAGTGCCGGGCCCACCACTCCTCTCTTCTCGGTCACGGTACTGAGGTCCCAGAGTATAACTGCAGGTTTTTCCTCCCCTCTGTTTGTAAACTGTGAGCTTTCTGAGGGCGGGACCCTGTCTGTCTGTGCATCCAGACACTAATATAACACCTGGTGTATGATTGCCACGTGATAAAATGTCTGTTAAGACAAGCAGTCATGACTGTGATCTCTGTCTTAAATGAAGTTTAGGATGCCCCTCTTCTCAGTAATAGCCATTAAACACCTTATTTAGCAGTGCTTGTGAAATGTGACTGTCCACTTAAAAGGGTACTTAGAAGGATATGTTTTTTAAAAGCCCCTTATTCTTAGCTGAAAAAGCTCTTCCAATACTGTTTTGTCATGAACATTTGCTGTTTAAATTGGTGCTGGAATTGATCTATACACTTGGGCCCCCATATCCCCAGGTTCTCCATCTGTGTCTTAGGAAGGCTGGCTGACTGAACTGTTTTATATGATGGTGGAGGATGGTGTCCACGGGGTCCGAGCCGGTGCCCTCAGAGACCGAGGGACCACTGCATCTTAAACCTCTTATTGGTTGTTAATGCCAGAACATTAAGTCTTCTGAATTATCTCCTTTTTTTTTCTCTCTAGAAAGAATGTTTTCTTACTCATTAGGATATATTAAGTTTATATCATTACAAAAAGCTTTTATGAAATGCCTAATTCTATCACAGTTCATTATATTTTTTTGTTAAATTTCATTTTTGTCTTGATGTTTTCCCTCTAGGCTGAAAATCTATTGTTAGATGCTGATATGAACATTAAAATAGCTGACTTTGGTTTTAGCAATGAATTTACTGTTGGCAGTAAACTGGATACGTTTTGTGGCAGTCCTCCATATGCGGCCCCAGAGCTCTTCCAGGGCAAGAAATACGACGGGCCGGAAGTGGACGTGTGGAGCCTCGGCGTCATTCTTTACACTCTAGTCAGCGGGTCGCTCCCCTTTGATGGGCAGAACCTAAAGGTATATGAAGCAGTTGCATCCTTGTTCTTCAGAAAGCTTAAAGGATTTTATCAAATGATCAGAGTTAACGTGTCAGTGTTGTTTCAGTGGGGGAGTTGGGTTCTTTTTTAACCTAAAAGTTGACTTAGTAGTTTTCTTTCCTCTCTACCTCCCCAAAGGAACTGAGAGAGCGAGTATTAAGAGGGAAATACAGAATCCCTTTCTACATGTCCACAGACTGTGAAAACCTTCTCAAACGTTTCCTGGTGCTAAATCCAATAAAACGAGGCACTCTAGAGGTAATAACATAAGTGGAAATGAAGAACAACTTTGGAGAGTCTTTGAAAGTATTTTTAGAATTTTGCTTAATTTGTATGACGTATTGAATACTATCCTGGGTTTTTTGTTTTTTTTTTTAAGCAAGATTGAGACATTTTTAAAAAGTTATCCTTTGAACCATAATTGATAAAATGTTGAGAATAAATTTCCCTAAATATTGTGATTATCAGAATGCTTCATTTATACTGCTAACGACACAGTTCACCTTTCAGCAAATCATGAAGGACAGGTGGATCAATGCAGGGCATGAGGATGATGAGCTGAAACCATTTGTTGAACCAGAACTGGACATCTCAGACCAGAAAAGAATAGGTAATTACTCTGTGCCTGCATGCTGGTGTGTGTGCAAGTAACATACTTGTCCCTTCATTTATATGTATACACCTAAAACGGGAATGGGCTTCCCTGGTAGCTCAGTCGGTAAAGAATCTGCCTGCAGTGCGGGAGACCCAGGTTCAGTCCCTGGATTGGGAAGATCCCCTGGAGAAGGAAATGGCAAATTGCTCCACTATTCCTGCCTGGAAAATCCCATGGACAGAGGAGCCTGGTGGGCTACAGTCCATGGGATCACAAGAGTTGGACACAACCCTCCAAAACAGGAATAATAATGGGGATAAGTTAGGTTACGTGAAGCAGCTAATATGTTTTGTCATATTTAGGAAGTTATCTGCAGGCCCAGTAATAGTACTCAGTAACTCAGAAATAAGCCAGCTGCCTATCTATGTTAGAACAATGTGTGATCTTTTCGGTCAAATAAAGGAAATTAGTTTACGCTCTAATGTAATGATTTCTTAACCAAAGGAAACCCGTAAACTGTATTATGTCCTTCTTTTAGATATTATGGTGGGAATGGGATATACACAAGAAGAAATTCAAGAATCTCTTAGTAAGATGAAATATGATGAAATCACAGCTACATATTTATTGTTGGGGAGAAAATCTTCAGAGGTAAGTATAACCAGATAAAAATGTGTAATATCCTTTTTGCGAATTATTAGCTCATGTAATAATTAGTTTTGGGGTTTTTTATTGTGCATAACATTGATAATATTTTTAAATTTACCTTCAAATGACTGATCGAACTCCTATGACTATTATGAGTTACTATTTTAGCTTTAAGATAATAACCTTTAATAACTTGGCTTTTGTTAACCTGTGTAGTCAGTAATAGTTTTTAAATGGTGCAAAGTATCAGATGAAATAGAGAATTTTTAGTTTTTTGGAAAAGCCTAGAAGAACATAAATATCTATTCTTGTGTGAATTTTTCCAGTGGTCAGAAAAATACTTGTGCCTGAGTTTAGGCTTGTGTTTTTTGTACACTGTGGTTTTTCTCCCTAAATGAACAGTTTGTAAGAGGTTTGTGTATTATGAGAAGTTTAGTTTCATGATAAACCATTTGGGCTCGTGTTGTGGTTTGCTCTGTTTTTCTCATTTTCTCTTAGCTGGATGCTAGTGATTCCAGTTCTAGCAGCAATCTTTCACTTGCTAAGGTTAGGCCAAGCAGTGACCTCAACAACAGTACTGGCCAGTCTCCTCACCACAAAGTGCAGAGAAGTGTCTCTTCAAGCCAGAAGCAGAGGCGTTACAGTGACCACGGTAAGTAAGTTTGAGATCATTCCAGCGTGTTCCAGGCCTCCCTTTAACCAAGAGGCCTCCTGACATTGCCAGGCATCCTTTTGCTTATGGCCTCCTGGGGTTAAAGTTGCTTGATTGCCCTTCTTAGCATTTCTTGCACAGCAGTCCTGCAGGCGCTGCAGGCTCTGATCTCCTTGGTACACCCAGTAGTCTTGGGTTGACTAAGGCCTGGCTGGGTAGAAACCTGAGCCACATGGGACTTTGTCAAGCACTTGAACTGAGAAGGTGATTTTCAGTTTTGTCGAAGTTAAATTTATAAAGCCACGTGTGGCCAGTGGCTACCACAATGGACAGCACAGCCCTGGAAAATGTATAGTACACCAGTTTTGCCTTAATTGGTTTAAATTTTTGACTCATGTCATTCTCGACCCACACTCTTAACTGTCCATGTGTCTAAACACCTCACTCTTACATTTTCACCATAGAGTGAATCTTCCATGAGACGTAGGACCCAAAAGGATGCTTACCAAACGTGACAATTATTCTGCCTTCAAGGCAGCCCCGTTTGTTGTAATCCAGAGACTCTAGCAGATGTGCATTTATTCACGTGTTAATTCCTTTAATTCCAGTGCACAAATTTATGTTGGTCTAGTCCTGACTTGGAACGTGGAATCCTCTTTCATTTCTTTGTTCAGGTCACTTCCCTTCCCTGGACTTTGTCCTCCTGTTTTCTTCCACCTTGAGAGTTGGTGCTTAGAACTGTACAGAGTATTCCAGGTGTCTACAGCTTCGGTTCTGTACCAAAAGTGATGACCCTTTGCTTGGTTTCCATTTCTCTTCCTGCTGCCAATGCCTCTATGTGGTTTAGGCTGAAGCAGCACATTGTACTGACGCTGTCAGTAAGCTGTCTGCACATCTGCTGTTTTCCAGGGTGTAACTGAGCGCTCAGAGCCTATCTGATGCCAAAATTTTACAGATGGCATTTGTAAAGCAAGTGTTGATCTGGGTCTCAGTCTTTTGTGTTCTTATTAGTTTGCTAGCAAGGAAGGGTTTTTCTGTGTGCTACATACAGAGCAGTTAGCAAAATGCCTACGTGTTGCTCTGAATCAACCAGTTTAAAGGGAATTGTTCCTAAATCCTGGAAGAAACCTGGTATTAGTTTTCTCATGTCCCTAATAACTGTCTTAGTAAGTTCATTCTTCCTTAAGCAGAATCTGTCTGGATTAGTAATGCCCTTTACTATGAACATTGGGGTGCACGTGTCTCTTTCAGATCTGGTTTCCTTGGTGTGTATGCCCAGAAGTGGGATTGCTGGGTCATATGGCAGTTCTATTTCCAGCTTTTTAAGAAATCTCCACACTGTTTTCCATAGTGGCTGTACTAATTTGCATTCCCACCTATAGTGTAAGAGGGTTCCCTTTTCTCCACACCTTCTCCAGCATTTATTGCTTGTAGACTTTTGGATAGCAGCCATCCTGACTGGCGTGTAATGGTACCTCACTGTGGTTTTGATTTGCATTTCTCTGATAATGAGTGATGTTGAGCATCTTTTCATGTGTTTGTTAGCCATCTGTATGTCTTCCTTGGAGAAATGTCTGTTTAGTTCTTTGGCCCATTTTTTGATTGGGTCATTTATTTTTCTGGAGTTGAGCTGGAGGAGTTGCTTGTATATTTTTGAGATTAATCCTTTGTCTGTTGCTTCGTTTGCTATTATTTTCTCCCAATCTGAGAGCTGTCTTTTCAGCTTGCTTATAGTTTCCTTTGTTGTGCAAAAGCTTTTAAGTTTCATTAGGTCCCATTTGTTTTTTTTTTTTGCTTTTGTTTCTAAAATTCTGGGATGTGGGTCATAGAGGATCCTGCTGTGGTTTATGTCAGTAAGACCTTGTTTTTACCCATTCTGTATGTATAGTCATAGGACTACGACTCAAACTCATAGTCCCTCCCTTCCCCTTCCATCCATTTTTTTAACAGACCCAAGTATATAAAATCTTTTCTCAACATAAATGTTGATCATTTGGTGCTGTTTCTTAAGATTACCACTGGACGTTGTATATAATGAACATGCAAGTTATCTTGTTCATTTCCAAAATTCTTTGAACTCCAGATCTCCTGTGTCATCACAGTCTCTAGATGATTTCTTACAAGATAGCAGTTACTTGCCGCCCGGGATGTCCCTGCGCACCCTCCTGGGAGCAGATGTGAGCTGCAGCGTCCCGCCCCCACGCCCTCTCAGTCACTTGCGTGAGGAACATGCTTTCCTCTGCTTGTACTGCCTTCCCTCATCTCCTCAGATTCCTGTTCATCTAGAAGAGTGTGAGTGCTTTAAAAAAGATGCAAGATAAAGTGTCCAAAGAAATGGCCTGTAAATCTGTACTGTTCTTTTCCAAAAGGTGAAGGCATCTCTTGTACAAAAAGGATGAGATTCACTCAAATGTACCAGGTGAAGCAGTTATTCTGCATGATGTGTGTAAATACTTATCTGTCCAGGAACACCTTGTGAAGATGTCTCAGGAGAACTATATAAGCTTACTAATTTAAAAAAAAAACACTTTTAGAAAGTTGGGGACTAGTAAGTAAAATTTTAAAATTGAATTCATTGCATAGGGAAAGCATACGTGAATAGGAATCATCTTAGAAGATTTCACTGTTTCATATTAGATGAATAGAAATCTTGGATCATCTTATAAAGTTTATTTTCATAAGGTAAAATATAAAACTTTAAAAATATTCAGAATATAAAATATTCTGACTTTTAAAAAGTGAATTTTTTATTTTAGCTGGACCAGCTATTCCTTCAGTTGTGGCATATCCAAAAAGGAGTCAGACCAGCACTACAGACAGTGACCTCAAAGAAGACGGAGTTCCCTCCCGGAAACCAGGCGCCAGTGTTGTTGGAGGAAAGGGGATTGCTCCAGCCAGTCCCATGCTTGGGAATGCAAGTAACCCCAACAAGGCGGATATCCCTGAACGGAAGAAGAGCTCCACTGTCCCTAGTGTAAGTTGTTGCGCTATAGAGCCTGCCTAGGATTGTAGGATTGAAATGACACAGCATTTTGCTCCTCTGTTCTTATCTGCCTACCAAGCCCTGCCCCCTGGGCCCCTGTGTACGTTGTCACCCTGTTGGGATCACTAGCTCTGTTGCTGATGTTTCTTATTACACTCCATCCCACTGGATGAGATCCTTCATGTCAAGGGCTGTTTCTAGTTACTCCAAAAACGTCTGAGAGATGGAAAGGCCGCATAGTCTGACAGAAAATAAATAAAACCAGTGGTGACAGTGCAGACAGGTGGTCACAGCCTGACTAACTGCAAGACAGGAACATGGTGTTTGCCCAGCATGTCAGAGGGCTCTATCAATACAGAACATTGACTGAGTCCTAACCTTGTGCCAGGGACCCTGCCAAGTGCTTTTCCAGGTATCAGCTAAATCTTAAGGTGAAGAAATTGAAGAAAAGTTAGGTAGTTGTCCAAAATTACACTACTGACCTAAATCTCCTAATTCCTGCACCTAACAAAATCTCCCTCGAGAGTAGGTAGTGTTTGTTACAGTGAATCTGTTCAGTTTCAGAAACTTTTCATGGATTGAAATGCGTTCTCTCTGAGCTAAAAAAATAATCACTCTTCTTAGCACTGTACAGAATTTTTTTTTACTTGTGATGAGAACTTCTTAGGTTTACTCTCTTAGCAACTTCCAAATATACAGTGTTACTAACTATAGTCACCATGCTGTATATTGCATCCCCATGACTTATTTATTTTATAATTGGAAGACCCCAAAAGTGATTTTGATAAGAATTTGCAGAGAATGAACAGTTTTAAGGATATTCTGTAATCACATTTTCCCTGAAAGTTAACAGTGACACAGCCTCCTTCAACCCTAAGGAAACCCCAGAGTCAGGAGGCGGCACTTTGTCAAGGCACAGCTCCCTTGTCCTGTTCTGGGGAAGGGCTTACACAGGAACCCAAAGAGTCTTGTCTGCTCTGTCCGCTGACCTTCTGCTTCTTCAGAATAAACGCTGTCTGGAAAGGCTTTTTATTTCGACTTCAGTCGTCATTCCATAGCCTTGCAGTTTAAATCCAGCCTTAAAGAAACTTGTTCCTTGCCTTCATAACTTCTGTTCCTTGGCTCTACTCATCAGCACATTCCCCTTTTGAAAATATATCCCAAGCATTATTAGCCACTCATATTTATTTATAAAGGAAAAGAGTATGTTGCTTTAATTTTCTCCCATTTGTCTTCAAAGTTTCCTTATATGTGACCTGCTCATGCCGTGGTGAAGGTGGCTGCTTTTAATCTTTTCTTAAAATTATCTGATAAAAGTTGTGATGTGACTTTTGTTTCTCTTTTTTTTTAAATTTTGAAAATATTAACTTTTCAAAATTGATGTGAAGTTCACGTCAAGTTCACGTCCATACAGTTAACCATTTGAAGCGTTTATTCAGCACGTCTGGTGCGTGTGCAGCCTCTCCCTCTCTAGTTCCCAGACACCACAGAACGCCCTGTGTTCACTAAGAAGTTCCTCCCCAGTCCTCCCTTCTCCAGCCCCTGCAGCCACTGACCTCATTCTCTCCCAGTAGATTTGCCTCTTTTGGACATTTCATATAAGTGCACTTACATAGCCTTTTGTGTCTGACTTCTTTCACTCACCATATTTTCAAGTTTCAGCCAAGTTGTTGGATGAATTGATTCCTTTTTATATGCCGCAGTTTATCTCCCTATCTGTCGAGGGACATTTAATGTGCTCCTCCCCTCTGGTTGCTGTCAGCGTTTGTGTACCAGTGTGTGCACCACAGCTGCACTCCTTCACATCCTCACACAGTCACGTCCTTGTTTCTCCACACTCTTGCCCCATTTGTTATTTTCTAGTTTTTGGTTTTTTTTTAATTGTAGCTCTCCTAGTGGGTGTGAAGTGGTATCTCATTGTGGATTTGATTTGCATTTTCTAAATGACCAGTGATATTAAGCATCTTGCATATGTTTATTGGCCATTAGTATGCCTTCATTGGAAAAATGTCTATTCTGTCCTTTGCCCTGTGTGTGACACATCAGAATCTCTTGTCAAATCCAAGATTATGCAGATTTATCTGTTATATTTATTTTTTGGTTTTTTTGCTAATAGTTTTGCAGTTTTAATTCTGATATTTTTTTATTTTTGTTTCATTTGTATATTTATAATCCTTGCTTTTTAATGTCTCAGTTTGAAATGACTACCTTTTAAAAAGTGAATTTCTCTGTCTTCCTGCTTCATTTTAAATAATCCATGAGTTATTACTTTACAGATTATTGTAGCCAGCTTTTCAGAGTCACTTTGCCATAGCCATTTTTCATTGTTGCAGAAATAATGGAAGGTAGGAAAGAGGGTAGAGGTTGCTGCCTTCGTCGTCTTTTCTGATCCAGTGCCCAGTGCTGTTAACACTTTGCTGTTCTTTAGTGGCTAAGTCATGTCGGCTCTTCTGTGGCCCCGTGGACTGCAGCCCTCGAGGCCCCTCGTCCGTGGGACTCCCAGGCAAGAACACTGGAGTGGGTGCCGTTTCCTGCTCCAGGGGGCCTTCTCAAACCTGATCTCCTGCATTGGCACGTGGGTTCTTTACCACTGAGCCACCTGGGAAGCCCGTTAATAATTCAGCTTTATTCAAAGACTAAGTACTCATGTTTATTTACATGGGGTTTTTTTTTTCCCTGCTGTATTATACTTACTAAATTGTTTAAGACCGAAATGCCCTTTTTTTTTAATAGAGTAATACGGCATCTGGTGGAATGACGCGACGGAATACTTACGTTTGCAGTGAAAGAACCACAGCTGATAGACATTCAGTAATTCAGAATGGCAAAGAAAACAGGTATGAAATTTTACCTGTTTGCAAGAAAATGTGTTTTTCCCAAAAGAAATGGAAGGATGATATTTACTACTTAATTTTTATAATCAAAATTCAAATAATAGTGGTAAGTATTCTCTAATGGTAAGTTAAATTTAAATGCAGTTCTGGTGAGATCCTAGAATTCCAAATTCCTCTCCTGGTCCAGAGCTTATTCTCTTAGCCGGCTGGGTGTGATGATTGGAAGGGTTGAGTTAAACCAGAGAGCTTTCCCAGATGAAATAGGTGGTAAGCTATGCTTTAATTGTAGAATTATGAACAGGGAAATGGAGATTGCTTTGTGCACGTGAATATCTTGAACCAAGACTGGAAGCGGGGAAGGATGATGACCTGAGACAGGGAGCCATGCCTCAGGGACATGGAGCCCCAGATGGGGTGGGTGGGCCGTCAATTATAGGTCAGCAGTGTGCTAGAGGGCCAGGCAGACAAAACACTTTAAAAGTGGTCTTCACCTTAAAAGAGACACACTTGAATATCCAGAGAAATGGAGAGTTCAGTCTTCTCAATGATTTTAATCTGGTAGAGAGGAAATCTTACATTGAATAAGCATGATTTTTAAATACTAACAGTAATATATCAGTAAGGAGTCAGATCATACAGACCCCTTTCTAGGGGTTTCAAAATAAGAACTAAAAAAGTGGGATTAAGTAGATCCAGAAACCATACAGTAGAGTTCAGTTTGGATAGAGAGAAAAGAGAAGAAAAAGTTGGCTTGGTAGAGTAGTTAAATATATTCTATATAGAAAATATTTCTCAGATGGGCCTGGTTTTCCTTTTGTTTTGGAAGAGTAGCATAAAACTAAATTCAGAATGATGAGGTAAAGTGAGCAGAAAAGTTCTGAAATAGAAATCCATAAAATAAATTCACATCATCTTTCACTGTCCCCTGGCCTCTCAACTTGAACATTATTTGGTCATAGCACATTGTCATGTGTAGCATCAAAATTGTTTTTCTTCTTTTTCTGACATTTACTTTCTGAAATTACACTGTAAAGTTTCTTTTTCCTTAGATCTCACCAGTCAAATGAAATGTATGATCACTAACTTCTATAACAACCTATAAACAAAAATTCTATCATTTTTCATCCTTTAAACCAGACTATTTTGTCATTCCACAGACCACTTATGTTTGAATTGACATGAAGGGAAAAGCTTGTTCTGTGAGATTTCATTCATTCATTTTTTTTCAGTGACTTTTTAGAAATATTTACATCTTGATATTCTGTCTTTGAATCTTGTCTATGCTTGTTCTCTCCTAATAACATGAGTAGAGCCACTGGGCTAGATAACTTACAGATTAATGATTGGTATGTTTATTTTTTTAATAGTAGTCTGTTCTTTGGTAAATTTTCTTTTATTGCAATTGCTTTCTCAAATATATCAAATTGCTTGTAGTTCAGGTGACTGAGTAGGAGACACCAATAGAAGACTTAATTAGAAGTTTCTTTCTTTTTCTTTTGGCTCCACAGGATCTTAATTCTTAGTTCCCTGACCAGGGATTGATCCTGGGTCCCTGCAGTGATAGCGCCGAGGCCTAACCCCTGGATCACCAGGGAGTTCCCAGACATTTCTGTTAAGAATTTTATTTTTATTTATTTTTTTTTTTCTGTTAAGAATTTTAATCTGTAGAACGAGAAGAATGTTGTTTTCATGACTGTTGTTTTTTAAAAATTCTTCTAAATTGTTGAACTGTTCTCTCAGATTCCTCTTGAACTTTAGAATATACGGTTCTCTGAGGTACAGAGTCAGACTTTTCTTTGCAAGGCTGTTCAGACCGCCATCTCTCCGCTCCCTCGGTTTGTGTCTGTGTGCGTAGCTCCTCTAGTTCTCGTCTCCTGCGGCCACACAGTCCACTCTTTAGAAACAGTTTTAAGAATGCTCTTGATTTCTTTGGAGTCATTACCTGGTTTCTACCTGCAGATACCTTCCTCAGTGGGGCTGCCCCCTCTTTATCCCCACCTGGGCCTCGTTGCTCTGTTGGCATCAGTTATTTAAGTGCTCTCCTTCTGAAAGTATTGTCTTTAGTTAAACAGCCTCCCGCCACACAAAACGGGGCCCATAACTTTAATAATACCTGGATTTTGTTTTTGTATCTTATAAATGAATTGAAAAAGTATGGAAAAATATTGGAGGTTTGAGTGCCAAACTAGTGGTCATATTTTTTTTTTTACATTCAGTTAAGGAAGACATTAAATTTGATTACTTTTTCACCCTTAAAATAGATGTTTGAGTGATAAATTATTCACAGAGCCTTCTCTGTGCACAGATGACTTCTTTGGCAGATTGTTGCTTTTTCCTCTCCTATAGATACACACACACACACATATCTTATTCTTTGACTAAAATACTAGTGAGGTACAGGATGCCTGGATCTATGTTAACTTCTGGAAGAAAGACATGAATTCCTATTTTATCCTTTAGTATGTTCGACTTTTTTCTTAAATATGTGAGTGTTGTTACAGAATTCCAACATAAGAATGATCACGGCTAATAAAAATTAGATGAACAAAAAAGATTTTGTCACAGTTAACACATGTATCTTTGGATTATGTTTTTAATTCTGCTTTTGCCCAATCACTGAGTATGCTTTGCATCAGCAGCCAAAATGTTTCATATTGGAATGTTCCAATACAGAATAAAAGTTATACCAGACATATTTAGATATAAAGTCAAAAGATCAATAGGAACATCACACAGTTTGAATTTTAAGAAACAGTGCTATTTCTTTAAGTTAAGGTTTAAATAATGGTTTTTTTCCTTGGACCCAGAACTGCTAAAAATACGATGCAACCACTGTTTTGTTTGTGTAAATTTTTGTGGGATAGTCTGTGGAGTATAACCATCCTATTTGCCACATTTCTGAGGAAAAAATTTTGTCCAACTTTCACAACAACCAACTTGATGCAGCCCATTGTGAGTTGGGATTGTTTGTTGTAAATAGAACTTTTGTGAGTTGGTACAAACATGAAATTCCACAAACATTTCTTGAGTTTACTGATTCCTAAATTGAGACCTGCTTTGAGAGTTTTTTAAAAAAAAAATCTGTTTTGTTGCTTCCTTTTTGGAACTCGTGATATGACATGATTAAATTTCTAGAGAAATAATTCTTTTCATTGCTTGTAAGATTATGGAAAAAATTGAATAATTTATAATGAATATATCAATTTGCACTTCCTTAAAGGGTCTCTGACTCTAAGGAGGGTCAGTTTTTTGCTGCAAAGTACCTGTTCACATAGTCTTGCCTGCGCCCTCCAACCAGGGGGATAGCTCAGGGCGAATAGACTGAGCCTCTCCCTGTTCAGGATTCTGACTAAAAGCCATTTCCTCATCTGAGTCTTTGGGACCATTTATATATTCTCCAGGGAACATGCCAGGTAACCCCTACCACCTCTTCTTCCCCTGCTTTTTTTTAATGCACTTACTGATCCTAGGTCCTAATTTGGGCAAGAGAATGTCAGATGCTGGGTAGGGGAATAAAGCATGTTGACCCTTGACCTGCTCTGAACAGATAATAGAGCACAAAGGACAGTTGCATTTTTCTGTAGGACTTCCCTGGTGGCTCAGCTGGTAAAGTTATTTATCTGTAACTTAGTAAAGTAAAAGTGTATGTTTCTATGTGTACGTATGTCTGTATGTGCATGTTGAAAACAACAAAGCCTTTCTTCAAATAGTTGAATCATTTAAGACTCTATGTTGAGGTGACAGAAAATCAGTCCAAACAAATTTAAATTAAAGGGCATCTGTGAATTCTTGTAACTGAAAAAGTCCAGGGATAGAGTCAGGGTTTGGTTCTGCTACTTCTGCAGGAGTTGCTTGGTGGGCTCAGTGACATCAGCCTTGATGTCGTCCCACACTCAGCTCTGCTCATGCAGAAGCCCTGGGGCGCTGTTGGTTTGGCTGTGGCCTGCCCATCTCTAAATCTGTCACTGGCCAGGATAGTGGGAAAATCCAGCGGGGAGTCAGCGACATGGGGAGATGGAGACCAAGAACCTATTTCTCCCAAAACAGAATTCAGCTGCCAAAGGGGAAAAAAAAAAAAGTCAGAAACAAAAAAGTCAAATCCATTTTTATCTTTATAAGGTGATTGTACAGTTCTGTGACTGTATTAAAGTCACACTCACCCAAGTCAGAGGGCAGGATTGTCAAAGATAGAGGGGCAAGCAGATCTTCTTGAGTAGTTTATTATACAGACGTGTCTCCTTCATATTGGGCCTGCTGGAATTCCAGTGGCTCACCTCATTAACGTGCCTTTTCAGTTATTGAATATTCTTAAGCACCTGCTCTATCTGAGACATACTGCTGACCGCAAAGTAACTGTCCACATAGTCTTGCACATACAATGTGGGGTCACATTGAGGCTGCAGGCCGTGTTTCCAGAGCACACAATCAGACAGGAGTCACTGCAGTACAGTGGGGTGTGCATAGCAGGTGCCGTCACTGAATACACAGAGGGAAAGGACTAGCTCCGGGTGAGGAGGGCACTGGTGAAGCCTTCATGGAGGGGATAACCTCAGAGGTGAAGTTCTGATGAAAAGAGAAAGATGTCAGCTCTCCAGACACAGAGACTAGCTCCTGCAAAAGTTCTTTGACCTGATGCATGACCAAGAGACGGCAGGTCATCAGATGGGCCAGAAAGTCAAATTCCGGGAAGTGACAGTGGAAGGTCAAGCCTGAAGAGGTGGCAGGGGTGCAGCCAGACGGGCGCCTGAGGATGCGGCTCGGGTACCAGAGTGAGGAGTCTGAACTTTATCCTGAAGATGCCGTGTGCTTTTGCAAGGTTAAAAGCAGATAAGCGACAAGGACGAAGTCAGGTGTGTGTTTTAGGAAGTTCATAGCTGTATGGTGGACCTACTGGAAAGTGTGAGTTTGGAGAACAATGAAGACAGGTGGCTGAGGTCTGGGCTTGGAAGAGAGATGAAGTTCTGCCCAGAGACCCTCGGGTGTGGAGGCATGGGGCCCAGTGAAGTGCTGTGAGGGGTTGTGACACCAACAGGATGATCCAGCTGCTGTGTATGTCAGGCGTGAAGGAAAGAACCTGATGGTTTCTGGGTTTCAGGCTTTGAGAGGATTTCTGAAGAGAGACACTGAAAGAGTGTGGTCAGACTTCTAAATCCCTGATTATCCTTAACTGTTCCCTTTGAAGTTCCACGGACATGATGGCTGAGCTGGCATTAAGAATGAGAAAAGCCCTAGGTCGCTGTGTCCTGTAGCTAGCTGTGCCAGGTGGAACTGCAGGTGTGTGGTCACTGTGTCACTCTTTCTCTGTCTATAAAAACAGTTAATTTGCTCTTATTAGTTTTCCCACCTTGAAAAAAGGGGGCTTTGTTGACCTCTTAAGAATTGCAATTGTTTTTTATAAAGAAGTCAGTGTGCTTTGAGTGGGAATGGTTTGATAACATAGGATAAGTTGATAAGTACAACTAGTTACTACTACAGCCATAATTTTTCTAGTCCATTTAATGTATGACGCTGCTTTGGGAACAGGTTGAGAGCACAGCATATGTATTACAGATTCGCTTTGATTTGAATGGAGACATCTTTTAAGATAAGCTTTATTTTACACACAGCTCGGAGATCTTCATCACTCTCACATAAATATTCAAACATGTACAGTGTTACTTTCTTTTCTTTAAAGCTAATAAACTTTTAAAAATTACTGGTTTTTAAAAAGCAGATACAGATTAGCAATTACTCCAGAATCCCCAAAACGAGTTTAAGAGATTTTTGTTCTTTGACAGAAATGAGATGGTTTGGGGAGGAAGGTAATGTGCTTTGAACAACAGGTTGCTCTTTTTGTCACTGGTCCATCATACTGTTGTTTCTGCCTCTGCCTGAACCCAAACCCCCTCCCAGCCTGACAGAAATGTTCGCTTACGCAGCTAGCCCTGCCTCTGTTTGTAAGACATCTTCCACCTGTCGGCTGAGACATCAGAAGTCGATGTCCATGTCAGCCTCTGGGCACCCCAAGATGATGTTACCTCCAATAGACAGTGAAGGAGATAACTTCAAGGCTATGTAAGAAAAATGCACATTCCTTGTGAAACTAATGTGTACCCACTGCTTCTTAATTTTGTGCTGTGGATATTATAGTCTAAGGTTTTGTTCCAGTTGTCCACAAAGTGTCCTTCCTGTGTGTGGTTTTAGTTCAGCGCATCCTGTCTCATGGTGTCCCTGGTCATCTTTGTATCTTCATGCATCTTCATACTATAAAGGATGTAAGAAATTCCCCTTTCTCTCCAAGTTGCTTTCAGCATGTGGAATTTTACAATATTTATGCCATTTTTGTGCTTCCGAAACTTTTTAGTTGCCTATTCTTCAGTTTCACCTGCATAGCCTTTGTTTTTTTTTGTATTGGCAGGGTTCTCTGCATGTAAGCAATTTGAGAGGGAAGCAAAGGAAAAGAAGCTTGAGTTAGCTGTTCTTTGTTCTAGAATTTCCTTGCATTAATCTTGTCCTTGATAATATGTATGTATTGTTCCCTTCAACTCCATAAGGTGTTGTTTCACTGTGTACTATTCCTTTGGTACCCTTTGCCGTTTAACTTACCTTTTGCTCTTAAGTCCTATAAAATACCCCTTGGATCTGGATTTATATACTGGTTATCTCTACTCTATATCAAAGGTATATTATGATTATAAATGTTTGTGTGCCATGTTTGCTACAAAGCCAGGATTTTGTGAACAAAGTTCTAAGAATCTGTCGTTTGCTGATCTCCTAGCACCGTTCCTGACCAGAGAGCTCCAGTTGCTTCAACACACAGTATTAGTAGCACCACCACCCCAGATCGAACCCGATTCCCAAGAGGCACTGCCAGCCGTAGCACTTTCCACGGTCAGCCCCGGGAGCGGCGCACTGCCACGTACAACGGCCCACCTGCCTCACCCAGCCTGTCCCATGAAGCCACACCGTTGTCGCAGACTCGAAGCCGAGGCTCCACTAATCTTTTTAGTAAATTAACTTCCAAACTCACAAGGAGGTAAGTGCCAGGTGGTGCTGGTTGATTGGAGCAAACATAAGGGCAAAAGGAGAAGTGTTTCCCCCCCCCATTATGTGAAGCCACTGCACAGATGCTTTTCATTCTGTCTTTAGCTCACATTTTTCTGGTTTGTATATCTCACTCTGTACTTCTGAAACCTTTTAGAAGAGAAATTATAGAGCCCCGAGTGCTTTCACAACACTGAAAGTTCTCTAGTGCTTGGGAAATTGTTGTTCCTTAATTACCGTTTCTGTTAATCGTACACTTCTCCACATGGTGTGTGCACTGCATTTTAGCAAGACCCCAGATGTGGTGTTGTCCAGTGGCTGGTACCCTGCAAGCTGCCACTGAGGAGGACTGTGTGGTGTGACCACCCCTAGACACACAGGAGGGACACGGTGCCTCTCCTCTCGTTTCATTCCAGGGTCATGGAGGAGCATGCACCTCTTGCAGCTTAAATCTTGACATTCTTCTCTCTGTCGGCCTAAGGTATAATGAAAACAGATAGCATTCTTATATTGTGTAGTTTTGGAGATAAAATCCCTGCTTTATTCCCAGGAAGAAGCTAGTATCTGGTGATGTATAAAATCTTTTGTTTGTCCCGTTGACTGTCAGCTGGGGCCTTGGGAAATCTCTAAGGTACTTTACTTGCAGAATCTGGTCTAGAGGTTGCTAAGCCTAGAATCATTGGCTGCTACAAGAGGAAAGAGACAAGGTACCACTGTACACTGTTAGCAAGTAAGCGAAGGCCTCTTTAGTCAGGACCACTCGCAGGAAGCCTCCAAGCCCCTGCAGTTCCGGGGCACCTGGAGGAAGTTCTTTGTACTTGAGCCTCTCTGTGCAGTAGTCTCTTCTCCAGGTGTTCTGCAGATGTGCCTCTTAGAGACCCTCACAGGACAGTGATGGGGCCTTCCCAGAGTCTGGAAGGATAGATGCCCTCCTCACTCCTCCTCATTTCTCCGCACTCCCTGTGGTGCGTTATCCTGCTGATGTGTTCCATTCCATCTGTGTTACTTAACTGTAAGCTGGGTATCACTTGGCAGTCTCCTTAATGCCTCCAGTAATGTTATTTTAAATCAGCCATCTAAAACTTAGACAAAACAGGACTTCCCTGCCAGTCCAGTGATTTAAGACTTCACCTTCCAATGCAAGGGGTGAGAGGTCAATCCCTGGTTGGGGAACTAAGACCCCACATGCCTCAGGGCCAAAAACACAAATTGTGAGACAAAAACATAGTAACAAATTCAGTGAAGACTTTAAAAATGGTCCACATCAAAAATAATTCAGACAAGTCACATTAAGCTATCTTTTCCCAGATTATCTCTTCATTGTCAGGATGTTGAATACCAGATTAAGGAGGACTTCTGATACCCACTGGCAATTGACTAGAGATCAGAGGAGTAAAAAGTTTCTGGTCTACCCTCCTCTTCTCTTCTTAGCCCTTTTGCTGAGACCTCCCATTCCAGGATGGGCTAAAGAGCAGAGTGGTCCAAGGAGCCTTGCCAGATTCGGGTCACCCATTTATGACCACAGGCGAGACAGTGAGTTCAACCCAAGGAGAGTCTGATGACCCCAGAATAATGCATTGCCTCCTTTCAGGGTCATTCCAGGGGCTCTCCCAAGCCTCCCTGTGCCTTAGCTCATTCCTTGGAGACTAGGCTGCTTAGTATCAACTGGTATTTTGCCTTCTGGTCCCTGAGCGCGGAGGCGGGGTGTGGCAGTCAGCTCTGTCTAAGCTCCTGTCACAGGATGAGCAGCTTTGTGTCCTTGGGCTTTGGTCTCAGATGGGCTCTTTAAATAAAGCCTTGCACATCATTAAAATCCTTGCATTTATTTGTCTCCTTTGTGTTCTTTTTCTTTTGTCTTCTGAATTCTATCACTGATAAAAGTAGTATCAGCCACAATACATCAAATGCTTACTATGTGCTAACAAATAGATGTCTGTACATTTATCGATATGGAGATACTTGTTTTATATACCTATGTATGCATACATACATTCTCCCTCACACACACATTGAATCTCCACAGTCTACCCTGTGGAGTGTACATTATCCCAGTTCTATAGAAGAAACTGGAGATAAGATTCAGAGAGAATAAGGCACGTGTTCAAGATCCAATGGGAGAAGAGTGCTGAGTCAGGTCCATGGTTCTAGGAGGGGCCCTTGATCCCCACTACATAGTGTCCCTAATTGTTTATTTTATGTATTTGAATTGAAATTGAAGGCTGGGGTTCCTTGTTAAAAGTATCCTAGAGAGGGTCATCTTCCCCGAGGATTTCTCAGAAGTCCTCTCTCTGTGAGTTTGCGAGCAGTCCTGTGGCCTGCCACGGCGCTGTGCTTCTGTTGCTGCCAGTTCACTCTTAAAGGCAGGCGGAGTCCTTGCTGCTCCAGCAGCATCTTCTTAGCCTCCCCTAGTTATGGTGCTGATCAAAGCGAATGCCCAGAAGGCTCAGGTGTTGGCACTTGAGTGCCGCAGGGGAGACCTGCCGGGATGTGGCAGAACGAGGACTGGTGTCCGAGCTCGCCGCCTGCGCCTGGCTGCGCTGGGTGGCGTGAGCACTTTAGAGAGCCCGTCCGCTGCAGGCGGGACAGCCCGGGTGACGCGGGGGCCCGTGCGCCTGGGTTGTCCGCGTGCTCCCGAGGCGGCGTCCTCTTCGTCCCTCAAGGGCTTTGTGGGAGGACAAGTTAACGTCGGTCCTGTGACTCCTGAGCAGTCCCCTTAACTTTCCTCAGGTAGGAAAATCGGAAATGCAACTAGGTCTTAAAGACCTAAAGACCTTTTAATCAATTTCACAGGCATCTTTTCTACTGTGTGTATTCCAAGGTGTACTGCTCTTGATCTGAGTATGGAATGGTTATCTCCAGTAGTTATATACTTTTCAGATTGGTAGGTATCTGAAGCAGTGCCAAAGTCATCCCAAATTAGAGAAAAATAAAAGAACAAAAAGAAAACTGTTAATTCAGTCACTCAGCAAAATACTCATGGGTACTTCTGTGCTGTCACAGAACTGAGATTCAGAAGTGTCAGTAGTTTGACAAGCCAAGGACACACTCACCCAGGAATGCTTATCATGTCATCACACAGGCCTGAGCCATAGTTGGAAGTTTCTTTTGTCAAATTCAATTCAGTACAGCCTAAACATTTCCTTAAATTTTTTAATAAGCAGAGTCAGTTCTTTTAAATAGAACTCTTTCAATGTTTCAATGTATTACTTAAAAATGAAACCCCCAATGTCATTTATTTTTCTATCATTTTGGTATGAAAGCTTTAAAAAGTCTACTTCATTTTAAACTCCCAGGAACGTATTACAGTGCTGTATGTCAATTATATCAAAACTGGAAGGGAAAAAAAAATCTCCAATGACTTTTTTTTTCCCGCTCTCCTTAAAAAGTGATTTATATCGAGCCACTTTAGTAAGTATTGATTTTCTTCATGGATAAACATTTTATAATGAAATTTTTAATGTCTCTGTATAAGGTGATATTTTTTGTTCAAAGATATTTTGAAGAAAATTGAGAAATATTATTTTAAAAAATGTTACTTTATTTCTAGTACATTGAAAATGGCTTTTCTTTAATACAAGGTGTTGAATTTTATTATCTTAAGGTGTACCCATCTGAAAAACCTTAAAAAATTTAACTGTAGATACTGTCAATATTTACTGCTAAATTTTTTCTTATTAGTACAGATTTTTTTACATTTCTATTTAAAAGACACATACTCAGTTATTTGTGATAATTTTACTTTTTCATCAGATGTCACTGTTTTCATTGTTCACTAGGCAGGAGAGGAGCCCTGTTTTACTTGCTGGTTTTATTTTATCTGTAATAACTATTTAACTTATGCAAGTCATTTTTGTTAATTTTTTTTTTTTTTTTGGCTTAATTTCTTTTAGAAACATGTCATTCAGGTTTATCAAAAGGTAGGATTTATATATACACATTTTTTTTTCAATCCTCACCCCGAAATGGCTCCTGCAATTAACATCAGGTTTGGCTTTGTAGCCCTGTTGAAAACTAAACTTTCTGCTGAGAACTAAATACTTATTTCTTTGAAAGGAAATTGGAGAGGAAGAGATTAACTCTGTCAGGCATCTTAAAAGGGACTGTTGCACCCATGTAACAAGAGGCCTACGCATGCTCTGTGCATTTTCTTCCTTTGGTAGAATTGTTTAGCCTCCAAATAATTCTGTCTTCATACTAATAACACTTAGCATGCTTCTGTTTGAAGAATGAGATGTTCAGTAACAATATGCAATTAATGATTAGCCCCAGGCATGCAAAAGGTAAGTGGTAATTGTGTTTTTGTTTTTGTTTTCTTTTTTAATTTCATGGAGGATTGCATTTGGGAAAGGCTAAGAGTTGAAGAGTAAATAGTATTGTATCTAAAAGGCACTTTCTACCAACCTCTGAAGAAAGTATATCTTATTGCAGTAAATATTACTCTTACTAGGTGGATATTTTGTGATGTGACAGTCAAGAGACCAGGGGCATTGCTCACACTCTCAGGACACACGCCCTTCAGGGGAAAGTGGCCACTGCAGCCTTGTCATGCCCGCGCCTCTCAGCTCCCCAGAGGCCAGGCCATGGGTTTACCTGCAATGCCATAAGTGGGTCACAGAGAGGCTTTATTCACGGGAGCTCTTTGTCAGAAACCACAGGAAGAGTGCCTTCTTCCTTCCTTTTTTCCACTGTGATGATTTAATTGGAAACCCGCTGTACTTAGGGGCTGGAGACGGAAATGGCAACCCACTCCAGTATTCTTGCCTAGAGAATCCCATGGACAGAGGAGCCTGGTGGGCTACTGTTCATAGGGTCACAGAGAGTCGGACATGACTGAGTGACTAAGCACATACTTTGGGGAGTGATTAAAAAGTCAGAGTAACTGCAGTCGAAAGCCATGCACGTACACAGATTCCAGAACTGGGCAGGAATACCTGCTGTGTGTGAAGCAGATGTGCGGCCTGCCTCCTGCACGGCCTTCGTGGGCACACAGATGGTTTTTGGCTGAGTCACACCTGCAAGAGTAAGAGTTGTAATGAGCTCAACAGGTGACCAGAAAGTGCTTTGGGTTCGTTTTATAATGTCTTTATATTTGGGTTGGTTGTGTACTGGTGTGTAAGATTTCTTTTCTCTTTCCCACTTCTCTGTGCTTCTGCATTCTATTCATTGAGGCTTCCAACTGAATATGAGAGGAACGGGAGATATGAGGGCTCCAGGTGAGGGAAATGATTTTTACTTAAAATATTTCATAGGTATTTACTTCATTTCTGTGGCAGAGGCAACACTTTTCGAACATTCTGCGTCATATCCTTGCTCCACGTGGGGTTGCTTAGGGCAGGCAGCAGTCTGTGGTCAGGAAGCGTGTGTGCTGCTGGCGCCCGGCGGCCACGCGAGGGCGCTACAGTGTCGCCGCTGCCTGCACACCACCCATCCCCATCCGGGTTCATGCTAGTGTTTGGGTGTTAAAAGTGCCATTCCTCCTGCCTGCGCTCTCCTGAGGTCTGGGAGTCTGTAGCTGCACCATTGACATGTGAAGACTCCTGGCCTAGTTCTAGTCTCAAGGAAGGAAAGCAGAATATTTAGGAGAATGTCTTTTCTTTTCTTTCCTTTTTTGGCCTTGCAACGTGTCTTGTGGGATCTGAGTTCCCAGAACAGGGATTGAACTCCAGCCCTGGCCCCAGCAGTAAAAGTACCGAGTCCTAACCACTGGACCTCCAGGGAGTTCCCTAGGAGAATTTTCACATTTCAAATTAAATGTCTTTTTTTTATGTATGTGTAAAATGATTATGTGCGGCATTCCCAGGAGGTCCAGTGGTTAGGACTCTGAACTTTCACTGCCAACAGCCTGAATTCAGTCCCTGTTTGGGGAACTAAGATCCCACAAGCCATGCAGTGGAGCCAAAAAAATGAAAACAGAATGATTATGTGGTTGAGTGTTTTGCTTTTAAGTTTTGTTTAGCTGTCACTGCATGGATTTGGCTGTGGAGAGAGTGACCAGATGGGCTCAGGACTCTAGATTTCTTCCACATGGGCCCTTTTTTATACCGGTCACCATCATGCTGTTTCGGGTCCTTGTTAGTGCATCTACTCTCTTCCTGAGGCACAGCTCTGGTCATATGACTTCCCTGAGTGAAAGCCTGCAATGGCCCCCTCGCCTGATCCAGCATGTCCACACGAGGTCCTGTGTGGTCTCAGCAGCTCCAGGTTCCCCCGCACACAACCTCCTCAGCCTAGCAGAAGTTTGGGGCAAGAGCCAGGAGGCAACCCCAGCCTGGCCTGGAGCAGGTCTAGCTGCCCCGAGTTTGTTTCCCAGCCACAGTCGGAGGCGAAGGGACAGAGCCTTCCTCCTGGTGTGCTGAGGGTCAGGGGCTTGGTACACATTCTGTGCTTCTGTACCTCCTTGCCTTCGTTAGATTTCCTCTGCTCAGCAGGCAGGCTTAAGCCGCCTCCATCATGTTGTTGAAAGCCCCTGGGCTCTTCATAGCTCTCCTCAGTCGCTGCTCCCCACCTCTGCCCTCCTCGTCCCTTCTCTCTCAGTCCTCCCGAGAGGCGGGCTCCGCCTCTCTGTGACCCGAGCAGACCACCCGCTTCACCTGTGCTTTGGCTGTGGCCCTGGGGTTTAGTCTTCTCCCCTGACCCCGGCTCTGAGTGCGTTTGCTTTTTTTAAATAACCTATGTCATATTTAACAGCACTTTATACTTAGGAAGCTTTCAAACAGTTTTGGTAGATGTGAACCAAACTGTGTATTCTGCTAGCAGGTGGATGACAGGGAGAGCTACGCACATAGTAAAACCCATGGCCCACCCTTAGCGCTGATGAATTTGCCAAAGGATTGAGTGTATTAACGTATATACACTGGGAGGTTTTAAAGATCAGAGTGTTAGGTATTCACCGTCCTAACTGAGACCTCCAGAAACACGCAGGAGGCTGTAAGTAGCGGCTCCTGGCAGTAATGATGGGATGCTGCAGAGCAGACCCAGTAGGCGCCTGTTGGCGTTCCTTAGAGGGCCACGCCTGGGACCGCAGCCTGCGCTCTGAGAGTGTGTCCGGTCTGCATTCAGACCAGCCATTTTAGTGCTCAGCAGCAGAGAAGTCTCAACATGCCACTTCCCTGTTTCAGTAGTAAGAGTTATTTTTAACTGTGATGTTTGAGAAGTTTAAATGAACAGAATAGAAGGAAAAGCACTAAGGTTTTTGTAGGGATCTGAGAGAGTGGCCCACCTGCCACCCGGCTCTGTTCAACAGCTGTGGCCATTGACGGGGAAAGTGACTTTAAAGTCCGTCGTCACTGATTATCCTGAACAACAGTGAGAGTGGAGGTTATGATGAATTGAATATTTAAAAACCGGTAGGAAAAGCAGCCAGGCGGGGCAAAACTGGAGACTGGTGTGCTAACGCCACCTCCACGAGCTGGGCCTTTGAAGGGCTGTGGTAGGCCTTGCTGCCTGCAGCCAGCCTGGATGACAAGGGCTGGGCTCTTGGAGATGTGCTCAGATCGCTCTCTACCTTGCCTGACTCCCAAGGATTCTGTTTAACAAATTATTTTCTTAATTTTCACCAGATGACTGGTGAAGGTTTTTCAGCCAGGTAGATTTTTTTGTGCCTTGGCTTATGATGGGGTGGGAGAATGGATAGATGAATGCTTCTTAGAGAAGGAACTGATTACCAACGGTGAGCCTCTGCCGGAACGACCCAGGAGTCGTTTATTACACTGCACTGAGCTAGCTAGAGTAGAGAAGGTGGGGTTTCCTGTGCCATTAAGAATAAACCTGCCACTGTGCATTTCAGTCGCAACGTGTCTGCTGAGCAGAAGGAGGAAAACAAAGAAGCAAAGCCTCGTTCCCTGCGCTTCACCTGGAGCATGAAAACCACTAGTTCCATGGATCCCAATGACATGATGCGGGAAATCCGCAAAGTGCTGGATGCCAATAACTGCGACTATGAGCAGAGAGAGCGCTTCTTACTCTTCTGTGTGCACGGCGATGGGCACGCGGAGAACCTCGTGCAGTGGGAGATGGAGGTGTGCAAGCTGCCAAGACTGTCTCTGAACGGGGTCCGGTTTAAGCGGATATCAGGGACGTCCATAGCTTTCAAAAATATCGCTTCCAAAATTGCCAATGAGCTAAAGCTGTAACCCCTAATTATGGTGTAAATTAAGTAGCAGTTTAAAGTGTTTTCCTGAACACTGATGGAAATGTATAGAATAATATTTAGGCAATAACGTCTGCATCTTCTAAATCATGACATTAAAGTGTAAGGACGAGCGCACGCCTGGGAGCGAGAGCTGGCCTTTTTTCTACGAATGCACTACATTAAAGACGTGTGACCCGTGTGCCCTGTCTTCTTTCCATTGCCCTGAAGTCCGCGTGTGACGCCCGTCTCCACGGGCCTCCTGTCTGCGGGGGTGAGCGTGGGCGGTGTGCGTGCGTGTAGTGCTGCAGAAGCATCTCCTTACACTGGCAACCAGAGTTTTTATGAGTACCTCTGTGGGAGATTATTTGGTGCTAAAACATTAAAATTGCCAAGGAGGAAAATATTGAACTACGACTAAGAATTAACTTTAAGACTAGTTGATAATTAATACAGGTTTACAGTTCATGCCTGTGGTTTTGTGTTTGATGTTTCGTGTTTTTTTTTTTTAGTGCAAAAGGTTTAAATTTATAGTTGTGAACATTGCTTGTGTGTTTTTCTAAGTAGATTCACAAGATAATTAAAAATTCACTTTTTCTCAGTAAAATCTTGCTTTGTCTCCTGATGCTCTATTTAAGACCCAGATTAAGGCAGTGACTAAAAGTATGTTTTTGCCTCCACCGCCACCTTGAACAAAAGCAAATGGAAAGCATGTGAAGGCTAGGCCACTTTTTCCTTGTTGTGGATCCTAATATTTTGTCATTTCTAGCATCTTCTTTCCCCAAAGGCGCTGAAGGGAGAAGATTGCCCATGTGGCGACCAGAGCTGGACGGGAGTAGGGCGTGGCTGTCGGCCTCACCCTCGGGAGTCACGTGCGCCCCTGCGCGGAGAGATGCCAGGCCTTGGCTGCTCTGGGTCTGTTCTCCAAGAAGTATGTAATTTTCCTCTCTTGTCCGTTGTGATTCAGGGCATGAATTAGACCCACAGCCTTTTCCCAGCTGCTGCATGATTACGCAGAGGGGGTACTGAGGTCATCGGTCAGTCTGACGTCCCAGTCTCCTGGGAATGCTGTGACATTGGTGGCTGTGGGTTCTGGGCTTGTCTGTGGTGGTCCAGATATGACAGTCTGGACACAAGGTCATCAGTGCTTACGTCTACATGGGCAGGGAGGTGGTGTAGGTGTTTGGGATGCATCCCTGACCTCTTTTAAGTTCATGTCCTAATAGGGCAGCAGTCAGTAAACAGTAATTAAGTGTCTAGTACACAACAAAGGGGTCAATGGCATGAAAAAAGTCAGTGCAGGGTGAGGCATCCAGAGGTCCCGGGGTTTGAGTGGTACCATGTTAAATGGGTGATGGGTGGGGATGAGGTGCTTTAGCTGAGACGTGGCTGCAAGGGAGGCACCCGAGTCCATGTCTGGCTGGGGCCAGAGTGCACCCTGTGTGCTGGAGCAGAGTGGTGGGGGCTCAGAATGCCCACCTGGGCCATGGAGGCCACGCCAGTGTGTCTACTCTGAGATGGGAGATGGGGAGTAGGGTTTCGAATGGAAGGAGAATGGCCTCAGGCTTTCAGACGCTTGTTCTGGCAGCAGTGTTGCAGGTTCACTGCTGGAAGCAAGGAGAGGCCAGCAAAGCCACTCGCAGGCTGTTGGCAGTAGTGAGGGACGAGGGGATGCTGTCCTTGTGAGGCATGGGTTAGGTTCTGGGGCTGTCTTGAAATAAGAGTCCATTTGCTCTTGGATTGGAAGTGGGTGAGAAAGAGCCAGAATGCTTGTCCCTTTTTTTTTTTTTTTTTTTTTTTTTTGGGCCAGAGCAGCAGAAAGTACAGGGTTGCTGTCCGTGAAACGGGGCCAGTTGTAGTGAAGTTTAGGGGTGAGAGAGCAGGTGTGGACACAGTTTGAGGTACCTTTAGGTATAGGTGGTGACTGGGGGGAAGACCCCAGGAGCCCTGAGCCAGTAAGAGGAGCAGAGGAGAGGACCAGCGCCGAGCCCTGAGGCGGTGCCTGGGGAGGCCAGGAGAAGAAGGGGGCCTGGCAGAAGAGCCCTGTGCTGGGGGGAGGCCACACCGCTGGGCCTGAGTCAGGGATCAGGGAAGGGTGGCGGGGTGAATGCCTCGCGACCTAACAACAGAGCAGGTCCTTTTCACCTTCCTGGAACTTCATGCTCTAAAGGACAAACAGAATACAAAGTTCTCTTAAAGGAGTTTAATTTCTCTGATTGCTCATCTGTCATAAGCTATCTCTGTATTTTAGTATGTTACTGATCCAGTGAGAAATGGTGTCTTTAGCACCAGTGTTCACCTGCAGAAGTCATCTGAACTGGTCATATTTAAAGGGCTCTGACAATAAAGGTTTGATTTTAGTGGCAGCATAGATAGTGTTACCTTTACTGAAGTTAAAATGTGAAATCTCATCCATTACTAGAGGACCCATGTCCTTCCTTGAGATACTGTACCCTTGGGATAGAGCATTTTTATTCTTCATACAGTGAATTTTGAAAGTGAATATTCTAGAGTGCTTCAGTCACTTGAGACAAAGCTGGTTTTTTTTTTTAATCCCCAGAAGTGAGGTAAGATACCTGGCGGGGGCATGCTACTGTTTTTATTTACACAACACCCAGAATGTTTTCTCATTCCTGAAAATAAGGCGTATTTCCTAGTTAGGTTGACTTCCCACTCATCTCGATCAGTCATATCGGGTGAACCAAGACATCATTCTTTATTGATGGACCTTGTCCTCAAACTGTCCTTTCATTTCCAAAAGTGAAGACCCGTGCAGAAAACTGTTAAGAAACATCACTGAAACTTTCAGAAGAACAACTGTGATCACTTTCACAGCATATCTTGCTCCAAAAACCTAGAGAAGATGATGTTTAAAAAAAAAAAATTCCCTCTGTGCAGTATGAACAAGTTAGCATTGCCATGGAAACCGTCCCTGGAATACCCTCTCCCGGCAGTTCTTGCTTAGTGAGTGAGGCTTGGTGACTGCGGGATCCGTGGAGCTCGTGTGGCTCCGTGAGCAGCACCGGGGATGCCAGGGGGCATGTCTGTGAGGCGCTTGCTGCCTCCTGGTCCGGCTCAGGCAAGAGGGGCAGCAGGCACAGGAAGGGCTTGGAGCGCAGGGCCCAGAACTTTGCTCTTCTGGGTTTTGTTGTTGGGGTGGGTTTTATTACTAATTTGCCATGAAATCCTTTAGACAGTTCAGCAGCCCTGTAAGTGGGGAGGAAAGTGGTAACTTTGAAGGGAGCGGTGTGAAGAGCATGGCATGCCTTGCAGGCGTTCTGATGGTGCGCAGGTGAGTCCAGGTGGGTCTGTCTCCCAGCGCAGAACCCGGCTGTCCCCGCCAGTCCCCGAGGAGGCCAGAGGCCAGCAGCTTTGCGAATTGGTCTTGGTTTGCCTGAGAGAACAGAGCCCAGCCACAGGTGACAGGAAACCTGGGCCTCACTTGTGTCCCCAGGGAAGGAAGCTCACCAGGTGAGGAGGGCATGTGGAAAATGGGTTTTGCTGGGAGAATCTTAGACTCTTCTTCAGTTTGGGCCTGACTCTGAGAACGCTGAGAGTGCAGGGGTGGCCTTAGGGCCCAGGACAGATAGTAGACGGGGCATTTTGAGGAAGCCTGTGTGAACTCAAAAGTGAACGTCCTCTTCCGGGAAGGGGGCCACTGCCCACTGTGGGGCCTCTGCCTGCTCCTTGCACGACAGGGTCCGTGCTGCCAGGGGGGCCAGGGTGGAGCAGGCAAGGACCGGAGTCCGTCCCTGTGGTCCTCAGAGCCCTGTTCAAATGTGGGTCGGGCACCGTGTGTCTGCCCTGGACCTGGGCGGCCAGTTTCCAGATTCCAGCTTCTTAACCTCAGCTTTCCTCCCCAGGAAGCCGGCATGTTTAAGGTGTCACGCTGGGGTGCTGGCCGGGTCCCTCAGATGGCACGTGCAGAGCAGGGCTCCTGGCAGTTGTCTGGAGATCGACAGCTCCCCAGGCGCAGCCCTGTTAGGCTAGTCCTTGTCTATCCCCTCCCGGCTTGCCCAGAGCACAGAAGTCCCCGAACAGCGTTCTCTGGCGTTCAGGAGGGGACCCTGCCCTGCCCGCAGAGACTTCGTGACTTCGTGAAGACATTCCCCCTGTGTCTATGGGGTTCTGGGCTCAGAGCCTGCTCTGAGGAAAGTTGACAGGCCTGTGCCAGTGTGCCCAGAGGACAAGGAGAAGTGGTGGGCCAGGTGTGAGCACCAGGCAGGAAGCTGAGGGCGCCTCACCTCCCCTAGGCTCGAGTCTCCTCCCCCGCCGATGCTGGCCGCTTCCGGGCCTGCCTGCCCTACTCAGCCCTCAGTGATCACTGTGCCCTGCTCCTGCCACCCTAACAGCCAACAGCATTTACACATTTCCCTTGTCTCTTTGCTGTTGCTAGACTGTAAGCCCCACGGGGCAAGGAGCTTGGTCTGGTTTTTTTTTTTTTTGCCCCTTTCTGTAACCCAAGGACCTAGCATGGTGCCTGGGACATAGTACAAAAGAGGGAGTCATTGGCGACAGTGACGGAGCACAGGCCTGAGGGGCTGGAACATACGAGGTGGCTGTTCCGAGTCTCCCCCTGAGCCACCTCTCGCCCGTCAGCCCAGGCTGAGACAGGCTGACTCAGGCCGCAGCTGCAGGGAGCCGTGTTTGGGCCAGACAAGGCCCATCCTGCTGGATCTCCAGCAGCTCTCTGGGCCCTTCCTGTGTTTCCGATGAGGCCCGGCAGTGGGGTGAGGATGGAGCCCCTGGTCCCAGCTGGGCCACTGCTCTTTGCTCTTCACCCGCCTGCCTGTACTGATGCCCATGTGGTGTCGTTCAGCCCAGACTGTGCAGGTTCCTGTAGACGCCCAGGAGGAGGCCACCTGGTGAGACATCAGCCATGAGATGCAAACCTTCGAGTCGAAACACTTGGCTGAGCGCCTTACTCTGGGCCCAGCCCTGAAGAGTCGCACGGTCAGCGTGGCGTTTGGGTTTCAGTCCTTGAAACAGTAGTGACCTGAGGCTCGCCAGCCTGTGAGGTGTGTTCAGTCAGGAGGTTAGTCAGGATTTACTTGGGCGTTAGTAGTGGCCCCACTGTTAACTCTGATTAGCGGGGGCCACCGTTGTCTCTGTTTAGAGGTGGCCGCCACCAGTTACCTCTGACTGTTTAGCCACAAGCTGGAGCCTCCTGAAGAGCAAGGTCACCTTGGGGCGGAAGTTAGACCAACCCAGGCTCAGGGTCACAGCAGGGGCCCCTGGGGCCGGATTGGCCGGTCTGATGCCGTCAGCGTTGGTTTGGTTGCCTTGTGGATTTTCTTGTGGTGGTTTTTTTGTGGCTGTCTGTGTGACGGGGCTGAATGGTTAAATGCTCCGAGGTTCTCGTGTCCTCCCCAGCTCCCTGGTATTCATTCCTGCGGTTTCTGACTGCAGTGATACACAGAGGCCTTCGTGGGGGTGCCACCGAGGGAAGAGCGTCCCTCCCCAGCCTGTGCCGTGTCTCCTTCCTGCCCCCTCTCCGCCTGCCCTCTTAGAAAGGAAGCCTGCAGCTGCTCGTCAGGAACTTCTCCGGCTCTGGGTGTCTCCGGTGCCCAGGTCTGCGGGGAGTTCCGGCAGCTGCTGCATTTTCCTGACCTGTCGCAGCTTCCTACATCACCCTGGCATGCTCTGCTCTCCTCGGCAGCTTTATGCTCAAGGCTCAAGTGTTTGAAGATCAACATTGTATTCCTTCCCTGAGTTTCACCACTCCAGGTGATATGGTCCTAGTTCAAGTGTTTCAGGACAAGATGGGAAGACCGTCATTGTTTCTACGTTTGTATGTTCACTTAGCGACACTCGCACTAGGGGGTTCAGGGTGGGACAGCTGCTCTCAGAGGGCCCCGTTCTGAGCTCTGGGGCTCCAGGAGTAAGTTAACAGCCGTGTTCCCTGGAAGGTTCCCTCACAGGAAGAGGGACGCACGCACAGCCAGGAAGCCTGGCATGGCCAGCGCTGCATGAAGGGACGCTGGGCTCAGGGCTGAGCAGGAAGCCCAGTCTGGGTGGAGGAGGCGGGTGGAGATGAAGGAACACCCGGAAGTCCCATGTTGCCCAGTGGAAGCGGGGAATAAGTAGCCTGGGTCAAGGCAGGCACGGCGGCCTCGCCGCGTCCCCGTGTCATGGTGGGGCGAGTGTCGGGACAGCAGTGGGCTCAACGCCACTCTGTTCCGTTGAGGGGACTCGGGTTCAACACTTCTTAGCGGGTGACTTGGCAGGCTTTGGGGCACAGTTCTGCCTCCAGACCAAATCAGACCCTGCTGCCCTGGGCAGCCCGGTGCTGGGGACCAGACAGGAGGTATCCGGTGCGGCCCTGGTAGTCCTCCCGCTCTATCCGGAATGAGGGCTGCACTGGCTGCCTGTCCCCCTCGGGGGGGTGCTGCCAGCAGGCGTGGGTGGGTGTGAACACATTCTTACACAGGCGTGTTCTGCATGCAAGGAAGCCGGGAAGTGGGAGCACATGCAGCCCTGTTCCCTCATGTGGGACCAGGAGAACTTGGTAGAGGGGCCCCTGGAAGTCGTGTCCCGACACCAGAGCTGCGGCCCACTCCACCAGCCCCAGACGCACCCCATTCCCTGAAGGGCCGTGTGCTGGTCCCTCCTCTGTCAGCATTCAGCGCCACTGGCACCTACTGCCTCCTCTCTTTGGTATCCTCCCCTTCAGCCCGGCTGGCTTCTTTTGCAGCCCCGATGCCCTAGGTCCCTGGGTCCTCTCCCCTCCTCCTCTGAGCTCTGGAGACGGCGTGGGCTTATCTCGTGGCTTAACCTGTGAGTAGAGGATGGGAGTCATGTTATCCTGAAAGAGCATGCCGGACATCCTCTTGTCTTGACCTCGCTCAGGATGTAGGGCGTGTGTTGCTGATCTGAGTTTCCTAGTCTCTCAGTGTTAATGAATTGAACCAAAACGCTGGGACAGGACTGGAGAGGCAAAGCTGTGTTAGCGTCTCTCGCTGATGCTGGAGAGTAGAGGAAAGACGTCAGCACCTGCATCCTCCTCTCCAGGCTCCAGGAAGGAGGCGGAGGGAGGACCCCGGCCCCCCCTGCTCAAAGCAGTTCTGCTCATACAGACACTGCACTGGTGCCGTGACTGTTGGTGTTGCGTGCAAGTGGCCCATGGCAAACCGTCAGCAGTTTCAAGTGTGGATGAGTATGGACCACCTTTATTATACTCTTTTGAAATTGTAATTCTGTTTGAAGTGTTGGGCAGTTGATGGGTCAAAAGTATTGACAAAACTAGACTTTTTACTCCAGTGGAAACTTTATTTCCTAAATGGTATATTTCTAAAATAACCAGGGCATGTATTAACACAGACCACCTGTACCAGACATAGGAGCAGCCCAGTTTGGGTGGGGTGGGATGAATGGGGAAACACCTAAAGCCTCACCACATAGCCAGTGTAGGATAACGGCACGGAGAAGGATGGGTGAGGGCTAAGGTCCTTCTTTTCTGTTCAGTGAGAAAGTAGCTTTATTCAGGGAGATACTGTTAAAAAGCAGAGACATCACTTGCCAACAACGGTCCATATAGGCAAAGCTGTGATTTTTACAGTAGTCATATACAGATGTGAAAGCGTTGCATAAAGAAGACTGAATGCTGAAGAATTGATGCTTTCAAATTGTGGTGCTGGAGAAGACTCTTGAAAGTCCCTTGGACAGCAAGGAGATCAAACCAGTCTATCCTAAAGGAAATAAACACTGTGTATACATTGGAAGGACTGATGCTGAAGCTGAAACTCTAGTAATTTGGCCACCTGATGCAAAGATCTGACTGGTTGGAAAAGACCCAAGTGCTGGCAACAGGATGAGATGGTTGGATGGCGTCACCAACTCAATGGACATGAATTTGAGCCAACTCCAGGAGATGGGGAAGGACAGGGAAGGCTGATGTGCTGCAGTCCATGGGGCTGCAAAGAACTGGGCTCAACTTAGTGTGTGAACACCACCACCACTTTCCATAGAGAGAGTGTAGGCCATCTCAGAAGGTGAGAGTGATCCCAAAGGATGAGGATGTCAGTTTTCATAGGGATGGGTCATTTCATATGCTAATGAGTAGGAGTACTCCAGCTGTTGGAAGGGGCAGGGATTTCCAGGAATTGGGCCACTGCCCACTTTTTAACCTTTACAATCTGCCTTGGAAGTATAGTGCCTGTGGGTGTGTCACTTAACTTTCTGGCATGTTATGGTGAGCTTATACTGAGGCTCAAGGTCTAGTGGAAGTCCACTTGTCCACTGTCTTGGACCTAGATGGTTCTGGTCAGTTTATGGCATGTTCTTGGGCTGTGTCATTCTTTTAAAGGCTGTGCCAGGCCCCCTTCCTGACTAATTCATCCCTCAGAGGTTTACTCCCACATTCTTATGGGAAGCAGAGGGGCAACAGTGCGTCTTCTGTAGCTGCTTCTGGGCTGAGTAGGGGCATCGACCCCGCCTGTCAGGGAGTGAAAATCTCTGGATGCCTGATCTAGGGCCCCAGGGGCAGGACAGCTCCTTGTTTTGAGTAGGTATGGGCTGCAGTCCTGGCACAGCCATTATCTTGATGTGGTATTGTTATAACTGCTTCCATAGCCTTCCTGTTTTTGAAGATGAAGCATTTTTGTGACAGTGTCAAGGTACAATAACTGTCTATAAATGACAGAAGACTTAAAAGGCACAGTTAAACATCTGATTACAGTGTAATTGATAAAGAAGCTTAGTCATTGATATGACATACAGCATTTTAAGGTAACAACTAGAGCTCTAGCATTATACCAGGATGTGTTTCTGCATTAATAACATCCATACATTGCATTTTTTAAATTTAAGAATTTTTTATTTGGGTAGAGTTGCCTTATAATGTTGTACAACAATGTGAGTTAACTGTATGTATGCATATATCCCCTCCCTCCCACGCCCCTACAGTATGTTTTTAAGTAGGATTATGATTCATGTGATAATGCTCTCCATGTAGTTTAACATGCTAAATAATAGTAGTTAAATATTTCTCTCTCAAATGCCTCAAGGTCCCTCTGAAGCATCCCAAAGTTAGCTGAAGTCAGAAAGTTTCAAAATACTTGATCAAATAAGATCTCTCACTGCTGAAACCATTTACCTCAGGTTGGGACTTGAACCCATGTGGCTGGGACTCACACTAAGCCGGAACTCTGCTTGAGACTCAAACCCAGCCAAAACCCACAGAACCTGGTTTCAGGACCTAATGAAGTTCAGGTTCTTACTGACTCATCACAAAGAACTCAGTGGGACAAAGTGATAGGTAAGAAGTGGGTTTGCTCAGATTCAGAGAGAAGCAGCACACTCCACAGACAGGGTGGGCCACTGCAGGGGAGTGCGGCTGTGAGGTGCGGTGTGGTCAGTTTGTGTAGGCTGGGTGATTTCACATGCTAATGAGTGGGAAGATCAGTCCAGCTGTTTTGGGGAAGGGGTGGAGAGTTCCGGAATTTGGGCCACAGCCCACTCCAGTTCAGTGGCTCAGTCATATCCAACTCTGCGACCCCATGGACTGCAGCACACCAGTCTTCCCTGTCCATCACCAACTCCCAGAGCCTACTCAGACTCATGTTCATTGAGTCCGAGATGCCATCCAACCATCTCATCCTCTGTCGTTCCCTTCTCCCTGATGCCTTCAATCTTTCCCAGTGTCAGAGTCTTTTCCAGTGAGTCAGTTCTTCACATCAGGTGGCCAAAGTATTGGAGTTTCAGCTTCAGCATCAGTCTTTCCAATGAATATTCTGGACTGATTTCCTTTAGGATGGACTGGTTGGATCTCCTTGCAGTCCAAGAGATTTCTCCAACACCACAGTTCAAAAGGATCAATTCTTCTGCGCTCAGTTTTCTTTATAGTCCAACTCTCACATCCATACATGACTACTGGGAAAACCATAGCTTTGACTAGATGGACCTTTGTTGGCAAAGTAATGTCTCTGCTCTTCAGTATGCTATCTAGGTTGGTCATAGCTTTTCTTCCAAGGAGTAAGCATCTTTTGATTTCATCTCTGCATTCACCATCTACAGTGAATTTGGAGCCCCAAAAAATGAAGTCTGTTACTGTTTCCATTATTTCCCCACCTATTTGCCATGAAATGATGGGACTGGATATCACGATCTTAGTTTTCTGAACGTTGAGCTTTAAGCCAACTTTTTCACTCTTTTTCTGTTTCACCAAGAGGCTCTTTAGTTCTTCTTTCTGCCATAAGGGTGGTGTCACCTGCGTATCTGAGGTTATTGATATTTCACATGATGTACTCTGCATATAAGTTAAATAAGCAGGGTGACAATATACAGCCTTGTCGTACTCCTTTCCTGATTTGGAACCAGTCTGTTGTTCCGCGTCTGGTTCTAGCTGTTGCTTCTTGACCTGCATACAGATTTCTCAGGGGGCAGGTAAGATGGTCTGGTATTCCCATCTCTTTAAGAATTTTCCACAGTTGTGATCCACACAGTCAAAGACTTCTGCTTTATTGACTAATCGACTAATACAGCAGAAGTGGATGTTTTTCTGGAACCGCCCACTCCTTGGTCTTTTAACAGTGCCTTGGAACTGTCAGGGCACCTCTGGGTGTGTCATTTCACTAGTTACAATCGAGGATCAAGGTCTAGTCTTGGCTAGTCTTGGTCCCTTTTGATTGTAATCGGTCTATGTTGTGTCCTTGGGCTATGTCATTCTTTCCAAAGGTGTGCCCTGCCCCTTTGCCTCCTGTTACTCTGAGATGGTATTTATTTGCTTCACTGGTAGCTCAGACAGTAAAGAATCTGCTTGCAATTCAGGCTTAACAGAAAGAAAAACCAAATCTAGGTGTTACTTTAACTTACTCCCAACATACTAAATACTACTAGTTAAATATTTCTCTCTGGGATGTCTCAGGGGCCCTCCCAAAATCAATTTATCCAACTAAACTCAATCCAGTCTTAGAAAATCATGATTGTACATAACTCTTTTCAGTTTTTCATTCCTCACACCTTCTTTTACTGAAAACACATGCTTTCCTTAAAAGTTTTTCCATGTTGAGTTATTTTTCTTGCTGACACATTAGCAATAGATAAACCATGGTACATAACATTGATGACATCAGTTTAGTACTAGGTATTTTCCAGATGATGTGAAACTGAAGTTCATTCTGGCCAGATTAATTTCTGAGTATTTATATAAGCACTTAATTTTCTGTAAGTCAATTTCATGAATTAGTTTTTGGCACTACCTTACATCTATAAGACACATAGAGATACATTCGAACAGGCAAACAGAGAGGCCTTATAGTTCCTGTTCTAAAATTTCAGCCATGAGTCAGGTACAGCAGTGTAAACCCACTAGTCTGCAAAAGAGGTTGGATTAAAATTGAGTTTCTGGCAGATGGAACAAATCAAGTTTATTTGTCTCACTGGCAAAACCCTTTCTACTAATATTTATGGGAAATGCTTAAGATTTTTATTTGTCCTTGACAAGTTCCAAATTATTATTAATTTGTTTAAATTTGGCTGTGTGGGTTATTAGTTGCAGCACATGGGATCTTTATGATAAAAGGTACAATTCACAGAGAAGATAGACATCATAAACCATTAGACACGTAACAACAAAGAAAAATAGATAAGCAAAAATCATAGTCAATCTTATATCCTACACAAATACATTTAAAATGTTGTATCTTGTTCCTTGTTATTGGATGTCCAAAGGACATTTAGAAAACTTGGCTAAAAGATAAATATTACGTATTTTCAAAAAGTAGAATTTTTGTGTGTATGATTCACTTATATACATATATTATTTTTGAAATTATTTTCCATTGTAGGTTATTACAAGATATTGGGGCTTCCCTGGTAGCTGGTAAAGAATCTGCCTGCAGTGCAGGAGACCCTGGTTAGATCCCTGGGTCGGGAAGACCCCCTGGAGAAGGGACGGGCCACCCACTCCAGCATTCTTGGGCTTCCCTGGTGGCTCAGATGGCAAAGAATCCACCTGCAATGCGGGAGACCTGGGTTTGATCCCTGGGTTAGGAAGATGCCCTGGAAGAGGGCATAGCAACCCACTGGGTTGGAGAATCCCCATGGACAGAGTAGCCTGGCAGGCTACAGACCATGGGGTCACAAAGAATCGGACGTGACTGAGCAACTAAGAGCAGAACAAGATGTTGACTGTAGTTCCCTGTGCTATACAGTAAGCCTCTGCTGCTTGTGGCATGTCTGTTTGCAAAGTGAAAGTCTGAAAATCTGACTTTCAGATTTTCAGTGAAAGTGAAAGTCGCTCAGTCGTGTCCGACTCTTTGCGACCCCATGGACTGTAGCCCTAACAAAAATTCTCCAGAATACTGGAGTGGGTAGCCTTTCCCTTCTCCAGGGGATCTTCCCAACAGGGATTGAACCCAGGTCTCCCACTTTGCAGGCAGATTCTTTAATAGCTGAGCCACAAGGGCATTCTATTCATATAAGTCCAACAAGTGATTCTACTTTTTTGCATTTTAAAAAGATGGCTGAGATGGGAGTTCCGGGAGCAAACCAGGTAGGACATTTGAATCTCAGAGGCACAGGCAAGTTCCTCCCCGGACGACTTTCTTTAAATTTAATACTTTCTTAAGATCAATGGGCAAGGTTTGGGGAGTGGTAAAAGGATTGGTGGCTTTTGGATTGCTTTTAGAGCCACACCTCTAGTTCTCTGAAGATCTGACTGGTAAAACAAGGACAATTTTTTTTTTTTTTTCTTTTTTAAAAAGAATTAGGTGGCTACCTCAATGATATTGAGAGACTGACACACCCATGTTCACGAATGTTGGAATGTTCTACTTTTCCTCATTTAACTTAGGGGGGTAGCCTTCCCCAAAAATTCCTGTCAGGTACAGTTAGTTTAGTCAGACCATTGGCCTCCATTTTGGTAATCTGTTTACAATTTTGTATGACCCTCAGTCTGGCCTTTGATGTAAGGAGGCTTGTCTATAGCCCCATGGAATCCTATTTTTAAAGGTACCAGGACAATTTTTTGCCAGACTTTTACATTGTTTGCATCTGTATCCTGTGGGCACCGTTGGCTTGAGTTTTATAAGCACACGGAGCGGAAGCATTCATGGCATTGGGTCTGTCCACTCAAAGGCAAAGAGGTCTTCAGAGTCGGGTGCAGAAGAAAGCCACGTTTACTTCCAGCAGCGTGAACCAGGTCAGCAGCCCATAGTTTGACAGCTTGGATGAGGTAGAATGGAGACCTCTCGCTTGGGACTGAGCATGCTCCCCCCCCCTACCAGGAATAACTCTTGGTGGGCGCCTTTTCTTCGCGGGTCTCTCAACTACAGTTGCCTGGGATTTAGTGAGCGAGTCTGTTTCCTGGCAAGGGGGCAGTGCGCTACGGCACGAGCAGCACTCGGCTGGGCTTCCCATCAGTCCCCATCGTCTTGCAGGACTGGGACGAGGTCAGCCAGCCCCGTGTCTACTGAGAGAACCGCCAGCCACGTCCAGAGAAGTGAACCGCAGAGGCTTCTCCAGGTGTTCTTTGGGAGACAGGGAGGCCCTGGGCCCTGTCGGCCATCATTGGTTTGAGAGCCCCAACATCCCTTCAGGACTGGTGGCGGTCATGCTTCCAGTGGCCCTCTTGTCCGCACTTAAAACATGTTTTCTCAGTGAGACAGCGGCTCTGATCCAGGCTTCCTGGGCCCTGTCCTCAGCATGGGTCTTCACAAGGGTGCATAACCTTGAGGTGGTGCTGGGGTTACAGCTGCTGCCAGTAATTAGGCTTTTTCATGTTGTCCCTGAATCCTTTTTGTCTCTTCTCCCTTATAAAGAAAAAGAGAAATGGTTAGTCATGTTCAGCTCTTTGCAACCCCATGGACTGTAGCCTGCCAGTCTCCTCTGGCCATGGAATTCTCCGGCAAGAATACTGGAGTGGGTTGCCATTCCCTTCTCCAGGGGATCTTCCCAACCCAGGGACTGAACCCACATCTGCTTTGCAGGCGAATCTTTGCCATCTGCGCCACCAAGGTAGCCGCTTCCAGCCTCCTATGCTGTTAAGTGTCCCAGAGGCCACACCCGTGAGCTACTGACAGTCCCCCAGATGGGACATGAGGGGTAAATGGTCTGGAAGGCTGCCACCCCTTCAGAATTGGGATAGGTAGGAGCTCCCAGTTGTGGACCTCAGGGAGGTTGACTCATAAGGGGATCACCTAAAGCATCGGGCTCCTCTGGGGGGGCAGGGTGTGAGCCAGGCACACCAAGCAGTTCTCTAGACTCGGATTTTGGAATAGGGTCTTGCTTCCCTGATAGTTGGTGAAGAATCCGCCTGCAATGCAGGAGACCCCAGTTCAGTTCCTGGGTCGGGAAGATCCACTGAAGAAGGGATAGGCTACCCACTCCAGTGTTCTGACCTGTAGAATTCCATAGGCTGTATAGTCCAAGGGATTGCAAAGAGTCCAACATGACTGAGTGACTTTCATTTTCATTTGAACATTAGGATGAATGGGACTTCCTGCCCAATTTGCCTTTTCTTTTACAAAGACAGACCGTCAGCTGCAAGATGGTATTGTAATTTAATGACCCAATATTTTTTGCCCTATCAGTCTAAATTTTCCCCAGTTAGCTAATATGCATCCTAGCAGGAGTCCATCTGGATGCTTGCAGTTACTCCTGTGTTTTATTGGGATGAGTTGACAGGGGTCTGATGGGTCCTGGCTGATGGTACTTATTTGTTCTGGCATTCTCCCAGTGTCAACAGTGGGGTCCCCGTGAGCACCTAAAGTCTGCCAGGTTGGTCAGCCTAAGGAGGACCCTTGGATTAGTCAAGGAAAGGATCAAGGGCCAGTCAGAGGGACAAGCAGCCAGAGTCAGGGCCTAAATCCTTCAGACTCGAGGGAGGAGACGGAACTAAACAGTTTTCACTGAAACAACAAGGACAGAGGAACAGAGCCCAGGGCAGGGCTGGAGTGCCTTAAGGCAGTGATCCACAGGAGACAAGAGCTGCCCTCAGTACGGGTCCTTGTGATGGAGGCTGGTGTCCACAGAAGTGACAGGGGCAACGCCCACCTGCTGGCTGGGCTGGCGAGGAGCCGGGAACCAGTAGACAGTCCAGGAAGTCAGGAGAGAAGCCTCAAGTCTCCCACCAACTAGGACACCTTAGAGCATTTATTTTAAATCACTCAAAAAAAAAATTGTTTCAGCTATTTATATAAGGAATACATGTTCACTGTAGAAACTCTGGAAAAGAAAATGAAGGAAGTCACCTGTTACCCCACCACCCACAGCCGACTACTGTTCTCCGGGATTTTTCCATCCGTGATCTGTGTGGGATCCCACAAGGACAAGCTGTTTTATAACCTGCTTTTACACTTCTGCTGTTTGAAGCTGTCGCCGGCTCACCAAGTTCTCCACGCCCTCGTGGCGCCACATCGAGGGAGGGAGGTGGCCCAGTTTTGTAGCCAGTCCTTTATTGTCGGAGTCCCAACCAGCCCACCCCTGTCCCGAGTGATTGCGTCTCGTTATCACGTGCAGCGATCCGAGGGTGACCCGGGCCCCCAGGGGACCCTTGGCGGTGCCTAGAGTTTCCTCCCGTTGTCCCGAGCAGCGCGAGCGATGCTGCTGGCACCTGGAGGCGGGCAGCAGCGGGCACCCCCTCCTACCGCCTGCTGTTGGCGGCTCCGTGGCAGGGGGCGCCCTGGCCGGGCCCGGCTGCGCTGCAGGTGCGGCACTCCTGGGTGACTTCCGCTCCAGACCCTGGGTGAAGACAGTGTGTCCCGTGTGGCTGGGCGTTCCGTAGACTTCCCATGTTCGGCCATAGTTTCAAGGGATATTAAAATCGCCCTGCTTAAAGGTCTCTTGAATCCAGAGGAAAGGGGGAGAAGTTGTAGGGACTCTGGCTGAAGGGTCCACGGAAGGCTGAGCAGAAGTGCTCTCGCTGGGTGTATGGTCTTGTTCCAAAAATAATGCAGCTTACAAGGTCCGGTTGAGTAAAAAGTGATAAAACGGGTGGCCCAGGGAGCAGCAGTGGGTTTGAGTCAGTGTAGCCCTGAGCCTGCAGAAGGCACTTCTCCTTACAGGGTCCCAGGGAGCTGGGCCCAGTTCCCGAGGGCCCCACCCCAGCCTTGGGCACAAGGGCGAGGCTCCCCTGGTGTTGACTTGACTGTCTCATAAGAGATCCTGCAGGGAGCCCTGCCCACCCGCCCTTCCTGGTGACAGGCCTGCACAGGGTGACTTGAAGTTCCAGCTCCTTTGGCGTGATCACTGCTAGTTCTGGGCACGTCCCACTGGGACAGTCTCAAAAATGTGGTGAACGTGTTGGACATTCTATCAGGAAGCGATGTGCCTGCCAGGCCAGGCCCCTCAGGTACCCCCGCACAGTCATTCCTGAAATAGTCCCGGGTGGTGTGGGGGGCTGGACAAGCAGGGGGCGCCTTCAGCTGGAGGGGGCACACAGGCAAGGCCTCAGGCCTGGAACCCTGCCTGCAGGCCACGCAGGTGATGGCGACACAGCCACCCTGGCAGCTCCTGGCCCAGCAGGGAGGCCTCCCGCCCTGCTGCTGCCTCTTCTGAGCTGCTCAAGCCCCTCAGCAGGCAGAGGCCTTCCTGGAGGCGCAGACTTCCGTGCTTTCCGCTCTGAGTCACCAGACGACAGCCTGCAAAGCATGGCCTGGCCCAGCCCCCACTTGCTGGAGGGGGACCGTAGCTGAAGAGGAAGCTGAGCAAAGGAGTCCTGCCTGACCTGGAACTTCATGGCAAGAGGGCAAGTGCAGAACTGGGCCCTGGCCTGCAGGCTAGTCAAGGACCCCCAGGATGGTGCAGAGACCCCTTCTGTGCCAGAGGGCTTGCCCAGCCTACTCGGGTGTTCACTCACCCAGCCTCTGCCCTCCTCCCCCGGCAAAGGCTCTGCCTGTGAGTCCCTCACACCCACCTCGCCACTGAAGAGGACGCCAAGGCATGCCTGCCACTCCACGGCTGTCCCTCCAACCTCCTGGTCCTGGGGTCTAAGTTGACAAAATGCCCCTGGGACATGAGAGCCCATGCTTCTTGTAGGCATGACTGCCAGCCCCGGGCCGGCTTCTCCCAGGAGGGTCAGGTCTGAACGGCTGATTACGCAGGGGCAGCCCTGGCCAGCAGGGGGCAGCAGACCGTCGGTGAACTGAGGAGCTGGAGCGGACGAGCCCAGGGCGGGGCTGTGGGCTCACCCCTCCTACCTAGGGTGCCTGCCCACCCACGGTGGGCCCCCAGCAGCAGCCGGGAGACAGACCCAAAGACCTTATTCCGAACAGCTCACCCCCTCCCTATTTGGGGAGGCCCAGGAACTGGGGCCCCGAGGGTCCTGGAGAAGAGGCTGCAAGGATGGGAGGACGAAGGGGGCCCTAGGGCTAAGCCTGGGGAGGCTGAAGGGGAGGAAGTGGAGCAGAGAGACTATTTAGGAAATAGAGTAGGTGTCAGGGTGGGAGGGGGAGGCAACAGGGAGAAGCTGCTAGCAAGAGGAGGAAATGGCTTTCGGGGGCGGAGCTGGAAAAGAACCAAATTTCTGGGCTCCTGCCCTTCCCCCAGCATCCAGAGCTCCTCCAGGCTACAGGCTGGGGCCGACTAAAGTGCCAGGCTCCACCCCGCAGGCCCCCGAATAGATCCTCTAGATGCTCAAGCTGGGACTCAGCCAGCAGCCCAACCCGGCCCTGCAGGGAGGGCCGAGGCAGGAGGGCAGAGGTTCACGGAATAGGACTGGGGGCACAGCTCGGTCCCAGCTGACAGTGAAGCTGGCGGGGGCCGGCGGGGGGGGGGCGGCGCAGGCCAGGCCTCGGAGGCCGCGGCTGGGCCCTGGGCTGCCCTGGAAAGAGGAGGCACCACTCAGACCTGGGACAGGCCAAAACTCTAGTTTATTTCAGCATCAGCAACATCTCAGCCATCACAAAAATAAACTCTACCGAGGGCGACGAAGTCTCTACAGCAAGGCTAAGGGCTCAGCCACCACACAGCAAGCCTCCGGGGCGCGTGGCGGGCACGGCCTCGGCAATAAGTTAGGAAGCAGCGGAGGAGCTGGTGGAGGCGGCAGGTGCAGCCAGGGCCTCACTTCTGGGCCGGCATGAGGTCATCGATGGCCTGGCCCTGCTCCAGCCGCTGCTCCATCTCGATGAGCAGCTTCACGCCGTCCACCACCATCTGCACCAGCTCCACCTCCGAGAAGCCCAGGCGGTCCGCGTTGGAGACGTCGAAGACCCCGCCCACAGCAGCAGTGTCCACACCGCCTGGGGAGACGGCCAGCTCAGCGGGGCTGGAAGGGGGCTGCCCGGGGGCGCGGGCTGCCTCGCGGCGGCGCCCCCCGCCACTCACCTGTGCCTCGCTTCTGAAGCCGCAGCCTCTTGAGCACCTCGGGGAACTTCTCGTGCTTTCCCAGGTGGGGCAGCTTGATGTGCACCCCGGCCCGCAGACCCGTACCCAGGTTGGACGGGCAGGTGAGGATGTAGCCCAGGTGAGGGTTCCACATGAACTCGTAGTTCTTAGACTTGAAGAGCGTTTCAATCTGGTGATGGAGAAGGTGTGAGAGGGGAGGCATGGCTGAAGACACCGCCCCCTCCCCCCCCAGGATCAGCTGGGACCCCTCCCACAGGACCCTGAGGCAACAAAGACCTGGTCTCCCCAGGGGGTTGATGGGGCACCTCCATCTCTGCCTGAACCCTGGGGCCTGGCCCTGCCCCTCCGTGGCACCAGCCCTGACCTGGGTGAGGCCGTTGCAGAAGCGCGTGAACACCTCCTTCATGTTGCCCCCCTTCTGCATGGAGATGACCCGCAGGTGGTCCTCCTCGTTGATCCACACCAGGAAGGTCTTATTGTCATTGTGCCTGGGGGAGGGGTACAGTCAAGCCGCCTCCCAGGACAAGGGTCTCAGGACATATCCAGGAACAAAACCTCTCGAGGAGCCAAGGGCCAGGGCACTTCCCAAGTCGCTGAGGTGCTCACCCCAGCTGGCCCTAGGGCCGGGGGGCTGCTATCACGACTCTAGACCCATCAACACCCTGCGGGCACACAGGGCACCTCAGAGAGGGCACACGAAGCCCTGAGCTGCTTCCCAGCTAGCCGTCAGGTACCGTGTGGTGCCCACCTAGGGGTTGAGGGGCAGAGGTAGCCGGCCCGGCCCCGCCCCGCAAACGGGGGGCCGCTCTATCCCGTGTGAGCCCTGCTCCCCCACCTCGAGGAAGCGTCTGCGTCACCCCGCACCTGACCGACTCCCCGCGGGTGGGAAAGGAAAGAGCAAACAAGGAGCCGCGGCTCCCGGAGGCGGGGGAGGAATGCCGACACGACGGCCCCACCCGCTCGGGGCCCTCCCGCACCTGCGCGGTCAAGGTCAACTGCGAGGAGGCCCGGGAGCAACAAACCCACCCGAGGAGCGCGGAGCCGCCCTCCCCCCTCCGGCACGGCGCGGGCGGGGGCCGGGGGATACTCACCAGATGCCGCGGGCGTCGGGCCAGTCGCGGGCCATGCCCGAGGCCAGCAGCAGGGGCGACACGGGCTTATCGAAAAGGAAGTGGTCGTCGATAAGCTGCTGCTGCTCCGCCTCCGTCATGCTTTTGAGCGCATAGTACCTCCCAGCCAGGTCACCGTCCAGGCTCGACAGGGCTGCGAAGGAGCACGATCAGAAGGACGGGTGGGCTCCTGCCCCAACCCGCCACCACCCCGCGCGCTCGGACACCCCCAGGATGCCCGCTCGGCCTGGCTGGAGCCCAGTCAGTGCCCCCGGTCCGGAGCGACACGGCCCAAGCCGACCCTCGCCTGGCCCCAGGGCGCTGTGGGCGCGGGGCTGGGCATCGGTCCCTCCGGGAAACCCGAGCCGGCGGGCAGATAAGAGCGCGGCGGCTCGGGTGACTGGTAAACAGGCAGGCAGGGCCTGGGGCTGAAGAGCGTCGCGCAGCCGGCCCGACCCTTACCTTCGACGGCGAGCTTCTCGATGGCGCGGCGCTCCCCGCGGCTGCAGTGCGGGGGGAGGCAGAAGCCGCGGATGCTGCGGCCCGTGCGCACCCGCGAGCTCAGCACGTAGTTGGGATCCAGGTCGTCGCCGCCCTGGGGGCCAAGCAGGGCTGAGCGCCGGGCGGCCCCTCCCCACCCCGCCGACCCCCTTGCTCCGGGCCACCCGCACCTGCAGGTTGTCGGGGTTGAGGTCCGTCTTGTGTTCGTCGGTGGGCTTATAGCCTCCGTGCCGGTCCTCGATGATGGGGTCAAAAAGCTCCTTGAACACGTCGTACGACTCCTCGTCGCCGGCCACGCAGCCCACGGTCATAATATAGGGGTGGCCTGGGGGGAGCGCGGAATGGGGCCAGTGACGTCACTGCCAGGCCCAAGCAAGCCGCCGAGGACCCTGCAGCTGTGCGCGCAAAGAGGGCGCCCGGACCTTGGCCCGGGGGGGCCCAGGGGGCGGGGGCGCTGGACCCCAGCCGCGGGCTCCTGTCCTGACCTCGGGCCTGAGGCGCGCGTACCTGGGTTGTCCACGCCGGTCTGGATGACGTCGTCCACCGTGAAGCCGCTTGGGGTGCTCTTCGCGCGCAGCTCGGCGTACAGCTCGGGGGTCAGTACCTTGGCCATGTGGTTGTTGTGGCCGCTGAGGTCGGGGAACTCATCTTCGGCCGGGAAACGCAGCTTCAGCGTGTTGTGGCTATTGGAGAAGGGCATGGCGGCGGCGGGCTGCGGGGAGACGCGGGAGTCAGCGGGGACCCGAGGCTCCGGGCCTCCTGGTGACCTGCTAACCACCCAGGGCCCCGGGCTCCGGTTAGCCCGGTCGCGGTCAAGGTCACCGAGGTCGGCGCTTGCACGCATGGGGCTACCACAGCGCCCAGGACCCCCGGCCCAGCTGGAGCGCCTGCTCCAGGCGTCGGACCCCGGGAGGTCCGGAGCGCGCGACGCCCTGGCCCTCGCCCCCGGCTCCGTGCATAACAACCCCCACCTCGGTGCCCCGCGCCTCCCACCCCCCCGGCCCCCCGGCTCACTCACTGAGCAGTCTGGCAGGGGCGGGGGCTCTAGGTCTGTCTGCAGCTCAGGGCGCGGCGCAGGCGAACAGCGGCGGCTCCGCGCTCCCGAGGCTCTTAAGGGGCGCGACGCAGGCCGCCCATTGGCCGCTATTTATAGCCCATTCATTCCATTGGGTCGCGCTGCGGGGTGGTGCCGCCGCTTTGTCCGCCACCCTCTGCCCCCGGAGCACCCCCCCCCAACCCCAAGCAGCCCACCCCGACTATCCCCTGGCCGGGACCCCGCGCAGCCTGCCTAACCCCACCCCGCGCCCGCCCAGGATCCCGAAGCCAGAACCTCAGGCCCTCGGACATTCCGGATTCCCCCACACCCACGCCTGCCTCCGAGCGGGAAACCGAGGCAGGAGAGCCGGCAGGCACTTGAGAGCGCTCGGCCTTGTCTGCACCCCGGCCCCTGCCTTCCCCCCTCCCGCTAGTCCTCGTGGTGGTCGCGGCGCCGGGCCAGGCGGGAGCCGTCCCGGGCTGCCACGGCAGGTACCGCCACCCCCCGCCGCCCACCCCACCCCCGCAACCTTCTCCCTCCCAGTCTGAGTTGGCGCCGAGCCGCCGACCTTCTTCAAGGTGCCCGCAGGCATCTCCCCGGCGATCTTGGTGCAGAGCGAAGGCACGCCGGAGGCGCAGTCTGGCTGCGGCCCAGCCCGGCGGCACCCTTGGTGGCGTGACCTTGGGCAAGTCCCCGGGCTTTGGGGTCATCTGAGCCAGAGACTCAGCCCCTCCTGGTTGATGAGCGAATACTGACTGTGGCCCTGCTGGGAAGAGCACGGTCTCAGAACCCCCAGACCCCAGGCCTTGGCCCTCTCTTCCAGGGACAAGTTCATCTCCACACCCCACCCCAAAGGTCGTCCTCAGAGACTCTCCGCAGAGGCTGGAGGAAATGCTCACAAACAATAAGCACATGTGAGACTTAAAAAACAAAAAACTCACTGAAAATCAGAATCCTGCAAGTGAAAGTAATGACTGCCTTCCACTATACCCAACACCCCAGACTGGCACCAGCCAGTGTTGGCTATGGGCCGGAATGTGGGGAAACAGGCATTCACAGGCTGCCTGCAACTGTGAAGTGCTACATTAGTTTTGGAAAGTAATTTGGTAGTATTTATTAAAACATAAAATCTTTGTACTCTGTGACCCGGCAATCCCACTTCTAGGAATCCAGCCTGTAGTCTCATCTCTCTTTGCACACAGGCCAACCCTCTCTAGTAGGAGAAACAAACACAAACAGACCTGTATGAAACCGGATGCCCATCACCTGGGGACTGGCCAGGGGTAGGGAAGGCATCTCTCCAGTGTGGAATATTATACAGCTATTAAAAAGCATGAATTGGGGACTTCCCTGGTGGTGCAGTGGATAAAAATCCAGCTACCAATGCAGGGGACAGGGATTTGAGCCCTAGTCCAGGAAGATTCCACCTGCCCAATGGGCAACTAAGTCTGTGCGCCGTAACTACCGAGCCCCAGGAGCGGAGACGCCACGGCAACAAGAAGCCAGCAGGCCACAGCGCAGAGTGGCCCCGGCTCACCGCAACTAGGGAAAGCCTGACCGCAGCGACGAAGACCCAGAGCAGCCAAAAATGAATCAATCAGTATTTTTTTAAAGGGTAAACTGGCACTTTAATGGTTAACGTCCATCATCTGGTTGCTTTGTGAACAAAACAAGGAAGGGGGAAAACACTTATCTATGTGTTTATTCAACAAAATCCCCCCAGAAGTGCACAGGACTGCTGGAGGAAGACTGTGAGCTCGGCAGCTGTCAGCAAGCAGCCAAGGGAACAAGATATGGTCAAGAACGGGGAGGAGACGGGTGCCTCCGGCGGGGCTGGGTGCTGATCCGCGTGCTGGGGCCCCTGAGGGCGCCGGGGCACAGAGCGAGCACGTTCCTGTGCCTCTGCCTCTGTGCGAGGCCCGCGGTTACCATGGAGGACTCCTGCCTCTTCCCTTGCTCAATTTGGCGTGTTTTGACCTGCTCCCAGTCAGCATTTTTTTTAGACCCGTAAAGCAAAGCAAGGTAAAATGACAAATGGCTCTGGACTGGCCAGACAGGTGTCCTCTAAGCCTGAAATTCCTGTGTTCCGTGCCTCCTGCTGCCCCTCTCCCTCATTTTAGAAATATCTGCACCTGCCCTCCCCAGCACCCCACCGACAAAGGACTGATGGACTCAAGATTCTGTTTCCAGAAACCGAGTGCTGGCTCTGGAGGCCTACTTGACTTTCAGACCCCGGAGATTGAGGCGGGGGACGCTCAGGGCTTCCTTCCTCTTTGTAGCTTTGGCAGCTTCTCAGAAGGTCCCCCACCACCACCTTCAGGCCACCAAGGGCCTGACCCACTTGGGGGGACGGGGACAGGGAAGGACCCCATTCCCCTCTCTCTCCACAAGCAAGGTCCTCACTAGAGAAGTGAAGTCCAGAGGCTTGGGGTCTTGCCCAGGGTCTGCCTGGGGCTCCAGCAGTTCTCAGCCTTCTGAGATGCATGTTTTATCCTAGTTTTGCAGGTGAGCAAAGGGAAGATGAGAAGGTGGGTGATGGGGAACCAGGTCCAAGGTCTGGCAATCCCCCTGTGATCCTGCAGTGCCTGGCCCTGTGCTAACCTGCCTGAGGGCCCACCCTGCAGACCCCGAGCTGGCCACACCTGGGCTGGACTGAGGCTGACAACACATGTGGTCAGCAACTGTGACGGGGGAAGAGAGGAGGGGTCTTGGAGGCCTTTATAGACCCAAAAGTCAGGGCGAGGCCCCTACCGGGCAGCGGCCACTTGGGAGCCTGGGTGGTCTTGAGCAAGGGAACAGGAGAGGGGCCCAGGAGGGCACCAGCCTCCACTTCCGTGGAAGAACGCTGCTCCCAGCTAACCGAGCCCTCCCCTGTGGACCCTCCAGTCTCCCCAGGGCCCACAGGAGCCGGTTTGGCAGCGTCTGGGCAAGAAGCTAGGTGACATCATCCGGCCAGTTTATGGTCCAGGTTTCTCAGAAATCACACTTGGTTACACATTAACCACCTGGCCCTGGAGGGGGTGGGGAGCCTCAAAGGAGTCCCTGGCCTTTCATCCACAGAACACGGCCCTGCTCGGCAGGCACAGAGCGGGGCCAGTGGAGGAGGGCCAGGCCCCAAGCAGGGGCTAGGACTTCCTCCTAATGCCCTGTCCCTGAGCTTCACAGAACCCAAAGGGGAAGTTGGTTGGGGTCAGAAAAGGGGCAAGGGCTGCCTTGTGGCCACAGAGTATGGTGGGGCAGGAGATCAAGCTGGTCAGGGAAGAGGAGACCGTGGATCAGAGATCAGAGCAGAACGGCCCTCCCCAGAGGGCATCATCGGCCTCCTGCTCTCCTCCAGGGCCCTGTTCCTGCCTGTTCCCACCTTTCTTCCAATCTGCCTTTGGTTTTCTGAAGCCGAGTTTACTGACTTTAAATCCCAATCCCACTTTGGCCACATTAGTTGTGTGATCTTAGGCAAATTACCTGACTTCCCTGAGTCTGTAAAATGGTCCCTCTCTCACAGGATTGTGGGTAAGATTCAAAGTGATGACACTTAACTGGGCTTACACAGCATCAGTTTTTTTTAGGGGGGGCAATATATAAACTCTGCCCTGGGCAAAGTACCCACCTGACCTAGCTAATCAGTTGGTGCTTGAGGACTCAGGCTGAGGGCTGGGCAGAATCAGAGAGAAGACAGACAGCCTGGAAAGGCTGCCTGGAGGAGAGGGCAATGGAGAAGCTGGCCTACCAGTCCCCCACAGAAAGGCGATGGGAAGTTGGGAACCAGAGGAAACCACTGCCGAGTCACCGAGTCCAAATTTAGGCTCTTAGTGTGCACTCAGCCTCTGAGTAGCTGAGAGGCTGGGGAAGAGGAACCCCCAAGAAGTGGAAAGTTGCTATCTCCCAGGAGAGCAATTAAGAGGTGATTCAGGCGGGTGCAAAGCCACCTGGAACAAAGGTTGGCGAGCTACAGATGGAGTTGAGTTGTCCGAGAGGAGGAGGCAAGGCTGTGATGCAGCCACACAGGCAGCTGGTGGTCAGAGCACTGGCCCCGTAGGGACAGGAACCCACAGAAAATGAGAGGTCACCAAAGGCCCCCACCTTCCTCCCCTGGGGTTCCAAGACGCAGGCCCAGTCAGGAAGGGGGCATGGAGGAGCTGAGGCTAGGCACCTGGGTCTCCATCATGGACTCTGCAGTTCGCAGATACCCTCACCAGGCCCGGCCCCAGAGGAGGGAAGAATTCAGCGCCCTACAAGTTGACAGGGCTCTAGGAAGGGGCTGGTTCCGCAGGGCCTGGCCACTCCCAGTTGTCCAGAATGGAGCAGCCTGGGTCTGGGAATCGTGGCCAAGGGTCAGGCTAGCTGGTCCTGAGTTGGGGCTCAGGCCCCAGCCTGGCTGGGTGGGCTGGGGTCTCCATCAGATAAGGCCTGGCCCACAGGGACATGCGCAGTGGAGGAAGATGGTTCCTGCCCCCGTGCCCCTCCCCAGCGCACACTGTCCGCCCAGCCCAGAGCCTGGCTCTGATTCAGCACCGCTGAGACACAATGGGGCTGCAGCTTCCCTGTTTCTGCGGGGCCCTCCAGATGGCCCTCCCCCGCTCGGGCCGCTCTTCCTGTCCTCACTGACCCGGCCCCCCAAGAGAAGACCCGTGCGTCCAGTGCTCAGCGCACCCTGGGTTCCAGGAGGGGACGCAGGGCTCCCTCCGTCCTGGAGGCGGCTTCCGCACTCCGGAGAACGTGCCCATTACAGGAGAGGCCAGGCCTGGGTGTAAGGCCGCTTCTGGCCACCGTTCCCTGCTGCTCAGGCTGCCTCCCGCCAGTCACGCCCGCGCCCACAGAGGAGACCGCGGCAGCTTGGGGGCGGGCTACCCGGGCTCTCGGCGGTCCTGGGCGCGAGCAGGTAGCACCCGAACAAGCCGACCTAGAGCGCGCCACGGACGCGAGGAGGGGCGGTGCGCACCCCGAGACACCGCCCTCTCTCCCGGGAGGCCCCGCGCGCGTCAGGGGGCGGGGGCGCCATGATGTCATCGGCGGGCGCCGCGCCCCAGCCGGCGGAAGTGCTGCCGCGGCGACGCGAAGCCACGTGCGGCGCCTCCAGGAGTCGGAGGGCGACGAGCGTCGCCGGTGAGGCTCGGCGGGGCCACGGTGGCAGAGCGCGGGTAGTGTGGGGGGCGTCTCCCCGGCGGGCCCTGCACGTCCCGGCAGCCCCACGTGGCCGCGCCCAGCCCTGTTGCCGGCCTGGCCTGAGCCGCCGCCCCCGGCCTCTACGCAGGCCAGGCCGTTGTTGCTGTTTACTGCCCGCTGCACGGCCCCAGCCTCCGCTTGGGGAACCTGTGCATTTGCATCGCCCCGTCATCCGTCTGCCCAGGAGCCCGCCACGGGGGGGGGGGGGGGTGAAGAGAGAGGGGAGTTCTGCCTGGCCTGGAGGTGACCTCACGGCCCCCGCTCTGCCTGGTCCTTCTCTCGTTTCACAGCTAGAGAACGGGAGCCAAGCTCCCGGAGAAGGATGCCGAGGGAGAGGGTCAGGCCCTTACTTTGTGGGAATCCTGGGACCCGGCCTCAGTCTCTCCGTCTGAGGTTTGGGCTGATGGCTCTCGTCTTAGGACCAGACCAAGAAGGGCTTTCTCCCTGGATGCCAGGCGCACAGGCCCGCCTCCTGGCCGCTTACACGTTCATGCCCACACTTCCCAGGTCCCCGGCACCTGCCGGACCAGCAGCACCATGAGCTTCGTGGCCTACGAGGAGCTAATCAAAGAGGGTGACACAGCCATCCTGTCCCTGGGCCATGGCGCGATGGTGGCCGTGCGTGTGCAGCGTGGGGCCCAGACCCAGACCCGGCACGGCGTCCTGCGGCACTCAGTGGACCTCATCGGCCGCCCCTTCGGCTCCAAGGTGACCTGCGGCAGAGGCGGCTGGGTGTATGTGCTGCACCCCACACCGGAGCTCTGGACACTGAACCTGCCGCACCGCACCCAGATCCTCTACTCCACCGACATCGCCCTGCTCACCATGATGCTGGAGCTTCGGCCTGGGTCCGTGGTCTGTGAATCTGGTGAGTTCTGCAGGCTGCCTTGGTTCGTGAAGGCGGAGGTCAGATCCAGTGTCCAGGCAGCCTCAGCCTGCCCTTCCAGAGCAGAGGCACACTCAACATCTGTTTCTACAGGGTCTTTCTGGGGGGCTGACTGCAGCGAGGGGGGAAGGACACAGGGAAGCTGGTTAGGAGACTGGTGCTGTCCTCCAGTGAGACTTGATGGGATCTGACCGAGGACAGCCCGCAGGAGGAGCGGGCACCCGGGGGAAGCCTGCCTGTGTGAGGTGGGGAAGGGGTGGTTAGCGCTGCTCGGCGCTGACCAAGGTGCTGACAGAAGGGTAGGGGTGCCTGGCCTAGCAGTCCCTCACTGCGGCGAATGGCAACCCCAGGCCCAGGGCTGAGGATCGCCTCTTTCTGGAGGGAGGCCAGGGCTGCTCCAGGGTACTCACTGCGGGGGAAGAGCCTGCCTTGTGCTCATCCCAGGCCAGCGCCTTCATCACTGAGGCCAGGCCTGGGGTGCAGATGGAAGTACCTGAAGCCAGATATTCCCAGACTCTGTGTGTGTGCGTGCACACACACACACACACACACATGTGCTGTGGACTGAAGCTTGCACCTGGCCAAGAGCAGCCAGGCCCAGGTGTGCCTGGATTTCCAGAATGTCCTGCACACGCCGGGCCCCTGTGCTCCAGGCTCGTGAAGAGTTCCCAGCAGCACTGCTGCCAGCTTTTGGAGCCTTCAGGCCGTCTCCTCCATCTTTGGGCCTTGGTTTCTCCGTGCGGATGACAGGATGGTTGCTTTTGCCCAGGCGATCACTTTGAAATGGGGAGAGTCAGATGCAGAGCCTCAGCCGAGAGCGGGTTCAGAGAGTGGGTGGGGGCTGGGCAGGGGCCGGCCGCTCGGCACCAGGGGAGCTGGGGGTGGACAGGATTCAGGGCCAGCTTGTCCCTTGCTGCCCGCCCCCGGGCATCCGCGGCCAAGGCCTGGCTCCACTCAGCTGAAAAGCGCGGTCAGCGAGCGGGCTTCTGGGCTCCTCTGAGGTACCAGCTCCCCTTGTGGGAACTGTGGGTAGAGCCACGACAGGTCAGGCTGGGTTTCTGCTTCTTGAAGGGGACAGGCAGTGGGCCCAGCATGACTGTCTCGGTGTTACTGCGGACTGTGGGCTGCGCATTTGAGGGTGACTGAGAAGGGTCCCTCCAGCTGGGCGGTCAGGGAGGACCTGAGGAGAAAGCAATGAGTGACACAATGGGGAGCTGTGAAGAGCCACGGGGGACGGTCACCCCATGGGAGAGCCTCGCAGAGACCCTGCGTGAGGGGCCGTCGAGGAGGCCAGTGTGGCAGGAGCCGGAACGAGGTCAGGGAGGAGGCGCACGCCGCCAGGGGCGTCACGAGGAGTCCGACTCTGCCGTGGAACAGAGGGCTGGTCTGACGGAGGCTGCAGGGAACCCGCGCTGTGGAGGCAGGCCTGAGGGCAGGGCTCGGGGGCTGTAACAGGGAGGGAGGGGGGCCCAGGTGGGCGCTGCGGGCAGCTGGGGAGAGGCACCTCCTGGAGAGATGGGGGAGGAGGTGCCGGTGGGGGCGGGGGCGGCTCCAAGGCGTCTGGCTGGGCGGTCACCGCCCTCGTCACTGGGAACAGAGGCTTGGCAGGGAGTGGACTGGGGCTGGATCACTCCAGCTCTGCACTCGTAAATGCCGGGTTCTGTTTGCGGTCACGAGGGAGGTGGTCAGTGTTCAGTGGACACAGAGTATCTCCATCATGCTTGGCATCTGGAGCCATAAGGGGTGGGGAGGTCATGGGGGGTGACAGGGCCCCAGCGCTGGACAAGACGGCAAGCAGAGGGGCAGCCTGAGGCTGGAAGAAAACGGGGGCGGCGACATGGGCGCACATTGGTCGCCGAGTCAGGGTGAGGGCAGAGCTGCCCCTTGTGGCGGGAGCGGACTGGGGGTAGGAAGATGGACTGACCTGCATCCCTCAGGCCCAGCCACCAGGTGGGACGGGCCAAGCCTCTTGGTCCGCTCTGCCCAGACCCTGCACGGCCCTGGGGCAGTCTAGCCCCTCTAAGGACCCCTGTTGGGACCCCGGTCTGGGCAGCAGGGTTTGCTCCAGAGCTGGGGTGGGCAGGACTGCTCCCCGCCCAGCAGGACCCCCCCAGATCAATAGGCAGGCGGCTCCCCTGCGCCCACCTGGGACAGCCCCTGTGTCCCAGAACCCCACGGGGAGCCCCTTACTGGTACCCGCTGGTAACCAGGGCTCAGCCGACCTCGTGGACCCCAGTGGGTCTCCCCAGGGTGAGGGTAGGCTCATTTCCCGCCTGACTCCCGTCCCCCCTGGCCAGGCACCGGCAGCGGCTCCGTGTCCCACGCCATCATTCGCACCATCGCGCCCACGGGCCACCTGCACACAGTGGAGTTCCACCAGCAGCGGGCGGAGAAGGCTCGGGAGGAGTTCCAGGAGCACCGCGTGGGCCGCTGGGTGACCGTGCGGAACCAGGACGTGTGCCGCAGCGGCTTCGGTGTGAGCCACGTGGCAGACGCCGTCTTCCTGGACATCCCCTCGCCTTGGGAGGCCGTGGGGCATGCCTGGGATGCCCTCAAGGTCGAAGGTGAGCTGGGCTTCTGGGAACGGGGGGTCAGAGGGTCAGGGTGGGTCAGAGTAGCCCAGGGAGGTTCGGGGGTGGTAGGAGAAGTCAGGACTGGGGAGCGCAGGGCTCAGCTGGGCCCTGCCCCTTGGCTTGGCCAGCTCCCACCCCAAGGCGGGCGATGTCTGGGGTCCCTGGGGAGTATCCCGGCAGCCCTGCCTGCCTGAGACGCGGGGCATGCCGGAGGTCAGCCCCTGACCCCAGCCAGTCCCCCCAGAGTCTCCCCTCCCCACCAGCCGCAAGCCGGGCAAATGCGTCCCTTTTAGGGAAGATGTTGGGTGCAGAGGCGGGGAAGTCGGCTCTGAGCCAGGAGGCGCTGGCGAGGCCCTGGGTTTTTCCCTTTTCTGGAGAAGTTGCTCCGGCAGCCAGGCCCCTGCCTCCTCCCCGCTGAGCAGAGCAGCAGGAGGGGGAAGCCCAGAGCCCCGGGGACGGCCCACCCCTATGAACGTGGATTCCTGGCCAGTGGGTCCCAGTGGGTCCTCTGCCCGCTAGCCTGGGACTGCCGTGTCCCCGGTCTGTGCCAGGGTGGCCGGGGAGCACTAGCTCCCCCCACCCCTTCTGCTAGGCCCCTGACACCCGCCAGCCCCTCCTGCCCTGGGACCCCAGCAGGCTCAGGCCCGGGTGCCCCGAGGCCAGAGCCGGGCGCACGGCCTGGGCTGAGCGCAGGCGGCCCCTGGCCCGGGAGCCCTGCGTGTGTTGTCCTGCCCCCTCCGCCCCACGGAGCCCTGCTCTCTGCGTCTGCTTGTTCTGGCCCAGAGGCTCCCGGCTCCCTCGTGGTCTGGCGGTTCTCCAGGGCTCCCCTGCCCGCGTGAGCCCGGCCCCGGCGCCGGCTCCCTGCGGCCCCCGGGGCTCGGCCCTGCCCCCTGTGCCTTCCGGCTTGACCTCGACCCTGCCTTCAAGCGCAGGCCTCCCCAGCGGGGCTGAGGTGACGAGGCCTCAGGGACCTTTGAGGGCTGTCACAGGCCACCTCGCCTCCCCCAGCCTGGCCTCCCCGCCCCTGCCCTGCAGGTCCCGGGCTGGCTGGGGAGGGAGGCGGCAGGCAGGAAGGGGCTCTCGCCCTACCCGTCATCCTTGGGCCTGGGGCTGGTTCCGTAGGCGCCTCCAGTTGCAGGAGCCGCGACAGCCTCTAATTTTCTGTGACAGCAGCCCCTGCCCCGGGGCGGCTCCTTGCGGTTGGAGCTGTTCTGGGCTCAGCGCTCCAGCAGCTGCCTGCGGAGACTCTGCTCTGGCCCCAGCCCTCGGCCGCCGGTGGGGGTCGGGGTGGTCGTGCCCGTGGGGGCCCAGGGGTGAGGTGGTGGGCTTGGTGCAGGCGGCACCTTCCTCGTGGGCCCTGCCGGCTCTTCCGCTCTGAGGCCTCAGCTACTGGTGGCTGGAGGGCTTGACTGTCCTCGGAGCCCAGAGCGGGGGTCCGGGCGTCCACGCCTCGCACAGCAGGGTCTCTCCCAACACCCACTCCTGAAGGCGCCGGGCTGCATTGCCTCTGCTCGACGTTCCCAGCCACAGACCCCCAGGCAGAGGTTCACCGGCGGGCAGGGGTGTGGGCAGAGCTGGAGGGGTGGGCTCTGGGATGGCCAGGGGCGGGGCTCGGGGCCGGCCCTCTGACCCAGCATCTTGCCCCACCCCCGCAGGTGGGCGCTTCTGCTCCTTCTCACCCTGCATCGAGCAGGTTCAGCGCACGTGCCAGGCGCTGGCGGCCTGCGGCTTCTCGGAGCTGAGCACCCTGGAGGTGCTGCCCCAGGTCTACAACGTGCGCACCATCAGCCTGCCTGCGCCCGACCTGGGGGCCAGCCCCGGCCCGGACGCCGGCCCCTTCCGCAGCGGCACGCCCATGAAGGAGACCGTGGGCCACACCGGCTACCTGACCTTCGCCACCAAGACTCCGGGCTAGGGGCGCCCCCGGGAGCTCCGGGGAGCTGGGAGGTGAAACTCCGGCCAGAGACTACCTTGTATGGTCAGCGGCCGCCTGCCGGGCCGGTGTTTAGAAATGGACTTGGAGCGGGGAGGGTGGGGCAAGGGGGCCTCCCTGACAGCTGGCAGGGTGGCGGGTGGGGGGGCTGCCGCTGTGGAGCAGCATCATGGCCCTGGGGGAAGCGCTCCCGCCCGAGGTCAGCATGCCCGCCCTGCCGGCTCATAGCCTCGCCGTCTTCACTGCCGTGGGCTCCTCCGGGTGGGCATGTGGCCGGCGCGGGTTTGACCCTCTTGGGTGACCCCAAACAGGGAGGGCGGAGGAGGAGGCCCGCAGACGGTGGCCTTGGGCCCAGGACCCCCACCGCCAGCAGAGCGGTGGCCCTGCCGCCTGGCCTCAGGCCCGACCCCCTACCGGCACTGACCCGGCCGTGTGCCCAGGTTCCCTCCTGGCGGGCCCCACCCACCACCTGGCTTCTCCACCCAGGAAGCGCCTGCTCCGCAGCCCAGTCCAGCCAGAGCCCGGGTGCGGATCCGTGAGAAGACAGCGTCTCTCTGCGGAGAGCAGAACGGACGCGGGCTGCCTCCTGGCGGCCAGCGGTGCTAGAGCTGGTCTGCGTGCCTGCCCGGAGGGGCCCCAGGGTCCTAGGCTGAGCACTGCCCCGCCCTGCCCAGCCTCCAGCTCCTTGTGGCCCCCCCACCCCCACCCTGTTTCACAAAAGGCCTGGGTGCCTGCCCTGGTTTCAGCCAGCCGGCAGGAGCCTCTGTGACCCCGTGTTGGCATGAGAGCCCCAGGGGCCCGTGCTGGCCTGGGACTGCTGCCCGACCACGCCCAGCGGAGAAATAAACGCTGTTGCCCCCACCGCAGTGACTGGTCCCCTGGTGCCTCAAGGCCTGGCCTCCGCTCCCCACACCAGCATCCAGCTGGATCTCGCCACACGGCCACCCGGCCCCTGCTCCTTCCTCTCCCAGGGCCGCTGCCACGGGGCTGTGGACTCCAGGACAATGGCCTGGGACGTGGTGGACAAAGGGATGAGTGTGTGCCCACCCCCACCCCCACCCGGCTGCAGAAAGGGCCACTTGTTCCTGGGAGTGGGGGTGGGGGGAAAGAGAGCGTTCCTGGCTGTGTGTGTGTGTGTCCGTGTGTGTGTCCATCCGTCCATCCATGTCCGTGTCCGGCTGGGCCCAACCTCCCAGGCCTGCTGTTCTGGCCCCAGGCCACCACCCAGGTTTTGGGGGTCCTTGGAGTTGTGCCAAATGAGGTGAACCTCCAAGAGGACCAGTCTCCTGGCGGCGGCATCACAGGGAGTGGGGGGGGCATCTTCTGTCTCCTAGGAAGACCTGTGTCCCCTATGAGACCCTAGGGTCCTCCGAACCCCTTGCCCTGTTCCAGGGGTCATGTCCCCCTTCAAGGACCTGTGCTGACCTCTGACTCCACGCCTAGTGTGGGGACAGAGGAAGGACCTGGGCTCTCCTCGGCCTTCAGGAAAGGCCTTGGGGGCATCTGTGTAGGGGGACAGGCCTGGCGTTGCCCGCTTCCCGAGGGGCTTAGGCCGGCGGCTGAGACTGCTGCCTGGGGTGAGGCTCTGGGGCCTGCACTGGGGGCCCTGTGAGCCGGAAGGGAAGCCAGCCCAGGATGGATGACAGGCAGAGGGCCACCAGGTTCGGGGTCAGGATTCCTGGCCCCCTGTCCATGCATGTGGTTGTACTTGGCACAGAGCCACTTTCTTAAGGATGGATGGTCCTCCAGCCCCTCGACTGGGCCCACACTGAGTCCCCAGAGCTCCACCGTACCTCGATCCCATCCCAGGGTCTTCAGCCTGGAGCCCTATCTGGCCCTGAGCCAGCAGTGAGCTCCCGCGCATCCTTCAAAGCCCATCAAGCGTCCCGGTGCCTCTCACCCCTGGTCCCTGGGTAGTCTCGCTCAACCCTTTCCTGCTCCCCGGGAGCCCACGCTAGTGATCTCCCCTGTAGGGCTGTCCTTGGCTGGGATCTGCAGCAGACAGACTGGCAGGAGCCAGGGGATTCCCTTAAATCCTTCAAATGGGGAGTGTGCCACCCAGGGCCCCTGGTGAGCGAGTGACTTGGTCACCCCCTCGAGGCAGCAGCCTGGGGCTGGTCACAGGACAAGGATTCACCGGGAAAGTCCCGTCCAGCCCCAGACACGCACCTCTGGCCTTCAGTTTTTCCTCAGGAAGTCTTGCACCCACATGGCCCTGACCCGAGGGGTGTGACGCATCACCCTGCCACCCACCCCCACCCCAGCCCCCGGCTTCTGGGCTCAAGCCCCGGAGACAGCTGGCCTGGCTGTGAGACTCACCTGTCTGGAGGGCCCCAGGTGGGATCAGAGCCCACATGTGTGGGGGCTGCCTCCAGCCAGCTCCCCTGGAAGCCCCCCAGGCCCTCCCCCCTCAGCTCCAGGGTGAGCTGCCCCTGCCTGCCCCCCATGACCCCCTCACCCTGTCACCTGCCTCAGCGGGGCTCTGTGCCCAACCGGGGGCCATGCGGGCTGTACCCGCCTCGCAGGGTGTGGTCAGGGAGGGGGTGGGCTTCCCATCCCTGCCCCCGCACCTCTGCTGTGTGCTGCCCCCTCCCCATCCCCTTCTCTGCCTTCGTGGCCTCTGTTCTCCCAGGAATGTATGGCTCTCGGGCCTCTAGCCTGTGTGGAAGACAGGTGAGCTGCCTGGGACTCTGGCCCGGGATTGGGAGTGGGGATGGTGCGGCTCCTACCCCATCCCAGCCCAATGCATGGGGGGAGAAACTGAGGCCTGCGCTGCAGAGGTGAGGCTCACTGAAATCCCATCCACCCCCACCTCTGCCCATCCACCCAGGACCTCCCACATCTGCCACACTGCCCCCCTGTGTGGTTGTTGGGTGTGGCCACAGAAGCCAAAGGAGAGAGATGGCTGTTGTAATCCTAGAAGACTCCTTGGGAGAGGTGACAGTCCTGCATGTGGAAGGGCAGATGGGACTTAGAGGCCGGTGAACAGCCGGCCTCCCCAGGCAGGAAGCTTCCCGCGGCCCGGGAGAGGGAGTGGAAAGCGCCTGAAGCGGCTGCTTTGGAGCGAGGTTGGATCAGAGGGCAGCGTCAGGCTGGAAACTGCCAGCCACGTTTGCAAGGCTTCTGAGCTCACGCAGGTCACAGGACCAGCGCTCTGCTCTGCCCAGGGGCTGCGGGGCTCCCGTGCCAGCCAGGGTGGGGGGGTGCCCCTTCCTTCCAGTGGCGCCTCAGGTGAGAGGGAGAGGGGGTGGTTGGCCCTGCTGGAGGTCTTGGCTCCAATGCCCCCAAGAGGGAGCCAGCAGGTGCGGGTCCAGTCCTCAGGGCAACCGTCTTCATCAGCCTCAGGCGCTTTCACCCGGCAAACGGGCTGAGCACCCTGGGACGCTGAGCACCCAGGCCTCCAGGGCAGCCTGTCCCGTCCTCAAGGGCTCCAAGGACCAGGCACATTCACTGCGGGCGGGAAGAGCCTGCTCCAAGCAAAGCAGGCAGCGGGGGCAGGGAGGAACAAGGCCTTGCCAGGACGCGGCGTCCGCAGTCCCAGGGGAACAGGGACTTTGGACAGGGCCCCGCAGGCCTCCCAACCCCAGCAGGGATGGCCAGACCCCACGCTGCCCTCCCGAGGATGCGCACCCGCCTGCCTGGGTGAGGGGGGGGTGGCGGGGGGAGGGACGGCTGCCACGAGATTAAGCATCACATGGATGTGTGTGCAGTCTGTGTCCACAGTGTCTCGATGATGGTCAGCACCCGTGGGAGCCTCCGTCACCTCCAGAAGACCTCTGACCTTGCATTTGCCAAGGCCAGAATTTGAGGACTGCTTCTGAATCCATCTGAGAAATGTCCTCTGCACTTTGTAGCACTTGAATAGCTTTTTGCACCTTCAGGGACACTTGCATGTGTATCAGAAGACTTGACACTGAGACTCCTGGAAAAATCCGGGTCATCCAGTCCCTGTGCCTATAGTTGTGTAACTAAACCAGAAACAGGCTGTTGGATCTCGCAGAGGCAGGCAGCATTCAGCTGACCCCCACGGTTTGAGAAGTAGGTGTATTAGTTAGCTGTCGCCACAAATATGCTGCATAACAAATAATCACCCTCAACACCCCCCACCCCGCTCCAAAAAAAAGCATTCGGGCTTAAAGCCGCGGCCAGCTGCTCTGGGCCTGTGGCTTGGCGGCACTCGGCGACCAGAGCCGGCTCTTCCCCGTCTGGGGCCAGAGCTTATGTAAACTGCCCCTCCCCTTCCTCCTGGGCCCGGCTCCTCTCGCGGCCCAGGCGCGGTAGGGGCGAGCCCGGTCATGCAGGCGCTTTTCGAGCCTTTGGTCACATGGCCTAACCTCGGGTCCCAGTGGAAGGAGAGACCCTGTGATTTTAGGGGAGGAGCTGCAGGACGCGGGGCCTCGCCCTCCCCCTGCGTGTGCGCACGTGTGCGTAAGTGTGTCTCCGGCCCGCCTCGGGACGAGGGCATTTCAAAGTCAGGCTGCCTGGGAAGCGGCAGCGCCGGTGGGAGGGAAGTACTCGCTCCCACCAGGCTGAGAATAGCGCGGAATTGGGTCACGCTCCCGGGAGCTCGTCACAGCCTCCAGCTCCGGACGATAATCAGCTTTCTCCCCGACAGCTGTCCCTTCAAAGAGCAGGGCAGGCCGGCTGCGGGCACGTGTTTAGAAGAAGCCGAGGGGGTCGAGACGGACGGGGTGGGGAGCCTCCACTGACCCGCCCCCGCTTCCCCTGCTGTCCCCGCCCGGCCGGTCGCCTTCCTCCTTCCTGCCTGCCCCGCTGCTCCCCCACTCCTCAGGGCCCGGGAACTCCAGGGGCATGCCACTCCCCAGGGCCCCGCGCTGAGAGAAGGCTCCACGATGCCCCTCACAGCCCCCCGCACCCCCGCCCCGGCTCCTTGCAGGCTGAAGGTGTCCGTGGGCAGCGGGCGGCCCCACCCCTCTGAGGCCGCAGGAGGCTCAGGTCCCTCCAGGCCCTGAGGCCTGGACGTGGCCCCGGTGCCCCCACATTCCCAGCAAGCCGTGGGTGCGCCCGCCCCCGCGCCTGGCACAAGCGGGCCTCAGGCCCCGCCCCCGGCCCCTCCCTGGGCGGGGCCGCCCCTGCACAGCCAGGTGTGGGCCCGTCCCACTGTCTGCACACAGCGTGGCCTCGCCTTTGGCAGGATCCCAAGCTCCGCCCGCCCCCCCGCTTCCTGTCTCGGTCGGTCCACCCCAGGACGAATCCTGCCCCACTGCCCTCCCCATCCCCGGGGGGCCTTTAGTCCTGCCGACCGATGAAGCGTCCAGACGTGACCCTGCTGGAGAGGCGGAGGTCCTGGGGCTGCTGCTGGGTGCTTGCGGCCTTGCCTGCGGCCTTGCACAGGGCTCTGAATCCTGCTCCCCCCACGCTCTTCCCCCCAGGGACACCGAGTTGTCCTCGGGATGCGGTCTGTGGGCAGCAGCCCCTGCGTGTCTGGTGGGGGTGGGGGTGGGCACAGGACTCGGTAAGAATACCAAGCTTGGCCTCAATCCCAAGCCTTGGTAAGAATCTCAAGGTGTGTTTTGGACAGATGCCCCAGGTGGTTCCGACTTGAGAAGCACTAGCTTAGCTAATCTTGTTCCCTCTGATTCGGCCACTAGGAAGCTCAGGGCCAAGTCTGTGGTCCATCTGGCAGCTGTGGAGAGAACTTCACCCTCTTTCATCTTATTTCCCACCCAGCTTCTCCTGATGTCTTCCTCTCTTCCTCCCAGAGTAGCCTAGAGAGGACTGAGAACGGTGATGTCGCAGGTCCTCCGAGCCCGTGTTCCTGTTGGCCCCTGGGTACGCTGCCCCCAAGTGGCACATTAAAATGCCAAACCCATCCTCGTAGCAATTCAGTAAGTCCCTGTGGCCCACACTCAGTTGCTCCAGTCCTGTCCGACTCTGTGACCCCATGGACTGGAGCCACAGGCTCTTCCGTCTGTGGGATTTCCCAGGCCAGAATACTGGAGGGCGTTGCCATTCCCTCCTCCAGGCCATCTTCCCAACCCAGGGATCAAACCTGTTGTCTCCTGCATCTCCTGCACTGCAGGCAGATTCTTTTACCACGGAGCCATCGGGGAAGCCCCAAGTACCTCTGACTGAGACAGAGAGAGAGAGAGATAAGATCCCCTGGAGGAGGATACGGCAACCCACTCCAGTATTCTTGCCTGGGAAATCCCAGGGACGGAGAAGCCTGGCCGTCCATCGGGTCACAGAGAGTCAGGCACGACTGAGCGACTAACGCTACAACTATATCCATATCTTTCTGCCGTGGGCATGCCCGCTGCTGTTTTTGGTTCTTTAATCGTTACAAAAGCACCAGGCAGTCATCATGTTTCAGGTGACAGAACCTTTCCTGAACGCAGGCTGCAGGTGTGTTCAGGAGACGTGGGAGCTGCTCCGGAGCGGGGTGGGGCCTGGACCAGCTGGGAGTCACCTGGGAACTCGGGGAAGTGCAGATTCCCAGGCCCCACCTGACCACGTGCACCTGGAGCTCGGGGGTGGGGGGTGGGGGGCCCAGTGACCCCCACCAGAGGAACTGGGGCCTCTCACACTGCTCTCTTCTTTCTTAAACAAAACCTTGATGTCATCAAAGCTTGTGGGCTTAAACGACGTGGTCACAACTCGGGGAGCTTCCAGCACCATCCACCTGGCTCTTTCCGAGGCCGTGCTATAGTCAGCAAGAGGTTAATTTTGCCTCCTTTGGTTGGAATGTTTGTGCGCAGGCCCCAGGCCCCTCTGGGATCCCCATGCCTCCCAGCGGCTTCATCACACTAGGCCCCCGAGATCCCGGAGGGAGAGCAGCAGGGACCTCTTTTGGTTCTGATTTGAACAAACCAAATGTTTTATTTGACAAAATAAGACAGTTGGAACATTGGAAGCCTGAGTGGATGTCTTGAGGTTTTGGGAATGACTTTTAGGCGTGCTAATGATACTGTGAAATGATAGGGTGGCTGCAGTCTGCCTCAAAATAACCTAGGGGGGAGGGGAAAGCTGAAATCCTAGTCCCCCGAGACCTGGCAGCCTCTGGGATTCTCTCTGCTTCTGCATTTCTTTGACATTTTCCATAGTAAAACTTGGCTTTTTTTTTTTTAAGAAGCAATGCTCTAGGCAACCATTAAGAGGCCAGCCAGGTCAATGCCCAGGGTCACCAGACTCCTCCTAAGTCAAGGATGGTGGCGTATCCTGGGCTTCGCCAGCGCTGGGGCAGGGAGCCACGGGTCATGCACTGTTTGCCACGAGAGACATGCAGGGGGCTGGTCCCAGCTGGGCACACAGTGAGCCACGCCCTCTGCTCCTCCCGGCGTGGGTCCAGTGGCCGCTGACCCGGGAGCCCACTTGCCGAGGGGGAGGGTGGGCCTCAGGAGCTGCCCCCTGCTTCAGAGGGCGGGACGGGCAGGGCTGCAGGGACCCCTCACTGCCCGCCTCCGAGCTCCGAGGCGGCCCCTCTCCTGGCCCGTCTGACTCCAGACACCTGCCCTATTCCTCCTTCCAGAGCTTCCCACCACCCTGGCCCCCTGGCCCCCTGGCCCCCAGCTGCCACCAAGGCCTGACCTCATCCACAGCCCCCAGAAAGTAGCTGAGGCCTCCAGCCTCTTGCAGTGAGATCTGCATGCAGCTCCGGGAGTCCTGGACACACAGACGCACCCCCGGGGCCCCCTGCCCCTCCCTAGCCTGTCTGCCATCGAGGCCACTTGGCTGCCTTCTGGCCCTGTCACTGCATTTGCTGAGAAGGTGAATCTGGGGGGGGGGGGGCAGGGGGAGGGCGTGAACCAGGGGATGAGGCATCTACAGGCACCCACAGGGCCGGCCCAGGAATGCGGGTGGCCGGCCGTGGGGCGGGAGTGCAGGGCCCACAGAGACCTGTTGCTAAGCTACGGGCACAATGGACATTCCGGGTCCTGGGTGACGGACTGGCCGGAGACCTTCCTGGGCGAGAGGAGATGGGGCCCAGGCCGCCCCGTCCCCGCTCCCCTGGCCCCCAGGACACCGAGGCCCTTGGCTGCCTGGCCCCTCAGGGCCCCCGACAGCCAGGCCTGGGAGCTGGGCACCCAGTGGGAGGGTGGTGAGCACGGGCTTCTGCGACTCAGGCTGCCCCAGCCTCCTGGCTGGCTGCCTCCACCAGGCCTCTGCTCCACGAACCAGGCTTCCCGGACTGTCCTTCCAGGTTCAAGCACGGAGCTCTCACCGAGTTACGAGCAGAGCTTAGAGGCCTCAGTAGGACCCAGTCCTCTGCCCCACCCATCCCCAGCCCAGAGGCCTGGCACCCCACCTGGCCAGGGCCGACTCTGCCAGCGGCCACGCCTGGCAGGGCCCCAGACCCCCAGCAGCCGGCCCCGGAGTCCAGCATGGCAGCTTTTGTCTGGGACAAGACAAGGGGCCGTGTTGGCTCCCTTCCGGCTCCACTTCCTCCCTCCGTGGAGAGACTGCTAAGGAGCTCTTGGCTGGCCGGCCACCAGCTGGTGCCTGGGGGAAGGGGCTGGCAGCCCCCGCCCCACCGACGGCCCCTGAATTCCTGGCCCGCCCTGGCCCTCACCCTCACAGATCTGCCTCCACCTGAGCAGCCGAGACCCCCGTGCCCCCCGCAGCCCCCAGAGATGGGTGTCCAGGACCCCGCCCAGCCTGCCTCCTCCCGCTCAGTGCTGCCCGGGCTCTGCCTGAACTGGGTGGCCCTTGTGGGCCCAAAGGCACCAGCTCCGCATCCACAGGACCGGCGTTGTCCCCTCCTTCTCGGCTTTTGTCCCTCTTTTCTGCTGCCCTGTCTCTGCTGGCCCCCCCCCCGGCCGGCCCCCCCGGTCTCTGCCCGAGAAGGTGCCCATGCCATCCGGAGCAGGGTCCCCGCCCTCACTGTGGACGGTTGGCAGGAGCGTGGGAGTTCCTCTAGTCCCACCGCCCCTGGCAGCTGGGCGGTTTTGGGCAAAGGCCTGCAAGCCCCTCACCCCAGCTCACATACGTGCACACACGCACACACACGCAGAGATGAGTGCACAGGTGCACACGCCAGGCATCATAGGATCCGGGGAGATAATGGATTCAGAGCCCCGGCCCCCGCCTGCTGGTCCTGGGGGACCTAGACAGACAGCTGGACCCCCCACCCCCGCCAGGCCGAGACTCCCCCCCAGCTGCCGGCCCCAGCAAGGCTTCCGGGTGGGTCTGCACCTCAACAAGTGCTGTCACTGATCAGGAGCAAGGCGGTGGGGAGGGGGCGGGAGAGGGAGAGGCTGCACCCCGCACTTCCCAGAGACCATCCCGGGCCTCCAAGGCTGAGCAGGGGCCCCTCGGGGTCTCTCCTCCGGCGAGAGCTGCGCACAAAGAGGCAGCTGCCAGCGGGGCGGGCTGGGGGCGGCGGCCTTTGTGAGCAAGGGCCCCTCCTGGTGACCTCACCGCGGGCCAGAGAAGGGCCCTTTCTTCCCAAAGGCAGCGGCTGTTGGGAATCTGCCTGGGGACAAAGCTGCCGCCCCGCGGGGGGCCGCATGGCATAAATTGGGGGAGGGCGGGGGGGGAGGGGAGGGCGGCTGCAGCTGGCGCCTGAACTAGGACACACATGCCCTCGTGTGCAGACAGGTCCCCCTCCACGCACATGGGAGCGCGAGCTGCCTCCCGGGGCCTCATTCATTCCTCTCCGCTCCTTCATTCATTCCGAAACTGGGCACTGGCCCTGGGACGCAGGAGGGCATCTGGTGGATGAAGGCGTGAGTGGACGGGTGGGGCGGGGCTCCCCGTCTGGGCGGGGACTTGGGACAGCGGGTCACAGTGGCCCCTGGGCTCTGGACCTGGGCAGGGAGCTGCTGTCCCGAAGCAGGCACTTGGACACCCAGAGCCACACGTCTGTGCCCATGGGGAAGCTGAGGCCTGCCCAGCAAGGGCCCAGGCCTGAGGCCACAGAGCAGGCACTCCGCAGGGGAGGGCCGGAGAACACCTGGTTTTCAATGAGAAAACACACCTGGTGGGTATCGGGTGACAGCCACCTTCTGTGGGGCCAAGGGCTTCCTGTCCCCAGGGCCCCGCGCTCCGGAGCTCCTTCCCTCTTCAGGGCACCTCCCATGCACCAGAGATGACCCCTACGTGAGGCCCTGCTGGGTGGGTTAGCCCAAGAAGGCCAGTGGTACAGGCCCTGTGGACGTCAGAGACATGGCCCATGGACGCCCCAGATCTCCTCTGGGGCTTGCTGAGTCTCCCTGGGCAGTGGAGACGCTTGTCCGTGGCCCCAAGGCTCTGAGTGCTCCAGGTGGCCTTCCTGCAGGCGGAGGCAACCAGGGGAATGGCCCTGAATGTCAGGCTGGTCAAGGAGGCAAGACCAGGAGGCCTGGTACTGTCAGTAGGGCTGATGTCCGGCCCTGGGGCTCTCCTTCAAATAGTGACAGCCCTCTGCACCTGCCCACCTGCTGTGCGCAGAACCTGGCCCTGCGTCCTGTCCATGCTGAGGCCAGAAGCCAGGAGGAGGTCTGAGTGGGCAGAGGCACCAGCTCAGGACTCCGTCCCCAGTGTTCCTGGCCGCCCCTCCCACCCAGACACTGTCCTGACTTGGGGGCCTTGGCCCCAGTTGTTTGGTTGGGGTCAGAGATCTTCGGGGCTTGCGGTCACTCCAGCAGCACAGAGAGCTCAGAAATTTCTGGGCTGGAAACTTCCAAAGCCCTTGTGCAACCACTGGGGCCCAGCCCCCAGGAGACGGGAGGAGCCTTAGGGGGTGCAGGACAGTTCTGTCCCATCACCCCACCTGTGGACGAGCAAGCGCGGGGCTTCCAGGTCACTGAGCCCCCAAAGGCCGGGGCGCATCCCAGGAGCCCCGCACCCCTCCCTGGCCCGAGCGCTAGCAGGCGGGGGGCGGGGTATAAGTAGGCCAGCGCTCTCTGCTGCGTTGCTATGGCGCCGCTGTTGCCACTGTGCAGGCTTCCTCCTGGGCCCTGTTCCCAGGACACCTCGAGCTGGCCGCCAGGCGTCCCTCCCCGGCCCGGCCCCGGTCAGGGGCTGCTCTCAGTCTCCAAGCCCTCCTCTACCCCAGGCCCCTCGAACGCCCGCAGGCCTCTGGGGGTTCTGTGGTCGGCTGTCTGTGTCACACGCAACATGCGTATGCAGGCACACACAGGCACGCACACACCACACACGAATACACAAACCACATGCATGCATGCACACAGCACTCACACGCACACGCCAAGCACACCCATGCATGTGCACACAGCACCCACATGCATGCACACATGGAACACAAGCACACACATGCAGATACGGCGCTCACATGCGTGCATACAGCACACATGCGCGCAGTGCACAGGGCACACACATGCATGCACACACAGCACCACACCCGTGTACCCACTCACAGCACGCGTGCAGCCACACGAGGCGCTCCGCCTGACCCAGCAGGAGTGAGGGGAGGCAGGCTGCAGTGCAGGCCTTGGCAAGGCGCTGTGGCAAGGCCGGCGGCCCTGCTGAGACCGGGCGGGGAGGGGCCCTTCGGGCCTGAAGGGCAGACCTAGCAGGGCCCCAGCAGTCCACCTGGGCCCCGGGTCCCACAGGGCCTCACACCGCGGGCTTCTGCCGCGCCCGCCCCAGGCCTCAACCCCGAGGTGAAGTGGCCCTCACTGCCTGCTTCACAGACAGTGACTGGGGGAGGCCCTGGGCCCTGTCTGGGGCCTCGGGGAGCTCGAAGAGGCCCTGCAGCCCTGGGCTGCCCAGGCTGACATTAGCTGACGTCAAAGCCTCGGTGGGGGAGCTGACCCCGGGTCCCCAAAGGCCTGCCAGCTGGGACCCCAGCAAGGAGGGGCGGGGAGGACTGGGTCCCCCGCGGCAGGGCTGGGCAGGAGGGCTGGTGGACTCCCAGGCCCCCTTTCAGGGTCACAGCCAGGCTCACAGAGCCCCTGCCCGTGTCCAACAACAGGCCTGGCCTGGGGTCCCCGTGCCCCCCCCTCCCCCCTGTCTGTGAGCGTGCTGGCTCCTCCCCCACAGGGGCTTCATCCTTCGAGCTGCCTCCTGCGGTGCTCCCCGCCCCTGGGAGCACCTCCATCCTCAGGGTGACCTCTGCGCCCCTTAGAACCCCGAGGGCCCAAGGAAAGGCCTGAGCTCTTGGCAATGGCAGGCTTCCGTGTAAAGGCCTGAGGGTCCAGGAGGCTGAGGCTTGTTCGTGGGGGCCTTAACTGAGCGGGTCTTAAGGCCCCCACCCCACGCTTCCTTGGGCAGGAGCCTGGTGGAGCGGTAGCAGAGGGAGGGGGCTTCGTGGAGGGGCGGGCGGTGGGCTAGAGGTGGGAGCGAGCATGCCAGGTCCTCAGGGGGAAGGGCAGGGTGGGAGCAGCCGTCGGCACAGGGGCAGCGGAGAGGGCTCTGCTCCTGGTGCTGAGGTGGCAGTGTCACCGAGACCTGCTTTGGGCACAGGTCAGTGCCACCCTGAGGCCAGGTGGGGCCAGAAGTTAAGGGACCCCTGCGCCCTGGGCCACCACCAGACCCCGGGGGCGGGGTGGGCGAGGCGGCTGGAGCCAGGACCTCTGTCCCTACACCTGGCGGGCCCGGCTGCCGCGGGCAGCACGGGGCCAAAAGCCTGCCTCCCAGGGGACAAGATGCACAGCCGCCTGAGCTGCTCCGGCTGCTGCGGACACGGCCCGGGAGGTCTGCAGCGGGGAGAGGGGGCCCGGAGCAGGACAGGCCTCCCTGGGCGCCAGGAACACGGGGGGCACCCGGGCACGGTGAAACCCAGCCTCTCCTCCCCAGTGCCCACAGCAGCCTCTCCAGCCACAAGGGCCCAGGCCCCCAGCCTGCGCTCTCCCACCTGCCACTGGTCTTCCAGCTCCTGGGCCCTCCCGCACAGACTGGGATCGCCCAGCTTGGGGTGGGAGGGTGTCTGTCCAGGGCCAGAGCATCTGGGAGCCCTGAGGGCCAGCACACAGGCTAGGGGGCAGGGGGCGGCACTTGCATGAAGTGGCGTTTGGCTTGAGTGTGAAGGTTGCCCTCAGCTGCCCGGGAGGGAGGACCAGCCTGCCTGGAGATGGATGCAGGAGGGGGTGAGGCTGCCCTGCCTGCCCGGCCTCCCGGCTCCACCCTGACGGCATGGTGCCACGTGAGCCCTGGGTCGGGGGCTGACCCCAGCCGGGGATGGTCCCGCCCAGCCCTCAGCTCAGCTCGAGGGGCGGGTCAGAACCTGCGAGAGGCTCTGGCCCCCGCAAGGATCGTCAGAGCCCAAGGTCGCCGTGAGACAGGTCATGGAATCCGCAGGAGCAGCACGGCCAGCTTGCGGGCAGAAGCCCCAGCCAAGCGGCGCCGCGGCCACCTGTCCAGCATCTCGAGGGCAGGTGTGCCCGGCGGGGCCCCGGCCCGACAGCTGCGCGGCCGGCTGCTCCCCCGACCCGGCCCGGGCGGGTCCAGGGCTTCGCGATTCCGGGCCGCGGGCGCCGCGTGGCGGACGCACAGAGAACAACAAGCGGTCGGGGCGCGGAGCGGGGGCGCGCCGGGCTCCGGAGGCCGCGCTCCAAGGGCCCGGGCCGCGCGGGAGCAGGTGCCCCGAGGTGCGGGCCCGGCTTTGTGGGGCGGGTCGTTCTAGGTCGTCCCTTCCCACTCGCCCCGGCAGGCGCCGCGCAGTGGGGCTCACACAGGCGTCCAGGGGTTCATCTGGGGGGACCCCCAGCCCCAACACCCAGGGCAGACAGCTGGCCCACACTGGCCCAAGCACACTCTAGCCCCTAAACGGCCATCCAGGGCAAAAGTCCCCGGGCCAGGCTTGGTGGAGCTGCTGCGGGCTGGGCCTGGCATGTCTCCCACCCCAGAAGCACCGCGTCCCAGAGGCGCTTGAACGTGGCTTTCTGTTCTGGGGTTGGGCGGGACTCTGGTCTAGGATGGAGTCGGGCCCCTCCAGGTGCCCTTAGCTCCCCAAGCCAGCGAGGCCCCAAGGGTCCAGTCTGCGGGCTCCCCCGCTGCACCTCTGGGCCCGGGCACTAGCCACTGGTCAGCCTGCATGCTCTTGCCCAGACCCACCGCGCTGGCCCGCTTCCTACACCACCCCTAGGACACCTGAGGTCGGGGGTGAGGGCCAGATGCCTATTTCTGGAAAGATGGAACCTGGGCCTCCCAGAGAAGATAAGACCTCTGAGCACAGCCTGTGCGTGAGGAGGCTGCAGACAGCACCGACAAGACCTTAGGCTTAGGAGCCAAAGACCGGGTCCTCGCTACCCCAGGACAGGGCTGGCTTATGTGCCTGTTAGATTCTTTGATTTTTTTTTTTTTGGCCACACCGTGCACCTTGGGGGAATCTTAGTTCCTGGATGAGGGATCCAAGGCAGGCTCTCAGCAGTGACTGCATGGAGTTCGAAGCACAGGACCACCAGGCAGTTCCCTCTTTGCACCTTTAATAACCAGCCCAATTTGGTTACTCAGCTCGACCCAGGGGTCTCTGCACTGCTTATGTGGCCCTGTCCCCTTGAGGAGACCCTCCTGCCGTTAGGCTAGAACCCCGGGAGCCCCCAGTCCCTGGTGCCACCTTCACCACCCCTGTAAGTCCTCCCCTGGGTCCCTCACTCTGCCTGCTTCTCTAGCCCCCCCTGCCCTGGCCCATTGCTCCCAGTTTAGCCTCTTCTCTGCCACTGGGGCAAGCATTCAACAAAGCTCCTAGTCTTCAAAGACCCGAATCCTCCCCTGGCTCACCAGCCCTACCCCCGCCCAGCCCCCTGCTCCCTGCCGGGGTTCTTCCAGGCCCCCCATTGTGCCTGGCTCCAGACTCGGGGCCCCTCCCTGCACCAATGCTCCCTCGAGGCCCCCCACTCTGGGAGTCTCAGTGTGAAGGGCGGGCCTCCAGCACAGGGGCCCAGGGCATAAGCACCCTCACTTCCAGCCTGGCCAGCAAGATAAGGTGACGGAGGAAACCACAGGCCCAACCCGGGGGCCCCACACGTGGGGGCTGCCGTGTCCCTTTGGCGTGTCACCCAGCTGGGCGCTCAGCCAAGCTCAGTTCAGTTCAGCGTTGCTCAGAGGCAAGACTGTTACACGCCAACCTGGCCGGCCTTCCCTCCACGCCAGCGTTGGTAGCGAGCTGGGCGTGAGGCAGTTTCCTGCTGGTGATACCAGGGTTTCAGCTGCAGGTGCAGGAGACCAAGGGGCTTGGAATCCTGATGAGCCACAAAGGGTCGCTGATTTGATTTGGTTTTCGGCCACACCGTGCGGCTTGCAGGACCCTAGTTCTCTGCCTAGGGCTTGAACCGGGGCCTTTGGTAGTGAAAGTGCCAAATCCTAACCACTGGGACGCCAGGGAATTCCCGATTTCAGACACTTCATGAAGCGATGCAAACATCTGAGACTTTCCATTCACTTTTCAGCCAGTGTTTCGGGGGCTGTGTATTATGTGCCAGGAGCCGAGGACACTTTCTAAAGAGGAGCGCGTCCAAAGGAGACCCGAGTGCCTCCCGCTGCCAGGGCCTGAGGCGGCAAGGACGGAGAGATGGCTCTGCCGGGGAGGGCACTGCCTGGCCGGGGAGTGACGGGGGGGGGGGCCCTGGGGGGGGAGCGGGTACCTGGCCATGCCCACTGGATGGGCAGGAGGCCGCAGAGCCCACAGGTGGCCCGCCCTGCCTCCCTTCCCTCCGCGTCCTGAGTCCCCTGGAGGACGAGGTGGAACAGTCACGTGGGCATGAGGACCGGGAAGCCGGGGGCTACAGGGATAAGGGCACAGGAGTTTAAAGGATTACTATACAAAAGCAGCCTTCTGCTGTGACCCAGGAGTGAAGACAAGGTGTGGCATTCAGTGTTTCTCAAGCGGGGAGTCATGGGACCCGAGGCCTCAGGAGGTCTGTGGCTCCCCGGGGGACCTGCCAACCATGAGTTGCCGGGTCCTGACCCTCCGTGCCCCCGGCCCCTTCCTGTCCAGCTGGCCCTTGTGGATTAAATCGGAGCCTGGGGTGGGCCCCTCCGGGTAGGCCCTGAGCTTGCCTGGGCCGCGGGCTGCCCTCCCGGTTCACCGTGAGGTCTTGGGCAAGTGAAATACATTTAGTACCAAAGCCTGCTTCAGAAGGGCTCCCAGAGTCTAACACGCATGTAAGCTCTCTCTCACAGGGCCCGGCAGATGGAATGTCTCATCCAGCGATAGCTTGAAGGATGAGGTGATGCAGTGATAACAGAGGCCCCCCAGATACGCAGACGGCTGGGTGCCCACCTGCACCTGCCCCCCCGCAGGCCCACAGTTGGTGCCTCTGCACCCAGAAGCCAGAGCCCCGCTGGGCCGCGCCGGGCCCCTCAGCCCCTGGGCAACATCGCCGCCCAGCCTGCTCTGGGGTCTCCGCTGTCTTGCTCCTGACCAGCCTCAGGGGTCCCTGAGCCCCAAACATCAGCCTCCCTGGCCTCTGGCGCCCACGTTCTCTCTCCAGCACACCTGCCCAGTTCCAACATCCAGGTGTTTCCGCCCGAGACAGCGGCGGGACGGCTGGCTCACCGCCGCGTCTGGTTGAGGCGCACTGTGCTGTCCTCTCCCGTGTCCGACCCTTCGCCCTTGGCCGCCCCACGGACTGTGGCCCGCAGGCTCCCCTGTCCACGGGATTTTTCAGGCAGGCATAGTGCAGTGGGTTTCCATGTCCTCCTTCAGGGTTCTCCCTGGCCCAGGGATCGAGCCCGTCTCCCCCGTCTCCGGCACTGCAGGCGGCGTCTTGACCCGCTGAGCCATCGGGAAGCCCACGGGGCCGAGCGCGGCAAGGCCTTGACGACGGTTTCTCACGCGTCGGTGACCCCAGCCTGACGGGCCGCGCACAGCCTGGCGGTGGCAGGGGCTGAAGCTGTCAGGCCTCCCCCGAGTGTCTCTCTCCTGCACCTGTACGACTGACTTGTTTGTCGCGGCCCCGGCCCTGCACAGGTCACACGGCCGCGGGGCAGGGCTGGCCACACTGCTTCTCCACCTGAATCACTGGGAGGAACCCGGAGAAGACAGGGGGGCTTGCAGGAAGAGGCTGGGAGAGGCAAAGCCAGCTGCTGCCGCCGCGTAGCAAGTGAGGGCGACAGAGCGGGGAGGCGGACGAGGGCGACCGTCCGAGCGTTTCGGAAACGCCGGAAGGACTCACCAGTCAGAAGTACCGCCGCCCAGCTGGCTGGGTTGGTGGAGCACGAGACTCTTTAATGGTCAGAAGTAGGTCTCCATTAATGAGTTTCCAGAGCACACTAACTCAGACCTTTTCTCTGGGGAGAGGTTCTTTCCAGAACACTTCCAGAGCTTTCCCTCTTACATGTTGGGGCAACTTGTGTGTGCGGCGGCCGGAGGGCATGCTCCCCAGGAAAGCCGGGCTGAGGCCACGCCTGCTCCGGTTCTCTGGCCCTCACACTTCCTGGGTTGTTTGAACGGGAACAGTTACCCCTTTACCCATCCCCCCAACTCTGGTCTGTGCTCACAGCAGCCGCCTCCCTACATCACTGCCCCCAACTAGAGTGAAGGCACCCCCAGGCCCCGGGCGGCCCAAGGCACATCCAAGTCAGACAGGACCCGAAGGTGAGAACATGAGAACAGAACTCACACCTCAGACTCACAGCCTTTCTCCACCGCAAAGATAAGCTAAGAGATTTTTTGTTTATTTCATCAATAATTAAGGGTATACTAATATGTATATCTCAAAATAATACTGAATTATTTAAGACATGGTATTACAATAGTCACACAGTTGATGGAGGGGGATGGGAACCAACACACTGGAATGACACTTTATTACACATTGACATCAATGGCAAATATTTCTCCAATCATCCTCAAAAACACTATGAGTTAAAAGCTAAAGAGCTTTGTTTAAAAAAACCTGTATGTACAGGATAAGCTTAGAGCCTCAATAAAACATTAAAAACACACCAAGTAAAACAAATGACAAAAATACTGGTTAAACCTTTCAAATATACTAAATCATGTCAAATATCAATATACTATACCAAGGCAGTTCAGCAAAATAGAGCATTAAATTATACTTAGTAGACACATTCATTACATTTATTCTCGTAACTACTTCATTATAGGCTGATCAGTCCACTTGGAGAAAGAATGACCTGAAAGCAATGCTGAGGGGAAGGGAAAGAAAGCAAACATTGCCAGCCACTTTTTTTTTGCATGAACACGTATGATACAGTTTAATGCAGACCCAAGGCCAAACACTTTGAGGGGGTAGGTAGGTTTTACTTCTAGTACAGATTCTCTTCATGTAAGATCATAAAGATACAATACAATGCAGTGAGCCCAACTTAAAAATTACATGCAGCAGCCCATGGTCACACGATGCCTCCCCACAAGGGACAAGGAAAGCTAAACCCAGGGTCGCGAGGGCTCATCAAGGGAAGAGGGTCATCAGGTACAAGGAGCTAGAGCGGACTGGAGTCAGGAAACGTCACTCCTCAGCAGTCAGTCAAGGCTGATCTGATCATCTCAGGGGCCAAAATAATCCACGTGAGAAGTCCGAGACGACTGGACGGCCCGGTATCCTGTACTCACCCTGACGCCCAAAGCTGAGCCGTCTGAACCGTCTCTGCGGGTCACGGGAAACTGCTGGAGATGAACAGGAGGGCAAGATGGGCTTTCAGATAACGGTGGACACTCAGAGGACGTGCTGACAATGAACTTTCAAATCTGAAGTTTTCGTGAAGCAGGAGGCCTGGTGCAGGATGTGGGTACGTCTGAAGTGAGGTTATCGCCTTGATCGCCCACTGATATAACTCAAACTGTGCTTGAATTTAACAACACTTCAAGATTTCATTTGGTTGGAATGAGCTGCCAGTAAGCGGCATGAGAGCCCACTGGAGGTGCAGACAGGAGGCTCATCACCCAAAGACCTCCGACTGCCCTTCGACCCCACTATCCTAGGAACCTAGGATACTTCTAGTAGGAAGGACAGGTCAAGGGCTTTTCATTACTGGGCAGTACTGAGGCAAAGTGAAAATTCCTTAGGGCTACACATTTACTCTTCTAGGTATTTAGGGCTATTCCTTTATTCACCTTATTTTTTAGCTGTTTACAAAGTTAACAAAATTAATATCTGAAAGAAAACAATGAATTACTTGAGAGTTCAAAAGATGTACTCTGATACGATTATTCTGTGAGGGTGACTACAGAGCAGTTTGTTGTTATGATACTGGGGCAGAATGTTATCAAGGCACTTCAGAACTTTGGAAATTCTTCTGTTCACATCAATAGGCAACTGTAAAACTGGTTCCTCAAAATATACAGAAATATGTATACCCTTTGGCAGAAGAAGAAAAATTTCACACAGTGACAGACCTTATTGGCCCTTTGAGGCACTAGGGAACATCCACGTGCCAGGAACACGGGCTGAGGGGCACAGCAGGGGCCAGTCAACAAGCTGGGAGACCCAGTCCCTCGCGGCTACTGACGCCTCTGCTCCCACACGCATCAGGAACGTGCAGCGGGCAAGGCGGTCTGTTTCGAGGAAGCCCATTATGATACGTGCAGACTTTTTTGCTTATTTTAGCATAACCTGATAACTGGTAACTGATTTCCACTTTTCATTATCCTACTATGGGTGTGAGTGTTTTGTCTTTTTTTTTTTTAAAGATCATTAGCTTCATTTAAATGTTCTTATCCTTACTGATTTCTAAGAGAAATTAGAAGTTTAGGTCTTATCAACAAAAACAACTTGAAAGTATCAGCTGGTGTTTCATCCCTCCTTCGCTGCAGTCTCAAAGGTGTTTTTGCTACTAATTTTCATAATTTTCTTATATTGCTCACAAAAATAGGACTCCCTCCCAAAGGCAGGGTACAGGGGAACATACACTGTATTTCAAACCAAAGCATGTTTATCAAAGAACCAACCATCTAGAAAAAACAAACTCCCACCCTATTAAATTGGGTGGGACCACTCGGTTTTATGAATGAAAAAGATCTTTCTGCTTTATTTAGCATAATAACAAAATATATCATTGTACTGCGTTTGTGCTTGGACCTTACTTCTATTTAACCAAAAATTCCCCCCTTCCTCATAATTGTCTTAGTATTTATCACACATTTCTAGATTCTGAAATAGCTCTATTTTAATGCTTGAACAACCATTAAAAATGTTTTAAAAGCTAAAAAAAAAAAAAAAAAAAAAAGGTTTAAAAGCTGCCCCATTTCATTTTCTGATTTTTCAAAAAACCCAGAAAACCACACCACAACATAAGGATAGTGATCCAAATGCAAAAGTTAATATGCTGTAATATTTGTTTTGCAACATCAAAAGCAGCAGATACTGAATATAATTTGCTTAAATCATTAAATACTGAGATTGATATATGCATGTATAAATCACATTTAGGCTCAGCGAACTGAAAGCTCTCTGATACACAGGTGTGGCATAAAGTGCAGAACAAGCATCAGGAGCCACAGGCTCTCTGGCTGTTCAGTACTCCCACTCGTCGGACTTCAGGTCCAGATAGCTGAGAATATTCTGCGCCAGCTTCACGGCCTGTTTCCGGGCGGCCTTACATTTCTCCTCGCCCTGCGGGTCTACCGCGTCCAGGGCGAGCAGCTGCTTGGTGAGCAGCTCTTCCAGGCGGATGTAGTTCTTGTCGGTTCGATTGCCGTCGAAGGAGAGCACTTCGCCCTGGATCTCCGACAGGTTCCCCAGCACGTCCCAGACCGCCCTGTGTGACGGGTGCTCCTCACAAGCCAACAGCTTTCTTTTCTCCAGGGCTTCCTTCAAATCAATGTAGGTGATGAGGGTCTGCACTTCAATCACTGCTCTTCTCCGGGCTTCCCGGATGCAGGGGTTTTTTTCAAGACTCACCTCGTCCAACTGTCCGATCAGACCCTGTAGTTCTGTTTTGGCGCTCAGGTACAATTCAGGAGGATTCTGTGCTTGGAGAAGTTCAGTTTTGATTTCTCTCATTCTCTTGAGGACCTTTTCTATTTTCAGAATGGAATGGTTCTGTCCTAGGTCAAATGCATACGTGGTGTCTGCTTCCTCTTCTAAGTCCAAGTATCTCAGTAACTGATTGATGTCTTCCACGACCTCCTTCCGATAGTTTCTGATTTCCGTGTGGCCGCACACATCGAGAGCATCCAGGTCGGCCATCAGCCCCGAGAGCACACAGGACAAGTGCCTGCACGTCTCCTTGTTGTTCACGCCCATCAGAAGGGCAATCAGTGTGCCTCTGGTCTTGTTCACTTCACACATCACAGAGTTGATCTTGGCAACAGAGGGGTGTGCGTCTTCAGAGAGCGGCAGGGAAGGCTGCTTCTTCATGCAGTTCTCGATAATCTCCTGCACAGCACAGATTTTGGTTAAGGTGTGATACCGTGCTTTCCGCAGGGAGACCTTGCCTCCGGTCTTGACGTGTGTCAGCCTCAAAATGACATCCTGGATGCCTTCTTCAAACTCATCAGTTACACAGTTGCCTCCACTATAAAACGGCACAACCTTCTCTTTCACCAGGGCCTGCGCTTCTTGAAAAATGTTCTGTATTTCGAGCCGGTGTGGGTGGTTCGCATTCTGCTCCAACTCTTTGAGAAGACGCTCTGTCTCTTGTGCCGCCCTCTTCCTGGCTTGCTGAATATCTCCTTTCCCTTCAGTATCTACAGAGTCTATTTCAAAAAGCTGTTTTGTGAGAATCCTCTCCAGTTTCTTGTAATTCTTGTCATCTGACAGACCGCTGAAACCAAGTACTTGCTGTTCTATGCTTTTTACCTCCTTTTGAATTTCCTGAAGCCTACTAATAGAAGGGTGTTGGTTTCCCATCTCCATACTTTTGTTGTGTTCAGTTTCACAAGCACTAAAAGATGACAAAAATAACTTGTTACACCACAAAGCCTGAAGAATGGTAACTGTGTATTATCTTATTCTAAAAAGATATGCTTAGGAAAGGGCCTGTTGTCACTGCAATCCAACAACCACACTTCAGTACAGAAATCAGAGTCTATCAAACCCTCTCCTGCAAGCAACCTCCACATGGCAGTGATTGAGACTGGGTTATTGCAGTGTGGAAGATAAGCTGGAGCGCTGGGCCTGGGAACCTCAATTTTCCTCAGTCGTAAAAGAGAACAGCGTGTGCCTACATAGCATGGCATGAGGTTGAGCTGTCAGCTTGGAAAAAGCACAAGCACCTTAGGTCTTCACAGTGGAAACTGCTTTTTGGCAAGAGCAGGACACCTTTGTGGAAAGTAAACCAGTAGCTCTTCTAAACTTCCGGGCGTTTTGAGTACAGCCAGGCACCCCCACCCGGCCTAGCTTCCTGTTAAAGGAACCGAGCCGCTGAAACAAACACTAGGGGTTCTCAGGCACTCGCGGAAGTCCCCGTTTCTACATGCCTCTCCATCCGTTAAACACTTCCAGAAAGAGGCCCTGTTTCTCGCCCCACCCTTTTTGTACCTCATAAACCTTCCCTGCAGAGGCTTGAAATTCCACAGGGAAGGCGCCTGGCATTATGATAAAGGCACCAGCTTGGGCTTTGGAGGCCTAGTACCCCCTAGGCCCTGTTATGCCCCCCCCCCCTCCAAAACACACCCCGAGACAATGAGACAACGATGATTAACTCATTCATCAGCCTCCCATTGAGGCTCCAGAGTGGCTAAACGCATTTCCCCCTCCCACATTCTTGGGTTTCTATCAAACGCTCACGGGCGGGGGATGGATGCTCAATTGAAACGAATCCCCTGCGGGTGTCCGAGCCAAGAACGCGCCTCCGGAGAGACCCCGGAGCGGCGGGCTGCCTCGGTTCTTCCCTCCCCTCTCGCCCTGCCCTCCCGGCACTTTACCCAGACGCGGTCTAAGCGGGCTTGGTCTTGGCGTCCCGCGGGTGAAGTGGCCAGGTGGTAGGTCAGCCCTTTACGGGGTGCGGCACCGGAGCCGGGCCCCAAGCTGCATGCCTCTCAGCCCTCCCGGCTAGGTCTGGACGGGGCAGCCGGTGAAGGGGCCGGCGGTGGCGGCGGCAGCTACTGGCCGCGGCGGCCGCTCCGGGCGTCTCGCCCGGACCCCACAACGCGCCCGCCGGCCTGACCTCACAATGGCCCGCGGGGGGAGGGGGCGGGCGCGCTCTGTCGGGCCGGGGAGCCGACGGGGAGGGAGGGGACTCGGGCCCGGTCGGCTCGGGGTTGGGGGGCGGGGGGGCCCGGCTCCGGGACCAGGCCCGGCCGCGTCGGACCCGGGGCGGGGACGGCGTAGACTCCGGCAGGGCCGCGGCGGGGCGTCGGAACACGGGGGACGGGGATCGTCGGGGGACCGCCCGCGCGGAGGAAGAGGGGCCGCGCCGCGGCCGCCCTCGCTCACCTGTGCCGCCCGCGCCATGGCGCGCCTCGCCGCCGACGCCCCGCGACTCCGCAGCTCCCGCCGTCGCCCCGGGCCCGGCCGAACACCCGCCCCCCGCCTTGGGAAAAACGTCCTCCGGCGTTCGAGCCGCACCTCTCCCCGGGCCGAGCCCGCCGCTGGCGGCCCAGCACAGAAGCCGCCTAGAATGGCAGCTCCCGAGGAGCCGCCGCCCTTACGCGCCGTCAGTCCAACCCCTCAGCCTGTCAGACGCCAGCCGAGCGCACGGTCTGCCGCGCCGTGCTCTCCCGCGGACTTTGCGACGATGCCGTAAGGTAGCGCCTCGCGACGTCGCGACTCTGCCGTGCGGCGCGGGAGTCAGCGGAGGGCAGCTATGGCTTCCCGGCGGCCCGCGAGGAGGCTCGTCCTCACCGCTTTCTGCCGCGCCTTCTCGGGCCGCGGCTGTCAACTCGCCCCCGAGCGCGGCGCCGAGCGCAGAGATGCGGCGTCGAGCCGGGTGAGTGAGGCTCCCGGAGAGGCCGGGCCGCGCCCCCCAGGGACACCTGTGGTAGCGTCCTCCGCGTTGGCGGAGCTCTCCAGGAGTGGGGTCCCTGAGCCGGCGCGGGCCGGGCGCCCGGCGGTCAACCGCGCGGACACAGGCGGCGGGAGAGTAGGGCGGTCCCGAGCCTCTGGGGCTCCTGCGTCGCCGCCACCCCGGGGCTCCTGACAGAACTTCTGTCAAGTAGGGGCAGAGTCGGCTAGCAAGTTGGTTTGTACCGTATTTCTTGTCGAGGATAACTAGTCTTTATGGTTAAAGAGCTCTTGATATGTAAAGTGTCTGTGCGCGCGCCAGCGCGTTTGGCTGTATTTAGATTGTTAGTGCTTTTCTTCAAGTGGTGGCAAACTTTACTATCGTATTTCGTAGGACCATTCAACACGTTGAACGGTTCTAGTTTGGAAACGGTGTGTGTATATATGCCTGTTCCTGACCAGAGGTCCCCAAAGATGAATATCTGCAGCGGCAAGGAGTGGCAAGCAGTTTTTAGAAGTTGCCAGGCTTTGGGGAAGGATGTTTTTGTTTGAGGGAGCCGTAGACCTTCAATCCAGCTGTCATATGAAAATGTGGGCTAACGGCGTGGAATGGGCTGCAGATAGATAATTTAAACCAAGCATCCAAATACTAACACTTCATTTGCCAACAGGCTAAGGAGGGAGGCTGAAAAGCATCCTTTAAACCATCCTTAAAGAAGGATTAAAAAGAGCCTGTTAATTCCAAAGCGTGCCTGCCTGTTAGCAGGGCAGCTGGTCACTGGGACCTCAAGCCTCTGGCTCAGTTCCCTGATTCAGTGGCCACAGTCCCTGACTTCTATTCCTAGAGCATAAAATGCATCCAGCATCCCACTCTTTGGACAGAAAGATACTCAACAGGTATCTGAAAATGCTCTGGGAGGGCAAACAGTTGCCCTCAGGGCGAGGACTTAGCCCAACTTATTTTGTGAGCCAGTGCTGGAAAAAAGAAGAGCGCCCAAACAGGGGTTTCTCCATTGACACCCAGCCTTTTGTTAAAGTAAGTCTTACCATGGGTCTGTTCCTTGAGACGAGCCCTGTCTTGCCTTTTGCAGTCCGGGTGACAAGCCAGTGCACACCTGTCAGACTGCCTGCACCTGTGAAGGCGATGATGCTGAAAGGGGAGGAGCTGACCCATGACTCACACCTTCTAGTTCTAGCCTGATGACTTTTGTTTTTCTTGGGATGTGTTCCCCATTATGCAAGGTATTGGATGGGACATTACAGAACAGTTCTTTCCTCAGGGAAATGTGTGATTCCTGTGTGTTTGGCCTCATCTTTCTGTGCTTCCTGAGCACACAGCCAGTACTCCAGGTAATTCAATTCCTGCAGCCCAGACAGACTGTTGTCTCGAAGTCTTTGATTTTAAATATGAGGTCTTCTTAGAAGTCACAGGCTGTACATCTTTTTTTTTTTTTAATCTAAAGAGATGTATGTTAATCCTGTATTTCTATTTCACTCTATGTATTTTTTAAATTAATTCTTTGTTCTTCACTTGAGTGAAGGAGATCTGCTTTTAGGACCTACACGAATTATCTACCTCTCTAAGCTCTAGCTACCAGTTTGTTTGTTTGTTAATTAGTTGATTGATTTATTTGATTGCATCAGGTCCTAGTGGTGGTCTTGGTGGGTTAGTTGCTCCACGGCATGCGGGGTTTTAGTTCCCTGATGAGATTGAGCCTGTATTCCCTCATTGCAGGGTGGATTCTCAATCACTGGACCAGCAGGGAAGTCCCTGTTTTGTTTTTAATTTTGTTTGCTTATCGGCCGTGCTGGGTCTTGTTGCTGTGGAGGCTTTTCTCTAGCTGCAGCGAGCGAGCGGGGGCTACTCTCTCGGCGGTGGGGCTGCTCATTGCTGAGGCTTCTCTTGTTGCGGAGTGTGGCCCCCAGAGCACAGCCTCAATGGTTGTGGCCCAGGGGTTCATTGTTCCATGGCATGTGGGATCTTGCCAGATCAGGGATGGAACCCATGTCGCTTGCATTGGCAAGGGGATTCTTTAGCACTGAGCCACCAGGAAAGCCCCAGACTACCAGGTTTTTAAAAATTATCACCATTATTATTTTTTGGCTGCACAGCACATCTTGTGAGATATCCCTGGACAGGGATTAAACCTGGGCCCTCAGTAGTGAAAATGTAGATTCCTAACCATTGGACCGCCAGGGAGTTCTCTGACTACCAGTTTTTTGTAGAAAAGCATTTTAGAACTTAGTGTTAAGTACCACTTTTCCTTCCAAATCCAACTCAGCTGTCAGATCACATGTTCTCTAGCTGTGTCATACCTGCTTATTCTTTATCTTTGTTGTTTATATCATTGTTTTACACCTTTGCCTGCATGTTTGGAATCATCTGGAAGAGTAAAAAGTGCTGGGACCCTCCCCTGGAGAGTCTCATGTGCTTGATCTGGGATGCAGCCTGGGCGTCAGGATCTTTACTTATTTTCCCCATTTGTCTAGTTGTTTTTCCCCCAGTTTTGTTAAGACAACACGTCAGGATTCTTTTTTAAATTTTAACTTATGTTTTAACTGGAGGAAAATCGCTTTGCAACGTTGTGTTGGTTTCTGCCACACAACAACGCGAACCAGCCATAATTATTCATATATTCCCTCCTCCCGAGCCTCCCTCCCCTCTGCATTTCCCACCCTTCTAGATTACCATGGAGCGTCAGGCTGGGCTCCCTTAAAACATCAGGATTCTTGGGTTCAAGTCTAATAAGTTCACAAGTTAGAGAACCACGGCTACATGTTATATGCATTAGTATTTGCTTATAGTCTGAATTTCATTGACATTTATACTTATAGTTAACATTTCTCAAGCATTTGCATGCACTGTTCTGAAAGCTTTGCATATTTTAATTAAACCTCACTATTCTGTTCAGTAGGTGCTTTGATCATCCCTGTTTACAGATGAGATTGAATAATTCAGTTCAGTTTAGTCGTTCAGTCGTGTCTGACTCTTTGCAACCCCATGGACTGCAGCAGCACTCCAGGCCTCCCTGTCCATCACCAACTCCCGGAGTTTACTCAGACTCATGTCCATCAGGTCAGTGATGCCATCCAACCATCTCATCCTCTGTTGTCCCCTTCTCCTCCTGCCAGCATCAGGGTCTTTTCAAATGAGTCAGTTCTTCACATCAGGTGGACAAAGTATTGGAGTTTCAGCTTCAGCGTGAAATTCATGTTCCCATGAATATTCAGGACTGATTTCTTTTAGGATGGACTGGGTGGACCTCCTTGCAGTCCAAGAGACTCCACAGAGTCTTCTCCAACACCAGAGTTCAAAAGCATCAATTCTTTGGCCCTCAGCTTTTTTTATGGTCCAACTCTCACATCCATACATGACTACCATAAAGCTATGGAAAAACCATAGCTTTGACTGGATGAACCTTTGTTGGTAATGTCTGTGCTTTTTAATATGCTGTCTGGGTTGGTCCTAACTTTCCTTCCAAGGAGTAAGCGTCTTTTAATTTCATGGCTGCAGTCACCATCTACAGTGATTTTGGAGCCCCCCAAAATAAAGTCTGTCACTATTTCCACTGTTTCCCCATTTATTTCCCATGAAGTGATGGAACCAGATGCCATGATCTTAGCTTTCTCAATGTTGAGTTTTAAGCCAGCTTTTTCACTCTCCTCTTTCGCTTTCATCAAGAGGCTCTTTAGTTCTTCTTCACTTTCTGCCACAAGGGTGGTGTCATCTGCATATCTGAGGTTATTGACATTTCTCCCAGCAATCTTGATTCTAGCTTGTGCTTCATCCAGCCCAGTGTTTCTCATGATGTACTCTGCATATAAGTTAAATATTGAGTAATTACTTTTCAGTAATTACTTTTACAGTAAGATTGAATAATTTTTACAAGATCATAATGCTTGCACATAGGAATATGTATGTTTTAGTTCCTTTATTTAAAGGAAGATGAATTCAAATTTTTCTTGTAGTTTTTAGATGGACAAGAGCAAAGAAACAGGTCCTCGGCAGGGAGAGGTAATGTTTACCAACGGCAGAGAATGGGAACTACTGATGTCACATTTTGTGTCGCGTTTTCATTAAGGAGACTGATCTCCGGGACTTCCCTGGTGGTCCAGTGGTGGAAGCGGCTGCTGAGGTTACTAGGAAGCTTGAGAAACAGGAGAAGAAATGCTTGAAGAAGGAAAAGAAAAGCCTGGCTGCAATTGCCCTGGCTTCAGAAAATAGCAGTGCCCCGGAGGAGTGTGAGGAGACAAGTGAAAGACCCAAAAAGAAGAAAAAGCAAAAGCCGCAGGAGACTGTTCAGGAGAATGGAATGGAAGACCCATCTGTCTCTTTTTCCAAACCCAAGAAAAAGAAATCTTTTTCCAAGGAAGAGCTAGTTAGTAGTGATCTTGAAGAGACAGCTGGCACTGGAAATCTTCCCAAGAGGAACAAATCTTTTCCCAAAGAGGAACCAGTTACTGACCCTGATGAATCAGAAAACAAGAGGGTCCCCAAGAAAAAGCGGAAATTGTCTTCCAGGGAGGAGCCACTCAGCAGTGGACCTGAAGAGGCTGCTGCCAGCAAGAGCAGTGGCTCCAAGAAAAAGAAAAAGCTCCGAAAGCTACCCCAGGAAAGTTAGAATGGACATCTTCCTAGTGGGACATAACTTACAGAGGTATTCCCCATCCCATCCCCTGGAGCCCAATAAAAATAAAAACAAATTCACAAGAAAAAGAAAAAAAGAATCTGCCTGCCAGTTCAGAGGATGTGGGTTCCATCCCTGGTTCAGGAAGATCCCAGATGCCGTGGAGCAACAAAGCCCGTGCCGCACAACTGCTGAGCCGGTGCCCAGGGCCCGAGCTCCGAAACGGGAGAGTAGCCTCCGCTTGCTGCAGCTGGAGAGAGCCCAGTGCAGCCAAAAACAAAGCAGATGATCTCCAAAATTCCCAAGTTTAGATTTGGAGTAAACTTCATGGGAAGAAGTTGAAACTCAGGATACATGGGAAACTGATGAGAAAGCAAGTCATGGACTATTACGGTTAACGTGGATATTTCAGGTATTTAGGCTGGAGCCACACCGCCGCCCAGAGAGGCAGAGCCCATGGAGGGAAAAGAGCGAGGGTGGCACGGGTCACCACTGCCCCGGCCTGCCGGCGGGCGGCCAAAACAACAAACCCTTGTGTCGAGGGCTGACTTTCAATAGATCGCAGCGAGGGAGCTGCTCTGCTACGTACGAAATCCCAACCCAGAAGCAGGTCGTCTACGAATGGTTTAGCACCAGGTTCCCCAAGACCATGCGGTGCGTTACGGGCGAGGGGGTGGCCGCCTTTCCGTCCGCTCCCCGTGTCCCGGGACGAAGGGCTCTCTGCACCGGACCCCGGTTCCGATGCGCGGTGAGGGACGCGGGCGAGGGCCTGCCGGCGGGGACGGTGGGGGACCAGCTATCGGAGGCCAACCGAGGCTCGCGCGGCGCTGCCTTATCGTTCCGCCTGGGTGGGATTCTGATTTAGAGGTGTTCAGTCATAATCCCACGGATGGTATCTTCACCCCATTGGCTCCTCAGCCAAGCATATACACCAAATGTCTATTTCTGGTATTTAAAAGCCTTTCAATAAATAGTTGGAAAACAAAGCTGAGGTGGGAGGACTTTAAAAACCATGTAGTTTAACTGTCTTATCATGACGGTGAGGAAATTGGGACCTGGAGAGGTAAAGTGACTTGACTGGTGTCAGAGTCAGGACTGAAGCCAGGGTTGGCCCACTCTTACTCCAGTGTTTTGACGTTTCCAAATGCTTTTTCCTCACCTGTTGAAATGATCACATGATTTGCCCTTGTTCTGTTAATGCAGAAAATTATGTTGATTTCTTGGGTTTCTCTTTTTTTTGTTACTAATGGGAAATTTAAAATGTGCAAAGATAGAAGAATATGGGGCTTTCCTGGTGGCTCAGCGGTAGAGAATCTGCCTGCAGTGCAGGAGACCCGGTTTTGATCCCTGGGTGGAGAAGATCCCCTGGTGGAGGGCATGGCAACCCACTCTAGTATTCTTGCTTAGAGAAGCCCATGGACAGAGGAGCCTGGCAGATAGCAGCCCATAGGGTCGCACAGAGTGGGACATGACTTAGTGACTAATAGCAGCAGAAGAATATGAAGAGTTGCTCTGTATCCAGTACCCTGCTTCTGCAGTCATCCAGTCATGGCTGTTTATTTCATCCTTACCCCCATCCAGTGCCCCCTTCCAGATAATTTTGTGGCAAATAGCAGGCATCATATTTCATTTGTAAGTACTTCAGTATGTGTCATTAAAAGATATGGACCTAAATATATATATATATATATTTATATAAAACTTAATATCATTGTCACACCTAATATAATAATTCCTTAATCCCAGCAAATTTTGAATGTTCAAATTTCTTTGTCTTAGAAATATCAGAAATGTTTCCTTTTACAATTTGCTTGTGTCAGGATTCAAATTAGGCCTGCACACTATGATTGATTAATATCCTTTTAGCTGTCTTTTAATCTATAAGGTTTGCCTCTATGCCTTTCTGTTAACAATCTTTTTTGACTGCTCCAGGTCTTAGTTGCAGCTTGCGAACTCTCAGTTGAGGCATGTGGGATGCAGTTGCCTGACCAGGGATTGAACCCTGGGTCCCCTGCATTGGGAACTCGGGTCTTAGCCACTGGACCATCAGGGAAGTCCTCCCTTTCCTTTTTTCAAGCAGTTTTCCTGGGGGGCTTAGGGGAGTGTGTCCTTTGGATTTTGCCGATTGCCTTCCCACGGTGTAATGTAACTGTGTGTCTCTTTTAAACAGACATCCGCGTTATTGAGCCCTGACTTCATGCGGGTTTGACTTTTTTATTTTCAGAAGGCTGCTTCATCGGTGACCGATCTTCTGATGTTAAACCAACCTTGCGCCCCCAGCGTAAACCCAGCTTGGTCCCGATGCGCTGGCACTTCTGTGTACTGTGAACTTGGCGTGTCGAGCATCCGTCTACAATGGGAGGCTGGGGGCTCCAACCCTCCAAAAGATGTTCAGTTCTCACCCCAGAGGAGCCAGGCCTCTAGGCCAGAAACACACCAACCACACTGAATCTTGCCAATGTTTGTTCCTTTCGTTATTGCCCGTTGATGTCCCCAGTGGCTGGCTGTGAAATACTAACTCGAGAGAAGCTTTGTGTTGTGTGCAGGCACTTCTGGGAAGGAGGGTGCTGCAGAAAACAGTGTCCTGCTCCAAGTCCCGACTTCTAGAAGGCAAGGCCGGGGGTGTGCCGGCTGAGCTCAGGAGCCTGCTGTGAGGCAGAGGGGTGGAGGGCCAGGCTGCACCCGCAGAGCTGGACAAGAAGACGCCGGCGTGGGGCTGCCAGCCTTGGCACTTTACAACTAGAGAGAAAGCTGGACGGTTCACCTCCACCCCACCCCCAGTCATGAAAGCGCAGTGTGACCAGTCGGAATGGGCGGTTCTGGCGGTTCTCCACGCCTCCCCTTGCACACCCCTGCCGCCTGAGCCTCAGGAAGCTGGGCGTTGTGTGCTTTGCTGTGAGAACCGGAATTACGGTAATTATTCAAACCTCAAAGGGATTCTTTCTTTTCCTCCCCCAAGCTGTTCCTTCTCCTCCCTTTTAAATAGCAGTTCTAGGGTGAACAAAGACAGAATGGATGTTTATAGGGGAGAGCAGAGGAACTACTTCCACCATAATTGAAGATAGGATCTCTCAAATTATAATGGAAAGCTGAGAGTGATTGAAGGAGTTGGTTCACAGAGTTCACATTTGAACTGTAAATCAGTTTATCAGCAATAACTCAGAGATACCGAGGGACGGTAACCGACACACCCGCACCTCTTTGACGTGCTTCGTCACGTGTGGGCAGCTTGGGGTGGCTTCTGGAGCATTCTTCACAGGGAGCCTGTCGGGACAGGTGGGGTACGGTTCTGCGAGGTCACCCTGTACTGTTGGGGTGGAACCTGCCCCCCTCTGCCTGCTGCCGGTGGGGCTGGCTCCTCCCAGGCTGCTCTGCGGCCTCCCCGGCCTGCCTGAAGGAGAAGGGAGCCCCCAGCTTGCAGTTGATGTTCTCGGCGCAGGGCCCAGGCCTGCTTCCATCTCCGCTCACTGGATCCCTTTGTGTGCTCACCTTCAGTTTCTGAGAACACCTGAATATCACAGATGCAAAAGCTCTGTGGGAAAAGTCCAGAAATACTTGCATCAAAGTAGTTGATTTTTTTTTTTTAAGGGCTTTTCTATTTTTATTTTTTTAGTTCTACCACTTTATTGCTACCAACCCATCTCCCTCCACCCTCGTGCACACGTGCTCAGTCATGTAACCCCATGGACTGCAGCCTGCCAGGCTCCTCTGTCCATGAACTTTTCCAGGCAAGAACACTGGAGTGGGTTGCCATTTCCTTCTCCATAAGGGCTTTTTTAAAAGGAAAATGTGGTGACCATATATTATTCTTAGAATAATGGATAAACCTTTGAAGATCTGCGTTGCAGTCCTGCCTTTACTAAAAAGGATTCTCACAACAGTCTCGTATCAAGTCGGTGTATTTCGCCCCTGCTGGTGAGGAACATAGTCTCGGTCTGAGGGGCAGATGTGGATGCCTGTTCCTTCCTCACTCGAAGAATGAGTTCAGTCCCTTCGTGGGGTCTGGCCGGGCCTTCGTGTGAAACTCTCCACTCTGTCTGTGCCTCTTTATGGCTCAGCTTTGCTTCCCAGTGACACCAGGAGAAGAACCAGACGAAAGTAAGAATGGTCACAGGTAAAGATGTCTTGAGTCTGCAAGAAGAAACGAATGCAGAGTGAAACAGCTGTGCTGAGCTAGTCTGGTGTGGGGTGCGCACCGGCCACGCGGAGGTGCCGGCCGTGCCTAGACGTGCCCCGTCTCCCTCTGCCCGTCACCAGCAGTGGTCAGCCTGGCTTTCCCCCTCCCCTGCAGCTCTGACCTGCCCACCAGTGCCTGGACCTCTCCAGACCTCCACCTCGAGTAAGCTGTCCTCCAGAGCAGGCAGCCGGCCTGCGCATTCCTGTGTCTCCGATGTGCAGCCTTGGAGAGTCTCCCAGAGAGCCCGCAGCTATGTAAGGAGCAGCTTGGTAGTGGCGGCTTCTAGCAGGCTCAAAGCTGCTCAGCATTCTGGGGCTCATCATCGGTGACCGCCGGGTCTAGTCACACTGGTTGGATGTCTCTCCACTGGACCTTCATGCAAATCAGGCTTTTTGAGGAGGAAGGGATTTCTCTGTGTAGAGAAAAGGAACAGGAAAGACTTTTAGCAGTTGGGAAGAGCATTCCTTCGACACACCTGTTCTCCAGAGGATGCAGTTCCTGCCCCCGTGGGCTTGCCGTCCAGTGGGAGACAGCGGTGTCTCCTCACCTCCCTGGGGATGCACCCTGGAAGACACGCTGAGGCCTGTGGGAGGCAGAGGTTCAAAGTTGGCCCTGTTGTCATGAAAAGAAGTTCCATTTGGGGCCGAGGAAGAAGCGGTGGGCAGGCCTGACTGCTAGATGTGGGTGAGGATTTTAGACTTCGTCCTGAGGGGGTGAGGGGTCACTGAAGGATTTGAAGGGAAAGGATGGCACGGGTAGGGTGGGTGCTGTGGAGAGGTCGCTCTGGCTGCAGTCTGGAGCGCTGGTGGCCCTGGGGACCCGAGTCTGGAGGCAGTTGGCACTGCTCACGCTGGCTGAGCTCGGAACTGGAGCCGTCCGCCTGCCGCCCCGGGCCTGGAGCAGCTGCTGCGGGAGGAAGTCAGTGCAACTGCAGCTATTTGAATCCCCACCGGGCCTGGTGCGAGGATGCCAGAGTTAAGTGTTCCTTGAGCCTGGAGTTCCGTGAGCAGATTCTCTGAGCCACAAAGAAGGAGGCTTCTCGAAAGATAGCATTTGACTCCCTTTAACTTTCATCCACTACAGGCTCTTACTGCTTTTGCAGCTGTGAGAAAAATTCATCTTAATAAAAATGTCTGCATCAATCATGAAATCAGCATGAAATGGGTAGAAGGTTTTAGTTCTAGCAGCTTCATTCTCCAAAAGTCTGAAGATGATTAAAAAAAAACAGTATTGGAGGCATTGTTATAACCTGCTAAGATTGTAATATTCATTGCTCAGAAATGAGGCTAATGGGACAGAATTATTAGTTTTCAATGTATTTTTATTTGTTTGGCCATGCTATGGGGCATGTGGGATCCAAGTTCCCCATCAGTGATTGAACCCGGGCCCCCTGCACTGGCAGCGCGGCGTTTTAGCCACTGGATCCCAGGAGCTTCTTAAGCTCCATTATTTCTGGGTAAATTTCGGTGAATTTTCGGCAGTATTCCACTTGTCATCAAATCTTTAACTTGTTACTCAATAATAGCTTCTTTTCAGTGATTGAACATTTTCTATCAATCTTTTTTCCCCACTCAAAAGCTATTTTTTTTTTCACCTAATCTTTCAAGAGTCCTTAAAATTTCAAAAGTTTAAAAAAAAATACTTTTCTAGAAAACTTTGAAAGTCTGAGGGAATCATATATACTTTTCAAGATTTCCTGCTCATTCACTTATTCTAGACTCAAAATAATTTTCTAAACAGTAAGCGTTCAGATGCTGAGCTGAACCTACTACAGGTGTTTAATTAAATATTATGAATGCCAGTGCTGTCTTAATGCTGTGTTCTCAGATGTGAGGAAAAGATTTTCGCATGGGCAGATGACCCTGGGTATTTTATAACCGGACCTACTGAACCCTGAGGGGTGATGGCAGAACATATGTAACCTCCTGGAATGTTCTCTGTGGTCTGAATTGTTCATGCTGAGTGGCTGAATGAAGCTTTGTAACCCACTTCCGGCCAAACCTGATGCCATCCTGGTCGTGTTTTAAACTCTTCCTATTTTTAGACCGCTTGGGAATTTAGACGATTTAGGAAGGTCATAGCGTCCGAGGCAAGTAGAATGCCGGCTGTTGGTGCTGTGTTAGCTGTCTGCTTCAGTCACTGCCGGGTTCTCAGGATGCTTGGTGTGGGTTGGTGATGATTAGTGGAGGCCATCCCAACGAAAACTGTCAGTGTTGCCTGAACAGTGACTTGGTTTCCTTTCTCAGTCTCCGCTTGGTCCTCTAGCTGTCAGGGGTTGCGTCTGGGGACCTAAGAGACGGTCGGTCCGCTCCGTGGACGGAAGGCTGCGGCCCGCGCGGAGAGCTGAGCTTCCCTGGCCTCACCTTCCTCCCGTGCTACGCCTGCCAGGGGAGCCTTGCAGAGCCCACGGCTCCCCTGGCGAGCTGCGCTGGTCAGAAGTCATCAGCTATTAGATCCACGTTCTCAAGTGATCAGTAAGCCGCTTACCGATAGAAGAGAAGCTGCTTTATCTTCAATTTTACAAACCGTCTGTCTCTTTAGTGAAAGTGGTGAAAGTGAAGGACTGAAATATCCTGAATGAAATGCCTGCTAAATGCAAAAGAATCGTGAATTATGTTCAGTGTAGTAATTTTCTCTCCTTGTAAGTTTTACAGCTCTTTGTTGCCTTTGCTGAGTGTAGTTTGTTTATTTTTTAGAAAGATGTATTTTTGGGCTGCACTGCGCCCTCGTTGCTTTGTGTGGGCCGTCTCTCGTTGCGGTGAGCAGGCCTCTCCTCACCGCAGTGCCTGCTTCTCTTTAGAAGCTCGGGCTCCAGGGTGCGGGCGCAGCAGTTGTGGCTTACGGGCTGAGCTGCTCCGAGGCACGTGGAGCCTTCCCAGACCAGGGGTGGAACCCGTGTACTCTGTGTTGACAGGCGGGTTCTTAGCCACTGGACCATCAGGAAAGTGCCAAGAGATTTCCAAATTTACTCTTATTTTTCCCCATGAATTATGATTACATTGACCTTTGATCAGCAAATGGAAAGCTAGTCTTTTGATTGCTAGCTGAGTTTTTAAAAAATATCAGGTTTATTGAAGTCCAGTTCACATATAATAAAATTTACTACTGAAAAACACATACACCACAATTCAAGGTACTGATCACCTTCACCACCCCCAGAAAATTCCTTTGTAGTCACCCTCTTCCTCCACGTCAGCACCTGTCTTTCTCAAGATGCTTTGGCAGTAGAACCAGCCAGCGTGCGGCCTCTCTGGTGCCTGTGAGAGTTACCCACGCTACCTGCAGTCTCCTCTGTCGTCAGGTGGTATCTGTCACACGGACACAACGTGCTGTGTTTTTACCCTCATCAGTGGAAAGGCATTTGGGCTGTTTCCAGATTTTGGTGGTTATACATAAAGCCACTTTAAACAGTCATATCTAGGTTTTATTGTGAACATATGTACTCATGCACCTTGGGTAAATAACCTGGGAAGGGGTTGCTGGGTTGTATGTTAAGTGTGTGTTTAATATTATAATGGAGTGCAGGCTTCTTTCCCAAAGTGGTTGTACCATTTTGCATTGCCGCAAGTAATATTTTTTTTCACAAGCAATGTTTAAGAGCTTGATTGTTTTACATTCTTGACAGCTCTTGTTTTGGCAGGTTTTATTTTTTTAATAGCCATAGTAATAGGTGTGGAGTGGTATCTCATTGTGGTTTTGATTTGCATTTTCCTGTTGACTCATGATGTTGAGCTTTTTTTTTTTTTTAATGTGCTTGTTTGCCATCTTTATATCTTCTTGGGAAGCTTTTAGATATTCTGCCCATTTTTAAATTGGGTTGTATGTTTTCTTGTTATGGAGTTTTGAGATATCTTTACATGTTCTAGAAACAGGTCCTTTTACAGATTTGCATGTGTATTCTCCCAGCCTGTGGCTTGTTGTTTGATTTTCCTAATAGTACCTTTAAGGAGAAGAGACAGTTTTAACTTTGGTGAAGTCCAGCTCATTTATTCATTCTTTTGTGGATTGTGCTTTTGGTGCTGATGTGAGAAATCTTTGCCTAATCTAAGAGTGTAGAATTTTTACTGTGTTTTAGGAATTTTATGGATTACACTTTATATTTTAGGTCTTTGATCCGTCTTGCGTTAATTTTTGTATATGGTATAAAGCACAGGTTGACACTTTTTTTTTTTTGGTCTGAGGATGTAAATTTTTCCAGTACCATTGTTGAACATGTTTGGTATTATTGTCATTCAGTCACTGAGTCATGTCTGACTCTTTGTGCCCCCATGGACTATAGCACACTAGACTTCCCTGTTCATCACCATCTCCCAGAGTTTGCTCAAACTCATGTCCATTGAGTCATTGATGCCATCCAACCATCTTATTCTCTTTTGCCCCCTTCTCCTTCTGCCCTCAGTCTTTCCTAGCATTAGTGTCTTTTTCCAGTGAATTGACTCTTTGCATCAGATGGCCAAAGTATTGTAGTTTCAGCTTCAGCATTAACCTAAAGGTTAATTTCCTTTAGGATTGCCTGGTTTGATCTCCTGTCAGTCCAAGGGACTATCAAGTATTCATTCTCCAGGACCGTAGTTGGAAAGCATCAATTCTTCGGAGTTCAGCCTTCTTTATGGTCCAACTCTCATATCTGTACGTGACTCCTGGAAAAACCATAGCTTTAAGTATATGGACCTTGTTGGCAAAGTGGTGTCTCTGCTTTTTAATATGCTGTCTAGGTTTGTCATAGCTTTTCTTCCAAGGAGCAAGTATCTTTTAACTTCATGGCTATAGTCTTTACGCCCAAGCCTTTGACTATGTGGATCACAACAAACTGTGGAAAATTCTTCAAGAGATGGGAATACCAGACTACCTGATCAACCTCCTGAGAAATCTGTATGCAGGTCAAGAAGCAACTGTTAGCATTGTATATGAACAACGGACTCATTCCAAATCAGGAAAGGAGTATGTCAAGGCTATATATTGTCACCCTGCTTATTTAATTTATATGCAGAGTACATCATGCAAAATGCCAGGCTGGATGAAGCACAAGCTGGAATCAAGATTGCCAGGAGAAATATCGATAACCTCAGGTATGCAGATGACACCACCCTTATGGCAGAAAGCGAAGAGGAACCAAAGAGCCTCTTGATGAAAGTGAAAGAGGAGAGTGAAAAAGCTGGCTGAAAACTCAACACTGAGAAAACTAAGATCATGGCATCTGGTCCCATTACTTCATGGCAAATAGATGGGGAAATAATGGAAACAGTAAGAGACTTTATTTTCTTGGGCTCCAGAGTCTCTGCAGATGGTGACTGCAGCTATGAAATTAAAAGACATTTGCTCCTTGGAAGAAAAGCTGTGACCCACTTAGACAGCATATTAAAAAGCAGAGACATTACTTTGCCAACAAAGGTCCGTCTAGTCAAAGCTGTGGTTTTTCCAGTAGTCATGTATGGATGTGAGAGTTGGACTGTAAAGAAAGCTGAACGCCAAAGAATTGATGCTTTTGTACTGTGATGTTGGAGAAGACTCTTGAGGGTCCCTTGGACTGCAAGAAGATCCAGCCAGTCAATCCTAAAGGAAATCAGTCCTGAATATTCATTGGAAGGACTGATGCTGAAGCTGAAACTCCAATACTTTGGCCACCTGATGCAAAGAATTGACTCATTGGAAATGACCCTGATGCTACGAAAGATTGAAGGCGGGAGAAGGGGATGGCAAGGATGAGATGGTTGGATGGCATCACTGACTTGATGGACATGAGTTTGAGTAAGCTCCAGGACTTGGTAATGGACAGACATGGAAGCCTGACGTGCTTTATTCCATGGGGTCACAAAGAGTCAGACGCAACTGAGCCACTGAACTGAACTGAGCTGTTTGTGTTAATGCTGTTTATTATAGTTAAATTTAGATATTCTCTGGCACATAGTCTTAAAAAGAGGACGTTAACAAGGGTCTTTAATAAATCCGGACTGTTCATTTTATAATACTAGGGATTCGTTTAGTTGTATATTAACTCCACGCTTTTTGTTGAAGGTCTCAAGATTCTGCCCTCCAAGAAAATCTCGCCATGATTGGATAGGACCTCCAGATAAATATTCAAACCTTCGACCTATTCACTTTTACATCCCTGAAAATGAGTCACCACTGGAACAAAAGCTAAGAGAATTGAGACAAGAAACACAAGAATGGAACCAACAGTTCTGGGCAGACCAGAATTTGACTTTTCATAAGGTATGTTTAGGTTTCAGGTCAGAATGAGAAATAATGCAGTTGGCCACTTGGGGGCGCTGAATCTCTAGTATCTGCTCTGCCTTTGAGTTACTTGGTAGCTTCTCAGTCCCTCCCCTCCACACATACACATGTGTGTGTATACACAGAAGTTTAAAATCAACATGTAACTGTAGAGAAGGAACATTGGTCCTCCATAGACTCACAGGTCTTGAGACTCTCCAGGAACTAAATGGAGTGAGTAGCAGGGCCAGAACTAGAACTGCGGACTCCTGTGTATACATGCCCGTGTGTTTGTGTTTATGACAACAAGGGGGTCTAGGATGTGTTGTCATTCCTCCTGAGAATCCAGAATTCTCAACAGCATGCTCATCAGTAAACTACACCAGAAAGAAGTATAACTGTTCTAATCCAGAAGGAAGACTTAGGCGGTGTGTATTCATCCATTTGGGCAGGCTAAGTCAAATTGAATGTATTTATCTTCTGTGGATTTATAAACAAATAGTGTCTCCCTAAGTTTATTAAAGCTCTCAGTTTCAAATCCTCTCTCAAGCAGGGAACTTTTAACTAAGTTGAGATGGTTTAAAATGGGCTTTGAGATGGGCCGCTTCTCAGGAAACCCACATCCAGACTTCTCCAGAGCGCTGACAGCTTGTCCTAGCTGAGGAAAACGGAGAGACAAAGAAAGGGAGTTCTGATAGCTGTCTTCTTTTAGGAAAAAGAAGAATTTGTTCGCTTAAGACTCAAAGCCAAAGGCCTGGATCTGAGAACCGAATCAGGTTAGTTTGTTCTTTCTTCTCCCTGTTTTCTTGGAGTAACTGTATGGGAAGATGAAGAAGCAAGGATGCTGGGGGCTTCAGTGGCAGACTGTGAGGGGCGCTGGGCGGACCCCCGGCCGAGGAGCCAAGATCCCGCTTGTCTCTGCACAGCCAAGAAAAGAAGCGGGGCCTGGGGGTTGTTGAGTGAAGCAGCGGAAGCTCGGGGCGCAGGTCTGGCTCCGTGGGGCAGGCACGTTCTCGGCGGCACGTGTTTCCGTCCTCCCCACATTCCCTCTTCTCTCTCTGGACAAGGTCAGCCCACTTACCATTCTGGTTCATTCCAATTGATGACCTCTTGCTGACCTTTGGACTTCCATCTGAGGTCCCGTGGCTTCAGCAGCCTCTCTGTCCTGCGCTGGCCTCTCCCCGGGATCCCTGGCGGCAGTTCCTGGTCCCACCGGCCGTGAGTTGGAGGCCACGGGGTCATCCTGGAAGCCTCAACGCCCCCCCACCCCCCCGTGGTCTCTCCCCCGGGTTTACCTCTTAGCTGTGCTCAGCACCTTCGCTGCTCCCTGTCCTGGAAACATGGCTTTAATTCAGGCCCTCGTTAACTCTGCCTAGCGCGATATCTTCCTGACCGGCTCCCTGGCCCCCAGTCTTGGAATCAGGGCTCTTCAAGCTTTCTGTAAAGAGCTGGATAGTAAACAGTGGAGTCTTTCTTGGCCATGAGGGTCTCTCCTTCAGCTACTCAACTCTGCTGTTGTTCTGTGAAAGCAGCTGTAGAAAATACATAAATTAATGGTTGTGAACTTGCCCCAATAATACTTTATTTACAAAACCAGGTGGTAGGCTAGGTTTGACCTACAGGCTGTAGTTTAGCCACTCATGTCTGAAACCCATTCTTTGCAGTGTAGCCAGACTCTTCTACAAAATGCAGCTTTGACATTGCCACTCAGCTTGTTTAGGCGTTTAGATTTCCTGTGGCGGCAGAAGACCATGCTCCTCCGCCTGTGTGGATTGGAGGCCAGCCCGGCCCCTGCTGTGTCTCGCCCCTTCCCGGCTCCTTCTCCAGGCCGCGCCCCTGGTGTGCCGCTGCACTCAGTTCCCCCTGCCTGCCGTGCAGTCCTTTCTTTGTGGGTGGAGAGTCTAGTGCTCAAAATAGCCTTTCCTCGTTTTCTCCTCCGGCTGTTGATGTTAGACCTGAACGTTTTATACTGGTGGTTAAGCAGACGTCTCCTGTGAAAACATTCTGATGGAAAACCTGAAACCACTGACCCCAAAAGCCAGGTCCGTGTTGGGCCAGAGCAATGTCACTCTATCTGCTCACTGCAGCCTTGCCAGTGTGAGTTAGAATTCGGGGCTGGGGCGGGGGGAGTAGCCCCATGCTGGGCTTGGCCGCTGTGTGCGGTCTGCTGCATGGGCACCATCCCTGGCCTGCGAGGGCAGGAGCCAGCAAAGGTGCGGTGTCCCAGCAGGGTTTGTTTGTTTTACTGAGCAATAAATACATTTTTAATTAATTTATTTGGTTGCATCAGGATTGTCACTGTGACATGAGGGATCTTCTGTTCTGTGCACGGGCTTCTCTCTAGCTGTGGTGTGTGAGCTTAGCTGCTCCTTGGCATGTGGGGTCTTAGTTCCCTGACCAGGGATCAGACCTGCATCCCCTGCGTTGGCAAGCGGATTCTTAACCACTGGATGACCAGGGAAGTCCCCAGCAATAAATATTTTAATTTTTGTTTTTTTTATGATGGCAATCTTCAAGGTTTTTTTTTTTTTTTTTCAAATTCAAAGCTAAACCACAAGCAGGTGCAACTGAGACGTTTTATCTCACATTTACACACTCCCTTTGAATCCCCCAAGTGTGAGGCCAGGGCGGGGGCATCGAGGTGAGGATGGCCTCTCTTCCCAAAGCCTGGAATGATGGCCCTGGTTCCAGGACTGCGCTGCCATTTGCACATATTTTCTGCTGTTTCCCGCAGTGATTCCTTGAAGTGCATACTGTTAGTTAATGTTGTTCTCTGGAAGGACTGATGCTAAAGCTGAAGCTCCAGTGCTTTGGCCACCAGATGCAAAGAGCCAACTCATTGGGAAAGACCCTGATGCTGGGAAAGATTGAGGGCAGGAGGAGAAGGGGGTGGCAGAGAACAAGACGGTTGGATGGTATCACCGACTCAATGGACATGAGTTTGGGCAAACCCTTGGAGATGGTGAAGGGCAAGGAAGCCTGGTGTGCTGTAGTCCAAGGGGTTGCAAAAAGTCGGACATGATTGACCGACCGGACAACTGTTACTTTTACTGTTTTGTGGAGGAGGTGACTGAGGGCAAGCTGTTTGACCAAAATCACACAGTGAGTGAGTGGAGGGGGCCCAGGTCCTGTCCTGGAGAATGGGTCCCAGGCCACGAGCCCTCTTCTAACAGATGGGGAAGTTGTTCTGGGTCTTTTGTTAATATTGTGGATTCCTGCTGATGGCGTGACTGAGTATTGAAAGACGGGCCTTAATTAGATACCAGATTAGTTTGGTAAGAAGACGGGAAGGAACGTTGTGAAGGAAGGACTCATGGAGGGATCTGCCTGCTGTGTCAGCTCTTCAGTTACCATCTTGCAGTGATGGAAATGCTGTGTGTGTGGCGGGGGAGTGACGGGCGTGTCGCCCCCTCGGGCCAGAACCTGCGTGTGTGATACTGAGTGTCGGGGTCCCACAGAACCCAGAGAGAGCAGGTTTGTGTAATAAATGGTGTTGGAGAAAGTAAGTACTTTTAGCCCAAATGGATCAGTTTAGATTCATGCTTCTTTTAATTTGAATATATTCCAAATGGATCAGGTTAATTATTAAGAATCAGTTGTTCCTGAAGTAAAAAGTTAAGTACATCACTCCCAACTGTAGAAAGTCTTAACAGGATAAAAGGGAGCCTCCATTATCGGAGTGGTGGCGAGTCCCTGCGCTCGCCAGTCAGGGCAGAGTATTCAAGGACGTCAGAACCGACACTGTCTGGCCTGGGTAGCGTTCGCCATGGTCTCTCCTTCTGGAAAGGAGAGTTGCTGAGGAGACAGGGAAGTGCCCAGACCTGGGCGTGGGCTGCACTGACACCAGTGGCCCCGGCAGCCCTGCACGCCTCTGCCCTCTCGTGTGCACTCCGCTCTGCCCCCTGCTTCGCCCTTCTCTTGCTGTGAATGGGCTTTCCCTCCGAAGTCCGAGGAAGTCAGCAGCCCGAGGCTCCTCCCAGGCCGAGCTCTGTCCAGGGAGCGGGGCAGCTCCACGCATGGTGCCCAGCAGGCCCGAGGGCTGGGCAGGCAGAGGGGCCCGCGTCCTGAGACACTTTAGCAGTGGACCACAGGATGGGGGGTTTGTGGCAGAGATGGGGAGGCAGTCTGGACTCTATGAAAAGCCTTAACAAATTCGTAGAAGTAACAGGACACCTAAAGATGAATAATGTAACTCCAAGAAAAAAATTTGCTCAAACTCCATATTTTGCAGTGCATGTTAAACCAGCATCCAGGCCTCATTTGACACTTACTGAACTCAAGGGGAAGACGTTTTTCCCAGCTCCCTTCCAGAAGGATTCAGCTGCATGAAGTACGCATATGCCAGGAGGCAGGGAAATTTTGGCCACAGAATATCTAAGAATTTATCTTGGAGAAAGGGTTCTCAGTGCTCCATGCGGCGGTGCCCTCTTAAGCAGCAGTGGGAGCATCTGTGCCGCGCCATGCTAGGTTGGCTTTGGTCATGTCCGAGTCTTTTGTGGCTGTGGCCCACCAGGCTCTTCTGTCCGTGGGACTGCGCAGCAAGAGTCCACGAGAGTGGGTTGCCGTGTCCTCCTCCAGGGGATCTTCCCGACACGGGGATCCAACCTGCGTCTCCTGCAGCTCCCGCATTGCAGGTGGATTCTTTACCATCTGAGCCAGCAGGGAAGCATCTAACAATTTTAGATTAGATAAGGCCATGGGGGCCCACTGTCTCTAGACGTTCGCTGGAATGTTCTGCAGCAGTAGAGAAAAATTGTTGGCTTAATTTCAAGTGCAAAAAGCAGAATACCATGGCTTCATCTCTGCCTGTCCCCGGATTGAACCTCATTTGCAGGGCAGGTGTGGAAGGCCTCTCACCCCTCGTTCCTTTCACTGCTGGAGTGTTTGTGCAGGTGTGGGGTGTGCCGTCAAGATGGATTTACTTAGTCAGCTGGTGTTTATGAAATACCCTCTAGGTTCTCAGGGAACATGTAATCAATTAGGTTGTTCCACCCATCTTTTTCATTTTACCAGTTCAGTGTCACATGGCAGTGTTGACAGGTGTGGAATCTGAATTACTCAGCAGTTACGGTGCATCTGCTTTATGCTGAGCGTCACCTGGGAACGTTTGGGCAGGACCCCAAACTTGACCAGTAGCTGAAGGTGGCACCCTGCCTGTCCTTAGCACCCTGGGTCCCCTGCCCCTCTGCCCGCAGTGGTGATGGGTGCGCCCCTCTGTTTCCGGCCCGGCCTGCCTGCCACGCGGCTATGACTCAGTTTGTCTCAAAGCAGCCTTGTGAGGTATGCTGTGGCGATCCACGTCCTGGAGAAGGGAGACGCCACAGGCTGGCTGCGGGCCAGTGAGGGTCAGAGCCCTGTCTAGGGAGCTGCCACCTGCTGGGCGCGAACGGCGCTGCCCTCCTCCTCCACTCCTCCCGTCCTGGGAGCGGCTGGGGACGCTGGCGGAGGGCGCCCACTCGCCTCTCCCTGGAGGACCACCGGGGCCCCACCCCCTGAGGCTGCCAGCCCCGTGCCCCCGCCCTGCCTGCCCCTTGCGCTCACACTGGGCTCCCCGCTTGGTGTCTGCAGACCCTCATTGGCTCTGCCTGGGCTGCCCCCCTTTCTCTGCCCTGCGGGATCCTATTCATCCTTCAAGACCCAGCCAGACGGTCACCTTCCCTGGAGCCTTCAGCGTCCCTCTCCTTGGGCAGTGGCTGTTCCCCCTCTTTCCCTGGTTAGCATCCATGCATTGGTTGATTTCCAGTGTTTTACAACACCCGCCACATCCCAGGCTAGTTTGGGGGCTAGTGAGGACAAGAGAGCCGTGGCCCCGCCTTTGTGGGCTGGTTTCCTCAGGTGGGGTGGGAGGGTGCCCCGCTCAGGGAGTGCTCTGCACACCCTGGTCATTGACCCCTGGAGGAGAAAGAAGCTAGGAGGGCAGATGGAGTGGGCGTTTCCACAGGGGCCTCCGGGAAGCCTCTCTTGAAGGAGGCAGTGGGAGGTTGGCAGAGGATCTTCTAGGTGGAGGTTTTGAGGAGCAGCAGGGGCCTGAGTCAGAGGAGCGAGGACTTCACGCAGACACGGGGTGTCCAAGTGGCACGCGGGCCCCTTGTTAGGCTGGCCGGGACGTGGCCCTTGTCTCCTGTCTGGGGATGGCCACGATCGTGCTGTGCGGGCGCAGCGTTGGCCACAGCCCTCCTGTTTCTCTAAAGCTGTGCCCAGGGGTTGCCTTCCCGGCTCTGTCTCTGTCTCCCCCAAATCCTGGTGGGCTGGAAGCGTCAGCATCGCTCTGCATTCGGGAGACTCGGCCTCCACCTGGAGACGGTATCTGTCAGGGGCGGGTGGACTCACCGTCCGCATGGGTGCGTGCTGCACGTGCAGGAGCTTGGGCCTTCTAAGCCAGAGTGCCCCCGCCCCACGTGGTCTCCTTCCTTCGCCCGGAGCCCCTGTCTGCTGGGCCGTCCTGCGTCATAGGAGCCCTACTGCGCACCCCGGCAGGGTGGGGCCCCTGTTCTGTGTGGCCTTGCAGATCTGGTGAGCATGTGGGGGTGCAGGGGAGCCCTGAGAGTGGGTGCCGCGCTGGGCATCTCCTCCCGTGAGGTGGCCAGGGTCTAATGATAGAGGAAGATAGTTTTTCCTCCCTAAGTCTTTTTTTTAATCACTGAGATATAATCCGCTTACCACAGAATGCACACTTTAAAAGTGTACAGCTCAGAAGTTTTAGTACTGACTAGATTGTACACCCATCACCACCATCTGATCCCCGAGAAGAAAGTCTGTACCCACTGGCAGTCGTTCCCAGCTGCCTCCTCCAACCAACCCCCGGCAGCCACCACTCTACTCCTGTCTCCATGGATTTGTCTATTCTGGACGTTCCCTGATAAATGGCATCCTATGCAGGCACCCTTTTTTGTACTTTGAAGATGCTGTGTTTTTTTTTTTTTTTTACAAATTAGATGTTTTATAGGCAAGTCTGTTGGCACAGTTTTTCTAACAGAATTATTTTGTAATTAAGTTATGTATGTTTTTTAGGAGATAACTCTATTGCACACGTAATAGACCACAGTACGGTGTAAACATACCTTTAAAAGAATGTTTGTTTGGCCACGCTGGGTCTTCGTTGCGGCACCCAGGGTCTTCGTTGTGGCGCACAGACCCAGCATTGCTCAGGAGCTTAGCTCTTCCTCCGCATGTGGAATCTTAGTTCCCCGACCTGGGGCTGAACCCTCGTCCCCTGCATTGCAAGGCGAATTCTTAGCCCCTGGACTACCGGGGAGTCCCTAGAATTGTTTTAATTTTATTTTCAAATTGTATGTTGCATGTGTATCAAAATACAGTTGATGTCTGTATATTGATGGTGCATCCTGCAGCCCTACTGGACTCACCATCATCTCTAATAATCGCTTGTAGAACCTTCTCCTTAAATCTTTTTTTTTTTTCCTTCTCCTTAAATCTTAACGTTCACGTTGTATTTAATTTTCAGGTCAGAAAGCAACGTTGAATGCAGAAGAAATGGCTGACTTTTACAAGGAATTTTTAAGTAAAAATTTCCAGAAGCACATGTATTATAACAGGTGAGTGTCTGCTTTTTTCCTGAAAATCTGAAAATCACATGCATGTTGGCAGGGATTATTTTGCTCCCTGAATTTAACATTTTTGTCTATGTTTAAAGTAGACATTGCTATCAACTTAGCTTTTGTCCTTTTAAATAAAGTGGATGGCTCACAGTTACTGCATGGCCGCCCCCTGGCAGTGTGCACCGCTTGGGCGTAGAGAGTGGGTTCTGCCCGCATGCTCACTGCCCGTAAGGGGAGCACAGCCCGGGGCAGGGGCAGCTGGAGGGGTCACAGCATCTCGTGTTTGAAAGCGGGGAGCCCAGCAGGGTCGGGGGGAGTGGCCCAGCAGGCAGCAGCAGGGGCTCCTGTAGGCCAGAGGCCGAGCCGTTTCAGCCGTGCGAGGAGGAAGGAGCGGTGGAGTCAGAAAGGGAGCGTTTTCCTGACGTAGTGACAGGTCTGGGCACAGTTGCCCACAGCTGCCAGGGGCACTGGGCGGCAAGGCCGACGGGGACGCCGCCGTGGCTGGGCCTGGCTGACGGCGCCCAGGCTCCCGGGGCCTCTTCACGCTGGGTGGGGCGAGGCCGTGGCCTGTGTGCGAGGCGGTGAGACGCGGGGAGGCCCTCACCCGCGCGGGGGCTGCCGTCTGCCCGGCCCCCGGGTCTGACGCCAGGTTATGGAAAGAGACGAGAGGGCGCTCACAGGCTGTGCCTCAGTGAGGGCTTGAGGACCCAGCCCCCAGAGGCTGGAGATGCTGCGAGACAGATGTTCCAGTTTCAGCAAGTAACGAGGGTGGTGAAAAGTGAACGAGGAGCGGGGACTGTTAGTAAGAGAGCCTTCGTTCTGACAGACCACCTGTTATTTTTGACAGGGGAAACCAAGCAGTCACTGTGTATTAGGCTGTATTAATACACAGGGACTGTGAATGGTAAGCGATTGTTCACTTTATCAGATACAGCGATGGTATTGCGGTTCTGTGCGTTTAAAAAACGTTTAAAAAGTGCTTTGACGATGCACAGTAACACGTTCCCAGGTAGAGTGACAGGATGTGGTCTGAGGCTTGCTCTGACATTCCTGGAGCAGTGACCATGCCGGATGGGCAGGTGGGGCAGGGTCCGGAGCTTGGGCTGACGGTCGAGGCTGGAGGAGCCCTCGAGGGACGCGCGAACCTAAAGCCCAGTCCTGCAGCGTCCAGAGTCTGTTGCAGACGCTGTTGTGTGTCGCTCTGAACTAGATGAATTTTCAGCCAAGCCAGGTTTCCCTGGCCCTTCGATTTCTGGCGTGAACACAGTAGGTTGACATCTTGCTTCCTCTCTGGCCAGCTCGATGTGTTCCCTGCGGCACCGCGAGCAGAGAGGCGTGTAGAGAGCGGGTCCGGCGGTAGTGGAGCCTGAGCGTCCTTCCCTGTGGACTCACCTCCCCCCGTCCCTGCTTTCTCTAGGAAACAGGCAGAACTTGGTCTGTCTTCTCCACTGCGCTTATCAGTGGGGTTGTCTGCATGCTGCAGTGGAATCTGGCTTTCCCTTAACAACATGGGAACTTTCGTCTCCATGGGATACCAGTTTTCTTTTTCCTAGAAGCCTTTGTTATTTATTTCGGGCGTTGCTTCCCGTTTATCACGTCCCTTCTGGAGAGGGATTTCTGTCTGGTCCTGTGAAGGCTCCTCTTGCCTTTAAGCCCTTGGTATTCTGTGTTTTCCATGCTGAGATCCAGTCAGTCCTTCGAGTCCCATCTGGACTAGCAGTCCCATGTTCCCGCATTGGCTCATTTGGACGAAAGGCGTTGGCACTTGTTGCATTCTGCTTCCAAAGGCTCTGCATTGGGAATCTGGAATGTGCGTGTTCCGTTGGGAAACCTGCCAAGTGCTGCCCATTCAGCTGCTGACAACGTGGTGAATTTGCAAGTTCCGACATGTTCTGTAGATTAACTCACAGACGAGTGCGCCTGTGACAGCCTGTAACTCCATCCTAGTATTTTATTTCAATGAGAAGCTTTAGAGACATAAGTTATCCAAAAGCCCAGATCACCTAGAAAAAGAAGGTATGGAACTTTATGATGCTGGCATTTGCGATAAGCTAGTGTCTCAAGATGGAGTGCTTGTGGCATGTGCGTCTTATGCAAATAAGGGGCCAGAGCCCGGCGGGTCCCCACAGGTCCCCACCACTCCTACAGAGCCTCCGGTCCTGCTGCTAAGTGGCCGCGCCCCGTCACTCTGTGCTGTTTCCTGGAGAATGCCACAGGGCTCTGGGGCTTCAAGGCTTCTGAAGGCTCTTTTGGAGCTTCTAGAAAAAATCAGAGGAGGGTTGCAGCGGCCTCCAGGAGTGGAAAGGGGGCCACTGGGCACATCAGCCTGATGAAAGCCCAGGTGCAAGGAGAGCAGGCTTTTGTGGACAGTCGAGCTTAGTGAGGGCGGGGAAAGGCAGAGACGGTGTGGAAGGGCGGGGGAGGAGGCAGTTCAGAGGCCCGGTTGCTGGCCCTGGGGTTCTGAGCGTGTGTCACATGTGCTCATCTTGTTCCCCTGTAGGGACTGGTACAAGCGTAATTTTGCCATCACCTTCTTCATGGGAAAAGTGGCCCTGGAGAGGATTTGGAACAAGCTTAGACCGAAACAGAAGACCAGCAGTTAGGAGCCCACCCTCACCCATCCACCCGGTTCCTCATCTGAGGTTCCTCGAGGAGCAGCTGTCTCTGGGACTCATTTCACAAGGGTTCTGAAACCTGTGCGCGCAGGGCAGGCTGGAGGACGCGGGTCCCGGTACGTACGCCGAGGCCCACGTGGCTCCGTCCTGACTGCGAATTCCACACTGGCTCTTGGCCACTGAGATGATGGCAAATAAAACGCAAGCACTGTCTTCTGAGCTTTGAATTACACCAGTCTGAAGGAGAGGGCTTCCCAAGTGGCTCAGGAATAAAAGAATCTGCCTCCAATGCAGGAGACACACGGTTGACCCCTGGGTTGGGAGGCTTTCCTGGAGAAGGAAGTGGCAGCCTATTCTAGTGTTTCTGCCTGGAGAATCCCATGGACAGAAGAGCCCCCGGGCTATAGTCCGTGGGTCGCAAAGAGCCAGACACGACTGAGCGCACACACACAATTTGGAAGAGAGCGATGTAAAAATATTAATAAACTTTGGCTGAAACATTTGACCCCACTGACAGGAATGATCTGGAAGCTGGCTGCGGTGTCTCCATGGCCTCCCCGACCGGTGGGCCCTGGTGACTGGCGATCCCAGGTCCAGGTCCTGAAGACACGTAGCTGTCCTGGGAGCTGCACAGACCCCAGGGGCCCGAAGGGGTGTCTCGGAGTTTTCTCAGTTTACCCCAGTGAGGCAGAGCCTGTTCCCCAAGTTTTCCACAACAGATTGCTACGGGTCATGTCCCTCTCTTTCAATCCTTGTGAAAGCAGCATTGTTTGAAGTAGGGTCATGTGGTTATAAAATGATGAGGCTCCCTCTGTGCTGTGTCCTAGAGCCGTGGCGGTGGGCGGGAGGGCTGTCCTGAAGGACAGATGAAACATCTGGATTTTACCAAAAGGCAAAGGTTTTTATTCCAAAATGAGGTGTGACAGTGGTCGACAGGCTAGGTTTCTTCCGTAGCTTACTAACTACCACCGAAGATGACCTCCAAGGAGAAATTCCGGAGCCCAGGGGAAGCACACCCCCCCCCCCCCGCCCGCACCCCAGCTCCTAAGGGCCCCGCAGACGGACGTGGGAACACCGAGGTGCCGGGTGAGGCTGCGCGGTCCGTCAGCCCCGTGGACTTAACCCAGTGTCCACAGAGGTCCCTGCGGCGAGGAGCGCATGCACCAAGCAGCCTGAAACACCAGGCTTCCCAGGAAGAGCCCCATCTCACTCATCACGCCACTGCTCAGCACAGCCCGTCTCCAGCCAGGTGACACCGCGGGTCTGTGGAGAGACAGCAGCAGGGCCAGAGGGCCAGGCAGGGCCCTGGTTCCGTGTGAGCGAGCCTGGAGGCATGAACCGTTCTTCAGCCTTCGTTGTTGTTCTCTGGCTTTTAATTCTTGCTCCCATCCGGTCAGGCTCACTGACTGGCTTTCAGGTTATTTAAGTCTTAAATGGGAAAGACTGAAGACAGAAGGAGAAGAGGGCAACAGAGGATGAGATGGTTGGATGGCATCACTGAGTCAATGGACAGGAACTTGGGCAAACCCCAGGGGGCAGTGAGGGACAGGAAAGCCTGGCGTGCTGCAGTCCACCAGGTCGCACAGAGTCAGACACGACTTGGCGACTGAAAAACATGTTCTCCCAACAACTTCCAATGGCATGGTTTCTAATTCCTTTTGCGGATCAACTTTTAGAGATTTTGAGGGTGTCTTTTCACAGTAAGCAGTTGCAAACAGTTAAAAGATCCCTCTTGTTATGAGTTACCATCTCTGTGAAGACTGAGGGAGAGCTTGAAAATGGCCACCTGTAGGCTGGTGAGCGGCCATGCAGACGCAGGTGTGTCCTGAGACACCCTCTGAGATCCCGAGGTCCCGGCGGTTTGCGTGGACCTCCGACAGCTGATTTATGGGCTCACTGAGCAAATGCATTCTGGGCTTCAGCTGGTGGCCTGCTTGGTGACACACTCCCTGTATTTGTCTTGTCCAAGAACATCTTCCCTCCGCAGCTCTTCCTGCACGGGTCATAATCTGCCTCCTTGGGGCAGGCCTCCTGAGGTTTCAAGGGACAGAACCTTAGGTAAGCTCTGGGCAAGGGTCAGGGGCAAGTAACAGGTAGAAGCCAGAGGTCTCCAGGAACAGGCCCCGTGGGCCTCCACACTAGGGAAAGCCCAGCAGCCAGGGCCACTGTATCCCCAGGCTGGGTGCTCGGGGTGGCGGGGCGACGCAGGGCCGGGCAGAGACTGAGGCTCTGGTCCTGCCTGAGCCCCTCAGGGCTGGGGCCAGGAGATGCTGCTACCCTCATGGTTTCCAGAATGCTTCAAGAGTGACTTCATCACAGCGAGAGAAAAGCGTGTGCACGTCGCCCGAGAAGCCTGCACCCCCGGCAGAGAGGGATCCCTACACACTGCAGCTGGGACCCACCGCCACCAAATAAAGAGTGGCTTCAGGATGAGCCAAAAGCATGTTCTGTATTCAGACAAAAAGCACACGTGGCTCTCAGACTTTGTAATTAAAAATTGTGAAAGGCGAGCTTGCTTTTTGAGAAGGATCAGAAGCAGCAGCGCCCACAGTGGCCGCGTCCTGGGCTGGGGGGTGGGGAGGGGACGACGGGTGTCTCGACACCGTGTCACCCCGGTGACAGGACGGCCAGGGCGGGGGGCACGGTGCAGGGCACCCCCAGTCCTGGTGCCAGAGTCCCGAGTGGGTCTCCGGGCATTTGCACTTGACATAAATTACAGGGCAGTTAGACACTGGGGACTCGAGAAGCGTTTTAGCAACATGGGTCTTAAGGGTGGTTGAAATGCAGTAACTGTATGTTGTCTTTCTGTAATAATTTAATGTTAAGTGGCTACTTGACTTATGGTGTAAACCGTATTGCTAGGTTCTTAAATGCTGAGTGAAATTAACAAGAAATGACATGGCTGTTTTCCTCTTCAGTTCTTAAACATTTAAAATTAAATGATGGTGTTAAATGTTACTTTAGGTCACAAATAAATGCAAATAAAATTTTATTGAAGTCCAGTTGATTTCTAATACCGTGTTAGTTTCAGGTGTATAGCAAAGTGCTGCGATTATACATATATACATGTTTGCCTATAGGGTGTGGAGAAAAGGGAACTCTCTTACACTGTAGGTGGGAATGCAAACTAGTACAGCCGCTGTGGAAAACAGTGTGGAGATTTCTTAAAAAACTGGAAATAGAACTGCCATATGACCCAGCAATCCCACTTCTGGGCATACACACCAAGGAAACCAGATCTGAAAGAGACACGTGCACCCCAATGTTCATCCCAGCACTGTTTATAATAGCCAGGACATGGAAGCAACCTAGATGCCCATCAGCAGACGAATGGATAAGGAAGCTGTGGTACATATACACCATGGAATATTACTCAGCCATTAAAAGGAATTCATTTGAATCAGTTCTAATGAGATGGATGAAACTGGAGCCCATTATATAGAGTGAAGTAAGCCAGAAAGATAAAGACCATTACAGTATACTAACACATATATATGGAATTTAGAAAGATGGTAACGATAACCCTATATGCAAAACAGAAAAAGACACAGATAAAAAAAATAAAAAATTATTTTCCATTATTGTAAATCCTTGTTTATCAAGAAAATTTTAATTACGTTTATTTTCATGTGGTGCTAGTGATAAAGACTCCACCTGCAATGCAGGAGGCCCCAGGTTCAGTCCCTGGTTTGGGAAAATCCCTTGGCGGAGGAAATGGCAACTCACCCCAGTATTCTAGCCTGTAGAATCCCATGGACGGAGGATCCTGAGGGCTACAGTCCAGGGGGTCACAAAGAGTCAGACGTGACAGAGCACACACACACATTTGACTCTCAATTTGTATGCTCAGTTTAAAAATATAAGGTTGTTTTAAGATGATTCTGTCACAGCCATATTTAAATATTTTGATAGACTTTTAAATAATTACAGAATAAAAGTTATCTCAGTGATGTATTTTCTTCTGCTTTTCCCAGAAAACCTCTCTGATAGATTTAACGCTTCTGTTCTGAATTAAAAAGTAGAATAAAATTGTCTCTCTCCCCCTCTGTGTGTGGGTGCTATTTATTCAGTTCAGTTCAGTCACTCAGTCGTGTCCAACTCTTTGCGACCCCAGGGGCCACAGCACATCAGACCTCCCTGTCCATCACCAGCTACTCCCAGAGCTTGCTCAAACTCACGTCCATCAAGTCGGTGATGCCATCCAACCATCTCATCTTCTGTCGTCCCCTTCTCCTGGCCCTCAATCTTTCCCAGCATCAGGGTCTTTTCCAATGAGTCAGCTCTTTGCATCAGGTGGCCAAAGTATTGGAGTTTCAGCTTCAACATCAGTCCTTCCAGTGAATATTCAGGGCTGGTTTCCTTTAGGATAGACTGGTTTGATCTTGCAGTCCAAGAGACTCTCAAGCGTCTCCTCCAACACCACAGTTCAAAAGCATCAATTCTTCGGCGTTTAGCCTTCTTTATGGTCCAACTCTTACATCCATACATGACTACTGGAAAAACCATAGCTTTGACTGGACGGACCTTTGTTGGCAAAGTGATGTCTGCTTTTTCACATGCGTTCCAGTTAGGTCGCCGGGCGCTGTTTGTAGACATTGGTGTTTTAGTTGCTCATGTTTGCTACCCGCCCCCAAGCCCCACAGAGGAACCAGGATGATCATCGGAAGCGCAGGGGGCTTGGCCTGTCTGGCGCGAGTCACTGTTGGCGCATCTGAATTGTATTTCCATGTCGTGACCCTCACCGCGTACTGGACCGGCTGCCTCCGGAGGAGGGCCTGAGGAGCGGCTGTGTGCCAGCCTGCACTGAGGAGACTCCCAGGGAGACCAGCCTGGCCCCAGCCTCCTTGCTGCAGTCACTCACCCAGCATGTCACAAGTGTGAGTGGGGGGCAGTGCCCGGCACTGACCAGGCTCCTCACAAATGCAGAAGTTAGCGCCTAATAACATCCAAAGGGCTGGTTCCTGAGCACCTCCTGCCTCCACGGGGACAGGAAGCCGAGCCCCAGCACCAGCGGGAGTTTCAGCAGGAGGTGTCTGTAGGTAGCTGTCACATACGGGGGGGGGGGTGTTCTTGCAGGGTCGCCCCTCCTTGAATGAGCCTGCGCTTTGATCCCCAACATCCCTCCCCTGAGGATACCCACCTCTGTGACTGCCCTCGTTGGAAGCCTGAACCCTGTGCAGAATGCCCCCTCTGCTGGAGTGGACGAGCCTCATGTCAGAGCCCTGGCCACAGTTGCGGGCACTGGTTTGTGATGGCGTGGCCCATCTGCGGGGAAAGCGGAAGGCAGACAAGACTTGTTTTAAAAAGAAAGGAGCGTCCTAGTGTCTCCTTGCTGCCCCCCCAGGCCCAGCCACGATGGCCAGACGTCAAGTACAGCCCTGGCCGGGGGGCGTCCCCTCTGGCAGGACCCCTGCTGAGCCACCTGCACAGACCCAGCTCCCCACCACAGTGAGGGGCTTCCGCAGAGAACGAGGACGGGCCTCCCATCAGCCAGAGCCCCGCTGCTCCTGGGCCCAAACTCCAGAATCTGAGACATGGGCCAGAGGTCACCAGGGGACATGACTGCCCCGTCCAGGGGAGGCAGCCTTCTTCCTGGTCGTCATGCCCAGCCCCCACCTGGCTCCCCACGCTGCCTGGCACAGGGTCGGCCCTGGACACGCAGATGTGCTAAGGAGAGCCCTGTAGCCTGGACCCTTTTACTGAGTAATAGTAATAGTGAGCCAGTGTTATTTCCTGCTGGGCACGGCTCTTGGAGCTTCATTCAGATGGCTGCCTGGCATCCTCAGAGGGGCTCAGCGGCCCCTCAGAGCACAGGGTCCAGGTGGGCCAGGCCAGGCAGGCCCCTGCGCCTAGGGGGCCCTGGAATCAGACTTGCTCTGATTGACCCGGCCGGGTTCTGGGCCCGCCCCCCCGGCAGGGAGGATAGATGCTGAGAGCCCAGGTTGGAGGCGTCCCGTTCAGGGCCTGATGCACAAGGGTACTGCGGGGAGGGGGGCCATCTGTGAACAGAGCTGGCAGGAACCCTGGAGGGGCAGACACGTATGCAGTAAGGAGTAGATGATACAAAAGGTCACCAGATGCTCAGCGCTGGGAAAATAAGCAGGTGCGGGGTTCGGGAGGGAGCGGATGGCAAAGATGCCTGACCCAGATCTGGGCAGAAGTGACTGAGGTCCTGGGGCCGCAGGGGGTCCGGCAGAGCCAAGAGCAGCAGGATGGCCAGTGTGGTGGGGCAATGGGAACCACGGGGGACAACGGTTTGGGGACGTAGGGCAGGGCCTGGCAGGCCACCATACTGACCCTGGCTTTTCCCTTGAGTGCCAAGAGAGAGCCACAGAGGGCCCTGAGCAAGGGAGGCCGTGGCCTGATCACTCCTCAGGTGGCCAGGGCCGGGGAGGCCCTGCTAAGCTCCTGCCAGGACTCGGGGTGGCAAGGAAGGCGGCGTGAAGTAGCCTGTCCAGTCCAGGAGCCACTAGCCATTCGTGGCTATTTGTGTCGGTGTGTTCGTTGCTCAGTCATGTCTGACTCTGCGACCCCGTGTACGGTAGCCCACCCAGCTCCTCTGTCCATGGGATTCTCCAGGCCAGAATACTGGAGTAGGTTGCCATGTCCTTCTCCAGGGGATCTCCCTGACCCCGGGATGGAACCCTGGTCTCTTGCATAGCAGGTAGATTCTTCACCATTTGAGCCACAGGGAAGGCCTTTGTTCTTAGCCAAAAGGCCGAGAAGAGAGAAGCGTGGCTCTTTACATTTCAGTAAATGTAAAGCGAAGTTAAAACCAGTCCCTCGGTTGCATTTGTTCAGTCGCTCAGTCGTGTCCGACTGCGAACTCCTGGACTGCAGCACGCCAGGCTTCCCTGTCCTTCCCTACCTCCCAAAATGCTCAGACCTCATGTCCACTGAGTTGGTGATCCAACCACCACCCAACCACCTCATCCTCTGTCGCCCCCTTCTCCTCCTGCCTTCAGTCTTTCCCAGCATCATGGTCTTTTCCTGTGAGTCAGTTCTTCGCATCAGGGGACCAAAGTATTGGACCTTCAGCTAGTGCTCGGTTGCCCCAGCCCTCGTCAAATGCCCAACAGCCACGTGTGGTTCATGGCTACTGTGCCAAGCATCACATATTTGAAACATTTCCGTCATCACAGGAAGTCCTCGGTGCCACGCCAGGAGCTGCGGTGAGGTGTGTTCTTCCTTCTCTGGTCCCGGGGGCTGGCAGTCAGAATGTGTGAGGGTGGGCTCAGCAGCAGGTGGGCTGGGCCAGAGCTGAGAGCTGAGGAGGGGATGCAAGAGGCTGTGTCCCTGGGAGGACAGATGGGCTGCTCAGGGGAGTCAGAGCCTGGCCGGGTGGGGCAGGGATCCAGGAGATGCTCCGAGCCAGTCACAGCCACTCAGCTTTACCCAGGATGTCTGTCTGGCATAAGCTGAGGCCACATGGCCTTGAGCACTGGAGATACGCCGGGCTGAGCTGAGATGTGCTGTGAGCCTGCGCTGCACCCCAGACTCCAGACTTAGCGTGAGAAAAGGAACGCAAACCGTCTCACAGCGTTTTATCTCCTTGCAGTCCAAGGGGCTCTATTAAACAGCTTTAAAGGAGTTCCGGGACTTCCCTGGGGTTTCAGGGGCTAAGACTCTGTGCTTCCCCTGCAGGGGGTCTGGGTTCAGTCCCTGGTCAGAAAGGTAAGATCCCACATGCTGCAATGAAGGTCAAAGATCCTGTGTGCAGCCAAATAAATTAATTAACATTTTTTTAAAAAAGGAAATCCAGACAGAGGCTGTAAATGGATAAACCTTGAGGACAGTGTATCAAGTAAAATACGCCAGACAGAAAAGGACACATTCTGTGAGATTCCACTTACATGAGGTGCGTGCAGGCACGTGCAGTCGGCGAACTCCCAGAGACAGGAAGTAGAGCGATGACTTCCCAGGGCTGCAGGAGAGGCTATTGTTTAGTGGGTATAGAATTCCAGCCTGGGAGGATGAAAAAGTTTCATGGCAATGGTCGTGCAATAATGCGAATGTACTTTATGTTCCTGAACTGTACACCTACGGTAGCTAACAGAAATTACTTTAGTACGTTTATTTTGCAAGGAAATCAAATCAGTAAATCCTGAAGGAAATCAACCCTGAATATTCACTGGAAGGGCTGAAGCTGAAGCTCCAATACTTTGGCCACTTGATGCGAAGAGCCGACTCATTGGAAAAGACACTGATGCTGGGGAAGATTGAAGGGCAAAAGGAGAAGGGGGCGGCAAAGGATGAGATGGTTAGATAGCATCACTGACTCAAGGGACATGAGTTTGAGCAAACTCCGGAGATAGGAGAAGACAGAGGAGCCTGGCGTGCTGCAGTCCATGGAGTGTCGAAGAGTCAGACACAGCTGAGTGACTAGACAGCAACAACGTATTTTGCCCCAATTAAAAACAGTAATTTTTTTTCTGATAAAATTTGCTGAAGAAAGAACAATAATATGTATATCTGTCTTAGTAAGTTTAGTTTCCCCTGCTTCTTTTCACCTTTTTTTTTACTGTGGCTACCAGACAATTTTAAACAACAACGTGGCTTTACTTTAGTTTCCTGGTTCTGTGAAGAGCCTGACTGTCCTGGTGGTTCCCAAAAGGTGCGTCCACATCCTAAGCCTTCCTACCTGGGTGACCTGCTTTGGAAGCAGAGACTTTGCAGAGGTGATTAAGATAAGGATATCAGGTAGAGATCATCCTGGATTTAAGGGTGTCCTTCGAAAGGGGAGGGAGACGAGACCGAGACACCCAAGGGGAGGCCGTGCACAGACAGACGGACACAGAAGCTGAAGTGACACAGCATCTTCAAGCCAGGGGTCTCAGGAGCTGCCGGAAGCTGGGGAGAGGCCGGCGACAGCATCCAGAGGGAAGCAGCCATGCCTGTACCTCAGTCCCGGCCTCTGACCTCCAGGGAGCACATTTCTGTGTTTGAAGGCCCCGGGTTTGTGGCCTTTTGTTCCAGCCACCACAGAAAACATACTCTGACGGGCTCCAGACTTACGGTGAGTGAGGAGACGAGCAGGAGAACTACTGCATTTTGCATGAGATTGGGTCGATTCGCAGCCCTGAAAAAGGAGAAGGAGATTTATGTCTGATGGATCAGCAGCTTCTAGAATGAATCAATAAATGAAAATTTCCAGAGGCCCTACTAAAAGCCTTCTCCTGAATCTAATCTTCAGAGGCAAAATCGTGGGCAGAGACTTCAGTCTTTCTCACTGCGGCAGCCAAGTGGGCACTCGACTTGGGGTCCAGGGACTAGACCTCAGTTGAGGCCTTATGGCCAGTTTCCCCTCTCGAGCCTCAGCTTCTCCATCTGTGAAGTGGGATCGTGCTGCCTGCCCTGGCTGGCTCTTGGGGAATGGGTGTGCCAGACACGGGATGAGGTGGTCTGTGGTTTCTGAGCTTCTCTGCAGACGGGGTCACAGTGCTGGATGAAGCCAGAGGCCGTGGGTGCGGCTTAGAGGGGCCGGCAGAGCCCAGCCCAGGTGAGCTCACCTCGGCTCTTCTGAAGGCCGCTGAGTCCCTCTGCAGCGCCGGCTGCGATGTGTCCCTTCGCACAGTTCCCTGCTCAGCGCCTGCCGCTCCCGGCCCTGCCCTGCAGAGCTGCGTGGGGGCCGGCACAGACAGAGCCCCACCCCGGGGCTGAGTCCTCCCTGGGCGCGGCGGCTGGGTCTGCTGGCTCCAGGGTTTCTGCCGGCCTGGCCTTCCCCTCTGCACGCGGGACCAGCGCGGCGGCCGTCGCGGAGGGCTGGGGGTGCCGCTCTTCTGGGTGCACTCCAACTGGCCTCTGCCCCCCGCGCCCTTCCTTCTGGGCGGCTCTCAGGTCACGTGGTCCCAGCTGGGCCGGCCTGCAGGTGACTCCAGTGGGCGGGGATAACGGGCCCTCCTCTCCCAAAGGTCAAGCGGGGACCAAGAAATCCATGAAGAGAGAAAACCTTCGTCAATGGCGCCCGCAGTCGCACTCCATACATAGTCAGGTGTGTCTGGCAGCCGGGGGTTTGCGGGAGGAAGGACGGAAGCCAGTCTGCAGGCAGGCACATGGGGCCCGAGGGTTCAACACACCTGACTGGCTGAGCCAGAGCAGACGTCTGCTTGGAGGTTCCCCACCGCACCCCACCCCCAGAAGGAAACGCCTGCGTGAGCTCAGAGAGCCCCCTGTACAGAGGACCTGCCCCCAGCCTCCATTCTGTCCCCTGTCCAGCAGCAGCAGGCTCCTATCGCCTTACTCCGTCTGCGGTGCAGGAGACCTGGGTTCGATTCCTGGGTCAGGAAGATCCCCTGGAGGAGGGCATGGCAGCCCACTCCAGTATTCCTGCCTGGAGAATCCCATGGACAGAGGAGCCTGGAGGGATACAGCCCATGGGGTCGCAAAGAGTCAGACACGACTAACACTTTCCCTTTCAAGGCGAGGTGTTCTCCCAGAGGTGGGTTCCAGGGAGCTTGGGACCTGGGAGGTAGAATCCCACTGAAGCCCTGGGCCAGGCGTTATGGATGGATGAGAGGTGAGGGGCTCTTTCCTTCTGGACAGTGGGGTGCACAGATGTGATGTCTGGAACAGCTGCAGCCATTTCTGCTCCTATAGAGGGAGCCAGACTGAGGCCTGACCACACCCCCAGACAGAGACAGACGGGAGAAAGCCACAGGAGAAAGCCTGACCACGGACCTGAGATTGGGGAGGGGCAAGGCACACAGGGATTCCCAACCGGGACACGTGAAATCAGCACCTAAGGTGCTGACTGTATCCTCGTTCGTTATTTGCTCATTCACACACTCATTCATTCATTCAACTCCACTGACCTAGGGGAACCTGGGGTGGGTGGAAGGAGGAAGGGCCGGGTCTGTGCTCCCAGGGCACTCGTGACGCTGGGAGACAGCTGGTCTCGCTGGACGAGGCTGATGCCATGGAGAAGCAGGAGAAGGCTGAGTCCTGAGGTGTCGGCGTGAGGCTGGCGCCATCAGCATCCAGAGCTTAAACCACCAACAGCTCCTATTTGTGGGGGGGCTGCAGCCTGTGCCGATTCCAGGAGAGACCCGGCACCTGCGGGGCTACTTTTTCTGTTTTAAAACTAGTAAGCTATGCATCTAGCCGCGTAAGGATCCCCAGATTTGTGTCCTTGAGCAAGTCAACACCCCCTCCCTGGAACCACAGCCATCTCAGGTGAAAAGAGGGGGTGACCAAGAGGTTGTAGACCCCCGGGCCTTCAGCATTCTGCACAAGGACGGCCGATGGGGAGATGGGGAGATGGCCTCTCCGGAGGGGCCTGGCCACCCGCCTCCAGGCTGCTCCTGCGCTGGGAGGGCAGAGCTGAGGCAGCAGCGTCCTCAGGAGAGAGAAGGACCGGGAGGACTGCCTAGAGGAGGCCAACTGTGCTGGACCATAAAGTATGGGGCTAGGTGGATGGGGCAGGGATATGAGAGAACACGAGAGGGTCAGTCCAGGCCGTGAATCCACTCAGGGCCTTGGGGGTAGGGGCACGGGGCAGAGGGGACCACAGCCCAGGCTTTCGGACCGCCCGAAGCCCCTCAGGCTCTGAGCCCTGCTGTAGACACCAGCCCTCCCCCGAGGGAGCCAGGGGAGCTTGCCCCGCCGGGTGGTCACCATGGAGACTGGCTGAGCCCCTTCCCCGAGGAGGTGCCCCCAGGTGCTGCCACTGATCAGCGGTGCCCGGGGATCAGGGTGATACATGGGACTGTCACTCTTGAGACCTCTCCCACCCATGGGCTCCTCCCAAGTTTCCGAGGGGCAGATGGGCAGCATGATTATCCCCACTTCACTGGCGCAGTTGGGTCTGGATCTCTGGACTTGAGCAGGAACCTCCTGATTACAGAGGTGAGTGGACAGCTCAGGACTGGAAGCGGTGCCTCCTCTTTCTCTCTCTCCCGCCCTCTGTCTTTAACACTCTGTCGTGACCACCAGGAGGACCTCCCCTCAGCTGTGGGCAGGAAGGGGCCTCAGGGCCGCCCCTGTCTGTCCCCAGGTGTCAGGGGCTCCCAAAGGGCCATGAGCACTGGAGGAACGGGGTCCTGCTGGGGGAACAAACCACCCCCGAGCTCAGCGGCACAGCCTAGTGGTCTGCGCTCGAGGCCAGCCTGGTCAGGGGTCTGGGCTGGGCACGCACACCTGGAGTGGCTTGTCCATGCTCCTGAACGTCTCAGGGGCAGGGGAATACCAGGGCTGGGGCCCTGCACTGTCCGGAGGCCTTTGTACTCACACGTCTGAAGGTGAAGCTGGCTGTCAGCTGACCGTCTACGCAGGCTGCTCTGGCCCGTCTCATCTGGGGACCGCTCAGGTCTCCCAGCAGCATGGCAGCCAGGTGCCGAGAGTGAGCTTCCCAAGAGAGCCAGGTGGAGGCAGGATCAGCCCGAGAGAGCTGGCTTCTCATAGCGTCACACAGCGTCACTTCCACTTAGCCCAGGCCTGCCCTGATTCACAGGGAGGGGACAGAGACACTATCTTTGTTGGGAGGAGTGTCAACGTCACTTGGAAAGGAGAATGTGGTGGTGGTGGTGGTGGGGCGGAGTGGGGGGGATACTGAAGCTGCTGTCTTTGGGAACTGCAAGCTGGGCCTAAGACCACCCAGCTGCCACCCACCTTTCCCCCTGAGATGACGCTTCGTGCCTCCTCCTCACTCTGCACCACACCACACCTCCACACCTGCAGCTCCACATCTGCAGCTTTGGAGCACATGTTCCAGTGAGGCCTGAGGCCTCCCAGCAGCCATCTGCTTGGCCAGCATCACCCCACCGTAATCCAGGTGTGGCACCCCTGGGGATTCCTGCTGGGAGGTATGACTGCCCTCTGTTTCAAACCATCTTTTCAAGGGTGCTAGACTAGCAGATTGCCACACGTGGAATGCTCATACACTGGGGTGTAAAATGGCCAGTCACGAAGAAGGTTTGGAAGTTTCTTATAAAACTAAACATGCCCTTGCTCTATAACCTGGCAGTTCCAGTCCTAGGTATTCACCTGAGAAAGGAAAATGTATGTCCCCCATTTCTTTCCAACTGTGGTGTTGGAGAAGACTCTTGAGAGTCCCTTGGACTGCAAGGAGATCCAACCAGTCCATCCTAAAGGAAGTCAGTCCTGAATGTTCATTGGAAGGACTGATGCTGAAGCTGAAGCTCCAATACTTTGGTCACGTGATGCAATGAGCTGACTCATTGGAAAAAACCCTGATGCTGGGAAAGATAGGAGGCAGGAGGAGAAGGGGACGACAGAGGACAAGATGGTTGGATGGCATCACTGACTCAATCGACATAAGTTTGAGCAAGCTCTGGGAGATAGTGGAGGACAGAGGAGCCTGGTGTGTTGCAGTGCATGGGGTCCCAAAGAGTTGGACACGACTGGACAACAACAACATGTCCCCCAAAGACTTGTAGGAGAAAGGTTAGATCAGATTTATTCACAGTAAACAAAGTGGAAGCAGCCCAAGTCCCCGTCAGTGGGAGGAAGGTGACAACAGGGGTCAAACTTCTAGTTGCATGAAAGGTGCCAGGCACACAGGTAGACACCCTGTGGTTCCATTTTACGTAAAATGCTTGAGCACCCAAAGCTCATCTACAGTGAAACCAAAGGAGACAGCAAAACACAATGTGGTTGGGCGACTGCCTGGGAAGGCACAAGAGGGAATTCTGTGCTGTGATGGGAGGTTTCCATTTTCTGATGGGGTTTTCAGTGACACAGCTGTGGGAATGCATCATAACGCACCAAATGGTCTCCTTAAGATGTATGCGGGCACTTCCCTGGAGGTCCAGTGGCCAAGACTCCCCGCTCCCAGTGCGGGGGAGGGGGGAGCAAGGGTTTGAACCCTGGTCAGGGAACTAGGTCCCACGCGCCTCAGGGAAGACCCCGGCGTGCTGCAGCTAAGACTGGGCATGCCCGAATAAATAAACAAAAGAAAATTTTTAAAAAGAAAATTTAAAAATTAAAAAAAATAAAATTTGAAAAAAGAAAATTAAAAAACAAACAAACAAACACGTGCATTCTACGTTGTGTAGGTTTTTCCTAAAAAAGAAGGAAATCAGGAACTGCACTCAGCATTCAGGAACGCTGGGGGCCCAGGGCACTCCTGCGGGCTCAGACTTCTCTAGCAGAACCCAGGCTTCACAACACAACAAACAAACAAAAAAAACTAGAGGGCGGAGCTTCTCCCTGCAGCTGCCCCCGCTCCTCGCCCCCGGCCCACCTCCGGTCCCTTCCCACCCGGGTGCCGCTCTTTCCCCATTTGTCTGAGCGGGCCGTTCCCAGAGCTCAGTGAAGCCGTGCAGCGCCAGTTCTTTAAGAGAAAAGCCCCTGAAAATCTGATAAATGCCACTTTCAGAACGGAAGCCCGAGAGGGTGTGGCCGGCCGCGGAGAGTGAGGCCGGCCGCTCAGTGGTCGGCCCGGGGGCTCTGGATGCCAGGCTCCCGTCCCCGCGGGTGCGCCGGCCGGGAGAAGGACCGAGAATGCCCACGCTGCTCCGGCAGGGCTGGCGGGCGGTGCCCAGGCTAGGGGCACGCTCGGTGGGGCCGGCGGGAAATTGGGGGGTCCTGGCCGCACGACCTGTATTTACCCTACCCCCTCCCTGCCCTTCCGCGGGAGCAACGCCCCTGTGGCCTGGGCCGACTGGTCAGGTCGCCCTCCGGACCGGACTCGAGGGACGCCACCCAAGTACCGCTTCCCGGCCCCTCCCAGGCAGGCCGGCTTCCTAACCCCTCCCTCCCTCCCTCCCTTCCTCCTTCTCAGGCCCTCACGGGACTGGGGCCACTGCCACCTCCCCCCATCTCTGAAGACCCCGCAGGATCAAAGGGAAACCGCTGATCCCGGTCTCCCCCAAAGGGCTGCCTCTGGACATAGACAACCACAGACATTTTCAGTAAAAAGATGGATGCTTTAAAACCATGGTAAAACTGGGCCCCACTGTCCACTGGAGACACAAGGCTGCGTGGTTTGTTGGGTACCACGCTTTTCTTCCTGCAGTTCCTCCGCTGGGGCGATCCCAGTTGCCATGCGAATGCCACTCTTGCAGGGGTCCCCTGATCGCTGGCCCACCTGGCCCACCCTCCTCACCTAGCTAGCCTCCTAGCTAGCCTCCTGTCTCAGCTGCTGCAGGCCCTGGGCTCACCTGTGCAGGGGCGTTCTCCCCTTGCCCAGCCTTGCACCCGACATCAGTGGTTCTCAATAAATTCTGGCTCCAGTAGTCATGTATGGATGTGAGAGTTGGACCATAAAGAAAGCTGAGTGCTGAAGAATTGATGCTTTTGAACTGTGGTGTTGGAGAAGACTCTTGAGAGTCCCTTGGACTGCAAGGAGATCAAACCAGTCAATCCTAAGGGATATCAGTGCTGAATATTCATTGGAAGGACTGATGCTGAAGCTGAAACTCCAATACTTTGGCCACCTGATGTGAAGAACTGACTCCTTGGAAAAGACCCTGATGCTGGGAAAGACTGAAGGTAGAACAGGATGACCGAGGATGAGATGGTTGGATGGCGTCACTGATGCAATGGATATGAGTTTGAGTAAGCTCTGGGAGTTGGTGATGGACAGGGAAGCCTGGTGTGCTGCAGTCCATGGAGTCGCAAAGAGTCGGACACGACTGAGTGCCTGAACTGAACTGACTGTGTGTGATGCCTCAGTGACTCCAAATAGCAGGAGTTGAGCATTTAGCGTGTTTCTTCCCTTCCCCACTCTTCACTGACCAGGGACGTCAGCCACTGCTCCATCTGGGCCCTGGGGGCTGTACAGCAGCCCCAGCCTCTGTCTCGGCCTACAGGCTGCCTGCTGGTGTCTCGGGGGCTAGAACAGGGGCGTGGAAGGTGGAAAGGAGACAGAAGCAGAGGAGGGCAGGATGATGGAGAGACAGAGACAGGCCGAGAGAGTGAGGAGGCGGCCACGGCTGCCTTTCCAGGACGGAAGATCACTTACCCGGGATGAGGAGGGAGGAACCCCTAGTCCTGCCTATGGGGTGGGGTGCCCGCTGGCCCCCCAGGCACAGCCCTGTGCCTCCGGGACCCAGGCTGTCAGGCAGGCTGTTGGCTACAGGGATGTGCAAACGTGTTGCTTGCCTCCAGGTTTATGGGAAGGACAGATGAAGGCTTCGCTGCCCCTGCAGAGGCTTCCCCACCACAAAGGCATCAACTCCTGGCTCTGCGGGTGCCTGCACACGGAGACCCAGGGCCTGCCATTTGTTCCTAAAGCTGAATGAATGCCTCTTCCCCAGGAGGCAGCAAGCAGAGCTCCGAACATGCAGGGCCTCAGCTGCCACATCTATAAAAGTGGCACTTCTCTTGGGAGTCACTGTGAGAGTCAGAGGACTGAAGGAGACAGGATGCCTGGGATCCTCAGGGAGGATGGACAGATGGACAGATGTTTGCCGGTCTCAGTGAGAGACCGTGGGTGAGGATGGGCGCTCCGCCCAGATGCCCAGAGGAGGGTGCCTCGCTGTGCTTCCAAGAGGGTCCCCGGGTATGATGGATGATTGCTCTTTTCTCTTTTCGTCTTTGCTTCAGATTCATTCCCACCCGAGGACTTTTGCCTGGAGTATCCTCGTGTCCCCAGCTGCTTTGCAGTTGGCTCCTTTCTGTTGTAGATCTCAGCTCACTTGCCTGCCTCAGAGTTGACCCCATCACCTTGCCTCTGCCAGTGGTGATCGTGTGTGCCTGCTCAGTCACTCAGTCGTGCCTGACTCTTGCAACCGCATGGGCTGTAGCCAACCAGGTTCCCCTTGGTTGTGAGATTTTCCAGGCAAGCATTTCCTTCTCTAGGGGATCTTCCCAACCCAGGGATCCAACCTGCATCTCCAGCTTGGCAGGCTAATTCTTTACCACTGAGCCGCCTAGGCATCGTTGAGCACTGCAGAAGCAAGAGCAGGTATCTTCTGTATCCTGTTTACCAGCGCATGATGGATCTTATGTTGACCACTGGCAGTTCAACAGATATTTGTTGAGAATAAAAGAACGAGATAATAGAGCCTGAACATCTTGGCAGCAGTGGGGATGCAGGAGGGGTGGGCTCGAGCAATCGTAAAGACGTCCACTTTTGGCCACCCATCGGAAAAGGGCATGAGCATCCCAGGTCCCTCACTTGCTTCCATGATGGGTGAGTGGAAGGAACAGTCACCGAGCCCAGAGTCACAGACAGAGGAGGAAGCCTCGCTCGGCCTGCTCGTCCTTCTGTGCAGCACTTTGGTCACAGCTGCCCACCATGCCCATGTCTAAGGCGGTGGTTGAGGAGCAGGTCACATCCGAGCTGCGGTGTGGCTGATCCAGTAAGGGGGTGTGGAGGGGTGGTTTGATTGACTGCTGGTCTCTCTCTGCCCAGTAATTGCTGTGTCACTTTAGGAGAGTCCCCACTTTTAGCTCAACTTCGCATTTATAAATGAAAGCAAAGGAGCTGGCCCTCCCTGTGAAAATCTAGGGGCATCTGCCTCCTCCAGGGTGACTCAGTGATTGCAGGGTTAAAATGGCTGCTGGCGCTGGGGCGGTGACATCCGAAAAGCTCGGCAGTTCAAAAGCAAGTGTGCGGGGGCGGGGGTGGCGCAGAAAGCCCTCCTGGTTCATCATGCCCCTTGGGACCTCTGCAGGCGCTGGGGGCGGGTAGGGAGGACGAGGTTCTCCCAGGCTGGTGGCAGGCAAGGAAAGCTGAGCCTTCCCACTGCATCAGCACGTCCTCTGGGCTGGCTGCTGAGTCAGGCCCGCAGAACCGCGATGCAGCAGGATGGGGCCCAGCAGCACGGCCTGACCTGGAAGTACTGCCCTTCGGGCTGGGCTGGAGGTCGTGGCACCGCGCGGCCAGGGGTGTGCCCTGGCGATGGCTGCCGGGTGGGGTCCGACAGCAGAGGTGGCATCTCTGTTTTTGCCGGAAGTAGGGGTTAAGTAAGCAGCCCACCCCGCTCGTGAGCCTGGGGTGCCGTTCCTGCGAGGCCATGGTGGCTGAGGGGAGAGCCTGGACAGTGCGTTTGAGCTCGGGCCCTCTAAGACCCGATGGCCCAGGGGCGAGGGAACGAGACGACGGGCAGGGCACGGGGGCTTGGAAGCCAGGTCTCCACCAAAGACTGGATTTTCCTGGACAGCGGCCTCCTGGCTTAGCCTAGCGCCTCTGGACCCTTTCCTGCGGTGGGGCTGGCGAAAGCTCCCCTAGCCCACCCCGCCTCAAGGGTTCTGGAAAGATTTAAATGTGCACATAAAGCATGAGAATAAACATTATTCCTGCTACGTGAGAGCGCGAGTCGGCACGCCCAGGAGGGAAAGGCCCAAGCGTGGTGCTGACCGGCCATGCTCTCCTAGCGCCTTCCTCAGGCCCCCTTCTGCCCCGTACCCCCGCGGGGCCGCCCCAGGAGGGCCCCCTCCCCGCCCCCCGGCTGCCCGCGGCGGCTGGCCGGGACCGCATCTCCATCCCCTAGGCGCGCTCCGCCCGCCCCGCCCCGGGCTCCCGGGCCGCCCCGCCCCACGGCGGCGGGGCAGGTGACATCACGGAGGCGCGCGGCATGATGGGGCGGGAGCTCCGAGCCGGGGGAGGGACTCGGAGACGCCATTTTCCGCGGCGCAAGCGGCGGAGCCGGACCCTGCCGGGCGCAGAGCTGCAGCTGCGAGGAGCAGCAGCGGGAGACAGCGCGCGGGCGGCCGAGGATGCTGCGGGGCGGCCGCACCAGCGCCCATCGCTCGTGACCGCGGCGCCGCGCCTGAGGCGGCTGAGGCGGCGGCCCCCGGCGGCCCCGGCTCCGCGCACGCGCCCGCGCCCTCCCGGTGCTGACAGCGCGAGCGCGCAGCCCCGCGGGAGCAGCACGGTGAGTCTGCGGCGGGCTTGGAACCCCCGCCGTGCCCGTGTCCCCCCGCCGGCCGCGGTCCTCGGGCAGGCGCGTCCGCTTTCCCCCCGGCCCCGGCCGCCCCCCAGGGCCTCTGCCCCTGCAGGCCCCGGCCCCCTCCCGCCGCGGCCCCTGCGGGTCCGGGCGCCCTTCGCCCGCCCACCTCGCCCCGGCCCCGCCCGGCCAGCATCTCAGTCCCGGCCCTGCATCCTCGGCCCGGCCCGGCCCCGCCGCGGGGACAGCTGGGGGCCCGGGAGCCGCCCCGGGAGGGGGCCCGGGGCGCGCGGGGAGGGGGCGGTCGGCCCGGCTGGCTTTGTCCGAGCTCGTCCCCTTCCTTCCGGCCTCCGCCCTCTCCCGCGGCACCGCCCTGGGCGGACGCGCCTGTCACGCTCCTGGGCGGGCGGCCGGAGGCTCGGAAGCGTGCTTGGTCCCTCCAGAGAGGCCGGCTGGACCCCGCCCGCCCGCGACCCCTTTCTTCCAGTGTCAGACCCTCAACGTCTCACCCACAGCGTTCGCCTAGGTTGGAGTTGCGCCTGCTTAACCTGCAGCATCGCTGCCCTGGAATACGTACTCTGGTCACATTTGCTGCACATTTTTCTTTAAAAAATGAAAAGATTTGTAGAGCCAGGCAGTTTTGTATTAGAGATTATGTATTGTTGCTTTTTTTAACCTTTTCCTTAAGCTACATATTCAGAGTTTGCATATTAACCGTTTGATAAGGAGTTCTTGGAAAAAAATGTTTTTCTAAAAGTGTGAGAGCAGAACATTTGTGATACACCATTTAAATTGCTGTGTGAAGGGTCAGTTGGTTCTTTGATTCTTTGCATGGGTTAAATTTTTAGACTTTCTTCGTAGAGCATGACTAAGCCATTGATTGGAATAATTAGCTCAGTATATACATTGTAATAGTTCAGTGAATAGTTCCATTAGAAATTGGAACAGCGCCCTTAAATCTCATAATCTTATTTAGGATGACCCTCTTTCAGGGACTGGCAGCAAGACTTGTTAAGGTGGGAAATTTGATCCGTTGTTCTGTTTTCTAGGTACTTCTAAGAGTACAGACATACTAAATGCTAAAAATTCCAAATTGTGTGGGATTATATGTGGGGGGAGGACCCTCTCTTAAGAGCCAGTTTCTCCGAGTCATCCAAGGATGCAGCCTCATGTTGCAGACGCGTCTGGCCACCCTGTGCTGTCATGACATGACAGTGGGGTGGTCACCTCACTGTGTCCTGGCTCGGTCACCTAGCTTGGCAGTGTTTTCTAAGAGTACTGTCTACAGTGCATAGTGAAGAAGGGCATGCATGGGAATCGCCAGCAAGGAGGAGGGAGGAGAAGGCTCTGAGGAGAGGTACCTAATACCTAAAATATTTTATAGTAAGTAAAAGCTTAACTGCAGTTACTTACATTTTACATTGTTTTAAAAAATTATACCTTCTTAAGCATGTTTCATAATGTTGAAAAATAAGTCAATGTGTAGCTTTCCATGTAGGGCTATAAACTATCTCAGACTATAATTCTATAAAACGAAAACTAGAAATAGAAAAATGAAAAGTTAAATAAACTGTAGGGTTCATATAGCCTGGAGTGTAAGTGAAATACAAGAAAGCAGAACTTTATTAACAAATATATGATCAGTACAAAGTGCTGGGAGATTTAGATGTCAGCTTTGTGGCCTGGGATAAACATGATTCGCTTGTTAAGAAGCGAAGGCACGGTCTTTGTGTCTGTTGAGAACCGGCTGAGGGGTAGGTGCTCTGCTGAGGAGTCGCTGTCCTCGGGGGCAGCTCGAAGTCTGGACCATAGACCACAGTAAACGTGTGCTGAATGCTCTGCGCAAGTTAGTCTGGCTGTGAGACTTGAAAAGCGGGGCGGGCCTGGGAGTGGTGATGCTGCAGATTGGGAAGGGGCTGCAGATTGGGAAGGGGCGAGGTCGAGGGTGAGAGCAGGAGAGGCAGTGTGTGCCGAGGGCTCGGGCGCTCCCGAGGACACAGCTTCCGGGTTACCAGGCAGGGTGAAAGGAGCGCGGGAGCAGAATTGGAGAGGGACTGCCGGGGGAGGGTGGGGCTGCAGGCGGGTTTCGCCCGTCCCCCACTGCTGCAGTTCTCCGGTGTTCTGGCAGTGCCCCAGCCGTCTTTCCCCTCACCTCCATCTTGCCCTCAGCCAGGTGTGTCCAGGCGATCCGGAGTCTGCGTTCTTGGGTGTCAGTGTGTCCTCAGTTCCCCGTGCAATCCTTGGCGTGTCTCACTGTTTGCAATACTACCTCATTTTACTTATTATTTTTTTTTCTTTTTTTTTGCCATACCGCTTGGCTTTCGGGATCTTAGTTCCCCGACCAGGAATTGAACTGGGCCCTTGGCAGTGAGAGCATGGACTCCTGACCCCTGGACCGCCAGGAAATTCCCTACTTAATTATTTTCTTGTTTAGTTTATCATCTGTCTGCTCCACTTACATCCACAGTCTCCACAAGGGCGCTGGTGTGTTCAGTGTCGCTCCTTGGCATATAATGTGAAGGAATGCATCCAGGATCACTTCCTTGTCTTTCACTTGGGTGACTCACTGGCAGGTGAGGCCCACCACGATGGGAAAAATGGGAGGAGGAGATGGTGAGTGTGGGTTTGGGTCGGTTAAATCCACAGTGCTTATGGGTGGCCAAGTGGATTGGTGGTCAGTCGGAGATCAGGTCTGGAACTTAAGACAAAGAGTTAGGCTGGAGATAAAGATTTGGGAGCATCTACCCTTTGGTAGTGATTGCGGAGTACCCTAGGATAGGGAAGCCCAGGGACATGGAGGAGGAGGAGGAGGGTAGTATCCCATTGGCTAAGAGGCAAAGGAAGATTTGGATGGAAAAGTATTGGATTTGGTTCTGGACGGCTATTAGTGACCTTTTCAAGTTTTCCTGAGACTATATTGCTTTCTGGAGAAGGTAATGGCAACCCACTCCAGTACTCTTGCCTGGACAATCCGATGGACGGAGGAGCCTGGTAGGCTGCAGCCCATGGGGTGAAGAGTTGGACATGACTGAACGACTTCACTTTCACTTTTCACTTTCATGCATTAGAGAAGGAAATGGCAACCCAGTCCAGTGTTCTTGTCTGGAGAATCCCAGGGACAGGGGGAGCCTGGTGGGCTGCTGTCTAGGGGTTGTACAGAGTCAGACAAGACCAACGCAACTTAGCAGCAGCAGCATTTTGCTTTCCAAGGCAGGAAAGCTAGTTGAGAGATGATCTGCATTTTTTCTCCCAAGGTGTTCTCTGTGCCATTCTGTCCTGGAGCTTGCTGGCTAATACACTCTTAGATCAAAAATGAACTATGATTTTGTATTTTACTTAGCTTTGAGAATGTTTTTAAAATTAGTTTTTATTTTTGACTGCTCCAGGCTCTCACTGCTGTGCGCGGGCTCTCTCTGGTTGTCGCGAGTCGGGGCCACTCTTTGTTGCTGTGCCGGGGCTTCTCTTGTTGCAGAGCTTCGGCTCGAGGCGCACGGGCTTAGTTGCCCCAGGCATGCGGGATCTTCTTGGAGCATGGATCGAACCTGTGTCCCCTGCACTGGGCAGGCGAGTTCTTAACCACTGGACCTCCAGGGAAGTCCTGTGACTTTTATTTTTACTTGACTTTTGCAGGCAAATGAGAGCTTTTAAATATACTTGGTGTGGTGTGTTGTTGATAACTTAATAAAGCAGATGTAACAACAGACTGGTTCCAAATAGGAAAAGGAGTACGTCAAGGCTGTATATTGTCACACCTGCATCTCATGATGCAGAGTACATCATGAGAAACGCTGGGCTGGAAGAAGCACAAGCTGGAATCAGGATTGCTGGGAGAAATATTAATAACCTCAGATATGCAGATGACACCACCCTTATGGTGGAAAGTGAAGAGGAACTAAAAAGCCTCTTGATGAAAGTGGAAGAGGAGAGTGAAAAAGTTGGCTTAAAGCTCAACATTGAGAAAACTAAGATCATGGCATCTGGTCCCATCACTTCATGGGAAATAGATGGGGAAACAGTGGAAACAGTGTCAGACTTTATTTTTTTGGGTTCCAGAATCACTGTAGATGGTGATTGCAGCCATGAAATTAAAAGATGCTTACTCCTTGAAAGGAAAGTTATGACCAACCTAGATAGCGTATTAAAAAGCAGAGACATTACTTTGCCAACAAAGGTCCGTCTAGTCAAGGCTGTGGTTTTTCCAGTGGTCATGTATGGATGTGAGAGTTGGACTGTGAAGAAAGCTGAGCACTGAAGAATTACTGCTTTTGAACTGTGGTGCTGGAGAAGACTCTTGAGAGTCCCTTGGACTGCAAGGAGATCCAGCCAGTCCATCCTAATGGAGATCAGTCCTGAGTGTTCATTGGAAGGACTGATGCTGAAGCTGAAGCTCCAATACTTTGGCCACCTGATGTGAAGAGCTGACTCATTGGAAAAGACCCTGATGCTGGGAGGGGTTGGGGGCAGGAGGAGAAGGGGACGACAGAGGATGAGATGGCTTCACCGACTCGATGGACATGAGTTTGAGTAAACTCCGGGAGTTTGTGATGGACAGGAAGGCCTGGCATGCTGCCATTCATGGGGTCGCAAAGAGTCGGACACGACTGAGCGACTGAAGTGAACTGAAGTGACTATCAAAAGAGCAAACAATTTAAGCTAAGTGCATATATAAAGTAGAAGTTATTTCCTTGGTTCTAAAATATCCCAGTTACCTCAACTTCAACCTTGGATTGTTCCCTTTGATGGTATGTTGTGGAAATTTAAGCTCCACCTCTTTGAAGTTACTACTACTGACAAAACTGGTAGTGGTGAATGTGTCACTGTGCTCAGTGACTTGCTACAGTCATCACTTCCATCCTGTTGCTGGGGAAATTGAGGATTGGAGACATTTGATAAGGTTTCGGCAACCGGAGGTATATAGCTGTGAAGTCAGTCTTCTAACTTGTCTTTTTCTTGCATGTTTCAAGTTTTGAACCACTAATCACAGCAGTACTAAGCTCAGCCTTCCAGTTGCCTTCCCTGGGAAGCGCCTGCCCCAGTTCCTTCATTTCAGAAGCCCAGTGGTGCAGCGGGGTCGTGGTTGCTCCTTGAAGTTTCTGTCTAAGGTGTAGTGCTTCGGGTCACCACGCTGGTGTACTTGTGTTCTTCACAGAGGGTCATGCAGGCCGTGTGGTCAGTGAGAGCTGATTGAGTCTTCATTCTTATGGTGATTATGATGTTGTGTTTTCTCTTAAATTCACTTACTATGTTTAAAAATGACTTGTGTTATTGACCAAATGGGAAGACTATGTTGATTTCTATCTTTTTTTTAGATTGTGATCTTAAAAAAATCAGTTTACCATCTTAATCATTTTTAAATAAGTTCAGTAGTCTTATAAACATATTTACATCATTGTCCAGTAAGCCTCTAGAACTTTTTCATCTTTTAAAACTAAAGCTTTGTATCCATTAAATAACTCCCCATTTGTCCCATCCCCTTAGCCCATGGCAACCACAATTCTGCTTCCTGTTTCTGTAGCTTTGTCTACCTTAAATGCTTCACACGGCTGGAGTCCTGCAGTTTTTGTCTTTGTGACTGGGTTCTTTCACTTGGCATAGTCTTCTCAAGATTCTTCTGTAATTTCTGTCCTTTTAAACTAAGACATCATTAAGTCCTAAAGCTTTTTGTGTGTGTGAAGTTTATGTTAGTTTTCTATTTACCATATAATTACTGCAGATTTAGTCGCTTAAAACAGTAACCTTTGTTGTCTTGAGTCTCTCTGGGTGAGGGGTCCAGGCATGACTGGCTGTAACCTCTGCTCAGAGCCCACGTGGCTGCCGTCTTGTGCTGGGCTTAGTACTCCTCCAGAGTTCAGGGTGCTCCTGTAAACTCTTCTGGTTGTGGCACAATTCAGTTGCTTTGGCTGTAGGACTGACGTCCTGGTTTTCTCACCGACTGGCTGTCTCTTGCTGAGGGCTGGCTCTCTCAGCTCCTGGAGGTGGCCTGCACTCCCCTGCCAGCAACAGTGATTTTCTTCTATAACTCCAGCTTAGTTCTGTCTGTTCTAAAATATCATATAAATGAAGTTAAACAGTATGTACTTTTTGCATCCAGCTTCTTTCCCAGCATAAAACGTTTAAAATTGAGCACATGGACTAGCGTGTGTCAGTGGTCTGTCCCTTTCTGTTGCTGAGTAGTGTTCCCATGTCCAGATCTACATGGTCCAGCCGTTTTCCTCATGTGCATCTGGGGCAGGGAGTGCTCATTCTTGTAAGGACTGTGGACGTACGTTTCCTTTTTTTTGGCCAGGTCACGCGGGGTCTTAGTTCACTGAAACCCATGTCCCCTGCGGTGGAAGCTCTTAACCACTGGACTGCCAGGGAAGTCCCACATTTTCATTTCTTTCGCATAAATACCAAGGAGTGGAATCACTTATAGGATAGGTGTAGGATTGACCTTGAAGACACTGCCAGCTTTCCAAAGCGGTTGTGCGTTTGACACTCTTCTCCAGCTTTTGGTATTGTCTGCTTCATCATAGCGGCTGCTGGCTAGTGGTGTCTTGTGATGGGTTTAGGCCGCCTTTCCCGGATGACTAACGATGGTGAGCACTTGTTAACATACTTGCCTTTTATATACCTGCTGTTGTGAAGTGTCTGTTCAATTATTTTGCCCATTTAAAAACAATTTTTTAAAAAATTATTGATTGTAGGAGATTGATTGTTAGATTTGTGTCTTTTGCCATATGTTGGAAATATTTTTCCAAATCTGGGGCTTAACTGTTTTTTGCTTGTGCCTTTAAAGAGTCCGCCTGCCATGCAGGAGACCCCGGTTTGATTTCTGGTTTGGGAAGATCCCCTGCAGAAGGGAAAGGCTACCCACTCCTGTATTCTCACCTGGAGAATTCCGTGGACTGTATAGTCAATGGGGTCGCAAAGAGTCGGCAACGACTAAGTGACTTTCACTTTCAAATAATCAATAGTTTTAAATTTTGATGAAGTCCACATCATCGGGTTTTTTCCTTCATGGTTCCTGCTTTCTGTTTTCTTTGTTTGAAAACCATTAAAAATGTGTGCTCTTTAGGAAAAACTTAGGATACAGAAAGATGTAAAGGTCTAAGTGAGTTGTCTATTTCTCTTTTCCCATTTTCTTTCTCTCAAGCGAATTCAAAGATTTTTTAAAATTCTCTTTTTTTAGTTAAGAAAGAATATTATTCCATATGTGTGTTATTGATTAGCACTTAACTACATAAGCTTTTAGTCTTACAGTATTATGCTAATATGCTGACATTTTTCACTTTGAAATAAAAATGCTTTTTTAAACCACAGAATGAATACTCTGTATTGATGTTCGTCTGGCCTGTCGCCCGTCACACCCTCTTGTGTATTCTGTTAGTCACACGGGCTGGTGAAGTGGTTTTTCCTTTTCACTTGCTCAACCGAGGACTTGTAACAGAGACATCTGCATCATGGGGCTCACTCATCCTGTTTTGGGAAAACGCGTGTTCTCCTATAATGTCATGTAGTGTCCTTCCCTGTAGTTTCTCATGCTTAAAATTTGCATCCAGAGAGATGGGCCTGTGGTCCCACGTCACAGTAAACAACCTCTTCATGCTCTCGGCTCCGGCTTGGAGCCCTGCTTGGGGAGAGGGAGGCGCGTCACCCACCGGTGAGGGACCTGGCTGCCTTGTAAGATTCTTTCCACAGGTGGTGTGGTTGGTTATCATAGAGTTAGAGGATCTCTGTGCATAGAGGTGGCCGGTTGCAAAACAGAACCACGCTCAGTCAGGTTCTGAGCAGGGCTGTGTGGGTAAGTACGCAGAGCTCTGACTGCCTGCCTTTCTGATTCTACAAGGGCGTTTATGGTCGACTCACCCAGGAGGAAAATGCATGCTTTTGTTTTATCCAGTGGGCTGGATGGAAACATGTTCAAATTAGATGCTGTAATTGTGGAGACTTTAATTTTAAAGCATTTCACTTTATAGGTTTTTCTGATTTTTAAGCCAGCAGGATTCATTCATTCAGTTTCTCCTTGTGATTCAAGTTTAGCAGAGGAAATAAAAGCATCAGAGGAGATGCTGTGGTTCTAGTAGAAAATGATGCAATCAGTCAAGTCTCCATTCGGGAACATTTCAGACTCTGGACCCATACCTGTCAGTTACCTCTGTCTTTTCCTAGCCCAGAGGTCAAGTTTCCTGATAAAGTACCTCCTCCCATGAGGAGACATGGTGATTCTTTAGGGGTAAAGGGTAGGCCATGTAGAGCTGGATAAAATATGTTTATCGTTATAATGTGGTATTATATTTAGGAAACAAATTCACTATTGTAATACAAAGCACGAAAGGGCATGACATTTGCATTTTTAGCCATAAATGTCACGGTGTGAAAAAGATTGAGACCCTGCAGGAGACGTTTTTGAATTTTGCTTCAATATGAACCTTAACTTTATTATATAAACTGAGTGCCACACCTTCTCCCTGCTTATCCTCCCCTGCCCCCACCAAAACAAAACCAGCCATCCCTTGGAAATTCTTGAATTACTGTTTACTTTTCAAGTAAGCTGTATTCTCCCTTTGACTCCACACTGTGTAATTTTCATTCTGAAATTTTAGAACCAAAAGGTATGTACATTTTTACTTCTAACATTACTATTGATTACTTTGCTCTTCTAATTGCAATAAGTAATTAGGGTTAGGGTTAGTGTATTAGAAATTTTAAAATACCTTGCAAAGGGCTTTAGATTTTTGTTGTTTATCAGAAGGGGATAGAGGGTAAAAAGATTTAGAAATGATGCTTTCTGTGACTCGCTGAGAAAGCTAAAGTAGATTAGGTAGGTCTCAGAGTGGGGTTTTGTGTTTTTGTTTCCTGTGCCTTGTATCATTTAATTAAAAAAAAATTCCATGGAGAAGGAAATGGCAACCCACTCCAGTGTTCTTGCCTGGAAAAGTCCATGCACAGAGGAGCCTGGCGGGCTGCAGTCCATGGGGTTACATGACTGAGCACGTGTGCTCGAGGGTGGAGGGAGATGGGTTGGTAGCAATAAACTGGTAGAACTAAAAAAAAAAATTCTGGTTGTCCTCCTCACCCTCCAGCCTTTGGCCACTACTAATCTACTTTCCAGCTCCATGGACATTTCATGTAAATGGAATTATGCGACGTGAGGCCTCTTGTGTCTGGCTTCCTTCAGTTAGCACAGGTTAGCTGTGTTGTAACATGTATCACTATTTAGTTCCTTTTTATTGCCAAATAATATTCCACTGTTTGGCTGTACCATACTTTGTTTATCCATTCATTAGTCGAAGAACATTTGGGTTGTTTTCACATTTTTACTGTTAAGATTACTGGCGAAATTTTTTGTTTACAAGTTCTCCATTGTCCAGAGTTTTATTTTTTTGGACCGTTCAGGCGTAAGTTTTTACATAAACATGTTTTCAGTTTTCTTGGGTGTATACCCAGGAGTGGAATTGATGGGTCATTCATGTCTTCACATTTTTTTAATGTTATTGCTCTGTCGTGTGTGTCAGTCTCTGCTGCCCAGCACAGTGGGCTGACTCTGTGCATAGATGTATCTGCTCTTCTTTATGTCTGGCCTCCCCGTTCAGGTCGCCACAGAGGCCGTGCAGGGCTCCCTGAGCTGTCAGCAGGTTCTCATCAGTCACCTGTTTTATATGTAGTGTCAGGAGTGTGTGTGTGTCAATCCCAGCCTCCCAGTTCACCTTCCCTGCTCCCCTCCTTTGGCGTCCATACATTTGTTCTCTACCTCTCTGTATCTATTTCTGTTTTGCAAATAAGTCATTAAATTTTTAAAGTTTTAACACTTGTAACATTTTACCCACAAAACACTGTCATCCTGAGTTCCAGGATACTGAATGTCTTAGTCTGTTCAGGCTGTTACAACAATACAACGAACTGTCTGGCTTATAAACAACAGGGGTTTGTTTCTCATAATTCTGAGGACTGGCCAGTCCAAGGTCCTGGTGATTGGAGGTTCAGCACCTGCTTCTGTCTCAGAGGAGGAGTCTCCTGGAGTCCTGGCGAGGGGCGAGGGGTCCTGTAGGGTCTCTTCTGCGAGAGCACTAGTCCTGCTCGTGAGGGCTCCAGCCCACCCTCAGGACCTCCTGGAGGCTGCCTGTCGACGCCATCATGGTAGGGCCTGGGTTTCAACATAGGAGTTTGGGGGAGCACGAACATTCAGATCATGGGACTGAACTGCCCTGAATACAACTTGGGTTGTCTCTTCAGACCTGTTAGGGGCTCCCCGCTTCTCTCCTCACTCCCCTGCATCAGGACCTTCCTGCCTCCTGTCCTCAGGGCTTGTGTAGAGAGATGGGCCATGGGTCTGGCTGGCTGCCGGTTTCTCACTGGGTCAGCTCTTGGAAAGACATCTTAAATATGGTTTTCTGCTATCAATCTTTCCAGGGCAAGACTTCTCTGTTTTCCCCTCTTATTTTTATTTCTCTATGCTATCTTCTGCTGTGTTTATAGGAAGTTCATTTTGTGCTCAAGAATTTGTCAGAACACTCACCTTTGCTTTTTGGCTGTGATTCACTCTTCATACAGACCTGTTGCTCCCCCCACCCTGTTTCTTTTTTTAAAAGTTGAGATATAAGTTCATAATAACATAAAATTAACCATTTTAAAGGGTATAATTCAGCAATTTTTTAAAAAAGTATATTGTCTATATACTTGGGCAAATACTAGCACCGCTAATCTAGTTCTACACATTCCTTTTGGAGTGCTTGGGTTTCTTTGTTTTGTTTATTTTTTAACTTTCTTTACCTTGAGCTCTTTAACTCCTTCCTAGAGGAACTTCATATTATAAAACCTCGGGAGGTAAGGTGACCAAGGTGATAGGTACTCTTTCCATCTCTGGACTTTGTTTTTATTAATTTTTGAGAGGGGGGAGTTTGTGGTGAAAGTTGTCAGGCTATTGAAAATTGTATTGCCTGTTAATTGGTAGGATATTTGACTGTGTGTATATAATCTCATTGTCTGTGGTCCAAAGGAGGAGAGAGTGAATACATAATCAGGTGGTAGAGAGGGAAACAAGATTGTCACATGAAAAATGATAATCTGGTATGACAGAACCTCCAATCTGTGTGATCTGGAGTGGTCTTTGAAGAGTGGCTTTAGACTTTTTGGTCTTATGAAATACACAGTGTTCACTGTTTCTGTTCTTGTCTCAGTGTTAGGTTGGCCTATTTTTACTGTGGCAGAAGTGTCAGACCCTTTCTGTGTGAGGTCCTAAGAAGGCCCATTGCCTGCGGCTCCAGACGGTGTGCTCAGGCGCCACTGTTTCCCGAGTGGTGAGCCACAGGAGCGCAGCGGTGTGGGGCTGGGGCAAAGGCGCCTGAGCGGGGTGGACGGGCGCGGGTCGGCTCCCGTCTGGGCCGTGGGAGCTTCAGTCCCGCCAACGGTCTGCCTCCTCCGTGGGAAACAGGAATTACACTGTCAGTCGGCTAAAATACCTACTGGCTGTTTATTGTTTTTGTTCTTTTAAAACAACACATATGAAAATGCTCAAAAATGAAATTGCTCAGTTCTTAATACACATATTGCATATTAACTTTTTGGTTTTATTTTTATCAAAGCTATACATGTACTTTTTTTGTATGCTTTGCATATTGATTTTAAAAAATAACCTTTTTACTTGGAATAGTTCTTAGTTCACATAAAAGTAGCAAAGATGGCATAGAGCATTCCTGAGGATGAAATGTCCCAATGGGACCTGTGCACTGCGTTCCCGGTGTTGACCTCTTATATCACTGTCCTGCCTTTGTGACAACCCAGGAATCAGTGGTACGTCATTGCTAACCAAACTCCACATTTTATTTGGGTTTTACTAGTTTTCTTCTTTTTCTGTCCCAAGACCCCATCCAGGGCATCATATCACCTTGAATTTAGCTGTCATTTTTCCTGTTTTTTGACAGTTTTGAGTGGTGAGTGCATGTGTTCTGGGTTATGTCTGCTTCAGTTGTGTCTGACTCTCTGCAACACTGTGGACTGTAGCTTTCCAGCCTCCTCTGTCCGTGGGATTCTCCAGGCGCGTGTACTGGAGTGGGCTGCCTGCTCTCCTCAGGGGGGCTCCCCGACCCCGGGGTCGGACCTGCGGCTCCTCTGTCCGTGGGATTCTCCAGGCACGTGTACTGGAGTGGGCTGCCTGCTCTCCTCCGGGGGGCTCCCCGACCCCGGGGTCGAACCTGCGGCTCCTCTGTCCGTGGGATTCTCCAGGCGCGTGTACTGGAGTGGGCTGCCTGCTCCTCCGGGGGGCTCCCCGACCCCGGGGTCGGACCTGCGGCTCCTCTGTCCGTGGGATTCTCCAGGCACGTGTACTGGAGTGGGCTGCCTGCTCTCCCCCGGGGGGCTCCCCGACCCCGGGGTCGGACCTGCGGCTCCTCTGTCTCCTGTGCGGGTGGGTGGGTTCTGCGCCAGGAGCACCATGCAGGACGCCCTCTGAGCAGTGCTGGTCAGTGTCTTGCAGAGTGCCCCTCAGTTTGTATTTGTCCGGCACGTTTCTCATGGTTAGATTGGGTTTATGGGTTTTGGGAGGAAGACCACTGGGCCCAGGAGTGGTTTCTAAACCATTATGTCAAACAAAGATTCCTTGGACTAATGGCTGATTCTGAGGCTAGGGTAGGGAGAATACAAGATGCGCCTGGAAGATCTTGTGGTGCCAGAAAGTGCTCGAAAAACAAAAGGATGGGCATGTCAGGGGGTGCAGAAGCAACGGAGCGGCTCCCGTGGCCAGAGCTGGAACAGTTTGAGCAACACAGTAAATAGTGTGGTATCTTTAATGATTAGTATTCTTTAGGGACAGCCTATATAAAATGGGCTTTCCTAGTGGCACAGTGGTAAAGAATCTGCCTGCAGCGCAGGAAACTGGGTTGGAAAGATGCCCTGAAGAAGGAAATGGCAGCCCACTCCAGTGTTCTTGCCTGGAGCATCACGCGGACAGAGGAGGCTGCAGTCATGGGGTCAGAAACAGTCAGATGTGACTCAACAACTAAACGACAGCAAAGGTACAGAACAGACCCCCACAGTTGATACTGGTGTAAATGATAAACGCGTGAGGAGAGAGGCCCTCTCCCAGACAGGAGAGTTTCCCAAACTCACACGGCCTCTGGAAGAGTTCTTGGTGCTTCTCCCCAGCGCTGAGCGTGGGCTGCCCTCAGTGACTTGCTGGTGTGCGGGGAGGTGACCCGCAGTGGGGGGACCACACACAAGACCTCAGCAAGATGACCGAGGCCACCGTGGCTCAGGCGGGGCCCGGGCTCCTGCTGACGTGAGGACAGTGGCACCGTCCCTTTTCAAACAGTCTGATAGTTTCGTCACGTTGGGTCTTTGTTGCTTGCTCTTCCTTTCCCTCTCCCCAGAAGTAACTGTTTTCACTTGTTTTCAGTGAAATGATGGTTTTTCTATAATGACCACCATTTCTAAATAACATGCTTATATTGCTGTCTGATGGTTTTTCAGTTTTGACTTCCCGCTCTAGATGTTTGGAACTTGCCTGTTTTCTTGCCCCTCCTAACTACACAGGTGCGTCCTTTGCATTGGCACAACCTCCGCATAGAATTATGCTTTAACTTGCTTGGGTCAGTCCTGACCGTTTGTGTCTTTATCACTGTGGAAGTGCCATAGCTGAGCCATGCGGTAAACCGCTTACTCTTCCCTCTCCAGTCTCTTGCTTTCTCTGGAGTGGATACTTGTTTTTATCTCCTCACTCTTGACGTTGGTGCCGGCGTGCCCGGAGTCCTGAGCGCGGAGCCTGCGTGGGGTGCAGGGCTGCCTTCCTGCTGCTCGAGCCCCCCCACCCCGTGCAGAGCCCGCGGGTCCTCCTCGAGCCCCCCCCCCCCCTCCGTGCAGAGCCCGCGGGTCCTCCTCGAGCCCCCCCCCCCGTGCAGAGCCCGCGGGTCCTCCTCGAGCCGCCCCCCCCCCCCCCTCCGTGCAGAGCCGGCGGGTCCTCCTCGAGCCCCCCCCCCCCCTCCGTGCAGAGCCCGCGGGTCCTCCTCGAGCCCCCCCCCCGTGCAGAGCCCGCGGGTCCTCCTCGAGCCCCCCCCCCCCCCCCCGCGCTGCGCCCGCGGGGCCCCCTCGCGCCCCCCCCCCCCGTGCAGAGCCCGCGGGTCCACCTCGAGCCCCCCCTCCGTGCAGAGCCCGCGGGTCCTCCTCGAGCCCCCCCCCCCCCCGTGCAGAGCCCGCGGGTCCTCCTCGAGCCGCCCCCCCCCCCCCCCCTCCGTGCAGAGCCCGCGGGTCCTCCTCGAGCCGCCCCCCCCCCCCCCTCCGTGCAGAGCCCGCGGGTCCTCCTCGAGCCCCCCCCCCCCCCGTGCAGAGCCCGCGGGTCCTCCTCGAGCCCCCTCCGTGCAGAGCCCGCGGGTCCTCCTCGAGCCCCCCCCCCTCCGTGCAGAGCCCGCGGGTCCTCCTCGAGCCCCCCCCCCCCCCCCGTGCAGAGCCCGCGGGTCCTCCTCGAGCCCCCCCCCCCCCCGTGCAGAGCCCGCGGGTCCTCCTCGAGCCCCCCCCCCCCCCCCCGTGCAGAGCCCGCGGGTCCTCCTCGAGCCCCCCCCCCCCCCCCGTGCAGAGCCCGCGGGTCCTCCTCGAGCCCCCCCCCCCCTCCGTGCAGAGCCCGCGGGTCCTCCTCGAGCCCCCCCCCCCACCCCGTGCAGAGCCCGCGGGTCCTCCTCGAGCCCCCCTCCCCCCCCACCCCGTGCAGAGCCCGCGGGTCCTCCTCGAGCCCCCCCTCCCGTGCAGAGCCCGCGGGTCCTCCTCGAGCCCCCCCCTCCCGTGCAGAGCCCGCGGGTCCTCCTCGAGCCCCCCCCCTCCGTGCAGAGCCCCGCGGGTCCTCCTCGAGCCCCCCCCCCCCCCCGTGCAGAGCCCGCGGGTCCTCCTCGAGCCCCCCACCCCGTGCAGAGCCCGCGGGTCCTCCTCGAGCCCCCCCCCCCCCCACCCGTGCAGAGCCCGCGGGTCCTCCTCGAGCCCCCCCCCCCCCCCCTCCGTGCAGAGCCCGCGGGTCCTCCTCGAGCCCCCTCCGTGCAGAGCCCGCGGGTCCTCCTCGAGCCCCCCCCCCCCCCCCCCCCCCCCCCCGTGCAGAGCCCGCGGGTCCTCCTCGAGCCCCCCCCCCCCCCCCCCCCCCCCCCCCCACCCCGTGCAGAGCCCGCGGGTCCTCCCCTGTGCCGCGCCTCCTCCTTTCTTGCTTACCTTTTGTTTGGTGGAGCATGTCTTCCAGGAGTCTGCGGAAGGCTGTGTGGCGGGTAACGTTTTTTGAGACCTGTGACTAGAAATGTCATTCTTGTCTTCTCACAGTTGACTGCGACTTTGGCTGGCTATAGAATTCTAAATTGGAAATAATTTTGTTTCAGAATTTTGAAGGCATTTGTTTATTGCCTTTTGCTTCCAGTATTCTCGAGAAGTCTGAAGTCATTCTGATTATTTTGATTGTATCTACATGACCTCTCCCTGCCCCCAGCATGTAAGATATTCCTTTGTCACCACAATGTTTTCTTTAAGAAATAGTCCTTTGGTAAAGTCTAACCCCTAAGCCTAGAACAGTGTCTGGTGTAGAATTGGGGGCTCAGTAAATATTTATTGAGTGAAGGCATGTTCCTGTCTTTGGGCTGGTGGGATCTTCCCCTCGGAGGCGAGGCCCCGCTGCCTGGTCCGTAGGCCTGCTCGAGTTGAGGAGGCATCCTCCGGCTTCTCTCTGGTGTTGCCGAGCTTAGTTCTCCCATGTCCCTGCCAGGCTTCACTGGACCTGGCAGTCTTTTTTCTCAGTTTAGAGCCCCAAGCTAAGATCGTACCGAATTGTCCATCTAAACTGTTCCATTCCTGTCGTTCTGGCAGGCGTTAGTTGTAACTCTGAAGATTTCTCTTCAGAGAAATCTGGTGTGTTAGAGCAAGTAAAAAGCCACTCTTGTCATAAAGCACAAGTTATGTTAAGGAACAAATTGAAAGGAGCGATGCTTGTAGTGTGTGGTGTGAGCGGTCGGCGATCACCTCTCACAGAGGACGTCAGAGCAGAGCCAAAGGAGCGGGACGTGCAGGTCAGCGTCTGCCGCGCTCGAGGCTGCCCGTGCGCGCGCTCCTGCGGCCGGGCGCCCCGAGCCTCGCCCTGCCTCTGTTTCGGAGAACGTGTCATAGAGACCGGTGAGGCGCTGGCCTTGTCCATCTTGTTTCAGGCTTGAGCGTGCACTGACTTAGTCCCTCCCTTAGTGAAGGGCTCGTGTTTTGCTTTCCTGTGTTTCCCAGGGGCAGGACAGCCTTTCAAAAGGAGCACTGTGTTTTTCAAGTGGCATTTTAAAAAGAAGTAAGAGTTATTTTTAGGTTACGGAATGCTCCAGGCAGGATTTAATTGAGGGTCTAAATGTGGAGATAAGCTAGATTCTTATTAGTTCTCAATTTCTGACCACAGTGTGGTCAGATGAATGAATGATTGCAATAAATCCTTGGACATGCGACTCGTGTGTGTGTGTGTGTGCGATTTACTGAAGTACAGTTGTTTACAGACACACACACTCTTTTCCGTTGTGTTTGTTACCGCGTATTAAATCTAGTTCCCTGCGCTCTGCAGCAGGGCCTTCTTCATCCGTCCTGTGTGAATAGTTACATCCGCTGATCCCGAGCTCCCCGCCCCTGGCAACCACGCGTCTGCTCTCTACGTCTGTTGCGACTCCTGTGTATTGAAAATGCCTATGAAAGCTGTTACACTGGGACTTCCCTGGTGGTCCAGTGGTTAAGATTATGCTTTGCAATGCAGGGGACCCAGGTTCGATCCTTGGTTGGGGAACTGAGTATTCCCTAACCCCTGCCATGGGGCACCTAAATCTGCAAACCACAACTGGAGAGTCTGTGCCCCGAGGAGAGAGCTGCTGTGCCACAGCTAGGACCCGATGCAGCCGAGTAAATCTTCTCTAAAAACCTGTTATATACACTGTTGGATAAAAATTACAGAGATTGAATCAGTGTTTAAAATAATGGAAACAAAAATAGTTCTAAAGTTAAGCTTTAGGGTTATTTTTGTCTTCATTATTTTACTTAGTGACTCTTACCATTTGCAGTCAGGGTAGAGAATTTTTTGGGGACTTGAATCCTGAGAGTTGGAACTTAGTAATAATAGCTTTGCCTGTTGAACTGTGGATTTAAGAGATTTGATAGGAAGAAGAACTTGTTTTAGGAACTTAATTCAGATGTTGGATTTCTCAGGTTCTGCCTTGGAGATCATGCAGTTAAGTATTTAGTTCCTTTGCTTTCCCAGAGGAATAATGGGACTTTAAAGAGTTCTCTTTTTGGAAATAAAAGCACAGTAAACAATTTCACAGTGAGAGACTATTTTTTGGGGGCTCCAAAATCACTGCAGGTGGTGACTGCAGCCATAAAGTTAAAAGATGATTGCTCCTGGAAGAAAAGTTATGACCAACCTAGACAGCATTTTAAAAAGCAGAGACATTACTTTGCCAACACAGGTCCATCTAGTCAAAGGTATGGCTTTTCCAGTGGTCATGTATGGATGTGAGAGTTGGCCTGTAAAGAAAGCTGAGTGCCGAAGAATTGATGCTTTTGAACTGTGGTGTTGGAGGAGACACTTAAGAGTCCCTTGGACTGCAAGGAGATCCAACGAGTCCATCCTAAAGGAAATCAGTCTTGAATATTCATCGGAAGAACTGATGCTGAAGCTGAAACTCCAATACTTTGGCCACCTGATGCGAAGAACCGACTCCTTGGAAAAGACCCTGATGCTGGGAAAGATTGAAGGCAGCAGAACGGGATGGCAGAGGATGAGATGGTTGGATGGCATCACCAACTCGATGGACATGAGTTTGAGCAAGCTTCTGGAGTTGGTGATGGACAGGGAAGCCTGGGGTGCTGCAGTCCATGGGGTCGCAAAGAGTTGGACAAGGACTGAGCGATTGAACTGAAACAGTTTCACGTGGTTAATTAGAATAGCCTGAGGCCAGATGTTGTGTGTGTCGCTGAGGGGAAGGGAGGGGAGTATTTCTGAGCCCTTAACCACGTCCCAGGTCAGGTGTGTATCCGTGCCACTTGACGTGCGGTGAGATCACGGCTCCAGGAGTTCACGAGGCGGGTGAGCGAAAGGCAGGGTGTCTGACTGGACTCAGATGCGCTGCCTCTGATGCTGCTTCCCCGGGTACCTGTGAGCAGGGCCAGGCCTGTGCTGGCTGAGTCCTCCTGCGTGGTCTCCTCAGGGCACACTCCTCAGCAGGCTTGGAGGGAGGGCTGACGAACCCGGGTGTCTGAGATCATCTGGACGCCAGTATTTTTTACCTTTTAGACGTCACTGTGACCCTCTGCCTTAAATCTTTGAGCTCTTCACTGTGATGGTCTGCAAAATAGTGTTTCCTCAGAAAGGTGGTTTCCAGATCAGACTTTAGTGGGAGATATTTCTTGGCTGCGTCGTGTGTTTTGCGGGATATTTGTTCCCTGACCAGGCCCTGAACCCAGGCAGTGAGAGCAAAGAACCATAACCACCTGGCCGCCAGGGACCTCGTTTACATAAGTTCTTATCTGTCTTTCCTTCTAGTTCTCTGCTATTTTATTCATAGGATGCTCTTTACCTTCATCTGTATGTGTATAGATATTTGCCTAAATTTTATTCTGGTTTCTTGTGGTGTTTTTTTTACCTTTAATTCTTTATTCACTATGGAATTTATTTTAGTGTATAGTGAGGGTAGGAATGCATCTTCTTTCCACCTCGATAGACTGTTGCCTTAGTGCTATTTTTTATGTACCCCACCTTTGGTTATAATGGGCTAGCTTGCAAATGAGGGAGAGAGTGAACAGACTAAATCTCGGTGCCACTGTGTGCTGCCCTGTGATGAAGCAGTGGGCAGAGTTGTGTCTGTGTGGTGGTGATCCCGATGGGAGGTAAGGAAGCTGTTAGGATAAAGGCGTGTGCCTGAGGAGATGGACAATTTGGAGAGTCTTGTTCTTGTAACACAGTATTTGAAACGTTATCTTGTGGATGAGGTAGTGAAGGTATTTTGTGTTTATTGTAGAGGGCAGAGTTTGTAAGTCTTTAGTGGATAGAAGTTACAAGGGGAGGTGGTATCAACGTGGCAGGAGGACTCAGTCCCTAACTGAAGTCTGGGGCCGTCTACCACGGAACTGTCCAGTAAAGCGCTGAGCTATGGGCCTGCGTCTGCAGACCTGCCAGGTCATTTGTCGGGCGTTCCTGACACCTCAGCCCCTGGGGGGGGGGCAGTGCCGAGTCCTGCGTGGCGCTGTGCTTCGTGCCTTGCCTGCACCCCCCTCCACGCCCCAGCGCCTGCGGGGGCGGCTGCCGCCCACAGCGCCCAGGAGGTTTGGGCCTTGCCGCGCTGTGGGGATGGCTTGTGGCAGAGCCAGGCCTCAGGCTGCCCACTGCACCCTGAGAGCTGTGGGCCCAGGAGCATTTGGACTCTGTGATTAATTTTCTTTTGAGAGTTTTAAAAAGATCTGCCTTAAGTGACTTCTTTTTGGTGGTGTGTGTGCGCGCGTGCGCATGCATGCACGCATCCACATAACATTTGTACTCGTCATTCCTGTGTATGGCTAAAACTGTTACAGAAGTTACTTAACGGAGGCGTCTCCTGGTTGGAATGGCCAGTCTCTTCACTTCGTTCTGCCTTGTGTGGTCTCCCTGCTTTTATGCAAACACTCTGTCCCCCTTTCTCTTTTTTGTAAACATGACTGTCCCCACTCCCCTTTTCAGCCACCGCTACAACCTGTAGAGGTGTGACACTGCTCATCCTTACAACCCGACAGGATTTGGTCTGTACAGAGAGACAGAGCAGTTGCTGGCAAGGTGTTTGGCTTTCTGGGGAGAAGCAGGGAGCCTGAGGCCAGTCGCGGGCTGGAAAGTGAGTGCAGCGTGTCTGTGTGTCCCCCCCCCCCCCATTGTCAGTGAGGGGCGTCTCCTCCTTCTCCTCCCCAGGGGTCTTCGAGCCTCACTCCCGAATCCTGGAACCCTGGTCTGCATTCACTGCCTCCACCCTGCTCCCTGGGAGTGCCCCGTGGTGAGGCCTCTGTGCTTTCACTGTTGTGGCCTCAGTTCAGTCCCTGGTTCGGAACTTATATCCTGCAAAAAAGCCACTTCCCTGTGCCCAGCGTCTGTCAGTCCATCCATTCACCAGGTGGTCTGTGGGTGTGGGAGCTGTCCTGGGTAATGTGCATCTGGCAGGCTACAGGATGGGGTCCTCCTGCCTTTTAAATAGAGCTCACATCCACGGGGACGTGAGAAGACAATGAGAGAACAAAGATTCGGTGTCGCAAGTGCTCTGCGGGAAATCACCCTGACATGGTGGATTCCGACTTCCATCCCTGTCACTCTCCTGAACAGGCTTTCCTGATGGTCACTGTTTATGGCCTTAAATGAATTACAGGATTTAAAAGCAGAGATGATAGTAAAACTAAGAGCTGATAGTAAAAAGAGCCATTGCTTCTTTTCAGCCGTCATCACCGCTTTGCTGACCTTTTTTATTTTTTGGAAGCAATGGTTGGGTTCTGGTGTTTTAGTAAAATGTTCCAAGGGATAAAATCTACTAGGAGAAGACATGACAGAGTCCCGAACCCAAAGATCGCCTTCCTTGTCTGCGGACCCCAGGGGCCGATGGTGGAGTACCGGCTGCCCCGAGCGGCCATATTTCGTGGAAGTTAACATACTTCCTCAACACAATACACAAGACCCGCTATGTTCACCCACCCGCCTCCCCCGTCCACACCCTACCCCAGCCCCTCTGAGCCCTCCGCTTTGCTCTGGGTTCCCACCACCCACTCACCCCAAATAACCGGCGTCCCTTTTGTTCGTTTTCCTGCCGTCCCCGCTTGTCTGTCCCCTTTTCGTAAGATGCAGCACTACACACGCTCTCAACACTATATAGCAGACGCTTTGCCTTAGTGGCCTGATTGCATGCATGTAAATGGGGGAGGGGCGTCAAACAAATCCAGGCTATGCATCAACAGAAATCAAAGCAATATTCGTAAAGCTAGGCAAGCGAGGGTTAACATTGGAGAAACATAAGGCTTGAGGCTTATTGATTCTTTAGATCGAAACTGTTTGGATTCGCTTTCCTTCTTAAATATTGGTGTACCATTTTGGCTTCAAAAGAATCTCTTCTTGCTTCTGCCCCTCTCTTTGGGGGAGGGGCCGCTTAACTCAGGGATATTATGTTAGGGGGCGCTACGATGCGCTTGCTGGACAAGCAGACCCCCTCATCCACTTGGTGCCTGACAGGCTAAATCCGGACTGATGCAGGTTCCTCACCAGCGGGTTGGGCCATGTGGGAGAGCCCCAGGTGGAGCCAGCGAGGGTGCCCCCCTTGGGCGTGGTGGCCAGGTCGAACACCGGCCCGTCGTACATGCCCCTGGGCACGGCGTGCAGGTCCGCCGTCTTCCTCCGCGCTTTAATGAGCTTGTAGACGTCGTCCAAGAAGGGGCTGCAGGGCATGAAGCGGCCAGCCCCCTGGGTCACATGCAGATTGCCATCTTCCAGCATGATCTTGCCCTGGCAGATGACCACCAGAGGAACCCCGCGCAGCTCCATGCCCTCCAAGATGTACTCTGCAGCCGACTGGTGGTTCTTGGCAGAGACGATCTTGACAGCATCTGGATCCCAGATCACCAGGTCGCTGTCAGAGCCCACGGATATTCTTCCCTTGCGAGGATACAGATTGAAAATCTTGGCAGCATTTGTGCTTGTCACGGCCACAAACTGGTTTTCATCCATTTTTCCCGTGGCCACAGCCTTGTCCCAGATGACAGACATGCGCTCCTCCACACTGTTGGTGCTCTCGGGAATGGCTGTGAAGTTGTCCTTCCCGATGGCTTTCTGGGCAGTGCTGAAGGTGCAGTGGGCACTCCCAGAGAGCTGCAGGTCTCCACTGGCCAGCAAGGAGTTGATGTAGTCTGGAGTGGTCGGGTCAGGACTCAGAGGTGGATGTCACAAAGGCAGCTGCCTTGGCCCAGTTCTTACTCCAGTAATGGGTCCCATCCGTGCCCAGGCTGGCAGTGATGGGCTCACCAAAGACCACGTTTCCTTTTTTCCTGGCTTGCGAGATGAGGTCGGCCGCACTCTTGCTCATGACCTTCGTAACGTAGAGAGGACAGTTGGTTTGGCTAGCAACAGTGATGGCTCGGGACACAGCCTCAGCTTCCAGGTCCTCTGGTCTGCTCAGCACATGGCCTTCTGGGCCAGTTATCCCCATTTCCAACATCCAGGTTTGCTCCTGGGCGGTGATGTCCCCGTTCTCAGCGTGCACCTGAGCGATGGCCCCCAGCTCCCCCAGACACGTGAAGATCTCCTGCAGCTCCGTGTTGGACACTTGACACCAATCCCTGTAGGCCGGGTAAACCAGGAAGGAGTTCACCCCTTTGTCCTTGATGAGGCCCCGCGCCTCCTGCTCGATGCTGTCGTTCCGGTGGGTGGGTCCGCGTGTAAGGCGTAGTCGCAGCAGCTCTTGCCATCGGCCCACTCCTGCCACTCCTCACAAGCCTCCGTCAGGCTGGACTCGGGCTTGGGCACCACATGGTCAGTGATCATGGTGGTGCCGCCCGCTGAGGCAGCCTTGGTCCCTTGGAAGAAGTCATCCACTGTGGTCATGCCCTTGTATGGCATCTGGAAGGGAGTGTGGACATCGATACCTCCAGGGATCACCATCTTCCCATTGGCCTTGATGGTCTTCACTCCTCCAGGGACAGTCAGATTGTCTCCAGTTTGCTTTATTAAGCCATCTTACATGTAAATATCAGCATAAAAGGATTGATCATTATTGATGATTCTGCTTCCCTTGGTCAGAAGATGGTCGCTCGTGATGCGCGGAATGTTCTTCTTGCCTTGGTAGGACGCGGTGGCGGTGGCTGCAGCAGCTGCCTGCCTCTCTCCTCCTTCTGCCCCTGGTCTCCCGCGCCTTCCTCAGCGCAGAGCGCCCCGAGATCAGGTGGAGCGAATGGTGTGCTGGCTGCGGCCACTGCCTCCGCCCCCATCCCGGTCTCCTGCGGCGGCTGCCAGAGACAATAGTAAATCTCCCTGGTCCCCCTTTTCACCCCCGACACCCCCCCCGTTCCACACCCACCCACCCACCCCCACACACACACCTGTACCCACCCTCCCACACACCCACCCACACACCCACACCCACCCTATGCACACACACACACACCCACCGTACACACACACACACCCTCCTCACTCGCGTTCGTGCCCAGGCTTTGCTGACCTTGTTTTATGTTGTGCCCTTCTCCGCTACACACCCACCCACACATACCCTATGCACACACACCCCCACCCACCGTACACACACACACACACACCCACACCCTATGCACACACACCCCACCCACCGTGCACACACCACACACCACACACCCACCCTATGCACACACACCCCCACCCACCGTACACACACACACACACACACCCTATGCACACACACACCCCACCCACTGTACACACACACACCCACACCCACACACACCCTATGCACACACATCCCCACCCACCGTACACACACACACACACACACACCCACACCCACCCTATGCACACACACCCCCACCCACCGTACACACACACACACACACACACACACCCACACCCACCCTATGCACACACACCCCCACCCACCGTACACACACACACACACACACACACACCCTATGCACACACACACCCCACCCACTGTACACACACACACCCACACACACCCTATGCACACACATCCCCACCCACCGTACACACACACACCCACACACACACCCACACTCACACACACCCTATGCACACACACACCCCACCCACCGTACACACACCCACACCCACACCCACACACACCCTATGCACACACACCCCCACCCACCGTACACCCACACATACCCTATGCACACACACCCCCACCCACCGTACACACAGACACACAGACACACACACACCCTATGCACACACACACCCCCACCCACCGTACACCCACCCACCCACACACACCCACACACACCCTATGCACACACACCCCCACCCACCGTACACACACACCCACACACCCACACCCTATGCACACACACACCCCCACCCACCGTACACACACACACCCCCACCCACCGTACACACACACCCACACACCCACACCCTATGCACACACACACCCCCACCCACCGTACACACACACACACACACACACACACACACACACACACACCCTATGCACACACACCCCCACCCACCGTACACACACACACACACACACACACACACCCTATGCACACACACCCACACACACCCTATGCACACACACACACACACACACCCTATGCACACACACACCCCACCCACTGTACACACACACACCCACACACACCCTATGCACACACATCCCCACCCACCGTACATACACACACACACACACCCACACCCACCCTATGCACACACACCCCCACCCACCGTACACACACACACACACACACACCCTATGCACACACACACCCCACCCACTGTACACACACACACCCACACACACCCTATGCACACACACCCCCACCCACCGTACACACAGACACACAGACACACACACACCCTATGCACACACACACCCCCACCCACCGTACACCCACCCACCCACACCCACCCACACACACCCTATGCACACACACCCCCACCCACCGTACACACACACCCACACACCCACACCCTATGCACACACACACCCCCACCCACCGTACACACACACACACACACACACACACACACACACCCTATGCACACACACCCCCACCCACCGTACACACACACACACACACACACACACCCTATGCACACACACCCCCACCCACCGTACACACACACACACCCACACACACCCTATGCACACACACCCCCACCCACCGTACACACACACACACACCCTCCTCACTCGCACACACACACCTTGTTGTGTGTTGTGCCCTTCTCCACATTCCTTCTCCCTCTTGCTGTGCTCTTGTAGTTTTTAATTGTTTAGCTCTTTGGCTGTGCTGGGTTGTGGTTGCTGCCGGTGGGTTTTCTCTGGTTGGAGTGTGTGAGCTGCTTCTGCTGCGGCTCCTGGCTCTAGAGCAAGCGCTCACTCATGGCTCACGGGCTCAGTTGTTCTGCAGCCTGTGGATGCCATGTCCCCCAGGTTGGCAGGCAGATGCTCACCCACTGGACCACCAGAGGCGTCCCCTGGCATCTCCCCAGCACTGGCCGTGCTGCTGTCTCCTGTGTCACCAGGCTGCAGTCAGCGCAGTCCTCTTGCCACTCTGATTGCTCTGCGTTCCTTTGCTGGGTTCTCTCTTTCTAGCTGTGACTGCTTCTCAAGGTTTTATTGGGTAAATATGCGATGGAATTTACTGACCCTTTTGCATTTCGTCCCTGGAGAAGGAAATGGCAACCCACTCTAGTACTCTTGCCTGGAGAATCCCATGGAGGGAAGAGCCTGGTAGGCTAAGTATAACAAAGAGTCAGACAGGACTGAGCGACTTCACTTTCACTTTCTTCTTTTCATTAAGAGAAAAAAGCTGGTAAACATTCAGAGGAAATTTGTTCACTGAGACCTTGTGTCTTGGAAATGTCATTTGGATGTTCTGCTGCTTTTATTGATTTATTTATTTTTTCATTTATTTTTATTAGTTGGAGGCTAATTACTTTATAGTATTGTAGTGGTTTTTGCCACACACTGACGTGAGTCAGCCATGGAGTTACGTGTGTCCCCATCCCATACACTGACGTGAGTCAGCCATGGAGTTACATGTGTCCCCATCCCACACACTGACGTGAGTCAGCCATGGAGTTACGTCCTGATCCCCCCTCCCTGTTGTGCTGCTTTTAATGTTTGGCTTTACTGTCGTTTCTTCTGTAAAAAAATTCAGACATAAGCCAGAAAAATAATTAATTTGGTCTGCAAAGGAAAAACAGAAACAGTGCATTTATAGTATCTCAAGGGAATAAATCATAATATACTTATTGTTTACCTGTAAAAGTGTTGATTTAAAAGTCTTCATATGTGTGCTTTGCAAAAGGTGTAATGTAAATCAAGCCTGTAATGCGATGTCTGACTCTCTCCTTTTTCCGTTCTAGAATGCATGACAACATGTCCACAATGGTGTACATGAAGGAAGACAAGCTGGAGAAGCTCACGCAGGATGAAATCATCTCCAAGACAAAGCAAGTGATCCAGGGGCTGGAAGCTCTGAAGAATGAGCATAATTCCATTTTGCAGAGTTTACTGGAGACACTGAAGTGTTTGAAGAAAGATGATGAAAGTAATCTGGTGGAGGAGAAATCAAACATGATCCGAAAGTCCCTGGAGATGCTGGAGCTTGGCCTGAGTGAGGCTCAGGTACGGTCTCATGACATGACCGTGAACTTCCCAGTCTGGGAAAACGGAGACTGTTTGGAATATGAGGTTTAAACTAGAGGGCAGATACAGAATAACCGGAGTCATCTTATATGCGGGTTATGTATGCTGTGCAAACGATGAGTGATTGGGGCATGCCTCAGTTTTAAAAAGTAGAGTGAAAACAGAGGTAAGCCTTGGTGTCAGTTGGGGTTTGATTCAGCTGCACAAAAGCAAAAGCGTCCGCTCACGTGTCGGAGGTAGACTGCGTCACTGCCGGTGGGCCGTCCCAGACAGCTCCACTGCCCTTTTCAGGAGAGGGAGGAGACGCCCCTCACTGACACGGGGGGTGGGGGGGGCATGCAGACACGCTGCACTCACTTTCCAGCCTGCAACTGGCCTCCGGTTTCCTGCCTCTCCCCAGAAAGCCAGACACCTCGCCAGCACCTGCCCTGTCGCATCTGTACAGACCAAACCCCGTCCAGCCCAGGTTCTCAGGCTGTTGGGTCCCTGCCCCTGCTGCCCTGCACCCCAGCCCGCCTGTCTCATGGACCAAGACAGGGTCCAGCTGCTGCCACGTGAGCCCGTCCTGGGACTGTGAAGGGCGCAGGGAGGTCGTGCCTCCCTCTACTTCCTTGAACTGTGCCCGGCACTCTGCTTGCATTTCATTGGTTCCACGGGCACATCTAGTTGTGAGGGACACTGAAGAATGGTGCCTTGCCCCTTAAAGTTCCAGGTTCTTAAGCCTGAGGAAGCAGGGTGAATGAATGTTGGCCAGCAGCTCACTGTCTGTGAGTGTGAGCCTCCTTTGTCAGGCTGGCAGATATTGGAGTTAAAAGGAGGAGGAGGGAAGAGCCCCTTATCCTAGACATTCAGGTTTTAGACCTGGGAGGATAATAAGAAGGCAGGGCAGGTGCACGGATTGCCGAGAGGACAGACCGACCGAAGCCAGCCTTCCTCCACAGCCCTTGTCCTCCCAGGAACATGTCTCTGCCGCAGGCTGGCCCTTCCCTGAGGCCCATCAGTGTATCCCCGGCAGAGCCCGGCGGGGACCTCCGCCTGCGAGTGCGTCAGGGCGTCCTGGCTCTCGCTGTTGGCCACGGAGCCTCCCTCCTCCCCTGCAGTGGCGAGGGCGACTTGCCCCGTCTGCAGCCCACTCTGCACATGCATCTGTGTGTGTGCCTGCGTTTGCTCATGGCAAAGAGTCTCTGAGAAATTCTCTTGGCACCACCTAGGTAAAAAATAAACGAACACAGCTTCGTCAGAACAGTCGCTGCCTGTCCACCACTAGTCCTTTAGAGGTGCTTTCAGATAGAAAAAAATTGTAATTTTTTTTAATAGATGTTCTGAGCAAGTCAATATTCTTTTTTTTTTCCCAAGAGGGAAGGCAGAGGCGTTTAATTTAGCTGTTGTCTCAGTCAGATCCTGCTGCTAGAATAGAATGCCGTCAGGTCAGGGCTTCAGCAGTGGACGTTTATTTTCCACAGTTCTGGAGGCTGGAAGTTCTAGGTCAGGGTATCAGCACGGTTGGGTTCTGGCGGGAGCCAGCTGGTTTGCTGATGGATGCCTCCTTGCTGTATTTTCACCAGGCTGGGGAGTGGGGTGGGCAGAGAGGCAGAGGCAGAGAGAGAGAGAGAGATGAGTGGGTAATATTCTTGATCATGCCCTGCATGTAGCTGGTGACTGAAGGGTGGAAATCGGAAAGAGCAAACTGCGCTTGTATGGACTCTGGAGCGTGCGTCTGTGAGGGTCAGCTGGTGCTGCCGCCCCAGGGCGCTTGTGGAGGCGGAAGGTGGCGTTTGGTAGGCTGAGCGCTGCAGCGCCATCGGCGTCTCTGTTGGTCCAGGTCATGATGGCGCTGTCGAACCACCTGAACGCCGTGGAGTCGGAGAAGCAGAAGCTGCGTGCGCAGGTGCGGCGTCTGTGCCAGGAGAACCAGTGGCTGCGGGACGAGCTGGCCAACACCCAGCAGAAGCTGCAGCGGAGCGAGCAGTCCGTGGCCCAGCTGGAGGAGGAGAAGAAGCACCTGGAGTTCATGAACCAGCTGAGAAAGTACGATGACGACGTCTCGCCTTCGGTGAGTGGCTCCGCGGGAGTCGGGGCTCGCGGTGCGCCGTCCCCGCGGGGGCTCCGTGGGTGGCTCCGCGGGAGTCAGGGCTCGCGGTGCGCCGTCCCCGTGGGGGCTCCGTGGGTGGCTCCGCGGGAGTCGGGGCTCGCGGTGCGCCGTCCCCGCGGGGGCTCCGCGGGAGTCAGGGCTCGCGGTGCGCCGTCCCCGCGGGGGCTCCGTGGGGGCTCCGTGGATGGCTCCGCGGGAGTCGGGGCTCGCGGGGCGCCGTCCCCGCGGGGGCTCCGTGGGGGCTCCGTGGATGGCTCCGCGGGAGTCGGGGCTCGCGGGGCGCCGTCCCCGCGGGGGCTCCGTGGGGGCTCCGTGGGTGGCTCCGCGGGAGTCGGGGCTCGCGGTGCGCCGTCCCCGCGGGAGCTCCGCGGGAGTCAGGGCTCGCGGTGCGCCGTCCCCGCGGGGGCTCCGTGGGGGCTCTGTGGGTGGCTCCGCGGGAGTCAGGGCTCGCGGTGCGCCGTCCCCGGCAGGGGTCTCGGGGGCCAGCCATGCTTTCCTTGCCCCCCCCCCCCCCCCCCCCAGCCTGCCTTTAACGTGGCCAGAGATTAGCGGTGCTGGGCGGAGTCCCTGGGTGAGTCATATACATTCTCTTTGGAGTACTTTTCTCATATGTGTTTTTTTTTTAACAATTGTCAGAAAATGTAAAAGTGTTTGGTAAACACAAAATAAATGCGTGAGGTCTGTCCCAGCTTGAGATCTGCGGGGTGCCCTTGGTGCTTCCTGTCAGCTCCCTGCCCAGCCCGCTGCTGGATGCACCATCAGCGGTGCCCGTCCAGTCTGCTGTTGTTGGGGCTCGGGATGCCTCTGTGGTTTGTGGTGGATCTTGGCTTTGTCTTTTTTTTTTTTTTTTTAATAAAAAGTTTTATTGGAGAAAAATAGAACCACCACGTACACAGGGAAAAGAGCACAAAAATTCAACTGATACAGAACTGAAAGTCACAACTACCCAATGTTGTTTTCGATTACTTTTCAATTTCTTAAATGGCTTCCATCAATTTTTTAAATAGCCTTGCCAATTTTCAGCTGAAATAGAATCAAGTTTTCAAAAAATTAAGAGCCTCAGCGAAGGGACCAGCTTTTAAGATAACAAAGGTGACACCAAGAGTCTCCTAATAGGACCAATTCTACCGAAAAATTCTTGAAGCACATAACTACTGAGTCTGGTAGAACAGTAGCTCAGAGACCATCAGGGATTAGTTAGAATACTGACGCAGACGGTCCAGTATGCAGAGAGGGCAAACAAAAAAACTGCATTTCCCTGTCAGATGAGTCCACGTAAGAAAACCAAGGAGGTGCTAAGAAAATACAGGCAATGGCTGCTCAAAATAATTAAGAAGGCATTCTAAATACCACATGTTATTAGACAACAGTGTGTAAAGTGATGCAATTAGAAAACAGGCAACTTAAAATATGGTCACAGGTCTTTGAGAACTCAAGAAAACAATCAATAGCGAACACAAGAGCTGAAAGTCTTCTCAGCTGAGGGTTGAAAGTGAGAGTGAAGTCGCTCAGTCATACCCACCTCTGTGCGACCCCGTGTCCTGTAGCCCAGCAGGCTCCCCCGTCCCTGGGGTTCTCCAGGCAAGAGCACTGGAGTGGGCTGCCGTGTCCTCTCCACTGGCTTCGTCTTTGAGACCGCCCCCGCCCCGGCGCATCTCCTGGTTCTTCCGCTCCCTCGCTCGTGTCTGCCTTGGCTTCTCTTGGGCTTCCTGGAATGTTGGGGCTCCCTGGGGTCTTGGTCCTTTTCTCCTTCTTTTGGTGCTCTCTGGATCTTCATCCTAGTCTCTATTACTGTTGTTTCTGATTCACTTAACTTTTTAGAAAAGTAACCTTTTTCATTTTGGAATTTTTAGATTCACAGAAAAGTTGAAATGGTACTGTGAAGAGAATCCCCAAATAACCTTTACTCAGTTTCCCTGGGTCGGGAAGGTCCCCTGGAGAAAGACATGGCAACCCGCTCCAGTGTTCTTGCCTGGAGAATCCCATGGACGGAGGAGCCTGCTGGGCTACAGTCCATGGGGCCACAGAGTCGGACACGACCGAGGGACTTTCTTTTACTTTCAGTCTCCCTAGTGCTGCATCTTGTGTCTCCACAGCATGTGTCTGAACTAATCCAGGCCATGTCTGTCTCCAGAGAACGGCAGGCTGCATGGCTCAGACAGCAGACACTTGCTTCTCCTGCTTCTGGAAGCTGGAAATCTGAGCCTGAGCAGGGTGACAGCTTTGTTGCAGTCTTAGTGAGGGCCTTCCTACTGGTGTGTGCCGTCACACGGCCTCTCGGACCTGGTGTCTGCTCCTGGTGCTGTCACGGCACTGACGCGTCACGGCAGCCCCACCCTCAGCGCTGCGTCTGACCCACGTTACCCCCAGATAGCATCACATTGGGCTTTAGGGCTTCAGCATGTGGATTTGAGGGGGCTGTCGGGGGCAGACTTTCAGTCTGCAGCAGCGCGTGTGTTAGCAGTGGGAAAGCACCGCTGCCGCATCGCTGTGAACAAAACCAGAGCCCCAGTCCTTCTGTAGTGCCCCTTCTCCTCTCCAGGGTCCAGTCCAGGGTTTCACACTCTGTGTGGGGCTAAGGGTTGTTTACTGTCTCTATAGTTCTAGGTGTGATCACTACGCAATCTGTATGCTGTTGAGATCCGCGTTTATGTCTCCCGTCTGAGCCGCATCCCGTCTGTTAGAATAGTTTGTGCATTGCACCAGCAGACCTGCACTTACTCTGTCTTAGCTTGGGCTGCCATGCAAAATACCGTGGACTAGGTGGCTTAAACCAGAGGCCATGAGTTTTGTCGTAGGTCTGGAAGTGGGGAGTCAGAGATGAGGGTGCCAGCAGGCCTGGTTTCTGGGGAGGACTCGTCCCTGCTTTCAGACAGCTGCCCTCTCACACCGTGGGGTGGGGGCGCGGTGCGGGGGGAGCTCGCTCTGGTGTCTCAGGGCCTCAGCCTTGTGATGTTCCTAACCGGTTCCCTTCCAGAGCCCCGTCTCCAGATGCCGTCGCCTGGGGTTGTGGCTTTGGCATGATTTGGGGCCCGGTTAGTCCAAAGTGCCCTGTTTCATTAGACTTGCTGTACTTCTTTCTTGCATCTCTAAATCAGGAGCAGCTGATGTTTTGATTTATTTATTTATTTATTTATTTATTTTTGAAAAGAAATGGTTTTTATTGCTTTACAACAAGCCAGCGGCAGACACAACACAATAATCACACACAACACTTGATGCCCCCAAATGGTGTATGAAACCAGAATGTGCTCCTCCACTTAACATCTGTTTGTGAAAACTGAAATCCAAAACTTCTCCCAAGAACTTGACTATTCCCAAGCAGAATCAATACTTAAAGAAGCAAAGAAAACTACTATCAAACTTACTGCACATGTCTGATCACATAATTCAGAACCTTTTACACTCAATCCAAGCAGTGCTGTTACTGAACATTTTAGATGACCTGATGTTTTGATTTAAAAGACACTCCTGTAGGCTGCTGTGGGAATAAGAATAGTTGATTCACCTGGAAAACGAGGTAACACTGAGTAGCGGAAAGCTGCTCTCTCAGATCAGAGCCGTTTAAACACAGTGTTTTGGAAACGTGTCTGACTTGAGCAGAGACGCAGTGAGCGCCCGCCTCCCCGCTCGGGGTGCTCCTGCCCGGTCCTGCCCCTCTTCGCGCTGCCGGTGCCTCGCCAGCCCGAGGGGTCTTCTGTGGGGCCCGGAGCCTCGGGAGGCTGAGCGGGGTGCCGTGTCCCCTCTCCTGCAGCCCAGAGTCCACGTCCGCTCCTGATCTCTGCAGAGTCCTTGGTGGCGCTTCCCACTCATCCAGGATCCCGCTCAGGACCACACTGCACATGGTGGTCATGCCCCTTCAGTCATCTTTCATCTGGGACAGGTCCTTTCACAGGGAGAAGAAAGTCTGTCTTTGTCTTCCACGACATTGGTATTCTTGAACAGTACAGGCCAGTTATGTCACGAGTTGTCCCTCCGTTTGGATTTGTCTCGTGTTTCCTCATGAGTGTACTGGGATCTTGCATCCTAAACGGGCGTGTTGGAAAAGTGGTGTGTGCCTCTCGGTGTCCTCTCCAGCGGAGCCTGGTGTCCGTCTGTGTCAGGATGACGCCGAGTTCTCACCGGGTTGAGCTGCTGTCTGTCCACCCCGTCGTCTGATCACTGTCTCTACTTGTGGGCTCATCTCGGGGGGACACAGCCACAGGCTGTCGCACTGCTCTTGGGGGTCCCGTGTGGTGCTGGGTGGGGAGGGGATGTCCACCCCGCCAGTCCCACAGTCCTCGGAGATTGGCCAGTTAATTACTTCCTTCCAAGCACGGTGAGAAAGCGTTCCCTGCTCCTTGCGCTTCCTGGGGCCCGGGTGGCGGCTCAGGCTCAGAGGCGCTTTCGTGGCTGTTTGTGGCTCCAGCCTGCACAGGTACTTTGAGTTCAGACCAGCAGGCGTTCCACTCACTGCTCCTTCCTAAACCGATGGATAAAGCAAATTGTGGCTAATCCTAGATTTGATCTGGAAAGGGAACTGTCTTTTCTATTTTTAATTAAAATGAAATTTATGTCAGATATCCAGTGCAGCTTTTATAATATTTGTGAAACTAATACTGTCCTGGGTTGGTTTCATAGGAGGACAAAGATGCTGATTCCACCAAGGAACCTTTGGATGACCTCTTCCCAAATGATGACGATGAACCGGGTCAAGGAAGTGAGTTGGGGGTGGCGTGTGAGCGGCGGCCGGTGGGTGGGAGGTGGCCTCTCCTCTTGGGGGTAGTTGCTGTTATTGGTGGGTGCTGGCGTGCTTGCAGCCCACCTCGCGAGAGCGTGAACATACACACAGACTGCCTCGCAGGTCGCCTTCTCTGAGATAGAGTCCCGTGTTCAGCGGGCCCCTCTAAAGGGTGTGCACCACCAGTTCCCCCGCGGTCTGGGTTCTCAGCGCGCAGAGGAGGGGGGTCCTCCTGGGGCCGCGGCAGCCTGGCTGTGCGGTGGGGTGGGCGGCACCCCCTCGCCCGCCACGCCAGGCTGGGGGAGGACGCGTGGTTGCGGTGCCCCGCCGGCCTCCCGAGTCTGAACTGGCCTCTCCCTGCAGTCCAGCAGCAGCACAGTAGTGCGGCGGCGGCCGCGCAGCAGGGCGGCTACGAGATCCCCGCGCGGCTGCGCACCCTGCACAACCTGGTCATCCAGTACGCCTCGCAGGGCCGCTACGAGGTGGCCGTGCCCCTCTGCAAGCAGGCCCTGGAGGACCTGGAGAAGACCTCGGGCCACGACCACCCCGACGTGGCCACCATGCTGAACATCCTGGCCTTGGTGTACAGGCGAGTGCTCTCGTTCTCTTCTCTTCACCTCGATGACGTTTTTAATGAACTTGCCCCAAGAATGTGTTTTTATAAACTGCAGTGAGCTGCTCCTCCAGCCTTACCATCCATTTGTCTTCAGAACAGCCAGGGGTTCAGTTCAGAACACGGAGCCGCCCTCTGGCAGGAGCATCACCCTGTAGAGTGGACGCTGCCTGGAACGCCCAGGCCGGCCGCCTTCCCTCAGGCTGTACTAGACTGTTGGCACTACTTGGTGTACCAGGCTCCCTGTGCCCAGAATAGCCCCCCGCTCCTCCTGCTGTCTCCCTGCCTCTCTCATAGCTCCTGCTCTGTGCTTGGCATGCTTGTTTGAATTTTGTCATCTCTTCTGGAATCCTGATTGCTTGAGGTTGAGGACCAGGTTGTCCCGTCTCTGCCTTGAGTTACATCCTTGAGCATGTTTCCTAACTCAGAAACTCTTGATGAACTTACTGAATGGAGTTGAGTAGTTTGCCTGTGGCCTGGGGCAGCGGTCCACCAGAGCCCTTTGCTGAGCTGAGCTGAAATGGAGCAGGCTGGATGAGTGGGGACCTAAGCAGGGGCCGTCACTCCCAGGACAGGACTGGTTTGCCGCGGCCGCTCTGGCATGGTGGGTTTCAGGGAGCTGCATCTTGTTTCTTCACTAGCTTGATTGTTTACAGCTCAGCAGACATTTTTGAGACCCAAATGTATGTAAAATTTTGGGCTGGTTCCTGTGAGGCTGTGCAGATGAACACATAACACCTGTTCTCAAGGAGAAACCAGGATACTGAATTGGAAGTCAGGAGAAGTCAGTTTGTATCTCTGCTAAGTGGCCACTAGACTGAAGGTGTTGTCCGGAGCCCTTAGGTTTTCTGAGCCTCAGAAGGGTTGCAGGGGTTGTTAAATGGGACGTTATGTGGCAGTGTGAAATAGATAGCATCACCTAAATGTATCTAAAGGAACTTAGAACCTTGTTTAGAGAATAGGCTGGTTATGTTCATGTGTAGTTATAGAAGCGAGGAGACTGTCGTTAATAAAATAACACGGATGTCGGGATTCCACGGCAGTCCAGTGTTTAGTTCTCAGTGCTTTCAATGCCAGGGCCCAAGTTCAATCCTTGGTTGGGAAACTAAAATCTCGCAAGCCTTGCAGCATGTCCAATAAATAATAAAATCACACAGAAGTGTTGATGGAATGGAGAGATGCCTTCTAGTTGACAGGATTAGGGGAGGCCTAGTTGGAGGGGTGCGAGTGGTTTCTGGGACCTTGCAGGATGTGTTGGGGCCTTACTCCTGCTTCCCACGGGGCAGAGCAGTGGCAGTGTGGTGGGAGGAGGTGATGGAGCTGCAGGGCATGTGCTGAAACATGGCTGTGCCCAGCGGCCGGGTCTCAGAGGAGAGTTGTGGGGGAGTGGAGCTCAGAGCGGGCCGGGGGCCGGGCTGCAGGGTGTGCTGGGGCTGGAGCTGGGCACCTGAGCGGGGCGCAGACAGGAGCCAGAGGGTCTGTGAAGAGACAGCAGTGAACCATTGAGAGAGAGAGTGTTTCTGGCTCATCCTAGGTATTTTTATTGTGAATGAGTTAGGTGAAAAACGCATGTAGAACGTGACTGGGATTCGTTGTACGCAGAATGCATGGTCACATAGATGTGCTAGGAATTCGATGGCCTCTCCTCTTTTTTTCTTGGTACTGTGAGAGTTTACTCATGTCAGCAAAATGTTTGGAAACAGCAGCTGTGTCTCTGTTCATATTGTATTCAATACTGAGTCCTAAAGCTGAACCGTAACTCACTATTTCAGCTTTCTTCTATTAAGAGACATCTAATTTTAAGCTTTTTGGGGGAGGGGTATTAATATTATACTGATGAACATCTTTTGCTCAAGTTTTGCACAAAAGATTTTGAATTTTTTTCAGTGTCAGTTCCTGAGCGGTACGAGTCTATACCTTACACGCTTCTTGATACAGATTGCCCAGGTGCTCAGGAAGGTGGCGCCAGCCTAGGGCGGGGCTGGTCATCTCCTGCTCTTTATTACAGAGACAGACAGCTTTGTGTGTTAATCTGTGTTCTGCGATTCATGTTTTTAGTCATTTGGGCCTTCTGTGAAAGTTCTATGATCTTGCCCACTTCTGTATTGGGATTTATTTTAATGCTGGCAAGGTGTGCATTGGTTTTCATTTGAGTTTGAATTTTTGGATGGGCTTGTGGAATGCGTGCTGAGCCCCACCCCACCCCAAGAGTTTCTGATTCAGCGGATGTGGGGAAGGGCCAGGTTTCTAACTGGTTCCAGCTGTGGCTTGGGGCTCTTGCTCTTGGTATGACCGCCCTCTTGGCTGATTGATAGTCCCTGACATTTTACGACAGGTCACAGTCTTAGAGCAGCTCTCAGTATACCTTCTTCATCCCATTTCACTCTCACAACTGGGAGATGGCTGTGCTGTTATATTTAACTGGGTCTGCTAGTTTTTGAAACACTGTTTCATACCTGCTGCCTTTCATAGAAAGTTTGAGTCAGTTTAATATAAGATGTTAATAATATAGCACAGTATAAGATGATAATGTAAGTTGAATATAAAAGAAAAACTTTACTCAGAGGAGTCAGCGCCCTGCGAGGACCCCGAAGCCTCCACCCACCCCTCCGCAGGGCGGCGCGGGCAGAGCCTCGCTGGGCGGCTGTCCTGGCGCTGGGGCGGCGTGTGTGCGCAGTCTCTCTCACACGGCGCGTGACCGGTCGGTGGGTCACACTTAAGCCCCGGGGGCCGGGCTGGGCCCGAGCTGCTGCTGTCAGCAGGCGCCTCCACCCCGCCCTGTGTCCGCGGGCACAGCCGTGTCTGTGCATGCGCATCATCCTGAGCTGCTGCTTTGGCGAATCACTGGCTTCTTAGGGCAGCTCTGCGAGTCCTGTCCTTCCTTGCAGTAGGCTGGTTGAGGAGGCCATGCGACACGCCAGGCCATGCGGCTGGCAGCCGGATCCATTTGTCTGCACGGTCTGCACGGCCACACTTACCTGTGCGGGGCAGTGGGCACGTGCAGACCCCTCAGCACACGGTGCGGTATTGTCCCAGCAGTCTAGCTTAGCAGGCCCGATTCCCAGCTCTCCTTGCCAGTGTGCTTGTTGAGGGAGTCTTTTCTCTCCTACATTAGGAGTGTTTTTAATAGTTTTAATAGCTAACTTTTAATTTTTTCTCATAACTGAAACTTAACTTTTATTTCCTTAGTTCCAGAATTGCATTTCAAAAAGATGTAGTGAGCTGCGTCTAAACATATAATTGTGTGCTTTTTAATTTAGAGACCAGAATAAATATAAAGATGCAGCTAACCTACTGAACGATGCCTTGGCCATCCGTGAGAAAACTCTGGGCAAAGATCATCCTGCGGTTTGTATACTGGTTCTTCATCCTTTTCAAATTTTACTTTCCCTAATACATTTTTTTTTTTACCCAACTCATTTCACTGTTAAACTCAACAGGGAAGATTTAAGAGCTGCCCTTTGGCTGGACGGCACAGGTAGGACTTCCTCACTCAGAGCCAGTGATGAGCTCCGTGTGGGTGACTCACAGTTAGCAGGTTTCAGCGTGCGCTTCTGTTGATCGCCCACCTCAAATGGATCACGTACGGTGTTCTTGATCCTGAATCAAATTGCATGTACTTCTGTAAATTTTTTCCTAAAGATTTTGTATTGTCTTTTTATTAAAATCTGGTCACATTTGCATTTAGATCTATTTTGGTTGGTTTTGTGGCTTCCAAGTGAAATTTTAAAAAAGAATCAAGATCACAGTGATTTGTGTGGTGGCCTGTGGCGTTACTTTGTGGCCCACTGGACAGTGGTGTTGCTCTCTCGCCTCTGAGTGAAGTCGGCTGGAGAGCACTTCCATCACGCACTGGGGAGCGTGTGTGTGTGTGTGTGTGTGTGTGTGTGACGTCTGACGTCCCCTCCGCCTGGTGTTGACCGTTCTTCCTGGTTTCCTGTGTTGGCAGGTGGCAGCCACTCTGAACAACCTCGCAGTGCTTTACGGCAAAAGAGGGAAGTACAAAGAAGCCGAACCTCTGTGTAAGAGAGCCCTGGAGATCCGAGAGAAGGTGCGCCAGGACGGCCCTGTTCCCGGGACGCCACGCCTTATGCTTCTAAATATTCTCTCTGTATCTTGAGACAGGACCATGGGGATACATCCTCACTGGCCATATACCAAAAATACGCCCTTCATTCCGGTGTGCAGTCTGAGACACAGCCGACGGGCCCTGCCCGGGAGTCTCGGCGGGGTGGGGCGCAGAGGGTGGAGCCTTGAGTTCTAGGCCCTCCCAGCCTGAGGCCGAGAGTGGCCTAAAGTGACTCCTCTGAGGAAGGAATTTCTGAGGCCTGTGCCAGGCGTGGGGCATTTCGTTTACAGTGGGGCACGTGCCTGTCACGAAGAAAAATGTGAAAATTAAACAGTCACCAAATATGCTTACAAAACTTAATAGCTTTTCTTTTGAGAACTAAAAAATAACCCAGAACTACAGATTCAGTCAGTGTCATGGATGTTTACTGTGAGTTAGTACAGTTTATAATAATTAGGTATTTTAAAAGTGGATCTTGTTAGTTTCCACAGTATTCCATATAACTGTGTATTCAAATGTTGCAGACGCTGGGCAGGTCCATGCCATGATAATTTAATTTGTGTGTATCATTGTTATCAAATGTTATCATATTATCAAATGTTATTTATCAATATTGAGAGATTAATCATTTAATTTCCAGTCATAATGGCAAGGACTTGGGGAAAAGAAAATGAGAAGAAGCTCATTATCAAGTTATACAGGTCAAGTTTTGTCCATGCTTTCATTTGCATGATATTTATTAAGAAATAAAATGATTTTTATTTTATTTTTTATTTATCCACTCAGGTTTTGAGTGGGCTGGGGTTAAAATTAGGGAAAACCACAAATGTATCACATTGTGGATTATGAACTCTAGATGACGGTCTGTTAGGTTCTTTTGTGTTTAATTGCTCTCAGTCACTCATGTGGCAAACACTTATTGAGGACTTGGGGCCCTCACTTGGTTAGAGTTGATCATTTAGAATCAGCCACAGCCTCTTCCCTGGGCGCACGTCCCGCCAGGCAGACGCTGGCTCCTGGCCGAGAGCTCAGGGAGAGCGCAGAGCAGCGGCTCCTCCAGGCCCAGGGCTGGGGCTGTGCGGACGTGGCCTCCCGCCGTTGCTCGGTCTGGAGCCAAGTCTTAGGGCTTCCCAGCCAGGGAGAAGAGGGCAGTGCAGAGGTCGGGAGAGGCGGCTGCACAGGTGAGGGCGCAGCGCGAGGCGGAGGGCCTGTTCAGGTCCTAAGGGGGAAGTTCATGTTTATTTATCCACCTCGTGCCCGCACCTTTGTAGGTGCTGAGATAACATTACATCTAGACACTGAGACAAAGCACTCTGAGGCTTGCATTTTAATAGGGGAGAGTCAGGCGATAAAGAACTAAATTGATAAATAAGAGAGTTTTGAGTAGTGATACTAGCAAAGAAAGAAAAAAACCCAAGTGATGTGCTTGTGAGTTAAGTGGGTGGGGACGGACTCACGGTTCCCTTAAATTGGATATGAGGAGGTTCCTTGTGAGGGGACCTGAGACCTGCAGGATGAGTTGTTGGTGGGAATGGGGAGCTGGGTAGGGCTGGGAGAAGTGTCGTGTGTCTGGGACAGCACATTTGAGTTTGAAGTGTGAGGGGCCTGGTTTGTGGTCACAGAATCTGGTGTTAAAGAGGGGATGCGTAGGGTGTTAGTTGAGGAGCTGGGAGTTCCCTTTGAGGCTGTTCTTCCCAGGAATGAGTGTAATCCCGTTAGAGTCAGGAAGGGCTGAGTGTGAGTTTGGGCATGTTTAAAACTTGGCAGTCATATTAGATAGCCTTTATAAAATCCAGTTTCTTCATCTTCAGAATGTCCATAATATTACCTACCATGTAGGATTATTGAAGGATTCAAGACTCCAAAGCTTGGGAAGGAAATCAGCACAGCTTCCTCCCTCCCCTGAGAAGACGACTCAACAAATGCTGGTTAAGTGATATTTTACTGTGTGGGTGGCTGTTTAAGTACCATAAGCCTGGAAGCAAGGCACAGTCCTCTTGATGTTTAGGAAGAGCCTTCTCGTGGTAGGGTAGGGAGTGGGTTGGATGGTACCCTGTGAAACAAATAACAAGTGTCTCTAATGCTATTTTTCATTCCTAGGTTTTGGGAAAGGATCACCCAGATGTTGCCAAGCAGTTAAATAACTTGGCTCTACTGTGCCAGAACCAGGGCAAGTATGAAGAAGTGGAATATTATTATCAGAGAGCCCTCGAGATCTACCAGACAAAACTGGGTCCTGATGACCCCAATGTGGCCAAAACAAAAAATAACCTGGTATGTTGACAGAAGGTCAGCTCTGTAGATAATCAGATTCCTTTCTTCCTGAAGCTTTAGTGCTGTTTCATAGTTTAACTGGTAGATGAGAATGTGTGCTTCCCTGACGTTTGAAGAGTAGTAAGTGCTTTTTTTATTTTAAGGCTTCCTGCTACCTGAAGCAAGGAAAATTCAAGCAAGCAGAAACCCTGTACAAAGAGATCCTCACTCGCGCACACGAAAGGGAGTTTGGTTCAGTGGATGGTAAGAGATGCACTTTTGTTTTTAAGCAGATGCAGCTGTAGAGTGCATTAAACATAGGGATTTCCAGCTTAAAACTCGGTAATACCCAGGTCATCACAGTCTTGGTGATGGCCCACCTGCCTCGTGTTTCCAGGTTGCCCTCACCCAGAGTCTTCACTTGCCTCAGGTACAGCCTGTATGCAGTAACTCCAGAGCTCCTTCCTGGAGTCCTTGACTGCTTTCTTGAATTGTTCTGTGGTCCAGTGGCTCTGAGTGCCGGCAGGAACCCAGCAGCTCCAGCGCCACCTGGGGCCTGTCAGAAATGCAGACCCTCCACCCGTCCCAGTCCTGCTGGACTGTCTTGATGGCCGTAAGGAGCGGAGGCCTGTCTCCTTTATGGTCCTTAAAGTATTGTAGGTGCTTAATACACAGTTTTGAAATAAGTATTTTGTCAGACTTCTAACTGCTCAGTCAAACAGTATCTGTATGTTACGTGAGGCATCTTTCCCCCTTCGGTGGCTGAGACAAGAGGGGTTGAGAATGTGGACAGTTGTTGCCAGTGTGTTAGAAACCTTAGGATTCGTGGGGAAGAGGTGACAGTTCATAGATACTTCCTTTTATGAAGAATTTCTGGAAAGCACTTTTGAAAACCTTTTGAGAAGTGTATTAGTTTTTCTTTGTCAGCAAGAGGAGCAGTAAGTCTGTTTTACTGTCAGAAGGTAGTAATGCCCCAGGCTTGTCATTGTGGAAACGGACTCTCGTCTGCCTTGGGCCCTTACTGGATCACAGCTCACCTCCCTGGACTTCACAGTCCATAGGGAGCTTCCGTGTCCTCTCACTGCAGAAGCCTTGAAATCAGTCTGATTTCAATATTGACCTTCTGGTGATGTCCATGTGTAGAGTTGTCTCTTGTGTTGCTGGAAGAGGGTTTTTGCTATGACCAGTGAGTTCTCTTGGCAAAACTGTTCGCTTTTGCCCTGTTTCATTTTGTACTCCAAGGCCAAACTTGCCTGTTACTCCAGGTATCTCTTGACTTTCTACTTTTGCATTCCAGTCCCCTATGATGAAAAGGGCATCTTTTTTTGGTGTTAGTTCTAGAAAGTTTTGTAGGTCTTCATAGACTTGTTCAACTTCAAGTTCGGCGTTAGGCGCTATCTCTTCATTCTTTTTGGAGTTATTTCTCCACTGATCTCCTGTAGCATATTGGGCACCTACCGAGATGGGGAGTTCATCTTTCAGTGTCATATCTTGTTGCCTTTTTATACTGTTTATGGGTTTCTTAAGGCAAGAATACTGCTGTGTCACTAAGTTTTAAATACTGTTCAGTCTTTTTTTTTTTAATTGATATTTAAAATATTTTTTCAAATATTTAAACAGTTTTTGTGCCAGCACCGCTAACTGAATAATCCATCTATTCCCACTACTAAGTCTTAAGGTCATAATGGTCATATTCTAAATTCTTTATCAAGTCAGTGGTTTTATTGCTGCTGTTAATGGTGGGGGTGGTTTTTGTGTTGAACTGTTTCTTTCCACTGATGCAGATACTGATTCTTGTGCCAGTTACACATCTTCTTGGCTGTTGTGGTTTGAAGTGAGGCAGGCATGGGAGGGGGTGAAGGTAGAATATATGATGTGTCAAGGGCACTCTGATTAATCTTCGCTTTCAAAATTTCCTGGGCTAGTCTCACTTTCTTTTTTTGCTTAATTTTTTAAATTGAAGTATAGATTTAAAATGTTAATTACTGCTTTACAACAAAATGATTCAGTTATGAACATATATACATTCTTCTTAAAGTATCTTTTCCACTGTGGTTTATCATAAGATCCTTCAGCCTCCTTGCAGTTCGTCCATCCTCTCTATGATCGTTTACACCTGCTGGCCCTGGCCTCCCTCTCCACTTTCCCCGAGCCCGTCAGCAGCTCCCGGTCTGTCCTGTCTGTGAGTCTTGTTTCTGTTTCATAGATAGGTTCGTTTGTGTCATAAATTAGATTCTGAGTGGTATCGTATGGTACTTGTCTCTCTCTTTCTGACTTATTTCACTTAGTACGGTCCGCTCTGGTTGCATCCATGTTGCTGCAAATGGCATTATTTCATTCTTTATTTTTCTAATGACTGAGTAGTATTCCATTGTATATATGTTATCCATTCATTTGTTGGTGGACATTAGGTTTGTTTCCAGGTTTTGGCTGCTGTAAAAAGTGCTGCTCCGAACATAGGGGTGCATGTATCTTTTTGAAATAGAGTTTTCTCGTGTATATGGTGCGGAGTGGAATTGCAGGATCGTATGGTGACTCTTCTTAGTTTTCTGAGAAACCTCCATACTGTTTTCTGTAGCCGCTGCACCAACTTACATTCACACCAGCAGTGTTGGAGGGTTCCTTTTCTCCTCATCCTCTCCAACACTTAACTTTTGTAAACTCTAATGATGGCCATTCTGACAGGTGTGAGGTGGTACCTCATTGTAGTTTTGATTTGCACAGCTCTAATAATTAGTGACATTGAACATCTCACGTGCCTGCTTATCTCTATGTTGTCTTTGGAGAAATGTCTGTTTAGGTCTTCTGACCATTTTTTGATTGGGTTGTTGCTTTTTGTGTTGCTGAATTGTGAGAGCTGTTTTTATATTTTGGAGATTAATCCCTTGTCAGTTGCAGCCTTTGCAAATACTTTCTTCCATTCTGTAGATTGTCTTTAATTTTGTTTATGGTTTCCTTTTCTGTGCAAGTATTCACTCTTTTAAAACCAGTATTTAAAACTAGCTTTACTCTTCTATGACATGCCAAATAATCATGATAGTAGTTAACGATGTACACTAGTCTTTCAATGAAAAAAAGTTGAAATTTGTAATGTTACTTTTCTTAGCAGTTCTGTGAAGTGGGTCACACCTTACTCCAGTTTAGGAGCGAGGACCCTGCAGGCTAAGTGCTTCTCCCAGATCAGGAAGTTATGAGTGGTCGGATTGGGTGGGGATACAGGTCTTGTTCTCCAGATCCTGAAATACGTCCTCATTGCAGGAAACCTCAAAAATAAGTGCGGAGACGGGAACAGGAGAATCACTGTCGTTTCATTACCCAGATATGCCTTTTAATGTTTTTAGTGTCTCTCCTTCCTTTTTTATTACTGATTTGTATAGTTGAAGCAACACTTTACATATAATCACATCTGCTGATTATTTTCCTTTATAGTAGCTTAAGCATGTTTCATGTCATAACCTTCACTTGTAAGACTGCTTGCCTGCCATGTTGTGGTACGTTAGTTGTTTGGAAGTTTTGGGGGAACGGTATGTGTCAGCATTCTCAAAAGTTAAGAAAAATTTAAAGGAATTTAAGGAATTTAAAGGAATAAATCAATAATTTTTTCACTTTTTCTCTCAACATCTTACTACTTGGACTTTGTTTAATGTTAGGTTCCTCAGATTCTAAATGGTCCAAGTGTTATGTGAAGATTCTAGCATTGAAAATTTTCTTATAGGGTTTTTTACCTAGGCTCCACGGGGAGACTGGCCTACAAAGAAACATACCTTCTCTCTGCTAAAAACTCTGTGCACTGGAGCCTGAGCAGAGGAGCTATACAACCCCAGACGTGCTAGGGTCAGGATCGCTGCAGACGCTCGGCTGGGCTTGTGCTGAGGGAGCTCTAATAGCTTCTGCAGCTTGCTAGGAGCATGGTTTTGGCCCTGCTGGGAAAGAGGCTAGAAAACAGAACACACATCATCAAATAGCCCACAGTAGACAGTATCACTCTCACGCCTCACAGTTAGGTGCTGGAGAACTGAGGTCATTTCTTCTTTATCTGTGAATCCCCAGCTCTCAGAAAATAGTAGGCGTTCAGTAAATGTTTGGAGAAACAAGTCAGTGAACAACAGGAAGTTTCCTTATAAGGATGTGAGCATTTGTCCGTGTTTTTGAAAGTTTCCTCCCTGTCTAGATAGGCACCTTTGATTCCGTGCCTTCTGTTCACAGAATGGCGAGTAAATGGTCATTTCCTTCTTGTTTCTTGGGTCTGGTTCTGCCGTCAGAGTCCTTTTTCTCCAGTGTGATGCCTAGTCTGTTCTTGTTGTGAAAAGTAGTATCTGAGAAGGATCATATGGGAAACAAAACAGAAACGTTGCAGATGCTGGAACTTGACAACTTCTACGTAGCGGACTCTGTTATGCCTTGATTCATAGCATGTTATTTTTTCTTCCATAGATGAAAATAAACCCATTTGGATGCATGCTGAGGAGAGAGAAGAATGTAAAGTAAGAACACATTATTTTGTGAAGTTTTCTAAACTGAATATATTGCTTGATAATTATCTACTTGAAATTCTTTGTTGCAATTTAGGGAAAGCAGAAGGATGGGACGTCTTTTGGAGAGTACGGTGGCTGGTACAAGGCCTGCAAAGTTGACAGGTGCGTCTGCTTGCCTGGGAAACAGACACTCAGCTGTGGGAGGCACTGATGCTTCAAAGGCAGCCTGTCAACCACGTCATGTGTAAAGTTCCTCAAGGTGATGTGGCTGCACAGGCCCTTATTTTCCCCCAGGTTCCAATAGAACTCTGTAACTTTGTAAGTGAGATAATTTACGTATACAAAACCCACCTTAATATGATGCAGTGGGCAAAAGCATGGGCCCTGTTCGTTAATGCTGAGTCTTAACGCTAGCTCCCAGGTTGCAGGAGGAGAGATGGCTAAGCAGAGACACAGCCTTTAAGGCCGTGGGGCAGACTTGCAGGAGCAGGCCGGCAGCCCTGCGAAGCCCGCACTTTGCAGCTGTGTCCAGGCGCACACCCCGTCTCCCACAGCCTCAGGGCCTCCTGTCTCCAGAGGGCAGTGTGGCTCCTCCGGCAGCAGCCCACCAGCCTGGCCCAGCGCTGTTTCCTCTGACTGGAACACTCTTCTTGTCAGTAGTCTCTTCCTGTTTTAACTTTCACGTATTCTCTAAGACTCAGTTTACTAGTCTTCTGTTACTATTTCAGGAAAACTCTTTTTATTCTGAATCCCTAGTTTGGAATAAATATCCCTCCTCTGACTCCCCATAGCACTTACCATAATTTCTGAATTTCACATGCTTTCTCCCAGTACGTGTAAACTGTCTGAAAACATGGAGTATAGCTGCTTTATCAATTATTTAAAACTATTTATTGTATCCTTTTTGCTGCATTGGGTCTTAGTTGCAGCACACTTGGGATCTTTTTGTGTCTGCAGTGTCTTTTTGCGGCACACAGATTCTCTAGTTGTGGCCCTGCGACCTAGTTGCAATGCAGCATGTGGGATCTAGTTCCCTAACCAGGGACTGAACCCAGACCCCGTGCACTGGAGGTGCAGAGTCCTGGCCTCTGGACCACCAGGGAGTTCCCAGCTCACTTCTAGAGCTCCTGTCATCAGTAAGAGAACAGTCCCCTGGAGTATATCTGTAGTAAAATGAGCTAGATTGATTTCTCATCTGTTAACGAGACTGCTCTGTCAGCAGCACAGAGACACACCGTCTGCGTCCACGCTGCTTGGTCTTCTTTTGCACACACAGCCGTCCTTCTCTGACTCTGGTCCTGCTGGTGATGAGTTTTGGATTCGCGCTGTTTCCCCTCTCCTCGCAGCGGGAAAGGAGAAGGTGTAGAGCAGCGTTGGAACGTGTGTCCTCTGTACTGCCTGGCACAGTCGGCTTCCAGGGGACGCCTGATGGTCACTGGGCAGACCCAGCACAGACCTTCCTGTTGAGACTGCCCAGTAGGCTGTGTGAGCGGAAAGAGCACTGGGGTGGCCGCGGGGTCAGTGCTGTAGGCAGGGCATGCTTGAGTTAGAAGAGCCTTTTAGAATTTTACAGGTAAAAAGTATCGTAGAAATTTAACTTTAGCCAGACGATAAGTATGTTTGTCCTTTAGATTAAGTGCTATTGATCGTGGCTGCTCCGAAACTTATATTGAATCAGTTTGTGTATTGTATGCTTTCTTACAGTCCAACTGTCACAACTACTCTAAAAAACCTTGGGGCACTTTACAGACGTCAAGGTAAATTTGAAGCTGCAGAAACACTGGAAGAAGCAGCCATGAGGTCTCGCAAACAGGTCAGTCAGCAGCCTTCTGCTTATAGCTTTGCGTTTGATTCTGTTTTATGAGACTTGTTGCAATACTGATTCGGAGAGAGGAAACATTTCCTGTTTTAGTTTGTACAAATGAAACTGGGTTTTGCTCAAGTGACACCACAGGCACCAGCTACAGAGGCAGGAGTCAGAACTGCCAGAATGAGCAGCGTCTGTGCCTCCGGGGACGTTGTCAAGAAGACAAAAGGCATCACAGAGTGGGTGGACGTGTTTGCAGACCACATCTCTGATGCGCTCCAGCAGCCAGAATGTATAAGAACACAACGCCCAGCTCATGAGGAAATGAACACAGGCCCTAACCCGACATTTCTCCGAAGATGCCGCACAGCCGCCACCAGCACATGGAAGGATGCCCCAGGTCGTCAGTCACCAGGGGAGGCACCGCTGCACAGCCTCTAGGGTGGCTGCAGGAGAAACACAGCAGAGGCAGCAGGTGTTGCGGAGGAGCTGTGGGGACTGCACCCCTGCTCACGGCTGGTGGGGACGTGGACGGCCCAGCCGCCGGAGGGCACGGTTGGCAGGGTCCTCCAGGAGTGAGGCCTGGAGCTCCTGTCTGACCCCACGCGCCCGCTCCTGGCGCCTGCCCGAGAGGGCAGCCGGGGGCCGAGGCAGATGCTGCTGGCTCCCCTTCCTCCGCGCCGTGTTCCGTGCAGCTGCCCTGAGTCAGTGAGTGAACCCCTGCTCCTGGGAGGCAGAGTCAGGCTCCTGCAAGTCTCTGGTCACACTTAGTCACCAGATCAGCTCAGAGCTTGTCTGCACTGCTTCTGTTCAGGGACACCTTCTGTAGTGTATGTTGTTGACTCGTTAGTGTTGACCTCACGGCCGGCAGCATAACTCTTGCCTGAAGGGAGCTCATCTCCACAAGGCACGCGCCAGCCTTCTCGCGTAAGCTCAGGTCTCCAGAGGACTCCTGAGCACCACTCGAGAGGCCAGCGACCAAGATGTGGACAACGCGGTTCTGAGTAACTCAGACTGGGGGAAGGACGTTGTCTGCAGCATGAGACGAAGCAGGAAAGCAGTGTCCCCTCGTTCCGTCTTAGTGGGGATGTGCATGTCAGCTGACTTGAAGTTTCCTCCACTCTCTGTGTGTCTGTGAACCCCCATGGAAGCACTGAGAGTGTTGATTTGGGATGACAGATCCATTTTGGCCGGTAGGTGAATTGGCAGGTATGGCCTCCGTGACTGATGAGGAAATACGTTCATGGCAGTGTTGGTTTCAGTAGGTTGAATGTCCAGACAGCGGCACGTTCATCGATGGATGAATGGATACACCGTGTGGTATATCTGTGCGATGGAATGTTATTTGGAAATAAAAAGGACTACTGAAGCACTTTGCTTCATCATCTGAGGTGTTTTAGTTAACGCTGAAACGCAGTTTGTAGGGAACTTAACAAGGAGAAGGCTTGCTTACTGCCCTTTAGTTACCAGTTTTCAGAGTTAAGAGGGTAATATGTTACTATATACGTGTACAGGTATAAAGATGGCAGGTTTTGTTTTCTGTTTTTAGGACTGGAAGGGCTGATGTGGTTTTTCCCCCAGAATGGTGAATGTGTAGGCTGTCATGCAGTTGTTGGTTTATGGCGACTTTCTGGCTGGGGTTAAAGTTACCCGTCGAGATTCTGTGCAGAGGGAGTAGGGAAGGCCCAGCCGAGGGCCTGGCCATGATCCTCTCCCTGCCGGTGCCCCCGCGGGAGCCCCTCTGTCGCCCTTCCTGGGTCTCCGACTGAGGGGCTGCTGTTCTGGGGAAGGGGCTCTGAGCACGCGCCCTGGGTGTGTGAGGCGTGGGCTTCTGGCTCTTGGTCTGTGATGCCCCTTCATCGTCGGGCCTTGCTGTGAGCCAGCACCGCGTAGTGTCACCAGCCAGCAGCATCTGGAGTCTGGAGCTGAGCTGCAGATGTTTGAAGAAGGGGTTGCAGGTGCTTTGCTGAGAACGGCCTCTCCTGACAGGAGGGCCAGGGTCCACTTCCCTGTGGACGTCACCGCAGTGTGTGGTCTGTTTGCGGTTGTGCCCCTTGAGGAGGAAACCGTGAGGGTCAGTGAAGGGACGGTGTTGGCGTGCGCCGTCTGGGTGGGAGCTCCATCTGGAACTTCAGACGGGCTGTGCCTGCTCATCCGGTGGGTCTGGGGTGCACGTGGGAAGCCCGCTGCCAGGTGCTGGCGCAGGGACCTGCACTTAGCTGTGCGCGGGTGATCCTGAGGGTAAGGTGCGTGGCCTCCGCTGCCCGTCTCAGGAGCAGGAGTTGGCCCTGAAAATGCTGTTCGTAAGCCAGGGGCTAATTTCTGAAAATGTTGTACTGAGAACAATGTAATCCATGAGTCTTCACACCGAGCCCTTGGCATTACAGTGTTAGAAACTGGGCATTTCCCCAACATCTCACGATGAAACTTCCCAGACGTGGAGGAGAGACGTCCCCATGTGCTCACCAGCTAGACTGAGTCAGGAGTGTCTCTCCCCCATCTGTCCTTCAGTCCTTTTGTTGGGATGCCTTTCAAAGTTGTATACCTCAGTACACTTCCTTCTGAATACTTCAGAATGCACCTCACTGCCTGGAGCTCAGTATTCGTTCATAGTGTTTTAAAATTTGAGGTAAAAATATATATACGGTGGAATGTACAAGTCTGTATGTTCTTAAGAATCCCTGTTCTTACGTACTCCAGTGTTTCAGAGCTTTTCCCCCCTAGTACATGTTTAGTCATCCCAGAAATCCACAGTAGGCTCAAAACTAGAGTCAGAGGTCAGCGTGGCAGAGTCCCGGGATGCGTGGAGGACAGAGAAGGCTGATGCAGCAGTTTGGTGAGAGGAAAATCGCCTTTCCCCACACCGGCCTCTGAAGCTGGTGGCCATCTTCCCCGGGAATGCACAGACAAAACCCACAGCACAGTGCTGGTGGGAGGAGAGGAGACTGACAGAGATCAAGCCCTGAGCGTTTGGAGTGGGGCACTGACTCCAAGAGCCTAGACCACCAGAGAACTCACCCTGGGGCGTATCAGGTAGTGAGAACTCACACAAAGGAGACCACTTGAATACATCACCGGGATCACCCAACCACCAGTAGCGCCCTGTGCAGGATGCCTCATCTAAACAGCAAACAAAACAAAAATGCAAGCTGAGTCATCAGCAGACAGGATTACCACCTCATGCAACCTTGCCCAGCAGAGGAAAAACAGACAAAAAACTGAGCACAAATCTCACCCTGTACGAAGCTTACACAAACCAGGGCACCAACCGTATGAGGGCAGAAACCAAGAGGAAGAAAGAGCTCAGCTCTGAAGCCTGGGAAAAGGAGACCTCAAATACAAAAAGAATGTAAAGGCAGAGAAATACTACACAAATGAAGGAACAAACTAGAAACACAGAAATCGAAATAAATGAAGAGGAAATAGGCAAACTCCCTGAAAAAGAATTCAGAATAATGATAGTAAAGATGATCAAAAACCTTGAAAACAAAATGGAGAAAAATGCAAGAATCAATTAACAAAAACCTCGAAGAATTAAAGAATAAATATACAGAGACAAACCGCACAATTACTGAAATTAAAAGTATTCTAGAAGGAATCAATAGTAGAATATTGTAGAATATTAGTAGAATATTGTAGAATAATAGTAGAAGCAGAAGAACGAATCAGTGAGCTGGAAGATAAAACGGTGGAAAGAACTTCTGAAGAGCAGACTAAAGTAAAAAGAATGAAAAGAACTGAGGACAGTCTCAGAGACCTCTGGGACAGTATCAGACGCACTAACATTTGAATTATAGGGGTCCCAGAAGAAGAAGAGAAAAAGAAAGGGTATGAGAAAATTTTTGAAGAGATTATAGTTGTGAATATTTCCCCAACATGGAAAAGGAAATAGTCAATCAGGTCTTAAGAGGTGCAGAGAGTCCCATACAGGATAAACCCAAGGAGAAACACACCAAGACACATACTAACCAAACTAACAAAGACTAAACTGCAAGGGAAAAGCAGCAGGTGACATGACAAGGGAAACCCCGTCCGCTGAGCAGCGGATCTTCCAGCAGAAGCTGCAGGCAGAGGGGAGTGTCAGGGTGTATTTAACGTACTGAAAGGGGAGTATCAACAACCAAGACTAAGACTAGACTGTACCTGGCATGGATCTCATTCAGAATTGATGGAGAAATAAAAAGCTTCTCAGACAAGCAGAAGTTAAGAGAATTCAATATCAGCAAACCAGCTTTACAGTAAATGTTAAAGGGACTTATATAGTCAAGAAGTACAAGAGGAGGAAAAGATCTACAAAATCAACCCCAAACAATTAAGAAAATGGCAATAGGAATACATATATCAATAATTACTTTAAATGTAGGTTGATTAAATGCTCCAACCAAAAGACACAAACTGGCTGAATGGATGCAAAAACAAGACCCATATATATGCTGTTGACTAGAAACCCACTTCAGACCTAAAGACACATATAGACTGAAAGTGAGAAGATGGAAAAATATATTCCATGCAAATGGGAAGCAAAAGAAAGCTGGAGTAGCAATCCTCATATCAGACAAAATAGACCTTAAAATAAAGAAGATTACAAGAAGAGATAGGAAGGACACTGCATAATGATCAAGGCATAAATCCAGGAGGAAGACATGACAATTGTAAATATTTATGCACCCAACATAGGAGCACCTCAGTACATAAGACAAACACTAACAGACATAAAAGGAGAAACTGATAGTAACACAATAATAGTAGGAGACTTTAACCACCCTGCTCACACCAATAGATGGATCATCCAAACAAAATTAATAAGGAAACACAGGTCTTAAATGATACATTAGATGAGATGGATCTCACTGATATCTTTTGGACATTCCATCCAAATGCAGAAGAATACACCTTCTCAAGTGCACATGGATATTCTCCAGGATAGACCACATCTTGGGTCACAAATCAGACATCAGTAAATTTAAGAAAATTGCCATAAAAAGGAACACATTTGAGCCAGTTTTAATGAGGTGGATGAATCTAGAACCTATTATATACAGTGAAATAAGTCAGAAAGAGAAAGATAAGTATCGTATTCTAACGCATATATATGTAATCTAGAAAAATGGTACTGAAGAATTTATTTACAGGGCAGAAGGCAATGGCAACCCACTCCAGTACTCTCGCCTAGAAAATCCCATGGACAGAGGAGCCTGCTGGGCTGCAGGCCATGGGGTCGCTAAGAGTCTGACACAACTGAGCGACTTCACTTTGACTTTTCACTTTCATGCGTTGGAGAAGGAAATCGCAACCCACTCCAGTGTTGTTGCCTGAGAATCCCAGGGACGGGGGAACCTGGTGGGCTGCCATCTATGGGGTCACACAGAGTCAGACATGACTGAAGACTTAGCAGTGGAGAAACGGACATAGAGAATAGACTTAGGAATGTGGGGAGAGGGGAGGAGAGGGTGAGAAAGAGTGACATGGAAACTTCCGTCACCCCGTGTAACACAGAGAGCCATGGGAATTCGCTGTGCAGCTCAGGAAACTCAAACAGGGGCTCTGTGTCTGCCTGGGGGGTGGGGTGGGGCAGGAGATATATGCATACCTATGGCTGATTCATGGTGAGGGTTGACAGAAACCAACAATTCTGTAAAGCAATTATCCTTCAATAAAAAATAAAAACCAGAAGTCAGAGCACAGCATGAGCGCTAACGGCTGAAACCCCCGTCCCCCGCCCGGCTCGCAGGGCCTCGACCACGTTCACAAGCAGAGAGTGGCAGAAGTGCTGGGTGACGCCGAGAGCGCAGAGAAGCGGCGGAGCCGGGAGAGCCTCGGCGCGGACGCGGTCAAGTACGAGAGCGGCCCCGACGGCGGCGAGGAAGTGAGTATGAGCGTAGAGTGGAACGGGGTAAGTACAGCGCGCCGCGCGCCCGCCGGGCCGCCCCGCTCCCCGCAGGCTGCCTGCTTCTCTCCAACTAAGCTCAGTTAGCCGTTTGTAAGTTCGAACCTTCTGCTAATACTGCAGGCTGTCACTTGTTTGAAGAGATTGTCTTCTCTTTAGGAATCTGTGAGAGCTGTTGGCTTTCCTCTGAGCACATAATGCTGATTGAGTGTCCTGGTTGTTTAAAGCATACTCCATCATCTGGTTTGATTTTAATGTTAGGATTAGTGCGGCAGAGAACTAACTCGCTTTTTTAACTTAACCCATTTTCATTGCTAACTTCAGTGCTCCTAATTTCACTGACGAGGCTGCTCTAGATTTTGTTAGAATTAATCAGCCCTTCACAGGAAGATGATGATCCAAATAGAACTTGTTTGTAGACGAGAACAGGGCAGGGCCTCCCACGTGGCACCAGTGGTGAAGAACCCACCTGCCCATGCAGGAGACGTAAGACACGCAGGCTCAGTCCCTGGATTGGAAGATCCCCTGGGGGAGGGCATGGCAGCCCATCCAGTGCTCTTGCCTGGAGAATCCCGTGGACAGAGGAGCCTGGCGGGCCACGGTCCATGGAGTCACAAAAAGTCGGACTGGGTGACTCAGCACATGTGCACACTCTTCCTGTCCCGGCTCAGTCCACGGAGGGCCTTTGGGTTGCAAGCTTGTGCTTGCATCAGACACTTTTCACCTCCCTGGCAGACTCCCTCCGAGGAACGTCTTCCCATTGCTGTTCCCCAGGGTTGCCAGAGAGCACGTGGCCTTCTGCATGTTTTCCAGGGCGCTTCTGTAACGCTGAGCCGGTGTCTGAAAGTTCGCCTTCACAGGCGAGGGTTGGATGCCGTTCACCTTTAGTACAGTCAGGTCTGCCGTTCTTTTGTTTTTTAGGTCACGTTACGCAATTTGATGAGGGTTTCCCAAGTTGCTCAGTGGTAAGAATCTGCCTGCAATCCAGAGACCTGGGTTCTATTCCTGGGTCGGGAAGAGTCCCTGGAGAAGGGAATGGCAGCCCACTCCAGTACTCTTGCCTGGAGAATTCCAGGGACAGAGGACCCTGGTGGGGTACAGTCCATGGAGTTGCAAAGAGTCGGACTAAACAACAATAAAAAGTACAATCTGACCAGTTACAACTGTGCAGATGTTTTGCCAAATAGTTTAGGGTCTTTCTTACAGCCTGTCTTTTTGAATCTGTCCTTCGGGATTTTCTATGGCTATTGCAGTTGGGCACGGGTCAGCATTCTGGGCTGACGTTTCGCACAGAACTCTGCCGGCCAGCCTTTGAGGGAGCGCCTGTTTCTGTCTTTATCCGGCGGCTTCCCGGCTTTGATCTTCTGTGCCAAGACAACCAATCAGCATGTGCTTCGACCATGCGCCCGTCGGGCAGGCGCCCAGGGCGCGGCGGCAACACAGCCCTGCCGCGTCCGCGTCCAGCCCGCACTGTGTACTGTGCTCCCCGTGGTGGCTGCCGTCTGCGTGCTTCGTGTGGAGGGCCCGCCCGCCGCTAGTCCTGAGAAGCCAGGGGGCAGGGTTTGAGCCTTCAGAGTGAAGTTCTGGGGGAGCTTTCTCTTGAGACAGTATTTCTAGGTCATTCTTTCAGTGACATCATGGGATAATAAAATCATTGACACCTCAGGGTTCTCTTGGAGTCTTCACGGCTGAAACCCGGGGTGAGGAGAGCTGCTCTCACCCCCCGTGGAGGGGTGGGCCGTGGAGTCGTGGGTGCAGAGGGTGGAGGCCCCCACCTCCCTCCCCCAGTGCCTGCCTGCTCCCGCTTTCGTCTCACGTCCTCTCCCCGGGACAGGCTGTCACTTAGGACGTGCACATGGTGGGCACGGGGTGCCTCTTTACTTAACTCTTGGACACCAGCGGCTCTGCGTCTTTGACAAAATCCACTCCAGGGCATTTGGCGTGGCAGTAGGTTCATTGGCTGAAAAGAATCTAGATTTTAGGTCATCCAGTGCAGCGCCTAAAATCACTTTGGGCAGCATAAGGATCCCCCCCTTCAAATGGGGTCTTCCATGCAGCAGCAAGTAAGCAGAGAGCTCCTGGGGCTCACTGGGCAGGGACGGCGAGAGCCGGCTCAGACCACCCCGCCCCGCGGGCCTTGCTCTCAGATCAGCGTCCCTGGAAGCGTGGACGTTCGGGGGCCACGCTGCAGTTGACTCGTTTTATTTTCACTGCATAGGTTTTAAGAAGAGGCAGGAAAGCTGTATGCACCCTTAGGTGGTGTTTAAATTCAGCTTTGCTGAATCAGAGGAGCCCATTGTAAGTGTCACCTGGGTCTGGGGTTCACACACGCTGTCCCCACTGTCTCTGCCCAGGTGTGAGGTTAAGTGCCTGATGCCATCTCGGCGTGTGTGCAGGCTTCCCTGGGGCTCCAAGGAAGACAGATGAAGAATTGTTGCTGTTTGCAGCCACTTTCCTGTGGGCATTAAGATCTTCTCAGTGTTATGCGGTCAGGATAAAAGATAGAAATAAACTGAGAGTTGAGGCGGGCGCTGAGGCTGGACCTGTCTGTAACTTCACATTTCAGATCACAGGTTCTGCGAGGCAGCCGCCTTGTTCTTTACTATCATAAGGACTTGGTACACACTCACAGTGAGAAAATGCTATTTAGGTTTTATTTTATATTGGGGTTCTATGTTAGAATTAAATTTTTTAAAAAAGGATTTCACGGTAAAGAATTTGTCCCTAATAAATAAATGTGAGCCAAGTGGACAGAAACACAACAGGGTTTCAGCGCTGCTTAAAGGGTCTGGGAGCCTCTTTGGAGGGAGAGCGTCGAGTGCGCAGCCCTCACCTGGGCCTTCACCGGACCCCGGTGCAGGCCTTGTCCACACTCAGAAGTGACGCTGACCGCGACGGCAGTCGGAGCCGGGACCGCGGGCGTGGTCGTGAGCCCTGCAGGCGCTGCGCGGCTGGCTCAGCACCCAGCTGAACCGCGTGCTGTTAGAATGCAAGGGCAGCAAGCCTGCTGGGCATGTTCTAATCAGGTGAAGTTTCTGGATCAGATTCTCAACATGGTAGTTAACTTCTTTAGAGAGGTACCATTCTGTTCTTTTAATGTACCATAAAGATCATAATTGAAGTACCTGAAAGTGTAACTTCATCAAGCGTTGTTTTTAGGTAGACTCTTCAGGTCTAAACGTCACTGTCAGGATACGTCTCTAATGGTCCTGCCTGTAAAGACACGGATGCCCCATGCACGCTGACCCTCTCTGGGCGACACTGGCCCTGTGGCCCGCGGCCCACGCGTGTCCGCTGTGGGCTCTGCAGGGCCGCAGGCTGCACTGTGGTGAAGGACCTGCATTGGCAGCGGCCCCCGCAGGCCACCAGGAAACGCCGCACATCTCCCGTTCCGAGTGGAGTGTCAGCCTGGAGTGCCGGGCTCTCTGCTGGGGTCCTTCTGAAGGAGCCCCGCTCCGCACGCGCATTCTTGGCAGGCTGCCCCCCGTGTTAATGATTCCGAAAGCTATCTCACACAGTAAGCTCTTCCCCAGGATTACTGGGAATGAGATATACTGTTAATGACAAATAGTTTAATTTTTATTTTTAAAAAATGACATTAGGAAGTCAGCGAGAACATACCAAAGGGAGAGAATTTAAAACACCAAGTCTCCTGAGTCCGTAACTAACACGCACTGCTCTGTAGCTCTTCACCCCAGCCTCGCACTGTCAGGGTCTGTTCAGAAGCCCACTCTGCGATGCAGGTGTTCTTCCGTGGCAGGATAGTGATCTAGACTGTTTCCCAAGTTGAATGCTGGGACTCTTTCCGCCCCTCCAGTCTGTGCTGAGTAGAAATCCACCCAGTTTGGGTAGGTTTGTGCTGTCCTTGCACTGGTTCTCTCAGGGGAGGGTCCCGGGGGTGAGAGCGGGGGCGTGGACACCCCTCCGCGGGTTTGCTCCCCCTTCAGCTTACCCCGTGGCGGGGCGGGAGAGAGTGAGTGTGTGCGTGTGAGTGAGAGGTGCTTCTGGAACCTGCGTGAACTGACTCTTCCGTACCCCGAGTGTCTAGGACAGGAATATGATAAATGGCACTCCTATAGTGTAGCACTGAATTTTGAAGTGAACGGAAGTTGTACTATTTACAGAATTATATTAACATTTTAATAACATTCTTTTTCTGAAGAGCAGCAAGAACTTATGTTTTCTTGTCCTCCCAGCACTGATGGGGAGTTGGTAACAAGTTTTATTTTTCCATTTTAAAGATGAGAAAGATGAAGCTCGGGCTGGTTAAATGACTTGCTCAGCATCGCATGGTGAGTCAGCGCGGGCGGGTGGGCGCAGGTCCCCGCGGGCGGGCTCCCTGCTGGCCAGGACCAGGATGCGTGCCGCCGCGGAGATCTGCGTCCTTAGTTACTTTTACTTTGGATTATCAACTGCATGTTTAAAATGTGCTGTACTTTGGAAGCCAGTGTTTCTTAAAATTTCTGAAATGTCTGAAATGTCAGTGTATGTTAGGGGAAGCCCTGTCTGAGTTGAGAGGCCCCTGTGTGGCTCGGGGCTGCGGGCCTCCTGGCGCAGGCTGACGTGATCGCACTCCTCGCCGAGTGTGGACTCCTGTGGCCACTGTGCTTCGTTCCGGAATCTCCTTGTGCTCAGTGGCTCGAAAGACGTGCCCTGGCTGGCTGTCACGGAGACCTCTGCCTCGGTGCCAGTCCACGTTCTAAACTGTCGGATTTTATTCAGACGACGATTTGGCATGATGGGTAGATGAAGTAAAGGTAGCTTACGTAAGGCCCAGGACCTGTTTCATCCGGGGCTGACAGGAGCAGGCAGAAGGTCATCCCAAATACCGAAGCAGTTAAAACGCCGCCAAGGTGTTGTGACCTAGAAATGCTGTGGGCCGGGCCGCGCTGTGGGGGCGCGGGCCGGCCCGCTCACCGGCGCTCTCTCGTTTCTGTCCGACAGGCCTAGCCGCCCCGCGCGACCCCCGCTGTCTCCTGCATGACGGCTCCTCCTCTCTCCAGCGCTGACCGCTGTCTGTAGCACCCCTAGGATTCTCTGACTGGCCACTCCTGGTGCTGCTGTCCTGTCGGGGCTCCTTATCTCTGTATACGTGTAGTTTTGCCAGATATGTACTCAGTAATGCAGGCTGTGTTAATAAGCCACCCGCTGTGTAACCCGAGTCGGGCGGCCCGCGCGGTTAGCCGTCCCCTCTGTGAAAGGTAGTGGTAGTCCCCCGTGTCCCTGCCATGGCATGATGGTGCCCGTGACCCTCCTGGCTGTCAGAGCAGGGCATGTGCTCTCCCGGGCGCCCGGCGTCCTGGCGGGCCCTCCCCTTGGGGTCGTGCTCACGTAGGACCTGCTGTGTAGTCTTCATGTGGAATTTCGACGATTCTGCTTTCCTCTGCTAATCTTTAAGTGTGGAGTGATTTGTGTACTTGTGTCTTTCTAACTTCTAATAAACTCACCCCAACTGACCTGTGTCTTGGTGTCTGTCTGCCTCGTAGAACTTCTCACACTTTCCATGGAATGCGGCCTTGCCGGAGCTTCTACAGGGGGAGGGGTGGGGCTCCTGCTTATCTAACCAGGTGGTTCCTTCTGAATAAAATCTGCTCTGTACACGTTTTCACTTTTAAGTGTTTGATTTTCACGTCCAGATCCTGCCACGGGTTTCAGTTATTAATGTCTGAGTCAAGAACGGGAGAGCTGGGGGCACTTGACTTGTTTCCTACCGGGGTGTAAGGGCTTTTAGTTATGTGTATAGGATGAATGTTTTGTTTACCTTCCCCACTACTTTTATAATCAGCATGTAATAAAACAGTCCTTTAAAACTGAGCGAAGCAGCAGTGTATCTGTCGCACGTAGATGGAACTGTTAAAAGGCAGCTGCCTGTGTCAGATCTGCGTGGTTCGGGTCCTGTACCGTTATGTGGACCCAGCGCCTCCATATAGAGTTTGATTTTGGTGCTATTTCTAGAAGCTGCCTTAATTTCCTTGAGACTTTCTGTGTATCTTTTGTTTCAAAACAGTAATGTAATTAATTTTCCTTCGGGGATTTTATTACTTTTATTTGAATAAGCTTTTTCATGTTCAGACGTTTTCATATTCTTTGGGTTATCTTTAATGAAATTTAAAAAAGGAAGACTTCTGTTTGAATTGTATTTGCATACATGGTAAATTGGTAATTTCCATAGGACTCATATAACCAGCAAGTCGCAGACCAGCAGGTCGACCATGGTGAGGATTCTTGGAAGGAGAACCCCCTGCAGCTTCACATTTGTTCACGTTTCTTTCAGGATGGCACTGGATCTTTAAAACGCAGTGGTTCCTTTAGCAAACTCCGGGCTTCAATTAGACGCAGCAGTGAGAAGCTGGTTAGGAAGCTGAAGGGAGGAAGTTCACGAGACAGTGAACCAAAGAACCCCGGGTAACTATCTCCAGCCCGCGCGCCCCCTGCCCCGCCCACGCCCGCCTCACCCATTGGCTTCAGCACACATTCCAGCCTGCGCCCCACGTGGTAGCCGTGGAAAGGTTTAGTAGTTGCAGTCTAATTATTTGCCAGGACAAGTTGAGAAATAATTGTGAAATTTCCTGTTAGAAGCTAAAAGAGCTGAAGGCTTTAAAAAAATGTATGGAGTTCTTTAGTTTTGTTTCGTTACATGTTCAAAGAAAGCCTTAGCAGTGAAAATTAAGAATTTAATATTAAAATACTGAGCACACTAACTTTTCTCTTAACATGTGTTATTCATTTTTAAAGCCAGTTTTAATCTTTTGAAATCAAATGCCAGCTGAGTATATTAAATCCCATCATACAGGTATTATTATAGGAAGAAGATGGTTTGACAAGACTTTTTGTTAATGAGTTTCTTTTGGAGATTTAAAAAACCTTAGCTTTTGCCATGTGTTTAGAAAAGGGTCTCAGTGATGAATCTTTTAGGGTCTTTGGAACAAAAGCTTTTAAGTTGTCAGAGGAGTTTGGCTCTGAGATGCTCCTTGTCGTTTATGAGGGTCCTCAGAGGGGGGCTCTTTGCCCTTCTCTGTTAGGTGCTCACAAGTCGCCTGGTTTCTGGGTTACTTGGTGTAAACGGCTTCCTCTTTCTGGGCATTTCTTCCAGAAGCACTGTGCTGTGCTGACAGCTGGGCTGTGAAACTCAGTCTCCCTAAAACGGTACCTGCTTTTTAAATGTTGATTCTCAGCATGACTCAGTTGTAAAGCACTTCACGCTGTGCTGACCCGTTGCTCCTTTGGGTGCCGTGTGGGATGTGAAGCTGTGTCCCTTCGCTGTCGGGCACGTCCCGTCTCGTTCCTCCGTCCTCGGGGAGGGCCCGAGTCCCGAGACCACTGGTGTCGCCCAGCCCCGCCCTCGGGCCCGAGCCTTGCTGGTGGGGAGGGGGCCCGCCTCAGCTCTGCCCGCACGGTGTGGCTGGTGGCGGACTTGCTTTGGAGGCCAGAGGGACGGCTGGATTCCTGCCCTGCTGCTCAGCAGTGTCTGCAGCCACGTCTGCCCAGGGAGCCGTGTGCGAGCCACCGCCGTCCGCTGTGAAGCCGCCGCAGGGCTTGGACGCGGGGCTGTCGCGCTGGTGGCGGTCTGGCCTGCAGGAGACAGGCGCGGCTAGGCAAGGAGGTCCTGAGGGGCCCCCGTTTGACTTCCAGAACTAGAACGATGGGGTGCTGCCTGCCCCTCCGACGTTTGGAAGATTGAACCTCTTGTTCCCAACGCTGGGAGGGCTGAACCGCTTGCTGGGTGCCGGCCGAGTCCGCTCCTTCCGCAGCTGGCTCTGAGGCGTGCAGGGACCGCCCAGCATGCCCTCGGTGTCCACAGGCCGCCCCTGGGCGCACACATTGGCCAGCTGAGGGTCTGGGCGTCTTGCGGCCCGCCTGTAATGTGGAGCCCATGGCTTGTTTCTGCTGTGGCGTGTGTGGCCACTCCCTGGCGCTCAGTGCTGGGCCAGCCTGAGGGAGGGCCTGGTGAGGATGGACCCCATGGAGCAGACTGACAGTCTTCACATGTAATGAAACTTGGGATGGCATCTTATGGAACTTTTTGAAAAGTAAATAATTTATGTTTATTCCATCAAATGCATAAGAGAAAGTAATCTTTCCAGATAAGAGGAACGATCCAGTTCACTGGATGCGTGGCTCTCCAACCCGAGCGGGCCGGGGCCCGACCTTGCGTTTCTGGTGGGCGGGGGGCACACGAGGGGGACTTGCCCTTCCAACAAGGGCAAGCACTGGTCGTGCCAGTGCCGCTGACCGGGCCACATTTGACAGAGAGGCACTGAGCCGGGGTTGTGGGAGCGGGGTCTTTGGCCTGCGGTGGGCACAGTCCAGGAGGGCCTGGATGCCTTGTCGTTGCAGACCCTGAGGGTTTAGGTCAGGCTGAGGATGCGGTTCAGAGGTGTTGACAGGCATCAAGTTATTCTTTCATCTCATCTTGTAGACAGAAGTTTGAGCACAAAGGTGGTGTATTTTTCTTAGAAAACGCTAGCTGGCCAGTTACATCAGAGAATCGTGAAGCGCGCCCAGATGTCCGTGCTTGAGATCGGGGTTGATTCTGCGCTGCGCCTTGCTCCTGAGAGGTTCTGGACAGAGGAAAAGCTGTGCAGGGCTCCGGGTTCCTGGGATGTTTCTGTCCTGTCCTGGGGGGGAGTTTGGGGAGCGAGTTTTACTTGGTGATCAGTCAGTTAAGGCTTTGTTTTTGGTGTAGTTTGTTCGGTGAGACCCCAGGACGTGCCTGCCATGTGCCTGGCACTCTGCCTGCGGCACTGGCGGCCACGCGGCCAGTTCCTGGGCCCCTGGGCCCTGCAGCTGGAGCGCCTGTGTGTGCGTGTAGGCGTCTGGGTGTGCTCAGCCGCCACACCTGTGCTTCAGCCTCACGGCCATGCACTCAGCATAGTGGTCACTGTCGACGTCAACAGTTCAGATGCAGAATTACTGATACTATTAAAAACAATTAAAAATCACCCTTCATGTTGCTCCTTTTAGCTTTTAAAGCTAAGGTGACTTTTTGTTTGAGGTCATCCATAGTGGCAGTAAGCAATACAGTATCTTATAACTATCCATATTTTAAGTTTAGATTGTAGGTAATCTGCAGGATATATTAAGTATTTTAAAGGTGTCAAATTGAAGAAAAAAGTAAATATATGTGTAAATCACTATTTTGTGTAAATCCAAAGCCATTAAATTTGTTTTAAATTTTGGTTTCTGGGCAGAGAAACCCAAGCCTCAAAGTTTTACTAATAAAAGGTTATTTGTTTTTTCTTAGATTTAATATGGAAAAATCTATGAAATACATACTGCGTGCATGCATTTGATCTCAGTAGTGAGCTTTGTGGGGCCCTCTTTGGCGAGGTCGCTCAGGGCTGCATTTATGGGCCCACGGGCGGCACTGGCAGGGCCTCTCGGCTCCGGGAGGAGCCAGGCTTCAGAAAGGGAGGCTCTGAGGACGTTGAGGTTTATCCGCGGCATTCCAAGACAGGCTTTTTGACGAGGAAGGCGCAGAGAATCTGCGGTTTTTGTCTAACGGGTGCGGAATACAGTGTATCTGGGGCATCCACGTTGGGAACTGGGTGGGCCTCCCAGACAAGGCGAGTTGCAGGCCTGCTCCCGGTCAGGGATGGCCCAGGGCCCCGTGGTGATAGGCCGTGGAGGGGTGGCTTGGCTGCGCTCCCCACTCCTGGTGACTCACCTGCTGATGGTTTGTCCTTGCATGTCCGCCGGGCCGGTGCAGCATGAAGCGAGCCAGTTCTCTGAATGTCCTTAACGTGGGTGGCAAGGCGGCTGAAGACCATTTTCAAGTAAGGAGCCCCACCCCGCTGTAGCATCCGTCACCTTCCGGACCGTGCTGGCGGGGCCTTGGCTCTGCACCACCGCAGCCTCAGCACAGCCTGTCCGTGTATAGCCTTCCTGATCCCAGACGAGCAGACATCATGATGTCGTTTTCACAGTCGGCACGGACTTAACCATCGAATGGTGGGAGTGCTCGCTTTGGGAACATTCTTTGCATATAAATGGTCTTCAAAATGTTGATTGACAATTAAAAGCTAAATGATAAAGTAATAACAAAATTTGACCAGCTGTTACTGTGTATTATTAGTTTCTGATTTTAGCCTCCAGCGGTGCCAGCGTGGGAAACTAATACATCTGGCTAAGCTCTTCCATGTTTTTAAATGACTGAAACTTGACTAAGATGAACATAGTCACTTTGTCACCTGGTCTTACACGAACTGGCCATCTTTGCATTTAAGACCGTTGGCATCCCCCTCTCCATCAGACGTGGCCTCTCTTGTCTTCCATGTGTGGCCGAGCCGGGCAGCTGTCCCCTGGACCAGGCATCCTGGGCACTGCACCTGGCTCCCAGTTGCCTCAGTCCCCCTGGTGACTGTGATGTCCTTAGGCGGTGGCAGGCCAGCTGGCGTGCTGACCCCTGCTTCCCCCAGCACCCGGGGTGACTGCACAGGCCTCTGGTCAGGGGTGTGACCCCCGATCTGTCTGTCAGGGGCTGCCTGGGGCCTGGAGGATGTGTTCCTGGTGAGGATGGTGAAGGAAAGCCCCTCTGTTTTCAGAAGGTCGGGAGCTGATACAGTCCTTCTGTCTGATTGTTGTTTCTTGCACATGCACGTCTGAGCGTCAGGACTCGTGACGTGAGTCAGCGCCAAGACCACGGGAGGCTGGTGTCTGTGAGGCGCTGGGGAAGAAGGACCTCTCCGTTTGTTCTCACGCAGGAACGAAGGCGTTGTCTGGCAGACTCGAGGGCTCCGAGTGCCAGGCCCCCGGGGGAGGCAGAGCTAAATTAAGCCCCGAGGCTAATGTGCAGAGACCCTCAGAGCTTGGCCAGGGCCCTCCCCCTTCAGGGGCCACCGCCTCTGCTGAGTTCCATTAAGTTCTGCAGCCCTGGTGCCCAGGAGCTGCCACAGCCGACAGTGAGGCCGCTGCCTGCCGACTCCGCCCAGCTCTGAAACCTGCTTTCACTTGTTGTGCTGTGTTAAGGCTGCTCACGGAGACCGGCGCCTTAACCACGTCCTTGGAGAACTGGAATCGGAGATGGGGGCTGTGGGCAGGCCCCGCGCCAGGTTGCAGCCCCTTCGCACATGGAGATGCGTGTGTTCCTTTTAACAGCTCTTCTTTGTAGGGTTAAGTAACCCAGGGTGATTCTGACAGAGGCATCTGCAGATCAGCCCTGAGATTGCTGAAGGGAATCCTGACACGCCAGCTGGTTCGCTGAGGGTGACTCCAGATGACGCCCACTGAGCACGGGGCGCGCGCTTGCTGAGGGGCTGGGGGTGCGGGCGTCCTGGTGCCGTGGAGTCCAGGTTTAGTGCTCTTCCTGTTGATCCGGTGGGAGATGTCCCAGCAAAGGCGCTTCTAGCTGCCTTTCCTGCCCGAGCTGCGCTGGGTCCGGCGGTGGGGCTCCCCGGGGCTCCCTCTGGGGGTGCCCTAGCTGCACCTGTCCTTCACCCCAGCAGGGGGCAGGGCGGAGGCAGCAGCCCCCTGGGGTCGTCGTGGCAAGGTGGGGCTTCAACTTCGGGGGTTTCTCTAATCGAGGAACGGGCCACCCCTGCACGGGCCTGCTTGTGAGCGCCGTGGCCCCGGAGGCGGGGGGCCGCCAGGCTGGGGCTTCTGACACCGCCGCTCAGCGGTCAGGACGTTTCTGAGTGCTCCCTGGAGGTGCGTTAAAGGAAGGGGAGAGGAAGGCAGAGCCGTGTCCCCACGCGGGCACTGTGGCCCCTTCAGGTGCCCGTTTAGGTGGGGGCAGTGTGTCTGTCACCTCACCGCCCAGGGCGGGGCCACAGCGTGGTCCCAGCTCCTGCCTTCTTGTGTTCATGTTTTCTCCCAGCTGTGGAGCTGGTACAGGACGTGTGAAACCACCCAGGTTCCCTTCATGACCGTTGTCTCTAGAAAAACAAAGGGCATTCAGAAAGAGCGAATGTGGGGCTGAGGCCAGAATGCTCCCAGCTGGTGGAAACTGACCTCCCCTGCAGGGCCCTTGGTTGGCCCTGGCCTGGCGTGGAGCCCGCTGGCCCCTTTCCTGGGGGTGTGGTGGCTTCTGCAAGGCCGCCTAGAGGCAGTGTTTCGGTGAGCGGGGCCAGGCTGCTAAGAGCTGGCCTGTTCAGCGGGGAGGTGCCCTGTTCTGGTCTTTGAGGGAAGCCCAGTGTAATCTCAGAGGGCAGCTGGGGGCCCAGCCTGCCTGCCTGCCCGCCCACCCTCCTTTCCTGGTGAGGGGACCCTTGGGGGCCAGCACCCGTTTCTCGATTGTTTCTGACGAGTCAGACTCACCGCAGCCAGAGCCCAGGCTGTGGATGGTCTGAGCATCCGCAGGAACGTGAGGGTAGGGCTGTGTCAGGGCAGAGGTCGGGAGGACCCCAGCCTTCTGCCCCTCCCCTGGGTGCTGCCGGGATTCACCTAGTTATTTTCTGAAAGTTAAAAGTATTCCTTTGGTCAGAAGACGGCTGGGAATAGCACGTACCAGTCAACATCCTCTCAGGGAAGTAGCAGCCTCCCCGAGGAGTCGGTTTACGGAGTGCGGCTCTCGTCGGTAGACTTTATACGAGACCCTGGGAAGGCCTGCTATGTCTGTGTGGGGCCAGCTTCTGATGGGTTTCTGTTTGCGCTTGTGTTGAGTCGCCGGGCACACACCCTCCATGGAATCCCCGACACAGATGCGTGTGTTTTCACGCAGCTTGCCAGCACGGCAGGGGACGCGGGCAGTTCACAGTGTGGAGCCAACCCTCGGGGTCGTGGGCCTGCGAGGGTTAGGGTGTGGGCTGGGGACAGGCAGGCGGGCTCCTTCCTGAGACACGGAGGGGAAGCCCCACTGCAGAGTCCCGGGGCCTGCCTGCGGCAGCGCGCGTGCTGGGCGGCACCTCCGGCGTGGGTCGGCCTGCCTTCTGACGGGGCGGCCATTCTCGATCTCTCTTCTCACTGTGGGTGTGACTTGACTAGGAAATCATTTGGAACTGTCCATAGTTAATTACAAAAATGAACTTTTATTTCCTGTTGTAAAGTCCCTGTACTTTGCAGAAAGGCTCTTCTGTAAAACTCCAAGCCTGAAAGAAGCTTTTTCTATTTAACACTAGCCACTCGGTCTTTTAGGGTCACAGGCTACTTTGAAAACATGATGAAAGCTGGAAATGGATCATCCTGTCCTAGGAAAACACACACACACAACAGAGTGCCGATGGCCAGGGCTGGCGGGCCCGGGGCGCGGTGGGGGTCAGCCTGCACCCCGCCAGCAGAGTGGCCGTGGGGGGTGGACGTCCGGCGGGGGAGGCCCAGCACAGAGCCAGAGCTGCTGAGGGCCCGGGGCGGCAGGCCCCTTCCCTCGGCGCGTTTGTCCACAGCTGCTGGGCCGGCCGCCTGGCGGAGTGGGCGGGGGCGTGGCGAGGGTGACTCAGCCCTTTCTGGAACTGGGCCTGCGTGTCCTCGGTGCTTCCACGTGGGATGGTCATGGCCGAGTGGACCAGAGGGCCCGTGTTCTGTGCAGAAGCGCCGGCCGTGGTGGGGAGCTGGGTCTGGGCAGCAGTTCCTGCCAGAGTGGATCCCCCCTTTCCCCCAACAAGGCCAGGACCGAGGTCCCAGCCGCCGCAGCACACCGGGAGCTGCTGCCCTTGTAGACGAGTCCTCATGGGCCCAGAAGGGCTTTCTGCAGACGGGCTGAGCTGCCTCCTCCAGCAGGGGCAGCTCGGCACCCCGAGGGGGGTCCTGGACCCCGCGGTCAGCCGCACAAAGTCCCAGGCGTCCCCCGCACGCCCTCGGCGGTGATGGCGTAGGAGCAGGATGAGGGCGGCAGGTGGGGGGCAAACACCACCCTGAGGGTGCGGCCAGGCGGGCCGAGCGCAGCCTCCTCGGGGCGCTGCCGGTCGGCCAGCAGCCTCACGAGCAGCTGGTTGGCCCAGGTTATTCCCAGGGCTGGGGACATCCTGAGACGGGAAACACCGCCACGCGTCACCTGCAGAACCAGCGCCTCCCTCCCACCCCCGCCCCCAGGGCTCCCAAAGCCCTCCGTCCTTAGGGCGTCACTCACCCTGGCAGCCCGGCCACTGAGTCCTGCTCCTCCACGGCCTCTGTCACCTGGAGGGTGTAGAGCTGTCAGCGATGGGACCTGCTGGCCCGGCCCCGCGGGGGCTGGGGGAGGCCCACCTGGTTGACACACAGCACGGGGCTCCGGAAGGCGCAGCTCAGCCGCCGCAGCTCGGCTCCCAGCGCCAGTAGACGCTGGGCCCTGAGGGCCAGGGCCGCTCCGTCGAACTCGCAGCGGAAGGGGGCTGCCACGGAGTCGACGACCACCAGCCGGGCCATGCCCCGCGCCAGCAGCACTGACACCTTCTCACTCACGCAGTGCAGCAGGGTGTCCTGGGGGCCAGGGAGCCCGTCAGCGCCTGCTCAGAGCCCCCGTCCACCCTGCGCAACCCCCCACCATGGCCCCGAGCCAGGCGCTGCCGCCTGCACCCAGCGACATCGCCAAGGCTGACCTGTCGCCACCCCGGCTACCTACACCCAGCCGGGGGGCGCGGCACGGGGCCTGAGCCATCCTGTGTCCGGCGTGCAGACCCCCGGGCTGGGCCCAGGCTACACGCCACGACGCCAAGCGGGGCCCTTAGCACTGTTGGGAGCAGCCGTCTTCGGGAACCACCCCCGCCGGGACTCCCGGGAGCTGCCCGTGCCCGCGTCCCCGCCCTGAGTGAGGATCTGCTCTGTGCTTCACCCGCAGGGCGCCACCGGCAGAGCCCCTCTCTGTGGACAACGACAGCAGCAGCAGCGGCCTGGAGGACGCCAGCCTGAGCGTGAGTCCCGTCACCCAGGGCGGGGGGCTGCAAGGGCGGGACTCTCCCCAGGGCGGCCGGGCTTGAGGCCCCGCCCCCGGGAGGCCTGGGCCACGAGGCTGGTGCACAGGGGCGGGGCTCGGCGAGGGGCTGCCAGGACCCCGGCCCTGACCCGCCGCCCCCTCCGCAGTGAGGCGGCCGCGGAGGAGTCTAGCCTGAGCTGTGTGCGCGCGCCGAGGGCCCGGTGACGCCGTGAAGGTCGCGAAGCTGGAGGGCCTGGGGCGGTGACTGCAGTGCTGACCAGCGCCCTGACCCCCACGCCTCACGCCGCGAAGCCCCAGGACGGCACGCATGCCCCCAACCAGCCCAGCCCAGGCCGCTGCTCGGCCCGTCCCGGGCCATGTGTGATCATGTACTTTACTGTAAATTTCTAAAATTAAAACTTTATACATCTTAGCCTTTACTTTAAATTCTTTCTATAGTAACCCGTAAGCGGGGAAGGGCCCAGGTCGGGGCGCGCTGCTCTGCTCTCCGCAGCCCGGCTCCCTTCTGAGCCCCCCGCCCCCTTATTCAGCCACAGACGACCCCAGCGGCCACCTCCCCCTCCGCGGGCATGGCTTCCACACGTGGCGTTGTCCTGGCAGCCCGCCAGCGGCCAGCAGTCTGAGCGGTCGGTCCAGCTGGGGCCCCGGGGCTGTGACAAGGGGGCCCTCCCCTCCTCCAGAGGCAGACGGGAAGCGCGCTGGACGCCCACCGGGCAGCGGCCCCGTTCTGCGGACGGTGGGTGTCTCTGTGGCCGGTAAACGGGGCTGGCCTGGGGGCAGGAGGGGGTATGTCCAGTGCCTTCCTGGCCTGTCTTTCCTCGGGCCATGGTTGGCAGAAACATACAAGACGGCCAGTTCACCCCAAGTTCAGGCACTGCATAACGCTGGCCTAAGCAGGACCATGGCCCCCTGGATGCGACCCCCACAGGCAGGTGCACGCTAACCTCCCCTCAGACACTCACCACATCAGCCGCGTGCTCGATGAAGATCTGGTGGCCGAACTTGATCTTCGAGATCACGTCCGCTGGGACGTCTGCCCGCAGGCGCTGCTGCTGGGCGATGAGCTGCTGCAGACGGCGGCTGGGGAAGGCGTCCTCTGTGCACACGTACACGGCCCCTGGGAGGCCGCCGCACGGTCAGTGGCCGGCACACGCCCCCTTGCTGCGCTGCCCCGTGGGTCTTCCCTCTGACCCAGGATGGGGCTGGCCGGCGCCTGCCTCCCACCTCACCAACGGGACATCACCCTGGGGGTCTGCCCCTAGGCCATCTCGGGTGGGAGTGGGTGGCGTTCTCAGGGGCTCTGTGTTTTCAGAAACACCCCCTCCTGCAGACATGGGTGTACCCATCCCAGGCCCCGTGGAGTAGAGGTTCCTGGATCCCACTGTCAGGGCTCCTCCCATGGTTCTGGGCTACATGGAGGGAACGGTCTTTGCTGCGCCTGGAAAAGCCAGTCAACAAAACACCGGCCATACATCGCCGGGGCCTGAACCGCCTCCAGATCAGCCCGAGTCCTGCCGCTGGAAAGAACCAGGGCCCACAGGGGGCTCACAGAGGTCCCGGGATAGTCCGGTGGGAAACAGGAGTCTTTAAAAACGGCACCGTGACAGACAGACACACACACCCACATACAAAAGGGCGAAATCAGACTTGTACCTCACACCACATATGAAAACTGAATCACAACGGATTAACTACGAGAGCCCAAACCACAGCACTCTTAAAAGGCAAGCATAAATCTTAGGACCTTGGGTTAGGCAGTGGGTCCTTACATACGACATAAAAGTGTAAGCAAGGAAGGCCAGATAAGCTGGACATTATGAAAGTGAAGAACAGCTTCAAAAGCCCATCAAGAAAGTGAGGAGACAACTTACAGAAAGAGAAAATACTGTGAGCTGTGTATCTGATACGAGTCTAGTGTCCGGATGACACAAAGATCACTTAGATCAGTTCCGTCACAGACAGACAGATAACCCAAGGGTTTAAATGGGCAGAAGACGGGAAGAGACATTTCTCCAAAGACGCGGATGAGTGGCAGCTCGCGGCAAGATGCTCAGCACCACTGCTCATGAAGGGAACGTGGCTGGAGCCACAGTGAGGGCACACCCACGTTGGGTCAGAGGGACGAGGGCCAGCTTGGACGCAGGGGCTGGGCATCTCCTCCAGGCTTCCTGGGAAGGGAGCCAGTGCAGCGGCTGCTGAGAACAGTGTCTGGAACCTCGGAGCTACCCCGAGACCCTGCATCACTCCTAGGTGTGCGCCCAGAGCCACGTGCCCGTCAGCGGATGGAAGGGTGGTAAGTCAGCTGGGGGCTTCGCTGGTGGGGCAGTGGGTCAGAGCCCGTCTGCCAGCGCCGGGGACACGGGTTCAAGCCGTGGTCCAGGAGGACCCCATGTGCCCGGAGCAGCCGCTGCCGCGCCCGAGAACCACAGCTGAGGAAGCCCTGCACCCCGAGGCCCGAGCCCGAGCGCCGTGTGCCCAAGCTGTGTGCCCACGGCCTGCGCTCCCGGCAAGATGCCACCGCGGCCAGAGGCCCTGCGCCACGGTGAAGACTGGCCCCTGCTCGCCGCAACTTGAGAAAGCCTGTGTGCAACACGAAGACTCGGCACAGCCAAAGACAGATGAACGTTTTAAAACAAGGACACAGGAAGCCCTGGTGTTCAGCCCTAGGAAGGACGGCCTGATGCACCACCGTGGGTAAGCCCTGAAGACATTGCACTGGGAGAAAGGGCACTTTCCACGATCCCTTTTATTTGCAACGTGCAGAACAGGCGAGTCTGCAGAAAGTGGATGGGGGCCCCCGGGCAGGGGGGTGAGCAGCGGGTGCCCACTCATGGGGCAGGGTGCCGCTCTGCAGAGAGGCTCCGTCCAGAGCTGGAGGGGTGCCATGTGTGCGCAGCTGAGCAGGAGAACCGACCCCACTTCAGGAAGGAATTTCCCAGTGAGTGGATCACGTCTTGCCATCAGTAAGGAAGCAGGGCATGTGACCTGGCTGAGCGCTGGCTGAACCCCCGTGTCAGTCACCAGAACCCCCGCGCCCGTCTGTGAGCGTGCGAGTCCCGCTGTGACCTGGTCCTGCTCCCACAGAACTTCAGACATGGGGGGTAAGGAGCCAGGAGAGCTGCCCTGAGCGGTCAGGGCTGCCCACGTCCCGGGCAGATGGTCTGCGCACCCCCCACGCGGCCGAGCCCCTGGTCCCCACGTGGCGCCTACACACATCCAGAGAGGAGTACCATGCCTTTCAAAGTTAGGGCTTTCGGGTCTGATTCGAGGAAGTCACTTTCTCATCAAGACGTCCAGCAGACCCACGTTTAACGCGGTCACAGCGGCCGTGGGCCAGGCCCTTGTGGGGGACGCCCATTTACAGGCACCCCAGGCCAGCTCGTCCCTGCGGGCAGGCCCTGGGTTCTGTGCTCAGCCGGCAGGGGGCCCCTCTGGGCGTGAAGAGATGGGAAACGTGGGAAATGGACCCCAGGGCCAGCAGGCCGAGACTCCCGCCCCTGGCACTCACCAGCCCCCAGGCCTCCGTGGCGCTGCGGCAGCTGCACGGCCAGGCAGAGCTGAAGCGCCAGCTGGGTCTTCCCGGCCGAGCTGCGTCCAGCCAGTTCGGTGACGCCGTCCAGGGGCAGCCCGCCGCGGAGCAGCGCATCCAGCACGGGGCAGCCCAGGCTCAGGCGCTGGTGCTGCTCCGGGAACAGCCCCTCTTGCCGGAGCAGGTGCAGCGCTGGGAGCGGCGAGGGTGGGGGGTGACAGGTGAGCCCAGCCCTGCCCAGGCCCCCCACGCCCCACGCCAGGGCCCTAGCCCCGCGGGCATCCTGCCCAGGCCCCCCACGCCCCACGCCAGGGCCCCAGCCCTGCGGGCGCCCCGCCCAGGCACCCCCACGCCAGGGCCCTAGCCCCGCGGGCATCCTGCCCAGGCCCCCCACGCCCCACGCCAGGGCCCCAGCCCTGCAGGCGCCCCGCCCAGGCACCCCACGCCAGGGCCCTAGCCCCGCGGGCATCCTGCCCAGGCCCCCCACGCCCCATGCCAGGGCCCCAGCCCTGTAGGCGCCCCGCCCAGGCGCCCCACGCCCCACGCCAGGGCCCTAGCCCCGCGGGCATCCTGCCCAAGCCCCCCACGCCCCACGCCAGGGCCCTAGCACCTGTGCAAACGCCATGTCCCTGCAGGAGTGAGGCGGCTGCCCTCAGCAGGAGCCGCACATCAGGGCTGGAAAGGCGGGTCAGTCTCTGCAGATCTGGTCCAGAAAGATGCAGGACCTCCTTCACTGACCTCAGTTTGGCTGAAATCACAGAACCAGTCACAGGATGCAGTCAGATGTGCCGTCCACGGCGACAGTGACGCAGGGACAGCGGGTGACCACCAGCTCTGGGGGCCCAGCGGGCAGCGGCCAGCCCACCTGCTCCCTGAAGCTGTACGGACCCCTAGATGACAGGTCAGGGAGGAAGGGGCCTGTCCCCAGGGCAGGGAGCAGCGGCCTCAGACACATCTCCTGAGACAGGCCTGCGTGTGCATCGCCAGGGAGGGGCCACGGGAAGGGACCCAGCCCGTGGACGGCCAGGGGGGTGAAGAGGGAGAGTCAGCTCGCTGGCGGCACCACGGGGGGGTTTCGGGGTGAGGGGCCCAAGAGCTGGTGTTTGGGAGGAAAGGAAGTAATTTTGAGCTTAGATCAGTGTATTATTTTTAAACTAGTGGGGGAAAAAAAGGCTAACAATACATCAAGTCAATCCAAAAAAAGGCAAAAATGAGCATGCACACACAAATAACACAACATAAGGGAGCGTGAAAGCCAGCTTTCCCAGGAGCAGCCTTAAATACACACGCGGAAGGCTTCAGTTAGAGGTGCGCGCTGGGGTCAAAGGGACACTCAAGGCCTCAGGGGGGAGGAGCCCAGCCCCGCACACTCGGGGCTTCCGCCTACCAATGCTGAGCACCTGACCTCACAGCATCCTCACAACCACCCGGGGACGGGGAGATGGAGCGGGTGTGGGGACCAGGGTGGGGAGATGGGGGGATGGAGGGGGCGCAGGGACAGGATGTGGGGGGATGGAGGGGGTGCGGGGACCAGGCGTGCAATAGAGGAGCTGGTACAGCCTGGGGATGGATGTGCCCAGACGCCAGCAGACTCCTCGAGCATTTAGACAAGATCACTGGGCCTGACAGACACCTGCGAAGTGTGGGACTAATTGGAAGACAGAGGAAATGCGCCCATGAACAGGGAGATGAGCACTAACTTTGGGGAAAACCAGAGATCGTTAAGAAAAGAAACAGTCGCGCGCCCAGGTTCTGTCACAGCTGTGATGTCCCGGTGACAACTCTGATGTCTGACGTGGCCCAAACTGTGTTCCGACTGGGGCGGGGAGGGGGACCAAGGAGGGGCATGGGTGGGCGAGGAAGCCAGCTCCCGCCCCCGAAACGGAGGCCTGTGAGGAGGCGTAAATCAGAGAAGCACAGTGTTAGAAACCCAGATGTAAATACAGACACACGGCTAAAAGACTCGCAAGGAGTAAGGAGTCCCGTCTCACTGCAGACACTGTATGTATGGCTTCATGAAAAGTCAGTTACACACACACCAGGCACAAGCCAGCATCAGGGCGTCTCCGGGCCAGGAGGCAGAGGGTTCCCAAGGCTCAGACAGGCCACCCTGTAAACTGTTCTCCATAAAGTGCGCAGAAGTGCATGGTCACCCCACAATCACATCACATAAACATCAGCAAACACACCTTTCTTAACTGCAGCGATGATTCTGGGATGCAGGTCGAGCCGATCCAAATCCATTTCTTCAGCGGGGACAACCAGAGATGGACGACTGCCCTGGGACACGGGTTCCGACGTGCCAGCCGCCCCCTCGAGCGGCCCGGGAGATGAGTGCAGCGGAGTGACCGAGCCTAGGGGCACCAGGCGACTGTGGGGCCCGGGGCTCGGGATGCCCCCGTCCCCGGGACAGTGCTGAGATCCCCCCAGGCTGATCACCAATAACTCAGAGGCCTGGGCTCAGCCCACCCTGGCATGCGTTTCAGGAACCCCCGAGCACCCCCCGAAGGTCACCCTGCTTCATCCGCTTCAGGAAGGTGAGAAGCAGCCTGGTGTCCCTGCCCTGGCCCTCCGCGACCCACCTCTCTGGGGCGCAGGTTCCGGGGTCGCCCGAGTGGGGCCCACGCTGCACTCTCTGGCGTACGCTCCTGAGTGCGTCTCCGTGGGGATCTGGAAAGAGTGGGAGGGCGAGTGGTGGATCCCGCGGGAGCCCGGGAAGTCGGAACCGCTGTGACCGCCGAGCCGCTCCACCAAAGGGCAGCGGACACCTTGCCCACCTGGCCTGCAGCTCGCCCTGGCCACCGGCCCGGGGCAGTGTGGCGGGCGGGGTGGCCATGCCAGGCCGTGGCCACTCGGCTGAGGCCGGGCCCGGCGGCCAGCAGCAGGAAAGCCTGTGGCCCAGGGCTCCCGACGCTGACGGGGCGGCACAGTGTGGATTTGGCCTTCTGCATGGACGCTGCCTACCCTGTGTCAGGCTGTCCCCGATGCTTCGAGAGATAGGCCACCCGCCCCCTCATCCAGTCTGGTCAAGAGCGAGGGCCTGGCTACGCAGCACCCATCGGTCATCTTGGGGTGGCTCTGGGCCCTCAGAGGCAGCTCCGGGAGCAGGAGGTAGGGATTCTGAATGACCGTGGGAGGGAAGCCTGTGCGGGGACTCGGCTGGGAGCTGCCTGGATGCAAAACTTGGTCCTGAGAGCAGCTGGACACACAGAGGAGACCAACCGCAGGGCCTCGGGCCCAAGTAGAGTGGGTGCTGACAGAGCACCTGCTGGTACCTGACACTGGCCCGGGAGCCCCACCAAGAGCCCCGGGAGGGGCCCGGGTGAAGCCGCCAGGAGCAAGTGTGTGCTCCGCAGCATGCAGCATGGGCGGGCCTGGGCCGCTCCCGGGAGCGTCGCGTGCAGGGGTCTCAGGGGATAATTAACAGCAGGTGCTGCTGCTGAGCCAGCATGAAGGCATGTGAGCTCCTGGGCCAAACACGAGACTCCTCTCCAGGTGGAATCACTCTCGTGTGTCTCTGGGGCTCTAAGGGGGCCCAAGGACTTCTGTGCCCCCAAAACAGGCTGGGATGGGCCCAACCCCACTCTGGAGACAATACTCGGCTTCCTGGCGGCTTTACTTGATTCACACTGAGGACTCAAAGGGAGAAAGAGGGAAGATCTTTCTGAACTGATGCACTCAGCGCCTCTCCCACTCAACCGGGTACCAGACAGGAGGCGGCAGGGAGGAGCCCTGGGGGAGGCAGCCGGCCAAATCCCCACAAACTGAAACTGTTATTCTTTCTCTGAATTCAGGCAAAGGGTCAACACACACAGCTCCAGGCTGTTGCTCTAAAATCATCAAAGGTCGAGGGCTGACATTTACCAAAGTCTCTTCCAAGTGTGTGACAAGCATGAATGTCACCCCAGAAGTATTACAACCCCTGTATAAGCACAGATTGCTTAAGCAACAAGCTTCAGGTCACACAGCAAGTGGGTGGCCTGGGATGCAGGTCCAGCCCTGGGCTCTAAGCCCCTGACCCCACGTTTAAATCGCCCATCTGTTAACAGCTCCAAAGGGAACTGTTTGGACCACAGAACTCGGTCATCCAGAGGCTGGCCCGCCTGAGGGTGTCCAGCTCCCTCTCATAGACGTTTCCTTTCTTTTCCCGCTCCCCTCCCAGGAAGGGCGCCAATAAGCACGCCTTCATCCCAGGGCTGCGGGATGGAGGCTTCACCGGACCCCTGGGCGGCCACACAGGTCCTCCCCCGCCTAGACCAGCACTGTGGTTTCTCCAGGGCCGGCCAGCCTGGACTTCTGGCCCCGCTCCCTTCGCAGGACCCTCTTGCTCTTCTGAGGACCTTTCCTCTTTTCAGGGCCTGCGGCTTTAAGCACTCACTCCCCAGTGCCCCGGGCCTGCGTATCCAGCAGGCCCCCGCCTGGGCCGTCCTGACGGACCAGGGGACGCTGCAGCCGCACCCTGCCACCCACGCACACCTGCGCTTCCCACCTGGCTAGCTCTGAGCCCGACCCCACCCTCCGCGCCCCACCCCGCGGCGCCGGCGCGGCCGCACAGCCCGAGCAGGCTCTACAGCTGCGCGGGCTCACCGCCCCGGGACCGAGGCCCTCCTTTCCACCCCTGCCCAGCATCTGCCCGGCCCCCTCCCACCCGCGGGACCTGCGGGGGCCCTCGCTCTGCAGTCCCTCCTGCCCGTCCGCGGCTCCGCACCGCCGATCCGGGTACTGGGGAAGCGCCAGCCGGCCCCCGCCGCGACCCCCAGCAGCAGGGCCGCGCGGGCGCCCGGCCGGGCCCTGACCGCGCCCCAGGGGCCTCGGTGCCCAAGGCCTCCTCGGCTTCCGGCCGCCCGGGACCGCAGTGGCGGTGGCCACCCCGCGTCCTCACCTCGCGCGCTCTCCGCACGCTCTTTCGCGCCGCCCCACCCCTTACTGCCTCTTCCTCCAATGAGCGCAGGGCGCCCCTCGCCGGATGCGCCAATCAGAAGAGAAGAGGGGCCCACGTCGCCGATTGATTGGCCAATCCTAAGTCTCAGTCGCCCCGAGGGGGCGGGGCGTGCTCGGGCGGGTCCTCGCTGACCATTGGTGACTGGCCGCAGGGGGGCGGGGGAGGCGCCCTTACCTCGATTGGAGCACGCGGCGGCGGGGCGGATCCCGGGCGCCGATTGGTCCGCGTTCTGGACCTGGCGTGCACGACTGGACGCGGGCTCTGTCAGCCACGCTGGCGGGGCGGGGCGGGGCGGGGCGGGGCTCCCGGGGGGCTTGGGCCCGGCTGCGGGCGGCGGGCAGCGGGCGAGCGCTCGGGCGGCGTCATGTCCTCCGAGGTGGCCGCGCGCCGCGACGCCAAGAAGCTGGTGCGCTCCCCCAGCGGCCTGCGCATGGTGCCTGAGCACCGCGCCTACGGCAGCCCCTTCGGCTTGGAGGAGCCGCCGTGGGTCCCGGACAAGGAGGTAGGTCGCGGCCGCCCGCCAGCCCCGGGACCCCGGCCGCTCCCCCGGCCCTCCTTCCGTCCGCGCCGGCTCCCCGAGCCCGCCTGGCCTGCCCGGGCGGTGCGCCCCGCCCTCGGCTCCCCGCGCCCCCGGCCCCGGCGGTCCTCCCTGGCGGAACCCCGGCTCCACCCTCGCCCGGGCGCTCCGCCTGACCCTTTTCGCTGGTGCGCGCCGCCCCCCCCCCCCCCGACCTCTCTCCGTGATTCCGCCCGGGCCCTGCCCCCTGCGCCGTCGTCTGTGGACCGGCCGCCTCCCGCGGTCGAGCTGTTGAGCTGGAACTTTTCTGACAGTTGCTTCCCCCTCCCCGCGCGGGGACCGGGAGTTGGGGGGGCGGGCAGCGTTTCTTTGCGATCGGCGCTCGGGCAGGGCCCTCGAGGTGCGCTGCGGTGCTGGGGGCTCCTGGGTGCGAGCGGGCGTCGCCAGGCGGGGCGTCTGCAGGGCGGCCTGCCTGGGGAGTCGCACCTGCTCCCGGCGGGGCGGGGCGGCCCCTCTGTGCCCTTGTGTTCTGCGCTCAGGAGTTTGGACCGGATCCCTAAGCCAGTGGCTGTCAGCTGTGCGAAGGCTGGTGGAGAAGCCTGGTGCGTTCCTGTCAATCTCGAGCGTCTAAGAGACGGGAAAAGACCACGCTTTGGGAACAAGCTTTAAGTTACAGCCACTCGTGTTCTAGCTGACCGCTTTTCCTCTCTGCCCCGGGAATCGCGGTGGCGGGTTTTCCGCAGGGAAGGGTGGGGAGGTACGGGAGGAATGCGATCGGGTGTTTTCCAGGCACCGGAGCGCTCAGAAGCTGGGGAGGGGCGGTTGGCCCGCGGGCAGGACGAGGGGAGGGTTCATTCCCTCCGCCCCCTGGTCACCTAGCCCCCCCGCGGTGCTCCAAGGCGGCAGGACGTTGGGAGTGGGCCGCGGGGGTCCCTGGGCCGGCCTCTCCCCTCCTCTTGGCCGTGTCGCCCTGCGTTTGTCCTCCGGGTGCTTGTAGTCTCCGAACTCAGGGATTGTACTTTTCCTCACACGATCTCCTTGGTTAGTGTTGTTGAAGGGTGGTTAAAGAAAGAAAAAAGGTAACATCACAGCTCTCATTCTCTAAGCTAGCGCGTGTCCAGGAGCTCGTTTAACTGAATCAGTGAGGGAGCCTGGCAGGTGTCATCAGGGCTCAGAGGGAAGTCCCAGCAGCACCGCCTGGCCTGGGAGGCGGCAGGGGAAGGGGCCGAGGTCCAGGCGGATTGATCGGCTCCACCGTGGGGGGCGGAGTCAGGCCGGGCCAGTGCCGCTGCCCGCAGCCTCTCCACCCCCTCAGCCCAGGCCGGCATGTCAGCCGTTTCTGGTGTTGTCCCCGAGGGCCATTTTAGACATTTCTTCCCCCGACATCCCCGTGCAATGCTCACAGCAGGAGCCGCGTGTGAGTGGAAGCCGCCCGGACGCCCTGCGGTTCGCTCTGGGGCCCCTCTGTCCGTCTTCGGGGCCCTTGTCCTTTCCTGAAATGACCGCCTCGCTGTTTCCCTGCCTCGGGTGTCCTCTCTGACCAGTGGGGCGTCCGGCCCGGCCTGGGGTCTGCGGGCTCCGGGGGAAAGGCAGGCGTCAGGCGGAGGTGCTGTCCCCCTTGGCGCTCCCTCCCCAGTGGAAGTTTCTCGTGCCCTCCAGAAACACACCCCAGTTTGCCATCTCAGCAGCCAAAGAAGGCGGAGGGAGCTTTGAGGAGGGGAGGAGGCCTCCCAGTGGCCGTGACCCGAGTTTGAGGAAGTGCATGTTGACATGTACTGGGCAGGGGCCGCGTCTGCAGTGACCGAGGGGAGTGTTCTGGAGGAGAGCGGCCTGGGGTGGGGCAGCTCGGGCTGGGAGTCAGGTGGAGTCTGCCTTCGATCTGGGGCAGCTCGGGGGAGGGGGGGTTCCCCTGCTGCCCGCCCGGTTCTGCGGCGCTCAGCCCGCCCCGTGCTTCCAGGGCCGCGATCCCGGGGTGTGTGTGGTTTGGAACAGGCAGGGGGAGGGTGTAGGGAGAGCAGGGGCAGGCGGGGAACATGCCTTCACCCGCGCCCACTCGGCTGTGCGGGTACGAGTGTCGATCGTGTCTGGAGCCGTCCGCACCCATCATTCCTCGGGGGTCTGTCGACTGTTGACTCGGCGCTTGGCCCTGTGCCACCTCGGTGCCTCGGGCCCATGGGGACGTCCCTCACAGATGCTGGGAAACGGAGGTGTGCGTTATCTGTGACTCTTGGCTTCTCAGAGGGGTTCCTGCTGCTAGAAATAACAGATTTGCTTTTCTGTGTGCCTCCAAGAGCTTGTGAGGTTGGGGGGAGCAGTGGTGGGACACGGGGGGCCTGGCGGAGACCTGGGCCCAGCTTGGGCCTCATGTGACTGCATCCGCATGTCCCCCGGCGAGGAGCACACGCTCCAGGGTGCAGCCGTCGGAGACTGCAGTGACCCGTGCACATGCACCCGTTCCTGCCGTCCCGGGTGTGACAGCGGGGACGGCGGCTCTGCGCTGTTGTCTCGATGTCAGTTCAGTTCAGTTGCTCAGTCGTGTCACTCTTTGCAACCCCATGGACTGCAGCACGCCAGGCCTCCCTGTCCATCACCAACTCCCAGAGCTTGCTCAAATTCATGTCCATCAAGTCGGTGATGCCGTCCAACCACCTCATCCTCTGTCATCCCCTTCTCCTCCTGCCCTCAATCTTTCTCACCATCAGGGTCTTTTCCAATGTCTCAGTTCTTCACATCAGGTGGCCAAAGTATTGGAGTGTCAGCTTCAGCATCAGTCCTTCCAGTGAACACCCAGGCCTGATCTCCTTCAGGATGGACTGGTTGGATCTCCTTGCAGTCCAAGGGACTCTCAAGAGTCTTCTCCAACACCACAGTTCAAAAGCATCAATTCTTTGGTGCTCAGCCTTGTTTATGGTCCATTTCTCACATCCATACATGACTACTGGAAAAACCATAACTTTGACTAAACGAACCTTTGTCGGCAAAGTAATGTCTTTGCTTTTTAATATGCTGTCTAGGTTTGTCATAGCATTTCTTTCAAGGAACAAGCATCTTTTAATTTCATGGCTGCAGTCACCATCTGCAGTGATTTTGGAGCCAAAAATAAAGTCTGTCATGTTTCCATTGTTTCCCTATCTATTTGCCAGGAAGTGATGGGACCAGAAGATGCCGTGATCTTCGTTTTTTGAATGTTGAGTTTTAAGCCAACCTTTTCACTCTCCTCTTTTATTTTCATCAAGAGGCTCTTTAGTTCTTCTTCACTTTCTGCCATAAGGGTGGTGTCATCTGCATATCTGAGGCTATTGATATTTCTCCTGGCAACCTGGATTCCAGCTTCTGCTTCACCCAACCTGGCATTTCGCATGATGTACTCTGCATGTAAGTTAAATAAGCAGGGTGACAATATACAGCCTTGACATACTTCTTTTCCTATTTGGAACCAGTCCATTGTTCTGTGTCCAGTTCTAACTGTTGCTTCTTGACCTGCATACAGATTTCTCAGGAGATAGGTCAGGTTGTCTGGTATTCCCATCTCTTGAAGAATTTTCCACAGTTTGTTGTGATCCACACAGTCAGACTTTGGCATAGTCAATAAAGCAGAGCAGATGTTTTTCTGGAACTCTCTTGCTTTTTCTGTGATCCAGCGGATGTTGGCAATTTGATCCCTGGTTCCTCTGCCTTCTCTAAATCCAGCTTGAACATCTGGAAGTTCACGGTTCATGTACTGTTGAAGCCTGGCTTGGAGAATTTGGGGCAATTCTTTGCTAACGTGTGAGATGAGTGCAGTTGTGCAGTAGTTTGAACAGATAGTAGTCTTGACGTCAAATGCTCTGCAGAGGCAAACGGGGGACACAGGTGTGTCAAACAAGAAGCAAAGGTGGACTTGGGTGGAGACAGATTATGTTTCAGAGGGTCATGGTGGGGTGGTTCCGACCAAGGGATCCACAGGCTGTCCAGGGGCAGGCGGCAGGGGGCTTCTCCATGGGGGGCGAGGCCCAGGCTGCGGGGAGCAGGGTGGGAGGGGCAGGTGGGAGGCGGATGGTGTGATCTGATAGCGGGTCGGATGCATCACCCTGGACCGTCTCAGGCGAAGAGGTGGGTCAGAGTTCAAGGGCCTGAAGGAAGGAGAGATTAATGAACGCTGCATTAAGTGAGGGTCGTGCACTCGTTGCTTCAGTCCATGAGGGGACAGGCAGGTCTGTGGGTCCCGCCTGCGGCCCCCGTCTGGCTTCTGGAAGGTGGCTGGGGTGTCTGTGCGTCTCCTCCAGGGCATGTGAGGAGGGGGCTCTTTGCATGATGCCTACGGGGTCCCTGTCTTGGGCCTCCGGGATCCCAGGCGGGTCCCTCGTGGTGGGGCCCAGGGGCCCCGCAGGCCCGCCCGCTGGCTCAGGAGCTGCCCACAGCCCCCGTGGCCGGTGGGGCGCCTCCTGCGGGAGGTGGTGTCCACGCCCCGGGGGCTCTGCAGGAGAGGCAGGCCCGTCCTGGGAGGCGCCCCCGCCCCGTGTTGTCAGATTCAGCTGGTCCCTGGGCTGCTGGGGGTCTGCTCCTCAGATTTGCCCATGAGCTTGTTTTTTTAACATTTCATTGCTTCCCTGAGTTAATTGAGTTAAATCTTTGACATGGATTCATTTTATATTTGTAGGAGTTACACTTTTACTCTTTAAAAATGGTTGCTTTTCAACAGATGCGTTAACGCATGTAGCTGGGAAACGTATCTTTATGACTGACTTCTTTTCAAGGAGCCTGAGAAACACTCCCGTGGGAGCCTGGAGTCTCGGAGGACAGCGCCGGGGCGTCGGGCCCCTGTTGCTCCAGCCTCAGAGGGCGGGCGGGCAGGCTGATGTCCCAGAGCTCCATTCTTTCTAAAGGCGCTTCTCTTTAAACATTGCTTTAACCTCTCCAGTCTGTGTTCTGACTGTTGTGCTTTGAAGGAGCCGCCTGAGCACCCCCAGGGCTCCCGGGCAGCTGGTCGGCAGAGACCACCGTCTCTGAGCAGGCCTCCAGGGCTCCTGCGCTGGGCTGCCAAGGGTGGCCCCCAGTCCCCGGAGGCCTCTGTTCCGGCCCGGCTTCCTGTGGCCCTTTCGGGTTTCTTCCTTCATCGCTGCTGCTCGCCTCCCCCCTCGTTGTCGGCAGTCTCCTGCCGCTGTCAGCTGCTGGCTTCCTGGAGCAGCGAGGGGACGGGTTGGGGCTGCCAGGCTCGGACCCCCGGCTCCCCTGCCCTCTCGTGGGGACCTGTGGAGACCCCCCCTAGCACCGCTCCCTCCCCTGTCTGTGGGTGAGAGTCCTGGGGGGCAGCGCAGGGGCCCCGCAGGTGGCTGGCAGCTCGTTGTTGGCCTGGTCAGGGTGGGCGGGCAGCCCGGGGAGGACCCGGCAGTGGTCCGTGTGCGGGTCCAGCTTCTCCCCTGTGAGGCCCCAGCCCCCGCCCACCCTGGGGGCGCCGTGGGGACCGGCCTGGGTGCTTGTGGCTTCAGGGGCGGGCGTTGCCGGGGCCTTAGGCCTCACGGGGAACTGCTGGCTCCTGGTTTCTGGACCGTCTCCCCAACAGCGGTCCCCCGCCCCGGGCCTCTCCTCTGGGTTCAGTCAGCGGCTCGGGGCACAGCGCTGGGCCCCCGGCCTGGGCTGGCGTTGTAGCTGGTCTCAGACCAGGTGTGAATTCTTGACTCTCAAGTCTTCACCCGCTGCTCTCGTTTCTTTGTTTAATTCTATTTTCATGTCAAATCGTTCTCTTGATCATTTTAAAAGCTTCTTTTCTCTTATATAGTCCCTAGGAAAATTACCTTGTTTAAAAATCTGCTGTGAATAACCTCGTTGGTTTATTTAGATTAATGCAAAATGTCTAGCTCACTGATATTTTTCAGGGAGTGTGGTGTGGTCTGAGTTTAGAGCTTGGTCTCGGTTGCTTAGATGTGAGCCTCCTGGCAGGGGGGACAGGGTCCATCTCCACGACCACACCCTCACCCAGGGGACTCCGGTGGGTAGACGTGTGAGGTCACGGGAGAGTGTGGCACACAGAGGCCCCGCCCCACGTGGAGGTCTGAGTGCCACACATGGAACGTTCCAGAAGTGACAGAGGCAGTGGCAGGGCTGGTAGGGACAGCTGGGATTGGCCAGCTCCGGCCTGAGGCGGGCAGACCCTGCAGGTGATTCTGGAGGGCCAAGCCCAGGGTCCCGGCGGGAAAGCTGCTGAACAAAGAGAAACAAGAAAGCATCAGTCACGGGTCACATAAAGCTTATACGGCTGCTCAGTGCGGGGCCATGGCCGCCAGGTGCGGGTGGGGCTGGGGGCCGGCCTGCGGCAGGGGGCATCTGCAGACTGGCCTTGCCGACCGCCCTCCCCTGGAGAAGGGCGCTGGCCCCGGCTTTAGACCGACTTGGAAGGTGGGCCTGGCCCCGCCCTGAGTTGGGCCTGGGGGAAGGGGAGGGGGTCAAGGTCAAGCCCTGTGTTGGGAGCAGGAGCAGCCCCTGCCCGGGTTCTGGCTGCCCTGAGTGAAGCCAGGCAGAGGGCGGCCCTGCTGACCAGGACCCTCCGGGGGCGGGCAGGTCAGGTGAGAGTCACGGTCAGGGCGCCTGGCCCCCTGCCTGGTGGCGGCATTTCACCGGCCCCGTCGGAGTGCGCGGCTTTCTCACCACGTGGGGACAGCGCGTCCCCGCTGTCTGGTGACAGGTCGGGGCGCTCCTGTGGTGGTGGCCGGGTGACGACGTGGCCGTCTCCAGGCTGGTCCCTGGCGGTCCCGGGAGCCCTGTCCCCAGCCTTTCCTCCCGAACCCCGGGCGCCCGGGCCTGGCACCACCGCCGGCTGGCCGCTGCCCCAGATGCGGCGTCTCCGGGCCGCGCGGCCTGACCCCCTGTCACCTTGCCTCCTAGTGCCCGAGGTGCATGCAGTGTGACACCAAGTTTGACTTTCTCACCAGGAAGGTGAGCTGGGCGGGGCAGGAGGGCGGCCCAGGTGGGGTCCGGGGGCGGGGCCCCTCGAGCCCGCGCTGTGCGGGGCGCTCACGCCCGTGCCGCCTCGCCAGCACCACTGCCGCCGCTGCGGGAAGTGCTTCTGCGACAAGTGCTGCGGCCAGAAGGTGGCGCTGCGGCGCATGTGCTTCGTGGACCCCGTGCGGCAGTGCGCCGGGTGCGCGCCGGTGTCGCGGCGCGAGGCCGACTTCTACGACCGGCAGCTCAAGCTGCTGCTGAGCGGTGAGCGCCGGGCGGGCGGGTGGGGGTCGGGGGGTCGGTGGGTGGGACTCTGTCGGGTGCGGCCCCAGCCGCCGGGCGGGCGGAGCCCCCAGGACCTGGCAGCCCTCTCCCCCACCCCCTGCTACCTCCTGGCAGCATCGGGCCGGGCTGCCCTGGGGGTCCCTTGGGGGCGGGTCGGCGCCCTGCGATTCGGGGGAGCCTCAGGCGGCGCCTCTGGCCTCCGGCATTGCACCCCGACCCCGTCACGCCCTTCCCGCCGCCACCTCGCCTCCTTCTGTCCTCCACACGTCTCTCGCCTGGAGGGGGCGGCGCGGGGGCTGCCGCGTGCTCACGTCTGGGCTCCTCCGCAGGAGCCACCTTCCTCGTGACTTTCGGGAACTCCGAGAAGCCGGACACGATGGTCTGCCGTCTTTCCAGCAACCAGAGGTGAGGACGGGTGCTCTTCACCTGGCACTGGGCGCCCAGAGCCTCGGAGGGCCGTGGCACGGACGCCTCTGTCTGCCACAGGTTCCTGCTTCTGGACGGGGACGGGGACGATCACCGCGAGATAGAGGTGGCGCGCATCGCCGCCGTGCAGATGCTCACGGAGGGCCTCCCTCCCGGAGGTAGGCGCCGCGGGCCGGGGGGGCTCCGGGGCTCCGCTCGCGGGCGTGTGAGGCGGCGAGGAGGTTCCCTGGAAGTGGTCTCCGCGCTCTCCCGTCTCTCGCGGCTGGCATCACCCGGTTCCCCAGGGCCTGTGGTGGGGCCCCCAGCTCCACCGCCCCCCAAGGTCTGCGGGGACGGCGCGGCCCTCTCCCCTGAACCCCGCTCCTGGGCCTCGGGTCCGAGCGCGGAGGCTGATCCGACCCCTCTCTCCGATTTCTGACCCGCCTTGCTGTCCTCTTCTGGCTGCCTGCCTGACGTAGACACTCTCCCTCACACCAGCCTCCCCGCCAGCCGGCCCATCGCTGAAGGTCAGCGTGTTTGCGGGGCGGGGGTGGGTGTGGCGGGGCTCCCTGTGAGACACTCGGGCCTGAGGCGGCCAAACCGTGAAGCCGTCTGTCCCCTGGGCTCGGCTGTTCTCTCCTGAGGGGGAGCTCTGCTCTGCGGCCAGTGTCCGCCGGCCCCGGCCGGGGGAGGAATGGGAAGCGGGTGGCGGCCTGCGAGCGCGTGCTGCGGCCGCTTGGTGGGGGGCCGCTCCTTCCCGATGGGCGGGGCCGGGGCTGCTGGCGCAGCGCCCCCTTCTGGCGGCTCCTGGAGCGCAGGGAGCCCCCTCTGCCCGGCTTCCTGGAACCAGTCAGTGCCCAGAACCGTGTTTCGGAGCTGGGGTGCGGGGGGCGGTGGAGGGCAGGGAGGGTCCCCGCGCGTGCGCTGTCCACAGCAGGGTCGCCCACTTTCTGTCGAGGGTCGGGCTGAACGTCGACTCAGCCCTGCCGGCCACAGGCTCTCAAAATGCAATTCAGGCACAGGAGTCAGGGAGGTGTGGTCATGGGCCTGTAAAAGTCCAGTAAAAGCCCCCTTCCAGGAGCAGGTGGTGGGCAGAGCGCAGCGGGCTCCCCCAGAGTAGGGTTGGGGGGTGGCGCCCCTTCAGAGAGTCCAGGGGATGAGCCGGCTGACACAGCTGGGACTGCTGCTTGTGAACGTCCTGGGAGCTTGGCACTTCTGGCTGGGTTCTGAGCTGCGGGGACCCCCCAAAGACAGCCTTCCAGGAGTTCGTGTCTTGGGGTGGCCTGTGGTTCCTCCGCTTTGACCCTGGCACCCGCAGTGGGGTGGGTGTGAGGCCAGCACGCGAGTGTAGCCTGGGGCCGGGCCTGCTTCTGCCACCGTGCCTCTCGCAGGGTCTCAGCCATGGGCCGCCAAGTGTTTGACCCGGGCCCTGGCCAGCCCTGTGAGCTCAGGGTTGGCCACCAGGCAGCCGCTGCCCTGACACAGGCCCCACCGAGAGGCCAGCTGTGAGGCCAGCACCAGGGTCAGGGAGGGGGTGCCTGGGCCACTGCTTTGGGGCGGCCGGCACCCTGGTGCTCGAGGCCGCTTGGACCATCCTTACCTTGTTCCCACTCCAGGAGGCAACGCGAGGGCCACAGGCATGACCCTGCAGTACACGGCTCCGGGGGCGGAGGGGCTGGCGCAGCTGACGCTGATGGCCAGCGAGGACGCCGACGGCAGCAGGAGGCAGGCGACGGCATGGCTGGCAGCCATGCACAAGGTACCTCTCCTGCTCTGCACTCTCCCACTCCTGCCCAGCCGAGGCGCCTCCACCCACCTCAGCCAGGCACACGCCTTTCTTTCTGGTCCCCTTGCAGGCGGCCAAGCTCCTCCACGAGTCTCGGGACCAGTAACTCCACACGGGCTGGATGGTCCGCTCGGGGCAGCAGCACCTGCTCTCGGGCACACAGGCACGACTAACCCTGCAAGTGCTGGAGACGCAGCCAAGCCCGCAGAGCCTGCCTGGTGCACTATGTACGCCGTCGGTTAACGCCGAGACCATTCGCGCTTTAGAACCTATCACTTGTTGATACCTAACTGCGGGGAGAGGCTGAGCTGCACCACTGCTAATACTCTGTTGTTACGAGTGCCCACGTTTACTAGAAGGTTCTGGTCCCCTGATCTTCACTGGTTCTTCCACAGACGTGACCCGGGCAGTGGTCACCTGGCCTGATTTGTACTGGTGCGCTTCCACACTGCCCGCTCAGCGTGTCACTAACCCAGGGCCACGAGCAAACCTTTGATACTTCACTGGGGAAGGAGCATGCTTTATATTTTGTACTTTTCACTTACTATTTCACTTTAACTATACAACAATTTGTATATAAAGCTTACAATTAAAACTTATTTTGAAAGTAAGGATCAGGCCTTGCCTCTGTGTGTCCAGACAACCCAAGCTTCCCGCTCAGCTCTGGCTCCAGAACACAAGACTCGAAGCCGCCCGTGAGAGACCGCGGTTTATTGCGTGCATGTGCATGTACATGGCCTCAGCACAGGCTGCCCGCGCGTGCTCGCTTCTCGTGAGCACACTGTACAATCAGCGCTCCAAGGCTACACATGTCCACACGCAAATCACACACGAGACTCGCACATGGGAACAAAGCTCAGGGCCTGGACTTTAATGAGAAGAAAACATTTCCAACACGGGTCTGACAGTTTTCAGTGGTTTAGTCAAAAAATACTTCTGGTATATAAAAGCCGGTACGTATAGTTCAAGTCTCAGGGCAGTGCCTCACTAAGTCTGGAACCAGGGCAGAGGGACCGGGGAGTCTGGGCGTCCCCCATCCACGCGCCCCGGCCCGCACAGCGCCCTGGAGGGGCGGGGCAGCGGGAGGCTGCGGGAAGGCGCGCTGTGTGGAAACCTCTGGCCCAGCGGAGTCCCGTGGTCCTAGGTTCCTTGTGCCTGTGGGTGACCTAGACTGAGGCCTGGAGCGGGAAAGGAGCCCACACCTCAGACACCCCCGCTCCACACAGGGCTCCTGTGGTGATGAAAGGAAATGCACGTGAGGATGGACAAGGTGCCGGGTTTCTGATGTCTGGTGGACAGGAGGGTGGAACTCCAGCACGGGGCACACCTCACGGCAGCGGCAGGCTCTCTGGGGGGCTGGGGCAATACCGGGGGTGGGGGGGCCTTGGGGCCCACGTTCTAAGGGCGTCGTCTTCACTGGCAACCAATCGGGGGTCAACGACAGGGCTTCTTATTGGCAACAAGGGTGGTGGTTTAGAAAGCTGGGTATTTATTTGGATTTACAGTAATTGGCAAAATCCAGTCTCCTTGGAAGTGAAGGCCTCTCTCTCAGCTGAGGGCAGACCCTCACCCAGGGGTCCTCATGCCATGGACACGGTCTGCTGCGGGAGGCCCTGAAGCTGCGTCCAGTGTCCACTTCCGGGAGAGCCCGAGCCGCTCCCCGCCGCTGGTGCTATGCGGTGCTGCAGGGGGCGCTCAGGCCAGCGTCCGCTGTCGGGGTTTGATCCGTGGATACAACTGGGAGGCAATGGACAGGACTTAGGATGAGGGGACAACCGCTGGGCAAGAGCCCTGTGCAGAGGCCAGGCTGACACTCAGAGGCCACCCTCCCATGGAGACGCCTCCCGAACACCTAGAGGCCCCGTGCCTTTTTCTCTCAGGGCACTCGGGATCACTTAAGATACCGGTACTGTCTGTAAGGCCCCCAAAGGTGCCTGGCAGGTGTCCAGTGACTGCGGGATAAGAGCGGCTGCCAGCCCACTGGACGTGGAGCACCCAGGAGCAGAACACGCCGTGAGCAGCCCTCATCAAGGGGCTATGGCCTCCCCACAGGCTCCCCCCGAGAGCAGATGTCCGCCGACCCCCTGGCCTCCCCTCCACCAGGGTCTGAGTCAGGCCCCGCCCCCCACGCACCCCCAGGCAGTAGGAGGGCCCCGGCGCAGCCTTACCCCCAGCAGGTTCCTGGGCACGTAGCCCTCCCGGTCCCCAAGGCGAGCCCACCACCAGTCGGTCTCGACCTCGTCCTTGCGCCGCAGAATGGTGAGCGCGTCCCCTTCTCGGAAGGACAGCTCATCGCTGTTCTGGGCCTCATAGGCCCACAGGGCGTACACCACACCTTTGTTCATCACACCCAGCTTCTCCTGCACGCCTGGGACAGGAGAGCCGACAGTCAGGTCTGCAGGACAGGCTGCTGAGTGCCTGCGCCAGGCCCGGAGACGCCGCTGGCCTCGGAGTGCTTAGAGGCTGGGCTGGCTGCTGCCCCCCGAGTGACGCCACCAGTCCCTTCCGTGTCCCAGCAAGAGGCCGCGGCAGAAGTGTCATGTCCAGAAGCAAAGGTGGGTTCATGCTAAGTTCCTCCAGTCATGTCTGACTCTGCAACCCTAAGTAACACAGCCCACCAGGCTCCCCTGTCTACGGGATTCTCCAGGCAAGAACACTGGAGTGGGTCGCCGTGCCCTTCTCCAGGGAGGAGAAAAGGTGTTATTTCTTAGGGTGAAACTTACAACCCACAAACCCATGACTGAAGTCCCGTGTGCCGCTCTTGGCAGTGGGAAGCACGGTCCACCAGAGTGACAGGCCGCCGCCTCCCCCGCACAGCCTCTGTCCTGGGGCTGGGCCTGGAGCAATGCCCTTTCGGGTGTCTTTGCCCCCAGGGTCCCAGGCAGGCTGGGCCCCCGAGTGCTCCAGTGTGGCGTGGACAGCCTGTGGTTATTTAGCCCACAGAATTGACGCTCCAGCCCTGCCAAAAACGGCTCAAAGCAGAGGAGTGTGGCCCTCACCTACAGGCCCCATGGACCCCATGGGGTGGGGACAGGAGACCATCCAGGACACCGCCCTCAAGACCTCGCTCTGGGCCACTGTGTGCCCAGGGCATCCTGGCCTCCCTGTCCCCCTCCTCTGCCCAGAGAACACCTGGCAGAAAGGGGAAGACTTTCTTCTGAGCAACTCGGCATGGAATCCTGACCATGAGAATGTAACAGGTCTTCAGGGATAAGCCCAGGGGCCGGGGTGACCTCCGTTCCCAGGACACAGACTGGGCTTCCCCAAGGGTGCACTTGGGGCTTCTCTTGGCCCAGGCAGCAGCATGGCCCGTGCCCAGCGCAGCCCAGGAACAGCACCCAAGGGCCCGTGCCCACTCCCCTACCGTATAGAAACTGGGAGCACTGGATGTAGCCCTCCTCCATCTCCTCGCACTTGTCCGCGGCCGTCTCGATGTCGCTGATGGTGGAGGCGAAGATGGCGGCGCCGCTCTCCACCAGCTGTTTGCAGAGGTGGACGCTGTTGCAGGAGGCGGCGCAGTGCAGAGGCGTCCTGGGGGGACACAGGGAGGCCTCACGTCCCGCCGGCGGCCCGCAGCGCGCGCTCACCGTCCAGCCAGCTGCTCTGCTGCTGCCTCTGCAGGGCCGGACTCCACTCCCACTTTTAGAGCGGACACACAGACCGGACACACACACACACTGCCCCACACACACCACACCCACTTCTGAAAAGGGCCTCAAAAGGCTGGGTGGTGAGCGCATCGAGAAGCAACCTGTAACCTGGGTGTTCGTGGTGTGACATGAACGTGTCCTCGCTCCGGGGACACCGCCCTCAGAGCAGCTGTGATGGTAACGGCTGTACGTTACCACGATATAAAGAAACAGATGTTGGCTGGCGGCAGCGCAGACCGTGGCCTGAGGCTCACAGTCAACGGCGCAGGTTCCTCACCATAGGCTTTCTGGCCACTTGAAAACAAATGGATCAGCAGAGGCTTAGCTTGCGTTCTGTGGTCAGCCGTGTGACAGGCGTGATCACAGCGGAACCTCTAGCAAAACCAGTGCGAGAACGGAGGCCGGGAGGACGGGCCGTCTGTCCGTCCCCTCTCCTCCTCTGTCCCCATGCACCCTGGGGCCTCACCAGCCGTCACTGTCGGCAGCGTTCACGTTAACCCCGAAGTCCAGCAGGAACCGCACGATATGGTGGTGCCCGGCGCAGACGGCGTTGTGCAGGGGGGTGATGCCCTCGTCATTGGGCTTGCTGGGGTCCTCCACCTACGACACGGGACATGGCACGTGAGCCCCGCCGGGCGCCGTCAGGGCTGCTGACCCACACAGGCACACGCTCACCTCGTAGATAACCCTCTGCACCAGGTCGAACTCCCCCTCCAGAGACGCGTCCAGAAGCAGTGCCAGTGGGTTGAAGCGGACCCGCAAGCCGTGCCCCGTCCGCTCGGAGTTGGGCTTCTTCAGGTTGGTCCGCTTGTTCTATGGGGAGGAAGTGTGCTTTGGATTTCAAAGTGACCCCACGCAAGCAGGCTGGGAGTGGAGGGGAGGAGGCAGGAGGGCGGGTCCTAGAGCCCGAGGCGGAGCTCCACCCGCAGAGCCTCCACCTGCAGCCCCCCGTGATCGAGAAGGGGGCACTGCAGACCAGCCTGAGCCTGGCTCCCAGGGGCATCCCTGTAGGCGCCTGAGGAAGGGGGCGAGGGGAACCCCTGAGCTGAACTGCTCCTGCCCTGCGAAGGGGCACAGGCGAGGGGCCCCCACCTCCCTCTGCTACTTCAGCACCGCTCTCCCCCAGCGCTCTGTTTAGAAGGGTCTCCTCCCCTTGCTGCCTGCCCAGATCCCAGTGGTGGCCCCCTTACTCAGGAACCCTTGGACCCCCAGGGCGAGGCTGGCCCCACTGCCCGGCACCACCCGACCCAGGTGTGTCCCCGACAAGCTCTGGCTGGCTGGCCAGCAAGCCGGTGCCCTGGTCTAGGTCTACACCCACCGTTGAGGCCGAAGGCAGCGGCACGGCGAGTGATGGGGGCACTTGCTCCTCCCCTGGAGAGGGGGCCTCGGCCCCAGGGCTGGGGACCTGCTCAGTGGACGGGGCCGTGGCCACGTTGTTGTTGTCGTCCTCGGCCGGCTCAGCCGTCTGGTGGGTGTTCGGGGGACAGAGCAGGCCCTCGGGTTCGGGGGAAGGGAGCCGGTTGTCATTGGCATCGGAGGCGGGGGCAGGCTCGGCAGGGAGTGGGGCCGTGGGCGGGGCGGGGCCAGCCTCGCCCAGGTTCCCGTTGGCAGTGGCGTTCCCATTGTCCACGTCGGCCAAGGAGCCCAGGAAGTCCTGCGAGGGGCTGGGCTGGTAGAAGGGGGCACCCTCCATGCCGCCAGCCAGCGTGTTGAAGCGCTGGTACAGCAGCTTCTGGATGTTGGGCCCGCCGGGGCCCTCGGGCTCCGTGATGGAGCTGCGCTTCTTCAGGGGCCGCGGCGCGTTGGCCAGCTTCCTGCGCAGGGCCTCCAGGTCGGCGTCGCTCTGGTAGCGCAGCGGCGAGTGCACGATGGGTGTCAGCTTGGTGGGGCTGAGTGGCCGCGGCAGGCTCTCCACGGCGGCCCCGTCCCCAGGTGGCGCGGGGCTCTCGGGCTCTGGCTCCTTCTCAGTGCTCTCGGCGGGAGGCGGGGGCTGCGTGGCGCCCGGGGCCAGCGAGCCGTGGAGGAAGGGCAGCGGGGACGGGGACGTGGAGCCAGACGGCAGAACCGGCTTCCCATACACTGGGGAGACAGGCCCAGCACTCAACACCTGCCCACCAGAGGCCGCTGCTGTGGGAACCCGCCAACCCCTCCCTGGGGAGGGAGACTCTACTTGATCTGTGTGTATGCAATCAGGGCTTTTTCAGATGAAAAAAAGAAAAAGGTTGCAAACCGGCCTACCCACACTAAACAGGCACTCGCTGTTTGCTGGCCAAGGAGAACCACGTGACCCTGGGACTGTACCAAATGGCGAAGACCACAGGCCGCCTCAGGAAGGAAGGGCCCCCTTTGGCCCTGGCGCACCTCGCCCCCAAGGTCAGAACCTGCCACAGGTCAGGGCTGGCATGTCCACCTAGGACCCCCTGGGCCCCTGTGGGGAGCCTGGAGATTCTCAAACTAGATTCTGGAACCTGCAGCCCACACGGAAGAACTCTGAGGAGACCCCAGACGCCCTGAGGCCCAGATCCCGCTGCCCAGGAGGAACCACCATCAGCCTCTACATGCAGGAGCCGAGTTCTGTTCTCACATCTGCCTCCCCAGGAGACCGGGGCGGAGTTCCCCGCACCCAAACCAGGGCTCTTCGTCCGTGTGGGCACTGCAAGAGGATCCCAAAACAGCAAAACCCTTCCCTCACATCACTCCCAGGGGCCTGGCCAAGCGACTGCTAGGGGCCAAGGGATCAGGTCCGGGCAGACCCCACGCCGCCAGCTCCCAGGCAAGTCCTGCACAAAGCACTACAGAGCAGGGGAAGAGAGAGCAAGTCCTGAGGTGTCAGCCTTCTACGGCCTGGATTTCCTGAGTAACGTGGGCAGGTGGGTTCTCAGACGGGAGGTCTACCGGCAGAACCACTCTGTGTATGTCCTCTTTATTCCCCTCTCACACAGACACCCACAGCCACACCTCACTAGGAATCAAATCTAACCCTAGACAGCCTGTGGCCCGGAACTCATGGTACAGACTGGCATTTTCTATAGTAGGATTTCCCAGCCCCAGGAGAAGGAGTACATGCCCACCGTACCTGCTTTAACCGACTTATTCACGGTGCTGTGCGCTGCTGGCTGGTAATTCTTAGGTGGTGTGGCTTGCTGGAGGTACATGGAGTATATGGAACTTGAATTCACTGTCTGGGGTCCTTTTCTGGGGGACTGTGGCCTCGACCCTTTATCAGCCAGGAATGGCCTAATGGCCACAGTCAGTGGGAGTTCGGGTTTGCCGTCTCCGGCTGGAAAGGCAGGCAGCCCTGCCGGCGGGTATGTGGGACTTGGGGGCACAGAAATCCTCTGCTGAATCTGCTGCGAGGAGCCCGGCTGGTGCGGGCCACCCGCAGGGGGCAGCGGGGCAGGTTTCTGCCGACCGGCAAGGCCTGCACTGGGCCTGGGCAAGCTGCCCTCCTTCCTCCTCTCCAGGGAGTTGGTCGAGCCCGGGCCCACAGGGGCAGGACTTGGGTACGTCCCGTAGCTTGGGGGCAGCTGCTTGCTGACACCAGGCAGGGGGGGCGGCACTTTACCGATCTCCATGCCCTGAATCAAGACGTTAGAGAGAAACATGAAGTCAGCTTTTGACAAGTTCAGCACGTTTTCACCCAGGGACTGTCCTCCTTCCAAGGGGCCTGTGAGCAGGCGGAGGCACGCCGAGGGGGGCACACAGCAGGGGGACAATCCTGATCACCAGCCTCCCACACACACCCAGCTCAGGTGCTCAGGGTCCTGAGCTCCTTCAGACTTGGGGACCACGTGGACACTAACAGGCTTAATTTGCCTCATGACACCTCCTACCCCTTAGACGAAGATGAAGGTTAAAGAGGGGTGTGTTCAGCTACGGGCTTGTTTGTGCTCTGGACAAAGATGGATGGCCTACCAGCTTCTCCGGGGCACTCAGGGCTGACAGGGGCATGGGCTGGCTAGAGACGGCCCCTTGCTTGAGTGGCCCCTCGGCACTCGCGTCCTTCCAGTCCACGCCGGTGATCTGCGGTGGTCTCACCGAAGAGCTAGAATTCTGTTTCAAGGTTGGCCAGTTTCCATCATTGGCTTGAAAAGAACACAGAATTTAAGTAAAACTCTTCTTGAAATTAGTTTAACCAACGTAAGAATAACCCTCTGCCAGAAGCAAAAGCAATCACCTCTGAGACACCACACTCTGAGGGAGCCGCACGGGCAGCTCTGCCAAGGGGCCTCACCAGCTCTCATGCGTGCAGAGACTCACGACCAAGCACACGGATGCTCCACCCCCGGCGAGGGGCCAGAGGGCTGGAGAAACACTCTCAGCTCCCACTGAAATACAGGTCAAACCCGTTACATCAACACCAATGAGTAGTAAAATAAGCGCTGGCACTTGGTTTTCAAACACTATTTACATTTACAATTACACACAGCAATAAAAAAAAATTTATCTTTTGACTGCGTAACAGGTTTGACTTGTACTGCTTCCGGGATTAAAAGAAAAATTTTACTTTAGTCTGTTAGAAATTTCCATCCTCTGAAAATAATTCATGATCACAGGAGAGAGGTACAGTTCCCAGTGATTGGAGGAGCAGGCCATCAATCTGCTGCAGTGATCAGAAAACCAGTGAACCCAGGTTTTCAGGAAAGTCACTGAAAAGGCACACTTTTTAACAGTGTTTTCCAAACTGAGAAAGGGTGCAGAAGCATCCCCTGGTAGCACAGGCTGGCTCTCAGGGAGTGAGGGTCAGGCCTCTCTGCAGTAGCAGGGGCTAGACTGGAGGGGGAAAGGGGTGCCCAGGTCACTGTCCAGGCCCTCCTGCCCCCTGCCAGCACGGCGGGGGTGGCTGAGGGGCGGCTGGGCGGCCACCCTCCCGGACAGTGTTCTGCTGCGGCTCACACTGCGCCTGGGGAGAGGGGAGGCGCGGCCTCACACAGCCTGCAGAGGGCCCGAGGGCGCCGGGCGGCGGCACCTCGAGGCAGACTCTGCCTGTGGCTGCAGCATTGCGCGCCCTGCCTCCCTGCCCAGCCCGGCTGCCAGCCCTGGTGAGCACTCCCCAGGCCTCAGGCCAAGCCAGCCCTTTGCTCTTGTGGGTCACGCCGCTCCCCGTCCGGAGGTGTGCGCTCTAACCCCTCTTGGTGTCATCAGGCTGGGCCGTGTGGGCCACAGTCGCGCAGTTTCACCAAGGATGCACCGAGGGCAAACCCCAGGCTAAGGGGCAATAAACAGAGCTGACTCAGGAGGGGGCGGCTGGCCTCGCTAAGGGTCACAGGAAACGGGGCTGCCAGCTGCTCCTGAAATGCCAGACCCATGGGAGGCTTTGTGAAAATCAGGCACAAAGGCACTGGAGAGGGATGAGGACTTCTCCTTCTTCAGCATAAGGCAGGAGGTACAGAAGGAAGACCCATTTATTTTTGTTATCAACGGTCAACTATCTGTAAGTGTGATGGGAGATTCCTGCATGAAGCGAAAACTAAAAGCCTCATAATGAACTCAGAAAATCATCTTAATTCTGTAAAAACAAAACCAGAACACCCCTGCTGGGCTGACACCTGTCAGGCCCCTCCTGAGGAGGTCTGGGTTCTGGCCCAGCCTAGACGCCACTCCTGCCCGGGAGGCAGGGACTGGCCACGTGCAGCGGCCTTTTGGTCAGGTCTGAACGGGGAGCAGCCTTTGTCAGTTTGGAAGAACTGCAGATTCAGCAGCATCACCAGAGCTCCCCAGCGGGCCTGCCGGCCAACATACGCTTTGCAAACAGGCTTGCGGGGCGCTGCGACGAGCCGCGGTCAGGCCCGACGTCGAGATCTGACACTGTCCACAAGCGGGTCACTCTGGGTTGACCACGGCCATCTATGCAACAGGGAACCAGAAGGACAGCCGACAACACATTAGAGTCCCCGGAACCTTCTCACTGCGGCTTTCCGCCTGGGCTGTGGGCTGGCACGGGGCCCCTGCACCCACTCGCCCTGCAGCAGTGGGGGCAGGGCCACAGCTAAACCCTGGGGACACAGCCTCCCGGCCCCATGGGGGGCTCCTCCGGGCGGCTCCGGCCAGGCGGACCAGCGCACGCCCACAAAGAGGAGGGAATCACGAGCCACCGGCAGCTCGGGAGGGCTGGCAACGTTTAAGCTGAGCAGGAGTTGGCTGTGCTAATTACCTGCCATTGGACCCAGTGATCATCTACTCTCACCATCGGGTGGGTCAAACTATAAATAACAGCTTATCAACGAAAGCTGCAACTCAAGTTTCATGCAGATTACGTGTGCCATGTGGCTTCTGAGGCATGGCCACGAAGGGACCTGTGCCAGGGCACGTGGCCCAGGAGGGCTGGGAACACCTCGTCCCACCAGGGTCAGGGTAAGCCCTGGGTCCTCCAGTGGTGCGGCTGCTCAGACCAGGTGCCAGGCAAGCAACCAGCAGCGCACGGACCAACTGACCGCCACCTGTGAAGACCCCAGAATGGAGGCCTGGCCCGCTGGCGGTCCTGCTGTCACGAGTGACGAGCGGTGGCTGCACCTGCACCCGGTGACCTCCGTGAAGGGTGGCCCCTGCCGTGACGTCTCACTGCCGCGGCACCGGATGCATCAGGGTCAAACATGCACTCTTACTGGGCTGTCTTCCTCTGAGAAAGGAGTGTGGACTCTCCATGGAGACCAGGGCTGTGCTCGGCTGGGAAGGCAGGGCGCTGCAGGGACCACACGTCCTCAGGGAGTTTATGCACTGCATGGAGCCAGGGGCCTGAGTCCAGTCACACCATACAACTCAGGGTGGCGAGGGCCAAAGGGCTGGTGTGTGGAGTTTTTGATGGATGGAGCCCGTGCTAGTGGGGCAGGCAGAGCAGATTGGTGCGGCAGGTGCCGCACCCTCTGCGGCACCAGGGACCAGTATGTGGAAGACAATGTTTGCACAGACCAGGTGAGGGATGGTTTCGAGATGGTTCAAGCGCATTACACTGATTGTGCACTTGTTTCTATTCTCATGTTGCCGCTGATCTAACAGGAAGTCCTAGCCCATGGCCCCGAGGTTGGGGACCCCTGAACTACAGGGCTCTGCCCCTGGGGAGGCAGCTGGGTCAGGACAAGCAGCAGCCTGGCTGCAGGGAGGTGCCCCTGCCGGCCACCGAGTGCCCTCAAGGGAAAGAAAACCTGTGGTGGGAGAGGACCCAGGTCTTAACTAAGCTGTGTTTTGAGAAACCAGAGTAAGGACGCTGAGTCCAAGAAAGGGCCCGCTCTGGTCTCAGGATGGTCATCACCGTGGTGGTGCACAGCTCCTCGGGGGACACTTCACCGGGGCTGGAGTGTGAGGTGGGGTCCTTCTGAGGTCCCTGTCCCCCTGCTCTCCCCAGAAGAGGGCCAGGGCCACTCACCGGATTTGGACCTTCCGTGGGCAGCGCTCGAGGTGACGGTGAGGGACTGGGGCTTCACCGGGTCTCCGGGGGCAGGGCAGCTGCCGGCGCTGGGCACCTGGATGTACGGCCCCACCGCCGCCACCCTGCCGGGCGCACTCAGGGGCGACTGGGGCGACGACGTGCCGTTCACGCGGCTCAGCTGCAACATGGAGAGAAATGAGTCAGGAGAACTGTCAGCCTAGTGTGATGGACGGCTCAGACCTAAGCCACGCGTAGGAAGCTGCACTAGCCTGGGAGCCCAGTGCCTAGAAAGGGTGAGACCTCCGAAAAGGGCCTTGGCCCAGTCCTGCATGGGTGGTGCCCCGACAACACCGACCTGGGTGTGAGCGGAGACAGAGCAGCCCCCTGGGAGCCCCTCGCCTGGGCGAGCAGAGAGGCGTCATCAAAGCCTGAGCTCTGGGCCTGGCTTCAAACCCTGCTCTCCCGCTTAGTCACGTGCTGCCGGGGGCAAGTGACTGAACGTCTCTGAGCCTCTGTGGCCCTGTCCCAAAAGCTGGGGGGAGGGCTGTCATGAGGACTGAAGGAGATACCCTGGACATAGTAAGAGAGTCTGGATGGGTGAGACTCTGAGCAGCTCCCTGAAGGCAGCTCTGCCCTTCTCAGCAAGGACACTGGTCCCGGGACACTGCCCCACCACAAAAGTGTGCGAAAGAGATCTGACAGGAAGACATGGACCCTTAGAGTTCCTCAGACAGGCTCTAAGTGAGACTTCCATGCCTTTCCTCCAACTGTTTGCAAAAGTCTGCATGCATGAGCATGTGTCACTCTGGAGAAAGGGTCTATGATTTTTTTTATTATTATTTATTTTCGTTGCTGCGTGTGGGTCTTTACTTGTGGCATGCAGGATCTAGTTCCCTGATCAGGGATCAGACCGAGGTGCCCTGCACTGGGAGTGTGGCGTCCTAACCACTGGACCACCAGGGAAGTCCCAGGGTCCATGATTTTGACAGCTGCTCAAAGGTGCCAAAAACCTTTGGGTTGGAGACACATCTCTGCAGGACCACCAGCCTCTCCAGGGAGATGCCCTGACGTATTGGGTTCAGTAAGCAGTAATGTCTGTATAGCCGCTTGGGATGGTTAATTTTACCCATCAATATGGTGCGGCTGTGATGGTATTTTTAACATTTAAATCAACAGACTGTGAGTAAAGCAGATTGCCCTCCATAATGTGGCTGGGACACCCCATCAGTTGAAGGTCTTAAAGGCAAAGACTGAGGTCCTTGGAAGCAGAGGGAGTTCTGTGGGAAGATGGCCTCAGACCCAGGCTGCAACACCAGCAACTCCCTGGGTTCTTCAGGCCGCAGGCCAGCTGCGCAGAGCTGGGACGTGCCAGCCTTCACACCTGCCCAACAACTCCTTACAACGAGCTGACTGACTGATCAATCTCCACGTAGGGTGCACAGCGGATGACCCACCGTCAGGAAGACTGAAACGTAAGCAAGCGTGGAGCAAGGGCACGCCTCCTCACCCACGGTCTCTGTGTTGTTAATTCGGAGAAACGGGAGCCATTATCTGAAATCAGGGCGTTACACAGATGAACCACTGACCTTTAAGCACCCTGGTTAAAAGACAACAGTGCAGATTTGTAACCCAGAGCCTCTTTAGCTAGGAGCACTGAGCGTGAGGCCCATGGGAGTGGTGGCACCCGTCCTCCTCTGGGCCTCCTCCCGCCACCCCACTAGGAGAGCCCCTGATGCCCAGCCCTCGCCCCCTGAGCTGCCCAGAGGATGCCGGTCCACCGCGAGAGCAGCACGCAGTGAGGATGAGGGGCTCCTGGAGCACCGTCCCAGCTGCTGGGCTGCCCGCTCCCCTTCCACTGCCAAGGGGAGGGGCCGGTCAGCTCTGCACTGAGGCCCTGCTCCCCTGGAGCCCGCAGCACCGCTGGGGGAACACAGGGCCAGCCAGACACCACACAGAGCGGTGCCCACCCTCCCATGCGCCCCCTGTGATACAGACACTCGTGAAGCGCTGGGAGTGACACGCCCCCTGTGATACAGATGCTCCTGAAGCACTGGGAGTGACACGCGCCCTGTGATACAGACGCTCCTGAAGCGCTGGGAGTGACAGCAGAACTCGGGGAGCACTGCTGACTACAGGGCTGGAAAACATGGACACAGGCCCTGGGGTGTGGAGAACCACCAGAAGTTACACAAGGAATGAAGCACTGACTGGAAACACACCCATGTTACAGTGAAACAGAAAAAGACTAGGTACAGAACAGTGTAAATGACGTTAAGTGAAAGTGACTCAGTCGTGTCCGACTCTTTGCGACCCCATAGAGTCCATGGAATTCTCCAGGCCAGAATACTGGAGTGGGTAGCCTTTGCCTTCCCCAGGGGATCTTCCCGACCCAGGGACAGAACCCAGGTTTCCCGCATTGCAGGCGGATTCTTTACCAGCTGAGCCACAAGGGAAGCTCAAGAATACTGGAGTGGGTAGCCTGTCCCTTCTCCAGTGGATCTTCCCGACCCAGGAATTGAACCGGGGTCTCCTGCATTGCAGGTGGATTCTTTACCAACTGAGCTATGATGTAATTCCTACAGTTCCATTTTCAATTAAAAATTGAATACCTTTCTGTCTGTATTAAGCTAAAGACTGGCACCATTAGCAAGTATCATCCCTGGAGAATGAGGAGGACAGCAGGATGTCCAAGTCTCCTTTAAACATTTCTGTTCTGTTTTAGGGGGCTTCCCAGGTGGCACTAGTGGTAAAGAACCTGCCTGCCAAAGCAAGAGACATAACAGACACAGGTTCAATCCCTGGGTTTTGAAGATTCCCTGGGGGAGGGCACGGCAACCCACTTCGGTATTCTTGCCCGGAGAATACCATGGACAGATGAGCCTGGTGGGCTATAGTCTACAGGGCTGTAAAGAGTCTGACACGACTGAAGCGACTTAGCACATACTGTTTTAACTTTCTTCCAGTGAGTATTCATAAACTTTCAAAGTCAAAGTACTAAATAAAGATTTTTAAAAAGCACTAACCCCTTATACAGCACTTTGCTCAAGAGTTTACGAAGCCCGCCCACATGGGTTACTTCCAAGAATCCTTACAGCCACTCTCGGTTCACAGTGAGTACATCAGGCTACACAAGGTCAAGGACTCTGCGCACAGCCAGAACCGGCACCATGACGCCAGGGCCCAAAGCTCCCCAACGGAGGGGGACAGAACCGCCTGGGGACGGTGCATGGTGAACAGCGGCAGTCTGGGGTGCGGACAGGATGCCTTGAATCCACAGACCAGGAAACAACTGTGTCTTTGAGAACAAGAACTTGTGCTTGCTTCGGCAGCACATATACTAAAATTGGGAACAAGAACTTACTTCTACTATCATTTTTTATGGTTTATGGCTAATTCGTATTCTATCAGCTATGGCAGTGGGGGGCAGCAGGATGGCCTTACGGCAAATATGTACACTCTGAGGATGAACCATTTTCAGTGTTTTATCTCACAGAAATGTTTTCTTTTTCACATGCCTGAATTTTCTTCCCGTAAAGACGTTCACGCAGTTCGTTGATCCGCTTGTCCATCATGGCCACCTCCATGTTGCGCTTATTCAAGAGTTCCTTCTGCTGCTGGAGCTTTGAATTCTGTTCCTGGTTGAGCTGATTACGAATCTGCAGAACAGAAAATACAATGTTTATGACTTGTATTCATTAAAAGGTCAAATTCTCATTGTTAGGGGGATTAAAAAAAGGAAGAAGAAAAAAAGCAACATTTGGTTCTTATGTGTATTTACATATAGGCATCATCCCAGGTGCTAAATATTTTACAGGTACAGCATGGATGAAGCCGGAATGTAATTCTTATGGAACAAAAAAAGAGAAAATATCTGCAAATGTGTCTTCAAGGTGTACAGAAGGACTAGTACCTGTAATGACAGTGGGAAACATGCCTGTGGTCCTAGGGAATTGGGGTGGGAGGGCCACTTCAGTGATCCCATCCTGGACATGTTGAGGGACCCAGGGAGAGGTGTCTGGTTCTGCCCCATGCATGAAACCCATGGATGATCCGAACACCAAACTGAAAGTTCTTGTATCATTTTTTAAAAACTGCTGCACACAAACTCTTAATTGTGGCATGTGGGATCTAGTTCCCCGACCAGGGATCGAACCCAGGCCCTCTGCACTGGGAGCTTGGGAGTCTCAGCCACTGGACCACCAGGGAAGTCCCTTTTATGTGACTTTAATGGGTTAACCAGTACTTTAAAAATATGAAATGGAGGACAGAACACATCGCAGTGCACTGTGCACAGGAGGTTAATAAGCACTGTCATGTCAAACTCTCTCAGATGCATACAGGTACCAGCACACACATACTGCTACCAGACAGGAGGTAACATGTACTTCTTAAGCTTGACTGCAGTCAAAAAGTTGGAAATGTATATAAACAAATATAAAACATTCATCACATTTCACCAAAAAACTTCTTAAAAACTGTACTTTTTAACAATTGCTTAAAAACATAAAAAGTAATAAATTCTTATAACATTTTATTTCATGTCATTTTAATATTGTAATATTTATATTACAGAACTTAATGGCAGCCACCAGCCAGTTTACTCCCTGTGTTTAAAAGTCCCCATTTCGTAAAGTGATAGAATCCTTTTTCTAGCAAGTGCTAACAGAAGCACAAAACTTGCTTCTGGCTTGACAAACCACCTGCTGCACGATACCTTCTGAGGACCGCTAATGACTGTGTCCTCCCAAAATCCACCCTGGTCCCCAGTGTGACTGGATCGGTCATGAGGGTGGGGCCTCCATGGTGGGGTTGTAAAGAGGAGGGAGAGAAAGCAGAAAGGGTGAGGATGCAGCAAGAAGGTGGCCAGGAAGGGGACCCTCCCCGTGAGCTGAGTCTACCAGCATTCTGATTTGGACTTCCAGCCTCCAGAACTGTGAGACAGACCTGTCTGCAGTTTTAAGGCAGCCCAAGCTGACAAAGACAAGGATTTAACAATAGGCATCTATCGTGTCAAAATACAGTTTACACAAAGGCCTTAGGTATTATCTGAAGCTTAGTTCTTTACCAGTTCATTATACTGCCAATTAAATTCCAATCAAACCTCTGTATTGAAAACATGCTAAGTGAAAGAAGTCACTCACAAAGAACTACAATTGCATGATTCCATTCATATGAAATTTTCAGAACAGGCAAATCCATAGAGACGGAAAGTAGAGTCATGGTTGCTTAGGGCTCGAGGGGCAGGGAGTTGTGGGGTGATGGCGAAGAGGTGTGGGGTTTCTGTTACAAGTGAAGATATTCTAAAATCGACTATGGTGGTGGATTTAGAACTCTGTGGAGATACTGAAAACCACTTACTTGTAAACTTTAAATGGGTGTATCATAAACTATGTGAATTATAGCTCAAAGCTGTTCAAAACATTCTTTTGTACTGAATACATTTGGTGCCTACTATTAAATGAGAATTCATTCATTTCCAATTTCTGAGGTTTACAGCCTATATCGGAAGGATGCCCAAGAGAAGAAAGTTTTAACAGAATCATTCCTCAAACTCAGGGGAGTTACCTGAAGCTCCTGGTACAGTCTTTTTAGCTCCACTGCTGCCGGTCCTGTCAGCTTGCCATTGTAAGGCTGGAACCCGTTCAGTTTTCCCTTCTTTAAATCTTCTAATTGTTGACTGAGTTGATCAACTCTTAAAATCGCAGTCTGTACTTCTTGCTTCTTTTCCTGGAACATGGCACTGAACCTTTCTATTTCAGCAGCTATAATTTCCCATCAGTAAAGAAAAAAAACATAATTAGTTGACTTAGTTTTTTCATGGTATTTTGCTATTTTTTTGGTGACATTTCTTCATTTCTATACCTTTAACTCAACTCTAGAATTATCCTTGGAGAGAAAACTGTAAGGTGCATAATCCAAAACATATTTCAACAAGCCTTTGGAACACGTGACTACTCAGAAGACAATTATTTGCACTATTTATTGAATATTTTAATTTTGAAGAAATTACTTATTTCATTGGCTGTGCTGGGTCTTAACTGTGGCATGTGGGATCCAGTTCCCTGACCAGAGCTTGAACCCAGGTTGCCTGCATTGGGAATGAGGAGTCTCAGCCACTGGACCACCAGGGAAGTGCCTGAATGTTTTTAAATTAGGGCTAGCGTCCCAAAGCTACACTGGTCAAGCCACTTAGGAAGCTCAGTGCACCACAGATACCATCATGTGAGGGCAGGACCACCCAAATCTCTCTCGCTTATCACTGTGGCATAAAGGAGGCACTGGCGCTTCTCCGGTAGCTCAGATGGTAAAGAATCTGCCTACAATGCAGGAGACCAAGGTTCCATTCCTGGGTCAGGAAGATACCCTGGAGAAGGGAATCGCTACCCACTCCAGTACTCTTGCCTGGAGAACCCCATGGAGTTGCAGAGTCGGACACAACTGAGAGACTAACACTACTACTACTAAAGCGGGTGCTAACTGAATTGAATAATAAAGTAACAATCCATGCACACAAAGTGAGCATTTGTATGCTTTATCGTAATACACAGATAAAACTTAGGCTGTTCAGTTAAAACAGAACCTCCCTCATGAGTTGAGTCTTCGGAGGACCCGAGACTTAATCTAAAGGGCAGCTGCAAGCGGGGTAACAGAAGGGTCTTCCTAATACACTGCTAAGGCTGCAGAAGGTCTTCTAGGACCCCTTAGTCTCACCACGCATCCCGGCAGCTGCCGATGGCAGAGCAAAGCTCCAGAGCTTCCCTACAGCGAGCTCTGGCACCACTTGTGACTGAGGCGCCTGGAAGCCAGCCTGTCTCACTTGGTCTACGCCTAGGGAGCGTGGGCGCCCTGGGCCATGGCACGTACACAGATTGCCATTCATGATTTTGCTGTAGTCTACTTGTCCTCTCATGGCACGGATCTTCTTCAGCTTATTTTCCTGGGCTTCAACTCGTTCTTTCAATTTCTGAAGCTTTTCATTTTCAGAAATAGACTGCTGCTGACGGCGCTCCTGTTGCTTTAGAAAATGTAAACGCTGTTCCTATCAAGAGAGGAGAATAGCTAGCTATGAAAATTGAAATGCACGGTCACTTCTGTACACTGTAAAAACAGTTTAAGCGGATTCCACAGGATCTCCTGTCTTCATGAATATTATAGACACACTAGGCGCCCCTCACTGCCCTCCTGTGTGAGGGCCAGCAGCCCAGGCTTCCTGCTGTTGGCACCAGGTCTCCTGCGCCCACAAAGCAGCGTCCACGGACCCCTTGTTTAACCTCCCAAAGGAAATAAGCACCGACCAGCAGAAGATTTTATACTGAAGAGAGACAGCTGATTAGTACGGAGATGAACCTCTAATCTGCTACGTGGCAGGGACATTGGAGGAAGCGCTTGTTTTCTTTAGGATTAGTTCCTTCAAAAGGAATCAAACATTTTATTATCAAACAAGAACAGGACGGTCCTACAGTAAAAGCAGTAATATTCTTCAGTAGTTTTTTTTTCCCCACTCATGTGAAGGCATATCTTCAGGATAACAGTTAGCACTACTTGTGGTCCTACCATATGCATGAATATACCTAAGGAGAGGTTTAAATGTGACTGTGTAGGCATGACACGTGCAACCTAAGGAAGGGAATATGCGCTTAAATATGGAATAACCTGCATTAACTTGAGTTACACTGCTGAAAATATCAAAGATTCCTTTCAATAGCAGTACCCCTGAATCAATATTTGGAGATAAGAAGAAAAGCAGAATTAGAAAAGCTTATGATGACATAATACCATGTACATTTCATCTTAAAAACATTATTAATGGAATGAATATATCTTCCAATTTACTTAGCTTTTAATTGTTCTTTATTCTTGTATTATTAAAAAATCCAATAAACTTTGCAAGACTACTTTCAAAAACAAGTCCAACTTAAACTATTATTAACATTAACGTGGACAGAGTGCCATGGTCATTCAATAAGTTAAAATAAGTTAAATTGGACCATTGGTCACTAAGAATCTCTCTCTACAGAGAGATCAGTAAGAACCTGGGCAGCGACGTCTGCGAGTTCTGTGTAGCAGGGTGAGGACATTTAAGATCATTACATCAGGAATCATTCTCAGCAGGCATGCGAGACAGGTCTGATGTTTTAGTCCAAGGCTAAACCATTATTCAGAACAGTTTTGAAACCAAGCAGGAGCCTGTGGGGCCATCCTGGGTACAAAAGCCCTTCTATGTCCCCATTTCTGGTTTATAGGAAAAAAGCTTCAGTCTCCTCCACCGTCCCTGAGTCCAAAAGGCAGACTCGAACAGTCACTAACCAGGGAAGTGAGGGGATGCAGAAACAAAGCAGGCGCTATCAGGAAACAGGTCCTGGTCCCCTCCATCGCCTTCCTGCTCCCCCGGGGACACACTTCACAAGGTACCTCGAGCTCCCCTGCAGAAATTTAGGCACCACCTGGGTGGAGGCTGGTAACTCCAGGCTGAGCACAAGACTCCAGGACACTAGCCTGTTATCTTACCACCAAACCAATCAGAAGACAGTCACACACCCTACAGTCTTCACCCCAAATTTTGCTTATTAAAAAAAATACATTCCTGAGAACCATCAGTGAGTTTGGATTTTTTGAGCATGAGCCAACTGTTCTCCTTGCCTGGCCCTGCAATAAACCTTTCTCTTTTCTAAACTCCAACATTTCCATTTTGGTTTCTTTGGCCTCACTATGGGTGGGCAATAGTTTCAAGTCCTGTGACAGAGTTTCAGAGACAAATCTAGTCCTCAGTGTATATAATGAATGCCTACATGCCCCAGACAGATTCCGTGCAGGGTGGGGTACAGGGAAGCCACTGTCTTTGGGGCCCATGACCAGTGTCTTATCACGGATCGCTGGCTTCCTCTAGAACACTAATGCCAAACATGCCAGCTGAGACAATACCCAGAGGAAAAAGGAGGGGACGATGGAGAGCATCTTTTCTTTCCAAACTATCTACAACTGTGTTAAGTTCAACCGCTTCCTGTCCTGGAGGTCTGAGTGTGCAAGTCAAGGGTCAGATGCTCTTGCCCGATACTTCCCCAATGTCAAGAAGCCACGGTGTGCATTTATCATCACAGAAGAGACCATTAAGAGGGACACTGTGTTTACGCTGTGGTAGCACACTTCTCCTTGCAAGGCTCAGCCATGGAATCTAAAATAACGCGAAGAACACTCTTGCTGACCGTTCCCCACTGCTGCTTAGTAACGTACCTTGGCGACCAGCATCTGCTGCTGGTTTTCAATCTGCTGTTGCTGCCGAGCGGCCATATCTTGGAGTTCTGAAAGGGTAAGTTCAACACGTGGATTCCCAACCTACAGAGAACAAAACACACTCAGACTGGAATGGATGCTTGCCTGCATCATCATTCTGCTCTAATGTCAGAATGCACACACATCAAGATTTTTAAACAGGTTCCCTAGAAGTTAGAGGAACATAAATTAGTTTACTTTCTTCTAAGAACCTTTCCTCATTGTTGACCACTTCTATTAAATTTATTTGAGTAAGTAGGGATGTCAAATGTTTAAGAGTACACAAACTAAAAAATAAATGTGCAGGTGATACCTAAGGGCGAATGTCATTTCACTGCCACCTGGTTTCAAGAAGCTGAAATGCATCTAAGATTCTGAAATATAAGTATCTCATTAAAAACACCATAGGTATGGCCTACACCAAAGACTGACCCATGATTGACAGAGCATTATCCGCATCCGGAGAGTGGCAATTGATGGAATCTGAAAGCATGTCCCCATCCTGTTAATGACAGGATGCATTTTTATTGTGTTCATCATGAACCTTGCTCTAAAGTAATTACTTTCCACTTATGAACTCATTTAAGCCTTAAAATGACACTCTCAGGCAGAGATCATTACAGCTCCATTCTACAGACAAGAAAATAAGCAGAGAGAAGTTCAAATACTGTGCCCCAGGCCAGTTGCACGGACAGAGAAGGATGCAGAGGCTTGATCCTGCCCATCTCCTACAGCACCCCCTCTTAGCCTGGGCGTGTGACGCGCACTGTATCATACAATCTTCACAACAAACCTCTGCAGGCAGACGAGGAACCCCAGGGGAAAGGTAAAGGGACATGGCTAAGGACGCAGAGCTGACAAAGGGCCAGAGCGCCAAGTCCAGCCACGCCGGTCTTCCTTCGGTCTCCTCCGGCCCCGTGGATCCCGCCATGCAGGTGCACAGCCCCTCCGTGGAGCTCACTGTCCACCTCTGGGCTCCTCAGTACTCGAGCCTCTTGGAGCGTTTCACAAGGGTGCCAAGCCCTGTTCCTCCGACTCTGCTGCTGCTAAGTCACTTCAGTCCTGTCCGACCCTGTCCGACCCCAGTCCTCCTCAGATCACGTGGTGGTAAGCCCATTCTGGACTCTTAGAAAGTGGAATCAGGATTTAATTAGCTGGAGCCCCCATTCTGGTTATCTAAAGTCCTGAGAAAGCAATGTGGACCAAGTCCCTTTTCTAAACCAGATACTGTAAACTGCCAAGTTACAGAAACTTCATTGGAGGTTGGTTCATTCTATAAAACACCCCAACTATCACAATGCACTCAAATTTCTCCTTTACTATTAAAGGAGAAAAAGTTCTAACTTCCACCTACTGAGATTTCTCCAATCACCACAACAAGAAATTTTTAAATTACTTATTTCTTTTTGGCTGTGCTCGGTCTTTGCCGCCGCGCACGCTTTCTCTAGTTCTGGCGAGCAGGGGCTGCCGTCAGTCACACGCGTGGGCTCCTCTCTGCAGAGGCTGCTCTTGTTGCGGAGCGCGGGCTCTCGGCGCGTGGGCTCTACGAGTTGAGGCTTTTGCGAGCCTAGTGTGTCCCATGGCATGTGGAAGCTTCCAGAACCAGGGACTGAACACATGTCCCCTGCACTGGCAGGTGGATTCTTAATCAGGGAAGTTCAACAAAAGGTATTTTTGAAGCTTTCAGAAACATATTTTCGACTAGGGAAAAATGAAGTTCCTGTAACAAATCTTTCAATTTATATTAATTTCATAATTTTACAACTTAAAGAAAAAAACCAAAAACTTAGTTCTTTGGTGTCCCCTCCCCACCAATGGCTTAAAATAACAATGAAAAGAAGACAGAGGAGAAATTGAACTGTTGCGTATTCTAATATTTATACTTCTGAACAAGAGCTCTTTCTATGCATTATTTATGTGTATCTCTAATTATGAAACTAAGATATATTCTATTGACATAAGTAATTCAGATATTATATCTTAGGTATATACTAATACATATTGTACTTTAATAGAAAATTTCCCTGGTGGCTCAGATGGTAAAGTGTCTGCCTACAATGCGGGAGAGACCCAGGTTCAATCCCTGGGTCAGGAAGATCCTCTGGAGAAGGAAATGGCAACCCACTCCAGTACTCTTGCCTGGAATATCCCATGGACAGAGGAGCATGGTAGGCTACAGTCCATGGGGTCGCAAAGAGTTGGACACGACTGAGCCACTTGACTTTCAAAACATCTATATGTCACACGGGCTAGCCCAACACAAAGCTCTTAATCTGAAGTTGAACAGAAATTTTATTGATGTAGATATTACAAACAGAAAACTGTATAAATCTGTGTTCAGCTCAGTGAATTATTTCAAAGTGAACACACCTGTGGAACTTATTTTAAATGGGTTATAAAAACACAAGCCACCATAAACTTGTAAGTCAACAGATAATGCAACATTTTACACTTTAGTACATATTCCCTAATTTGTTCAATGTGAAAATCTAGCAGAAAGTATCTTTTCAGGGTTTTTTAAAGAAAACAAAAACCTCTGATGCAAATTCTATCCGTTTATGACAGGCCTAACAGCATGTATTCTCTCCGTGTAAACTAAACCCCAGGGGAATAATTTTAAATTCTCCATATGAACTCAATTTATTCAGACAAACCTATGACCTAATTCCTCACTTATTTCTTTTCATTGCATCTAATGAGAAGAAATCAAATCCTGCTCCCTTGGGCACTTAGAGGTCCCTCATTATGGTAGTTATCTGATGAGTTCAACTCCAGGTTACAGAGAGGACAAGTCATTTCCACGACCAGTAAAATGAGTGGGCAAGTTCTCTCAGGACAGCTTGGCAGGCCCAGAGAAAGGACTCAGCTCCCCAGCCTTGACAAGATGGAGGGGTCAGGAGAACTGAGTTGTTTTTTTGTTTGAGCACTAATACATGTTTGATATCACGGTAAGGCATTTACCCTTGATATGCCAGGTATAATCCCAGACACTGTAAGTAATAAAAAAGTAAAATGCAGTTGCTCCCTGTTTCCAACGAGCGAGCCTCTCTTCTGCTGAATGAGGTAAGAATCTCATGTGGGAAGAAATCAGGTTACCCGTCAAGTTCAGCTGTGAGGAAGGAGCCCCGAGCTCAGTGCTTTACCCTTGTATCCTCGCTGTGAAACAAAGAGAGCATCTCCCAGCGCAGGGGCGAGGACCCCCACACCACCCTGCACTGTGGTGAAAAGCGCCCTGTTCGGCCGGCACCATCGTGGGACGCCTGCAAGCAGCTCGGAAAAGCGGGGCCACAGTCGGCTGCCCTGGTTCCCCTGAGACCTGCAGGTCTGAGAACACACAGCGCCTCGCAGAGCCTCCTACCCCAAAGCGATGAATCCAAACGAGAAGCCGAACCCTCTACATGACTGTTTCTGACTTCACAGAAATTCCGCATAAAAATATTATCTCATGGGCTTGAAAACAGATCCTCCAGCCCAGTCAAGCTCTGGATGACTGTGATCCTGGCCAACACCTTGATTACAATGTTGCAAGAGACCCTGAACCCAAGTCACCCAGCCAAGTCCTGATTTCCTGACCCCTAGAAACTATGTAGATACTACAATGTGCTGTTTAAATGTATATATATATAAAATTTCATAACACTCAATAAAAATCCCATGATTTTCTAATTTTTATGTTCCTAAATTTAAGATTAGCAACTTAAAAAAACTGATAAGCATATATTCTAACCCATTTCTGATACAAAACTTCAAAAACATCCATAATGGTAGTAAGTTAACTAAATGAAATGACAGGCTAGTATATTAAACACACAGTGAAAATTTTCAAATTTACTTTCACTGACGCATAATTTACAGACCATAGTAAGCACACCATCTGCAGTATGTTGCTGCATTAGCTGACCACTGCACATCTCAGTGTAACCACCACCCCAGTCAACACAACGCCTCCATCATCCCAGAAAGCTCCCCACTGCACTACCCGGTCAATTCTATCCCACCCATGGGGATGGGGGTGGCTGCGCCACAATCGCCAAGTCCTGTGTGCTGGAGAAGTTCACTCACAGGGCCGCTTCCTTGAGTTTGGCTTCTTTCCTCCACCACAATGTTTTAGAGACTCATCCATGATGTTACTTATACCTATACCAGGTAACTACTGCTGGCAAGTAGTATTCACTTGTATGAACAGTTTTTATTTTCCTGTTCATTTGCTGATGAGCATTCAGGCTGTTTCCACTCCTTAGCTATAAGAAATAAAGCCATCTTGAACATTCAAGTACCAGTATTTATGTGGACAAATGTTCTGGCTTCTCTTGGGTAACTGATGTCAAGAAGTGAAGGTGGGAACCGAGTGTTGTGTGGTTAAGTGTTGGTTTCACTTACACAAGCTGACAGACTGTCCTCCAGAGTGAAGCACCATTTTACACTCCCCCAGCAAAATACACAAGAGTTCTAGCATCACCTCACCCTTGTTGACGTTTGGTGGTGTCAGGGTTTATACTTTAATTATCCTCTTTTTAAAATAAAATGTTAACCTCCTGGTGAAGAAAGAATGTCATATAATGGTATTTTATTTTTATAAGAATGAAAAAGGTAAGCATAAAAATGTTATTAAGCTATCAACCCCAAATGCACTCTAATCAGATTTCCAGTAAATAAGCTAGCTCAATTTGCTAAAAGTGAGACGTAAAGGGGGACTTATTGGCTAATGTCTCAATTGTGCTAATTATGTTGAATCACAACTAAGAAAGCTAACAAAATAAGGTATGCTTGACAAACAGGCTATCAGAACTAGATTTTTTTAGATATTAACTACAACTCACTTGATAATTATGGTTAAAAGCTTTAGATCACAAGTCAGTTGATAACATGGCTTTAGTCAAATGTGTTTTCATCTCCTCAAGTAATTTGTTTTATATATAATTTTGAAATTGGTATTGCAATAATTCATTTATTAAAAACATATAATATGGTTTCTTAACGCAAACCACTGTAGACAATTACGCAATACACTTGTCTTCCATCCTAAGCCTCTAATTATAGGTTTTTATAGATCTTTAGTCTTTCAAATATTAGTAAAAAGACTTAGCTTTATATCCCATTTATTGTACTATGAAAACATTCTGCCACTATGTGCTAAATGTATTTTTCCAATACGTGCCAAAAACTATCAAAGACTGCAAATTTGTCTATGAAAACAAAAGGATTCATCGTCGCGCACAGTATCTGTTCAGTTACTGACTCCCCACTCCCGTAGTTCCTAGGAAATGGCGCCATTTTCCGGACAACTTTCCTTTGGTATAAGGACTCATCCAAACACATTAATAAGTGCTGTGCTACTGTTGTTGTTCAGTTGCTAAGTGGCATCCAATTCTCTGCAGAAGAAGAAGTGATACTGTGACACTAGCTGCAAGCAAACAGTCGGTCTGAATGAAGCGCACCCCATGTAACTCTGTTGGGAGGGGGCCCTCGGGAGATGGGCAGGCTTCCCCAGACACCACCTCGAGCTCCCTCGGCCCCACGCGCCCCCTCGGCCCCGCGCGCCTCTTCCCATCGCGGCTCCTGCGCTGCATCCTCTGGCTGGAGGATCCCACCGCCATGACTACGGCCATATGCTGAGTCCTGTGAGTCCTCCGAGCAAACTGCTGACCCTGGGGGTAGTCCTGGGACCCCCTGATACAGGCATACACAGTAAGGATAAATCAATTTGCCTCGACACCACAAAGTCAAACCAGATCTTCAAAATTCTGTTGGACAAGTGAGCTCTGAATGCTTGTGGCAGTGTGTACATCTAACCTGGAGGTTCCCAGACTCGCAGAGCAACAGTGTCACACGAGGGTCTCTCAGGCCCACTTCGCACTTACTGAATGAAAAGTTCTGCCAGTGGGGCCTTTATTTCTTAGCCAGCTGACCTGGTGACCTGCGCTTCGGGGAGAGCCGTTGCCTCAGCAGCTGCTAGCAGTCATGGGGTACACAGGCTCAGGTGCTGTTATTCTAGGTCCAGGGTACACACAAAAACATTTTTGGAGAAGGATATTTTTAACATCTTATTAACTTTAAAAAATGCACATAAAAGTGCTTTGTAGACAATAAAGTGCTTCACAAAGGTAACGTATTATTAGGCTTAAAAGGCAGATGTGTGTGCCATAAACACAGTAACCTCTTAGATGTCATGCTTCCAGCACAAGAGTCATGCCTCCTCACCAGCTCTCAACCTTCCTCTAATTATAAGCTCCCATATAGGCTGCAAACACAGCTTTAATTTTGGTTTCAGGTTTCAGTTTTGTTGATCTTGACATGTAAACATCATCTCCATGTTAACAATAAACAACTTCATCCTGGAAAGATCAAGGACCCATCACATCAAAACTCACCATACTATGTTACTGGTCTCCTTTCCTCCTGAGTCCCTTCCATTTATGATATATAGACACATACACAGTCCCCGCCTATTTGACATACTTATTTCACCTCCCCTGAAGTTCAGGCCACAGGAAATCTTAGAACACAAAGGGGTCTTCAAGATTCTGTTGGACAGGTAAGTTCTGAATGCTTTAGACAGTGGGTACATGCACCCTGGAGGTGCTGAACCTGGCAGGGCAAGAGTCACATGAGTCTTTCAGGCCCATCCCAGCCTCACTGAATCAGAAGTTCTGCCTGTGGGGCCTGGGCCTTTATTCCTTCAGACATTCTGACACATACGCCTGCCAGAACCCCACAGAGGCTTCAGACTCAGTGTCAGAACGCAGGAATCAGAAGAGGATCTATGGAATGATCTTTAGCAACTGGCGGGTAAGGAAGGAGAATTCTTAATCCTGACGTGAGGAATGGTTCTCCCTGAGGGGCACTCAAAAGAAGATATAATCGAGTACAGCACTTGGCCCTACAGTGGTTAGTAACTGAAAAATCAAAACCCCATTAAATGCTCTTCTTCTTTGTAACTAGTGTATAAACAAAGTGCAAAAGTCTCTAATTACACTCAGATAAAAGTACACAAATATTATCAGCACTGACAACACAGAGGTACAGCTGAAAAAGCTGGAAGGCAGGAGGCAGAGAGAGATGGAGGAAAGGCAAGGGGGTGCTGAGAGCCTCCTCTTAGGAGAAGGGAGGCCCTGAGACATGGTTTCAAGTTGACTGTACAGAGAAACGGAGACATAAGTACACCATTTAAAGTAACAGTGGTGACCAATAAAGGAAAGAAAATTGCAAGTCAGTAACATGAAGCTGGAAAGTGGAGGGGCAAAGGGACTTGGTCCAGTTCAGCTAGTTAGAAAGTTCTTAAGCCAGTGTCTGAAGACGGGCCCTCCATACTCCAGACCCATGTCTCTCACCCGTGTGTGACCGTGCCAAGCACTGTGCTAGGCAGTGACCTGCTGAAGCTACACATCCAGTAAGGGCAGAGCCAGAAAAAGAAATATTCTTCAGCCTGAAAACTATTTGGAAAAGTTACTACGAAAATTTCCAGAAAAGACCACCTTGAAAATTCCTCTCATTCTTCATTCTTCTCTCATTCACTCATTGTCATTCATTCATTTCTGCTCTTTCAACACAAATTTCTTAAAAAGAATACATCTACTTGGACAAACTTCTTCCCCTATAATAGATGCTAGGCCTTTTCTCCAACTCTACACCAGATGACAAAGGAAGTCCTCTCTCCTGGAGACACCTATGAAGACTTCAACCCATCAGCCATCCTGTGTTTTAAAACCTGACAGAAGGATCAAGACATCAACATGGAAGCCACAAAGCAAGTCTGCACGGCCATCTCCTAGTCCAGAGACGAGCCATCTGCCTCCGGGCACCGAGGCATGCGGCTGCTATTCCAGGACCTGACGCGGCAGCAGCACGCACAGGGCATGGAGGGCACGCAGTGCATGGGCACCGTGAGGATGATGAAACCATGAGCGCTCAGGACCGCTGCGTCACACCTTCATAGAAATGAGTGAAACGCCCGACGACTACAACTTCCACTGGGAAAACACACAGGGAAACCCGAGGAAGCGGGGCTGGGAGGCCACAGCGGGGAGCTCTCACACACACAGGGCCAGACACCCACGCAGATCCCAACCCAACAGGAAGAGGCGTACTGTGTGTCCCCAGAGGAAGAACACCACTCACGGCCACCAGCAGAAGGAAGAACCACCTCCTCTTGTCTGGCAACATTGCAGCTAAGGAAAGGACACCAAACTTCAAACTCCCAATTTCCTCCAAAAGACTTTTTGTTGATAACAGCCCCTCCCAACCTCCCCTTCTCCTCTATAAGTGTTTCCTCTTGTTTCAGAGGACTTGCATGTGGCTGTCCATAGCTGCATGTCCTGAATTACAGTTCTTTGCTGTTCCCAAATAAACTTGGTTTTGCTGGTAAATAGTTGGTAGTTTTACTGTTTTAGGTTAGTACTACTCAAAAAATAATTCTTTAAAAATAAATTATACAGCTTCTCTGGTGGTCCAGTGGTTAAGAATCTGGCTTACAACGCAGGGGACACTATTTCCACCCCTGGTCCAGGAGGAGTCCACATGCCGCGGAGCAGCTGAGCCCGTGAGCCACATCTTGGGCCCTAGTTCTAGAGTCCACGTGCCCCAGAGCCCGTGCTCTGCAACAAGAAAAGCCACCTCAACGAGACACCTTCACACCGGAAGGAGAAAGCAGCCCCCGACAACTGCAACTGAAGAGAGCCTGCACACAGCAGTGAAGACTTAGCACAGTCAAAACAGACACCAACAGTTAAATTACAACCAAAAGTCATTCGTTTCAAACCTGTAAGAAGCAATTAAACTCTTTCACTAAAATTCACTCTTACTTACCCCATTTTCAGTGCGTTTTTCTCCAGGTACATTTGTTACATTTCTCTGAGTTCTTTGCTCCTGGGTCTGACGGCCACCTAGAGAAATAATAGTGCCAAACTTAACAAAAGATAGCCTAGAGAAACAATATTCTATAATTTCTTCACTTATTCAAATATTTGTTGAGCACAAGTATAAAATACCAGGCTGGACAACTCAAAAATTAGTACAGTTGAAAAAATGTTTTATAATCAACCCGTATACATAAAGTTGTTTTAATGAATTTTTTTTCTATATGCTATTACAGAGTCTTGAAACTGATTTATATCAAAAAGTTTAACACTTAAAAATGGTCAAGATGGTAAATTTTATGTTATGTGTACTTTACACATATTATCTATTTTTAAAAATTAAAGCTTTTATTATTTTAGGAGAGACTAAAATAATGACCTATATGGGAAAATAATCTAAAAAAGAATGGATATATGTATATATATATAACTGATTCACTTTACTGTAAATCTGAAACTACCACAGTGGTGTAAATCAACTATACTTCAATAAAAATTTTAAGAGAGAAAATATAACTTAAAATATCCAATAATTAAAGAACTGATACACAAAACTGATCTTCACTACTAGGGTTAAAACTGAGATGGGATACTATCTTCTGAATTCTCCTTTGTTCTATAAAAAAGATATATATTTTTAATTTTAAGGGTTTCAAATTTAAACTGGCAAAATTCTCCTGTCATTTTTTTAAAAACAAATAAAGTGTGCTGCACAATTTTGTACCAGGTGAATCTAAAGTCATATAAATGACTGTGTTGTGTTAAATGCCTGCTCCTACTTCACTCATCTCTCACCTGATGCTGTTTTGAGAATTATCACACCCCACAGCCTGCTTTATTACTAAGAAAACATAACTTCAAAGGATCATGAATGTAATGTTAAAATAAAGAGAAAAGAATAACATGTTTTCTTCTATTTCCTTCCTGATACTTTGAAAATTTTGAAGAAACATTATATTATGGAAAATACTGCCTCACCTTAAGCCATACATTCTCAGAGAGTGCTATCACCCCCAAGGACGCAAAGACTGGCTCTTAGGAGATTAAAAAATCTTACTCTTTTTATGTATAAAGCAAAGCTACTGAATACATAAACAGACACACAGTACATCTGATGGGGAAGACAGGGCAAGTAAGAATAGAATATCCAATAAAGGGCCCTTAGGGAGGCGATTAATGAAAAATGAGGTTAAATAAGTGGGAATGGCAGAGCATGCAACTGAACACAGTCACATAATACACAAAAGGCACTTCATGAAAGCTGATTTCTGTTAGCAGAAATTACATAGACACTCATTCTGGAGTATGGTATCTACCAGTTTACAGGGTAAATTAAATTCTTTACTAAAATAGTACTTTTACGAAGTAAGGTGCTCGGGTTAATTTAATATTCCAGAATTGCTGCTTCTTCCAAACAATAAACAATAAAATCAGAATACTATCAAACACAGAGAAATTATATCAAGAGTCACTTAATCTTTGATGGTAAAGAAGAAACGTGATGATTTTGCACTCCAAAGTCAGAAAACAGTAACAGCTGACATTCAGTGAGCACTGCACCAGGACACTTCATTAGCTGCCACCACGACCCTATGAATCACACACGTAAGGAAACAGAGGCACAGGGATGTGAAGTCGGTGCCCAGGGCCCGCACTGAGCAAGCAGCAGGACTAGTGTTGAACCCAGGCAGCTCCAAGCTCCACTCCATCAGCCTCGCTAATGCTCTGCACGTGACCTGCCTCGAGCTCCTGTACACACTAGGCTCCTGCTCCCCAGGTGAACAGCTGACCGAAGGAAACCGTCCTCCACGCTCCCCTCTAGCTTCCAGAGAGAATCCCGACTCTTTGAAGTGGGGAATGTCCTCTGCTTCTGCCAACACTGTTATTAACATTCTAACTGCTGACGTGACAGGGGAAACACAGCACCTCACTGTGTTCCCTGCATTGCTTTCTTTAGGAGCATGGATGAACGCCTTTCCATATATTCCCAGGCCAGATATATTTCTTCCTTGCTATGAACTGCATGTTTGTATATTCTGCCCATTAAAAAAAAAACTGATTAAAAAAAAACACACAAATAGGGACTTCCCTGGCAGTCCAGTGGTTAAGACTCCTTGCTTCCAATGCAGAGGACCTAGGATCAATCCCTGGTCGGGGAACTAAGATCCCACGCGCTCATGGCATGGCCCAAAACAAAACAAACAAAAAGAAACAAAGAGGGATAATCTGCAGTAAAATAATCTTCTTTTGACAAAAGGATGTCCTTCCAATTTTTTTTAATTCTAGAAGTAATTCATAATCACTGTTAAATGAGGGATTTTTTTCTTAACATACACTTTATATGCTTTCCAAAAAAAAAAAGATTCCCTTATTTAAATTAAAAAATGAGTAATTTATGGGAGATTGGTATTGGCATATGCACACTCCTGTATATAAAATAGATAACTAATAAGAACATGCTGTGTAGCATAAGGCACTCCACTCAATGTTCTGTAACGGCCTATATGAGGAAAGGATATTCAAAGAGTGGATATATGTATATGCACAAGTGATTCACTTGGCTGCACATCTGAAACTAACACAACATTGTAATTCAACTGTACTCCAATAGAAAGTTTTCAAAACAAGCAGTATATTCCCATTGTTCAAAATTCAAAAGGAACAAGAAGGTATACATGACCAGTCTTCCCTCTCCTTCCCCCGAGGCTAGCCACGTGGCCAGTTTCTTCCTGATGGCCCCAAAGATCCTGTACACACACACACCAGCCAGCGCAGCACACACCATCACCCCGCATCTGTCGCACAGACGGCAGCACGTGTGCGCCCTGCGCTCACTCGGGGCGGGCGTAGGAGGGGGTTCGGGACGGGCGCTGGCTGCTTCAGCCAACACCCCTGGAGGCCCTGACGGCAGCTCCTACCGGCGGTGCCCACGCGTAACACAGTGGATGTGTCATATTGTACGTGTGCAGACACAGCTGTAGGACAATTCTCACAAGTGAGGTTGCCGGGTAAAAGGTTTACGCTTTTCTAAGTGTAACAGACACTGCTAAACTGCCCTCTGCAGGAGCTGCCAGCCTCTCAGTGTCCCTGCCAACACTGACTCACTGTCCTCATCTTCGCCAACGTGACAGGTGAAATACACTATCTCAGTGTTTGCCCTGGATTTCTTTTTTAGGAGTATGGCTGGACATCTGGCCATGTATATTTCCTTTGCTATGAACTACATCTCTGTATATTTTGCCCATTTTATTGCCTTTTTTCATATCATTTTATATAAAGGTAACTAACCCTTTCAATATGAGGTATAAATGCTATTTCCCAGTTTATAATTTGTCTTTTGACTTTGCTTTAGGGTGGTTACTGCCATGCAGTTTTTGTTGCTGTTGTTGTTTTTTAAATAACTGTTTGTCTTTTCTATTATGGTTCAGCGTCACACTTAGGTCTTGTGTGTATATATATATATTTTTGTTGTTGTACCACAAGGCTTGCAGGGTCTCAGTTCCCCGACCAGTGACTGAACCTGGGCCATGGCAGTGAAAGCCTGGAATCCTAACCACTAGCCCACTAGGGAACTCCCCACTTAGGTGGTGGTCTTGTTTTTCTTTTTTCTTTCTCTCTCTTCATATACACATATATATATTTCTAAGAATTTTTATGATGTTTTCATGGTTTAAATTTTTCTTAAAATCCGGAGATTTCAACCATGTGATATTTATCAAAAATAGTCCCTTCTGGCAGCAGGTCCATGCACATGTGTCATGCATTATGTGACTTAGGATCCTGAGGAGGCAAGGGCTGGGAGCCTGAAAGTGTGAAGTAATCATAAATGGCAGTAAGAGGGGTAAAACCCCATGAGACACCAACTCCCTCTCTTGCCACCTGTGAGTGAACAGGGGAATAATTTAACATTTATTCCTATTTTTCTTAAATTAACTTTCATGGCAAAAACTAGCAAATGGGGGGAAAGCACTCATCTACCTTGTTCATTGCTCTCTGTTGGGGAATCTTCATGTCGAAGGAAAAATTTCACTTCTTCCCTTCGTGGCCCCCACTTCTGAAGATGTTCATACATCATATAATCAAAGGGTATGGGACGCTCTAGGAAAAAAAAACGAACAAATTCTTACTTTTCCCAGAGACAGACAAAACGAATCCTATCAAAAGTAAAAACTGAATAAAAATAAATTTAAATAAACATACACACACATATATGAGAATTCAAAGATATTATAAGCACTAAATTTTAACTTTAATGAAATAAAAGAAGACTATAAACACAAAGAAGTAATCATAAAGGCAATTTTGCAACATTAAATAGGGAACATTGGAAAAAATGTCCTTTATTATATTTATCATGAAGCAGTGTACCTCTCACTCTTTCAAAGGAACACATTAACAAACTGCCCAAATCTTATTATTCACTAAAATGTTACAGGTGGCAATCAGATGTACAAAGGCTTGACACACACTTCCTGGCAATGCAGTTAGCCCACACAAACACGTGCATGAGAATGTTCACAGCAGCAATCCTCACAGCAGTCAAAACGTGCAAACAACCCAGACGTCCACCAACTGATGAAAGGATAAGTGAAACGCTGGGTATCATATAGAGGGGCATTTCAGGCAAAGAGAGGAATTACGTATTGCTGAGTGCTACCACATGGATGAATCTTAAGCAAGCTAAGAGGAAAAAAAGCCAGATCAGTCACATACTCTATGATCCAATGTATATGAGGTACCTAGGCGAGTCAAACACACAGGGCCAGACAGTGACACAGTGGGTCCAGGGGCTGGGGTGGGAGGCACGGAGCTCAGAGATGGCTGCACAACACAGACCCTCCTAAAACCCACGAAGCTGTACACCAAAATGGGGGTTTTATGCTATGTGAGTTTCATCCCAATTTAAAGGGAAAGCAGGGAAATCTTGCCATGTTCCCACTGCTGCCTGTGCCTGAAAGTGAGGAAGCATACCGGCAGGTCCCGAGGCTGGCGGAAAATGCCTGCCCGGGGAGGAGCGGGACAGAGCTGAACTGCACTTTCCCTCCTCTCAACGCAGGAGCCTGGCTGGGTAAGAGGCTCCCGCTCAGATCGAGTGTGTGTGGCAGCCTCAGCATACACACAAGATGTGATTTAATTTTCAGCCCGAGAGAAGGGCCAGACTTCCACAAGGAAGAAAACCCCGCCATTCACAGAAACACAACACACACTAGGCTGCTGTCGTTTCATCTTCCTACATGTGTAGGCAATGTTTGTCTTATTCAGCAAACCTCAAGGGCAAGGACATAAATTGTCTCATCTTGGTCAATTCATCTCAGAACTGAGAATCTGTACAGCAAGAAGCAAGCACAAATTGAACACTAAAGAAGCAGTCAATAATACCACTCCATTATTTTTAGCTTTTTTAAATTTGTTTTTTTATTGAAGGATAATTGCTTTACAGAATTCTGTTGTTTTCTGTCAAACCTTAACATGATTTAGCTTTGAAAGTTACAATTTTTGTGGATATAAGCCTATAAAATTTTTTTTAAAAAAACATGTACATTATAATGCTATAGCTGTGGAATTTAAGACTAATCGTGTGCCTCAGTTCAACGTAAAACTTTATCTTAGGCCATATTTTTATTAGTATTGCTTTGGCTTACAAAAATTTTTCACATTAATTAAAATCAACTTATAATCTTCACTTGGGCTTCAACTTGTGGCTCAGCTGGGAAAGAATCCTCCTGCAATGCGGGAGACCTGGGTTCGATCCCTGGATTCGGAAGATCCCCTGGAGAAGGGAAAGGCTACCCACTCCAGTATTCTGGCCTGGAGAATTCCATGGGCTGTATAGTCCACGGGGTCACAAAGAGTTGGACATGACTGAGTGACTTTCCATAATCTTCACTTAAATTTGAGCAAAACTTCACCAAGTCTGAGCATAACTTTATAAATATAAAATCTAATTTTTCCTTAAGCCAGTTATTTAAAAAATTTTGTTTTCCTTTACAAATAAAAAAAATTTAAATAAAATATTAAGAAAAGCAAACTAAGCTTCAGTAGCTTTTTAAAATAAAATGTTATTTCTGTTTTAAAGTAAAAACAAAACTACCCTGCACATATCATGTAATAAATACTATACCTCATTAGCATTGTATATAATGGAGAAATCTATAATACAACTTTCAGGCATTCTTGGAAAAGGCAAAAAAAAAAAACCCACCAAGTAGGAGATTTCACAGAAAAACTGAAGGTCCTACCTGCCCACCTGATGTGCATTAAAGCTGATGCCCTGTGTGAGGAAGCGAACCAGATGAGAGCACGATAATAAGCTGCTCAAATGAACAGGCTGTTACAGGCTGCACTGTGTCCCCTCACACAGAAACCCATATGCTGAAGTCCCGAACCTAGTCCTCCGTAAGAATATGACCTTATTTGGAGACAGGATCTTTAAAGAGGTAGACAGTAAAAATGAGGTCATTAGAGTGGGCCCTAATCCAATGTGACTGGTGTCCCTTTAAAAGAGATTAGGACACACACACAGAGGGAAGGCCATATGAGGACACAGGGAGAAGGCATGACCATCTACAAGCCAAGGAGAGAGGCCTCAGGAGAAACCAGCCCTGCTGACACCTTGAAGTCAGGCCTCTACCCTCCAGAACTGTGAAAAGATAGATGAATTTCTGTTATTTAAGCCACCCAGTTTGTAGTACTTTGTTATGGTGGCCTGAGCAGACCAATGCACAGATCCAGAGAGAAATACTCTCCTCTCAATAGGGGACTGACAGGGACTTCCCTGGTGGTCCAGTGGTTAAGAACTGCCTTGCCGTGCAGGAGACTCGAGTTTGATCCCTGGTGGGAGAACTAAGACCCCATGTGTAGTGGAGCAACTAAGCCCTTGGCCAGAGCTACTGAGGCTGCGCACTCTGTGCCACAGTGAAGATCCCGCATGCTGCAAATGAGACCCGACATAGCCAAACCAATATTAAAATCTTTAAAAAAGCATTGAGGATTATATTGGAGTATCCTATTTACGAACACTGATGACATGAGTATGCCACGAGTAATGGATGCAGTAATTTTATGCAAAGGGTTCTCCAAAATCTGAAAATCACTTGAATCGCTCCTCCAGCGTAAAAAGACTGAGAAAGGCCGTGCCTTCTCCCTTCCTTTGAACCTCATCCACCACCATCTTGCCAAGACTTTGCTCTGCAGCTCCAATCTACTCAAGGACGTGTTTACTCAGGGCCTGCTATGAGCACCAGGCTGGGCAACGCATGTATGATGGTGAACAAGTCCCCGCCTTCAGCAATTTTAGTCCAATGAGAGAGGAAGAGACGAAAGTCACTGTCCTGTTGTGATAAACACAATGACAGTATTGAAGCAAAGAAGAGGGACACGTAACACCCTCCAAGATTCAAGGAGAGTGAAGGCTGGGGGGCCAGGTGCTGGGGACTGCTCTAGACAAAGGGAGCAGCAGGCTGTGACCGTCAGTTCTTTGGGGAGGCAGAGAGGTAAAACCCCGGGTCATGCTTTCAGATGGCCGTGGAGCCAGGGACAGCACCAGCTCGAGACTCACGGAAGAGACTAGCCTCCTCCAGCAGCTGGGACCACTGGGGCTCTCCCATGCTAATATAAGAGGCTGACCAGGAATTAGAAGTGATAACAAGCAACAAAGACAAGAGTGCTAAGAGGCCAGAAAAGAGCACACAATGATGGAACGACCAGGCTCTAACAGTCACCCGCTAAAACCACCATACTTCACCCCCTTCCTGTTTGTCAGACTGATACCTGAGGACCTGGCCCCTTTCTGCTACTTCAGTGCTGGTCCACCATTTATCAAAGTCAAGTTTCTCTCAACGTGTCCTTAAAGTTTTTACTCCAGATTTGAGGATAACACAGAAAATATTTATAAGTCATATACCTGATTAGGGACTTGTATCTAGAATACATAGAGAACTCTTACTGGGGATGTTGTGTACAGCATGGTGACCATAGTTAATATTATATACTGCATGTGTGAAGTTGTTAAGAGAGATCTTAAAAGTTCCCATCACAAGAACAAGTATTCTGTAACTGTGTACAGCAATGGATGTGAACTAGACTTACTGTGGTGATCATTTCACAATACATACAAAAATCAAACCATTATGTGGTACACTTCAAACATAATGTTGTACGCCAATTACACCTCAGTTAAAAATTGTTTTTAAGAAGTGTTAAGAATTCACTGGTTATCCCGGAGGGTCCCTTAAACACATCCACCTGGACACCTATCTCAAACGCAACATGTCCAAGTGGCCACTCTCTTGCTCCCTGACACCGAGTCGTGAGTGCACACTGCCCCTTCTTCCACTCGCTGCTGGAGCGGAGGCCGTGCCCATCTCAGCCCCTCCTCTCAGTGCTGAGGGGCACACTCTGTCCATTCTCTTCTCCAGTCCTTCCTTCACACTGCTTCTCTCACCCGGCATATCTCATCCCAGCTCAATTCAACCCCTCCGTTAAGAGTCCATGTTATTTTGTAGAATTTTTTGCATTCAGCAATCATATTACCTGCACTGATCTTCTCTGCCCAGCTAGTTGACAAATCTTTAAATGTAAGAACCAGCCTTAGCTCTTCTCAATTTAATAAATAAATACTTATGAACTTACTATTAATATTTAAACATATGTCCCCTCCCTCTTAAACGTCCCTCCCAACCCACCCTTCTAGGTTGTCACAGAGGACTGGGTTGAGCTCCTTGCTATATAACACTTGTTTTGAAAATAGCATTTATAACATCCTATCCCCATGTGATATAACAAGTTTTTAATTTCTCAATTCCTTATTACCACAGATAACAAAGAATCAGGAACAATATTGTGCATTCAATAAACATCGGATTTCATGTACTTGGTCACCTTTATAGAGCCTAATACATACCATTTCCCCTCCACACTTCAGCTAAATGGCAACTGCCTTCTCCAGGTTCTTTGCAAAATTCGACAACATCACGACATGTTGTTTCTGGTGTTATAGGAACTTCTGTTAAAATCTGTTCATTGTTGCTCAAGAACACGGTTAATATCATCTGGAAGAAAAAAGATTAAATTAAAGCTACAACTTAGAGTCATTAAGCAATAAAAAGATTAACTTTCAAATTAAAAGTGATTTCCCCACCTTCCTACCGCCACTCCATCTGGCCAAAATGCTTACAGGACAGGTTAGGCTCACTCTAAAGTTCATGTTGAAAAATTAAAATGTAAGACAAGTCAGGAAAATGCCCCAAGAGGAGTATTAGAAGGGAACTAGCATTACTGGATATTATAAAGCCTCAATATGGTAAGGCACCAGAACATCAACAGATCAATGGGACAAACTATGAAGTCCAGAAACATAAAATGGCAAATGATGAAGGAGGTACCTCAAAACTGATGAGGGAAAGATTATTCGGTGAATGATGCTTGAATAATTAATATACCCCCCTGGAAAAAAAATGGATATATATTGCATATTATACACAAGCAATAAGTTCCTAATCAAATATTTTAAAATAAATCACAAAATTATAAAAATTCTAAACTAAAACTGGGTAAATTTTTTTGTAACCTTGGAGTACAGAGCCCTTTCTCACTATGATTGAAAAACCATTATAAGATATATTCAAAAAATTAAATACAAGGATCTTTTACAAAGCAAAAAAGACAAACTGGGGGAAAATATTTGCAACTAATATCACATATAAAAAGTCAATCTCAATATCTAAAGTGAAAGTGAAAGTGACAGTTGCTCAGTCGTGTCCAATTCTGCGACCCCGTGGACTATACAGTCCATGGAATTCTGGAGGCCAGAATACTGGAGTGGGTAGCCATTCCCTTCTCCAGGCGATCTTCCCAACCCAGGGATCAAACCCAGGTATCCCACATTGCAGGTGGATTCTTTACCAGTTGGGCCACAAGGAAAGCCCTCAATATCTAAAGGGCTCCTACAAATTGGTACTAGGAAAGACCAAAAATCCTATTTATTTTTTAAAATTGAAGAAATAATATATCACAGTAAAAAAATGAAAATGGTTCTTAAATAAAAGCAAATTATAATTTCAAAAAATAAAAATTGTCCAGTGCTATTTTTTTAAAAAATCTTAAAAAAAAAAACCAAAAATCTATCAGTTTGACCTAAGAACTCAAGAGATCCTGTGAGAAGCGATTTTTAAAAACATTACTCCTAAAGTAAAATTTAAACCAAAGATTTTCTTTCATCAGACAATATCATAAAATATTTGTTTAATCTTTGATCAAAGTCAGAAACAAAATCTGTATTTGTCCCCAAATTCCCTTCTCAAAAATCTCAGCTGTCAACTGAGTATCTTAGTATAGTTTATTGGTAAAATATTTTTTTTCTTACAAGCGCCCTACATGGCTAACTTGTGAGATGTAACATCTTTATACTGGTGGCCACGTTTTATCCGACCAAACGCAGCACAGTTACAGACTGCTCTCCGGCCCCCCACCCTCTCACCCCACCGGCCCGCTGCCATCCCCGCTCCCTCTAGCTCCCTCTCTAAACGTGAACCCAGTGACGTCACTTCCTGGCTGAAACCATTCGGGAGCCCGCGCCGCCCAGCAGCCATCCTTCCCCAGCCGCTTCTTCCGGTTTATAAACAGGAAGCTGGGCTCTTCACTGAGCTCTCAGAGGCCAGCGTCGCCATGTGCATGTGCATCTCTAACTGTTCTGTCCCAGAGACTCTTGCGGGGCTTGGATCTCCACAGAACACCCTTCGAGAAAGCCTGGACGACAGGACAAGCTGCAGGCTCCGATCAAGGGAAACGTTCCTCACCCCCTTCCTGGTCTTCCAGTCCCACTGCCTTCCTGCGCTCAACCTTGCTGCCTCCTCTCCAGTTCTCGCAGGCCACTGGCCTCTGCGCCAGGACCCTTCCTGTGTGCCTACAAACTCCTGTTCACCCTGCAAAACTCAGCTCAGGTGCTGCCACCTTTGCAAAACCTCCCTTCACCACCTTCTCTCACCAGGGAGGCTACATGTTCCTCCCTTTGTGATCCAGTAACCCTTCACACACATCTTTATTACATCACAGTGCCAACCTGTTTACCTCCCTCACAAGGCTCCAGGCAATTCAGCCTTGAATCTTTCATTCCACTTCCTGATCAGCATCTGATGCCTGCGAGGCTCCCTGAAATCGGGTCGACTCCACGAATGACACACAAAATGTAAAGTCTACCACGCCACATTACTGAAGAAACGCTGCACATGCTCTAAGTAAGATACATCCAATCCGTGCAGCAAACAAGCATCTTCAGTCGGTTCTTCTAGAAATTACAAAGTTCCATCTCACAAGAAATAAAACAGTTCTTTCTGCTCACTGACCCAGACAAATTTTTAAACGTCGGGGGTCTTTTAAACACTAACAGAACTGGCTTGGAATCTGTATAATTTGGAATAAAACAGGTAAATCCTGAATCTAGTACAAACAAGTCCAGAACTTGAAAGGCCTTAAGCTATACCAGTTTCACCAGAAGAATTAGAATAGATTTTTATTTTTATTTACACATTTATTTTACAGTTCTAATGGTAAATCTGGAGTAGGAAATGGCAAACCACTGGAATATTCTTGCCTGGGAAATCCCACGGACAGAGGAATCTGGAGGGCTACAGTCCACAGGGTCACAGAGCTGGACACAACTGAGCACGAATCCACACATGCTAAGTATTTTCCCATGTGATTTCACAGTCTGCTTTTTCAGATCTAACAATTTATTTTCCCAAACCACAGTTTATAAATCGAAATTTCAAGGCAGCGAAAAATTTTTTAAAAATCATCTTCTCTTTCAGTGTTGGAACTACAGCTCACTAATGACCAGGAGAGGGTTCTGCTTCTCTCGGTTCTTTAGCCCTTTCAGCCTCATCCCATACCCACACACCCACTACCTTGTCCATGGTTTGTTCTCCATGCTCTGAGCAAGTGAAGGTTTACACAAGCATGTGCTTCGGGAAGCCGGGCCTCTGGCCAGAACCAGTCTCGCGTGCTCACACCCACCACAGGCACACACTGGCATCCACAGAGGCACGGCTTGTGCTGCTCTGCTCACAAAGCAGATTTCTTTAGGAACCTGTTGTCAGAATGAAAGATGGTGTGACACTCTGGGGATGCTTTCTGAATTACCAAGACTTGTGAATAAGTTCAACATGATGGGAGAAGCAGAGCAGAGGTAGAATGGCAAAGTTGTCAGTCTGAACTTTAATTTTTAAAAGTTAAGAACTCCCAGATAACTGATCCAAAAGTCACTACACATTATTTCAGTTTTTAATTCTATTTTAAAGTCTTTACTAAACACTATCTTTCCTAATCTTAGCAAAATCCATTTCCTCTAATCTCCACTACTCAGTCAAAGCTAACTTCATTACAATCATGAGATTTAAAAGCTTTTGAGATAAATTAGGCTGGCATTGACCTGGATGGTACATACTTCCTAAATCATTTTCTAAAATTAGCACTGAAAAGGCATCAGGTTGCTACCATTATTATAGCAAGGTTTCCCCAGATTAAAAGAAATGGAAGTATCTTTAACACAAGTAACATGTGCATTCACTTGACGCATTTTTAAAAGTATCTTTGAAATCACAATTATCTTACAATTGGACAGCATGTCACAATCTAAGGGGCAGTGCTATTTTTTTCTTTCTTAATAGTATGTATAGAGATGAAACCCAATAGGGTTAAGGGTTAAGAAGACAAAGGAAAAAAAGAAGTTACTGTTTATTCTTTCTAAAAGATTAATATATTGGAAATAAAAGGTCTGGTTAACCACAGTTAGAGAGACACACAGATTTACACTGTGCGCTGCAACAACTAGAGCGCGCGAGGATAAGATGCCTCCCATGCCTCTTCTCACGCCGTCCCCTCTGCCCAGACAAGCCACGCTGGCAGACCCTGCCGGCCCTGGCCCTCCTCTGACATCCACAACCGTCCACCTCCTCTGGGGAGCATTACCTGACAGTGTCTCCCCATCCTGACCTGGTGAGAGTCAGAGCCTTCTCTTTTGCTCTCCTATAACAGACCGTGGCTATTTCTGGCACGACATTCTTGCACTAAATTATCAATGGTTTTCATGATTATATCCTCTACTGAAACAGTGTTTGTGACTCACAGGGGTGAGCTGTGACCCCATTACCTGTTATTAAAATTATCCAAGTGTGTCCCAAGTTCTACATATTTTTACTTTTTAAAAAGTTGTTTAAAAACCCCGAACAGCCATAGGACGCTGCGGGCAGCACTTGTGTTCTCTAACTCAGGGCCTGAGTGAACTATATTAATATGTGGTACTCGGTAAGTGAAAGATGGAGGCAGTCTAGCAGGCAGCTACCAGCATAACCATATTGAATCCCTTAAGAGGGCACCTTATCCTCACTCTCAAGAACATCTGAGCCACATAAAGAAAGTCACTAGGAATCAACCACTGACGTAAGGAATTGCCTTGGTGGAGCCTTTAAGACTTCTGCTCACCTAAGCGGCCTGTCTGAAGCAGCCTCCCCAACTCACTGCAGCCTCTCACCATTTTGTTCTGTTCGTGTTCACCATCACCTTACCACACCTATGGAAGCCGTGTATTTATTTGTTTATCCTCTGTCTCCTTTCATTAGAACTTAAGCTCCTGGAAGAGCAGGGATTTAGTTAGTCCACTGCTGTATCACTCCTGCCTACAGTAGAGCCTGGCACTCAATAAACTCCCCTAAGTATATAAAATAATTATTTTTAAAGTAGGTTGCGTCATAAAGGGTAGGTGTCTGCCTTCTTATACTACCTTCAAGGTCTCAAATAGGAAAAAAAGATCAATACTATACCCCTCTAGTCGCTGAGTTACTCCACATTAGAAGAAGGAAAAGAACCTTTTTAAAATGCTAGGGTAAAAGTCAGAAGCCTGTACACACATATGTGATATTTGGCAGATTCCACTTAAACCTAGACATCACAGACATCCCTTGGTAAAGCCTTCACGCTTTCCACAAGGTGGCACTGCAGGGTGCCAGGGGGTGAGTTCAACCTCTCCCCACACACACACACTCTCGCAAATTTTGGGGGAAAGAATTAACTCCAAAGAAGAACAAACAGTTTAGTAAGATCATATTAAGTTCAATTTCCATGACTACAGCTTGTATTATTTTGGCAAAGAACTAGAACTAGCCTTTGAAGAACAATGGAAAATTTTTTCTAAATAAGTGAGAAACACTGAACACTCTTGAGAGGACAGATATAAATATTTAAATATTTATATATTTAAACATTTAAATATTTAGATTTAAATATTTGAGTTGCATCTACTCATAAGAAAAACCTAATACAGTTAAGTGACCTTTAAATTAGATCCTCAAAAACCGTATCAATTATGTTTAGTTCAAGTCACTGTTTTTGTTTGTTTTAATAATTTAGTGTTTTAAAAATATATATTCCATCATATGAAAACTTCCTCTCAATAGCTTGAACTGGTGAAATCTTGTTATACACTATTCCTGGGAATACAAAATATACATCTTGGCTTCCCTTCACCTAACTTATTTACTCCCTCCAGTATTTAGAAGCATATGTATTTGGGGGAAACCTGTCTAAAACCTTGTAGAAATGCAAAACTCATGAAGCTTTTCATAAAGACTAGGTATGCCATTAAGTCCATAGCATGTGTAGAGGTGAAGCAGCTGAGAAAATTTAATCTAGTCTCCAAAACTTGAAGAATCCTTGAATAGGAAAAGGGCAGTATCAACTCTTGACACCCCTACTCATCAATGTTGGGAATCACTGCCCAGAATGTCCGCTGCTTTACTGACTGGTTCACGTGAACATTATGGAAACAGAACAAACACTGATGTTCAACCACAGGTTGTGACTTACTAATGTGCTGTATAATCAGTTAGTGTCCTCGGGGCCAGTTTTGTTTTTAATGGAGCAGAACAATATAAAACAGTATTATAATACAACACTGCAAATCAACTATACTTCAGTATAAAACAAAAACTAAAAAAAAAAAAACCAAACACACATACACACACAAATTATTAAGAAAATGAAAAGACCAGCCTGGGAGAAAATATTTATAAAACACATAACTGATAAAGAACTTGTATCCTAAATATACATAACTGAAAACTCAGTAATAAGAAAACAAAGAACCCAATCAAAAAGTGGATAAAAGATCTAAACACCTCATCAAAGAGAGCACCACCCACCTAACAGAAAGTCCCAAATCCAGAACACTGAGGATACCAAATGGTGGTGAAGAAGCGGAGCACGGGGACTTGCTGGTGGAAACGTGAGACAGACAGCCATTCTGGGAGACAGTCTCACGGTTTCCTACAAAACTAAACGTACTCTTACTGTGGGATCTAACAATTAAAGATTCTTGGTATTGATCCAAATGAGTTGAAAACTTGTATCTAGACAAAAACCTACACATGAATGTTTATAGGAGCTTTATTCATAACTGTCAAGGCTTGGAAGTCACCAAGCTATCCTTCAGTAGGTGAATGAATGGATAAACTGTGGTGCATCCAAAGGACACCAAGCGGTGATAAAAACAGCCATCAAGTCACAAAAAGACACAGGAAACACACACACATGGCTAAGTGAAAGAAAGCAGTCTGAGGAGGCTACATACTGTATGACTCCAACTAAACGATATTCTGAAAAATAAAAAACTGTGGAGATAGTAGAAAAAAAAAAAAATCAGTGGTTGCCAGGAGTTGAGGGCGGAAGGAAGGATGAGTAAATGAAGCGCTAAGAATTTTTTAGAGCAGTGAAACTGCGCAGTATGATACTATACTGGAAGATAAAAGACTCTCGACATTTGTCAAAACCCACAGAATTGTAGAACAGACATAGTGAACCCTCATGGAAACTATGGTCTTTAGTTAATAATATATGAACATTAGTTCATTAACAAATGCACCCCCCTAAACCAAGATGTTAGTAATAGGGAAAACTGGGCCTCAATTTTTCTGGAAACCTGAAACTGTTCTAGAAAACAGAGTCTATTAATTTAAAATAAAAAAAAATAAGAGTGCACTACACATGATAAAGGTTAAGTGCTATCTCCCGAAATACTGACTATCTGTATTCATGTAGAGAGACATAAGAGTGTGTTTAAGTCTGGGGCATCCTGTAAAAGGTGTTTCTTAGTGTGGGTCATGGTCCATGAAGTTTGGAAGATACTGCTTTCAGGGTCTCGTGAAACCCACCAGGATCAAATAAGCTACCACCACCTGGGGGAGGGTGCTCCCATCAACGCTTACCAGTGCCTATTCCTAGGCACTGCCATCTGCACTTCACACATCCTCAATTCTCACACCAACTCCACGAGACAAATACCATCTTTCATTTTACAGATCAGGGAAAGGAAACTTGGAGAGGTTAAATAACTTGTCCAAGGTCACCAAGCTAATGAATGCCAGACCAGGATTTAACCCTGATCTGACTGACTTCAAAGCTGTGGTCTGAATCACTACTCTAAACCACTCCAAAAGAAAAAAGAAAAACAGCAAAATTTTAACAAATACCTTTGTACTTAGAATATACTTGCCATTACTAAATAAATTCTCAATTAACCAAGTTTTATCTAGTGTCTACAGTTGAAACTATATGAAATGCACAAGTTAATCATACAAGGGAACCAGAATAAAGACTCATGCATTTTTTTCGAATTATTCAACTATAAAGATGATCTCCTAATAGATGTTCTAATTACACTTTACTGACCTGACAGAATTTTAAATTAGGTATATTAACAATTCTCAGAATAAGGCTTCCTTTTTCTACATATTTCTTGGTAAAATTCAAGAAAATATATTCCTATATGTATTTTTGAAAAACACTGATCTAATCCTAGGTATATACTCTAGAGAAGTATGTCTACACAAAAACTTGAACAAAAAAATTATAGCATAACTATAGTTACAGTCATAACAGCAAAAAAGTGGAAACAGTCAAAACCCATGAATGGACAAACAAATGTTGTGTATCTGTCTATACAATGGAATATTACTTGACCATAAAAATGAATGAAGAGAATGCTACATTTCTTATAATGGATAAACCTTAGAAACATGATGCTAAGTGAAAGAAGCCAGATACAAAAGGTCACACACTGTATGACTCCACTTACACATGATGTCCAGAGTAGGCAAGTCCACACAGAAAGCAGATGAGTGGCTGCCAGGGGATCAGAGGAAAGAGGAATAGGAAGTGACTGCTAATGGGTACCAGGGTTCTTCCTGGGGTGATGAAAACATTCTAAACTTACCTAGTGGTGATGGTTACATCACCTGTGGACATATTAAAACCTGTGGATATATGAAAACCACTAAACTGCATACTTCAAAGGCATGAATGTGATAGTATGTGAATTATACATCAATAAACTTATTTTAAAAATATCTAGCTATACCAATTATTCAACCTATTCAATCAGTATTATTTCCAATGGAAATAACTTCAAATAAATATTATATCATTTCTTTGTATTTATTTTTCTTTTCTCTAGTAATAAAGATTTATAATTAGACAAATCCTGTTTTTTCGTGTCTGCTAATACCAAAAGTCAAGTACTAATCCTTTTGCCAGCAGGAAATAAAACTCAAAACAGGAATAATTAGTAAAGCAATGTCTCTGAAGAGCACTTTAATATAATCATGTGTATAGACAATACTACCTATCTGAACAAAATCAGAACACAACTTACAAAGAAAAGTAGTCCAATAGCCCTCCTATCTTTTTACAAATGACTCTATTTTGTCCTTCAGGTTTGAGCCAGCTCTTAAAAAGCATGATGCTACTTTGAATTTGCTTATAATGCTCTGAGTTACCATTCTCAAAATGTTTCTCCTCTTCAGAAAACTAAGCAAAACTCAAGGGTAGAAAACAAAAGTCTCAGTGCCTGGAGATTATCTATGCCATTTACAAAGAAAAAAGTACTTCAAAAGATGTCTCTTGGGCTTCATGGAATCTAAATTCAGACACTAATGACATGAGCCATGATAAGACGTCCTAATGAAACAAGACAGACCACTGCTGGTACAGCAGAGTGATACGGTGGATAGGGTCTCACCTGATTAGGTGAGGTCCACTGAAGGAAAAGTCTGATGTTAGGCTGTTCAAAGTTAGTTGCTCAATAACAACTGTAACCAGGACCTGGAAATCACTATAAAGGGTAAACTAAACACTAAGTTACTAACTTCCACACAAAACCCATTATTTTTTTAAAGACTTGCCTAAGTTTTGTCGTTAACTTAAAAAAATCAAGATCTCAGGGTTTTTAAATAAGTTTTCATAATAAATACCTTGTCTATATTTTATGCCTACAAAAACTGCTTGTTGGAAGTAGGACGCATATGGAGCTACAGCGTTTTTTTTAATTCTGCTAGTACTGACATATCTTAGGTGCTTAAAATGAGAATTGAAGTTTATAACAAGATACTTAACTTCAAAGGACTTTTACAATTTATTAATAGTAAAAACGGCTATTATTTCAGTGTTTACTATGTTTGCAGACAGGCTCTTTATTTACCCATATCATATCACTGAACTCTCCCGACAGTCTATGGGACGAGGTGCTGGAATGATCGTCACTGCAGACAAAGGAAAGGACAGCCCAAGGTCATATGACTAAGAAGTGCCAGAGTGTCTGACCCAAGAGTGTCTGACTCCAAAGCTTAAGTTACTACTTGAAGAGTTTAGGAACAAAGCAGTGAACACCTAAAACAAAAAAAAAAAAAGCACAGAACTATTCAAGTTCTTCTTCCCTGTGAAACTATAAGAAACAATCTCTATTCAAAAGTCATGAGATAGAAACAAACTATTGTTTTTATAATTGAAGAACTCAAATATATAATACACATGTTTCTTTGAAAAACAAAACACTGTAAAGTATGATATGAATACAGAAGAGTAAATTAGTAGAGACTCATTACAGAATCCAAAGATGAACCTATTCCACAGCCTGGATGGCCTCTGGGCAAAAAATCTTATTGCAAAATTCAGACTTAAATTGAAGAAAATGGGGAAAATCACAAGGGCATTCAGGTGTGACCTAAATCAAATCTCTTATGATTATACAGCGGAAGTGACACAAAGGATTAGCTCTGACAGACAGAGTGCCTGAAGAACTATGGACGGAGGTTCCACTGCACAGGAGGCGGTGACCAAAACCACCCCCAAGAAAAAGAAATGCAAAAAGGCCAAATGGCTGTCCGAGGAGTCCTTACAAATAGCTGAGAAAAGAAGAGAAGCAAAAGGCAAAGGAAAAAGGAAAGACATACCCATCTGAATGCAGAGTTCCAAAGAAGAGCAAGGAAAGATAAGAGAGTTTTCCTAAATGACTAATGCAAAGAAATAGAGGAAAACAATAGAATGGGAAGGACCAGAGATCTCTTTAAGAAAAATCAGAGATACCAAAGGAACATTTCATGCAAAGATGGGCACAATAAAGGACAGAAATGGTAAGGACCTAACAGAAGCAGAAGAGATTAAGAAAAGGTGGTAAGAACACATAGAAAAAATGTACAAAAAAGGTCCTAATGACCCGGATAACCATGATGGTATGGTCACTCACCTAGAGCTAGACATCCTGGAGTGTGAAGTCAAGTGGGCCTTAGGAAGCATTATTACAAACAAAGCTAGTGGACGTGATAGAATTCCAGCTGAGCTATTTCAAATCCTAAAAGATGATGCTTTTAAAGTGCTGCACTCAATATGCCAGCAAATTTGGAAAACTCAGCAATGGCCACAGGACTGGAAAAGATCAGTTTTCATTCCAAACCCAAAGAAAAGCAATGCCAAAGAATGTTCAAACTACCGCATAATTGCACTCATTTCACATGCTAGCAAAGTAATGCTCAAAATTCTCCAAGCAAGGCTTTAACAGTACGTGAACCGTGAACTTCCAAATGTTCAGGCTGGATTTAGAAAGGCAGAGGAACCAGAGATCAGACTGTCAACATCCACTGGATCATCGAAAAAGCAAGAGAGATCCAGAAAAACATCTATTTCTGCTTCATTGACTATGCTAAAGCCTTTGACTCTGTGGATCACAACAAACTGTGGAAAATTCTTAAAAGAGATGGGAATACCAGGCCATCTTACCTGGCTCCTGAGAAACACGTACGCAGGTCAAGAAGCAACAGTTGGAGAGCCCTGTATGGAACAACAGACTGGTTCAGGATTGAGAAAGGAGTATGATAAGGTTGTTTATTGTCACCCTGTTTCTTTACCTTATACGCAGAGTATATCATGAGAAATGTGGGGCTGGATGAGTTACAAGCTGGAATCAAGACTGCCGGGAGAAGTATCATCAACCTTAGACATGCGGATGACATCACTCTAATGGCAGAAAGTGAAGAGGAACTAAAGAACCTCTTCATGCAGGTGAAGGAGGAGAGTGAAAAGGCCAGCTTAAAACTAAATATTAAAAAAACTAAGATCATGACATATGGCCCCATCACTTCATGGCAAATAGAAGGGGATGAGGTGGAAGCAGTGACAGATTTTCTCTTCTTGGGCTCTAAAATCACTGTGGATGGTGTGATGGTGACTGCAGCCATGAAATTGAAAAGACAATTGCTTCTTGGCAGGAAAGCTATGACAAACCTAGACAGTGTGCAAAGACATCACTTTGCTGACAAAGGTCCGTATAGTCAAGGCTATGGTCTTTCCAGTAGTCATGCATGGTTCTCAGAGCTGGATCATAAAGCAAGCATAGTGCCAAAGAGTTGATGCTTTTGAACTGTGGTGCTAGAGGAACTCTTGAGAGTCTCTTGGGCAGCAAGGAGATCAAACTAGTCAATCTTAAAGGAAATCACCCTTGAATACCCATTGGAAGTACTGATGCTGAAGCTCCAATACTTAGGCCACCTGATATGAAGAGCAGACTTACTGGAAAAGACCCTGAGAAAGACTGAAGGCAGAAAAAGAAGAGGACAACAGAGGATGAGATGGCTGGATGGCATCACCGATGCAATGGACATGAACCTGGGCAAACTCCAGGAGATGGCACGAGGGGGACAAGGAGGCATGGCGTGCTGCAGTCCATGAGGTCAAGAAGAGTCAGACACGACTTGGCAACTAAACAACAACTAAAAGATCTGTTGGTCTTCAGAGAACCGTTCAACTTCAGCTTCTTAGGCATTAGTGGTTGGGGCACAAACTTGGATTACTGTGATACTGAATGGTCTGCCTTGGACTCAAATTGAGATCATCCTGTTGTCTTTAAGACTGCATGCATGTACTGCATTTCGGACTCATGTTGACTATAAGGGCTACTCCATTCCTTCTAAGGGATTCTTGCCCACAGTAGTAGATAAAATGGTCATCTGAATTAAATTTGCCCATTCCTGTCCATTTTAGTTCACAGATTTCCTAAAATGTTGATGTTCACTCTGACATCTCCTATTTGACCACTTCCAATTTACCTTGATTCATGGGTTCCTATTCAATACTGTTCCTTACAGCATCAGACATTACTCTCACCACCAGACACGCCCACGACTGGGTGTCGTCCCCGCTCTGGCCCAGGCTCCCCACTCTTCCTGTGGCTGTTTCTCTGCTCTTCATCAGCAGCACACTGGGCACTTACTGACCTGGGGGTTCATCTCCCAGTTTCATAGCGATTTGCCTTTTCATACTGCTCCGGTCCCATCACTTAAAGGCAAACAGATGGGAAACAATGGAAAAAGTGACAGACTTTATTTTCTTGTCTCCAAATCACTGCAGACAGTGACTGCAACCATGAAATTAAAAGACCCTTACTCCTTCAAAGAAAAGCTATGACAAACCTAGATAGTGTATTAAAAAGCAGAGACATTTCTTTGCTGACAAAGGTCGATATAGTTAAAACTATGGTTTTTCCAATAGTCATGTAAAGTATGAGAGTTGGACAATAAAAAAGGCTGAGTGCTGCAGAACTGATGCCTTCAAACTGTGGTGCTGGAGAAGATTCCTGAGAGTCCCTTGGACTGCAAGGAGATCAAACCAGTCAATCCTAAAGGAAATCAACCCTGAATATTCATTGGAAGGACTGATGCTGAAGCTGAAGCTCCAATATTTCTGCCACCAAACTCTAAAGAGTGGACTCACTGGAAAAGACCCTGATGCTGGGAAAGATTGAAGGCAGGAGGAGAAAGGGACGACAGAGGATGAGATGGCTGGATGGCATCACTGACTCAATGGACATGAATTTGAGGAAACTCTGGGAGATGGTGATGGACAGGGAAGCCTGGCGTGCTGCCATCCATAGGGTCACAAAGAGTCAGACACAACTGAGCAACTTAACATCAACAATACTGTTCACAGGGTTCTCGAGGCAAGAATGCTGAAGTGGTTTGCCATTCCCTTCTCCAGTACTGTCAGAACTCTCCACTATGACCCATCTGTCTTGGGTGGCCGTGCATGGCATAGCGCACAGTTTCTGAGTTACACAAGGCTGTGATCCATGTGATCATTTTGGTTAGTTTTCTGTGATTGTGGTTTTTGTTTTAGAGGCCATAGGGTTGCAGCTCTTGCTTCTTCTGTGCCCTCTGATGGATAAAAAGCTGATGCAAGCTTCCTGATAGGAGGGACTGGCGATAGGGAAAACTGGGTCTTGCTCTGGTGTGCAGGGCCATGCTCACGTGTGCTTGCATGTGTGCTAAATTACTTCAGCCCTGTCTGACTCCTTGCGACGCTACGGACTGTAGCACCAGGTTCCTCTGTCCATGGGATTCTCCAGATAAGAATACTGGAGTGGGCTGCCATTTCCTTCTAGGGGATTGAACTTGAATCTCTCAGTCTCTTGCATTGGCAGGCGGGTTCTTTACCACTAGAGGGCCATGCTCAGTACATCTTTAATCCAATTTTCTGCTGATGGGTGAGGGCTGTGATCCCTCCCTGTAGTTTGGCCTAAGGCAGCCCTCCCCTGCAGTTCGAAGTCCCTATGGTAGGTAGCATTACAGGCTCTACGGAAGGGCTAATGGCAACCTCCTCAAAGAGGACTTACTCCAGCACGCTGCGCCCCCCAGGACTGCTGCTGCCAGCGCCCCGGCCACAAGGCAGGCCACCGTTGACCCACGCGTCTACAGGAGACTCCCGAACACGCATAGACAAGTCTGGCGCAGCCTCTAAGGGTCACTGCTCCTTTCCCTCAGGTTCCGGTGCGCGCAGGGTTTTGTTTGTGCCCTCCAAGAGTCTCTCTTTCACCCAAGCCTATGTAACCAAATTCTGCTGCTCCATACACTGCTACAGAACAGTTTTCTTCCCTCTCTGCTAGCAAAAAATAGCGACCATTGTTGGCTCAGCACTCAGTGTCTAACAAGGATCCACATTTTAACACAAAAATAAAATAATGTGTTCCCTAAGATAATTCACACCAGTCCTATTAAATGCATACATTTTAAGCTGCAAATTTGAGAGGACAGTACACAGGTGCCTCAATTTTCTTTTCAATAGTCACTAGACTTGTTTGGGGAAAAAGATAAAAAATATTTTTTGGTAGTCTGAGTTAGCCTAAGTGACCATTTGCTTCTTAATCCATTTGTAAAGGCATTCAATGCAATTAAAAGAGATACAGTGAGAATTTAAAATTTAAGCTATCAGAAAGATCAGTCATCAGATCCTGGAGCCAGAAAGGAGCCTTATCTATAATAACCACCCCTCTTTCCCCATTTGCAGATGAGGAAGCAGAAGCCCAGAGAAGGAAATAATTTGTCAAGGTTAATAAATCTTATTAGTAACAAAACCAAGACTGAAATCAGGTCTCTTGATTCTCAGCCAGACAGGCTTCCTCTCCCTCAGCAGTTTATTTAGTTACACTGTTGACTTAATATTGAAGGAGAAGGTCTGGGAACTGTCCAGTAAGAAGTCTGACATACAATATTCTCTCAAATCTAATTTCCTCCCCTTTTTATTTAAATACCTGGCAACAGCTTTGGGCACTGTGAAAACCAGAAAAACCCCAGAACTTTAAAATTTACAGAAATGAACTGAAATTAAATTACAAAAGAGAACCATGAAACAAAATTGACACAGGAATACATTATCAAAATTATAAAGGGTAGCTAATCATAAATCAGCCCTATAATAAAATCTGAAAATGACTCCATGACTATCAACAGGATCCTGAAAAAGCAAGCTTGGTGACCTTATTAGTTAAAAATAAGTAAGTCCAAGGAATTCAACTGGAATATAACTGAGGTGACCATACAATTAAAATCCATATAATTAAAAACATGGCCACTTTGAGTGAAAAAAAAAAAAAAAAAAGCTGACAAAACTGCCAGGACAACAAGCAACAACCCAAGACATTCTCTTGTACACCTGGATGTATGGGCATCAGTATAAGTTACACCTAGGGAGCTACACTGTTTCATCTGCAACAAAACCCTCTGAAGGGAAGAGTTCCAAGATGCAGCAAATATTTTAAAAATCAGGTCTAAAGAGAAAACAGAAACTACAGAAACAGATCTATTTCTTTTTTTAGTGAAGATTCATTCCAACTATCTACTTCACCAACAGATGAAAAGTAAGCCTTATAAGATGACTCATCAATCCTACCTCAAAAAAATTTGTATCCACCCTCATCCAACAGAAACAAGGAAAAGAATTATTTATGCCATGTCAATGAGAGCGGCAGGAGCGTCATCCCCATTCTACGGAAGGATGAGCAGCGTCCAGAGAGGATTATATGGCTCAAGGTCCAAATCTAAACCCAGGGATGACATAGAAAGCCACAACGCCCTTGAGGCTCCCAGGTCTCTTTCAGGATAGCTATCACAGCTTGGCAGGCCACCTTTCTCCTTCCCTTCAAGATGAGGCAGGCACTGTTCTCATCCTCAAAAAAGAGAGAGACGTAGAGACGTCTTCACGTAGGCTTAGCACACTTGACCCCTCAGAGGGTCCTCCTCTTTCAGGACCACAAGGACCCTAGTCCCCAGATCTGGGCCCCAAGGGACAATCAAGGAGCCCCCCACCAAACAACCAAGATCCTACAATCAAGGAATCAACTGATTTTGGAAATTCAAACCACAGAACCTAGCTTCAACCTTCAAGGGTTCTGCCGTCCTCCTCGGCTGCTATGTCCAGCAATAGTGGTAACGGCGCCCATTCAATGACGGACACTCACCACGTGCTAGACCTCACCTGAGCATTCTCCATGCGTATCATTCAGTCCTGCCACATATCCTGGGGAAGAGGTTTTTCTTTTTTCTATTATTCTTATTTTTTAGGTGGCAAATTAACACACATGTAATCTTTAATCTAACAACAGATGTAATAAAAAGATGGCTCCCCCAATGACTCACACTTTTAAACAGCTGGTGTATATCCTTGCACACCTTTCTCTTCACCACAAAACTCTTCTTTTTCCCAGTGAGACCACATTAAATAGAAAATCAGTTTTCCAGCCAACAATTCATTTGAGGCATTTTTCCACAAGAATTTACACAGTTCTGCCTCTTTTTTTAAAAAGGCTATATATTATTTCTCCCTATGGCCACACCAGAACTGACTGAGCAAGAGGCGCTGTTACTTCCAGATGAGGAGATAAAGCTCCGCTCGACAGGTATGCGACTTAAGGTCACACAGTTAAGTGGCAGGGACAGGGCTAGACCCAGGCCTACCTCATTTCAAAGCCCATGTTCTCACACACTGGGTCCCACAGCACACCTGTCTTGAATGTTTCTGTCAACTAGACTACAACCCACTTCAAGACAGTGAATTAGTGTCTTTAAGTCTCCAAAGCCCAGTACTGCATTGGCACATTATCAAAGTCAGTAAATACTTGTATAAACAGCTGCTGAATGTCAGTTTTCTGGTACCACGTTTACCTGCCCTCCCACGCCATTCTCACCTCTCACAGTGCCCTGGCGCATCCTGGATGCACGAACGTACCTGCTGAAAGCACAGCTCTCCCGCCCAGAAGAGAACTGCCTCCCGTTCTCAGCTGGGCCACTTGGCCCCTCTCCGTCTCAGAATTCGGATGCAACGCAAGCTCAGAGCCCACCTGCTTCTCCAGGAACTTCCCTGAGAGGGCTTTCGCATGGAGACCCCTCTGTTCAACTAACACAACACTGTAAGAAGCTAGCACTAGAAAGGACCTTAGCAGTTATTCATCCTGGACCCCTCCTCACTTTGTAGTAATGGAGAGAGTAATCCACAGTTTTATGACAAAGTAATAAGGCTGCAACCTAGAAGCGATTGAAAATTTCAAAACAAAACGAAAGGCACTTAAAGGAGAGTTTGCTATGTACCACTCAGGCAGGGAGAATGGTGAGGTAAGAAGGCAGTGAAATTTTACTTAATACAAAAATCTAAATGTGTGTTTGAGCCTCCAAAAAATTACTACTCCTAAGTTTACAGTCCTGACTCTTCAGTGGTGCAGAATTCTGACCTTGGCAACCTCTAGCATCAGACTTCTCTGAATATCAGCCAACACCTCACTGACTATTGCATCACTAACCATAAAGCTGCAGATTAAGAGGCTTTAATAACAGTTTTGCATAACAAAAAGCTGGCAAAACAAACACAAAAGATAACTTTCCATTAAATTTAGTCATGGAACTCAGCTACTTTGACTTGACTACTGAAAGCATAAGTAGCTGCTATCACTAATATAAAAATAGCCCACCTTCCCACTCAGTTACCCCATATAAGCCTTCATATCTGCTTATCAGCAATTCTGCAGGAGGACTCCTACCAGAAACCCACTGGACCATGAGGTAGTCTCTGTTAACAATATTTGAGGATCTGTTCAATTCTAGAGGCAAATAACCATATAAGGAGATTAAAATTAGACTCCTGAGTTTGTTTTATGACAAGACACCACAGTGTAATAAGACACGTAAAACCAAAACCTAGTGTAAAGCAAAGGCTGACAACGTATGTGACATAAACTGGACACAGTGACAGGATGGATCACTCATTCATTCATTTAGGAGCATCTCCCTGAGCCCAGCAAGGCGCTGAGCACACCCTGTCGACACTGCCCCTCACAGAACCTGGAGCTGAGACAAAGGGATACCAGGAGCCCCCGTGGCAAACTGCAGTGTGCCCCAAGGCCCACAGGAGGACTGCCTGACCTGGACGCCAGCGTCAGGGAAGACCTGCCAAAGGAAGCAACGTGTGGGCTGAGGGAAGGAGTCAGCCACGACGGGAGTGGCAATGCCTGTGGGAGGCAGCAGGCCGGCAGGTTATTGGGTTCTTCCCCATTTTTTTAACTGAGTGCACAAGTTGCATCTGACTCTTTTGTGACCCCGTAGCCCAGCAGGCTCTTCTCTCCATGGGATTTTTCCAGGTAAGAACACTGGAGTGGGTTGCCATTTCCTCCTCCAGGTTATTGGAACATTGATCTACAATGTTGTGTTAGCTTCTGCTGTACGACAAAGTGAGTCAGTTATATGTAAATATTTAACCATTCTTTTTTGGATTCTATTTTCATGTAGGTCATTACAGAGTATTGAATAGAGTTCTCCGTGCTATTCAATAGGTTCTTATTAAAGACCTATTCTGTGTATAGCAGTGCATATATGTCAATTCCAATCTCCCAATTTGTCACTCCCATCACCTTCCCCCTGGTAACCACAAGTTTGTCTTCTACATGTGCTGTAAACTTGTACACTTGTAGCATCTCCTTAAACTCCACATATAAGCAACAGCACACGGTATTTGTCTGACTTCACTCAGCATGACAGCCTCTAGGTCCGTTTACGTTGCTGCGAGTGGCGTTATTCTGTTCTTTTCTATGGCTGAGAACTACTCCACTGTATCTACGTACCCCACCCTCCTTATCCATTCCTCTATTGAAGGACATCTGGGTTGTTTCCAAGTCCTGGCTACTGTGAACAGCGCTGCAGTGAACACTAGGGTGTCTGTATCCTTTCTAATTAGGATTTTTTTCCAGATATTTGCCCAGGAGTGGGACTGAAGGTTATGGTAGCTCTGTTCTTAGTGTTCTAAGGAAACTCCACACTGTTTTCCACAGTGGCTGTACCAATGTACATTCCCATCAGTGATGTAGGAGGGTCCCTTCCCCAACACCCTCTCCAGCACTTACTGTTTGTAGATCTTTTGATGACGGCCCTTCTGACCAGTGTGAGCTGATACCTCATTACAGGTCTGATTTGCACTTCTCTAATAATGAGTGATGTTGAGCATCTTTTCTCCTGCCTATCAGCCATTTGGATGTCTTGTTTGGAGAAATGTCTATTTAGGTCTGCCCATTTAACTGAGCTGTTTGTTTTCTGATTTTGAGCATGAGCTGTCTGTGTATTTTGGAGATTAATCCCTTGTGGGTCACTTTGACTGTAAATATTTTCTCCCATCCTGTGGGTTTTCTTCCTGTTCTGTTGATGGTTTCCACAGTTGTGCAAAAGCTCCTAAGTTAATGAGGTCCCATTTGTTTGTGTGTGTGTGCTAAGTTGCTCTGTCACGTCCAACTCTTCGCAACGCCATGGGCTGTGTAGCCCACCAGGCTCCTCTCTCCATGGGATTTCCCAGGCAAGAATCCTGAAGTGGGTTGCCATTTCCGTCTCCAGGGGATCTTCCTGATCCAGGGACAGAAACCACATCTCTTGCATTGGCATTCTTTACCACTGTGCCGCCTGGGAAGTCCGCCCCATTTGTTTATTTTCATTACTCTCAGAGGTGGATGAAAAACAGATCTTTTTGCGATTTATGTCAAGAGAGTGTTCTGCCTATATTTTCTGCTAAGAGTTTTAGTATCTGGTCTTACATTTAGGTCTTTAATCCATTTTGAGTTTATTTTTGTGTCTGAAGATTATGTTCTAAGTAGAGAGTCTGCTTAACTGTTCCACAGACCACCAATCAATGACAGATGAAAACGGCCATGATTAAATTACCCGCATTAGGCACTTCTTTCTTCTGTGCCAAAAACTTGACATTTAAATAACCACACCCTAATTTGGTTATGTTTCCAGTCATGTTTCACTCTTAAAGGTGATAAAGGACCTCCTCTCAAACATCGTCGACATGCTAAACAGTGATCTTTTTATATTTTGGTTTTACTTTTGCTATTCTTTTCTATTTTATTTGCAAATAAGAGTAGAAGATGAAACTCTCAGAATAAATCAGTGCTGACAATACCGAAGGAAAAAAGTTAGAAATAGGTAGTCTTCTCAGACATAGTAGGGCTGATACAGTATTTCTGAGAGAGAGTAGTTTAATTATGACAGTGAAAGTGAAGTTGCTCAGTAGTGTCCAACTCTTTGCGACCCCATGAACTGTAGCCTACCACGCTCCTCTGTCCATGGGATTTTCCAGGCAAGAGTACTGGAGTGGGCTGCCATTTCCTTCTCCAGAGGATCTTCCCAGCTCAGGGATCGAACCTGGGTCTCCTGCATTGTAGGCAGACTCTTTACCATCTGAGCCACCAGGAAGTCTAACAGTACTAGTAATTAAATATTGATAAAAACATCCTTTCAAATTTTCCTAATTTTATTTATAATCCTAAAATCCTTTAATTATTAATTACACTGTTTCTGTGGTTGTTAGCACCCTCAACGTTGCAGCAAACAAAGTTATTTACCCAAAGACATCAGTTAGAACGTATCCTCACAAAATTACAATTTAACATGTTTTCATCTGTGAAAATAACTATTGAAGCAATCTCTAAAGCAAAAATGTCTTTTAAGTCTATTGAATCAAGATCATTTAACATTTTGGAGATACCAAACATGTGGGGGATAAAAGCACACATCTATAGTGCTTATTATACACCAGCCACTGTCACAGGTTGTTTCAGTTCAGTTCAGTCGCTCAGTCGTGTCCGACTCTTTGCAACCCCATGAATCGCAGCACGCCAGGCCTCCCTGTCCATCACCAACTCCTGGAGTTTACTCAAACTCATGTCCATTGAATCGGTGATGCCATCCAGCCACAGGTTCTCTACATATTAACAATTCATTGAATCTTTACAAAACTTAATAAGGTAGGTACTTCTATGACCTCCATTTTACAGATGAGGACACTAAAACACAGAGAGATTAGGTAACTCACCCGAGACCACACAGGTAGGAAATTAAATAGCTGAGATTCAAACCCAGTCACCCCCAAATCCGTGCTCTTTAACTACTGCGTTACACTGTCTCTCAATAGTTTTTCCAACATAAAAGCAAAAATCAGTTAATGAAAACTGCTACAATAAAACACCAGCCATGTATAACCCTCGAGGAATTAATTCTTATGAATGATAGTGTTCTCTGAATAGCTGAGGCTCTAACCCCTTTGTCTGAGCCCCAAATCTGAAACTGTGCTGTCCGTTTGATGTGGCCACCAGCACACACGGCTATCGAGAATATGAAATGTGGCTAGTCCAAAATCAGATGTGCTATACGAATACAATGTTCTGGAATTTGAGAGGCTCAGTATGAAAAAAGAGCATAAAATACCTCACTAATCATGTTTTAATATTAACTGCATGTTTAAATAATTTTTGGATATAGTGAGTTAAATAAAATATATTATTAAAATTAGTTTCACTCATTTCTTTCCACTTTTTTATGTGGCTACCAGAAGATTTCAAACTGCATTTGTGGCTCACCTTATGTTGCTGCTGGACAGAGCTCATCTAAATGTGTCCAACTGATGTCTATGTTACTGATGCTATTTACCCTTTTCTTGATGACTCAGTCATCATGAGGACTTTAACCACCACCCTGTGTGTAGTCTGTAATCTGTCATCATGCTATCTTTGGTGGTGACTGAGGTCAGGATGCCCACCCTCAGACCACAACCTTGGGGTTTCTTAAAGCTGTTTCTTTCTGTGGTTTCCAGCAGCCCGTCTGCTCATAGTTACACCCCTCCAGCAACCTTGACTGCAGCCTCTATGAAGATTTAAAAGCCAGGTAAATTAAAACTGTGCAACAGCCCCCTGCCAGCGACGGCCGCCTGCCTAAAAAATAAATAAATAAATAAATAAATAAATAAATAAATAAATAAATAAATAAATAAATAAAATAAAAAAATAAAACTGAGCAACACGTTAGAGTCCAGAGTGAGGGCGGAGGAGGGTCTTCTCCAAGCCAGCTTCAGTGCACGGCTCTCTGACGACTGTCTGACTGCTCAGAGACCTTTCCTGTCTCGACGACCCCCACAGACTCTTCTCATGGATTCCAGACACTTAACGCCAACTTAAACCTGAGCACTTACAACTCTGCTTAAAATCCTGCAACAGTTTCAGTTTGAGATGAAAAAATTCTGAAGATGGATGGTGGTGATGGATGCTGAACAATGTGAATGTACTTAAATGTCACAGAACTGTATACTTTAAAATGGCTAAAATGGTAAATTTTATGCACATTTTAACATAACTAAAAAACAAACTTCAACAGTTTCATGTTTCTCATGATGAAGTTCAAACTCTTATGCAGGTCATACAAGGTCCTTGGAATCTGACCTCTGTCTACCTCACCAGCCCAACTGCTCCATCAGGCCTTGAGCTCTAAGCAATTTCCCTCAACTGCTGCTGCTGCTAAGTTGCTTCAGTCGTGTCCAACTCTGTGCGACCCCAGAGACGGCAGCCCACCAGGCTCCCCCATCCCTGGGATTCTCCAGGCAAGAACATTGGAGTGGTTTGCCATTTCCTTCTCCAATGCATGAAAGTGAAAAGTCAAAGTGAAGTCTCTCAGTTGTGTCCGACTCTCAGTGACCCCATGGACTGCAGCTTACCAGGCTCCTCCATCCATGGGATTCTCCAGGCAAGAGCACTGGAGTGGGGTGCCACTGCCTTCTCTGATTTCCCTCAACATACCACACCAATTCAGATCTCAATGCCCTGAAAATGTGAAGTGAAAGTCACTCAGTAGCGTCTGACTCTTTACGACCCCATGGACTATACAGTCCATGGAATTCTCCAGGCCAGAATACTGGAGTGGGTAGCCTTTCCCTTCTCCAGGGGATCTTCTGAACCCAGGGACTGAACCCAGGTCTCCCGCATTGCAGGTGGATTCTTTACCAGTTGAGCCACAAGACCACAAAAGTGAAGGCCTCTATCTAAATCCCTTCCCCATCCCTCTACCCCTTCTTCCTCATCCTTCTCAACTCCACTCAAATGTCATCTCCTCTGTGAAAACTCTCCTGACATCCCAAGGGCAAGAAGACTCCTCTCACTACTGCACCCCGCCGTAGCTTGCACTCTGACACTCAGACAGTCTTTATCTTTCAGAATGGCACTTTCGGTTTATAGGCCTGTTCCCCATCGTGAGCTCACTGAGAGTAGGGACTGTGCCAGTCCTGGCACAGAGCCAGCATAAAGGGATGGTTCCTAAATGCCTGCTGAGGCCATTCAGTAAACAAGCACTTAATGAGTGTCGACCAGAGACACTGGGGATCCTGCAGTGGGAAAAGAAAACGAAGCCCCCCTTTCATGGAGCCTCCACAAGTAACTGCCAGTGGACGTAAGCACTCTAAAGAAAAACGAAGCACAGTCAGGGAAGGGCATTTTATACAGGGTGCTCAGGAATGTGCCAACTAGGTGGAGACCTGAAGGACAGGGCTGGCTCTCCCACTCAGGGACAGAGCACTGAATGAAGAGAATACCAGCTGGTTCTAGCTGTGGTCTCAATAAAACAGGGCACTGGAAGGAGAAGGTAAACGTTTATTTCTTAAAAATGCAAACCGTCCTTCTCTGACCTAGCAACTTGACAGATTTCACAGTCACCACCTAGTTCTCTCAGGAGGAAGAACACAGCCATTCTACCCAGGTGGGGTACAGTGCACGCAGGACCCTCTGCCGTGAGGCCTTGCAGCTACTGGAGAAAACTTAAGAGGAGCAGGAATGACTGAGTGCTATTTTACATTAACAGAATGCACTAAGCACTCGGCAATCCTCACAACTGCCTTCTGAAACGTACTCTTATTAAACCCATTTTAAAGCGGAAAATAAGGCACAGAGAGGTTAAATAATTTGTCCAAGGTCACAGAATTGGTAAGTGGCAAAGCTACTTACTTGAAACCAGACAGTCTTGGCTCCAGAGTCTGAGCTGATAACCACTAGGACCCCTGTTTCACATGTGTATTTCTATCACAAATACTCTTTGTACCTATCGCTGGGCTTTTTTACTATTAATCCTAAAGCCATCAAATTTTACTTCATCTGTCTTCATATTTTGATCACTCAAGAGTTTAGTTGTTATTTACTGATATTATTTTCAAGACTGCCATTAAGTAGAAATATAAGCCTGCAATGTAGACAACAAGCAAAACATAAACTATCAATTCGGAGACACACGTTACACTGCTATAAACAGTGTGCGTATAAACTCCATAAAGATGGCGGAGGCCCAGGCCAGCCACTGCCCCATGCAGGGGGTCTAATGGGGGCTCAGGGTGGGGCTGATCAGGCAAAATAACAACTACAAGGAATGCCATATGCACGTGGTGTGCCACAAATGCCCAGGAAGCAAATACCAAAAACACAACATTAAAAATCACTTAATATACAAAAAATGATTTTTTTAACTTAACATATATATTTTACTTTAAGTGTAACATCTTTCTGGATACAGCAGACGTCTCAAGCTCAACACACTCCAAATAAACCTCACTCATCCCCTTAGAGCCCTCTAAACCGATTCCTTCTACGTGTTCTCTAGCTTAATCACAGGAAAGACAAGCCCGGCTGCTGAAGCAATAAACCTGTTATCCTCAGCTCCAGCCACTGTACTTCCTTCCTCTTGGTCACACACACTCACATGTATACACACTCCACACACCCTCTCACTCCAGCCGATCTCTTTTACCCTACTGGATTTTTCCCTTCACCTTCCGGTCAAGTCTGACCTGTACCAACTGGTCTCCTAACTGTTTTTCCTGTTTCTTTTTAATTTGCCTTATGTCATGGTCCTCCCTGACAGCTCAGTTGGTAAAGAATCCGCCTGTAACGCAGGAGACCCCGGTTTGACTCTTGGGTCAGGAAGATCCCCTGGAGAAGGGATAGGCTACCCACTTCAGTATTCTTGGGCTTCCCTTGTGGCTCCACTGGTAAAGATTATCAGCCTGAAATGTGGAGACCTGGGTTCGATCCCTGGGTTGGGAAGATCCCCTGGAGAAGGGAAAGGCTACCCACCCCAGTATTCTGGCCTGGAGAATTCCACAGACGAGTCCATGGGGTCGTGAAGAGTCAGACACGACTGAGCGACTTTCACTTCACTTCACTCCATGGTCTACTCCTCCAGCCTTGGTTTCAGAATTCTCCTTCCACCATACAAATCTGACTGTATCACTCCACTTTTTAAAAACATTTGGTGGTTTCTGGTCACCCATAGGATCAAGTGCAAACCCCATCAGAGCACACGCACACCTCTTCACAAAGGGATCTGACACTACTTTCCATATCATACCTTCTTTCATTCAACAAATGGTCACCAAGCACCAACTATGTGGCCAGTCACTGGGACAGGCACTGGTGGTAAACAGTAGAAAGCTCCTGCCATGATGGAAATTACAGTCTAGGACAAAAAAAGACATTAACCAGTCACACAAACAAATGTTTAAGACTTCAACTACAAGTACTGCAAAGGTAGGCCAGGCAAAATGTTCTGAAAAGATAGTGGCAAGGGTGTATTATATTACAATACAAAACAAGGTAATACAAAGACTGTATTACAACACAATCTTATACATAAACTTAGAACTTCTAAATTGTACATATCAAAAGGTGAATTTAATGGTATGTGAATTACATCTTAAAAAAAAAAAAGGGTACACCCGTAGAGGAGTGCCTCTATTGACGTAATTGGCTAAGGCAGAGATAAGAAAGCTTCCCAAAGGAAATTTAACTTATTACATATAACATTTGCTGAAGACTGACTACCCAACAGGCCACTTTCGATGTGATAATCCACTGATCCTAACAACCCTAGGGTTGCTGTTATTATCATCCTTAGTTTAAAGACAGAGAACTGGTCAGAGAGTCAACTGGGGACGCCAGCATCCACACTTAAGCCAGCGGATGCCAGGGCCCATACTCTTACCTGCCACAGTGAGGTCCCTCAGGCAACGACTCCTGGTTCAGAACGACTCATGATGCAATAGGTAAACCGCTGTGCTTAACAAGTAAACCACTGTTTCTTTTCTTCCAAAGGCAATGTCTCTCCGTGTCCTCTGCCCTCATAGTAACACACAAGGCCCTGTAAGATCCTAACCCACCCACTCACCACCACCTTCCTACTTCATCTCCTCCACCCTGCCCCTCACACACTGCGCTCCAGCTACAGAGACATCCCTTTGTTTCTCCAGGATGCTGGGCCTGCTCCTACCACAGGGCCTTTGCATTTGCTGGAGCTACAATGATTACAATCACAACATATGTTATAAAGCATGATTCAGTCAAAACTTCAGTTAAAAGTTTCTCTGGACACACAGTACTGCTAGCAAGACCCTGTTCTGAATTGTACACTAACATTCTGAATGTCATTTATTAATTTTAATCAAAACTACCTCATTTTCTAGTCTTTTATTGTTCTGTATGATGTCACCTAGCAAAGATTTTTATTTTACAGAGTATAGTAACAGCAGCTTTTGCTTACCAATTAGTATGAAAAACAGTCATATGGCTATCTTTGCAGTGAAATAAAACAAAGCAATTAAGCCAAGAAAGTGTCACAATAGAACCTGAATATCACCATTCTTCTGTTCAGCCCCAGAATCACAGTTTGTGAAATAACTATGGCAACAGCACTTTCAGACATCAAATCCCACCAAAATCTTGCTGAGAAGTTATTGCCCATCTGTGCAAACACACAAAAATGCACACTGACAGCCAGTTATGTAACTTCAACACAGCAACCTGGTGATATTTTAAGTTTCTATCTTGCTAAAAATTCTAAGTAACTCTTAGGCATATACACTGACATAGACTTTTCAAAACAGGATGCTGAGAAAGGAAGGATACATTTAAGACTTCTGTGCATGCTCAGTCATGTCCAACTCTTTGTGGCCATGTGGACTGTAGCCCTCCAGGCGCCTCTGTCTATGGGATTTCCCAGGAAGAATATTGGAGCGGATTGCCATTTCCTACTCTAGGGGATGTTCCTAATCCAGGGATCGATCTGAATTTCCTGCACTGGCAGGTTGATTCTTTACCACTGAGCCACCTGGGAAGCCCTACATTTACGTTTAAAATGGAGTCATCCCTAAATTCAAGATGGCAAAAACCATCATCTTTTATCAGGTAGGTTCACCGTGAGACTCTTTTAAATATTAAGCACCAACTGAGCTAAGCATCAGGTGAAAGCATTTAGCCTAATTCAATTTACTAGCACCACAAGCAGGACGCTGTGACTGTAGCAAACTCCTGTAAGTGACCGGCACAAAGGCCAGAAGCAAGGACTTCTGAGTCAGACAGTTTGCTTCCCGACAGTGCTCTACCACTAAGTAGCTGGGGGCCCTTAGCCAAGTTTCTCTTCCTCCTGAGCCTCAGCTCCCATAAATATGAAGACACCACCACAAAACCTACAGGACACAGCTGCTCTTGTTTAGCCTGCCAGGATCCTCCGTCTGTGGGATTCCCCAGGAGGAATACTGGGGTGGCTTGCCATTTCCTCCTCCAGGAGCCCTTCCTGACCCATGGATCAAACCCGCATCTCCTGACTGGCAGGTGGGTTCTTCACCAGTGAGCCGCCAGGGAAGCCCACAGATCACAGTGTTAGCACATAATGACAAGCAGCATTCACTGAGTGCTCATTACTACTAAACTAAATTGCAGGAAGTTAAACAGCTGGAAAACTTTACTGCGGTACTTAATACTGTAGCCTTCAGAAGAGTTATTCCTAAAGATTATTGTTAACTTCAATAAAACTGTAATAATAAACCTCTCATATGTGCATCTTTGTATGATCAAAGCTTTCCTTTTCCTTCTGTGAACTTTTTGGCACTCCAAAAGTTAGAAATAGTTTGATTATCTTAAATGGTAATATTATCTTTGTAATTTTTGTCTCAAAGAAACCAGAGTTTAAAAAAAAACAAAAAACTCCTCCAAGTCCTGAGTGTTTTGTTTACTGAGTTAGGCTACAAAATAAAACCAGTCAAAATGACTTAACTGGGCTTCTCAGGTGGCGCTAGTGGTAAAGAACCTGCCTGCTAATGCAGGAGACACAAGAGACTCAGGTCTGATTCCTGGGTCAGGAAGATCCCCTGGAGAAGGAAGCAGCACCCCACTCCGGTATTCCTGCCTGGAGAAGCCCAGGGACAGAGGAGCCAGGAGCGGCCTGAAGGGCTACAGTTCAAGGAGTCACTACAATTAAAAAAAAAAATCTTCTCCAGTCCTTAGTGTTTTGTTTACGGAGTTAGGCTAGAAACTAAAGTCGATCAAATGACTTAATTATTAACAATAATAATGAACATCCATTGAGCTGCTTCTATCAGTTCTATCATACCAAAATACTTGGGCAGTGAATGCACTTACTAAAAGATTGCCGAAACAAGTGACAGGTTGCGTCAACCTCTGATGCAGCCAATGAGATTATTGACCCTCATTAAAGTATATGCCACGTATCAACTATGAGACCAATCACAAACACTTGGAAAAGACCAGGACCAACTCATTTTACAGGTAAGAAAACAGAGGCTCAAAGAAATTTAAGTCCAAAGGTCACAGAGTTACAAGTGGGGACTAGAACCTTAGCCTCTCTGCTTCCAGTTCACTGTTTTGTAAACTACATGAAAGCTGATGGTTCCAAAAGGAATCTATTTCAGAACCTCAAAATGTTTTCTACATCATTGAAAGTGAATACCTGAAATAACTGAATGTTTGTTTAATGAGAGCTAAATATTGAGCACAAACTAATGTAACCCACAGCCCATAGTGAATATGCTGAAAGAGCTCCTAGGACAGAAATAAATGGAATCAACTAATCACACTGCATGGTGCCTACTGGAGGTAAGGAGTCCCACTGCTAACATGACCGAAACACTACCACCAGAGTGCCTTTCTTACAAATAGTACGTACTTCAGAGCCACAGAACTTCCTTTACCCAAGTCAACAGTCCTTTGAAACAGAAAAAAGTACCCTTAGCACCATGCTCCAGATACATTTCACCTGTGCACAAAAAGCTCTACAGCTGCAAAGTGTTCATTCTGTAGAAAAGAATGATCCTAATGATCAAGGCAGTTTTTCAGCCTTTTCATGCTCTGAACCAGGCTACCTTTATTAAAATCCTTATTTCTATCAAAGTTGTTTAGGTATGGCCTAAATGATTTCAGGTTCAGATGTTAGGGACCAACCAACAAGTCATCTTTAAACTGTGGTCCCTTTTTCCCCCTGGGAAACTGTTTTAAAATGTCATCCATTTGAAAAAAGGTGAATGACCACACATACTAGAATGCAATGATATTTTAATAACATAAAATTCCAAAACATAACTTTGTTTAAAATTGACAGTCATGAAACTTGATGTAATAAGCAAATTGAAGACTTCTACAAAGACCTTATTGTGTCAGATGAGAACATGGCAAGATATTCATTTCCAACAGCTGAGAGACTGGCTGCTGCAGTAAGTCATCTGATCAATTAAAAGTTATTACAGACACTACATACTAATTGCCAATTCTCAAGTAAGTAAAATAGCATACACTCTAAACCTAAACATAGTTAACTGTTAAACAACTGTTAAACAACAGTTCAAGATAGCAGCCACTAGCTACATGTGCTACTGAGCACTTGAAATGTCCTAGTCTGAACTGAGGTGTGCTATATACATAGAACTTCACTGGATTTACACTGGATTCACACTGGATTTCAAAATCTTAGTACCAAAAAAAAGCAAAGTGTCACTAGTAATTTTTTCATATTGATTATATGTTAGTTATAAAATTTTAATATATTGAGTTAATAAAATAAACTATTAAAAATAATACTAGTCACTAGACAAATTTGAATCGCATCTGTGTGGCTTATTACATTCCTATTGGGTAGTGCTACTCTATATAAACTCTGCAAAATATGAGCTAATGATTCAATGATCTAATGATTCAGTGATTCACGATGATGATGATGATGAACGCCAAATATATAATAAAGAAAAATCTTATTTATATCTTGGGTGCACAGTTTAAGACAGTACCAAGTAAGAATGGCATGTCCTTAAAACTTCTATGAAATTTACAACCAACCCCAAGTACATTTATAGAGGAAGAACTCAATCTTGTACTTAGGGAACAAGAAGGAAATACAAAAGAAAAGACCTTGAAAGTGGGACTAAGAGAAATACCATCTGTTTCTAGAAGGCATTTTAAAATAAAAGCAGTGTGCTTTAAATATTTAATAGGCCCGTTTTTTAAAGACAGTATTTGATTATTATGAGTATCACAAAGAAATTTCCTAACTGCCAGCCAAGCAAACTTCTGAAAAGGAAAACCTGGTCAGGTAGACTAGAAATTCTAATTATGTGGAGCAGAGAAATAAAACATCTGAATGTATCATATGGAAAATGTAAGCCAAATTCCTTAACAGAGTATTTAAAATGAAACATCATACAATGATGAAATCAGTCAAAACTTTATAGGTGTGCTTCAATATTACTATAGTATCAATTACAGGATTTAGCTAAAAGTGGTTTCAAAATTCCAAAACACCATAATGCCTTTTCCAAATCTAGCCAGTGAGAATTAGGGAGAGAACTGTTTCCAAATGCCTTATCTTGCAGAGGTTAAAATTAGAAATTGACAATTCAGAGCCATATTAACCATAAAACATATCTGCATGGCATTCTGTTCAACAAGGACTTCTGGACACATCATCCTTTTTGATCCTCAGGACAGCCATCAGATATTGGTCTGTTTTTATCCCTACTTTAGAGGTAATTCCAGGCTTGGAGACCTTGAATTGTTCAAGGTCACATTGCTAAAATGTAGCAGAACCAGTACTGGATCCTGGATCTTCTGATGCTGATCCAGTTCTTTCTTTACAAGATAATCATTCATTTAAAACCAAACATTTAGAAATACAACAAGCTCTGATGCCAAAGAAGGATCTAAGGATCAACTAGGTCAAATCTTAAGACTCTGCAAAGGCAATGCGTTGGAATCAGTTCAAAAAGGGCAGAAGAGATTACCAAGAGACAAGAAATTATTTGAAAGATCAGGGAGAAAAAATTCTAATCTAAATGTCCTTGGGTGCAGCACGGCGGAATAATAGTATTCAAGCAGAAAATGCAGAGAAACAGTACTTTCCTTCTGAAATGGATTTTCATTTCAGTAGAAACTGTAGGCGAAATTGTTACTTTTCTACAAATGCCTTTGAGAATTTTACTTAATATATAGGCACTCAGAAAACCAATACATCCAACTGGGTACCACCAGCTCTTCATTTTTTCATAAATCAAGACATTTACTTCACAAAAAGCCAGAATAGAAAAATTATAATTCACCACTCATGGCTCTTTAGATGATAGGTAAAGGAAAAACTCCGGAAGGAGCCTGGCAATCTAACGAGCAGTGTCTGCTAGTAGAACGCATCCTTGAGGGCAGGACAAGGCAGCACCACAGCACAAATGAATCTAGCTCACCCTTCAAATCGGTGGCAACAGGCCAGATAACGCCAAATGTACAAATCTCGAAGGTACGGTAACAGGGAATGCCTAAAATGGCTCTCAAAATCCAGTCCCCAAGTAAATTCCTAAATACAACAGGATTTCAGAAATCACTAAAAGGACTACGGAGAAATGTGGGTTTCCGGCGTGGGAGCACCACACGGGGGTGCCCACACTGCCGACTCCAAATACGACACCAGCAAATTTCAGGCGGGGCGGGGGGGCCACAGAGGCGCCTCGAGACCTTGAAACGGGGCGAGCGCCAAACGACACCCCCGCCTCTCCGCCCGACCCCCCGCCAGGACGGACGGGGTGGGGTTGGGGGAACTGACCGGCCCCAATCCCACCTCCCGGCTTCCCCTCCCGGGTAGCCCGGCCGCGGAGGCTCAGCAGGAAAGGGCCGCGCTTGGCGGCCGAGGGGGCGCCGGCCAGGGACTCCCCCCCGCCCCCGGACTCCCGACCACGCCGGCCCCCGCTCCAGGACCCCGCTGCAACCCCCGGCCCCCAGATCCCCGGACCCCAGGCCCAGCCCGCGCTGACAGCCGGCGCCGCCCCACCTGCCCGCCCGCGGGGGGGGCGCCGAGACCGGGCGCGCCCGCCAGGCCACTTCCTTCCCCTCCCGCCCGGCCCGCCGAGCTCGCGCGGGCCCCCGGGGGCCGGGAGGCGCGGGAGGAAGGAGGTTTGGCCAGCCGCCCGTGGAGGAAGCCGCCGCCGCCGCCCGCACCCACCGGCATCATCGCGGCGCGGGTCCGCGGCGCCCTCGGCCGCCTGACAGGACGCTCGGCGCCGCGCCGTGCCCGCCGCTCCGGTCGCCCTCACAGGCCGCGCGCCCGCCGCCGCGCCCTCTGGCCCTCACGGGGAGGCGGCGGCTGCGGCGGGCTGCGGAGCCTGACCGGCTCTGTCGCGGCAGCCGGCGCGCTGCGTCGCTGTCCCGGGACCGGCTGCCGTCGCCGCCACCTCCTCCGGCCGCCCGCCTCCCGCCGCCAGCCCGCGGACTCTCCTCAGCGCCCGCAGGCCCCGCCCCCAGCGCGTCGCCCCACTCGGGGCCCGCCGCCCCCTCCGATTGGCCCTCCCGCGCCTGGGGCGGGGCATTCCCGCCCCGCCCCGCCCCGCCTCGCTCCCGAGCGCGGCCAGGTACGAGCGCGTCCGCGCTCCCGCGGGCGGGGGGGGCGCGCCCGCTGCGGAAGCCGCTGCCTCGCCTCGCGGGCCGGCCTGTGGGTCCTTGGCGGTGTGCCGCCGCGGTCTCGGCTCCTGGGAGACCTCCGGCGTGGGGGAAACCGAGGCCCAGAGGAGGGAGGACCTGGCCGGGCACCGCAGCGCGTCTCGGCGGGGCCACGGCTCGAACCCAGGCTCCGGGAGGTCCGGCGCGGGCGGGGCGCATCCCGCGGCCACGGCGCGCGCGTGCCCCTCTGACTGCGTCCCGACCCCGGCCTCCAGGCGCCCCGCGGGGCTGCGGGGCTCAGGTTGGAAGGGGGTGGATGCGCCCCAGACCACGCGTGTGACCTGGCTCCGCATTGCTCAGCACGGACCCACGAGCCGGCGTGGCGCTCGGGCCCTGGGCACCTGTTCCCCGCCACCATCACCTACCCACGCGGCTTCTGCCACCCTCCCGGGGCCCTTTCCCCACGGCCAGCCGACCTTCCCGGGCACGTGGCGGCTCTTCAGCCTTGGCACTTCCCGCAGGCGGTACCCCTGGCCTAGGACGCCTGCAGCACCTGTGCCAGCGTCCTTCAGAGGCGCAGACGTCCCGGGCGGCACGCAGTCTTCCTCTCCAGGGTCCTGTTCTGTCCTTACAGCCCTGTCTCACCAGCACCCCGGTCTGAGCGCCTGAATTACAGAGGCCGGGGCAGGGCCACCCACGTGTCCAGGGCTGGGCTGGGGCTGAGAGGACCCTCAGTGCCCAGTGAGCATGCATCCTTTCTGTGCCCTCCACACTGTGCCATTCACTGGAACCCTGAGGAGATGCGATGGTGACCGGTGCACTCCACAGGCAGCACTGAAACTCCCTGGAGCATCTGGAGCGAAGGGGTCTGTTTATGGCCCCTAACCCACCTTGGGAATAGACCATAGAGATGACAGCAGGTGATGTCGGAGGGACGTCTCTAGGGACAGAGATGATCAGAGTCTATCCCACCCTGTCTTCTCCTTTGAGGGGCCTGAGCCGCTGGGCGGGGCTGAGGGACAAAGAGGGAGGAGGCTGGGGAGCCACCACCATCCTCTTCTTGGCTTCTTCTTCAAAGGCCAAGGCGGTTGGTTTGTGGTTGAGTGTAGACTTTCCAGTCAAACAGACACTGCCTCCACCACGCCCTCAAGTATGATCTTAGACAAGCTGCACCTTCTCTGTTTATCTCAATTTGCCCATCTCTATAATGGGAGATTACAGAAATAATAACACCTGCCTCATGGGATTTAGGAAAATTCGGATGTGTATGAAAATCTCCCAGCACAGTTTGTGGCCCATGGGAGCAGCTCCATAAACAGTAGTTTTCTGTAATTATGCTATCCTTAGCAAGCAGGGCTTAGTATACAGAGGTAACCCAGGTAATCCCCTGGGAGAGGGATTACTCAGAAATTTTAAAATTTATACACGCTGGGCATCAGTGGCTAGTGATACATCTCTTCTGGGAGACTAGAGAGAGCTCTAGGTAATAACAGGAGATCCCAGGTTGAAGGTCAGAGACCTGGTTTAACTCCAGCCCTGCTTCTGACTCCCCGTGTGGCCCTATGCAGCTTGCATCTCCTCTCTGGGTCTCAGTTTTCCCATGTCTAACTGGGGCAAGTCTAGAGTCAGTGATTGCTGAGGGCCTTTCAGCTCTGACACGCTCCAGTCCTGAGTCGTGAGGGGGTGGGTACAGGCAAAGAACAGGCTTTGTCAGGGCACAGCAGAGAAGTGCCACCTGGGATGAGGTGGTCAAAATGAGCTCACTCTCCCGAGAAGGGGAAGCTAGGCCACTGGGTCCCCACTCTTGGCTGCAGGACCTGTGGGCACAGACGGAGGCAGCTGCCCCACCCTCACACCGAGGCACCCTCTGTCCTCCAGGCAGGCACCCATGTGAGGCCAGGCTGCTCGGTGGCCAGGCACACAGGCTCTGGCTAGTCCTCCTCTTCTCCATTCTGTTGCAACCTCCAAGCACCAGGCCCCATCACCTGGTATCTAGACCAAGGGCGTGCATAACTGGCCTCCCCGCTCTGACCTCCTCCACGCCCAAACCATCCCACACGTGGACATAATCAGGTCAGGGATAAACAGCCTGTCTGTTTCTACACCACCCAGATTAAAGTTCACAAGAATCCCTTCAGGAATCACTGTTGATGGTGGGATATGGTTCGAGGGTGGTGGAAGAAGATACCTGGGTTGTTCAAAGATGCACAAGGGTTCAGCAAAAGAGAGAGCGAGCCAGGCAGGAGATCCTATCCAGCCTAAGCGCACTCGGCAAATCCTTGATAATTGTTAAATGTGGGTGATGGGTCCCTGGGATGTGCTTTTCTCTCTACTTTGTATGTTTGAACTATTTTATATTAAAAATGATTAAATAGTCTTTCAAGCATGTTAAATAGCCCATTTGGGGAGAAAGTATAGAGTCAAATTTGCATAAAGGAATTCTTGAAGGAGCAAGAACCCTAATAGAGGATTGCAGGTAGGAATGGGAACTGGGTGGATTAGGTCAGAAATCAGAGTGAGCATTTTCACTGTTACCTTTAAAAATAAACTTTGGAGCAGCTTTAGATGTACAGAAAACTTTCAAAGATAATTCAAAGTTCCCATATTCCTTCCCCCAAGCCCACTTTGTTTCCCCTGCTTTTAACATCTTATATTTGTGTGGTGTACGCATGCTCAGTCGCTTCAGTCGAGTTCAACTCTGCGATCTTGTGGACTGTAGCCCACCAGGCTCCTCTGTCCATGGGATTCTTTAGGCAAGAATACTGGAGTGCCTTGCCCTGCCCTCCTCTAGGGGATCCCTGACCCAGGGATTGAACTCCCATCTCCTTCAATTCCTGCACTGCAGGCATATACTACACTGCTGAGCCACCAAGGAAGCCCGTTAGTGTGGTACATTCATTTAAACTAAGGAACCAAAATCAATACATTTTTTATTAACTGAAGTCCACGGCATCACTGACTCAATGGACATGAGTTTGAGCAAACTCAGGGAGATGGTGAAGGACAGGGAAGCCTGGAGTGCTGCAGTTCATGGGGTTGTAAAGTCAGACACAACTTAGCAACTGAACACAATAACTTATTTGGGATTCCCAGGTGGTGCTAGTGGTAAAGAACCGCCTGCTGAGGCAGGAGATGTAAGAGACTTAGGTATGATCCCTGGGTCAGGAAGATCTCCTGAAGGTGGGCATGGCAACCCACTCCAGTATTATTGTCTGGGAAATCCCATGGACAGGGGAACCTGGTGGGCTACAGTCCACGGCATTGCAGAGTCAGACATGACTGAAGCGACTTAGCACACACATATTAGTTTTACCCAGTGTCCTTTACTCTGGGATCCCATCCAGGACACATTACATTTAGTCATCATGTCACCTTCAGTTCCTCTTGGCTGTGACAGTTTCCTGAACCTTCCTTATTTTATATGACCTTGACAATTTTGAAGAATACTGGTTAGGTATTTGGGAGAATATTCATTGGAAGGACTGATGCTGAAGTTGAAACTCCAATACTTTGGCAACCTGATGCAAAGAACTGACTCATTGGAAAAGATCCCGATGCTGCCAAATATTGAAGGCAAGACGAGAAGGGGATGACAGAGGATGAGATGGCTGGATGGCATCACTGACTTGATGGACATGAGTGAACAAGCTCCGGGAGATGGTGATGGGCAAGGAAACCTGGCGTGCTGCAGTCCATGGGATAACAAAGAGTCGGACATGACTGAGCGACTGAACTGAATTGAACTGAGAATATTTCTCAGTTGAGATCTATCTGATATTTTCTTCATGATTCGCTTGAGTTTATGGGATTTGGGGAGGAATATCACAGGGATAAAATGCCATGATCATCACATACTATCAACATGCAGTTTCACTGGTTGACACTGACCTGCTCATCTAGTCACTATGACTTTTTCTGTTTGATTTTTGAACCAGGTTAATATAGTAGGATTTAAAATTCAAAAATTTCAATCTTAAGACCTATGTTAGTCTTAACAACAGACATTTATTTTTTCAACAGTTCTGGAGGCTGGAAGTCCCAACTCAAGGTGTTGGCAAGTCTGGGTTCCTCTGAGGCTTCTCTGCTCAGCTTGCAGACGGCTGCCCCCTTGCCAGCCCTTCACATGGTCTTTTCTCTTTGTTCATGGTGTTCCTCTGTCCCTGATTTCTCTCCCTCTTTTTATTTATTAAAAAAAAAACCTCTTTATTTATTTGGCTGTGCCAGGTCTTCGTTGCAGCCTGTGAGGTCTTCAGTCTTCGCTGTGGCATGAAGATCATTAGTTATAGCATGGGACCTAGTTCCCTGATGAGGGATCAAACCTGGCTCCCCCACATTGGAAGCTCGGAGCCTTAGCTACTGGACCACCAGGGAAGTCCCTCTCCCTCTTTTTATAAGGTCATAGGTCTACTGGGGCTTCCCAGGTGGCGCTGGTGGTAAAGAACCCATCTGCCAATGCAGGAGGCACAGGTGACTCCGGTTCGATCCCTGGGTCAGGAAGATCTCCTGGAGGAGGGCATGGTAACCCACTCCGGTACTCTTGCCTGGAGAGCCCCATGGACAGGTGCCCGGCAGGCTACAAGTCCATGGGGTCACAGAGAGTCAGACACGACTGAAGCCACTTAGCATGCACGCTCAGTCTACTGATTAGGGCCCAACATAGGATCTGTTTAATCTTGATTACCTCTTTAAAGGCCATATTTTCAAAGACAGTCACATTCAGAGGTGTGTTAGGAGGTCAACATATGAATCTTGTTGGGGACACAATTCAGTCCCTAACAAGACAGTTCATAGCCTGGCCCCAGTCTACCTTTTCAAGTTAATCTCCTATGCCCCCAGCACCCCACACCTGTTTTTTTTGTTGTTTGGGGTTTTTTGGCTGCTCAGCTTGTAGAATCTTAGTTTCTCCAATCAGAGATTGAATCTGGGCCCCAAGAAGCAAAAGCTCTGAGTCCTAACCACTGAGCCATCAGGAAATTCCCACATATCTGCATCTTATACGTCAACCATCCAGAGGCCGGGCCCTCCTCTCCTCCAGGACCCTACTCCTGCAAAGGTGCTTCTGCCAATTTTAATCAAGAATTGTTACCTGCTCTTGTCACAATTCAAATCCTTCCTCTTCTTCAAGGTTTTTCCAGATTCCCCCCAGGAGGACTCAGCTCTGCCACCAGACTGCTTAGATCTGGCTCACTCATCACAACCTGGAGACATATCTGTCTCCCCCAGGGGCCAGCAGGCTCATTCAGGTAATAAGTGTCCACTGGCCTTCTCCCATATGCCCAGCACTGGTCGAGGCTCTGGTAATGTAACCTTGAGTAAGATAGACATGGTCCCTGTCCTCAGGGAGCTTATATTCTGGTCTGGGAGAAAATGATAAACAAGAACACAAGTCAAGTCACTCTTCAAATGCTGGTAAGCATACAAAGAAAATGAAATAAACCCAGATTCATGTTACAGAGATGGCTGCTTTTGCCAGGAGAAGGTGACATTTGAGATGGGGCTTGAATACTGAGCAGGCAGCCTTCTGGGGCTCCTTGGGAGGGGTGTGTGAAGGAGGAGAGTGGGTGAGAAAAGGAAGGAGGTAGGGGGAGCTCTGGGGCAGCCTGGGGGTACAGCGGGCAGAGCAGGGGAGGAGGGAGGTGAGGTCAGGTTGAGGTTTGCGGGCCATGAGTCTGGCTCTTATTCTGGGTGGAGAGAGAGACCAGGTTGGTGTTTTTCAATGCCCACTGGCCACCATGGGGAGGCTGGCTGGCATATGGCAGGAGGAGGGGAGGAGGCCCCTTAAGGGGACTAAGGTGGGGGTGCTGGGTGCAGGGAAGGTGTCCCCTTTGGAATATGCTTTGAAGGGTGGGACTTGGGAAGGAGAAAGGGACCTGGGACAGCCCAGTGCTTGGGCATGGGGTCAGAGCAGGCCGTCTGGTGCCCACAGAGCCCCCTGCAAGTAGGAGCCAGTAGGTCCCGTGCTGACATCCTGCTTTGTCATGCCCACTGAAGGGCCACACACAAGTCAGGACTCCTCTTCCTCTGAGTCCAGACCCCACTGGGCCCTTCATTGACCCAGCACTGCAGGCAGCAAGGCACGGCTGGGACCTCTCCCCTGCTCGGCCCACCCACCAACTGCTGCCCCCCCCCCCCCCCCCCCCCCCCGTCCCTTTTCTCCCCCTGCCCTACTCCCAGCTGGAAACACCCTCACCTCTCCGCTCTATTCAGACCCTTTTCTGCTAAAGGGGTTTTTCTAATGTGGAAATTATACCTGCCCACTGCCTCTCAGGGACCCCTCAGTGGCTTCCTCAGGGGGTAGAGACAGAAACATCACTTTGCTGATAAAGGTGTGCTGAGTCGCCTCAGTTGTGTCTGACTCGCTGCGACCCATGGACTCTAGCCCACCAGGCTCCTCTGTCCATGGGATTCTCCAGGCAAGAATACTGGAGTAGGTGGCCATTTCCTCCTCCAGGTGATCTTCCCGACCCAGGGATTGAACATCTCCCCCCTCCTCCCCGTATTGGCTGGCAGAGTCTTTACCATTAGCGCCACCTGCGAAGCCCGACGTGGCAGGGGATAAATTAAAGCCCTGGGGATTTAGGCCTTCTGTGCCCAGGCTTATTACCCACTGCGGGACAGGCCCTCCCACCTCCACCCGCCCCAGGCCAGCTCCTAGCCCTTGCACTCCGCCCCCAGGCAGCCCTCCACCTGCACAATCCCTGCGTCTCCCCTCCCCCTCGGGTGTGTGGGAGGAATGGGGGGACGGGAAGGAGGCTAGTGTGTTCCGCCCCCGCGGTTCCCGGGGAAACCGGTTTCCACAAACCTTGGCTGCGAACCAGTCGCGGTTCCGTTCGCTCCTCTGGGGCATCAGAATAGTAATGTTTTCGGTGATGAGGGTTAGAAAAGAACCTGACAGGAAGGCAGCCAGCGGTCTGCTTCTCCGTTTCGCTCTGCTGGACGCGGCCCTGCGGGGGTGTGTCCGCCACGGGTCCCCCGCCGCCCAGCACCGAGTGGCGCTCTCCGCGCGCCCCCGCGCCGCCTCCGGCTCGGGAGCGCACGGCCGACCCCGCAGCCGCAGGCTGCCGAACCTCAGCGCGGGGGCAGCTGGGGGGCTGTGCCCATGCCCACAGAGGCCCCTGTTGCTGCCACTGGGCCGAGGTGCTGGGTCACCGCCCCGGCGCGGGCGGGGGTGGGGGTCGTCGTTGGCGGAGGGGCGCCCCTGCCCAGGACGCGGTCAGCGCTTTATAAACGGAAGCCTCGGCTCATCCCTGCGGGCACTTCGTGAGGCCGGTGTCTTCTGAAGCCCAGAGAGGGTTCGTCACTTGTGCAGGGCCAGGGCGCGGGGACCTACAGTGCCCGGGGCTCGAACCTGGCAGAGCAGAGGCCCGCCCCGCTGTAGCTGGGCCAGGCGCACTCAAGGAGACTCGGGGGCTCGCGGCGCCAACGCCTCCGCCCCGAGTGGGAGGGGCCTCCGGGTGGGCGTGGCCCGGGTGGGCGGGACAGCCTTGTGGGCGGGGCTTAACCCCAGGTTGCGGGGCGGGGGGGGGGGGGGTCCACGCGGTACTTTGCCTTGACGGACAGTCGCATCACCCTACACCACACACCTGTCTCTGTCTCTGTCTCTGTCTCTCACACACACACACCCCTCATCCTGGTGTGAGACCTAAATCGCTATCTCCTCTCTTCCTGGGGTCTGCCTAGGGCCCCCATGGGAAGAAGAGAAGGCAGTGCTGGGCCTGGACACTCATTCCATCGTTTATGGATGCATTCATTTCCGACCTTGACTGTGTCCTCCGTGCTGGCCTCAAGGCCCCCAAGGTTGCGGTTCGCTGCCTGCAGGAAGCTTGTTGGAGGTCGTGACCAGTGCAGGTTGGGCAATTCCGTCTCCAGGTTTCTGTTCTTCCTCAAGCGTCCTGCCCTTGGCCTTCGCTCCTCCACTCCCGCAACATCCTGGCCTCCGCTCCCGCCCAGCCGCTGTGCAGCGGCCCCTGGTCAGCCAGCCCTCCCCGCCCCCCACCCCTGCTCTCCCACAGTTCAGGTGCTTCCAGTTCCCCTATTATTCATGACGCTGTCACGTCAGTCAGGGCCCGTGGGAAAACAGATGGCTTCCGCGAATCAGGGAAATTCCAGGAGGATTATTTACAAAGGGGACTACTTAGCAAATGGGCAGGGGCACGGGGGGTTAAGGGAACCAGCGAAAGAGTCCAGCCGTCCAGGACCAACGCAGGGGGGACAGTCACCAACCCCAGGGCTGGAGGGAAACACCAGGGGAAGTCCCCAGAAAATGAAAAAGAAGACTCACCAAGGGGGCACCTGACCCTGACCTTGAGAGCAATGACGTTCAATCAAGTGCCAGCCTGTCCAAGGCCTCCTGACCTCCCAGGAGGGCACTTCACTGAGCCAGCCGACTGGGTTCTCAGTGCCAGGAAGCTGTGGATACAGGTCATGGAGATAGGCCTCCTCCGGCAGGAGACAAGATTCAAACATAGTTGTGATGCTAAATCCTGCACTCTATACACACGTTGCCTTATTTTATGAGCTGAGAATTCATTTCACAATTACTGACTGGATATTTTGTAGCAAGAAGTTAACCAGATGAGCTTTCAGACAGGACCTGTGCTTGGATAGTGGAGCTCCATCACCTGCTATTTAGGTCCGGCTGTGTAATTTTGGGGAAGTTACGTAAACTTCCTGTGCCTCAGTTTGTTCATCTGTAAAATGGGGATAACAGTGCCTTCCTCAAGGATTTTTGTCTGGATTACACACAGTGATGAGTGTGGCACACAGTGAATGCCAAGTGGGCATTTGCTGTCACCCTGAACTAGGTGAGGTGCTGCTGCCAGATCAGGAGGGTCCCTGGCTTCAGAGCCATGCCCCTATCCACAGTTCTGCAGCCTTGAGTGCCTAGGCGTGCCAGCCTGACCTTAAAAAGCCCTCACCGGCTGAAGAGCGGAGCCTTCTCTTCTCTCTCTGTCTCTCTCCCCCGGCCCCCCGCCTCAGCCTCCTCCGCACAGACACAACACAACACAAGCTGGAACAGGGCGATCTGTCCTTTCTGCCAACCCCAGAGAAGGCAGCTGGTGGCACTCCTCTCGGTATGTGGGGGTAAAGTGACTGACTGCTACCACTTGTACCCAGGTGCCTGAGACGATTCTGTACAAGTTCCGGAATTTCCTCCAAGTGAATAAGGAGCCCTGACCTGCCTCCGAGTGACCTTGAAGGGTAATCGCCAACCCTTAGCCTGCCTGGCTGAGCAACGAGGGCGGTGCTGCTGAATGAGGTGTGAAGAGCACAGCTAGGCCATGTGGGAGCCTTGCTGGAGAACACTGGTCTTGACAGATGGGCCCTGCTGGGCCAGAAGGGGATGCACACGGCAGTGGGTACACACACACCCACACACACGCATAGGTCACAGGCCATTACTGGCTTCTCATCTCCCCAGTCAGCTTCTAATGCTCCCTACTTGTAACAAGTGATTACAGTCAGAAAGATCTGGTTCAAATTCTAATTCAAAAGCCCAATTTATATCATTATCAAGATAATCTGTGGACTTGAGCTCTCAATCTATTTAATTTTGGCTCCACTGGGCCTTTTTGCAGCGCACTGGCTGCTCATTGTGGTGACTTCTCTCCTGGAGCACGGGCTCTAGGGTGTGGGCTCTGGAATTACGGCACAGACTTAGTTGCCCCGTGGCATGTGTAACCTTCCCAGACCAGGGATCGAACCGTGTCCCCTGCATTGACAGTCAGATTCTTATCCACTGTGCCACCAGGGAAGTGCTCTCTGGACTTGATTTTTCACCAGATTTTTAACTAATGCAAATAGTACGCCAGCACCTCTGATGGACGACTCACAGGCCCATCTCTGACTCACATGCCCCAGAGGGGAACCTCTTTCAATTATTTTGTGTGTGTGAGAGACAGACCTTCATATTTATGAAAATTATGCTGATGTTGTTATTTCTTGAGTTTTCAGTTCGACGTATTATCAACTGTCTCCCTACTATGGCAAATGAGAATTTAGCAGCCTTACTTGCCTCTCCCAAAACGTCTTTTCCCTTTCCATAGCATAGCTATATCATATTTCTGGTTTAAGCAATATTCAGAATTTCATTATGTTACCTTTATAAATACTGTTCACGGCTGAGCTAAGCTGTGTACAGACTGTTTTGCTAGGACACGTGTTTTGCTAACGCATATTATCTCACTGGTGATTGGTGGGCAGGGCCATGACATCAGCACAACCTGCGTCTCTCTAACACAATTTTCCCAGTGTGTTAATGTTTTTGAGGTCAGCAGAGACAAGAATTCCAACAATTAAAAGAGGTCCTTAGTAGTATATGAAGGCCTTAAAAAGCTAAGGTAAGCTGGAAAATCCCATAGGAAGTCTTTCCTTAGTGCGAGAAACGTACTGTAGGGCCATTTCCATCCTCTCCGTGTTCAGTCTGGCTGGGGCAGCTGAGCCTGCCGATGAAGAAGCTGCAAAGACATGCCCTTCTATTAAAACATTTCTTAAAAAAAAATTTATTTGGCTGCCTTGGGTCTTGGTTGCCGCAGGCAGGCTCTTTCATTGCTGTGCGCGGTCGCTTTACTTGGGTACTCCAGCTGAGGTGCTCCAGGGCATGTGGGATCTTAGTTCCCTGACCAGGGATGGAGCCTGCCTCTGCTTTCTTAGCCACTGGACCACTAGGGATGCTTCAGAACGTTTTGTTTTTGATGGATAAACAGAGCTACCTCCAGATTGTAATTTTTTTTAAAGGTTTACTTATTTTTGGCTGTGCTGTGTCTTCACTGGTGTGTGAGGCTTCTCTTGTTGCAAAGCATGGGGCTCTAGGGCTTGTGGGCTTCAGTAGTTGCCGTGTGTGGGCTCTGTAGTTGTGACTCATGGGCTTAGTTTGCTCCTGGGCATGTTGGATCCTCCTGGACCAGGAGTCAGACCCGTGTCCCCTACACTGGCAGGCAAATTCTTAACAACTAGACCACCAAGGAAGCCCTCCAAAGTGTATTTTTATTGTTGATTAAACTGGTCTCTTTTAGAGGGGATCATTTTCAAGGGTCAACATCTCTGAGAAGGAAGCAGAAGCCTGAAGACTAAGACTGCATAGAAAGGCTAGATGCTGATGCCAGAGGAGAAATGACTGCGCTAGTATCTTTATTAGTATCATTGTTGTGTGTGTTAGGGCTCTGCTTACAAAGCTGTGCAAAATATAATCTTAATCAAGGATGTGTATCCAGAATATAGACGGAATTCTTATGACTCAATAATAAGACAAACAACCCAATAAAACATGAGCAAAAGATTTTGAAGAGATACTTCAGCAGAGATAGGGATGACATATAAGCACGTGAAAAGATCATCACTGGTCCTCATCATGAGATACCATCACACACCAGCTCTAAAGACTAAAATGACTGAATGACAACGTCAAGTGTTGACAAGGAAGTGGGACACATGGACCTCTTGTACAGGGCTGCTGGGAATGCAAAATGGTTCAACCCCTTGGGAAAAGTTGTGTATTTTCTTTTCTTTCTTTTTTAAAAAATTCATTTTCTTGAAGGATGATTGCTTTACAGAATTTTGCTGTTTTCTGTCAAACCTCAACAAGAATCAGCCACAGGTATACACATATCCCCTCCCGTTTGAACCTCCCTCCACCTCCCGCCCCATCCCACCCTCTGGGTTGATACGGAGCCCCTGTGGAGTTCCCTTTGCTCTAAAGCAAATTCCCGTTACCCCGCTGGCTATCTATTTTACACATGGTGATGTGAGTTTCCGTGTTATTCTTTTCATGCATTTCACACTCCGTAATTTATTTTCTTAAATTGAGGTATGGTTGGACTTCCCTGTTGGTACAGTGGATAAGAATCTGCTTGCTAATGCAGGGGACATGGGTTTGATCCCTGGTCAGGGAAGAGTCCACACGCCATGGAGCACCAAAGCCCCTGCACCACGACTTCTGAGCCCATTGTGGGCTCCAGAGCGCCAGAGCGCGAGGCAGCAAGAGGAGGCGGTGCAGCGAGAAGCCTGCGCACCACAGCCAAGAGCAGCCCCTGATCACTGCGACTAGAGAAAGCCCAGAAGCAGCAACGGAGCCCCAGTGCAGCGAACAATCAAACTAGGTGGTTGAGACATTGAGCTGTAGTTGACTGACAATATTGTCTTAGTCTCAGGGGTACAGAAAAGTGGTTCAGATGTGTGTGTGTGTGTGTATACACATCTACATTTGAGATTATTTTCCACTGTGGGTTAATATATTATAGTTCCTTGTGCTATATAGCAAATCCTTGTTGCTTATCTATTTTATGTGTATTAGTTTGTATCTGTTAATCTCATACTTCCAGTTTATCCCTCCCCCTCTCCCTTTCCTCGTTGGTAACTGTAAGACTTTTTGTTTCTTTTTCCTATGTCTGAGAGTCTTGTTTCTCTTTTGAATATATATTCATTTGTATTATTTTTTAGAGTCCACGTATAAACATTTGTCTTCCTCTGTCTGACTTCAGTTAGTGTGATGATCTCTAGGTCCATGCATGCTGCTGCAAATGTCAGTATTTCAATCTTTTTTATGGCTGAGTAGTATTCCACTGTCTACATACCACATCTTAGAACAACTGTCTGTTGATTGGACACTTGGGTTGCTTCCATGTCTTGGCTACTGTAAACAGTGCTGCTATGGGCACTGGGGTACACGTATCTTTTTGAATTAGAGTTTTCATCTTTTCTGGGTATATGCTTGGGAGTGGGATTGCTGGATCATTTGTAACTCTATTTTAAGTTTTATAAGGAACTTTCATACTGGTCTGTTCTTACTGTTCTCCATAGTGGTTGCACCAATTTACATTCCCACTAACAGTGTAGGAGAGTTTCTTTCTCCAGCGTGTATTATTTAGATTTTTGATGATAGCCATTCTGATAGGTGTGAGGTGGTACCTCATTGCAGTTTTGATTCGCATTTCTCTATTAGCGATGTTGAGCATCTTTTCATGTGCCTGTTGGCCATCTGTATGTCTTCTTTGGAGAAACATTTATTGAGGTTGTCTGCCCATTCTTTAATGAGGGTGTTTGTCTTTTTGATATTGAGTTTTACAAGCTGTTTATTTATTTTGAATATTCATCCCTTATCAGTCGCATTATTCACAAATATTCTCTCCCACTCCCTAGGTTGTCTTTTTGTTTTGTTCATGGTTTTCTTTGTCATCCAAAAGCTTTCAAGTTTAATTAGGTCCCATTTGTAAATTTCTGCTTTTATTTCTTTTGCCTTGAGAAAACTATCTAACAAAATATTTCTATGATTTATATCTGAGAATGTTTTGCCTATATTCTCTTCCAGGAACTTTAAGGTGTCATGTCTTAAATTTAGGTCTTTTAACCATGTTGAATTTATTTTTGTATATGGTGTGAGGGAGTATTCTAATTTCATTGAATTACATGTAGTTGTCCAGCTTCCCCAGCACCACTTGTTGAAGAGACTGTCTTTTCTCCATTGTTTATTCTTGCCTCTTTTGTCATGGATTAATTGACCATAGATGTGTGAGTTTATTTCTGGGCTCTCAGTTTGGTATCTGTGTCTGCGTGAGTGTGTGTAAAATGATAAGCAATCCCACTTCTAGTCATTTACCCTTGAGAAATGAAGGTATAAGTTCACACAAAGACCTATGTACAAAAACCTGCGTAAATGTAGCTTTAGTCATAACCCCAAGCTGGGAATAACCCAACTTCCAGTCACATGGTTAATGTGGCACCTCTATACAATGAAATATGACTCCAGCAGTAAGAGTGGGACAGACTAAGTTAGTCGTGTACATAGCAAAGTGGATGCATCTAAAATAGCATTATGCTAAGTGAATGGATTCAGACACAAAGACTACATACTGGATGATTCTATGGCATTCTGAAAGTCACAGGCACTGAAACAAGGAGAGTGACCAGATCAGTAATTCCTGAAGGATTAGGGGGAAATGACTGCAGTGGGGTCTGAGGCAGCTTTGAGGATAACAGAAACCTTCTGTATCTTGATAGTGGTGGAGGTTACATGATTATTTACATGTTTAACAACTCATCGAATTGTCCACTTTAAAAGATTTGATTGTGTACAGTTTATGCCTCAATAAATGCAACTTCTTGAAACAGTTTTTATTTTAAAAAACGTGTATTTTTGGCTGTGCTGGGTCGTTGCTGCGTGCAGGCCTTCTCCAGCTGCGGTGAGCAGGGGCTTGCGTTGCGGTGCGCGGGCTTCTCCGGCACTGGCTTCCCTTGTTGCGGGGCACCGGCTCCAGGCGCACAGGCTGCAGTGCTTGCAGCGCTAACGTGCGGGCTCAGTAGCTGCGGCACACGGGCTCAGCTGCTGCGCGGCTTGTGGGACCTTCTCGGACCCGGGATCAAACCTGTGTCCCCCGCATTGGCAGGCAGATTCTTATCCACTGTACCACACAAGAGGTCCTTAAAATAGGTTTTCTTTTGGCCATGCCATGTGGCATGTGGGATCTTAGTTCCCTGAGCAGGATTGAACCTGTGTTCCCTCTGCAGTGGAAGCTTGGAGTCTTAACCGCTGGCTCACTGGGGAAGTCCCTTCTGGGAGGTTTTTCTTAAAAATGTCTTTGATAATTTTCTTTCTTTTGTTTTCTCTTTCTCTCTCTCTCTGTGTTAGGAATTCCTGACATTTTGGATGTGGGACTCCCTGGTTTGGTCTTTTAATTTTCTCATTAAATTTTCTCTTCTCGTTTCTACCTCTGTCTTTTGGGAAATTTCTTCACCTCGAGGAAATGATGATCCTGAGATGATCTTAATCAGTTTCATGGCTTTAAATGCTGTTTACACGCTCATGACTCTCAAATTTGCGTCTCCAGCCAGGACCTCTCCCCTAAACTCCATATTCTTTTATACAACCGACTTCTCAGCATCTCTCGTTGCATTTCTAATAATCTTGGCTTAATATATCCAAAGCTGAACATCTAGTTTCTAACTGCCTGTGCTAGGCCGAATAATGGCCTCCAAAAGATAAACACATCCTAATCCCAGAAACCCGTGGATATTACCTTATATGGCAAAAAGGACTTCCAGGTGTGATTCAGTTAAGGCTCTGGAGACAGGGAGATGAGGTGAGTCCTAAACGCCATCACATGTGTCCTCATGAAAGGGAGGGGAGAAGGTCAGAGGAGGAAGGAGGAGACGCGACAGCAGAAGCGAGTGATTGGAGTGAAGAGAGGGAGGGGTCACAAGGCAAAGAATGCAGGTGGCCTCCAGAAGCTAGGGAAGAGAAGGACACAGCTTTTCGGAAAAAGCCAGCCTTGCTGACACCTTAGCTTTAGGCTAGTGAAGCTGGTGTCAAACTTCTGGCCTCCAGAACTATAAGAGAGAAAAAAAAAGTGTCATTTTTAACCACTGAGTTTGCAGTCATTTGTTACAGCAGCAGTCAGAAATGGGTACATTCGCACCTCACTTGCATCAGAGCCTTCCTCAGGCTGGCTGAGGGCACCGCATCTTTCCAACAGCTCAGGACAAAACCACCAAGTGGTCCTCGGATCCTCTTTGACGCATACCCTACATCCAGTCTACCGGAACACTCAGCTCACCTTGAAAGCATCTTCAGAATCTGGCCAGGTCTCGCCCCTCCACCGCAAGCACCCTGGCCAGGGAGGCCTCACCCCTTCCTTGGATCACTACACCGGCCTCCAAAATGATCCCCTGTTTCTGCCTTTGCTGCCCTGTGAACTACCCACGCTCGTCCCTTGAGCCCATTCTCAGCCTACCACCCAACATGATCCTTTTAAAATGAACCAGATCATTTCACTTCTTTAGACTCTCACTGGCTCTCCATCTCACCCAGCAAAAGTCCCTCCAGAGCTGACAGGGCGGACACAAATGCCATCTTCCGACCGCTTTGTCACCTCATGCCCAGCGGCTCTCCCCTTGTCTAATCCAGCCACATGGCCAACTTGCTCAGTTATGCCAACCACACTCTGTCTCAGGGCCTTTGCACTTGCTCTTTCCTGTTCTGGGAAGTCCTCCCAGATTCCACAGGACCACATGACTAGAGCCGGCTGTGTCATTTGTGGGGTCCAGTAGGACTCCTCATTCAAAGAGCAAACAAACAAACAAGTATTATTAAATGGTCCAAGGTATAAAATGTTTTCCTTTCTTCCAAGAGACAGTCTCTCTCTTGATCTGTCCTGCTCTTTTTAATTTGTTACTTAAAGTTGTGCTCCTGTAAGGGCTGCTTGCCGGACTTGCGACCCTTAGGAGAACCCACGGGACCTCGGGTGTACACACACATCACTGGCTGCTGAGTCGCCTCTACTGGAAAAACAGCCTCCCCTTCCCATGGGCGACCCCCCCCCAGGGGTTACCACCTCTGTTCAGGAACTATTCGGTATCTTGGCCCGGCCAAACCTCCTACAGAACACGCCACGTAGCTGCCAGCCCGGGGCAGGGACCGCCACCTCCATGCCCCACCCTGAGATGCCCCGGGACACGCGTGACCATCCCTGGCTCTCGCTGCACTCCGGCTCCCACTGGGGGCAGGAGGTGTTAGCCGTGGCTGGGCTTGTGAGTGTGTGTGCAGCTCTGATGGGGTCCGGGGCGCCAGCCTGCAGAGGAGAGGGCAGCTGAGAGGCAGGGAAACGGTGGGCAGGAAGACTAAGCTCCAACTCCCAGGGCACTGGACTCCACTTGTAACGCACATTCAAGGGTAGAATGATCAAGACTCTCAGGACAGAGGGCAGAGCGCACGCCCAGGGGCGGGGCCCCGTGCTGGTCCGAGAAGCGGGCCCTGGACATGCTTTCCTCGCCCAGCGTCATCAGGGAGGCCCCCGAACCCTCCCACGTGCCTGGCATGCCATTTCCCTGCACTCCAGCTGGCACCGTACCCACCTCCGGAAGAGACGCTTGGTGGGGGCGGGGTGGGGGCCTCTCCCCCGCGCCTAGAACGCTGCCCAGCATGTAAGAGGTGCTCGGTGGCTGAGCGCACAGCAGAGTGAAAGAGTGGATGAGTGGCCGCACGGGCTCTATTCCCACGGGCATGCTTCTGCAACCTCCTGGGCCTGCAGGCTCGCCCCGCCGCTCTCTGCATTCAGAGCTGGGGCTGCGCTCTTGGCTCGGGGTCCTGGCCTGTTGCTGCCTTGGCGGGCTCGCGGCCAGCCCCTCGGTGCTCCAGGCTTCTGCAGGGTGGCACCCGGGACCCGCTGCCCACTCGGCCGGTCTGACCAGCCCTGGCCTTTCTCAGTGCTGTTCCTCCTCTGAAATTCAGATTTTTCAGCCCTCAGGGCCAGGCTCCTTTGTAGGCACTCGCCAACTTGGTAAAACTATGACTCTCAGACAAAGATACCATCGGCCCTCCCACTGGTGGGTGAGCTGAGGGGGAGAGGTTGAGCAACGTGCCCGAGGCTGCACAGCTGCAAGTGTCTGGGCGGGGACTTGAGCCTGAGCCGCCAGCCCGCAGAGTCCCTGGCTGGAACTGCTCCCTTGCCCCTGGCCCGGGCGCCTGTCCAGATTAGACAAGTTGGGTGGGGAGCGCCCGCCCTGGCAGAGCCTTCTGCCGGGAGCCTGTATTGTCACTGGGATTAGACTCTGGGGCGACTGAGCTACGGGCCAGGCGCTTGGAGCCTATCACCAGAACCTGCCGCTCTTCCCCGGGGAAGCCCTGGGCAGGGTGATGCCCACCGCCCTCATCCCCAGAGGAAGCAGCCTGGGGTGCTCCCAAGCTGGGGGTGGGGAGCTGCAGAGGGGTCCATGCCTGCCCCCCTCCAAGCGGCACAGGCCCCAGGTTAGGCGCTGTGCAGATGACCTCATCCCCCGAGGGTGACAGGCCAGACCTGGCGGAGAGCAGCGCTGGCCATTCAGCCCAAAGGACCAGGTTAGTGCAGAGAAGGGGCCGGGACCCACCACCTGGAGAAGGGGAGGAAGCGGGGCCTGTTCCAGAGGCGTGGGGAGCAGGGGCGTGCTCCATGCTGTGGGGCCTCTGCGGGGGGCCAGTGCTCCAGGAGCTGCCTGTGGGAAGCCTCCCAGCACCTTGGACTCTGAGCTCGCTGCTTGAGTCTGCCTCCTGTTAGCTCCCTGAGGGCGCTTTTACACACAGCATCTTTTATCCTCACCTCTTCCCGCCCCTGGGAAGCGAGTGCTGCTACCACGTACCCAGTTGATGGATGAGCAGACGGAGGCCAGAGAGTACAGGTAACCTGCCACCTGGGGTTGTACCCGCGGGAGGGGGCCTGGAGCCCACTGCCCACACCCGCGGGCAGCAGTGCCTGTGGTTCCGGCAGCAAAGGCCTCTGCCCGGGGCCCAGCTGAACACAGGTGCCAGGCAGTGCCAGCTAGGGTGGGGCTGGAGGGTGGAGTTGGACCTGGGCCTGCGGGCAGAAAAGGATTCATCTGCTGACATGCTGGACCCAGACTTTTCATCACAGAGGGACTTTCATCTCCTCCATCAGCCAGCTGGGGCCCCTGGTCCCCTCGCCACCTCCACATCCTCCTGGCCAGAGGCCACTGATCAGGCTGGGTCCCAGCCGGGCCCAGTGTGCTGCCCTGGGGGCTGGCCTGGCAGGCAAACGGCAGCGGTGTGTGGTCTGGAAGGGACTGATGCTGCCAGGCCTCCCCGGTGCCCCTCAGAGCTGAGCACAGAGGTTACCTGCCTGACCTGGGGCGGGGGGGTGGGCAGGGAACCTGCCGGGGGGGGCGGGGCCTGGCTCCTGATCCCCGGGGGCCCCCCCTCTTGCGCCTCTGGGATGCGGTCCGGCCCCCTTCAGCCTGCCCTTGGTCTCTCCCTCCCCACCTCCCCCGCCCCACCCAGTGCCTCTGCTCCCGCTGTCTCTGCTCCCGCTGTCTCTGCTCCCGCTGTCTCTGCTCCCGCTGTCTCTGGACCCCAGCGTCCCCCTGCTCCCATCTCCCCTGCTCAGAATCCTACTCGGCAAAGCCGCCCCCAGCCCAACCCCTTCTCAGCTTGTCTACTGAGGCATCCGCCTAAACCATCCACAGGCTTAATCTCGTGACATCCTCAGAGCGACCAGACACAGCCTGCTGGGCGGGACGGGCGTGCGCATCAGCCGTGGGCCCACTTCCTGTTCTGAAACTCAGGGCAGGCCAGAGGGAAGGGTGTGGGCCGGGCCCAGGCCCCGGGCTGCACTCCAAGGGCTCTCCGGGCCGGCTGCCCAGGCCTGCCAGGAGGCGTTCTCAGCCCCCTGTCCACTCAGGCCCGCCGGCCTGCACTCCTACCCCATCAAGGCTCAGGGCCACCCTAGCAGGCCACTCACCGACACGCACCCCGCGAACCTGCTGCCGCCTCTTTTCTGAGTTAGAGGTAACCCAGACTTCCCTTAAGGCCCAGGTGTGGACTGCTGGAAGGTAGACCAAATTGCAGTGAGTCAGGGCTCTGTAACTCAATAGGCTTTGCATCTATTGGTGGCGGCTGGTAGCTGCTACTAAGACAGCTTATCTGTTCATCAACCAGGCCTGTGGGTAAGAGTTGGGTGCTGGGTGCTGGGTGCTGGGTGCTGGGTGGGGACGGAAGGGCGGGCCCTGCCTCATGGCAGACTTCGGGAGCACTTGATGTCCCATCCTGGACTCCTCACCCTCCTTCTTCTCCATTGTCAGTCATTCTCCAGGGGATCTTCCCGACCCAGGGATCGAACCTGCGTCTCCTGCAATTGCAGGCGAATTCTTTAAGGTCTGAGTCACTAGGGAAGCCAACAGATGCTCAGACACTGGCGAGGGGAGGGGCTGGGGGAGGGGAGGGGAGGGGCGAGGAGGGGAGAAACTCGAGGGTGGGCGTGGCTTCGGCCGGAGGGGCGGGGCCTGCTGTCGGAAACCGGAAGTCCTCTCCTGCAGGCCACGCTGCTTTCTGTGGGGGCTTCACCTGACCGGACTCTTGAGAAACCTGTATGCAGGTCAGGAAGCAACAGTTAGAACTGGACATGGAACAGCAGTCTGGTTCCAAATAGGAAAAGGAGTACATCAAGGCTGTATGTTGTCACCCTGCTTATTTAACTTATATGCAGAGTACATCATGAGAAACGCTGGGCTGGAAGAAGCACAAGCTGGAATCAAGATTGCCGGGAGAAATATCAGTAACCTCAGATATGCAGATGACACCACCCTTATGGCAGAGGGCGAAGAAGAACTAAAAAGCCTCTTAATGAAAGTGAAAGAGGAGAGTGAAAAAGTTGGCTTAAAGCTTAACATTCAGAAAACTAAGATCATGGCATTTGATCCCATCACCTCATGGGAAATAGATGGGGAGACAGTGGAAACAGTGTCAGACTTTATTTTTTGGGGCTCCAAAATCACTGTAGATGGTGACTGCAGCCATGAAATTAAGACGTTTACTCCTTGGAAGGAAAGTTATGACCAACCTAGATAGCATATTAAAAAGCAAAGACATTACTTTGCCAACAAAGGTCCATCTGGTCAAGGCTATGGTTTTTCCAGTGGTCATGTGTGGATGTGAGAGTTGGACTGTGAAGAAAGCTGAGCACTGAAAAATTGATGCTTTTGAACTGTGGAGTTGGAGAAGACTCTTGAGAGTCCCTTGAACTGCAAGGAGATCCAACCATTCCATCCTGAAGGAGATCAGTCCTGGGTGTTCATTGGAAGGACTGATGCTGAAGCTGAAACTCCAATACTTTCCCCACCTCATGCAAAGAGTTGACTCATTGGAAAAGACCCCGATGCTGGGAGGGATTGGGGGCAGGAGGAGAAGGGAACGACAGAGGATGAGATGGTTGGATGGCATCACTGACTCAATGGGCATGAGTTTGAGTAAACTCTGGGAGTTTGTGATGGACAGGGAGGCCTGGCGTGCTATGGTTCACGGGGTCGCAAAGAGTTGGACACGACTGAGCGACTGAACTGAACTGAACTGTCTGGCCAGGTGGGATTCTGCTGCGCTGTTCTTCCCCGCGCCCCCCTCCCCGGCGCCACCCCCTCTCCGATCCTGTGTCCTAGATGTGGTAACAGTGACAATGTGGACAATAAGTAGAGCTTTGTCTCCCGCCTTTCCCTGGCCCCCGCCCTTGGAGGGTCCTCAGCAGACATCCTGCGTGGCCACAGGACCGGGTCTCCAGGAGAAAGGGGCTCATCACACGCATTCCCAGCCCCCGCAACTGGGAAGTCGCCGGCCTCACTGCTGTGCTGTCCTGGAGCTGGGGGCGGGGGGGGGGGGGTCCCTGAAGACAGAGTGCCCCCTGAAGGAGCCTTTACAGCTGGTAGCACCTTTGCTCCCATCCTGAGCTGACCCCTGGGTTGGTCAGGTTTAGTCTTCCCGCAGAGCAACCCCCTTTCTCCAGCTCTCTGCTGCTTTGACTCCAAGGCTGTTTATTTAAGCATCTCCCTCTCTGGGTCCCTCAAGCAGAAACTCTCCACTGAGGCTCCCAGGGCTCCCAGATGACCTCTGCCCTGGCTCTCCTCAGACCAGGTGGTTACAGCTGGCTTACAGCTGTGTCTGGTCCTCTCACTGGACTTTGAGGATAGAGCCCAAGGGGCTGGCTCTGAGGAGACTTCAGCAAGTCATGGGGGAAGCATGGAAGGATGGAGGAATGGATGGATAAGTGGGTGGGTGGGTAGATGGATGGGTGAGTGGGAGGGTGGGTGGGTGGATGGCTGGGTGACTGGGTGGATGGATAGAAGGGTGGATACATGGTTGGATATGTGAGTGGGTGGATGGGTAGATGGATGGATAGATGGACAAACAGGTGGGTGAGTGGGTTCGCAGGTGGGTGGATGGATGGTGGATGGATGGGTGGATGGCTGGAGACTGGGTAGATATCATGTTCCTTAGAAGAGGCCAGCAGACCACCCCTGCCTCCCTGCACACCCTGAGTGCCCCAGAGTGCCTGGCCAGGAAGGAATCATGGAGGCGGTTCATTAAACAGCTGAGGAGGTGGGTGAAGTTCAGCCTGCTGCAGACAAGCCTCAAGGGAGCAGGAGAGCTGCCTTTGAGGGTTTGCAGGGCTCTCCCCTGGGAAAAGGCAAGCACACCCCCTCCTGAGCCTGTGACTCTAGCGATGGTCCCAGGACCAGTGGGGAAGTGGGAGGGAGGCAGATGGTGTCTTGAGGCAAAGCCAAATGCTAGAACCCGCCTCCTCTCCTGCTGTGTTCCTGACAAATGGTACACGGAACCTGGTTTTCCTGCTAAGTTACATTTTCAGTTCCAAAATTTGTCTGTGACTCCAAACATGTTCTAATTAACAAAGTATCTTTCTGTTGCAAGCAATATACTCAGTCCCCGATGAATGACACAGAGGTGCGTATGGTGCAAAACAGCTTGGTACCCACCCACCTCCCCACCCCTGCCGCCCTCCCTGGGGCCGCTCCTCTCTCCCTGGGCCTCATGTGGCCCCTGCAGCTCTACACACTCTGTCTCTGACTTTTCAGATTTCAGACACTATGGTCTCCTCAATAGGAAAGGTGGAAATTCAAGTATGTTACAGTTGACTCTTGAACGATGAAACAGGGGCACTGAGCCCCTTGCAGTCAAAACTCTGAATGTAAATTTACAGGTGGCCCTCCCATCTGAGGTTCCACATTGGAGGATTCAACCAACCTCAGACTGGGTAGTGCTACGGTAAGCGTCTGCCTGCAATGCGGGAGACCCAGGTTCGATCCCTGGGTGGGGAAGATCCTCTGGAGAAGGAAATGGCAACCCACTCCAGTACTCTTGCCTGGAAAATCCCATGGGAGAAGCCTGGTAGGCTACAGTCCGTGGGGTCACGAAGAGTCGGACACGACTGAGCGACTTGACTTCACTTACTTCTACTTCACGGTAGGTATTGGGCTTCCCAGGTGGTGCTATTGGTAAAAGAACCTGTCTACCATTGCCGGAGATTCAAGAGATGTGGGTTCGATCCCTGGGTTGGGAAGACCCCCTGGAGGAGGGCACGGCCACCCACTCCAGTGTTCTTGCTTGGAGAGTCCCATGGACAGAGGTGCCTGGCAGGCTACAGTCCATGAGAATCAGACAGGACTGAAGCGACTCAGCACACCATACACATGGTAGGCATTGAGTGAAGAAAAAACCAACCACCTGAGTATCAGGGAACTCACACGTTCACACCATGTTGTTCAAGAGGCTACCTTTTACAAGGCTCCCAGGTAGTTACTGTTATTCTTCTACTGCTCTTTGGGTGACTTTATTTTTTTTCCTTTTGAACTTTTTATTTTGTTTCAGGGTGTAGCTGATCAACAATGTTGTGATCGTTTCAGGTGAACGGGGAAGGACTCCACCACACACCTGGGTATTTATTCTCCCCTCAAAGCCTCTCGCGTCTGGGCTGCCGCGTTACATTTAGCAGAGCTCTGTGTGCTGGACGGTAGGTCCTTGTTGGTTATCCATTCTTCCTTGGTGTCTCAATTAGTAAAGAGGCTGCTTGCAATGCAGGAGACCCGGGTTCAATTCCTGGGTCAGGAACATCCCCCGGAGAAGGAAATGGCAATCCACTCCAGTATTCTTGCCTGGAGAATCCCGTGGACAGAGGATCCTGGCGGTTATCCATCTCAAATATAGCAATGTATACATGTCCATCCCAAACTCCATAACTATCCCTTCCTAGGTGACTTTAAATAACATTCTTTCTGCCACGTGCATGCGTGCTAAGTCGTTTCAGCCACGTCTGACTCTTTGTGACCCCGTGGACTATAGCCCTCCAGGCTCCTCCGTCCATGGGGATTCTCCAGGTAAGAACACTGAAGTGGGTTGCCATTTCCTCCTCTAGGGGAATCTTCCCCACCCAGAGATCTAACCTGTATCTCTTATGTATCCTGCATTGGCAGACAGGCTCTTTTCCATTAGTGCCGCCTGGGAAGCCTTCTTTCTACCATATTGCCTAGCAGTTCCACTGCTACATATATACCTAAGAGAAATGAAGATGTGTCCACATAAAAACCTGTACACTAATGTTCATAGCAGGATGACTCACAATTGTAAAAAAAGGGGGGGGGAATAACTCAGATATCCAGCAGCTGATGAATGGTGAGACAAATGCAGTTTGTTCACAGAGGGAATATTGTTGTTTCTGTTTAGTTGCTAAGTCATGTCCGACTCTTATGACCCCATGGACTGTAGCCTGCCAGGCTCCTCTGTCCATGGGATTTCCCAGGCAGGAATACTGGAGTCTGTGGCCATTTCCTTCTTGAGTTGGGACTGAACCTGCATCTCCTGCATTGGCAGCCGGATTCTTTACCACTGAGCCACTTGGGAAGCCCAGAAGGGGGTATTATTCGACTATAGAAAGGAAGGTAGTACTGAGACAGGTTCTGGCATTGAATGCACTATCCTTGGTGAAAGAAGCCAGACACACACAAAAACATATATTGTATGATTCCATTTATGTGGGATGTCCAGAACAGCCAAATCCATAGAGAAAGAAGGTAGAGTAGTGGATGCCAGGGCTGGAGGGGAGGGAGAAATGGGAGAAATGGACTGCTAATGAGCACAGGGTTTCTTTGCAGGGTGACAAAATTGATGCAAATAGATGGTGATGGTTGGTTGCACACCCCTGCGAATGTGTGAAAACTCACAGAATCATATGTTTTAAAAGGGTGTGTTTTATGCTAGGTGAGTTATATATCAATAAAGCTGTTATATGTAACATATGTAAAAATATGTGTTCATTGAGTGAAGAAGATGTGGTACACATATACAATGAAATACTACTCAGTTGTGTAAAAGAATGAAATAATGCTATTTGCAGCAACATGGATGTACCTGGAGATTATCATACTAAGTGAAGTAAGCAATGCAGAGAAAGACAAACATCATATGAGATCACTTATATGTGGAATCTAAATATGACACAAATGATCCTGTCTATGAAACAGAAAGAGACTCACAGACATGGAGAACAAAGTTGTGCTTGTTGAGAGGGAGGGAGGTGTAGAAGGATTAGATGCAAGCTATTATGTGTAGGATGGATAAACAAGGTCCTCCTGTAAGAGCACACAGAACTATATTCAGTATCCTGTGATAAATGATAATGGAAAAGAATATGACACAGAATGTGTGTGCATATGTATATGTGTATGTATTATATATATAAGGTGTATATATTTTATATATATATTTGTTTACAGTCACTTCTGACCCACCTTGGGGAGGCAGGGTCATTGATGCCCTCTCCCCCACTCCTCCAAACCTTCCCAGTCAGCCCCAAACACTGAACCTGAACGCTGTCCAGCATCGGTCTGTGGACTCACGCTGACAGATGGTGGTAGGCTGAGGGAGGGAGAGGATCTTGCAAAGAGGCAAAATCCTGCTGGGATCATAACTGTGATTTAAAAACAGTCGCTGCGTATTGCACACTCACCCCGTGCCAGGGGGCGATGCTCTGTGGTTCACATGCATCCTCTTGTCAAGCCTCAGGATGACCTGCGCTCAGGTACCATGTCCCCATTTTACAGAGGAGGAAACTGAGGCTTAGAGATGTCACCTGACTGCTGGACTGTGGCAGAGCTGGGATCGGAGCCCGGGCCTCTTGGAGTGCCAGTCCGAAGTTCTCCACCACCTGGGAGAGCAGCCCACATTTGCTTTCTGTCTCCCAGTGTGGGTTTTCTTAGGCCAGAGCTCACCTAGGCCTATTCATTTTCTGTGATTTAAACCCTTTGAAGGATGCAGGCCACATCCCCAAGAATGTCCCTCAGTGCAGAGGAAGGCAGTGAATGTGAGCCCCCCCCACCTTCCACCCCACCATCTCACCCCCCATCCTACCCACCCGTACCAGGATGCTCCAATCTCCCCTGGCCTTCATCCTGACCTCAGGTGGGTGCAGCCTGGGCCTTGACTGTGACCTGCTTCCAGACAGACAATGGGAGGCCTGTTTGCTGCCCCGGGGGCTGGATTAGACAATATTTAGCTTTCCCTGGGTGGAGAAGTGCTGCCCCTCCCCCGCGGGGTGGGCCCCCCCCCCACTCCCCCTGCTGCTCTGCACCTCGGCACCCACTCCAGAAGCTTAATCATTAACGGGCACATTTGGCCTTTGGTTTCAGGTTGGAATTTGGGAGCTGTGCCCAGGAGCAATTACCTCCGACACGTTATTTTGTGTAAAATCACTCTTAGCTGCCATTAGCTGATAAAGCTGGCCTACAGAGATCCCTTAGACACACTGGCCTCTTGGCATCTGGGCCTTTGTGGGAGGGGACTGAGAGACCCGCCTTTTGGGGGCTGGGAAATGGTTTCTATTTCTTTTATTTTTAAAAAGTAATGTTTCCTTGGTTTATATGTTTTCAAATTTTAATTGGGTGCTTTTGGGCCGCACCGAGTCTTCACTGCTGCTTGTGAAGATTGCCGGGGCCTTCTTGTTGTGGAGCACGGGCTTTAGGGCACCGGCTCAGTAGCTGTGGCTCACCGGCTTTGTTGCTCTGCGGTACATGGGATCTTCCTGGACCAGGGATCGAACCCATGTCCCCTGCACTGGCAGCAGATTCTTAACCACTGGGCCAGCAGGGAAGTCCCAAAGTGTGGCCTGTTCCCATGGCTGTGTGGTGGCACCCCCCCACCCAGAGTCCCCACTCTAGGCTGGCCTCCCAGAAGCTGGGAAAGTCGGCGTCTGCAGCTTCAACCCCTTTGCTGTCGGATCCCCGAGTGAAAAGCCGTGGGGACTCACGGCTCCCCCATGCCCCCAGCCCAGGCAGCAGCGCCCACAGCTCACCCCTCCTGAGATCTGCGGACCCTGCGGGGTGCGGGAGTGAGCTCCCCGCCCGGGCCGGCCTCCAGCTCAAGCTGCCCACTCAGGGCTCCTTGGATGCTGGTGCCAAAGTCCCCTCCTCCTCCCCTGACCCCTGACCCCATTCTCCGCCCCCAGAAGAGCCCTGGGAGCCCAGGGGCCTCCCGGTGCGGCCCCCACGTGCTTCCGCCGCCCTGGCACTTAGGGGGCCGGGACTGGAGGGCGCGGCCGGCGAGAGCAGCCCGCTCGGGAGGAGAGCGGTGCTGTCCCTGTCTCCAGGGGGCCCTCTGCCTCCCTGCGGGGCTCCACTCTCCACTCCCTCCCAGCTAACCCCCCATCGTCACCGGAAATGCTGACTGCCCGACGGTTGCCATCACGAGGGGACCCCTCACCCTCTGCCCCGAGAACCACCTCCCTGCCCAGGACACGCCCTACCCCCAGAACCACTGGACGCCCCCCCTCCTGCCCTCCTGCGCGTCTGCAGCTGCCCCCAGAAACCCGAGACTGAACTCTCAGAACCCCCGCCTGCCCCTGCCCCGCAGGTCCCCGGGGCTGGCCGTCCCTCGCCCTCCGCCGCGGTGCCCGTCTGGGGGACCCGGTGGTCTTGCTCAGGGGTGACCACGTGGTCCGCCCTCGGCTGGGGACAACTCTGACCCCAGAGGGGCCACGAGGACCGGGGACACTGAGAGTCGGGCCAGAGCCTGGGCGCGGCCGTGGCCACTGCCTGTTTCCCCCAAGCAGCCTTGGTCCTGTCCTGGGGCTCCGCTCTGTGACCCTGGCCGCTGGGCATCGTCTCCCTACTGTCCGGTAAGGCTTCAGGGCCTCCCCGCCAGCCGCCCCCCATTCCGGTGGCCAGACACTCGCAGCGGCTCCAGCCGGTGGTGGATGGGGCTCCCATGGCACTGGAAAGGCTGCCTGGGGCTGCAGAGTGGGCATGCCCTGGTGGGGCTTGCCCACTGCCCCCAGGAGCCTCGCAGAAATCCAGGAAATGAAGGAGAGCTCAGGCAGGACCCCCAGGGCCTTGCACCCCCGCTTCTGTCTTGCTGCGGGACCCGGGCCCTGTGCTTGGCTCTGCCGGGGGAGCCAGACCCTGCTGCCCAAGAGTGGCGGTGCTCACAGGGAGGCCAGCGGGCACCTCGCTGGGAGCAGACCCCCAAGTCCCCTCCATGCCCACCCTTTCTTCAGTACCCATGTTGTGCCAGGCCCCCTGAACCAGTGCAGCGGCCGCCTGGCTGGCGGTCCTGCTTCTTGCATTTGAGTTGTTGACTCGTCTCTGTTGCTTTAGGAACACATTGAAAATCTTAAAGAACTTAACTCACCAAGAAGTGGTGCAGAGTTAGATCAGAGGGGTCAGGCAGCCTCTGGTGTCAGCAGGGTTTGCAGGAAGCTGGTTGGTTACTCAGTAGCTTCACTCACAGACACATCCCCAAGGGATGAAGGCGCTGAACATAAACACGTTGGACACGTTTGGAGGGAAGTCCGTGAGCGTGGACCTGCCCGAGGAGGGGCATCCTCGCCCAGGAGAGGGCCGCGGCCAGCCTCCTCTCCCTGGGCCAGGTGTCCAGTGAAGACAGAGGCCAGCAGTGCCACGTGCCCTTCTGCTGGTCCCCTGACCCAGGGTCAGGAACCTGTGTCTCCCCAAAGCAACAGGCTGTCACCTCTGGCACCGCACGGCCGACAAGCCGATGTTTCCAGATGTTGGGAAGCCGCCTCCTGCTCCCGCCACTGCCCCGGCCTGGCTCCGAGGGTTCCTGTGTGTGCGCCCCACGGCAGCACGTGGGCCCCGGGGCTGGAGGGGACACGGGGAAGCCACAGGCCTGGGTGGGGGCCCTCAGGCCCTGCTGACACCCACGTGCGGGCCTGGGAGGACCTGTGAGGACCAGCGTTGGGTGCTCCCCACCGGGCCAGGAGGCGACAGACCACCCCAGTCCAGCGCCAAGTGGGACGGGCGGTTAGGGAGGCGGCCTGTGAGCGGGAGGCCTGGAAGGCGCACCATCAGCCCTTTCCTGCCTCCCTGACGCCCCCTCGATGGCTGGGATGAACAGCCCCCCTCCCCCGCCCCCGGCCCCGGAGCCTTTGAGAGGCCAGCGGGACGCAGGCTCTGTAGGAGCTGCTGAGACAGGATGCTGCATCTGCAGAGGCGACACAGCAGGCCCACGAGTGCCTCGATCCTTCAGCCTCAGTCTCTCCATCTGTAAAATGGGGGCGAGGGTGCTCAGGGAGGACGGAGGCGACATAATCCAGGCGCCTGGCGTGTGGTCAGTGCTCAGGACGATGTCTGGGCGCACGTCCAGGTGCAGAGGGGTGAGGGGCTCCCTGGGTGGAGAGGGAGGTCTTCTCATCTTCTCACCCTGTGTCTTCTCTGGATGAACCAGACTGACCACAAGGACGGGGGACCTCAGCAGAGGGCATGGGACGCCTGGCAACTGGGAAGGCCCAGGAGGTCTGTGTGTCCAGACGCTGGCTGGGGAGGCGGGGAGCTGGGGAACGAAGGCGGGCAGGGAAGGGCCAGGCCAGCTGGAGGGGCTGGCCAAGGCTGAGAGAGGCGGCCCACCAGAACTCTCCTCCTGGGCGTCCCCTGCCCTCTGCTGCCTCTGGGCCGTGCAGACCAGCTGGCTGGGGGCCTGAGCTAACGTTTCCATTGAGAATTCCCACGTTGCCCCCAAAGGCCCCGGAAGTGCGCACAGTGAGGGTTGGAAAACATTCCTGAGCATCTGTCCTGTCCCTGGAGCGCGCCTGGCCCCTCCTGGCCCCACTGCCCCTGCAATGCCGGGAGGTCTACTCCCTGCAGTCGAGTTTCTCTACAAAAGAGGAAAACGAGGCTCAGAGAGGAAGGAGCGCAGAGTCCCAGTGTTGGTCCGAGGTCAGGTTGGCTTTAAATCTCTGTCTGTTTTCATCGCCAGGGCCGGTAAGGATGCCCATCCTGTGCCGTGTCCCAAACTCCTCCCTCCTCACCCCAGCAGTCGGGGGCCCTCGCTGCGGTGGTGCTCCCAGCAAACTCCAGAGGCTCGGGAGTATCCCTGAGGCTCCCCTCAGCCAAGGTCGGGGCTGGCAACGCTGACCTTGAAAGGGGTCACGGCCACGGTGCTCTCTGCGGGGCTGCTCCGAGGCAGGAGGTCAAAAGTGGTGTGTGCGGCCTCCAGCCCCTCCTGTGGGCCTGTGGCCCTGCACTCAGGAGCTGGCAGCGTCCCTGGTGAAAGTCCGAGTCTGTCTCTGAGCGCGGGAGGCAGGTCAGAGGCGGGTGCGTGGTCCTGATCCGGCAGAGGGTAATGGCAGCCCCCGGAGAGCACCGCTCCTCACCTCGGGGGCTCCCGCCGCCCACTTCTCCAGGAAGGGCCTCGACGCGGGCTGCTCAGTGGCCGAGTCTGGACCTGGTCGCCCTGCCTGCTGGCCTCGGTCGCTGGTCCTGACTCAAGCTGACCGGTCTGAATCTCCTCCCTGGAACCTGGCTGCGGATGGGCCCATGGAGGGACCTGTGGAGACGGGCCCCGGCCTCCTCTGTGAACGAATGTTAAAAAGGACCTTTTATAGCTGTGTTGGGATAAAGGTGAGTATGTTCATATCATACGTGGAAACATTTTCTTCAACCTAAAGGTTTATTTATTTATTTTCCTTCTGTTTGAGAAGAAATAAAAGCATCTCCGGGGGCACCGAGCCAGCTGTGCTCCATGGAGGCCCCTGAGGTCAGCGGTGTGGGCTTGATGGTCAAGCCCCGCGTTGACCCGGGAGACGCCTCTCCTCTCCACTCTGTCTCCTCGTGGCCTGAGTTGCCCAGAACTGGCGTCTGAGCGCTGGCGGCCTAAGGACTAACACAGCCCTCCCGCCACGGCTGTGGGTCCCACTTCACAGGTGAGGACACGGGGCCCTGGAGAGGGAGCCGCCTTGCCGGGGCCCCTGCAGTAGGTCCCGAGCCAGGTTCCGAGAACCCGCGTGCAGTTTGTTTTTTTTTGTAAGAAAGGCAAGCAGTGTCCTGTCGAGTCTGTCCTGCCCACGCTTCCCTTCCTCCCCGGTTCTTCCTGCGTCTGCTCTGTGGTCCGGGGCATGGCCGATGGGGCTGGAAGGATGAGTCTGGGGGTAAGAGGAGGGTGTAGGCGGGACACCCCAGACGAGTGGGCAGCGGCCGCTCCAGACCCCGTTGAGTGCCCCCTCTAGGCACGAGGCCAGTTCCTGCAGCATCCCTGAGTCCCCCAGCCTGTGAGGCCCAGGCCAGGAGAGGTGTCCCCCAGGCCAGCCCGCAGGGCGGAGTCCCTCTGGAGATGGCTCTGTCCGGAGAGCAGCACCAGGACATGGACGCTGCCCGGCTGCCTCCCGCCCTAGGGAGCGCCCCCAGCCTCCCCCTTCTTCTCCATCAGCTTTTCCCAAGAACAGGAAAAGAAGTGGGATGTGCGGATGTAAAAATAGAAGCTCCAGCCAGTCAGGACAGGCCTGGAGGTGTCCAGCCTCACGTCTTGCTTCCTCTGTAGGCGGGGCTCAGGCACGCCCGGTGTGGGCAGGGTGCCCGCTGGGCCCCCCTCCCCTTGAGCTTCGCGGGCGCCCCCGGGGCCTCCGTACCGGGAGGCACACGGAAGGGGCCGCGAGGCTTCCGGGCAGGCACATCGCTGGGGGTGTTGCGTGGCTTCCGTGCACTGGAGCCTCCACCTGCTGGAAGGAGCTTCCTCCCAGAGCTCGCTGAAGCTGGGTGAGCCGCACACACAGCATCCGGCAGGTGTGCCAGTCTGCCGCCCCCATCCAGCTAGATGTGTGTGTTTGTGTGTGTGTGTGTGTGTGTGTGTGTGTGTGTGTGACCCTATGGATTGCAGCCCCCGCCAGGGAATTCTCCAGGCAAGAATACTGGAGTGGGTTCCCATTTCCTCCTCCAGGAGATCTTCCCGACCCAGGGATTGAACCCGGGTCTCTTGCATCTCCTGCATTGGCAGGTGGATAGATTCTTTACCCCTGTGCCACCTGGGAAGCCCCCATCCAGCTAGAGAGGTGGAGCCTCCCTCCCCTCTGCCCAATCCCCCCCTTAGAGGGGTGACCCCCTCAGGAGCTACCTCTGACCTCTAACCTTTCCCAGGCGGGTTAAATGGGAGGTCTGGGAAGATGTGGGGACAGGCGGGTCTTATGAAGATCTTTCCAAGACCAGCAAGTGCTGCGTCTCCGACCCACCCTATCCCCCACGGCCCTCCTTGGTCCTGGGCTTGGGGCTGAAGCCCCGGGATGGACAGCTCCGGGTTCTGCATGATGCAGCAGGAAGGCAGTGCCCGAGGCTGGCTGGCTGCCCACCCTGCCTTGTCGCTCTCTGGGAAGTCAAGGCCCCTCTGCAAACTGTTTCCCCATCAGCCAGAGGGACATTCGGCCTCTGCCCGCTTGAGAGAATGGGAGATGGCGTGTGTACACTGTCGAGTGTGGTGCGCTCACAGGGCCGCTGCCCCTGTGGGAAGCGGGGCTCCTCTCTGAGGCCGCAGCAGAGAAGCCCCCGAGCTCCTGCCGTCCCCCCCCACCTGCCGTCCCCCTCCCCCCAGCCGTCCCCTCCCCCCCCCCTCCTGCCCCTGGTCCCCATGGCATCCGTCAGCTTCCGGCCACACTCAGCTGATGCTGAAGGTGAGTCAGGCGTGATGATTACCCGAGAGCAGGTGAATCACGGAGCAGGGGGAGGAAGTGGGTGATTACCGGGACTGCCTCTCTGAGACGCCGAGAGTGGGAGTGACCTCAGCCGCAGGAGGTCCTGGCCGGAGCGCCACCGGCCCTTAGTCCCCTCTGCACCTGCTCCGTGCCCGCGGCCTTCGCTGGGCCCTGGCTGAGAGGGCCACAGGCCCGGGCCGGGTGCCGCGGCCTTCGCTGGGCCCTGGCTGAGAGGGCCACAGGCCCGGGCCGGGTGCCCCGTCCAGGCTGTGTGGAGCCAGGGAGCGGGGCATGGGAGCTGGGGCCCCACCCTCTGGAGCCCTCCTTTCAGAGGTCTGGACTGTGAGCCTGTAGCACCTGCTCCAATGAGGTCAGGTCAGGGGGTTCAGAGCCGGTGACAGGTGACACTCAGGGAAATGTAAACTTCAAACTGCATCGCAGTGTTTTTAAGTTGGGTTTGGCATTTAAAAATTTTACCCAAGGGAACTATAGTTTGCAATATCCTACAAAGGAAAAGAATCTGAAAAAGAATATATATAAATATATATATATACACCTATATGAATAACTAAATCACTTTCTGTACAACTGAAACTAATACCACATTGTAAATTGACTCTACTTCAATTAAAAAAATAAATAAATTTACCTAAATCCTCCTACAGTGGAAGTGGTTCAGGCCTCTGAGGCCCTTTGGGAAAGCCACTTCAAAGGTCTACGCTCCCAGGGCTGGGACAGGGCAGGGAGGGTCCCCGGGGGGTGGGGGCAGCCCCGGGCAGTGTCATGGGCCCTTAGAGTGGGCACCACTTCCGCGGGGTGCCCTGGGCGCCTCACTCCTCTGACCCTAGTCCCAGCCCTGCAAGTCCTCCTACTTCTGCGCACTTGGGTCTGGGACGGGAGTCGGAAGCCGGCTCTGTGTGCGGACCTTGGAGACCACCTGAGGGCCGCTGAGGGCAGCGCTGGGAGCGGGGTCTGTCTGTCCTTCCCGGCAGGAGGCAGCGTCTGCGTGGTCTCAGCTGGTGACAAAGGGGCAGAGACGCTCCTGGACTGGGGACGCCACCCGGCCGCCTGTGAAAGGGCAGGGCGGGGGAGCTGAACCGTCCTGCCCCATCCCGGGGGTCAGTCAGCCAGGGTAGGATGTCTGGACCCTGAATGGCCTGGAGCTCAGGAAGCCCCTCCCCAAGCGGCCTCAGGGATGCCGCCCAGGCTGGCTGGGCTGGGGGATTATTGCCTCATTGTTTTTAAAGTGCCCTGTTGTTATTTTTGATTACGGAAGCGATACACACTCATGATAAAGACCTGTGAGCATTGAGTGGGTGGCGTTATTAGCTCGGTTCACGGTTCACGAATGGGGAGGTGACGCTGCCCATTGCAATTCATCGGATCAGCAGCAGGATGACAAAAAGTCTTTAATCACTGTCCTCTGGGACACAGCTGGGGAAGGCTGCTTGCTGGCAGACAGACACAGTCTGCACAGGGACCCTCCCAACCAAAAGCTGATCAGAGCGAGGGTATTTTCTTCACAACCCTGGGGAGGTGAGGCAGGGGGTCTCACAGCAGATGCTGGCACGGTCCCCCGGCCCCTGGGGGCCCACGGGGTGACTGTCCATCTTGCTTCTGCAGCTGCTTCCTGCTGCCAGATCTGGGGCTGGAGGAAGACGGGACAGGGCTGCTCTGACACTTGGGTGCTTCCTGGGGGGCTGGGGGTGGTCACTGAGAGCTGGTGGACGTGGGCTGACCCCCTTCCTTCATGTGTGGGCACCTGAAGGCCTATCCTGGGCTGTGTGTGTGAGGCTCTTCTGGGGAGCCCTGGAGGCAGGGGTCGTGCAGAGGAGCTCTGTGCTGTGATGTTCTGTGGCCCCGATTTTAGGGACAAGCTCCTCCCCCACCCCAGACCATCCCCTCCTGAGGCTCACAGGATGCCTCCATTCATTCCCCGGCAGTCTCACCAGAGCTGCTGATGGGGCAGCACAACCCCGTCTTATAGGTATGGAGGCTGAGGCTGGGGGACGATGCCCGCATGTCCAAAGCTCTCCCGGCTTCCCACACACACTGGGCTCCCCAGGCCCTGACCCTGTGAACACGATGCTGCTGCCCATCTTCAGGAAGCAGGAGCTCCCAGAGCCCAGTGGTGACCAGGCAGCAGGTGTGACTTCTTGGGAGGCCAGCTCTGGAACTTGATTTTCCTGGTGCCTTCCTGGGGACTGCATTCCACTGAATCTGACACACATTTTTTCAGGCCTAGGTGTGAACCTTCAGGCAAGGGTGGCCACACCTGGGGAACCTCCCAGAGCCCCTGGGGTGACCTGGGATGTTGGGCTTGTATCTGGATGCTGCGCCCCCAGGATCCTGCCAAGCAGGTCCTCTGTGTTTGTCAACCATACCCTGGGGACAGGTGGATCATGGGTGCACTTGGTTTAGAGGTGCCTGGGCCTGGTTTGGGCTGAGAGGAGGGACTGGGAAAAGGTTTCAGAATGGGGTGGGGTGCCAAGACAGGGCTGGTGGTCGGTGGCGGGTGGGGAAGGGCCAAGTGCGGAATGCTGGTGTGCGCTGCAGTCAACGCTGGTGCCCGAGGGGGCTGCTAGAACCGAGTCTTCGGTGGTCAGTGGTTAAGGATCTGCCTGCCCATCAGGAGACACAGGTTCGATCCCTGGGTGGGGAAGATTCCCTGGAGGAGGAAATGGCAGCCCACTCCAGTATTCTTGCCTGGGAAATCCCATGGACAGAGGAGCCTGGTGGGCTACAGTCCATGGGGTTGCCAGAGTCAGACACAACTTAGTAACTAAACAGCAGAGAACAACAAGAAGAATCTCAAGTTCAGAACACCTTGCAGGGGTGTCACAGATGCTTGACAAAGCTCCCCAAGCCACCTGTTTCCTGTAACTTCACTGGCCTGGGTGTTGGGGACACGACTGAGCACACACACTCATCCCATCCATTACTAATACATTGAGTTGGCCAAAAAGTTCTTTTAGGTTTTTCCAGAAAAAAAACTTTATTTTTGTTGTGTTTTACTGTTTGGCTAATCAATCCTGGTCTGACAAATTTTCTCTCTTTTTCTCTACTTTTTGGTCATGCTGAGGGGCACTCAGGGTCTTAGTTCCCTGAACAGGGATTGAACCCATTCCTCCTGCAGTGGAAGCTCGGTGTCTTAACTACTGAACTGCCAGGGAAGTCCCACAAATTGTCTCTTTGGAAGAAAATGTTTATTCATGGGTGTTTGGCATGAAAAATACTACTGCTGGGTTTTTTAGCACCTCCAAACATTTAGGAGACGTGTGGAAGCCAGGCTGGGCCTCAAGTCCGCCTGCCATGTCCCCTGGGGCCGGGAGACTCTCCAGCCCAGGCCAGGCCCACCTTGGAACGACCCCTGACCCAGAATCCAGGCCGAGGACAGCACAGAGGAGGCAGCAGCACCAGCTTGTTGAGTGAATAAATGACCTGGCTCTGGGCTGGTTCCTGGAATCGAGGTGCTGAGGAGGAGCAGTGTAGGAGGGCAGGGCTGTGCTAGGCTCTCAGGGTGTAATTCTCCCCACACCTGTGCAAGAAGGGTGCAATTTACATTTTTATTTGAGATCACACAGTAATTCTTGAGCAGTCTCATAAAAATCAAGGTGTTACCAATAAAATCCAAGTCCATCTTGATCAAGCCCCTGACTCCCGGTGTACTCGCTGGTTAGTTTTGGCGTCCACTTTGGCAGACGTGGCTTCCCAGGTGGCTCAGTAGCAAAGAATCCACTTGTCAGTGCAAGAAACGCCGCAGACTTGGGTTCGCTCACCGGGTCAGGAAGATCCCCTGGAGGAGGAAATGGCAACCCACTCCAGTATTCTTGCCTGGAACATCCCATGGACAGAGGAGCCTGGCGGGCTACAGTCCATGGTGTTGCAAAGAGTTGGACACGACTGAGCAGGCACACGCATCCCATCCCTTATTGTATATTGAGTTGGCCAAAAAGTTCTTTTGGTTTTTTCCAGAAGATGTTACAGAAAAACCCAACCGAACTTTTCTGGTCAACTTAATACAAGCTCGTGCTTATATAAACGCACAATCTGACTGTTGTGCCTGTGGGCGTGCTGAAACTCAAACCGAGTCGCTCAGTATGTGCTGTCCTGTGGCCTGCTTTTGCCTTGAGCAGACTAAATCCTGGAAAGCCTGTCCGTGTGCAGAGATCTTCTTTACGACCTGCGTCTGCTGCAGACGGCCCCGGGCTGCAGCTTTGGCCACCACAGGGGTAGGCACCCTGTCTATGGAGGAGGAAGGTTAGGCTTCCTCCTCTGGAGGTTGTGTGACAAGGGTCAGGGGCTGGGAGAGGGGCAGGCGTGACTGCTGAGTGTGGAGCACAGGAAAGCTGCGGCAGCTGAGGGGGACACCGGGGCCAGGCCCCAAGGAGGAAGTCCGCGGGCCTCCGTGGGTCTCAGCGAGCCCACGTGGAGCGCCAGAAGTTGGCCCCGGGTCCAGAGAGCGCGCCGGAAGTTGGCCTCCGCTCTGCCTGTGGCTCCGCTGCCGGCAGCCTCCCCTCCGCGGCCTGGTGCTAAGGGCTGGGCGCTGACCGCGGAGGCCCTGCCTTCCAGGACACCCAGCCGGGCCGCTGCCGGGCCCGGTGCGGGCCCAGGTCTCCCCACGCCCCATGACGCCAGGGCTGGGTGGCCTCTGCCGGGCCGGGGAAGGCCAGGGCCCCGGGTGGGCCGGGGTGTGGCCTGCGGCGCTTCCCGCGAAGGCCAAGGTGCTAATTGGGGCGCGCTTCCCCTGGAGGCGGAAGGACGCGGGGAAGTGGCCTCCAGCCTCCCCCGGGCGCTGTGTCCTCCTGACTCACTGCTGGCCCGCCAGCCGGCCGCCAGAAATCCCCAGACCTCCGCTGAAGGACCTTGCCTGGTGCTCCCGGCTGATCCACTTTCCAGGCTGAAAGAGGCCGGGCGATCCCCAGGGTTTGGGGCGGCGTGGGTGCGGCCGGGGTGTGTTCTCGGCCCGGTTTCCCCACCGGACCACCTTGTGCCTGTCTCCTGGGAGGCCACCGGCCCGTTCACAAGGCCCCTTGTGCCCAGCGGCTCAGGGAGCCCGCTGCAGCAGGCTGTCACTCGGGTCTTCCTGAAGGGGTCCCAGGGAGGGGCGTCCCGCCCCGCAGGACCTGGGTTCGGCCTGCAGGTTGGGTGCGCCCCAGGCCCTCCTGCTCTGCTGGCTGTATGACTGACCAGCCGCGCCTGGCCCCGCAGGCCTCCTGACCCACAGCGGAGACTGATTCTGTCTCAGGTGCTGTTACCTGGATCTGACTGGAATCTGTTCAGAAGGAGCGGAGCAGGCTGGCGGCAGTCCGCTGCGCTGGGGACACTCGCATGCTGGGTCGGTCTACATCTCGAGCAAGCTGGCTCCGTCCCGTCAGCTCACTTTTGGGGTTCTCAGTCCCATGGAGAACCATGGGGCTCACTTTCTGGGGTTCTCAATCTGGCTGCAGAGGAGAATCTCTTGGGGAGCGTTTAAAAATTTTTCCTCGTGAAACATTGTTAATATTTTCCATCAGGCTTGTTACAGAAGGAGACAGGATTTATAATGAACTTTCATATCCCAATATCAATGATCAACTCAATTCACGCCCATCTTGTTTCATTTATACTCTGCACAATTCTCGTTACATTGTTTTGAATCAGGCGAAGAAAGTTGTTTTTTCTTTCCTTTTTTTTTTTAAAGTACAAGTCCCAGACTCACCCCTAGGAATTTAATTGAGTCATCCAGGCTGGGGCCCACAAAAAGTGTATTTTAGCAGCACTGCCTCCTGGGCGGTACAGAGATGCAGCCAGTTGGGGGGCTGCTCAGAGCTGGCAGATCTGTGGCGCTTCCTCCAGGAGAGGCTAGGTGACACCGTGAGCCTCCAGAGGTGAGGCCCACGTGGCATGTCTGGGTTTGGACGGATCACTCAGAGGGTGCATGATACTTTCACTCCAGATGAGGGGAGAGACCTCACATGGACAGGGATCCTGTCCAACTTGGACCTGAGGGGCCTGCAGAGGCTGCTGACAGCTCTATTGACCCTGTACTCAGGGAGAGCAAAGACCATAATGTGTAAACCCACTCAGAAAGGTTAACTGGTCAACCACAAGGCTGCATGTTCCCAGGGGGCTGCGCCAGCCAGTTCCTATCTAAGGAGATCCGGGCGCTGGCGGAGCTGGCCCACAAAGGATGCTTTGTTCCCGGTTAAAATAAACACTTCCCCTGGATATTTACTCCCGGGACTTGAATGTAATATGGGGTGTAAGTTACTCTTTAACAGGAGACTTGATCCAGGTCACCAAGCTCTCCTGAACTGATTTCCTGGAAGAAAGGTAGGCCTCTGCCAGCCCAAGTGGTTATTAACCGCTCCCTGTGGTGGTCAGAGAAGCTGGCCGTGGCTGTCCCCGGGGCCCCAAGTCCCCCCAGAACGCTGGTCCTGCGTGGGTCACCCTCAGCGTTCCCTGAAGAAGAGAAGTGAGCAGGGAGTCCTCACTATCTGGGCAGTGAAACCAGAGGCTTAGCAAACTTTTTTTTTCCTCTGGGAGGTGAGAAACCTGTCTGTTCAGTTCCCACTGGGAGCGAATATGAGCTGACTTCGGCTCCTGGCTGGAGAAGGGGGCACTGCAGGCGTCCAGGCTGGCTCCTGGCACCAGGGCCCAACCTGCAGCCACAGCAACCGCCACCAAACCTGGACTTCTGGGTCAGGGGCCTTGCGTTGGCATACTTGACACGCCCACTGGGGAGCTTTACAAATCAAAATTTTCAAAGCCTACTCAATGATGGAGTGAGAGGTGATGGTCAGAGCTGTTGTGCAGGAAAGTCGCTTCCAGTCTCTGCTTGACACTGGACCTGAAGGCAGGCCGTGTGCAGGATGGCCGTGCCCGCTGGCCTGGTGTAGAAAGATGGGCTGGGCCAGTCGGATGTCCCCCGCAGGTATCTGGACCAGGAAGAGAGGGAGAGGCCCCAGGGAGGAGGGCAGTGCAGTCAAAGTGTCACACGGGCCCCTCATGGCATCACGGCCGCGTCCTCGGGCCGAGAGGAGAGGAGTGGGCGGCTCAGGCACCAGGGGGAAGACGTGCTGTGGGGCCTGGGGGGATGTGGAGAGCTTCCACCTCCCAGAGCCAATTCTGGTTCCAGGAGGCCCAGGGGCCCCAGTGCTTTCCTGGGGTTTCCAGGGACCCCCTATCCCTCCTGGGCCGACATGAGTGGACAGGCCCAGTGAGAGCGTTTGGGGTGGACACCTGTGGACCCTGGGGCTGCTCTCCTCCTGGCCTGTCTGGGTTTACAGGAGGGGCAGGGGTGCAGCAGGGCTGGCTCCTGCACAGGGGGGCGGTTCTGGGCTGGTCCAGGGTGGGTCCAACGTCCACCTCCTGGGAAACACGGGTCGGCTCTCACCGGCTCACAGGCTGCGATGCTGGCGCCTGGCAGTGGGTGTGGGGTGTGGCCCACCTGTGAGAGCGTTCTGGCGAGAACAGAGACCGCGTGGGCGGGAGGGGCCTTGGGAGGTTCTGGTCAGTTGCGACACTAGCTCCATATTTGTTATACACACACTTGACCACAAACGGGGGACTGGAAGATAGTCGGTCTCCTGGAGAGGACAGAACCAGGCAGGACCTCTGACGCCCAGCTTCATGCTCAAATCAGGGCTGGGAGGCAGATGACAGCCCAGCCTACTGCCTGGACGCACTGGGGGTTGGAGGAGAGACGACCCTGGGCCCAAGTCTACCAGAAATGGAGTCTAGGGCCACAAGACTGACTGTGGCCCCCCGCACTGGTGGGGTGGGGCTCCCAGCCTCAGCCAGGAATGGGGGGCAAGGGAGGGAAAGGAGCTCGTACCTGCAGCTGCTCCCCGGTGACATCTGGGTGCTGAGCAGAGGGGCCCCATGTTAGGAAAACCTAGTGTGCCCACCGTGACTCACTGCCTGGGCAGGACCAGGTGGCTGACAGCCCGGCCACAGCCTCTGCTCCAGGATTCCTTCAGAGGCGGGCTCTTCCAAGGTCTTGAAAATTCTGACTGTGATCAGAATCTCCGAAGACAGGGAAGCCTGGCATGTTGCAGTCCGTGGAGTCACAAAGAGTTGAATATGACTTAGTGATTGAACAACAAAAACAACATAAAAGACCCAGAACTGCCAAAGCCATCCTAGAAAAAAGAACAAAGCTGGAGGCAGAGTGTTCTCAGACTTCAGACAATACTTCGGTGCTACAGTAATCAAAACAGCACGGCTGTTGGTCAGTTGCTAAGTCGTGTCTGACTCTTTTGTGACCCCATGGACTGTAGCCTCCTCTGTCCATGGGATTTCCCAGGCAAGAATACTGGCGTTGCCATTTCCTTCTCCAGGGGATCTTCCCAACCCAGGGACTGAACCTACATCTCCTGCATTGGCAGGCAAATTCTTTACCACTGAGCCACCTGGGAAGGCCAAACAGCATGGTACTGGCACAAAAACAGACACACAGATCAGTGGGACAGAAAAGACAGCTCAGAAAGAAACCCACACATGACGGTCAGTTATCTTTGATAAAGGAGACAGTACACACAAAGGGGAAAAGACAGTCTCTTCAGCAAGTGGTGCTGTGAAAGTTGGACAGTTGCATGTAAACCTACGAAGTTAAAACATTCACACCATACAGAAAAATAAACTCAAAATAGGTTAAAGACTTAAATCTAAGACACCATAAAGAAGAGAAAACAGGCAAAACATTCTGTGACATAAATCATACCAATATTTTCTTAGGTCAGTCGCCCAAGGCAATAGAAATAAAAGCAAGAAGAAATAAATGGGACCTAATCAAACTTACAAGCTTTACATAGCAAAGGAAACCATAAATAAAAAGACAATCTATGGACTGGGAGAAGATATTTACAAACGATGCAACTGACGAGGGCCTAATTTCCAAAACATACAAACAGCTCCTATAATGCAATAACAAAGAAACAAAAACAAACAACAGAATGAACAATGGGCAGAAGACCTAAATAGACAATTCTCCAGAGAAGACATCAAGATGGCCAAGAGGCAATGAAAAGATGCTCATCACTGCTAATTATTAGAGAAATGCAAATAAAAACTACAGTGCAGTACCAACCTCACATCAGTCAGGATGACCATCATCAGAAAGTCTATAGGGACTTCCCTGGTGGTCCAGTGGCTAAAACTCTGTGCTCCCAATGTAGGAGGCCCGGGTTCAATCCCTGGTCAGGGAACTAGATCCCACATGCTGCAACTAAGGGTTCGCATGCCACAAATAAAAGATCCTATGAGTCACAGCTAAGACCTGGCGCAGCCAAATAAATATAAAAACAAAAACAAAAACAAACCCATGAATGGACCTAGAGATCATCATATGAAGCAAATTCACAAAGAGAAAGAAATAGCATATGACATCACCTATGTGTGGAACTTACAACATGACACAGAGGAATTGATTTATGAAACAGGAACAGACTCACAGACATAGAGAACAGTCTTGTGGTGGGGGGGGGGGGGGCGGGGAGGGAAGGATTGGGAGGTTGGGATTAGCAGATGCAAACTGTCACACAGAGAATGGATAAAACAACAAGGTCCTCTGTGGAGCACGGGGAACAGTGTTCAACATCCTGTGATTAACCAAGATGGAAGAGAATATGAAAAAGCATACATACTTAACAGTCACTTGGCTGTGGAGCAGAAATTAGTAACACTGTAAATCAGCTATACTTCAATAAATCTTAAAAAAAAAAAGATTTCAGGGCCAAAGCCTCTTGGAGAAGAGAATTAGGCAGGACACCTGGCGATGCCTAACCGTGCTCTGGGAGGAAGAGGCTTCTAGGTCTCACGCAGCTGGGACACTGTGGGTTAAACTCCCTAGAGCTTTTCCCCTCGGAGGACTGTCTTGTACGGGATCGTGGGCACCGTCGCTTTCTCTCCAACAGAGGGCGCAATTCCCAGGGCTGCTTCCCCACCGGACCCATGAGCGCTATGGTGATGGGAACCCCTTTACACATGTGACAACTATAGACTCTGCTGTGTTTATTCTGAGTTTTGCTCCCAAATCAACCCTAAGTGAATTGTTTTGACTTCAACCTATGATTATAGTGAAGCTTATGCACTGAAATGAAGAGAAAGGAAGTTTTACTCATGAAAGACTGGTAAAATGTTTTAGGTTTATTGATAGATCATTTACTTCTCAACTTGGCCAGTTTTTGCCGTTTGCAAGTTCACACGTATCTTAAGTTTGCATTACTGAGTAAGGATTACGTACAATCACCCCTTCATTTATTTTGTGAATGTGTACTTCTAAATGCACATGTATACTTAAATTTCAGGACTCCTCAAGTATTTTAATATTATTCTTGCATCTGAAAAACCCACATCATCTCCATCTGCTGAGACACGCTTTGCTCAAGTGAAGGCGAGTGGAGGCTGAACTCATGGGATTTGGCATGCCAGCCTCTTCTGCTCAATCACTGAACCACATCTTTATTTTTTGAAGGGGTCTGATTAGAAATTTAAAAATCGTTTTTACAGCTTTGCACATGTGCTCAGTCGTGTCTCTTTGTGGCCCCGTGGACTATAGCCCGCCAGGCTCCCCTGTCCATGGGATTTTCCAGGCAAGAATACTGGAGTGGGTTACCATTTCCTCCTCCAGGGGGTCTTCCCAACTCAGAGACTGAATCCAAGTCTCCTGTGTCTCCTGCACTGGTAGGCAGAATCTTTACCACCGTGCCACCTGGGAAGCCCGTAACAGCTTTATTGAGATATAATTGATGTACAATAAACTTCACGTTTAAAATGTACAATTTATGAGTTTTGACATATGTATGTACTCGTCAAACCATCGCTGTAATCAAGAAAATGAACACCTCTGTCAACTCCAGTCTCCTCCTGCCCTTTGTGCTCCACCCTCCCGCTGCAGGCAACCACTGGTGCCTTTCATGTTGTACACATTCATGCATATTTTCTAGAACTGATTATGAGTGGGATCACACCGTATGTCTTCTTTCCTAGTTTTTTTGTCACTCAGCATGGTTATCCAGAGACTGACCCATGCTGTATGTATTGATAATAGATTTCACTGCTGAGGAATCATCCACTGTATGGATATTCCAATTGACCACTCATTTACTGATGGACATTTGATTTCCCCTCCTCCCAGTTTTTGGTTATTATTAAGGAAATTGCTATGAACAATCACGTATATATACATTTTAGGATATGCTTAGAAATTTCTATAAAAGCCTACTGGGGATTTGATTGGAATTGTCTTGAATCTATAGGTCAATTTGAAGATGCTTGACATCTTAACAAGACTGAGTCTTCTTATCCATGAGTGTTGAAAGAGTTAGTTGCTTCAGGCATGTCTGACTGTTTGCGACCCCCATGGATTGTAGCCTACCAGGCTTCTCTGTCCATGGATTCTCCAGGCAAGAATGCTGGAGTGGGTTGCCAGGCCCTCCTTCGGGGATCTTCCTGACCCAGGGATTGAACTCGGGTCTTCACAATTACAGGAAGATTCTTTACTGTCTGAAAGAATCTGGAGAGACAGGGAAGCCCTATCCATGAGTACATCTCCCCATTTATTTGTCTTAATTTCTCTCAGTGCTGTTTCATAGTTCTCACTTTTCAGGTCTTGCACATCTTTTATCAAATGTGTCCATACATATGGCCTTGCCCCACTTGTTTCTTGCTCTGTTGTTCAGTTGCTAAGTCATGTCTGACTCTGTGGACCCATGGACTACAGCACGCCAGGCCTCCCTGTCCATCATCATCTCCCGGAGCTTGCTCAAACTCATGTCCGTTGTTTCAGTGATGCCATCCAACCATCTCATCCTCTGTCGTCCCCTTCTCCTCTTACCTTCAGTCTTTCCCAGCATCAGGGTCTTTTCCAGTGAGTCAGCTCTTCGCATCAGCTGGCCAAAGTATTGGAGCTTCAGCTTCAGCATCAGCCCTTCCAGTGAATATTCAGGGTTGATTTCCTTTCGGATTGACTGGCTTGATCTCTCTGCCGTCCAAGAGACTCTCAAGAGTCTTCTCCAACACCACTGTTTGAAAGCATCAATTCTTTGGTGTTCAGCCTTTATGGTCCAGCTCTCACATCTGTACATGCCCACTGGATAAACCATAGCTTTGACTAGACGGACCTCTGTCAGCAGTCATGTCTCTGCTTTTTAATACACTGTCCATGTTTGTCACAGCTTTCCTTCCAAAGAGCAAGTGTCTTTTAATTTCATGACTGCAGTCATCATCCGCAGTGATTTTTGGAGCCTGAGAAAATAAAATCTGTCACTGTTTCCACTGTTTCCCCAGCCATTTGCCATAAGTGATGGGACCAGATGCCATGATCTTATTTTTTGAATGTTAAGTTTTAAGTCAGCTTTTTCCCTCTCCTCTTTCACCCTCATCAAGTTCCTCTTCATTTTCTGCCATTAAATTGGTATCACTGCATATCTGAGATTGTTGATATTTCTCTCAGCAATATTGATTACAGTTTGTAAGTCATCCAGACCAGCATTTTGCATGATGTACTCTGCACAGAAGTTAAATAAACAGGGTGACAATATATAGCCTTAACATACTCCTTTTTCCAAGTTTGAACAAGACTTGTGTTCCATGTCTGGTTCTAACTGTTGCTTCTTGATCAGCATACAGGTTTCTCAGGAGGCAGGTAAGATGGTCTGGTATTCCCATCTCTCTAAGAATTTTGCAGTTTGTTATGATTCACACAGTCAACGACTTTAGCATAGTCAATGAAGCTGATGTTTTTCTGGAATTACCTTGCTTTCTGTACAATCCAATGGATGCTGACAATTTGATCTCTGGTTCCTCTGCCTTTTCTAAACCCAGCTTGTCTATCTGGAAGTTCTTGGTTCATGTACTACTGAAACCAAGCTTGAAAGATTTTGAGCATTACCTTACTAGCATGTGAAATGAGCAGAACTGTATGGTAGTCTGAGCATTCTTTGGCATTGCCCTTCTTTGGGATTGGAATGAAACTTTTCCAGTCCCGTGGCCACTGCTGAGTTTTCCAAATCTGCTGGCACATTGAGCGCAGTGGTCTAACAGCATCATCTCACAGGATTTGAAATGGTTCAACTGGAATCCCATCACCTCCACCAGCTTTGTTTGTAGTAACGACGATCATGTGGTTTTATCTTTTCTTTTGTGAGGTGGTATATCACACTGATTGATTTCGGTATGCTAAATTATCCTTGTCGCCCTGAGATGCATTCATCTTGGTCGTGGTATATCTTTTTTTATGTGTTGTTGGAATCAGTTTGCTAACATTTTGTTGAAAATTTTTGCATCTGTATTCATCAAAGATTTTGACCTGTAATTTTATCTGCTTTGGTATCAGGGTGATGGTGGCTTCACAGAATGTCTTTAGGAGTGTTTCCTCCTCTTAATCTCTTGAAAGAGTTTGAGAAAAATCAGTATGAGTTCTTATTTGTATGTTTGGTAAAATTCACCTGTGAAGCCACCTGGTCCTGGACTTTTGTCTGTAAGGGAGTTTGTTTGTTTACAGATTCTATTTTACTTCCAGTGGTTGGCCTGTCCAAGTTGTTTATTTCCTCTATGTTCAGTTTCGGTGGACTCTGACAGGATTCCCTGGTGGCTCAGTGGTAAAGCATCTGCCTGCAATGTAAGAGGTGAGGGCTCGATCCGAGTTGGGAAGATGCCCTCGAGGAGGAGATGGCAGCCCACTCCAGTATTCTTGCCTGGGGAATCCCATGGACAGAGCAGCCATGGGGTTGCAAGAGTCAGACATGACTTAGCAACTAAACCCACCACACATTTCTAGAAAGTTGTCTATTTCTTCTAGGTGTTGGCATATGATTGTTCATAGTATTATTTTTTGTGTGTGTTTCTTTGGTATCAATTGTGATTTCTTCTGTTTCATTTCTTATTTTGTTTACTTGAGTCTTCACTCTTCATGATGAGCGTTGGCCTAACCTTTTTTGCATACGCCCTTCTGGTATCACTAAGCTCTTTTATTTTTTTAAATTGAAGTATAATTAAGTTACAGTGTTGTGTTGGTTTCAAGAATATAGACAGTGATTCAGTTATACATACAGACATATTCTTTTTCAGATTTTTTTCCATTATTATTATAACTACACTCCTTTAATCATTACACATCTTCGTTGGTAGATGACAAGAATTTCTTGAAAGAATAATTGCGAGGACATGTTCCTCCCTAGCTTGAAGGGTCTGGGGAGGACCCGGATGAGGTGGAGCCTGTCACTACTGCTCCAGATCCCTGTCCACTCCCAGCTCTGAGTGCCCTCCTGGCTTTGCCGGTCTCCCCCAGGGCAGCCCCCACAACGCTGCTTCTGGGGCCGGTCCCAGGAGGGCCAGGAGTGCTGGGCCTGCACGACCACCAGAGTGGCCACTCCCCGGGGCTGGCTTCTTCCTCCTCCGGACTGTTAAACCAGGCCTGCTCCTTTCCACCTCCCAGTCTCTCCTGGGACACTTCCCCAAGGAGCCACCCGCACCTGCATCCCCACCTGGGGTTGGCCTCTGATGAGCTGTCCTGAGCCTCCTGACACCCTTCAGGTGAGCGTGAGAGGAGCCCCAGGGGTGCCAAGGACAAGGCCCCACACACGGGGCCTCAGCACAGCCACCACAGCCTCCCGACCTTCACAATACCTTCCTTCAAGTGACCTGACAGCCCAGCCCGTGACTTAGCGGTGTCATGACGGCCTGCCGGCGTCCTCAAGCGTCCAGGAGCCTGGCGGAGGCCCCCAGAGGGGCTCCCGCGGGGACCACGGTGCAGAGGAGCCGCCTGGCCTCCGGCCGAGGTCTGCCTGCTGCGAACAAAGCCGGACTCAGAGCAGACACTGCCGTTAAGGTGCGGCCGTTCTGCCTTTTGAAAACGGCAGATAGCCAGTGGCCTTGAAACCCAGTGACTTTGCCAGTGAAGCCAGCACCGAGGCCTCCCGTGCCGCCCCCAGGAGCCGCAGCGGCTCCAAAGCCCACCCCGTGTGCCGAGGCACCATTGGCCGTGGAGGCGGGGTCCTCTGCCCGAGCCTCCATCCCTACAGACCCCCTTGCCACGAGTCAGCGGTGCCCTGAGCCGCGGGCAGTGCCTCGAGGCCCCCACACACCTTCAGGACGGAAGGGAGGCCCTGCCCTCCCTCTGCAGACCCTGCGCTCGGGCTCCGCACCATGGAGCCAGTGGTCCAGCAGAGACGGCTCACTCGCACTGGACGGGCTGTGGGTCCTTCCGAAGGGGCGCAGCTGAGGAGTGACCGCAAACGAGTGCTTTCTGCAATGGCTTCGGCCACAGCGGCAGCTCTCAGGACGGGGTCCTGGGGCTCCGGCAGCGGCGGCAGCGCCTGGGAACCCGTGGGAAATGCAGGTCCCCAGGCCCCGCCCCAGACCTGCCGCGTCACTCGCTGGCGCGGGGCAGCGGCCAGGGCTTCAGGGAGCCGCCTAGCAGTAGTGACCGCTGGGAAAATCGTAGCTTTCACGAGATGGCCCTTTGTCAGCGAAGTGATGTCTCTGCTTTTTAACACGCTGTCTAGGCTTGTCAGAGAAATACAACTGATTTTTGAATTTTAACATTTGATCCTGCAGACTTGCTAAACACTATTTAATAGAGTTGGCGGCTTTATGGAAGACGACTTAAGGTTTTCTACATACGATCATGTTGTCTGTGCATAGTTTTACTGTATCCCATTCTCCATGCATTTTTATGTCTTCATCTTGTGCTGCTGGAATGGCCGGGACTTCCAGCCTGACAGGGAGCAGGAGTGATGAGAGCGGATAGCCTCATCTTCCCAATCATAAAGGGGAAGCAGTCAGTCTCGCCACTGAGGATGACCTTCACTGGAAGTGGACGCACTTATAGATGCACTTATATTGCGGACGTCATTTTCTATCCTTGCTTAGATGAGAAACTTTACATGAATGGATGCTTAATTTTGTCTAATTCTTTTGTCATCTCGAGATGACCAGTGTTTCCTTGTTATTGTACTATGATGAGCTACATTGATTTTTTCCTTAGTTAAGCAAAGAACACCTTATTTCTCCTTATTTCTGCTATATGTAACAGCATAATGCCCTAAGAAATAACTATTTCAATTGATGTATAGTTGATTTACAATGACAATTTCCATATGGATTCTTTTTTTTCCCATATGGATTCTTATTACATCTGCAAACCTCAACCTCCCACTCCATCCCTTCCCTACTACTATTTTAGTTTTGGCATTGTAATATGTATTAAAAAATACAGGTGAAAAAAAATAAATAAAAAATACAGGTGAGCATGCATGCCTATTAAAGAGCATGCCAGTGATGCCTACTCCCTGGAGAAAGCAATCTTGTAGACAGACTAGCAGTCAGCTGAGGGTCATGTTGTCTTTGTTCTTAAGAATCAGTAGGTTCTCTGCTGTTTGCCAGATTCTTCTCTTGGAGGATCTGCTAGTATAACCTTATGCCTAATCCTAGTCAGGGTTTCTTGGAACTTCCCAACCTAGGCATCGAATCAGGGTCTCCTGCATTGCAGGTGGATTCTTTACCAGCTGCGCTACCTGGGAATTCCTACATGTCCCACTGAGTTTTGAAATCTTAAACCTTTAAAAATTTTAAACATTGGTCATGATTATTCTTTTTACTTTTGATGGGATTTAATTTGATAAAATTTTGTTGAAGACTTTGGCATCTATATTCAAGAAGGAATACTGGTGTATGATTTTTAACGTCATTCTACTTTCCATTCCTTGAGAGCAGCTGGTGCTGATCTCATAGAATGAATCGGGGAGTGTTTCCCCCTGTTCTACTAAGGAAGAATTTGTGTATAATTGGTTATTATTTCATCAAAATTTGGTGTGACTCACCAGGGAAGCCATCTGAGCCTGGAGTTTTGAGAGTTTTCAACTACAGGCTACACTTCTTTAACAGATGCAGCGCTGTTCAGTTTCCCATTTCTTCTGGAGTGAGCTTTAGTGGTCTGTGCAAGAATCTGTCTACTTCATATACCCTGTAGAATTTTCTGGTGTAAAGCTCTTTGTGATACCCCCCTGACCGATTGTTACTGGCCAGACTGGGCCTTCATGGCTGTGTGTGGGGCGTCTGTGGCTGTGGTAAGCGGGGGCCTTTGGTTGGGGCACGTGGGCTCTCCATTGTGGCGGCCTCTCGTTGCAGGCGGGGCTCCAGAGCTCAGGCTCAGTACTGGCGCCGCACAGCTCGGCCGCCCCGGGGTGCACGGGGTCTCCCTGGATTAGGGACGGGACCGGTCTCCTGCACTGGTAGGTGGACTGCTGTCCACTGGGCCACCAGGAAGTCCTCCTTATCCTTTCAATACCTTAAAATCTATAGTAATGGCAGCTCCCTCATTCTTGATACTATTTTTTTTCCACCAGTTCAGCTAAAGGGTTTGTCCATTTTATTTATCTTCTCAAAGTACAAGCTTTTGCTTTCACTGGCTGCCTAATGCTAACACCTGGTCCTACATGAGATACCAGGTGGAAAGAAGTGGCTTAGTGTCCTCCACATAATCTGGAATTTATCATCAATCACCTTACAGCTGCTTTACAGCTCGACTGGGGAGCCTGGACCCCTGGGATATACAATGACAAGTTAGAAACATGTGCCGCCTCCCAGAAGCTTCTTTGAGGCTGAAACACATTGTTCAAAGTTAGCCCTTCAGATGCTGGAGCTGTGTTGTCCCCCGCCCGCCTCAGGATGCGCCACGGTTAGGGTGAAGAGCAGAGGACTAGGCGAGGACCGGGGCAGGGAGACCTCAGGATAAAGGGCCCCGCTGGGGCACCATCTGGAAAGGAAACTGGCCGCTCTCGCTCGCAGCTGAGCTCGAGGCCCTCTCTGCTCCTGCAGACGCCTCTCGGGTCAGCACCTCCTCAGAGCTGCTCTGGACGCTCCCCTCCCCGCTCCCAGCACCGCTCCAGGCCGTCCCAGCTTGGTGCTCAGCACCCACAGGAAGCCTGGTGATGACAGGCTGGCAGCGAGCACCAGCTCCCCCTACAGGCTGCCTTGAGCGCAAACAGCAAGTGGGTTCTGAGCAGCAATACAGGTGCTTCTTTCTACAACCTAACTCGCTGCCTCCACTTAGGAGTCAGGGACAAGAAACCAGCTGGTGGGACTTCCCAGCTGGTCCAACGGTTAAGACTGCACCTTCTAATGCAGGGGGTGAGGGTTCAATTCCTGGTCAGGGAGCTAAGATCCCAGCTGCCACGTGACCAAAAAAAAAATCAAAACGTAACACAAACAATATTGTAAAAAACTCAAAAAAAAAAAAAAAAAAAAAAAGAAACAAACCAGCTGGTTCATCTCCAGGGGTGGGTCTCTCCTCTGTGCATCACTCATGAGCCAGGGCCACAGTCCCAACAGCCCCTCACCCCATTTTCTGCACAGCTCCTAGATGAGTGGTGAGCATCTTTTACAGATGACTGTTTCACCATGACTGTAATTACGGGAACCTGCAGGCAGCAAAGGGAGCCTCCTGCACACCAACGCCTCTGCTGACATCAGGGCCTGTTCCCGGGCCTCACCTTCTTCTCCGGACAGAGCTCAGGCTCTCAGAGTCCCAGTCTTGGTCCCCAGCCCTGGCTGGCCAACCCCTGGCCCATCACTGCCCCTCTCTCAGCCTCGGTGTCCTCCTCTGTAATACAGGACGACAGCCCCACCTCGCCAGGTTCTCAGGACTGCGTGTGCTGACGGGCAGCGCCGTGGGGAATATGGGTGAACGCTGGTGGAGTGGACCTTATGGGTTCTGGGCAGGATGCGGTTTTTTTTGTATGGATCAGCAGTTCTCAAAGTGTGGTCCTGGGAACCTGTGAGAAACACAAGTTCTCAGGCTTCTTCTACACCAAGGAAGCTGCAAATGCTGGGCCTGCTCGCCCCTGCTGACAGCCCTCCAGGGGATGCCGTCTCAGACAGATGGCCCAGATGAGCAAATCTTAAAACAAGGTCCTTCTCAACTGCAGAGCTGACTCATCCTCTGGAGGCAGTTATCAGAGAAAATGCTATTCCTGCGAGAGAATGGAACCCTGCTCCCAGCTCCAACGCCAAGGCCCTCTGGGACTGTCTGACACTTTCACGCCAGTTCCCTGTTGCAGCCAGCAAGGCTGAAAAGTGGGTTTTATCCCTGTTTTACAACAGAAACCAAGGCTCAGAGACCCCCTTTGAGAGTGGCAGCCGTTTCTCAGGCAGCATCCATGGGCCTGACTTGACACTAGTGCTGGAGAACAAATGAAAAGCAGGGATGGTCACTGCTCTTAGAAGAAGAGAAGTTGGCCAGAGACCAGGCCCAAGACCCGGGCCACCATTTCTATTCGACAGGTAGACACCACCCCCTGCACTTCCACCCTACGCTTACTGCTTCAGGATCTACTTTTTGAATGCAGTTCGAGGGGTTTTGGTAATTGTCTTAGATAGAGAAAAACATTATGCAGTGTTCATTTGCTATCAGTCAAGCTAAAAGAAAATATTGGTTGATTTTTTTTTAATTATGTATCTTGCCTTATAAGTGACTTCTGGACAAAATCTTCTCCCGGAGTCTCTCATTCCACCTACTATGTGATTTAGCACTGATTTACCTCTAAAGGCTTTTACAGTTTGAATAACACATGCTTTTCCACACCTCCTCTTACTAAGCTCCACAGTAACCCTGTTAGAACTTCCCTGTTCATTTTCCACATAAGAAAAGGGAGGCTCAGGGAGGTCACAGTACTAAGCATCAGAATCATCTGTTCAACAAACATTTACTGACCTTGGGAGCTGAGTGCCTAGATGTGACCCCCGACTCACTGGGGTGCGTACTCCTCAGCCCCTCAGGGCCCCCGAGGATGGCCGACCTGCCGTGCAGACCTGCTCGGGGCGGGGCGGGCAGAGGGCGGGCGAGGGGCGCAGGGAGGGACACGGGTGCAGACAGCGTGGATCTCACAGGTATGTTTATTCATGCCCGAGGGCAGCGGCACCGCAGCACGTCAACACGGGGTCCCACGTTCCCAGGGCACAGCCAGGCCGATGTCCCGTCCACGGAAAGCTGGTTAGTGATGACCATGAGCCGGCGCGGGGCTGGAAGCTTTCCAAAGAGAAGCACAAGGTAGAAACAGTTTAGGAGGGGAGGGAAGGGCAGACTGCGGTTCATCATGTAGGCCCGTGCTGACAAGCCTGAGGTGTGAAGGACGACTTCCAGTGCCAGGAGGGTAAGGAGGGCTATGTCTGCGGCAATGTCCATGGAGGGGCTGAGGAACCCACCTGGGCACAGAGAGCAGGGGCAGGGAAGTGCCCCCTCCCCAAGCTCACGGGCCAGCCCCGCGTCTGTCTAGGGCTCAGACGGCTAGTTTCACTGTCACGTGGAAGGGGAGTGAAGAGATATCTAGCACCAGAGTACAACTTTACATTTTCAGGGCAGCCCACTCACACAGGTAACTCCTGCATCCCCCTACTGCTGGCACCAGCTAGCTCTAATCAAATCACTTCACTCCTGGGAGCTACACTCAGCCCAAGGGCTGAGCAATGGTTTTTAAGCTCAGTCTACAGGAAGCAGAACATCAGGCTCTGCTTCAGCAGACGAGCACTCTACGTTCTGACATGTCCCCTCTGGGCCTGAACGCTCACTGAAATAGCTGTTGGCTTCAATTCACAATAACAAGGTACCTTGTCCTGAAAAGGTATGATGGTGTTTTTCACTCCCCACCCACTTTAAGCAGAAATCTTACCTTTCAAGGCTTTACTTCTTTTATCTAAAATAAATGGAAAGAAAAATTCGTCATATCAATTCTTTGCAAAAATGCCTTTAGCCAACTTATTGTCAAAATCATCATCTGGCTGAAAAGTTCATACCTTAGGTAAAGCTGTTAAGTGAAACTTTCAGAAAATAGTAGTCCTATAGTGCTTCAAAGCCACAAAGTGGTAAAAGTTCTACCACAGATGTTCTCTGAACAGTTAAACAGCCCTTCATGATCTGCAGGACTCTTCACTCCCCACCACATCCCAAACTCCAGTCCTGCAGTTTAAAGTATTCTCCTTTCTTCACTCTTATTCATACACAACTGGGCCTCATCTCTGCTCTACTGAGAACCAAGTGGTTGCTCTGCCTCAAGTTTTATTATGAAAATATTCATTCAGATCAGTGGAAAAGGTACAATAGTGTATACCATGACACTTCACCCCTAAAAATTTGAACCCGCATCTCTTAAAACTAAGGATGTCTCCTATGCACTCTGAATATTGTCACACCTAAGAAAATTCACAATTCCCTGATATCAAAGCCTTGTTCAAATCTCTCTTATTGCTGACACAGCTCTCATACGCCCCATGTGTTGACAAAGGACCAGCAGGGTTTCTGTGCCCTGCTAGTTAAGGGCCATGGTTTCTTTACAATATGAACTGTGATTCCTTTTGAAAGGAATTTCCTTCCTGACCTCTAATGAATCAGACAAAGAAACTTACCAGCACTCCTGATTTTATAAACGATGTAGGCCATCAACCCCGTTCCTACCCAAATCTCCTGGTAAACTTGGGTATAGTAGGGTTTCATGGGGATCCAAACTTTCTTAATAAGACTCTGAAGCATCTGAAAAGGAGCACAGTGGTTAAGTATTACCATGACTGTTGTTTTAATAAACCTAACTGCTAAGACGTTTCCCTTTACTAAGTTTGACCCTATTTCTCAAACTATTCAGTGGGCAGCAGCCTCTATGCCAGACCTGCTCCCCAAAGCCATCCCAACATCTATGTGGGGGCTCTGATCTCAACAGCTTTCTGAGCTCCACACACCGGCAACACCCCCAACCCTGGCCACCCAGGCACTCGGCCACTTCACATTCCTCCAGGCCCAGCGCTCTCCCAGCCTACACTGTCCCTGACAGCCTGCCTCTGAAGGCTATCCTCCACCAGTGTCCCCAAATCATGCCCAAAACCACACACTTCTAAAACTTTAAAACTTCTAAAACTTTAAAACTAGTACATTTGCATCACTGTGTTAAGAGTCGGTCTGCAGTCGATGCTGAAAAAGAACGTGGTGATTTCCCTGTGACATCAACACCCAGGTTTGGGCTCACGTTCATCCAGTGAATCTCAGTCCTTCTCTGTTTTAAGTTCAGCGGTACTGAGACATAACTGACACATAAGCCTGTGCGGTATTTATGGTGAACACCACAGTGGAGACCTGACACGTACACCTTGTGGATGAACTTCCCCCGTCCCATTAAGTAACACGCCCATCATCTCACTGTTGTGATAGAACTTTCAGTTCTATTCTCTCAGCACACTTCAACTATGCAATTCAGTGTTAGGACCTACAGAGTATTACACGCATCCCAGTCTTGAAGTCTACTGTTAAATACAGAGAGTCTGAGAGGACGCTGTCACTTCGTAAGAGATGCAGTAATAATTTATTTAATCAGTAAAATAATTACTGGATTTGATTAGGAAAAGCCATCACATTCTGAACTGACATAGCTCAACTTTATGTGCAGTTCTCAAAGCAATGCTTTTGCTCATGTTTATAATTCACGAGACTCTAAAATCAGGTGCTCTCATTTTCATTTTAATAAGCTTTGCAACATCCAAGGTGATCTACTAAACTATTGCCACTCAAATCATCGTGAGGAACACTGACATCTAAGTAGTTCTCATCTTACTAGGCAACGCTGCTCTGGCTTCAGTCAGCAAGGCAGCCCCAGCCCCCAGCCCCCAGCCCCATCGCACCTCACCAACCATTCCTTTCACATCTCTACTTGGCTACCCAGAATTTCACTTCAGTTTCCTCTGGTTTTCCATGAGTGAAACCTGTATCGTGTGACCATTATTTACTCAGCAGATGTGAAGTGTGCATGTAAGAGGCGGCAGGCACGGTTTCCGGAGCTGAGACCCCGCGGTCAGGACGTGCCTGGAGTGGGAAGGCCCTCGGGAAGGCCGTGGCGGCTGCCGGGGCTCGCGTCTGGACTGTCCTTCTTGCCAGCTAAGTTGAACTATCCCGACTTCTTCATCTCTAAAGCAGGGATAAAACCACCACCGCCCTCAGAGGGCTGTGGTGAAGACAGAGGTGCTGCTCTGCGTCACAGCACCTGCTGTGCCAGGGCAAGCGTTCACACACACGGCATCACAGCTGCACTGGGGCGGCAGGTGGCCAGAGCACGGAGGGCCTTGGGGGCCGCAGCAGAGAGCGTGGTTCTTACCCTAAGGCTGTCACACAAACCTAACACACTTGTGAAGCACTGACACGCTTATCGCCTGCACCCCAGGAGGAAGCTGCCTGAGCTCGCCCAGCTGGATCTGCGCCTCGTGACTGAGGATCTGCTCCGAGGCCTGGCTCCTAGCTCTTCCCAGGAGAGCACAGACACAGGCTGAGGCCCAGGCCTGGAGGCTTGCCCCCGAGTGGCCTGGGAGGACGTGGCGGCGCCCTCATCCGTCCTGTCCCCAGGCAGTACTGGAATGCTCCATCAGAGCGCAAGACTCCAAGAAGCCAACGGTCCCACCTCGAAAGGCACCAGAGAGGATGCCACAGGACGTGGAGGTGGCCTCTGGAAGCCCCAGATGGGAAGAGTTCAGAGGTGCTGAGCGTATTCCTCTCCTCACTGCGTCCAGCACTGACTGGGAAGGAAGACCAGTGGGCTTGGAAGCCTGTGAACCTTGGGTTCCTACATGAGTTCTGCCTACTTTGCCCTCCACCTTGGACAAGTCTCAAAGATGTCGTTTCAGAGGTTTCCCTTTCTGTGAACAGCAGACAGCTCTACTTGCCCTGCGGGGCTCTCAGCGGAATTTCAGGAGGAAACACAAAGGACCCTGGCCTGCCTGTGCACTGTCGCTCAGTTGTGTCCGACTCTTGCGACCCCATGGACTGTGGCACGCCAGGCTCCTCTGTCCCTGGGGATTCTCCAGGCAAGAATACTGGAGGGGTTGCCATGCCCTCCTCCAGGGGATCTTCTCCACCCAGGGATTGAACCCAGGTCTCCAGCATTGCAGGCTCATTCTTTGCACTTTGAGCCACCAGGGAAGCCCGGCCTACTGCCTGGTGAGGAGTAAAAACTCAGTAAATGATCACAACAAGCACAGAAGGAACCTCTGCAAAAGGCCAGCTGGCTGCAACAGTACTAAGCTCCTGGGGTTCTACAGAGGACTTAAGCTTAAGAAGATGAGGGCAAGGCCCAGGCCCATTAGAGGCCTTGGAGCAAGGCCAGAGTAAGGCCTAGAAGGAAAGTGCAAAGCAAACCAGGAAGGTCAGAGGCCTGAGGAACAGACCAAACTAACCTCCTGTTATCTGGATCTGCTGCTCAAGGCCCAAGACCCTGGCCTTCTCTCACTTAAAACGATCTGAGACTGCTACAGGGCAGGTATACTGCAAATGCTCACGTCCCACCTGCCTCTGACTCAAGATTTCCACGTTAGGTCAGACAAGTGAGTGTCCCAGAGGTTCCCTACTTCTCCTGCCTGAGTCCACTCTGTCCAGCCACGTTTCCCAGCTCTGCGTGGGTTTTATTAGCGCCCATTCCTTCAAAGGCCCATCCTAGTCAAAAGCCAGATGGGAGTGCACTGTGCCCGTTTAAGTCTGCAGTTTCTGGCGCGCTACGTTAACAGTAAGGCATCACCTGAACCCACACATAAGACCGGAAACGTCTGACCCGTTGAACCCGGACCAGGCTTCACAGGCTGAATGACCGTGCAACTGCAGTCATCACCTCGGATCCCCTCTGGTCCCCGTCTCGCCCCTCCCATGGCCTTGTCATACGTATAGGGTAGCTCTGAGAACAGTGAGCAGCGAGGAAACCTGAGGGATAAAGGCGAGGCCACTAGACGTGGCGCCGAAGTGCTCCGCTTGAATCCTAACTCTATCCCTTACTAGCCCCGTAACCTCGGGAGAGGAGGCTGACTTTCATGGCCTCCCTTTACAGTGGGGGGCCGCAGGGGAAAACGCGCGCGGGCAGCGGGAGCGGTTGGGCCCCAAGGTCAGCGGGGGTCGAGTTGCGGCTGTGGGAGGGCCGTGGAAGTTCCTGCCCGCGGCCGTGGAGGCCATACAGGGCTCCGGGGCTCCGCCGCCCGCGGTCCAGCCCTCACCATCCCGGCGGCCCCGCGCCGAGCGCCGATCCCGGCCACACACTCACCTCGGCCAAGGACCAGGCGCTCAGGAAGCCCCTACCGAGAACCGCAGACTCGGAAAGGTCAGTCAGCGCGCAGACGCCGCGCGGAGCCTGCCGGGAAGGCGGAAGGAGCGACGGTGCCCCTGGCCAGAGCGCCTACCTGACCGCGCCTGCGCACCGCAGCGCCCCCAGCGGTTCGGCCGGATGGAGGCCAGCAGCGCGAGCGTTGGGAGAGGGAACGTGGCGGGGGTTGGGTGTTAATAAGGTGACCAAGCGTCCGGATTTGCCTGGGAGTGGGACTTCCTGGGCTGCAACAGGGAAGGTCTTGGACAAACAGGACGAGTTGGTCTACCTGATAACGGGAGTCTCTGCTTGCGGTGTTAATGGCCGAGAAGCCGAGTCTCCCACCTCTGGGTTTCTTGCCATTTCTCTTCGTGTTATCAACATTCTTGCTCTGCATGTTTTTATGCATCAATTTCATGCATAGTAATTCTACTCAATAGACAATATAAATAAAGACTTATACAGGGACCCCAGACACTGGACCTAATAAACGTAGGTTTTAAAAAGACCCACGCTTAATATGCACAAGGAAACACAAAATAAGGCTGAAAAATTAAGCAGAAAACTGGAAATTGTGAAAAAAATGAAACAAAAGAAAGGCACTTAATTGACTTGAAAAAGAGCCAAATAGAAATTTGGTTGATTTATAGTACCAGATTAGACAGTTGAAGAATCACTGAATTGGAGGCTGGGTTAGAAAAAACCGTTAAGGAACACAGACAAAAGAGAGGAGCAGCAAGGAAGTCTACCGTAATGTAACCGCCAGTCTAGGATTCTATGCGCGAGGAAGTTAGCGTTCAGTGAAGAAAGCGAAATGACATTTTGGACCAACTAAGACTGAGGGAATAATCAGTAATAGATCTGCAGATTAAAAAAAAAAAATCGGTGTTCATTATTCAGGCAAAAGAAATGTGAGTTCAGATGGAAGGGTGCAGAGGAGAAACAGCAATTAACTGGCCCCGCTTCAAAGGGAAGAAAGTTTAGGATTAAATGAAGCTGTGCATCAAACTCGGAAAGCTTGTCATCTTACAGTATTGATGCTCAAAATGTGGTCTGGGGGTTTTCAAGACTCCTTAGGGGTCGAAACTGTTAGTCATAATAATAGTAAGATGTTATTTGTTTTTTTCATTAGAATTTTCTCATAGTGTATGGTGGAGTTCTCCAGAGGCTGTATCACTTGTGATGTCACAACAGAATGAGAATCCAGTTGTTGGCCATTAAGGCAGGCATTAAGAGGTCTGTGAAAATGTAGAAGTGTCACTCTTCTCAAACACAAAAATTGGGGGGCAAATATAGTCACTTAATTACTCATTTTAACACAAAATGGTTTTATTAATATTATAAAATTTAAAAAGTAAATAAAACCTTTCTCAGTTGTAACCCCTAAAAAAGTAGATAGAACCCACATAAACAAAAGCTCTCTAGGGTCTTCAACAATTTTTAAGTGTGTAAAGGAATCTTGAGACAAAGACAAAGTCTGAAAAACACTCTTAGAAAAAGAATGTTTTAGACTTATAATGAGTTAGAAATTTGCAGGGGACAAAAAGCACTTAGGAAAAACCTCAAGGAGTTATTTTAAGACAAATCATTTCAACTTAAAACTCCTCTTGAGATCAACAGAATTTTAATGTCCTTATGCTAATCCAACATGGCCCACAAGAAACATGGCCCATGGTTAAAGAAAACAATGTTTAAAGAGTGAGCCATCCAAGCAGATTTATTCAAAGTACAAAATGCTGTATTTTGTGGGTGAGGAGGGTCAGTGAAGATATGAAAGTTAATTTCGGGCAAAGCTTCTCCTGCTACGGCATCAACATAATTTGTAATAGTCCTCTGCTGTTTGCCCTTTAGGCCTGCAGCCCCACAAGCTCTGGGAATGCAAATATGGGAAACCTCCACCAAGGCCCACTCTGGGGCCTTCCCATGTGCCGTGACCTAGGTGTCCATGTACCTATGCAGAACTATCAAGCTGCCTCTTGTGAACTCTGGACTTTGGGCAGGAATGCTGGATGAGCTGGGCCAAGTGACTAAAGAGGGCCAAGAACTACTTGTGAAAGGAAGGGGCTCAAAGCAGGCCCTGGGGCAAGCCTGTGGCATCTCCAGACCTGTCATCACTTGTTCTGTCACCCTCAAAGAAGACTCACAACTGAAGCGGCAGATCCAATCTATGCAGCAGTCCATTGAAAGGCTCTTAGTCTAAACAGGTGACCTCAGCCACATGCCCTGCTGACCCCTCCCCCAGGGGTTATGTATCATATTGTTTGTTAGCATGCCGTATCTTCAGCTACCTTCTGTTGTTATAAAATACTGTAGTGCTTAATCCGGTTTTTGGACTTCCCTGATGGCTCAAGTTAAAGAACCTACCTGCCAATGCAGGAGACACAGTTTCGATCCCTGGGTTGGGAAGATCCCCTGGAGAAGGAAATGGCAACATGCTCCAGTTTTCTTGCCTCAGAAATCCCATGGACAGATAAGCCTGGAGACTTCTGGTCTCCAGTAAACTTCTGGAGTTTACTCAAACTCATGTCCACTGAGTCAGTGATTCCATCCAGTCATCTCATCCTCTGTCATCCCCTTCTCCTCTCGCCTTGAATCTTCCCCAGCATCAGGGTTTTTTTCAGATGAGTCAGTTCTTCGCATCAGGTGGCCAAAGTATTGGAGTTTCAGCTTCAACATCAGTCCTTCCAATGAATATTCAGGACTTATTTCCTTGAGGATGGACTGGTTGGATCTCCTTGTACTAGCAATGTACTAATAATGTACTAGGGAACATAAATGGGATTTGCAGTTATTGAAGTGGACAACAGAGGATGACATGGTTGGATGGCATCACCTACTCAATGGAAAGGAGTTCGAGCAAACTCTGGGAGACAGTGAAGGACAGGGAAGCCTGGTGTGCTGCAGTCCATGGGGTCACAAAGAGTTGCACATGACTGAGCAACTGAATAACAGCCTATCTTGCAAAATTCGAACGTGGTAGCCTTTACCAAATGGATGAAGTTGTAGTGTTTTTCAATCAAGGCTGAACGACATACAAAGAGTCTCAATGACTTTATGATCACATTTTCTTGTCTTTCCCTTGCCCACAAATGTATGTGTGAGGCATACTTCTGATGGTTCAGTATTTGGATCAGCCAAAAATCCAAGGCCCAGATCTCATAATATGTCGGTGGTGTGGCCAAGTTAGGACCTCGAACTGCTAGCTCAGTACCATGCTGGGTTCATTTTTTGTTAAGAAACCAGTAGTTCAACCCGGTCTAGTCTGACTTCTGCCTGCACTGCTCTCATGCTGACCTCCTAACTGCCACTCGGCTATTTCCCAGTCCTAAACTGATTGGCTCTCACACTGTTGATCAGTACCATGCTCTTCATGCTGCCCATGCATTCTTTCACACCACTCTTTCTTGGGAGCCCACATGGTGCCCCACACTGCACTGGGCACTGATGATATTAAGGTGGACAGGCAGTAATGTTAATATCTTTGCTGGATTTGTCCTCTCTGCGTCTTCTTTCAGGCTGTTTCCTAGCTTCTGTCCACCTTCACTCGCTCTGGCCTGGACCTTTTCAGCTGCTCTGAGGGTTTTAACCACCATCTATTTGCTTATCTCCAAATGCTAACCTCTTACCACGTCTCTGTGCAGCTGTTGAAGGACACTGCCCTCGAGAAACGGATTTAGGAAGGAAGATGAACTCAGTCTAGTCAAGTTCTGGCCCCACTAAATTCCGTCCAGATCCTCATCTCAGCTACCAGCGCCCCGTCTTCATCAGTGGATTACTTCCCCTCCAAGTCCTGCTTCGCCCGGTTCTCCCGCAGGTGTCCACTGAGGTGTCATTTTCTCCAAGAAGCCTTCCCTAACTTTCTTGCTCCTTTCCTCAAATTAGGTGCAAGCTGTCTGACGTTAGTAGGCTCCGGTTTGCCTTTCATCTTCCTCACCCCGAGGTCTATCACCGCGACCCTGCCCTGGGCTCGGCGCACAGGAGACACGCAATAAACGTCTGTTCCTTCCCGGCCCAGATCGCCAGGCCTCAGACGGAGTAGCCCCGAGGCGGGGCTGGAGAGACACTGGGGACCCTGGCCTTGCACATCTACAGTCCCCTGACGCTAGGCCCGCCTCCACATGGCCGAACGACCCTGAAGGCCTCATTTCCCCAATTTTGGGAATGGATAGCCGAGCCCCGAGTCACCTGGCCTCTATGGAGGCGGAAGAGCACCGCTCCCAACAGGCCTAGAGCAGCGCGTCGGCGCCACGGGCTCCCTTGGCGCCACGGGCTCCCAGCAGCCCCTGCGCGTGGAGGGCTCTGATTGGAGGCCTTGTGGTAGGGCGGGGCCAGAGGCAGGAGATTGAGGCGATATGCTGCGTGGAGGGCTCTGATTGGAGGGCTTGCGGCAGGGCGGGGCAGGGTGGGGCGGGGCCGCGGGCTCACCGTCTCTTCGTCGTGCAGCCAGGTGTTCCCGCGTCGCCTGTTTCCGCTTGTCTGACCGGCGGTTGGCCCGGCGCGGAGGCCCAGCTGCGAACATGCTGCGCAAGCTCACCCTTGACCAAATCAATGATTGGTTTACTATCGGCAAGATGGTGACCAACGTGGAGCTCCTCGGCTCGCCACCTGCCTTCCCTGCAGAGGCTGCCCGGGACGAGGCACAGCGCAGGGATGTGGCCCCCAGCTCTGACCCTGAGGCCGAGGGCCAGGCTGAGGCTCCAGCTGAGGCTTCTTGCCTGGCCCAGGCCCAGGCCCAGGACCAAAACCAGGAGCAGGCTCCAGCCCAGGCCCAGGCCCAGGCCCAGGCCCAGGCCAAGGCCATGCTGGCACTACCCTGGAGGTAGGAGGCTGGGGAGGACAGAGACGGGTGGGCGCAGTTGTGGGCCTGGGTTCCGAGGACCTGGGCCGCCCCCACCCTGTAAGACCGCGTCCCTGGCCTTGGCCTCTCTGGTGAGGTAGCTGGGCATCAGACAAGCCCCAGTCCGTGGCCTGGAGCAGGTTAAACTTCTCCACCAGGAGTGGAACCTCTCCGGAGTTTGGGTCAGTGTAAAATCTTTTTATTGATAGGCTTTATTATTATTTTTTAGAGCAGTTTAATTTTACAGGGAAATTGTACAGAATGTAGAGTCCCAGGTATCTCCTGCTGCCCCAGCAGTTTCCCTAATTGTTAGTATCTTGCTTTAGTGTGGTATATTTGTATGTTTGTTACAACTGGCATTTGTTTTGGACCCCAAGAAAATGAAATCTCACACTGTTTCCATATTTTCCTTATCTATTTTCCGGCAAACCAGTAGATACATCATTGCTAGCTAAATCCATAGATAAGACAGAGGGTTCATTCTTGGTGGCCTACAGTCTGTGGGTTTGGACAAAGCATAATGATATGTATCCACCATTAGTATCAAAAAGAGTAGTTCCCCTGTCGAAAAAATCCTATGTTCTGCCTGTTCATCCCTCTTTGCCCTACTCCCCACCCCCAGTGGGTAGGCAACCACTAATCTTTTTGTTATCTCTAGTTTTGCATTTTTCACAGTGCCTTATAGTTGCTTCCCTGTGGTGGCTCAGTGGTAAAGAATCTGCCTACCAGTGCAGCAGACGCAGGTTTGATCCCTGGGTGGGCAAGATTCCCCTGGAGAAGGAATTGTAAACCCACTCCAGTATTCTTGCCTGGGAAATCCCGTGGACAGAGTCTGGCGGGCTACAGTCCATGGGGTTGCAAAAGAGTCAAATCCAACTGAGCAACTAAACAACAATAGTTGTTATTCTACTGTATGTGACCTCTTCAGATTGGCTTCTTTCACTTAGTATTATGCACTTAAAGTTCTACATGTTTTTCCAGGGCTTGATAACTCATTTCTTTTTAAGTGCTGAATAATATTCCATTGTCTGGATGCACCTTGGTCTATTTATTGGATCACCACTGAACAATATCTTGGTGGATCCCAAGTTTGGCAGTCATGAATAATGCTGCTGTAAACATTCTTGTGCAGGTTTTGTGGGCTCAGAAGTTTCAGCTTTAGTTTCAGTTTTAGCAGCAGCAGCAGCAGCAGATCTGGTCAGTAGAAACATCTGCTTACTCTTTAAAGGAGGTCAGAGTGGAAGTACCTCTTCCCACCTGGGGAATCTGTATCACTGCTTGGCCCCTTCCCCTCAAGTTCAACACCTTTTACGGTTGAGATGGTGGTTTTGTTTTTAAAACTTTTTGAAGTTACTCTTGTTCATTGCTTCTCACCCCTACCCTTTGATCTAGTGGATGCACTTGAGCCTGAGTCTAGGTCTCATGGGCTGTTTCCAGCCTTTGTAGACACACTTCAAGCCTTTGTAAAGCCAAGTGGGACTTGGGATCTTCGGTAAATTTGTTTCTTGGGGGCAGGGAGGGGATAAAGAAACTCTGATACAGCTTTCCAGTTGCTGTTTTGTTTCGTTCTCACACATTTTGTTTCCTTGAATTGCTCTGGCAAATGATCCCTTAGCACCTAACCCCTGCAGCCCTGCTCTGCCCTGTGCTCCCTGGGCTTAACGGACAGAGTGGTATTGCTTTCAAATAACTCGTTGTTGAAGTAAATTATTATTGACTTTGTCAGAAATGACAAGCACGGATTTAAATGTCCTTTTAACTACTAAGGACCAGTTTTATAATTTTTCAATTCTTCATGGGCTAAGACTGTTGTAAAGTCAATAAAAATGAGTTTTCAGAGTAATAAAATGAAAAAAGGTAAAATACAAGCCCCATTATTAAGATTATTGCAATCAGCATGTAAAATTTCTTTGTAAATGCAGTAAATGCTTGCCTACCACCAGTGAAAAGGCAAAAAATTATGACACTGAAAGATGAACCTCCCTCCCCAGGTCAGTAGGTGTTCAGTATGCTTAAGAGTGGAGAAGTAGCTCCAGAAAGAATGAAGAGGCTGAGCCAAAGTGGACACTGCCCAGTTGTGGATATGTCTGGTGGTGAAAGGAAAGTCTGATGCTGTAAAGAACAGTATTGCATAGGAACCTGGAATGTTAGGTCTGTGAATCAAGGTAAATTGGAAGCCGTCAAACAGGAGATGGCATGAGTGAACATTGACATTTTAGGAATCAGTGAACTAAAATGGATGAGAATTGGTGAAGTTAATTCACATGACCATTATATCTACTACTGTGGGCAAGAATCCCTTAGAAGAAATGGAGTAGTCCTCATAGGCAACAAAAGAGTTTGAAATTCAGTACTTGGATGCAATCTCAAAAGTGACAGAATGATCTCAGTTTGTTTCTAAGGCAAACCATAGTACAGTGCAAGTCTCACATCTGCACATAACTACTGGGAAAACCATAGCTTTGACTAAACGGACTTTTGTTGGCAAAGTGATGTCTCTGCTTTTCAATATACTATCTAAGTTTGTCATAGTGTGAGCGCCAGAGAATTGATACTTTTGAATTGTGTTGGAGAACACTCTTGAGAGTCCTTTGGACAGCACGGCGATCAAACCAGTCAATCCTAAAGAGAATCAACCCTGAATGTTTATTGGAAGGACTGATGCTGAAGTGGAAGCTCCAGTACTTCAGCCATCTGATACAGAGAGCCGACTCATTGGAAAAGACCCTGATGCTGGAAAAGATTGAGGACAGGAGGAGAAGGGGGAGACAGAGGATGAGATGGTTGGATAGCATCACTGACTCAGGGGACATGAGTTTGAGCAAACTCCAGGAGATGGTGAAGGACAGGGAAGCCTGGTGTGCTGCAGTCCATGGAGGTTGCAAAGAGTCAGACATGACTTAGTGACCGTACAACAACAAAGTAGAGGGCCCCGTTGGGTCCACCTGGACTTGTGACCTACAGAAACTGTGAAATAACACATTGGTGGTGTTCTAACCTGCTGAACTGGTGCTGACTTGTGGCAGCGGCAGGAAACTGATAGAGTGGTGGAGCTGGGATTCAGACATGAGAATCTGTCGCCTGGTACAGCGGCTGCTCAGAGGCTTGCTGACTGATGTCGTCTCTGCGCAGGAGAGCTTCGCTGTCGGGAGAAGCTGCAGAGGAAGGCAGACTGTCAGTGTCGGGCATCACACAGCGAAACCGCATTGGAGAGGAACAGTCACTCAAGTGGGAAGAGGGGCTTGCGTGAGTCACTGGAGTCTAGTCTGTGGGCGCCGCTCAGTCAGCTCAATGAGCTGGAAGAGTCGTGACTATGGTTCTTCCAGTGGTCATGTATGGATGTGAAAGTTGGACTGTGAAGAAAGCTGGGCACGGAAGAATTGATGCTTTTGAGCTGTGGTGTTGGAGAAGACTCTTGAGAGTCCCTTGGACTGCAAGGAGATCCAACCAGTCCATCCTAAAGGAGATCAGTCCTGGGTGTTCATTGGAAGGACTGATGCTGAAGCTGAAACTGCAGTACTTTGGCCACCTCATGCGAAGAGTTGACTCATTGGAAAAGACCCTGATGCTGGGAGGGATTGGGGGCAGGAGGAGAAGGGGACGACAGAGGATAAGATGGTTGGATGGCATCACCGACTCGATGGGCGTGAGTCTGAGCAAACTCCGGGAGTTGGTAATGGACAGGGAGGCCTGGAGTGCTGCGATTCATGGGGTCGCAAAGAGTTGCACACGACTGAGTGACTGAACTGAACAGTCATGACCACTAGCATTTAAAAACAGAGCAACAGAAAATTCCAGAATGGATCATGATAGTTCAGATAAGAGTTTGCTCTGTGAGATGGATGCATGTCTGGGTGGTGAGTATGGTCACGGTGTGAGTTTCCTTCTGGAAGGAGGCCACGCCTGAGGCCCTGTGGTGAGCGGTCAGAGATGGCCACGAGTCGGGAGGGGTGGCGAAGCGGGGTGGGAGGGTGAATGGTTTGCAGATGATATGTTCAGTGATACGGACCTCCTCCTGTCTTGTTTTGCACATGGTGGTGTGTTTTTTCTCCTTTGTGCTGATTGTGGGGTATGCTTTCTTCCATTTTTACATCCCCTTTCTTCACCTTGGCATGTGAAAAAGGAAATATTTTGTGACTGTGTTAGGCATTTCGAGCGTTTTCTGCCACAGTTGTCTATGCGGGCTTTCTTTTGGAACTCGGGGCCTGGCCCTCAACTTGAGGCTGGGAGCTGGCCACCCCACCCTCTGCCCTGGGCTGGTCTGTGTGTGGACTGGCCTCTGTCTGCAAAGCTCACAGACTCCTGGCTCATGACGGTCTTGCTTAGCTTTCACTTTTATATCTTTTGACTCTCCAGCACCTTAAGATGTACTTGATCCCAGAGAAACTGCTACCGAAAGCTTTCAAATTGCCGTCATCTGGCGCTGTTACCCAGTTTCCTTTTTTCTTAGTTTCCCATTTCCTTCCTGGTCTGCTCTGCTGTGGGTTGAGTGCCTGCTGTGTTGGGCATTCTGCGTGTGACACAGGCCCCCAGGCAGTCCGTGCTCTGGCAGACGAGGCTGGTCCTGTCTGACAGCTGCCCCCCGGCATCCTCAGCCGCGCTGAGAGGCTGCTCCCAGCGCGGTGTCTCATAGGTTGGACAGTGGGTGTGTTTGCCTCCACGGCATAGGACCTTTTCCTTTCGGCCCTGCCTTTCCGTGTCTAGGCCTTGCACAGATGTTAGTGTTTGCTTGTGTTACCGTCCAAGGAGTTCTGTTTTCTATTCACTCACAAAGTCCCTGTTTTTTTAAAAACCTTCTATTTAACGGATGTAAGTTACTGGTAATTTCCCCATTCATTGGGAAAGTACTTGAGTGTCTGTGTCTTCCATGTACAGCTGGAGTAGGCTGATGGAGAGGAGGTGAGGAGGGGAGGTCTGGTGGGAGCAGGCGCCAGGTCACGAGTTCGTCTGCAGTCTAGGTGAGAAGCTGCCCCACCCGAGACGTCCGGGGTCACTGGAGGGCGCCTGGAGGCTTTGCGCGTGGCCGCCCCGTGTGGTTCCCATTCCAGCAGGATGGCTGCCAGTTGAATGAATTGAATGGGGCCCAGGGCAGAAACAGGGAGGTCAGGTGTCACCTTTATCAGCGCACGTCCTGTTGGCTCTGTTTCTCTGGAGAGTCCGCAGTAACACATCACCCAAGCAGGAGAGAGGAAGGCGGTGTAGACCAGGACAGGGGCGGTGGGGTGCTGAGCGGCGGTGGGATTCAGGGTGGGCTATTAAGAGACAGGAGCTCTGTAGCTGGATCAGATACAGGACAGGAGTGGGGGAGCAGGCTCGGGTGACCTCGGGTTTCTGGTCGATCCTTGGAAGTCGTTGCCCTCTGCTGAGGAAAGCCGGACCACAGGAAGAGCTGGCTCGGGGGAGTACCAGGAGCTTGAGCTCGAACATGCTAACTGTGAAATTCCTATCAGATAACGGTAAGTGCAGGTGGCCTGGGTTCAAGGAGAGAAGCCTCGCTGTGGGCTGGACCAGTGGGAGTTTAAGGCTCTGGGTGATGGAGCCCCAGGCCTGGAGCACGCGGTCATTTATGAAATGTGCGGGGGAGGCTGAGAAGGAACGCCGGCGGGGTCCGAGGAGAAGCGGGGAGAGCCTGTTTCACATGTGCACACTTAGTGCCCAAGGCGGTATCTGTTAGTGCTTTCAAGGAATTAGTTATGTTGTTTCCCCACATAACTCCTTGAGGGTGGGGATTTTCAATGAATCTCCACTTGAGCACAGTACCTGGCATGTAGCAGGAACTCAGGTGTCTGAGCGAATGAATTGTCTTTGTGGGTCCCAGTTATTTTTATTCTAAAAACGATGAGAGTTGCTTCCTCATTTGCTCCCATCTTGAATAAACCCTGAACCTGTCTTTACTACTCTGACCAGAGCTGATTTCCCTCAGGTTGGGGCGGGGGGTGGGGGGCGTGTGTGTGTATAATATACTGGCAACTGTACCATAAAGTATTTGCAGAATAAGTGTGTTTCACGGTGTATACTGTCACACACAGTCTTGTTTGTGATGTGTTTTTTGGCTCCTCCACCATAGCAAGGGGATCAGAATGATTCTGAGAGTCTGGCTTGTAAAATTGGACGGATGGTTGGTGGTGTCATTTCCTGAGAAGTGACTGGAAAATGCTCGGTGAAGTGTCGAAGAGTTACGCTTTTAGTCCGTGTCAAGTGTGTGGTTTTGATTCCTCTGTTCCTTTCCTGAATTTTATTTATCCTGTTAGTAAGCGAACCTCTGTGATCTGGGTTTGGAGCATGTTGATTTTAAGTTGCCCGTGGGCCTCCAAGAGGAGGTGTCAGGTAGGCAACCAGCTGTGTGCATCTGGGGCTGGAGGGGCCTGCCAGGCAGATGTGAATCCGCTCTGCCAGTCAGCATCTCTGCTGTTGGGGTGAGCCGTCGGACAGGCGTGCGGCCGTCTGCTCATCTGCCCGATGGGAACAGCATCACATGCTTTCAGGGTCAGGACTGAATGAGCTAGACATGCGGTGCTTCGCGCAGTGCCTGGGTGGAGAGGAACAGCTTCATGTTATTAAGTGGATCGGCCTGGGGAACAGTGCCGCCTTCTGAGAGCTGGCGCTGTGTCAGGTTACTAGAGTCCTATCAGTGGAGTAGTGTGTTTATTTTTACTGTTCCCAAGCACAAACTTTTAGCTGCTGTGCCGATACTGCATCTTTGTAAACCACACCTGAAGCTTTCCTAGGAGCTCTCTCCCCAATTTGTACCCCCCTTATGTTTTTAATCCTCATTCTTTTGCCAGTTTAAAGTACTGTAAATACCCCAGTGTGTAAATGTGTGGATCTAGTAATATTTCAGGAAGTTATTGTGTTATAATTTCTACTTGATTTGTCAATTTTTAAGAAACAACTCTAGTTTTAAATTATATACACTGATACTGACACGGGAATCATGGTTATTAGGTTATGGCCAAAAATGAAAGCGGGAGGCAGGAACTGAGAATACCGAAGTCAGTGCGTCTTTCCACTCCCTTTCCAGGCCGGGTTGCAAGGCCGGCTCGTGCCTCGTGGGCGACTCAGTGGGGCGGGGTGTGTCCTCTTCCCGGGCTACTGGGGTGACCTGCCACCTACAGCCGCTTCAGTCACTGTAAGCTTTTTGACAGGAACTATATTTAAAAATTTATTTTCTTCCCTTCTGAACAGAGAGGATAGCCCTTTCTTGAAAGTGCTGTAGACTCGGTCATTTGTTTTGTTCAGTGGCTGTTTGAGGTGCCTTTGTGGGAGGAAAATCTTTTAAGCCTCTTCATGGTGTGTATTTTCTGATACACATGGTGAGGCTGCCAGTTCTTCTACTGAATTTCACAGACAGACTCCAAACTCTGTTGAAACAAGAATTCTGTGAGGACCTACTGTATAGCACAGGGAACTCTGCTTAACACTCTGTAACGGTCTTTGTGGGACAATAATCTGAAAAGAGTAGGTGTGCGTATATGTGTGATTGTGCAGCAGAAACCAGCACAGCATCGCCAGTCAGCTAGGCTCCCGGAAAAGTCACGTAAAAATCCTGTTTCTGCCACTGCCGCGGTGCTAAACCTCTCGTTTTCTGCTTCCTACAGTCACTGCTCGCTGAGCAGCAGTGCCGTTTGCGGAGCGTTTCTCTTTCCCACAAACAGTTCTTACTCTGCAAACTCTCACAGTGATGGAAGAAGCCATAGTTATGTTCTGGAAACCGAACAGAAAGGGAACAGGAGTGGAAGGTGTCTTTATTTTAAATCTGCTTGGGGTGTGTTTCCATTTACCTTGTCTTATTAAACCCTGGTCATGTTGACACCAGGATGGCCTGGAGACGGGAATGGCTACCCACTCCAGTATTCTTGCCTGGAGAATTCCATGGACAGAGGAGCCTGGAGGGCTATAGCCTGTGGGGTTGCAAAGAGTTGGACACGACTGAGCAACTAATACAATATTGGTTTAAAGTATAGATCGAATTGATTGTTTTTCTTTGAGAGTAGCAGTTACCAGTATTGTTAAACCAATTCATTTCCTTTTATTTATCATATAGATCTGTGTTTTTTCTACTTCTCTTAATGTTGGTTGAGATGAAAAATGAATCTGCCTATTGAGATGAAGCACTGCTTTGCTTGCAGACCACACATTGTTTTCTCCCTCCCTGATGCCTTCCCCCACAGAGAATGATTGATTCAGTCTTATAAAGATAAGATTCACATTAATCATTTATTTTATTCAATACATAGCTTCCTTTTAGAATAAAAGTCAAAGTTAACGTCAAAGTTAATTTGTCAAATTTCATACGTCATACTTTCATATAAATTTCATATTTCAAATTTAAAAATAAGACTTAGTTCCTGTGAGTTGTGTTTGAGGTATAAGAAAATACTTCAAACATTTTTTCAAAATATTTAGGAAACATTTTAGTTAAAAGCATACTATTCAGTGAAAACATTGCATTTTAAAAGTGGCTAAAAAAGGGATGCTATTTCAAATATTGGCTGCATCACATAAGTTTTAGCTTCTGATCTTGCAACAAACAGTGACATTAAGTCACATCACTTTCTCTTAATGTTAAGAGTTCTGATGCTAAGATGGTCACAAAAAAACTCTTCTCTCTGGTTATAGGTAACTTAACTTGATGGGTAGTAATATGGTAGGTTCCATATTCGATGTGAGAGTGTTGGGAACCTATTCTCTGTGTTTCTGTCTACGTAACTTGAGATGGTGGGGATTTCGTCTTTGCCTGGCCCCTCGGGGCTGCCCCCTGGGTTCCCGGAGTGCTTGGGGTGCGCTGCGCTCGGGGACCCCTCGGGGCCCCCCTGCAGGCTGGCCCTGTCCGCACCACTCAGGAAGTCTCTCAGAACTTGCTTGAAGATGTAGACGATTTCCCATGGCAGGACATCATTTTCTGCCAGGACTTCTCGAAATCTAGAGGCAAAGCACTTGTGAGTGTTCAATTCGGAAAATCTCTTTTGTCATAACCCTTTATCTCAAAAATCCAGCTTAAATAATGTGCTCATATAGTCGTTATCCATCTTTTGAGTAAACTTCTTTAAAATTATGCGTCTAGTGAAGAAATTTTGAAAGTGACTTTAAAACATTTACTAGCCAGTGAGATATCAACAGATTTTCTTTTTTCTTGTCCAGCCCATTCTTAGGAATTTTGGTTGCTGAGTATTTGATACACACGGTTAAAGGATTTATATGGTAAATAACAATTTCCACTCTAAATATAAGAGGAGCTTAAGAATTGGTGGCAGACATCACGAGAAGAGAATGTAGTATTTTACCTGCTGAGAACAGTTCCCGTTTGACAAGGTTGAACCTGTGAGCAGAGGACTTCGAGCTGTCTTTGCTCAGTAGCTGGAATGGCTGCCTGGGGAGTCTGGTAGCTTCTCAGCCAGTTGTAATCCACACCTGTTTTTTTCACTTTTTGCTCATTTTCGATCTCTTGTATCAGTCTCTCCCGTTCCTTCAGATGCCATTTTAATTCCCGAAGCAGAGTCTTTGTCACTACGTCTGAGTCAGGGTAGTGTGTGGATTTGTAGGAATCATATTTTGGCCATTTCATCCAGCCAAAAAATGGCATTTTAAGCCTGTGGAAAAGCTCTCACTTGTTTATTTGCATAAAATGTTACAGTTCTGATCAGCAAATATTTGTTTCTTTACAGTAAATTTGCCAGAAAAGTGCATGAATTTTTCACTGGTTAGATATACAGGTCAGAGTAAGATTAGAATGGATTATTTCTAACTAGGTCAGTGCCCAAAACCAGGCTTTCGAAATGCTTTTATGTAGCTAAGCAGGAATGAAATACGGTCAGAGACAATCTACAGACTGAACACTTTCTGCAGATAACACCAACACGTGCTATCAGAAGCTCTCAGGCGTCTCTGTAATGTTAACATACAGGAAAATGCTGTCTGCAAGCATGCTTCTGACTTAGGTTTCATACAGAAAAGGTTTAAAGGTTACCTGTGAAGTTGCTGGTTCCAACGTGGCCTGTTGCTGAAGAGTTCGCTTGAATTGGTGATGGATTCACACAGGCACGTCTCCTCCTGGATGGGTCCCCTGCTGAGAGAACGAGCTGCCTCCTTTCCCCACTGAAACCGCCTTTGGAATAAATAACTTTCTATGTTAGGAATGAGGCTGTGATGTCTTCATTTGGAGAGAATGCTCATTAATTCACCTTGTAAGTAAGCTGGAAGAAATGACAAAAATAACTTACTATTTAATCTTTACAAATTACATAACGGTTTGCCTTTTGACTGTAGCTCAGTCTCTTTGAAAAAGATGCTGGCAGCTACAGATTCTGGTCCTAAATGCATTTAGACATATCTTTGGTAAAGAGATGGAGAAAGGTCGTCTGAAGCACCACAGATGCGCTCCCAGCTAAAGTGAAGACGGTCGCGTGATGGGATGCTCTGCTGTGTGTAGCTGCAGGTCACAGTGCCTGCTGTATTTTTATGCCCGTAGAGCTCTAAAAATAACCATGTTGCTTTTATTCTTCAGCTGAACTTTCAGGCCATTTAGAAGCCAGGTCACTGTCCCTGCTAATGAAAGCATGGGAAAGGGGTCGGACTTGACTCTTTGCACACTATGCACACAGTATACATTCTGAGAAAACGCGTGACAGTTGCGCAAAATAGGCAAAGGATGCTAGCTGTTAGTCATGTGTGAAATATTTAGTAAATGTTACATTCTGTACACATTTTGTATTTCTAAATATTATTTAAATTTGTATATTTAAACAAGTTGCAATGCATTACATATGATGTTACATACACTGAAGTAGATAATTTTAAAATATACTTTGTAACCTCTAGAAACATGGTGATAAGGCAATCTATTGATTAAGGTCAGAAAAAATAATAGAGACATAAGAACATATAAAGTTCAAAACAAAAGCTTACAATTCATTATAGAAAATAGTTTCTGTGTTTTCTTCTGGAGCTGAGAGTGAAGCTCGCACTTACTGTTGGGGTGAGTGCGGGCGTGTGAGGTCCTTGTGAGGATCTTCTGTCCGAGAGCCCGTGTGCCTTTCCCTCGGGTGTGGACAGGTTCTTGACTCTCTGGGTCTGTGTTAAGTGACTGCACAGCCCTCCCCTTGTGTAATATTTGTTTCTCGTGTTGCTCTTTGCTTCATCTGAGCTGTGACGAGTAGATGTTCGTCCACATCAGACGTGCATGTCACACACGATGAAGAGGGATGCGCGTGGCCACCCTGCAGCTCCTGTTGCTCACATGTTAGAAAACCCAGATGTCAGGATTCATTATCTGCAACGAGCAGGTTTTCACATTGCATCGTGCATAGCGCCGTGAGAAGGACGGGAGGAAAGTTTCTCATGACAGAACTGTCCTCTTGGATTTCCTCCCAACTGTACCGCAAATCATGTGGCTTCTCCCTCTGAATAACCTCCTTGTCATTGCTTTAGTTCTTAACATGCTTGCCTCTGAAGTGTCAGGACTGTATGGGATGTGGAAGATGACGCACGTTTCTGTCCCGGGCTTGCTTGCTTGCACACCAGTGTCTGTCCTGCGTGTGCCCGGCTCTGACCCTTCAGCTGCGCTCACAGTGTCTCTGCTGAGGGGCTTGGCTTTCTTTTCCGTGTCCCTGTAGTGTAAGTCTCTTTTTCAGGGCCCTGCTTAAATACCAGCTCATTTTTTCTTCGGTCTGAGGGAAGAACATCATTTTCCCTTTGACCCCTGTTTGTCTGAGCTCTGGTTGTATTTCTCTTCACTGCTAAGCTACTGTCCTTTGAGACCAGGTTCTGTTCTGCCCGCCCTGGGGTTGCGGCTCTCCTTCCCTCAGCAGGTATCGTTGACTGTGCCCGACTGTGCCAAGGCCCCGGTGCACGTCGGGGACTGGCGGGGGCGGCAGCGAGGGGCGGGGGGCAGCGGTAGACAGGCCGTTCCCTGCCCCGTGGGCAGATGACCCCGAGCCCTCGAGGGGTCAGTGAGGTGGTCCTGGCACACTCGAGGCCTCCCTGGTTGCCTGCGGGGGTTGGGGAGGGCCTCCTTGGGAACGGGCTGTCCTTTGAGCAGGGACCTGAGGGTCAGTGAGCAGGCCACACAGAGAGCTTCTTGAGGGCGGTCTCCCACCTCCCCTTGGCCTGTTAGCACCCAGCTGGCTGTCGAGACTTGCCCAAGCCTGACCTTCACAGAACGTTTCCTGCCACCCTGACACATGCAGTACATTTCCCTCTGATCATCCTCAGATAAGCCAGCTTTTCTAATACCTAGGGTGTGCTGCCTGTAGTGTTACGAATTCTGTTTCTTTCGTCCTGGCTCCTGAGACTGTCAGACTGAAACGAGCCCAGGTGCCGTTCCCTGACTGCAGCAGGCTCCCTGCTGCAGTGTAGACGAGAGCAGAGATATCTGTAGACCCAGGTAAGGAAGTAACTGCGTTAATCCTGCCTGTTCATCAGAGTACAATCAGAACAATGCTGGATTTTATTCATCAAACATTTTAGTAAGTTGAATAAGTGAATTCTTTCTAATTAATTGTAATCTCGTGAGGCTGTTTTGTGTGGAAGGCATAAAACTTGACCTGTGGAGCAGTTAGGTTAAGTCCTTTTTGGTTACTGTCATGGTTTTCTAGGCTACATCTTGGCTGAATTGTAGAAAATTTTGTAAGATGAAGTGAAATAGGATCATATCATCTCCAGTGTGCCTGTGTGTAAAAGTCTAAGATGTATAAGGAAGTACTTAAATTTAAGTCTAAAAAGAAGGGCAGGCTAAGGAGTCAGATTGTATATATGCAGATTTTATATATTTATGGTCAGGGCCGCCTTATACAGTTCGCAGCAGCTTTCTATTGCAATTAAAGGAAGATTTCTCATTGTAAGGAGACTACTCTCTTTCTGTTTTTAATTCCTTTGCTGCCGACCTCAAAGTTCTAGATTATTGGTTCTTTTTTTTTTTTTTTTTGGTCTATTAAAGATGCAGTCAACATTTGAGAAACTGATGTTAAATTTCTTTTCCCAATGTTGTTCCCTCCATAAAATATCTCACATTAAAAGCCGCAGTTTTGTTGGGCCGTGTCTGCGCCTTCCTGAAGGGAGGGCCCCGCAGCTCGTGCCTGGGCGACGTGGGCCGTGTCTGCGCCTTCCTGAAGGGAGGCCCCCGCAGCCCATGCCTGGGCGACGTGGGCCGTGTCTGCGCCTTCCTGAAGGGAGGCCCCCGCAGCCCGTGCCTGGGCGACGTGGGCCGTGTCTGCGCCTTCCTGAAGGGAGGCCCCCGCAGCCCGTGCCTGGGCGACGTGGGCCGTGTCTGCGCCTTCCTGAAGGGAGGCCCCCGCAGCCCGTGCCTGGGCGACGTGGGCCGTGTCTGCGCCTTCCTGAAGGGAGGCCCCCGCAGCCCGTGCCTGGGCGACGTGGGCCGTGTCTGCGCCTTCCTGAAGGGAGGCCCCCGCAGCCCGTGCCTGGGCGACGTGGGCCGTGTCTGCGCCTTCCTGAAGGGAGGCCCCCGCAGCCCGTGCCTGGGCGACGTGGGCCGTGTCTGCGCCTTCCTGAAGGGAGGCCCCCGCAGCCCGTGCCTGGGCGACGTGGGCCGTGTCTGCGCCTTCCTGAAGGGAGGCCCCCGCAGCCCGTGCCTGGGCGACGTGGGCCGTGTCTGCGCCTTCCTGAAGGGAGGGCTCCGCAGCCCGTGCCTGGGCGACGTGGGCCGTGTCTGCGCCTTCCTGAAGGGAGGCCCCCGCAGCCCATGCCTGGGCGATGGGCCGCGTGCTTGCTCTCAGCTGACCTCTGTTCTTGCCCTTTACCTTTGCAGACGTGTTCACAGGCTTTATGACTTGCTCATTAATATTTTTCTTTCTTATGTTCTTGTTTAAACACTTCTTTACTCCAAAGATATAACATAGAGGAAGATCAGCGTTTTAGGCTTAAAAAATAAGTACCCCCTGGGTGTAGAGTTGGTTTGGAGTTGATTTGCAGTTGGTGTGGGGGGGGGTCCCCAGGTTGGATAGCCATTATCCAAAGTCAGGGGTCGTCGCTTGTCCCAGGAGCACTCCTGACGGCTCCTAGCGCAGTCCCTATGGGTACGCCCTGGGCGCTTGGAGTATCATCATATCATGGGCCCTGGGTCTTGTCACAGCCTGTGGGGCTGCAGGTTCCACCCGGCCTCCCATGGGCAGCAATCCGCGGTCTGTTGGGAACTCCGAGCCTCGGTAGGGCTGTCCAGATCTGTGCGCGGTTCTTCCAAGTCTGTGCCGGGCTGTCGGCTTGGTGCTGCTCCCAGCCCAGGTGAGCATGGCAGTTCCAGAGGTTCCGAGAGTCTGCAGCGTCCCGGGTGCTGTCCGGCCGAGGGCCTCCCTCTCCTGGTCCTCTGCCGGAAGTGGGGGCTTTCTTGTCCTGTTTTGCCAAGCACTTCCTGCAGCAGCGTCTGCCCTCTAGGCTGAGCAGTGGACAGACAAAGAAAAAGGGCCGTGAGAGTTTGCGCCGCCGCCGAAGGTCCGTGTCGTCAGAGTGGTTGTGTACGGATGTGAGAGCTGGGCCATAAGGAAAGCTGAGTGCCGAACAGCTGATGACTTCGAACTGTGGTCCTGGAGAAGACCTGAGAGTCCCTTGGACTGCACGGAGATCAAACCAGTCCGTCCTGCAGGAGATCAGTCCCCCCACACCTCTGCTGTGCCAGGGCCCACGTGCATGTTGTAGTGTGGGGAGTTGCGGCCGGGGGCTGCCAGGGGTGAACACGATCCTCTGTGCCCGGTGTGTGCTCTGAGTTCTCGTCTCTCCCCAGTCTGCCGGCGCTGCTTGCTGGTCAGCACCCCCGGCAGCTGCTGCGGCGTTCTGCCAGGGGCCACAGCGCTCTTCTGCGCGGGGTGCAGCGTGCTCACCCCTCTCACTGGAAACGGGAACCTTGAGCTCGTTCCTGGTTCCTCTGTTTGAGCTTCTACATGTGCCACGCTTGTGCCTCGTCACTCAGTCGTGTCTGACACTTTGCGACCCCGTGGACTGTAGCCTGTCACGCTCCTCTGTCCATGGGATTCTCCAGGCAAGAATACTGGAGCAGGTTGCCCTGCCCTCCTCCAGGGGGTCTTCCCAGCCCAGGCCTCCTGCATGGCAGGCGGCTTCTCTACCATCTGAGCCACCAGGGAAGCGGTGGTTTCACATAACGCAGGGCTAATAATGACAGCGTCTTCTGTGGGCTCCACTTTGACCGCTGCCCCTCTGGTCTGAGCAGTGTCCTCTCTGGCCTTGGTCATGTGGTGGTCTGTTAGGGGGTCTTGCTGCTTTTCTGCTGTGTCTGAGCCCCCATCATTCCACCCCACGTTACCCGGTCAGAGCCATCCTGTTAAAATAGGAGTCAGGTGTTATTTCTCTCTCTATGGCCAAACTCACCTCACTCAGAGCAAAGGCCAAAATCTTTAGGATTTGCCCCTGCCAGTCACCTGGTTCCCCTCCACCCAAATCCCTGGCTCTTCTGTACCTCTAGCTGCCCCCCCTACCCCCCAGCCACCGAGCTTTCTCTGCTGGAGCCACATGGACCTCCTGCCCGCCTTCCTGGCGCTTTGGCTCAGGGCTCCTGCTTTCCTGACTGCCTCCCTCACAGAGCTGCCCAGTCTTCGTTTCTGTCTGGTCTTTGCCCGAGTGTCCCTCTGTATATTTTATACCCGCCCTCCACACCTCATCTTCTTTATCCATCCCTCTTCTGATGGTCATTTGGGTTGCTTCCATGCCTTCAGTTCAGTTCAGTTCAGTTCAGATGCTGTCGTGTCCGACTCTTTGCAACCCCATGGGCTGCAGCACTCCAGGCTTCCCTGTCCATCACCAACTCCCAGAGTTTGCTCAGACTCACGTCTATCGAGTCGGTGATGCTATCCCACTATCTCATCCTCTGTCATCCCCTTATCCTTTTGCCTTCAGTATTTCCCAGCATCAGGGTCTTTTCCAAAGGGTTGGCTCTTAGGATCAGATGGCCAAAGTATTGGAGCTTCAGCATCAGTCCTTCCAGTGAATATTCAGGACTGATTTCCTTTAGGATTGACTGGTTTGATCTCCTTGCAGTCCAAGGGACTCTCAGGAGTCTTCTCCAACACCACAGTTCAAAAGCATCAGTTCTTTGGTGCTCAGCTTTCTTTATAGTCCAACTCTCACATCCATACATCACTACTGGAAAAACCATAGCTTTGACTAGACGGACTTTTGTCAGCAAAGTAGTGTCTTGGTTATTGTAAATACTGCTGCTTTGAACACTGGGGTGCATGCATTGTTTCAAATTAGAGTTCTTTTCTGGGTGTATGCCCAGGAGTGGGATTGCAGGATCATACAGTAACTCCCGTTTTTAAAGGAACCTCAGACTGTTGTCCACAGTGGCTGCACCATTTTACATTCCCACCAGCAGGGTAGGAGGGTCCCCTTTTCCAACCCCCTCTCCAGCATTTATTGTTTGTAGACTTTAGAAGAAAATGGTCTTAGTTGTGGCACACAGGCTCGGTAGCTGTGGCATCGAACCAGCGTCCCCTGCACTGGAAGGTGGGTTCTTGACCACTGGACTGCAGAGCTGCCCCTGTTATCTGTCGCCTTTTCGGCGATGCCGCTCCGACAGGGGTGAGGTGGCGCTCACTATTGCTGTGACTTGCGTTTCGCTTGTAATTATCAGTGTTGAGCATCTTTTCAGGCGCCTGTTGGCCACCTGGATGTTGTCTTTGGAGAAATGTTTATTCAGGTCTTTTGCCCATTTTTTTTAACTTTTTAAAAAATTGAGCTGTGTGAGCTGTTTGTGTAGTTTGGCAATTAAACCCTTGTTGGTTGAATTATTTGCAAATATTTTCTCCCATTCTGTAAATTGTCTTTTCTTGGTTTCATCTCCTTTGCAAAAGCTTATAAGTTTGATTAGGTCCCATTTGTTTACTTTTGCTGTTATTTCTGCTGCCTTGGGAGACTGACCTAAGAAAACATTTCTATGATTTATGTCAGATAATGTTTTGCCTTTGTTCTCCCTGAACCTGTAGCGTCTTGACTGCCTTTAGTTCAAAATAATCCTCATGCAAAAGGACCCGTGTTGGGGAGGCTCGTTCTGAAACCCCGCGGCCACCACGCGCGTCTCTGCACATGCTTCCTTGTCTGCAGGGGCAGTGCTGCCCTTGGGAAGACCCTGAGGGAGTTGTGACAGACGCCAGTAGATTGCCCCGCAGAGCACCCTCTCCTCCTGAGCTGAGACCATTTGTTCTTTTAGCCAGTTTGAAGGGCGGAAACACTTTCTCATTGCTTTAATTTGCATCTCTTTGGTGACTGACTGTGAATTTGATTGTATTTTCATTTGTTTATTAATGATTTGCAGTTTTTCTTGTAGGGTTTAATGCAAAAGTTAACTATTCAAGAATTCTTCCAGCACATGGAAATTTCTTGGCTTTTTATAAACAGTATACTTTTTATAGGCCTTTTATAAACAGTATACTAACTTTTAATATTCTTTGCAGGCTCCTGGGCGAAAAGAGCGCAGAAACGGAGTATGTTGACAAATACAGACAACTTGAAGCACAAGAATTTTATCTGTATTTCCTTGATCACTTAATCAGTGGGTCAGGTAAACAGGTATCTTTAAATATCATAAAGTATAAGTGAGTTGTTCACAGCATTAAGTTCTTAAAAGTCCTTAAAAATGTAGTAATATTTTGATCAATAAAGAATCCGTGTTGGTTGTTAATTCGGGATTTTTAGGGGAGTGAGTGTATGATAGATTATAAATCGTGAGTGTGTGATAGGTTGTAAGTTGCTCACTTTTTCTCTTTTAAGTATAGTGTGTAAATAATCTGCCTTTTGGAAGACTAGTAATGGTCCCTTACCTTACTATTAATTAGAAATACTTAAAATTGTTGTTAAAGTTATTATATGGAGAAGGAAATGGCAACCCACTCCCGTCTTCTTGTCTGGGAAATCCAGTGGACAGAGGAGCCTGGTGGACTCCAGTCCATGGGGTCACAAAAGAGTTAGACACAACTGAATGACTAAACAGCAATAACAAGGATACCTGTGTGACTTTGTGAATATACTACAGCAAATTATTTACTTTAAGAGGGTGGGTTTTATACTATATGAAACATTTCTTGATGGAAATTCAGTTGGAAGCAACAGTTATGCAAAGAAGGAAAATATATCCTTGGATAAGAGAAGACTCAATCAATCAAAATTCACCCAGAACTGACACTGGTGTTGGGATTAGCAGATAAAAACGTTTATTGATAGGTAGTTTTTATAACTACATTCCATATGTTCAAGAAGTTAAATAGACAAAGATTTTTTGAAAGACCCAAATTAAACTTCTAGAGATGGAAACTATTGCATATGAGATAAAAAGAATTCTGGAGATGTCTCTATTAGTCCAGTGGTTAAGACTCCTTGCTTCCACTGCAGGGGGCATGGGTTTGATCCCTGGTCAGGGAACTAAGATCCCACATGTCCTGCAGCCAAAAAAAAAAAAAAGTGATAGATTAGATTTTGCAAAAGAATTAGTGAAGTAGAAGGCATAGCAGTAGAAACTATGTAAAATGAAATGCAGAGAGAAAATAATAAAAATGAAAAGTGAATAGTTAGGATACCAATGAGTTGTGAAAAAGCTTTAAGTCTCAAAAGTATGTGCACTTGCTATCCCAAAAGGGGAGGAAAGATTGGAAGAGGGGACAAAAAAGACTATTGGAAGAAATAGTGGCTGAATTTTTTTCAAATTTGGTGAAAACCACAAACATACTAATCAATGAATCTCAGTGAACCATAAGCACAAGAAACAGGAACGAGACTGAACCAACACAGAGCATAACCAGATACTCAGAAACGAAGATAAAGAGAAGATTCTTAGAAGAGAAGTAGCCAAAAACAAAAGTCATATTATGTGTAGAGGAACAAACATGATCATAGATTTCTCACTGGAAACAATGCACGCAAGAATACAGTGGAGTAAAATCTGTAAAATAATGAAAGACCTCAAATATTGTACCCAGCAAAAAATTCTTCAAAAATGGAAGTAAAGGAAAAAAGATTTCAGATACATGAAAGATAAGTGGATTTATCTAAGTCACGTGTAGAAATTTAATGATGTTCATTAGCCTATAAATGTGAATTTTCTGTTTTATTTTTTAAAATCATCTATCATTAAATAGTTAATGAAAGAAGTTATTATAGTTTTAAAAATAACTGCATTAAAACACAATTTTAAATAATACATAAATGTGTAAAATAAAAGATAAAAGTCCCTTTTAGTCTCTCCTCCTCCCATGGGTGCAGCTGTTCAGAGTTTACATGAAGCTCGTCACTTCCTGTGAGTGCGTGCTCTTTTTCTTGTTAGCATTCGGCCTGATTCATATGGTAGAAGCAAGTTTCAGTGTGTTTGCTTTACGAACGTTTATCCTTCAGAAGCTCCTACCAAAATCAGCAGGAAGTCCTTCCCCTCTCCTTCTCCGCTGTGTGTTACGCTCTGGTGTAGAGGTAGAAGTTGGGATTCGAGTAAGATTTTCCTTTTCTTTTCAGCCTTTTTGAAAATTGCAAAATACAGCCCATATATAAAAGTATATTAATCCTTATTCTGGTCTTCACTTGGACTTCTTGATATAAAATACTGATATCTTTCATCAGTTCTGAAAAATTCTGAGCCGTTGTCTCAGAGATCCCCACACTCATTCAGTTTGTATTTTTCATTTTCTGGCCACTCTGCTGCTGGCTGGTTCCTCTCTCCTTGCCGGTCTCTCTCCTGAGGCAGAAGCTTTGAGTTCTTCGTTTTCCCCTCTGCATTCCTGCCTTGCTAGAGACTGTGCCCGGGTGTTTTCCTCTCTCACCAGACTTTTGGCTTTTTAAAGATGGTGTTTATGTATTCAGTCTGGCATCTTTAGTTGTCCTCAGGGGGAATGTTTGTCTGAACAACCCGGTACCTTATTACCAGAAGTGATAGTTCAGAATGTTTGTCTGAACAACCCGGTACCTTATTACCAGAAGTGATAGTTCAAAGTGATAGTGTGTGTCCTTTGATCCAATGTTTACTTACGCTAAGAAAAGTACAACGCAGTACGTTTAAGAACATTCACTGCATGACTGCTTATGTGAGGGAAGCCTTTCGAGTCTCTTCAGTGTCAGTGAACAGAAGACTGGTGATTTTTTCAAGTATTTATTTATTTTTTTAATTGAAGGATAATTGCTTTACAGAATTTTGTTGTTTGCTGTCAGACTTCAACATGAATCAGCCATAGGTGAGGACTGGTGATTTGACCTGTAGACGTTGCTGGAAGCCCGCCACAGCTGTGTGTTCCTGTGGACAGACGGCCGTCGTTTGCCGTCTCCTGGGGAACTGTCTTAGTTTTTAGACGGCGCTTGGTCCCGGGGCCCTTCCTGTTGCCCCTGCGTACTCCGCGCCCGGCGCGCACCTGCTGGCTCCTGTGCGGAAGCCGCTAGGTTCTGGAGGGATGCCTGCACGTCCCAGGGCCTGCTCTTGGAACCTTTGATTTGGGCTCATGTTTGAAACTCTTTGTGTCCTCTCTCCGTGGCACCTTTAATGTGTTTGGAAATTTTCACTAGGGAGTCATACAGCTTTGGCTGCACTTGGAAGATTCACTCCAAGACCAGTGTTTATCAAGATGTGAGCCAGGGATCTTGGGGAGCAGTGAGCGGAAGTTGAAAGGGCCTGGTCTCTCCTCTTAGAGAGGTTATCATGTAATCACAGAGGTACACGAAGGGTGCTTTAGAGGTGAATGCGCTGGAACGTAGCTCTCTGGGGACCTGGGACAAGAGTTGTGACTTGAGCTGGGGTTCAGGAAAGTAGTAATCGGGACTGGAACTGAAGGATGAGTATAAGTTTTGGAAGTTACCTAGGCAGTGTGGGGATCAGGGAGAGGGGAGTATGTGCCGAGGGCCTATAATGGGAGAGAGTGAGGCTCTGGCCCTGGGAGAGTGAAAGGCGCTCAGTCGTGTCCGACTCTTTGCACCCCCATGGACTATACAGTCCATGGAGTTCTCCAGGCCAGAAGACCGGAGTGGGAAGCCTTTGCCTTCTCCAGGGGGTCTTCCCCACCCAGGGGTCGAACCCAGGTCTCCCACATCGCAGGCAGGTTCTATACCAGCTGAGCCACAGGGAGGCCCCCAGCCTTGGGAGAGGGCCGGCGCTGCTGGATGTGGGGGGCCTGGGTGGGGGCAGCGGGGGCCTGTGTCATAGCCCTCCCGAGAGGCCCACGCCTTCATCTTCAGAGCGGTGGTGCCTGTGCTGCGTCCGTGGCAGAAGGGGCTTCGCAGCTCCGATGACGTTAGGAGCCTGAGACGGGGCTGCTGCCGGGTGGGCCCGGTGTGAGCACAGGGCTCTTCCCAGGGCCAGTAGTGGATGTGATGGCAGGTGCCACGGGCTACGTGATCGAGGAAGATGCAGGGAGCCAGGGGACGCAGGCCCTCTGGAAGCTGAAAAGGTGTGGGGAGGGTCCTCCCGGGAGCCTGCAGAAGGAGCCAGCCAGACTGCAGTGGGCCTGGGATGCTCAGAGCTGTAGGAGAGGCAAGGAGTGTGGTGTGAGCTCAACGCTCAGGGTCCGTGTCGCAGGAGTAGGGAAGCTAAGCGCGCTCGAGGGGGAGATGCGGGCTCAGCTGCTGGCTGGGCCGGGCTGGGCCAGAGAGCTCTGGTCCTAGTGCTCAGAGCAGTGGGCTGAAGAAGGTTCTAGGTTTATCCTGGGTGGGTCTGAGGGGAGGAGTGTCCAGTGAGGAGTGACCGCTCTGCTCATACTGGAGAGACTGGATCGGAGGGGCTGGTGTGGACCCGAGAAGTCCAGGCAGCACTGGCTGGTGATGGTGGGGAGCGGGGAGCAGGTCTGGGGCCAACTGGGCAGGACTCGGGGCATGTGGACGGGGACGTGGGCGCAGAGGGGCTGTGGTGAGCGGCGGTGCTCACGCTCTGGCTTCTGAAGTGTGGCAGTGCCTGTGAGGCAGAGAGGCGGTTCTCTCGAGTCTGCGTGTGTGTGTGCGTGCGTGCGTGTGTGTGCGTGCACGTGTGTGTGTGTGTGTGTGCAATACACACGGCGTGCACAGCAGCTTCTATCCCTGTTCTGTCTGTCTGCGTTAAAACCGTGAGATCGCGTCAGTACCCCTAATTCTGGTCCAGCACCAAGGTTTCAGAGTGAGCATTTTGTCATGTCCAGATACAGAGCACGTTTGCTTTTGGTGTGATGCAGGTGATATTTCATCTATGTAACTCTTTTTAAAAAATTATTTCTAAATATAAATCCAAGAACGCACATTCACTAAATTTCTATGAGTAACATTGGAATTATTTTGTATAACTAAAGGTAAATCACTTTTTCAAAGTTGAAATTTAGTAGCATTTCTGAGCAGTTTGGTTCCAGACTGGACCCCTGCCGGGTTTCTGCTGTTTTCACACAGCAGTTTTGAACTCGTCCTGGAGTGTGTCTGTAGTTGTGATGAAAGGCCATAGCACGGCCTCCCTTTTTGTTTGGTGATATTTCTGTTGGTGATTTTCATCCCTCTCAGAACTTTTCTTCTGGGTTTAAAAAATGGCCTTTATGGAGTTCTTAATAACTGAAGAAGGAAACAGTCAAATTAAGTTTAATTTTGTATTTGGAATACCAACCCTTGCTTGGAGAAAGTGATATGTAATTACTTATTTTGAAGGTTTAATTTTATGGTTAAATCAGTAATGTAGTAATTAAGCTTCTTTCCTATAGTGTACAGTGTCTAATAGATTTTTTGATAAGCAGTGTTGTTATGTTCTTCAGTTAAAATCCGTTATATCCATTGTATACTATTTGGAGCCCTGAACTGCTGAATTTTGGGGTTAGATTTTAGATTTGGTTGATACCGAAATAATGGGGTGACTTAGTAAAGAGAAACTAGCAATTTTCATGGTTTCCCATTTTTTCCAGGTCAAGTGAAATATTTTAATGGTAATAACCTAGAGTAAAGAGAAAATAGGAAAATAAAACCCGCGGACTTTGAGGGGGAGGTGTTTCTTACATTGCTGCTGAGTTGAGACTCGGCCGTGTGCAGCGTGCTGCCTCGCCCTGAGTGGCCCCGTCCTCTCCGCGTGCTGCTCGCGGCGGTTGCCCGGGCCCCTCCTCTGATCGGGCTGCTGCTGCGCGGATGCAGGAGGTGCACAGCCCGAGCCTCTCTTTGGTTCCCGGTCCTCCCTCTGGCGGTGGACGTGGAGGCTGGACTTGACTCGTGCTGGGTCGGCTCCAGCCACTGACCTAAAAACGTCAGCCCGTGTTTCGTGTTAGACAGAGGAAGGGCTATGGTTTAGACAATACAGTTAGGCCTTTTGGAATTTTTCTTGTAGCATTTCTGTGTTTGAGTAGCAGGCTTCAAAATGCATATCATCAAGGAGTGTGAGTCACGTTAGTGTGGTTAATGTGATGGCTCGTTCAGCGGCTCTGGGAGCCATGGCTGCCGGCCTCTGAGCGAGAAGCACCGCTGCCGGCCTCTGGTCTCTCTGGAGAGTCCGTGCCGCCTCACGGCCCCGGCAGCCCCGGCCACTTACGGTGTCCCTCCCTCTGTCACCGCCTCCCTACCCCGTCTCTCGGGGCTCCCTGGGCTGTGGAGCCTCAGCTCTTCTGTTTGTGCTGGAAAGGCTGATTACTGATGGATAAGCCTGCCGGCCCCAGGAGAGGGAAGGGCCAGATTTTTTCCCTATTTAGGCATGTATTAGCTCAGTTCTTGGATTTGTAGAGTCTGGGTACCCAGCCATCATTTAGAATTCCAAATAATTTAATAAAATGTTGGAACCATTTGTAAATTAGGAACTGTTCACACTCTGAATTTTGCTCAGTGTTTTGAAGATAGCGTGGTTAATTTAAGGGCTTTTGAGCCGAGTGCTTCTAGAAGGGCTGAGACGGGGAGGGAGTGCCCCGGTGGGAGCAGGGGACAAGGGCATGACGGTGGCCGGGAGGTAGGGGGAGGAGGGGGAGGAGAGGCTTCCGATTTCAGGTCAGCAGCGAGGCGACTGGAAGGTCAGAAAGCTGTCGGGGGCAGGACTTGGAGAACTGCCTCCTGAAGTCGGTGCCCGGTGCCCCGGGAGGAGCTCTGTTTCCACAAAGGAGAGCAGAGCTGGCCCCTCTGCTATTAAGGTTCGAAAGAAGTTCTTGGTTCAACGGCAGGAAAATAGTCGTATTGTAATTATATAGCTAGGCCAGTTTTGAAACTGAGGCTATGCGTAGGGGAGCACGTAGGAGAGCAGAAGAGAAGCAGGGACGTCGGGTGGGAACGGCAGTGGCCGGGCAGAGGGGGGGCGGCCAGGCTGGAGCAGCACAGTGCTGGGAGGGGGCATGGAGGGGAGGACGGGGGGGGGGGGGGCAGCCCCACGCTGGTCTGGGAGGGACAGGGACGCTCCAGAGTTTACTTTGGAAATAAAATAACTTCCCAGTAAAAGCTTGTATGCTGTGACTTTGATGATTGTCAATTGGTCAAGAATTTGTGGCGTCACCAGAGAGGAGCGTGTGTTTTCATAAGAGCACCTTCACCGGGCTCCCCTGGTGGCTCAGATGGTGGAGAATCCGCCTGCCACGCAGGGGACCCCAGTTCCATCCCTGGGTCGAGAAGACCCCTGGAGGAGGGCATGGCAACCCACTCCAATAGTTTTGCCTGGAGAATCTCAAGGACAGAGGAGCCTGGCAGGCTATAGTCCATGGGATCACGAAGAGTCAGACACGACTGAGCAGCTAACACTTTTATTCACTCCCAGGACTGGGCAGAGCTCCCCTGGCGAGTCTTTGTCAGAGCAAAGACGGTCCCTCTCAGGATCCCTGTTCACAAGGTGGTGTGTGAGTGTCTACTGCTGATTTGTTCTAGTATCGAGGAGTGAAAATTGATGTGAATTTTCAATCAAAGTTAGTTCTTTAATCATTTCTGTGCCGTTTGCAAGTGATGAGCTTTGCGCTTTGCAGGTCTCTTGTCTCAGACGGTGGCGCTGGCCTGTAGTGTTGGCGGCTGTGATGGGTGGGGAGGTGGGTCTCTTGTCTCAGACGGTGGCGCTGGCCTGCAGTGTTGGCGGCTGCGATGGACGGGGGCTCCGCTCCTAGTGGAGCATTCCTGCTGGTGGGTGCTCAGGGGCTTTGTAATGACCGCGCTCGCAGTGTTAGCGGTGAATGTGTGTGTGTGTGTGTGTGCACAGCTTGCTGTGTGTGTGCTGTATATATAGACTAGACGAAACATGGGGTTGTTGATCTTGCTTTTTTCACATAAGAAATAGCATTGTATTTGTTTGTTTTGTCTGAATCCAGGTCCAAGGCCACCTTTAGCTAAATCAAGCAATGTGATATGCATCCCACAGACAACCTATAAATATCCTGATTTGCCTATAAGCCGATGTAAAGAAGAGGTAACATTATTTTTCTCGTGATGTGGTTTTGCTGTTTGCATGCCAGCGACCCAGCGCTTGGTTTCTAGCTGACAGTGACGAGGGGCTGGGCGGGCACCGGGAGGCCCAGCTTCCCCCGAGCTCCACTTTTCCTGTCCAGTCCTTCGTCCCGTCTCTCCTGCTGTGCACTGGATGTGAGCGCACACTTGCCGGCCCAGGGGCTGCTGCTTGCAAGCCCCACTGCCCAGACCTGTTAGAACGCAGATGCTGCCTGCCCCTGGCCGCAGCCTCCTCTAGGATTCCACTGGGGCTCCTTTACACGCTGGCTGTTTGTGTTGCCTGTGATCGATCAGTCCTTGATATATCATTTTATGATCAGTGTCAGGCAATACAGCAGCAAGGTGATTGCATTTTTAATTAGTTGTGTGTTACTAGACCTGGTTGGGCTTCCCAGGTGGTGCTAGTGGTAAAGAATCTGTCTGCCTATGCAGGAGATGTAAAAAACGCCCGTGTGATCTCTGGGTCTGGAAGATCCCCTGGAGGAGGCCCTGGCAACCCACTCCAGCGTTCTTGCCTGGAGAATCCCATGGACAGAGGAACCTGGAGGGCTACAGTCCATGGGGTCGCAAAGAGTCAGACACAACTGAAGTGACTTAGCACAGCCTAAACCTGGTTAAAAGCAGATGTATTGAAATCGTAATTAACTGTACTAATGGAAGAAATGGTTATAAATGACAGGAAACTGTAAATGTTCTAAATTCATTTTTACTTTGTCTTAGATTGAATCTTGCAACTGTGTAGAGTAGATATGCTTTATTAATTTTAAGAGGCCAACATTAAAATTAATTTGCATCCCCTGACCATTTTGATGGCTAGAGTGATAACAGTAGTATTTTGGGTGGAGGTGGGGGAGGGGTGGATAACTGGGTTAGCGCTGCTCACACAGTCTGTGGAGCAGCGGAAGTTACTTGTTTTAAAGTGTGTCTGAAGAATTTCAAATGAGAATTGAGTGTACATTTCTTATGTGTAACAGCAGCTGTGTTTTCATGTTTCCCAGTAGAATTAGATGGAGACTCATCACATAATTTAAAAATAATAGAAATTTAGAGTTAACAAGAGCTATAGAAATTCAGTTTGGTATTTTCATTTTTATAGATGAAGAAGCTGAGACCTAGGGGGCAGTGAACTTGGCCTGGATTTCTGTAGCCATTCGTTACTGCTCACAGTGGTCAGATGTTTCAAGTGCAGCAACCACTAGTAACCTGTGTCCCTTTTGTGATGTTTAGGTGGTTAGGTTAAGGATTTAACTTGTAAGGATGAAGAGAAAAGAAATCCTGAAAGTCTTCCTGAGATTAAGCTTTCGGTTCATAGGTAACACTTTACATCATTGTTAAACTTGTGGCAATTTTGAAGGAATTCTTTTTACCCTTCTAGGTCATTTCTATGATAGAAAGCAATTCTGTGGTGATCATACACGGTGCCACAGGCAGTGGTAAGAGCACCCAGCTCCCGCAGTACATCCTCGACCACTACCTGCAGCGCTCCGCCTACTGCAACATCGTGGTCACCCAGCCGCGCAAGATCGGGGCCAGCAGCATCGCCCGCTGGATCAGTAGGGAGCGTGGCTGGGTTTTGGGTGGATTGGTGGGCTACCAGGTGAGCTTCTCTCTTTGTTCGCTTTGTCTTTTTTGTAGGTCGATGATAGGATGTGATTTATTTTCTGCTGGGAAAGAAGATGCAATCAGTTGCTTATGGAGCAGAATTACGGCATAATTTCAAAAATAGTGAAAATCGGAAGTTCTTGGAAATAGCTTAATTTCTTTCTCAGTTGAATAGAAAAGAAGTGAGAATTCTCAGACTCATGGCTTTTATAATTTTATCTTTAATTATATCTTTATGTTGAAGAGGTCTTTGTATATAGTCATCTCAACATGAAAATGATACAGGCAATATGACTAGTAAGCCAGTCTCTCCCCGCATCACCAAAGAAGAGAAATCAATTTGAGATTTTATGTTAGTTTAGACCCTATATTTTTTGCAATATATGATAATTTTTTGTTCCCTTTCTTACCTTCATTATGAAATTGACAGTGCCTTCTTTGTAGTTAAATGTAAACCATTTAAATGGAAAACTCTTTCTTTTTTCCTTCCCCAATTTTAGGTAGGGTTGGAAAAAATAGCGACAGAAGACACCAAGTTAATTTATGTGACAACGGGAGTCCTGCTGCAGAAGATAGTCAGTGCCAAGAGCTTGATGGAGTTCACACACGTCTTCATCGACGAAGTGAGTGCTCTGCTCTCGTGCCGCTGTTTCTGTTTGATGAGAGAACACGGTGCAGGTGACCTGTAAAGTGTCAGACGGCTCTTTGAGTCTGTATGGGCTGTTCTGCTCTTGGAAGTTGATTTGCTCTTTTCATCCTTTGCTCTTAACTTCCAAGACATGGGTGAGGAGGTTGAGGAGAATGCAGAGATTCCTTGTTTAGATCAGGGGTTGGCAGACTGCAGCCCTCATGCCAAATTTGGCCCATTTCTGCCAATAAAGTTTTGCTGGCACACAGTTCTGCTCCATGTATGAGTGCTGTGAGGATACTGCCGAAGGGATGGGTAGTTGGGATGGGGCCATATGTTCCGTGAAGCTGGACGTATTTGCCCTCTGGCCTTTTACAGGGAACGCCTGCTGACCCTGGTTTGGAGTATTAGCCACATCAGACAATTAAACTTTAATTGTCTGTAGGTGTTTTCAGCACCTTACAGATACTTTCCATCTAATAAAACAAGAATAATAAACAATAAAAACATCTTTTAAGAAAATGAATAGATGATATTAATCTATTCACTTTACTAAAAAAAAATCCCTAATGATGTACTGTGAACCCTTTCTTTGTGCCAGTCTTAGCTTTTTCCCATAAGGATGGAATATTTTAATTGATTTTCATTTGATTTGACTTTATTCTGTCTTCTTTTAGCCGTGCCATGGGGCTTGTGGAATCTTAGTTCCCCAACCAGGGATTGAGCCCGCGCCCTCTGCATTGAATGTCGAGTCCTATCCACTGGACCTCCAGGGGATTTCCAGTTTTGTTTATATGTTAAACAAGGGTTTTTTGAGGTGAAGTGATGTTGTGTTCAAACAGTTGTCCGAGGAGCTCTGGAAGTACCTCCGCCCAGACTCTGGAGGTTTAAACCTCAGCAGTAGTTATGCCTCGAGAAGCTTCACTGGCTTCTGGAGGCCTTGGAAACAGCAGGCAAGTGGGATCTGTGGGAGACTGCGAGGTGGCTCTGGAGCGCCCGGCAGAGGCTGGAGTGAGGCCCCTGAGCGGCCCTCGGGAAGGCCTCTCCACTGTCGGTACGCGTGTGCTCAGCATGGAACCCGAACGTGCTGTCAGCGGGAATCATCAGTAAACAGTGTGCAGCAGGAATAGAGAAGGGTGTTACCTGAGCCAGACTGAGGATGATTGCCTGGGAGACCCAGATTCATGAAGCACTTGAATTGTGTTCTGGGCTATAGGGTGGGGGCCTGGAAAGGCAAAAACAAACGTGACGCGAGCTGTTGTCAAGAATCAGGACTGGAGCTGGGGAGAAGGGAGGGCGCCACTTATGCAAGGGTTGCTCGGGGTTAGACGGCTGCAGGGTTAGCGGAGACCTGAGACCATGGGGTTGCTGCTGGCAGAGCCCGTGTGAGGACGCGGTGGAGGCCTGGAGTCCGGCACACTTAAGGACATGCAGGTCCTCGGGGCTCCAGGGCCATCTGGGTTCATGTCCGCAGCGGCCTCCTGCTCCGCCCTGGGTGACTGAACCACAGTTACTCCATCTTGGCTTTCAAATGCACCCTCTTCTTTAGTGGACAAAGAAGATGTATGATGTATGATGCTTGTGTGGTAGGCCACCAAACAAGGCTGCTCCAACTAGTGTAAAGTTCAAGCCATGCCATGTGTAAGCCAGAATGACTTCCCCACACCTCAGTACGCGAGCATTTCTCCCATCGGTGCCGCAGGTAAAGCTGAGTGGGTGCATTTACTAGGTCGTGTACACGTACCTGGTTTTGTGTCATTCTTGGGTGTTTGGGAGAGGGAAATGCCGAACATGTTCTATTGTTCTTTGTGGTACAGTGGGATGCGCAGTGTGGCTCATGTTTTCTTCATGACTTTTGGCAGTTTTAAGTATCTTTAGGTGGTGTTGAAATCAAACTTAGACAGTATGCCAAGATGGTGTCAGTATGATAAAGTACACAGGAGTCACCGTTTGTCACTGAGCCTTTCTCTCAGGCCTCCAGGCAAGGCTCACCCTGGGTCACCTCCTCCAGAGTCTCTGCTGCTCAAGCTCCTGCTTGTCTCTGCAGGTCCAGCATCTTTCTGACTGTGTAGGGAGGTGTTTCTGCACTCGCACACGTGAGTGACGTGGACACGCCTGTGTGCACGGTGTTGCTGGCGTCCTTCTCCTGAAGCTGCGTGGTGGTACCTGAGCACGTCAGCTGCCCTCCGCGGGAACTTGCCCCCACTGGAGCGTCTTCTCACTTGGCACTGTGATAACTGTTTGCTTAAAGAATGAATAGGTTTGGATAGGCCTGAAGTTTCATGTTTACAAAGAATATTGTTCCTGTTGTGTGGGATGATTTGAATTTCAAAACAAATACAAGAGCAGAAGCTGAAGGCAGCAGGCAGGAGAGATGGAATGATGCTGTTGCTCAGCGTGCCCCGCTCTTCGCAGCTCCACGGACGGCAGCACGCTGGCCTCCCCGTCCCTCACCATCTCCCAGAGCTGGCTCAGACTCGTGTCCATTGCGTTGATGGCACCATCCAACCATCGCTCCCTCTGTTATCCCCTTCTTCTGCCTTCAGTCTTTGCCAGCATCAGGGTCTTTTCCAGTGAGTTGGCTCTTGGCATTAGGTGGCCAAAGTATTGGAGCTTCAGCTTCAGCATCAGTCCTTCCAGTGAATATTCAGGGTTGATCTCCTTTATGATTGACTGGTTTGATGTGCTTGCAGTCCAAGGGACTCCCAAGAGTCTTTTCCAGCACCATAGTTCAAAGGCATCAATTTTTTGGCGCTCAGCCTTCTTTATGGTCCCACTCTCACATCCACACACGACCACTGGGAAAATCACAGCTTTGACTAGATGGAGTAATGTCTCTGCTTTTTAATATGCTGTCTAGGTTGGTCATAGCTTTTCTTCCAGGGACCAAGCATCTTTTAATTTCATGGCTTCAGTCACCATCTGCAGTGATATTGGAGCCCAAGAAAATAAGATCTGTCACTGTTTCCATTTTTCCTGATCTATTTGCCATGACGTGATGGGACTGGATGACATGATCTTCATTTTTTGAATGTTAAGTGTTAAGCCAGCTTTTTCACTCTCCTGTTTCGCCATCATCAAGAGGCTCTTTAGTTTTGCTTTCTGCCATAAGGATGGCATCTGCATATGTGAAGTTATTGATATTTCTCCTGGCAATCTTGATTCCAGCTTATGCTTCATCCAGCCTGGCATTTCGCATGATGTACTCTGCACATAAGTTAAATAAGCAGGAAATGGAATGGTCTCGTCCTTACCTTCTTAGCTCTGGGAAGAGAATAAACTCACTTCAGGTGAATCATTCATTCAGTAAACATTTGCAGAGCGCCTGCCTCATTAGGTGCTGAGGTCATAAAGTTGGAGAAGCTGTAGTTTCTGCTCTCAGCCTCTCTGCTGGGGGGACAGATGTCTGCTGAGGTGTGACTATGTGGACGGAGGAAGGCCAGCGTCAGGGAGAGGACCGCGGGACCCCGGGGTGGAGGGCCGAGTGGGTCCTCGGGCAGGAGGGGCGCCTGGCCTCCAGCAGCGGGGAGAGGCGGTCGTGTGAAGTCTGAGCTGTGGGGGCCGGGGGCCTCGGTGCCGAGGAGGGCCCTCTCGGGGCTCTTACCGAGGACAGCCCTTGTTTCTGCTTCTCAAGTGCAGGGCAGCACGTCCGTGTTGCGGTGCTGCGCTCAGCGCTGGGTTTGCCGAGGGAACGAGGGAGAGTTGGGTTTCTGAGCGGTCCGGCCAGAGAAGCCGCTGTGGAGCCTCTCGCCCTGCGGAGAAGGGGCTCCCCCTTTGGGACTCAGGGGCTCGTCTCTCCGCGTCAGCAGAGACATGGCCCAGGGAGGAATCCCCTGTGCCCGGGGCAGCCTGGTCAGTGTGAGAAGCACCACACGTGACTCGGCCCTTGGCGTTATCTGGTGGGGGGTGGGCAGGGCTGGGGTAGGCAGGCCCTGGGGGGATTTGACTGGAAGGCACTGTCTGCATGGGGCAGCTTTCCACAAGCAGCAGGCCCCTGGGGCCCTGTAGCCCCTCGTCCCAGATGCTCCTGCAAGGCTCCGGGCTGCCCTCTGCTCCGCCCCAGCCTTGCCCTGCTCGCTCCTGCCAAGCCGGCTCTTCCCAGGCCTCCTGTCAATCCCCGCCCTGCCGAGCAGGCGGCCTGCTGCCCCGCACACTGCTCGGCTGGGCCTGGGGCAGGAGCTGTGGGCCGGGCTGGCCGCGGGCGGCTGCTCTGTGCTTCTCTGTGTTGTCACAGGGGCCTAGGGCGCTGTTGGCATTGAGCGGGTGGGGCTGAGAGTGCTTGACGTTCCCCTGCCCGGATGCCAGTTGGGCCCACTGGGAACCCCGGGGTTGGGGGGGGGGGGGCAGTGGCCCACATGCCTCTCCTGCTCGTCCTTGTTTGGGGCTGAGTGACGGTGTCCGTCTCGGAGCCTTGGCCCCGGCCCCGGGCGCAGCAGTGAGCCCTTCCCTCTGGTGACTCAGCACTGACCGATGCCTTCCCATGTGGGGGCCTTCCTTCTTATTTTGTAGGTACATGAGCGAACTGAAGAAATGGATTTCCTGTTGTTAGTTGTCCGCAAACTTTTAAGAACAAATTCACGTTTTGTGAAGGTAAAGTTGATTTCATGAGTAACTGAAATATTTAGGGTTAAAGTTTATTATGTAGTTTTGTTCAGTAGAAATGGTTGAAAGCACTGACTCTTAAAATCGTTGTCTCTGCAGGCCTCCATATCTTGCTAGGAAGCTGGCTAGAGGGCCTTCTTTTGGGATCAGACTGGAAGAGTTTTTCGTTATGATGTTGCATTAAATTGTAAAATATTCTCCAGATTTTAGAAAATAATGAAATGCTGGGTATTGGAGCATGGCTTTGGGCTGAATAAGTACCAGTTTGAGGGAATGTGACTCGTGTCTGTCATCTCTGTTTTATAAGCAGCACTGAGTCGCACTGAAGTTAGTGGTTATATGCCCTGCTTTTATAGGAGACTTACGCTAGGAGCTAACCAAAAGTCTGTGGGAATGGCCAATATAGTTTACATTTTATCTGAACTGAAAGGATGAGGACGTGACCTTGGCCAGAGTAGCAGAGGGTTTATAATTATTATGCAGTCTAGACACCGATCAGCCTGGCTCTGCTCTGCGGGAGTCTTCCCGCGCCGTGGTGACTGGTGCGGTCATTCGTCACGGGGAGGGCTGTGAGAGGACTTGCTGTTTCCGGAACCCAGGTGCCCTCTAGACCGCACGGTGCCTTGTCTGCACATGTTCCGTCTCTCGGCTCACCTAGGGAGACGTTCCTCCCTCCCCACCTTCCAGGGTGGGTACGGCAACCTTGGGAGGGTCACAGTCTCTCCTGGTGGGCACTGAGGAAGTAGAACCCGAGGCTTGCAGTAGGCTGACTTAGTGCTTAAGATAGGTTTTCCTGACAGCTCAGTTGGTAAAGAATCCGCCTGCAATGCAGTAGACCCTCGCTCGATTCCTGGGTCAGGAAGATCCACTGGAGAAAGGATAGGCTACCCACTCCAGTATTCTTGGGCTTTCCTGGTAGCTCAGCTGGTAAAGAATTCGCCTGCAATGTGGACGACCTGGGTTCAACCCCTGGGTTGGGAAGATTCCCCGGAGAAGGGAAAGGCTACCCACTCCAGTATTCTGGCCTGGAGAATTCCATGGACTGTACAGTCCATGGGGTCGCAAAGAGTCGGACACGACTGAGCAACTTTCACTTTCACTGCTTTAGATGACCATCACGTGATGCAGAGAATCAACAGATCCAGACCTTTCTTGATGATCATGTTTTAATAGTAATTCTACTTACTTCTGGCTGCACTGTGGACTTCCTCTCGTTGCCACGGGAAGGGGCTGCTCTCTCGTTGGGGGGCGCGGGCTCCGGGGCGCTCCGGCTTCAGGGGCTGCACTCTGGGCTCTGGAGCACAGACTCAGTAGCTGATCCCCTGGCGTGTGGGATCTGCCTGGATCAGGGACTGAACCGTGTCCCCTGAATTGGCAGGCAGGTTCTTTATCACTGAGCCACCAGGGAAACCCATGATTGTCATTTTAAGACTACTGTAAGATAATAACTTGATTATGGGTTTTTTTTTTCTAGTTTTTAGGAGTTAAGAGAGTTAAGAGTGTTGGTGAATTTTAAAAAATCTGCTACACTACTGGAAATGGTGCTCAGGAATTTGGTACTGATCATATGCATAGTAGGAAATGGCTTGTCAGTTTCAGTCTTTTCATGATTTATTAAAAAAATGTTTGAAGCATAATGCTTTCTGAATATAGAACCTTGTAATGGTGTATGTAGTTGGGCTAAGAAACTAGAAGTCATGTTCTGTATGGCTTTGTAGTAAGTGTTTTGAAACTCTCGAAACTTCCTCCCTTACTCCGTTTTAAAAGGAGAGCTGCCGTGGGGGCCTTAGATGCAGGAACCTGGGCAGATGGGCCTTCCAGTCCCCCTTCTGCTCTGCACCCAGACCTCCAGAGGGCCCCAGCTTCATGCTGTCCCCTGCCTGCCGACCCTGCTGTCGGCGCTGGCTGCTCAGACTCAGTGGGGCCCCCTGGACAAGCAGGTGTCAGGGCAGGCAGGCTGCTGAGCATCTGCAGGGACGAGCGGAGAGCTGAGCTGCAGGGAGGATGCAGGGCGGGGAGGCTGCGGCAGCCTGGGCCGACTGTGGCCGTCAGCAGTGCAGATTCGCGCTTAGGTGGGACAGAAGCCCTGAAGCGCCCTAGCCTGGCGGCTCTGGCAGACGCGTTAGAGCTCTTCTGCTGGGACAGGTGTGCCCTTGGGGGCCATTAGTAGCACCCATGGGGCCTCACAGAACCTGGCGTCTGAGTGAGCTCTGGTCGGTGGGGTTTTGACCTTTCGTTTCTGACATCAGAGGGGAAATACAGACATTCTGTCTGCCCAATAAGTGTATTAGTAATGTCTGTGTAAAGTTTTTACTTTTCTGCGAAGACTTAGACTTCAGAAATGCAGCCAGCAGCCAGCAGCCAGCTCTGCTGCCTCCCGCTTAGCATTTTGGGGCCTGGCGGGCGGTGGAGACCCTGTTAGTGCCTTCTCCAGGGCACAGCTGGCGGGCTGCAGATGCTGCTTCTGGCCGTCACGGCTGAGTTCTTCAGGATGTCATCCCAGATTTGCTTTCTGGCAAAACTGAAACCTGCAGGGAGCCCCCGAGCCTCTGCCGTCCACTGAGTTGGGACTGGTTGCCGGGCGCCTCCCGTTTCTCCGCTTAGGGTCAAGGTTTCCTGGCTCCCTTGTCTTCTTCCTCGTGGCCGCTCTGTTCTCTCAGCTTTCTGGAACACGCCGTCTGGAGCTTGCTCTGTCCTAAATTAGTTTTCTGATGCAAGTGTCCTCTTAGGTAAATGGTTGTAATTGAGCTTTATTGGAGAAGTGTAGTTTCTCACTTGATAAAGTAATTGAAGAGAAATTGTAAAAGTTGACATCTCTGAGCATTCTTTAGATTGTAATAATTTGTATTACACTGGAGATCAAGTCAAAGTATTCAATGAAAGTTTTGAAAATTACTAAAACAAGAGAAGCCTGGGCTTCTGAAGAGCCTTTCAGTCATCATCATGGTTGTCATTATTTTGTCTGTCTTGATGGTTTCTCCTCCTCTAGGTTGTCCTCATGTCAGCCACCATCAACTGTAGAGAGTTTGCAGATTACTTTGCTGTTCCTGTTCAGAACAAGATGAACCCAGCTTATGTTTTTGAAGTGGGAGGAAAACCCTTTTCAATTGAGGAGTATTACCTTAACGACTTGGAGCACATTCATCATAGCAGGGTATGTTGGAACGCATTGTTTCTTTTACAATGGGCCCATCCCATGGATGGAGGAGCCTGATAGGCTACAGTCCATGGTGTGGCAAAGAGTCGGACACGACTGAGCTACTTCTTTGTCTCTCTTCTCTAGTGTGGTAAGTACTGGTGACTGGGTAAAGTAGAAAATTGCTTAAGATAAAGGTTAAACATCAAGCATGTTTACTCAAAGTTAATTGACTAAATAGAAGATAATTTGTCATGCTTACATTAGTAGAATTGTAATAAGGAAACAGATTATTTAAGTACTAACTGACTTAATTTACTCTAAAAATTGGAAAAAACTTGGTATTTGTAGCTAACTTCTCCTAAAGTCTTTTTCTGATATGTTCTGCACACAATCAAATGCTATGTCTTTTTATACAGTACTTGATAAGTAAAATTATTAAACAAAACAACTGTCTTATTCTTGGTGAAAAACTGCAGTATGGCTATAAAATAGATTTTATGGAAACTATGATGTAATGGTGGGTATTCTAGGGAGATGCATTCCCAGTGATGGCCTTGGTCATGTGAATGCTGTCAGCTCAGACTGGTGGTCCTGAGCTCCCCAGGGGGTGGTGGGTGTGGCTGAACCGCAGTGTTCCAGAGGCCGCCCGAGGGCAACTGTAAAGGGACTGGGCTCCCAGGCTGGTGTTAACACCCGTTCAAAGCGGGCCAGTCTCTCCCACAGAGCCCTGGCGGCCGCGATGCGCCGTGGCCACCGTCGCAGGTGCAGGCGGACCGGTGGTCTCCCCGGCGGGCTCAGTCCTCGGCTCTCCGGGGCGGGTTGACAGAGGGGAGGGGAAGCTCCTCCTGGCTCCACAGGCATTTGGAGCTCCTTTTCCGTGTCTTCAGAACAGACGTCCTGCCGGACCTTTGACTTGTGCCGTGTGCGCCCTGACCGCTCCTCTGCCCCAGCGGCGGGGTCAGGGCGGTGCCGGTCAGGGCTGTGTGTCGGGGGCTTGTTGTTTAGCGAGTGCCTGGATCCTGGCTGCCCGCGATACCATGTTCATTTGGGGTGTTTGTTACGAGTTCCCTTGGTGAACCTCTTTGGTATTCCACCGTCCCTTCTTCCTCTTTATAGCTTTCTCCTCACCTCCTGGAGGAGCCAGTGATAACCAAGGCTGTCTATGAGGTTGCCGTCTCCTTGATTCAGATGTTCGATGACTTGGACATGAAGGAGAGTGGGTAAGAGATCCTCCAGCGGGCTGTGAGCTTCAATGGGATTGGGAAGTCTTTGTTCATTTTGAAGAATTTTAGTGTTTTTATCATATTAACTATAGATTTCTTTTCAGTGGTCACTCTATATAAAGTTCAGTTCAGTCACTCAGTGGTGTCCGACTCTGTGACCCCATGAATAACAGCACGCCGGCCTCCCTGTCCATCACCAACTCCCAGAGTTTACTCAAACTCATGCCCATTGAGTCAGTGATGCCATCCAGCCATCTCATCCTCTGTCATCCCCTTCTCTTCCTGCCCCCAATCCCTCCCAGCATCAGGGTCTTTTCCAATGAGTCAGCTCTTCATATGGGGTGGCCAAAGTATTGGAGTTTCAGCTTCAGCATCAGTCCTTCCAGTGAACACCCAGGACTTATCTCCTTCAGGATGGTGTGGTTGGATCTCCTTGCAGTCCAAGGGACTCTCAAGAGTCTTCTCCAACACTATAGTTCAAAAGCATCAATTTTTCGGCGCTCAGCTTTCTTCACAGTCCAACTCTCACATCCACACATGACCACTGGAAAAACCATAGCCTTGACCAGATGGACCTTTGTTGGCAAAGTAATGTCTATGCTTTTTAATATGCTGTCTAGGTTGGTCATAACTTTCCTTCCAAGGAGTAAGCGTCTTGTAATTTCATGGCTGCAGTCACCATCTGCAGTGATTTTGGAGCCCAAAAAAATAAAGCCTGACACTGTTTCCACTGTTTCCCCATCTATTTCCCATGAAGTGATGGGACCAGATGCCATGATCTTAGTTTTCTGAATGTTGAGCTTTAAGCCAACTTTTTCACTCTCCTCTTTCACTTTCATCAAGAGGCTTTTTAGTTCATCTTCACATTCTGCCATAAGGGTGGTGTCATCTGCATATCTGAAGTTATTGATATTTCTCCCGGCAAAATTAAAGTTAGTATCTAACAAATGTTTTACTGGAAATTTATATTTTAAAGCAGTTAAAACCATAGTAAGTACAGTTTTAGGGCTGACAGGTTTTAAGCTGGAAACTGCGGCCTGAAGATAGACATGCAGAAGTCATGCCTTGCCCAGTCCCGAGGTAAAACTTGCAGGACTGTTGTGGGAGAGACTGTTGAATGCTTTCTTTGCCTTTGATTCCATTTATCCTAAAGCTCTATTCCTGATTCTAGACAGTTAGCCATTGTCATTCAGATGCCTGTTAGTTGACTGGCTCTTGGAAACCTAGAAGGTATTTTCCCTTAAGGGCAGTTTTAGGTTACAGGTGTGGTTAGAGTCTTTCAGGATATTACACTGCATTAAAAAATAAAAACTTTTACTGTTTACATATTGGAACAACAAGCAGAATACAGATTCCGCCTCCTCATGGTAACCAGCCCTGGACTTCTCGGAAGGCTGTTCTCTGTAGACTGTAGGCACGCACAGACGCGGCACTTCTCTGCTTTTAGCTGTTGGTTGTGTGATGTGAATGTGCAGTGAGTGTCAAGGTATCGTTGTCCTGCCTTCTTGCCCAAGGATGCCGTGGAGGGAGGCAGATTCAGAATAGATTTCCTGCCGACGCTGCACTTGGGTCTGTCTGGATTCTGTCTGGACTCTGCTCCGCTGATCCAGTGACAGGGCCAGGGACGTACCAGGACCACGTGTGCCTTGGGCCTTGAGCAGTGCTTGACCCCCCAGTTGGAAAGTAACAGCTTACGTGCAAATGAGTACCATTTTTAACTGTTTTTAAGCTCCCACAGTTTTTTGTTATTTTTATATGATCAGTGGGTTTACATTTAGTCAAATACATGTCATTTTATACATCATTCTTTCATCTTAGACTTTCTTTCTTAGATCGTTTCCATTCATCCCAAAGCATGTCCTTCAGAAGTTTGAGTCTGTTGGTAAACCTTCTCAGGTTTTATATGGCTAAAAAAGCCTCATGCTCATTTGAGAAACGCGGTTTTGTAAAATGTAAAATTTGGTTTCTGTTTCTCTCCTTACATGTACTTTTTCTAATTTTTTAGTTTAAATGACTTTATTGATAAGTAATTTACATATGTCAAATGCACCCACTTTTATTGTTCTCTCAGTATTTTATATTTTCCCATAATCTTCTGGCTTCTCTTATTATGGTGAGGACCTTTTGCTTCAGCGGCTCCTCGTAGGTAGGTGCGTCTGTGCCTGGTTGACCCTCGGTCGCGTTCCTGCTCTTTGAGGCTCCTCGTAGGTAGGTGCGTCTGTGCCTGGTTGACCCTCGGTGTCCCTGCTCTTTGATACCCTGCGGTGTGGCTGCTGTCTGTGGAGAGCTGCGGCCGCCTTTTCATGAACCTCGTGAGGCTCTGTGGGCTCAGGGCGTCTGCGTGCTGCTGCCGGCGGCTTTCCCTCCAGCGGTGTCATCTGTTCAGATTCTCTCTTCCCTTTGATCAGTTTCAGTGGTTGGTGTCTTTTAGGACTGTCCATTTCCTGTCTGTTTCTGATCTGTTGGCCTTTGGTTGCTCATGGTGCTCCTTTACAGTCCTTTTCCTTTCTGTCAAGTCAGCAGCAGTGTCTTCTCTTTGATTTTCTTTTTTAAATAGCAGGACCTATTTTATTTATTTATCTTTTAACAGAAAGCAGTTTAATTACTCTCTGGCTGCAGGCTCTGTGCGGCTGTGCTCAGGCTTTCTCTAGCTGTGGAGAGCGGGGCTCCTCTTACTGTGAGCGCAGGCTCCTCTTGTTGTGGAGCACAGGCCCGAGGCACTTGGGCTTCAGCGGTCGCTGCTCGCGGGCTCAGTCGTCGTGGCACGTGGGCTTAGCTACCCCGTGGCATGTGGAATCTTCCAAGACCAGAGATCGAACCTGTGTCCCCTGCATTGGCAGATGGATTCTTACCCACCGCGACACCGGGGAAGCCCCTCTTTCATTTCTGACTGTAGTAACTGGACTCTTTCTTTGGTCAAACTAGGTAGATTTGTCAGTTTGTCTTTTCAAAGAGCTAGGTTTTTGTTTTCCTGTTGTTTTTCTTTCTCTGTTTCATTAATTTCCACTCAACTCTTTTTTTTTTTTTTTTAATTCTTGGAGAAGCCAAGAAACAACAGTCCACGCCATTCCTGGGAAAGAGGCGAGGTGAGAGGGCAGCCCAGTGGCCACAGTCTCACTGCTGAGCTGAAGGTTCCCACTTCTTTGTTCTTGTCGGTCTCTCCGGCCGGGACGTGAGCAGGGCAGGGAGCGGACTGTCTCGCTGCTGTGCCGGCGCCTGGGCGGGCCACGGGGGTTTGTGGGGGAACCAGAGTCCTGGCTTCACACGAAGCAGATGGGCTGATGGAGGCAGGAGGCAAGGGGGCGGCTTGAGATCTTGGTATATAAAAATGCTTTCTGATAATCGTCTTGATTCCTTGTAAGTTTAAGTTTTGTTTGTAATAGTTATTCTAAATGTTTTGTACTTTGAGAGTCTAGATTACAGTAACTAAACATCAGAGACTTTTGCCGATGATGAGTTTTAATGGAGAAAGGAGTCAGGAGGCTGGAGGCCCCTTGGCTCCCTGGGGGGCGTTGGGCTGTGTCTCCCGTCCCGGGGCCTTGTGTTGTCCTATGTAAAGGACAGAGTGGTGCAGTGGGTGACCTGCAGGTAAGAGCCTCTCCCGGTTAGAAGCCTGTACTCCCAGGGCTCTGTGAAAACCACGGCTACTTCTCCTTGACTAATTCTTGTGCACCTCACCTTTTAACAGGGCCAAGACCCGGTCGGGCACCCCGTTTGTGTCAGAGCGAAGCAGTGTGCTGGTGTTTCTGCCGGGTGAGTGCCATCCTTTCATGACGTGGCATCGTGCTCAGGATGGAGGCTGGTTTGTGTCTAGCACATATGGTGAAATGTGGTGTTCGTAGTGTGGGTTTATTGTTGGACTCTGGGAATGGGGATGGGTGGGGTTCTCAGTCTGACTTCTTACTATAACCTTTGTGTTGCTAAAAATGTTGGTAATTAAGAGTTTAATGTTATTTTTGAGAGCAATCTGGCCCCCTTCAGGAAAAATTTGTCTATGTTAAGTTTGCTATTTTTGAGGTAATTGTCATCCATCTGTATTTAAAGGTCATTTAATAATAACATCATTATTGTAATACCATGAAAATAATCAAGGTAGTCCTTGAGTTCTTTTCTCTTCAGTATTTGAGAAAATAATCTGTTTAAGGTACTTGACAATATGCAGTTCAGTTCAGTCCCTCAGTTGTGTCTGACTCTCTGCAACCCCATGGACTTCAGCACACCAGACTTCCCTGTCCTTCACACCGTCTCCTGGAGCGTGCTCAAACCCATGTCCATCGAGTTGGTGATGCCATCCAACCATCTCATCCTCAGTCGTCCCCTTCTGCTGCCTTCAATCTTTCCCAGCATCAGGGTCTTTTCCAATGAGTCAGCACTTCACATCAGGTGGCCAAAGTATTGGAGCTTTAGCTTCAGCATAAGTCCTTCCAGTGAATATTCAGGACTGATTTCCTTTAGGATTGACTGGTTTGATCTCCTTGCAGTCCAAGGGACCCTCAAGAATCTTTTCCAACACCACAGTTCAAAAGCATTAATTCTTCGGTGCTCAGCTTTCTTTATGGTCCAACTCTCACATCCATATGTGAGTATTGGAAAAACCATAGCTTTGACTAGATGGACCTTTGTTGGCAAAGTAATGTCTCTGCTTTTTAATATGCAGTCTAGGTTGGTCATAGCTTTTCTTCCAAGGAGCAAGTGTCTTTTATTCATTTGACAAGATTAATCTATGTTAAATTGTACTTTTTCCAAAATGATGTTTTTTTAATGACTTTTTAATTAAGTGATACAGCTTGATGAAATCTTATGACATTTCCTGAGTTTTTTTTGTTGTTGGAAAGTAATATGTAGAGGATGTGGGTATTTGTGCCAGTTTTGGTGGAGAACAAAAAGCATGAATTAAAGGTAACTTATTTTACTTTGGAATACAACATGTGAGTTGAAAGCACTGATCATGTGTTGCTTAAGTTGATATGGATTAGTTTTGTATTTGATACTGATGAGTTTTGTATCCAGAAGACAGCCATCAGCGGGCAGTGGTGTGGCGCTGCGTTTGCCCGTGTAGACATCTGTCAGCGAGTTCTGTGTGCGTGACGTAGGAGGACGCGCTGGAGGGGAGCCGGGGCAGTGCGCTCCCGGGAACCCCTGACGCCGGGGGCGCTTTCCGCCGCTGCTCGCCGCCGGAGCGAGGTGACAGCTTACAGCCTAGCCTGTCCTCTGTTCCGTGTTTATGTGAGCTCGGGTTTGAGAGTATCTTCGTCTCATTAACTTATCTTTTGGGAATGGTTCCGTGTTAGTGCTTTTAGGGCTGCTATAACAGTGCTATAAACCAGAAGGCTTAGAGCGGCAGGCATTTATCCTCTCGCTGTTCTGGAGACTGGAAGTAAAAATCAGTGTCTCAGGGCCCTGCTCCCCCTGAGGCTCCAGCTGGACTCCTCCCCGGCCTCTTCCTGCTTCTCCTGGCCGGCAGCCTTTGGCCTCCCTTGGCTTGTGGCTGTAACACTTCTCCTTCTGCCTTGATTGTTACGTGGTGTTTTGTGTGTGTGTGTCTTACAAGGACACCAGTCCTATTGAAATAAAGGCCTAGTCTTCTCCAGTGTGACCTCCTCTTAACTAATTAGATCTGCAGTGATGCTTTATTTGCAAATAAAGTCACATTCTGAGGGACTGGGGTTGGGGCTTCCACATCTTTTGGGGGACACACAGTTCAACCCATAGAGGTTCAAATATTGATAATTCAGGATGTGGCAAAATCATGTGCAAACTTTATATATTATCAATGAGCATTTCTGAACCTAATGAGAAAGATGTAGCATATCTTTGTGACCAATACTTTTTAAATACTAGTTTTTGGTTGTAAAATTTTTGCATAATTAATGTAGGACATTTGGAAAAGCAGTGGAGGGGGGCAGGAAATGTAAAATTACTCATGGGGCCAGCACTCACAGGCAGTCGTTGTGGAAAGGAGAACACCGGAAGAATATGGCTCTTCTCATGTTTTTGAGTTACTGGTAGAGCCGACTCATTGGCAAAGACCCTGATGCTGAGAAAGATTGAGAGCAGGAGAGGACGGCAGAGGATGAGCTGGTTGGCTGGTATCACCAACTCAGTGGACATGAGTTTGCGCGAGCTCCGGAGACGGTGAAGGACAGGGGAGTCTGGCGTGCTGCAGCCCAGCTGCAAAGAGTTGGACACGACTTCGTGACCAAACAACAACAAAAACAATATTGTACACTTGTCCCTTGTGATACTGAAGTATTTAGGTGAAGAGGATAAAAAAGTCAAATAAAATGAATTGGTAGTACCATCTTTGAAAAAGATGTCATCTTAAAGGTTGTTTTTTAGAAATGAATACAAATCTCTTTTTTTCTCCTCCACTCTCTTTCTTCTCTAGGTCTGGGTGAAATAAACTATATGCACGAACTTCTCACAAACATGGTTCATAAAAGGTGTGTTTAAAATGATAACCTGTATGTTTTCACTTGTAAAGCGTTGTGTTGTTTCTGCCCTAAATCATTTTAATTATCTTAATGAGTAGTTACTCATTTTCGTATATATTTTCCCTTTGTGGATATTTTATTTCTTTTACGTCTTTTCTAGGTTGCAGGTCTATCCACTCCATTCAAGTGTGACTTTGGAGGAGCAGAACAACGTGTTTTTAAGTCCAGTGCCTGGGTACAGAAAGGTGGGATGGCTGGGGCACCTGTCCTGAGCTTTGAGCACCTTCTCCTTAGAGACCCTGACAGCCCCGCAGGTGGTGTGGCGGGCTCTGTAGCGGTGGTTAGTCTCCACGAGTGCATGCTGATGAGCCAGGTGTATGAGTTCATTTTGCCTTTGTTTTGTAAGTCCATTTGCTAAGGTGTGTCATTTCCGCAGCCTCAGGGCCTTGTCTGTCGTGGGTTCAGGGTCTCCTGTCTCTGGCACTGCCCTGGAGATTGTGGTCAGAGCCCACACTCTTGATCCTGCTTAAGAGCATTTCTTTAATCCTTTACGGGTGGGTGATGGGGTTATCTTGTCACAGCCCTTGGAGTGTGGCTTCAGATCTCAGGCCCCGAACGTGCGGCTCAGCCCCCTGATTCCGGGAGAAGCTTTCACGTCTCTGGGGCAGCCTCAGCCTTGCCGGCACCTCGGGGCTCTCAGGTGCTGCAGCCCTGCAGGGCCTCTGCCGTGAGTCTGTCGTGCTCTGCCCCCTGGGTGATCCCAAGACCCCCGAAGCGACCGCATGTGGGGTCAGGGAGAGCTGCCTATGCCGTTTCTCGCCTGCTGCATTTCGCACCTGCTGTGTGCATGAGCCTGGTTTTCTGTGCATTGAGAACTCTGCTGGACCCCCGAGAGCGATTCCACCAGGAAAAAGCTGTAACTTCACATGGAGGTGAAGGGTTAAGCGCATGCATGTGGAATTGGACAGATGACTCGAGGCTCTGTCCCTTGTACGTGTGTGCCTTTGAGCACCTTGCTTCTGCAAGGCTTAATTTTAGTGTTTGAAAGTAGAATAAAATCACCTTGCAGAGCTGTTAGGAAGGTCAGTTATGATAGCATTTGTCTGTCCTTGAACTGTGGGGGTGGTGCCGGCCCGACACAGGTATGTCCAGTAACCAGATGGGGGCGCTGTGGGGAGTGCTGAGCGCTCGGTTCATGCCGGGAGCAGTTCTAAGCATTCTCTGTTTATTAACCCAAATAATAGGGTGGGTATTACTGGTATCTCCATTTGTAGACGAGAAGAACGAGGTGAGTGGTCCAGGGTCCCACACTGGTGTGGAGCAGAGCTCCCTGCCCTGACTCCTCCTCCTCACCTCACCCCCGAGACCCTTGACCAGCTGTGGGCTTTAGTGTAAAATAGAAAAATGGCTAATTTTAAAGTTTGAGTTCAGTGTTTTTGCCCTTAAATGATTTTGAGTCGCTTTATTTTCGCTTCGCCTGATGCCTCCCCATACGTGTGAGTGTGTCAGATTCCTTTCTTCTTTGTTTGGCAGATCATTCTGTCCACCAACATCGCAGAGAGTTCCGTCACGGTTCCAGACGTCAAGTACGGTGAGATCTCGTCTCCCCAGCGTGGCCGTGGCCGTCGTGGCCGTGGCGGTCGTGGCCTGTGCCCCTCGGGAGGCCCCTGCCCCTTCACTGTCTCCTCCCTGTTCTGGGGGAGAGAGTAGGAACCTGGGCGCAAGCTCCATGCTCTCCTCTGAGCACGTGCGTCCTTTAACGTGGGCAGCCTCTGGGCACGGTCACTAACACAGGAAGTGATCCGGGGCGTGCCAGGGGTCTGTGGGCAGCAGAGCTTTGGGGCTGCCCCGCCGGACTTCGTGGCTGGAGGGAGGACCCCGAGTCCTCCGTGTCGCTGAGGGCGGCTGAGAAGGACCCCACGTCAGCGCAGGGGTGAGGGCCTCAGGCTGGGCGCCCACCTGTGTGCCCTTGATGACCCTGGGAGGCTATGGGCTCATGTTCGGGGGCCGAGGGGCTTCCCTGGCGGCCCAGTGGTTCAGGTTGCGCGCCCAGCGCGGGGGGCGTGGGGCGCATCCCTGGCTGGGGAGCCAGGTCCCGCCTGCCGAGCATCACAGCCAAGAAAAAGTCTGGAGCCTGCCACGTGCCAGGCAGTGTTCACGCCGGGAGGCCTGCAGGGTGGATAGGATGCGTCTTCTGGGGGGAGAGACAATTCACAGGTAAGAAGTGTGTGTGGTTCCGGTCGAGATGGACGCACACAGGAGAATCGCTCAGAGAAAGGGGTTACAGTCAATTGCTCCCAGTGAAGTTTCGGTTGGGGCCGTGGGGGGCCCCTCTGTGAGGAGGCCACAGCTGAGGGGGCTCGACTCGGGGGGCCTGAGCGGCGGAGCCGCAGGGCGCCGGCGTGGGGCCAGGCCCGCGGGCCATCCCGGGGCTGCACACAGTGCCCAGACCACGCGCGTCTGTGCTCGTGACGCGGGGGCGGGCGGGCGCCGACCGGCGATGAGATAAGTAACCGCAGCGCAGGGTGACTGCGGGTGTCGGAGGGTGAGGCGCGGGCAGAGGGGCGGGGGCCTGTGCTTGGTCAGGACGGAGGGCAGGCCGTTAGACGAGGGGCGGGACAGACCGCCTTCCGCGTGTGGGCCGTCAGAGCTGCTGGGGAGGGTCGCAGGACAGCGGTGGGGGAGCTCCCGTTCCAGAGAGGAGTCTGGAGATTGAGCCTGACGGGGTGTCGGGTAGGTGGCGGAAGGCGAGGTGGGTGGAGGACGGGTGCAGGACGGAGGGCCCGGATGCTGCCGGCCCGTGTCTGGGAGTGGAGGTCCCCGCGGGTGATGGTGGGAGAAGTGTTCAGAGCCCGGCGGAGGGGGATGGGCTGGGGGCACTGCGCAGGAGGCTCCCCCGGAGGTGGGCGGCACTGAGGAGGGGCGAGCACATGGGGCGGGGCCAGACCCGCTTCCCGCGTGGAGCCTGCCTGCTCCGTGCTGGGCCTGGGGCATGGGGAGAGCGGCATGGGTCCTGTCCCCGGTGTTAGAGCGGAGGACCCTGACACAGACACGAGCAGCCGCCCCTGCCCTGCACACGCACACACACACATGCACACACACAGAGCTGAGACCTGACTGCGCGCTCACACATTGACACGCACATACACACAGCTGAGACCTGACTGTGCGCGCACACACACACACACACACGGACACACACACAGGGCTCAGACCTGACTGCACACACACATTCACACGCACATACACACAGCTGAGACCTGACTGCGCACACACACACACACGGACACACACACAGGGCTCAGACCTGACTGCACACACACATTCACACGCACATACACACAGCTGAGACCTGACTGCGCACACACACACACACGGACACACACACAGGGCTGAGACCTGACTGCACACACACATTCACACGCACATACACACAGCTGAGACCTGACTGCAAACATACACACACACACACACGGACACACACACAGGGCTGAGACCTGACTGCGTGCGCGCACACACACACACACACACACACACAAGGCTGAGACCTGACTGCACACACACATTCACACGCACATACACACAGCTGAGACCTGACTGCGCGCACACACACACACACACACACACACACACACACGGCTGAGACCTGACTGTCCCCGCTTCAGCTGTGCTTCTGCACGGCTGCGAGTCCCGGGAGGCTGGTGTGGCAGCCCGCACCAGCTCCCTGTGCCGCGGGGGCTCTGATAGGCAGTCCTCTTTCTGTCCGGATGCCCAGTCTGAAGGGGGAGAGCGTGACCACCGCTTCCCCGTCCCGGGCAGCCGGGCACGGCCAGTCTTCTCCGGAGGCTGCTGTGTGTGCGGCGGTTCTAAAGGCTGTGTCCCCAAAATCAGCTTATTGCTCAGCGCTCTGATTGTTGCCGTTATTTCTTGCTAGCCTGGCATTTACATTCCCTTTTTTATGACAGTTATAGATTTTTGTTTGACCAGAACTCTGGTTTGTGATGAAGACACGAATTACCAGAGTCTGCGGCTGAGCTGGGCCTCTAAGACCAGCTGTGAGCAGAGGAAAGGTAAGGTGCTTGCGTCCAGCCCAGCCCCAGGACTTGGTGACACTTTGGTGTACTTTTAAGTTTTTTGCTCTTTGTATGTTTAGTTAATCAGAGATTACCTTTATCGGATCCAGTTTTATGTGTAAAACAACAGCATCTCACACTATCAGACCCTCTGTCTACGTGCCCGACCCTCCTCTCCCCTGAAGAGCTGAGAGCGTTGGCACGTCCACCATGAGCGTGTGGTCGCCTTTCACGGTGACAGGTTATGAAAGCTGGCGCTCATGTTCTCATCTTTGAAAGTTTGCAACTTAAAGGGTTGTATGTAGAGGACTTATTGTATTTCCCCCAGTGTGTATTTTGTCTTTTACTCCTCTTAACAGGGTATTTCATAGAGAAAAAGTTACATTTTGGTGTGGTTTGGTTTATTGATATCAGTTTTTCTTTTTATGGATCATGCTTAAGATGTGATGTAAGCAAAAATAAACTCAAAATGGATTAAAGATCTAAATGTAAGACCAGAAACTGTAAAACTCCTAGAGGAGAACATAGGCAAAACACTCTCTGACATAAATCACAGCAGGATCCTCTATGACCCACATCCCAGAATATTAGAAACAAAAGCAAAAATAAACAAATGGGACCTAATGAAACTTAAAAGCTTTTGCACAACAAAGGAAACTATAAGCAAGGTGAAAAGACAGCCCTCAGATTGGGAGAAAATAATAGCAAATGAAGCAACAGACAAAGGATTAATCTCAAAAATATACAAGCAACTTCTCCAGCTCAACTCCAGAAAAATAAATGACCCAATCAAAAAATGGGCCAAAGAACTCAACAGACATTTCTCCAAGGAAGACATACAGATGGCTAAAAAACACATGAAAAGATGCTCAACATCACTCATTATCAGAGAAGTGCAAATCAAAACCACAGTGAGGTACCATTACATGCCAGTCAGGTAAATGCTGGAGAGGGTGTGGAGAAAGGGGAACCCTCTTACACTGTTGGTGGCAATGCAAACTAGTACAGCCGCTATGGAAAACAGTGTGGAGATTTCTTTAAAAACTGGAAATAGAACTGCCATATGACCCAGCAATCCCACTTCTGGGCATACACACCGAGGAAACCAAATCTGAAAGAGACACGTGCACCCCAATGTTCATCGCAGCACTGTTTATCATAGCCAGGACATGGAAGCAACCTAGATGCCCATCAGCAGACGAATGGATGAGGAAGCTGTGGTACATATACACCATGGAATATTACTCAGCCATTAAAAAGAATTCATTTGAATCAGTTCTATTGAGATGGATGAAACTGGAGCCCATTATACAGAGCGAAGTAAGCCAGAAAGATAAAGACCATTACAGTATACTAACACATATATATGGAATATAGAAAGATGGTAATGATAACCCTATATGCAAAACAGAAAAAGAGACTCAGATGTATAGAACAGACTTGTGGACTCTGGGAGAAGGCGAGGGTGGGATGTTTCAAGAGAACAGCATTGAAACATGTATATTATCTAGGGTGAAACAGATCACCAGCCCAGATTGGGTGCATGAGACAAGTGCTCGGGCCTGGTGCACTGGGAAGACCCAGAGGGATCGGGTGGAGTGGGAGGTGGGAGGGGGGACCGGGATGGGGAATACATGTAAATCCATGGCTAATTCATTTCAATGTATGACAAAAACTACTGTAATGATGTAAAGTAATTAGCCTCCAACTAAGAAAAATAAATGGAAAAAAAAAATTAAAAAAAAATAAACTAAAAAAAAAAAAAACAAATGAATTCCTTTTAATGGCTGAGTAATATTCCATGGTGTATATGTACCACAGCTTCCTTATCCATTTGTCTGCTGATGGGCATCTAGGTTGCTTCCATGTCCTGGCTATTATAAACAGTGCTGCGATGAACATTGGGGTGCACGTATCTCTTTCAGATCTGGTTTCCTCGATGTGTATGCCCAGAAGTGGGATTGCTGGGTCATATGGCAGTTCTATTTCCAGCTTTTTAAGAAATCTCCACACTGTTTTCCATAGTGGCTGTACTAATTTGCATTCCCACCTATAGTGTAAGAGGGTTCCCTTTTCTCCACACCCTCTCCAGCATTTACTGCTTGTAGACTTTTGGATAGCAGCCATCCTGACTGGCGTGTAATGGTACCTCACTGTGGTTTTGATTTGCATTTCTCTGATAATGAGTGATGTTGAGCATCTTTTCATGTGTTTTTTAGCCATCTGTATGTCTTCCTTGGAGAAATGTCTGTTGAATTCTTTGGCCCATTTTTTGATTGGGTCATTTATTTTTCTGGAGTTGAGCTGGAGGAGTTGCTTGTATATGTTTGAGATTAATCCTTTGTCTGTTGCTTCATTTGCTATTATTTTCTCCCAATCTGAGGGCTGTCTTTTCACCTTGCTTATAGTTTCCTTTGTTGTGCAAAAGCTTTTAAGTTTCATTAGGTCCCATTTGTTTATTTTTGCTTTTATTTCTAAAATTCTGGGATGTGGGTCATAGAGGATCCTGCTGTGATTTATGTCAGAGAGTTTTGCCTATGTTCTCCTCTAGGAGTTTTACAGTTTCTGGTCTTACATTTAGATCTTTAATCCATTTTGAGTTTATTTTTGTGTATGGTGTTAGAAAGTGTTCTAGTTTCATTCTTTTACAGGTGGTTGACCAGTTTTCCCAGCACCACTTGTTAAAGAGATTATCTTTTTTCCATTGTATATCCTTGCCTCCTTTGTTGAAGATAAGGTGACCATAGGTTCGTGGATTTATCTCTGGGCTTTCTATTCTGTTCCATTGATCTATATTTCTGTCTTTGTGCCAGTACCATACTGTCTTGATGACTGTGGCTTTGTAGTAGAGTCTGAAGTCAGGCAGATTGATTTCTCCAGTTCCATTCTTCTTCCTCAGGATTACTTTGGCTATTCGAGGTTTTTTGTATTTCCATACAAATTGTGAAATTATTTGTTCTAGTTCTGTGAAAAATACCGTTGGTAGTTTAATGGGGATTGCATTGAATCTATAGATCCCTTTGGGTAGTATAGCCATTTTGACAATATTGATTCTTCCAATCCATGAACACGGTATATTTCTCCATCTGTTTGTGTCCTCTTTGATTTCTTTCATCAGTGTTTTATAGTTTTCTATGTATAGGTCTTTTGTTTCTAAAAGGAATTCATTTGAATCAGTTCTAATGAGATGGATGAAACTGGAGCCCATTATACAGAGCGAAGTAAGCCAGAAAGATAAAGACCATTACAGTATACTAACACATATATATGGAATATAGAAAGATGGTAATGATAACCCTATATGCAAAACAGAAAGAGACACAGATGTATAGAACAGACTTTTGGATTCTGTGGGAGAAGGCGAGGGTGGGATGTTTCAAGAGAACAGCATCGAAACATGTATATTATCTAGGTGAAACAGATCACCAGCCCAGGTTGGATGCATGAGACAAGTGCTCGGACCTGGTGCACTGGGAAGACCCAGAGGGATCGGGCGGAGAGGGAGGTGGGAAGGGGGATCGGGATGGGGAATACATGTGACTCCATGGGTGATTCATGTCAATGTATGACAAAACCCACTACAATATTGTAAAGTAATTAGCGTCCAACTAATAAAAAAAAAAAAAAAGGTGTGATGTAAGAACAACTCACCTAGCCTAGATTGCATAGATTTTTCTGCTTGTTTTCTTCTAGAGGTTTCATAGATAGGTTTTTGCCTTTGTGTCTGTGACCCATTTAGTCAGTTTTCGTAGATGATGTGCGGTTTGTCTGTGGATGCAAAGTGTCCCCCCACCATTGTCGACATCCTATTGAGGGGTGTGTGTGCCTTTGTGAGCAGCACTGGGGTGCGCTTGTCTGGGGCTGTTTCTGGTTCTTCATCATCTTCTGTTGCCTGTTTTTCCCTCCACCAGTAACACTGTCTTGATCACTGCATAGTGAGACTTAACATGAAGCACATGGACTCCCCCCCTTCATTCTTCATTCTCAGGGTGGTTTTAGCTGTCCTGTTACACTTTGCCTTTCTGTGTAGTCTTTAGAATAGTGTTGTGTACACACACACAGACACACAGAAGCTGCCCATGGTACCGCCAGGACTTGTGTTAAACCTGAGCATCGGTTTGTGGAGATCTGAGTCTGCTTGTCCCTGAATGTTGTGTGTCTCCCTTTATTTAGGCTGTCTTTGATTTCTTCAACCAGCATGGTGTTATTTTCAGCATACAGATGCTGCAAGTGTTTTGCTGGAAAGTATTAGCCACTCCGTCGTGTCCGGCTCTTTGATCTCATGAACCGTAGCCCACCAGTCTCCTCTGTCCATGGGATTCTCCAGGCAAGAATACTGGAGTGGGTTGCCATTTCCTTCTCCAGGGGATCTTCCTGACCCAGGGGTCGAGTGTGGGTCTCTTGCATTGCAGGTGGATTCTTTACCATCTGAGCCACCAAGGAAGCCATTTTGCTAGATCTGTATCTAAGTATTCAGTTTAATTGAAGTGATTGCAATGATTGTGAGGGCGTTGTTCACTCTGGTTTTCACATGTTCATTTCTAGTGTATAGACGTGATTTATTTTCTGTGCTACGATCGAATCCTGTGACTTGCTGATTTCACTTGTTGGTTCTAAGGGTTGCATGTTTGGTTTTGTCATTACCTTGGGATTTTCCATGTGCAGTCCTGTCATCTGAAGATATGGGGGTGGGGTGGAGGTGGGGATGGGGGTGGAGGCAGAAGCCTGGACACTCCACTCAGTCTCCTGGTGGCGAGGGAGGGGGACTCCTGGGGGGGGGGCAGAAAGGGCAGGGGTCCAGGCTGCACAGGCACCTCCCTGGGCTGCCCCACTTTCTAAAAGCGAGTGTTCGTGAAGGAGCCCCCTCCCTGCCTTCCGCGCGCTCAGGTTTTATCCTGTTTTTGGATGAAGCAGTTTTCACTGCACGAGCGATACCGTCGCAAGAGAAGAGCTGCTGATCGCCGGTCTCCGCGGGCCGGGCCTGCTTCTGAGCTCTGCACCCGCGAGTCGTGAAGAGCGGACGCCTGCACGCGGGCGTGGGGACGGGGCACAACCAGCCCATCCACCGGGGGAAGCATGGCCTCTCTCGCCAGCTTGACTGTCAGTGAGAACTATGCATTTGCAGGAGAGTGTGGTGTTTATAACGTTCTGATTGCCGTTGCATTCTGCGGCCAAGGTGGTAGTCTTTGGAAACGTGCATTTGATACTGTACTGAGTACAAGTGAGCATTTAATTTCTGTGTATAAGGTCGCTCCTAACACTGACCTATTCTGAAGTTTTTACTGACCTGGTTTGGTAGAGGATAACAGAGTTTTCTTTAGTATTTAATGGTTATTCTGAAACATGTCTTTATGCTTATGCTAAAGTAATACCAGCATTCAAATGTTCCCCCTTTCAAGGCCGCGCTGGACGGGTGTCTAAAGGATACTGTTACAGACTGGTGCATAAGGATTTCTGGGACAACTCCATCCCCAGCCACGTCATCCCTGAGATGCTGGTAACGAACTTTGGTCATCTTCCTGGTTGTTTTTTATGGGCAGTTTTACCCAACAGTCTTAAGGAGTGTATTTTGAGTGTCATATAATTTTGACCCCGGAAACGTCACCTGTGACTAGGGCTGTCTTTAGTGCCAGCACTGGCTTCATCGCCTGGGCCCCAGGCCCCTGAGGGGGCTTGCGCCGTGCCAGGGTCCGGGCCCAAGGAGCGCTGTCCCCAGCTGCCGCCTGTGTGCGCCCCTCCGCTGCGCCTGTCCTCCCCTCCTCGGCGCTCTGAGCCCCTCTGCTCCTCTCCCGCGTCTCTTCAGCTCTGGTTTCTCTCTCCTCCGCCGCCCAGCCCTCTGTCTCTCTGTTTTCCTCTCTTAATTCTCTCTGCCTCCTCTGCGCTGCTTCCTCTAAAGCACTAGCCGCGTGCGTAGGTGCGTTGATGCACTGGCTTCACCGCTTCTGAACTTGCGCTCTGCCCCCAGCGCTGTCCGTTGGGAAGCACGGTGTTGAAGGCGAAGCTACTCGGCATGGGTGAGCCCAGGGCTCTGCTGGCCACGGCCCTCTCCCCACCGAGCCTGAGCGACATCGAGCGCACCGTCCTTCTGCTCAAGGAGGTAGGACCCTCTCATGCTTGTTTGTGCTGGGAAAAGCTAAGGTGGTTTGGGTGCATTTTATACATGTCACAGTGTGGATATCCTCCAGGTATTTTGATGGTTGTGAATAGTGTTTCCTTGGCTAGGCATTCATGACTAATAGTTGATTCCAGCTTTATATAGCAGTTCAGACCAGCTTTGTTAGAAGCTCCTGCTCTCTCACCACTCGTCACGGACCCCCCACCGGGCTTGCTGTTTGCCAGCGAGGCTGAGAAGGCCCGGAAGGGCCACTGGGCGTGATACAGCCCTATCCCCCAGCTCTGGCCGCAGGAGCCCTCTCCCCGCCGCCCCCAAGCCCTGCTCCTCAGCCCCTGCCAGCCTTCTCCTTCCTGGCACTGGAGGCCCTGCTCCTGCCGTGAGCTCTGGCTCTGCCCCTGTCGCAGACAGCTGGGCCAGGCGCCCCTGTCTGCCGGCTGTGCACGTCTGCCTCTGGCCCTCGGCCTTGGGGCGCCTCTCATACTGTCCTTCCTTGCTTGGGGGTCTGTAAAATACACTCTGTCAGTTGAGGACATCTTTTTCCGCACGGGGTCTGCTCCATCTGGCTGTGAATGATGCAGCAGTTGGATGTTTGATGTTGGGCCTGCCACGTTCGTTAACCTGTGAGTTACATGGAAATGATGAAATGGCGTTCTCAGTTTCAAAAAAACCTTTAGTCTCAGTCTTTAGTAAGCTGACTCAGAGGCCATTTAGAACCTTGCTCACCCACATTTGACCACTGCCTCAAATTCCCTGCCCAAGGGAAGAAGGGCGTGGGTAAAGCCGCACTTGCTGACTGCCCTGCTTCGTTTGATGAAGGTGGGAGCGCTTGCAGTCAGTGGCCAGAGAGAAGATGAAAACCCCCACGACGGTGAGCTGACCTTCCTAGGAAGAGTTCTCGCCCAGCTTCCTGTCAGTCAGCAGCTCGGCAAGCTCATAGTGCTTGGACACGTGTTTGGGTGTCTAGATGAGTGTCTTATCATCGGTGAGTGTGCGGCGGCCAGGCGGTGACGGAGGGTGTAAGCAAGGCCCTTCTGAGAATCTCACATTGTCCTTGTTTATTCTCTTGATAGCGGCATCTCTTTCCTTGAAGAATTTTTTTGCGATGCCTTTTAGGCAGCATCTTGATGGATATAGGTATTTAACATTCATACTTTTAAGTCTCTGTGTTTTAATGGGATCAAATGACACCCTTTGCTGTCTGTTTATAGGAACAAAGTGAATTTCGCTGGCAACAGTAGGAGTGACTGTATTGCACTTGTTGAAGCCTTCAGAGTAAGTTTTCGCTGTGCCAGCTCCGAAAGCAGCTGCCACAGATGTCAGTACTCTTGCATGCAATGCACCTGTCTCTGTCAGAAGTGTTTTTAGTGTTACTGACCCCTGATAGGAAAAACTGTTGGGAGAAGTATGTCAGGATGGGAGTCTAAGTCTATGAAGTTGATTGAAAAAAACCTCCCAACTAAAAATCCTAATTCACCCATGTAAAAGAATAATTTTAGTATATAGTAGAACTGTATGTTAACTTTGCTCTGTATTTTCCAAGTCTCCTGAAAATGTGTTATCATCCTTTGATAATTTTAAAAAAGAAAGAATAAATCTGTAAGTTGTCTGTGGTCGGGGAAGAATTTTGAGCCCGATGGTTTCTTTGCAGGCGTGGCAGACCTGCAGGCAGAGAGGGGAGCTGCGGCACCCGAAGGTCAGTGGCTGTTCCCTGAGTTTCTCTGCTGAGACTGCCGGCGCCCCGGGAGCTGCCCGGGCCCCCCTCGCTCAGCCTCATCGCCGTGTGTGAACCGGCAATGCCCGGCCTGAGCGGAGCGGCCAGCTCCTGGAGGCGGCAGGGCCTGCGTGCAGCCACACTGCCTGCTGCCCGCTTTCGAGAGTGGTGACCCTTGCTTGTCGGGAGCCCCGGCAGCTGCTGGGACCACAGGCCTGAGGGCCGGGCCTGGGCTGCTGCTCGGAGCGGCGGGGCTCGAGGCTTTCTGTCTGCTGCTGCAGCCCTGTGTCCCAGAGTGGGCTTGGAAAAAACCAACTTGTTCGCCTTTGTTTTTTGGGGGTGGGAGTGGTCAGGTTTTGTTCTTCTAAACTGAGTGTGTTTGAAAGGTTGCTGGTAGGTCTGTGTGTGTAAATTTGCTGTGCTCAGATGCATTCTTAGAGCAACTGCCTGAGTTACTCATGAAAGCCACTATGTAGACAGTCAGCCCAAGAAGAATAAATGCAAAAAGGCAAAATGGTTGTCTGAGGATATCTTAGAAAATAGATGAGAGAAGAGGAGAAGCGAAAGGCAAAGACAAAATGAAAGATAAATCCATCTGAATGCAGAGTTCCAAAGAATAGCAAGGAGAGACAAGAAAGCTTTGTTAAGTGATCAATGCAAAGAAATAAGAGGAAAACTTTAGAATGGGAAAGACTAGAGATCTCTTCAAGAAAATCAGAGATACCAAGGGAACGTTTCATGCAAAGATGGTCTCAATAAAGGACAGAAACAGTAAGGACCTGACAGAAGCAAAAGAGATTAAGAAGAAGTGGCAAGAATACACAGAAGAACTGTACAAAAAAGATCTTAATGACCCAGATAACCGCAGTGCTGTGATCACTCACCTAGAGTCAGACATCCTGGAATGCAAAGTCAAGTGGGCCTTAGGAAGTATCTCTATGAACAAAGCTAGTGGAGGTGATGGAATTCCAGCTGAGCTGTTTCAAATCCTAAAAGATGATGCTGTGAACGTGTTGCACTCAATATGCCAGCAGATTTGGAAGACTCAGCCGTGGCCACAGGACTGGAAAAGGTCAGGTTTCACTTCGATCCCAAAGAAAGGCAGTGCTAAGGAATGCTCAAACTCCTGCACAATTGCATTCATCTCACACGCTAGCAAGTACTGCTCAAAATTCTCCAAGCTGGGTTTTGACAGCACGTGAGCTGAGAACTTCCAGAGGTACAAGCTGTATTAGACAAGGCAGAGGAGCCAGAGATCAGACCGCCGGTGTCCACGGGATCAGACAGAGGAGCCAGAGATCAGACCGCCGGTGTCCACGGGATCAGACAGAGGAGCCAGAGATCAGACCGCCGGTGTCCACGGGATCAGACAGAGGAGCCAGAGATCAGATCGCCATTGTCCACGGGTTCAGACAGAGGAGCCAGAGATCAGACCGCCAGTGTCCACGGGATCAGACAGAGGAGCCAGAGATCAGACCGCCAGTGTCCACGGGATCAGACAGAGGAGCCAGAGATCAGATCGCCAGTGTCCACGGGATCAGACAGAGGAGCCAGAGATCAGACCGCCAGTGTCCACGGGATCAGACAGAGGAGCCAGAGATCAGACCGCCAGTGTCCACGGGATCAGACAGAGGAGCCAGAGATCAGACCGCCAGTGTCCACGGGATCAGACAGAGGAGCCAGAGATCAGACCGCCAGTGTCCACGGGATCAGACAGAGGAGCCAGAGATCAGACCGCCAGTGTCCACGGGATCAGACAGAGGAGCCAGAGATCAGATCGCCAGTGTCCACGGGATCAGACAGAGGAGCCAGAGATCAGACCGCCAGTGTCCACGGGATCAGACAGAGGAGCCAGAGATCAGACCGCCAGTGTCCACGGGATCAGACAGAGGAGCCAGAGATCAGACCGCCAGTGTCCACGGGATCAGACAGAGGAGCCAGAGATCAGACCGCCAGTGTCCACGGGATCAGACAGAGGAGCCAGAGATCAGACCGCCAGTGTCCACGGGATCAGACAGAGGAGCCAGAGATCAGACCGCCAGTGTCCACTGGATCAGACAGAGGAGCCAGAGATCAGACTGCCAATGTCCACGGGATCAGACAGAGGAGCCAGAGATCAGACCACCAGTGTCCACGGGATCAGAGCGAGCAAGGGAATTCCAGAAAGACATCTGCTTCACTGACTACACTAATGCCTTTGACAGTGTGGATCACAACAAACTGGAAAATTTCAGACAGAGCAAGAGAATTCCAGAAAGACATCTGCTTCACCGACTACACTAATGCCTTTGACAGTGTGGATCACAACAAACTGGAAAATTCTTAAAGAGATAAGAATACCAGACCACCTTACTTGCCTCCTGAGAAATTTGTATGCGGGTCAAGAAGCAACAGTTAGAACCGGACATGGAAGAACAGATTGGTTCCAAATTGGGGAAGGAGTACATCAAGGCTATATATTGTCACCCTGCTTATTTAACTTACATGCAGAGTGCATCATGCGAAATGCCAGGCTGGATGAAGTACAAGCTAGAATCAAGATTGCCGGGAGAAATATCAGTAACCTCAGATATGCAGATAACACCACCCTTATAGCAGAAAGTAAAGAAGAACTAAAGAACCTCTTGATGAAGATGAAAGAGGAGAGTGAAAAAGCTGGCTTAAAGCTCAAGATTCAAAAAATGAAGATCATGGCATCCAGTCCCATCACTTCATGGTGAATAGATGGGGAAACAAAGGACACAGTGACAGACTATATCTTCTTGGGCTCCAAAATCACTGCAGATGGTGACTACAGCCATGAAATTAAAAGTTGCTTGCTCCTTGGAAGAAAAGCTATGACCAACCTAGATAGCATATTAAAAAGCAGAGATATTACCAAGAAAGGTTTGTATCGTCAAAGCTGTGATTTTTCCAGTGGTCGTGTATGGATGTTAGAGTTGGGCCACAAAGAAAGCTGAGCACTAAAGCATTGATGTTTTTGAACTGTGGTGCTGGAGAAGACTCTTGAGAGTCCCTTGGACTGCAAGGAGATCCAACCAGTCAATCCTGAAGGAAATCAGTCCTGAATATTCATTGGAAGGACTGATGCTGAAGATGAAACTCCAATACTTTGGCCACCTGATGCGAAGAGCTGACTCATTGGAAAATACCCTGATGCTGGGAAAGATTGAAGGCAGGAGGAGAAGGGGATGACAGAGGATGAGATGGCTGGATGGCATCACTGCCTCGAAGGACATGAGTTTGAGCAAGCTCCAGGAGTTGGTGATGGACAGGGAGGCCTGGCGTGCTGCCATCCACGGGGTCGCAGAGTCAGATACGACTGAGCGTCTGAACTGAGAGTCAGCCTGTGCTTCCCGTTGGCTTGTCCTCCTCCTGGTGAGATACGTGTGTTACAGTGGGTGTGTCAGTCCTCGTTTGTTACATTAATATTGAATGTTGTGCTTTTGTGTATTTAAAGGATGAACTTGAGTGGGGACGGTTAAATTACATTCAGATCAAGAGAATCAGAGAGGTAAGTGTGTATTCTGTGCACGCAGGTAGAGGTGCCGTTTATCGAGTGCCAGCAGTGCCCAGGCGCTGCGCTCTGCTTAGTTGCTCAGTCGTGTGGGGCTCTTTGCGACCCCCATGGGCAGCAGTGAGCCTTCCAGGAAGTGCATCCTGTGTCCAGCCTTAGTAGAATCTGTGTGTTGCAATCACAGTTAGTTACAGCTAAAGGACACAGGTGAAGATCAGCAAAGGCGCAAGGCGGGTGGGGAGGAGCCAGGAGAGACGAGGTCCCCGCCCGCGGTTGACCTCTCACAGCAAGGCCTCCTGGGCAGCACGGGTGCTGACAGCCTGCAGGAGCCTCTGCAGACCAGGGAGGCTCGCAGAGCCTTGGCGTGCAAGCTTGTGTTGAGGGTTGGTTGCATGGTCAGGGGGTGCTCCTCTGGTTGACCTTACTTGCCTTAGTTTTCAGCACCCCCGAAGGTCACACTGATACCATGTGGCCCAGGCCCCTTGCCCCCCGCCCCCACGATGTCACGTTGCTCCATGAACTGCTTGTTGCATCCAAGGCCTCAGCTGAACAAAGACGCTCGAACGAGGCAGGTTATGCCAGGGACCCGGAAGTGAGCTGCCCAGAGCCAGACCTTCCTTCGGAACGTCTAGGGCGTGGCCAGCTGGGCCTGCTGACTTCCGTCCTTTACTACATGGGTTTGCAAGATGCTGTGTCTGTTTTATTGTGTTATCAGAGAACTTACTCCTGGTTTGATTTGACAGTTTTACTGTGCAGGTATTTTGGAGGGGAGGAAAGGTAAAAGATTTCAATGGATTGACTTTGGCTTTTTTCCATTAATTTAGTTTTTCTCTGGTTTACTTTTTTAGTGTTACTGAGATGAGAATTTAACTTATCACTTTCAGTCTTTCTAAGTCATGTCTGACTCTTTTGAGACCCCATGGACTGTAGCCTGCCAGGCTCCTCTGCCCATGGGATGTCCCAGGCAAGAATATTGGAGTGGCATGCACTTTCAGTCTTTCTAATTAACAGTGGTTAAAGCTGTGAGTTTTCTCATGAGTGGTTTGGGTCCAGTAGTCTCTGACATCCATGTGGGGATGCACGTTCCCTCCCAGCTATAGGGAGCTCACTGCTATCCCTATCTGAGGCTTATTTCTCTGTTGGTTTCCTGCTTGATTCAGGGTCTTTTAGAAGAGTGTTAGAGTATCTAGGCAGAAAGAAGTATTGTTAGGTATCTTGTGTCATTGTTAATATTTTGATTTTTATTGCATTTTGGGCAGAAAAAGTGAGTTGCATAATTTTAAATCGGTTTTTAATTAGACAAGCTGTATTTCCTGCAGCCTTCTGGGTGATTTCAGTAGTGAGTGTGAAAGGGCCAGGCTGGGCCCTTCCTGCTGTGTCCCCAGGCTCTCCTCCTCTTCTCATAGGTCAGGACTTCTAAGAGTTTCCGTCCTTACCATTCTTTTTCGTAGTTTTTTTTCCAGCTATGGTTACAACTGTGCTCGTATAGTTTTTTTCCTTATTGTCACTTACTGAGATAATTTTGTGGTAAGTTAATTTACGATGCGCTCATAGGTGTTTGGATTTGTGTATTCTTGTATACATTTGAAGTGTGGTGAAATCATTTTATGTGAAACGATTCTATTGAAACTAAAGAGGTTTTTTGGTTCAGGGTGACTGTGTAGCCATTGTTTTTAATCACAAAGCAGTACATGTTCATGGCAAGAGGTTTTGGAAGTGTTTCAAGGACTTCAAGCAAGGGCTGTGGTCAGGGTGTCCTGCTCCCCTGCCGTGGTAGGTGGCGGCGTGTGCGTCTGCAGTGGTCTCCTGTGTGTGTGTACGCTGGGATTGTGACGCACTTCGTTTGTCACACTGTTGTGTGTCCTTCCCACCCCCGTTAATCAGTCTTTAGCATCATGGTTCTCAGCAGCTGCAGTGTTTCACCCATAGGTACACTAATGTTTCCCGGTGTGCACTCCTTTTCTAGTGTTCCCACTATCTGAAGAGCATGGTCACCTGGAGACACCATCTCCCAATGTGTTTCTCTTAGGTGGCTGAGTTGTATGAAGAACTGAAGACGAGGATCTCACAGTTCAACATGCATGTTGATTCCCGGCGGCCTGTCATGGACCAGGAGTACACATACAAGCAGAGATTCATCCTGCAGGTGCATGGCAGCGCCCGCCTGCCTTTCCTGGCTCCTTCTGCTCCTGTGGTCTCATGGCTGTGAAAGTGCTTGCTCCCCTTTCCTGACATGAATTGTATCTCACAGGAGAGCCTAGATGCGCAGTGTTCACGCTGTGTTGCAGAACAGGAAACACTCTGCTCTTGCGTTTAGGTTTTCTGTGTCACTGAGTTGATGATCCAGACCCAGTTCTGATCTCTGGAGGAGTGTTTCTGAAGACTGCTGTCTTTACTGCTTCCAGAGAGATCCTTTTATTTTGGCTTTTAGGAAAGTAAAATTACTGTTAATGTTACATTGCTTTTACCTTGCATCGAAAAGTTATTTTAACTTTGGAGGCCATGATCAGATTCCCTTGTTGGTTGGAGCCTTCTAGGCTTGTGCAGAGGGAAGTGTATCTTGGAAAGGCAACCAGTGTTTCTAACTCAGGGCTCAGGGGAGGAGGAGGTCTTGTCCTGCGCCCGTGTGTTGGCTGACGCATACAGAGTTGGGATCCTGTAACCTGGGGGCTGCTGGGAAACGGATGTCAAGTTACTTTAAGGTTGGAAGAGTCTTCCTTGGGTGTTTGTTTCAAATGGCGTGTTTTTAACTGAAGAAGTGGCTCTTTGCAGAGTGCTTTTTAGAAGTGAACATTGAAGGCAGGCCTGGTGCTCTGAATCTGTGTGCCCCAATTGTAACTTTACCTGAACGTTTAGGAGAAGGCCTGATCCATGGAAGGAAGTATGTTGAGGACAAGGTAGAAAATGCTGGCCAGCCCCCAGGGCCCTGTGTGTGCAATCATTCGTGTCCTCGTTCAACTCACCAGTGTTTTCTAAACCTCGTTCTTTTTTCTAGCTGCACTATGTGGCTAGTGGGATCTTAGTTCCCCAACCAGGGATTGAACCTGTGTGCCCTGGATTTGGGGAGTGGAATCTTAATTACTGGACTGCCAGGAAAGTCCCTAAACCTCATTCTGAGAAATAGTCAGGCTCCTTGGAGGAATGATCTTGTAGAATGTGTTTCTGTTACAGGGAAGTAACCAGAATCATAACTTTCTGCTTGATTGATTAAAGGCCCAGGTTTTTTAAAAAAATATTAACTCATCTTTTATATTATGGATGTCATTCTGGGATGAGATTAGTGTATTAATGAGACAGTGTGATAAAATCTTGATGTTACTTCATGAAAATACGTCTCTCCCAGGTTGTGTTGGCAGGAGCCTTTTATCCGAATTACTTTACTTTCGGGCAGCCTGACGAGGAGATAGCCATGAGGGAGCTGGCGGGCAAAGACCCGAAGACGACCGTCGTGGTAGGTTGGGGGGCGGCCTTCCCTGCGGGAGACCGGGCGCCTGGTCTTCAGGCAGGCATCGGTCCAGTGTGGCTGATACGGAGCATTTTACTTCCCCTCTGTCTCTGTATAAATGCTTAGTGGATTTTTTCCCCCTAAAGTGAATTTCATGGCTTGTCTCACCTTTTCACATGCCTCCACTGGTTCCTGTCTCATAGACCTGGCCTTAAGAGAGAAAGCCTTGTGGAGTGAAGTATTCAAGGCTAACCTTGCCTGCTTCATCTTGTTTTGAAGGACTTAAAATACTTCTCCATAAGTTTAAGAGCAGGCGGTTAATAGCTAACTTCGTTTTACGCAAAGCGTAAAGGGTTATTTGGTTGGCAGCTTTGTACTGCGATTTAAACTCTGATCCCCATTCACACATAACAGAATCGTCTAGAGTGTGTGTTTATTTTGAAATTCAGACTTGAGGCCCGTGCCACAAAATCTGAATTAGCAAGTGTAGCCTGAAAATCAGGGTTTAAATAATGTGAGCTTTGGGCGAATCTGATGGTCAGTCACAGCACTCACCACTGGATCAACTTTGGTGGACCCTGTGTTTAATCAAACCTGAGCCCAGGGTGACTTCAAGGTCGGCAGCTGAAATAAAGCATTTGGGAGTTGGGCTTTCGTGGATTCTTGCTGCGTCATCAGCTGCATCTAATAAAGGGGGTGCAGAGACCTGGCAAGGCTCCGGGCAGGCAGTGAGCCCTCCAGCACTGCAGCTTCCCCTCCCCCTGCTGGGCCCATCACCCTGGTACTGAAGAAGCGGAGTTCACACGGGCGGGGGAGGCGTCTCGGGGGAGCTCTGCGCTTTGTCCCGCTCTGCCTCGCGGCTGGGGAAGCCTGGCTGGGCCTCTGCCTGTCTGGATGGCTGTGCTCTCTGGGCAGCGGCCTCCCCTCCCCTGTACACTGGGGGAGGACCCCGCGGCGCTCGTCTCTGGATGTGGGGCTGTGCCTGCCTCCTTCAGCCGCCAGGCGGCCTGTCTGCCGCACGCTCCGCGGCCAGAGTTCCCTCCTGTGTGCTTTGTAACAGCTCAGTTTCTGCTCGTCTGGATGTATTGCTTGTCCTCTGAGAGTGCCTTTGCTCGGTGCTTTTTACTCATTTTTCTTTGCATTTTACCCTTCGAGTGAGAGATTTATCATCACCCTTAATTCATGATGTGGCTGGGGGCGGGGGGGGCGGTCCGAGGGTGGCTCTGTGACTTGCCTAAAGAGACTGAACAAGGCAGGACTGAACTCAGACCTGAATCCACGGCCCTTGCTGTTTACTACCTGCCGCCTCTTGTGGAGCTGTGCTGGGCGCGGGGCAGGGGCTCCAGGTTTCACACCAGAGCCGGAGCTCGGAACCCAGATGGCCCTGCGGGGAGGGCAGGGTGGGTGTGGGGAGGGGGCGGAGCGGGGAGAGGCAGGGAGGGGTTGCCCAGCGCCTCCTGGTTGGGTGCTGCCTGCACGAGCAGGACCCACTCCCGCCTCTCAGGGGCGTCTACATTCCCACCACTGCCTGCGTAGACATACCATGTTTGACAAAGATACACGGGCTGCTCTGTTATTTTAAGATAGAATGAAGTCTTAACTTCTGTATATTGGACTTTTGGACTATTTTAATGAGAAAGAATCAGTTTTCATGCCAATCCCAAAGAAGGGCAATGCCAAAGAATGTTCAGATTACTGCACAATTGCACTCATTTCACATGCTAGCAAGATTATGCTCAAACTTCTCCAAGCTAGGCTTCAACAGTCTGTGAACCGAGAACTTTCAGATATACAAGCTGGATTTACAAACAGCAGAGGAACCAGAGATCAAATTGCCAGCATCTGTTGGATCAGAGAAAAAGCAAGAGAATTCCAGAAAAACGTCTGCTTCATTGACTATGCTAAAGCTTTTGACTGTGTGTGTCAAAACAAACTGGAAAATTCTTAAAGAGATGGGAATATCAGACCACCTTACCTGCCTCCTGAGAAGTCTGTGTGCAGGTCAAGAAGCAACAGTTACAACCAGACATGGAAGAACAGACTGGTTTAAAATCGGGAAAGGAGTCCGTCAAGGCTGTATAATGTCACCCTGCTTATTTAACTTACATGCAGAGTACATCATGAAAAACACTGGGCTGGATGAAACACAAGCTGGAATCAAGATTGTCAGGAGAAATATCAATAACCTCAGATATGCAGATGACACCACCCTTATGTCAGAGAGCGAAGAAGAACTAAAGAGCCTCTTGATGAAGATGAAAGAGGAGAGTGAAAAAACTGGCTTAAAACCCAACATTCAAAAAACCAAGATCATGGCATCTGGTCCTGTCACTTCATGGCAAATAGATGGGGAAACAATGAAAGCACTGAGAGACTTCCTTTTCTTGGGCTCCAAAATCACTACAGTTGGTGACTGCAGCCATCAAAAGATGTTTGATCCTTGGAAGAAAAGTTATGACCAACTTAGCCAGCATATTAAAAAGCCAGAGGCATTACTTTACCAACAAAGGTCTGTCTAGTCAAAGCTGTGGTTTTTCCAGTAGTCGTGTATGGGGATGTGAGAGTTGGAACATAAAGAAGGCTGAGTGTCAAAGTATTGGTGCTTTTTTGAACTGTGGTGCTGGAGAAGACTCTTGAGAGTCCCTTGGACTGCAAGGAGATCCAACCAGTCAATCCTAAAGGAAATTAGTCCTGAATATTCATTAGAAGGACTGATGCTGAAGCTGAAACTCCAGCACTTTGGCCACCTGATGCGAAGAGCTGACTCATTTGAAAACACCCTGATGCTGGGAAAGATTGAGGGCAGGAGGAGAAGGGGATGACAGAGGATGAGATGGCTGGATGGCATCACCAACTTGATGGACATGAGTTTGAGCAAGCTCCAGGAGATGGTGTGAAGGACAGGAAAGCCTGGAGTGCTGCAGTCCATGGGGTTGCAAAGAGTCTGACACGACTGAGCGACTGCACAATGCGGAAGGGTTAGCCTTTGTCTAATGTGTATTATTACAGCTTAGTTGTTACTTACCCATGGAAGTCGTTCGTCCTGCAGCACCCTGCTGTGGGACCCAGGTCTCTGGTTAGGGACAGCGCGCTCTGCCCTGTGAATGGGGACTCTCGGGGGCTCTGGGCCCGCCCCTGCTAACGCCCGCCGTGTTTTGCAGCTGAAGCACATCCCTCCCTACGGATTTGTCTATCACCAGCAGCTGCAGTCTCTCTTCAGACAGTGCGGCCAAGTCAAGTCCATCGTGTTTGACGGGGCAAAGTAAGTGCTCATCTTTTGTAACCCACTGCAACGACGAGAGCGCCGCCAGAGTTTCCTCTTTACAGGGGCTGGTTCTTGAACCTGGGCGTGCGGGAGAACGGGCCGTCAGAGGGCCGCTGCGGACTGCTCTCAAGCGTAGCTGTGGTTCACGTAGCCGTCAGGAGCAGCGCGTCCTCTCAGCCGAGCTCCTCCTAGAGGAGCCGAGCTGTGTGGCCCGGGTGTGCAGCAGTGTGAGCGGTGCGCTGCACTGGGCTGCGTCTGGCAGATTTCACAGGTGGGCCGGCCGCCAGAGGTGCCCCCCGGAGACTGTCTGCTCCAGTCACTTAGACCCTGGGGGCAAGGAGCGGGAGCCACCGAGGGGAGGGGCGGGAGGAGGCCGGGAGGCAGCTGGGGGTCGCGGGCCTGGCTCGCTCCACCTCTTGAGTTGGGAACACTCAGGGAAGAGGAGAATCCAGAATTGCGGTCCGGAGTCTTTGAAAGAAATGATCTGTAAGGAGAGACCTGGGTGCCTTCTAGAGACAGCTGGTGGGAGTGGAATGGACGTGGGCGAAGGGAGCCCAGGGCAGGTGGGGGTCAATGGAGGGGGCAGAAAGGGAGCTGAGGTGGGACAGTGCCAGGGGAGGGGCTGCAGAGAGGCTGGGGGTGGACGGGACGATGAGGCGGGCAGCTCTTCTCAGCTCAGGGCCCTGGCTTCCCCAGGCTCTCGCTCTCCGGGATAGCACTTGGAGGGTCACAGGTCTGTTTCTGAGTGTGATGCTGGACCTGGGCGGTTTGACATTCGTTCGCCAACAAATGTGAGGAGAGCGTTCTCCCCTTTATTCCAGGGTGTGCCTGGCAGGTGCCCATGCTGCATGTTTGATTCTCACCCGCAGAAGGCGGGGTGGGCTAGCAGGACCCTGGAGGGGGCAGGGGGGCGTGTCTCAGCATCACGTGATAAACCAGATGTTTGTGGGGGACCAGAAAGGTCACTGACCGCTCAGCTGTGTGACTCTCTCTGCATTTTATTCTACAATAAAAAAGAGAAAGCCCAGACCTGTCGCTTTGTTCTAATGATGACAATTAAGGTTTCTTAGCTGAACATTCCTCTTGAAGTTGGTCTTTATTTCATATTATACTGCATGATACGTGAGGACGATACTTGCTTTTGATTTAATGGTATGTCATTGTCATTTTTATTGCTTTTAAGTGAGTAGTTTCCTCTTGAATACATCTTCTTGATTAACCCTGTGGTGAGAAGTTAGTTACTGGTAGTTTTGAGGAGATGTGTAGCTGAAAATCTCTATCTAAACCTTGAGAGAAATTAACATACACTTAACATACACTTCTGTTTGAGAGAAATTAACATACACTTCTGTTTCAGACGCCTCATAAGCTTATTTTTTATCTGTATTTGTGGAGCAGAGCCTTTGTGGAGTTTTCACGCAATCCAACAGAGAGGTTTAGAACGCTCCCCGCCGTGTACATGGCCATCAAGATGTCTCAGCTCAAAGTGTCCCTGGAGCTCAGTGTTCACTCCGCAGAGGAGATTGAGGCGAAGGTGCAAGGAGGGGCCGTCTCCAAGCTCCGGAACACGCGGTAGGCTCGGGAGGCCAGTGGGCACAGCTCTCCTCCTGACTGCGTGTCCTCAGTGCCGTGTTTGAACAGCTGTCTCACCGTGCTTAAGGGCACACTGCGAGCTCCGGCCTGGGGGCTGCTGTGCGTGCCGGCACACGGCCCTGGGCCTCTCTGAGCCTCAGCGTTTGCATCTGGCGCTTTCAGGGCTGCGCCCACAGAGCTGCAGTCCTGTGTCTTTTCTCTTGGTCATCGTGTAAGCCCCCGAGGCATCCGACTGGAAGTCGAGGGGTGGGGAGGGAGGGAAGTGTGGCCCCGAGTGTGGCTGGTGTGGGATGGCCTGACTCCGTCAGGGCGGCAGCTGGATGTGCCCAGTCTGGGGCCATGTGAATGCACCCATCCCGCTGCCTGACTGCCTGGGCCACACGTACTTAACACACGGGTCTGCGGACTGGGAAGAGAGGTGGGTTGGGATCTTTCATCCTTCCTCTTCATTTAAGAATAAAATGACTAGGAAAAAAAGGAAAGCTTTTATCAAACTTTAGTTTTATCTCCTTGCATTTTAGCATTTGCTGTGTTACTGCTTTAAGGGGTGATGGTAACTTTGGGTTTAAACCACATGTGTGTTTTCTAGTGACATGACACAGGCATGGATTTGTGGTTTTCTAAAGGTCAAGGGTCACTCACCTCCGAACCCGCAAGTAGGAGACCTTGTAGTTCTCAGATTTAGAATTTATATCCTGGAAGGCAGAAATTCTATGACAGTCCTGAGCGTCGGGATATGTTTGTAGAGGGTAGTGTGTGACTGCGGGGTGCACACCCTGCCCCAGGGCAGCCCGGGACACCAGCAGAATCTCTTACGTGAGGTGAGATGCGATTCGTCATCACTGTCTGTATTTTATTAAAACCTTTTCTTGTAGTATCTGTGGACTAGTTCAAGCAGTAATTTCATGTATGTAAACACGCATGTGTGCTTTGTAACACCTCTGTTGCCTTTTAAGATAAGTGGTGTCTTAACAGGGTGAACGTGGACTTCCAGAAGCAGACAGTTGATCCAATGCAAGTCTCCTTTAACACGCTGGACAAATCGCAGACCATCACAGACCTCCTGCTAACGATCGAAGTCACAGAGGTGAGAGCAGTGTGACCCAGGCGTCAGAGTTCTTCGTCCTCGTTGTCCAGCACTGCCTCGCTGAGCGCGGGACAGTGGGCGTGGAGACGTGCCCGCACACAGCCTGTGCGCCTCGGTCACCCACACTGGACCCTGAGTCCTCGGGTAACTTGCGGTCGGCCCTCTGTGTCCATGGCGCCTCACATCCTCAAATTGGACCAGCCGTGGCCCGTGTGGTCCTTCCTGTATCTCAACTGTGGAAAACCCTCTCGGATCACACTAGCATCATTTAAAGGGCATCGTTAAAAGTCACCTGGAGTCAGTATGGGTGAGCTTGAACTACTCTCACTCGTTGAATTGAAACGTGGCTGTGACACAAAATGAAACACAAATATTCATCCTAGAATCAAAGTTTAGTTTTTAAAACGTTAGTACATTTGAAATGCTGAAAAACACCCGTTTTAGTAATAAGGTACAATAAGGTATGTAAAATGTTACTGGCTCAGTGCTGTTTGCCTGTGTAGTTCAGTTTGTATCAGCAAAGCTAGCATCGGCAGCATTATTTGTTGGAGTGTAGTTTTTGCTTCTTCAAAATAAAATTTCAGTTAAATTGCCCTGGGCTTCCTGGCAAACGCGTGGTCCCCTTCCCTGGGAGACTCCCCTTAGCAGCCTGGCGTCCTGCCGACTGGAGGGCTGCAGGGGCGTGACCAGGGCCACGTGGTGGCGGCAGCAGGTGAGGCTGTCTGCACTCCACCCCATACCGCTCCGGGGGCCGCGGGTTCGCCCAGAGAGCCCGTGGGGCCTCTGTGGGCTTGGCGGACCCTGGGGGCTGGCCGGGGTGGAACAGCCCTGATGTCATGTGGCCCCAGAGCGTGCATTGCTGGCGTGTGTCACAGTCCCTCACCTCACTTGACCAGAACCCCCCTTTTCTCATAAGCAGTGACTCAAAGCCTGGAGAACCTGGGGACCAGGGAATGTAGCTTGTGACCTGCAGTTGGTGGGGGGGGTGGGCGGCACGTCAGGTCTGCAGCGGGCGTGCCTGTTCCTCTAGACAGAGATCCTCTCCAGGGTTCGTCTCCTCCTCCCCTCTAGGTGGTTGAGGTGGGACACTTCTGGGGGTACAGGACCGATGAGAAGAACTGGGAGTTTCTGAAGAGGCTGACCGCTGAGATAAACCGCCTCACGCTGGTGCCCCTGCCTGTCCACCCCCACCCAGACCTGGTCTGCCTGGCTCCCTTTGCCGACAATGATAAGGAGAGCTACTTCAGAGCACAGATCCTCTATGTTTCCGGAAATTCTGCCGAGGTATGTTTTTCTGTAATAAATCTCGCAACGGGAAATGAGGCAGACTCACAGCAGTTGACAGAAAGCCTCCTGTCTTTTCAAGTGGAAGGTAAATATAAAATGGTTACAATTAGAGAAGTGGTCCAGTCAGAACGTCCCTTGCCTCAGTGACCTGAGGTTTCGCCCCGTCCCTGGGAGTCCCGAGGAGCGGGGTGGGCTGGGGTGGCCAAGTCCAGGTTACTAGCCGGGCCTGCGCTGACGCACACCCCGCCTCCAGGTGTTCTTCGTGGACTACGGGAACAGAGCACGTGTGGCGCTGGGCGTCCTCATGGAGATCCCCTGCCAGTTTCTTGAGCTCCCCTTCCAGGTGAGGGGGACACGCCTGTGTCCTGAGCGTGTGAAGCCGGAGGGGTCTTGGAGGTCAGGGCTCGCCCCTCAGCTTGCAGATGGGCCAAGACCCAGAGCAGGAAGACACTTATTTTCTTGTACTCCCCAAGTCTGGTTTCTGCTTTTTCCCCAAAATATATTGCTGTAGATGTTTTTGCTAATAGTGCTTCTGGAGTAAGCTGAAGTACATGGAGGGTTTCAAACTTAGTGACGTTTCTAATGTTTTCCCACCTGTGCTTTGTAAAAGTCATCCTAAGCTTTTTTGTCATCGACTAGTGAAACCACGTGATTTTACCTGTGATGTCCTCGGTCACCCTGACGTGCTTCCAGTAGGATCTGTGGCAGTCCCTGGTGCAGACCCTGCCCAGGTCTACTTTGAGTGGCGTCTGGGCTGAGTGTCCGGCCCTGCCCTCTGTCTTGCAGGCCCTGGAGTTCAAGATCTGCAAGATGCGCCCATCGGCGCAGTGTCTGGTGTGCGGCGAGCGCTGGAGTGGCGGGGCCGGCCGGCGCTTCTCCTCCCTGGTCAGCGGCCGCACCCTGCTGGTGAAGGTCTTTTCCGTGGTGCACAGTGTCCTGCACGTGGACGCCTACCTCCCCTCAGGGCTGCAAGACACGGTCAGCGTTCGGGGCATCCTCATTGGGCAGGGCTACGCCGAGCCGGCTGAGGAGCCCTACGAGTCCAAGGTGCGTGCTGCCTGTGGCTGGAGCGTGTGTGCGTGCACCCGTGGGCGGGGTGGGGGGTGAGGCACGGGGGCCCTTGCCCTCTCTCAGGATCTCAAGGGGTGCAGAGCCGGACAGCGATTGGTGTGTTGAGATCTGTGGTTCCTTCCTAAATGTCTTCTGGTTTCTTTGAGACCAAATCATGATGGCCAGGTGATTTGGTGGCCAGGTACTATTCTTGTTGGTTTCCAGTTATGAAGCTGTCTTTTTTTTTTCTTCTTGGAATGTAAGTTAGATGTGAAAATGTTCTCTTTTGGGGGAGTTTTAAAAAAATGGATTCCAAGATTTATGTCCCTAATGAATTTTATAATTCCTTTATAAAATATTTATTTCAAGTGTTTGAAACATTTCAAAATGTCTTTCAACTGTTTATTTCGAAACCATTTCTGAAGCTGCCTTTCTTGATCTGGAAGTGTGAGATGTCACTTTGAAGCTCATATTGAAGGTGCTTCCTTCTACCTCATCTGCTGGGGATGAGGTACTGGGTTGGGCAGGGGGCGAACCAGCAGGAAAGTGTCACCATAGAGCCGGCCGGGTTTGTGTTTCCACTTGAGAAAACGCACCAGGGGTCCTGGTCACAGCCCCAGGGTGAAGCTGGCATTTTGTGTGCAAAAACCCTGTGTCACTCTTCATTTCTCTGATGGCTGAAAGCTTCCCTTGCGGCTCAGCTGGTAAAGAATCCACCTGCAATGTGGGAGACCTGTGTTCAATCCCTGGGTCCCTGGGTTGGGAAGATCTCCTGGAGAAGGGAAAAGCTACCCACTCCAGTGTTCTGGCCTGGAGAACTCCATGGACTGTATACGTCCAGGGTTGCAAAGTGTCAGACACAACTGAGCAACTTTCACTTTGACTGAAAGGTAGTAAAGGCTAATGAACTGAGCCTTTAGTGAGTTCAGTCTTCTTTTGTTTGAATCGATAAATTATCTTTTGACATCTTAATGATCTAAAGGTCACCTAATGATAAGGTCATGCCTATGAAATGCTTTGATTAGTTTGGAATAAAATTTCTTAATACTGGTTTTCCTTTCAGCAAAATGAATTTTTCTTATTTTGTTTAGCAAAGCCACGAAGTTCTCAAGGGTCTCTTTTCCAAATCAGTAGAAAACCTGACAGATATGTCCATGGTATCTCCTGGGAAAGAAGACGAAAAGTACCTGATCCGGATTTTGTTAGAGAGCTTTTCTTCCAATAAGCTGGGTAACCCGAACTGCAAGGTAATTTATAGGAGTTGTTTTAAAGGACAGTTAAGAGCTTTGAATACTCCACAGCTGTGAGCTGCGTTGTCGCTGGAAGTCACGGTGGTTTTTTGTTCTTGGTTTTTAGTGCTGTTGCTTCTCTCACTGTGGAGCCTGTACTAATATGAGAAAAACCTAGAGTTTAGTGGAGAGATGGGCTTTTGACTAGTTCTTTTTTTTTTTTTTTGAGTGGTTCTTTTTTAAGCCAAGCTTTCCAAAGGCAACACCATATGAAAAAAATTACACAGCCTGAAAGCTGAGGATTATGTTTGTTATATTTGACGGACTTTCTGAGGACTCAAGCCCGGGAGGCAGCCTCTCAGACAACTCCGAGGAGGCAGAATAGACGGGAGCTTTGCAGCAAAGCCAGGCAGTTGAGTGGCAGGCTGCGTTTTCAGTCACAGTGACCAGTGCTTGCTTGTCAGAGGGAGGGGAGCAGGGCTGTGGGCTTCGGAGAACCAGCGTCAGGGCTTAGCTTCGTCCCATGGAGGCGTTTGGTGGGGAGGGTTGGCTGTGGCGTGTCCCCTCACCCCAGTCAGGGACTCTGCTTTTATTGTCTTGGCCTTTGGCTGTGTGGTCTTAGACCTGCTGCTGCAATGAAGAGAGTCCTTTCACAGAAGTGTTTGACAGTGTTTCCTTTTCTTGACCAAAGGCTATCTTATATGTGTGTGTGTGTGTGTGTGTGTGTGTATTTTATATGCATAATATGAAGGTTAGCAAACCATTGATGGAAGCAGGTGCATCCCAGAAGAGACCTTATGACTAAGACATAGCTTTTTTTCTTTCTTTTAAACTGTGAGCTGACTTCTGGATTTTTAAAATGGAAGTAAAGTGACATTTTACTTAGAGGTAACATTCTGTATGTTTTGTGTGCACAGGCAGTACTTCACGGGCCTTTTAACCCTTACGAACTGAAGTGTCATAGTCTGACCAGAACATCCAAGTTCAGGTAAGATTAAGATTGCCACGAAGCTTCTTTCTCTGCTCCTCTGTTCACAGGGCTTATCAGAAACTAAGCTTTTCTATGTCTAACCTCTCGGAACATGCTACCTTTTCTAAGTCCTTCCGGCCTGTGTGCTCGCTCCAGACCTGAGGCCCCCACATTCTCTTAGGTGAAAACCGTTCTGCTGAGACCTGGGCTCCGTCAGGGCCCTTGTCATTTCTGTTCTTGGCGGCGGCGTCATTCGTCCAGCAGGTCTGTCGCGCCTGCTGTGTCCTGGGGGAGTTTAGAGACAGCCACGTAGTGACCGCAGCACAGGTGGTGTCCCCCTCCCCCGCCATGGGTCCAGCAGGCACAGCGGCCAGACAGAGCAAACCTCTGACTTCACGGTGGGTTGGTGCGGGTCTTGATGGGCTCATGGAACACCATGGAGGCGTCTCAGAGCGCCCTGACCACGCTCAGAAGGCTGTCGGGTTTCAGAAGTCTGAGACCCGGAGTGTGCGGAGGAGTGAAGACCAGGAGTGTCGTGCTGGCAGGGCGAAGGCTGCTGGGAGGGTCCTGGCAGCGGGGTGGCGGGTGGGGGGGCGGTGCAGGCTGGGCCTGGCATGAGTCCTCCCTTGAGGAGGGGGAGTGAGTGCTCCCCTGAGGAGGGGCAGTGGGAGCCGAGGACCGCTGGGAGGCACCGGGCGCCGAGCCTCAGCAGGCATTTCCTCAGGAGACCCGTGCGAAGCATCATTTTGTGCATCTTAAACGATCGCTTGGGCTGCAGGGGAAAGCCCTGGCTTGCCAGAGTCTCCTCCAGAACCAGCAGCACGCATGTCCCCGAGAGCCTGTGAGGGACGCAGAGATCAGCCCCCGGTTCGCAGCAGGAGCCCCAGGGTCTGCAGGCGCCCTGTGAGCACTTGAGAGGGTGCAGAGCCCACACGGAGGAGACTCCGGAGGCCATTTGCTCTGCACTCCAGGCGGGTCACCGTGGACTCTGTCCACCGCAGGAGGAGCAAAAAGCTCAGGAGAGGTTTTGGTGTGGACTCGACAGGCTGACCCGCGATTAGAGTTGAAGGTTCAGGAGGAGCAGGCGTGGAGGGGGCCCTGCTGGGCCGCTGTGAGCAGGGCGAAGGTGGGCCAGGCTGGGCTTCCCCCAGGCGGGTGTCCAGGGACAGCCTGCTGGGACGAAGGCGCGGCCGCTGCAGGTGGGCAGCCCGGGCGGTGGTCTGGCTGCACGTGGAAGTTCAGGCCGGGGCAGCACATGGGTCTGGGCGTGGCCGGGACTGCGGCACGCAAGGAGACATCAGGCCGTGGCCTCCCAGCAGCAGGTCGCTCGCTGCATTTGCGGGTCAGCCTGTATCTGAAGTGGCTCCTCCTGGTCTGGTGTCAGGCGCTCCCTCGGGGAGAGGCCACCTCTCCTGACAGCTCTGTTTCCAGGTGCGTCTGGATCGAGAAGGAAAGCATCAACTCTGTCATCATCAGCGACAGCCCGGAGGATGTGCACCAGCAGCTGCTGGTCGCCGCGTCCCTCTCGGTGAACACGACCGGTGAGTGAGGGGCGCTGCCCGCCCCGACCCCGCCCCGCCCCGCCCCTAGGCTGTGCGCTGAGCCTGTGAGCCGGGGAGTCCCAGCCTTCTGCTCCCTGCGCAGGGCCGCGGGCATGGACCCCTTGGCTGTCCAAGCTTTCTGTTATCTTGGCCAGACGGGAGGGCGAATCTCAGGTCTTGCCCTGAGGAGAAAGGAGAGGAGGAGTAACCAACAGACCAGGATCAGAGCCAGGGCCTCAGGCGGCGGGGTTCCCCGGGGGCTGGGGGACCTGCACCAGGGCGCCCCTCCCTGCTGAGCATCTGTGGGGACGACTGCGCGCAGGGCAGCGGCCTGAGAACAGGGAGGGCGCGGTGACCGCCCGCCGGGCCTGTCCGCAGGGTCCACCATGCTGCTGCGGGAGACCTCGCTGATGCCGCACATCCCAGGCCTCCCCGCGCTCATCAGCATGCTGTTCGCCCCCGTCATGGAGCTCAGGTAGGGAGCGCTCGCAGCCTGGGCCCCAGGCCGCCGTGGGACGCGGACCGGTGGGGGAAGTGGGCGTCCTCGTGGGAGAGAGCACGGACGGAAAGGCGCCCTGTGGGTCTGCCTGCTGGCGAGCCCCCGGCTTCAGCGTTTACCTGGTTTGTGGGGCTGTGCTTGGATCCTGTTCAGAAGGACGCTGAGCGGGCCGACAAGGACACGCAGCCTCCCACTGGGCCCCGGTGACGGAGCAGCGAATACACTGGGGAGGGGATCGGAGGCTCAGAGGGCGCTGTGGCCGGGCGTGTCCATAGCCAGGGGGCCGGAGGCCACACCAGGTGCTCTGGCAGCGGCGGGGTGTCCTGCGCTGCGCCTTGCGGGCCATGAGCTGAGAAGGCAGGCGGAGCCCCTGGAGCGGGGTGAGGATGAGCCCGACAGCAGGCCGCCCGGAGACGCTGCCCTGTGCACGGCCCGCATTGGAACACCAGGGTTTGCAGGCCGCCACCGAGGCGGCAGCCCTGCTGGGCTTTGTTGGGTTGCGGGGTGGCGGGGACGCAAGAAAGGAAAGCGGCTGGGCCTTCGGGAGCCCACGTTCTGGAGGGTGAGACGGACGACCTCCCCGGACACTGAGGCGGGCCTGCATGCACTTGAGGAGGGCTGGTGCCCGTGGCTTGTGCCCCGTCCCCCTCTCCTGGGGGCGGGCGCGGGTCCATCGACCGGCCTCCTGGTGAGAGTTCAGGGGAGGTAGCCCTGTGCCGACTCAGCCCTCCTCCTGTGAGGGCTGCTTAGCATCTGCTGTCACGTCTCAGATACGCAGTGCTTTTTAAGAAATGATGATGATAATTATATGTCTTTTTCTCCTACTATAAAAACATATGCTACTTATAAAAAAAATACTGTATGGGGAAAAAGTGAACATTACAAGTATATTTATTTTCAGTGTTCACCTAGATAAATATATATACTTTAAAAATTGAAGTATAGTTGATTTACAGTGTTGTGCACATGTTTTATTTTGCTTTTAAATTTTTTCATACTGCACTTTATAAGCATTCTTATAGTGCGATGGCATCTCTGTAAGTGTTCGTTCTGAGCACTGCATCATGTACTACTGAGTGGGCGTGTCGTGGCTTTTATCAACTTTGCCCGGTTTTGTTTACATTTGTGTTTGTTTCTGACCTGCTCTGGCCCTGAAGGAATTTAATATGCCTTTATGTGTTGGAATTTGGGTTCTGTCTAGCGTTGTAATAATGGTGTGATACATATCTCTAGAATAAAGGCATCTTCGGGGTCTTTGTAGGGGAGACAGATGTGAATCAACACACCGGGTGCGATGCTCCAGTCAGAAAGCTCCGTGTGGGGCGGGGGCGGGGATCTGACTTGGTGGATGCAGCACCACGTCCGTCCAGGCTCCTCCTTCTGCTCTTTTTCAATATGAACTTCTTTAGGACTTGAGTGATGAGTTTTTTAACCGAGGTGAATACCTCTTTAAGGATTCTGGATGGCGAGGTGTCTGGAGACACGCAGAGCCTGGGCAGGAGGAGCCTGGCGCGCGCCGGGCTCTCTGTCTCACCACACTGCCAGCCATCCTCCCGTGCAGGGGCTCCTCCATCACCCCCAGCGCCCCATACTCCCCCAGCTGAGCATCCTTGCCCACTTGCCCTGGAGGGCCAGCACGGGAGCGGGGAGCGGCTCACGTCTCCACCCTGTGTGCTGACGGGCTGTCTCAGCTGTTGACCAGTGTATTCATGGGCTGCTTTTGTAATTTTAAAAAACCTTGCTCCATACCCCATATGTTTTAAAAGCTTTAGGAAACATGAGACCAGAGCAGAGGGACCTGTCAAGTACTGGAAGCGGGTGGGGTGGTGAAAATATACATTAAGAAAGGGACCTGGGCTTGCACTCTGGCCGTGCCTGGCACTCCCCGAAGTCTGGGCTTTCCCAGCTCTCAGAGGGGCCCTCCTGGGCTCACAGGACGGTGGAGGCGGCTCAGAGACTTGTGCACTCTTGGCGCTCGTAGACGCTGCAGCCCTCACCGTGACTCAGGGCCTCGCTGCTCGCTTCTGGCAGCAGAGCCACAGAAGACAGCCTGGGCAGGGTTTGGAGATGCCGTTAGACTCCTAACACTTTGAAGGTTAATACAGTATGCATTACAGAGTATTTAACGGTGTTTTTTTATGGAGGTTTCAGATTGATTTAACATTTACCTTTTGAGGAAATATATTTCCTTATTCAGCAAACTCTGGAAAATTCTTCAAGAGATGGGAAATATCAGACCACTTGACCTGCCTCTTGAGAAATCTGTATGCAGGTCAGGAAGCAACAGTTAGAACTGGACATGGAACAACAGACTGATTCCAAGTTGGGAAAGGAGTACGTCAAGGCTGTATATTGTCACCTTGCGTATTTAACTTACATGCAGAGTACATTATGAGAAACGCTGGGCTGGGTGAAGTACAGGATGGAATCAAGATTGCTGGGAGAAATATCAATAACCTCAGATATGCAGATGACACCACCCTTATGGCAGAGAGTGAAGAAGAACAAAAGAGCCTCTTGATGAAAGTGAAAGAGAAGAGTGAAAAAGTTGGCTTAAAACTCAGCATTCAGAAAACTAAGATCATGGCATCTGGTCCCATCACTTCATGGCAAATAGATGGAGAAACAGTGATAGACTTTACTTTCTTGGGCTCTAAAATCACTGCAGATGGTGATTGCAGCCATGAAATTAAAAGACGCTTGCTCCTTGGAAGAAAGTTATGACCAACCTAGACAGCATATTAAAAAGCAGAGGCATTAGTTTGCCAATAAAGGTCTGTCTAGTCAAAGCTATGGTTTTTCCACTAGTCATGTATGGGTGTGAGAGTTGGACTATAAAGAAAGCTGAGTGCCTAAGAATTGATGCTTTTGAACTGTGGTGTCAGAGAAGACTTTTGAGAGTTCTTTGGACTGCAAGGACGTCCAACCAGTCCACCCTAAAGGAAATCAGTCTGAATATTCATTGGAAGGGCTGAAGCTGAAACTCCAATACTTTGGCCACCTGATGCGAAGAGCTGAGCTCATTTGAAAAGACCCTGATGCTGGGAAAGATTGAGGGCAGGAGGAGAAGGGGACAACAGAGGATGAGATGGTTGGATGGCATCACCGACTCAACGGACATGAGTTTGAGTGAACTCCACAAGCTGGCGATGGAGAGGGGGGCCTGGCGTGCTGCAGCCCATGGGGTGGCAAAGAGTGGGGCACAGCTGAGCAGCTGAACTGATTTCCTTTTTTGGCGCATATGAGGAGTTCTAGGATGTTAGCTTGCAAGAACCATCTGCAAGGAACTCTGTTTCAACATAATTTTAACATATTGCACATAAGTTTAAAGCTCCTTGTTTAGAGAAGTTAGCCCTTCCAAAGACAGCGGCAGTGAGCTTATATAGACTTCGGCTCCTTTTCTGTCTGTCGGTTCCGGCCGAGGTGACTCCACAGCGCGCCTTTACTGTGCTCTCTGAGGAGTATACTTTCTTTTGTCCTGTCATGATTTTTGCAGTTTTCAGTTTGAATCTGACGCATGCTTTGTAAAGGAAGTAAAAGTATTTTTGTGGTCTTAATCACTGTTTCTTAGGTGCACATAGGGTGTTTAGGATCCCTAGAAGAGAATTAAACTTAGCACTCTGATTACCTTTATTAATATAAGATTTAGAGTCGACGAGCATAGAATTGCTACCCCCGTGGTGTTAGTTCAAGGCTGAGTGTGTGAGGACCTTCCTTGTCGCAACATGTGTGTTCTCACAGGTGAACAGTTTAAGTCTCATCACAGCTGCAGTAACGTAGATGTGATGTGGTGTGTCATTTATAGCCACGATGAAGCTGTCATCCTTCATTTTGGTGAGCCCTGGTTATTGTGTTTTGGAAAGATTTTGTATAAATTGAAATAATAAATTGCATTCATTAAAAACAGATGTGGGTGAGCTTGCCATTTAAGGAAGCATTTTGGTGACTGTTATGTAAAGCACATACTCAGCATCTAATGTATAAGTGAATCTGAGTCTCTCTGAGTTTACTTAGAATGTGATTTGCTTTCATTTTTATTAAAGTGAGGGAAAAAAGTGTGTGTCTATGTGTATGTATATGTCTAGGACCAAGAAATAAACTGTTTGCCTAGAATATTTTCATCAAAGTTTTATTGATCTAGATGATGGGAAAAGGTCTGCATTGATTAAGAGCCAAATAAAATTACCAAAATATTTTAAAAGATATTTAATATCAATATTTGTAAAAAGTGAGAAGACCTAAACAGACATCTCTCCAAAAACAACATACTAATAAACACAGGAAAATATGCTCAACATTGCTTATTGTTAGACAAATGCATATCAAAACTGCAATGAAATATCACCTCACATGAGTCAGAATGGCCATCATCAAAAAAATCTACAAACAATAAATGTTGGAGAGGGTATGGAGAAAGGGAACCCTCTTGCACTGTTGGTGGGAATGTAAGTTGATACGGCCACTGTGGAGAACAGCTTGGGGCTTCCTTAATGAGCTAAGAATAAAACTAACACGTAACCCCACAGTGCCTCTAGTGGGCATATACCCTCAGGAAACCATGATTGAAAAAGACACAGGTACCCCAGGGTTCATCGCAGCGCTGTCTACAGTAGCCGGGACAGGGAAGCAGCCTGGACGGCCAGCAGCAGAAACTGTGGTACATACACACAATGGAGTATTACTCAGCCGTAAAAAAGGAATGCATTGGAGTCAGTGCTAATGAAGTGGATGAACCTAGAGCCTGTTATACAGAGTGAAGTAAGTGAGAAAGAGAAAAACAAGTATTTCATACTCACACATATACGGGCTTCCCAGGTGGCGCTAGTGGTGAAGAACCCGCCTGACAATGCAGGTAGACATAAGAGACGCTGGTTCAGTCCCTGGATCAGGAAGACCCCCTGGAGGAGGAAATGGCAACCCACTCCAGTATTCTTACCTGGAGAATCTCGGAGAGAGGAGCCTGGCGGGCTGCTGCAGTCCAGAGGGTCGCACAGAGTTGGACACGACTGAAGGGATTTAGCGTACGTGCACATACGTGGAATCTAGAAAGGTGGTGCTGGTGAACCTGTGCGCAGGGTAGCATGGAGACAGACACAGAGAGCAGACGTGGGGACACAGCTGGCAGGGAAGGGGAGCGTGGGGTGTAGGGGAGGACTAGCATGGAAGCGTATGTACCACCGCATGTAAAACAGACAGCTGGGGGGAATCTGCTGTCTGATGCATGGAGGTCAAATCTGCTGCTCTGCGACCACATGGAGGGGGTGGGATGGGCTGGGAGGTTCAAAGCGCAGGGGATACATGTATACCCATGACTGATTCATGTCGGTATACGGCAGCAACCAACACAGTGTTACAAAGCAGTTATTTTCCAACTAAACATAAAATGTCAAAAAACATTTTATTCATTTGATAAAAGCAGTATTTCAAAATGTTCATTCATTTGATAATCTGTTGAGCCTGTCATGGGCTGAGACACTGGTGTTTTAAACTAATGCCTATACCATGCGAGGGAGCTTGGGGTCGAGGGGCCTGGGGTGTGTGTGGTGGGGAACAGAGTTCCTGCTGGAGGGGCCTGAGCCCCTGCTGCCGGGAAGCCAGAGAAGCAGGGGCCTGGCCGGGAGTGTGCTGTGTGATGGAGCCCTGCAGAGGTGGTTGTCAGGGTGCTGTGGACACCGCTGGGAGCCCTTGCGCCACGACGCAAGATCAGTGGACGTGTTCTGAAAAGCCAGTGAAGGCCGACTGGAGGAAGCAGGAGTAGATGTGGGTAAATTGGCCGGACGCTGACTGCCCAGTGGGAGATGACAGTGGTTTGGGCGAGGCCAGTGGCTGTTGGGATGGAGAGGATGAGTGGATTTAGGAGAACTGTGGGAGACGGAAGTGGCAGGAGCTGGTGGTGGTGGCGGGAAGCAGTGAGCTTTTGTGCAAAGAGGATGTAGTGCTCTGTATTCTTGGCGTGTGTGATTGTTTTGCGGTGGAAAGGTGGGGCAAACAACTTGAAGCTTTTACTGGCTGCTAGACTTCTTTCACAGGTCACACATATGTTTATAACCCTTTCTCCAGAAATATCACTTATAAGACTACACTGGGGAGGGAATTCAATTCTTTACATTTTGTCTAGTGCAGTGAGAATTAGAAACCTAAGTAATAGATTAGTAAAAATACTTTTTTATAACTACATATACTCTATTCTTTTTAATATAAAAACTGGAGGAGAAAATGCAAAAATGAAATTGGTTGCTGCCTTAGGGGTTGGCAGAATTTAGAATTTTATTGGTCACTTCAGTTAACATTCAAACAGGGCTTACAGACTTACATGGGTTTCCATGGTGGCTCAGCGGTAAAGAATCTGCCTGCAATGTAGGAGACCAGGGTTCAATCCCTGGGTCAAGAAGATCCTCTGTGGAAAATTCTTAAAGAGATGGGAAAATCAGACCACTTTACCAGCCTCCTGAGAATCTGTATGCAGGTCAAGAAGCAGCAGTTAGAACTGGACAGGGGACAATGGACTGGTTCCCAACTGGGGAAGGAGTACATCAAGGCTGTATACTGTCACCCTGGTTATTGAACTTCTCTGCAGAGTACATCGTCCAAAACGCTGGGCTGGCACAACAGCCCAGGGAAACTCCTAAATGTACTTTTACTATTATCATTTTCTAATTTAAAAAAATTTTTAAGTTCTTTATTACTCCTTTAACTTTTATTTTTATAACCTACTATTACCTTGCAAAAAAGACCCTATTTTTAAAACAAATTTCATATATATATTTTATAATTTTTGTGATTGATTTTGTTTTGTATTTTTAATATTGTTAACCTCTAGATTTTTAATCTTTGCTTTTTGATATTTGTTACCAGTTTTGTGATAGCTCAGTTGGTAAAGAATCCACCTGCAATGCAGGAGACGACTCTAGTTCAATCCCTGGGTTGGGAAGATCCCCTGGAGAAGGGATAGGCTCCCCACTTCAGTATTTTGGGGCTTCCATTGTGGCTCAGCTGGTAAAGAATCCTCCTGCAATGCAGGAGACCTGGGTTCACTCCCTGGGTTGGGAAGATCCCCTGGAGAAAGGAAAAGCTACCCACTCCAGTACTCTGGCCTAGAGAATTCCATGGACCATATAGTCGATGGGGTTGCAAAGAGTCAGACACGACTGAGCGACTAACACACTTTGTACCTTTAAGAACTGATTCTTTAGTATCCGTTTTCACTTAGGGGGGTGATAAATGGCTTGATTGCCCTCTCCCCTTTTGAGTCTCCCTTTCTCCCCCAGGTCACCTCTGTCTCCTCCCTGCGCCTTCTCTTCTCTGCTTATCTGTGTGAGTCTCTCTGTGTGTTCTGAGCTGTGGAGAACACTTAGGGAACGGATTACTGGCTGGATTGTCTTTCCATTTTTGACTCCCTGTCTCCTCCTCCTGGTCACCTCTGTCCCCCTCCTCCCTCTTCTCTGCTCTGTGTAACTCCGTGGACCGCTCTGGTGTTCCGGACTGTGGAGGGCACCTAGGGAAGTGAGGACTGCCTAGCTTGCTCTCTCCCCTTTGACTCCCCCTCCTCCCCTCCTGGTCACCTCTGTCCCCCTCCTCCCTCTTCTCTTCTCCATGTAACTCTGTGAACCTCTCTGGGTGTCCCTCGCTGTGGAGAATTTTTTCACCATTAACCTAGATGTTTTATCATCTGTGCTGTATGGATGGAGAAGTCTTGAGGCTCCTGCAAGAATAAGACTGAAAGCCAGAGGCAGGAGGCTTAACTCCAAAACTTGAGAATACCAGAGAGCTCCTGATTCCAGGGAACATTAATAGACAAGAGCTCATCCAAAAGCCTCCATACCTACACTGAAACCAAGCTTCACCCAAAGGGCCAACAAGTTCCAGAGCAAGACATACCACACTCCTCAAGCAATGTAGGAACACAGCCCTGAGCATTAAAAGACAGGCTACCCAAAGCCATGCCAAACCCATAGACACCCCAAAACTCACTACTGGATACTTCACTGCACTTCAGAAAGAAGAGATCCAACTCCACCCACCAGAACATAGATACATGCTCCCCTAACCAGGAAACCTTGACAAGCCACTAGTCCAACCCCACCCACAGGGAGCAAGCTCCACAATAAAGAGGAACCACAAACTTCCAGCCTACAGAAAGGCCACCCCAAACAGCAATTTAAATAAAATGAAAAGGCAGAGAAATATTCAGCAGGTAAAGGCCACCAAACCAAACCAAAGAGGAGATAGGGAGTCTACCTGAAAAAGAATTCAGAATAATAGTAAAAATGATCCAAAATCTTGAAAACAAAATGGAGTTACAGGTAAGTAGACTAGAGACAAGGATTAAGAAGATGCAAGAAATGTTTAACAAGGACCTTGAAGAAATAGAAAAGTCAATAATGAATAATTCAATAACTGAGATAAAAAGCACTTTGGAGGGAACCAACAGAAGAATAACTGAGGCAGAAGATAGGATAAGTGAGGTGGAAGACAGAATAGTGGAAATAAATGAGGCAGAGAGGAAAAAAGAAAAGTGAGGATAACCTCAGAAACCTCTGGGACAATGTTAAACACCCCAACATTTGAATCATAGGAGTCCCAGAAGAAGAAGACAGGGCATGAGAAAATACTTGAGGAGATAATAGTTGAAAACTAAAATGGGGAAGGAAATAGCCACCCAAGTCCAAGAAACCCAGAGAGTCCCAAACAGGATAAACCTGGGGTGAAACACCCCAAGACACATATTAATCAAATTAACGAAGATCAAACACAAAGAGCAAATATTAAAAGCAGCAAGGGAGAAACAACAAAGAACACACAAGGGGATCCCCATAAGGATAACAGCTGATCTTCCAATGGAAACTCTTCAGGCCAGAAGGGAATGGCAGGACATACTTAGAGTGATGAAAGAGAAAAACCTACAACCCAGGTTACTGTACCCAGCAAGGATCTCATTCAGATATGAAGGAGAATTCAAAAGCATTACAGATAAGCAAAAGCTGAGAGAATTCAGCACCACCAAACCAGCTCTTCAACAAATGCTAAAGGATCTTTTCTAGACAGGAAACACAGAAAAGGTGTATAAACTCGAACCCAAAATAACAAAGTAAATGGCAACAGGGCCACACCTATCAGTAATTACCTTAAATGTAAATGCTTTGAATGCCCCAACCAAAAGACAAAGGCTGGCTGAATGGATACAAAAACAAGAGCCCTACATGTGCTGTCTGCAAGAGACCCACCTCAAACCAAGGGACACATACAGACTGAAAGTGAAGGGCTGGAAGAAGATATTTCATGCAAATGGAGACCAAAAGAAAGCAGGAATAGCAATGCTCATGTCAGATAAAATAGACTTTGAAATAAAGGCTGTGAAAAGAGACAAAGGACAGTACATAATGATCAAAGGATCAATCCAAGAAGAAGCTATAACAATTACAAATATATATGCACCCAACATAGGAGCACCGCAATATGTAAGGCAAATGCTAGCAAGTATGAAAGGGGAAATTAACAGTAACACAATAATTGTGGGAGACTTTAACGCCCTAGTTACACCTATGGATAGATCAACCAAACAGAAAATTAGCAAGGAAACACAAACTAAATGATACAATGGACTAGTTAGACCCAATTGATATCTATAGGACATTTCACCCCAGAACAATCAATTTCACCTTTTTCTCAAGTGCACACGGAACATTCCCCAGGATAGATCACATCCTGGGCTATAAATCTAGCCTTGTTAAATTGAAAAAATATCAAAATCATTTCAAGCATCTTTTCTGATCACAATGTGGTAAGATTAGATGTCAACTACAGGGAAAAAAACTATTAAAAATACAAACATATGGAGGCTAAACAACATGCTTCTGAATAACCAACAAATCACAGAAGAAATTTAAAAAAATCAAAATATGCATAGAAATGAATGAAAATGAAAACACAACAACCCAAAATCTATGGGATTCAATAAGAGCAGTGCTAAGGGGAAGGTTCATAGCAATCCAAGCTTACCTCAAGAAACAAGAAAAAAAAATCATATAACCTAACTTTACAGCTAAAGCAGCTAGAAAAAGAAGAAATGAAGAACCCCACAGTTAGTAGAAGGAAAGAAATAATAAAAATTAGGGCAGAAATAAGTGAAAAAGAAACAAAGGAGACTGTAGCAAAAATCAGCAAAAGCAAAAGCTGGTTCTTTGAGAAGATAATAAAATAGACAAACCATTAGCCAGACTCATCAAGAAAAAAAGGGAGAAGAATCAAATCAGCAAAATTAGAAGTGAAAATGGAGAAATCACAACAGGCAACACAGAAATACAAAGGATCGTAAGAGACTACTATCAGCAACTATATGACAATAACATGGACAACTCGGAAGAAATGGATGAATTCTTAGAAAAGTATAACCTTCCAAAACTGAACCAGGAAGAAATAGAAAACCTTAACAGACCCATCACAAGCATGGAAATCAAAACTGGAATGAAAAATCTTCCAGCAGACAAAAGCCCAGGACCAGATGGCTTCAAGGTGAATTCTACCAAAAATTTAGAGAAGAGCTAACACCAGTCCTACTCAAACTCTTTCAGAAAATTGCAGAGGAAGGTAAACTGCCAAACTATTCTATGAGGCCACCATCACCCTAATATCAAAACCAGACAAAGAGGCCTTAAAAAAAGAAAACTATACAGGCCAATATCACTGATGAACATAGATGCAGAAATCCTCGACAAAATTCTAGTAAACAGAATCAAACAACATATTAAAAAGATCATACATCATGACCAAGTGGACTTTATCCCAGGGATGCAAGGATTCTTCAGTATTTGCAAATCAATCATTGTGATACACCACATTAACAAATTGAAAGATAAAAGCCATATGATTATCTCAATAGATGCAGAGAAAGCCTTTGACAAAATTCAACATCCATTTATGAGAAAAACTCTCCAGAAAGCAGGCATAGAAGGAACATACCTCAACATAATAAAAGCCATATATGATAAACCCACAGCAAACATGATCCTCAATGGTGATAAATTGAAAGCATTTCCCCTAAAGTCAGGAACAAGACAAGGGTGCCCACTCTCACTGCTGCTATTCAACATAGTTTTGGAAGTTTTAGCCACAGCAATCAGAGAAGAAAAAGGCAGAAAAGGAATCCAGGTTGGAAAAGAAGTGAAACTCTTACTGTTTGCAGATGACATGATCCTCTACATAGAAAAGCCCAAAGACACCACCAGAAAATTACTTAGAGCTAATGAATATAGTAAAGTTGCAGGATATAAAATTAACACACCGAAATCCCTTGCATTCCTATACACTAAAAATTAGAAAACAGAGAAATTAAGGAAACAATTCCATTCACCATTGCAAGGAAAAGAATAAAATACTTAGGAATAAATCTACCTAAAGAAACAAAAGACCTATATATAGAAAACTGTAAAACACTGATGAAAGAAATCAAAGAGGACACAAATAGATGGAGAAATACATCACTTATTTACAAAACAGAAATAGACTTACAGACACAGGAAACAAGCGTTAAGGGGAAAGGAGGGGGAGCAATAAATCAGGCGGGAGGGGTCAACACATCACACTCCTAGATGCAAAACGGAGAGCAACAGGAGATTACTTAGCAGCGCAGGGAGGGATCAACACATCACACTCCTAGATGCAAAACGGAGAGCAACAGGAGATTACTTAGCAGCGCAGGGAACTCGGCTCAGCAGTTCTTTAATAACCTGTAAGGGAAAATAATCTAAAGAGGAATAGATATATTCTATAAATCCATATATTCAGGTGTTTATATGTATGTGTGTGTGTGTATACCTGAATCACTGCGCCATACCCCTAAAACTAACATGACATTATAAATCAACTATACTTCAATAAATAAATATTATATATATGTACATATATATAAAATAAGCTCAAGTTACCTATCGAAAACAAAAAACCGAGTAGCTTAACAATTAACTTTTCTCAAAACTTTTCATGTAGAGTTGATCAAGATGGCAAATGCTATACTGGCGTCCTGTGTGGCCTGGGGTGCAATCTGACCACAGGGGCCCCAGTCCTGCCAGAGCATGACATGGAGCTTGCGTTTGACGTGCAGTTCAGCGTGGAGGATGTCATGGAGGTAAGGCCACGGTCATCATGGCGTGGGAGCTCCTCCTCACTCCGGTTTTGCTTGTACAGTCGTTCAACATGCCGTGTCTGACCTGGTGCTGTTGACACAGGCTTATACCTCTGGTCTCTCTGTGATGAGAACCTTTTCACAGACCGGTACTGAGCTCCATGAGGATCAGAAAGGTTGGCTCAGTGGTAAAGAACCCGCCTGCAGGTGCAGGAGATGTAAGTGTCGTGGGCTCCATCCCAGGGTCGGGGAGGTTCCCTGGAGAAGGGCGTGGCAACCCACTCCAGGATTCTTGTCTGGAGAGTCCCATGGACAGAGGAGCCTGGCGGGCTACAGTCCGTGGGGTCGCGGAGACTTGGACACGGCTGAGTGCCTGAGCTCGTGTGCCCGTACGCACGCCAGCTAGGGTCGGGGGATAATCGCATCATGGCAGGTAAGGGAACAAGGAAGTTTGGAAAACAGTGCTTGCCTGGAAACAGTAAGGCTGTAGATGAAAAGAAAATGCACATAAGCACTGTTTTTCCTTGGTAAAGTTGTTCTCAAGGAGTGCAAGTTCTGAAATGGCTCAGCATGTTACTGGAGTTGAACGGGTGAGGGAGGGATGTGGGCACTGGTTCCTTACTGTGGGACAGGACCTGGAGGCAGGCAGGAGGGGAAGGCAGGACACACCCTGTGAAGCAGGATGACCGAGAGGCACAGTTCAGTGGGCATTCGTGTTTAACTCCCTGCGTGCAAGCAAGTTACATGTGCATACGTAATCTCAAACATGTGCCTGGATTCCCCAGCGGTCTGAGAGCCAGAAACAAGGGCAGCCAGTAGCCAGCCATGAACAAACCCAGGGCCCCGACGGTAGTTTCTGATAGGATTTTCCAATAAGAGGATCCGGGACTCCACAGAGAAACGGGCAGAGGAAGTACGTGCGCCTGGAGCTCCTTATAGTGCCGGGAAGTGAAGACGTGCTCAGGAAATGGGCGCGGCTGGTCAGACGGCCATGGGCGTGCCTGTGCCAGAGCCGGAGCAGTTAGAGCCACAGAATAAACGGTGTTGTGTTGGATGATAACCATAGAGTGTGCGGGGATATAAACCAGTGATTGAATCAACAAATGAGGAGAAGAGACCAATCTTCTGTCCTGGAGAATTCCCAACAGCACTCGAGAGGTGAAGCTCAGACCTCCCCTTCCCCTGCCCCTGCTTTAGGAGTGGACTAGACTTACTGACCGGCTTTCACTAAGTCTGGCAGACACTGTCTGGGCTCAGTGGCCAAGGCCAGCATCCCCAGTGACCCGCCGTGGTGATGGCACACACATCCTGATGTGATGGACTGAGAATGGCCCCCATCTCTGGGCCTCTCCCCCAAATTCACCAGCCCAACCTAGTCATGCGAGAAACATCACGTAAGCCCAAACTAGGGGGCATCTCCCAAGATACCTGACTCCTCAGAGCTGTCAAGGCCTCAAAAGACAGGAGAAGCCTGAGAATCTTCCCAGGACAGGAGGAGGCTGGGGAGACGGGACTGCCCGTGCCGTGGATTGGGTCCAGGAATGGGAAGAGGACACCAGTCAGATCCACACGGAGCCTGCTGTCTAGTTAACAGTGTGGCACCCAGGTCAATTCCTTGGCTGTGACTGGTGGGCCATGGGGGGTTGAGGGACGCAAAAGTTCATTTAGTTTTTTCTCTAAGATGGCTCCAATAGCAGTTAGTTGTCTTTAACTTTATCTGAAACAATTTTGTTAGGTTGTGTTGTGACAGCTGTCAATATCAGCATGCATTTTTAAAAAAAGCTTATCAAAATTGGTTAATTTTTGTGTAGCTGTTTTAATACTGAAGGTGGAAAAGAAAGCAACATTTTTGGTGCATTATGCTTGATTTTGAGAAAGGTAAATGCAACTGAAATGCAAACAGAATTTGTGCAGCATATGGAGAAGGTGCTGTGACTGATTGAATGTGTTAGAAGTGGTCTGCGAAGTTTCATGCTGGAGATTTGTGACTGGATGATGCTCCATGGTCAGGTAGATCAGTTGAAGTTGATAGTGATCAAATTGAGACCTTAATGGAGAATAATCAATGTAATACGATGCAGGAGATAGCTGACATACTCAAAATATCCAAATCAAGCATTGAAAGTTATTTGCACCAGCTTGGTTATGTTAATTACTATGGTATTTGGGTTCCACATAAGGGAAGACAACCTTCTTAATTGTATTACTGCATATGATTCTTTACTTAGACATAACAAAAACATTCTGTTTTTAAAACAAGTTGTGATGGGCTCTGAAAAGTGAATCCTGTGTATTAATGTGGAACAGAAAGGATTGTGGGGCAAGTGAAATGAACCATCACCAACCACACCAAAGCCCGGTCTTCATCCAAAGAAGGTGATGTGTGTTTATGGTGGAGTTGGATGGGCTTCCTCTATTATGAGCTCCCTTTGGAAAACCAAACAATAAATTTCAACAAGTACTAGTTCCAGTTAGACTAACGGAAGGCAGCACTTGACAAAAGCATCCAGAATTAGTCAACAGAAAACACGTAATCTTCCATCATGATAACACAGACAGTATGTTTCTTTAATGGCCGAGCAAAAGCTGTTACAGCTTGGCTGGGAAACTCTAGTTCATCCACTGTATTCAGCAGACATCGAATCTTTGGATGTCTGTTTATTTTGGTCTTTACAGAATTCTTTTAATGGGAAGAATTTCAGTTCCCTCGAAGACTGTAAAAGGCACCTGAAACAGTTCTTTTCTCAAAAAGATAAAAAGTTTTTGGAAAGACGGAGTTATGAAGTTGCCTGAAAAATCACAGAAGGTAGTGGAACAAAACAGTGAATACACTGAACGAAGTTCTTGGTGAAAATGAAAAAGGTGTCATTTATTTTTATTTAAAAAACAAAAGGACTTACCTGGTGGCGCAGTGGCTAAGAATCGCTCGGTCAGTGCAGGGGACTCAGGTTCAGTCCCTGACCTGGGAACATCCCACATGCCTCGGAGCAGCTCAGCTCTCGTGGCAGCCGACGGAGCCCACGTGCTGCAGCGGCTGGAGCCTGAGCTCCACAGCGAGAGAAGCACGGCAACGAGAGGCCTGGGCATCGCAGCGAACAGTCCCGCGGGCCTCCCCCCCCCCCCCCATGCGCCCCCGCACCCGCAACGAGAGAGCCTGCAAGCAGCAATGAAGGCCCAGCGCAGCCATAAATAAACAACCCTGGGGAGCCTCTCAGCCAATCCCGTACTTTAAATTGTCTCTAGATTACCTAATACATCTAACACAGTGTAAATACACCGAACACAGTGCAAATAGTTGCCAGTGCACAGTACATTCAAGTTCTGCTTTTGGGAACTTTGTGGAGTTTTTTTTTTTTTTCCTGAATGTTTTTGATCCAAGATTTGTTGAATCCACAGATATAGGGGCTTCCTGTGTATAAGATGCAAGTAGGTTTTTGAACAGTGTAGCCCCATGGGCTGAACTGTTACATTCTAGAACAGAAGTTTAAAGACTATGCTTACACTGAAAAGCCTGAACCTTCCTTACTGTTGTTTTTTTTTTCCTTTTGTCATTGTTTCTTAAATCATGATAGTTGGTGGCTCAGACAGTAAAGAATCTGCCTGCAATGCAGGAGACCTGGGTTCGATCCCTGGGTCAGGAAGATTTCCTGGAGAAGGAAATGGCAATCCACTCCAATATTTTTGCCTGGAAATCCCATGGACAGAGAAGCCTGGTGGGCTACAGTCCATGGGGTTGTCAAGAGTCTGATACAGCTTTCACTTTACCGGTGTTATTTTGCTTTGATAATTTGTTCCAGAAGCCAAAACCATACTGACGATAATTGTGAAAATACTAAATCAAATGTTTATGAATTATTTAAATGAAGATTGAGATTCAATCACAGTAGAACCACGTGAGCATGTATGTTGCTGTTTATTTACAGATTAATATTCTCAGAGCTGCTGTCAACAAGCTAGTGTGCGATGGACCGAATGGATCCAAGTGTCTTGGACCGGAAAGGATCGCGCAGTTACAGGACAGCAGTCGCCAGAAACTCTTAGGGTGAGCTGTGTGGCCACGCGGGCTTCTTTCTCAGCCGTCTGGACTGTGAGTGTCTTGCACTGTCTGTGACACAATGCATGTGCTGGGTTAAGCCTCTGAAGTGGGGACGTGTCTCCCACGTGCCGGGACAGAGGCCTCAGCTTCCTGGGAGCAGCGGGCTATGTCCTGGGTGTCCACTGGGAGCCGGGCGGTTAGGAGCGGGGCGGTTTGAAAACAGTGTAATACAGAGAGCCCTCCAAATGGCACGGGCAGGGCAGAGGGAGTCCATGGTGGGCACCTTGAGGGCAGAGAGATGAGGGGCCCCAGGCTCGAGGACCACCTCACAGGAATTGGGTCCCTCTCTGGAGCTTCCCAGCTGGCTCTAGCTTGCCGCTTGCTGGACTCCCCGTTGACCAAGCCCAGCCAGAAGCCCTGCGACCAGGGCCCTGACTGGGGCAGCCCGCGAGGCCAGGTCAGCCTGGACGGCTCAGAGGAGCCGAGGCGGGGGACACGGCGGGGAGGAGCAGACGCAGCCCCTGGGCACGTTGGGTCCCGCCAGCCGCGCTCGGCCTCCCGCCTGGGCTGGCTGCAGACCCTGCCCGGGCCGGGACGGCGGCCTGGCCTGCCGGGAGCCAGCTGGGGGCAGCGAGCAGCAGGGCGACAGACGCTTGGCGCTGCCTCTGTGACTGTGACGGAGGCTGAGGTGCGCTTCATGTTGAAGTTCACACACGCACAGCACAGAGGTCACCTCAGGGTGTGCACGCGCTGGGTGCAGCACGCGACCAGCTCCGGAGGGACCCCGTGTTGTAAAACAGTAGAAGTGCTCCTAGAGCTGAAGGAGACCCAGCAAGATCCACGTGGGACGCGCGGCAAGTCTCCACGGTGTCGCAGGCCCCGTCCTGATGCGGCCGTGCCCCCAGCAGCAAGGCCACGGCTCGTCCGGAGGGACCAGGCGCCGCCCTGCGTGTCCTGAGGGCACCCCCACCCCCAAGGCAGGCAGCTGCATCCTGACTTGCTGGGCTCCGCCTGGGGGGAGGGAGGTTGGGTGCAGTTCAGTGGTTTTCAGTGAGTGTGTGGAGTTGTGCTCAGCACAGCACAACTCTGCTACGACGTGCTATCATCCCCAAAGCTGACTTACAGATAACCTCATAGCAGAATTGTGGTGATAGTCACAACGCCGTAAATCTACTGAAATTATTGAATTGCATACTTAGAATCAATTAAAGTATATAATGACCTCAAAAAAGCTGTTTTTAGAATCACCAGTCCTTCCCATCCATTTGTCAGCAGCTCCTGTCCCCACCCGAACTCCAGGCAACCCCTGGCCTCTTATGGTCTCCATAGATTTGTCTTCTCTGAAAATTTTTTATAATTGACCTAATGATTTTAAAAATACAGCTCCATTTGTTTAGCAGAATATGTTTGAGGTTCATCCGTGTTGTGATGTGTTTGTTCTTGGTGACCCACACCCCACTCTGTGTGTATGTCATGTTTCCTCTTCCCATTCAGCAGTTGTTGAAATGCTTGGGTTGTTTCCAGTATTAGGCTGTTTTGAGTAATGCTGCTCTGGGAAGGCACGTAGTCTTTGAATGGACGTGTATCTTCTTCTCTCTTGGGTAGGTACCTAGCAGTGGAGTGGTAGGTTGTATGGTAAATTTGTTAGTTTTTAAGAAATGGACAAACTGGTTTTCAAGGTGACTCCCATATCACATTCCCGCCAGCAACGTATGACCGTTCCCTTTTCTCCACATCCTTGCCTGCACTTGATGGTGAGTTTTTTATTGTAGTTAATCTCAAGACCTTACAGTGCAATTCAGTCTGTCAGTCGTGTCCAACTCTTTGTGACCCCATGGACTGCAGCATACCAGGCTTCCCTGTCTATTACCAACTCCCAGAGCATGCTCAAACTCATGTCCATCAAGTTGGTGATGCCATCCAACCATCTCATCATCTGTTGTCCCCTTCTCCTCCTGCCTTCAGTCTTTCCCAGCTCAGGGTCTTTTCCAACGAGTCAGTTCTTTGCATCAGGTATTGGAGCTTCAGCATCAGTTCTTCTAAGGAATGTTCAGGATTAATTTCCTTTAGGATTGACTGGTTTGATTTCTTTGCAGTCCAAGGGACTCTCAAGAGTCTTCTCCACCACCACAGTTCAAAAGCATCAATTCTTCAGCACTCAGCTTTCTTTATGGTCCAACTCATGTCCATTCATGACTACTGGAAGAACCATAGCTTTGACAAGGTAGACCTTTGTCGGCAGTGTCTCTGCTTTTTAATGTACTGTCTAGATTGATCATAGCTTTTCTTTCAAGGAGCAAGCATCTTTTAATTTCGTGGCTACAGTCACCATCTGCAGTAATTTTGGAACCCAAAAAAATAAAGTTGGTCACTGTTTCCATTGTTTCCCCATCTATTTGCCATGAAGTGATGGAACCCGATGCCACAATCTTTGTTTTTTGAATGTTGAGCTTTAAGCCAGCTTTTTCACTCTCCTTTTTCACCTTCATTAAGAGGCTCTTTAGTTCCTGTTTGCTTTCTGCCATAAGGGTGGTTATCATCTGCATGTCTGAGGTTATTGATACTTCAGACCTTTCACCTGTTTTTTAATTGGGTTGATTGTCATCTTATTACTGAGTTGTAGACATTCTTTCTAAATACTTGCTGAAAGTCTCTTATGAATATGTAAATTGCAGATACTTTCCCCATCATGTAGTTTGTCTTTTCATTTTCAGTTTTATTTTCATATTCTGAAGAACACACAGATTTAATTTTGATGATATCTACTTCATCTTTGGTGTGGTGTATGCTTTTGGTGTTATATCCAAGGTCATAAAAGTTTTCTCCTGTTTTCCTCTCTTATATTTGTGCTCAGTGGTGTCTAGCTCTGTGTGACCTCATGGACAGGCTCTCTGTCCGTGGAATTTTCCAGGCAAGAAAACTGCAGTGGGTTGCCATTTCCTTCTCCAGGGCATCTTCCTGACCCAGGGATTGAACCTGTGTCTCTTGTGTCTCCTGCATTAGCAAGCAGTTCTTTACCGCTGCACCACCTTCTTGTATTTAGGTTTTTGATTCATTTTGAGAGGATATTTGAATGTGATATGACATGTAAGAGTCTTTGAAGTTTGTTTTCTCACATATGAACATCGAGTTGTTATATGTTATAGCATCATAACATCATGTTATATGTTATAACATTTGCTGAAGATCTTTCTTTTCCCTCATTGAATTACCTTGGGACCTGTCAAAAATAAATTGGCCATTTTAGGTTTATTTATGAACTTCCTATTTTGTTCTGTTGACTTATGTCTGTTTTTAATAGTAATTCCGAAAATTGAATAGAGAGCCGCCATCTTGGCAGTGCCGAGCTGCTGGGCCCACACCCGGTGGGACGTCCGTTAGACCCTCAGCTTCACTGATGAGCGTGAGGAGAGCCGCCATCTTGGCAGTGCCGAGCTGCAGGGCCCACACCCGGTGGGACGTCCGTTAGACCCTCAGCTTCACTGATGAGCGTGAGGAGAGCCGCCATCTTGGCAGTGCCGAGCTGCGGGGCCCACACCCGGTGGGACGTCCGTTAGACCCTCAGCTTCACTGATGAGCGTGAGGAGAGCCGCCATCTTGGCAGTGCCGAGCTGCGGGGCCCACACCCGGTGGGACGTCCGTTAGACCCTCAGCTTCACTGATGAGCGTGAGGAGAGCCGCCATCTTGGCAGTGCCGAGCTGCTGGGCCCACACCCGGTGGGACGTCCGTTAGACCCTCAGCTTCACTGATGAGCGTGAGGAGAGCCGCCATCTTGGCAGTGCCGAGCTGCGGGGCCCACACCCGGTGGGACGTCCGTTAGACCCTCAGCTTCACTGATGAGCGTGAGGAGAGCCGCCATCTTGGCAGTGCCGAGCCGCTGGGTCACCCGGGTGGGACGTCCGTTAGACCCTCAGCTTCACTCAGCGCTTCTATGGTTTTCAGTGTGCAGGGCTTGCGCTTTTAAAATTATTTCTGAATATTTTTGTTTTTTTGATGCTATTGTGAGTTTAAATAATTTTATTTTTGCATTATTCATTGCTACAAATGAACAGTTGATTTTTATACACTGGTCTTATATCCTGTGACCTTATTAAATAGTGCTAGTCGTTCTTGTAGATTCTTTAGGATTTCCTACATACAGGATTATATCTATGAGTAAAGACAGTTTTACTCTTCCTTTCCAATCTGTATGCTCCTAATTTTTTTCTCCTTTCTCCGTTTTATTCGCTGGTTAGAACCCTCAGCATGTTGTTAAACAGAGGTGATGAGAGCACGTGTCCTTGCCTCGGTCCCAGTTTTAGGAAGAAGCCTTGTCATTCGCTGAGTGTGGTGCTGCTAGCCGTGCGCTTTCTGTAGAGGCGCTCTATCAGGTCGAAGGAGTGCCTTTCTGTTCCCAGTTTGCTGGCAGCTTTTATCGGGGAACAGTGTCACATTGTGCCGATGCCTTTTTTGTGTCTGTGAGAAAAGTGTGTTTTTTAAAGTTTATATAGTGTATTATATTAATTGCCTTTTGGGTGTTATAACTAGGTTTGCATTCTTGGGATGAATTCCACATAGTGTGTAATTCTTTGGATAACTCTTTTGCTGTTTCTGTTGTTAGGGTTTTCCCTCTCTGTTTATGAGGGTCACTCACTGGTCTGAAGTTTCCAGTGATTTCTTTGTTGGATTTGGTATCAGAGTGGCACTGGCTTCATAGAACGAGTTAGGAAGTGTTTCCTGACACACTGTTTTCAGAAAGAGTTTGTATAGGATTGATATTATCTCTTTAAATATTTGATAGAGTTTACCAATGAAATATCTGAACTTGGACTTCTCTTTGTGGGGAGATTTTAAATTACTACTTCAATTTCTTGTGTTTTAGGTTGATTCAGATTTTCTATTTTTTTTAAGTCAGTTTTGATAATTCGTGTCCTAAGAATTTTGTTCAGTTCATTTAAATGAACTAGTTGGCATGCCGTTGTTCAGAATCTTCTCCAGGAGCCCTTTTCTCTGCGCAGTCGGCAATCACGTCTCCCTTTCTTGCTTTGGGTTTTTGTGTGTATCGTCTCTCTTTTTTCTTGGTTAGCTTATCTAAAGTTTATCAATTCTATTGATCTCTTCAAAGAACTAACTTTTGGTTTCGTTGATTTTCCCCCCTAATGTTTATCTTTTCTGTATCATTGATGTTTACTCTCATTGTAATTATTCCCTTGCTTCTGGTTGCTTTGGGCCTAACTTGCTCTTTTTCCAATTTCGTAACTTAGAAGCTTTGATTATTATTTTGAGAATTTCTTTTCTGTTACATTTAAATGTTTAAAATTCCCTCCATTACTGTTTTTGCTGTATCCCGTACTTTTTGATCAGTTGTATTTTGATTTTAATTCTTTTAAAAGTATTCTCTAGTTTTCTTTGTGATTTTTTCTTTGCATTATTTAGAAGCATACTGTTTAATTTTCAAATATTTTTTGAGATTTTCCAAATATTTTAAGTTGTTAATATATAATGTATTTCTGTTGTAGGTCTTTTTTGTGTGTGTAGGTCATATACTGAAATGAATGACTTCAGTCTTTCATAATTTCTTTTAAAATGTATCGAGACTTGCTTTATGGCCTGGCACACAGTCTTTCCTGGAAAGTGTTCCGTGTTCACTTGAGAAGAATATATGCATTGTTGGGTGGGGTTCTCTGTAGATGCTGGGTGGGTCAATGGTGGGTGGTGTTCTAGGATTCACTATGCTTGCTGATTTTCTTTCTAGTTTTGTGAAAATCGAAACTGGTGTATTAAAATTTCTAATTATTGAAGGGGAAGTATTTCTCTTCTCAACTCTGTCAGTTTTCCTTTATGTCTTTTGGGGCTCTATTAGACTTGTTTACATTTGTAATTGTTGTATCTTTCTGAGGTATTAGCTCTTTTATTATTATGAAATCTCTATTCTGATAATACTTCTTGTTTAAAGGTCTATTTTGCCTGATACAGCTATTCTGCTTGGTTTGGTTACTGTTTTCATGACATATCTTTTCCTGTCCTCTTACTTATAACCTATTTGCATCTTTGAATTTTTAGAAACCTTCTTTCTGCCCTACTCCTGCTCTCTCCTTGGGGACTCCCATCGCACGTGTGTTTGTGTACAGCTGAAGTCGTCCCGCTGGTCTCGGAGGCTCTGAGCATTCTTCTGCGTCCTCCTCCTGCCTGTTGTTCAGTTAGGTGACGTCTGTTGCTCTGTCCTTAAGTTCACTGACTCTCTGCTTCCGTCTCACTCCTGCGGATTCTGGTCTCCTGTAAGGACTTCATTTCTGTTATTGTACCTTTCAATTCTAAAATTTCCCTTTGGCTCTTGTGTATAGTTTTAAACTTTTAGTGAGATTACCTTTGAGTCATTATCATCATGTTTTCCTCTGTTTCTTTAAACATGGTTTGCTTTAATTCCTTGTATGTGCTTGCAGTGGCCTCTTTGAAGTCTTACCTGCTAAACCCACATCTGAGCCCACTCAGTCAGCTTCTGTTGCCTGTTCTCTGTTTTATTCCTGAGTATGGGTCACACGTTCCTGTTTCTCATATATTTTGCTAAAAATTAAGTATTTTAGGTAATGTAGTATATATGTAGGATTTTGATTATTCCCTGCAGAATTCTGCAGAATGGGTTTCCCTACCATGTTGTAAGGCCACTGATACTTGTGTGTTTTTTTTTTTAATTTTCCTTTTATTTTTCAGCCTGGCTGGTTAGGGGTTGTCCTTGTGTCTGCATTGCTTAGTGCTCAGCCTTTGATGAATCAGAAGTTGTGCTTGGACCCCTGAGTCACTAAGGTTTCTGCCCTGTGCTGGTGGGTCTGTGTGTGGATTGGCAGTACCTCTAGGGCTCAGGCAGTGTTAAACTCTTCTCTGCCTTGTATTTTCCCCAGGGCCCTGTGGCAGGCTTGGGCCTTCGTGGGGCTCCTCTGCACCTGTGTGTGCGGCTTCTCCATCACCGAGGGGTCGTCTGGGAGCCCCGCTGGCCTCTGCCTCCCTCGGGTATTTCCGGGGGGTCTGCTGGTCTGCGCTGGCCCCAAGCAGGACCAAGGCCAAAGGCTCGCAGAGCTGGGGCTTTCTCTGTTTATTTCCTCCTGCACTCGTCTGACAGTGCTGCCAGGCGTGAGGCTTCACCCTCTGCTTCAGACCAGGTGAAGTCAGTCTGGCCATGAGGAAGCCTGTTCTCATGGCCAGCTCCCCTGGAACCCTGGAGCGCCAGGTCGAGCTGCTGGGGAGGGTGTGAGTGTGGCTGGGAGCAGGGTGAGCTGCTAGGGTGGGCATGAAGGTGGGTGGGAGCAGCCCCAGGCTCGAACTCCGCAGACTCCACTCTTGCTGCCTGGAGTTCAGCAGTTTTTCTTGAATGAATGCTTCTGAACTTCTTTGCTTTTGGTTAACATCCAGAGCCTTCAGATGTGTTCCTTGAACAATCGTGTTTAGTTTTATAGTTGTTGGGGAGGACGGAGGTGCAAGAAGATTTGCAAACTTCTTTATTCTCTTATTGCTAGAATTCTCTATCTCAGCCTTTTGACATTTCCAGCTTGTCACAGCTGCTTAAGAGTAAATGGTATACACGCTCCCAGAACTTGACTCAGTGACGCAGAGATGTTGGGTGATGGAGTGGCCTGCGCTGGTTCCAGGGGAACAGTGCACAGCGGTCAGCCTTAACAGGCCGTGCCATTCTCTCTTGCTTCTGAATGCATGAAAGTGAGAGTCAGTCACTCAGTTGTGTCTGACTCCTTATGACCCCATGGAATTCTCCAGGCCAGAATACTGCAGTGGGCAGCCTTGCCCTTCTCCAGGGGATCTTCCCAACCCAGGGATCAAACCCAGGTCTCCCGCACTGCAGACAGATTCTTTACCAGCTGAGCCACAAGGGAAGCCCAAGAATACTGGAGTGGGTAGCCTATCCCTTCTCCAGTGGATCTTCCCGACCCAGGAATTGAACTGGGGTCTCCTGCATTGCAGGCAGATTCTTTACCAACTGAACAATCAGGGAAACCCTTTTGAATGTATAGTGCATTAAAATATTCTCTGATCACAATTACATAAATTTTGACCTTTAAAAAAACTTACTGGAGTTATAATTCTGAGAGAAAGGACATAGAATTTAAATCTCTTTTTAAATATCATAGTAGTGTTTTCAGTTACGAACATAAAATTAAGATGACTTAAACTCTCTTTTTTAAAATTTTAGTCTGTTCTGCCAGTTGAAACCAAGAGAGAAGGTTGTTCCCAAGTGGCATGAGAAGCCATATGAGTGGAATCAGGTAAGCGAGAAGCCTGAGGCCGTGCGGGCCACCTGCCTGCAGGAGGGCCTCAGGGTGGAGCAGGCGGGAGAGCAGCGGTGGCCGGCAGGGTGGGCAGTGCTGTCAGTCATGTGGCGGGGCTGCAGGCAGCCTGCCGCTGCTGCGTAGGGCGTCGCTCGGTCACTCATTCACGTCCGACTCTTTGCAACCCCATGAACCGTAGCCCTCCAGGCTGCTCTGTCCATGGAGTTTTCCCAGCAAGATACTGGAGTGGGTTGCCATTTCTCTTCCAGGGGTCTTCCTGACCCAGGGATTGAACTCGAGTCTCCTGCATTGGCAGGAAGCCCTCTGGATAGTATACTGTATGTGAAAAGTTAGACCCCAGGCTAATCATCCTTTACTTCTAGATAAAACAGGTATGAATGTCTGGACGAGCACTTAGGGTACGTTTGTGGCTGTTTTAGTCTTCTCTGGTTGTCATAACGATGTGCCACCCATTGGGTAGGAACAGCAGCAGCAGTTTATTTTGTGACAGTGTTAGAGGCTGGACGTGGGTGCTGAGGGTCCCGGCATGGCGGGGTTCTGCCGAGGGCTTTCCTCCCACTTGGAGACATCCACCTTCTCACTGTGCCCTTGCGTGGCAGAGAGTGGGCGGCATGCTCTCTGGGGTCTCTTCCTGCAAGGGCACTGATCCATCGTGAGAGCCTCCCCCTCACCTTGTCTAACCCGACTACTGCCCAAAGGCCTGCCTCCTAACACTGTTACAACTGGGGGTCTGGACGACACGGTTTGGCCCACAGCGCTTGTGAAGTGTGGCGGGGCCCACACTGGGCACCATGACATTTCCTGCCCATGAGATTTAGAGAAGAGAATAAAATGTGATTTCAGGAAAGGAGCCCAGGGAGGAATTTTAAGCTCTAATCCTAGAGCCAAGAGAAAAGAAGAGACATCAAAGGCAAACAAGAAAGGGGAAGATATGCCCGACTGACTGCAGAGTCCCAGAGAGTAGCAGGGAGAGGTGAGGAAGCCTTCCTAAGGGAACAGTGCAAAGAAATAGAGGAAAACAAGAGTGGGAAGGACAGAGATCTCGTCAGGAAAATTCGAGATATGAAGGGAACATTTCATGCAAAGATGGACACAGTAAATGGACAGAAATGGTCTGGACCTAACAGAAGCAGAAGATATTAAGAAGAGGTAGCAGGAATACACAGAACTGTACAAAAAAGATCTTAATGACCATGATGCTGTGATCACTCACCTAGAGCCAGACATCCTGGAAATGTGAGCCTTAGGAAGCATCACTATAAACAAAGCTAGTGGAGATGATGGAATTCCAGTTGAGCTATTTAAAATCCTAAAAGATGATGTTGTGAAAGCGCTGCACTCAATATGCCAGCAAATTTGGAAAACTCAGCAGTGGCCACAGGACTGGAAAAGGTCACTTTTCATTCCAGTCCCAAAGAAAGACAATGCCAGAAAATGCTCAAACTACCCCACAATTGCACTCACCTCACACGCTAGCAAAGTAATGTTCAAAATTCTCCAAACTAGGCTTCAACAGTATGTGAACCAAGAACTTCCACATGCACAAGCTAGATTTAGAAAAGGCAGAGGAACCAGAGATCAAATTGCCAACATCTGTTGGATCATAGAAAAAGGGGAATTCCGGAAAACATCTACTTCTTCATTGACTACACTAAAGCCTTTGACTGTGTGAAGTGAAGTGTAAGTCACTCAGTCATGTCTGACTGTTTGCAACTCCATGAACTATACAGTCCATGGAATTCTCGAGGCCAGAATACTGGAATGGGTAGCCTTTCCCTTCTCCAGGAGATCTTCCCAACTCAGGGGTCAAACCCAGGTTCTTTACCAGCTGAACCACAAGGGAAGCCCTTTGACTTCACAACAAACTATGGAAAATTCTTAAAGAGATGGGAATACCAGATCACCTTATCTGTCCCCTGAGAAACCTGTATGCAGGTTAAGAAGCAACAGTTAGAACTGGACATGGAACAACGGACTTGTTCCAGATTGGGTAAGGAGTACGTCAAAGCTATATATTGTCACCCTGCTTAGTTAACTCACATGCAGAATCCATCATGTGAAATGCTAGGATGGGTAAAGCACAAGCTGGAATCAATTGTCGATTGAATTGTCGAGAGAAATAGCAACCTCAGATATGCAAATGACACCACCCTTATGGCAGAAGGCAAAGAAAAACTAAAGAGCCTTTTAATGAAAGTGAAAGAGGAGACTGATTTAAAACTCAACATTCAGAAAACTAAGATCATGGTATCTGGTCCCAACACTAAATGGCAGATAGATGGAGGAAAAGTGGAAACAGTGGGAGACTTTATTTTCTTGGACTCCAAAGTCATTGCAGACAGTGACTGCAACCACAAAATTAAAAGACACTTGCTCCTTGGAAGAAAAGCTATGACAAACCTAGACAGCATATTAAAAAGCAGAGATACCACTTTGCCAGCAAAGGTCCATCTAGTTAAAGCTGTGGTTTTTCCAGTAGTCATGTATGGATGTGAGACTTAAGGAAGCACTCAGACTTTCTGAGTGCTAAAGAACTGATGCTTTTGAATTGTGCTAGAAAAGGTAGTTGGACAGCAAGGAGATCAGACCAGTCAATCCTAAAGGAAATCAACCCTGAATATTTATTGGAAGGACTGATGCTGAACCTCTAATACTGTGGCCACTTGATTTGAAGAGCTGAGTCATTGGAAAAGACCCTGATGCTTGGAATGATTGAGGGCAGAAGAAGGGGACGGCAGAGGATGAGATGGTTGGATGGCGTTGCTGACTTAATGGATGTGACTTTGAGCAAACTCCGAGAAATAGTGGAGGACAGGGGAGCCTGTGTGCTGCAGTCCATGGGGTCGCAAAGAATCGGACGTGACTTAGTGATTGAATAGCAATAATCCTAGAGCCAAGGCTGTCTTTATAAATAAACCAACTGGGGCGCTGGTTCCTCATCCCTTTGGCAGGGGAAGTGAGACGCTGCCCCTGCAGACGGTGTTTTCTACTCCAGGTCTGACGGTTACTTCTGCTGCAATGTCCCTGCTGTCCATGTGCCCCATCACGGGGTTCCCCTGTTAGAGCGCTGAGCACCGGTCACTGGAGCCGCTCTGTCACCTGCACGAGCTCTGCCCACGGGGAGGGATGTGGAGGGTGCGCCGGCCACCTCTGCCACAGCCTCCGTGGGGGTGTGAAGCTAATAGCAAGACTTAGTTAGGAAGCCGTTCAGAAAACTTAGACATGCTCTAATGCCTCTGTGAAGTTGCTGTTCATGTTTATATAAAAGAATGTGAGGGAGATTTCTGAGTAAAGGTTACTGTATCATTAAGACAAATTGAAAGATGGCATAGCACATGTATAGTATTTGGTGTTGTGAGAGTAGAGAAGCATTCTATAAATATTCTTGGGAAATTGAAGCATGCTTCCTACGCATTCTGTACACACACACATGAGGTCTGTGTATGTGTATAACTTTGTTTTACTTTATGTCTAGAAAAGCGCTGTTGCAGAGCCTGACTGGCCCTTTTGCCCCGACAGGTCGATCCGAAGCTGGTGATGGAGCAGGCAGACCGGGAGAGCAGCAGGGGCAAGAACACCTTCCTGTACCAGCTCCACAAGCTGATCGTGCTCAGCTCCTAGAGGGCCGGCCCGGCCCCCCGCGAACCCTGGCTGTGCCGCGCTGCAGGGCCGCTCCGTCTGGGTGCTTGCCTCTTGGGTGGGGGCTGGAGGGTGGTGTTTCTGTTCACGTGGGAAGGGCTGGGAAAAGTCTGGTCTTCTCTAGAAACAGAAAATCACTGTATTAAACATTTTGGGAAAAATTGTTCTGAAGGAAGACTTCATTTGGAAAAAGGTTCTCTTTGCTCTCAGTTATTAAAGTAAATATCTGTAGGTAGTGTTCGGTGTGAGGTTCTGGATCCAGCGAGTGTTCTGCCTTGTTGCCATGGTTTAAGTGCCTGGGCCCAGGGGAGACCAGTGCTCCCAGCTGATCACAAGGGGAAAGCTGGGTGTTTTTTCCCAAAACCATGTGACCTTTTCTAACTTTTTTCCATGAGGGAAAATATCTAATTTTGGTAAAAATACTTCCATTTTGTATATCTCAGGTTTTTCCTTAAGTTACAATTCTTAGTCCACATTTTGGAAATGAGATCACCTGGTTACTAGCATATCTGTGTTAAAACAATAAAAATATTAGACTGAGTTTGTTTCTGACAGTTTTTAGTCAGAGGAGATTAAAATATATTTTGTTCTTAAAAAAAAAAATCCAGATTTCTAAAACTGATAAAGGGGTGTTCAGTTCAGTCACTCAGTCATGTCTGACTCTTTGCGACCCCATGGACTGCAGCACGCCAGGCCTCCCTGTCCATTACCAACTCCCTGAGCGTGCTCAAACTCATGTCCATTGAGTCGCTGATGCCATCCAACCATCTCATCCTCTGTCGTCCCCTTCTCCTCCTGCCCAGCATCAGGGTCTTTTCCAGTGAGTCAGTTTTTCACATCAGATTGCCGAAGTATTGGAGCTTCAGCTTCAGCATCAGTTCTTCTAATGAATGTTCAGTGTTGATTTCCTTTAGAATTGACTGGTTGGATCTCCTTGCAGTCCAAGGGACTCTCAAGAGTCTTCTCCAACACCACAGTTCAAAAGCATCAATTCTTCGGCGCTCAGCTTTGTTTATACTCCAACTCTCACATCCATACCTGACCACTGGAAAAACCATAGCCTTGACTTGACAGACCTTTGTTGACAAAGTAATGTTTCTGCTCTTTAATATGCTGTCTAGCTTGGTCATAACTTCTCTTCCAAGGAGCAAGCGTCTTGTAATTTCATGGCTGCAGTCATCATCTGCAGTGATTTTAGAGCCCCCAAGATAAAGTCTGTCACTGTTTCCATTGTTTCCCCTTCAGTTTGCCCTAACTTTTATGAGACAGGGTTTCAGCAGCAAGGCAAATGCAGCAGCCAGCGAGATGAGTTAGCTCCCACACAGGTGTGACCAGCTGGAGGGAAGGTCTGGACGGCCAGTGGGCGGGTAGGAGAAACGGTCCTCCTGAGTGGGGCTTCCAAGGAGACAGCTTGCGGCCGGTGAGAAAACACGAGAAGCGCTGGGGTTTGGTCCGCCGGTGGGGTTGTGACTAGGAGCTCATGTGGGGGACTCGGAAACCACTCCGCCTCGGCGCGGGGAGGACTTCTGTAAACTGGGGCCTGGCCCGGCGCTGCCCTGGGCCTCCGCGGGTCAGCCGGGCCAGCAGCCGGGAAGCCTGCGGACGCGCGTGTGCCGCGCCGCGCGGCTATGTCTGTCTCGACCGTCTGAGCGTCCCCCCCCCGCGCCGCGTCCCCGGCGTCCAGTCTTGCTCGGCTGCGTCGGGGCGGCTCTGAGCAAAAGCACCCCCTGCGGGGTTCCGGGGAGCGCGCTTCCCGCCAGCAGCACACCGGCCTTCCTCAGCTGTAAGGGTTAGCGCTGCCCGCCGCCGGGTGGGAGTGGCCGGCCGGCCGCAGAGGGAGCAGGCGCGCGGGGCGGGCCGGGCCTGGGCTGCAGGCGCGCTTCCTGCTTGTTAGCCTTTGAGTACCCGTTCTGTGAGTGGTTAAAAAAATTAAGTAGTACCAAAAGGCTTGTGTTAAAAAAAAAAAAGGAGCGGGGGGACTTCCCTGGCGGTCCAGTGGTGAAGACTGTGCCCCCAATGCAGGGGGCCTGGGTTGGACCCCCCGGGCAGGGAACTAAGATCCTGCAATTCACAACCGAGACCCAGTGCAGCCAAATAAATTTAAAAAAAAAAATCTAGTTTTTTGATTTCTGTGGTTCTGGCCCTCAAAGAAAACAGTTCTAACTCTTGACCTGTTTTTTCTTTTTCTCTTTTCTGCAATTGCCTCTATGTTAATAAGTATTTTATTGAGTAAATTATGCTTTTGCATCATTTCACCTTAGTGGTTAACTGCTCGCTGCTGTAACAGATGGAGGTGGGGCTCTTTCCACCCTTCCGCACCTCGTTTTCCCAGCCCAACCCAGGCATCCATGTTGCTGGTTAAATCAGTCGTTGGTCTTCAGCACATTAACTTTGTACCTGCTGTTTTCTCAAAGACCAGGTAGTGTATCTGATCGCCTGTCTTTCCATATAACTTTGATTTAGAAGGTAACTGCCATGCTTTTCGTGTGAATAATTCTCTACTGACATTTTTAAAGTTTTTTATGTTCGTAGTCACACATGCCCCTGGTGTGAGAGGAAGGGGTGTTAGAGGGTGGGTAGAAGAGTCCGCCGTCTCCCCACCAGCACCCAGCTGTCCCCAGAGGCGGCCGTGGCCTCTGCCTGCACCGTCCTCCTGGGGGGTTTGTCAACACGTCCTGTTGCTCCGGGACTTTGACGACCTCCCAGAGCCGGCCCTGGGGGGTGGAGGCAGGAGGCGCAGCCAGGCCAGCAGCGGTGAGAGCCCACGGGGCGGGCCGCGGCGGGCTGCTCGCCCGGGAAGGGGCCGGCCCGGTGGTCCGCGTCCCGGGCTCGGGGGCCGTGAGGTGTCTGTGCTGCTCGGCAGCTCTGCATCCATCGCTCAGAAGCAATCACTGGTGATGCTTCGATGAGTCAGCGAGGCTGGGTTCCAGCAAAGCGTTATTATATGAACCAGCGTCAGATCGTGGGTTGTGGTTTGCTGACCTGGCGATGGAGGGCGGGTGCAGGGAAATGACAGTGTCAGCTTTCGTAGTGAGGGGACAGCAGATAGAGATCTGACCTGAAGCTGTGTGGGGAGGAGGAATTCTGGGCAGAGGGGATGAGGGAGCACAGGCTTGGAGTATTTGGACAGCGAGCCGGGAGGCGGGGCAAGGACGCTTAGGAGCCGAGGCCACGGGCGAGTTCACCTTTCATTCTGCGTGGGGTGGGGGCTCTCAGAGGGGCTTGGGCAGTGACGTCACACCTGAGCGGACTCTTGAGAACGACCCTCCTGGCTGCTGCACCGGGCACGGGGCACGGGGCAGGCCACTGCAGAAAGGACTCTCACCCGGGGGGAGACCCGTGCTACGGGGCACGGGGCAGGCCAGTGCAGAAAGGACTCTCACTCGGGGAGAGAGACCCGTGCTACGGGGCACGGGGCAGGCCGCTGCAGAAAGGACTCTCACCCGGGAGAGACCCGTGCTACGGGGCACGGGGCAGGCCAGTGCAGAAAGGACTCTCACCTGGGGAGAGACCCGTGCTACGGGGCACGGGGCAGGTCACTGCAGAAAGGACTCTCACCCGGGAGAGACCCGTGCTACGGGGCACGGGGCAGGCCAGTGCAGAAAGGACTCTCACCCAGAGAGAGACCCGTGCTACGGGGCACGGGGCAGGCCGCTGCAGAAAGGACTCTCACCCGGGGAGAGACCCGTGCTACGGGGCATGGGGCAGGCCAGTGCAGAAAGGACTCTCACCTGGGGAGAGACCCGTGCTACGGGGCACGGGGCAGGCCGCTGCAGAAAGGACTCTCACCTGGGGAGAGACCCGTGCTACGGGGCACGGGGCAGGCCGCTGCAGAAAGGACTCTCACCTGGGGAGAGACCCGTGCTACGGGGCACGGGGCAGGCCGCTGCAGAAAGGACTCTCACCTGGGGAGAGACCCGTGCTACGGGGCACGGGGCAGGCCGCTGCAGAAAGGACTCTCACCCGGGGAGAGACCCGTGCTACGGGGCACGGGGCAGGCCAGTGCAGAAAGGACTCTCACCCAGAGAGAGACCCGTGCTACGGGGCACGGGGCAGGTCACTGCAGAAAGGACTCTCACTCGGGGAGAGAGACCCGTGCTACGGGGCACGGGGCAGTCCAGTGCAGAAAGGACTCTCACTCGGGGAGAGACCCGTGCTACGGGGCACAGGGCAGGCCAGTGCAGGACTCTCACTCGGGGAGAGACCCGTGCTACGGGGCACGGGGCAGGCCGCTGCAGAAAGGACTCTCACTCGGGGATAGACCCGTGCTGAGAGCAGGTGGCCAGCCGGGGGCATGTGCCGAAGCGCAGTGGTCACAGGGAAGGGGGTTGGATTCGAAAAATCAGAGGAGGAGAGTTCTTCGGACTCCACTGTGTGGGGGTGAATGATGGCTGCAGAGTCTGTGTCCACACCTTAACCCCTGGGGCCTCTGTCATGTGACCTTATCTGGAGAGAGAGTCTTTGCAGGTCTGATGAAGGATCTCGAGATGAGAAGTCAGACCTGGATTGAGGGTAGGCTCTGAAGCCGGTAACCAGCATCCTTTTAGGAGACACAGAGAGGCCACGGAAGAAAGAGCCCGTGTGAGGACTGCGGGGCAGACAGCAGACAAGGCGTACCCTGAGCCCCCAGAGGCAGGGGCGGCGGGGACCCTCCTCGAGCGCTTCAGGCGGGGCGAAGCCCTGCCAGCCCCCTGATCCCACACTCCTGGCCTCCAGAGGCGGAGGCCATCCACTTCTGCCGTGCCAAGACCCCCCAAACCCCCGTTTGTGGTAACTTGTTGCAGCCACAGAAGGCTAATCCAGACACACCGTCTGCTCCCTTCCAGAGGCTGTCTCTCCGTGCATGCACGCAGGCTCCGGGTCAGTTCTCCCACCTGGCTGTGTCCTGCATACTCTGATCTATGCCTTAATTTTTTCCCTAAATTTTTATTGTGGATCGTATTTCTAGATCACTACATAAGGAGTTATCTCATGCTTCTTAACCGCTTTGTGGTATAGAATTTTGTTGATTTTTCATAATTGACTACCTTTCCACACCAGGTATTTAAATATTTAGTAGTCCTACTATTAAATACAGCATTGCAGTGAATATGCTCGTACAACTGTATGATACAGAATAATACGAACTTTAAAGTCAGTTTGTTGATATCCATATAATGACTTGCTGGGATTTTGGTTGGGATTGTGTTGAATCTGTAGATCATGTTGGAGAGAGCTGACATCTTAACAATATTAAGTCTTCCCATCCATGAACAGGTTAGAGACATCACTTTGCCGACAAAGGTCTGTCTAATCAAAGCTATGGTTTTTTCCAGTGGTCATGTATGGATGTGAGAGTTGGACCATAAAGAAAGCTGAGCGTCAAAGAATTGATGCTTTTGAACTGTGGTGTCAGAGAAGACTTTTGAGAGTCCCTTGGACTGCAAGGAGATCAAACCAGTCAATCCTAAAGGAGATCAGTCCTGGGTGTTCATTGGAAGGACTGATACTGAAGCTGAAGCTCCACTATGTTGGCCACCTGATGCGAAGAGCTGACTCATTGGAAAAGACCCTGATGCTGGGAAAGGTTTAAGGCAGGAGAAGGGGAGGACAGAGGACGAGATGGTTGGATGGCATCACAGAGTCAATGGACATGAGTTTGAGCAAGCTCCAGGAGATGGTGAAGGACAGGGAGGCCTGGTGTGCTGCAGTCCATGGGGTCGCAAAGAGTCAGACACGACTGAGCAACTGAACAACGAATCTATGAACATGAAATATCTCTCCATTTATTTAGATCTTCTCTGGTTTCTTACATAAGAGTTGTGTACTTTTCTGCTGGGTCATGTACATGTTTTGTTCGATCTGTTATGAAATACTTATTCTCCTTTTCTTTGGTGCTAATGCAAAAGATACTGTGTTTTAAATATCAAATTCCTCTTGTTCAGTGTTGGATACTGGAAACTACTGGACTTTTAAAGTTTTTTTTTTAATCAGACCCATTTTTAAAAGTCATCATTGAATTTGTTAGGACACTGCTTCTGTTTTATGTTTTGGTTTTTTGGCCCCAAGGCATATCTGATATTACTTTCCCAACTAGGGATCGAAACTGTACCCCCTGCATTGGAAGGCAAAGGCTTAAGCACTTGACCTCCAGGGAAGTCCCAAAAGCAGCTGACTTTTATATGTTGATCTTGAATCCTGCAGCCTCACTATAATCACTTACTAGTTTCAGTTGGTTAAGTGATTCTTTGGGATTTTCTTTACCGATAACCACATCATCTGTGAACAAATGGAGTTTTATTTCTTCCTTCCCAAACTGTATGCATTTATTTACTCTTCTTGTCTTGCTGCAATAGCTATGCAGACTATGAGACATAAAACACACCTTAATCCATTTAATAGAACGTAAATTATGCTCTCAGAGCACTAAACTAGAAGTCACAAACAGATAGCTAGAAAATCCCACAATATTTGGAGATTAAACAACACATTTCTAAATAGCATTAGTAGTCAAAGAAAAACTCAAGAATGGTAGCTATTACTGTCTAAAAGTGGATAGGGACCTCCCTGGTCGTCCAGTGCTTAAGAATCCGTCTTCCAGTGCAGAAGTTCCGGGTTCGATCCCTGGTCGGGGAACTGAGGTCCCACAAGCCATGGGTAACAACCAAGTCTGAGCGGGGCAACGAGAGACTGTGTTCCAGCAAGGAGCCCACGCACCGCGAAGAAGACCCAGAGCAGCCACGTGGTAATAATGAAATATTACAGGGGATGAGAACGGAGTCATCTTTGCACATGCTGGCCTTCCCTGGTGGCTCAGACGGTAAAAATCTGCCTGCAATGTGGGAGGCCCAGGATCGATCCCTGGGTTGGGAAGATCCCCTGGAGGAGGAAATGGCAACCCACTCCAGTATTCTTGTTTGGGAAATCCCATGGACAGAGGAGCCTGGCAGGCTACCGTCCATGGGGTCGCAAAGAATCAGACGTGACTGAGCGACTGACATTTACAAAATTTAATGTGGGAAAAATGGCTCCAGAGGAAACCCCCAGTGTCAGAAGCTCTGATAAAACTGTAGACAGACGCACCTCCCCAAACACTCCCTGCAAGAGAGTTAACCCTAGTGAGAATCTTTTGGGAGGGGGGAAAAAGCAGAAATGAAAACAAAACTACTTTGTTTAGAAAACTGAGCACGGGGTTACATAGATTTGGTGAAATTCATTCCCGAAAATGCTTTTTCAGTGAAAAATTGCACTGTTGACATAATGCAAATGTATTTAGATTGACACGTTGTCAGGATGGTGGCAGGTGGTGGGGGACGTTTCCTGCCCCACGGCAGCGGGTCCACCCTGTGACCTGCGCGTCACGGCTGCTCAGCCACCCCCAGTCCAGCCTGAGCATGCCTTTGGCTGTGGTGTCTGCACGCAGCCTTGCGGCTGGGGTCCCCATCCTGTGGGGCTGTTTCTCACTGTGTCCTGGACCTTCCATCTCCTTGGACGTCCTCTGCACACGCTGCTCCCCGGTTGGACGGCCTGCTGCCCCCTGGTCAGCGCCCCCAGGGCATCCCTTCTGCTGCGATGCTGTCCGCAGGTGTCTGGACAGAAGGAAGTGCCCGTTTCCCTGTTCCTCCGGGCATCTGCTTTTGCTCTCAGAATTAAACAGTTCACTTATTCCACAAGCACTTTTGGGTTGCCTTTTGGGGGTTTAGGGTCAAATGACCCAGCCCCGTAGTGAATGCTAAGAGAAGGCTTTTCACACTGTATTACAGATCTCTTAAGAGTAGAATCTGTATTTTATTAATTTCTAAATCTGAAAGACCTGGCAACTACTTGGTATTCAAATGCGATTTGAATAGAACCCATCACAGTCTGGGGAGGGTCAGGAGGCTGAGGGACGGCCCTCGGGTTTAGGGGATCAGGAGGCCCGTGTAGGGGCTGGAAGCCAGGGGCGCACGCCAGTCGGCCCGCCTCCGCGTGCGTCCAGGCTCCGCGGCAGGGAGACTCGCTGGCCGGACCCGCGCGGGGTCTTGAGGCCGCCAGTAAGGTCACCTCCTCTGTCCTAGGGCGTGTTGCCATGGAGATGTCCACGTGCTGTGCTCAGATTAAGAGCCATTAGTTAAATATAAAATGGAGTCGTGAACCACCGCAGCTCTTAGAGGCGCAGAAAGAAGTTGCTGCGAACGGAAACCGCCGCAGAAAAAGGCAACCTTCTAAGCCGTTGACGGCCTCCTGGCGGCCGGCCCAGGCGCTGGGGAGCGAGGTCAGGAGGCTTTCTGCCCGGAGCGCGTGCGGCAGCGAGGAGCCCCAGGGCTCAGAAGGAGCGCGCTCTGCCCTCTCGTGGGGCCGCCGGGGCCCTGGTGCGGGGGACGTCGGGGGGCGCAGGGACTTCCCGCAGACTCAGCGGCGGAGCTGGAGGGCAGGGGAAGGGTCCGCGGAGGACAGTGGACTCGACGGGCAGCGGCAGCCTTTTTGAGGCCCTGCGTGAAGACGGTCACGACAGATGCACGGTGGAAGGCGGACGACTCAGGAAGGCTCGGCGGGGGACAGCAGGCAGGGGACGCTCGGGGGTTCTGATGGGCAGAGAGCGGTTCACGGCCTGTCTGCCCTGCAGCGCCGCCTCCCCCGCCCCGCACGACCCTGCTCTGAGAGCCGCCGACACTGAGCGCCCGATTCCGAGCATCGCTGCTCCTCTCAGGCCAGCCGTGAGGGCGGCCCCTGTGGGTCTGAGGTGGGCCCCTGCCGTCACCGGACCGCGCGGTCCTTCGGGGTTTTACGCTGGAGATCACAGCCTCAGGCCACGCAGAAACCAGGAGGCCTGTGGCTGGAGCGGTGGCTGAAGCTGCTGTGTCCAGACAGGCAGGGCTGGGAGGGGCCGGCGGGCTTGGCGGACACCTGAGTGCCTGGTTCTGGCCTCGGTCCTGCCTCTGGGCTCCGTGACACCGTCCAGGAGTCTCACAGGCTCTGCTGGCTCGGTAGGCTGGTCTCGGTCGGGGTCTGTCTGAGATAATGCCGGCACACAGCGGAGCGTGGGGTGTTACACTGAAGGTGCTGCCGCAGAGGGCTGAAGCAGGGCGGTGCGTGGTCCGCTCTGAACTCTCCGGCCTCTCCCGGCTGCAGGGTGATGAGTAGATGGGGGTGGACAGCAGCAGGAGAGGAAGTGACCGCGGAAGAGGAGAACAGCTGCTTGGGCGCGAGGAGGAGGCCGTCCACGGGAGAGGAGGACAGTGGAGTTGGGGAGAGAGAGAATGGGTTTTCAGAACCTGGAGGAGGTAGGCTTGATGTGTGAGTTATGAGCAGCGTCCTGCAGTGACCGCTAGGGTTCAGGTTAGAGAGTCGGGTCCGTGGTGACGTCCTTTGCCAGGAACATAACAGATTTGGTGCGGTGGGGGAGAATCTGGATTGGTGCTTAGAGCATCCAGGGGTCATTGAACAAAGATGTGCAAGAAGCTGTGAGGGGCTTCCCTGGTGGCCCAGTGGATAAGAGTCTGCCTGCTAATGAAGGGGACACAGGCTCAATCCCTGGTCTGGGAAGATCCCACATGCCGTGAGGCAGCCAAGCCTTCACGCCACAGCTTCTGAAGCCCGCACACACTAGAGCCCATGCTCTGCAATAGAGAGGAGACCCGCTCGCCGCAACCAGAGAGAGCACACGCACAGAAATGAAGACCCAGCACAGCCAAGAATAAGTAAACAAAAACTGTAAAAAGGAAAAAGCCACGAGGTGTCTGGAGGTCAGGAGAGGTGTCGCCTGGAGGGAAGAGCCTGGGATGGAGCAGTTTACAGGTGGTGGCTGAGCTACTTTATTTTTTTCAGTTAGAATTTGATTTCCAAAACACATCTGTGATTCCGTCATCTGTCACCATCGCAATGGCCTCCAGCGTCTCTGACCCCGTGACTTCCTCATCCAGCCTCTCTCTGTGGCTTCTGTTCTGTCTCCCCTTCGGCCCGCTCTGTGTTCAGAGTTATTCCGTTTAGAAGTAGGGATCCGATCATCGGAGCCAGCATTCCACCCGTCTCCCGGGGCGTGGTTGCTGTCAGGGAGACGGGGAGGAAACCTCTCGGCGTGGGAAGTACTCGGACACGTCTTCAAGGGATGGCCATGGGCACGGGGACCGTGGAAGGGAGGGATCCCTGAGTGAGGACTTGCAGACAAAAGGGAGCGGGGGAGCGGGGGAAGCAGGGGCTACACCCTGAGCAGACCAGGACATGGGGATCGGGTGGGCAGGAGCGGTCCGTGCGTGATGAGGCATGGACACGAAACTGAAGGGAGCAGAACCAAGGATGCTATCGTGTGGACTGAGCTTTCCCACCAAAGGACAGGCAGCTAAGCGGGGCTGAGAAATAAACTAAACCCAGCTCCACTCTGTCTACGATAACAGGGTGACGAAAGTTGGACATAGAGATGAGGGCCCAGGAAACAGAGGAAGGAGAACAAAAAGCGGAATCTGCAGTTGACCTCAGATGAGGCGGTGTTTGGGGTCAAGTGTGTCGAATTAAGAGGAATACTATGTAATGTAAAAGGCGAAATTAATGGTGTGTTAGGAATATGTGGCCAGCAAGTAACATACTGAGGAGATAATAAATACTGGGAGAATTTCAGGCAAATACAGCAGTAATGGGTGACCTTGGCACTCCTGTGTTCACTCTTCAGCATTCTAATTCACCAGATAGGATCCAGGAATTAAATAAGAGCACCAGTTAGGATACAGGAATTAGATAATAGAGTCAGTAAAGCTGATACAATATCTGCAGAATCCAGCATCCCTCACACTTAAAGTAGCCTCTCCCTTAGGTTTGTGAAATGTTTACAAAAACAGACTCCACGTGTGACCACAAAGGAATACTTTTCCGAACGCAAGAAACTTAAAGGTCACATTCTGGGGCTTGTGGCTGTTGTTCAGTTGCTGTGTCGCCTCCAACTCTTTGTGATCCATAGATGGCAGCACGCCAAGTTCCTCTGTCCTCCCCTCTATCTCTGGGGTTGGACCAACTCATGCCCACTGAGTCAGTGATGCCATCCAGCCATCTTGTCCTCTGCCACCTCCTGCTCCTTTTGCCCCCAATCCCTCCCAGCATCAGGGTCTTTTCCATGAGACGGCTCTTCGCATCAGGTGGCCAAAGTATTGGAGTTTCAGCTTCAGCATCAGTCCTTCCAATGAACACCCAGGACTGATCTCCTTTAGGATGGACTGGTTGGATCTCCTTGCAGTCCAAGGGACTCTCAAGAGTCTTCTCCAACACCACAGTCCAAAAGCACCAATTATTTGGTGCTCAGCTTTCTTCACAGTCCAAATCTCACATCCATACATGACCACTGTAAAAACCATAGCCTGGACCAGACGGACATTTGTTGGCAAAGTAACGTCTCTGCTTTTTCATATGCTGTCTAGGTTGGTCATAACTTTCCTTCCAAGGAGTAAACGTCCTTTATTTTTTATTTTTTATTTTTTTTCCTGATCAAAATACACTGTTTATTAGATATAAAGTATATTTGTACAAAGATTAAGATAGAAAATGAGAAGTTTTCAAAAACTGAAATTATACAATGCAAAATTTAAACTGTAAACGTCCTTTAATTTCATGGCTGCAGTCACCATCTGCAGTGATTTTGGAGCCCCAAAAATAAAGTCAGCCACTATTGCCACTGCTTCCCCATCTATTTCCTATGAAGTGATGGGACCAGATGCCATGTTTCCCCATCTATTTCCCATGAAGTGATGGGACCGGATGCCATGATCTTAGTTTTCTGAATGCTGAGCTTTAAGCCAACTTGTTCACTCCCTTCTTTCACTTTCATCAAGAGGCTCTTTAGTTCCTCTTCACTTTCTGCCATAAGGGTGATGTCATCTGCATATCTGAGGTTATTGATATTTCTCCCAGCAATCTTGATTCCAGCTTGTGCTTCTTCCAGTCCAGTGTTTCTCATGATGTACTCTGCATATAAGTTAAATAAGCAGGGTGACAATATATAGCCTTGACGTACTCCTTTTCCTATTTGGAACCAGTCTGTTGTTTAATGTCCAGTTCTAACTGTTGCTTCCTGACCTGCATACAGGTTTCTCAAGAGGCAGGTCGGGTAGTCTGGTATTCCCATCTCTTTCAGAATTTTGCACAGTTTATTGTGATCCATGCAGTCAAAGGCTTTAGCATAGTCAATAAAGTAGAAATAGATGTTTTCCTGGAACTCTCTTGCTTTTTTGATGATCCAGGGGATGTTGGCAATTTGATCTCTGGTTCCTCTGCCTTTTCTAAAACCAGCTTGAACATATGGAAGTTCATGGTTCACGTATTGCTGAAGCCTGGCTTGGAGAATTTTGAACATTACTTTACTAGCATGTGAGATGACTGCAATTGTGTGGTAGTTTGAGCATTCTTTGAGATTGCCTTTGTTTGGGATTGGAATGAAAACTGACCTTTTCCAGTCCTGTGGCCACTGCTGAGTTTTCCAAATTTGCTGGCATATTGAGTGCAGCACTTTCACAGCATCATCTTTCAGGATTTGAAATAGCTCAGCTGGAATTCCATCACCTCACTAGCTTTGTTCATAGTGATGCTTTCTAAGGTCCACTTGACTTCACATTCCAGGATGTCTGGTACTAGGTGAGTGATCACACCATCGTGATTTTCTGGGTCGTGAAGATCTTTTTTGTACAGGTCTTCTGTGTATTCTTGCCATCTCTTTTTTAATATCTTCTGCTTCTCTTAGGTCGATACCATTTCTGTCCTTTATTGAGACCATCTTTGCATGAAATGTTCCCTTGGTATCTAATTTTCTGGAAGAGATCTCTAGTCTTTCCCATTCTGTTGTTTTCCTCTATTTCTTTGCACTGATCGCTGAGGAAGGCTTTCTGATCTCTCCTGGCTCTTCTTTGGAACTCTGCATTCAAATGAGCATATCTTTCCTTTTCTCCTTTGCCTTTCACTTCTCTTCTTTTCACAGCTGTTTGTGAAATGGCTCCTCAGACAGCCATTTTGCTTTTTTGCATTTCTTTTTCTTGGGGATGATCTTGATCCCTGTCAGGAGACAATGTCATGAACCTCTGTCCATAGTTCATCAGGCTCTCTGTCTATCAGATCTAGTCCCTTAAATCTATTTCTCACTTCCACTGTATAGTCATAAGGGATTTGATTTAGGTCATACCTCAATGGTCTAGTGGTTTCCCCCACTTTCTTCAATTTAAGTCTGAATTTTGCAATAAGGAGTTCATGATCTGAGCCACAGTCAGCTCCCTGTCTTATTTCTGCTGACTTATATAGAGCTTCTCCATCTTCAGCTGCAAAGAATGTAATCAGTCTTGTTTCAGTGTTGACCATCTGGTGATGTCCATGTGTAGAGTATTCTCTTGTGTTGCTGGAAGACAGTATTTGCTAGGACCAGTGCGTTCTCTTGGCAGAACTCTATGAGCCTTTGCCCTGCTTCATTCTGTACTCCAAGGCCAAATTTGCCTATTACTCCAGGTGTTTCTTGCCTTCCTACTTTTGCATTCCAATCCCCTATGATAAAAAGGACATCTTTTTTGGGTGCTAGTTTTAGAAGGTCTTGTAGGTCTTCATAGAACTGTGCATTGTTTAGCATTACTGGTTGGGGCAGTAATTACTGTGATATTGAATGGTTTGCCTTGGAAACAAACAGAGATCATTCTGTCATTTTTGAGATTGCATCCAAGTACTGTATTTTGGATTCTTTTATTCTTTTATTGAGGGATACTCCATTTCTTCTAAGGGATTCTTGCCCACAGTAGTAGATATAATGGTCATCTGAGTTAAATTCACTGATTCCAGTCCATTTTAGTTCTCTGATTCCTAAAATGTCAATGTTCACTCTTGTCATCTCTTGTTTGACCACTTCCACCTTACCGTGATTCATGGACCTAACATTCCAGGTTCCTATGCAACATTGCTCTTTATAGCATCAGACTTTACTTCCATCACCATCACGTCCACAACTGGATGTTGTTTTTGCTTAGGCTCCAGCTCTTCATTCTTTCTGGAGTTATTTCTCCACTTCTCCTGTAGCATATTGGGCACCTGCTGACCTGGGGCATTCATCTTTCAGTGTCCTATCTTTCTGCCTTTTCGTACTGTTGATGGGGTTCTCAAGGCAAGAATCCTGAAGTGGTTTGCCATTCTCTTCTCCAGTGAATCACATTTTGTCAGAACTCTCCACCATGACGCATCTGTCTTGGGTGGTCCTCCATGACATGGTTCATAGTTTCACTGAGTTGGACAAGGCTGGGGTCCATGTGATCAGTTTGATTCATTTCCTGTGGTTGTGGTTTCCAGTTTGTCTGCCCTATGATGGAGAAGGATTCGAGGCTTATGGGAGCTTCCTGATGGGAGAGACTGACTGTCGGGGAGACTGGGTCTTATCATTCAGAAAACTAAGATCATGGCATCTGGTCCCATCACTTCATGGCAAATAGATGGGGAAACAATGGAAACAGAGACTTTTTTTTTTTTTTTGGTTCTAAAATCACTGCAGATGGTGACTACAGCCATGAAATTAAAAGATGCTTTCTCCTTGGAAGAAAAGCTATGACCAAACTCGACAGCATATTAAAAGCAGAGACATTACTTTGCCAACAAAGGTCCCTCTAGTCAAAGCTATGGTTTTTCCAGTAGTCATGTATGGATGTGAGAGTTGGACTATAAAGAAAGCTGAGCACTGAAGAATTTTGATGCTTTTGAACTGCGGTGTTGTAGAAGACTCTTGAGAGTCCCTTGGACTGCAAGGAGATCCAACCAGTCTATCCTAAAGGAGATCAGTCCTGAATATACATTGGAAGGACTAATGCTGAAGCTGAAACTCCAACACTTTGGCCACCTGATGCGAAGAGCTGACTCATTGGAAAAGACCCTGATGCTGGGAAGGATTGAAGGCCAGAAGAGAAGAGGCTGATAGGGGATGAGATGGTTGGCTTGCATCACTGACGTGATGGACACGAGTTTGAGCAAGCTACAGGAGTTGATGATGGACAGGGAAGCCTGGCATGCTGCAGTCCATGGGGTCACAGAGTTGGACACGACTGAGTGACTGAACTGATTTGGTAGGAGAAGTATTAAAAATCACAAAAAGAGACCGAGGCAAATTGACATGGTCTAGATTCAGTGCGGCCATGGATATTTGCTTCCAGGCTATACATTCTGACTTGTCTGAATTGAAAGTAACAGTTGACCACTGCTTCCCACTCTGAAAAGCGCAGGCTTCCTTTTAGAAGCACAGACAGTATCCAAATCACGGAATTCAAGTGACTGACTGTCTCTGAGCATCTTCTCTCCGCACCAGGAAGTTTCCTGAACATTAAGGAACACAAGCCGGGATGACCCAGTCCCCGACAGCGAGTGAGGACTCCCTGGAAACCAGAGCAGAGAGGCTGGGAGAGTGACTAAACACCATGTGAGGTGCTGCAGAAAACAGCGCTCTGTTTTCTGGCATGCTCTGGATTAATCCCTGGATTTGCTTTTGAATTGGAACAATAGTCTTAGAACATTAACTTGAAGAGTTTTTTTTTTTTTTAAGCAAGAGAAATGTGCCATTATAACCTCAGAGAAGTAGTATAATGTTGAAAGATGACAGGCAAAGATTTTAGAGGAATCTTAAATTAGGCCCCGCTTTTGAAGACCTGTAATTAGAGGGAGGCGCATTATCTCTTACATAATATTTTCTTGCTTAAATTGCATTTCATAATGCGCTACTTATACTTGAGTTTCAAGAAACCTATTCAAGGGAGGGGGGACGTGCTTTTTTTCTCCTAAACTAAGAGCCGTCAGAGCAGCAGCACTGCCGTCTAGCGACCGACTCTCAGAACTGCAGGTTTTGTTTCAGCGGCTGTCGGTCTGTAGATAAGGTTTTTCTAAATTTTTGGCTTGCAACCCGGTAATGGGAGGGAACGCCTCAAAAATGAAAAAAAAAAAAATTGGAAATATTGATGAGCAATTATGACAAGAAAGCAGAACTTCTTCCAGCTTTGTGGAAGCATTTTTATAAACAATTTGGAGAGTTATATAAGTTTATTGTTTGTATACTATTGGTTGTTTAGAGTTATTACAAAATAACCTCCTTTGGGAAGAGCATAAAGTGAAAAGATGTTACCAGATCTCTTAAAAATGTTTCCTTGAGAACGCCCCTGGTGGCTCAGACGGTAAAGAATCTGCCTGCAATGCAGGAGACCTAGGTTTGATTCCCGGGTTGGGGAGATCCCCTGGAGAAGGGAAAGGCTACCCACCCCAGTATGCTTGCCTGGAGAATCCCATGGACAGAGGAGCCTGGAGGGCCACAGTCCACGGGGTCGCAGAGAGTTGGACGCGACTGAGGGGCTAACTCTCGCACTAGCACATACACACAGGGAATATGTGGGTGTGAATTACAGTCCTGAAGGTGCTGATGAATGCACGCAGCCGCGCCCTCCCTAAGAGAGCAGGCTGTTTCCATCAGCACCAAAGGCTCCCCACGGAAGAAGCACCCTTCTGATCTCTTTCGCTGTATGTTAGTTTTTCCCACTGTAGATCAGTTCTGACTGCTGTAGAAGGTCATATAAATGGAATCCTACAGCACTGCTCTTCTGGTCAGCTAGTTTTTGCACAGCATTTTTTGAGGTTCATTCATGTTGTTGTATGACTGAATGATTTGTTCTTTTATTATCCATTGTATAAAAACCACCCATTTATTTATCTGTTCTCCTACTGATGTGGATTGCTTTCACTTTGGGCCGAAGAAAGCTGCTGTGAACAAGTCTTTATAGATACATGATTTCCTGTCTCTTAGATAAACAGAATAAATACCTAGCAGAAGTGGGGTTTGAGCATTCTTTGATTGAAGGCAGGAGGAGAAGGGGACGACAGCGGATGAGATGGCTGGATGGCATCACTGATTCAATGGACATGAGTTTGGGTAAACTCGGGGACTTGGTGACGGACAGGGAGGCCTGGCGTGCTGCGGTCCATGGTGTGGCAAAGAGTCGGACATGACTGAGTGATGGAACTGAACCGAAATGGCGGGATTGCTGAGCAGATAGTGGTTAAACCTTATAAGGAATGGCCGAACTTTTCAAAGTGCTGGCTGCTTTGACCTTCTCTTCCTATAGTCTTTAAAAGAAATTTGCTCATTTATTTGGCTTAATAACCCAGGGGCCAGATTTACGGCAGACGAGGCTTTGGTCGTGGCATGCAGACCGAGTTGCGGCATGTGGGATCTTGTTCCCTGACTAGGGGTCAAACCCGGGGCCCTGGACTGGGAGCGCTGAGTCTCAGCCGCTGGTCCACCGGTGGAGTCCGTCTTCCCGTAGCCTTTAGAATTCTGTTTACCCCCGCTAAGTAGTAAATCCGCTTGTATTAATCACTCTTTCTATTACACTCTGCCTGTACCTTCTTTTGTGACGTGTTTGCGGCGGTCTCGTGGCCCGCCTTGGGGCTGTTTGTGTCTGTCTCACTGAGTTGTAGCAGGTCTCCCTCCGTTTAGGGCACAAGTGCTTTGTCAGGCACACACTTTGTGAAAATCTTATCCTAGTCTAACCTTGCCTGTTCATTGTATTGTGGTAAAAAATACAAACGTATCACCATCTTAACCATTTAAAAATGTGAATTTTACTTACCTTGTTGTGAAGCAGATCTTCAGAATTTTTTCACCTTGCAAATCTGATTCAACACCACCTCCCCGTTCCGCCTACCCCCAGCCCCTGACACCTACCATGCTTCTTTCTCTGTCTCTAGGTTTGGCCTCTTTAAATATCTTCATGAGTAGGTTATGCAGGGTCTGTCTTTTTGTGCCCAGCCTGTTCCATTCAGCATAACGTTCTCAAGGTTTATCTGTGTTATAGCACGTGTCAGAACTTACTTTCTTAAGGCTGGATAATGGTCCATTGTGTGGATGGTCATTGAGCTTATCCACTCATCTGTCACCTCTTGGCTGTTGTGAATAGCGCTGCTCTGCGCACGGGTGTGCAAGGATGTCCTTAAGACACTGCTTTAAATTCTTTTGGACGAAGGCCCAGAGTGGGATTGATGGATCATAGGTAGTTCTGATACAGAGTAAAGGGATGATGCAGGTGATTAAATAGTTAATCCCACTAGGAGGCTGCAAACAGAGAAAATACGGGGGACCCCTGTAAGTTAATGATTACTCAAGAAGGCAGGTTTGCTTAACCACAAAACCGAGCAGGCTGGCTTAGCAACAAAACTATTCACCAGAAGAACGGGACATGCCCCCCAGACAATAAAACAATGGTGGCGTGAGACGCACATCCTGCCCGTGAGCTGAGTGAGGTAGGACACGCTCTGTGCACACATGAAAAACAGTAATCTGTGGCCCTAACTTGACCCTGTAGGGTCAAGAAAGCGCCTCTGGCCAGCTGGAGGAGGAGCTGATGATGGAAGCGAGACATCTACTCAATAGTGCGGAAGAAAGGGGTCTTTTCTCCCTTCCCACGCTTCCTCTGATTATAAAACTGTATAGCCTGCTAGGTTCTCCGGGTATGGCATCCTCTTGACCGCCTGCCTGTCAGCCTCACAAGCATCCTATTCTAATAAATCACTTCTTATCTATCACTCTGCCCCTTGATGAATTTTTATGCGCTGAGACATAGAGGACTGGAGCTTCCTGTGTGTGCGTGCTCAGTCGCTCAGTCGTGTCCGACTCTTCGCGACCCCAGGGACTGTAGCCCTGCAGGCTCCTCTGTCCCTGGAATTCTCCAGGCAAGAAGGCTGGAGTGGGCCACCGTGCCCTCCTCCAGGGGATCTTCCTGGCCCAGGGACCCCACAAAGCGCCACCAAATGGTTTCAGCTCAAGTTCTAATTCTTTGAGGGCCCTCCACAGTTTTTCGTAGTGGCTGCCCCGTTTTAAAGTCCTACCAGCAGTGCACAGAGCTTCCGGTTTCTTTACTGTCTCACCAATATTTGTTGTTTTCTGATTTTATTTTTAATTTGTCTGTGTCTGGTCATTTGCTGTGGGGTGTGGGTTTCTCTCCAGTTGTGGCCCCTGGGCTCCAGAGCAAGCCTGGACTGGATTGTTGCAGCCTGTGGGGTGAGCTGCCCTACAGCATGTGGGATCTTAGTTCCCCGACCAGGGATCGAACCTGGGTCCCCTGTGCTGGAAGACAGATTCTTAACCACTAGGGTGTCTTTCTTTTTTTCCCCCCACACCATTGGGTGTGGGGGGGATATTTCAGTGTGGTTTTATTTACATTTCTCTGATAGTTAGTGAGGTTGAGCATTGTTTTAGGTGCTTATTGGTCATTTGTGTATAATCTGGAAAAATGTCTATCCAAGTCCTTTGCTTGTTTTGTAATTGAGTTACTTGATTTTTGCTGAGTTGTAGGAGTATTCTATGTAGTCTATTAACCCCTTATCAGATACACAATTTGCAAGTATTTTCTTTGTTCCTGTAGGTTGCTTTTCCACTCTGTCGACAGATTCCTTTGATGCACAAAAGTTAAGTTTAATGTAGTCCTATTTGTGTTTTTTTTCTTTTGTCGCCTGTACTTTGGTGTTATGTCCAAGAAACCATCGTCAAGTCCAGTGCCGTGAAGCTTTCCCCATGTTCTCTTTTAGGAGATTTTAAAAAATATGGATTTGTTCACTTGGCTGTGCCAGGTCTCAGCTGCAGCCCCCGCATTTGTCGGCCTTCCTTGCCCCAGGCTGGCTTTTTCAGTTGTGGCCCCTGAACTCTTAGGTGCGGCAAGTGGGGTCTAGTTCTCTGATCAGGGGTCAGACCCGAGCCACCTGAACTGGTAAACACAGAGTTTCAGCCACTGAACCACCAGGGAAGTTCTTCTTCTAGGTATTTTATAGTTTTAGGTCTTATGAAGCCATTTTGAGTTATTCTTTGTATGTGGTCTATTCATTTTTTTTAACAGTGTCTTGAGATAAACAGCAGTTTGGGATTTTGATGTTTATAATTTAAGATTTTTATGTTATGGTTAGTTCCTTTGAGTGTCCTAAGAAATCTTTGTCTAACCCCAAGTCACAAAGAAACCCCATCTGTGTTTCCTTCTGGAACGGTTACAGGTGGAGTGTTCAAATGAAAACCACGTCTGGGTGACTTCCAAACGTGGTGAGATCGGGGCGGGGTGATGTCTTCCGGGGTGGGGGATGTTTTCCGGGGGGGGGGGGGGGGGGGGATGTTTTCCCTGGTGAGCATCAGGTGCAGCAAGCCGCAGGGTTCGCTGTCCTGCTGGGCGGTGCTGAGAATGCTGTGAGGCTGCCCTGACTTCCTCTCCAGAGGACACATGTCCCCTCCAATTGGCAGGGCCTCAGCTGTCAGTCCTCTTTGGGTATTGCTTTTTCTTTGCTGAAAAAGCCCTGCTCCCCAACTCCCCAACCCCCCCAAGATCGGGCTTCCCTCCAGAGGCAGTGTGCGTGCAGTGACCAGTCCACACAGGCTTGAGGGCACCTCCCTCTGACTCCGGACAGCTGTGCAGGCGCCCCGAGGCCCTGGGGTCCCGGCGGCCGCGGTCTCACGGGGTTGGGCCAGCCCCGCGCGGGGTGTCGTCCTCAGAGCGCCCCCCACCCCGGCTCCCCGCCCCCAGCCAGCTGCCTCCGAGGGCCAGGCTACACCCCACGCCTCCTGGCCGTGGGGAGGCACCTGCGGGGGCCGGACCCCCTGGGCGGGGGGGACGGCGTTCCGCTCTGTCCGGAGCCCGCGTCACGCGGGTGGCGCCGCTGTGTCTGAGAGCCACCTGTCTGCTCTCTCTCTGCCCTCTCTTGGGTCCCTGCGCCAGTTCAGGCTCCCCTTCACCCCCCAAAAGCGATCCCGGATCCCAGCCCCGGCAGGTACCTGGGGAGTCCCCCACGCCTCAGGCCCCAGGCGCAAGGCTAGGTTGTCCCTGGGCCTCTGACCAGCGGCAGATCAGAGGGCCCACGGCCCCCTCCTCGGGTCACCTGATCGCTGACGTGGCCCACGGAACTCTGGGAAGCGCTGTACTTCCGGGATGTGCGGTCAGTGCGGAAGGGGTGAGAAAACGACGCGGGAACCTCACTGACGTGGAGCCAGGGCGCCGGAGGAGCCCTCGTCTCGGGCCACGGCTCCCCACGGCGGGGCGGGAGGGGGACCCTGCCTCGCTGCCCGTTGCAGGTGCCGCGTTTTTCACAGACGGAAGGCCGGTGAGCCCCGGTGTGGACGTCCGTCTGAACCACGGTTACGACGGCGTGTGCTGTGTCGCGTCCTGGGGACCCTCTCTCAACCTTCAAGCTGTATCGCTGTCCCCACGGTGATGCTCACAGTGCCCCGCGATCTCGGAAGTTACACTCTCATTGATTGGGGGCACCTCGAGCCGCCCGCACAAACCAGCGCCTTGATGGGCAGGAGCGTGTGTTCTAACCGCCCTTCTGGCCGGCTGTCCCGCCACCCCCACGCCGCGGGCCTCCCTGTCCCCTGCGACGCAGCAACACGAAACCAGTCCGACTGGGGACCGCCAGCGGCCCCCAGGTGCTCACGCGATGGGAGGAGTCTTCATGTCCCTGCAAGGCTGACGGAGCGCGCCGGCCGCACCCCACGGCCTCCTGAGGCCTGCCCTGCGGTGGACACGCCCCCTCTCAGGAGGCTGGCCTCACGCCCGCCCCGGGCCCTTGCTCTGCAGTCCTGCGCCTTCCAGGCTGCCCTTTGTCCGTGGTCGGTGGCCTGGCCAGCCACAGCTCAGAGAGCCCTGGCGGGGCAAAGCCAGCATCTGATGCCCAGTTTGCCTCGACGGCCCTGCCCTGGAGCCTGCAGCCTCCCAACTGGGCAAGTCCCAGGTGACCAGCAGCTGCTCCCCCGGTCACTGGGCTCAGCGGGGAGCAAGGAGGCGCTGGGGTGCAGAGCCAGTGTTCAGAGAAGCGAGGCTGAGCCGGGACCAGACGCCTGCCCCAGGGTGAACTGAGGGGTGGGCGCCATCTGCCCCCGGAAGGCCAGCTGCCTGGGGCCGCGGCTCTCTCCCAGCCTCTCCCCACACCTCCCTGGATGTCGGGGTGTGGGTGAGACGGCCTGGTCATGTTCACTTAGGGGAACAGCTGAGTCCTGGTTAGCTTACCTCTGGTCTCGCCGGAGGTCCGCAGACTTGTGCCGGCATTCCTGATCCCCCGCCCACAATCGGAGCACGGACTGTTGGGGCCCCTCCCCGGGATTTCTGAGCCAGGCATCTGGGAAGCTTGCATTCCTGGGGTCTAGGTTAGGGTCTCGGCCTGGACTGCAGGCTGGGAGAATGCTCTGGAAGATGCATACGAGAGCAGAGGGGGTGGGAGCAGGTCACCTGGGCAGTGGGGGCCCTGGGGGCAGCACGCAGGGGCTTTCAGGTCTCACAGCACCTTCCCCCAGCTGGCATGCTGGGCGAGCTGGGCGGGCATGTGAAGAGTGAACTCCTGTGAGTGAAGGGGGAGCTGGGTGCTTGTGTTGTGGGGTGTGTTTGGGGGGAGCTGTGTGGGCATCTGATGAGTCACTGTGGGGCAAGACGGACAGACAGGTGTGTGGCAAGGCTGGGTAGGGTGAAGGGATAGGTGTGTGGTGGGATGGACATGCCATGCAGCCGGGAAAAAAAAAAAGACAGTAAAGGAAATCAGTCCTGAATAGTCACTGGAAGGACTGATGCTGAAGCTGAAACTCCAATACTTTGGCCACCTGATGCAAAGAACTGACTCATTGGAAAAGACCATGATGCAGGAAAGATGGAGGGCGGGAGGAGAAGGGGACAACAGAGGATGAGATGGTGGGATGGCATCACCGACCCGATGGACATGAGTTTGAGCAAGCTCCAGGAAGGACAGGGAAGCCTGGTGCGCTGCAGTCCATGGGGTCACAAAGACCTGGAAAACAAAGGCCGTGGGAAAACTGATTAAACCGAGGATGGCTCCTCATGCAGTCTGTGTATTTTTTAATGTGTGTGTTTGTTTTTGGCTGTTCTTGGCTGTGCATGGTCCTCACTGCTGCTCGGGCTGGTTTCGGTGCCCAGGCGTCTCATCACAGTGGCTGCTCTTCGGAGCACTGGTCTAGGCACGTGGGCTCCTGGTCACCAGAGCACAGACCCAATAGTTGTGGTGCACAGGCTTCGTTGCTCTGTGGCAGGTAGGATCCTCCCAGATCAGGATCAAACCCATGTTTCCTGCCTTGACAGGTGGATTCTTTATCACCGAGCCTCCACAGAAACCCCTGACAGTCTTTTCTTTAAGAAGAGGAATTGTGTTCACATAGAAGAAAAAAAGAAATGCAGGTGCACAGAGATCCTCCTGAAGCGTACCATCGTCCCTTACATCTCCCCTACCGGGGACAGGATCATTCAGAGCTGAGATTTGATTCTTACACATATCATAAGATGAATTATGTTAGAAGATGCATCAGGTATAAAAACCTGATATTCAGTATCATAACACCAGTGCCCCCATGGGAAGCAGTTAGAGAGCTTAGGGCCACATGCTTCTATAGGATGGATTTTCTCATCATGAAGACTTCTGAACTGGACAAGCTAATGATGTGATTACTGTCATTCAAAGCTGAGTAAATTTTGTTAAAGGTCTCTGGTTAATCAACTTTGAATATTCATTGGATGGGCTGATACTGAAATTGAAGCTCCAGTACTTTGGCCACCTGACATGAAGAGCTGACTCACTGGAAAAGACTCTGATGCTGGGAAAGACTGAAGGTGGGAGGAGAAGGGGACAACAGAGGATGAGATGGCTGGATGGCATCACCGACTTGATGGACATGAGTCTGAGTAAACTCTGGGAGTTGGTGATGGACAGGGAAGCCTGGCGTGGTGCAGTCCATGGGGTCGCAGAGTCGGACACAACTGAGCAACTGAACAAAATGCCAAGTGAAGGAACAGAAACTGCTGCCAAATGGTCATAGCATAGGAAAACTGATTAAAACCAGTGTGCTCACGTTAAAGGCAGATTGGCAGGGACTGATTCCGAAACTACCCATAGGTGACTGAACCCAAGGGAGAAATACATTTGGTTCCTAAGCAAAAGTGTGAACAATTATCAAAGTAACTGGTACACAAGCCTGGTCAAACATCTTGGGTCAGCTCTCTGCTTCAGATGTTGCTATCTTTTCGTCCTGGTCTGGTGGCGCTGGTCCTGCTTAGTTGAAGCAGGGTGTCAGAAACAGGAGTTGCAGTTCATTTAAGAGAGGAAGGCGATAGATTCCTTCCAACCTGGCTGTAAAGTTTCCTCTATGATAACTGTCAGTTAAAAAATAGTGAGTTGATCTAAGAAAGAAATGGAAAATTTTCTTCAAGCCAAATTTAAGGATTATAACCCAGGAAGAGCATTTCAGAGGTCTGAGAACTGTTCCTCCCGGTTAGAAGTCAAGGCACAGTTATATGAATTTTTTGAGACAGAAGAGGTTCAGTTGCTCTGTTGTTGTTGTGTGAGTCTTTGCGATCCTGTGGACACCAGGCACGCCAGCCTTCCTATCCTTCACCAGAAGGCTGTACATCAAATGACGTATTGTTGAAACAGTTTACATTATCCAATCTAGGCATCATCCTGATGGATGGTGTGACCCCTTACAAGATCAGGAAGGAACGTTATCATTTAAGGAGTTGTTTTGTTGATGCAATATCATGGTAATCCAAGTCTATGCCCCAACCAGTAACGCTGAAGAAGCTGAAGTTGAACGGTTCTATGAAGACCTACAAGACATTTTAGAACTAACACCCCCCTAAAGATGTCCTTTTCATTATAGGGGATTGGAATGCAAAAGTAGGAAGGCAAGAAACACCTGGAGTAATAGGCAAATTTGGCCTTGGAGTACAGAATGAAGCAGGGCAAAGGCTCATAGAGTTTTGCCAAGAGAACGCACTGGTCCTAGCAAATACTGTCTCCCAACAACACAAGAGACTACTCTACACATGGACATCACCAGATGGTCAACACCAAAATCAGGCTAATTATATTCTTTGCAGCTGAAGATGGAGAAGCTCTATACAGTCAGCAAAAACAAGACAGGGAGCTGACTATGGCTCAGATCATGAACTCCTTATTGCAAAATTCAGACTTAAATTGAAGAAAGTGGGGGAAACCACTAGACCATTGAGGTATGACCTAAATCAAATCCCTTATGATTATACAGTGGAAGTGAGAAATAGATTTAAGGGACTAGATCTGATAGAGTGCCTGATGAACTATGGACAGAGGTTCATGACATTGTCTCCTGACAGGGATCAAGATCATCCCCAAGAAAAAGAAATGCAAAAAAGCAAAATGGCTGTCTGAGGAGCCATTTCACAAACAGCTGTGAAAAGAAGAGAAGTGAAAGGCAAAGGAGAAAAGGAAAGATATGCTCATTTGAATGCAGAGTTCCAAAGAATAGCCAGGAGAGATCAGAAAGCCTTCCTCAGTGATCAGTGCAAAGAAATAGAGGAAAACAACAGAATGGGGAAGACTAGAAATCTCTTCCAGAAAATTAGAGATACCAAGGGAACATTTCATGCAAAGATGGTCTCAATAAAGGACAGAAATGGTATCAACCTAAGAGAAGCAGAAGATATTAAAAAGAGATGGCAAGAATACACAGAAGACCTGTACAAAAAAGATCTTCACGACCCAGAAAATCACGATGGTGTGATCACTTACCTAGAGCCAGACATCCTGGAATGTGAAGTCAAGTGGACCTTAGAAAGCATCACTATGAACAAAGCTAGTGAGGTGATGGAATTCCAGCTGAGCTATTTCAAATCCTGAAAGATGATGCTGTGAAAGTGCTGCACTCAATATGCCAGCAAATTTGGAAAACTCAGCAGTGGCCACAGGACTGGAAAAGGTCAGTTTTCATTCCAATCCCTAAGAAAGGTAATGCCAAAGAATTGCACAATTGCACTCATCTCACATGCTAGTAAAGTAATGCTCAAAATTCTCCAAGCCAGGCTTCAGCAATACATGAACCATGAACTTCCATATGTTCAAGCTGGTTTTAGAAAAGGCAGAGGAACCAGAGATCAAATTGCCAACATCCCCTGGATCATCAAAAACGCAAGAGAGTTCCAGAAAAACATCTATTTCTGCTTTACTGACTGTGCCAAAGCCTTTGACTGTGTGGATCACAATAAACTGTGGAAAATTCTTAAAGAGATGGGAATACCAGACTGCCTGACCTGCCTCTTGAGAAACCTGTATGCAGGTCAGGAAGCAACAGTTAGAACTGGACATTAAACAACAGACTGGTTCCATAGGAAAAGGAGTATGTCAGGCTGTATATTGTCACCCTGCTTATTTAACTTATATACAGAGTACATCATGAGAAACGCTTGGCTGGGTGAAGCACAAGCTGGAATCAAGATTGCCAGGAGAAATATCAATAATCTCAAATATGCAGATGACACCACCCTTGTGGCAGAAAGTGAAGAACTAAAGAGCCTCTTGATGAAAGTGAAAGAGGAGAGTGAACAAGTTGGCTTAAAGCTCAACATTCAGAAAACTAAGATCATGGCATCCAGTCCCATCACTTCATGGGAAATAGATGGGGAAACAGTGGAATCAGTGGCTGACTTTATTTTTTGGGCTCCAAGATCACTGCAGATGGTGACTGCAGCCATGAAATTAAAAGACGCTTACTCCTTGGAAGGAAAGTTATGACCAACCTAGACAGCATATTAAAAAGCAAAGATAGGCTACAGTCCACAGGGTTGCAAAGAGTCAGACACGACTGAAGCAACTTAGCAGGCGCAATGAGAGAAAAAGTCCTCGTCTGCAGCATTTGCCAATTTCTGTGGTATAAATAATCTCATGGACAATTTTAAGCTACCTATGTGACATCACAAAACAGAGTTGGAAAAAGATGAGGAGTAGCTTACCCTTACATGATATTTTCGTTGTACAGATGCGATAGGGATAAATAATCTCTAGAGCTTAGATAACAATAAAATGCAATAAAATGATTAGGAAGTGAAAAAAATAAAAAATAAAAAGCAGAGACATTACTTTGTCAACAAAGGTCCATCTAGTCAAGGCTATGGTTTTTCCAGTGGTCATGTATGGATGTGACAGTTGGACTATAAAGAAAGCTGAGCTCCGAAGAATTGATGCCTTTTTTTTTTTTTCCTGGTACTGTTAGACTTGTTAGATCATGTGTATGGAGTACTCTGGTTTGGATGGAATGAAAAGAAGTGAGGAAAGGAAGCAGTAAATCCAGGATTCTCTGGCTTTTCATCAGGAGGGCTGAGGACGATGCCCCTTGATGAAATCATATTGATAGGGGAAATTGAGCCATTTGAAGGGGCTCCCAGTGAGGAGACTGATCCCTCCTGTAGTGGGATGGTAGATCCCGCCAGGAAAATTTTTTTTCAGGTCTACCCTGCTTTGGAGGCTCTGAAAGTGAAAGTCTCTCAGTCATATCCAACTCCTTGCGACCCCATGGACTGTAGCCTACCAGGCTCCTCCATCCATGGAATTTTCCAGGCAAGAGTACTGGAGTGGGTTGCCATCTCCTTCTCCAGAATTGATGCTTTTGAACTGTGGTGTTGGAGAAGACTCTTGAGAGTCCCGTGGACTGCAAGGAGATCCAACCAGTCCATCCTAAAGGACATCAGTCCTGGGTGTTCATTGGAAGGACTGATGCTGAAGCTGAAACTCCAATACTTTGGCCACCTCATGTGAAGAGTTGACTCGTTTGAAAAGGCCCTGATGCTGGGAAAGATTGAGGGCAGGAGGAGAAGGGGATGAAAGAGGATGAGATGGTTGGATGGCATCACCGACTCAATGGACATGGGTTTGGGTGGACTCTTGGAGTTGGTGATGGACAGGAAGGCCTGGAGTGGTGCAGTCTATGGAGTCGCAGAGTCGGACACGACTGAGCGACTGAACTGAACTCAACTGAACTTGTTGATGCTGGGAGGACAAAGGTCTTCATGGCTGAGTAGGTATTCCTGCTGATGGCAGAAGTCTTGATGCCCAGTAGGGCCCCGTGGGGCTCCCAGGCACAAAGGCCTTTTTGTCCCCCATTTCTTATAGGCAGGACTCCATGACATTCCCTGTGTTCCAAACAGCAGATTCTAATAGTTGCTAGTCAGGGAAGGAGCAGCCATGGAGCCACCCGAGGCAAGATTAAGGGGCCAGAGAGGCTCATTCAGGTTAGGAGAATGCTACCTTGGTGGCTCAGATGATAAAGCGTCTGCCCGCAATTTGGGAGACCTGGGTCGATCCCCGGGTCGGGAAGATCCCCTGGAGAAGGAAATGGCAACCCACTCCAGTACCCTTGCCTAGGAAAATTCCATGGATGGAGGAGCCTGGTGGGCTACAGTCCAAGGGGTCGCAAAGAGTCGGACCTGACTGAGCGACCTCGCTCACTCACCCTTCTGAAACTGCAGAAGGAAGAATGCGAGACTATTCCCGCCTTGGTCCTTATCACATATCCCTTTGTTGTTGCTGTTAAATGCTGCATTCTGTCAGACTCTCTGCAGCTCATTGGGCCGCAGCCTTCCAGGCTCCCCCGGCCTTCGCTATCTCCATTGGTTTGCTCACACTCCTGTCCATCGAGTCGGTGATGCTGTCCAACCATCTCATCCTCTGTCATCCTCTTCTCCTCTTGCCTTCAGTCTTTCCCAGCATCAGGGGCTTTTCTAATGAGTCACTCTTTGCATCAGGTGGCCAAAGTATTGGAGTTTGAGCTTCAGCGTCAGTCCTTCCAATGAATATTCAGGGTTGCTCTCCTTTAGGATGGACTGATTGGATCTCCTTGCAGTCCAAGGGACTCTCAAGAGTCTTCTCCAGCACCACAATTTGAAAATACCAATTCTTCAGCACTCAGCCTTCTTTATGGTCCAACTCTCATATCCATATATGACTACTAGAAAAACCATAGTTTTGACTATAGGGACCTTTGGCAGCAAAGTGATGGCTCTGCTTTTTAATATGCTGTCTAGGTTTGTCATAGCTTTTCTTTCAAGGAACAAGCATCTTTTAATCCCATGGCTGCAGTGACTGTACTCAGTGATTTTGTTGTTTTTGTTCAGTTGCTCAGTTGTGTCCGACTCTCTGCAATCTCATGGACTGCAGCACTTTAGGATTCCCTGTCCTTCACCATCTCCTGGAGTTTGTTCAACTTGTTTATGTCCTTTCAATCAGTGATGCCATCCAACCATCTCATCCTCTGTTGCCGCCTTCTCTTCTTGCCCTCAGTCTTTCCCAGCATCAGGGTCTTTTTCAATGTGTTTGCTCTTTATTGGAGCTTCATTTTCTTGGAGTCCAAGAAAATTAAATCTGTCACTGCTTCCACTTTTCCCCTTCTATTTGCCATGAAGTGATGTGATAGGATAGGATGCCATGATCTTTGTTTTCTTAATGTTGAGTTTCAAAATGGCTTTTTCACTCTCCTATTTTACCCTCATCAAGAGGCTCTTTAGTTCCTCTTTACTTTCTGCCATAAGGGTGGTGTATGCATAAGATAAAGACAAAGTTGCCCACCCCCAAATCCTGTCAGTTACAAGAGGGATTGGATTCAGACTGGGGTTCTGGCAGATGGAACAAGTCAAGGTCACTTGTTTAGATCGCTATCCTATGGGTCTCGCAGAATCAGACCTGAGCAACTAACGCTGACAAGTCAAGTTCCAAATTAGCCAACCTTTTGTTTTGTCTTAGGATAGGAATTGTGTTTCCTTGGTGGCTCAGAATCTGCCTGCTGCAATCCAGGAGGCCAGAGTTCAATCCCTGGGTCGGGAAGATCCCCCGGAGAAGGGAATGGTGGAATTTGCATTTTTAAAAGAGGGCCTAGATAAGGGTTCCTAGAAAGGACCAAGTAGAACATTTACATCTGAAAGACAGAGGAGGAGAAAAGCAAGTCTCTCCCAAGAAGACTTTGATCCCTTAAGACCAGACCTATTTTTTTTTTTTTTTTTACTCTGTCTGGCCATAAAATAGAAATTTTATTTCATCATTTCCAGGAGTCAGAATCAAGTCCGGAAGGGCTCTCTCTGGAGAGGAATCAGTTTTCCACCAAACCACATGTGGTTCCCCGCCCCTGCGTGGGTCCCCTACAGGGCCTTGGTGTGCTGACCCCAGGGAGGGCTACACAGACTGACTCCACCTGCGGGGAGTTCTTCCTGGTCCCCATCCTCCTCCTCCATCTCCTGGACTGAAAGGCGAGTGAGTGACTGTGTGTGTGTGTTCACGCTGTCATTTCCGACTCTTTGCAACGCCAAGGGCTATAGCACGCCAGACTCCTCTGTCCACGGAATTGCCCAGGCAAGAATACTGGAGCAGGTTGCCATTTCCTCCTCCAGGGGATCTTCCTGACCCAGGGATGAAACCTCTGTCTCTGGAGATTCTAGCATTTGCAGGCAGGTTCTTTACCACTAGCGCCCCCTGGGAAGCCAGGACTGCCGCGGGTGGGCTCTATCTAGCCCCGGAGGGGGTCCCCTCGGGCTTCTGGACAGTGTGAGTGGACCGGCTGGGGTCTCTGCCTGCCCCTCCTTCCAGGGCAGAAGACTCCAAAGGCATGGTCTACAGTGCTGGGTCAGCTGGAGCGCCAGGGCCCGTGGGGAGGGCCACCCGCCCTCTGCTTTGGGGGTCCTCGGGCTCCACCGTCGCTGAGGCCCATGGCCTCTGTGCCACAAGTCACAGCGACTCAAAACGCCCCGGGCCACTGGGGCCGCTGGAACCTGTCCCTAGTATCTCCCCCCTTGGGGGCCTGCCCCGCCACTCCCCGGCGGGGACAGGTACAGGCCCGACCCTGCGGCGAGTGCCCGCCCCCCAGGCCCCGCCCCGCCGGCCCGCCAGGTCCCCTCGGAGCCCTGGGTGGCCGGCATGGCGCGCGCGGCGGGGCCCGAGCGGCGGCTCCTGGCCGTCTACACCGGCGGCACCATCGGCATGCGGAGCGAGCACGGCGGTGAGTGGGGCGGGCGCCCGGCTCGGGGTGCGGGGCGGGGTGGGGGTCGTGCTCCCGCCAGCAGGCCTTTGACCCGTCCTGACCCCCGCTCCGGTGGGCTCCCAGCGCCTCCCCCGCGCTGCCGCCGCTCCTCTCGGGCAGAGCCCCGTGGGGGCTGTGGCTCTCGTGGGACCCCCATCCCTGCACAGATGGGCTGGTGGGCCGGTGTTCAAGGGCTGTCCGAGCCCCTCACTCGGGACACCAGCGGCTGCCGGGAGACCACGGCCGCTCCCGGCTGTCCCCGTCTGGCCCGTGCGCGGGGCAGGGGCGCCCGCCAACTCTGGGCAGAGCTCACTGGCACCAGGATTCTGGGCGGTGGGCGTTCCCTGTCCCCTGTCCCGGGGCGCTGACGGGACTTGGGCCAGGGAGGTGTGACTGTTGGGTGGGGGAGAGCCTGGGGTGGGCGCCGGGCCGGAGGACCCCGGGGCAGGCATACCCCCAGGCTGGGCAGAGCGCTTTGGGCAGGAACCTGGTCCGGGGAGCCTGCAGGGGTGAGGCGGGCACCGCACGCACCCCCCGAGTGTTGCAGCGTGGCCTCCACGTGGGCCCCGGGTCCTCCAGGAGGGGCCCAGACAGCCCCTCATTCCTGCTCCGGAGTCTCGTCCTGTACTCTGGAGCGGGGGCGCTGGCCCTCCTCCGCCTCTGTCCCGCCGGGCCCCCTCCCCAGCCCTCCGCAGCTCCTGCGCTCCCAGGCCCCCCGCGGGCCTCACTCGGGCTGCCCTGCCCTGGCCCTGGGGTGGCCTCCTACTCGGAGCTCTCCCAGCTCCCCAGGGCCCTCCTCCTGCCTTGGAACCAGCTGTGTCCCCCCCACGACCCCCAGGGCTAACAGAACATCCTCCACGGCCCCCCACCGCCACGCGGTTCCCCTGAAGCAGCCACTCAGATGCCGTGAGCCCGTTCTCACGCCAGCAACTGCTTCCTGTCCTCTGTCCCTGTTAATGCCCCCCTCCCCCGCCAGTTCACAGATGTCTCCAGGGCCCGGCCATGCTGCGCCCCAGGGCTCAGACCCCCAGAGAGCCCTGTCCTGGGGGGCTTTCCACATCCCTTCTACCCTGGGGGTCTCTCCTCCTGGACCGCAGGACTGGGGCAGAGAGAGGGGAGCGGGCGTCCTCAGATGGCCCTGACGCATCCCGGTCGCTGCCCACCCCCCCAGGCTTGGCACTGGGCCAGCTGTGATGCCTGTGATTCCATTGAGCTCAGCTCACAGGTGTTACGGGTCCGGGCTGCAGGGACTAGGGGGACTCTGACCGTGACCCCATTTGCACTGCGTTGTGTGCCCCCCATCACCGCCCCCTGCCACCTGGACGCCCCCTGGCTCACTCCCACAGGCCCTGCATTTGCCAAAGAGCTTGCAAACCCCCTTGTTTGGAAGGGGCTCTAAAAAGATGGAGTGTGGTGGGCCGTGACCTCCAGGCAGGCTGGTCTCCCAAGATCCCGCAGGGCAGCGCCCCTGGGCTGGGAGTGAGCCAGCTGGGGCCGGGGAAGAAGGGCAAAGAGGGTGTGCGGAGGACGCAGGCCTGGCCCATGGGGACCCCGCTCTGAGCCCTGCTGGAGGCCAGGGCCGCCCAGCCGCTCCAGGCCCTGCCTGCCTGGGGATTCCTGGTCGCAGGGTCAATGATTAACCGCGCTGGCTCTGCGGGTGTGGTCGCCGGCTCCCGCGAGGGCGGTGAGGGGCCGGCCTGGCTGTTTGAATTCTCACTGTTGGGAGCATTTTTGCGCCTGCTGGTAAACAGTGACCTGCCGGGCAAGCAGGGCCTCGCACGCGAGCCCTGCCAAAGGTCAGGATGCTGAGGGGAGGGCTAGGCCGTGGCGGCTGGGGACGCTTGCCCGCCCCCTCTCTGAGCTCAGAGATGATGTTACAGGTCAAGGGGTGTCGTGAACCCGAGATCAGTCGATGACGGCAAGCCCAGGGTCAGGCAGCACCCTGGCTGGAGACCCCGCTGCCCCGTGTGACCCCCGTGGGCCCGGCTCCCGGCAGGCGGAGCCTCGGGGTCCGCAGGGGCCAGGACGTCCCAGGAGGCCACAGGAGGGCCTGGCAGCCAAGCCTCGTCCTGAGAGGGGATGCCCACGGCTTCTCCTGCCCTCGGCCTGGACGCCCTTCACGGAACAGGCTGTCACGCGCTGCTCCCTGTCCTGGGGGCAGACTGGCCCTTATGGGGGAATGTGTCTGTGGGGCCGCTGTGACCAGCTCCCCGTCTGCACTGCAGGGAGACGAGGCCTCATGCGGCCGCTTCTGCTTGTGGAGGGCCGGAAGCTTGGGGGCCCTCGTTAAGAAAAAGAATCCAGTTTACAAAATCAGAATTAGATGTGAAAGCAGATGTTGGCTTATTAGTTGTTTTGTCTTTGCTGCACTGCGAGGCAGGTGGGATCTTAGTCCCCCGACCAGGAATTGAACCCGCGCAGCCTGCAGGGGAAGCCTTAACCTTTGGACAGCAAGGGAAGTTTCCCAACCCCCTCCCTGCCTTTTTTTTTTTTTTTTTGGTAACAGGTGTTTACTTAGATTGACGAAGGAAATAACAAACTCCCTGTTCTTAAAAGTCAATAATATTACAAAATCCACAAAAATATTTTTTGTTTGTTGACTTCCTGACACTCTCTCACCACCGTTTTCCGCACATTTTTGGCTGCTTTGAATAATGATGTGTTGGCAGAGTTTTGCCCCCGGAGAACAGAATGGAAGCAGAGTGTGGCCGCCTCTTGGGCTGGCTCTGCCCGTCCGCCTACCCACTCGCTAGGCGGGGCCACCAGGCCCGTGGCCCTGGGGTGGGATGTTCCCGGAAGTCGGGGCCCCCCCTGCGCCCACACACCCCCCCCACCGCGCCCACCAGCAGTGGCCTGGCTCTGGGGTGGCAGTGAGCATGCACACCACCCGCCCTGTCAGTGGATCCGCAGATTTCCACGGCCACCCCCCCAAGGCCACCCACCGCAGGGGAGATGGTGCAGACAGTGGCGGGGGAGCCTCCTGCACCGGCCCTGACCTGGGGCGGCAAACCAGGGCCTCGGGCAGCAGGAGGGCCCTCTGGAGACCTCCCCCACCAGGGCTCTGTCCTTCCTCCGCCCTCCCCTCTGAGTGTGGAGCCCGCTCACAAGGATGGACGTGTGGAGGGGGCGCTGGGGCAGGAAGCCCACCCTGCCACCCAGAGCCTGCAGCTTCTGGCCCATGAACATTGCTGGGTTTGTGCTGATTTGTTCCTTGGAGGGCGAGGCACGGGGAAGCTGAGCCCTGCCCCGAGCTGCAGGGCGGGGACTGGGGCATCAGTGAGCTGGGGGCGGGGCGGAGGGTCTGATGCTGGGCCCACGACCCCAGGGAAAGGAGCGCGTGGCCGGATTCACATCTGGGGAGAGATCCTGGCCTCCAGCCTGAGGAGGAGACGCATGCCTAAGAAGGCTCCGGGGTGGGGGGCGGGGTGACGGGGTGGGGGGCGGGGTGACGGGGTGGGGGGCGGGGTGAGGCTGGGTTGGCGGGGTGAGGCTGGGGGGCGGGGGTGGGACGGCTGTTGGGCTCCGCTGAGGGAGGAGAGGAGGCAGGGTGAGATCAGAGAGATTCAGAGTGTGAGGACCCACCGGCCGTCGCGGGGGTCCCCTGGCCGGGGGTGTGGGCAGCCCCTAGGCTGGGAAGGGTCATGGTGGCATGAGAGCTGGCATGAAGCTGAGTTCTGCCAGCCGCCAGGTAAGCCTGGACCGGACCTGCTCCAGCACCTCCAGGAAGAGTGCGCCGCGGATGCCCGAACCCACTCCACACCCCACCTCCAGACTGAGACAATGAAGGGTGCTGTTTAAGCCTCTAAGCCCGGGGCAGCTTGTTACACAGCAGCAGGAGGCTGATACACCTGGCAGAGGGCGAAGGCTGGGAACAAGATCGCCGCCCAGGTGCCCATTGCCGCTGGCCCTGGAGGTCTTATGTGTTTCAGCCAAAGAAGCTTCTCTGGAATGGGGGGGGGGGCATGTTGTACTTGCTGCTGCGGCTGGGTGTCCAGCATGGCTAGGCACGTGGGCAATGCCCAGCAGAACCTCAGTGAGGAGGAGTCAGCCGACCTGCCTCAGGTCACGGAGCTCGCAGGGAGCAGGATGGGACAAAAATCTAGGGCCCGGATGCAGAGGTTCTTCTGGGAGCCTTTGCTGAGGAAGTTGTTTGTCTCCAGGAAACACTTGGGACTTCGTGAGCTTTTCTTAGAAGGTGTGCCGTTTCTGCCTAGTGCCTCCTCAGATGCGTGCTTCTGGCTGGGGAAGGAGAAAGGGTAATCGGGTGTGTGTGGCAAGGGCACCAGGACCTGGACATCAAGGAGGGCTTCCTGGAGGTGGTGCCCTGCACCGGGGGGAAGCATCTGCTGGGTGAGAAGGGGGACAGGGCAGGGGACATCAGGCAGAGTCAACGGGGCGTCCTTGGGCAGAGTGGTGTGGATGTTCTGGGAAGTCGGGGCGAGGAGCGGTGTGTGTGTGTGTTGTGAGGGGACCGGGGCGCCCTGAGCCTTGCTGGGGCTGTGGGCTCATCCGGAGGTGGAGGTGTTAGCCAGGAAGTGGCCAGAGCCCCTGGCAGACCCCTGGGCTGTCTGGGGGAGAGCCGGGGTCCAGGCCCCGGGCAGCTGTCCACACTTGCCAGGGCCCTGGGTCGGCTGCAGACCTGAGCACCCAGTCTGGCTGCGCAGGGCCAGAGCTCACCTGCAGCACCCAGCCCCGTCCTGCCTGGGGCCCAGCACCCAGTGAGGAACGGGGGGCCCTGGTGGTGGGTGCCAGCCCCTGACCCTCCGCCCACCGTGCCCACAGTGCTCGTGCCCGGGAGGGACCTGGCCGCGGTTCTGAGGATGTTGCCCATGTTCCACGACGAGGAGCACGCCCGGGCCCGCGGCTTCCCCGAGGACACCCTGGTGCTGCCGTGAGTGGGCGCTCCCCAGGGTCCCTGGCACGGACGATGGCCGGCTGTCACGGGGTGGGGGGAGGGCACCCTGAGACTGGCACCTGCCAGGGCGGGGGACCGGCTGTGGCTTCTCAGGGTGTCCGCAGCGAGCTGCTGGAGGGCGCCACTCCCACGCCCCCCCACTTTGGTGGCTCTGGAACTGACCGCAGGCCCCTTTAAAGTCCATCAGGACAGGCAGGGGCTGGCCCGAGGGTCCCCCCACCCCCGGGAAGGTCCTGCTTCCCAGGTCGGGGCCCAGGCTGCCTGGTGGTCTTCCCTGGTGGTCGGCGGGGCAGGGGTTGCCCTCCTGGCCACTGATCCGTCCTGGCAGCGACCCTCCTCCTGGGGGTGTCCTGGTTCACTTCCTGCCGTGGAGCAGCCCCTCCCGGGGACCGTGGTCCTTGTTCCTGCAGCCTCAAGCAGAAGGGGAGCTGTGGAGGTGCAGGGCCCGAGGCCACGTTCCTGGGTGCCCGACTGGGTGGAGGGGAAGGGGCCTCCGACGGAGGGGGCGCTGAGTGCGAGCCTGCCCCCCGCCTCCCGCAGGCCGGCCAGCCCCGACCAGAGGGTCGTCTACACGGTGCTGGAGTGCCAGCCGCTCTTTGACTCCAGTGACATGACCATCACCGAGTGGGTTCAGATTGCCCAGACCATCGAGGTGACCAGGGAGCCTGGGGAGGGCTGGGGGGCTGTGGGCGGAGGGGGTCTGGCAGTGGAGGTGGGGCTGGGAGGAGGCTGATGAGGGGTCACACCTCAGCAGCATGGCTCCCACCACCCTCTCTCCTGCACCCTGGGTTGGGGGGGGGGGCATCAAGGACCACGTCCACTTTTCCGGTGAGGAAATGGCCCAGGTGGCCGTCTCACTTTGAACACTTAGCTCGTCCCAGTCTGTGTCCTGGGCGGAGACTGAGACACCTCTCTGCAGACTGACCACCCCATGCCTGGTTCACCCCGCACCCACCCTGGAGTGCAGTCTTAGTGGGTTTAGGGCTCGTGGTTTAGAGCACTGAATGGCCGTCTCTCCTGCAGCCAGAGCCCCTCATCCCCAGCAGTGCTGGCCCCAGCTACTGCCTCCCGGGGTGGGGGCCCTCCCAGCCCATTTCTCACCTTCCCCCCTTAAGAAACCCTGCTCCCCAGAGAGGGGCTTATCACTGAGCCACCCTTTCTGGCAGCTGGGGGCTGGCCCCAGTGGCCCCAGGCCTGGCCCCAATCTCTGGATGTATGCAGCTGTGTCTGGGGCAGTCTCCCTAGTCTCTGGCCAGCAGCACCCACAGCTGGGGCCTGACAGCTTTTCTGAGCACCTAGGACTGCTGTCCAGTTCAGTTCAGTTCAGTCGCTCAGTCGTGTCTGACTCTTTGCAACCCCATGGACTGCAGCATGCCAGGCTTCCCTGTCCATCACCAGCTTGCTCAGACTCAAGTCCATTGAGTCGGTGATACCATCCAACCATCTCATCTTCTGTTGTCCCCTTCTCCTCCTGCCCTCAATCTTTCCCAGCATCAGGGTCTTTTCCAATGACTCAGTTCTTTGCATCAGGTCGCCAAAGTATTGGAGCTTCAGCTTCAGCATCAGTCCTTCCAGTGAATGTTCAGGACTGATTTCCTTGAGGATGGACTGGTTGGCTCTCCTTGCACTCCAAGGGACTCTCAAGAGTTTTCTACCACAGTTCAAAAGCATCAATTCTTTGTCCTGCTGGCCAGCCACGTGCAAATTCGCGGTGTGGCCGGCAGAGGGCGGCCCAGTCCACCACGTGGCTCCGCTTCCCTGCAGCTCTGAGCCCCGCCTGGCTTGGTCTATCAGTGGGCCTCAAGAGAGGTCCCAGGGCCCCATGGTTCCTGGGCTGTGCCCCTCGCAACCACAGCCCAGGCCAACTGCCCCCTGAGGCCGTGGCTGCTCCTGCGGAGGCGGTGGTTGGGGGGTGTCCTTGCAGAGCTGGCCTGCGTGCCAGGGGGCCTTCTGACTCCCTGGAGGGCCGTCCCCGTGCCTGCTGTCCGCACCCTGCCCACCTCCGACCTCTCATCTCCCAGCACAGACTGTGCCTCCTGCCTGTTGCTCCTTTGCATGCCCGGCCCTCCCGCTGGACCGAGTGGCTGGTGGGCTTCCTTGCCCCACGGCCCCTGCTGCCCCCCGGGGCAGTGGTCGTTCAGCAAGGGCTCTCCAGAGCACTGAGCTCGTCCCGGCGCCGTCGTCCAGCTGACGGTGTCCTCAGGAGTCCAGGTCGGGCATCGTGCGGGGAATCTTCCCACCCCGGGACCAAAGTGCCCGTAAACCCCCGCCAAGTTCTCTTGGGGCCGCAGGTGTCCCTGGGAGGCCCCAGGGTCTCCGGGGAGGAGGCTGTCCTGCAAGGGAGCAGAGCACAGGGACAGGGGCTCCATTCCCTGCGGGCCTCCCCGGCTGGCAGTGACCGAGGCCCGCCCGCGCGTCCCCGAGTCCGCCAGCCGCGTGTGGGGGGCACCAGCGCCTGCCCCCAGGAGCTGGGCCCCTGAGCTGGCCGCCGCCCCTGCAGAGCCGCTATGGGCAGTATGACGGCTTTGTGGTCATCCACGGCACCGACACCATGGCCTTCGCCGCCTCCGTGCTCTCCTTCGTGCTGGAGAACCTGCAGAAAACCGTCATCCTCACCGGGGCCCAGGTACCTCCCCGGGCGCCCGCTGGGCAGAGGCCACAGGGCAGCTGAGAGGGCAGGCGGGTCCCCGGCGCCTGGCCCGGTCCTGCAGGTCCTGGGGCTCTGCTCGGCCAGTGCCCGGTCAGTGCCTGGATCCTGCCCGCTGCCAGCCTGCTGCCCTGCTCTGCCTCCTCTCCGCTGCGCTGGCCCAGGTGGGATGCCCCTGCTGTAACCAGGGCAGATGAGGCGCAGAGGCCAGGCAGCTGGCGCACGTCCACGGGCCTTATGAGCACCCAGGACTGTGGCTCAGCCCAGGGCGGTTCCATTGGAGGCCCTGGGGGACTCTTCCCCAGCCGACCCCTCTGCCCACGCCATGGCAGGCCAGCCCTTTCCCACCTTCCTTGGTAGGGGTGGGGGAGCTGGGTGCGGGTCAGTCACTGCTGGGGCATCAGCCCAGGTCTGTGACCTTGCACTCGGAGGCCCCGCCTGAAGCTCCTTGCCCTCCCTCGCACCTGCGGTCGGCCCCGGCTCCCCTCTGCCTGCCCGACCCAGGCACAGGCTTGGGCAGCATGACAGCAGGGCCTCGCTGCCCTGGGGGCCAGGGAGCTGGGCTGGGCAGCGATGGGTCCCTGGGTGTCGTGTGCTCCCCGCAGCGTGAGGACTGGCCGGCACCCGGCAGGGGGCCCTGGCATCTGGGGGGAGCAGAGGGGGCCGGGGCCCGGGCCGGAGGAGCGCGGTCAGCAGGGGCGGGCCCCCAGCGGCAGCGTCCACCGGCCTGAGCTGCCCCCGCCTCTCCCCAGGTGCCCATCCACGCCCTGTGGAACGACGGCCGGGAGAACCTGCTGGGCGCCCTGCTGCTGGCCGGCCAGTATGTGATCCCCGAGGTACCGCCTCCTCCTGCGGGCAGGGCTGGGTCTGGGCTCCAGCGCCGCGTGGGGGCGGGCGCCTGCCTGCCGGGGGGACGCAGGTGAGGGGGCTGGCTGCGTTAAAGCGCAGTCTTTTACCTTGAACGTAACCTACACCCTCACCGTAGAGAAAACGGGAAAGCAGCAGGCAGTGGGAGCCTGTGCCCGCGTCCCACCCCAGACACCTGCGGCTGGCGGTGCGGGTGCACAGAGACATTTCCCAGACCCTCCCTCACATCTCAGGGGAGGAGAGGAGCCCTGCGGGGCGGGCTCACCATGGGGAGGGGCTTCACGAATGCCATTCAGAGCCCCCGCCCCAGGAACAGCTCCAGAGCGGGGTGGGGGTCCTGGTGGGTGAGGGGAAGCTGGGGGGCAGCCCGGGCTCCGCGGCGCTGAGCTACGCGCCCCCCTCCCCGCCCCACAGGTCTGCCTGTTCTTCCAAAATCAGCTGTTTCGGGGCAACCGGGTGACCAAAGTGGACGCGCGCAGGTTCGCGGCCTTCTGCTCCCCCAACCTGCCGCCTCTGGCCACCGTGGGCACTGACGTCACGAGTAAGCGAGCAGGGCCCCCCGGCGGGGGCGTCGGCCCCGGGGGTCGTGTCCTGCCGTAGCTGCTGTGGGTGCCCCTGTGTGGGGGAGCGCGGCTCTCAGCTCTGCTGAGAACCCGGGGGTGGGGGCCGCTCAAAGTGGAGACGCCCCTCACGTCACCCCAGCTCACAGCCAGGCCATGTGTGGGGGGTCAGCCTCTCGGGTGCCCCTCCCCAGGCACATGGCCCCAGGCCCAGGAGCCCTGCAGTGGCCTCGCGGGGACGTGGTTCCGGTGGGGTGAACTGCGTCCTAGGGACTTTCAGGGGAGTCTCTGTGCCCCAGCCCCCCTCCTGGGGCTGTCTGATGCCTCCAGCTGCTGGTGGGTCCTGAGATCTCCCCCCCCGAGGCCCCCTACGCTTGCCCTGAGAGGAGAGGACCTCTGCCAGGGGGCCATGGACTGCAGCGGAAGGGGCGGGAGGAGACCATGGGGTCAGAACTGCACACCGAGAGGGAAGAATCATGCAGGGAGGTGTTGCGGCCCTGAGTCCCGAGTTCATCCGGGGTCTTAGCCTGCACTTTCCTCCCACTGCCCACCCATCCTGCTTGTCCACATGCCCTGGAGGGTGGGGAGGCCCAGGATACATCAGTGTATCTGAGGTGTGTGTAGCACGGCCGGGGTCTGGGGGTCAGGCAGGGGGCACGTGCTTGCTGAGAGTGAGAGTCAGGAAGGCTTCCTGGAGGAGGTGGCGCATGGGCTGCTGGTGGTGGATGGATCTGCCTCCAGGCTGTGCTGAGTGGTGGCGCTCAGCCCCTCCTGCCTCGGTGCCAGCCAGCTGAGGAAGGAAGAATGGGCATGAAGGTGGGGCAGCCACTATGCAGGCCTGCCTGCCCTGCGGGGCTGAGTCACTCCTGGTCTGGGGCTCAGAGGGGAACTTCCGGGACGCGGCCCGCTCATGGGTGCAGAGGAGTTCACCCTGGGTCCCAGGCCCCTGCCGGGGCCACGCCAAGCCCACGCTGGCCTCAAGGCGCAGGGCACGCTGGTGCAAGTGGCTGTGCGGGTGAGTGGCTGACGCTGGCCCTGAGGGGCAAGACGTGCACCCCCCACATCTGTGATCCCAGGAGGAGCGTGTCCTCCGGCCCGGGGGGAGGGTGCCCGTGTGGTGTCAAAGGCACCAGGTCGTCCCGGTACCCAGTGCTGAGACGCACCAGGCTTTGCCTGGGGCATGCCCGGCAGAGTCCCTCACTGCCTCCTGCTGCATTTCCCATCCCTATGTGAGGCTGGGGCTCGGCAGGGGCTGAGCTATGCCAGGAGGGGAGCATGGGGTGCTGCCCCCCATGGTGGTCCCAACAACCCCCTGTCAAGTGTCTGTGGCACGTGCGGCCACCCGCGTCTCCAGGAGCCCCAGGTCCACTCCAGGCAGAAGCCCCTGCCCTGGGGAGGGGGAGTCAGGCCTCCAGGCTCCGGCAAGCAGGGGCCCAGTGGCTGCAGGGGACTCGGAACCACCACCCCCAGTGCACCGGGCTCTGCCGTAACCCTGAGGCCTCGGTCAGGACCACGCGGGAGCCCGCCCGGCCGTGGTGGGTCTCCCTCCCCTCTCGGCCCCTCTACACGCGGGGGCAGCGTCTGTCGGAGTCTGGCAGGCACAAGGGGAAGGACTCGAGTCCCGTGGGCTCTCGGGATGGGCAAGCTGTGTGGGGAGCGTGGGCCCTCTTTGTCTCCGCAAACCCTCCTCTGCAGTCAGAACTCCTGGCTGCCCGGCCCTAAAATAAAGAACACCACTCCCGGCTGCTGCAACAGCTGCCCTCCACCCCTAGCTCTCCCCCAACATTCAGCTCCCTCCTCTCCCACCTCCCAGTGCCACCCCCCAGCTCCCTGTGACAGGGCAGCCGGTGTCTGGAATGTTCCTTGGTTTATTATCACATGACAATTACTTTTCATTTGCAAAGATGGGCACAATAAAGGAAAGAAATGGTTGGGACCTAACAGAAGCAGAAGATATTAAGAAGAGGTGGCAAGAATACACAGAAGAACTCTACAAAAAAGATCTTCATGACCCAGATAACCACGATGGTGTGATCACCCACCTAGAGCCAGACATCCTGGGATGTGAAGTCAAGTGGGCCTTAGGAAGAATCACTACAAACAAAGCTAGTGGAGGTGATGGAATTCCAGTTGAGTGATTTCAAATCCTAAAAGATGATTCTGTGAAAGTGCTGCACTCAATATGCCAGCAAATTTGGAAAACTCAGCAATGGCCACTGAGGACTGGAAGAGGTCAGTTTTCATTCCAATCACAAATAAAGGCAATGCCCCCAAATGCTCAAAGTATAGCACAATTGCACTCATCTCACAAACTAGCAAAGTAGTGCTCAAAATTCTCCAAGCCAGGCTTCAACAGTACGTGAACCAAGAACTTGCACATGTTTGAGCTGGATTTAGAAAAGGCAGAGGAACCAGACCAAATTGCTAACATCCACTGGATCATTGAAAAAGCAAGAGAGTTCCAGAAAAACATCTACTTCTGCTTTATTGATTATGCCAAAGCCTTTGACTATGTAGATCACAACAAACTGTGGAAAATTCTTCAAGAGATGGGAATACCAGACCACCTTACCTGCCTCCTGAGAAATCTGTATGCAGGTCAAGAAGCAACTGAACATTGAACAACGGACTGGTTGCAAATTGGGAAAGGAGTACGTCAAGGCTGTATGTTGTCACCCTGCTTATTTAACTTATATGCAGAGTACATCATGAGAAACACTTGGCTGGGTGAAGCACAAGCTGGAATCAAGTTTTCCAGGAGAAATATCAATAACCTCAGATATGCAGATGACACCACTCATGGCAGAGATTGAAGAGGAACTAAAGAGCCTCTTGATGAAAGTGAAAGAGGAGAGTGAAAAAGCTGGCTTAAAACTCAGCATTCAAAAAACAAAAGATCATGGCATCTGGTTCTATCACTCCATGGCAAATAGATGGAGAAACAATGAAAACTGGCAGACTTTATTTTCTTGGGCTCCAAAATCACTGCAGATGGTGATTGCAGCCATAAAATTAAAAGACACTTACTTGTTCCTTGGAAGAAAAGCTATGACCAACCTAGAGAGCATATTAAAAAGCAGAGACATTACTTTGCTGACAAAAGTCCATCTAGTCAAAGCTATGGTTTTTTCTGTAGTCATGTGAGTTGGACCATAAAGAAAGCTGAGCGCTGAAGAATTAATGCTTTTGAACTGTGATGTTGGAGAAGACTCTTTAAAGTCCCTTGGACTGCAAGGAGATCTAGCCAGTCAATCCCAAAGGATATCAGTCTTGAATATTCATTGGAAGGACTGATGCTGAAGCTGAAGTTCCAATACTTTGGCCACCTGATGTGAAGAACTGACTCATTGGAAAAGACCCTGATGCTGGGAAAGATTGAAGGCGGGAGGAGAAGGGACGACAGAAGATGAGATGATTGGATGGCATCACCGACTCAATGGACATGAGTTTGAGCAAGCTCCGGGAGTTGGTGATGGACAGGGAGGCCTGGCGTGCTCCAGTCCATAGGGTCACAAAGACTCGGACACGACTGAGCGACCAAACTGACTGAGCACTCCTCTGGTGGAAACAGCAGGAGGCAGGCAGGCTTATAGCCGCCACAGGAGGGGGCTGTTGGAGGAGCCCTGGGCGGGGGTCCTGGAGCTCCCATTCCCCTCTGAGTTCTCCACCTGACTCTGGGCAGCCTCTCAAGCCCCTTCCCTGTTCTGGGCCTCAGTTTCCCTGGGCCCAGGGAAGGGGTCTCCTTGGCACCTGCTCCCTCAACAGACTCTCGAGGGGTCTTGGCACCCACCCTCTGCCCACTTGAGGGGCCAAGAGGATGGGACTCTGGCTCAACACCATGCTCCTGAGGGTCAAAGGCCAGGCCTGCTGCCCAGACCTCTGCCCCCTGCCCCCTGCCCCCTGCCCCCTGCCCATGGGTGCAGCAGGAGGGCTGGGAGGCTCTGGCCATGCAGTCCCTACAGAGCAGTCACCTCTCTGCCCAAAGAGAGCCTGATGGCCTGGGGGTTCTCTGATTGGCGTGCACTGACCCCCAGGCACTGCCCCTCCATGCTCCTTGGGGCTCAGGAGCCAGAAACCCGCCCTGGGTGCTGGGAGCAGGCCGGGCTTACGTTACCCCTGAGACTTTGGAGTGAATGAGACGGAGGTTTCCCCAGAGGTGAGGGATCTGGAAGACTGATTCACTCGTTCATTTAAGGATCTGCTGGGCTCGGGGCCCGGCGGGTGCCCCGCCAGGGACCCGTTAGTCTCACTGGTCAGAGGCTGCTGCCCCAACTGCTCATCGGACCCGGGACCCAGGCTCCTGGGGCCCTGCGCGCTGCCCTCTCCTGGGAGGCCCTTCCTCCGCCCCCCTCGCCCCCTCCCCTGCAGGGTCCTCCTCGCCCCCTGGATCCCATGCCCGCCACCGGGCTGCCTCGGGCTGGGTTGCACCCATCGCCTGAGCGAGCTGAGGCGGGCAGGGGAGCACGTTTCAGAGGCGCCAAGGGAGGCGGGGTCTGGGGAGGCGCCTGGCCGTGGCCCCAGACGGCCTAAAGTCTGCTCTTCGTCCGTCTGTCCCCGCAGTCAACCAGGAGCTGGTGCGCAGGGTCCGTGGGCAGGGCCGGCTGGTGGTGAACAGCAGCATGGAGCGGGACGTGGGCCTGCTGCGCCTCTACCCGGGGATCCCCGCCTCCCTGGTAGGGCCCCGCCTCCCTGGTGGGACCCCGCCTCCCTGCTGGGGCCCCGCCTCCCTGCTGGGGCCCCGCCTCCCTGCTGGGGCCCCGCCTCCCTGGTAGGGACCCCGCCTGGGGCCCCGCCTCCCGCCTGGGGCCCCGCCTCCCTGGTGGGACCCGCCTCCCTGGTGGGGCCCCGCCTCCCTGGTGGGGCCCCGCCTCCCTGCTGGGGCCCCCGCCTCCCTGGTGGGACCCCCCCCCCCCACCTCCCTGGTAGAGACCCCCCCCCCGCCTCCCTGCTGGGGCCCCCGCTTCCCTGGTAGAGACCCCCGCCTCCCTGGTGGGACCCCCGCTTCCCTGGTAGGGACCCCTGTTTCCTGATAGGACCCTGCCTCCTTGGTAGTGACCCCCGCTTCCCTGGTAGGACCCCCACCTCCCAGGTAGGGACGCCAGGGCTTCGCTCCATGGGGGCTATTGGGCCATCAGGGCAGGACTTGCAGGTGGCCAGCGTCATCCAGCAATGGGTCCCAGACTCCAGTCTGCTGGTTCCTAGGTAGCTGCCAGGAACAGGTGAGCTTTCACTTTGGGGCTTCTACCTGGAGAGGCGGAGGGAGCTGATGGCAGTTCTGATGAGGGCTGAAGGCTCTGGGAAGACTCTTGAGAGTCCTTTGGACTGCAAGGAGATCCAACCAGTCCATCCTAAAGGAAATCAGTCCTGAATACTCATTGGAAGGACTGATGCTGAAGCTGAAGCTCCAATATCTTGGACACCTGATGGGAAGAGCCGACTCACTGGAAAAGACCCTGATGCTGGGAAAGAGTGAAGGCGGGAGGAGAAGGGGACGACAGAGGATGAGATGGTTGGATGGCATCATCAACTCGATGGACATGAGTTTGAACAAGCTCTGGGAGTTGGTGAAGGATAGGGAAGCCTGGCATGCTGCATTCCATGAGGTCTCGAAGAATCGGACATGGTTGAGCGACTGGGCTGAACTGAAGGCTCTGATGGGGGCACAGCCAGAGGGGTGGATCCTCACACAAGCCAGCAGCTCGGCCTCAGCGGCGCCCTGAGCTCTGTGCTCAGCCGCAGGGCCTGTCCCCTTCCGCCGGCTCGCTGGGAGCAGCACCTGTCATGTGTCAGAGCTTTGGGCCAGACGGAGGGGTCAGGAGGGCAGTGGGCGGCCCAGCTCGGGTGGGGGCCCTGCCCTTGGTGAGGCCCCTGACGGCCCTTTCTCATGTCCGGCAAGCTCCCTGTGACCGCTGACCCATCTCCAGTTTTCACGGCCCTAACGCTCAGAAGGGGACGGGGGTCGCTCGGGAAGGATGTAGTGGGGAGCAAGGTGGGCAGTCCCCGCTGCCTGGGGGCCAGCCTGTCAGTCCCCGTGTTTGGTGGAAGCGAGTCCCCGAACCCCTGCCTCCCACCCCCACAGGTCCGGGCCTTCTTGCAGCCCCCCATGAAGGGCGTGGTCATGGAGACCTTCGGCTCTGGGAATGGGCCCACCAAGCCCGACCTGCTTCAGGAGCTGCGGGCAGCGGCCGAGCGTGGCCTGGTCATCGTCAACTGCACCCACTGCCTCCAGGGTGCCGTCACCTCCGACTATGGAGCCGGCGTGGTGGGCGTGGGGGCACTGGGGCCTGGGGCGGGGCAGGGGCGAGCCCTGGCCTCCCACCTCCTTCACTGTCCACCCGCGTCCCCGCCCCTCCAGGCCTTGAGCGGAGCCGGGACCGTGTCAGGCTTCGACATGACCTCCGAGGCGGCGCTGGCCAAGCTCTCCTACGTGCTGGGCCTGCCAGGGCTGAGCCTGGATGGCAGGAAGGAGGTGTGTGTGCCTCCGGCAGGGACCGTGCACCTCGGCCTGCGTGTGGCGGGTGGGCCCAGCCCGGGGTGTGTGTGCCTGGGCTTGGTGGGGGGCTAGAATTGGCCCCCACGACCCATCACCTCCCCCAAGCCCCACACCCCCACACTATTTCTCGGGGAGCCCCAGGTCCGCCCTGCTCCCAGGGTGTCCCCGCCCCGGTGCTTCCCCGGCTGGCCCCTTGGGCTGTGCAGAGGCCACCAGGGCCCAGGGAGACCCTGAGCTGGAGGCTGGAGGGTGGGCTGAGCTGCTGTGGGGAGCTGGCTGGGTCAGGCTCTGGGCCCCGGGACGGAGCCTGATGGAGGCATTTCAGGTCTGGGGGGACCCTCCCCTGGGGGCTGGGGGTGCCTGGCCCGCCTGGTGGGTCTGGACTGCTGGGTGCAGGCCCTGGCGAGCTGCCCGCCTCTCTGTGTGTCCCCCCCGCCCCATGCACCCCAGCTGCTGGCCAGGGACCTGCGCGGGGAGATGACGCCGCCCGCCATGGACGAGCCCCGGCCCTCTCTGCGGGGCAGTGCGCTGGGGCGCGGGGTCGCCCAGCTCCTCAGTCTGAGACAGGTGCAGCGTGGGCAGGGGGCCTGGGCAACGGGGCCCAGGGGGACGGGAACGGAACGCCCCCAGACACAGCGGGTTCTGGGCCGGGGGCGGGGGGCCGGCGGGGCTCAGGGCGGCAGCCGGGAGGGCTGGCAACAGACTCGCGGGCGGGCATCCAGAGGGGGCTGGAGGGTCCAGAGGGGCGCTTGCAGTGTGGACGCAGCGTGCAGACCGTGGTGCTCGCCTGGTGGGGCAACTCGGGGCCGGCAGGGTAGCCTGGAGCCCCAGCGCACATGGACACCATGGGTGCCTGGGCCCGGGAAGGGGCTGAGGGCTGGCTTTCGGGCCTGGGTTGTGGCTTCAAGCTGGGCCAGGCTCCCGGCAGTGGCTGGGACCTCCTTGACCCCCCTCACCCCCCTGCGTCTGGGCAACATGTCCAGATGCGGCATGGGGGTACCCCGTCTGGTTGCTGCCTCGGGGCCCACCCTGTGCCTCAGTATCCCCCTGCGGAGTGAGCGTGGGGCCTGGCCTGTCTGGGAGGGCGGTGAGGGCGTGGGCAGTGGCCACGTGTGTACGGCAGAGGCCTCGGGGAGGGGGCAGGGGTCCGAGGTGTTGCTGCCCCCGCCCTCTGCAGGAGGCCGATGAGGTGTGGGACGCCCTGGTGCCCAGCCTGGCCTGTGCCGCAGCCTACGCAGGCGAGCTGGAGGCCCTGCAGGTGCTGGTAGAGCTGGTAGGTCTCTCGTCCACTCTCGGGGACCAGCCTGGCCACAGAGGGCCCAGGGGTGGGCTGGATCGCCTTTCCCGGGGCCTGCTCCCCTCACTGCGGTCGACGGGGCCTCGTGGCTCTGCCTGCTGTCCCTTCCCCGTGGCCTCCCTGGCCCTCCCTGCCTTGTCTCGGTGGGTGATGGGCCCCTGCGTCCTCCCAGGGCAGTGACCGGAGCCTGGAGGACTTCAGCGGTCAGACCCCACTGCACGCGGCCGCCCGGGCCGGCCAGGCTGGGGCCGTCACCATGCTGCTGCAGAGAGGGCTGGACGTGAACGCCCGGGACAAGGGCGGCCTCAGCCCCCTGCTGCTGGCCGTGAGGGGCAGGTATTTGGCGGCGGGCACTGTGGTGGGGGTGCAGGCAGGGGCGCCGCCCAGGGCCGGGCCTGGATGGTGCTGCCTCCGGGGGGCCTCTGGGGGGCCTGGGGTCACACGGCTTCCCCGGGCAGAGCCAGGGGGCACCGAGGACACCTGCTTCCCGGAGCCTCGCCCCCTCTGGCCTGGGCCCTCGGTACCAGCAGTGACCCTGCCGGTTGTGGGCAGGGCCCAGACTGGGAGGACTGCTCGGGGCAGGATGCTTAGGGAGGGCTTCCTGGAGGTGGCCTCCAAGCTGAGCCCGCCAGGTCCAGCAAGACCCTGGCATGGAATTTCTGAAAAGAAAAGCAGAAGAGGTCTCATGTGTGTTCCCCGCATCCTCTGCCTGAGGGGCGGGGGTGAGGGGAGAAGCCCCCCCGCCTAGCACTGGGGTGAAGCAGGTGCAGGGCAGCTTGTATAGTGCCAAGTGGGCACAGGTGCCCTAGGGAGTGGACTCAGCATGTCTGATGTTCGGGGGTGGTCCCCCAAGCGGCCCCGTCCGACAAGCCCTGCCTTTTTAAGGCAGGTCCCCGACCTGAGTGTTCCTGGGGAGGCTCCCCCCCCCCGCCCCCCGCGGGTGGACACTTGCCGAGCCGAGTTCTTACTGAGGCCCTGGCACCCTGGGCCGTGGGTTTGGGCACCTGATGCCTAGTTCCTTCTGAGCGTTGGAGGGCACGGGCCACTCTGCAGCCAAGGCCAGGGGCCAGGGCCACCCAGCAGGGTCACCCGGCGAGCTCACCTGTGCTGCGGGACGGCTCCCGGCGGGGCTGGCTGTGTGAGAGTTGACAGGAGCTGGGGGTTGCCCCCCAGGAGCCAGGGCCATGGGCGTGGAGGGGCAGGCATCTGGCCAGCATGAGGGCGGAGGTGCAGGCTTCCGGCGGGTGAGCACGCGTCCCGTGTCCTCTGCTGGGGTGGGGGTCTCCTTGCCCCCCCGCAGGCCCGCCTGGCCTCTCTCTGAGGGTCAGCCTCACCTGCTCTGCCGGCCTGTGGGGACTCCCAGCGGCCGGGCACGCGGGGGGCCTGGAGGCCGCCGGGCCCCTCCCTCTAGGGGCTCAGGTCCCTCGGAGGCCGGGGACTTGCCGGGAAGACCCATGAGCGGGGCAGTGCTGCCCTGCCCTGCCCTCCCTGTCCAGCCGCGCAGAGCCGCGTCACGCACGCATGTGCCGGCACACATGCTGGTGAACGCCTGTGTGAGTGTGTCTGGGTGCTTTCCTTCCGGTTCTTCCTCGCTGTTGATGAGTCGCTCAGTCGTGTCCGACGCTTGACGACCCCGTGCACTGCGCACGCACCGCTCCCCGCCCTTCACCCCCATCCTGCTCAGTACCCCCTTTCTGAGAGCTGAGTGCCGTGTGGCATCTGCGCCAGGCCCCGGGTCCCTCCCCAGGGGTTCGCGGCCTGTGGGAACCTGGGTTGTTGCGGGGGATTTCCTGAGTCTCATGGAGAGTCCAAGCCACCAACCTCTTCAGGTCGGCCCTGGGCTGGGGTGCCTCGTGGCACCGCCCCCACCTTCCCAGGGGCATCAAAGCTTCTCAGAACAGGCCTGGCAGTGGGCAGAGGGGGCGGGGTGCCTGTGGGGTGTGCCTGCGGCACCCAGGCCAGGCTGATCTGGCTGCAGACTCCAGGCTGCTCGTCCTGGGGCGTGGGTGGGTAGCGCGGTGAGCTCACCCCATCCTGGCCCCACCCCCTCGTCCCGGCCGCTGTCACAACACCTCTCCCACCTCCCAAACCGGTCTCACCCCCCAGAGGCCCTGCTGTGCCTGGGTGGGGGGGCAGCCCCACCCTGGAAGGCTCTGGGCTGGCGGTGGGGGCCAGGCCTGCAGGACTCCCCTTCCTCCCCAGGTTCCTCAGAAGTGGGGTGACGGTGCAGTTGATGGTCCTCCCGCAGCCCTGGGGAAGGGGCATGCGTCCCACTGTGGGGTCTTCGGGCTCTCTGTTCCCTGGCCTCTCCGAGCCCCACTCCCACCCCGCGAGCCCCATGGAGTACCACGCCGCACGCGGGGCTCAGGCCAGGTGCCCCTGGACGCCCGTGGTCATCTGGGCCCCACTGCGGGCCAGCCTGGCCCTGTGTGCTTTGTTGGTATCTCCTCGCCACCCCACCCTCAAGGGCAGAGCGTGGGCCCAGTGGACTCGGCCTTTGCAGACTCGGCCCGAGCGTGTGTGAGCTCCACAAGGGTGGTCCGCAGGGTGGGCCTTCCGGTGCCCACAGCAATGCCCTCAAGTGGGCCTGGGCCTTGAGCTGCTCGGCCCAGGCTAGGCCCCAGCGTGGGTCTGGGTGCATCTGGCGAGGGTGGGCTCCCGGTCCTGGCCTGCTGGCGTCTGGCGGACGCTGCCACGGGCAGGCAGTCACCCTGCTCTTTCTCACGGCAGGCATCAGGGTGTCATTGGGCTGCTGCGGGCATCTGGGGCCTGCCTGTCCCCCCAGGAGCTGGAGGACTCGGGGACGGAGCTGTGCCGGTGAGGCTTGCAGGCACACCTGTGCTTTCTGGGCTGTGGGGGAGCCCGGGCTCCGAGAAGGAGACCAGCCCCAGGGAGGGATGTTGGGCTGGGAGGGGGCCATCTGCACTAGCTGGGCCCTTGGAGCCCTTGGGGGTTGGGGGTGGGCAGGCGGCAGCCCAGGGTCCTCCCCCCCCCCGTGCCCTCCCTGTGGGGCCGCCGCCCCAGTGCCCACCAGCTCCTGCTGTGTCCAGCCTGGAGTGCGAAGGGCTAGGCCCGAGGCCTCCAGGTAGGGAGGAAGTGAGGAGGGTCGTGGGGAAAGGGAGGTGGAGGCAGGACAGGCTGGGGCACCGGTGGAAGCCAGGAGGGGGTCTTGGAGCCGCACTGAAGTCAGAGCCTCCAGGGTGGGTCACGTCTTAGGCTGAGTAGCTGGTGGGGGCGGGGGGTGACTGCCTGTTCACCAGGACGAGGGCCTGAAGCTCCGGCCCCTGGTCCCCACCGGCCAGCCTCTCCCCCGGCCCCCTGCCTTGGTTCCAGTGAGGTCTCACCCAGCCTGGGGGCCCCCATCCTGTACAGAGTGGGGTGCACAGACCCCACGGGCCCCCCCCGTCTCGGCCCCTCCCCTCTGGAGTTGAGTGTCCCCGAGGGGATGGATCCTGCTGACTTTTCAGCAGTGACAGGGCTGGGGGTGTGCCCTGCGGTGACGGGACCCAGGCAGGAAGGGCTTGGCTCCGGAGGGACTCCTGGGGTGACCCAGCCCAGGGCTGCACCCCAGATGGGTCTCGACGGCCCCTCGATTGACAGCTGGGGAGGCAGGTGGAGGGGCAGTGACAGGTCGCACGGGACCAGGTGATCCAACCTAAGCTGCTTGGCTGGACATGGCGGGGGGCCCTTGACCAGCTCCCCGAGAGGCAAGTATGTGGGAACCAGCGCGAGAGGCCTGGGGCCAGGTCTGAAGGCTGCTGGCGGTGCGTCAGCGTGATTCACCTTAGAGATGACCCCGTGCCCCGTGGGGGCTGCTGCTGCGGACTCCTGACTCAGAGGAAGTCCCGGGGGTCGGCCCTGCCCCCCCCCCCCCCCCCCCCCGCAGCCAGCCAGCACCGCTGGCGTGGACCCCGCCCCAGGGCTCCTGGTCCCAGGCTGGGGGACAGCCTCTGAAGGCAGGGGGAAGGGTGCGGGCCGCCCCTCAGTGCCCCCGCCTCTCCAGGGCAGGCAGGCCCAGACCCACTCCTGGCCAGCCCGCTGGTCCAGAGCCCCCAACCCCGGGCCCCCGTGTGACCCTCTTTGCACCACTGGGCTGCCTCTGACTTTCCTCCCGCCCCCGGGGGCCCCGCCCGGGAAGAGCTATATTGTGAAATATGAAACTGGCAGGCGGCGCTCAGCTGCTGGGGTGTTTGTGCACGTGCACGCGTGTGTGAGAACACCCTTGTGTGTGTGTGTGTGTGTGTGTGTGTGTGTGCGCGCGCGCGTGTGTACCCTTGACCTGAGTCACAGCCACCGCCATGGGTGACACACCAGAGTCCAGGCTGCTGGCCGGCCCTGGGGACCCTGCTCGCTGCTGGGTCAGCTGTTGGGGGCTGGCTTTGCGAGAGAGCCCGTGGGCAGATGGCCAGGCGCCCAGGAGTCCCTGACGGCACCCCCTTCTCCCCTCCCCCTTCCAGGCTGGCGTCCAGGGCGGACTGCGAGGGCCTGCGGGCATGGGGGCAGGCGGGGGCCGACCTGAGGCAGCCCGGGTACGACGGGCGCAGCGCGCTGCACATCGTGAGTGCCCTGGCGCCCTCCCCGGGACCACCTCCTCCAGGAAGCCCTCCCTGACTGCGCCACCAGTTCCCCCCTTCCCAAAGGCCCAACTCCTGCCCTCCTTGCAGAGGCACTCTTGTGTGCGGGAACCGTGGTTGGGGAGGGGGCTGTCCCTTCCCCTGTCCCAGATCCCCCCCAGGGCCCAGAGCTGTGGGGACAAGGGGATGGAGGAGACATGGGGTCCTCGATGCATGGGTGGGAGCGCATCCTGGTGGGGGTGGGTGGGGTCCAGGGCCAGGCTGCTGGTCCCAGGGCCTGAGGCAGCCCCCCCAACACTCCCTACAGGCAGAGGCAGCTGGGAACCTGGAAGTGGTGGCCCTCCTGCAGAACCTTCGGGGTGGGGCTGGTGACCAGGCCCTGGGCGCAGTAAGACCCCTACCCGCTGTGGTCTGGCGCTGGTGGGGATGGTGTCCTGGGGGCAGGGCAGTTCAAAGCCTCTCCGGCAGGCAGGGCTCACCCTGTGAGGGCAGCTGCAGTGTCTGGACGGAGGGCTTCCCAGAGGGATGGCTGAGGTCAGACCCACGCTCTGTCCGGGCCAGGCCACCCCAAAGAGCAGCCCCGGAGGCCTGGCCACGGCCAGGAAGCTCCCGAGCCTGGAGGGGCCCTGCTGGGCCCGCCCTGCCCAACCCGCACCCGTCCGGACCCCAGCACCCACTGGGCCGGGTGGACTGGGCTCCCAGCTGGCTCCCCGCCCCCAGCGCGTCAGCTGGCCTTCTGGAAGCTTCTCCCTCTGGTTGGCTTTGCTCGGGTCCTCGGGTGCCTCCCTCGTGGAAGGCTGGGCCCCACTGACAGGTGCCTGGGCTTGTCTGTCCGCCCCGCCCCCCTGCAGTACCGGGGCCTCCACTCCTTCTCCAGAGGCCTCCCTTTTCCAGGAAGTGCTGCCTGGGGTCTAACCTGAAGCTCTCCTGCTGCGGCGTGAGCTGTTCCTTCCTGTTGAGACCTGCTGGAGGGACGGTGCCGCCCGGCCCCCCGGACCCTGACCGTGCTGTGCACCCCCGCCCCCCTGCCCCCCACCCTGCTGCCGGAGCCGCTTCCCATTCTGTGTCCAGGACGCAGCCTGAAGGACGCTGCTGGGGAGAGTGGCCATAAAGTCCCTCTGAGGACCGTTCCCCCCCGGCCTGGCTCCAGTGGGTCTGTCTGGTCCCGGGACCGTGGGGATGTGTGTGGGGTGTCAGGCCTCAGGCTCTGTGTCAAAGGGCAGTGTTTTCGGCACTCTGGGGGTGGGGGAGGCACTTCCCGTCCTGCCTGAGGAGGTGGCAGGGTGAGGGAGTATGGACCCCGCCAGGGGTGGGCAGGCTGGGCCCTCTGCCCCAGGCCCTCCCCTCCCAGTCCTCGTCAGGAAGCTTGGGGTCACCCCTGCAGGCACACCCCACCCACATCCACTCCGCTGAGCGCTCCATGCAGACCATCTCCCGGGCCCTCCTGTCCGGCTTTCATGGGGCCTTCTGCTGCCCATGGGCCCCTTGGCCACGCTCACTCCAGGCCCACCCTGGGGAGGCAGAGAGGGCGGCCTGGGCCGGTCTTCGCCGTGACAGCCTGGGTGGGAGGCAGCGCCCAGCCTGTGGGCCAGGCGGGGCGGGCCACGGTGGGGTGCGGCTCTCTGAGGCCCGACCGGGGCTGAAGTCAGGTGACTGGACCTCAGGCCTCCCCTCTGGCCCTCTGTCTGGGGGGCCAAGGACGCACCCTCAATCCTGGAAGCGAGGCCTCGCTTCCCCACTCCAGCCCCCGAGCCCCTCCTGCTGAGCCTGAGGAACCGTGGAGGCCACCCTGGCCTGCTCTAACTGCCCACATGGTCCGTGCGGGCCCTGGGCTGGGGGCTGGAAGCCGCTGGGCCCAGCCCGTGGGCACGTGCTCTGTAGATCTGGAGCAAAAGTGTGACCCCAAAGAGCTCTCCCTTGGCACCCACCAGGCAGCCTTCTCCCGGTGGGGCCGGGGGCGGCTCCACCCGCACCCCCAGGCCTCTCAGCCTGGTTCCCAGGCTCAGGCTGGCACTGCGGCTGGCACCATTCCAGATCTCGCCCAGACAGGGGTGTGCCCGAGCCTTGCTCAATTAGGTAACACCACACGAGGAGCGTGGTGGGGCCCGGGGAGCCTCTGCCCCACACCCTAATACAGGCCTAAGGGGTGGGGCTTGGGGCGCCCTACGGGACCCTCGGAAGGCTGGGGGGCGGGCAGCAGGACCACTGCACAGGAGCTTGGGCCGCTGGAGGCCCCCTCCCATGTCCCAGGGCTGGTGGTGCCCAGCACTCAGCTGCTCATTTGAAGCAGCCACCACTTTGACTGCTTCCGAGGGGCCAGGAACGGCTCAGAGCCTTTGCTTCTCCCAGGCCCGGTGGAGCTGGGCTGTGAGAGCTGTGGTTGGACCCGCGTGGTGCCTCCGTCCCCGAGCAGGGGCCGCCCTGCCCCCTAGAAATGCCCAGGGAGACCAGGGCCCCAGGGGGGGGCCGCTGCGCGGGCTTCTCGCCAGGTGGGTCACTGAGGGCCGGGGTGAGGCTTCCGCCTGCGTGGAGGCTGCCCGCTGCCTTCTGCACTCCCGGTCCTGTGGAATGAGGGGGTCGCCCTGAGGGTCACCCACCTGGGGGCACCAGCCCACCTTCCCGATTTACAGCGAGAAACCAAGGCCCAGGCCTGTGCTCAGGGTCCCAGGCTGGCACGTGGCAGAGCTGGGCTACGAGCTCTCCTGGCACCTCTTGCGGGTGGTGGGAGGCGCGGGAGGGCGGGGTACCCATGGGAGGCGCCCAGAGCCCCTCGGGGTCTCGGAACTGCCTGGCTCCTGTCGGTGATTTCACTGGGTGGGGCTCCGGCTCCTGACAGCGCTTCCCCAGTCACCGCGATCTCTGCGTTATCGCTGGCCAACATTCACTGTCATTTAGGCCATTATCCACATTTACCCGGCGTCTCCCATCCCCAAACCAGGCTTGGCAGGCAGGGAAGCCCCCCCTCCCCAGCGCGGCTCACACCTCAACACCTCCTGCTGCCGCGGGGCCGTCAGGCTGCTGCTTGTCACCGGCCCCCTCTGGTGCTGCAGCAGGCGGATGGAGGGGTCCGCCGTGGGCCGGCTGGTCCCAAGCTCCTTGTCTGGGTCACACGCACGTCTGTGCCCCCTTGCCCCCACTTTCCGCTCAACCCCCACCCCCCACCCCACTGACACTCAGGCCTGTGGACTCAACAGAGACGCCAGATGTGGAGTCCCAGCTCCATTGTTTGACCTCTGAGAAGTCACGGCCTCTCTCTGAGCCTCAGTTTCCCCAACTGCAAGTGGAAACAGAGACCTCTGCCACTGCCTCCGCAGGGCAGGGCGGCAGGAAAACACACGCACGGCCTGCATGAGAAGGCCCAGAGGGCCGGGCCAGCTTGGTGTCTGTGTCCTGGCCTGGGACCAGCCTGGGCTCCCGGGACAGAGGACAGTGTCCAGCTGGTGGCGTGGCCCTGGGGGCTGCCCTGGGCTCAGCCCAACGAGGATGACCACCGCCTGCTGCCCACCCACCCTGAGGACTTCAGGGGTCGCTTCCTGATTTTCTGTTTCCTAAAGCTTGAGCTCCCCCACTAGCCCCCAATGGACAGCTCTGCTGTAAGGGAGTCTCTGGAGGCTGGCTGGTGGGCCCCCCACCCTCCCCAGGTGACTCAGGTGGTCAGGCCGGAGGGCAGGGGGGATGGGGGCGATGGGGGGAGGGGGCGGTGCTGGGGGTGGGGTGGGGGCCAGAGCGGTGTGTGCCAGGAGGGCCCGGGCTCTTGTGGGGTGTGGGGCAGAGCAGAGCGAGCACTTTGCCGCCCCCCACCCGCCCCGCACGGGGTGTGGTGTGTGGCGTCAGGATGAGGGCCCCCCGACGTGAGCTCGGAGGAGGGTGGGCGTCCAGGCTGCCCGCCTTACGCTCTGGGAGGAGACCCACGGGGTCTGAGAACCAGAAACCTGCTTGCGCGTCCTCGCCCGCCCTCTAGTTTCACTTTCCTTTTGTTCCCTCCTCCCCCTCTCACGATGCTCCCTTTGAAGTGAGACGGACACTGATGGGCGTGTCCAGCCCGGCCCTCCCACCACCCATGAGCCCGAACCGGGCCGGACTTCTGGCGGCTCCGGTCCTCACCTGGGCGCCAACTCGGCCCAGGGTCTCCCCGCCGTGAGCCGGGCGCCCCGGGTCCCTGGCAGGACGGTGCCGCTGTGGCCCACCCCCGCCCCCCGGCCCGGAGCTCCGACCCCAGGAACGCCGGGAGCGCCGGGCCGGGCGCTGGAGGCGGGGGCGCCGGGCGGGGCCGGGAGGCCGCTGAGTCAGGGCCACCCCCGCGTGGGCGCGCCGAGCAGGTACCCTCGCCGCGGACGACCAGCAGCGCGACCTGCGGGCCCAGGAGCCGCCCTGCCCGGAAAAACCGGTCGGGCCGGCGCGGCGTGAACGCATTCCGGCGGCGGGGGAGGGCGGCTGCCCCGGTTAAAAGGCGCCGCAGCGCTGGCCGCCGCCACTCGGACGCACCGCCCGGCTTCGTGGAGGGGACACGCCGCCGGGACGGCTGGGCTCGCGGGGCTCGGCGGCCGCGGGCGGGCGAGGGGCTGGGTCCGGCGGCCGCGCTCCCCAGGCCCGTCGGGGCTCCTCTCTACGGAGCGCGGCAGACGACGATCGCGCGCTGGGTCCAGTGGTTCTTAACAGTTCAACAGTTCTGTAGCGCAATTGTGAAATGTTTAGGACCACTAGACCCGGCGGGCCTGGCGCCGGCGACCACGACGGGGCGCCCCACGCGCGGCCCGGGAGCGCGGACAGGGGCAGGGCCGCGCCGGGACGGCCGAGGAGGAGCCCGCGGACCCGGCGCCGCGCACCTCGTGCTGGCCGTTCCCTGCGCGCCGCGCCCCGCAGACCCCGAGGCCAGTCCCGGGGCCGAAATCCGCAGGAGGCGGCCGGGCGCGGCGGCGCCGAGCGCAGGGGACGGCCGGGATGGGCTCGGGTGCGGGGCGCGCCAGGCCCACGCTCTTGGCGTGTTGCCAGCGCGGAGACGCCACCACCGCCCGCCTGTGCCCGGGGGGCTCCCACCCTCTCGAAACTCCGCCGGCTTCCCAGCGCGCTCCTCGCCTCCGGCCTCCCCGGAGCTGGTGATGCGGCGGCCGCACCCTCGGGTTGGGGGCAGAGGGTCGTGGGCTCGCAAGGGGAGAGCTGGAGACTGCTTCGCGGGGGACCGTGGTGGGGGCGAGCGCGGGGGCCAAGGAGAGCGTGGGGAATGAATGAAGGACCCTGCCGAGGAACTCGGACGCGCTGGGGGGGAAGCTGGGAGCCCGCGCTCCAGATAGATAGGGGTCAGGCTCGCAGGCTCGGTGGGCCGGCCTGCCCGGGCCAGAGCGTCACCCCGGCGGCCTCAGGCTCAGCTCTGCAGCGGGGCGCGGGAGCGCCGCGGGTGATCCCCGGGGGCGAGGGCGCTGGGAGGGGCTCAGGGAAGTGCCGTCCATTCCCACCTCGCGCCAAGGGCGACGCTGCCCCTCCCCAGGATGACTGACCTGCTCCGCAGCCTGACTGGCCCGGGTCTGGCCACACCCTCCGGGGAGGAAAGGCCCCTGCCGCCTGGCCTCCTTGGAGGGGAGACGCCGCAGGGCGGCCTGGCTGCTGGGTCCCGCAGGCCTGGGTTTGAGGCCAGTGGCGCACCGAGCTGCCAGGTAGCTTGCAGGCCAGTCACGGCTCATGAGTCTGGTGGTGGCTGAGGGGCAGGGGACTGGGGAGGCGGTGCGGAGGGAGAGAGTGGGCTGCGAAGGATGCAGCCCCAGCCTGGGCGGTGGACCCCTCAGCGGCCTGGGCAAGGCGGCCGTGTTCCCTGGAGGCGTGTCCACCCGCCAGACGGCACCTTCCCCTTTTTGCCCAGCAGACCTCCGTTGCAGCCGCCACAGGGCCGGGCCGGGTGTCCCAGGCTCCGAGGGGCCCAGAGGGTTTGAGCCGCGGTCCTGCCGCAGCTCTTGGGCTGCCGGCGCCGCTCTGCGGTGGTTTCCTGCCAGCGTGTGCCTGGGCCGTCCACGCTGCCCCCCAGCAGCCCAGGGACAGGGCCCCCCCTGCTGGGGCTCAGGTGAAGGGTCCCGGGGCTTCTCCAGTCTGTGACTTGGAATTACTTTGTACAAGGTGAACATGTATGTATCGCAGGTTGATGACAATAAACTTTTGTCCTAAAGCGTCCCTGTGTCCTGCTGCCGGCCGTCCTCTCTCCCCCCGGGCTCACTCATGTTGACCTCCCCGTCTTCCTGCTGACCCCAGAGGAGTAGGAAGGGGGGCAGTACCCCTGGGCCTGGCTGCCAGCCTCCACTTGGTTCAGGCACTGCAGTCTGCCATCCAGCCCCTCTCTTGGGGGATGGAGAGAAGGGACACATCCTGAAACCTTTGCCCGCTCCCCTGACCCACCTTCTGCTGCCTCAGGGAGCAGGCTGGGGAGAGGACTTGGTCTTGGGGCCCCAGTTTTGGGTGGCTCCATCTTCTTCCAGCTCACCCCATCCTGGCCCCCTGGCCGGCGGCTGCCATGCCCAGCCTGGCCGGGCTCTGGTTCCGGGGAGGGGCAAGCTTGGGGGGCTTAGGGGCTGAAGTGATGGAGGCCCCTCTTCTGCTATCCCCTGCATCCCGGCGCAGGCTGAGAGTCGGCCGTGGGTGTACCAGCCTGTACCTGGACAGCAAGTCTCAGCCCTGCCGCCCATGAGCAAGGGACCCTGGCATGCCCTCCTCCCCTCAGGGAGCCCATTTCTTCCTCTTGCAGAGGAGGGGGGTCCTAGTGCCCACCTTGCAGGGGCTCGCTGGAGCGGCCGCGCCCCGAGCGCTGATGCGGGCCAGTTAGACCTCATCCCAGGACCGGTAATACCTGGTTGGGGGGGGGGGGCGCTGGGAGAGGATGCAGGTGGCAGTGGGGTGGGTCTCATTACATATCCCCTCAGCCCTGGGCTTCCTTGAGGACAGGCAGCTCCTCCTCCGTGACAAGCCTGTCCTTCCTGACAGACTCTTCCCCACCCCACACCCGGGCCAGGCCTCTCCTCTGACTGCTGCCTCTGGTGGGCGGTGCTCAGGGTCCCCAGGACCCATTCTCTTTAGCAGTGGACACCCCTGGCTGCACATGTGGCCCCCAAGCTGCTGGTGGGGGGCTCTGGCCTGCCCCTACTTTTCCCACTTCAGGTGGGACCAGCCCTCCATGGTGCTGAGCCCACCCTGGCCTTGCAGGCAGGACCACCCTGGGCCAGAGCAGAGCATCCTGGACAAGGCTGACAACCTGTCAGGGTTTGCCAGGGACTGTCCAGTTCTAACGCTGGGAATCTTGTGTTCTGGGAACCCTCTTTGTCCTGGGCAAACTGGGACCTGATCACGCTACCCTGGACCGGCTAGGGGACCTGCCGCCCTAGGTCCTTGGACCACATTTCAGCTTGTCTTTTCCACAAGAGAAATTAACCTTCTGTCTTTTTAAAGCTGCAGTTCTTCTGGTCTCTATTAAAGTAGTTAAACAGGTCTTCTCAGTGAGAGGTTCTCCAGGTTGTTATGTGGCTGTCACCAGGAGGGCTGGCAAAGATCACCAGACCAGGCTCAGAGGGGCGGGGTGGGCACCCCCAAGCCCCTAGCCGATCCTGATTCCGGCCCGAGGCTGAGGATCACTGGCTCAAGTGGCAGATCTCAGCAAAAGAAAAGAAGTGAGCGGAGACAGACTCCCTAACCTGTGGCTTTGGGCGATGTCCGGAGCCTCTAATCCCCAGGGCAGCAAGAAGCCAGAACCGACACAGCCCATCAGCCCCTCTGTCCCCAGCGTCCCTACTGCACCAGCAACCTCCTGAATGAGCTTAACTCCAAGTGCGTCTGAGGTTGAGAACCGTCGCAGAGGGGGAGGGGCAGACTCTTCACACCCTTGGTGACTTGGTGAATGCCAACCTGGGAGGACTCGGGGGCCGCTGTGACGGGCTGTCAGAGCACCTGCTGGGGTCCGTAGAGGCTGCGGGGGGCACGGATGGGGCACATGTCCAAGTGAGCTTTCCTCGAGCCCTCCAGTTGGGGATCACCCTCTCCTTTACTTTTCCAGTTTTTAGAGCTATACTTAAGGTATAGTAAAACGTACAACAGGTGTTTAAATTGCACAATCTGATGACTTCTGCCATATGCCTACATCCTGTAAACTCTCACCCTTATCAAGATAAGGAGCAGACCCACCACCCAATGGGGTTAGCCTGGCCCTTGGCGATTCTTTCCTCCCTTCCCCAACATCTCTCAGCCTCCTCCCTCACCCCTGCCCTGCTCTGAAGTTTCTCTCTTGGAAGGTTTTCAAATGCAAATGCAGCATCTTTAATGGACATAAGACTATTCAGTTATCTGTTTCTTCTGGAGTGAGTTTTATCAGTTTGTATCTTTCAAGAAATCTGCTTATTTAATCTAAGTGGTCAGATTTTTTGATGTAAAGTTAGGTGTGACGTTCCATTATTATTCTTTTGGCATCTGTAGAATCTGTAGCAAAGTTCCATCTTCCCTTTGTTTCAATTTTTTTTTTAAATTTATTTTTTGGCTGTGCCTCGTGGCATGTGAGATCTTGTTCCCTGACCAGGGATTGAACCCAAGTCCTCTGTAGGGGAAGTTCAGAGTCTTAACCACTGGAACACCAGGGAAACACCCTCCTCACTTCTTAATATTGATGATTTGCGTTCTCTCAGTCTGTTAGAGGTTTGTTGTTTTTATTGATCATCTCAAAGAAGCCATTTTGTCCTGTCTTCTATTTGCTTTAGGTTTTGTTTGTTCTGCTTTTCTAGCTTCTTAAGGTGGGATCTATTAGACCGTTTTCAGGATGACCCAAAGCTGTCTGAAGCTCTGTTCACTGTTCAGTCTTATTTTCTCTGTTTCATTTTGGATGGTTTCTATTTCTAGCTGAATAATTGTTTCTTCCGCAGCGCCCAATTGCTTTTAACTCCACCAGTGTAATTGTCATCCTAGTTAGTTCTGTTGCTCAGTCGTGTCTGACTATTTGCGACCCCATCAACTGCAGCACACCACGTTTCCCTGTCCATCACCAGCTCCTAGAGCTTACTCAAACTCATGTCCATTGAATCAGTGTTACCATCCAACCAGCTCATCCTCTGTTGTCCCCTTCTCCTCCTGCCCTAAATCTTTCCCAGCATCAGGGTCTTTTCCAGGGAATCAGTTCTTCGCATCAGGTGGCCAAAGTGTCGGAGTTTCAGCTTCAGCATGAGTCCTTCCAATAAATATTCAGGACTGATCTCCTTTAGGATGGACTGGTTGGATCTCCTTGCAGTCCAAGGGACTCTCAAGAGTCTCCTCCAACACCACAGTTCAAAAGCATCAATTCTTCAGCGCTCAGGTTTCTTTAGAGCCCAACTCTCACATCCATACATGACTATTGGAAAAACCACAGCTTTGATAAGATGGACCTTTGTTGGCAAAGTAATGTCTCTGCTTTTTAATGTTTGTTATACTGGACGTTACATTTTCCATCTGTGAAGTTTGATGGGGTCTGTTTAATAGTGTGCATATTGCTGCTTGATGCATTCAAGCATTCCTAGACCTTCTTGAACATATTGAAATGGAGTTACAAAAATAGTTTTAATGTTCTTATCAACTGATTTTATCATCTACGTCATTTCTGGGTCTGTTTCTTTGTGTGTGTGTGAGATATTTATTGGGCTTCCCTGGTGACTCAGATGGGAAAGAATCTGCCTGCAATGCTGGAGATGTATTTATTGAAGTAAGTTGGTTTACAATATTGTGTTAGTTTCAGTTGCACAGCAAAGGGTTTCAGTTTATATATATATATATATTCTTTTTCAGATTCATTTGCATTATGTGTAGGTTATTACAAGAGATATTAAATATAGTCACCTGCATCATACAGTGAATCCTGGTGGCTTTTCTATTCTATATAGAATGTGTCTGTTAATCCCAAACTTCTAATTTATCCCCACTTTCTCTTTTGCTGACCATAAATTAGTTTTCCATGTCTGTGGGTCTGTTTCTGCTTTTTCTAAATAAGTTAATTTGTATTTTTTTAGGATTTAAAATTTTAGACGCCACATTTAAGTGATATCATGCAACGTTTATCTTTCTCTGACTGACTCCACCGAGTGTGACAATCTCTAGGCCCATCTATGTTGCTGCGAACGCCGGTCGTTCATTCTTCTTTATGGCTGAGCAGTATGCCTTTTGCCCAGGAGGGGCATATGTGATCATATGATATTGGGTTGGCCAAAAAGTTTCAAGTTTGTTTGTAAGATGTTACAGAAAAACCCAAACTTTTTGGCCAACCCGATAGCTTTTTTAGTTTTTTAAAGGAACTGCATAGCAGCTGCATCGGTTTCCGTTCCCACCGATGATGTAGGAGGGTTCTCTGGGCCTGTTTCTACTGACTGATTTTTCTCCTCATTTTGTAATTTTCTATTTCTTTCTATGCCTGGTCATTTTTGATTGGCTGCCAAACATTGCGGCCTTAATGGTTGGGTGCTGGATAGATTTGTAACTTACAAACATTGTGAGCCTTGCTCTGGGATGGAGCTGAGCTACTAGCAGAGAGTTTGATTCTTTGAGTGTTGCTTTTAGTTCTGTTAGGCTGGATCTGTTAAACGCTGATCCTCTCTCCCCAGCAGCTCCTGTGAGTCCTCTATTGCGTGTCTTGCGAATCACTGAGGCTGTTCCTTCCGCTTGGTGGGAACACACACCATTCCCAGCATATTTAAAAGAATTTTTTTTTTTATTATGGGAAAATATACAATACATAAAATTTGTTCTTTTCAGCATTTTAAAAGATACAGCTCTGTGGCATCAAGTACACGCACGTGCCTGTGGAGCCATCACTGTCATCCGTCTCCAGAACTTTCTCACCCTGTGAAGCTGAGACTCTGTCTCCATCAGACAGCAGTGTGCCGTCTCCCCTCCTCCCAGCCCTCAGCACGGCCACTCCTCCTGTCTGTAAGAACTAAGAGCGGCGCTCTTCGTGCCCCAAATGAGCGGAGCTGTGCCGTGTTTCTGTCTTCTGTGGCTGGCTTCTTTCACTGAGCAAAAGTCCTCAAGTTTCATCCATACTGTCGCGGGTGCCAGAATGTCCTTCATCTTTAAGACTGAACAATGTTCCACTGGGGCTTCCCATGTGGCGAAATGGTAAAGCATCCACCTGCCAATGCCGGACGCACAAGAGAACGTGGGTTCAATCCCCGGGTCGGGAAGATCTTCTGGAGGAAGAAATGGCAGCCCACTCCAGTATTCTTGCCTGGAAAATTCCACGGACAGAGGAGCCTGGCAGGCTACAGTCCATGGGTTGCGAAGAGTCAGACATGACTCTTCACGCACACACACACACAGACACACACACACAGACACACACACACAGGCTCCCGCTGTGTGTCTGGACCTCAGCCCGCTGACCCGTCCCCCTGCCCACTGTGACTGGTGCTGCCATGGACACAGCGTGCGCACGCCTGTTTCAGCCCCTTCTACGGTTAGGAGCGGGGGTGCCTTCCTCCCCTCCCTTCTGGCGGCTCCGCCCCCCCTACGGTTAGGAGCGGGGGTGCCTTCCTCCCGCCCCCCCCCGCTTCTGGCGGCTCCGTCCCGGGTTGGGGTGTCTTCTCCTTCCCACAGTGATGGGCTCTTGGCTAGAGGCTCAGGGTCTCCGATGCCCGGGAGCTCCTCCCACGCCTTCTTCCGATGCCGAGGCCAGTCAGGCCTCGCTGGGCAGTGGGTGGGGCCAGTGCAGGTCCAGGGATCCCTGTCCTGGCCGGCCTGAGACCACATGGCCCGTGAACTGGTGTTTCATCTGTTTTCTCCTTTTTAGGATGTTTCTTGTGTAGGTGTGAATCTGGTCCCTGCTGCTTCATCTTGGCTCAAAATGACCCCTTCCTCTGGTTACCCCAAGCACACCGGCTCAAATCCTCACCTGTAACTGCTGACACTCTGCCACGGTCCTTTCCCGGAAATGCTTCTGAGGGCCCGGCCTCAGCAGAAGTGTGTGAGACGGCCACCCCAGGAGTAGCTTCTTGGGGTGGGGTGTCTAAGTGGCAGAGCTGGCTCAGTCCTGGGAGCGGGGACTCTCCAGGCCCTTGGCCTTCGTCCTTCCAGGACTCAGCCTTTCTTTAGCTCCGGGCTAACTCTCCCCCATGCCTGAGCGGTGCCTTGGGAGGACGCCCTAGCATACAGGCCTGGGCGACTTGCCATGGGTAAGGTGACACTTGGCCATTTCATCAGAGCTTTTATTTATTTACTTGGCTGCGCAGTGCAGCACGCAGAGCCTAAGTTACTGACCAGGGACCAGACCCGTGCCGGCTGCATTGAGAACATGCGCCTTAACCGCTGGGCCACCAGGGAAGCACCTTCCCTGCTTTGGAACACATTCAGATAAGGATTTAAGTTTCTTTGATGTGCCTTTGGCCTCAGCTCATGGGTGGTGACAGAAAGCCCTCACTGCTTTCGGTGTAGTTTCCATCAGAGTTTTCCTCTAGAGTTGTTCAGAAGTGTGTTTTCACCTTCATTTACATTTCTAAATTAAAAGTGAACCTTAAGCATTTATATAATTAAAAAAGTCAAATAATGATTATCAATATAAAGCTTGTTAGGAAAAAACAAGAGCCTGCTGCCCTATATATTCTCTCCCCAAGCTAGCATGTTGTTGCTCCGTCACTCATTCGTGTCTGACTCGCTGTGGCCCCATGGCATATACTGTGCCAGGCCCCTCTGTGGGCTTTCCCAGGCAAGGATACCGGAGAGGGTTGCCATTTCCTTCTCCAGGAGATCGTCCCGACCCGGGGATCGAACCCTTGTCTTCTACTTGGCAGGTGGGTTCTTTACCACTGTACCACCTGGGAAGTCCCCAAGTTAGCATACTATGTCACAGTTCCTTTCTGCTACAGCTTTTTAATTAAAAAAATAATTGCCTCATTTTATTATTATTATTTCCTCATTTAACAAATTTGCATAGTTTTCTATGCAATTGTGACTGACTCCATCCTCTGTGATGAAAGTTTAGATCTTTCCTAAATGTGTCCAAATGCATTACATAATTTATTTCCCTCCCTTCCTCCCATTTCTTTAAGGACTTCTTGTAGATTGCTCTGAATGCCTGCTCCAATCTGGATCCTCATGACTCAACTGACACCTGTAAACCTCTGTTCACCATCCTGGAAATGCCTTTTATCTCTTTCCTGGGTTGGAGTCCCACTTCCCTGATCCCATGTCCCCTTTATCCTTAGATTAGTTCCTTATTTGTAGGGGCGTCCATCTGCTGGGAATTTGGAGAAAGGGGAAAATCAAGTTTTGTTTTTATGCCACTGATTTTTGGGTCTTTATTCTACCTTTCTGCTCAGTTGATAGTTTGGCTGGGTGTAGAAGTCTGTACAGGGTATTATTTTCCCCCGGAGATTGGAGGCCTTGCTCTGCGCTCTCCGAGTTCCCGCTGCTGCTGTTGAGAAGCTGGAGGCCAATCCCCAGCTTGTTTGCCATGTGGGTTCCTCCCACAAGCTTTTCATATCTTGTGATTTTTCCTGGCGTTGTTTTGAAATTTCACAAAGATGTTGATCTTTCTTTCTTTCTATTGTGGAAGTCATCAAATCCTCAGTCTTTAGTTCTGTTTTTCGTTTTTCATTATTTCCTTACCCATACTTTTTCTGTTCATTTTTTCCTGCAATTACTATTATTCAGACATCAAACGTCTCGCCTCAGCCCTGAAATATTTTTCTTTCCCCCCACTCTTATTTTTATATTTCTTTTCCCTCTAGTTTCTGGGCTATTTCCTTGACTTTATCTTTCAGTCTTTCTTTTGAATTTCATTTCCGTCTCATATTTTTATTTTCCAAGTGCTTCATTTTCTGCTGTTTGAATTTCATCTGTACTTTAATTCATGGAACTCAGCATCTCCTCTGCTTTCTCTGCGGAGCCCCCATGCCACACCCAGGTGGGCTGTGGGGATGGGGTTCCTGCGGCATGCACTTGACATGGTCAGTGGTGCTGCCTGGACCCCAGGGTCTGGGGGTGTGGCTACTTCAGCGTCCCTGTCATTCATCCAGCACACCAGCTTGTGATGTTTTCATTCTCAATATATGTGATACATCACACTGTACACACACACACACACACAGCCTGTACTCACAGGGCCACCACCTTTGTGTCCAGCCCCTGTTGCTTCAGATCCAGTGCCGAGCTGGACTCTGCCCAGGCGCTGTCCCAGGGCTGTTTGTGTGGGACCGTCACCCAGACGGGTTCCCCAGGAAGCAGCAAGGCCTTCTCGGGCACGCTGGCACAGCGGCGATGCACCTGCCACAGGGGCTTTGCAGAGCTTTCCAGCTTTCACCCCTGGTGCCCTGGGCCCTTGGTCGTTGCCTGTCCTCGAGCTAGAGGCTGAGCCCGGGTCTCTGAGGGTTAGGGGGAGAGGGAGCAAGAACTTGGGGAGGGCGGGGAGAGAGTGGGGTGGGCAGGCGACACCAGAAGCACACGGAGGGGAGGCTGGGGAGGTCTCAGGACTGGCGCCTCTCACTCTCTGGGATGCCGCTGCCCCTCTTGGAGCCTCGGTTTTCCCGTCTGCAAAAGAGGGAAACCAGTTTCTTAAATACAAGTCTTTTTCATCAGAGACTGTGGCCAAGGGGCGCCCTCTGCTGGCCCTAAGTGGCAGTGTCTCTGTTGCATCCGTGGCTGTGTGTTAACAGGGGATTGGTTTCCCAGAGTCCTGATTCCTCCTGTCTGACCCCATCAACCCAGGGAGTCGGGGAACCGGGGCTCTGCTCCTGCTACCTGGTGACTTTTCAGGCTGATTTCCCGTCTCCCGTAAACATTCACTGACGCCCGGGAGTCAGTGACGCCTGTGCCAGGGGCAGCAGCAGTACCAGGACCGGTTCTGCCCAGGCTGGAAGGCTTCCTGGAAGAGGTGGCACCTGATTGTGACCTGAAGCTGGAGTTGGCCAGCTGTAGAGGGGGAATCTGGGCAAAGAGGACAAAACAAGCAAAGGAGCTGAGCCCCAAAGAGGAGGAGGAGGTCCTGGCTGGGCACCTTGCGGGCTGACTGCTGAGGGGCTGCCTCTTTAAGGGGGGCACCATGGCAGGGCTCAGGATTTCTTCCAGGGCTGGGAGCCCTGGCCGGCTGGGACGGTGGGCCAGAGTGAACCTGTCACAGGGAGGCCGCTGGTTACAGGGTTTAGGGACTATTCAGTGTCACGTACACCCCCTCTCAGGAACTGGGGAGATGCAGACAGATCAGAAAGGCTTCCATCTGGGCCAAGAAGCATCCTCAGGCTGGTCAACTCAGGGCTTGCCTGGGTGCGTCTGGTCAAACCATTCCAGGGTCAGCATCTGGCCCTGTGGCCTTTTTCCGGATGGGGTGGGAGGGAGGAGCCAGTGAGGGGCCAGTGAGGAGGCCAGAGCAGGCATGCAGGTAGGGGGCTGGCAGGGGCTGCAGCTAGGTGGGGGTGGAGGGCGGGGACCCCCTGCAATAGGATATCACAAGGGACCTGGCAACAAAAAGCATGCCTGGGAATCATTCAGGCCTTTAACAACTGTCAGTGGGCATCCACTCTGGGTCAGCTATGGAGGAACAGCTGATATTCTAATGAGGATGGTTGTTCAGTTGCTCAGTTGTGTCCGACTCTTTGTGACCCCATGGACTGCAGCACGCCAGGCCTCCCTGTCCATCACCATTTCCTGGAGCTTGCTCACACTTATGTCCATCAAGTTGGTGATGCCCTCCAACCATCTCATCCTCTGTCACCCCCTTCTCCTCCTGCCCTCAATCTTTCTCAGCATCAGGGTCTTTTCCAATGATTCGGCTCTTCTCATCAGGTGGCCCAAGTATTGGAGCTTCAGTGTCAGTCTTTCCAATGAATCTAATAGGGATCATAGACCATAAACAAGACAAATAAGAAGCATTCACAGTAAGCATGGTAGGTGCTGAGCAGGAAAACTAGAGCGCTGGAGTGCTGGGGAATGTTGGGAGGGGTTGGGGTTTTAGGTAAAGTGGGTAAGGAGGGCTTTGCTGGGAAGATGACCTTCCAGAAAAGAGAGAGAATAGAGTGGATGTCTGGGGACCAGCGTCCCCTGTGGCGGAAACAGCAGAGTGAGCTCCAGAGGGAGTGTGCCCAGTGACAGCGGGCAGTCTGTGGGATGCTGGGGTCTCCAGGGCAGGGGAAGGGAGCAAATGTTCTGAGCCTGTCACTCACCTGCTTAAAGCCCTCCCTGGCTGCTGAGCTGAGACCAGACCCAAGGGGACAGCAGTGGTCACAGCGCCTCCAGAGAGAGGCCTCTGCAATAAACACGAGAGCGGCTGAGATGGGGCCTGGGCGGCGCAGGCTGGGAAAAGCAGTCCGACTCTGGACATTCTGTCAAGGGAGCAGGAAGAGGAAATGCTGATGGATGGGGCCCAAGGGTGCTGAGAGCCAGCAGGAGTCAAGGACGGCTCCAGGGTGATTGAACTGAGCGGATGAATGAGCAGGTGGTGACGGAAGCCCAACACTCAGGACCACCCCCCCGCCCCTTGTCCACTGCCCTTCCCTAAGCCCCCGATACCTGCCTTGAAGAGAGGGCGGAGGGGCGGCTCTGGCCCAGCGGGAGCCACGCTGCCGGCGCTGGCCGAGGTGCTGAAACCACCGTGCTGAAGGGGGTCCCTTCTCTCTGGGTCCGGGGCTCCTCCTGGCCTGGGGTGCTGGGCGGGGGTGCGGGGCAGAGGGTGGGCAGAGGGCAGGGGGGCGGTGCTGGCCCCCGTGAGGGTCCTTGTTCAGGGAGCCAGCCCCGCCCTGCTGTTCTTGCTCTCCTACTACCTGACTACCTACCTGATCCTGCAGTCCACGGCGGCGGGGTGGGGCGGGGGAGGTGACCGCAGGAGGGAGCCCCCAGGCTAGGGTCCTGTCCTGGCCCGCACAGCGGCACTACGGAGGCCAGGCCCCGGGAGGGAAGGGGTTCCCTGCACACATTCTCAATCCAAGCTAACTGGGATGCGTTCTGGCAACTTCACACTCTGCCTGTGGTAGGGATCGAAGCAGCCCCCGCTCCTAGGGTTGCTCTGAAAATAAGATGAGAGCCTCCCCCTCCCCGAGCCCCATCACACACTCAGCCGACCCTGGAGGAGAAGCGGCAAAAATGCTGACCTGCTCCCAACCCGAAGCCGGCCCCACCCCACCCCGGGGGCTGAGGAGGAGGAGGAGGGGCGAAGCCTGGTCAGGGGTCCCTGCCCTGAGCAGAGGCGCGCTTCTCTCATGGACACAGTGGGGCTGTCATCACGGGCTGCCCTCCGGAGGCAAACTTCCCCACGGCAGACACGAGCCCAGCCTTCTGGAGGGGCGCTGACGGGGACCCTGGGGAGCTGACCAGACACGGGGAAGCTGGGAGGGTTGCAAGCCCCCTTTTTCTCCCCCACCCTGTCTGTGGAAGGGGGGAGGGGCTGATTCATGCTGAGTGTGGTCCTAGGTCTCGGACCTCAGAGCAGTTTATGCCTGGCAGCGTAGGCACTCCAACCCCTGCTGACCTCTTGATTAAATACTGAAACTCATGGCTAAAAACCGGATGAGAGTTAAGACCACATGGCCTCTCCCTGGCCCACCCTCTCTTCTGCACTGAAGCAGCAACTCCTACCTGTCTGCAGCATCTCCCCCAGGAAAGGCCCGGGCCTTTATGGGCATAAACGCCCTCCAGAAGCACACACCTCACCGTGCAGTGCACACTGTCTGGGCATCTTTCCAGGAGCCCCGGTCTTCAACCTCTGTCTGCTCTCACCAAGGATCAACTGTTAGGGTTTGCTGCCCACTTGCCCACTGGTCCAGTTTCCCACCATCACGGAGCAACAGCTGCCAGGTGTTTATCTTCCGAAGTGCAGCGTGGATGCCTGGGAGGGTGCCTGCCTGGCTCTCAGATTGCTGGCTGGAAGGGCTTGGCCCCTCTTTGAAAGGCTGGCTGGGGGTGTGCTGGAAACCCCTGGCGGAACTTGGGTGGCATGTGGAGTTGTGGGGGGGCAGTTTCCAGTGTCCCCAGCAGATCATGGTGGCAGTGGTATGGTGAGCTTGGGTTCCCCATATCCAGTTCAGGAATCTGACCACTGCAGCCTGGTGTCCTCCCGCCTTCTTGAAATATTGCCACGTGGGGTCTGATTGGAAGCCGAGTCCTGCAATTAATCCTGTCAGAGCTCTGCTCAATTGCTGGGGTTTTTCTCTTTTGCTCCCTTGGCCTAGATTTCCCTGGGGACAGCTCTGACTGGCCGCGGCGTGCTTGGTAAATTAAATGTTAAAAAAAATCCCCATGATGGCTTTAATCAATCCACCTAGGTGGTGGGGGCCGGCTCCCAGAAAAGCAGGGCTCACTGGAGGAAGCCCCCCCAGGCGCAGGGTGTTGGAGGACAGGGGAGGCGGGACAGTCCTCAGCAGAGCCTGAGGGAGCAGGCTGGGAGGTCCCCGGGGTGGCCTTCTGGAGCAGAGAGGAGGGGGCTGGGCGGAGAGAGTGGGGCACTCTGGCCCCCTTTACGGCTTGTCCCGATCTCTGCCCCAGGCCAGGGTTGACCACGAGGACAGGGAGGTGGGCAGCTCCCCTTGGGGTGTCTTGACCAACCGAGGCCCCAGTGGGCAGAGCAGTGGTCATGCAGTCCTGTGCCCAGCAGATAAGGCGTTTATGGCGAGCCCATTGGTGTAGTCAGGTGGAGATAAAGTCTTCCGTCTGCCACTAGGAATGTCAGGGGTGGAACTCCGGGAAGCATGAGGGTCTCCCAGCAGACGAAGAGTGGGGGGGCGAGAGATTCATGGTCCTTCCCAGGGTGCAGAGGGGCTGCAGAGGCTGGCCCAGGGTCCTGTCAGGCTGACAGCGCGCCTGCGTCTCTGGAAGGTCCCGGTGCCGAGACCTCCAGGCTCTTGGTGCTTCGGTCTTCTCTCTGCGCCTGCTTACCTTCCAGGTCCTGTTCAGGTTCATCTGCCCCTGGCAGGGTCCCTAATACACTGCCCCCCCGCCCCCTGGCCCAGGCGCCTTAAATCCCAAAGACCTCCCTGTGGCCCTCAGTTATTTAGTCTATCCTGGGGCACCATCCTCCCCAGGCAGGCGTCCCACTGCCCGGCCTGCGCCCCAGGGGCTGCTCCGTCAGCCTGCGAGGCTGGGGGCTGCGCACAGTAGGAGCGCGGGATTCAGGCCCGAGTTGTATCACAGTAGAATCCACCCCCTGCTCCCCGAGCATCCTGCCACAGACTCCGACCCTTGGTCGCGCCCGGTGAAGAGCAGGGATCCTCCAGCCAGCGGGGAGTCCCAGGATCGGCCGGAGGAGCCCAGGTCAAGGGCAGAGAAGGATGTAGGTGGGTGCGGAATCGGGGTCCCTGGAGTGGAGGCACTCTGGGGTCCTGGTGGGGCGGGCCTTAGGAGTCGGTAGGCCCAGGTTGGGGTGTGGGGTGGAGGGCTTCCGAGGAGGGACCCCGGACAGAGTAGCTGTGGGTAGACGGGGGATCGCAAGGTCACTGGACTCCCTCTACGTGGCCAGGGACGGGGGGCCCCAAGATGCGGGGTCCCCTGGGCAGACTGGAGGTTGGTTTGGGGGAATCCCTTGGCGCTGCCTCCAGGTCGTTCTGCTTCGCCGTCAGAGCAGCGCGTAGGAGGTGCGCGAAGCAGAGGGGTGCAGACCCAGGCCAGCTCCTGGCCCCCATCCTCCAACCCATGGCCTGCAGGGCTTTCGCCCCCCGCCCGGCTTCTCGAGTCTGTGTGTCCGGGAGTCTGGCTCGCCGCGCGGGCGAAGGGGGCGCTGTCGGCGCGGGCGGGAGGGGCCGGAGCGCGGGGGCGCGCGGCACGGAGCGAGCGCAGGGGCGACGGGCGCGGGCCGCCGAGGACTGAGGACCCGGCGGGCGGTCCCGTGCGGTGCGCGGCGGCGGCGGCGGGAGCGCGGCCAGTGAGCGCGCGGGCGGGGAGGAGGAGGCGGCTGCGGCGGCGGGAGGAGCTCGGGGCCGCTCCCCGCGCTGCGCTCCCCGCGCTCCGCTCCTCCATGGCGCTGCCCGGGCCGCCCGAGCCGCCCCGCGGCGCGCCCCGCAAGGTGCCCAGCCTGCTGGAGATGGGGGCGCTCTGCCTGGACTCGGAGATCATCCTGGGGTTCACCAGCCACCTCCTGCGGCGCCGAACCAAGGTGAGGGCCAGGCGGCGGACCCCGGCTGGCGGCAGCGGCGCCGTCCCGCGACTTTGCGGCGCGGCTCCCGCGGCTCGCTGTGCGGGAAAGAGGCGGCAGGTCCCGAGCAGCGTCCAGCAGGCCGGGCCGCACTTTCCCCCGTCGGTGCTGCCCTGCCTCCGCTCACCGGGACCGTCGGCGTCCCACCGCGCGCCTTGCTGGGGAGGGCGAGGCAGAGGGCCGGGGTCTCGGGGCAGATTCCGAGTCCCGAGGTGGTCCAGGTTCTGCGGGGCTGAGTCTGACCACTCCTGGGAACCCGCGTGCAGGGTGCGAGCGTGTGCTTCTGGAAGCGTCGCAACCGTGCGGACAAAGTTGCGGGCGTGGCCGGTCCCGGACGCAGGGCCGGGGCTCCTGGGCAGAGGTGTTTCTGGAGGTGCAGGTGGGGAGTGTGCGCGTGGGAGTGCTACAGACAGCCGCGCTTCCCGGGCCTGCGTGTGTGCGTGTGTGTCCGTGTCCCGGAGCAGTTGCGGGGCGGGGGATGCTGACGGGGAGCTAACGCCCCTTGTCCTTTAGGAGGCTTAGAGGAGCTGGGAAAGACGGGATCTTCGGCCGCCGGGCCGGGTGGAAACGGGCTGGACGGCGTGGGGCCGTGGAGTGAGAGTGAGGAGCCTTTGCCCACTTTGTGCGGCCCCCGCCGCGATGCAGGCCATTAAAGACTCGGAGAGGCGGGAGGGGGATGATCACCGCTCTCCTCTCTATTTTGGGGAGTGAGGCCCGTTCAAGCGACAGGGAGGGTGGGGGCAAAACATAAAGGAGTCGTCGCTTTAAGAGGCTCAGGAGAGGCGGGGAGCGGGTGGAATCTGTGCTGAGGGTCTCCCTGCGTGCCGGGGAGAGCGCAGCGGCTGGGGTCTCCACCCGGACCACGGTTTTCCTGGGCGCGCCTCTCCGCTTGGGACGCGTGGTGCGCCGTCTCCCCGGAGCCTGGCGGCGGCGGGGGCGCGGCAACCAGCAGGGGGCGCCCGCGTCACGAGCAGCCGGGCGGCCGCGCCCGCCGACCCGGACCGGGGCTTCGGGCGGATCCAGAGCCCGGACGCCGCGCCGCCCGCGGTCTCGGGGAGCGGCGACCCCGAGGCCCGAGCCGGAGCGGGAGCAACTGGTCGCCGGAGCAGGAGGGGGGGCGACCTCCCAGCCGGAGACAAACAGGCAATTAATTCCGCAGCTAAGTTCCCATCTGCCAGGCCGGCTGACAACAGGTCCCGCGCGCACCCCCGGGGCCACCTCCTCCCGCTTCCCCGGCGCACGGCGCGCACACTCGCCTTCTTGCACGCGCGCGGCTGCGAAGCCTCGCGTGCTGTCTGCCGACACGCCTAGACACAGCAGATGCACCGGCGTGAGCGGCGCACGTTCCGGGGCGCAGACCGCGGCGACCCTCACCCACGCGCGACAGACCCGGACGGTGGTCTTGGCGACACGCGGAGTGCTTTGGATTTTCAGGGGAAAGCGATCGGGAGTCCGGGGGCCGGGGCTCATCCCCTTCCACTTCGATGTGTGACCTTGGGCAAGACCTTCCCCACGGCGGTCTCAGTTTCCCCGCCTGTAAAGTGGCGAGTGGGTTGGTGCGTCCCAGGAGACCCCAGTGACCCGGGAGCGGAGAGGCCAGGCGCGCGTGCGCGCGTGTACGGAGTACCTCACTGAGGGCCCCCAGCGCCCCTCCCTGGGACTGAGACTCGCCTAACAGGTTGGGGGGCCTCGGAGCGGGTGGGGCCGCGCTGCGATGCGGGACCCCTTCCCCCACGCGCTGCGGAGCGAAGGCCTGGGCGGCGGGGACAGAGTGGGGGGGAACGCGCTCCCGGAGCCCCGCCCCGCCCCGCCCCGGAGTCCCCGGCCCCGCCCCGGCCCCGCCCTCGCCTCCGTGCGCGCCTGCCGCCGCCGCCGCCGCCGCCGAGCTGTGTTCTCCACTCGCCCGCGCCGCGAACTTCGGAGCGACCGGACGGGCTATGGGGGCGTCCCTGGGCCGGATCACGTAGCCGCGGCGCCCCTGGAGAGCCCGGGTGGCCCCGAAGCGCCCGCCCAACCCTTCCTGCGTCAGGGCCATGGGCAGTCGCGACGGCCCCCTCTGCGCGGCGCAACCCGCGGTACGCGCTGAGGGCCCGAGAGGGAGGCGCGTGACTGCGGGCCGCGGGCGGTGACTGATCCAGGGACCCCGAGGATGCTGGCTGGCGGGCGGGCGGGGGGCGCACGGCGTCCCCTGGGGGCGGAGCCTGGATCACCGCGCGGGTGGCGCCGGGCCTCCTGCTGGGGTAGGGGGAGCCGGGTCAGGACCTTCTGGGATGGAAGAACGCGGTGGGCTGCAGGTCGGCGCCCAGCGCTCCTAACTTCTGTCGAGCGCGTCACCCTGGGGCTGGGGCGCTCCGAGGTCTGGAGTCGCCGGTCCTGGGTCCTGGGGTGGCCCAGCAGCTCAGGCTCACTGTCCCCTTTTCCCCTCCCGCAGGTGGCCGAGGGCGGCCCGGTCCGCGAGCCGCTGCAGCTGCTGGAAGTGTCCCCCCGCAAGAGGCTGACCGCCGGGCCCGAGCACGACCCATGCGGCAGCCGCCCTGCACCCGAGGGCGCCGGGCCGGGCGCAGAGCAAGGCCACTCGGCCGGTGGGGGCGGATGGTGCCGTCACTGCCACACGAAGCTCGCCGAGCTCAAGCGACAGGCCTGGAAGCTGGTCAGCGGGCCTGGGACACCCCTCCGGGTAAGTGACTCTTCCTCCGCCGGTCCCCAGGGCAGGGCCCATGCTGGAACTTGGGAGACTAGGGTGCTGGAGGCAGGTGCAAGTCTCCACCATGGATTTTTGGCCAATCCCCTGCTTCCTGGGTTTCTGTCTGTAACACCCCTGGGGGGCTTCATTCTCAGAGGGGGCCTGGGTGGGGCGGCAGCTGGAACCCAGTCTGTGTGTGGAAGGGGGAGGGGAGAGAGGGAGGTGGCAGGGCCTCCACCCTGGGTGGGACGGCTCCTGCCCTGCCTGCAGAAGAGGTCACCCGGCGCGTTGTGGCCCTGGGGCACCTGGGCCCCCAGCCAAGTGTCTGGAAACTGCACACCTGGGGCGGGAGGGCTGGGAGGGCCAGCACTGAGGGGACCCCGTGCTGCTCCCTTCCCGCCTCCTGGGCGAGAGTCGCGTGAGGGACGCATTCTGGGGCGCTGCCACTGGAGGCCGTGGTCATCCGGGTGCTCTCCCAGGCTCCCGTCCAGCTGCCAAGGTGTTTGCCAGGGGCCGGGGCCCTGCTGAGATCTGCAGCCAATGGGCTCGCCCTGGTCTTGGAAGGAGTGGGGACCATTGTTCCAGAAACAATGCACCCTGGAAGTCTGCACAGCCTGGGAAGATGGGGGGGCGGGGGTCTCCAGAGGAAGCCCTTCCCGCCTGACCTGCAGCCTTTCTGAAAGCTGTCCTGGGAAGTAAGGCCGAATAATCCCCATTGAATCTAAATATAGTTCTCCAAGGAGGCCCCGCGGTCTTGGGCGAGACCCTGGCCTCCTGGAGTCCAGCTGTGTTCCCTGTAGTGTGGGCGTGGGCAGGGGGCAGGAGGGGACCGTGAGTCTGGTGTGTGTCCCGGGCACCCTCTCTTGGCGGTCGGGGGAGGGGCCTGTGGCCTGGCCTGGGTTGGGGCTGGAACCTCCTACATCTGCTGCTCTGAGGGGGGGGGGGGGGGGGGGGGGGGGGGGTGGGGGGGGGTGGGGGTGGGGGGGGGGGGGGTGGGGGGGTGGTGTTGGAGTGTGCAGTTTTGCCAAGCTCTGTGCCCCGGATGGCCTGAGTTTGCTTAAAAACACACCACCAGCCCTTCAGGCCCTGGGAGAGCATGTCTGCGGATATACGCTGGGGGCGTCAGAGGCACAGGGCCATCGTGCTCCCCCATTGGGGGCAGATGAGGTCAGAGAGAGGAGGGGCTTTAGTGACGGAGTCGGGCTTTGCCTGGTGGTGCTGGACGTGCGGCTGGCGGGTCGCAGGTGGGCAGGTGATCCTGGTGGCGAGAGCTCCAGGTCACACCAGTCACTGGTGGACTCAGGGTCCCTCACCTGGGAGATCTCAGTGGTCTTTTTCTGCAGACAGCTCACCAGGAAAGGCCCTGGACACCCAGAGTGCTCACTTCCACCTCCCCTGGGCTCCCCAAGTTTGAGTTCGGCGACGGGTACCCCTCAGTGCCAGCTGGGGGCTCACCCACTTCCCCAACTGTCCCTGGCACCCAGCAGACCAAGGTCCTAAGCTTGGTTCCTCTCTGTGGTCCCCTCCCGTGCCGTTTCCTCCTTTGTCAGCTGGGGGTAGCCTCCAGGGGCCTTTCTGGGGGTGCTGTTCAATCTGGGGGTTGCTGTGCCCGAGGGAGGGAAGGCCCTGTCGTTTACTGTTTCTCCGGAGGGGGTGCAGGCAGGCCCAAGGGGACTGCGGGCTCTCGGGCCGGGCCTCCCGGGCCCCGGGACGGGTGGTTGGGTCTCGGCGGGTGCCCTTGTCCTGGGTGGGCAGGCCAGGAGAGGCCTGCCCAGATCTTCCCTCGGGGCAGCGGGGAAGGTGGTGCCCGGATGGCTGCTTCTGCTTTCAGCGTGGGAGGGATGGTAGGGCATCCCTGTGTGACGGCCGGGATGCTGGGCGCTGGGTGACCGGCTCTGGTTGAGGTCTTGTAGGTCCTCCCAGGAGTCTGGCCCCACGGTCCAGGGGCGCTGGGCTCTGCTCAAGAAGCAGAGGCTCTGGAATGCAGAGGTGGTTCCTAGAATTTTCCTGGGGGGCCCTTTCTTGCTTCTGGTCCCGAGGAGGTGAGCTCAGCAGTTCACAGAGAGCTTTGTTGGCTGTCATCTCACCCAGGCTCACGCTCGGGGCATCTGGGGAGGCCCAGGGCAGGAAGTGGCTTGCTGGGCTCCTGGGGCTGGGGGTGAGTGAGGGTGCAGCTGGGCCCCCGGCCTGGCCCGGAGGCCCTCGCCTCAGGGGTCCCTGCTGGGTCTCAGGTGTGGATGGAGGCTGATCGTTCCGCCAGCCCGCAGCCACCCCGTCCTCTGCCCTCGGAATCCCGGTCAGGGCTTGACCCCTCGCTTGCTCTTCGTACCCGCTTCTGCCAGTAGACGGACGGCTCCCTGCTGTGGGGCCCCGGGCAGGTTCGCTGAGAGCTCGTGGCCTCGATTTCCCTGTCTGTACCCGGGGCCAACACTTTGGCCACCCGTTGCGAAGACCTGACTCACTGGGAAAGACCCGGTGCTGGGGAAGGCTGAAGGCGGGAGGAGAAGGGGCCGGCAGAGAATGAGATGGCTGGATGGCATCACTGACTCAATGGACCTGAGTTTGAGCACGCTCCGGGAGATGGCGATGGACAGGGAGGCCTGGCGTGCTGCAGTCCATGGGGTCGCAGAGTCGGACACGACAGAGCGCTGAACGGCAGCACCCAGGACCCCTTTGCACCCCTTTGCCAGGTGTGTGGGGCCGTGTCTGGCCCTGGGTGCTCTTCCTGGGATGTGGGCTCGGGGTCACGCTGTGTCCGGGTCTTTGGTGCCCACGGGGGGGTGGGTGGCAGTTGAGACCTACCCAGCCATTGGGCGACCTGGGTGGAGAGCCTGCGTCTCCCTGGCTGCCTCGGTTTCTCCATCTGGGCGGTGAGGGTAACTGCGGTTCCCGTCCAGGGACCTCCTCCCCAGAGCGGATAGGATGTGCCCCCCCCCCCCCTCTGAGCCCCGGTGCCCCTGAGGACACAGGGGAGGGAACACGCTCTGCCCGCCCAGGCTCCAGCCCACCTGGAGGCTGTCCCGCCTGAACCCAGACGGGAGGCTGGCCTGGCAGGGAGGGGCCGGGCTGGGGCCCCTCTGCCCTCACAGGATCCCGCGCCTGGTTTCTGAGTGGCCCCTGGGCGTCCTGCGGGGCCCGGAGCCGCGTGGTTTGGACGGTCCCGTGGTCTCCCCGGGCCGCGCCTCCCCAGCGCCCCCACGTCCCTGGGCAGTGATCTCTTCTCCCTGCCCCTGCCTCTGAGCGGCCTCTGCTGGGGGCTCCCGGCGCCCCCCGCCCTGCAACCAGGGCCCGAAGCTGGGCCTTCCTCCTCGGCCACAGCCGAGTGCCTCCCAGCTTAGCACTGGCCACTCCGTGTCCGGGGTCAGAACCGAGGCCCCGTTCTCGCTGGCGGATTGGTCACCGGGTTCCCGCAGACCCCTTTCATCGTCCCCGCTTCCCACCCGCCCCTTTCCTCCCCGCGGCCGCTGCGTGGTCTCTGCGGCTGGTGTCCCTCTCCCAGGCCAGGCACTGTGTCAGGGCAGGCGCGGGACTGGGTCCCCCAGAGAAGTTTGCTGAATGACGGAGGGCCCGGACTATCCCTCCCACGGCGGCCGGGTTCGCGGGGAGGGCTGCTGAGCTGGACCCTGGGCCCAGCCCCGCCCCGACGAGCGCCCTGTGGAGGACAGCCGGCCCCGGCTGCCGGGGGTGCAGGGCTCCTGCTTGGGGGTCTGCTCCAACTGCCACCCAGATGCGCCACGCCGAGGGGGCAGCTCGGAACTGCGACTTCCACGTGTCATTACGGTTGCTGAATGGATTATTGCCCCGATGGGGGAAAGGGATCAATCCTCCTTTCACGCTCGTGAATCTCTCGCTCACCCGGGCAGGGGGGTTCTTGTCCTCCCCGGCCCTGCGGATTCCAGAACCACCGCCCAGTCCTGCGGTCCCAGCACTGTTTTGCGTTTTCCCCGAGCTGGACGTCGAGTCTGAAGGCCGCCAAGGAGGCTGTGGGCTCATCCCGTGCACGGCCCGGGGTGATGGGGCCAGGCTCCTAAGGTGGGAGGCCGGGAGACCCTTCCACCTCTGTCCAGGAAGACCCATCCACCCCAGACACCGTTCCACGCTGGCTCCGGGGTGGCGAGCCTCTGTGTGTCCTGCCCCCAGGGCCCCCAGCTGTGACCACGCTGGCGCGCAGTGGTGGGCTCCGGGCTGGGCCAGGGCTCGGCCGAGCTGGTGCTGAGTGTTTGCTGCCTGGGGTCAGATCCCTGGATCCGGCCCCCCGTGCTGTCTGGAGCCTGGACAGAGCCCCACCAGCTTCCGGGGGCTCCCTGGGGCGGGGCGCCTGGCATCAGCAGCGTTGTCCAGCTGAGCCGGGCGTTTGCATGCCCCAGGGCAGCGGGGCGGTGTGGGGGGGCGGTGCTCCCTGGAGCTGGCTGCTGGGCACCCTCCCAGCTGGCAGGGGCCTAGTGACTCAGCTGGGGAGGGTGCAGGCCGTGGGACCTGGAGGCTCCCAGCCACTCTGGGGCCCGCGCCTGGGCGGCCCCTTCTCCCTGGATGAATGGCGGTCTAGCTGGTGTCTCCTGCTCTCTCTAGGGGCTTCCTCGGGCCCCGTGATGGAATGACGGGCTCCGTGTGTCTGTCCTATGTCCTTGCTGGTCTGGGGTTTGGTGAGGCCAGGCTGTGGGGCGCAGGACTGAGCTTTGGATCTTGAGCACCTGCCCTCTGAAGCGGGGATGGGGCTTGCTTCGGGGGCCAGAGTCTGCTGAGGGGGCTTTGTGTCTTGCAGCAGGGAGCTTCCCGAGGGGAGTCCAGCTGCGGTCCGCGGTGGGGCCCAGCAGGGGAGCGTGTGGTGGTGCCGGCTCTCACTGCCCCTCTGCTGAGCCAGGGAGCCAGGGCTCAGCCCCCCTCTCAGCTGCTCAGAGCCTTGCTGGGGGCTTGTCTTGGTCTGAAATGAGGGTCGGGGGTGAGTGTATTCTTGCCTGCAGAATTCCAGGGACAGAGGAGCCAGGCGGGCTACAGTCCATGGGGTCACAGAGGGTGGGACATGGCTGAGGGACTGACACGTCCACTGGGGCCTCTTCAAGGCCCCGTCACGGGTCCTGAAGGAATCTTGAATCTGGAAGTCGTTAGAGCTGGTTCTTGTCTTAAATGGCGAGTAGAATCTGTTTTTTTCCCTTTGCCTGCCAGGAAGCTCACAGCAAATGCGCTCTTCAGCTCCCGCCCGTCACACAGGCCCTTTCTTACCTGTCTGTCAGAACTGGTCGCTCCTGCTTGTTCTAACATGAATGGTCGTTAGCCACGTGGTTTTGCTTCCAATTCATGCCGACTAGTTCCTGGAAGCCACCGCAGTTTGTGTGGAAGGAGAGGCAGGGTGTGAGTAAATAAACAGGATAGAAGTGGGCCCGGCGTCCCTCGGGCAGAAGTGGCTCCATCGGGCGCCCAGCAGGCACGCATGCGTCTGCCCCCTGGGGCCGGGGAGCCTGGGCTGGGCGCTGGTGGTCAGGGCCAGGTGGGCTCCTCTCAGGGTTCTGGAAGCAGCCAGGCTGGGAGGCCTGGCCTCTGGGAGCTGCCCGCCGGCGTCCACCCCTGAGCCCTGACCTCCGTGGTTCCCCTTCCCGCTGGGTGGACGCGTGGCTGATGGGACACTCTCCCGATCTGTGGTGTGGCCGCTCCCGGGCAGGCCTCCCCCAGTCTGGGGACAGCGTCCTCGGCCGAGGGGCCCTCTGGCCCCTCCGGGTGCCATGTCTTGTGGCCGAGGGAGCCGCGTGGAATGCGGTGTTCCTGGCCCTCTGGGGGGCTCGCTGGCTTTGTCTGGTCTGGTTCCCACCCCGGGCAGCTTCCCTGGCTTCAGCTGTGGGGGCTCGACTGGCCCGGGGCCGGTGGACTTAGAGCTCTCCATGGCCCAGTGCCCGCTGCCCGACCCCGCTGCGCCCGCCTCGGGGGGACGCCCCGGCCCCGCTGTGCCCGCTCCCCTCTGACCCCACGGGATGGTGCGGGCCGGCGCTCTGTTTCTGGGTGGAGCCTGCCAGGCTCTGGGCCTGCCCCAAGCCTGCTCCTTCCTAAGGGTCCCGTCCTAGGTGTCCCGGCCCCATTCGCCCCCTCCACGGCCTTGGTGCAAGGCCGCCCCCAACTTCGCCTCCTGGAACACTCCCACCAGCCCCACATGCCTGGCCTTTTCAAAACCCAAGGGGTTGTCCGGAAGCCCTCTCAGCTTGACCCGCTTGGTGGGTCTGTCTCTGTGTCTCTGAGCCTCTGTCTGTAAAGCAGCCGCAAGTGAGCTGGTTCCCAGGAGGTGGTGCCTGGGAGGCTGGTCACCCTGGAGCCCTGAGGTCTCTCTCCAGCTGGGGTGGCCAGCCCGTGGGAGGCCTGGGCTGCCAGGCGTTGAGGTGATGCCAGTCGTCCTGCCGGGTGCCTGTCCTCCCCGTGGGGTGGCTGATGGGGAGGATCGGGTGGCTGCCGTGGCCCGCCGTGGCCCTCAGACCCCCCCTCCCCGAGTGGTGTTGGGAGGCTCCGGCCGTGGCTGGGCTTGTGGGGGGAGGCACACCCCGCCCTGGGTGGGTCCAGGCGGCCTGTGGAGGCGCTCTATCGCCCAGTGGTCCAGATGAGACTGACATCCACCGCGGTGTCCAAGCCGGGGTGGACGGTTGGACTGAAGGCTGCGTCCAGCTGGGCTCCAGGCACCCTGCCCACCGGACCGTCCTGCCTGTCTGGCCTCTTGCCTGCCGGGCGCCCGCCGGGTGGAGGACAGGGAGGCTATTGAGGGGAGGCGGTCTCAATGAGCCAGTGTGTGCCCCGAGCTGCCCAGCTGGCCGGCGCCTGGCACAGGGCCTTGGGGACGGGTGCCGGGCAGCGCTGGGGGGGCCAGGCTGTGCCCCCCCCGCCCCCCGCCCCCCAGCGCCAACTCGGGGCCTTGGAACTGCAGGCCTGCAGGTCGGGATGGCAGAGGGAGGCTCAGGTCTCCCCCTGGACGCAGCGGGCGGCAGGGCCCGGGGTTGGGGCGGGCCCCTGGTGAGGCGCCCCGCGGTGGGAGGACCTGGGATGGCTGAGGCGGGTGGCTGGAAAGCTGAGCCCCCGACCCGCAGCCCCGGCCCGCCCCGCTGCACGGGACCTGGGCACGTCCTCGACTGCAGCGCCGGCAGCCCGGGGTCCCTTCCTGGACCTGTTGTCAACTCCGGAAACGCGAGCTGCACGGGTCACGGCCCGGCTGCTTTGTTTGTGGAGGGAAGGGGAGTGGGCAGGAGGGGGCTGTGGCCGGCGGGCCGTGCTGGGCCCCCATCTGAAAATCCAGCGTGATGGGGGCTCGACAGGGTGGTCTCACAGCCCTGAGCCCGGGGGCTTTTCTGACCTGACCCCCCGCTCCTCCCGTGGGGCGCTCCTGGGGGCGGGGTGCAGTTGCCGGTCCCTCCCGTCCACCTTCTGGGTGGGCCTGGCCGGCCTGGGCGGGGGCAGCCTGTCCTGGCGGTTGTGGTGGGGCAGTGGGACCCCCCTCCCCGGGGCTTGCTCACAGGAGAAAATGGAAGGATTACTTAAAGCAGCTTGGAGACCCCAGAAACAAGATGAAGAATGGAGAGGCATCATTTGCAAGTGGGGGGAACTCCCTGAAAGCCGGGCAGTGTGCAGTGGTGGGTGGTACTCTATGCTAAATTGAATCAAATGAAGAAAAACATTTTCCACATGCAAGTAAAATATCTGTTTAATTAGACCACAAGGAGGAAATTAACAGTAATATTTTGTAGCGGGGTAGTTGCTGTCTTTCTGAAGGGACGGGGCTCCCGAGGGGAGGGGTGGGTGCCTTGGCTGGGCCTTTCGGGGGGGGGGGGGCGGTTAAAATTCTGCAGCTTGGGGCTGTGACACCTCAGGGCCTGGGCCCGGGGTGCTGCCCGCAGCTGCCCCAGGGCTGGGGGAGGAGAGCAGGCCCCGGGGAGGGTGGGCCGCCCCTCCCGCCTGCCCCAGCTCCCTGCTGGGCTGGGCTCTGCTAGGACAGGGGGTGGCTGAGGACAGGGGAGGGCTTTTGTCTCCCTGGGGGCCGCCCAGGGTCAGCACCTCACCTTCCTGTGTCCAGGAGGCCCATCTTGGGAGTGGCCAGTGCCTGCCTCCAGGAGAAGCCCCCTCGCGGAGTCCCCGAGCCCCAGGCCAGGGTGCTGGGGGCGGGGGGCCTGCTCTGGGCCGGTCCTGCCCGAGGCTTGCTGGTCCCCAGGCGTGGTCTCCAGGGGTGGGCTGTGGTTCCGAGTGAGCGGAGGGCAGTGACTGTCCCGGGATGCTCGGCGGCCCAGCTTCCTCCTGAGCCGCCCTCTGGCCCCTGTGCTGGCCCAGCCCACGCTGCCCGGCCTCGGTGAAGGGCTCAGGGCTCCCTGCTTCCTGTGTGGTGACCCCAGATGGGCCTCTCCTCCTTGCTGGGGTCGCGCGTGTTACAGGGCTTGGAGAGGTGGGCCTGCCCCACGCTGGGAGCCCCCCTGAGTCCTGGGGCTTCAGTGGGCCCTCTCCAGTGAGGGTGGTGAGGGTCTCCTGGGGGGTGGGTTTGGCTGCTGGTGCTGGAGGAGGGGCTTGGCCCCTCACGGGGGCTTTGGGCACTGAATGGGGTCTGGATAAGTTGGGGCTGGCCCTCCTGGGAACTCTGGGGAGACCATCCGTGATCTGGGGGGTTCCACAAGCGTGGAAGCCCCTGCATTTGTCTTGCTGAGCCAGCCCAACATGGAGGGGGGCGCCAGGGTGGGCTCCCTGGGGGCCTGGGTTCCCCACGGCAGTCAGAGGCCCTAGAACAATGGACTGCCGGGCCTGGGGCAGGCGGGGCGGGGCTGCCTTTCAAGTCGGGTTAATGGCTGTAGCAGGCGGCCCTCCCTTCCACTCGCCAGCCCACCATTAGCCGCCTCCCGCTGAGTGGAAAAACCGGAGTCATCAGAGTCGGGTCTGGAAAAAAACCGGCAGGGGGGTGGTGGGGGGGACGGTGACAGCCGGGGCCTGTCTGAGCCCCGGGTGGCTTGGGGATGGGGCGTCTGGCTTCCATCTGCGGCCCGTGGGCATCCTGAGTGGGGTCCCCGAAGCGTTTCCGGGCCTCCCTGGGGCCCCATGGGGGAGCCGGGGGGGTGGGGGTGTCTGCTAATTGGGACCAGGCCCGCCAGGCACTTCAGAGGCTCTGGGGCCTGCCAGCCCTGGCCGGAGCAAAGCCAGGCCTTCCGGAGCAGCCCGTGGATCAGGCAGCTGGCGAGGCCGGCCTGGCCGGGTCAGCCCTCCTGCGACCTGGTCCCCGGGGGGCGTGTGAGGGGACAGCTCTGGCCCGGCCTGCAGGGAGCGTGGGTGGCACGGGCTGACCTTGTTTCATGGAGCTTTGCTTGATCATGCTTCGTGGATCCGGCGTTTTTTTACCGACTGAGGGCTTGTGGCCCCCCTGCGCTGAGGAAGTCTATCAGCGCAGTTTTCCTGACAATGTTGTTTTTCAGCTCACACTGGCTTTCAGTGTTGGATTGTTTTCTTAGACCCGACGCTGTTGTGCACCGAAGAACCTGCAGTAGAGTGTGAGCATGAAGCTTTTGAAATTGGGAAACAAAAACGTCACCCGACTCGATTTATTTCAGTCCTCACTCCATCACAGTGATGTGGACCGAGCCGGAAATATTTCCGAGTCTGCCTGTCCTGGGGACACAGAGGAGGGCGATCGCCAGCTAATGCTGGCGAGAATGTTCCCATGTGGCGAGGCCACCCGACCTCAGCCGTCACCCCTGGGAAGCCCTCCCAGGGGTCTGTGGACACTGGTCTGGCCGGCCGCAGGTCAGGCTCAGGGGGTCCCGGCTGGGGTGCCTGAGGCACCCCCGTTTGCATGCTGCCGTCGGCCTTTGCATCTGAGGGTTTGAGGAGGTCACAGTCCCTTTTGTGGCCAACCGGGCAGCTCGGACTGGAGCCAGAACCTTTGGGGGGAGCTGAGATCAGGGAGGGGGAGGCCCCCGTTCTGCAGGCTGGGGGTGACAGGGAGGGCTGGGCCCGCCAGCTGCCAGGGTGGAGACCCTGGCCTTCTCAGCTGGTGGTGGGAACGTCCTGGGTGGTCATGGAGGGAGTGTCCCGACCCCGCACGTGTCGGGGCTCGTCCCTGGGGAAGGGCACGAATGCTGAGGGGCTGGCCCTGGTGCAGGCCCTGAGCCCCGGGGGACTGCCCCCGGGGAGGCGCTGAGGCAGAGCCTGGTGGGCTCTTGGGGTGCCGGGCCTGGGCCCTGGGAGTGGGACTCTTAACAGCTTCCCTCCAGTGAGGCTCCTTCTGAGAAACGGCTCTGTCCTCTTCATCTTCTTTCTTCCAGAGATGTCACCTCCTCCAGGAAGCCCCCCTCCCTGACCCTCCAGGCTAGGTGAGGGCCTCTGCTGGGCTCCCCTGGCTCCTGTTGTTAGGCTCCTGATACCAGGCTTGCAGTTACGGGGAGACCCAGGTGTCCGCTTCAGCCCAGGGCAGGGGGCAGGCTGCAGGGGCCGAGTCCACACCTGTGATGAAGCGTAGTGGCCGTCTCGTTGGCCTCCTGCCAGCCATGCCCAGCCTCCGTCCTCCTGGGGACCTGGAATTGCCCACTTGGTCCTGCAGACCAGGGCTAGAGAAGGCGCAAAGTCAGGGAGAGGCCTCCAACCCCCAAGTCCCACGTCCACGGGCTTTGGAATAGATTTGCTTCCAGCTGGGGCCCTGGCACCGGCTCCCCCCAGCCCGCTGTGGCCGCCCTGCTTCTGCAGGCCTCCTGGCTGCTGCCTAGGCATGCAGCCTTGGCTGTTGGAGGCTGCATCGTCCGGGATCCGGTGGATGCCTCATTATCTGAGAGTGGGATGGTCATGACCAGGGAGGAGGTGGGCCGCTATCACGGGCACCGAGGGCCTCTCAAGCCCCGATGATTACTTTCTGGTGGGTTTGTACGGACAGCACTATTCGAGGCTTATCAGTTGGTTGTGGATGGTGTGGCGGCTGCTGTGGACTTGAGAACTGGGCGGTGGGTCCTGGCACCCGGACCCTGACCGCCTCCGTCTCTTGTTCCCCCAGGACCCCTGCCTCTCGGCTCTGCTTCTGGACAAGCTGCCTGCGTGTCGCCCGGAGGCCGAACGCCGCTGCGATGTCTGCGCCACCCACCTGACCCAGCTCACGCGGGAGGCCCTGCAGCTGCTGCAGGCGCCCACCAGCCGCGAGGACACCGACGCCCCCCACGGAGGCCCCAGCCTCGCGCCCCCCGGCCCCAGCACCGCCCCCAGCCTGAGGGATGGACCGGCGCTGGCGGGCCCCGCGGGGAGGCAGTCGGGCCGCGCGGGGCCCGACAGAAGGAGGGGGCCGGCCTGGCCGTCGGGGCCCAGCGTCCAGCTGTCCGTGGCGCCTGCCGGCCTGGGTGGGGCCCTAAGCACGGTCACCATCCAGGCCCAGCAGTGCCTGGAGGGCATGTGGAGTGTCTCCAGGGTCAACAGCTTCCTGCCGCCGACATGCCTGGTGAGCACCCTGCGTGCGGTGGGCTGGGGGCCCCCGGGACACCGGGCAGGATTGGACTTCACCGGGCTGAGTGCCCAGGTGCGGGTGGCGGCCCCCCGGTGCGGTTTCCGCGAGAGCAGGGGGGCTGTGCGTGTTGGGGGAGGCCTCAGACCTTCCCACGGCCCATGTCAGGTGCGTCGGGGGGCAGGGCCCTCTCCCGTCCCCTGGAGCCTCGCTCCTGTCCTGCGCAGCGCATGGTTGGGGTGGTCTGGCCACTCTGAGACCCCCTGTGGCCCCGGGGGTTGGCGGATAGGCCCGCGGGCTGCTGGGAGGAGGTCAGGCCGCTGTCCAGCGCCTCCTCTGGCCCCGCCCCGTCCAGGCCTCTGCTGCTTGGAGCGCAGGCGGCCCTGGGGACACAGCTGCCCCGTGGCCAGGGGCCAGAACCAGGAGTGTCACGGGGGCCGACCCCGGGCTGGACCCCTCTTTTTCCCCGGTGTCCTCTGACTCTGGGACGCTCCCCTGCCCCCCGCCCCCCAGGGCTCCCCTCCTGGGGCCGTCCGATTGTTACTCGCAGCCGTGGAATGGCCTCGTGGAGCCAGCTCTGGGGACCGGGAGGACCGCATGTGCTCGGCAGGGGGGTGCGGCCCACAAGGTCTGAGGAGACCCCAGCTCTGGAGGGTGGCGCTGGGTCCTCATCCCCGTGGGTCACAGGGCTGTGCTGCTGGGCGTTTCTCCAGTGTCCTGCGTGAGCCCCAGTTTCCCATCTAGGAGGAGGGGTACCAGGACGGGGGTGCAGGAGAGGATGGGTTGTAGAACTGGAGTTTCCTGGGATACTAGGGGGTTGGTTTGGGTTTGGTGGTACACGGGGCCAGCTGAGGGCGGGAGGGTCTTTCCCCAGAGGCCCCCGCTGCATGATGGGGGTGGGGAGCCTCAGCTGTACCAGCTGCTCGGCTGGGGGCTGAGACCCAGGGCCCAGCCGACCCTCGTAAAGCAGACGAGGTAAGCGGAGCCCCCCCAGTGGAGGGCAGGGTCTGTGTGGAGGCCTGGAGGCCTCGTCAGCAGACAGGGCTGAGGGGGGTCTGGCCAGGGCCCACACGGGTGTTTGTGGCTGTGTCTCTGCGCACCCCCCAACCACCGTGGAGTCCCGGGGACAGGAGATAAGATCGGAAGTGGCCGTGGAAACCTCCCAGTCACCCCAGAGCAGGCTGCACCGTCTCGCCAGTGGGTGTCTCTGAAACAGCATCAGGCAGACACCTCCTGGGGTCCCTGTGTCCCCCCGAGGGGCTGTGGGGGGTTGAGGCCCTGGAAAGGGCCCCCAGCTCTTGGGACCAAGTCCCACACAGCCCCCGCTGCAGGGCAGACCCTGGCCGGCCCCCACTCTGGGCTTGCTGACCCCTCTGAAGGTGCTGAGCTGTGCTGGCTGTATGATGCCGCCTTCACTGTGGCCTTTGACGAGATCCTTCCTGAGCTGGGAGCAGACCCCTGGGCACTCACTGCTGGGGCCAGTCTGTCTGAGGCTGCCCTGGCCTGGGGCCCTCCCTGGCCCTTGGTAGCTGGGGGGCTTCCAGGAAGAGCTTCTGTCTTCTGAACTTTCTGAAGTAGCCTTCGGCTGGTGTGACGGTGCACCCTGGGTGTGGCCTCACCATGTCTGACTCCTCCGTTGGCTGAGTCCCGGGGCGAGGCCAGGGAGAGGGAGGCAGCCTCTGCCGTGCAGTCCCGTGCTGCCTCCTGGCCGAGAGCTGGGCTGCCCAGGAGGAATGTGCCGCGAGAGCTCCAGAGAGCTGGGTGGCTTCCTGGGGGAGGTGGTATTGGGCTGTGTGGGTGTGGGGGTAAGTGTCAGAGATGGTGGGCCCAGCCAGAGGTGTGTGAGAACTACCAGGGGGCTCCTTACCTGGGGAGGGAGCTGAGTGCAGCTTTGCAGGTAGAGAGAGACCCCCAGGAGGCAGAGGTGGGGGTAAGCTGGCGGTGGGAGGGGGCGGGTTGGCACAGCCCCGTTGGTGGGCTGTCTGCCTCCCTGTTCCTTGGGGGTGGTGGGTCACTGAGCTCTTGCTGGGCAGCCCTCCCAGCAGCCTGCACATCATAAAACGTGAGCGTTTAAGGCTTGCTCTTGGTTTTATATGTGCATTGATTGCGTTCAGGGTGGGTGGGAATGGATTTATAATTAGACAACAGTCCTGGCGATCAATAGAGAGATTATTAGAACCATAAATAGAACTTTAGGACTGAGATGAGGTAATTTCCCCTGAACCCGGGCATTGATCATTAGAGATGGCCCTGGAGTGTTAAAACACCGCGTGTTAGGCTGTAGAATTAAATACTTCTGGAGGGATGTGCTGTGAATCCTGGCCATGGCCCATCAGCTGCAACCCCCCACTCCCCACCCCGGGCGTGACTGTCTCCAGGCGGATGTGGGTCTGGGCTGGCCAGGTGGGCAGTGAGGGTCTGGCGTGTTCTGGGTGCCTGCCCCGTGGACTGCCGGGGGTCCGTCTGTGCACGTGGCCATCTAGAGGGCCCCGTGTCAGCCAGCCACGCTGTGATCGAGACTGCAGCCCACGCCCCCGTCTGCAGCGCAGAGCTCAGCCCTGTCCGGGTCATCCACCTCCTGGAAAGTGTCCTTGATGATTCCCGGCAGCGGGGGCCGCCCAGGGGGACAGTCGGGCAGTCGTTTTCCAGCAGCTTTGCCACCCTGGGGGTTGGAGGTGCCCATGGGTGCCCCCCAAGCGCTCTGCCCTGGCCGGCTGCACGGGGACGCAGCTGTGAACCGGGGGGTCTCCCTGAGGAGCGCAGGGTCCCATCAGGTGTTTCACAGGACACCTGCCATCCGTTTGCAGCCAGATGCCTGGAGATTGTGGCTTTGGCCTCCTGACCCCACAAGTCGGCTAGAGGTAGCATAGCCTGGGGCCGCTGAGGTTGGGGCAGAGTAACAGGGTGAAAGGTGCAGCCACCTTGGGCCCCTGCCCGGGAGTCTTCGCGAACCCTCCGTAGTCTTGTTGACAAGGGCCAGGCCCCACCCAGGGTCCCGGGGAAGAGGACTTGGAGCAGAAGCTTCGTAGTCAGCCGTGGGGGCTGAGGCAGTGCACGCACTGCAGGGAGGATGGAGGGCTTCCTGGAGGAGGCGCGGCTCTGAGTGGGAGGCGAGCTTGTTTCGGTGGGCGAGGATTTCCTTCTGTCCGTGGAGGTAGGCTGGCACTGGCTTGGGGACCTCGCTCCTGCTGCCCCTGTGCCAGCCGGCTTGCCGCCCCCACTTCCCTGGCTGGGTCCCTGGTGGGTGCCCACCTGTCCTTGGGGATGTGGTGGGAACGGTGTGGGGTGGGGGGAGCTTTGTCCCTCTGGCCTGGCCGACTGTCACGGGGGCCCCTCTGAGCCCCAGTTTACCTACCCGAGGAGCAGAGCTTGGAGCAGCTGCCCCCGCACTTCCCCGTGAGCCTGCTCCTGTGACCTGGGGGAGGGACCGTCCGAGCCTGGGGCCCCGGGGTGACCAGGCAGGGCTCTGAGGGGGGCCCCGGTGCTCAGCGCAGGCCCCGTGCCCTGCAGGGCCAGGCGTGGCTCTGTGCCCCGTGGCCACCCCTTCCTCTGCCCTCCCCACCTCTTGGCATGAAATAGCCCCCGAGGGAGTTGGGGAGCGCTGCCTTTCCTGGGCCACAATCTTGCCGATGTGGAGTCCAGCCCCGGAGGGCTCCTGAGGAGTGGGTGTTTCCCAAGTGGTGTTCCGTGGAACCCTGCGCCCGGTGGCGGGCACCCCGCAGAGACGGGGGGCTTCCCGAGACGGCGGGCCCCCCTCACGCTCTCCTCTCTTCACGCTTTCCTTTCGTTGCTGCCCTGGCGCATCCATCACGCTTTCTGTTCGGCCGCCTGCCCGCCCACCCCGGCCCCCTGTCTCCTGTCCCCGTGTGTGTGTGGTCTTCCCCTCCGCCCTCCCTGCCGCCACCCCCCCGCCTCGGCTTCTTTTGGCGCGTCCGGGCTCTGCTTCCGGCAGGAACTGGCAGCGGCCTCCCGGTGGCCGGAGCCGGGTGTCGGCAGCTCACCGGCCGGCGGAGCCGCGGCGCGTGTGGGACCCCCAACAGGTCAGTGTGGGGCCCAGCCGGCCGCAGGCACACCGCGTGGCCTGAACCGTTGCCCGTGGGGCCGGCCGTTCGGCTGGAGGCACAGATGCAGGCGTGGGAGGTGGGCTGGCTTGGGCCCCACGGGGCTGAGTGGAGGGACCCTTGGGGGTCATGGCTGCCGTCCAGGTGGTCGTGCGGGGCAGCGTGGCTGGGCGGGCCTGGGCTGCTGGATGGGGTGCACACCTTGGGCTGCTTGGAGCCGCGGGTAGCAGGGTGCTGCGGGGAGTGAGCTTTGGGAGCCCCACTCTGTGCTGCTCGCAGGGGGCCCCCAACCAGACTCGGCCCAGGCCCTGGGGATGCCGCAGCTTTTAGCATTAGTCCGCTTCTCCACCACTCTGCTCGATCGAGTTTAGACCCGTCACGCGGAGCACGTCTGTTAGGTGACAGAAGGGGCTGACATTTGAGGCCAGGACGCGCTGCATGGAGCCCTGGGAGGCTGCAGGGGATCCAGGCTGTGCCCAGGCTGCTGGCGCCTTGGTTGCCCTGCGTCACTCATTTGCCCTGAGCCCCCAGCACCGCCTGGAGGAGGAGAAACAGTACCCAGTGGCCCAAGTCTGGGCCTGGCTGACCCCGCCTCGGGAACGTTCCCCAGGAGCGGGTACCCCTCTGTGCCTGCAGCCTCCTCCCCCTGGAGTGCGGGGCTCATCTCCTGGCTGTGGGCCCTGGGTGTCTCGTGCTAGGCTGTGCGCTCCTGGAGGGCAGGTGTATCGATCAGCTGCTGTGTGCCGGGCAGGGTCCCAGGGATGTGGAGGGGCCAGGCATGCGCAGGCTCCCTCTGGGCCTCCGGATTCCTGGCATGCCCTGGGTGCGGGCACAAGCTGGGGGTGCTGGGGAGTGCGGTGCTGAGTAGCTGAGCGTGGCCCGGTTTCTCTGTGAGTGGGCAGCCCTGGCTAGACCGGGAGAAGTGGGGGGAGGTCTGAGGGCTGCGGGAGGCCAGGGCAGGCCCAGGGAGTGGCCTCGAGGAGAGGGCTGGCTGTGTTGGGTTCTGAGGGATGTGTAGGAGCTCCTGCCCTATAGGCGGACACAGGCAGGGGGCAGGGCGTGGTTCGCCAGCACAGGGCCTGGTGGGGGCCTGGGCCATTCCGGTTGGGACTTGTCCTCGCAGCCTTGGGGGGCTGCTGGTGCTGCGGGGGTGAGTGGGGGTGCTGGGCTTCCTTCCAGCCCAAACTCTGGGGCTCACTGTGAACTTCCTCTGCAGACGTGGTTTCGCTGTGTCCCAGGGGAGGTGTGGGGAGCTGGTGCTGACCGTGGGCTGGGGGTGGTGCTGAGACCCTCCACCATGCTGAGGGGTGTCCAGCGGGGAGGCGGCTGGAGATCCTGCTCGGACGTTCCTCCCGAGGCCCGCGGGGGCTTATTCTGCTGAAGTCTCACCTTGGCCTGTGGCCGTGTCCCTTGGGAGACCCCGAGGGTGCGGGGCCCTCTAGAATGTGGCTGCTACCTGGGCTCCTCACCCGCAGGGTCAGCAGACAGACCCCTGTCCTCCGCCAGGTTGAGCAGAGAGGGCGGCTCGGACGACGGCTGCCACCGCGCTCTGGGCCAAGTGTAGCCAGGAGCCCCAGGGACCAGGCCGTGGCGCCCTGGGAGCCCTAGAGGCTGGGGCCCTTGGGGAGGGGCTGGGGCTGGAGTGGCCGGGCTGAGGCAGGCCGCTTCCCTCCACTGCCGGAGGGCCATGTCCACCCACTCTCCGAGGCCAGGTCCCGCAGGGGGGTCCAGTGCCCGACACGTGTGTATAAATGTAATATATGGTGGCTGGGTCTCCACTTGGCCAGTGCCTTCCTGGGGAGCGGTTAATTACATTTGTGCTATGTTACGAGGCTGTCTCCCTTTCTGGAATTTATTTTAGCTAATTAGTTGGAAATGCCAGAGTAGTATTTCAGATGATGAGAAGATCATACATTATCATACACAGGGCAATTAGTGCTCCTGACAAATATTTATTGTGGTTTCTTCTCTAAGCGTGCCTCTGGGTGCCCCCAGCCGGCCGACCCCGGGGTGACGGAGGGTCCCTGTCCATCTGCCTAACCATGTTGGTCCCTGCGATTCTGGAGCTTGAAGTGGGGGAAAGTCAGGCCTCTGGGCGGGGGGCATCTGTGCCCACCTCTCCTCCACGGGGCCCCAAGTTGGTGGTCCCGTGTGCGTGGAGTCCAGGGAGCATGATGGTCTCTGGGGGGCGGGGGTCTGCCCCCCTGGCTCCCCGGCGAGGGGCGGGGTGCCCGAGCCTCATGCCGGCTTCTCCTTCCCTCCAGGCTGAAGCAGCGGTGGCCGCCGTGGCGGTGGCGGACACGGTCCGGGACGGGCCCCCTTCCGTGGGCTCTGATGGTGCGTCGAAGACGTGGGGCCTGGTCAGCCCTGCCCCGGGCGCTTCCCCGGGGGGCTCCCCGGGCCCGTCAGCTGCAGCCTCCTTTTTCCTCAGGTACGTCCTCCTGGGGGCCTGGCCCGGGGGTGGCCTGACGGGGCCTCGGGCTCGGGGCCTGGCGGCCTGCGGGCCTCTCCGGGGAGGGCTGTGGCCTGCCTGCTGTCCAGCCGAGCAGAGGGGGGTTTCTGGGGCCTCCTGGGTCACCGTGGCGACCGTATGTCTGGAGGCCTCTCCCAGCTGGGCGTTCTTGGGCGGGTCATGTCTGGTCTCTGGGCCCTCTGTGCCTCGGTTTCCTCGTTTATCCAGTGGCGCTTCCTGGGAGGCGTCGCGCGCTGACGGCGGGAGGACCTCAGCCGCAGCTGGTGGACATCCCCAGGCGGTCCTGGGCCGGTTCCAGCGGGAGGGGGCGGGTGGCGTGGACGGGAGGCAGGGGCAGGCAGGCCTCAGGGCAGCTGGCCCTGCAGCTAGGGGCACAGGGCGGAATGGGCCCGAGGGAGCGTCCCTGGGCCACCGGGGAGGTTGGCGTGAGCTGCGGCGGGTGTCCTGGGGGCTCCTGTTGCCCGGGGGCCCCCGGCACATCATCTCACTGGTGGTGCCCTCGTGTGCCCAGCTCCCCTTGCCGGGGGTGGGGGGTCCCGGGTATGATGGTGGCGATGAGTCGTGTTGGCCGGCCCCCCAGGTCACTGTCCCATCAGCCCCTGCGGGCGTGATAAGCTCATCGTTGTGTCTCAGGAGCCTGCGTCTTATCAGTGTGGCCCGGGGCTGTGGGAAGTGGTGGGGGGAGGCAGGTGGCCGGGGCATGACAGGGGTGCTGGGCAGGTGGGCACACGTGCCGGCCCACAGCCCCAGGTGGGTACCAGGCGCTGGGCTGGTCCTCCTGCCGTGGGGTGGGTGGGGCCTGCCTAGCCGGCCCAGGAGCCCCGTGGAGGTGACAGAGGGCCGATCTGGATTCCTGGAGGGTGGTCCCAGGCCCGGCAGTCTCTGCCCCGGCCTTTGGGGCAGCGGCCACGTCTCGCCAGGCCACGCTTGCTGGAGGATTGCCAGGCTGAGGGCCCCTGGGGAGGAAGACCCACCCTGGGGGTCTGGGGCTGCCCTGGCTCCTTAGCGACCCAGGGCCCGTGGGACGGGGAGCTCCTTTTGTCTCCAGGGAGTGAGGCTGCCTCTGCTGACCTTGGGAAGTTACCATAGAAACAAGCGTGGGGGCTGGGGCTGGGGGCATTGCCGGCTGTCCTTACTGCCAGCCTGTTGGACACCCCTGCTCTCAGCAGCTTCCTTAGGGTCGTGGGCCCAGTCCGGGGGTGGGTGTTGAAGCTGGGAACACTGCCCGGGGCTTGCGCCTGATTTGGGTCCAAGACCCTCTGCTCCTTGGGGCTGCGGATGCTTCACGGTCCTGAGGGGGTGGTCTCAGCTTCATGCCCTTCTTTGTTCTGTGTTGGGGAGGCGCTTGTCTGGATTCCCCCGGAGGTGAGGAGCTCCTGGACCCCTGGGGGGAGGTCTCAGGAACAAGCTGAGGGCACGCTCTCTGCCCAGTCGTGGGCCCCCAGGGGGCAAAGTCGACCCCCAGCCTGTACCCTGCCCCCTGGTTTCCGGTTGATTGGGGGCAAGGTGGCAGCGTGCAGTCTTTGAAGGGGCCAAGCAGTGTCGCCCACGCGCTGAGGGCACAGAGGCAGGTTTTGAGGGTTGTGTAGGAGGCTGTTGTCTGCCCAGTGGAGGCAGAATAGGGTGGGCTCAGGGGTCAGGGGTCCCTGAGTATCCCCTGGGGGCCGGCACACTAGCCTCGGGCTTTTCTGGGTCTTCCCGACCACCTTTGAGCCCCTTACCTGCCATGGCTGAGCCATGGTGGAGGGTGACTTTGGGGCCGACTTGCTGCGAGTCCCCTCGGCAGGGGCGGCGGTGGGCTCCCTCCGGGCGGCGCTCCCAGGCACCCCCGACCCACTGTACTGTAGCCTCGGGCGCCTCCTCCCCTGTGTCTGCCCGGACGGCCAGGCCGCGGGACATCAGGGTACCCGGCAGGGGCCTAGGGTGGGATGGGTGCTGCCCAGAGGCCCCTGCCAGCGGGGCTCCGTGGCGAGGAGTCTGGGGGCCTCGGGGTGAAGGGCCCAGGTGACATGAGACTGCAGGCAGGCACGACAAGGGTCAGGGCTGCTGGGACCCTGGGCCTTGGCCTCAGGGGTCCGGCCCCTCTTAGCCGCCCTGCACTGTTGGACCCTGATGGGCCCCTCCCGGGGGTGGAAGCAGGCCAGGCGTGCAGGGCGTGGCCCAGTCCTCCAGCCTCCTGGCGGCCCAGGTCAGAAGCTGGTAACTGACCCCGCTCACATCCAAACGGGCCCCGTGCCTCCTTGGGGTGAGTAAAGGCCTCACCGTCAAGGCCAACTGCCTGTGAAATTACCTTCTTGTTTGGAAGAGGCAATTTTTCTTTGTAAAAAGGCAAATATTTTCCTTTCTGTTTATGTGAATCAGCGAGCAGGGCCTGTGAGCCTCGGAAAAAGGGCTCTGGGATTCGGTGAGAGGGCTGGGGGCTCAGGGCGATGCTTAGAGGGGCTGGGTCCCTCCCTCCCTTACTCGCTCCCGCACCCGTTCTCTCACTCCCGCCCTCACGGCCCCATCCTCCGCATCCCCTGGGTCCTTGGTCTGAGCCAACACCTGCCCTGCAGAGTTCCCTCGGGGTGGGGCTCAGCCATGTACGCTCAGGGCAGAGAGGGGTTCCCTTGGTAGCGGGAGGAAGCCGAGAGTGGGGGCATCAGGGTGGGCTTCCTGGGGGAGGTGTCCTCTGAGGACGAGGAGAACTGTGTGTGCAGGAAGTCGTCCCTTCAGAACCGGACCACGGGGAGGTACCCACACGGCCCCCGTGGGTCCCACCTTGAGCTCCCCCTGCCCACTGCTCCCCAGCAGCGCAGTGGGTGTTCAGAGTCCTGAGTGTGGGGTCTCCTCGCCCATCCCCACTGCCCAGAAACCAGGTCTGTGCCCCTAGCAAGCTGGGCCCTGCAGAGATGCGCCCCCCACCCACCCCAGGCCACGTGAGTTGAGACGCAGTACCCAGTGGCTGACGGGCTTGTCCCGGGTGTGAAGGGGCCTGGATTTCATCAAAGGGGAGCATGCTGTCCCGGGGCGCTCTGAGTCACCCCTGCTGAGCCGAGCCTGTAGGAGCAGAGACCTGGGGTGCCGGCAGGCTGGGGCGCAGCCTCCTGGCTCCCCGCCCCAGGGGGCTGACCCCGCGCAGGCAGGGAGGAGGGGGCACCCGAGTTCGGTTGGATCACGGGGCAGAGACGCTGGCCAGGGACGTCCCAGCCCCCCGGGCCTGGCGGGGCCGCAGATGGCCGAGGGCCTAGTGTCTGTCCATTGGCGAGACCTGGGCATGTCCGGTGGGGAAGGGCACCTCCCGGGGCGCTGTCGGACCCTGGAGCTGTCGGGGCGGGGCTGAGTGAGGCCCATGCCAGAACCTGGGCTCCCGAGGGGGTCATGGAGGGCAGGTGCCCCGGCAGGCCGAGCCCTGCCCTCTGCTTGTGGACTCCACAGCCGGATGGCATCCGGCCTCTCCCGGCGCCTCCCCGTCCTCCTGGTCTCCCCGAGCCCTCGAGCCTCGGGGTGCGGGTTCTGGATATCCCCCTGGCCTTGAGGGGGGCCTGGGGGTTCCGGGAGGAGCAGGGTGGGGGAGTTGCCTTGGCCGTGGCGGTCTGCCGATCTATCTGGTCACCCTGAGGGTCCAGCCGGAGCCCCCCGGGCAGGCTGGTTCTGGGCAGTCCTTGTGATGCCCTTCCCTGACGTCCAGGCTGCAGGGCCCCAGTGCCCACTGGAGGTGAGCCGACCCCATGGGTGCACTTCTGTGTCCCGCTCTCCTGCCCAGGCAGACTCGGGGCCACCCCACCTGCCCTGGTTGTCCCCGGGCAGGGCCTGGGGCAGGGCTGCCCGCTACACTGCAGGCGTCTGAGTCCGGCGGTCGTGTCTTCCCGTGGGGGTGGTGGGTGGGGAGCTGTGGCCTCACCCGGGGTGGCCGGAGTCCAGGGCAGCAGGCTTGGCTGGGGAGTGGGTGGGGCGGGAGGAGCCCCGAGAGCTGAGCTGGAGGGGCCCCTGCTCCTACCCTGCCCAGTCCAGCTGCCTTCCCGGACGGTCGTGCTGCGGCTCCATGCGGCCGCGTCCTGCCTTCTGAGTCCCGTCCCGGCTTCTCGCCCTGCACCTGCGGACACTCTCAGCCTCCCCCCTGCCCCGGGTGTGATGCGTGTGTGGGGTGGGGGCGGCGGGAGGGGGACGCGGGACTCCTCTGTCCAGGAGGCTTCAGGGCCCGGGTGGAAACGGGCTATGTCTGCTCGTGACTGGAGAAGCCGCGGCCCTCCCTGGCTGAGGGTGCCGGCCCGCTCACACGCCCCGGGCCCTCCCCGCCCCGCGTGCACCGGCCGCCCCACCGCGCTATTAAGGAGCCACCACGCAGCGTAGATTACTTTTATTTTCCTGGATGACACCGCGCTAGGAGGAAAGCCGTCCCTGGGGTCTCTTAAAAGACAACTCCTATTAAAGATGAGAGGAGTTAAGCAAAACGCCGGCAGCTCTGCCGAGTGGGAGGCAGGCTGAGGGGCCGCGCTGCCCGCGGTGCGGGGCCGCCTGTCGGGAGCTTTGGAGACGGATGGGGGGGACCAGAGCTGGGGCTGTGGGATGGACAGTGGGCGCTGAGGGCCAGGCTGTGGGATGGACAGTGCGGACCAGGGCCAGGGCTTTGGGACGAGAAGGATGTGTGCAGCAGGAGCAGGCCGGGGAGCCGGGCTGGGTGGGTTCTTTGAGCCCTGGCCTCCCATCCCTTTCACTGGGAGGTGGGGGCGGGGAGGCAGGGGTGGCTGATGGCGGCCGGGGCCCTCTGGACCCAGGCCCAGCATCTGCTTCCTCTGTCACCTGGTGTCGCCTTGAATGCATTAGTGCACCAGGGCTGCTCACAAGGGCCCCTGGGGGGGTGGGGTCACGTCTCCCACGTTAGAGGTGGGGAAATTGAGGCATGGAGCCTCTCAGTCACCACATGTGGGTCACATGGCCTGGGAGTGATGGAGCCTGGTGGCTGAGCTGGGGGAGGACAGTGGAAAAAAAAGGATGTGCTCGGTGCAGGGTGCGGGGAGGGGCCAGGGTCCCGCCTCTGCCTGGGCCCTCTCGCCTGGTCTGAACTGGCCAAGCCGCCACGGGCTGGACGTGGCAGCCTGCAGCCCCGGGGGCCTCTGCGTGGCTGGCGGGAAATAAACTGTGGGCTGAGAGCTGCTTGCAGGGAGGGGCAGGCGTCAGGACAGCGCTGAGTGCCCTGCCCCCCGTCCCCCCATCCCTCTGTCCCCCACCAGGGCCGCCCAGAAGCTCAGCCTGGCCTCCAAGCGCAAGAAACCCCCCCCGCCACCGCCCCCCGCCCCACGCCGGGCCTCCACCTACCCCACGGACTTCAGCGGGGTCCTGCAGCTGTGGCCGCCCCCTGCACCCCCTTGCCTGCTCAGGGCCACCTCCAAGGCCAAGGACAACCCCAGCAGTGTTGGAAAGGTAGGCCCCACCCCGAGTTGGGGGTGTCCCTGGGGTGGGACGAGGCTGGGGTGTCTGGGCACGTGTGGGGTGGGAGAGCGGGCAGTGAGAGACCCTGCTGCCTTCTCCGGGGCTGGAGCAGGGGGGTCCGTGTCCAGATGGGCTGACTGAGGCCCGGGCCACCTGGATGCTCCAGACGGCGGTGGGAAGCCTGGGGGACTGGGGGTGGGGGGCGATATGGGAAATGGGTGGGGGGGGGCGGTCCCAGGAACACTGGCCACTCCCAGAGCAGGGTGGGGCGACCAGGGCTTCCTGGGACTCAGGGCTGGGGTCTGACTCCAGGAACCCCCTCCACACCTCGTCTCTTAGGCAGGGCGGGGGCATGGCTGGGGCCCCTCAGCTCTCCAGAGTCCGGACAAAGCCCTGCTGCATCCTGACATGGTAAAAGGGGACGGGGTGCTCAGCCGAGTGGAAATGCTCCCGGGTTCGGGGGGCCAGGCCCGCAGTGTGAAGGGCCCTGCCTGTCACAGCCGGCTGGCTCTAAACTCCTGTCCCTTCTGCTGAGACAGTTTCCATCTGGACCCTGCCTGGGCTGCTCGTGACTGCCCCCAGGCCCGGGCCAGGCTGCATGAGCACCTTAGTGCAGGCGGGGAGCCTGAGCCGTAGAAGGTCGTGGGGGGAGGGCAGGGCCCCGGCCCTGAGGATGGGCCCCTTCGGCCCCCTCTGAGCCTCCCACCCGGGCGGCCTCTGCGGTGCCCAGAGGCCCACGCCGCCTGGATGCATACCCCTGGGTTCAGTCCATCCTGCTGCCTAGGTCGCGCCCCCCGGGGCTTCTGCTCTGGGTCTGGAGAGGGACCTGGCCGTGGGGGAGGGGCTCTAAACACTCTGGGCCTGGCTCTGCCCTGGGCCTGTCGCTGGACCCTGGGCCTGGGCCCACTCAGTGGGGCTGGGCGGCCAGAGGGGCTGGAGGAACCTCGAGGCACAGACCTGCCTTTCTTGCTGCTGCCCTGGTGCTTGGAATCCACAGGCCTCCCCCTCCTCCGGCGGGGGCCAGGTCCCCCAGTCAAGTCTACCGGGGCAGGGCCCCCCTGCTCTCTGGCAGAACCCCACTCCCGGAGGCAGGAAGCCCGTGGCCACTGTTCTAGCCCTCTCCCCTTGCCCCTCCCCCGCAGGGCCCCTCTCCCTGACTCCCTGGATGATGTTATTTGCACGAATATCACATAGTCAGAAATGCCTCCTGAAAGGCATTTAATATTGTCAGAGAAAAGAAGTTAGATTACGCTCGATTCTTGACATTAATGTGCCACTTAAGATAATTCATCATCGTGCGGAATTACAGAAGACGGCCCTTCCCCCCACGCCTGCCCGGGCCCCCTCTTAGGAGTGGAAGACCCTTTTTATGCAGAATGTATTTGTTCCCTACCTGGCAGCTACTCAGCGGGCGCTTTGCAATAGCTGAACATTTAGGAGGAGATGTGCTTGTCTGGCGGGGAGACCCTGTCGTTTCCCCTGGTAATGAAAGGCCCTCATAGACGTGGAGCTGGCATGGGGGTGGGGACCCCAGCGGGGCAGCCCAAGCGGGCTTTTCCCCGCCGGGAACACACTCCAATCTGCAGAACTCATTTGGCTCCTGAAGTGGCCTGGAGTTCACACTGAAAAAAAAATTGCCAAAAATTACTGGGAAGTGCACATTTTCGTCTGCTTGGCAGCAGCGTTTGGAAATGAAATAGTTTTGTTCATGTCATTGGGGAATAAAAGAATCGATTCTCGTCTAATGGGGCCCGGGTTGGAGGAGCTCAGTAGAGGAGTATTTCTCCCCGAGTCTCCCCCAGGACCGCCCCTCCTTAGCGGAACGGGCTTGCATGTCAATTTGCCACATGCCGAAGGGGCATCGGTGGCGCCTTGCGCGAACTACCCACGGTAAACCAATTTTGCCAACGTTATGTATCTGTCACTTACAATTAAATCCGTGAAAAATACTGGCTCTGAGATGAGCCTGGTAATTTGATTTACACTGTGGTGGAGAAATCGGACGTTTCAGTGGAGGGCGGTGTCCTCCTGCAGAAGCCGGGGTCTAGTGCCTTCTCCTGGGGGGTGGGGGGCTCACCTGGGGTGGCTTGCCCAGCAGCTCTGGGCCCCTGTCGGCCCGGGGTCTGCGTTCTCTGTGCAGGTTTTGGGGTGTATGCAGTGCAGCTTGCTCTGGGCTCTTGTATCTTAAGTTTCTGGCCTCCACCCCCACCCCCTGCCCCCAGGCTTCTGTTCGCTTGGGGGCCTTGGGGCTCGGGGTCCAGCCCCGGAAGCTGGGCATAAAGGCCAATGGGCGGCACGGGAGGCTTTGCATCTGTTTTTGGGTTTGGGGGACACACAGTGGCAGAGGCTGCCGGGAGGCCTGCCGGCCCCTGAGCTCACAGAGCCTGTCCCGCCCTGTCACCCCGGCCTTGGTCTCCCCACCATCTCCCCTGACCCCCGACCTCAGAATCCCCGTCTCCTCCTGGATCAACCTGCCCTCTTCCTCCGGTCCTCATGCTGATGGGCTTGCCTCTGGTCTTGCCTGGTCCTGGGTGTGAGTCTGGCCTCTGGCAGCTCTGGGGTCAGAAGCCCCGGAGCCTGTTTCTCCCAAGGGTGGCGCGGGCCTTGGCCTGTCCCGCTTCAGAGTTTGTCCCTCCTTCATTCCCCACGCTCTCGCTGCCCACCCTGGGCCGCAGGCTGGGGAGGATGTACTCGGGGCCGTGAGGGCCTCTGTCCTGGGGCTGGGAGCTGGCCGGAAGGGCTCCCTGGAGGAGCTGAGGCTGGACGAGACTGGGGGTGGGGGCGGGCCCCTCGCCCTCCCTCTGTGTCCTGTCCGCCCGGCCTCAGCGTGCCACCGTCTCTCCTTGGGCCGCACCTTGCTGTGTGCAGAGCCCGCCCGAGGTTGGGAGTCAGGAGTTGGGGAGGGCCTTGCTCAGGGGCAGCCCCTGTCCACCATGGCGCGGGGGCAGGGGGTCGGGGGAGGACACGCCCCTGGGAGCACTCCTGAGGCTCTGATGGGGCCCCTGCAGGAGGGCCCGGGTCTTGCTCCCCCTTACTGCTTGTCCCCCGCTCTCCCCTTCTTGCTCCACCCTCAGATTTGGGGTTTGGGATTTCAGGGGACCCGCTCGCAGGCTGTGTGATGCAGGTGGGACAGTTGCCGTCTCTGAGTGCATTCCTCCCTTCTCAAGCCTGCGCGGGCCTGGGGGTTGGGGGGAGGTCACTGTAATGGCTGGCGAGGTTGGGGAGCCGGCAGAACTGGGGGGGCCCGTGCAGGTGACTCTGCTCTCAAAGGCCCGGGTCTTTGGGCTTACTCCCCCAGTCCTGGCTTGGGGCCAGCGAGAGGGTGTAAGGACCCTCGTGTTGTGGGGGTGCCCTCTGAGTCCCGTCCTCGTCTTCTCTCTCTGCCCGCTGGGGCAGCTGTGGTCTGTTTCCTCTGGCCACCCTGTGCCCCCCTCTGCGGGCTCCCCAATCCGTGCTGGCGTGCTCCTCCCACCAGACCTCCCTGCCTCCCTGCCTTGTTGACCTCATGTGGGATGTGCTCCCGCCTGGGGCTGGGGCGCGGATGCCGCATTCCTGTGGCAGGGACCCCATGCCGGTAGGGCCCGCTGTCCCGACTCGCGCGAGGCTGCCCCTGCCCTGTAATTAGCACTGCTCAGAGGCCCGCTCCGCCCGCCTCCCCAGGTGAAGGTCATGCTGCGGATCTGGCCTGCGCAGGGGGCCCAGCGCTCGGCCGAGTCCACGTCCTTCCTCAAGGTTGACCCTCGAAAGAAGCAGGTGACCCTCTACGACCCGGCCGCCGGGCCCCCAGGCAGCACAGGCCCCCGACGCACCCCCACGGCTGCGGTCCCCAAGATGTTCGCCTTCGACGCAGTCTTCCCCCAGGACTCGGAGCAGGTGAGGTGGCGGGGCGGCCTCGGGCGGGGTGGGTTGGCAGCTCAGGACGACGCGAGATGGTCAGATCCGCACCGCTTCTTGTGCAGGGCAGGCAGGAGACAATGAGAGGAGGCCCGGGTGCCGGGGGTTGGGTGCGGCTGGGCAGACTGGCTGTGTTTGCCCTTCGCTGCTGGCCTCCCCATCCTTGTGTGTGTCCACCAACTCCTGGGCTGCTTCTCAGGCCCAGTTTCCAGAGCCTGCCCTCCGAAGCTTTCCAGCAGAACTTGTTTTCCCCGGGATGCTCCTCTGTGTGTCCTGTGTGTGGTGATCACGCGTGTGGTGTGGTGTGTGCCTGCCATGATCACGCATGCGGTATGCTGTGAGCCCATTGTGATCACACATGTGGTGTGGTGTGTGCCCTCTGTGAACTTGTGTGGTGTGGTGTGTGCCCCCATGATCACACATGTGCTGTGGTATGTGCCTGCCATGGTCATGTGTGCAGTGTGGTATGTGCCCACCATGAACACGTGCAGTGTAGTGTGTTCCTGCTGTGATCACATGTGTGGTGTGGTGAGTGTCCATCGTGATCACACATGTGGTGTGGTGTGTGCCCTCTGTGAACACGTGTGTGGTGTGGTGTGTGCCCACTGTGATCACACGTGTGGTGTGTGTGTGCCCTCTGTGATCACACGTGGTGTGGTGTGTGTCATCTGAAACCGTGTGTGGTGTGGTGTGTGTCATATGTGAACACGTGTGTGGTGTGTGTGCCCTCTGTGATCACACATGTGGTGTGTGTGTGCTCTCTGTGAGCGCGTGTGTGGTGTGTGTGCCCTCTGTGAACGCATGTGGTGTCTGTGTGTGCCCACTGTGATCACACGTGTGGTGTGGTGTATGCCCTCTGTGAGCACGTGTGTGTGTGTGTGCCCTCTGTGATCACACGTGGTGTGGTGTGTGTCATCTGTGAAACCGTGTGTGGTGTGGTGTGTGTCATATGTGAACACGTGTGTGGTGTGGTGTGCCCACTGTGATCACACATGTGGTGTGTGTGTGCCCTCTGTGAGCGCGTGTGTGGTGTGTGCCCTCTGTGAACGCATGTGGTGTGGTGTGTGCCCTCTGTGATCACACGTGGTGTGGTGTGTGTCATCTGAAACCGTGTGTGGTGTGGTGTGTGTCATATGTGAACACGTGTGTGGTGTGTGTGCCCTCTGTGATCACACGTGTGGTGTGTGTGTGCTCTCTGTGAGCGCGTGTGTGGTGTGTGTGCCCTCTGTGAGCGCGTGTGTGGTGTGTGGTGTGTGCCCACTGTGATCACACGTGTGGTGTGTGTGTGCCCTCTGTGAGCGTGTGTGGTGTGGTGTGTGCCCACTGTGATCACACGTGTGGTGTGTGTGTGCCCACTGTGAGCACACGTGTGGTGTGGTGTGCCCTCTGTGAGCGCGCGTGTGGTGTGGTGTGCCCTCTGTGAGCGCGTGTGTGGTGTGGTGTGCCCTCTGTGAATGTGTGTGTGGTGTGGTGTGCCCTCTGTGAGCGCGTGTGTGGTGTGGTGTGCCCTCTGTGAATGTGTGTGTGGTGTGGTGTGCCCTCTGTGAGCGCGTGTGTGGTGTGTGTGTGCCCACTGTGATCACACGTGTGGTGTGGTGTGCCCTCTGTGAGCGCACGTGTGGTGTGTGTGTGCCCACTGTGAGCACACGTGTGGTGTGGTGTGCCCTCTGTGAGCGCGTGTGTGGTGTCGTGTGCCCTCTGTGAGCACGTGTGTGGTGTGGTGTGCCCTCTGTGAGCGCGTGTGTGGTGTGTGTGCCCTCTGTGAACGCATGTGGTGTGTGTGTGTGCCCACTGTGATCACACGTGTGGTGTGTGTGTGCCTACTGTGATCACACGTGTGGTGTGTGTGTGCCCTCTGTGAGCGCGTGTGTGGTGTGGTGTGCCCTCTATGAGCGCGTGTGTGGTGTGGTGTGCCCTCTGTGAGCACACGTGTGGTGTGATGTGCCCTCTGTGAGCGCGTGTGTGGTGTGGTGTGCCCTCTGTGAGCGCGTGTGTGGTGTGGTGTGAGCCCGCTCTGGCCAGAACGGCAGTGTGCTGTGTGCGTGCGTGTGTGCCTTCAGCTGTGTCTGTCGGCTCACGTTGCGAGTGTGTGTGTCTGTGCCCCGTCGGTGTGTGCTGTGTGTCCACGTGCAGACCTCTGTGTCCTTAGCCCTGGTGTCCTCCCAGCCACCTCGTGGACTCACTGTCCACGTACGATGAGACGGAAGAGGCGGGAGGCGGGGTGGCGGCCTGACTCTGTGCCCCTCCCGCAGGCCGAGGTCTGCTCGGGGACTGTGGCCGACGTGCTCCAGTCGGTGGTCAGCGGGGCTGATGGCTGCATTTTCTCCTTCGGCCACTCAAGCCTCGGTGAGTGCCCCGTACCGCCCACTCTGCAGTCTCTGGAGGCCATTTCCTGGGGGGCCGGTGCTGGGCCTGTCCCGTAAGGGCAGGGAGAGGGAAGCCGAGAGGACAGGCCTGGACGTCAGGCGGCCGGGGAGCGGGTGAGATGGGGCTGCCGGGCTGGGCCGGGGCCCGCCTGGCTCTGAGGGCCCGTTCCCTGGCTCTGAGGGCCCGTTCCGCTGGCTCTGAGGGCCCGTTCCGCTGGCTCTGAGGGCCCGTTCCGCTGGCTCTGAGGGCCCGTTCCCTGGCTCTGAGGGCCCGTTCCGCTGGCTCTGAGGGCCCGTTCCCTGGCTCTGAGGGCCCGTTCCGCTGGCTCTGAGGGCCCGTTCCGCTGGCTCTGAGGGCCCGTTCCCTGGCTCTGAGGGCCCGTTCCCTGGCCTCCAGGCAAGTCCTACACCATGATCGGGAGGGACAGCTCGCCGCAGAGCCTGGGCGTCGTGCCCTGCGCCATCTCTTGGCTCTTCAGGCTCATGGACGAGCGCAGGGAGAGGACGGGCGCCCGCTTCTCCGTCCGCGTCTCGGCCGTGGAGGTGTGTGGCCGGGGCCAGAGCCTGCGGGACCTGCTGGCCGAGGTGGCCTCCGGCAGCCTGCAGGACGCCCAGTCCCCGGGCGTGTACCTGCGGGAGGACCCGGCGTGCGGTGCGCAGGTACGCCGACCGCGCCGGGGGGCGGGGCTGCGGGCTGGGCGGAGGCGGGGCCTCGGGCTGGGGGGTGGGACCGCGGCCTGGGGGCGGGGCTGCGGGCTGGGGCGGAGGCGGGGCCTTGGGCTGGGGGGTGGGACCGCGGCCTGGGGGCGGGGTTGCGGGCTGGGGCGGAGGCGGGACCTTGGGCTGGAGGGGTGGGACTGCGGCCTGGGGGCGGGGCTGCGGGCTGGGGCGGAGGCGGGACCTTGGGCTGGGGGGTGGGACCGCGGCCTGGGGGCGGGGCTGCGGGCTGGGGCGGAGGCGGGGCCTTGGGCTGGGGGGTGGGACCGCGGCCTGGGGGCGGGGCTGCGGGCTGGGGCGGAGGCGGGACCTTGGGCTGGGGGGTGGGACCGCGGCCTGGGGGCGGGGCTGCGGGCTGGGGCAGAGGCGGGGCCTTGGGCTGGGGGGTGGGACCGCGGCCTGGGGGCGGGGCTGCGGGCTGGGGCGGAGGCGGGGCCGCGGGCTGAGTGGGGCGGGGCCGCGGGCTGGTTGTTGGGGTGCCGTGGGGACGACTCGGGTGCCGACCCCCCTGTCCGTCCGTTCATCGGTCCTCAGCTCCAGAACCAGAGTGAGCTGCGGGCACCCACGGCTGAGAAGGCGGCCTTCTACCTGGACGCGGCACTGGCCGCCCGTGAGGACGCCCGGGGAGGCTCCCACGTGCTCTTCACGCTGCACGTGTACCAGTACCGCGTGGAGAAGTGCGGTAGAGGCGGAAGTAGGTGGCCGCGCGCCTGCGTCGTGGGATCAGGCCCCTCCGCCCGGGACAGTCCTGGGCGTCCTGGGCCTGGGGGTCCTGGGGCTGAGCCTTCTCCTCCCGCCCTGTGGTTTCAGTGTCTGGAGGCCGCAGCCGCCTGCACCTCATTGACCTGGGCAGCTGCGAAGAGGGCCCTGGGGGCCCCCCATCCCTGTCCTTGTCGGCCTTGGGCAGTGTCATCTTGGCGCTGGTCAGCGGAGCCAAGCATGTGCCCTACAGGTGAGTGGGGGCTCCTGGGTGGGCCTGGGGATCCGTCCCAGCCCACCTCAGCCGTGTCCACTGTGTCCATGGTCCTTGATCCCTCTGTCCTTTCTTCCTCACTGTGTGACCGGCTTTGCTACCCGAGGGCTGGCAGGGGGTCCTGCTGCCCGGGGCCCGGGGGCACAGAGGTGGGTGTCAGCCCGACCCGGGGGCCCCCAGGCACGGCCCTGGTCCAGCTAGAGGCCCTCCTCCCTCCCTCCAGCCCTGTAGCAGCCGCCACACGCAGTGGTCCCCCAGCACCCCTCCCAGGCCCTCAGCCTCTGAGCCTCGCCCCCCGACCCCCAGGGAGCACAGGCTCACCGCACTGCTGCGGGAGACCCTGGCCACTGCCAGCTGCCGCACCACCATGATCGCCCACGTGTCTGACGCGCCGGCCCGCCATGCCGAGACGCTCAGCACCGTGCAGCTGGCTGCCCGTGTCCACCGCCTGCGCAGGAAGAAGGTCAAGGTAGGTTCCACCTCCCGGGCCCCTGCCTGCACGGTGGTGGTGCTGGTGCCACTCCTGCCCCGGAGGAGGCACCCCCAGGAGACCAGAGCAGCTCACACTGGGGGCTGTGGTGGCCTGGTCTCTGTTCACCCAGCCCCGGGGAGGCATGTGGCCAGAGCTGTGGCCTCCCAGGCCTAGTCCTGCAGGGCACACCCTGGGGCCCTCACTGGGTCTGGAGGATGCAGTCAGAGCGCCCTGGGGCCCGGACCCTGGGTCTGAACCCTGGGTTTGCACTTAACGCTCTGTGTGCTGAGGGCGTATCCTCGCCTCCCTGCGACTCGGATTGCCGCTTTCTGGGATGTTGCTGAGAAGGTCTGTTTGTGTTGGGGACCTGAGACCTTGCTGGTGGCCGCGCCGCCACTTCCGTCCCTCGAGTGTGGCGTGTGGCTGGGGGTTCTGGGGGAGACAGGCAGGTGGGACGCCGCTCAGGGTGTCCCTGCTCTGTCCCCAGTACACGTCCAGCTCCTCTGGCGGGGACAGCTCATGCGAGGAAGGCCATGCCCGCCGTCCCCCGCACCTGCGCCCCTTCCACCCACACGCCATGGCCCCGGACCCCGACCGCCTGGCCGCCAGCTCGCCCGGCGACCCCGACTACTCCTCCAGCAGTGAGCAGTCCTGTGACACGGTCATCTATGTGGGGCCTGGCGGGACGGCACTGTCGGACCGCGAGCTCACGGACAGTGAGGGCCCGCCTGACTTTGTGCCCATCATCCCCGCCCTGAGCCGCCCCGGTCCCGCCCTGAGCCGCCCTGGTCCCGCCCCGGGCCCGCGGGAGGCCGACCACTTCCGCTGCAGCACCTTCGCGGAGCTTCAGGAGCGGCTGGGCTGCATTCCTGGCACTGAGGGCCCCCTTGGGGCCCAGGCTGGCCCGGCTCGCGCGGGCAGGAAACCCTTGCTGCCCGAGACCGCAGCCCCCAGGACACCTGTGGGCGCTCCGCTGGCTGCCAGCACGCCTCGTGGCAGCCCCAGCCCAGATGCCCAGCGGGGTGCCCTGGAGCCCCCCAAGGCTGGCGCTGACCAGAGAGAGGAGGGCAGCACCAGGCCTGAACTGCCCACGCCAGATAAGGCCAAGGCGGGCGGAGGCGGGAGGCCACTGCCCAGCCCGGCCCCGCCCCCGCCTTGGCGGCCAGAGGCTGGCGGGGCCTCCGTGGAGCCTGGTGGGAGCGATGGTGCGGGTGCAGTACGGACGCCCCCCGTGGGCAGGAGTGGGCAGGCCGAGCACCCCTGCCCGCCTGCACGTGGCCACCGGCTGGAGCGGGGCCTGCTGACCACCACGGTCACCCTGCAGCAGCCCGTGGAGCTGAATGGGGAGGATGAGCTGGTGTTCACGCTGGTGGAGGAGCTGTCTCTGGGGGGGCTGTCCGGCCCCGGGCGCCCCTCCAGCCTGGCCAGCTTCGGCAGCGACTGCTCCCTGCAGGCCCTGGCCTCGGGTTCGAGGCCAGTGAGCATCATCAGCAGCATCAACGACGAGTTCGACGCGTACACGTCACCGCCCCCCAGCGGGGCCCTGGACGAGGGGGCCTGGGCGGGCGGCAGCCAGAGCTCGTCCGGCAGCTCCTGGCTCAGCGAGGTCAGCGTGTGCACCGCTGACAGCCTTGGCCCCACGCCAGCGGGCCCCCCAGACTCTGTCGGCTCCGAGGTGCTGGCAGGGCCCCCCTCACTGGGCTCCTCCGTCCCGGACGGTGGCTCCCCGGAGGACAGCGGCCTTCAGTGCACAGAGCGCCGCAGACTGGACAGTCCCGGGCCCGCCCGCGGTCCTTGTCCCGCAGAGGAGGCCATGGCGGCCCCCTGTCGACCTTGCCGGGAGCCGTCTGCCGTGTCTCCCCGGGGGCCAGCCCCCGCACAGACCCTCCACTCCAGCCTGCCCCGCACACCGAGGACTACCTCTGTGGCCAGTCGCGTGGGCTGCCCCCGCCTGGCCGCGGGCCTGCCTGGCCCCGGAGGCCTCTTTGAGGATCCTTGGCTGCTCCGGGCCGATGACTGTGGCCCGCCGCCCCTGGCTTCAGCCAGCAGGGCCCCCTGCCCAGCTCCAATGCTGGCTTCTGCCCGCAGGGTCGTGGACGGCTGTGAGGTGGGCCAGGCGGCCCACAGGCCGGAAGTCGTGGCTCCGATCCCACCCCTGCGGAGGGGGGCCACCACGCTGGGGGTGAGCACCCCCTCCGCCTCCTTTGGGGACGCCCCGGTGGAGGCAGCGGCCTGCCTGGGCGGCCCCAAGGCCACCCCCGCCAGCAAGAAGAGTGCGGCTCCCAAGGGGGGCTTCTGTGCAAGGCCTGGAGGTGTGGCCCCTCCAGCACCCCCTGTGCGCAAGTCCAGCCTGGAGCACAAGACTGGCCCGGGGCCGTCCTCTCCGCAGGCTGGGAGCCCAGCTTGGCCCGGGGCTGCTGCCTTCCTCCGAGGGGACGGGGAGGCCAGGCCTGGCGGCCGGGCTGACCACTCCATCCCCAGGGCCACGTCCAGCCTGAAGGCACGGACCGGCAAGGCAGAGGCAGCATGCCGACTCGCCACTCACGGGTCTCTGGAGCGCTGCGAGAGCCTGGCGCATGGCAGCAGCAAGGCCAGGGAAGCCCCCAGCCGGCCGGCCCGCGCTGTGCCCCGGCTGGGAGTGCCGCCCACCAGCCCCACGCCCGGGCCCGCGCCGGCCTGTAGGAGCAGCCCCGCCAAGGGCGTGGGGGCCCCCAAGCCCCCCAGCAGCGGGAGCAAGGGCCGCAGTGCAGTGGCCGGCGGGCCCCGGGCCCTGGGCTCTTCGGCGAAGCCGTTGGCCCCCATGGCGGGTAGGGCCCCTTGCGGCCCCGTGACGGGCCCCAGGGCAGCCCCACGGGCGGCGCCAGGCGTCGGGGCCAAGGCCAGCCGGGGCACCATCATGGGCACCAAACAGGCGCTGCGGGCCACCCACAGCCGCGTCCACGAGCTGGCTGCCGGGGGCGCCCGCAGCCGGGGTGGCGCCTCTTGGGGCTCGGCCGACTCGGACAGCGGCAACGACAGTGGCGTGAACGTGTCAGAGGAGCGGCCAGCGCTGCCCTCCCCGTACAGCAAGGTGACGGCGCCCCGGCGGCCGCAGCGCTGCAGCAGCGGCCACGGCAGCGACAACAGCAGCGTGCTGAGCGGGGAGCTGCCGCCCGCCATGGGCCGCACGGCGCTCTTCTACCACAGCGGGGGCAGCAGCGGCTACGAGAGCGTGCTGCGGGACAGCGAGGCCACGGGCAGCACCTCCTCGGCCCCCGACTCCATGAGCGACAGCGGTGCCGCCTCCCCGGGCGCCCGTTCCCGCAGCCTCAAGTCCCCCAAGAAGCGGGCCACAGGTGGGTGTGCGTCATGGCTGCGGGCCACCCTGGACCGCCGGCCACCCCCTCGGTGGATCCCAGGTGCAGGCAGCCGCTTGTCGTGGGCCGGGCACGGGTTGGGCAAGAATTTCCAGACATGAGACAAAACGAAAGAAGAATAAAGTTTATTAGAGCGGGAGATACTGTTAAAACAGCATCAAGGGAGAACCGACGTCGAACGGGGTCCTTAGTCCGCTTTTACACGCAGGCTGCAGGGAGCGGGATGAGGGTCCTGCGGGCCGTTTGCTGATTGGATGAGGCGGGTGTACTGGGTGGGGAAGGGTATGGCAAATACCTTCTTCCTACGGTGCAGGAGAGGAGACAGACTGTAGTGCTCCATTAACAGTGACGCCGTGGGGGAGGGAAGGGCGATGAGGGTCTGGGAGTCCCCTCCCTGCGTTCCCAGACCCTCCTGGGTTTTATCTGCCCTTTCGGCCTGGGGTCACTGCATCCTTGATGGGTCCAGATGCAGGTCGAGGGGATAGGCGTGCCCTGCTCTCTGCAGTTTGTAAATGCACCCCACATGTGCCCTTCTCTGCCCCCCTGTGCTGCCCCTAGGCTGGTCCTCATCCTGTTGGCATGGGATGGCGAGGGTGGGCCCCCCCCCCCCAGGTCACCCTGCCGAGGCGTGAGGGGCTGGGAGAGGATGGGGGTCTACCAAGCCCACTGCTCCCATGGCTGGCATCCAGCTGTCTGTCTGGAAGCCCCCGTGTCCGTCCCCTGGACCCCTGTCTCTGTGGACACGGCTTGGATGGGCTGTTTCGCAGGCTGAGTGTGGCTGGGGGATTTGGGCACCGGTGGATGCTTTCGAGGGCCTTGGGAGGGAGGCATGCACGCTCTGATGAATGGGCATGGGAAAGCCGGAGGCTGGCAGGGGTGGTAGAGAGGGGCGTCTCGGGAGACGTGGGGGTGCCAGTGTGGGCCTGGCTTTGGGGTCTGTCCGGGGGCAGTGGGAGTAGAGAGACCTGTGAGTTAGGAGGCCGAGCAGCCCATTAGGGTGTTCAAGGGTGACTGCCAGAGGTCAAGGGTCGTGGCCTTGAGGCTCTGCCGTGCGGGGAGGCTGCTGTGGCTATCCAGGCGGGAGGTGCTGGGCGGGGGTGCAGCTGGAGTGCGTCTGTTCCATGGGGTAGGGCTGGTCAGGGTTTCTGGCCAGCGCTAGGCTGAGCATTTCGGGATTGGGCCCCTGTGGGCTCTGCCCATCAGAGCCGCAGCCAGGCTGGGGGCTGGGGGCTGGCCTCTGCGCGTCCAGCGCCCGGCTGTCTGTTCCAGGTCTGCAGCGGCGACGGCTGATCCCGGCCCCCCTGCCCGATGCCGCTGCCCTGGGCCGCAAGCCCAGCCTCCCTGGGCAGTGGGTGGACCTGCCCCCACCCCTGGCTGGCGCGCTGAAGGAGCCCTTCGAGATCAAGGTGTATGAGATTGATGATGTGGAGCGCCTGCAGCGTCGCCGTCTGCCCCCCAGGGAGGGCCCGGCGGAGGTGGGGGCAGTGGCGGGGCGCTGGGAGGGCGGGAGGGCTTCTCGGTGCGACTGGCAGCCCGCTGACTTCACCTTCCCCTCTCATCCACAGCCCTCCCAGAGCTCAGAGAAGGTAGGAGCAGCCCCGCTGGGCCTGAGCCCCTGCCAGGGGAAGGGTCCCGTGGCCACCTCTCTTGTGCCCTGGAGTTGGGCCGGTTGGGGGGCATTCCCATGGCAATGGCGCTCATCCTGGGCCTGAGTCCCAGGCCGGCACAGGCGGCCTCGGGGGCCCGTGGTCTGAGCCCCACACGGGTGGGGAGGGGGGCGGTGAGGGAGGGGCAGGGCCTGACCCCTGCCTGCCTTGGAGGCTCCACCGTGCGCCTGTCCAGGCCTGGAGGGTGGAGCGGGGCTCGGGTCAAGGCTGGGGTGCCAGAGCTCCGGGGAGCAGGCTGTCGTCCGAGCCTAAGCACCGCTCCCCCCCACGCGCCCCTCCCTCACCTGTGCCCAGGGCCTGGTGTGCGTCGGTGCCAGGCTGCGGCTGGCCGAGCGCAGGCTGCAGCGGCTGCAGGAGGTGCAGGCGAAGCGGGAGCTGCTACGCGGGGAGCTGGCCGAGACCCAGGGCCGGCTGATGCTGGAGCCGGGCCGCTGGCTGGAGCAGTGTGAGTCTCCCCAGCCCCGCCCGGCACCCCAGTCTGGCCACTTGACCCTGGGCCCAGGGGTGGTGGGGGGACCTGGAGGCTGGAAGGGGGAGAGGCGTCTCCTCGGCCCTGCGGGGACCCCGGGCCTGACCGGCTCTCCGCTGCTCCCCCCACTGCAGTCGAGGTGGACCCGGGGCTGGAGCCTGAGTCGGCCGAGTACCTTGTGGCCTTGGAGCGTGCCACGGCCGCCCTGGAGCAATGCGTGAACCTGTGCAAGGCCCACGTCATGATGGTCACCTGCTTCGACATCAGTGCCGCCACCCCTGCCGCCGCCCCGGGGCCCCAGGAGGTGGACGTCTGAGGCTGGGCCACGGGCCCCCAGGGGGAGGGGACAGGGCGTCAGAGGCTCGAGGATGGGACATGGGATGGAGCGAGGATGTGCTGGGGGTTGGAGGGACGAGGATGTGCAGGGTCCCTTGTGGGACGGCGGGGGCGGGGGTGGGGGGGTCTTGGAGGCGATGGAGCGTGAGGGACGGGAGGGGCCGGCCGAGCCCGCGGGCGGAGGAGCGAGTGTGCAGGACACGGAGGACTGTGACGCAAGTGCCTTTACCCTGGGACTGGGTTTCTCTCCTTTCTGCGTTTGGTGCTAAGGACTCAGACACCAGCACACTGGGTGGTGCCTGTGGCCGTCTGGGGGCCGCTGGGCCGGCTGTCGGATCGGATTGCACCTGGGATACGGCTGGCCGGTTCCGTGCGGCAGAGCGGCCCTGGGTTCGCCAGGCTCCGCTTTAGCTTCAGGTTACTTGTCCTTCAGAGCCGTTTTCCTCTCAACAGATCCGGCCTTAGGGGTCTGCAGACCCCCCATGTGTTCTCTCTGCTGATCTCAGATGGAGCCTGGGGTGGGGTGGGTCTTCTGGGTGAGGGGGGGCGGTGCTGACTCTCCCTCCCCGGGCGGGACCTGCTCTGTCCTGAGTTTGCCAGGAGGGCAGCGCCCAAGGGCTGAATGGAAGGCACCTGTCGCCTTCTTCCACGGCAGGAATTCTTACCAAAACCACAAGCAAAAAAACAAAACAGACCGACACACACACACATTGGGGGATGAGGGTTTTGTAACGGTGCTGTTAGGTTCGTATTTTTGTATCATTTTGCCTACAGATGCGGTATTTGCAGTGGGAACTTGAAGACAAATGATCTCTATGTTTTTATGGTTTTTATGGAAGGTGTCACTGCGGCTGGGCTCTTTCCGGGGTGGAGGTCCCTGGGAGGCCAAATGCAGACCCGGATGAGCCTGCTAACAGGAGCAGGACGTTCCCGTCACGACGGGTTCTTTTTTTCCGACCGTTGTGGATTTTCTAGGGTCGTCCGAACCTTTGTACAAACGTGTAGATAACAGCTTGCTGCAGCTTTTATTTGTGAATAAAAGATGGGTCCCTTGTTCACGAGGCTCCTGAGTCCACCTGGCATGCTGTCCTCTGAGGGTCCTGGGGCGAGGAGGCTGCGGGGGGCCCCCACCCACAAACCCCACAGCGGGGGCCAGCCGTCGGCGAGAGGGCGCTGCCGGGGAGGAGGTCCTGCTGCAAGCCCGGGGCTCCAGCCCCCACCTGTGTTCTGTCCCTCCTCCCACCCCTTTCTCTGGGGGCTGGGCCTGGGCAGGGGCGGGGCCTGGGCCGACAGGAAGCAGCAGCTTCTGGGGGGTCCCTGGCCCTGTTGCCAGAGGCTGTGTTAGCTGGGAACCCTGGCAGTGGTGAGGAGGAGCCCCTCGGGGAACCCAAGCTCCTTCCTTTGCCCCCCGTCTCCGTACCCCGCCTGCCTTTCCAGAACACAGATGCCCGGACCCTCTGCGGGGTCCGGGTCCAGGACCGCCTGAGCCGGCAGGGGCCCCTGATCCAGCACCGTCACCGTCCCCTCCGTGCCTCTCTGCTGTGCTCAGGCCGCCCCGCCCCACAGCCCTGGGGCCCCCACCCCACGCACCCACGCGGGCACCTGGCAGCCCCGCCCAGCCCGCCGGTGCCTGGGACTCCCCACCCCCAGCCGGTGAGTGTGGGGCCCACTGCCTGGTGGTCTCACTGTCCTGGGGTGCAACCCCCGCCCGGGGCATCCTCTGCGCTCTCCGCCTGTCTCCCGGGGTCGTGGGGGCCCCCCGGGGGCGTGGTGGGGTGACTCACTGCTGCTCCCCTGTCGGGCGCAGGGCTGGGCCCCAGTGGGCCTCGGGGCACAAGCTGAACAGACGCGTGAGCCCCGTGATCGCGGCCTCTCCCCGAGGAGGGTCGAGCAGGGCCGGAGCTCTCCAGTCTGCAGGCCCCTCCCTGTCCCTAAGCGGGCCTGGTCCTTCCTGTGGCCCCCGGTCCACCGCAGGGGCGCCCAGGCTGCCTCTCTGCTGTCGATGGCCCTGCGACCCCTGGGATCGGGGTCACGTGTCAGCCGCGAGGTTGCGGGACTCTGGACGCCCACCCCCCTCCACGCCCCACAGGTGTCTGTTCTGGGGTCAGGTCTGGTTCCCAGCAGAGACCCAGGCAGGCGCCTCCCAAGCTGCTTCTCCATCACTGAATTTGGAGGTCGTGGGGGGTCAAGACAGGTGTGGTGGGACTCAGGGTGAGGTGGGGGCCTTGCTGGGTAGGCCCCTTCCTTCTGCACAAACCCCTCCTACCCCCTCCCCGCCCTCAGTCACTGAGGGGCCCAGAGCCTGCTTCCCACCAAGACCCACTCCGGCCGCCCACCCCAGCACCTGTCCTGGGCAGGGTCCTCTGGTGGAGCCGGCCGAGGCTGGCGCCGGTGACCTTCGGCGCCAGGGGAGCCCACTTCCCACAGTCTGGGGGAGGCTCGGGAGTTGGTGCCTGCCTTTCCCATGGTGGGGGAGCCCCCCATCCTGGGGCCAGCCCGGGGGCCTGGGCGGCCTTTCATCTGGCCATCAAAGCTGTCAGCCCTGTCATTACAGCAGGGAGCAGCTGAGGACAAGACGCCCATTTTATGGATGGGAAGGCGGAGCCGTCTGGGACCCAGCTGCCGCTGTGAGGCTGTGGGCACCCCGTTCATTCAACACCCGGGGAAGCCGAGACCCAGGGCGGGCGGGGTTGCCCAGGTGTCCCCTCTCCCGGGAGGGGAGGCAGGCCTGGGAAGAGGGCCGTTCCCAGTGGAGGCGGGGATCAGCCAGGCCTGGGAGCCGGCCCCCCAGGGAGGGGGCAGGGGGCCTGCCTGGGCTTCTCGGGGCCAGGGGCGTGAGCCCGCCCAGGCGGCGTCTCTCACGGCCTCTGAGGCCGGTCTGGCACCCCGCCAGTTGGCTACCCCGGGCGAGGTGCCCGCCTGACTCACCCTGCGAGTCCAGGCCTGTTCCACCCGCCCTGCCTGCGAGGGGAGGAGGAGCTGGGCGGGGGTCGCGCCGGGCCACACGGAGGGGGTGCTTACTGGGCCCAGTGCGTGGCTGGGAACAGGCCGGACCCAGGGAGGGGGTGGGGCGGGGGGCAGGAACTGAGCAGCTGGCCTGGGCCCCCAGGAGCATCCTGCCTCCTTCCTGGGCCTCATCTGCACCAGGGGGCCCGGTGACGCCGCCCAGAGTCCGGGGCTGGGAGAAGAGTCCAGAGCTTTGAGAGTGAGCCTCTGAGCACCCCGTGCTCACCCGCAGGGCCCTGGGGCAGGGGCAGTGGCCGGGATGGTGGTGGGGCAGGGTCAGAGAGGGGGTGCCTGCAGATCGCAGGGGCCTCCTCTGCTTGTGGGGCCGTCTGTCTCCTGGGCTCAGGCCCCAGGGAGGCCAGCTGTGAGGCCTTGTCCCTCCTGGCCCCTGTCCCCCAGAGAAATGGGGGTGAAGTCACAGCAGCAGCCTCCGTGTGGCTCCCACTGGGCCTGAGGGTGGTGGCCTGGGGTACCTGGGGCCCTAGATGCACAGCAGGAGGTCTCTGCCCAGTGCCCACCGGCCTGCCCACCGGCCTGCCCCTGCCTCGTGCTCTCCTGAGGTCTGGGGCAGGAGGGCGGGCGCCTCTGTTGGCGCAGTTTGTGCATCGTGACCGAGTGTCACTGCCCCCCTGGTCCCGCCCCAGCGCCAGCTCCTGGCCGGCCTCCTGCTTTGCAGGCCACCCAGGGCGCATGCCACTCACGTGGGTCCCTGGCCGTGTGGTCCCAGGGGGTCCTGCAGCCCGGGGTGGGGGAGCGTTTGTCTGGGGGTGGGGGGTGCCTGGAAGCCCCCAGGGTCTGGAGTCTGCTCCCAGCAAACAGGAAGCTCAAAGGGTGATCTCTCCCTCCTGACATTGTGTTTACCAAGGCAGGATCCAGACCCGTTTCCACACAGGAAACCTGGGAGGCTGGGAGGGGGCCGGGAAGGAATTCCCTGGGCTGGCCAAGAAGCCGGGCTTCCTGTGGGTCTGCAGAGGGTAGGCTGGGGGAGGGTCAGCCACGAGCTGAGAGAGGCCCCTCCCCGGGGCGGTGGAGGGAGGGGCCTAGGAGGCCTTGTGTCCCAGCCCACCTTGTGTTTTAGGACGCTGAGGCCCAGGGACTATTAACATTTCCCCATCAGATGGGGAAAGGGCCCAGGGGCATTGTGTCTCCCCATCCCCAGAATCCAGCGCCCTGGCCCAGGGGCAGGTCAGGGACTTTGGGAGGTCTCAGGGGAGGGCCTTCCGGGTAAGGTGGGGCCCAGGGTGGGGCCTCCGCAGGGGCTGTACTTGGAGTCTCTGGGGGGCATCCCTCCAGGGCCACTGCGCTGCCTGAGGGCCACCCCCTCCACACTCCTCTCCACCCGGGGCGGCCAGGAGTGTGCGTGCTCAGTCCCTCAGACGTGTCTGACTCTTTGTGACCCCGTGGACCGCAGCCCGCTAGGCTCGCGGGATGCTCCAGGCAAGAAAGCTGGAGTGGGTTGCCATGGCCTCCTCCAGGGGATTGTCCTGACCCGGGGATTGAACACCTTCAGTGCTCTGCTCAGCCTTCCAAACAAAAAAGGGGGCCTGGTAGCTGGCCCTGGACACCTCCCTGCCCCCACCTCTGTTCCACCAGAAACACTGCCGCAGAGGCAAGCGCAGAACTTTATTATGCACCAACCACACAGCTGCCCCCGACCTCAGCCTCCCACAGTCCTGTATTTGTTTCAGAATCATCTTTCAAAAACAAATATTTTCTTTGGTTTATAGCAAAGTTTGAAAGCCAGAGCAGAGACTTCCCATACACCTGACGCTTTTCCTCTCACACCCACATCTTACGCTAGATGCTTGGTTATAATCGCTACTGACTGGAGTCCATACTTGGTTCTGATTTCCCCTCGCGTCCTTTTTCTGGTCCAGGGTCCCGCCCAGGACACAGGGTGGAAGGACGAGTGCCTCCATAAGTTACTGTCCTGCACAAGCGGGCGGGCTCTTCTCCTCCGTTGGTTTACACCATCACTCCCGTCTACAGGAATGGACTTGAGGATATTTGTTTTATACGCTGGGCTGCACCCCAATACTGCTGAATTTTGCTACTAAAATCCTCCATCTTCGGCCCCTGGGAGCCCTTGCGTTTGGCCAGAGTCACATTTAAGGTCCTTGATGGTCGCCTGGAGACCCCTGTACCCTCTGGGTGATCCAGACTGGACCGGGGGGCCCACCAGCCATCTAGGGGCAAATCTGGGCCCTCCTCCACCCAGGCTGGGCTTCTGCTGACTCTGTTGGTGGCCACGCTGTCCTTGCCAGCCTCCCATCTGTGGGCGCGGTCCGGGGCACTGGGGAAGGGGGTCTGCGGTCTCTGAGTGTCCAGCTGGGGGGAGCAGTTGACGTAGGCCCTCTCCTGGGGCTCCCCAGTTGGGGGGAGCTTCCAGGGTCAGAGGCTGTGCTGGGGAGGCAGCCACCCCCCACCCCAACCCCCTATGCAGCCACGGAGACCTGGGAGTGGTGATGGGGTCCCTGGGGCCTGTCTGAGGCTGGGTCCGTCCCCTATGCGGCTGTAGCCCGTGCCAGGCTCTGGGTCTCCCAGGGAACTCAGTGGCTGCCCCTCAGGGAGGGGCGCCCAGGAGGCCGTCTGCCAGCTGGAGGGCTTGGGGCTGCATCCTCAGCGCCTGTGAGGATGCCTGTCTAACTGCTGTGTGCCCTGGCTGCCTGGCCCGGCCCTGAGGCTGGCGAAGGGGCAGTGACGTCCCTGAGAACTCACAGGGCGGCTCCGGGGTGAGGTCACCCTATGCCTGCCTGCATGCTGTCATCACTTGGGGAATGTGAGGTCAGCTGCCCACCCCCGGGCAGCCATCAGCCAGCTGGTCTGCACGTCCCCCGCTGCTGTTCCTGCCCAGTCACCCCCAGGGGTAGCCGTTTGCCCCCACCCCCAGCCCAGAGGAGGGCGGCCGCCACGGGCCCCGCCTTTCCCACATGTACTGACTCCCGCTTTTCTCAGTCATTTGGGAAAGCATGGTCCAAGTGACTGACTGGCTTCAGCTGTCCTCAGAAGATGGCTCAGGTGCTCCACTGAGAAAACTCCTGATGTGGGGGCTGCCAGTCACCCGCGCCCCGCAGGCCTGGACCCCCACGGCACATGGGTCCCGGCAGCTCCCCCTCCTCTGCCTTGATTTCCCCTCCCGTGGAAGGAGGGCTGTGTCTGAGCCGCCCCGACAGCGTACTCAGCCTCCTCGGTTTGGAATAAATCTCTCCCGTTTCTCCAGCAGCCGAGACGTGCTGCCGTATTTCTTGCGGCCTCGGTGGCCGTCCGCCGAGGCTGATCTGCCTGGCAGAGGGGTGATGCTCTAAATCCAATGCCTGGTGCTGATTTGTGGGCCTGCCTGTGCTGGCCCGGGGCTTGCTGGCATCTTTACGAGGTGGGATGAGCCTCAGCTGAGAACTCGGGACAGGACGGGGGTGATCTACAGCCCGAGCCGGCCCTGCCCATCCGCTCACCGTCCCCACTGTGTCCTCTGAGCCCGACCCAGATCAGCCGCTGTCTGAGCCCCAGACTGAGGGCCAGAAGAGGCTGGTGCTTGCTCCAGGGACCTTGAAATTTGGCTTCAGGAAGGAATTCTCACGGGACACAGTCTTTGGTGGGGACTTTCCAAGCCCTGTGTGTCCAGCCGTGTGTCTAGGGCTAAACCCAGGGGAGCAGATTTTGAAGACCCAGATCCAGCAGCAGGGAGCCAGGCTTCCTGCGTGCAGGGGCAGGAGAGGTCTGTGTGGGGGTGGCTGGGAGCCTGGGGGCCTGAGGAGGGCGTCTTGAGGGTGCTTCCCAGGGATGCCGATGCCACAGGTGGGCTCTGGCACGGTGCCTGGGTGTGAATCCCAGCTCTGCACCTGGGGTCTCACCATCTCAAAACAGCGTGATGTGGCCATGGGGAGGGTCACGGGGTCTCCACGTGCACAATTCTTCACGTGTGTCAGCAAGCACCAGCACTCGGGAGGGTCCTGGACTCACGGTCCCGCCCCCCACCCTCCCACCCTGGGAGTGCAGCCTCCTGGAAAGCTGGACATCTCCCCCGCCCCCCAGGGGTAGGGCTGGGGTGTCGCTCCCGCCCCCAAGAACCTTCTGTCTCCTTCCCAGAGCAAAGGGCCCGCTGTAGTCTCTGGAGGCTCATCTTCGGGTGATTTGATTTGCCCAGAAGTGGACAGAGTTCTAACGAGGCGCTGAGCTCCGGGAGCCAGACCTACAAGGATGCGCAGAGGCGGGGCACTCGTGGGGGAGAGGCGGGGGGCGGGCACCCGTGGGCGTGGCCAAGTGCCTATGGGCGGGGCCAACTGCATGTGGGCAGGGCCAGGCTATTGTGGGCGGGGCTAGAGGCAGGGAGCTGGGTCTCGCGTGTCCGCGTCTGACGCGGTCGGGCGAGGAGTGGCAGGCCTGGGATGGGGAACTGCTCGGGGGACTGTCCCCAGGACACCCTAGTTCCCAGCTGTGACGTCACCTACTGGTCCCTGGGGTCACCGCCCATCACTGACATTCCAGCAGGACACTCGGCCCCGCGGGGTCTGACCTTCCCGGCTGACACCTCTGGGCCCTGCCAAGGCTTTGGGGCGGAGCTCAGGCAACCATGACCCCCCCCCCCCCCCCCACACACACACACACCTGCTTCTAGGTTGGAGTTTCTGGGGCCTTCTGGGGGTTTCCGGGCTTTCTGGAAGCCAGGCAGGACTGTGCCTTTCAGGAACGTATGCCTAGATGTTCATGTATCTTGCAAATGTCTGAACCCTGAATAGGACCCCTCAGAGTGGGGCATTGGGCGGCAGGAGGCCTGGGGTCTGGACTGTCCTGGGCTGTGTCGTGGGCTAGGCGGGGGGTGCTGAGGTACCCTCCGGGCCTGGTGAGCATCAGCCTGGCACTCCTGTCTTCAGGCCCTTGGCCCTGGAGACCCTGGCCTGAGGGAGACCCTGGAATCATGCCTGCTGGTCCCTAGATCCCGGGGCCTCGGAGCAGCAGAGCAGACAGCTGTGAACTGCCCGCCCGGCAGTTAGCCCTCCTCCGAGTCCCAGGTCCTTGGAAGCACTACAAGTTCCCATTGCCTTGGGGCTCCTCCCACCCCCTCCTCCTCCACCATCCGGAAGGGAATCGGGGCTCCAGGAGGCAGTGGCCGTGGCGTGGGTGGGCTGGTGCCCCCGCCTGGCCTGGAAGGGCAAGGCTGGCCTCATGCTCCAGCCTGAGGACCCTTGTGAGAGCCCAGGCTGGGTGCTTCCACACACACTTCACTGCCTCGCTGCAGATGCCACGGTGACTCCAAGGGCCTGCCCTGAAGACCCTCAGTTAGCTTCATTCAGGAGGATGGGCGGGGGCAGGTTCCCGGGGCTGGTGCATTTGTGAGGGGAACTAGGGTATCTGAGGGACAGTTCCAGGGGTCCCAGGCTCCCCCCATGGGCCTCAAAAGGCAGTGTGGGCTGGGAATCAGGAAGGCTCTGAGCGCTGGGGGGAGGGTCCAGACTCAGCCAGTCCTGCAGCAGGGCCCCGGGGTGGGGGTGGGGGTGGGGAGGTGGCCGGGTGGGGAGGTGGCCGCCGGCCGAGCGTGGCCTGAGCATCCCAGTGTTTACTTAGTTCACATTATGCTGATCTGATGGGGAGATTTAGTCCCGGGGGAAACGCGTGTCAGGCCATGCGATTTGTTAATAAGCCGGAAAGGGACTAGCTGGTGGGAAGCACACCTCCCCCAGAAGGACAGATGCATTACTTGGAACGCATGGGCACACACGCACGCACACACGTGTGGAGTTTCCAGCCCTGAGCTCCGTGCTCAGGGCTCTTGGAATCCCCACCAGGAGCCCCGGCCTCTCCCCTCCTGCCCTGGTCCTGCGGGGACAGCTGGCCGGCGGCTCGGGGGCTCTGCAGTGACCTCCGATCCGTGAGCGTGCGACCCTGGGGCAGAGCGTGGGTGGGCTGAGGGTCCCAAAGTTGGCATGGCTGGATACCTGGGGCTGCTGGGATGAAGGGTCCATCCAGGCTCTGGGGCAGCCGGGTGGCAGGAGGGCCCCTGAGCTGCTGGGGAAGAAGGGGCTGGGGTGGGGCTCCACGCGGCAGGGGGGACGGGCGGGGGAGCAGGGCCTGGTGGGCACCTTGGGTTGCCCCCTCACCAGCCTCCCCACTGCGTCTCACAGGGGACTTTAAGTGTAGATGGCACTAGTGGTAAAGAACCCGCCTGCCAATTCAGGAGACGTGAGACGCAAGTTCGATCCCTGGGTTGGGAAGATCCCCTGGAGGAGGACACAGCAACCCATTCCATATTCTTGCCTGGAGCATCCCAGGGACAGAGGAGCCGGCGGGCTACAGTCCATGCGGCCACAAAGAGCCAGACACGGCTGAGCAACTTAGCACACAGTGAGTCTCCCCAGTGAGCCTTGCCGGCTGACTGCAGCCGGGCCATCCTGGGCGGGCTTGGATGAGAAGCCCTGCTTCCCTCTCCCAGGGGCGGGGGTGGGGAGGAGGCCAGGGGTCCAGGCTTCTGGCAGCCAAAGCCGAGCTGAGGAAGCTCTGCAGGGGAACCTCCTTCCCCCCCAGTCCCCATCCCCGCCTCTCCCAGGGAACCACTGGATTGCCAGGCAAGTCCTGGAGCCCTTTCTCTCTGGAGCCCCGGGGGCTGGGGGCCCACGGCCAGGAGGAGCAGGGGTCAGGGAGGTGGCAGGAGACGGCGCTCTGGCCTCCGTCTGGCCGGCTGAGTCGGTGCTGTTTGGGAGGCATGCACCTTTTAAAACATGAGTGTTCTTCCATCCTCCATCCAGGCTTGTTTCTCCAGAAGCATTTTTCTCCCAAATGCCTGTGGCTCCATGGGCAGATAGGGGCCCGCCTCCAGGGAGGACTCCCCCCACCCACACTCCCCAGGTTTCTGTAGTTCCTGCTCCTTTCCTGGGGTCTGGTGGGGGCTGGGGGCCAGCCATCAGCTCAGAACAGCAGAGTCTGGACACCTCCTTCAGCAAGGGGAGGGCAACTGGGGCCAGGGGGTGGGGGTGCGGGGGCCGGGGCTGCCCAAGCAGAGGGGTCAGGACTGGCCCCCAGGTCCCCAGGCCTCTGTCCCCTCCCTTATCCATCCTGCCGGGCCCCCAGTCCCCGCCTCTCTGGCCCTGACTGAGGGTGGTCACCTGCCAGCCCCTGGCCGGCTCTCTGCGGGTGCTGGGAGTGAGGACAGGTCCTGGCACTTAGAGCACAGGGTGGCTGCTCCCCGGGAGGCCCCCTTGTCTGTCCCTGGGCCCCGGGAATGGGGCCGGGAGGAGGGGCCGTGGGAGGGGGTGGGGGACGACTCTGGCTCAGGCCGCTTCCCTGCCGGCCTCCCTCGGAGCCAGACTCCTCCTGCCCTGCTCTCTGGCCTCCCTGCCTTCCTCTCAACCCCCAGCAGAACCCCTCCTGGAACAGGGCCTCAGGCAGCAGGGGAGGGTCTCGCACCCCTGACTGGCAGGCCCCCGTGTCCCCCGACCCAGTGCTGGGGTCAGGACAGGCTGCCTCGCATGGAGGGAGGTGTAGGTGAGGGGGTCATTCCTTTAGGTGGGTGACGGAAGCTTCTAGAAGCTTTTCATCTACTCCAGGCCTTCACCCTGAGCTCTGCTCAAACCACCGACTCTATCCCAGCTGTTCCTCGGTGGGGCCTGAGCTCTGACCTGTAGGAATGAGAACCTCTGCCTCTGGGCGTGGGGGCCTGTGCCTTTGATGGTCTGGGGGCCTGGGGCTCAGGGTCTGGAGCCTGGGGGACGGGGGGTCTGGGGTTATAGGGGCCTGGGGGTCAGGGCAATGAGGTTCTAGGTGTCTCAGGGTCTGTGAACTGAGCGGGCAGATTTAGGGGAGGCTGGGGTCTGAGGGTGTAGCCCAGGGCCTCGGGCTCTTTGGTCTCCCTTGTCCCTTGAGTTTCGTACAAGGATTTTCTCTTAGAAGCTTCTGTTGACCACCACTGACCGTGGGCTGGTGCCACGTGCAGGGGCCGTGGCCTCCAGGGCTCCTGGCCTCCCAGAGTCCTGGGCAGCCTGGCCCACAGCCCCCGAAGGGTGGTGACAGTGGGCCTGTGTGAAGGCGGCAGGTGTGGGGCCCAGGGGAGGGGCAGGGAAGCTTCTGGGCTGGAGCAGGGGAAGCTGGCGGGAGGGGCGGGGGCAGGACTGGGGCAGCTCCGGCTGCCGTGCTAATGCTCAGCTGCGGCCACCTTGGAATTCTCCACTCCTGGTCCTGGGGGAGGGAGGCCCCAGCTGCTCCCTGCCTGAACCCCGTCCCTCCTCTCCTCCCCCGGCCCCTGCCCCTCAGGCCCAGAGGCTGACCCAGCAGATGCTGGGGCGCCTAGAGGGTGGGCTCCAGTCCCAGATGCGTCATGAAACACAGCTGTGTGACCTAGGAAAGCGCCCTGACCTCTCTGTTCGTCACCGTCCTCTCTGGTGAAATGAGGACACTGACCCTTCGGTCTCAGCGCTGGCCCTAATCTGTGACCTCAGCCCTCGAGGCCTCGGTTTCCCCATCAAGGGCCCTGGGGACCCCGAGACAGTGGGGTGGGGAGGCCCCTGGACTGGGGCCTGCACGCCGGGTGGTATCTGCCCCTGGAGTGTGTCAGGGGAGCCGCACGCCACTGGGGGGGAGCAGAGGGTCCCCTCCACTTGTCCAGGGCTCTGCCTCTGCTCCTTGAGAACTGGCAGTCCCGGGGGGCTGGCCCAGGGGCTGGGTTCCCACTGGTGCCATGATTCCTGGGACAGCTCGGCCTCTGGAGCTGAGCTCACCGGGGGACTTGAACCCCAGCCAATGCTGCAGGAGGCCTGGGATGGGGGCTGTGACGGGGGTGGGGGTGGTCCCGCTGTGAGCAGTGGGAGATGGGGAAGCAGGGTGGGGAGTGAACCCTACCCTGGCTTCTTCCAGGCCCCCTCCTCCGGGAAGCCCCCAGGCCCCAGCCTGGCCTGGGTCCTCTCCCCACACCTTCCTTCCTGCCCCTGGGGGCTGGCTCCTGTGTGTAACTTAAGTGAAGAGGGGGCCCCTTAATTCTGGGCTCACCCAGGCGGCATCTCTGCTGTGGGTGCCAATGTATGGGGTGTGCATGCGGGAGCAAGGCAGTTAGACTTGCAAGTGGACCCACAGCCTAGGAGCAGGGCCCAGGGTGAGACCTGGTCCTGCTAGCGGAGGCGGCACCCCAGTGCAAGGCAGGCAGGCAGTGGGGTGGTCAGGGGAGAGGTGGGAGGGCAGCTGGAGAGGGGCTCGTGGAGGCGTGAGACTGAGGTGGGGGGCCCTCCTTCAGGGCTGCCCCCAGCCCCGTGGTCACAGGCTGCAGATGGAGGCGCCACCCAGGGCCGCCGCCCCTGACGTCTGGGCCCCTCCTACTGGATGCTCCTGACTCCCGGTCCTTGCGGTGACCCTCCTGCCTCTCCCCCTCCCCCTGGACCACCGTGTCCCGCCTGGTGACTTCACGTTCCCCAGATCTGTGCCTCTGACACCCCCCACCCCCGCCCCCTGCCCCTCAGACTCCCCACACCTGTGGGATCAAACCCAGGGCTTCCTCTTCCCTCACCCTGCCCCCTCACTGTCTCAACTCCATCCTCCCCCCAGAATCTGGGGTGACCTGGGCTCCCTCTGCCCTTGAGGCCCCTGCCCCACCCGCGGCCACACTCGCCCTGCCCCTCGCCCCCAGACACTCGGTGGGTGGGGTGGGAGAGACCCTGGTGTCCCTGGACTCCCAGCTCAGCGTCTCACTTACGGAGAATGTGTCTTGCCCGAGAAGTCCGTCTGGCTCTTTCTGGCCTCCTCTCGGCCATCGCTGTGCTTGCTGACTTGCTCTTCCATGTGGACGAGCCGGGCAGGCCTGGAGGCGTTTCGTGGTCCATCTGACGACTTCCTCAGGGTCGCCCTTGAGGGTCTCCTTTTCTGTCAACAAAACACACATTTGCTCTGTTTTCCACTCAGCCCGCCCAGGGGGCCTCTGGCCAAGGGGGACGCCATGCCCTGTGCAGGGTGTGGTCAGGTCCGGCTAAGGCTGGGGCAGCTTGGGGGAGAACCGTCCACAGAGACCCCAGCTCCGCCCCACACACCGTCACAGCGGGAGTGAGGCCGTGTTGCAGGGACAGGTACCTGCCGCCCGTCTCACCGCTGCCCAGGCTGAGCGCTCGTGGGTCCAGAAGCAGGAGGTACGGGCCAGCAGGTGACCTGCCGTCTGCCAGGTGACCTAGGCTAGGAGAGGACCAGAGAACGTAGGTAGGGCGCTCAGGAGAAGGGGAGTCCTTCCGCCCGAGGCAGAAGTCGCTAGGGAAGGCTTCCTGGTAGAGGAGGCACTTAATGGGATCCTGGAAGGCAGAGGACTAGACCGGCAGGGGTGAGCGTCCTCCTGACGGCAGGGATGTCCCTGGTGAGGCGGGCAGCTCTGTCCCACTCCTGCCTTGGCTGCAGGAGGAGGGGGGCCCATCGGGGGTGGCCAGGCTGAGGAGGGACCTTGGGAGGACAGCAGTGTGCCGTCCGCTGAGCCCCCGAGACTGCGTTCAGCCGTCGCAGCACCCCTGCCCATGGCTCCAGGTCTCTCCTAGACCCTCCACCGGAGGACAGGGACGGGACCCAGCACAGAGCCGGGGTCCTGCCCGCAGGGCCTCTGGGTATGGCCTTGCCCTCAGCCATTCTCAGTGGGCCGCCCCGGAGTACGGGATGGTCAGTGCTGATTTGGGAACCTGTTTAGTCTGAATGAGGCTTCCTTGGTGGCTCAGTTGGTAGAGAATCTGCCTGCGATGCAGGAGACCCTGGTTCGATTCCTGGGTCAGGAAGTTCCCCTGGAGAAGGGATCAGCTCCCCACTCCAGTATTTTTGGGTTTCCCTGGTGGCTCAGATGGTTAAAAAAATCCACCTGCAATAGGGGAGACCTGGGTTCGATCCCTGGGTCGGGAAGATCCCCTGGAGGAGGGCATGGCAACCCACTCCAGTATTCTTGCCTGGAGACTCCCATGGACAGAGGAGCTGGCGGGCTACAGTCCATGGGTCACAAAGGGTCGGACATGAATGAGTGACTTTCACTTAGTCTGGAATGTTTTGGACATTCCAGGGGCCCCACAGGAGGCTCCAGAAGGAAGCTTTGGGCCGAGACCAAAATTCGTCCATCCATTCATTCACTCATTCCTTTGTTCGCTCACAGGCGGGTGTGGAGGTGGAGGTTGGGCTGGGAGCTGGGTCCTCTTGGCCAGTGAGAGCGGCGACATTTTCAGGGCTTTTGTGAGCCATCTGTGAAGCATCTTTGTCATCGAATGTTGTCAAATGGAATCACGTCCCAATCCCTGCCATGGTGTGGGAAGCTGATAACTGCAGGCCTTAGTGGTGCTGTGGATAGAGGCTTGGGCAGAGCGGAGGGCGAGAGGTCGTGGGACCGTGGCTCACACGGCGGACCTCACGACCACGAGTCTAGTGGGGAGAGCTGGGTGTGGGATGTGGCCTCGTCGGTGGATCTGTGGCCACGGGATCGGCCCTGGAAACTCGAGGAGCGGGGAGTCGTCAGGCCAGGTGGGACTCGGAGGGTGGAGTGGGGTGTCCTTTCCCGTTGACTTTAACTTGCACGGACACGTCCTCACGGCGGTGAGACTGCTGGTAAGTCGTGTGCCTGTGCTGGGCGAGCCAGCACTTCGCCGTTTGTCAGCACGGACGGGCGGGGGCGGCGGTGGGGGGAGCTGCTTCCCAGGGCGCTTGTGTCGTGCTCAGCCCGCCAGTGGTGTCTGACGCCACTGCCCTCTGGGCCCGCCGGGGCCCTCTGTCCGTGGGAGTCTCCAGGCGAGAAATGGAGTGGGTTGCCATTCGCTTCTCCAGGGGATCTTCCCGAGCCCGGGATGGAACCTGCGTCTCCTATGCCTCCTGCGCTGTAGGCGGGTTCTCTACCAAGTCTCTGGAAGGTCTTCGGAGGCACCCAGCGCTGCTCGTGGGGAAGGTGGTGGGGATAAATCAGACAGGACTTGCTGGGTGGGGGGGGGGCGCAGACACAGTTGGGGACTGACTTTGGTGGGGTTGGGTGGGGAGGGGCGGGTGGGTGGCAGGGGCCCCTGAGACTCATGGCGCTGGGGTTCTGGTCTACTGCCTTGCATTCCCTTTTTGAAACCGAGGTGGCTCATGCCCAAAGCGCCATCCAGTTTCCCTCCAGGCCATTTCCGGCCGTCTCAATCTCCCATCCTTTGTGGTGACAGACAGCAGCCCAGCCCCCAGACTGGCAGTCTAACCTGCCCGCCCTCGGCCGCCTTGGCCTGCCCCCGCACTGACAGGCATCCCGCCGGGCTCGCTGTTAGGAGCAGGACGTCTGGGCTGAGCCTCGCGGCTGTGATGAGACATCAGGGTGCCCGTCAGTTGCGGGGGAGGTGTGGCGGCGCCCTCCAAGGGGCAGCCGTGGATGGCCCCGGGGGTCTGCCCGGCCCTCTTGCCTGCAGCGGGGGCCCCAGAGGGTGAGCAGACGGTGCGGTCTTTGCCTCCAGCAGACCCCAGGAGCTCACGGCACCAGCTGAGACCTGAGCCGCAGGAGGGGTGGCAAGTAGACCGGGAGGCAGGGCTGGGCCAGGGGCCACGCCGTCCACTGATGTGGCGGGGCCTGGGGAGCTGGCTCTGAGCTCTGCCCCAGCTTCGCCCTCCACCACTGGGGGGAAATCGAAGGCTCAGAGCCTTCGATGGGGCGCTTCTGTCGTCCCCATGTGGTGAGGTGGGTGGAGTTCCTGCTCCAGTGGCCCACTTCCACCTGGCCACTCATCCGCTCATTTGATACACATCTGCTGAGCACCAGGACTCTGCGGACCGCGCTCCCCATACACCCACCTGCCCAGTCACCCAGGCATCCTCTCTTCCCCTCATTCTGTCCACCACTCACGGACACTCTCACCTCTCTGTTCCTTGTCCTCCAGCTCCTTGGCACTCAGCAGTGTGTCCAGCTCCCTACTCTTTTCCATATCCTCGCCTATCTACTCAGCCACCCACATATCCACCCATCACCCCTCCATCCATCCACAGTCCACTGATCTGTCTATCATGCATATACCCATCTATCCACCCACCCATCCATCATCCATCCATCCACCCATTATCCATCCATCCATGCACTCATTATCCATCTATCATCCATCCATCATCCATCCATCTATCCATCCATCATCCACCCACCCATCCATCATCCATCCATCCATCTCTCATCCATCCATTCATTCCTTCTTCCGTCCACCTGTCCACTCATCCACCCTCCCAAGCACCCACCCATTCACTTATCCAACAGAATCAGGGCTCCTTGGTGCTGGCCTCAGCACTGGGAGGCGGGCACAGGTAGGAGCTAGACACCACCCCTGTCCTTGGAGACCCCTCGGCCTGCAGGAGAAGCCCCTGCGGGAGGTGTGTCTGCGGGGTCTGTGCAGTTCTGTCGGTGTTCAGGTGACGTGGGTCCTGAGGGTGCTGGGGCTGAGCTCTGGCCAACCTGCCTGCAGGGGAGGGTCCCCTGAGGGGAGGTGGGTGGGCAAGGGTCCCCTAGGCACTGAATCTGTGGGTCATGGCCCGCTTCCCACCTCCCTGCCACCCAGCCCAGGATCAGAGGGTCAGAGAGGGTCCTTAAAAAGTGGAAGTCGGGTCAGAGAGTGTCCTTAAAAAGTGGAAGTCAGGCCAGAGAGGGGAGGGCCATGATTAAGGTCACACAGTGAGCCCAGGCCTTGGTACCACCCTCTGCCCATAAAGGCAAATAGCTGGATGCCACTTTCCATTCAGAGCAGATGTCCCTGGTCCCCACAGGGGCCCAAGGCGGTGACTGTGCCCTGGGCTCCCTGCCTGGCCTCCAGGACCTGCTGCGGGGTCTTTCTCACCCTGACCCTGCTGTCCAGACCTGCCTCTAGAAGTGTCCGGACGGCCTGCAGAGGTGGCGCTGTGCCACCTGGGCGTGGCCTCAGGCAAGTCCCGTGAGCTCACGAGGTTCTGTTTTCTCATCTATAAACTGGGGACAGAGATCCAGGAACTCAGGGCACCGGGTCCTTCTTGGGACTGACTGCATGGGTGTTTATGGGGGTGGGGGGCCCAGAAGGGCCCCTGGGGCTTCAGGGGGCTCGAGAGCCAGGATGCAGGAAGTGTGGGGGCTGTGTGGCGCAGGGAGCCCCTCCTGGGGGCGCGGAACCCTCTGCTGCCCCCGACCCTGCGGGACTGGAGCCTGAAGTTCCCTGCGGGGGCTGTGGGCAGCGGGTGTGCGCACACAGGCGCCTGTGGACATGGACGGGGCAGGTCATCTGGACTGAAGACGTCTGATCAGGAGCCTCCTTCCGGTCGGGGAGGAGCAGTGTCAGGAGCGGTCATTTGTGCCGACCCAAGGACCCCCGTTTCCGCTCTCCCGGCGAGGGCGCCGAGGTTCCCGGCGGGAGACGGGCCCAGGGTCCCACAGCTGGCAGCTGGCCATGGCCATTCTGAACACCGGGGCTGGAGGGCGTTGTGATGACCGAGGCGGGGCCCCAGCCGCTGGCGTTGTGATGACCGAGGTGGGGCGCTGGGGAAAAGGAGGCGAGACTTCGTGCCATCTGTCTGTTCCGGTGATTTGCTGTGAAGCCGGCGAGGAGCTGCGTCCTGAATCATGTCGGGGGTGTTACACTCGTGTCGCGGACAGACTTGTTCCTAAATTATCTTTTATGATCACCCGCGCGTCCGCGGGCGGCAGGTGTCGGCGCCCGCACCCCACCGTTATTTGTGGCGGCGGACCAGGCGTTAATTATTGACGCGCCTGCCCACCTCCTCGCCACCTCCAGTTAAAATTCATGGTCCGGCCACTCGGCAAATATTGATTCTGACCCAAGTTGATGTTTTCCCCTTAACATTATTATAATGAGGGATAAAAATCAAATTGCCTTCCCTGAAACTCAATCATTTTTCTCTACCGTGCCTCATCGATCTTCCTTTCCCCGGGTTTTACCATAAATTATTCTATTCAATTAAGTAAACTCACACATAATGGCATTTTGCAAACTGAATAATTTATTGACTGTGTTTGGCAAAAGGCTGCTTTGGGGTGGGTCAGGGAAGGGAGGGTGTTAGGTCTCCCAGCTCGCGGGGCCCGTCTGAGCGGGGTTGGGGTGGGGGGCGTCCGGGGGGGGGCTCCCTGCTCCCCGAGGGGTCTGCGGCTGTGGGGTGGACGGGACCCAGAGTGGCGAGAGTGAGGTCCCTGGGAGGCTCCAAGGAGGAGGGCTGGACCTGGGTGGGTTTCAGGAGGTGAGGGAAGGGAGGGGCTGTTCAGGGGTTGGGGCTGGGGTCCCGGAGGAGGCCGCAGACAGGGGCTGAGCGCCGTCACCTGGCTGTCTTCCGCCGGGACTTGGCCTCAGTCTTGTTCCTCGGTGTGAGACATCTGTGTCCACCTTCCTTGTGTCCCCCCCACCACAGCCAAGCACCCAGCCTGGGCGGCTCAGACGTCAGATGGTTATTCTCTTGCAGTCCTGGAGGCCGGAAGTCTGGAGTCAGGGTGCCAGCAGGCCTGGCTTTTGCAGGCCTCTCTCGCGGCCTGCAGACGGCCATCACCCACCCCCCGTGTCCTCACAAGGCCTCTCCTCTGTGCCCGAAGCCCCTGGTGTCCCCCTGTGTGTCCACTTCTCCCCTTATAACCAGTCACGTTGGCTTGGGGCCCAGGGGCACAGGGCCTCAGTTTCTCCAAATCACCCCTTTCCAAGGCCCGCCTCCTTCTGCAGTCTCGTTCTGAGGGGCAGGGGCTCAGCTAGGACATGTGAGCTCGGGGGGACACCGCTCAGCTCTTGCCATCCTCCTTGTGACCGGCCTTGGTGTCTGGGTCCACCTGGCTTCTTCCAGCCTCCTCAACCGCAGAAGCAGAGGAGATGGAGGGGAGGGTCCCAGCTTGTCCCCAGGGGCCTGGCCACCCCGAGGGCCCCCCTGTCCACTCAGCTGTGTTCCACCCCAGCAGGCCTGTGTCCTGGCCCTCTGCCCAGCCATCTGGAGGGAAGCAGGACGCGTGGTGGGGTCTGCCCACAGCCACGTATGCTCTGCCGGGCAGAGGACACGCAGACAAGCCCCGGGCTTCCTGAGAAGCAGCGTCCATGGCCCCTAACACCCAGCCCCGGACTGTCCCTTCCCCTCCCTCAGCCCCGGACTGTCCCCTCCCCACAGCTCAGCCCCGGACAGCAAGACTGTCCCTGCCCCAGCCCCGAACTGTCCCCTCCCTCAGCCCCAGACTGCCCCCTCGCTGTCCCTGCTGCCTGCCCACCCCCCCCCCCCACCCCGCACAGACCCCCATACCCTGCGCCCAGGCCCTCGGGGCGCGGCAGCCTCACCCAGGCCGTGCCGTCCACACCCCCACCGCTGGTGGCCCTGCTGATTTAGCTCCAGACCGGGTATCCAGCTGCCCCTTGCACCTGTCCCCTGGATGGCCCTCCGTTGCAGCATGTCCTGTCGCGGCCCTCAGCCCGCCCTGCCCCTTGCCTGGGCCTGGGGCCAGTGGAGGGTCTCTGTTTACCCCTGGTCCAGGGTGGGAAGCTGGGTTCACCAGGTGCCTCCCTTCGTGATGCCCTCCACCCCATGGCCGGGGCCGTGCCAGCGTGGCGGGAGGCAGAGACCCACCTCTCGGTCAGTCCCGGAGACCACTTGCCCAGGGCCCGGCTCCACTCCGCCCCGGAGTGGTCCCCCAGCCTCGGATTCCTGTCCCCCGGGTGGGGCCAGGCCTCCGCCTCCTTCCCGTCATCCGAGGCCTGCGATGGCCTGGAAGAGCGCTGAGACGCAGAAAGTGCTGGTGGGTGAGGAGCGGGGACGGCCTTCGGGGGCTGGTACCCCTGGGTGGGCGGCGGGTGGGGCTGGCCAGGGGGAGCCAGCCCGGCCTTTCTGGAACCCTCTTCCCTCACCCCTTTCCCACCCATGGCTGGGCGCGGTCTGAGGGCCCCTGCAGGACGGGCGCTGCCACCTGGGGGCCTCACGCACCCCTGACGTGTCTCCTCTGAGGGCTGGGGAGAGGCTGGGGGAGGGGAGTTAGGAGGATTGAGGATAATTACAGTTAATTGCTCCTGGAACCGGCCCTGCAGAGGCTGCCCAGGAAAGCTGTTAGCACTAATCACAGGGATAATGAGCCGCGGTTGGCAGGGCTCTTTCGCTGCCGTCTTTCCTGGGGGGCTCCCCTCTGCACCTCCACACACAGGCGGGCCCCCCTCACCTGCTGGCACCGGTGCAGACGGCCTGATGAGCAGGCCCTGGGGGGTGGGGGGCGAGGGGAGGCTGGGGCTCACCCCACCCCCCAGAGCCCTCGAAAGGAGGCGCACCCTTGGGGGGCCTTGTCGCTGCTGTGGGCTGAGGGAATGATCGAGTGATGGGGTGAGTGAAGCTGGCTTGGACGGGGAGGGTCCCTGGAGTCGTGGGGCATGGCTGGGCCCAGGTTTTCCAGTCTCTGCATTTTGCCTGGGGCTGACCTCGAGCGCCCACGAGAACCTTGGACTCTGAATTCATGGTGGGGCTCAGGGCCTGGGACATTCCGGCCTTGGAAGCTGCTGTGGGGGGGAGCACCCCCCTGCAGGGCGGGCTGGGGTGGGGGCCTCAGGCTGCCAAGGGGCTGGGGAGCGGGCGGGCTTCCCGGGGTACGGTGGGCGGCACGTGGCACGCCATAAGCCGCTCGGGCTGAGAAATGTGTGTGAAACGCTAATTACATAAACACCCGGCCTCGGGAGCCACACTTCTCCAGATCAGCGGGGCGGGGGCTGGAGTGGAGCCCAGGGGTGGGGTGGGGGGCGGGCTGGGGGCTCCTGGCTGTCTGCACCCCTGACAGATGCCAGTGGCTCAGCCCGCCTTCATTCCTCGACGGAGTCCTCTCTGAGCGGGGACACGCTGGCCACCAGCGACGCTGACCCGAGGGGAGGTGTGCAGGGGGCTTTGGGGGTGTGCGGGGCATGGGTGTGGCCTGGCCTAGCGGCCTGGCATGTGGGGAGCATGGAGGTATCCCCTGCTGCCGTCTTGCGGGTCTCCAGCCTCAGTGCCACGTGGGCAGTCTCTGACCTCTGGCTTCAGTGTGCGGACCCAGGGCAGGGGGTACGGCCTGCCGTGGCCTCACCTTTGCTGGTGCCCATGGAGTTACCTGGGACAGACCGGGGTCACCCATGGAGTTATTACCTGGGACAGACCGGGGTCACCCATGGAGTTATACCTGGGACAGACTGGGGTCACCCGTGGAGTTACACCGGGACGGGCCAGGGTCACCCGTGGAGTTACACCTGGGACAGGCTGGGACGGGCCGGGGTCACCCGTGGAGTTACACCGGGACGGGCCGGGGTCACCCGTGGAGTTACACCGGGACGGGCCGGGGTCACCCGTGGAGTTACCCCCGGGACGGGCCGGGGTCACCCGTGGAGTCACACCTGGGACAGGCCGGGACAGACTGGGGTCACCCGTGGAGTCACACCGGGACGGGCCGGGGTCACCCGTGGAGTCACACCCGGGACGGGCCGGGGTCACCGTGGAGTCACACCTGGGACAGGCCGGGACAGAGTGGGGTCACCCGTGGAGTTACACCGGGACGGGCCGGGGTCACCCGTGGAGTCACACCGGGACGGGCCGGGGTCACCCGTGGAGTCACACCGGGACGGGCCGGGGTCACCCGTGGAGTTACACCTGGGAAGGGCCGGGGTCACCCGTGGAGTTACCCGGGACAGCCGGGGTCACCCGTGGAGTCACACCGGGACGGGCCGGGGTCACCCGTGGAGTTACCCGGGACAGACCCAGGCCCGCCCTCTGCCTGGACGGCAGCTGTAGGGAACTGTTGTCCTGTCTCTGTTCTGGATTTTTGAAATCTGATTTGTGTGTTGATTTCTGGCTGTGCTGAGCCGTTGCCGTGGGGGCTTTCCTCTGGTCGGGGCCAGGGTGGTTCTCATCGTGGTGGATTCCCCTGCGGGCTCTTCAGTAGTTGCAGCTCACGGGCTCTGGCTCTTGCACGTGGGATCTTCCTAGACCAGGGATCCAACCCGTGTCTCCCACGTTGGCAGGCAGATTCTTTACCACGGAGCCGCCAGGGAAGCCCCGCGTCCTGTCTTTGTTAAAGGTGCCTCTGGCAAGTACAGTCTCGGAGCTGTTCACTGCAGAACAGTGATGGAAGGGGGCAGGAGCACGATGCCAGGAGAGGGACTCTGCCCCAAACTCTGCTCCCCAGGGGCGCAAAGACCACGGGGAAGGGGGGATGCTGGGCAAGCATCCTGGGATGCAAGGTTTCTCCTGGGACCGCATGGCTGTCTCTTCTGTGTGCTTGGATTTCCTACCATGACCTTGAGCTGTTTTTTTAAAAATAACGTCTTTATTTTTGGCTGCATCAGGTCTGGGCCGCAGCCTGTGGCATCTTAGGCGTCACTTGTGGGTTCTGGAGTGGTGGTGAAGGCTGACTTGCGCCGCAGCACGTGGGATCTTGTTAATACTTCCCCGACCAGGGATGGAACCTGCTTCCCCGCACTGAAAGGTGGGTTCTCAACCACTGCACCACCAGGGCCGTCCCCAGCTTGAGCTGTTTTGAAACAGATGAAACAAATGAAAGGAAATTTAAGGGATTATACCTGAACAGTTGATTTTTAAAAGATTTCTTTTCTCACGCCTAGTAACACCTCACTTCTCCCGGGCAGGCCTGGGCAGAGGCAGCCTGACCAACTCAGCTCCCAGGCCAGTCCTCAGACCCACAGTTTCACCCAAGGGGTGATGGGCTTGGTGACATGCTGGGGACAGCTGGCGGGAGCTTGCAGTTGCTCATCAGCGGAGTGGGGGTGGGGGGAGGCAGACTGGGCCCCCAGTCCCTGGGTATCTGAGCTCCTAGAACATTCAAGGTCGCTGCAAGGACAGGACACAAAGAGTGGCTGAGTTTAAGCTGAGCGGTGGGCACAGTCACGAAGAGTCCTCATTTCCAACCAAGAGACTTGGAGTCCTGCAGTGAGGCCCCAGAACCCAATGGAAATTCGCCCTTGGGGAGCGTCTGGGCAAGGTTGCCAGAGGGAGCGGGGTTGGGGGGGGGCGGTGGGGGGGCGTGCTCTGCCTCCCGGCTCCTTCCTCCTTAACTCACTCATTCGGGGAACCACAGCACTCCGGGTTGGGGTTCAGCAGGGCCTGCCTCGTCCTGTGGGTGAAAACGTCCTGTCTCCCTGAGAAGGAAGGTGGCCTGGGGTGGGGGGCATGCTCCAGCCTGCCCACCCCCTGCCTCCCTCTGAGTATCTGCTGAGGGGAGACGAGGACTTTGAGGAAGGCTTTATTTTAGCTATAAAAATATCGCTTGGGCTTGGAAGCTTCCTGACCCCCCCAGGCAGCCCAGAGGGGGGCTCACCCGGTCCTGCCCCTCTGGCTGTGGGCAGGGGGAGGGCGTTCTGTGGAGTGGCCACTTGCTCCCAGGCGATGGCCTTGGGCCACATATCTGAGCAGATCCAGATGCCCACGGGCTGTGGGTGTGTCGGGGGCAGACAGATAGACGGCCATCTGTCTGGTCTGCACTGTCAGGATGAGCTCCCCAAAGCACCGCTCTGATTGTGGCCCTGCCCCGCTCACACACCATCCATGGCTCCCTAGTGCCTTGGCCGCCTGGCCCGGTTTCCCATTATTCCTCCTCCTCCTTTCCCGGCCTGGAGTTTGCTTGGCTGCTGTGTAGAACAGAGGACCACGGCCTGGGTGGTCCTGAAACAGCAGACATGGCTCCTGAAGAGCAGCCTGAGCTCTTCTGGGCTGTGAGCGTTAGAACTTGAGCACGCAGATCTGGGCACACGTTCCAGCCCAGGATGCTTGGTCTGGCCAGATCGGGGCAAGTAGACCCTGAGGCACGTGATGCATCCGCCCCTTCTTGTGCTCTAGCCTGCATGCCCCCTGGAGGCAGACGGCCCTGGGCAGCAGGCCTGTGGGGCGGGGTCTGGGGTTGGGCCGAGGGTGGGCAGGGGCCGTGGCTTCCTATGCAGCCACACGGAGACTCCGGAATTCCCTCTCTCTTTGGGGAGGAGGGGGGTAAGGGACGAGCGGGCTGGGCAGCGTCTGTCAAATGTGATCGGCGTGGGCTGCCATGGCGACGGGCAGAGGGCTGGGCAGGCCGGCGGCCCCCACGTCAGAAGGCCCTGTGGATGTGTGGCTGGCCTGCAGGTCCGCGTGCCCAGCTGCGTCGTTCCTGGGCCTGGGGCTTGGAGGATGGTCCCCAGAGGAGCCCAGGGTGGACTTCCAGGGCGAGGATTAAGTTGTTCACGGTAATCAAGCCCCAGCGAAGCCGTTAAGTGAATTTTGCTGGCGGATCCGTCCTCTGATGGCCTTCCTCTCTCTGTGCCCCCTTTGTTCTCCTGGCGGGGGGCAGGTGTCCTGGGGGTGCAGCCTGGCAGGTGATTTAGGGGAGCCTCCTGGCCAGAAAGACCATTAAGGAAAAATGGGTCTTGGACCATCTTTTGGTTTTTCCATTAAATCCTGTTCGTTTCCATTTCACAGAATGGTTTTCTAATCCTATTTGTGACACGCCTGTCAGCCACAGATAAAAACGGGACATTTGCATTGGGGAGTGGGGGACGGGGGGTGGCCCGCTCCCCTAAAGATAATATTAGGTTCCTTAACGCGCTCGCACTCCTGGGGTTTATGGTTTTTATGTGGAGGTTTAAATATTCAAAACCAGGTAGGGCTTTTCCCCTTCTGCTAACTATTAGAGACAGATTACACTGAAAAGAGATTTAATTTGTCAGGTTGTCGCAAGCACTAATGGAGGATGAATTACGCGTGTGGAGGGGAGAGTGCGGCCTCTGTCTGGCCGCGCGGGGGGCTGTCTGGGGTTGGCGGTGGGCATGATGACTGGGGAACAGAGGCAGGGGTCTCACGCTCTGCCCGCCCCCCTCCCCTCCGTCTGCACTAGGCCATCAAGGACCTCTGGGGTAAGTCCCTTATTCAAAGCAGTGCCAGCGACGCGACCCATGAGCTGCTGGCCGAGGCGGTGGGCACCCCCGGGTGTCCGGCCGTCAGCCCCCGCCCCGTGTGGAGACACTCGAGGGAGGGGACTCATGCAGGTCACACTGAGGGTTGGGGTCAGGGCTGGCCCTGGGCACCCACGCGGCCTCTGTCCCTGGGGCACGCTGCTGGGCAGGGCACTTGATGCGGGTGTGTGTGTGCGTGCGTGCACGTGCCTGTGTGCCCGTGAAAGCTTCGGCTCTCTGCTGACCTGGGAGGGTGGCCCTAGTGGGGCCTGCGGCGTGGCGCTGGTGGGGAGGGGGTGGGCTGTGTGTCCCCGGGACTGTGGCGGTGGCCGCACCCTCAGCGGGACAGCGGGGAATCCAGTCAGAGGACTCGGCAGAGCCACGGTGGGGACAGAGATGTGGGGGTGGCTCAGATTACCTTTGAGAATGGGAACTTCAGCCTCCAGGAGGAAGGGCTTGGGAGTCACAGTGTGGGGTAGAGGCAGCAAGGAGGCATGGTGGGGTCCCTGGACAGAGGATGAGGTGAGGGACAGACTGGGGATGCTTACTGAGATGGCCGGGCCCCATGGGAAGAGGGGATCTGCCTGGAAACTGGGGGCTGGGTACCCCTTGGGGAGCCTGGGGGTGGAGCAGGGGCCGGGGTGCTCTTCTGGTGCCCCTCCTCTCCTGGCTTCCCAGATGGAGTTTGGCACCAGGACTCTAGTGGGGTCTTGTGCAGAACCCGCATGCCGGCGTCGGGGCCAGACACGCTGCAGCTCAGGAAGGGGCCTCGGTCTCCCCATGGATGGGGCGGAGGTGGACGCCTGGTGCCCAGGGGCCTCCGTCTCCCCACGGAGGGGTGGACGCCCAGTGCCCACGACACCTGCTGAGCCGCCAGGGGCCCCATCTGCCCTGGGGAACCAGGCAAAGCATGAATCCATCCCCATCCCCATTTGTCAAGAGGGCCCATGGGGTGCTAACTGCTCTCCACTTTCGGGACGTGGATGAGGCTGCCAGGATCTGGATGCACAACCCTCACCCCCAGCCCCGGGCCCACGACAGACGCTCCAGCTTCACAGCGGAGGACTGGAGGCCCTGGCGCTCAGCCTCCGCCTGCACTGTCTGAGCTTCCCCAGGGGCTGGCCCGTGCTGGGACTCCAATTAGAGCCCCTTAGTGGGGGCCTGGCCGGGCCCGGGCACCTGGGCACCCTCCAGGGACAGGACGAGGATTAGGGGCCCAGCCCAGCCTGGTCTCTGCTGGGGGATCAGCCGGTGGGCCCTTTGTCCTGGCAGTGGGGCCCGTCTGCTCCTGAGACCAATTACAGCGGTGGCGGGTGCAGGGGAGTCCTGGGCCTCTGCCCCTCAAGTAGCCCCCAAACTCCTTGTCTGCAACCCTGGCTGCAGTCAGCCTGAGCCCTGTCCTGGAGCCACCAGAGCGCAGAGGCGTCCTGGCCAGGCCGGGGCCTGAGCTGGTGGTCTGTCTGGTGGCGGGGGTCCAGGGCCGGGGCCTGAGCTGGTGGTCTGTCTGGTGGCGGGGGTCCAGGGCCCGGGGCCTGAGCTGGTGGTCTGTCTGGTGGCGGGGGTCCAGGGCCTGGGGCCTGAGCTGGTGGTCTGTCTGGTGGCGGGGGTCCAGGGCTGGGGCCTGAGCTGGTGGTCTGTCTGGTGGCGGGGGTCCAGGGCCCGGGGCCTGAGCTGCTGGTCTGTCTGGTGGCGGGGGTCCAGGGCCCGGGGCCTGAGCTGGTGGTCTGTCCTGGGAGTGGGGGTCCAGGCCCGGGGCCTGTCCTGGTGGCGGGGGTCCAGGGCCGGGGCCTGAGCTGGTGGTCTGTCTGGTGGCGGGGGTCCAGGGCCGGGGCCTGAGCTGGTGGTCTGTCTGGTGGCGGGGATCCAGGGCCCAGGGCCTGAGCTGCTGGTCTGTCTGGTGGCGGGGGTCCAGGGCCCGGGGCCTGAGCTGGTGGTCTGTCTGGTGGCGGGGATCCAGGGCCCAGGGCCTGAGCTGCTGGTCTGTCTGGTGGCGGGGGTCCAGGGCCCGGGGCCTGAGCTGGTGGTCTGTCTGGTGGCGGGGGTCCAGGGCCGGGGCCTGAGCTGGTGGTCTGTCCCGGGAGTGGGGGTCCAGGGCTGGGGCCTGAGCTGCTGGTCTGTCTGGTGGCAGGGGTCCAGGGCCGGGGCCTGAGCTGGTGGTCTGTCTGGTGGCGGGGGTCCTGGGCCCGGGCCTGAGCTGCTGGTCTGTCTGGTGGCGGGGGTCCAGGGCCCGGGGCCTGAGCTGGTGGTCTGTCTGGTGGCGGGGGTCCAGGGCCGGGGCCTGAGCTGGTGGTCTGTCCCGGGAGTGGGGGTCCAGGGCTGGGGCCTGAGCTGCTGGTCTGTCTGGTGGCAGGGGTCCAGGGCCGGGGCCTGAGCTGGTGGTCTGTCTGGTGGCGGGGGTCCTGGGCCCGGGCCTGAGCTGCTGGTCTGTCTGGTGGCGGGGGTCCAGGGCCGGGGCCTGAGCTGGTGGTCTGTCTGGTGGCGGGGGTCCCGGGCCCGGGCCTGAGCTGCTGGTCTGTCCTGGGAGTGGGGGTCCAGGGCCGGGGCCTGAGCTGGTGGTCTGTCCCGGGAGTGGGGGTCCAGGCCCGGGGCCTGTCCTGGTGGCGGGGGTCCAGGGCCGGGGCCTGAGCTGCTGGTCTGTCCTGGGAGTGGGGGTCCAGGGCCGGGGCCTGAGCTGGTGGTCTGTCCCGGGAGTGGGGGTCCAGGCCCGGGGCCTGTCCTGGTGGCGGGGGTCCCCAGCAGCCAGGAAGCCTGGGCTGAAGACGCCCTTCCCTGGGTTGGCGCTTCTGCTGAGCTGGGAGCTCAGCACAATCTGATGTGCCGGGCCTGGGGTTTCTCCGACGGGTCTGGGGATACAAGTGGCCCAGTGGGGGCTGCTGAGGCTGTGACCACAGGTGCTAAAGGCAGGAGGGGCTGTCTGAGCCCTGCCAGGCCCCCTCCCTGGCAGGCCCCAGGGGCGGGTCTGGGCTCGCCACCCCCCACCCTGGCGCTGTGTAGATGAGCACCGAGGGTGGGAAGCCGGGGACCAGGGGAGCTAGATAGGCGTGGACGAGCCCCCGCTCCGGCCATCGGGTCCTGCACCTCAGCCCTTGCACCCCAAACACATGGTGTTTCTGGGGTGGGGTGCCCTCGGGAAAGCAGGAGGCCTGAGCCCCTTTGCCTGGGCGGCTGGGCGCCGTGAGCGCCCTTGACATGGGTGTTGAGAAAGCCCAGGGCTGCGGTGCTGTGAGGGAAGGAGGGCTGGGGTGTGGGCCTGAGGCTGCTCACTGGGCAGGTGGTGGCCTCGCTGGACAGAGGCCCCCGCGGCCCGGCTGCAACGTGCTCGGCCTCTCCCTGGCCCCCGCCGCCCCAGCCTCCTTCAGCCCCGGGGGTGCCGCTCCCTGTCTCCCCAGGAGGAGCCCCAACCAGTCGGGGCTGACTCTCCCCTCTAACCCGCCCCCTGCGGCAGCGTCCCCCTCAGCCCTGCTCTCCGGCCATCGCAGTGGGATCTAGGTTGCTCTCTGTGAGCTCTGGGCAGAAGGGCTGGGAGGATGTGGCCTTCCCAGGACCCCCGAGGAGAGACGCCTGCCTGCCCCGCACGCCCGTCCCGCACGCCCACCCTGCATGCCCACATGCCCGCCCGCACGTATGACCGCCCCACACGCACGCCTGCCCCGCATGCCCGTCCCGCATGCCCAGCCCCCGTACAGGCTGCGGGCATAGCTGGCCAGGGCAGGTGGGGAGCGGGTGTGGTGGCTGCATCAGCCGGGCAGGTGTGGGGTTTACGGGGAGCCCCCCGCTGCCTCTGGCCCCCGGTGCTGACCGTCAGGGGCCTCGTTTGCCTCCTCCAGGGCCCGGCGCCGGCCTGGGGGTGCTGGGTGTGCCCCCCCCAACGGCGGCAGATTGCTCGGAGCTCTGCTGCTATCATCTCGGTCCAACAAGCCTAGGGGCTTTTAGGGGGCATCGGGTCTGGCTAATCCCTTAATGGGGATGTGTATGTGTGTGGGTGTGTGTGTGGGTGTGTGCCGAGTGAACACACGGACAGGCAGACGACGGTCAAACGGTGCCCAGGGTCACCTCCCCCCAGCACTCTCCGGCACTGTCCCCCTGCTGACAGGCACCCAGCAGTGCGTCTCACGGCTGGACCCTGGGGTGCTGTGAGGCCAGGGAGGCTCTGGGGCGCAGGACGCAGGCCCGGGAGATGCTGGCGGGAGGAGAGAGTGAGGCAGCAGGGAAGGTCAGGGGAAGCTCTGGAGAGGCCGCCCTGAGCTGGGAGAGCCTGCGGCGGCCGCGGACCTGATCCCCCACCCTGGGGACCCCAGGCCCAAAGACTCGTCACGGCCCCAGCGTTCTCTCGGGGGTCGGGGGGTGAGCACGCCTGACCTGTGTGTGTGGAGCTCCGTGCCCGCCGGTGAATCCTCTTGGTGGTCCTCAGCCCAGTTTACGGTGTGATTCTGTGCATTTTGTGGGTGGGGAACTTAGACCTGGGCACAGGCCCTTTGCAGCCTCCCGCTGATGGCTGTGGCTCTGAAATCCGCCCAGAGGCCCAGCAGGGTGATGGCTGGTGTCCTGAGCTGGGTGTTGCTGGGAAAGGGGCTCTGACCTCTGTGGGCGTCAGCAAGCCTTCCTCCGCAGCCCCCGGGCCTGGGGACCACCCCTCCTGGGGGGGGGGTGTTTCTGGGGAGGGCCTGACAGGCTGTGTGGGTCCCACAGAACCCAGTGCCTGCCTGCCAATCCTCTCTGTCTTGTCCTGTCATGTTCCCATCCTCAGGACAGCGGGTGGACCCCCTGGCAGCTGTCCAGGAGGGCTGGGGCCTGACGCAGGTGGAGCCGGCTCCCTGCAGGTGCTTAAGGGATGCCCCATCCACACCAAGAGGAGGAGGGAGGGGCAGACGAGGGTTTAGGGCCGGCCGACAGGGTGCTGCTGTTAGACCAGGGGCCAGGGCAGGAGAGACAGCCCCCCGCCCCGGCCCCTGCACCCTGCGCTCTGTGAACATCAGGGATCTGGGGGTGGGACTGCAGGAATGGGGGGTGGTGGGTCAGCTTGTGGGCAGGCTTGGCTGTCCAGGCCGCAGCCATGCCATTTCTCTGCTCCGGGCCCGCAGAGCTGGGTCCTGGGGTCCCGCCTGGTGTGGATGATGGCCCTGCCCATCTTGGAGTGTGGGCCTGCGGGGAGCTGGAGGCAGGCATGGGACGGCCTGAGCTCTGGGCCCTGGATCAAAATGACAGCAAAGCCCCCATTGCTGTGGCCGCCAGGTCACTTCTCGGGCGGCAGAGCTTGGCGTGGGCGGTGTTGTCGGGTCAGACACCCGGCTGGGCTGGAACAGTCTTGGGGTGACCGGACGGGGTGACTGCAGGCAGGGCCGTGTCGGCCGCCAAGGGCTAACTCATCACTGCGTGGTCCCCGTGGCCTCCGTCCAGCTTGCTGACCCTCTGCCCGTGGCCTCTGAGCCTGGCTCCTCTCTCCTGGCCTCAGTTTCCCCTTCTATGCAAGTGTGAGCCTTCAGTGGGCCAGTGCAGACACGCTTCTGGGCACTGGTGAAACAGCCCTGACCGGGCAGACCCATCCTGACCCCGTGGAGGGGATGGTCTGGCGGGCAAGGGCTGTCAGTGATGAGGGCCACGGACAGCGTCTGCCCAGCCGGCCGAGCCCCCCCAGACCAGCAGGTGTGGGAGGTGTGGAGAAGGGGGGCTTTGTTGGGGGGAGCTGGGGGGTGCTGAGAGCATGCACCTCTCTGCCCCCAGGGGGAGGCAGCCAGGCAGACCCCGGGGCAGGGCGGGGGGTGCTTCCTCCCCCCATGGGGGTCTCCCTAGGGGGGCCCTTGGACGCGGGGTCAGCCTGGAGGGGAGAGGCGGGGCCCGGGGGAGCTCTGTCACAGGCACGCTCTGGGGGCTCCTGGGCGGTACCCACTCTTGCCCCCAGGCCGGCGGGTCAGAGGGGCTCTGCCTTCCCTCCTGCCTCCCCCCGACCATCAGACCCCCGGCCCCGGGTACACGGGGGCTCAGGGACTCACCAGCCGGGACCCCACGTGGGCCCTCCCTCTTCTGGGTTCTGTCAGCGGCAAAACCAGTGACCGCCGGCGGCCTCTCGGCTCGTCTCCCCGCCTCCCCATGTGGCCTCCCAGCCCCTTGTAAAGCGTGTGTTTGGGTCACACGGCCGCGTGGCAGGGGCTGCTCTCGTGGGGTCCCTGACAGGGCACTGCAGGGGTGCTGAAGCCCCAGGATGCTGACGCCGAAGGCCCGCCTTCGCTCCCTCTGGAGAGTCCCGCCTCTGCACTTTCCATCAGCCTGTCCGCCTGAGTGCAGCAGCTGGCCAGCGCGCGGTGACCCCGCCGCTCTGCGGGGAGCAGGGTGGGAGGCTGTAGATGGCAGAATTATTCTGGGAGAGCCCAGGGCATCCTGCCAGCCTGGGGCAGGGGGCTCTGAGGTCCCGCCCCTTCCCAGCCTGGTGCCATCCCCTCTGGGGGGAAGGGAGGCCCTGATGCCCTCGAGGCGGGTTCGACAGCCCCAGGAGCTGTGTTGGGCAGTGTGCCCAGCTGGGTGGAGAGTCTGTTAGCTGGCCTGTCAGTGGCTGGAACGGAGCGGCTAGTGGCGGCCGGCTCTGTCTGCAAGCCTCCTGTCCGTCCACGGCCACCAGGGAGGACAGGGACCCTGATCCTCCTGTTACAGCTGACGGGTCTCTATGGAAACCCAGCAAGGCCTAACTGACACAAGTAAGCGCTTCCCAAATGCATGTTAATTACAGCGCTGCCGAAATAAATGTCAAACTGAGGAATCAGTTGTCATGTGCGTGATCCAAGTCAGGGCCTCTCGGCTCCGACCGTCACTTCGCCCTGGGATCCAGCAGGACCTCAGGACGCTCAGGGTGGGCCCAGTCTGGCCTGGGGGTGGGGCAGCGGCATCTGGAGCTCGGGGAGCAGTGAAGGGGCCCTGGGCTCGAAGGGTGAGGAGTCCGGGATACTGGGACTGGAGGGATGGGCAGGCAGGTGGGGGGGATGGGGGGCAGGCTGAGGAGGGGTCAAGAGGGCCAGCCAGTCGGGGCAGGAGGGGGGAGCCGAGCAGGGTGCACTGGGGCATGCCAGCGCCAAGGGGCTGGGGAGTCCCTGCAGGGGTGGGTCTGGGTGACCTGTCAGAGCCGGGCGTCCAAGAAGGCGGCGGACCCCACACTGGCAGGCGCAGGTCCGGGGAGCCGGGTGAGGCCTGGAGGGGTTAGGGCTCTATGGACTCAGATGGTTTCACTTCCTCCCTGGAGAGAGGCCTGGGGCCTCTTGGACGTCACCCGAGGAGCTGCCTCCAGCCCCCTGGTCCCTTCTGAGCAGGGAGTGTGTAAGTCACCCCCCGACCCATGTGTCACCTCCATCCCCCCACCAAGCCTACCACCCCCGGCAGGAGCCTGCCTCCCACTCACGCGGTGGGCTTCTGATTCCCGGGGGGACGCTCAGGACGTGAGAGCTCAGCAGAAAGGAGGGCCCGGCGCTGAAGGCAGAATTTATTGGGGCGAGATTGCGCCTCAACAGCCGTCAGCTTCGGAAGCAGACTCTCCAGTACATAAATCCCGCGCGCCCGCCTCGCCGATCAGCCTGGCCCATCTGTCTGAAGGGCGCACGGGCGTCAGGTTGAGTGGCATTGGGGGTGCACGGACCTGCCGATGCTGCCTGGGGTGCTCGGGGAGGCCCTGAGCCCCCGCCCCATGCCCAGGTGTGCTGGGGCCTCGCGCCCACTGGCCAGCAGGGCCCGAGCCTTCCACAGGCTGCTTCTGAGGGGGACGCACGCATGAGTCAGCTCCCGACGCTCCGGGCCGGGCCAGGGCCCAGGGAGGAGGCGCCTCGGCAAGAACTCAGAACGGTGGATGAGAGGCTGCCCCCCAGGTGGGATCAGTCCCCGCTCCTGCAAACAACCAGCTTGGCTGCCCCCATGGTGGGATTTCGGGTCTGTGCCATCAGCAAAAGTGGCCGTGTCCTCCAGACCTGAGCGCTCAGTGTTGGGTTGAAACTTCCCCAGAAGCCTGTCTGGCCACTCAGGGCAGACGGTGCATTTGAAGGGTTCTGGGGTCACCAGCAGGTGAGGGGGGCAAAATATGGGGGCAGCAAATCAACACAGAGGGGCGGGGCTGCAGAAGCCCTCAGGTGGAGGGTCTCAGGAGCTCTGAGGGCCGAGGGCTCGTGGCCAGGGCGCCCCCAGTGTCTACACCCAGGGGCTGACGAGAGCGTGCGGGGTCCCCACTCACACCCCGTAGGGTGCTGAGCACACTGCCCCTGACGGGGTGGATGCCCCACTAGCCCGCACGGGCCCTGAGGCCCGCGGCCTGCAGAGCAAGCCTGGGCCACAGCCAGGCCCTCGGGACTTCAGCCCCTCCAAGGACCAGACGGCCAGCTTGGGCCCGGGGTGGACCCAAGTGCGGCTGGCTGGGGGACAGTGGGAGGCAGGGTGGAGGCCAGAGGTGAGGCTCCGGGGGAGGGCGGCCTGCCTGTGGCGACGCAGGCTGGGCCCGGATCCCCAGGTCCCATGGTTCTAGCCTGAGGACATCTGACCCTGAGTTATTCGGCCTTATTTCTACGAATATTTTCAACAGCACAAAGTTTCCAGGATGGCCCCATGGCCCCACCCTCTGTGACGTGACCCTGGGGACTTGTGAATCCGCTGGCCTCAACACAGGGACAGTCTCTGTGGTGGGGGGCAGGGGAGGACATCTACCGAGTCACGTGGACTTTACATGCAGAGGGTTCTCCCTGGCAGGTGGCAAAGAGAGGTCAGGGGCTGGAAGCAGAAGTCCACACATCACTGCTGCTCAAGGTGGGCAGGACCACGGGATGAGTGACCTCTGCTTGCTGAGTGCCCCTCCCCGCCTCTGGCCAGTGCAGGAGCAGGGCCTCCTGCGTCCTAGGCCTCCGGGAACTGAATTCTGCCCAGACCAGAAGAAGGGGCGTGGCTGGGAGCCATCCGGGGGCTTTCAGATGAGAAGTCAGCCCAGCCTGAGCACAGAGCCAGGCCAGGCTGAGACTAAGGTGTTGGCGGGACCGAGCCCCTTCCAGTCTCTGCTGCCACTTTCACGGGGCCTCCTCTGGGTGTGAGCAAATCTCCCGCCTCGTCCCTCAGACAGAACACACATGCTGCATTTAGGGATCCCCCTATCCCCGCCACCAGAAAATCCAGGGCCGCCTCCCCATCTCAAGATCCTTGACATAACCACATTTGCAAAGACTCTTATCAAATTAGGTCACATCTCAGTTCGGGGGTTGGGATCTCCCGTCTCTGGGGCTACATTCAGCCTCAAAGACAATCGAATTCCCTGATTGATTTTCCCTACAGGAGGGTTGATTCAGGGTTCTGGTTTTCCTTGTAAACATCTCCATCCCCCGAAGCTTCTCTCCTTAGTGGTTTTCTGGGCACGTCCTGCATCGTGCCTCAGATCTGAGGTCACGCCTTCCCAGCCCGGCTGCTCCAACCTGGAGTCTCAAGGGGTCGACAGCACTTCTGCCAAGCTTTATCCAAGCATAGCATTTTCCAGGAGAGTTTTGGCTGCTGTCAGTTTTATTTTGTGTTAATTTTTCCTAACAGTAAGCTTTGTTGTGAACGGGACAAAGGCTGTGAGGGAGGGTTGGTGAGGGAGGGGTGGAGAGGGTTAACGTCCTTGCTTTTCAGCCCTTCACCCAGTCCTGCAGGCGCTGCCTCTTAACACCTTGGAATGAGCTGGAAGGAGTGGCTGGCGAGTCCAGTGGGCAACTGACCCCTCCTGCAGGGTGGATTGGGGTGAGGGGAGGGGCGGGGCTCCTTTCCTGAAAGCCCCCCTCCCTCGCCCAGCAACAAAGCCTGCTGGATTAGGCAGCAGGGCCTGAAGGGCCTGAGACTGGGTTTTAGGACCTGCTGGGTCAGTAATGACTCAGGAGAGGCCTGACGTCAGCTGGGGGCACATGTGTCTGCAGCAGGCTGGGAGGGTGGAGGAGAGGAGTGTTGGCCCCCCTCCAGGGCACTTGGCACATCTGACCACTGGGGCAAAGGGCTGTCTGCAGAGTGACCCCTTCCTTTCTGCCGGTATGGAGGCCCCGAGCCCCCGCTGTGAGCGGCAGGACCGACAATTGGATTTTGATTTTCAATTGTGTGAAGCATCAGGCTGGGGGGGCGGGGGGCGGATCACCGAGAGCTCCAGCTGCCCCTTCTGTCTGGAATGGAGGGGCCAGGGAGACCCCAGCAATACAGTCCTCCCGGCAACTAAACCCCCTCCCTCGTCAGGTTTGGCAGGGCAGGAAAACCTTTCCTCTCTTGCTTCCAGGTGGGAGAAAGTCCTGGAGGTGGGGATGGGGAAGATGCCATGGCAGGCAGAGGTGACCCTCGGGAGCGGTCACGCGCACACGGCGGGGTTGGGGGGGAACTGAGGCTGCAGCTGGTGACTGTGACCCTGAGTGGTGGGGGGAGCAGGGAGAAGGAGGGAGCAGAGGCCAGGCCAGATGTGAAGCAGGTGGGGGGCCCGGCGAGTGGACCCTCACGCCTGTAAGAGCAGGATGAGGCAGGCTTTGTTTAAGGGGCCAGTGGGGTTTGCAGCCAAGGAGCAGGTGGGTCAGTGGACGGAAAGTTACTAAGAGGCAACGTTGGGGGCTGGGAGCGGGTCTGGCTGAAGCAGGGGACGTGCTGGGAAGAGTTGGCTGAAGATGCGACGGCAGCCTGCCCTGGCTCACCTCCCAGGCCCAGCACGACCACCACAGCCCTGGGAGGGGATGCTGAGGGGATGGTGCTAGGCCAGGAGACTCCCGCCAGGAGCCCTGTTTCTGGGAAACAGAGGGTTCCGGCTAGCCGAGCAGCCGCTTCTTAAAGAGACCACTTTGGAAAGAACTGTTTTGTGTCAGAATCTCTCTGGAATGAGGGATGGATCCTGGAAGGCAAGTGCCTGGTTGAGGGTCCCTGTGGGATGGGGGCGTTGGGGAGGGGCTGGGGTCCAGCAGACGTGGGTTTGCAGACTGGCCCTGTCTTAGCCAATTGAGGAACTGGGGAGGGGCCGCCTGGCCCAGGTGTGGGGCTACCTGGGAATTAAAGGGGACCAGGGTGCCAAATGGAGCTCCAGGAGAACCTCCTCACCCCAGAAGGCAGGGGAGGGGCAGCGCTCAGCTGCCTCCCACCTCGGATGCCAGCCCCACCTGTCCCAGCGACTGGTGAGGAGGTTCTAGCCTCTGCTTGGGAAGGAGAGGGGAATGCTGCTGGGGCCATCTCTTCAATCAGAAGGAAGACACTTTTATCCTTCTTGAAAACGTAAGCGTCACTGGTTTTAAAGTAGATATGTAATTCAGTTCTTTGAGGTGTTTTGCAAAGGAGATTTGCAAGAATATACATGTCATCACTTAATTTTAGACATTTACTATGTAGATTGCCTTAAAGTCAAATGCTCCTATTTAAAAAAAAAAAAAATCACAAAAACCGTTAGGCAGCAAAGCTGGAATGCAGATCCAGGGATGGGAGATGCTCTCTCACCCGTGGGGCTGAGGCCTCTCCTGGGGGGCTGGCTTGGGGAAGCAGTGGCTTCTCTGAGCCCGGGAACAGAGGCTGGACTGAGGGGCCACTGGACGATCTGTCCGGGTCCCTCCCCACCCCATCCCTTCCTTTGGTGCTGGGACCCCTGGGCCTGCTGGGCCCAAGGCCTCGTCCATGGCAGGCTGGCACCGGGGTCTCCTCCCAGTGCCCTGGCCTGCCTCGGTCCCCTCATTATCTCAGCCCTGCCTGGGAAGATCAATGCCTGATTTGCATAGCTGTCCCCGCTCGCCTTTCATCAATATTTAATGACAGGCCGCGGGACGCTGTCGGTGGCAGAGCCTCCTGCGGCCCCTTCTAACGTGACAGCCAGAGGTCTTGGCAGGTGTCCGAGCTCACAGGTCATCTCCTCGCCGTGGTGGCTGGGGGAAGGGGGCGGGTGGTGGGGGGCCTGGGACATGGTGATGAATTTTAACAAAGTGCCTGGTGGCCTCGCGGTTAGGGGCCTGCTGATATCTGGGTGGGCTCCAGATGGGAGGCGGGGCGGGGCCTCTCGGTGTGGGGCTCTGTGGGGGGGGCGGGCCAGGCATGGGGCTTGGAGAGACTCAGCGGGAAGGACCATTTCACGTGGTTCAGCAGCTGCCCAGCAGTCCCCGCTCACCTGCCCCCCAGCAGGTGCCACCCCCTGGGTAACCGCCTCCACCACCCTCGGCAACGGCATCACGGAGCTGCCCCTCCGTCCCCCCAGAACTGCAGCCTCTGTGAGAGAAGCCGGCCCAGCCCGCATCCCTGAGTCGGAGGCGGGGTCTGGAGACCCTGGGCTGTCAGTAAAGAAGGCAGCCCCGGGTCAGGCTGAGAGCCGAAGATGGGCCTGCAGACCTGGATAAATGGGGGTGACGAGGCGACTGGCCAGGGCGGGCAGTCTGTGGCTGCCGCCGGTCTCTGGGCCTGGTTTCCATGGCTGTAAATAACTCCGCCCCCGGGCAGGTGGGAACGCGGGGCCCTGTGTGCGTGGACGGTGGCCGCTCCTCTGGTCCACGGAGGCCCCAGCTCAGGGAGGGTCCTAGCCATGGGTTTACGGGCCCCGGGGAGGCAGCAGGCGGGGGTGGTGGCCGCAGCCCCGCGTGGTGTTGGCTTTGGGGCCGGGTGGACTGGACAGGCCCGGCTCGCTCCTCGGGAGGGAGAGTCCCCTTGCAGGTGCTGGCTCCGAGCCTCCAGGCCTTCTCGGGCACTGCCTTCATGGGAGGGGCTGCCCCCGGCTGGGACACAAAGTCCGTTTCGCACTCATCGGTTCAGGCCAGTGGGAGCCTCTGCCACCCTCTGTGGCAGGGGCCTGGGCCACACGGTGGGGGGGCCCTCCGGGGCTCCCCATCCCTTCTCTGGGCCACAGACTCCTCCCCAGGGAGGACAGGGTGAGGGCCTCTCTGTGGGCGGTCCTCCAGAGGGACTGGCAAGGACAGGGTGTTGGCCCGGGAGTTTGCCGCCCTTTGAAGCTGGTTCCAGTCCGAGAGCTGATGCAGCAGGGTCATGGGCTCCCCTTGGGGCCCATGTGGCACAGGCCAGGCTGCACCATGATCTGCGCCTCAGTGGCCCCACCTGCAGATGGGGCCAAGGCGTCCTGGGGGCCGCTCGGCCGGGCCAGCCGGGGGCTCGGGGCCTAGGTCCGATTACTGTGCATGGAGCCGCCTCTGGGCCCACGGAGAAGCCCCGGCCCTGAGTCCTGACAGAGGAGATAAAAATGATGAAATGTGTGTTCTCTGACATGGAAACTAGACTCCCGTGTTTGAAGTAATTGGAAAAAGCCCTTCCCGCTGTCCTCTGTGAGCGGGTTACAGACCTGCCCCCAGCCTCTGGCCCAGCCCACCCCACCTTGGGCAGCTGCTGGGCCAAGCTGGGGTGCAGTGCCCCGGGAAAGTTAGGGAGCTTGGGGGACCGGGGTGGGGGGGTGCCAGCTTCCAGGAGCCCCCCTGCTGGCCGCAGATGTGCCTGGGTAAGCTGGGAGCTGCGGGCATCCTCCGGCCACGGGGACAGGCTCCCTGTCCTCAGACCTCGGCGGTGCAGGGGGGATGTTGGGTGAAATAGAGGTTAGCATTTTCATTAAACTGGCTGGATTTCTGCTGACTGGAGGGGGCTGCTGTGCTCCGGGCCACAGAGCAGGGGGCCACGGCCCCGCCCCCGCACCACACTGCACCTCACCTCCCGGGAGGCCGCTGCCCCCACCCCGCGGGCTCTTCCTCCTCCGATGAGTGAAGGACGCTCCCGACCATCACTTTACAGCCGCACTGTAGTCAGAGCAAAACACCAACCCCCAGCTCCCTGCGGTGACAACTTTGCATGTGTATCTGTGTGCACATGTGTGTATGTGCATGTGTTTATCTGTGTCTATGCATGTGTGTTTGTATGTATGCACATGCATGTTTGTATGTGCGTATTTATGTGTGTTTGTATGCGTGCATGTGCCTGCATGTGTTTTGTATGTTGCATGCATGTGTTTGCATGTATGTATATGCATGGTTTTTGTGTGTGCATGCATGCGCATGCATGTGTGTGTTATGTGTATATGCGTGTGTGTATGTGTGTATACATGTATGCATGTTTGTGTGTGCATTTGTATGTGTGTATGTGTTGTGTTTTTGTATGTGTGCATGTGTGTGTCTATTTGTATATGTATATATGTATGCACGTGTTTGTATGTGTGTGTCTATGTGTGTGTACACGTGTGTATGGCTGTACCTGTGTGTACATGCATGTATATGTGTTTGCGTGTTGTGTTTTTGTATGTGTGTATATACATGCGTTTGTGTGTGTGTGTGTGTATGTGCGTATATGTGTGTGTACGTGTGTATGTTGTCTGGTGGATGAGGCCCCTGTCTTTGGTTCTCAGCCTGTTTCTGTGAACTCTCATCTCCCAGGAGACTCTGGGGTCTGGTATCTGGGGAATCTCTCTAAAAAGATTTATGGATTGTCTCCTTCCCTGGTTGTTCCCTCACCCTAGCAGGCAGCTTGGTGGGGGTTAGATCAGATTTGGTCCAGGAGCTTGGCGAAGGGAGATCTGGGCCGGGGGCTGTGGTCCAGAGGCTGGATGTCACTCTGGATGGTGCGACCTTGCTGGTTACCAGAGCATGTGGCCCGAGGTGCGACTCATCGGTGCGTGACCTTGGGAGAGGCTCCCAACCTTCCTGGACCAAGTAGGACTAAAGGTGGGTGTCTGGCTGCCTCGTTCATGTTTCCTCCTGGGCCCTGGTCTCCATGGGCGATGTGGCTGGCAGGCAGGCTTGCTTCAGATCCTACCTCTGACCTGCATCCTGGGGAGTGACTTATGCTCTCTGGAGCCTCAGTTTTCTCATCTGCATATTGGGTTAATAAGGCCCATGACACCAGGCATTGGTGGTGAGTGGACATGATCACAGCGAAGCTCTGCACACCTCATAGCTGCTCTTATGGGTGACGCAGGGCATTCGTCTGCCTCTGCCTCTAGGATCCGGAGCTATTAGCTGAAATAACAAGGTGGGCGCCCATAACGATGGGCTGTGCGCCCATAATAATTAGCTGGGTGCCCACGAGGTTTTTTCCCGACCCACGTTTGGTCTCAGCCCTGCTGCTGAGGTTTCATCCGCCTGCTGAGCCTCTGCGTGAATGTGTCTCTCCAGCTGCAGGGGACTCCCCGGTGCCCAGATCCCATCACCCGCCAGGAGCCCGCTTTTCCAGGGAGAGGCTGCTGTGCCTTTAAGAGGAAGCCCGTTAAGTTAAAGATACAACTTGTCCCTGGTGTGTGCGCCTGGCCTGCCTCGGCAAACACGCGATAAATTACCATTTCCCCCTGCCGCCTGCCCCTCGGCTTCCAGACAGCCATGTCTTATTAACATTTACGTTGCATTTTGTGTGGCTAATATTGTCTTAGAGAAATTAGGGGGAGCGTATTAGTGTTTGATTTAGTGGCAGGAACCCTGGTGAGCATGATGTTTTTGTTCAGAGATGCGGGGGACAGGGGTTGGGGGTCCCTGGCTCCTTCAGGGACCAGGGAAAGGGCTGTTGGCTTGGGCTCCTCAGGCCAGACCCAGGCAGGTCTTCCTGGCTGCTGGAGTCAGTGGTCTGATGAGACAGCCCCCTGGAAGGCCTGGGGTGGGCACGACCCTGCCATGAGGAACGGGCTGGAGTGTGAGCAGGTCCCTGGCTCCTTGCTAAGGACCCGCTTCTGACGTGACATAGCTGTAGAGCGGACTTGCAGATGCCGCCAGCTCTGCGTCTCCGCTTGCTCACTTGCTCACAGGGCCAGGCCAGGGAGCATGAAATCCGTTATGGTCCTGTGGGGATGTGTCCACACTGCCTGTGTGTCTTCTGTGTGCTGGGCACCAGGCCAAGAGAGGTGCACGAGACACAGTCCCGAGTCCCGGGGAACTCACAGACTTCCGGGGCTGGGGGTGTACCTGGTGGGGCCTGACGCTTATGTGATTTGGTGGCGGGGGCGGAGTGTTTAAGGAATAAAAACGAAAATAAAGCCATCACATGAGTTCCAGGGCCTTGCAAGAGCCTGTGTGAGTGAAGGGTCTGCACTGAGCCTTCTTGAGGGACCGTCAGCAGGAGAGGGGCCCCCTATGTCCCAGGGATGAGACCTCTGGTTGGCAGGTACAGAAGCACTCACAATGGGTGTGGCTGAGGTCCCTGGACCAGACCTGGGTTGTGAAATCCAAGGACGGCTGGAGCCCCTGGAATGGGAAGGGCAGGAGGGGCTTCAGGGGCCACTGGGACCCGAGCCCAAAGTCTGCAGGAATCACCTGGCCCCTTACCTCCCAGGCTGGGCTTTGGGTCTCTTCCTGATTTGTTCCAGGTTGTGGCAAGCTTGTGGCTGGAGGATCCTGAACGTTACATCTTACACCTTTGGTGTAAGAGAGACGGACTTTTCTCTCCCAGCTCCAACAAGCCCAGTGAAGTGCTTCGCTTGTCCCGACTTGAATCAGGTGACTCTCTCAGGATTAATCAGCTGGGGCTGGGCTGGTAGGGCCACACTGTACTGACACAGCGGCTCTCGTAACAGCTGTGGGCGTGGAGAGCTGGGAGTGGTTCCTAGGAAGGAGTATTGGGCTAAGAGTAGCACCGGTCTCCTCTCTCACCAAGCTCAAGGGAGGGTTTACCTATAGGAATCACGGACAGCTTCACAGAGGAGGGGACATCTGGATGGAATTGTGCTGTATCAACAGGAGTTCACTAGACAAGCTGGAAACAGGAAACCTGAGGGAGTGGCACGGAGATTTGGAACTGATTGGGAAGAACAAATTGTTCAAGACTGGAGCGTGGATCCTGAGCCACAATGATGGGGTGCAGGATGCAGAGCCTGGGAAAGAAGCTGGGTGCTGGGCTGAGTGGCCTGGGACGTCAGTCGAAAGATGATGGAGTTACAGAAGGACTTTCACGGGGTGACAAGACTAGATCCTTCTCGTGGCCCCGAGGGGGTGGATGGAGGGGGACAGGAGACCGAGAGAGGCAGAGGGTCATGCCCCAGGTGCACTCTAGCTGGAGGGGACACCAGCATGCCTGGCCTCTGGTCCAGCCATCGTGCCCCTGAGTCGTGATCTCCGAGTCCCTTCCCCGCCCAGGCCAGCGGCCACAAGAGTCTCCCAGTGCCCCCAGAGCCTGACGCTGCCTTCCCAGGCTGCCAGTGGTGCCAAGGTTGAAGCCTAGCTGGCCGACGGTGACCACAGTTGGCGCTTCTGTGAGCGGGTGTGGTGCTGGGCGCTGCAGCTCACTTGAACCCCACCCTCTGGGCAGTTGCTGCTGTTGGTTCCTTTGCAGATGAGTAGATGAACTCAGTTGAACCATGTCTGGCCCCTGAGTCTGAGCTCTGACCACGGGTTGGCCCCAGATGTCCCTAGCAGGGACCCCCTGATCCTGGCTGCTGGCTTGCGGGCCGGGTTCTTGTCCCAGGAGTTTGACTGTGAGCCGAGACCCATGGAGAGGGGCAGGAGGCGGGGTGGGGCCCGCAGTGAGGCTGAGAGAGGCGGGGAGCCGCAGCCATGGAGGGACTGCCAGGGGCCCCTTCCACGACATGCAGCCCACGTGGAGAGGCTGTGAGGGGCGCTGGGGGGCCTCGGGCAGGCGGGGGCACTCGGGCCAGGGGCTGGATGCCCCTCCCAGGTGCCCACCCACGGCCGCCCTGCGCCCACAGTCCCCACTGACTGTGGCTGGCGCGAGGAGGGGCCGGGGCTGCCCAGCCCGGGTGCCCACACTCCCTGCTCCCTGCCCGCCCTCCCGCCCAGCGGGCGTGGACAGCAGCTCCTGCCCGCCTGCTGGACGGCATCTCCATTTAGGCTGAAACGTGCTGAGCGGTGCTTCCCCAGTCAGCCCACGCACGGGACTGTCGGGGACCCCGGGGGGATGCGGGGGGCTGTCTGCAGGGCGTCAATGAGGCCTCCCTGCCACCTGCTGCACGGGGATGTCCGTCCTGTCCCTTCTATGAGTGGGGCCCTGTCCCCAGGCCCCCCCGACTCCAGCGTGCTGCGGCTCCCCCGCGCGCTCGCCCGTCTTTCCTGACAAAGCGGCCTGCTAATCCCGAGCATTACCTAGTGGGGAGCTAACCGAGTTCTGCGGGGCGGGCGGCATAAATTACCGGGCTGCTGCGGTTCCGGCAGGGGGCTGGGATTTATTTGCTTTGCGGCGATGTAGTCGTGGCCTTGGCTGTGTGCTATTTATGGTGTTTGATTGGCTTCCAGCTCGCCTGTCTGGGAGCATTTGTTGAGATGTTCTATTGAGCCCTCGGTGATGCCTGACACAGGTGGGCATCGATTGGCCTGGAGTCCCGCAGCTCTGTCTCCTCCCTGCCCCCCGCTCGGGACCCCTGCCCCGGGCTTGCAGGGGGCATCTCCGGGTGTGGTGGCCTCGGACGGGCAAATGGAGCTGCAAACTGACCCTGCCGTGGGGCACACGCCGGCTGGCGGGCTGCGCGGGCCCCGTGCGAAGGCAGGGTGTGCGAAGGCGGTGTGTGTGAATGGGGTGTGTATGAATGCCGTGTGTGTGAATGTGGGGTGTGCGAATGTGGTGTGTGCGAATGCGGTGTGTGTGAAGGCAGTGTGTGTGAATGTATGTGAATGCAATGTGTGTGAATGTGGTGTGTGTGAATGTATGTGAATGCAATGTGTGTGAATGCGGTGTGTGTGAATGCAATGTGTGTGAATGTGATGTGTGTGAATGTCATGTGTGTGAATGTCGTGTGTGTGTGATTGTGGTGTGCGTGGAATGTGGTGTGTGTGAATGTCTTGTGTGTGAATGTCTTGTGTGTGAATGCGATGTGTATGAATGTGTGGATGCGATGTGTGTGAATGCGGTGTGTGTGAATGTGATGTGTGTGAATGCAGTGTGTGTGAATGTGATGTGTGTGAATGTGGTGTGTGTGAATGTGGTGTGTGTGTGAGTGTGCTGTGTGCACTATGCTGGGATCTGGGACGGCCTCGTGGGGACCGCTGCAGTGTCAGAGGCAGGTGCGCTGGCCACCACTTACGGAGCGGTTACCAGGTGCCAGGCTTGGGTTCAGACCCTTCGCTCAGCTCTCTCCCTGAGGGTGCCCAGCCACCTGAGGTTGGCACCCCCGCTGGGAAGCCGAGGCTCGGGTGGCCGAGGACTTGCCCGAGGGAGCCTGGGACTCTGGCGGCACCGTCTCTGTCTCTTGTGGTGAGAGGACCGCGGTCTGATCTCGGGGACCCGCCCTCCGTTTCCTGCCCCTGTGTGTCTGTGCTGATGGAGATGCTTGTTCTGAGGAGCCTAATGTGGTTTTTGTTCCCGGCCCAGAGAGATCTGATCACGGTAATTCCGTATTCACTTGCCTCTGTTTATCCCCCAAGCCCGGCCAGCACTGGGAAGCAGATTATCAGCGCCGGGCTTGATAAATTGGACTCAGGGCTGGAATGGAAGAGAAATCCTGTTTTATTATTGCAGACAAAGCTGGCGGGCGGGCAGCATATGTTGTGTTGGCAGCCCCTCAGTGCTCAGAGCCTCAGAGCAATCAGGGCCTTTCAAGAGGCCCCCCACCTGCACGGGAGGCAGGGACCCCATTAGCCTGGCTGCGGTGGGGGAGGGGTGACAGAGTGTCAGTGGGACGGAGGGGGAAGAGCTGATCAATGATGGGCAATCGATTCGCATCTTTCCCCTCGATTTGGCGCGGAACAGGGTGGAGATGAGGCCTGCGGCGGGGGTGTTGGCCTGAATGGGGCCCGCAGAAGCTCAGAGGGTCTTTCATGTGGCAGAGGGTGGGATGAAGGCTGAGCACTGCTTTGTCAGATGCCTGGTGAGTATCGATCATATTAGAAATGATAATGAGCCAATTCTTCGGGGCTGGGAGGTCTTAACCGTTTCGTGGCTTGCTGGGCTGACCCAGGTGGATGCTGGAACCCTTCCTGGGTCTGCAGTTGATGCGCTGCATGTCCTGGGCCGTGGCCTGAGCCCACCCACAGTCCTGAAGATCTGGCCAGAAGGGCCGGGGCCCTGGGCTAGGAGCCTGGTGCCGATGGGCCAGGGTCAGACCCCGCGGGGTTTAGTGAGCACCCAGCGGCTCCCTGGCCCTGGTGCGTCTCCCCAGCCCCTGCGAGGTGGGCAAGGGTGACTCTGACTGTTGTTCCGAGGCCCTCAGCTGTTGAGTGGCTGGGCCTCTGCCTGCCTTTCTTCCCCAGCACGACACTGCCTCTCCCACCTGCCACTCACTCCCTGATGAAGCACTGACTTTTGTCGGTCACTTAATCCCTCTGAGGCCCGCTCTGCTCATCTGTAAAGGGGGGGCCGTGACAGACTGGCCGGGAGAATTCAGAGGACAGGGACGAGTGCTTTGTACACCCTAGTCTCTACCATAAGGCCCTGCCTGAGCCCCAAGGGGGCTCCAGTTATGTGTCTGCCCACGTAGGTGAACATTTCATGTCGAGAAGCCTGTTCCTCCAAGGAGGGAAGGACTGCCGTGCCCCCTTCCAGATGGTCGTGAGAACCAAATGAGTCGGTGCTTGGGAAGTACCTAGCGTGCTGTGTGCTCAGTCATTAAGCTGTGTCCAACTCTTTGCAACCCCGTGGACTGTAGCCCACCAGGCTTCTCTGTCCATGCCATTTTTCAGGTAAGAATACTGGAGTGGGTTGCCATTTCCTTCTCCAGGGGATCTTCCCGACCCAGGGATCAAACCTGAATCTCCTGCATTGACAGGCAAATTCTTTATCACTGAACTACCTGGGAAGCCCACCTAGCATGCAGTCGGTGCTTAATAAAAGATGACTGTCATCCTTGTCATCATCAGCGTTGTCACTGTCAACATCATCATCACTATCACTGCCATCATCAGCAGCACCGCCACCATCATCATTATTAACACCACTACCATCACCACCACCACCACCATCACCATCATTACCACCACCTTCACCATCATTGCTACCAGCATCATCAACCCCCCATCATCAGTACTATCACCATCATCATCCTTATAAACACGACTATCATCACCAGCATCCAGACCACCACCATTGTCACCACCATCATTATCAACACCACCACCATCATCACCATCACTATCATCATCACCAGCATCAACACCGCCATTGTTACCATGATCACCATCTCCATCACCACCGTCACCGAGATCATCACCATCATCATCATTATTATAAACACTACTATCACCACCCCCATCACCACCACCGTCGCCACCACCATCACCATCATTACTACCATCATCATCAACCCCCCATCATTAGTACTATCACCATCATCATCATTATAAACACTACTATCATCACCAGTATCCAGATCACCACCATTGTCACCACCATCATTATCAACACCACCACCATCATCACCATCACTATCATCATCACCAGCATCAACACCACCACTGTTACCATGATCACCATCTCCATCACCACCATCACCGAGATCATAACCATCACCATCATCATTATAAACACTACTATCATCACCAGCATCAACACCACCACCATCACCACCATCATCATCAACCCCCCCACCATCATCACCATCACTACCATCATCACCAGCATCAACACCACCACCATCATCACCATCACCATCATCATTACTACCATCATCATCAACCCCCCCACCATCATCAATACCATCACCATCATCATCATTATAAACACTACTATCATCACCATCACCACCACCATCACCACCATCATCACCATCACTGAGATCATCACCATCACTGTCATCATCACTGTCATTGCTATGGTCACTGTCCTCACTATCGTTGTTGTCATCTTGGAGATAATGCATTCCAGACAAAGAGGGTGCAGAAATGAGGCATCCCTGGAGAGCAGAGGCAGAAGAAGGATGATATTAAAAAATGATTTTATGTCGGAGTGAACAGGGGGAGAGGGAGAAGCTGATAGTGCAGAAGAGACACTGCTGGTTCTTGGAGCAAGACACTTGCTTTTCTCCTCTCTGTTTTCTTCTCAAGATTTTCTCTTTATCACTGGTGTTCAGTGGTTTGACTACGACATGCTTAGTGTGTCTCTCTGTGTGTGTTCACACCGTTGGGAGTTCGCTGAAATTCTTGAATCTGTAATTGACATTTTCTTCAATAGTATTGAAAAGTATTTTATATTTTCATAATACTTTTCAGGATATTTGACCATCCTATCTTCAAATGTCTTTCCCGCCCTTTTCCCTTCTCCTTTCTTTTTAAACATTCCAGTTGTACTTACCTCCCAGGCCACCTCAGCCCCCTGAAGCCCTGTTAGAAAACATGGGTTTTATTTTTTGTCAGGTGTGGTGAAGCCACCAGATTGTGCAGCACCAGTGAAGAGAGTTTTCTCTTCACAGATCCCGGGAGAAGGGGGTCACGCTGCTCTGTGTAGGGCCAGACGGGGACACGCCAGGGTCGGTCAGGAGAGAGAGGGCGAGGGGAGAACTGTGAGCCAACAGCCTGTGTGTTTACACCGTCAGGGCAGGGTCCAGGGAGCAGGCTTAGGAGCTATGCCATCCTGGGCATAGGGGTGTCCCTAGTTGTTTGGTACCTGGCCTCAAGTAGGGATGGTCAGGGAGAATGGGTGAGTGTGATGTGAGCACCCAGTGAAGAAGGTGCTTGGCGAGTGGGCTTGGACTGGCTTGTTTGTCTATGAAAGATGCGCTGGAGCCATGCGGCATCTCTAGGAATTGGCTGCCCTGGGCGGTGGAGAGTTGGGTCTCTCCAGGGTCAGCAAAGCCCCACATGTCAAAGCATCGGACTAGAAAGAGGTGCTTAATGCAGATACTCTTCATGTTCTAAAATTCTTCCATCTCTTTGTTCTTCAGATTGAATACTTTCTATTGATCTGCCTTTAATCTTCCTGACTCTTTTACAATCTCCAGTCTGTTGTTAAACTTACCCAGTGAATTTTTAAAAAATTCAGTGTTATATTTTTTGGCCCTTCAATGACTGTTCTTGTTTATAATTTCTGTTTTTCTACCGAGGTTCCACAAAGAATTACATAAGACTTTTAATTTAAACCCTGGACGTAGTTATCATATCTGTTTTAAATGGCATTTATCTGTTTTTTTGCATAATCAATTTTTTTTTTATTACACACTGGACGTTGTAAGAACTCCTCGAAGAGCCTTAGGCTTGGCGGCCAGGCGGTCACAGGAGGCCTGTCTGGAGATGGGGCGGCATCACCACACTCCTGGGGAGAGATGGCAAGCTGGAGGCCAGACAGGAGCCAGGCTGGGGGGGCGGCGGGGCAGTGCAGTGGGCATACAGAGAATCAAGCCACCCACAGAGTCCCTGAGAGGACCACCTGCAGGCGGCCCGAGCTGGGCCTGAAGGCTGCAGGGTGGAGGGGGCCGTGGGCGGGGCAGCTTCCCCAGGCTCGGGCCTTCCATTGCCAAGCTCTCAGCACGAGCTCCCCCGGCCCCCACCCCGAGCTGGCAGCCAGGCCTGCCCTCCCCCAGGAGGAGGATGAAGGACTCTGGGCTCCGGGGCAACCGCAGCGATCAGCTCCTTGTCAGACAAAGAAAGCGCTTCTTAATGTTCCGATTAATTATTGACCAGCGCCGCGCGTGCCTGACTGCTGCTTCCTGTCAGCCGACTCCGGTCCCGCTGCTGCGGGCGCTGGCGGAGTGGCGGGATCTCCGGGGTGAGGGTGACGCCTCATCACTCACCTTCTTGTGGGAGGGGAGCCTGGACAGACAGCGAGGGCTCCTGCCGTGGGGGCTGATGCTGCCCTGGTTCCGCAGGTCCGCACCGCAGCCGCCCCCGGACGGCGCCCCCAACGCCCCGAGGTGCCCCGGGCTGGGACCCGGAGCCACGCCTGCGGCGGGTGATTTGCACTTTGAGTGAAGCAGAATAAGCAAATCACAGGGCAAAGTACATTCTTCTTGGCTTTTTGTTCTTATTTTATTGTAAAATACAGCACTCGTGCCGAAAGGTGCGTAAATCAGAAACGTAGGAAGCGGTGAGGAACTGTGAGCATCCCTGCGACCCGAACCGCTGCCTCCCCGCCCGGCGCCCCGCCCCGTCCGCGCTTCCCCCCGCCCCGCCAGCAGACCCCTCGCGGACCGCGTGGCCATCCCTGCGCGTTCTTCCTCCTGGGCCCCCCCCCAAAGTCAGCAGCCCTCCGCAGGCTGGTGAAGCTGTCCCTGGTGGCGAATTTCATATAAATAGACTGAAATGATTTCCCCTTTGTTTCTTGTTCCTTTCCCCTGCCGTTCTGTTGTGACATCCAGCCGTTTTTACAATATTGCTTCCCCCAGGACGGCCCCTGTGGTCTCTGACTCTCTGGGTGGAGGCCCCCCGGGAGCCTGGATCTCTGCTGACACCTAGCTCAGATACATCCCAGTCTCCTCACTCATCCCACTGCTGAGGGAAAACTGCTGCTCCCGCGTGGCTGGCCCAACCAGTACCAGTAAGGACATTCTTGCCCGTGTCCACTGGGGCGTGTTTTCTGCAGAGAACTGCTGGGTCATAGGGCGAGCCGGTCTTCAACCTTTCTAGAGAATTCCAATCTGGGTTTTTTTTCTTTTGCGTTATAGACTTTATTTTTGAGTAGTTTGAGGTTGTTGGGGAAATCGAATGGAAAGCACAGAGCATCCTCATCGACATCCAGCACCTTGCTCTGGCCTGCGCACTTGTCACACTTGTTGAACCAGTGCTGGCAGATGGTTACTAGCAGAGCCCGTGGCTCACATTACGATTCACCCTGTGTTGCCCTTCCTGTGGTTTGGGTGGATGTGTGATGTAGTAAGTCTATCACTGCAGCATCACCCAGCCTTGTTTCTTTGCCCTAAAGTGCCCGCGCCCCACCCAGTCCACTTCCCACAGGGACTGCCCCCTGGACACTGAGGCCAGCGCCGATGGGTCTCCTGACGTGAGGTGCTTGGTATCATCAGAACTCACAGTTTCTGCCCATCCGCTGGGACCCAGTGGAATCTGAGTCCTGTGATTCTGTTCCGGGTTTCCTTGACTGCTGATGGGCCACTGTTCACATGTTTACCTCTGTGTGGGTTTCCCTTTTGCGAAACGCCTGTTGGACTCTCTCCTCTGTTTCTCTCCTCTGCAGAGACCTGCAGCGTCTCTCTTTTTCTTGCTGACGCCCTCCACACATCCTCTGCATGAGGCTTCACGGGCTTATCTTTCCTCTTTCATGGGGGTCTTCTCTCTCATTCCAGGGGCCTCCTCCACCCAAACTTTCTAAGGTTATTTAATGTGGTGGAATCTATTAATCTTTCTTGTTGGTTAAAGCTCTTAGCATCTTATTTAAAAATTCTTTCCCTGTTCAGAGTCGTGATGCCGTGACCCCATATCATCCTCCCCAAGTTTGGTGTTTTGTCTTTTCCACTTGGGCTATCCTGGTGGCTCAGACGGTAAAGAATCTGCCTGCAATGCAGGAGACCTGGGTTCGATCCCTGTGTCGGGAAGATCCCCTGGAGGAAGGGAATGGCGACCCACTCCAGCCTTCTTGCCTGGAGAGTTCCATGGACAGAGGAGCCTGGTGGACTACAGTCCATGGGGCTGCAAAGAGCTGGGCACAACGGAGCGACTAACACACATTTGGGTCTGTATATTTTTTTAATGGATGAATTGTATTTATTTTTAATGTTATTTATTATTTATTCTTTGGCTGTGCCACAGCATGTGGGATGTTAGTTCCTTGGCCGGGAATCAAACCCATGCCCGCTGCGTGGAAGTGTGTAGTCCCAACCACTGGGCCTCTAGGGAAGTCCCCTGGGTCTGTGCATTTACTTAGGGTTGATTTTGTGCATAGTGTGTGGAGAGCTCCAAATTAATTTTCCCTCTGTTATTGCAAAGGCTGTCTGTCCATCCACGCTCTGGGGTCCAGCCTCCATACTAATCAAGTGTTCATCAACTCCCAGGTCTGTATCTGGGATCTCTGCACTGCGCTGTCTGCTCCCCTTTCCTGGCATCACGTTGATTAGAGCAGGCTTCCCACTCCTCCTCCTCCAGGGCCTCTGGGCTGGTCCAGGTGCTTTGTAATCCCATGGGCCTTTTAGGGTCAGCTTGGCAACCTCCCCAGAGCCACAGCGACAAGCCCTGTTGGAGTTTTGTTTGGAATCTCATGGAACCAAAACGATTTGGGGAGAAGCGGCATCATTGCTGTGTTGTCTCCCAGCACGTGGACATGGCTGTCCGTCTGGTGTTCTTAGCTTCCTGTCGTATGACGTTTAGCCTTCTTTCCCGAAGCCTTGTGTAACCTTGTTAGGAGTACCGCTAGACGGCCAGCCTCATCTGACGCTTTCACGCCACATTTCTACTCTGTCCATGGCGCCGTGCTGCGTTCTGAGCAGATTCTGCAGGTGCAGGGTCTCGCCTCCGCCGTGTTCAATCTGCCTTCGAACCCGTCCACCTGGCTCGCGTCTGCGGGGATTTTTCAGGTGTACACATTTTTCTTCCGTTCTTTTCTCAATCTGCTCCGATGTGTGCGGTCTTTTTCAGTCTCTGCAGGGTTTGGTTTTTATCCTTCAGAGGATCATTCTCACATATTTCATGCTCGTAACTTCAGAACCCAGACTCTCTATGCATGCGTTTCTGTTGTCTGTGTCTTTGCAGGCTGCAGACCATGGAGTTTTATTTACGGTGTTGGGGGGGCTGCCCTTGTGTGCTAGAGACTGCTTTTGGAAAAGTCCCGGTGGGAGTCATCTGCACACTAGGAGGGAAGACTCTGCCTTTAGAGATGGTTTTGGCTTGCCTTTCCCAGGTGCCGGCAGGGCAGTCCACCTGTAACTATTCCAGGCAAAATCAAACCTTGATGTTTCCTGGGTGGGGACCTTATCACCAAGTGTGAGCCCAGGCAGGGCTGCCGTGCCTCGGGGCCCCTCGCCCGGAGCCAGGCCTTCGAGCTGAGAGGGCGGGAGTGTTGTCAGAGGCTGCCTCCTAGCAGCTCTGGGGTCCTCTGCGCTGGTGCCTCTTTACCAGCTGTTTCTCCAGAGACGCACGTGCGGCATCTGCTGAGCCCCGGGGTGTGAACACTCCCTCTGCGGCCGATTTCAAGCCGCCTGCAGGCATCACACCGAATGCCGGTGCCCACAGTCAGCTCCACCGAATGCCGGTGCCCAAAGTCAGCTCCCGGCAGCCAGAGGGCCTGCTCTGGCCACCTCCAGGGGTCCGCCAGAGGGCCTGCTCCGGCCACCTCCAGGGGTCTGCCAGAGGGCCTGCTCCGGCCACCTCCAGGGGTCCATCAGAGGGCCTGCTCCGGCCACCTCCAGGGGTCCATCAGAGGGCCTGCGCCGGTCACCTCCAGGGGTCCATCAGAGGGCCTGCTCCGGCCACCTCCACGGGTCCATCAGAGGGCCTGCTCTGGCCACCTCCAGGGGTCTGCCAGAGGGCTTGCTCCGGTCACCTCCATGGGTCCATCAGAGGGCCTGCTCTGGCCACGTCCACGGGTCCGTCAGCAGCCTTTTAAGCAAAAGCAGGTCTGACGTCCTTCCGGGCTTACCTTGCTGGCCTCCTGCCTGCCCTGAGTCTGGGGCTAGGGATGCATTCCTCGTGGTCTGATATGTTCTTTTCTGCTTTAAACTAGAACCACTCGCATCCAGCTGTTCTGGTTGTCAGGGCTGGCCCCGCTCACCTAGCCTGTTCTTACTGGAAGCAGACCCCCTTTCTTTTCTGTTTTCAGGATCGTATCTGGTCATGGTGGGAGAAAGTGGAAACTGCAGAAGGACGATGAAGAGCACCCCGCGGGAGGCCTCTCTGGACCCTGCGGGGACTTTTCCTTCTGGCCCAGGGCCTGTGCTGTGGGCGGAGAGGGGCGCCTTTGCACAGGGCAGGACAAGGCCAGGACACAGAGGGTGGTGACCGCAGGGCCTGGCCTTGGCAGCGCCTGCAGCCTTTCTGAGCCTCTGTCCCCTCCGCCAGCAAGGGACCGTCCCCTGCTTTCCTCAGCCTGCAGAGATAAGCCAAGCCCCCCTTGGTCTGGCCACTTGCTGCTCAGGGGACATCAGGGGACCAAAGGCTCCCTGCGGGCAAAGCAGATGCGAGCGAGGGGTTGTCAGCGGCCGTGGGGACCAGCCCTTCCACCCGGCTGGCAGGGATCAGGCCAGCTGTCGTGCTCTGTGGAATCCTGGGTTTATGGGGAGCCCGAGCCCCAGAAATGCCCAGGAATGCGTTCTTGGCAGCCCAGGAATCGGAAAATGTGTCTCCGGGACAGCATTCCTTCCCTGGAGCACAGCTGCCCGGCTCATGCTTTCACCCTTGAGCCATGAATAGTCCTTGTCCCCGACCCCAAATTCCTGGCTGGCCCCAAAATACGCCGAGGCTGCTCCTCATGGCACCTGTCCCTCCCGCCCTCCCGTGGGCCCGGCAGGTGGCAGAGGGGCCCGGCACGCACTAGCGAGGGCTGGGGAGGGGTCCCGCAGGCGCTGCGGGGGCTGGAGGTCTGCTGACCGAGGCGGTGGGGCAGGTGCTCGGGGCTGGGATGGAGCCGGTGACCGCGGCCCTCACCCCGCGTGGGAGGTGGGCACAATGCCGGGGGGAGGCTGGGGTCCAGAGCTCCAGTCCTCACACCCAGGATGGCTGCCAGGGCCTGGGGCAGCGGAGGCCCCGGAAACGTCATCCCCACCCTACACCTGGGCCGGTCAGCTGTCTTCCTCCTGACCTGAGGGGCGGGAGGGGGCAGGAGACGGAGGTGGGGGGACACACAGGGGTCCCTGGCACACCTAGGCTTGCCCGCCGCTGGCAGGGAGGGCTCTGACCAGCACCAGGCTCTGCCATTTCCCTGCTGTCCGCACTCGCTCTCCCCTTGGTGGGCAGAGGCCAGAAAGATGGGGGATGTGCCCCCCGAGCCTCTGCCCTTCCTGGCCTGGCCGGGCTCTGTCCCTAGCAGCTGCCCCAGCAGTGTCCCTGTCCCCTCCGCTCCTGGAGGCGATGACCTGGCCTGCAGGGTTAAGCCCCTTGGCCCAGACATGGGTCTTCACAGAGGCTGGGATGGGAGTCAGGCCAGGAATCACCCCCATACCTCCCGAGTCTGAGCCGATGGGAACATGATGAATGGCTGGAACCTGGCCCGAGCTCTTGCCCCAGGTCCAGCCTGGGCGTGTTACCCTGCCCAGCAGTGTGAGCGCCCCAGGCTCTTGGCATCTGACCAGCCACATGGTGGGTGGTGACCCTGGATAGAGACATGAAAGGAAAAGCCTACTTTTGGGGGAGACTGAGGCTCTGGGGGTCAGTGAGTGGGGCTCAGGCTTCTGGCTGGGCCCCCAGCCCAGTGCCCCCGAGGTCACAGGTTGTGGGAGCAGCAGGACGCGCAGGGCACCGGGCCCCCTTCTCTCCATGTTGGCTTCGCTGTCGAGGGTGAGGGGCCAGGAGGGGTGGGCTATGAGCAGATCCCCAGGCCGCGGAGGCCTCCGCAGGGAGCCCGTGCGGGACTGACCTGAGGCTCATGCCCCGGGGCCTTTGCAGGCCTGCAGATCCCTCCGGTACGACAGAGGTTGTTGAATGTGTCGGCATGCAGTGTCAACACACCAGCAGGATGGCTCAGCCGGTCCCCGGGGCCCCGGGGACGGGAACACAGAGAGGGCGCGTCCCTGCCTACACGCCTGCTGGCCTGGGCTGCTGCTGGGGCCTTGACCGGGGCCGGGACTGTGTCCTAAGGCAGAGACAGAGCCCTGAGCTGGCTCCAAGCCCGCTGGGGCCGGCACGGGACGCAGACGGGATGGCGCATGTGGGAGAATGCCGAGTACTGTCCCCTTGGTCCAGGGGACACGCCTTCTGCCTTCCTGCGCCTGCGCCTGACCGGGGGCTCCCGGGACAGGGGGAACAGCCCAGGGGGAGCCCGCCTGGCTCTCTGCAGTGTGCGGCGTGTCCCCAGGGCCTGGAGGCCTCAGAGGGCCAGCCGGCCCAGCCAGAATCAGGAGGCTGGCTCTCTGCAGTGCCCCAGCTGTGCGTGAGTGTGTGTGTGTGACCCAGGAGGGGCCAGGCCTTTGAGGGTCCATTCCTCTCTGGGACCCTGCTGAGTAGGAATTTGGATGAGCTGTGGCCCCACCAGGGAACAGTGTGGGGGGGGGCTCGGGGAGCCCAGAGGACCTGGGAGGGGGCTGCTGTGGCCCCTGCAGTCACCCTGAGGAAAGCTGGGGGCTCCGGGATGCAGAGCTGAGGGCGGAGAGCGGGAGGCCCTCGAGGAGCTGACGGGCAGCATCGTGCTGGGATGGCCGGGGAGAGGGGACAGCGGCCCCGCTCTGGCCGGGACTGGACGCGTGGATGGTCCCCCTAGGGGTGCTGCTGGGCGGGGCGGCAGGGTTCCTGAGAGCTTCTGTGGCCATCTCTGGGCACCTCGTGGGGTCCGTCTCCCCAGGGCCCCTCCTGGCTGGGCAGCTGGGTGGGGCGGCGGGCCAGGCTGGACCCCACAGGGCACGGCTCCTTCCGAAGCTCCAGCCTCAGCCCCAGGACTCCTCTGAGCAGCCACCTGCCTTCCGGACCAGGGTCTGCAGGGAGAGCGAATCACTGCAGTCTGGTCTGCGGGTAATCTGCTCCTTTGTGGAAGTGCTGCGGCTCTTAAAAGCCCGGGTGAATGCCTTTAGGAGAGCAGGACAGTGCTGATGGGGAAAATCAATAGCCCTGCTCTCCCCCCAGGTCGCGTTTGCCCAAGCGCTGTGCTGCGCTGGGCAGTGTGGGTGTCACCGATGTCTTCCGCTCAGTCCGCCGCTGGACGCAGCTCAGCCTGCGGGCTGGAGGGTTGGTCCCATGGAGCGTGCCGAGGCCCAGGGGAGAGCGGGCCCGGGAGGCCCTTCCCTGCGGCCCCTGGAGGGGCAGACCCGGGGGTGCCCGTCCCCCTGCCCACTTAGGTCCTTTCTGCTCTGTGATAACGCCGTCCCCCGATGGATGAGAAAACCAGCTCCCTTGGACGGAATTCTGCCCGGGACGAGCAGCGAGAGGGCCGCTCGGAGCCGCAGACTTGCCCCGGTCCTTCCGTGGGGACACCAGCTGTCCTTTCGAAGCGCAGGTGAGGCTGGGTCCTCCCAGCCAGCATGGGGTGGGCGTGGGGGAGCTGGGGGCTGATCTGGCCACCCTGCGGGGACCCTTGCCTTCCGGGGGGATATGTGCCCAGCTCATCCACCCCAACCTCACCACCCCTAACCTTGCCAGTGGAGGGACCCCGAGGAGAAGCAGTTAAGATCTCAAACTTCTCCCAAGTGATAATCAGACTAAATGGTGATCTGAGTTCTGTAAGAGCAAATTAAATATACATAAAAGCAGACTTAGATGGTTTATAAAGTTTCTGAAGCAGAAGTGGGCCAGGTGGAAGGATTTGGGGGGGCAGCGCCTCCTCCTCCCTTGAGCTCGGGGGTCCGGTGCCTGGGGGTGGGCTCCTTGGGGGCCGCTTTGCCTGCCCTCTGGACAGCTGCGCCCGGTGACGGTGGAGAAGGTCCTGGCCTCGGGGCTCCTGCCCTGCCCCCGGGGTGCTCCGGGAGTGGCGGACAGCTGAGGGGGGCCGGGGAGGCTGCGTGCTTCTTCCTGCGGGGCTGATGCTGTAGCTGCCAGGCGATGGCCCCGGGCCCGGGACATCTCGTGGGACGCTGGTGCCAACCCCGGGGGACTCTGCTGGTGGTCACGTTTCAGTGGGGGGCCCGAGGCTTGGCGGTGGGAAGGGACCTGCTCCCATGGGAGATGGTAGGACAGGGGCTGGGCCAGCACCGGGGCCCACCTCCTCTCCCCAGGCCTCCGGGGCTTAGGGAGCCGCTTGCCAGGGGCCGGGGAGCGGGGCGTGGGGGCAGCAGGGACTGAGGTGTCTGAAGCCTGCGGGGGCGTGGCTGGGGGGCAAGGCCCGGAGGGGGTCACTGGGTAGGGGCAGTGAGAGTGGGGGTATGAGGCGGTGGGCCTGGGGGTGGCATGGGTTCCCTGCGTGCACAGTGGGTCCCGTGTGACGCTATCTGTAGTGGCCTCGCGGGCCAGGAAGGCTGGGCTGACCCGAGGGCTTTTCTGCAGGGGGACTGAGGATACCCGCGGCCACGGAACGTCTGAGAAGGGCCAGAGGGGAGCGCCGTGGGGCAGGTGAGGGGGTGAGGGCACTGGGAAAGGTGGGGGGCGGAACGGTGGAGGGGGCAAGGGGGCCAGGATGGGGGAGGGGCTGGGGAAGGGGGCGTCCCCGTCGGTGGGCAGAGGGGACCCCGCTCTGCGTGAAGGTTAGACTGGGTGTCCTGACGGCGGTGGGCAGAGGGGACCCTGCTCTGCGTGAAGGTTAGACTGGGTGTCCTGACACTGGTGGGCAGAGGGGACCCGGCTCTGGGTGAAGGTTAGACTGGGTGTCCTGACACTGGTGGGCAGAGGGGACCCCGCTCTGGGTGAAGGTTAGACCGGGTGTCCTGACACTGGTGGGCAGAGGGGACCCCGCTCTGCGTGAAGGTTAGACTGGGTGTCCTGACACTGGTGGGCAGAGGGGACCCCGCTTTGGGTGAAGGTTAGACCAGGTGTCCTGACACTGGTGGGCAGAGGGGACCCCGCTCTGCGTGAAGGTTAGACTGGGTGTCCTGACACTGGTGGGCAGAGGGGACCCTGCTTTGGGTGAAGGTTAGACCGGGTGTCCTGACACTGGTGGGCAGAGGGGACCCCGCTCTGCGTGAAGGTTAGACTGGGTGTCCTGACACCGGTGGGCAGACGGGACCCCGCTCTGGGTGAAGGTTAGACCGGGTGTCCTGACACTGGTGGGCAGAGGGGACCCCGTTCTGGGTGAAGGTTAGACCGGGTGTCCTGACGTTGGTGGGCAGAGGGGACCCCGCTCTGCGTGAAGGTTAGACCGGGTGTCCTGACACTGGTGGGAAGAGGGGACCCCGCTCTGCGTGAAGGTTAGACTGGGTGTCCTGACACTGGTGGGCAGAGGGGACCCTGCTCTGGGTGAAGGTTAGACCGGGTGTCCTGACACTGGTGGGCAGAGGGGACCCCGCTCTGGGTGAAGGTTAGACCGGGTGTCCTGAGGGGCCTGCCGGCCTTCACTGGAACCTGGCAGGCAGCTCATCCATCCACGAGTCATTACTCATAGTCCATCCACCATCCATCCGTCCGTCCATTCACCCACCCACCTCTCCCTTCTCTCCTTCAGTCCTTCTCCCCCTTTCCTGCCTTTCCTGAGTTCACTACAGCCTCTGTGAACATGCTCCCTGTCTCTGATGTGGGAGGGGGTCTGTAGCTGCGAAGCCCCCTCCTCACGCCTCATCTCAGCGCCCAGAACAGCTGCCCTCCGGCTTTGCAGGCTCAGGCCTGACTCCCGGCCCGAGAGCTGGGTGGCGGGCAGAGGCTCTCCCCCGTCCCCTTGAGTCCTCACCGAGGCAGAGGCCCCTTGTCCAACCCTGATTGGCCCCTTAGCTGCTGGGGTTGGCCTGGTGGCTCACGTCGCGGAGTCGAGATGCTGCCGGGGCTGTGATGAAACCCTGCTGACAAGCGTGGCCCTGCTCGCAGCTCCGCAGGTGGCCAGCAGGTGGGTGGGCTGCAGGAGGAGCCTCCCTGGTGTCCCCCTGGAGCCCTGGTCTCTGAGGTCGAGGGTGGAGTGGGCACGAGTGCCCGGAGGCCTTGGGGTCAGTTCTCAGGACCCGCCTAGGACCAGAAGTGCCTTTTAGAGCCAGTCCCAGGCGCGAGTGGTCCCCGAGGCTCGGTCAGACCTCAGGGCCCGTGGGCAGCACAGACCCCTGGCCCCGACAAGAGCTTCTGCTCCCGCCCTGGGCTGAGCCCAGAGCCCCGAGCAGGGGCCTCCAGAGACCACCGATCCCTCCCACAGTGTCGCAGCAGGGCAGGGAGGTGGCAGAATGAACACCTCTGGGTGAGCCTGGTGGGGGGACAGGCTCACAGCATGCAAGCCCTGGGCCCCCCATCACTTCTCCCTGACCCCTGCAGACCTGCTCAGAGGGGCTGCTGTGTGCTCAGTCGGCTGTCCTGTCTGGCTCTTTGCGACCCCCTGCACTGTAGTACACCAGGATCCTCTGTCTATAGGATTCTCCAGGCAAGAATACTGGAGTGGGTTGCCATTTCCTCCTCCAGGGGATCTTCCCGACTCAGGGATCGAACCCAGGTCTCCTGCATTGGCAGGCTGATTCTGTACCACTGAGCCCCCCTCCAGGGGGGCCGGGGGGAGTGTCAAACATCAGCTGTCAAAGGGAAGTGTTCGGGGGTCCCTCTACCACCTGCTAACTGGGAGAACTTGGCAAAATGGGGCACTTCCCTGAGCCTCGGTTTTTCCACTCATACACTGGGCACAGTTGGGTTTCTGGGAGGAGGAAGCCCGACTGTCTGGAGTAGGTCTGGCGTAGCGCTTCTGTGGGCGGCGTCCTCTCCTCCCCCACAGCTGAGCCCCTGAAGCCCACTGCTTCTGTGCATCCGGCCTCCCCACAGCCTCAGCTGGCCCATCCCCCACTCAGGCCAGGCCCTCTGGGGCGGGCAAATCTGGGGGGCACCCCCATCTCTCCCCGGGCCCAGCTGCAGCGGATGCCCTGGGGTCCAGCCTCACTCTGATTGAGGGTGGCAGAGCAGGCTGCCCCATCAGCTTCCACTGGGGCCTCACCCTGGGGCTGCAGACTCAGAGCCTGCAGGGCCCTGGGGCTGGACAGTGTGGGCGGGCCTGGGACCTCTCAGAGGGCGAGCCAGCCATCGCTGGGCACCGGCTGACACCTCCAGGATGGCCACTGCAGCTGGAACTTCCAGTATTTCCAGAAAGCCAGAAATCTGGGCCTTGATCTGAAATCTGTTTATAAATGTCAACCATGAGTGAATGTGTGTAAACACAGTGCAATGGAGGTGGATGCGGAAGGAAACACAGGAGGGGTTAAGGTTGGGGTCCAGAATGGGGGGAAGGAGGGGGCGGTGGGCAAGCTGACAGGACTGCCTGGAGACGGAAGGGCGTCCCGCACCTTGGCTCCCAGCCGAGCTGTGAGTGTGTGAGCCTGAGCAACGACGTGTCTAAGTCCTCATTAACACCCTGACCTGCCCGTCTGACTCCGCGTGCTTCAGGGGCCCTGCAGGAAGCAGCCGTGGCCTGTCTGTGGAGTGACCAGCGTGCAGGAGCGCGGTCAGGCCCCCTCAAGTTCACCCGGCATGCTGTGGGGGCGGGGGCTCCCAGGGGGAGGTCCGCAGGGCCGTTAGGTTCTCTGAGCCTGGGCTGGGGCTCCAGATGCCAGCGCCACGCATCCAATTTCAGACTTAATCCAGGCAGTCTCCCGGGACCCAGGGAACCGTGCTCATCAGCTTTGGGGAGTGGGCGGCAGCCCCCTGGTGTGTGTCTGCTCATCGCACTGCCGGCTTATAAGGCTGGGGCCTCGCGGGACTCTGAGCAGCCCCCAAAGAGGCGGCGGAGAGGGGGGGCAATGCACGCTGTCTCTTTCTGCAGGATGCACTTGGATGCCTGGGTGTGCTGGTGGGTGTGTGTGCCTGTGTGTGTTTCTGAAGGCGTGTCTCTGCCCGTTTCTGTGTGTGTGTCACGAGAGTTGATGCCTTTGCAGAGTGGTTGGCAGCGGGCAGGGTGCCTGGAGGCCAGCCCCAGGTCTCGGCAACTTCAGCCTGACACGGGCAAGAGTGGAGATTGGCCTGGGGGGAGTGGGAGGGGGCCCAGAGAGTCGGAGCTGGGGGACCCCGGGCACGAAAGCCCCCCGTGTTGGTGTAGGTGGGAAACTGAGGCAGAGTCAGAGGCTGGGAGACAGGAGGAGGAGGGGCGTGCTGAGAGCCAGGCTGAGCGGAGGGGACGACGGGCCTGGCCTACCTTCCTGTAAAAGCCATGAGACCCGCCCGACCCGGCGTGGAGGAGAGGGCAGCGGGCTGGGCCGCTCCTGGCCCCCACCCGCACCGCCTCCGCGCCTGCCCCGCCTCTGAGCTATGGGTGCTCAGCGCGCTATCAGCCCCAGGCAGCTGCCATTCCCCACTCAATCTGCTAAATTTATGCTTCTGGGAAGACGCACACCCTCAACCAGAGCTGAGTGGGATTCATACGAAGGGGGGAGAAACCCTGCTTCCCTCAAGTCAGCGTGTCGGAGCCTGAGAGCATTAGCTTCGCCCTCTCTGACAGCTCGGTCCCCAGACGCCCAGCCTGGCTGTGCCCGAAACTCCGTACGGCCGGAGATGGCCTGGGCTGTAGGCAGCCGCCGCCTTTAAAACAGCATGGTGAAATATGCACATCACAGCTCTCATCTCAAGCGCACGGCTGCTCAGTGGCCGTCTGAGGGCATTCACAACACTTTGTACCTGTCACCACCTTCTGCACCGAAGCTCCTCGTCATCTCCAGCAACTCCGCCCCCTTAAGCACTAACCCCTCATCCCCTCCCCCAGCCACCCACACCCTTCTGCTTTCTGTCTCCATGAAACTGACTACTCCAGGCACTTCGTTTGCGTGTAATTGTGTAACTGTATGGCAGCCTCCCTTCTGTGACAGGCGTGTTTGACTTGGCATGACGCCATCCAGGTTTCTCCAGGTTGGAGCAGGTGTCAGAACTTCATTCCTTATTATGGCCCGATCCTGTTCCATGGTATGGATGGGCCACAGTTTGTTTATCGATTTACCCGGCCATGGACGCTTGGGTTGCTTCCACTTTTGGCTATTGTGAGTAACGCTGCTGTGAGCGTGGGTGTGTAAACTCTGGTGCAAGCCTGTGCTCTCTTAGGAGTAGTCACGCAGGCGTGGAGATGCTGACAATTCTGTGCTTACCCTGCTGAGGACGTGCCAAGCCGGCTCACAGCCCCACCCGCAGTGCACAAGCTTCCGTTTCTCCACAGCCTTGCCAACCCTTGCTGCTCTCTCTGTCTCTGATCCTGGCCGTCCAAGTGGGTGTGGGGTGACGTCTCATTGTGGTCTAGACGCACGTTTCCCTGGTGGCTGATGATGCCGAGCGTCTTCTGTGCTCATCGGCCATTTGTAGACCACCACTGGGGAAATATCTATTCAAACCCTTTGCCCATTTTGCATTGGGACCTGCAATCTTTTTGAAGCCTGTCTCCGTAAGTCACAGAGGTCAACAGTGCTGCCGGACTGGGTCTTGGTGGTCTGAATTTGAACTGCAGGAGGCTGGGATCCCATCATGCTGAGGGATGCTGCAGGACTCTGGGGTGGGGCCTCTGGGAGGCCGGGACGATGAGGACAGGAGTCCTCTCGGGGGGACAGTGCCAGGAGATGGGGTGCAGAGCCCCCCTGATTGCAGGTGCTGGGAGCACAGCATGGGTGGGCATTCCCCTGATGGAAGAGAGTGAGGACCCCAGGGCGTACGTGCTGAGGGGGCGCCTTTGGGGACAGTCTTCCTCGTGCTCTCATGTCCTCCTGCCAGGCCGGGGGCTTATGTCACGTTTGTCCTGCCAGCTGCTCACTCAGCAAACACTCCTGAGCACCGTGTGCCAGGGCCTGTGATGCCCGCAGGGACCCAGGCAACTGGGTTCCTCTCCTGACGCAGCCCACAGTTCTTTCTTTTAAAGCTTCTTATTTTATTTTTAAAAATCTTTTGGCCATGCCACACAGCATGTGGGATCTAGTTCCTTGACCAGAGACTGCGCCCATGCCTCCTGCATTAGGGGCAGGGGTCTTAACCACTGGACCACCAGGGGCGTCCCAGTGTGCAGTCTTCAGCTGTGCCACCCAATTTTGTGGGTACTCGTCACTCCTAACTAATGCAATTCAAGGCAATAATATAAAGTGGGGCTTCTTCTAGCCAAGATGGAGTGCCATGGGCCAGATTCACCTTCCCAGCTGACATAAGCAAGAAGTAGACAGAAATATATTAAAAAGTTCTTTCTCAGGATGAGGGACATCAGACAGAGGAGTAGGGATAGAGGCTGGAAACGTTGTGACCACCCCAGTACCTCCTACTGCCTTGGAGCCAGAAGGAGGGGTGCAGGGGGCTCCCTGAGTCAGGAGGGGAGCTGAAGAGGGGGACCAGGGAGGTGAGAATGTGGGACTGGCAAGCTGGGGAGGAGAGAGCGGCACACGAGAGCCCTGGGCTGGCAGAGGGTCCCTCTCAGGGCTCAGCTGATTCTGTTGGGGAATTATCAGCACATGTAAGTCAGGGAAATACTCGAGGTGGGAGAGGATTAGGGGTCACAGACCTGCTATTCAGGGGTGGTGTCTGTTCCACAGTCGTCTAGAAAAGTTCGAGACTCCTGGGCCTGAGGCAGAGGCCTCTCAAGGGCTTTGTGTCCGTGGTGGGTGACCCAGACTTAGAGCTCTGCTCCACTTCTGCCTAGAAAGCCTTTAAAGCAACGCTCCAAGGGATCAAACTCTTTCCACATCTCAGAAAGAGAACCCAGCGTCCGACAAGGTAAAATTCACAATGTCTGGAATCCCATAAAAAACACAAACATGCACAGAAGTTGGAAAATGCAATGCATAATGAGGAGATAAATCATCAAAACTAAACCAGGACTGACACAGATGTTAGGACGAGCAGACAGAAGCATTAAAACAGTTATTACAACTGGATTCCATATGTTCAGAGTTAAGCAGAGACATGGAAGATGTAAAAACACAACCCAGGTTAAACTTCTAGAGATAAAAACTCCAGTGCTGGAAATGAAAAACTCAGTGTTTATAATTGATGATGGATTAGACATTGCAGGAGAAATGATTGGCAAACTTGAAGATATAGTCATAGAAATGATCTGAATTGAAACATAGAGAAAAATTAATTTAAAAATAAACAGACTGTCAGTGAGTATTAAGAAATCTTCAAGTTGCTAAATATGCTTAATAGGAGTATCTGAAGGAGGGAGAGAGGTGGGACAGAAGAATGCTGGAAGAAATAATAGCCAAATGTTTATCGTGGATGATGAAAACTTACATATCCAAGAAGCTCAAGGAAGTCCCAGCGTGAAAATTATAGAAAAAACACCGAAGGGCATCTTCATCAAATTGCTCAAAGCCAGTGATAAAGACAAAATCTAAAAGCAGCTAGAAAGTAAGAGAGAATTCACACTGTGGAAGCAAAGTGAGGATGACAGCAGACTTCCTGTGGAAAATGCAGAACAGACGGTGGAGCAACATCATCGAGGTCCTCAAAAGGAAAGAATCGATCAATGTAGAATTCTACACCCAGTGAAGTGTCTTTCCAAGACAAAGCAAAAAAAGACATCTACAAACATACAACAGCTGGAAGAACTCACCAGAAGACCTGCAGTACAAGAAATGTTAAAGGGGGTCCTTCATGGAGAAAGATGGTGATACTGGGTGGGCATTTGGAGCCACATACAGTAGTGGGAAGTACTGAACTGAGCACTCTTATACGTAAATACGTGAGATGCATTATTAGTATCCAAATACATTTAACAGGTGATTATTTAAACAAAGATGGCAATAGTACAACATGGAGTTTATGACACGTGCTAAGTCACTTCAGTCATGTCTGACTCTCTGCGACCTCATGGACCGTCAGGCTCCTCTGTCCGTGGGATTCTCCAGGCAAGAACACTGGAGTGGGCTGCCATGCCCTCCTCCAGGGGGTCTTCCCAACCCAGGGGTCAAACCTGCATCTCTTGCATTGGCAGGTAGGTTCTTTACCACCGCGCCACCGGGGAAGCCCATTTATGAAACAGCAACAAAGTTTTGAAGGGAATAAATGAAAATATTCTAACGTTATTATATTGAACATGAAGTGCTATAACATTGCTTGAAGTGGACTGTGATAAGCTAAATATGCTTCCTATAAACATTAAAACAAGCAATAAACTACACATCAAGGCACCATAGCTAATAAGCCAACAAAAAGATAAAATAAAATCATAAAAGCATATTGAATTAATCCCCATGAAGGCAGAAAAAAATGAAAAGGAGAAAAACAGATGGAACAAATAGAAAATAAATAACAAGATAATGGACTTCAACCTACCAATAGCACATTAAATGTAAATAGTCTAAATAGCCAAAATGAGGGACAGATGGACAGATTGGGTAGAAAAATCAGATCCAACTATATACTTTGTCTATAAGAAACACACTTTAAACATAAACATACAAATAAGTTAAAAGTAAAAGAATTGGAGTGGACGACCCTGGTGGTGCAGAGGACAAGAATCTCTTCTCCAAAGCAGGGGCCGTGATCTTGATCCCTACTCTGGAAGATTCCACATGCCTTGGAGCAACAAAGCCCATGTGCCATAACCACCAAGCCTGCACTCTAGGACCCATGAGAGCTGCAGGCACTGAGCCACGTGCTGCAGTGAAAAGTAGCCCCCACTTTCCATAGCCAGAGAAAGCCTGCACAAAGCAATGAAGACCCAGCGCAGCCAAAAGTTAAACCAAATAAAGAAAGAAAAGAATTGGAAAAAAACATCCTACGCTAATACGAATCAAAAGACCTCTGTAGCGGCTGTATTAATACCAGACAAAACAGCTTTCGGAGCACAGAATATTGCCGGGGATAAAGAAAAGTATTTCGTAATGACGAAGGGATCAATTCATGGAGAGGACAAAATAATCCTAGATGTTTATGCAACAAATAGCAGAGCTTCAAGATACACAGAGCAGAAACTAATAGAACCAAGAGGAGAATTAGAAAAAGTTCACAATTAAAGCCAGAATTGTAATATCTCTTTTTAAATAATTGTCATAACAAGTCAGCAATCAGTAAGGCTATCAAAGACTTAGAAGTCAGACTCAACTGACTTTCATGAAACTCTCACCCTCGCCAAGAGAATGGCCATTCATTTCACGCACATATGGAGCATTTACTAAGATGGATTGTATTCCAGGCCACAACACAAACCCCCAGAATATGAAAGGATCCAAGTCATAAAAATTATGTTATCTGACTACAGTGGAATTAAATGAGAAATGGAAGATTTCTGGAAAATCCCCCAGATTTGGAAACTAACACATTTCTTAATAACCTATGGGTCAAAGAAGAAACCAGGAGGGAAGCTGAAAAGTATTTTGAACTGAATCAAAATGAAAACTGCAAATCCCACAGAAAATATGTGGATTTGGCTAAGTCACTCCTGAGGGGGACATCATTTATAGTATTGAATGCCTATATTAGAAAGGAAAAAAGATTTGAAATCAATGACTTCAGTGTCCACCTTCGGAACCTAGAAAAAGGGGGAACAAATGAATCCCAGAGTAAGAAGAAGAAAAACCGTAATAAAGATCAGAGCGAAAAATCAATGAAACAGTAAACAGAAAAACAATAAGAGAGAATCAATGAAACCAAAGCTGGTTCTTTGAGATGATCAATAACAGCAATAAACCTTTAGCTTGCTGGATCAACAGAAAAAGGGGAAAACAAATTACCAATATCAGGAATGAAAGAGATGACATCAGAACCGATTCCACTGATATAAAAAGGACAAGAAATGTTAGGAACAACTTTATATCAATAAATTCAACTACTTGGGGATTTCCTTGGTGGTCCAGTGGTTAAGATTTCACCTTCCAGTGTAGAGGGTGTGAGTTTGATCCCTGGTCCATAGCGAAGATTCCACTTGCCTCACAACCGAAAAACCAAAACATAAAATAGAAGCAGTGTTTCATGTAACTAATAAAACCAAAATAAAACCAATAAAACAAAAAAAAATTATTGAACGTAACCAATTCAATAAAGACTTTGAAAAATGGTCCACATTAAAAAAACTTAAAAAAAAACAATGACTTAAAGGAAATGTATAAAATGTATAAAATTGTACATGAAATGCTATAACATCGCTTGAAGTGGACAATGATAAATTAAATATGCTTCCTATAAACCTTAAAACAATCAATAAACCACACATCAAGGAATCATAGCTAATAAGCCATCAAAAAGATAAAGGAAATGGACAAATTGCTTGAAAGACAAAAATTACCAAAGCAGGATGAAACAGCCAGATAGCCTTATATCTATTAAAGTAATACAATTTGTACTTAGAAGCCTTCCTACCTGAAAGACCCAGGTGGCTTCACTGATGCATTTTACTACCCTTAAGGATAAGACACCGCCAACAGCCAATAATGATAGACGGCACACAGCTCAACCTTGTCAGCTGTCACAGAAATGAAGTTAAAACCACAGTGATAGGCGCCCTCCACACCTATCAGAGCAGTAACTCTAAAAAGACTGGCAAAACAAACAAACAAATAGAAAGACTGGCCACGCCCCGTGTCTGGGAGGCGGTGGAGGGGCTGGGACGCTCAGACCTGCTGCGGGCAATATAAAGGGGCGAAACCACCTTGGGGAGCAAGCTGACAGCTTTTTTTTTAAAGATTAATTAATTTATTTTCATTGGAGGCTAGTCCTGGTGGCTCAGACAGTTAAGTGTCTGCCTACAATGCGGGAGACCCGGGTTCGATCCCTGGGTCGGGAAGATCCTCTGAAGAAGGAAATGGCACCCCACTCCAGTACTGTTGCGTGGAAAATCCCATGGACGGAGGAGCCCAGTTGGCTGCAGTCCACGGGGTCACAAAGAGTTGGACACGACTGAGCGACTTGACTTCACTTCGCTTCACCACTTTACAATATAGTGGTGGTTTTTGCCATAGGGCGACATGAATCAGCCACGGGTGCCCACGTGTCCCCCATCCTGGACCCCCTCCCACCTCCCTCCACACCCATCCCTCTGGGTGGTCCCCAGAGCAATGGCTCTGAGTGCCCTGATTCATGCATCGAACCTGGGCTGGTCATCTGTTTCACACATGGTCATACGCATGTGTCAATGCCATTCTCTCAAATCATCCCGCCCTCGCCTTCTCCAAGTCCAAAAGTCTGTTCTTTACATCTGTGTCTCTTTTGCTGTCGTCATCATGACATCATGATGACATAGGGTGTCATCACCATCTTTCTAAATTGCGTATATATGTGTTAGCATACTGTACTGGTGTTTTTCTTTCTGACTTACTTCACTCTGTGTAATAGGCTCCAAGCTGACAGCTTTTTAAAGCATTGTACGGACGCCTGCCATGTGACCCAGACGTTCCCCTGCGACAGAAAGGGCACACTGGAGCTGTGACTGGACGTGCACAGAGACCTTAACGCCTGAGACCGACATGGCCCCGAAGTCCAGACAGCTGAGCGGACTGATGCGCCTGGCGCATCCAAACGGGGACACTTCTTACTGGAAAAGAGCACACTGCGCGTGAGTGTCCGAACGCCGAATGAAAGAAGCAGATAGAACATAAGTGATGAATCTGCAAAGAATGTGTAGAACCTTCTAGAAAATGCAAACTTGAGAGTCCCTTGGACAGCAAGGAGATCAAACCAGTCCATCCTCAAGGAAACCAACCTTGAATATTCATTGGAAGGATTGATGCTGAAGCTGAAACTCCATTACTTTGGCCACTGGTAACAAAAAGCTGACTCATTGGAAAAGACCCTGATGCTGGGAAAGATTGAAGGCGGGAGAAGGGGATGACAGAGGATGAGATGGTTGGATGGCATCACCGACTCAATGGACATGAGTTTGAGCAAAGTTTGGGAGCTGGTGAAGGACAGGGAGGCCTGGCGTGCTGTAGTCCACAGGGCCACAAGGATTCAGACATGACTTAGCAACTGACCAGCAGCAACAGCTATCCTTAATGACAAAATACGGATCAGAGCTGCCTGGCGGCTGAGGCCAGGCGCAGAGGGCGAGTGGGCTGGTGACAGCGTGGCACCACGTTGTCACGCGCTGGGCCCGGATGGTTTTGCTGTGCATCCTCAGGTCGGTGCCTCTCAGGCTGTTGATCATAAACGCACACAGTTTACAATGTGTCAGTCACACAGCAATAAAACGATTAAATCAAGTACAACCTTAAAAATCCAACCCTGCCGTTGGAAAAGCCTTGTGTCCAGGGCTCAGTGGCCACGTCGGCCAGCGGCCCCACGCTGGACGGGGCGAGTGAACAGTGTCCTTGAGGAGATGTGTGGGAGACAGTCCCCTAGAGGGATCCAGGCACGCTGACCGGGCTGTGGCCGGTGGCTCCATTCCCACTGTGGACGTGAATCACCTGGGGGACAGCTGCGGGGTGACCAGGTCCTGGGGAGGCCCCTGGTGGGGGCGGGCCCTTTCTCACCCAGCCAGGGCAGAGGTGCGGTGGCCGCCAGGCAGGGTGGTCCTGATGCCAAGCTCCCATGGTGGGTTGGGGGGGGGGCACTCGGGGCGTGGGGGGGGACAGGGATGCTGTCCAGGTTGGGGGTGGGGGGGCCCTGTGTTGAGTGAGCAACACCCTCAGTCCCACGGGCTATTGCTTGTCCCTTGCTGCTCCTCTTTGGGGAGTAGGGGTGGAGTGGCCCCACCCCTGCAGGTGGGGTTACAGGCAGTGGGGGCAGGTCTCCGTGCCTCCCTGATCCTGGCCCTGCGGAGCTGTGTGCAGCAGACAGCAGGCCCACGTGGGTTCAAGTTCTGGGGAGAGCCCCCCCGCTCTGAGCTCCTACCCTCTCCCTCCAGGCTGGGGCCCCTGCCACTGATGGGGGGACCCCCGGCTGGGGCTCTGGAGCCTGACTTCCTGCCTCCCACCGCTGTCTCCCTGAGGGGAGGGGCCCGTTCAGGGTCAGCTGCCAGCTCAGGGTGGCACTGTTTAGTCTCACGGCCCCCACGTGGGGACAGTGAGGCTGGGAGCCAACCTGAAGGTTGGGGGCACTCCCAGCCCTGGGGGTGATGCTCTCCCCCAGGCCAGGGGGCGGGTGCCGGAGGCAGGGCCGGGGGTGGGTGGGTGGTGGAGGCTCGTGCGTGGCTGGGCTGGGCAGGGGGAGGGCAGCGTCCACTCCGGGGCGGGCAGCGTCCACTCCGGGGCTGGCGCCTGGCCTTCTCTTGTCCTGCTCTTGGTAGACTGGTGGCCTTTTCTTGTTCCGCCCCATCTGTCCCTCGGGTGAAATTGAGCAAACCCATAAAAGCCAAATGGACCTGATTGCAGAGGACAGTCCACAGCCCAGGTACATGTCGGGACTTGGGAGGCCGAGTTGATAAAAATGTAATAAGTTCCAATGGAAGATATATTTCATGACAGGTACGGTGTGGCCGTGTGTAACTGTGCTTGCAATTAATTAACCTTCAACGCCGTTCATTAAGCTCCAGCATTTATGAGCTCGGCATCACATGATCGGGCAAAGTCACGGGGCGGGGCGCGGTGTGGGGGGGCAGACCCGATGAGGACCGATCGGACTGTCGGCCGAGGGGTCCCTGAGGCTGGCCCCCCCGCAGTGGCATCTGTCGGGGGCTTGCCCACCCCGGGCCCGAGTGGCCGCCGTGGAGCAGCTACCGCCCCTCCCGGCTCATCCTTGTGTGGTTGGAAATAATTGTACTTGTGGTTTGCACACAAACCCTGCCCCGCATTGATTTTTCAATTACGGCGGGAAGAAAACGAGAGTGAGACGGAAGGAGAGGGCTGGCCGCGGCGTTACAGCCAGTGACCCCTCAGCGGGCAGCCTGGTGGGCCGGGGCCTCCAGCTGGTCAGCACCTCGGGGCCTCCGAGCTACAGGTCTGTCCGCCCGAGGAAACGGATCCTGGGTGGGGGAGGGCCTCACCCGCGGGCGGAGGCCAGGTGGACCGGGCACCTCAGCCCTGGAGCTCTCGGCAGAGGGGGTCCGGTGCCCGGGGAAGCAGCCCAGTGCTGCCCAGGACCCTCGGGCCCAGGGAGGGGTCAGTGCTCTGCCGAGGTACGGGCGTGTGAGGGCAGGACAAGCTGGAACCTTCTGGCAGGGAAGCGGGGGTCCATGGAGCCCTGTGGGGAGTGTGCAGCTAGCTAAGGACGCTGGGATTGGCACCCTCCACAAACCGTCCCCAGTATCCCTGCCCCCGCGTGAGCACCTGCCCTTGGGTGACCATCCCCGTGGGTCTCTCTGCGCTACGCCCCTTTAGAGTCTCAGTCTTGGCCAGAGAGCCATCCTCTGCTCCTCCCAGGGCCCCCCACCTTATCCTGTCTACACCCCCATTTGGCTCCTTGTCTCCAATCTGGCCAGCGTCACCGGGCTGTCGGGGGTGGGTGCAGTGTGGGGTGCAGGGCCAGCTCTCTCTGCCTCCTTGGCCCCGGGGCGGCGAGCCCATGGTGGGGAGCAGGAGAGCTTCAAAGTGGGTTCATGATTAGGGCCCCCGGAAGCCCTGGCCAAGGGGCACAGGGGAGGGGGCTCTGGGCAGGTGGGTCTTGGGGGTCCTAGGGCCCCGCAGGGGGTGCTGAAGCTGGAGTTGGGTGTCACAGCCAGAGGGGTGCCTGCAGGTGTCTGTCACCTCATTGCTCTGCCTCCTTGTCCCGTCCCGGAGCCTGGGACCCTGGGCTAGGGTGGGGATGACAGTGCTGTGACGAGTGAACCTGGGTGCTGGCGGCAGATCGAGGCCCCAGGGCCCCTGGCTGGTAGGGAGGTGGGGCCAACCAGGGCTCTGAGCCACAGGAGCTGAGCTGAGTGCAGAGCAGCCCAGGGGGGCTCCCTGGAGGTGGAGGCACCACAGCTAGACTCAGAGACAGGGTGGGGCTAGCTCTCTCTTCGCCTCCACTGCAGCCTGGAGCTGAAGGAGGAAATTACTGCCCGCGGGGCTGGAGTGGGAGTGGGTGTGGTGATGGGGCTGACCAGCTGTTTGCAAGCAGACACCCATCTGGAGGCTCAGACCCAGCCTAGACTGGGCTTCAATTGAAAAATCAAACTTGTGCTTTCTCCAAAAAGCCCCACTCATTTCTAAGCCTCCATGAAGCTTTACAGACAATTGTGTTTCCCTGTGTTTTTCTTTTTGAAAGAAGCAGAAACCACACAAAACAGAACACAGAGTACCTGTTGGTGGCAGCCTCTGTCACAAGGAATCTCTTGGCATCCCCTGAGGTGGAGGTGACAGGTCCGGGGGCCCAGCACTCTCCTGGATCCGGCAGGTGCCAGCCCTGCGGAGGTGAGGACTCGGTAGAAGGGACAGGAGGCGGGACTTCCGGGAGCCCGTGGGCCCACCCAGGTGTCGGACGCCTGGCTTTCTGGCGGCACGGGGGAGGGAGGGGCCAGGGCCTCCGTGGGCCTCGTCCCGGGACCCGCACACCGCCTCCTACTCCGGGGTCCACGTCTCCTCACCTCCTCCGGAGCGGGAGATGGATACAGGGTCCAGGCCCGGCCTGGCACGTACGTGTGAACACCAGTGTGAGTGAGTGTGCACAGTGGGCGCGTGTGTCCACAGGGCCAGCTGGGGTGATCGTCAGGGTGGGCGCCATTTCTCGATGACCACCAGGAGTTGATGGTGGTCGCTGTCTGGGGACAGGAGGTTGGGGTCTCGCCGTTTCTCCAGCTCCTTCTCCGGCCGCGGGAAGACTGGATGGTGGTTCCTTCCTGTATCCAGGGGGCCCCACGTGGGTGGGGTGCGGGGTGTGGGGGCTGCACGCCCCAGATGGGTGTCTGCCGGATCCCCACTGTTCAGCTCCTGCGTACCGACTGCGGGGGCTCCTGACCTGGGTGTGGGCACCGAGATCCTCCTACAGCCCAGGACCTGGGGGTCCCTGAGAGGAGGCTGCCGGGTCCCGTGGCCTCAGGGAATTCCCCGGGGGCTCTGCGTGCTGAGTGTGTCTCCGTGCAGGTCTGTGAGCCCGGCGGGGTTGGGGAGGCGTCTGGGAGGCAGAGCTGGATGGGACCCTGTCGGAGGCGGGGGGACCCCTTGTTCGGGCTGCGAGCATGGGGCAGCGGGAGCCGAGGGGTTTCTCTGGCCGTGGGGAGAGCCTGTGGCTTGGCTCCCGTTTCCTGGCAGGACCACCACTTCTGAGATCCCTGTGTCTCGTTTCTGTTTGGGGTTCAGTCTCAGAGAGGCCTGGAGGAGTGAGTGTCGAGTGTCTGGACTCGGTTGTGGGGGGGTGGGCAGAGGGGTCCTGGCTCGTTCTCCCCAGAGGGGACGGGAAGCGAAGGGGCCAGAGGGACGGGGCCCCCATGTGGGAGGGCAGGGGGGCCCGGTGAGACCCCCAACTCCAGGAGGGGCCCTCCTGTGTGGGCCTGAGCCCTGACCCCGGGGGGCTGCGACCCCCCACCTGTCCTGACCGGGTGAGAGAAAGGGTCGGGGTGCCCTGGGGGCCGTGGGGGCCGCCCGCCAGCTCTGAGCCTGCCCTGGCTGAGCGGATGGCCTGCAGACGGCCACAGACCCCTGCCCGCCCAGGAGTGGCTCTGTCTCAGAGCGGGGCTGGGGGATGAGGCCCGCTGCCGGCCCTGCCTGTCAAGGAGGCTGCCTGGGCCCTCCCTGTTTAGAGTGATTTCCCCGGCAGGCCAAGGGCTCCGTCTCGCAAGCCCCCTCCCTTCCGCTGGGACCCCTGACGGAGGGCCACTCACGGGGCTGCAACCACGCAGCTCAAATGTCTTCTTGTGGATGTGGCCCAGGACTCTCAAACGCACCGGTCCTTCCTGTCGACCTCCTGTCTCCCTGGGGGCTTCCCGGCCGAGGCCTGAAGGGTTCTGACCAGCTGTGTCTCAGGAGAGGCTGGTCAGCCGCCTGGACTCCCGCCGCTACAGAGGCCAGTGGGAGCGAGGCGGGGTCCCTCGTAAGGGAGGCCGCGGCACTGATCCATCAGGGTGTAGGGGTCCAGCCCTGCCCAGCAGTGGGCTGCCCCGGGCACAGGGGCCACGGCCGGCCAGGTGGGGGTGGGGCTGGCAGGGGGGCGGCGCGGGGTGGGCGGGGAGCCCCGTCTGGACTAGCGCCTTCTCTGGGGCCCGTCTGTCCACTCCCTTCTTTGGTACAGGCCCAGAGAGGGCAGGGGTGCAAGCGGGGTCACACAGCAGGGGTCAGAGCCCTGAGGTACCCCCACGGCCGGCGGGGGCGGGAGGGCAGGGTCTGAGGGCAGAGGTCAGGGTCCTGGGGGGGCGGCGCGTGCCCGCCCAGCTTGTAAATCACCACGCAGGTAAAGGGTTTCATTTCCTCTCGTTGGCTCGTTCCACGTTCTTGCTGCCTCGTAAATCTGCTGGTTATAACTCTCTCTTCAGCGCTTCTGCGATGGCCGATAATGGCTGAGGAAGGGGCAGGGTGGATGGATCCCCAAGCAGATTTTAGACAAACACCCCCATCGGAGCCGTAAATAACTCTAAGCAGAGGCGGGAGTGGACACCACCTCACAGCTACTTGGGGCGGGGGTACCACTGCCTGTGGGCAGGGCCTGGCCTCCTGGGGCTCGGGGCTCCCAACCCCGAGGGGATCAGGGCCCAGGGTGGGGAGGGGGCTCGTTTCTAAGTCTCTCAGTCATGAGGAGCAGAGACCCACCAGGGCACACGTGCAGTGTGTGTGCACACGTGTGCTGTGTGTCTCCAAACATGCAGTGTGTGCGCATGCGTGTGCTGTGTCTCCAAACATGCAGTGTGTGCACGCGTGTGCCATGTGTCTCCAAACATGCAGTGTGTGCATGCGTGTGCTGTGTCTCCAAACATGCAGTGTGTGTGCACACATGTGCCGTGTGTCTCTAAATGCTCAGTGCGTGTGTACATGCATGTGCTGTGTGTCTCCAAACATGCAGTGTGTGCACGCGTGTGCTGTGTCTCCAAACATGCAGTGTGTGTGCACGCGTGTGCCATGTGCCTCCAAACATGCAGTGTGTGTGCATGCGTGTGCTGTGTCTCCAAACATGCAGTGTGTGCATGTGTGTGCTCTGTCTCCAAACATGCAGTGTGTGTGCACACATGTGCCGTGTGTCTCTAAATGCTCAGTGCGTGTGTACATGCGTGTGCTGTGTGTCTCCAAACATGCAGTGTGTGTGTGCACACGTGTGCTATGTGTCTCCAAACATGCAGTGTGTGTGCACGCGTGGGCCGTGTGTCTCCAAACATTCAGTGTGTGTGCACGTGTGCCGTGTGTCTCCAAACATGCAGTGTGTGTGCACGCGTGTGCTGTGTGTCTCCAAACATGCAGTGTGTGTGCACGCGTGTGCCGTGTGTCTCCAAACATGCAGTGTGTGTGCACGCGTGTGCCGTGTGTCTCCAAACATGCAGTGTGTGTGCACGCGTGTGCCGTGTGTCTCCAAACATGCAGTGCGTGTGTGCACGCGTGTGCCGTGTGTCTCCATCCAAGGCACAGGGTGGTCCCTGGGGCTCTGTGCGCCCTCCATAGGATGAGCGCTTGTTCAGCGGCTGAGGGGCCAGGACTGGAGCCCAGCCTGCTCGGCCCCCAGCCCCTGCACCTCCAGGGCACCCCGTGCTGCCTGGACCCCCAGGCCAGCTGACAGAGGTCTCCCCTCTCTGATGTCCCGGCTGGAGGGGCACAGCCCGCAGAGAGCCCTGGGCTCAGAGCGGCGGTCCACAGGGTGTGGGGGTGGGGGATGGGGGGATTTGGGCTGGAGGATGGTGGGAGCCCCTAGATCAGGGCTGTGGCCAGGGGAGCAGGGGGTGGGGCTGGCCCCCGGAGCAGAGCCTCTCTCTGCCCTGGGCAGGGGGCTGGGGCTCCTTTCCCCCAAGACCATCCTCTCCTCAAACAAAGAAGACTCGGGGGAGGGGCACACCACCCAGAAAGTCCCCCAAACAGCAGCCCTTGGTTCGTCCAAATCCACCAGACCCTCAAACACAGCCTGGGACCTCGGCGCCCACCGGGCACCCGGTGACCCCATGCCCATCGTTGGTTATTTTCTGCTAAACTTGCTTGGCCAACCAGGGGGCTGGAGCGGCTCCTCATAAAGCCATAAGCGTAATTGATATTCTCAGCATTTCGAGAAAAAATACGAGTATTAAAGATATACAGTACACACCATAAAATTCTCTCATATTTCTTCTTTATGGTGGGCTCTAAAATTGGCAAAATAAATTCCCCGAGACCCATTACACTTAACGCAGAGTGTGTTTTGGAGGTGGGGGTGGGAATGGGGGGGCTGGGCGGATGGGCTGTGAGCGTCTCCTCAGTATGGGCTCAGGCCCGCCGGGCCGTGCGCTGTTTTCCTGGAAACCTGGCTAATGTGGGAACGGTGATTGCTTCGTCACAGGCTCTGACCACGGCCGAGCGCCCGGCACGCCCATCTCAGCACTGGAGGGACATCTGTCTTTCTCCAAGAAAATAGAATGCCTTATGAGGCACCCTATGTGGTTCTCCCACACCTGTGATTCCATGGGGACAAGGCAATGGCACCCCACTCCAGTCCTCTTGCCTGGAAAATCCCACGGACAGAGGAGCCTGGTGGGCTGCAATTCATGAGGTCGCAAAGAGTCAGACACGACTGAGCGACTTCACTTTCACTTTTCACTTTCACGCATTGGAGAAGGAAATGGCAACCCACTCCAGTATTCTCGGCTGAGAATCCCAGGGACGGGGGAGCCTGGTGGGCTGCTGTCTATGGGGTCGCACAGAGTCGGACACGACTGAAGCGACTCAGCAGCATCAGCAGCAGCTGTCCATGGCACCAAGCTTGGGGTCAGCGTGGGCCATCCCACAGCTCTGCACTGCCTCCTCTTGGCCAGGTCAGTGAACTGCCTGCCTCAGTTTCCCTGCTGGTCCCTGTGGGTTTAACTCGGGGCGAGGAGGCAGCCTTCGGCATAAATGCATGCTTTTCTACTTCACTATCTTCCTCCTTCATGAGACTAAAGCTCCCAAGAGCAGGGACCACATCTTGTTTCAAATGTTAAAAAAAAATTTTTATTGGAGGATAGTTGATTTACAATGTTGTGTTAGTTTCAGATATACAGTAAAATGAGTCATATATATATATATATATATATATATATATATATAGTGAGTGAGTGAAATTGCTCAGTCGTGTCCAGCTCTTTGCGACCCGTGGACTGAGCGACTAAGCGCGCACACACACATCTGCACTCTTTTTCAGATTCTTTTCCCATGTAGGCCATCACAGAGTATTGAGGAGAGGTCCCTGTGCTATATACTGGGGTCTTGTTAGGTATCTATTTTATATGTTTGTTTGTGCTTGGTTGCTCTGTCATTTCCGACTCTTGGTGACCCCATGGACGGTAGCCCTCCAAGCCAGGCTCTGAACATGGGATCTTCCAGGCGGGAATGCTGGGCTGGGTTGCCACTTCCTCCTCCATTTTTATATACAGTAGCGTTTATATGTCACTCCCAATCTTCTGATTTTTCCCTCCCCCGCCCCATCCCCTGGTAACCATAACCTGGTAACCCTGCTTTCTATATCCACAACTCTACTTCTCTGTAAATAAGTTCGTGTGTACTCCTTTGTTAGATTCCACATACAAGCGATATTGTACGCTGTTTATCTTTTTGTGCCTGACTTCACTCAGTATGCCAGTCTCTAAGTCCATGCTGTTTTAAACTTTAAAACCAGCTTTATTGAGGCATCATTTACATGCAATGAAATGCATGCCTCTTGTAAGAAGTAAAAAGCAAACTTAATTCTTTTAGAACAGGTTTAGATTTACAGAAAATTTGTGAAGCTAGTCCAGAGTTCTCATGTACCCCAAGTTCCCCTCTTGGGGAATGTCTCACATTAGGATGGTGTGTTTCATGCAGTTAGTGAACTAGTATCGCTGCATGATGATCAGGCAGACCTGACTGTCGAGCAGTGTCGGTGCGTCATTTGTTGCTTCCTAGTGTCCTTTTTCTGTTCCAGGACACTGGTCACCCCTTCCCCAGGCGGCTCTTGGTCGGTCAGTGCCTCGGGATTCCCTTGTTTCCGACGATCCTGACAGTTTTGAGGTGAACTGGTTGGGTGTTTTGTATGGCATCCCTCAACTGGAATTTGTCTGCCTTTTTCTCATGATTACACTGGGGTCCAGGCAGATGACGCGGAGTTAAGTCCAGCTTCATCACATGATTTCAGAGGCACACACTCTGGACGTGGTGTATCTCAGCTGACGCTGGCCTAGACCTCTGGCTGAAGCAGTGTGAGTTGGATTTCTCTGCTGTATCTGACTCCTCCCCCCACCCCCAATTTCCCACACTGTCCTTTTTGGGACGAGGTCACCCTGCAGCTCAGAGGTGGGCACTGGGAAGTCCCCCTCCCCCTCCGTGAGAGCGGAGTATCTGCATAAATTACTGGGAATTCTGCGGGGAAATGTGTCTCTTCTCCCCATTTAGTTACCCGTTTCCCTTTCTTACATCAGTACAGCGCCCTGGATGTTTATTTTATGCTTTGGATCAGAATCCCGTGCTGTTTGTTTTATTGCTGAAACGGTTCCAGTCTTGGCCACTGGGAGCCCTTCAGGACGTGGATCCCGTTTCTGGGACATGCTTGTGGCTTGCTGACCCTTTCTGACTTTCTGGTGTGACCGGAAGCTGCAGGTTCTCTGGAATTTTCTCTGCTCCAGCCCTAGGATCAGCCGCTTCTCCAGGGAGCCCTGGTGTTTCTGGAGAAAGTGTTAGAAACCGACTTCTGGGCCCTGGCCTGGGGCTGCTCGCTGCCGGGCTGTCGCCGCTCCTCAGCCCTCTCGGCTGACGCGGCCAGGGAACACACGCGCGTGCTAACTGGTGTGGCGCTTCAGCTGCTGAGCCGTGTCCCCGTGGACTGTAGCCCGCCAGGCTCCTCTGTCCACGGGATCCTCCAGGCACGAATACCAGAGTGTGTTGCCCTCTCCTTCTCCAGGGGATCATCCTGACCCAGGGATCAAGCCCACGTCTCCCGCGTTGGCAGGCGGATTCTTTACCACTGAGCCACCAGGGAAGCCCCCTCACTGGTGTGCGTACACTCGCATCACACGCACGAGTCGTGTCTCTATGTGCTGGGAACAGGGCTCTCCAGAGCCACGGACGAGGGGCGGTGCACCCCCAGGGAAGTTTACTATGAGGCCTTGGCTCCTGTGATGGCGGAGGCTGAGAAGTCCCACGAGCTGCTGCTTGCAGTCTGGGGACCCAGGAAGCAGGTGGTGTGAGTCACCCCAAGTCCGGGGGCCTGAGGACCCGGGGACAGGAGATGGGATGACGCCAGCTTAACGCTGAGGCAGGTGCAGAAGGGCAGATCCCGCCTTCCTCCACCTTCTGTTCTATCCAGACCCTCAGCGGATGGATGAGCCCACCCGCATGGGGTGGGGGCACCCGCCCTGGGAGGCCCACCCGCACTGGGGAGGTGCCTGTGTTACTGAGACCACCCGTTCCACTGCTGAGCTCACCAGAAACCCCCTCACACACCCAGAACTGCTTAACCTGGGCCCCCCTGGCCAGTCAGGTGGATGCACAAAACTACCCCTCCCCCAGGTGCATCTCTGCTAAGCTAAGCTGGGTTCCTGCAGGGTCTCCACCCCGAATCCATCACCACGTGGTCATCCCAGCCTCCTCCCCGTGCTCGACAGTGACCTCCCATGCCAGCAGCCGAGCCCAGCCCTGCCGTGGACCTCACCGTTCATCTCCAGGGTGGACATGGACCGGTATCTGAGCCGTCCAGCTCTCCTCCCAGGGAGACGAGTGGGAACTGACCAGGGCGTGGTGTTTAGAGCAGCTCCCCTTGTCGGTAGCCTCACAGACCGCTCTCCTCTGTGAAATCACTGAGATCAGCACTGCCCCTCTCGGCTGCTTCAGTGAGGCTGTTTCAGACATTTTTTATTAAAATTAGGTTCTTTTGTTCCAGTCTGCACATCTTCCCAGGAACCCCTAGCCTCCTAAATAAGTTTTAATATTTGCATATATTAAGACCACTCATTTGCATAAAGCTGCTTGTTGTGACAAACGCATTGGGTCTTGTATTCATCCTTCTGGCCTCATACAGAATACTTTCACGTCCCTAAAAATCCTTGCACTTCACCTGGTCACCCTCTGCCCTCTGCCCTGGGACCCCTGGCAACCATGGACCTGTAGCCTGTCTCTGGTTTTGGCGTTTCTGGAATGTCACAGAGCTGGAATCCTACAGAACCAAGTCTTTTCAGATTGGCTCCTCTCCCCTAGCCATATGCATTTGAGGTTCATCCATGTCTTTCTGTGGCTTGACAGCTCATTAATGTTTATCCCTGAATAATACTCCACTGTATGGATGTACCAGGATTTGTTTATTCATCACCTATGGGAGGACATCTTGATTGCCTCCGGTTTTTGGCAATTCTGAGTAAAGCTGCTATAAACATTTGCATACAGGGCATTGTGTGGACATAAGTTTTCAAGTCAGTTGGGTAAACACCTAGCAATTCAACTGCTGGTTCATATGGTGGGACTATGTTTAGCATTGAGGGAAGCTGCCAGATTGTCTCCGACAGGCAGTACCAATCTGTGTTCCCACCAGCGAGGGACGAAGTTTGCTCTGCATTCTTGAGAGCAATTGGTATTATCAATTTGGGGGAATTTGGCTATTCTAGCAGGCATGCAGTTGTTTTTCCCTGTTTTAATGTGAATTTCTTTAATGATAAATGGCATTAGTATCTTTTCGTATGTGTATTTACCATTTGTTTATATTTATATATATATTTTTACCAAGGTGTCTGTTCAGACCTTTATTTTATTTTGATTATTTTTTTAATTTATTTTTGTTTTTGGTTATGCCACGGGACGTGTGAGGTCCTAGTTCCCCAGCCAGGGATGGACCATTGGAAGTGCAGAGTCTTAACCATTGGATCGCCAGAGAACTTTTCCCTATTTTAAGGTCAGCTTTTTTGTTTCCTGTTGGGTCTTAGGAGATCTCTGTGTATTTTGGACTGAAGTCCTTTATCTGATGTGTAGTTTGCAAAGACTATTTTCCCTGCCTGTGGCTCCTCTTTTCATTCCCTTATCCGTGTCTTTTCGTTTCACTTGAAAAAGTCTAACAGCGACTTTTCTTTCACAGATTGTGCTTTCGGTGTTGTAACAAAAAATTGCTCGTCAAACCCAAGATCACACAGGTCCTGAGTTTGTTTTTCCCTAGAAACTTTATAGTTTTGAGGTTTACGTATAAGTAAATTTGAGATAATTTTTGCGAAAAGTGTCCTTGATCTGTGTTTTGATTCACTTTTTAAAATTTAAAATATGATGTACAATTGTTGCAGACCATTTGTTGAAAAGTCCATGTTTCTCCGTTGAATTGCCTTTCCTTTTTTAGATTTTTTTTTTCTGATGTGGACCATTTTTAAAGATTTTATTCAATTCATTACAGTAATGCTTCTGTTTTTTGTTTTGGTTTTTTTAACCTTGAGGCGTGTGAGACCTTAGCTTGTGGCCGGGACTTGAACCTGCGCCCCCTGCTCTAGAAGATGAAGTCCTAACTGCTGGGCCCCCAGGGGCGCCCCCTGCCTCTGCTTCTTCGTCAGAGATGAGTTGACAGTATTTGTGCAGGTCCACTATCAGGCTTCCTAAGCTGTTCCAATGATTTTTTTGTCTATCCTTTTACCAATACCACTCTCTGGATTTCTGCAGCCTGATAGAAGCTTGGAAATTGAACAATGTGAGTCCTCCAGCTTGGTGCCTTATTAGAGTGTGCTGAATATCCTGGGGACTTCTCACTTTCTGTATAAACTTTTCAGAATCTGTTTGTCAATAGCTACTAAATGGTTTGCTGGGATTTTTACTGGGAGTCCACTGACTGGATAGAATATATGTGGAAGAAGTCATAGTTTAACAATAGCTCAAGTCTCCCTATCCATGATCATGGAATAATATCTCTCCATTTATTTACAGCTTATTTGATCTCTTTCTTCAGAGTTTTGTCATTTTTAGCTTATAGATCCTGTACATACTTTGTTAGATTTATGCCAAAGTATTTCAATCTGGGATGGGGAATCTCTTGTAACTGGCATTGTTTTCTTAATTTCAAATTCCAGGGGCTTCCCTGGCAGTCCAGAGGCTAAGGCTTCACCTTCCAGGGCAGGGGCCCGGGTCTGACCCCTGGTCAAGGAGCTGAGATCCCGCATTTGTGCGTGCTTAGTCGCTAAGTGTCTCTTTTGCACCCCCATGGACTGTAGCCCGCCAGGCTCCTCTGTCCATGAGATGCTCCAGGCAAGAATCCTGGAGTGGGTTGCTGTCTCCTTCTCCAGGGGATCTTCCTGGCCCAGGAGTTGAACCCGGGTCTCCAGCACTAGGAGGTGGATTCCCAGGTGGTGCCTCCTGGGAAGCCCCTGTCCCACGTTCCTTGGGGCCAAAAAAATAAAAAAATATAAAGCAGAAGCAATATTGTAACAAATTCAATAAAGACTTTAAGAATGATTCACATTTTAAAAAATCTTAAAAAAACAAAACAAGAAAACAAATTCCAATTGTTCATTGCTGATTTATGGGAAAACAATTGACTTTCATATATTTACCTTGCATCTGGTGACCTTGTTAAACTCGATCATCAGTTCCAGGAGATAGTGAGGCAGACAGATGGGTGGATAGATTTATTTATATACATATGTATAGAGATAGATTGATTTTTGAATGTAGAAATATGCCTGACCATGGCATATAATTATTTTTATGTATTGTTTTATTCAATTTAATAGTATTTTGTTCATGAATTTTGCATCTACATTCATAAGAGTTATTGGTTGGTAGTTTTCTCCTAATGTCTTTGTTTTGGTATCAGGGTGATGCTAGCCTTACAGAGCAAATTAGCAAGTGTTCGCTCTACTTCCATTTTCCATGAGAAAGGGTTGAGAACTGGTATCTTTCATTTCTTAAAGTGTTTGGTGGAATTTTCCAGTGATGTCATCTGGGTTTTTAGCGATGACTTCCTTTTTCAATTCCTCTAATAGACACAGGTCTATTCAGTTGACCTTTTTATCCTTGTGTGAGTTTTGGCAGTTCGTTTCTTTTAAGTAATTGGCCCATTTCATTATGCTTTCAAATTTGTGGCCATAGTGTTGTTTACACTACTCTTTTATGATTCATTTAATGTCATGGACCAGTGGTGATGTCACCATCTTCATTTCTGGTATCAGCAATTTGTCATTTTTTTTTGGTTCGCCTGGCTAGAGATTTATCAATGATCTTTCCGAAGAACAAGCTTTTGGTTTCGTTGATTTTCCCTATTGCTTTCTTATTTTCAATGTCATTGATTTCCGCTCTAATTTTTATGGTTTCCTCTACTTGCTTTGGTCTTAAATTGCCCTTCTAATTCTAGTTCCCCAAGATGAAAGCACAGATTTATTTTAGATCTTCCTTGTTTTCTAACACATAGAGTTAATGCTACAGATTTCCCTCTGAGCACCGCCTTCACTGCATCCTGCAAGTTTTGATCATTTTTATTTTTATTTTCATTTAGTCCAAAATATTTTTTAAAATTTCTCCCAACACTGCTTCTTAGGTCCATGTGTTAATTAGGCATGTGTTGTTTAACTTTCAAATATTTGGGGATTTTCCAGCTTCTCTGTTCTATTATTGTTTTTGATTTAACTCTACTGTGGCTTGAGAATATCTTTTATATGATTTCTATTCTTTTTTAAAATTGACGTAGAGTTGATTTAAGATATCATGGCAGTTTCAGGTGTATAACACAGTGATTTGGTTACACATATACCTATATCCTCAGATGCTCAGATGTGTCTGACTTTTTGCGACCCTCTGGACGGTAGCCTGCCAGGCTCCTCTGTCCAGGGGATTTCCCAGGCATGAATACTGGAGTGGGTAGCCATTCCCTTCTCCAGGGATCAAACCCACGTCTTCTGCAGTGCAGGCAGATTCTTTATCGCTGAGCCACCGGGGAAGCCCATTTTATGAATAGTGGTGTGTGTATGTTAATCCCAAACTCCTAATTTCTATTCTTTTAAATCTGTTACGGTGTCCTCTGGCCCAGATGGATGTGAGGAGGATGTGCAATCTACTGTTGCGTGGAATGTTCCAGATGTGTCCCTGGAGAAAGTCGACTGGTGGTCTTCGTGTTGAGCTGTATCCTCCCCGGTTTCCTGACTGCTGGTCCATCAGTTGCCGGAGGAGGGCTGCTCAGGTCTCAGCGGCGAAGCTGCGCTTGCCCGCTTCCCCTCGCCATCCCCCGGGCTCCGCTCACTCTGGCTCTTTGCTGCTCCGTGGTTTGGGAGGCAGGCGAGGCTCTCCTGAGGCCGGGACTGTGGAGCTGTGGGGAGGGTCCATTCGGCGGCTGCTCCAGCAAACCCCTGTGTGGGTCGTGGGCCAGTTCCTGCTTGCAAACCGGTGCGGGAGCAGTGGGCAGGGAGGAGTCTGCCTGTAGACTGCGTTATTCCTCCCAGCGGCCTCCACCCCCCGCCTCCCGTAGAGGGTTGGTGTCGTCTCCTGAGTGTCCCGGCCACCTCTCCAGCCCTAACCCTGATGCATGGAAAAGGCAGTCGACAGGCAGCTTGGGTGAGAAATAACCATAAGGGTCTGAGGTCACGGCTACCCCAGCTGGCACAGACTGGCAGCTTGATTCGGGCGCTGTGGCTCTGGGGCTGGCGGGGCTGTGTGAAACCTTGCCCAGACTGGTCTGCGAGGCCCCAGAAAGCAGAGGTGGAGGCCGTGGACCTAGGCCCAGAGGTTCGGAGACCAAGTGAGACCGCAGGGCCTTGATTGGCTGCAAGGGGTGCGGGTCCTCAGGCGGCGGGAAGGAGGAGAGGAAGGAGGCGGGTGGAAGCTGGTTTGCGAGCAGTGTTGAAAGAACAATGGGCAACGACGGGCCCACCTCGCTTTGCCGCTCTCCGCAGATAACTGCGTTTTCTGCCGATTGGAGGTTTTTGGCCATGCCGCGTTGCTCAAGTCTATCTGTGCCATTTTTTCCTTAGCGTTTGCTCACTTTGTGTCTCTGAGTCACATTTTTAAATTCCTGCAGCATTGCAAATGCCCCCTTCATTGTTTTTCTGTTTATTGCCATGCTCAGTGATCTTTGATGTTTCTATTAATACTACGATTCACTGAAGGCTCAGATGATGGTTAGCATCTTTTAGCAATAAAATATTTTAAATTAAGGCACATACAGTGCCTTTTAGAAATAATGCTATCTCACACTTAATAGAACACACCATAGCATAAGCATAAATTTATAGGGACTGGGAAACCAAAAAATACATGGGACTCACTTTACTGTGATATTTGCTTTATTGGGATGTCTGGGACCAAACCTGCAGTATCTGGAGGTCTGCCTGTGCTTCTTCCCTCGGGCTGGTACAGCAGAAACTGGAGACGCTTCACTTAACAAAGGCCAGTCAGACTCAGCCTGGTGGCAAAGGCCAGATGGACAGCATGGCCACCAGGGCTTCAGTCATTAATACAATCTTGGGGCAGGCTAAGGGGACAGCCACTGTTTCCCCATCTATTTGCCATGAAGTGATGGGGAAACAGTGGAAACAGTGACAGATTTATTTTTTGGGGGCTCCAAAATCTCTGTGGATGGTGACTGCAGCCATGAAATTAAAAGATGCTTGCTCCTTGGGAGAAAAGCTATAACCAACCTAGACAGCATATTAAAAAGCAGAAACATTACTTTGCTGAGAAAGGGCCATATAATCAAAGCTATGGTTTTTCCAGTAGTCATGTATGGATGTGAGAGTTGGACCTTAAAGAAGGCTAAACGCCAAAGAATTGATGCTTTCAAATTGTGGTGCTGGAGAAGACTCTTGAGAGTTCCTTGGACTGCAAGATCAAACCAGTCAATCCTAAAGGAAATCAACCCTGAATATTCCTTGGAAGGACTGATGCTGAAGCTCCAATACTTTGGCCACCTGATGCAAAGAGCTAACTCATTGGGAAAGACCCTGATGCTGGGAAAGAAGGCAGGAGGAGAAGGGGACAACAGAGGATGAGATGGTTGGGTGGTATCATTGACTCGTTGGACATGAATCGGAGCAAGCTCCAGGAGATGGTGAAGGACAGGGAAGCCTGGTGTGCTGCAGTCTGTGGGGGTCACTGAGTCGGACATGACTGAGTGACTGAACCACAAGGGGATAGACCAGTAGATCTTTTCTGAGGGTGAAAATTTGCAGGAAGAGAGGTTGAGGGCCCCACTCTCCCGAGGGAGCCCAGTAAGACCGACCATCAGCGAGTCTGGAGAGAGGGGCACATACCCAGAAACACCATGGTCTGGGAAACTGGCCAAGTGGCCTGGAATCAAAGCCAAAAGGCCGGCAAAATGCTGAGGGGGCTGTTCGGCCAGCTTGGATTCACAGCTCCTGGGCTGGTGTGAGCCTCTGGGCCTCTGACCTCCTGCGGGCGGGATGCAGGATGCATTTCCAGATGTGGTCCAGAGAGTGATGGGAAAGGAGATGCTCCTTGGACTGGGAACCTGATGCCACCTCGAGTGGGACTCTGGGGCCATTTCCCAGGTGTCATGCAAGTGGAGAGGAAGGCAAAGTGGCTACCGGGGGGAGCGGGGGGAGGTGGCTGTCCTGTATCACCAACACCCACTCCTCTTCTCCTAAGAGGGCTGGGTCTCCTGCTTCACTCATATCAGACTTTTCCAGACAGACATAGCAGAGGGGGCATGCCGCATTTGAGCAGAAACTTTAAGGGCGCTGTGTGGTTCTCCACATTCTCTCTCCTTTGGCTCTGACAAGGACCAGAGAAGGTCTGCATCCTTAGCCTGTATCCCTCGAGAGAGAAAGCCTGCAGAGCAGACCTGGCTCATCACCTGCACGAGACGTGAGTAAGAAATACAGCTCTGTGGCATGAGCCCGTGGGTCCTGGGGATGCTTGTTACTGCAGCATTGTCTAGCATGAGCCGACTGATACACACTGTGTCCTTATCCTTCTTTCGGACGTCACCACTGACCTCCAGGTTGACAAATGCCACGGGCCTTCTCCTTTCCACTCTGCTCCCTGGCCCTGCACGTGCTGTCAGCACCCCCACTCTGCTGCTTCCCCATCTGACATGTTTGAAAGCAGAAGAGAAACGAGACACAAGCAGGAGCCAGAGAAGACCCCTGCTGTGGACAGATCCCTGGGCAGAGAGGTGCTCGGCCCAGGCATGTCACGGCGACACGGGTGGTGCATCTAGGACCCCAGGCATTCTTGGTGCCCCCATCCTTTGAGCGTTAATGAATTCCTCTAAAATCTTCAGTTACTAGTTTTCTGTTCCAATTTGAATATGCATCTTTTAAAAGACTACAAATGTTGAGGGCTTCACGCATACTATTTTGATCCTCCAGCTACGAGAGCAATTGGAGAATCATGTAGATTAAGGACAGTTACTCTGGGAGGAGAAGGAAGCAGGAGATCAAACACTTATCTGTACAAATAAATTCAGCGCAATCCACAATTAAGCAGCATTTGACATTTAAAAAATATTTGATCCATGTTTTGGCTTCCAGAACCGCTTAAGGGAGCCGAGATGTGTAAATTACATTCAAATCAGGATTAAATATAGTTCTCAGAGGAAGAGTGTATGATTTAAGTTGCCTAATTATTTGGGGGAAAATCTGTTCTCCAATAATTAGGAGAATGAGGATGCTTGGCTTGTTGGAGAGAGAGACAGAGACAGAGAGATGAGAAATTAATCTTCCTGGCCTTGAGGCTGCCAGTGCAGCCTCAGGAAGTGTCGTGTCTACACAGGCCGGGAGTGGGGTCTACAAGGGGGCAGGACAGGAGTGGTGCTCAGAATCACGGCAGCGTGGGGGCAGGGGCCTGGAGCCAGGAGCCCAGAGGCCCTGCCAAGTGGGAAGCAGGCGCCAGCTCCTCCTGGCAGGGCCGGCCAGCATATGAGAGCACCCAGGCAGTGGCCAGACGCCGCGGGAGGGAATTTGGCAGCACTGGAAGCCAGCGATCCGTTAATTAGGTGATATTTCTTAAAAGTCACGTGGGGGGAGGGGTGTAGACCGCAGGCAGCCTTCAGGAAAATATCCAAACCAGAGCAGGGCCTCCTTCTAGGATGAAGAAATGGTGGGGGTGGCGGACACGGGAGTAGGAGCTAGGCGGCTCCAGCTGAGGGGGCCTCTGAGATCCCATTGACAGGAGGCGTGTGACCCTGGGCCACTGCAGAAGGGGCTCTGACATCCTGCTTCCTCATCTGGAAGGTGGGAAATTAACCACATCTCTCCGGTCGGCATTGAGGGTTAGGTGTAGACGGCACGCAGCGTGGGAGTCAGAGTCTGGAGGCAGACCCCTGGCCCGGGATCACTGCTGTGTGACCTTGGACAAGCTGCTTACCCTCTCTGAGCCTCAGTTCGCCACCTGGAAAGTGGAGGTGGTACCTGCGGCTACCTCTCAGGCTGCCGGGACCGCTTCCATCAGACACTCCTCTCCTGGGGCTTGCGCTGTGTCTGGCACGCGGCAGGCACTCTGCTCCGGCATCTCACAAATATTCACTGCGCACCTGTGACGTGCCAGGTGACGATCCAGGTGCCAGGAATCCTCAGGGAATGGCGGAGGAGAGGCTCCTGTCTCATTACAGTGCGGGGGTTCTCGAAACAAAGGGTCCCGGGAGGGCCTGAGGGAGTCTGGCTGGGAGGGCCGCCTGCAGGTTGGGGGTCTGCGGGAGCCTCTCGGGGTGAGAAGGAGCCATTTCTAGGGTGGGGTGGGGCTCGGGGCTGCAGGGGCTGCGGTGCAGTCTTGCTGTGTGGAGCCCCCCACCCCCCCAGAACTGGACAGAACACAGGCCTGAGAGTGGGGGCCCTGGCCAGGGGCTTGGGCCTTCTCTGCAGGCAAGGATCCAGCATCTGGGCTGGGACTGGTGCCGTGATGCCCGCAGGGGAGCAGAGGTCAGCCGGCCCCGGGCACCTGCCTGTGGTTCCTGGAGAAGAGACTCAAGCCTGCTCCTCCCTCTCCCGACACGGCTGGCCCTCTGGGACCCTCACTGTCAGGAAGGATTCCCGTCCCACCTAACGCTGCCTCCCGGGGGCTCTGAAAGGATGGTGGTCCAGAGCCTCCCCAGGCAGGGTGTGTGTGGGTGAATATCCCGCCCCCGGGCGCGCTTTGGAGCTGCTGCCACTGGTGGGCTTTCTCGGGAGGAAGAGGCCAGTGTGAGCTTCTGGGCATGGAGTGGGGCTGCCCAGGCCCCCTCACAGAGGCCCTGAGGCTGAACCGCGAGGCTGGGTGGGGGCCCGGTCCTCTGACTCAGACCCCGCTGGGCACAGAGGCTGGGGGCAGCCCCTGTCCCAGGCTCTCCCTGGGCACGTGAGCAGAGGGTCAGCAGACAGATGCCCCCAGGACTCGAGACGCCTTGCTGGTCCTCCTGGTGGCTGTGGTCAAGGCCCTGGGGGTCCCTGCGGGGCTCCTGCAAGAAGGAGCTGGCGGGGCAGCCACCCTCCGCTCTGCCTAGGGGTAAGCCTGCCAGTGTCCACAGTGACGGGAACGAGAGCCCGGCGCCCAGGCCCAGACCTGGTGGGCCTGCGTGTCCCTGTCCCAGGCCGTGCCCTGCAGGGCACCTCTGGGAGGGAGGCCAGGCACCGGGCCGCTTCCTGGGAGCCCTGACCTCGGGCAGGACTCGGGCGGGGCCTCAGGGACAGCTTTGGGCGGGACCCTGGCTCTCCCGGCTTCCGTGTCTCTGTCCATCTGCCCTCTGGGGGGCCGGCTCACACTCAGACCAGCCCCGCCAGCACCACGGAAACCCCCACTCGCCTTCCAGTCTGGGCTGGAGCGGGGACGCGACTCTGGCTGCCATCTCGCGGGTTGTGGGTCCTCTCAGGGACAGTCAGCTTCGGACACAGGGGTGTGTGCCAAGGCCTGCAGCCCCAGGGCGGCGGGGCTGGCCCTGAGCAGGGGCACCGTGAGTGTGGGTGAGGTGCGGAGGTGCAAGCTACTACCCCACCAGCTCCCCGTCACACACCAGGGGTGGTGGGCGGAGGTCTCCCCACCGCAGGTGGTGTCCCGGCCGACCAGGCGGCCCGGGTCTGGGCACAGAGCAGGTCCAGGGCCCTGGCTGGGAATACGTTCATTCTGAGTTCAGTGCTCTTTGAGGACTTCCAGAAACCCCTGATCCGTCTTTGTGCCTGTTCTGTAGCCGAGTGATGACCGCGCACCTGTTCCCGGGCCACGGAAAAGGTGCCGGAGGTAACCTTGGCGTGGGGCCCTCTCCAGTGCCCCCTCCCCATTCACAGGGGAGACGGGGGTGGGCGGGGGAGCCCACAGCCAGCTGGCACGGGTCACATTGCTATGTGGAGCGCCAGGGCTTGTAAACCCCGGGTGGTAATTGAATCTGGGCAGGAGTCCTTGACAGGGGTCGTTAAGCGTGGAGCACAGGTGGCCTTGTCTTTGCGGTTCTCGGTCCCCAGCTCCGCTCCAGGAAGGCCAGCGCTGCGCTTCCCCGGGACTGTGCGTGGGCTGGGGAGCCCGCCCCGTACTGACAGGGGCAGGAGGTGCCCGGGGGGCTGGGACCCAGGTGAGGAAGGGGGTTGGGGTCTCCAGCCCCAGACCTTGCCGAATGCTCTGGTGGTGCCCGGCAGAGCAGAGCCAGCAAGGACGGGGGCCCGGGGAGGACAGCGGAGGCCTCTGGGCGGAGGGAACAGGCCTGCACTGAGGCTGGAGCATCAGGAGGTCTACTGCCCCCGAGACCATGGTGATGAGGGCAGCGCTGGCAGGAGGGCCCCCACCCGGCCCAGGGAGGTTGGGAGACATCCCCCAGGGGCCCAGCGCACCCGGGAGGTCCTCGGCAGGAACGCAGCCTGGTGTCTCGCACGGGGCCTCTGCTTCTGAGACTGTGTGGCTGTGGCCCGGCGTTCCGGCCGAGCCGCCGAGGGGGACACGCTCGGCCCATCAGGCTGGGATGGTGGGTCGGGGGGCTGGTGAATTGTTTAGTGTTGCCAAAGGTGATGAGTTAGAAGCTAATTAAAAAAGCTATCTGCAGAGCCACGCAATAAAAGAAGCATAAAATTCCAATCTCATTTGTTCCACTCGGCGTCCCCGGGTGCAGGACGCCCGCATGTGCGCCCCTGGTCTGCGGGTGGCTTGCCAGGCGGGGGCCCAGAAGCCCGAGGCAAGCCTTCCGTGGGCTTCCGCCAGGCAGGTTTCTCGCGCGGCCACCTCGCTGGCCTGGGGCGGGGAGGGTCCTAATGAGCGGGGCAGGGGCCGAAGGGCTGGGCTGTTGGTGGTGGCGGCTGCGGGGGCCCCAGGGATGCCCGGGGACTTCATGGCGGGGGAGCGGGCAAGGGCCTCATTCAGAGTGAGACCGAGGCCCAGTGTGGGCAAAGGTGGAGCTTTGCTAGCCTGTGGGCAGGTGTTACGGCTAAGGCTGCAGTGTCTTGCCTGATGGGCTGGGATGGAGGTAGGACCCCCCCCCCCTGGGGCAGGGGAAGGGCTGGGGCACCCAAGAAGGGGCGGGGACTTACTCCCACTGGGCTGAGAAGTGTGGCCCTGGCCTGGTTGGCATTCACTGTGCCCTCACTATGCCTCCACTGCGCCTACTGCGTGTGGCTCTGTGCGGCCTCCTCTCCCCACCTGGAGAGACTTGCTGGGAGGAGGGGTCCAAGGTGGGAACGCCTGCGTTTGCCCATGTCGGCTCTGGTCATCCTCTGGACCGGCCCGGGCTGTGTGCCTGCCGCCGCGGGGCTGAGAGCAGCCCGCCTCATGTGGGTCCCAGCGGAATGCGGTTCAGGGTTCAGGGGGTGCCTATGGGGAAACCGCTTTAGCATCAGAAGGGTAGGCCCTGCCCTCTGGACCCAGACATGGGTTTGGTCTTGGCTCTTCCCTCTGTTGGCTGCAGTCCTCGATTTCTTCACCTGCAGAATGGGTTACAATGGCCTCAGCCTCGATGTGCCACGGGGAGGGCGCGGTGAACTTGTCACCTGCCTGGCACTGAGCATGGGCTCCCAAGGCGCCTTGGAAGTCGGTGCCTGTCCCCTGACTGCAGGTCACGGCGCCTGTGTCCCGGGGGCCGTGAGCCCTAACCGCTCCGGCACCTTGGCCCGGTTTAAGGATAGGATGTGGGTGCTCAGAGAAGTGGGCCCCAGGGCCATTTGCCCTGTGGCCACAGGACATGAGGAGCCCCAGCCTGTCCATGTCCCTGCGAGGAGACACAGGCTGCAGAGATCCCCAAGCAGGACAGAAGGACAGCCAGGGGCTGACAGGCCATCTCCCGGGCGCTCCTGAGAAGCTGGGGGCCGCAGTGGAGTGGGGGGTGGTCCTGGGTCAGTTGACACCTGGCCCTTAGCTTCACCCACTCACAGGTGTGATGCACCTGCCGGTCAGCCGGGTGTGAGGGCAGCCAGTCACGTTGGGAGGCAGGAGAACCCAGTGACTCCTGAACACAGGAACCCGGGAGCCCAGGCTGCTCTGCAGCTCTGGAGGCCTCGGTGGGGATATGAGTGATCGCTGGTGTCTGGGGCTCACCTGGGCCCCGTGGTCCAGCCGGTAACATCCCTCGTCGGGTAGCAGCTCGGGCTCTGCCTTGGATAACGGAGATAGAACGTGCCAGCCAAGCCTGCAAGCTGCAGTCTGATCCCCTCTCAGCACGGAGGTCGGGCTTCTCGAGGCTGGTGGCCTGTGTCAGGTGCCCGGGGCTCACTGCCAGTCAGGCCCAGCCCGTGCCTTTGTCTCCAGGCTGGGAGGCTTGGAGTTTCCTATTCGACCAAACTGTCCAGACACCAGGGGATGGGAGCAGAGAAGCGACATGCTTGGAAGGGCCGCTCTTCACTACAGGCGTCCTGGAGGGGCGGGCTGGCCCCATCTGTCTGTCCTCAGACCACTGGAGACCCAGCCTGGGGCAGGTCTACGGGGTGGGCCCTGGAGGAAGGCTGCTGTCGCCTTGGGGTCTGTGGCCAGTGTGTGGGAGAGGAGAGGGTATCTCCGTAGAAGGAAACAGAGGCGCCCGTGAGCATCACAGCATCGCTGCTGGTGGGACGGTTTCAGAGGAGCTTCCCGGGAGGGGGGCCTCTGTCTCTTGCGCGGCGGGTGACTCAGGGTCCTTCCAGTCTGGGCTCTGTCACGCCGAGGGCCTCACTTCTGCCCACGGAGGGAAGGGGAAGTGTCGGGAGCCCCTGGGAATGCTTTCCAGCTGCAGAGAGGCAGGGCATGAGGCAGGACATGCGGCCGGAAGCGGGGGCCGTGGGCTCTGGGGGTGGGTAGTATCCTCCTTGGGACGCCCATGGGCAGGTGACCGGGACGAGAGGAGGGCAGCGCCCCAGTTTGTGCAGAGTGTGGCCAGGCTGCAACCCCCCCACCCCAACACACACATGCCAGCACATAGAGAACGTTCCGGAACAACACACACCCAATAGAGAATGGCGGTCACCCCGGGGAGGCCACTCAAACAGGAGGAGGTCACTCAGACTGACCCCTGTGCCCGTGCAGTTTGAATTTCCACAAGCTATTTGCATAATTAACAAACTAAAGTGGAGAGGATTCAGTCAGCGAACTGCAATGCAGCCTCGGGGCCATGTTGGGGGCATGGTCCGTCCTCGGCCTCCTGGGCCACCTCTCGGCCCTCAGGCTGGGAACAGTCCTCACAGATGTATTGTGATGATGCAGCATGCATTTACCGAACATGCCCAAGGAGAAGGCATCACCTTTGTTACCGCGTCCCGGGGACGCCCACCGTGAACGCTCCGTGTAGGAGGTTCGGGAGTGTTTTCTGTGCACTCGATTGAGATCGGGTCCCACGCACTGTTTTTCAAATCGTGATCATTTATTGAGAACAAGTATCTGCTGCAGTCTAATGCCTGGACAGACGCTCCGCTGATGTGACCACCTGCCCCTGGGTGGCCGTCTCTGGTGCCTCCAGGCATCCCCAGCTATGAAGGCTCTCCTCTGCCACCTCCTCAAGCGCGGGTACCAGCCTCTCCCCCCTCAGCCACCTCCTCCTGGCACTGCTTCCCTAGATGCCCCAAGCCCAGCCCCACCTTAGGACCTTTGCACAACCCAGGAACGCTGGTGTGTCCCCCTCCACCTCCCCACTGCCACCGAATACTGTCATAATTGATCCATTACTTGACTGGGTCTCTGGTCAGTTATCATTTCATCAGAGCATCCTCCTGACCCCAGCCTGTCCAGATGTACACCTTGTCCTACCCTAACCAGGTCAAGTCCCATTCCTCCAGCCCCATTTTCATCTTCATAGCTCTTCTCACCCTTGCTGTTTCCCTTGCTCCACGCTGGAACTCAGGTCCGGGAGTGTCTGACCCCTGCGTGCTATTCACGCAGACAGCAGTGCACCAGAAATGCTGGTTCAGTGGATGGATGACGCCTCCTGGAACCCCTGCTGAGAGCTCCCCCACACCTGCATCCTTGGAAGTAGGACTGGGGCCCGATGGCATACACGAGCCCCCAGAGCAGGCGCTCCCTGCCCTCTCGCCCGCGCCCTTCCCCCAGGCAGCGGCCAGCGTGGGGTCTCCGCCTTCTTCATCTTTGTTGCCAGCTTGGTGAGCGATTGCTTCTCGTTCTGGGATCCATCTGGCTAGATGCGATTGTGCGTTCTCCACGCTTTGTGGTCATTTGTCCTTCTTTGGTGAATTGCCACTCTGAGCTCTTTGCCCGTCTTTCTGCCCAGACCCGCATTTGTTCTCATTGATTCCTGGTTCCGAGCCCAGTGTGTGAGCTGCAGTTGCTGTATCTGGCGGTTTGTGGGGTGTGTGAGCAGGTTCGGGGCACTCGGGAGGAGGCGGTCCGGGGGCTACGGGCGGGAGCAGGGTCTTCCAGGTTGAGTCAGGTGTTTGGGGGGACGTCCGGGTGACGGCCTGCGTGAGGTGGGGGCTGGAGTTTTGGAGGGTGAGGGGAGGGGCTGCCAGGCCTCTGAGGCAGACGCCCAGGGCAGGAGGCTCTCTCTGTAGTGCCCTGGGAGCCCAGCCACCCCCTCTTTGAGGTGGTCCTGGGACAGCCCCATGGCCCCTCTGCCTGGGGTGGCTGGTGTGCCCGCGGCTGCCCATGGACCACTCTGCCTGCACACACGTCACTTCTTTTCTAAACGGCACCCAGCTTCCTGCGGCTCCCTAATAGCCTGGTTGTTTTAATTACTGATAATTGGTGTTTACCCAAAGCCTTTACAAACAGTTCCCGCTGAGCTTGGCTTCCTTATGCAGGCAGACCCTGCGGGAGAGGCGCCGGCTTCAAGCTGCCCCTTCGGCCCATGGTCATCCCACCCTCCAGGCATCGCCGCAGGGACCCTACTTGGGCCACGGGAGTGCCGGACCCCTGTCCGTGCAGAATCCTCCAGGGGGGCCTCCCTCCTCGTCTGCAGAGCCTGGCTGGCTGGAGACTGGCAGCACCTGCCTGACCTGGACGTACCTGGGGCTGAGCAAGTCTCGGTGCCTCCTGAGCACTTCGTGAGCAGGCTCTGTCCAGGCCCCGCCCCAGGCCCCGCCCCAGGCCCCGCCCCAGGCCCCGCCCCACCCAGACCCCGCCCTTCACAGGCCCCGCCTTCCCCAAGGCCCCGCCCCACCCAGACCCCGCCTTCCCCAGGCCCCGCCCCACAAGACCCCGCCCCAGACCCCACCCTCCCAGGCCCCGCCCTGTCCCCCTGCACTGCCCTCCACACCCAGCACGGGTCAGGGACCCCACAGTGTTACACGGCTGTCCCCTCTCCCACCATGAGATGAGATGCCCTCCTGCTGGGCTTGGGGTCTTTGAGCATCCTTTGTTTAATGGGTCCTGGGGAGGAGGAGGCAGGAAGGATCAGAAGGACACAGGGTGTGGGGAGGGGCGGGCAGGGGCCTGGGGGTTCTGAGTCCAGGAGGCGCCCGGCCGCCGTCTGCAGCCTCGCCCTTCCCACGTCGTGCCCTCCAGCGTGCAGAGGGTGCACTGCTTCTGGAGTCTTCTCTGAGGGGCGAACCAGGTGCGCTCCCGCCGCTGCTTCTCCGTGGAGAGCCTTCCTGACAAGCCAGGAGTCCCAGGGATTCCGGGCGAGTGTCTGGCTGGGGAATTTCTGGCCTGGCCTCTCCTTTCCCGAGGCGCAAGGCCCTTGGTGTGGCCACGACCGTTCCCAGGGGTCCCAGGACCTCCCGGGTTGGGGAGCTCCTAGCTGGGTGCCTCCACGGCCTGGGTGCCCTGTCATCACTGTGGCCCGATGTCCTGGGCCAGCTCAGGGCCCTTGAAGGCGAGCCCGGCTCTGCATCTGCGGGCAGGTGTGGTCTGGCTGGCTGACACACCGGCCACCCCGCTGGAGTCGGTCACGCACAGAACAAGAGCGATGTCAACAGACATTGACACTACTTGGGAAGTCTCTTCTTGGGCTTCCTCAGAGCCACTCCGGGAGGGATCTGTGCTTGGGGCTGGGACGGGGCCCGGCAGGCAGAGAGGGGAAGGGATCTCCCTGCCCTTTTCCAGGGTGGGGAACTGGGGCGTCAGATGTCGGGACCCAGGAGAAGCATCTGACATTCCCACAGTCTCTGCTATGATCCACCATCTCTTTCTGAAAATGGGGTTTTGTTCTAGCCAGCATCTGTGGGTTTTGATGGATTCTGAAATTTAATAAATATTTTGCTTCCTGTTTCAAAATGTTCTGTGTTCTTTTTCGTTTTCCTTATGGAAAGAGACTGGGATATGATTACCTCGACTTCTGGAATCCTGCAAGCCAGGGTGGGCAGGGTGGGTGTCTTGGACCTGTCGCCCACAAGCTACCCAGTTGCCTGGTTCTGGAGTGAAGGCTCCATCCCAGAGCTGCTGATTCAGTTTCCCGAGGCTCGGAGGGGAATGGGGCCTGGGGTGGGGGCATTGTCTAATGCTGCTTTTTCCCTTGAAAAATGAACCAGTGTAGGGATGGGGGGTTCAGGAGGGATGGGACATATGCCTATGGCCAATTCACGCTGATGCATGGCAAAAGCCATCACAATGTTGTAAAGTAATTATCCTCCAATTAAAATAAAAACAAAATGAACCAGTGTTTTATGTTGATTCTTTTAGCAGAGAGTGAGCTGGGATGGGTTTTGGAGCATGGAAAACCCCAGCCTGGGGGCAGGGCAGGTGAGGCCAGGTTGCTCTGAGCTCCCCCTCCCCCCTTTGTGAAGGGGCTCCTCCGGGACTGGATGGTCACTCTGAGCTCCTCCGATTTGTGCAGGGGCTCCTCTGGGACTGGATGGCCCGGTGGTTAGGTCAGAGAAGCCCAGAACCCAGGTCTGCATCTTGAGCCCCGTTTTCTCACCTCTAAATGGCTCACAGGACAGCTGGGCGCTGCAGGGTCCAGTGTTCTCGTGCGGAACTGGCAGAGTCAGCTGTTGGAGGACAGTGACCACTGTGGCCTCCCTGGGTGACCCTGAGCCAGGCAGCTGCCCCTGCAGTCACAGCCTGGACTCCAGGCACCGAGGGCCAGAGGAAGGTCCTGGCCGTGCTCCCTCCCAACCCCGGGGGTCTCAGCCTCCTCTTCCTGGAATCCCCCCTTTAAGGCAAAGTCACCCCACAGGGCACCACAAAGTGCCCTGGTGTCCCGGGAGAGGCATGGGGCAGCTGGGCGCGCTGGCCCTCCGAGAAGGGCCCCCCCCACAGCCGTGTCCGGGTCCCTGGACAGAGCCTGCCTCGCGCCCCAGAGCTGGGCAGGGTACAAGGGTCAGCAGAGAGGGCTGCAGAAGCACCCTGCTGAGTCTGTGGCCACTGGCTGTGTGGGGCGTTTTCAGAGGGCTTGGAATGCTGCTGGGGTCGGGGGATGTGGGGGCTCTGGCTGTGTCCAGCACCCAATGTCTCACCAGGGGCCGACTTGAGGTTGGAGGGAAGAAAGTGGAGGGCACCTGCTTCCCCCAGGAAGCCTGCAGTTGTCCTGGGGAGCACTAAAGAAGAGTCTGCTCTGACTAGGGTGCAGGGACATACCACTGCGGGTGCACATGTTTCTTGCAGGGGGACAGGGTGGGGGAAGCTTACATAGCTGCCTGTTTCGGGGGCAGAAGGAGAGGTGTCGATACGGTTAATTATGTGTCGATCCGACTGGGCCACAGGGTCCCCAGATGTTTGCTTAGTGATCTGGGCGTGCCTAGATGAGATGAAGGTTTAGCTCATGGACAGGGCAGAGCAGGGGGCCCCCGCCCAGAGTGGGTGGTCTTGTCCAATCAGTCGAAGGCCCGCTGAGCTCAGGGAGGCTGACTGTCCCTCAGGTAAGGGGCAGTCTATCCTGCCTGGCTGTCTGTGACTGGGATGGTGACCTTTCCTCTCCTTCGAACTTGAACTGAAACACTGGCTTTCCTGACTGCAGGTGGAGGGACTTCTCTGCCTCCAAAGTTAAGCCAGCTCCTTATTACAAATCTCTTTAAATATATATGTCTCCACCCATCGCACTGGTTCTGTTTCTCTGGGGAACCTTAATACAGGTAACAAACTCTGGGCTCCGAGTCAGAGCCGAGAATTACTCTAGTGGAAATGTAAGGTCTGGGGTGCAGGAGGTGACTCCCCCCAGCTTCCTCCCAGGTCCACGACAGGAGGAGACGTGCCTGGTTCCCAAACTGGACTGTGAGAGACACCGGCTAGCGGAGTGCCTGCCCCTGATGGAGCTGGGGTGGGGTGACAGGCGGGGACAGGTGTTTGGAGGTCATCCAAGCAAACTTCCGGGAGAGGCTGTCCCTGGAGCCCAAGGGCTGCGATGAGGAGAAGGGCTGGCCTGAGACGGCCCTGGGGTAGGCGGACCTCCACCCCGAGTCAGGGGGGCTCATGGCTCCCAGGCAGTGCTGGGAGGGAGGGAGGAGCCCCATCTCAGGAAAGGGGGTGAGCAGAGAGCCTGTTACTGGGGGACATGTGGTGAGGGGCCCCCAGAGGGGTCCTTCCCAGGCCTCTGTGGTCACTTCGGGACCCCAGAAACAGGCAGAGCCGGGCTCAGCAAAGCCTTGCACAGGGCAGACCCAGCCTCTGGAGGTCCGGGTCCCAAGGGACAGGGCCTCCCTGCCCCAGGCGGCTGACGACTGCTGGCCCAGCAGGATGCGGTCCTGGTCTGTCTCGTAAATCTCACCATTTACAGCTATTGACGGCGGCGTGCTCGGGGCAGCCCTGCGTGATGAATTGGCAGAACACCGACCATGCTGTCCGACAAGCGATTGTTGCAGCGAAAATGAGAAATAACGATCAGGGCCAGAAGCAGATTATTAAGAAAGACTTCCAGCAACTTCGCAGACTGTCTTAGCTGCTGTAATAATCAGGGCCTCACCAAGAGACACGTGCTTCCGGTGGCAGTATTTTTCCCCCGACAAGACGGGCCAGCCGTCCGTGCGGTTTACATGAACATGCCGGTGGAGGGGCGGGAGTTGGGCAGGAGCCCCGGCCAGGCGTTGGCGGGATTCTTCCTGACCACGCTCACAGCCCAAGCGTGTTGGCAGGGTGCACGCCGCAGGGGCTCACAGTGTTCGGCTTCTGGGGGAGCCCCTGAACCCCTGTGGGCTTGGAGAAGTGGGGCCATCTGTGTGGTCGAGCCCTGGGGGAGGAGGTCATTCCTAGAGCTGGCGTCCACTTGCCCCGGGGCCCCCAGGCCCAGCATTTTCTGTCTTCTCTCTTTTACTAAGATGGAAAGAGAGCAGAGCTCTGGGGGAGGAGGTCATTCCTAGAGCTGGTGTCCACTTGCCCTGGGGCCCCCAGGCCCAGCATTTTCTGTCTTCTCTCTTTTACTAAGATGGAAAGAGCGCAGACGTCAGTGGGGTGAAGCCTCTGGATCCCAGGCTGCAGACGGACAGCAATGGCGGGCTGTGGTCGGGGCGGGGGCGGCCTGCTGGTCCCTGGGGAGGCCATGTGGGGGTGGGCTAACGGGGCAAAGAATCTGGACCAAGTGAGTGAATGAATGAATATAGGAAGGAGCCATCTGGACTAAATGAGTGAATATGTACAGGAAGGAGTCAGGGAAAGATCCCCAGACACATGGCCAGCCCCCTTCCTTCCTCCCATCCTCCCCACGCTCCCGGAGCCCCAGGAAGGGTTGAGCCCGCAGCTGCGGGTCCTGCCAGGGAAGCTTGATGCTTGAGAACCACCTGCTGTTGAAGGGCTCCAAGGCCAGGGAGGGTGTCTGCAGGAGAGGCCTGGGCAGTGGTCCCCCGGTGACCCCTGGGCTGAGGCAGGAGCACAGAGGGGTCACGGCAGCCCTGGCTCCGGGCCGTTCAGGCCTGGGGACTGAGACATGGCCAGGGGAGGGTTAAAGCAGCAGCAAGCAGGCTCGTCCAGCCCTGTTAAGAAAATGATGATCTGCCGCTTGACGTCATTTTAATTCCATTTCAAGGGCATTTAATCTCGTTTGCCGATGACTGATCCCTGGCTGCCGATGGATGAGCTCACGGCCCCTCCTCCGAGGGGAAGCGGACCCTTGCAGCGGAGACGTGGCGCCATCGCGTCCTGCTGTGCCCCGAGTGGGCGGGGGCGGCGAGGAGGACCTGACCCGCGGCCTGGCCTCTGCTCAGCCCTTGGAAGCTTCCAGAAGGGTGCTGGCCGGCTGTTTCTCCCCGGCCTCGCCCTGGTGGCTGGAAGGTGCTCGTTCCTCAGGTTCAGGGTCGAGTGTTGACAGCGCCAGTGACCAGGGCACTGCCCGTGCAGGAGAGGGCGGGGACAGCCCTCCAGACAGGGCTGCTTTGTTCTGGGGAAACCATCACAGGGCCTGAGGTCTTTCCCTCCGCCCAGGCCTTCCCAGAGGCAGAGGCAGGCAGGTCACAGCGCCGGGAGGCCCCAGACCCAGGGAGGAGTGTGGGGGATGTGACCTCCGGGAACCTCACCCTGTTCCCTCTGCATCTGGGGTTTTCCTCCTGCTGGTCACTCCACACATCACAGAAACTTCTTCAGATTGCTCTAACGGCTCACCCTGGCCGGGACATAACTGAGCTTTGGAGACCTGAGCCGGGGCTGTATCCAAGCTTACAGGTGGTAGCATCCAAGTGAGGACCACAGGCCCCACAGTGCAGGGGCCCGGGGCCTTCCCATGTGGTCTGGCAGAGGCCCACGGCCCCGGCACCCAGCCCAGGTCTTGCTCCCACCCGGATGAGCCTCTTGAGATCTGGACATTCGGGGGTGTGAGTGGGGGGCACGGCATTCGACCTGGGGACTGAAGGACAGTGTGGTTCCCCAGACTGGAGATGCTGGGACGTTGGGTTATGCTGAGAATGATGGACTGTAAGATTTCAGACCCCAAAGCATGGCCGATGTGGATGGCATGGGGCTGACCTCCAGCCTCTGGGCACCCTGCTGATGCCCCAGGCTGGGCACAACGGCTCCTTCCTTGTCATCAGCTCAGGGATGTGAGGCCTGAACCAGTTTGCTTGAATGCCTGGGAGAGTGGCTCCAGGGGGCTCGCCCTCAGGCGGTGGGCTGTGCGGGGCCTGGAAGCTCATGCCTCACGGCTGCTGTGGCCAAGGTCCACTCAGAGTGGCTCCCGTCGGAGGCTGATGCCAGTCCTGAGAATGCTTATCCATCTGTCCATGTGCCTATCCACCCACCCACTAGCTCTTCCTCCCATCCTCCCATCCATCCATCCATCCATCCATCCATCCATCCATCCATCCTCCCATCCATCCATCCATCCATCCATCCATCCTCCCATCCATCCTCCCATCCATCCATCCATCCATCCATCCATCCATCCATCCATCCATCCATCCATCCATCCTCCCATCCATCCATCCATCCATCCATCCATCCATCCATCCACCCATCCATCCATCCATCCATCCATCCATCCATCCACCCATCCATCCATCCATCCATCCATCCATCCATCCATCCATCCATCCATCCATCCATCCATCCATCCATCCATCCATCCATCCATCCATCCATCCTCCCATCCATCCATCCATCCATCCATCCATCCATCCATCCATCCATCCATCCATCCATCCTTCCCATCCATCCATCCATCCATCCATCCATCCATCCTCCCATCCATCCATCCATCCATCCATCCATCCATCCATCCTCCCATCCATCCATCCATCCATCCATCCATCCATCCATCCTCCCATCCATCCATCCATCCATCCTCCCATCCATCCATCCATCCTCCCATCCTCCCATCCTCCCATCCATCCATCCATCCATCCATCCATCCATCCTCCCATCCATCCATCCTCCCATCCATCCATCCATCCATCCATCCATCCATCCATCCATCCAACATTTATTTGGATCCTGCCACATTCTGAGCAGCATCTGTGGCACCCTGGGCTGTGACAGGGGTTAGTTTAGGGGTGGGCACGGGGTGGGCTGTGGCAGCTCCGAGGAGGGCCCTGGACCCAGAGAGCTAATAGTGATATTCTTTTCAAATAAATCCAATCATGAAATGTGTCATTTACCTGACATGCCAATTTTTTATGACTTTTCAGGTGAGTCAGATTTACAAAGTAAAAAATAATCCTCTGCCAGAATCTTTGAGTCTGGAAAGTAGAGACTGTGCAGCTCTAGGAATTTCTTAGAAGGTTCTTTGGAAGTTCTGACAACCAGAACTGGGTCCCCAGAGATGGTGGGAAACAAGAGAGATGGGAACTCCATACTCACAGGAATAAAAAAATAAATAAGCACAAAAACGTCGTGAATTAGTATAGCTGTCGTGGTCCCAGAGGTGTGCTATGCCAAATAACAGAGTACAGAGCAGAGTGCTGTTCTGCCTTCCTCACTCAGCCCACCTTTCAGCTGTGTGACTTTGGGCACGTGACTTGACCTCTCAGAGCCTCAGCTGTCTTTTTGGCAAAGGGGGATGCTAATTCTAGCTTGCAGGTGGCCAAGCCCAGTAGGTGCTTCTACAGTGTAGCCGTGAGAGGCCCTCAGTCACCTGCTCCCTACGCTGTGGTCGCTCCCCCGGCAGGTGTCCCAGGAGACCCACCATCCCTCAGGGGGCCCCGGGTCCTGGGCCTAGGCTGGACCCCCATGCGGAAGGGCGGGGGTGGGGGTGGGGTTCAGGCCAGGAGCTGGCTCCCTCCTTATTGGATTATCTCATTTGCAAACAATAAATGTCAACACCAGGAGACCTTGTCAGACTTCCCTTCCAGGATGCAAATGTAGCCTTTATCTGCCTGTGCCCTTTATTAAAACAACCACCGTGCCACGGCGGATAAACAAGACAATTAAATGTAAATGAGGTCATCTCCCTCCTCCCATCACATTCAGGAGGCGCCCAGGCCCTGGCCAGGCGCTGGCGGGAAGCCGGAAGAGGCCGAATCCGATTACAACTCAACCGAGAGGCCAGGGTGACCTTCCGCTTTTAACGACTGACCCAGCGCCCGAGCGGGTGTGACAGCTGGGACCAGCCCGCTCTGATTTTTACTGCGATTGCATTTAAAGAGTGAAGATTTACTGTCTCCCTGTAATGAGCCAGTGCTGACTGCACCGTGAAGAACCCCGCGTGCCTGGCGGCCCGGGGTCCCCTCGCCCTCTGCTCAGCATTGGCGCGTCTGCAGGCCTTGACGGGTGCCCCCCGTGGCGGGGGCCCGGCGAGGCGCCACTGGTGCCCCACAGGCAGGAGGGACGCTGAAGGCCGTGGGCAGGATGGAGGGAGGGCGGGGTCCCCGGAGGAAGGGCCGGGAGGGAGCGCGGAGCCGAGGTGCTTCCTGAGGCCCTGCGGGGCCGAGAGAACTGGCGGCTACCGACTCACCTGGGGACCCCCCAGGCGGGAGGACCGAGGCCACTGACATCACTATGTGGGGGGGAAGTACAGCCCCCCCACCCTGAGTTACTGCTGGGCCGGGGAGAGACCACCGCCCCTTCTGCCACTGCTGCCACCACGGCAACTGCTATTCCTAGCCCGAGCACCCGGGGAGGTCTGAGCCTGCCCGCTGGGGGCGAGGGGAGTGCGTGCACATGGGCGTGTGCATGGCTGTGCCCGGAGCGGGGTGCGGGCTCCAGCGCCCTCGCCCCGAGCCCCAGTGAAGCTTTAGTGACCGGGACAGAGCACTCTCTATGAAGCTGCTTCTGGCTTTAGTAGGACGAAGAGGAGCCCAGTGAGGGCAGGTGATGGCAGGTCCCCGGGGGGTGGGGGCTGACCACAGGCATCCTGATCTCACTCCCTGCCTCCCTCTTCCGACTCTGTCCCAATCGAGAGCCGTCGCCCGGCCGATCGCGCAGGCCCAGGACAAGCCCTGGTTAGCAGATTGGTGCTCCGGACGCAGATGCCCAGGCTCCAACCCTGGCTCCGTGTCGGGCCAGCTGTGTGACGTCAGGCACGTTCCTTAACCTCTCTGCACTTCCGTTTAGGCGTCTGTAAAGTGAGGACTGTGCCAGGCCCTCAGGAGCTTGGTTCCAGGGTGTGTGCGCTACAGCTCAGGACAGGGCCAGCTGGCACGCGGCAAGGGCTCGCATTTCTATTACATTACAGCAGACAAATGGGCCAGGATTTCAGTAACTGACGTTAAATATGCAGTCAATTAAGCCTTACCAGAGCTCCAGAAACACTCCAACAGCACCGGGGAGAAGCAGTTACATGTACCATCAGGTGCTGCTAAGGGGGAAGCGGAAGCTGGGCTTTCTGGAACGTCCTGTGCCCCCCCCCCCCGGGAGCCCAGCCGCCTGCTTTCCCACTGCCATGGCCCAGTGGTCACGTTGCTGGTCAGATCGTGAGCCCTGCAGGCTGGCTGTGCTTCATCCCATCCCTGGCCCCCGACGGCCAACGGCCAGCCCCGGCTAGCCCCAGCTCGGCCCGAGGGGCCAGGAGGGTGGGCAGGTGGGGCCAGGCTGTGTGGGGCAAGGCTGCAGGACGTACAGGGGGTGTCCCTGCCAGACCCCGGCTGGTGAGTGCTGGGCTGGGAGAGCCCAAGGGACAGGGGAGGGTCCCGCTGGCCCAGGACCGGGCAGGGGGACCAGGACCTCTGAGCCCCGGCTCCGTGGGCTGTCTGCCTCCCTGGGGAGTACGTGCCCTTCTGCAGGTTTGCCGCACGGAGACCAACACTAATTTGCAGGAACGCAATTTCACATCAACCTTCTGGCTGTAGCTCTAGACTGCAAGCCCAGCCCAGCACAGGTCAGGTGGATGCCAGTCACCCTGCCCTGCACAGCTGTGCCCCGAGCTGGGAGAGCATGTGGTCCAAATACCTTTCAGGGACTAAAATGGGGCAGGGGGACCTTCTCAGAGACTCTCCCCTGGAGGATCAGTCTCTGAGAGCGGCCACAAAGCAGGACTGCAGGCCAGTGGGCTTACACACAGAAGCTGTTCTCTGGGTTCTGCAGTGGGGCCCATAGTCAGGGTGTCATGGGGCTGGTCCTTCTGAAGGCCTGAGGGGGAGTCTGTGCCTCTTTCCCAGCTCCTTGTGGCAGCCTCAGGGACCCCTGGGCGTGTGGGTCCACCACTCAGGTTCCTGCCTGTCTCCACGAGGCTCTCCCTGTCTGGATCCAGATTTACCCTTCTTACAAGGACACGGCCATCCTGGATATGCGCCCACCCTAATGACATCATTTTAACTCAATCACCTCTTCTCCAAATACAGTCACCTAACAGTGTATTAAAAAGCAGAGACATCACTTTGCCAACAAAGGTCCCTATAGCCAAAGCTATGGTTTTTCCAATTCGGTTCAGTCGCTCTGTCATGTCTGGCTTTGCGACCCCATGGACTGCAGCATGCCAGGCCTCCCTGTCCATCACCAGCTCCCGGAGTTTACTCAAATTCATGTCCATCAAGTCAGTGATGCCATCCAACAACCATCTCATCCTCTGTCATCCCCTTCTCCTCCCGCCTTCAATCTTTCCCAGCATCAGGGTCTTTCCCAATGAGTCAGTTTTTCACATAAGGTGGCCAAAGTATTGGAGTTTCAGCTTCATCATCAATTCTTCCAAAGAATATTCAGGACTTATTTCCTTTAGGATGGACTGGTTGGATATCCTTGCTGTCCAAGGAAGTCTCAAGAGTCTTCTCCAACACCATAGTTCAAAAGCATCAATTCTTTGGCGTTTAGCCTTCTTGTTGGTCCAACTCTCATATCCATACATGACCACTGGGAAAACCATAGCTTTAATTATGCAGACCTTTGTCAGTAAAGTAATGTCTCTGCTTTAAATAAGCTGTCTAGGTTGGTCATAACTTTTCTTCCAAGGAGAAAGTGTCTTTTAATTTTATGGCTGCAGTGATTTTGGAGCCCAAGAAAATAAAGTCTTGTCACTGTTTCCACTGTTTGCCCATCTATCGTACAGATGTGAGAGTTGGACCATAAAGAAGGCTGAGCACTGAAAAATTGATACTTTCGAACTGTGATGTTGAAGACTCTTGAGAGTCTCTTGGACTGTAAGGAGATCAAACCTGTCAATCCCCCTGAATATCCATTGGAAGGACTGATGCTGAAACTGAAGCTCCAGTACTTTGGCCACCTGATGCAAAGAGCTGACTCACTGGGAAAGACCCTGATGCTGGGAAAGATTGAAGGCGGGAGGAGAAGGGGACGACGGAGGATGAGATGGTTGGATGGCATCACTGACTTGATGAACATGAGTTTGAGTAAACTCCAGGAGCTGGTGATGGACAGGGAGGCCTGGCGTGCGGCAATCCATGGGGTCACAAAGAGTCGGACGTAACTCAGTGACTGAACAATAATAACTGTGGCCGCAGCAGCAGGGGCTGAAGGAGTCCAGGGTTCCCGTGCTTTGAGGCCTCGTGGTGCCGAGGTCACCGTGGCCCACCCCGCCTCTGACGGTGCTGTCAGGCCCTGCCTGGACTGGATCCCTAGCAGCTGAGAAGCCAGCACCGCAGCCCCGCCTCAGCCCTGCCCGCCGTCCCCTGCCCCCACCCCTCCTCCTAAGTTCCGTCCCTCCCGGTGCTTCAGCTGGAGTCACCACTCAGGCGTCATCGGCCACTGACGATGCAGGGTCTCCCCTGCTGCGGTCTGGCCGTGAACGCTGCAGGCGTGTGCCGGGGTCGTGAGTGTGAGGCCACCTTCATGCTAACTCACGAGCGTCAGTTCCCGAGCTCCAGGCCGGCTCCCTGCTCCATGGATCCTGGGGCTCCAAGCTTGTTCGTACTCCCCCAACCCCACCCCACCCCCAAGCTCCTGGCCTTCCCTGCCCCACAGCCCGGCCCCCAGTGCGAATCCGGGACCAGAAGAGGGGCCGAGGGTCTGGATGGGAGGAGGTTTTTGTGTGAGGCAGGCGATGAGTGCAGAGGCTCGGGGCTGGGGTGTCAGCAGTGCGAGGGCCGCTCCGGGGAGACTGGGGAGACCCCAGCCCGCCCCGCGCCCAGACACTTAGCCTTTGTCCGCTCCGGCCGCCGTGGGGGACACTTCCGCAAGGCTTTGTGACTGCCCGCGCCAGCCCTCGCGTGGACAGAGCTGCTGCAGACCGCCAGCTGCTCTCCAGGTTTTGTCACCTGGAGGCCGGTCTCAGTTGGCCAGCTGTGTGCAGCGGCCCCGAGACTTGCTCCCAGAAGCAGAGCAGGGGCTTCGGACCTGTCCCCTCGGCTCGGGGCGCTGCTGTGGGGCCGGGCCAGCCAGGGGACGGCACCGGCTCCCGTGCCTCTCGTCCACGCCCCTTCTGATAGAAGGCAGGGCATGCGCTCGGTGCCTCAGGATGGAGCATCGCTGGGGGCCTGGGTTTCCACACCTGGGTTGGTGGGGACCTCCGGGGCTTTCAGCATGGCAGTGCTGTGGGCAGGATGCGGGCCTCAGCTCTGGTCTAATGTGGGTGCTCCTGACGCGGGAAGGCTGAGCACCTGGCCCCTTGGATGTGACACCCAGAACAGTCCAGTCCGTGCTGGTGGAGACCCCTATGAGGGGGAAGGTGGTGGAAGCACTCGTAGGGAGATGCGTGTGGGAGGGACGGGGGAGGCCAAGCAAAGGAACGGCCCCCGGGGGTCCCGGGGAGCAGACTGGCCAACGAAAGGCCAAGTTGCTGGAAGATGGGCATCCATGTCCCCTAAGGCTCCTGGCAACCGGCGGAGCCCCGACAAGGGTGCCGGCCACTGGGGGGCGTCAGGACGTGGGGAGGAGGTGAGGCTGACCCCACCAGGCAAGGGGTCACCAGCAGGCAGGGCTGTGGGGTCTGGGGGGAGAGGGCCTGGGGGCTTCTCAGTCTGCTCCTCTCTGAAATGGGGCCGTGACCAGGGTGTCTGAGCAGGGCCGGAACGAGATGAATGGATGGGAGTTAGAGCCGTCATGAGCAGATGGATGCCCCTGCGGTGGGCGTGAGGGGTCTGGGGCAGTGCGGGGGGTCAGAGCTGGAACCCCACCCCTGTATGGGGAGGGTGGGGTGGGGGGCCGCCCTCTGCACCCGGAGGCCTCACACTGGGTGGTCCCTGGACATGGACCCTGGCGGACCCCTGGCCCAGCACCTCAGGTTTCCACTCCGGCCCCTCCCTGGCTTCCTGGCCGCACCGCCTGCCTCCACCCGCCCTTCCGCTGGCCTATCGGGGCTGGACCTGTTTATCCAGCTGGGCCAGAGGAAGCAGCTCCTCCAAGACCAGACAGGAGCGGCCGGTAGTCAGGGTGGAAACTGGAAATTACCCGAATGAGGGGACGGCCTGGGGGAAACATAGGCGTGAGGGCGGAGCGGATGGATCCCGGGCACTTCCGGCAGCCACTGGCGCTGCCCCGGGACACAGGGCCAACAAGTGTGGTCATCGACGAATGCACCTCCCACCTTGACCCAGGCCGACCTCTCTGCAGCGCTGGGAGCCACTTGCACTCCTGTGGGACTCAGCATGGGTAGGAGGTGGGATAGGTGGGTGGGGCTGGGTGCAGCCCCGGAGGGTGAGGACCTGACCCCACTGGGCATCGTGAGGGTGGACATTTGCCAGGGTCTTGACGGATGAGCAAGAGTTTGCCACTTGCGTGGGATAGCCACTTTGGGGTGGCACTGTCCTGAGCAGAGACCCCCTAAAGGAGGGATCCAGGGTTGACGGGGATATGGTCTGGGGCTCAGGACAAGTCTCAGATGAGCAGCAAATCCTGAGAAGAGCCACTGATGGCCACTGTCTATAGCCATGGGCCAGCAGCCGAGTCTCCCCAGCCCGGAAGACCCCTGCCAGGCCCAGGCCACGTCCGTCACTGCCCTCATTGGGGTCCTTTACCTGGGCCTGCCCTCCTGTGACTCTGCCCTCAAGCTGGCTCTTTCTGCCACCTGGTATGGGGACCCTAAGTCACACGGTGGATGGTTGTTCAGGCCACATTCTGACCGAGGTGCGCCTGCCCAGGGCTGGCCCCCTGCTCCAGCAGACAGAAGAAGGGGAGGCCTCAGGCTGGACCTGATGGCTGCAGCGCCGCCAGCCTGGGGCACGCCGGTGGGCGCCTGCGCAAATGGGAGCAGAGGTGGTGGTGGGCTGGGCCTGCCGCTTCCTGGGAGGGACACCAGCCCTGGAGCCCTGCTGGCCGGGGCCTGGCCCCCCATGGGGCTGCCCGTGTCACCGCAGGGACAGGGACCGGCGCCACCATCGCCAATCAGGGCACCTGCCCAGCGGGCACTTCAGAGGGGCAGAGACTGCGGTTCCTAATTGGTGATTCCGTCCATTAGACGTCGGACAGCTGCTGTGAGTGCTGGAAAAACACTGTCAGATAATCGGGTTACTGTCCTAAGAGCGGGGGCCATTTGCTGCCTGTCACACGGCATTCTGTCTCCTGCCTTCCTCCTCGGCTACAAGCTGGCTTTACGGTGCTGCGGACAGAAGACCAGCGGGGGCCACAGAACCCTCTGGGTCCCCAGTGACAGGGGGGCACATACAGTCCGAGTGACGACATCCCTGCTGGCCTGGAAAGCCTGGGCTTCCCAAACCCAGAGAGTCCCTGTCCATCCCCTGCCAGGCCAGTCTCCCCTGTGCCCCACCTGGGCCGTGGTCGTCCAGCCCCCAAGGCCCACCCTACAACCCGCTACCTGGGAGCTCTCAGGCCCTCTGGGCACCCCTTGGCCACAGCCTGCAGGAACTGGTGGGCCAGCATAGGCCCTGCCTCGTGGTATTTCTGGAGACCGGAATTGCATCTGCCTGTCTCCGTGGTCTCATCCTGCTTTTCCTGGGCTGCCCTGACCCCGTGGGGAAATGCAGTCCTGGTTGAGAAGGTGCCTCATGCATGGGCTTCTGTGCACCATGCTGGGGGCACCCACAGGCCAGCAGCAGCCCCCACCTATCCTGGCAACCCACTCCAGTATTATTGTCTGGAAAAGTCCACGGTCAGAGGAGCCTGGTGGGTTATAGTCCATGGAGTCGCAAAGAGCTGGACACGACTAAGCACAGCCAAATGGGGTTTATTCTAGGGATGCAAGGCTGGTTTAATATTTAAAAGTCAACCAATGTGATTGATTCCATATACTAAGAGGCAAGGAAGAACTATCACATGATGATACTCATCTATGAAGAAAAATCTTTTGACAAAATTCAATTCTATTCACAGTAAACTCTAAGCAAACTGGGAACTGAGGGGAAATTCCTCAGCTTGACAAACAACACTTAGAGAAAAATGACTGTGATCGTTAATACCTAATGTTATAACTTAATACGGGCTTCCCAGGTGGCGCTAGTGATAGGAAACTTCCCGCTGATTCAGGAGACATAAGAGGCCTGGGTTCCATCCCTGGGTCAGGAATGTCTCCTGGAGGAGGAAGTGGCAACCACTCCAGTGTTCTTACCTGAAAAATCCCATTGGCAGAGTAGCCCAGTGGGCTATAGTCCATGGGGTCACAGAGTTGAACAGGACTGAAGCAACTTAGCACGCACACTCGCGTAACTAAATATACAGTCAATACTGAATCATTTCCCTCAAGATCAAGAACAAGTCAAGGATGTCCACTCTCACCACTCTATTTAACGTAGTGCTGGAAGTGCTAGCCAGTGTAATAAGGCAAGAAAATGGAATAAGAGGCATACAGATCTGAAAGCAAGAAATAAGACTGCCTCTGTTTGCAGATGACATTTGTCTACATAAATGAACCCCCGTGAATCTACAAAAAACTCATTGGACTAATACAGGGATTAAGCAAGATTGTAGTGTACAAGACAGACATATGGAAATGCAATTTTATTTCTGTATCACTGCAATGAAACATGTGGACACTGAAATTAAAAATATACTGTCCGGGCTTCCCTGGGAGCTAAGTGGTAAAGAATCCCCCTGCCAATGCAGGGGACTGAAGTCCGATCCCTGGTCTGGGAAGACCCCGCGTGTTGTGGAACAGCAAAGCCTGGGCCCCACAGCGACTGAGCTGTGCTCTGAGCTGCACCTGCGGAGCCTGTGGGCCCCAGAGCCTGTGCTCTGCAACAGGGGAGCCACCAAAATGAGAAGCCGGTGCTTGGCAACTAGGGGGCGGCCCCTGCTTGCTGCAACTGGAGGAGGGCCTTGAGCAGCAGCAAGGATGGGGTGCGGACAGAAATAAATGAAATAGATTAAAAATACACGGCCACTTACAATCACTAAAACACAAAACACTTAGGTGTAAACCTGATAAAACATGCATAAGATGTGTGCTGAATGCTTCACAACACTGATGGGAGAAATAAAGAAAAGATCTAAATAAATGGAGAGAATAACTGTGTTCATGGATTGGAAGACTCAACGTAGCAGAGACATCAATTCTTCCCAAGCTGATACACGGATTGAATGCTATGCCTATCAATCTCAGCAGTATTTTTTGTAGACATAGACAAGATAATTACAAAACTTACCTGAACAGACAAAGGAACTAGAGTAGCTGAAGCAATTTGGAAAAGAAGAATAAAAGAATCAGTGTACCTGATTTTAAGACTTATTAAAAAGTGTGTCGCTCAGTCGTGTCTGACTCTTTGCGACCCCGTGGACTATAGCCTGCCAGGCTCCTCTGTCCGTGGAATCATCCAGGCAAGAATACTGGAGTGGGTAGCCATTCCCTCCTCCAGGGGATCTTCCCAACCCAGGAATCAAACCTGGGTCTCCTGCATTGCAGGCAGATTCTTTTCCGTCTGAGCCAAGACTGATTAGGCAGCCACATTAACAAAGACTTGAGATACCTAGGGAGGGATGGACACGCAGATCAGTGGAACTGAGACAGAGAACCCAGAAATAGATGCACAGCAAAGTGCCTGCTGGTTTCTGACAGCTGTGCAAAAGTACTTCAATAGAGGAAAAAGAGCCTTCAAACCAATGTTGCTGGAACAACTGGACATTCACAGGCAAAAAAGAAAAGCAAAAAAGCCAAGAAAGAAACAGAACCTTGACCTAAGTTTACACCTTATCCAAACATAAACTCAAAGTAGACCTTAAATTGTAAAACTGAAACTTTAAAAAAATTAATTCTTCCACTTTATTTTTTATATTTATTTGTTTACTTGCTTATTTTTGGTTGTGTTGGGTCTTAGTTGGGGTGAGTGGACTTAGTTGCCCCGAGGCATGTGGAATCTAGTTCCCTGACCGGATATCAAACCCACCTCCTCTGCACTGGAAGGCAGATGCTTCACCACTGGACCACCAGGGAAGCCCCTAAAAGTGAGCTGCTAGAAAAAGACATAGGAGAAAACCTTTGGGACTTAGCGACAGGCAAAGAGCTGGAAGACTCGACACCAAAAACATGGTCCTTAGAAGGAACCATTTATATTTGAGCTTCATCAAAATTGGAAACTTTTGCTCTGTGAAAAGCATTGTTAAGAGGATGAATTATAAACTACAGAGGAGAAGATATTAGAAACGCCTTATCTGACAAATGACAGGATCTGATGTGTATATAAAATTATCAAAGCTCAACAGTTAAAAGCAATCCAATTCAAAAATGAGCAAAGGACGTGAGGAGATATTTCACTGAAGAGGATTTACAGATGGCGATAAGCAGATGAAAGTGTCTAACCTCATTAGCCGTTAGGGAAATGCAAATTAAAATCACAATGAGGTGTCCCTGCACACCCATCAGAACAAGTGAAATAAAATATAGTGACAAAACCAAATGCTGGTGAAGATGTAGAGAAACTGGAGACCACTCACACGTTGCTGGAGGGAATATAAGATGGTACAAACACTCTGGAAAAAGAGTTTGGCAGTTCCTTTAAAAACTAAGCATGCACTTACCTTCAGTAGCAGTAATTGGTATCCCCGAGACACAAAGACACAGGCTTATTCAAAACCCAGTACCTGAGTGATCATAGCAGCCTCACTGATAATAGCCCCAAACTGGAGACAGTGCAGGAGACCTGGGGTCTGGAAGGTGCCCTCGGGGGGGAAATGGCAACCCACTCCAGTATTCTTGCCTGGAGAACCCCATGGACGGAGGAGCCTGGTGAGCCAGTCCACAGGGTCGCAAAGGCTCAGACACGGCTGAGCGACTAACGCTCCCACTTTCTCCACCCAGATGCCCTTCAGTGGCGGGTGGTCACGCCACGGGACAGTCCTCAGTCACAAGCAGGAGGGGGCTGACTTCGCTGCCTCTGCTTTCTGGAGCCACTGGCTGCCTGGCCGCCGTCCAGGGTGGGTGCGGGGTCTCTCAGTTTCCTGACCAAGACGCGTGGGCGGTCCTCAGGGTCGCTCTCGTGGCCTGTCCCAGCATTACCCGGAGGTGGGCCTGCAGTGGGGGCAGGCAAGAGGGGGTGCAGAGAGCCGAGGCTGCAGCCCTCCTCCGCCCGTGCCAGGGCCTCTGAGACTCTGGGTCTCCCTAGACAGACAGGCACGGCGTCGCTTCTCTGAGCACCCCAACCCCTCAGCGTCCAAGAGGGCACTGCGGCTACACCCAGCTTTCCTACCCATGGCGGGGGCGTGGTGGGGGGGTGGTCTGATGCATGCAGGCTGCCGGGCACTGACGCCAGGCCCTCGGTGTCCAGGTCGGCCCTCGGGCCTCTGAGGCCTCGCCTGCTGGCTGCTGCCCTCTCCTGGGGCATCCTGTGCCTGCCCAGACCCAGCCGAGAGCAGAACCCACCCCAGGGACAGAACTGAGTGTCCTGTGGGACAGCGTGGGTGAACGCACTGGAGCGGCGGCCAGTGTGGTCTGAGCTGCCTGCTGGAAGCCCACCTTGCCTGGTGGCCATCTGCTCACCCAGCCCCAGCCACTAGGGTCTCCACCTGCTGTGGAGTGGCCTGGCCACGCTGCAGCGCCCGCCCTGGACGTTTTAATTGGAATGCCCTATCAAGGGCTTAAATTAAAAATCAAATACTCAAAGCGCCAGTGCCTTTTCAATGACTAAAATTAAAACCTAATTGAATTTTCCTAGGGAAAAATATCTTGTGGAAATTTAATTAAGGGAGTAAAGGAGTGGGTTTTTAAAAATAGATATATATGGTTTTTAATTCAGGGTTATTTGCAAAGCAAATTAAAAAAATAAAAAGAACTCGCTCCGTGGAGAGGTTGGATGCAAAGAGGAGCCTGGGGAGGCCCCCGAGCGCCTGGTGGGCTGGGCGGGTGCTGGCTGTCCTGCAAGGCCACAGTGATTCTCCTAGGATGCTGCCCCTTTGCCCCCGGACCGAGCGTGGACGCCAGGCTCAGAGGAGAAGCTCTGCTTGCTTGGTCTGGTTTTTGAACTCTGGGGTCCTTTGAGGACTGTGGACAGCCTGCCCTCTGAGGTCCCCAGGCTGGGCCCTCCCCACACACCCTGCCCTCTGAGGTCCCCAGGCTGGGCCCTCCCCGCACACCCTGCCCCCTGCGACAGGCCGGGGTGCTGTGTCTCTGTCATCCTTTCTTCTCTTTGGGAAAGCGCCTTTGAAAAACTAGAGCTCTATGCTGAGAACCAGCCCGCAGGACGCTCACTCCAGCGTCCGGCTCCCCGGCGTCCCATCTCCCCGCAGGCTGAGGGCCGACCATGGTGGCTGGCGCCCTGGCCCTGGGCAGTGCATCACCCACGTCCTTGGAGATGCAGGGGGGCACGCCCGCCCAGAGCCTGGTTGGGATGCTGAGAGCGAAGGTGCCACGGTCATCGAAGGCCATGAGCGGGCCTGTGGCTCCCAGAACGAGGCGCTCTGGGCCGGCTGGTGGCTCTGGTGGAGCCTGGTGTCTCTCAGGGGGTGGCAGGCGGGCGCACCCGCTCCTGAGGGGGTCTGAGAGGGCTTTGCCTGGGCCCATCCCGCGGGGTGGCCCCGTGCTCGGGACTCGCCACGGATGCCTCACCTCCCGGGTGCTTCGGGTGGCAGCTCCCCCCTCTGTGCTGGGCACCCCGCTGCACCTGCAGGGAGGCCACGGCACCGCATCCTCGGCCGTGATGATCGCTGCTTGAAGGTTGAAGGAGGTGGTCGGGTGCGGGACCAGGTAAGGAGCCCTGACAGGCGGAGGTGGGGGCATTGCAGGGGGAGGGGGCTGCCAACTGCCAGCCTGGCGGAGGTCACCTGTCGGCCCCCCTCTGCAGGCACCCCCTGGGTCAGAAATTCAGAGTTAAATCTGATGAGCACGGGCTGTGAGGGCTTCGGGCAGGGGTGGGGTCCCTGAGACCCCTGGTGCCTCTGCTGAGACGCATCCCTCCTGACTCCTAGCCTGGCCCCCAAGGCAGGGCCTGCATCACCCCCCTCCACCCCCGCTCCCTGAAGAGTGGCGGTCATGTCCACCCAGAGATCCTGGGAGAGAGGGGGCTGTAGACCATCCCCCCCACCCAGGGGCAGATGTGGAGGCCGAGGGCTCGCTCTGCCCTGGGTGACCCCCAGGTGGGAGGGTCCCCGCCCACCTCCTCCCCACTCCCAGCTTTGCCTGCAGAACTTCAGGGTCTCAAGGCTGTTTGCCCACCATCCGAATGTACTGTTTTTAGTTTCTAAAAGGTTTTCACTTTCTCATCAGCAAGCAGGCCCAGCACATGGGCCGGAGGAGTCCAGGGATGGGTTCATTAGAGGCACCAGGCTGATACCACCCACCGTGGCCTCTGTGGAGGAACACGTTTCAATTAGGTGGGGACCAGCCGTGTAGTTTCTGGGGGGCCCACCAGCATCTCAATGCATGCCTGTCACTTTGTCGTGGGCCTGGCAGGAAATTCTGGAGGGGCGAGGGCTGGTGGGTTGGAGAAGGTCTGCCCTACAGTCAGCCTCAGAAACGCGCGGCTTGGAGGAGGAGGAGGTGCGTTCCCTTCTGCGGGCCTGCCGGTTTTCACTGAGCATCTACCGTGGGCCAGGCCCATGTTGGTGGCTGCAGCCCTCCGAGCTCCAGGCCTCACGGGGTGGAGAGGAATGAGGAGGGGCTACCGGGGGCCCCAGAGGGCCTGAGGGGGTCAGAGGAGGCTGCCGCAGGGAGAGCAGCCTGTGCAAAGGGCCTGGGGCCAGGAGGAGCACAGTGGAGAGAGCCTGGCCGGGCTGGAACTGGGAGGCTGGAGAGCGGGGCGGGACGCAGCTGCAGGTTGTGGCGGGGGCTGGAGAGGGATGCTGTAGGCCCTGCGGGGGGTTTCCGTTCCAGGCTGGGAGCTCTGGAGGCCCCCTCCCCGGTCCCAGGCTCATTTTGGAAGAACCGCTTCCTCTGTGAGCAGAGTGGGCAGGACAGAGGCAGGGGAGCCCAGGGGCAGGTGGCAACCGAGCAGGTCCTCAGGGTAGCGTGGAGCCAGGGGCTTCTGGGCCTCGCGGGCTGGCCGCCTGCACCCTTGACAGTCTCCCACCCTCTCTCAGCCTCCCGGTCCCCTTCTGAGGCCTAGGCTCCGAAGCCTACACCCCCCAGGGGGCACCCCTGCCCTAGTTAGGCCTGGGGGCCTCTGGGGAACAGTCTCTCAGGGTGTGGTCAGAGTTACCGGCCTGAGCCAGGAGTGGCCTCAGGGACCCAGCCGTTTGTGTGGGGGCCGCTTCCCTTTGTTTTCCTGCTTCCCCGCAGGACGGTGGGGCCAGGGTCTTAGCTTAATGCAATGCCTCCGACCAGCCCCTAGGACCGCCCCCTTCAGGACAGACGGGCCCGGCTTCACGACTGACCCGTGCAGACCACGACTGCAAGGCTTCTTTCTGCCGCTGCCCTGAGAGGTCAGGGGTTAAGAGCAGGCAGCCTGGTTCAGGCTGGGCTCCGCTCCTGCGTGAGCTCCTGTGTGACCTTGGGCACACGACTGACCTGCTCTGTGCCCTGCCTCACCTGCAAGAGGGCCCAGGGTGACGGCAGAGTTCAGAGAGCAGGGCAGACGCGTCTGTGAGCCCTGTGAGCCTCCGGCTCAGGAGGTGAGCGCTAACAGGCGCAAGGGGACGGCAACAGAGAGACAGTCTCCGAATGGGCGCCGCGTGGTCTAAGGCACTGGTGCTTTCCTGTGAGCCAGGAAGGCCCCACCCTGGGGCCGTGCACACCGAATCCCTTTCTCAAGAGTCTTCTCCAACACCATGGTTCAGAAGCATCAGTTCTGACTGTGTGGGACCCCCTCTCCGAGGGTGGAGTGCAGTGGGTCCCCTGAGTTATTACAGGATCGAGCCGCTCCCCCCTTCCCCATGGCTCAGTCTGGGCCCCTCCAGGCCCCTCTGGAGTGAGACCCCTGCATCTCCCCGCCCCCCACCCCACCCTGGGGCATCACAGCCGAGGCGCAGGGCGAGGCCTCTGGTGGGGAAGGGGAGGGGAAGGGCCCCAGTCCCCGGGGGGCACAGCGGCCCGCCTGCCCGCGGAGCCCTGGGGGCCTGGCCCCTTGGCCCCCGCGCTGGGCTCCCGCCCTGCCGGTGCCCGTCCGCCTCTGTCCTCACGTCTGTGTCCCCGTTCTTGCTGCCGCACGGGGAAGCCGCGGCCGCTTTGTCACCTGCTGTCTGCGGCCAGGCCTTTACTGGCTCAAACAGGACAGAAGGTGAAAAGATGACACGCTGTAAATGGATAATTGCTGTATCAGAAGGGCCGCGAGCGCCCACAGAGCAGCTCCCACGTCCCCGGGTCCACCCTGCCTGTCAGGGGCCCGCACCCCGGCTGGGAGCTTCCTCTGGGGTCTGGCGGTCTCTGCCTGCGCTCCTTAGAGCCCAGGACCTCCAACTCCAGGAGCACACGGGTGAGCCCCTGTGGGCAGATCCCAGCCGGGTCAGAGACAGCGAGCGAGCGATGGGGAGACCGAGGCCCGGGGAGGCGTGGGGCAGCCCATCCTGGGCGCTCTCTGAAGACCCCGGGCCCCCTGGCTTGAGAGCCAAGGGGCCGCGGGCCGTGCAGGGCAGAACGGCCTGGTGAGCTCTGGCTGTTCCCGGCCGTCCCCTCTGGAGTCCTCGGGTCCTCAGCTGGGGCCATCTCAGGTCTGAACTCCTCGGTGGGGGCGCCTCCTGGGGTGCCCGGCCGTGGTCACTCTGCGTGAGGCCCCGGAGACACCCAGCTTTTGCTGGGAGGAGAGACAGAGGGCCAGGGAGTTGGGCCCCCCTTCCTCCTCCAGCGTCTTTGCAGCGTCCAGCCCGGCACCTCTCTGAGGCCTCTCCCCACCTCCTGCCCGGGACCCTCATTTCCCTCCCTTAGTAGCAGTTGGGCCTTGCTCCTGGGTGAGGCCACGGGGTGATACTTTGCCAAGCAGTTGCTGGGCGAAGGTGGGGGGGTGAGGAGGTGGTCCCTCCCCGTGCGTGCCAAGCTGGGCCACCTGAGGGGGCGGTCAGCTGGGCTAGGTGTCATTAAAGCGGGGGCAGCAGGAAACAGCACCAGCCTTGGGCACGTCCCACCGCCGCGCTGCCCAGATCTCAGACCCGGAGACCCCGGGGAGGCCAGCTCACCGCCCCGCCCCGCGGAGGAAGGCGGGGAGGGCGGGGCTTACACCTCTCCACTCCGCCCCCAGGGCCCGTCTTCCTGGGGTCTCCCGCCCCCTCTCAGGGGCTCTGGGTGTGGACCGCTCTGCCCAGCGCTGGCCGCTGTGGTCTCTCCAGGAGAGCCATGCTGGGCCTTGTGGGCGAGGGTGGGTCAGAGTCTCGCTGTGGGTGTGCCCTCCTCCTAGGGGCTGGCGTCTCCCTGACCACCTGGTGTGGGCAGGGGGCTCTGCATGCCCTGCAGGTCCTCAGCAGGGGTCTCCATGCCCAGGGATTCTGCTGCCTTCTGGGACCCCAGGCTGTGCTGAAATGAGTGACATCCAGGCCTGTGTGGAGACCCTGGGTGCGGGGAGTCTGGGGGCGGGGAGACAGATTCCCCCACCCCTCCGGGGTCTGGGAGACAGACCCCCCACTCCCCTGCTTCTGAAAGAGAGTGGCTGCAGATGCTTTAGAATTCATCAGACTCCTCACACTTTAAAACGCACGCACAGGGGAAAGAATGGGTTTTAAATTAGTGAAACCTTTTTACAGGGGACGTTTGTCAAGGATAATCTTTAATTGCAAATTAAAAAATAAGGGAAAAAAACACTCGGAAAGCTGGCTGTGTAGAGGGCGTTGTGACCGATCCTGCTTGTAGTAGGAGATGGGCAGGGGATGGGGTGTCCAGCTGGACAAGCATGTCCTCCTCGGCTCAGGGTCGGGACCCTCAGCACCCAGAGGCCCGCCTTTCTGGGCTGGCTGGGCCTGGCCCCGGACTCCTGTGTGCGTCAGGGCTGCCAGAGCCCAGCCCCAGGCGGCTTCCTTGGCAGTAGCGTGCCCAGAATGTAGGAGGTGACCGTCCCGATGGTAGCGGGGCAGCTCAGAGGAGGGAGGCAGGGGGTGAGGCCTGACTGCGTCCAGCGTCAGGTGAGAGGTGAGAGCAGGAGAGAGGTGATGCCAGCCTGGGGCCCTGCAGGCGGGGCCTGGGCAAAGGAGCTATTGGTCCCCGGGGAGGGAAGGAGCCTCCCGCCACCAAGGGTGTGCAAGAGAAGGGCTCAGGCCTCCCTGGGCAGAGAGGTGGGGTTAAGTGCCCCTCTCTGAGTTGGGTCAGAGGGGTCTTGGGGCAAGCCTGGGCACTCAGGGAGAGAAAGGCCTGAGGGTGAAGGTGGTTCCTGGTCCCCAGGGGAGGGGGTGGTCTGTGCCAGTGGAACCGCGGCTGGGTCTGGAGTGTTTCTCGCAGAGCCTGCCGCAGAGATAATAACACCTCTTAAAACGTGGTAATTAAACTCCTCTGTGCACAGCAATAAATCCACGCAGCACAACTTTCTTGTAAAAATGACCTTGGGAGATGATGTTTCCCAGCCGTGGGCTTTGTCAGTATCACACGTGGGCAGCCCCCAGCAGGCCACCCGAGTCTCCCTCCTGTCTTCCCTGGCCCGATGCCCGCCCCGCTGCCCCCAGGCCTCCCGCCTTCTAGACGCTGCTTGGAGGCCCGGGTGCCACCTCCGCCAGATGCCAGCTCCCTCCGCTCCCCGCCCCGTGCAGGCATCGCGCTCGGGCTCCTGTCCTCCCTGCTCACTGACCCGTCCTGGGCTCTCGGCCCAGTCCCGGGACGTCCCAGGCTGTCCGGGGTCGAGGCGTGAAGACTCCTTGGCAGGGAGCTTGGGGCCATGGGTGCTGGTCCTTTGCTGACCCTGTCGGGGGGGAGAGGGTGGGCCTGCCTGCCCAGGGAGGGAGCAACGATGCGTGTGCATCCTCCTGCCCACCCCGATGGTGGTCACAGCTGCCGGGGATCGTCACTGGGAAGAGGGGTGCCTGACTGTCCCCACAATGCTGTGCTGACCGAGGCTTCTCTCCTGTGGGCAGGCCCTGCGTGGCCCTACTTCCTAATAACCTTTCTGGCAGGACCGTGGGAACTCCCACGGCAGGCGGGGGGCCCGGGGTGCCGTGGGGCTCACAGACACGTGGGTCACGTGGTGGAGGGGGGAGGCGGCATGGTCAGGGGTCCAGCTTGCACGTGAGCAGGTGCGGATGGAGAGAGATTAGCCCCGCGGGCCCCCGAGGCTGTCCTGGAGGGTGAGGGCTGCCTCCGGGAACAGGATGCATTATGGGCATCAAGGTGGGGCCCGAGGACCCCTCCTGAAGGAGGACTCTGCCTCCTGATCGCTCCCTGACCACCTAGAGCCCGTGTCTGCCGCTCTGGCCTCCCTTCTCTGGGCACCCAAAGGCCCGTGAGCGGGAAGGCTCCCAGACAGGGCAAGAGGAGGCTCTGCACCACCTCTCCTGCCTCCGGACCTCCTCTTCTGAGCCCTGAATCTTGTGCACCCCACGCTGCCCTTCAGCCTTTCTTTAAAAATGGCTTTATTTAGATGAAATTCCTATACCGTGACATTCGCCCAGGTCCAGTGTGTGCCCATCAGTGGTTTTCAGTAGATTCGCAGACAGGTCTGACGCTCCCCTGTCTATCCGGTCCCAACACTTCGTGGCCGATAGATGGGAAAACAGTGGAAACAGTGGCTGACTTTATTTTTCTGGGCTCCAAAATCACTGCAGATGGTGATTTCAGCAATGAAATTAAAAGACGCTTACTCCTTGGAAGGAAAGTTATTACCAACCTAGACAGCATATTAAAAAGCAGAGACATTACTTTGCCAACAAAGGTCCGTCTAGTCAAGGGTATGGTTTTTCAGTGGTCATGTATGGATGTGAGAGTTGGACTGTGAGGAAAGCTGAGTGTCGAAGAATTGATGCTTTTGAACTGTGGTGTTGGAGAAGACTCTTGAGAGTCCCTTGGACTGCAAGGAGATCCAACCAGTCCATCCTGAAGGAGATCAGTCCTGGGTGTTCACTGGAAGGACTGATGATGAAGCTGAAAGTCCAATACTTTGGCCACCTGATGTGAAGAGTTGATTCATTGGAAAAGACCCTGATGCCGGGAAAGATTGAAGGCAGGAGGAGAAGGGGACGACAGAGGATGAGATGGCTGGATGGCATCACCGACTTGATGGACATGAGTTTGGGTGGACTCCGGGAGTTGGTGATGGACAGGGAGGCCTGGCGTGCTGCGGTTCATGGGGTCGCAAAGAGTCAGACACGACTGAGCAACTGAACTGAACTGAACTGTCTACTCAGACCCCTCTCTCTGTCACTTCCCGAGTCCGTGGCGACCACCCCTCTGCATCCTGTCTCTGTGGGGTCTGCCTGGCCCACTCTGAGGTGAGCGGAGTTACGTTCTGTGAACTGTTGCACCCGACACGTGGCTTGCGCAGGCAGGGCTGTGTCTCTTCCAGGGCTGTGTCCCGTCCCACGGTAAGGATGACCATGTGGTATGTATCCGCTCGGTCCTTCACGGACACCGGCTTGCCCCCACTTGGGCATTGCTGTGAGCAGCGCGTGCCCCACTCGTGGGGACTGATGCACAGACGCTGTAGGCCACGTGCCCCTCTGCCTGCATGTTCGCCCCTTCCTGGCTGCACTCAGGACGAGGAATCCCGGGTGCGAAGCTCCCCGGCTCCCCCTTGCAGAGATCTCCCTCCTGCCGAGTCCTCGAAACAGGCTCCACCACCCCGGGGGTGGGGGTGGGTAGCAGCCCCCCAGCCCAGCAGCCACGTCCGAGGCCCTGCGTTTGGGAAGCAGCCCTGCCCGGTTCTTTGTCTTCTCTGCCTGGAGAACCCCTGCGGGCCTTTCAAGTGCAGTAAGAAAGCACGGGACTTTAATGTCTTACAGGAACATAATTGTATTTTTATTGCTCATTACATTTCAAGTTAATTACATAGCAACCAGGTTTTTGCTTTATGATACCGCAGCTAAATCAGTGTGCGCCAGCCTGGGTCTCGAGCAGGCTTCCCACCCCCACACCTGGCGTTTGTCCCCCCAACCCCCTCCGCTCATGGCATCAGAACCTCCGGTCCCTGAGGCATCCTCTTCCTTCAGTGGGTCCTGGGTCTTGGGGGGAGGGCAGTTGTATTCAGGATCCACCTCCCACCTCGTTCTGGAGGTTCTGCCCTGAGAGGTTCAGTGGGGAATCGGAGCCCCACACCTAAGCCCGGACTCCCCACTGTGGCCCAGCCAAGGGGTCTTTCCCGGATGGGCCCACCTGGGCTGACTGACCCCACAAGGCTCAGCTGGGAGCCCCGCCAGGAAACGGCCTGCGGTGGGGCCGGGAGCTGGAGACAGGATGGTGTCGGCCCAGGGGAGCAGGGGTTTAGGCTCCAAACGCCACGGGGCTGCGGAGGCGCCCAACCATCCACAGTGGTCCATCCATTTAATTCTTGGGACAACCCCCTAGCAGGCAGGCATCCACTTGGTGCCCCAAGAGCAGCACAGAAGAGTGGGTGCCTTCCTGCATGCACAGCTGCTTCCGGAAGTCTCTTGTGAGGACAGAGGCAGTGACAGGAAGTACCTGGAATTTATCCTGAGGCCCTGATCAGAAAAACCAGCAAAGATGTATCTCCCGGGATGCCGCCTGGCTCACTGATTAGAGAGACGGCCCCAGTCCGAGGCGGGGCTGGTGAGGCCGGGCCTGTCTCTGGAAACCCACAGTTACTGCCCTGGACGGGGGACGGCACGCCCCAGCACGGGTGGAAATCAGGGGCTCTAATTCCCCCTGAAGCATCATCTGTGTTCATTAAGAAAGCACACAGGTGACTGGGGGGTCTTCCATCTGTGACCCTGCCCTCCCTGTACCCCGAAGGCCAGCGCCTTGCTGGGGTCTGACCCCTTGCCTCCAGCCGCAGTGGGGTCAGCGCTGCGGAGGCCCCGTGGGGAAGGGGGGGTCTGTCCCACTCTTGCTCCCGTTCTGGCCGTGACCGTGGGTGTGAAGGGTGCTGCTGATGGCCCTGGTGGCTGGAGCTGGGCGTCCTGGCCCCCAGGCCGGGCTCTTGGCGGCCGGGCCTCTCCTCCTCCCTTCAGGCTGGGGGTTCCCACGGCTCCTGCTGTCACCGGGGGTGTTGACAGCTGCCGCCCTGCCTCAGCACTGCGGCCCCTCCAGAGGTGGCGTCTTCATCCCTCCCTCTGGCTAACCGTGTGTGCTCTGCCATGTCCCGTGGGGCCTGACACCAGAACCCTGTGTGGAGCGTGAGCGTGAATGTGTTGAGTGTGCATGAGTCTGCGTGCACACGCATGGAAGGAGACACACCCAGCAGTCGCTCGGTCCCCGAGAATGCATGGAGGAGTTCTAGGGGTGCTCCCTAGGGGACACCCTAGGGGACACCCTAGGGGTGTCTACATCGTGGGCGGTGAGACGGGCTCTTCTAGAAGCAGGCAAAGCCCCAGCTGCCAGGCCTTCTGGGCCATGCGGTTCACACCTCTGAACAGCTTCTCTGGCCCAGAGCCTGGCTCAGCAGACCCCCTGAGCTCATCACTGTGTGGGAGCCCGCTGCTGGGTTAGAAGTCTCCAGAATTCCTGCACGGGCGTCTCCAGCTGCAGCTCCGGTAAATCAGCTCTGCTCCGTAGCTGGAGGGTGTTGTTTTACAACAAATCTCCTTTTTACTTTTTTTTTTTGAGTGCTCTCTTATTTTTTCAGCGCTTCAGTGGAGGCTTACCCATGTGTGTACAGAAGTGCTTCCTTGAGAGAGTTGAGCTCCGGAACGCTCAGCCCCATCTCCTGGCCCTGATAATTCTCAACAAGAGGCCGGATTTGTTTCATCTGCACCTTTGACCCTGAGTCCCCACTGGGTTACTGTAAAGCAAGTTGTTCCATATTTAAATTCCTCGTTGTGTACTGCTAAGAGATGTGAAATCTTTTGAAACATAAGCTCAATACCATTTTCGCATCTAAAAATATTAACAGTAATTCCTTTGTGTCACTGAATACTGTGTCAGCTAGGGATCCGCTGGTTGTCCAGAGGGTTTTCACAGCTGTTTCGTCTGAACAGAATCCGAGGGTTCACCCAGAGCATTTGGCAGAGGCGTTGCTGTCTCCTTACTTCCATGCCAGTCCCTCGAACCTCTTTTTCCATCTTCTTCCATCTTCTTGACTTCCGTCAAGTCTGATTCTTTGCGACCCCATGGACTGCAGCACACCAGACTCCCTTGTCCTTCAGTATCTCCCGAAGATTGCTCAAATTCTTGTCCATGGAGTCAGTGATGCCATCCAACCATCCCATCCGCTGTCATTCCCTTCTCCTACCTTCAGTCTTTCCCATCATCAGGATCTTTTCTGATAAGTCGGCTCTTCACGTCATCTGGCCAAAGTATTGGAGCTTCAGCTTCAGCGGCAGTCCTCCCAATGAATATTCAGGATTAATTTCCCTTAGGATGGACTAGTTTGAACTCCGTGGTCTTTTTACATCTGGACACTGACTTGTAGGAGACACAAGCTGCCCTGACCGGCAGAGTTCCCCACGCTTGCCCTTGTAGTGCATCCATCCTGTCCTTCTGCCCCCGCCCCCACGCTTCCCAAACGGGCAGCAGCCCCGGAGCTCCCTCGACGTGCTGGGCAACTTGTCGCAGGTGCCTGCTGTCTCACTGGACACACGTGAGGACTGTTCAGTGGGCTCCATGCCCCAGCCCAGTCCACCCTTCATGGATTTCCCGTCCGCTCCTCACCAGGTGTTTGAGCGGCCACCAAAGGTGTCTGGCTCCAGGCTCCCTTCCAGCACACCGGCGCCCTCCCATTAAAGAGACTTTCCTTGGCGGCGACTCAGCTTCCCTGACAAACAGCTCGCCTAGAAAGACAGGATCAACACCTGATTCTTCCCACTGAGCATGGTTCATGATATGAGATGGTCCCTTAGAAACCTCTAAAGATGGTCAAGAACTTTCTCTTTCACTTGGTGTCATTATGGGACCACTTGAGTTTGGTTTCACTTCGTTGTGGTCACATAGGACGTTTGCATAGATGAAGCTGTAGGTTCTGTTGATGTGCAAACGGTCCCATCCTGGGGCAGAGGGAGGCCATCCCAGGTGCCTCCTGACTCTGTCTGACGGTGTTGAGGGCTGTCTTGCTTTCTTTTCTGTTATAAAATTGGAATATAACTGCTTGCCAACGTTGCATTAGTTTCTGATGCACAGTGAAGTGAATATCCTCTCCCTCTTGGCCCTCCCACCCCGCCCCCCACACCCCACCCATCTTGCTTCCTGATATGACAGTTGTCCCTGCTTCATCTGGTGTATTTCTTTCTCAAGACCTCAAGTTGGGCATTTCTCCCAGGAGCTCTGGTTCCTTTTTCTAGAGAACAGTTTTTTTGTGTGTGTGTGATAGTCGTCTGGGGACCAAAGAGGGGTCATGATGATCAGAGAAGTCATTGCTTCTAAACCTTTCTGTGGTCAAAACTGGGGAACACATTTTTTTCCCCCCAAGAGTACATAATGAGTTGATACTAATATTTCCAATTTAAAGGTAAGTTTAGAGTGTTTTCATATAATTTCTCTGATTTCACATTTATGTCTTCCTCCTCTTGTGCTGGGAACCTGGGTTCCTAACGACACGTACATAATTACTGGCTTTCTCTCACTGTCCATGGTCTGTATAACCATCACGGATGGGGGTACATCAAGCTTGTACACAGACTTTTAAGGAGAGTCTGTTTCCCCATGGTTTGAAGCTGGGCTCATCTTACGATCTGGCCGAGAAAATGCAGTGGGGGTAACGTGGAGTGACTTCCAAGGCAAGCCCTTAAGTCTTACAGTCTGTTCTTTGCTCTTCTGGATCCTGGGACCACCATGCTTCAAAGAGTCCTGAGATGAAAAAGACCACATGGGGAGGTAGACCAGCTGTCCCACGCGCTCTAGGTAGGCCTGACGCCCAGCTGAGTGCGGTGCGGGAGCCCAGGTGAGCCCAGCAGTTGCTCTCCAGCACTGTGGAAGTATGAGTTGTGAGCGTTTGATGCCACCACGCATTGGGGTGGTTTGTTAGGTAGTAACAAATAAATTAAAAAGCAGAGACACCACTTTGCTGACAAAGGTCTGTGTAGTCAAAAGCTATGGTTTTTCCAGCAGTCACGTGCAGTGTGAGAGTTGGACCATAAAGCAGGCTGAGCGCCAAAGAACGGATGCGTTTGAATCGTGGTGCTGGAGAAGACTCTTGAGGGTCCCTTGGACTGCAAGGAGACAGGTCAGTCCTAAAGGAGATCAACTGAATATTCATTGGAAGGACTGATGCTGACGCTGAAACTCCAATACTTTGGCCACCTGATTCAAAGAGCTGACTCATTGGAAAAGACCCTGATGCTGGGAAAGATTGAAGGAAAAAGGAGAAGGCAGCAGCGGCAGAGGTTGAGATGGTTAGATAGCATCACTGACTCAATAAACGTGAATTTGAGCAAACTCTGGAAGACAGTGAAGGACAGGGGAGCCTGGCAGGCATGGACTGCGGTCGCAGAGTCAGACACAACCTAGTGACTGAACAAAAGCAACAACAATAAATGGCACAGGTGTCGGTACTCGGGGTTCGATGGCACCTTAACAAAAACCCGAAGTGTGGCACTGGCTTTGGAGGGAGTGGAAGCTGGGAAGGTGGTGAAGGAAAATGTGGGAGGCTGGAGAAGGGTGACCCTCGTCACTTAGGAATAAAGGACAAACTGTCATCTATGGACCTGGGGACGTGAGACACACTTGTGGCTGAAGAAACCTCTAGACGGAATGTTAAAGGTTCCAGTGGGCTTCTTTTAGCTGCATGTCACAAGGTACAGAAAGGCAGACGAGCCAAAGCAGGAGTTGTTCCGTTTGGAAGTAGAAGGCTCGGGATATGCTTGGCTAGAAAATGATACTGTCCCTCATGCTCAGTATCTGTAGCTGGTAAAAAACATACAAAGTGCAATGAAGGCCAAAGATAAAATCAAGGTAGTGTCTGCGGGACGCCTATTAAGATTTTTGTAAGATTTATGGTAGTGCTGAACAGACCCATTCACCCAGACAGAGGGATTTGGGGAACCCTAAGGGTTTCCTTTCACAACAGCTTCATGTGTGGTTCAAAATAGAAATCAGTCTCAGAAAAGGACTATGAATGTAGCTTTTGGAATATGAAGCAAATTTCAATTAGATTCATAGGAAATCCACAAAGTTTTGAAAGGAGCTGTATTGCTGAAAACACCACCTGCTTAGATAAAGAAGACAGACAGTTCAAAATAAAAAGAGGTTTTTGGGAAGGAAGCAGGTTGAGAAAAGACACTCAGCTGCCTGTATGGGTCACTTCTTATGGACAAGTGGAGCTATCTCAGAGGGTTTAGGCAAGAGCAAAGGAGAACAATGGATTAGACACACCGTCCCCAGAAAGAAAAACTGGACTTGATCAAGGAACTTTCTTTGTCCCTCAAGTAGGGGAAACTGGATTTCATAACTGCTTTGGAGCAGAGACCACATGGGCTTCTTGTCACTTTCCTTTTGAAGGGGAGGGCCTATTGCCTTTGAAGGTTTCCTGTTCCTGCCTCACAGCTATATGCTGGGTGTGTGGAGGACAGATAACTCTCAGATTTTGCTCACAAGTTCCTGCATTAAGAGGAGCCACACTCCAGTCCCTGCACACCCAGAAGAGCCTGATCCACGTGCGCACCTTGATGCCATGATCGGATGAGAGTTTGGAAGTCATGGGAGGGACCTGGATCACTGGACCAGAGGGAGAACCATAGGAGGCTGTCATAGTGGCCCCAAAGAGCCGTATTTCCCTGTCCAGGCTTCTTTGAGGTATGACATTAACCTACCCAGTCTGAAAAGGAGATGATGAGACTGAGCATCAACAACTTAGGAATCAGTGAACTAAAATGGATGGGAATAGGTGAATTTAACTCAGATGACCATTATATCTGCTAGTGTGGGCAAGAATCCCTTAGAAGAAATGGAGTAGCCATCATAGTCAACGAAAGAGTCCGAAATGCTGTATTTAGGTGCCATCTCGAAATCAGCAGAGTGATCTTGGTTCATTTCCCAGGAAAACCATTCAACATCATAGTAGTGCAAGCCTGTGCCCCAGCCACTTATGTCAAAGAAGCAGAAGTTGACTGGATATATGAAGACCTATAGTACTTTCTAGAGCTAACACCAAAAAAGATGTCCTTATCATCACAGGGGCTTGGAATGCAAAAGTAGCAAGTCAAGAGATACCTGGAGTAATAGGCTCTGGAGGACAAAATGAAGCAGGTCAAAGGCTAACAGAGTTTTGACAAGAGAATGCACTAGTCATAGCAAAACCCTTTTCCAACAACACAAGAGACAACTCTACGCATGGACATCACCAAGTGGTCAATACCAAAACCAGACCGATTATATTATTTGCAGCCAAAGATGAAGAAACTCTTACACAGTCAGCAAAAACAAGACCTGGAGCTTTCTGTGGCTCAGATCATCAGCTCCTTATTGCAAAATTTAGGCTTAAATTGAAGAAAGTAGGGAAAACCACTAGACCATTCAGATATGACCTAAATCAAATCCCTTATGATTATACAGCGGAGGTGACAAATAGATCCAAGAGATTAGATCTGATAGACAGAATGCCTGAAGAACTATGGACAGAGGTTTATAACATTGTACAGGCAGCAGTGACCAAAACCATCCCAAAGAAAAAGAAATGCAAGAAGACAAAGTGGTTGGTCTGAGGAAGCTTTAAAAAATGGTTGAGAAAAGAAGTGAAAGGCAAGGGAGAAAAGGAAAGATATACCCAACTGAACGCAGAGTTCCAGAGAAGGGCAAGGAGAGCCAAGAAGGCCTTCTTAAATGAACAATGGAAAGAAATAGAGGAAAAAAACAGAATGGGAAAGACTAGAAATCTTCAAGAAAATTGGAGATATCAAAGGAAAATTTCATGCCAGGATGGGCATGATAAAGAACAGAAATGGTAAGGACCTAATGGAAGCAGAGAAGATTAAGAAGAGGTGGCAAGAATGCACAGAACTAAACTAAAAGGTCTTACTGACCTGGATGATCATGATGGTGTGGTCACTCACCTAGGACTCTCATCCTGGAGAGCGAAGTCAAGGGGGCTTAGGAAGCTTTACTACAAACAAAGCTAGTGGAGGTGATGGAATTCCAGTTGAGCAATTTCAAATTTTAAAAAATGATGCTGTGAAAGTGCTGCACTCAAAATGCCAGTAAATTTGGAAAACTCAGCAGTGGTTACAGAGCTGGAAAAGGTCAGTTTTCATTCCAATCCCAAAGAAGGGCAATGCCAAAAGTGTGCTAGCTACTGTACAACTGTGCTCATTTCACATGCCAGCAAGGTAACGCTCAAACTCCTTCAAGCTAGGCTTCAGCAGTGTGTGAACTGTGTCTAGATGTACAAGCTGGGCTTAGAAAAGGCAGAGGAACCAGAGATAAAATTGCCAACATCTGTTGGATCGTAGATGAAGCAAGGGGATTCCAGAAAAACATCTGCTTCTGCTCCGTTGACGACGCCAAAGCCTCTGACTGTGCGTATCACAACCAACTGTGGGGAATTCTTAAAGAGATGGGAATACCAGACCACCTGACCTGTCTCCTGAGAAACCTGTATGCAGATCAAGAAGCAACCGTTAGAACTGGACATGGAACATTGGGATGGTTCAAAACTGGGGAAGGAGTAGGACAAGGTTGTATATTGTCACCCTGCTTATTTAACGTCTATGCAGAGAACACCATTCAAAATGCCAGGCTGGATGAATCACAAGCTGGAATCAAAACTGTCTGGAGAAATATCAAAGCCTCAGATATCCAGATGATACCACATTCATGGCAGAAAGTAAAGAGGAATTAAAGAGCCTCTTGATGCGGGTGAACGAAGAAAGTGAAAATGTTGGCTTAAAACTCAACATTAAAAAAAAAAGGAAGATCATGTCATCTTGTCTCATCAGTTCACAGCAAATAGATGGGGGAAAAGTGCAGAGATTCTTTTTTTTTTTCATTTTGATTTTTAGAGATTGCTTTATTATTACAATTTAAGTTTTTTGCATTTCATTTTAATTTTTTCTAACTGATAGACTTTAAAAAAAAGCTGTTTTAGGTTTACAGAAAAACTGATGAGAAAGTACGGAATTCTCATGTACCCATCCCCAGCCCCTATTATCCCCCTGTTATTAACATCTGCGTTAGTGTGGTTCATTTGTTATGAAAGACAAACCTATCCTGACTCGTCACGGTCGCCCAAGGGGCAGAGTCTACAGTTGGGCCCACTCGGTGCCGTCCGTTCTGTATTCTGGGCTCTGACAGACGTGTGGCGACAGGCGGCCGGTCTCACGGAACCCCACAGAACAGCTCCCCTTCCCCCAACCCTCCGTGTACTGCCTTGGCAGCGCCCCAGCCCCTAGCCCCGGTGCGATCTTTTCGCTGACTCTGTCGGTCTGCCTCTTCCAGGACGTCCTAACTGGAACCACACAGCATGGGGCCTTTTCCAGTTGGCTTCTTTCACTTAGCCATGTGCAACGACTTTTCATGGCTTGATAGTTCATTTCGTTTTAGGGCTGGAACCTATTCCATTGTTTGGAGGTTTCAGTTTGCTTATTCATTCACCTATTGAAGGCATCTTGGTTGCTTCAAAGGTTTGGCAATTAAGAATAAAGCTGCGATAAACATTGGGTGCTGGGTTTTGACGTAATGGATGTTTTCATCTCCTTTGTGTAAAGATCAAGGAGCATAATTGCTGGATCGTATGGTACGAGTAAGGTTAGCTTTTCACAAATCACTGATTTGTCCTCCAGAGCAGCGTTGCACCCACAACAAATGAGAGTTCCAGTTGCCCCACATCCCCGCCAGTGTCTGATGTTGTTGGTGTTCTGGACACTTGCCACTTTAATAGGTGTGGAGTGGTAGCTCCTTGCTGCTTTAATTTGCAATCACCTCACGACATAACATCAAGCATTTTCTCATGTACTTACTTGTCACCTGTGTATCTTCTGATGACGTGTCTATGTAGGGCTTTAGCCCCTGTTTTAATTGAGCTTTTTGTTTCCTTATTATTAGGTTTTAAGTATTTTTACCCCTCTATTGGCTGTGCTGTGTGGCCTGCAGGATCTTATTTCCCTGACCAGGGTTTGAACCCATGCCCTCTGCAGTGGAAGCATGGCGTGTTGGCCACTGGACTGCCAGAAAATTCCCAGGTTTTAAGTATTTTTCTAAATGGTCATAGAAAATATCCACAGGGAACTGGTTCCAGAACTGCCCCCAGTCCCACCTCCAGATGCCACTGCCCCTCCAGTCCCTCCCAAATCCGTGGCCACTCGAGTCCCTTCTATAAAGTGGTGTGTGCAACCTGTGACCTCTCCCTAAAGATGTGTAAATGATAGGTACATAGGTGTCGGTGAGGAGCAAATTCATTTTTTCGCTTTTTGGAATTTTATGGAATTTAAAGAAAAACTTTTTGATCCTGGGTTTGGGGTTGACTCCTCGGATGCAGGGCCGGTGGGTACCAAGGCCAGGCTGCGTTTCTGACATCAGTCATCTCTCAGGTGTTCTGCAAATGTTTTCTGTGACTTGACTTTTCTCTCTGGACGGCGTCTGTCACAGAGCAGAAGTTCTGTGATTTGATTTTGGTCTTACAGCTTTTTGAAATATTTACAAGATTCTGAAGTCCAAACGACATGGAAGGGCACGTTTGGAGAAGCTGGGTTTCCCTGCCTGCCCCCGTCTCTCTTACCTGTGACAGTTTCCATTCAGTTTGGATTTGTTCTCCTGTTTTCTTGAATAAAGGTGACAGGAATCTCACAGTTCTGCACCTTGCTTTTGAACAGACCTCAGCGGGACGCACAGAGCCTTCTCATCTCACATTTCCGGGGACGCTGGTCCATCCTGGGGACACACTGTGTTCAGCCACCAGCCAGCTCCCTGGTGCCGGGCGCACAGGGTGACCCAGTCTTCTGCTGTTACTGACGACAGTCCCACGGCTCTGGGTGCTCCCCTGTGTGTGTCTGAGGCAGATTCCTTGCAGCAGGTGGCTGTCAGAAAGGGTAATTGCATTTTGCAGCTTTGTCAGATTTTGTCCGTCTCCCTGGGTGGGAGCTGGACCTTTCGGCTTCTCCAGCTTTGTCTAAGGGCGCCCCTTCCCACAGCCTCACCAGCATAACGCTGTTAGACTTGTGAATTTTTGCCCATCTGATAGGTGGGAAATGGTATCTGGTCTGGCCTGCGCTTGCATTTCTCTTATTATGGGGAAGTCGCAGGGCCATTTGCATTTCTGTAAACCGTGCTCATATCTCTGACACAGCAGATGTGTAAACGCAAAGGTGATATGAAAGCAAGAAGACACCATCCAACTCCCAGGCCTGACAAACTGCTTTCAGGCCAGGACCTCCTGCATCTGAAGGAAATAGGAAGTCCTGAATTTGGTGGGGGTCGGGGTGTGGGGGTGTGTGTTAGGGGGGTTAGGGGGGCGGGGAGGGTGGGGGTTGTTCCTGAAAGCTATTCTGATGGCCAAGGGGCAGAGCCTGGAAATGTGGGAGCAGCCTGGCTTTCTACTGTAGTGCGTGTGGGGTGGGGGGTGAGTTTTGTCTCATTGAACAAGAAAGAAAATAAACAAGGCCATCGCGGCCCCTGGTGGGGAGCAGAGGGTTGTTTCCCCCAGTCTCCACAGCCCGCTCCCTGACAGCGGGAGATGACTCCTCCAGGAACACACAGCCACCCCAACAGCCGGCTTGCTGATTTTGGGCCAGGCCAGAGGGATTCCTTCAGAGAACTTTCTGGGTGTTCAGACCACAGTTGCTGGTGCTGAGGCGAGGGCCCTGCCCCAAGGGGCTCAGGCTTCCATGGGAGCAGGAGCAGGATGTGGGATCTTTATCTCTGGAGCACCAGTTGGTGGGGCCAGGGGTCAGCAAGGACTCTGAGAGGCCCACACACCAGGGGGGGCAAGGCTGTGCTGGGAGGTCAGAGGGCTGGCAGTGGGTGAAATGGGGCCCTCCGTGCCGGTGGAAGGATCTCGGGGGTGGGGGTAGGGTCAGGACTGACTGGGCTGCGGGAGGATTTTGGGAAAAAACAAGGCAGATGTACCGGCGGAGCGGCTGGACGTCTTCCAGGAGGCGGGCGGGCTTTGCAGCTGGGAGGGGCTGGGGCGGGCAGGGAGGAGGGCCTGCTGGCCAAGGAGCTGGCTCTGGCACAGTCTGCAAAGGGCAGTGCAGCCTAGGCCCCGGGATGCTCAGTCTGAGTGGAGGACGCAGGACAAAGCCTGCAGCCGGGAGGCTTGGTGGTGTGGATGGCTCAGTCGGGACCGGGGAGGTACCGGGATCCTGGGACTTGGAGCTGAGTTGGTAGGATCTGCTCATGGATTAGAAGTGGGAGAGAGAGGTCATGGGTGAACTGGGGCCAGCAGAGTCAGCGGGTCACGGTGCCGTGAACTGCTGCTGGGAAAGTGTGCGGGGAGTGTGTGTGTGTGTGCAGGGAGTGTGTGTGTATGTGTGTGTCTGTGCCGGGTGTGTGTGTGTGTGTGTGCATGTGAGTAGGTTTGTAGGAGAAATCTGTGGTCGCCTTTTGATCATTTCCTAAACGTGCCGGTAGGGATGTGGAGAAGGCAGTGGTCAGAGGCAGAGGCCTGCAGCCCCCGGGTGAGCCCTCCGGGGTCCAGGAGCAGGTGGGGGCGGGGTCAGGCAGGGGGTGGTGCAAGGAGGCACCGAGCCTGCCAGGAATGCAGGGGAGGTGTGACCTGGGGTGGTGGAGCCGCGAGCCAGGTGAGCCCCGAGGCCTGGCCTGGGCCGCTCTCCCTTCCCTCTCCTCCCACTGTCCCAGAGATGCTCTCTGTTCTGGGGGCCAGCGGGCTCTGAGGACGTGGGGTCTCTGCCCCGCACGTCTCTGTCAGCGTCCTCAGCAGCACCCCCATGCACCCCACCAGGCCTCTGTGGGCCCCACACCTTGCTGCCTCTGGGAGTGCTCCATCCTGACCCCTGGCCCACTCTGGTATTGGGAAGGCCTGGCCTCGGGGGCACAGGGGCCCCTCCTCCCCGGGCCCTGTCATCTCACCTGAGCTCAGGACAGGTGGCTCCAGCAGGGCGAGACCGAGCCGGGGGCACGGTCTGGGGGGGGCCGGGGCCCCTCTGTAGAGAAGAGGAGCTTGAGGCCAGGCTGCCCTACACCCTGGGGCAGTGGTGGAGGGGCGGGGCCTCGCGTGGGCGGGGCCTCACATGGGCGGGGCCTCGTGTGGGCGGGGCCTCGGAGCTGCAGGTCCCCGCTTGTAATGAGCCCTGTGACACGCCATGAGGAAGGCGGTCTGCAGCCCCAGACGGAACGTTCCAGGGGCTGCCTTTCAGGCGGAACTTCCACAAGCTGGTTCTGCACGGGTCCCACCTTTCTTACCGTCCACATCCACGCGGTCAGAGGGGTGGGCGGGACACCAGCCCCCCAGGCCTCAGCGGGCAGCGGAGCTGAGTCCCTGCAGCCCCCAGACCCTGCAGGAGAAGCTCCTTGCTCTCCTGTGTCCACATGAGTGCTTGGCGGGGTCCCAGATGCCCTTTCTGCGTGGGTCCTGGTAGTTGGGGGAGCCGAGCTACCCGATTCTGGAAGGAGAGCTGCGTGGCCGGCGGTCCTGGGCGGCAGGGTGTCCTGTTCCTTCCCTGGCAGGTTGGGTGGCCCGCCGTGGGCCTCTCATGGACAGAAGCCTCACAGGAAGCGGGTGCAGCTGAGGCCGGTGGGAGGGACGGGGGCTGCTGGTCGTGGGGCTTGTGGTTCTGAACCCCTGATGGGTGGTGGGCCTCCTGGGCAGCTCCCTCCCAAGAGAGGGCAGCACCAAACCCAGCTTACCATCACACAGAGCGAGGGCCTCCCCGGCTGCCCTCCCCAGACACCCAGGAACATACTGACCTGTGACCTTGTTCGGGTCACGTGACCTCTACATGCCCCCATTTGACCCTGCCGTCGTCTTGGCTCCTCTCACCTTTCCTTTCCGATAGCAGCCGGGCCCAGCTCTGGGCCAGCCCCGTCTCCTGATGGGGACAGAGCCTGCTGTGTGTGTCTCCCGCTGCCGCAGACATAGCTGCTTCCTTTCATGGGGTGGGGCCTTCTCCATCTGTGGCCGTGGTGGTGTCTGCGGGGCTTCCTCCCTCCATGCTGGGGCAGGCGTGGGGCAGCTGAGCCAGAAGGCGGCAGCTCCGCTGACTTGTCTGCCCGGGGTCTTGGCACTTTCTTTTCCTCACTTACATTCCCCCTGGTCCCAGAGCCTCTTCCTCACTCTCCTTGTGGCTCCTCCAGGTGGCCTTTCCATCTGGCCCCAGGTTCAAGGGGATGGCGAAGAAAACTCTGCCTCCCCGGGGACAGTGGCGGGAAATTTGCAGCCACCTCTGATGCACCGCAGGTAAACCCAGCGTCTGAGATGCAGGACCCAGTGCCTGGCACGCAGACACACTTGATCGGCAGCCCGGGTTTGAACTGAGCCGCCTCTCCAAGGCGGCCTTGGAACTGACCGGAAGAGAGACCGGAGCCTTAGGGCCTGTGCCTCCCCTCCTCTTAATGGCCACTAGCCTGCAGGCTCCGAGCCGCGCCAGGGCCCCCTGCGCGTGAGGGGCTTCGGCACCAAGGCGGGTGTGGACAGGCTTGCAGTGGAGTGGCTGCACCTCGTGGGCTGAAGAAGCACTGAGAAGGGAGGTGGGGGGCTTGTTCCCCCAGAGCCCACCTGACCTCCTGGAGCCCAGTGCCCTTCACTGGCCCCTCCGCAGGCTCCAGTTTCCACGTGGGAGACCCCAGAGTCCAGGGAGCCGAGCTGAGGTTTCACGATGGTCTGCAATCGATCAAGGATTTCACCCTGGTCCCTGCTGCGGCTGACCACCCAAGTGTCCCCGTGACAAAGGACAGAGCCGTCCAGGATAAAGTAGGTGGTGACCCCTCATCACACACTTGCCAGGGGCTGGGGAAGTTTCGTTTCCCTTTTTGTCAATAATTCAGATTTGTTTGTAAGAGGAAATTCAAAGGGAAAAGTATCTGGATTTAAAATTCAGGAGGTCCTGTTGGTTTCTGGTGATAGACACATTCTTACCCCACGGACAAGCCTAGAATCGCTTTGTCCTTCCTTCCTCTCCTGGAAGAAGGGTTAGGAATTTTTCTTGAGGCTCTAAAATGGGATCACTCAGATCTAGACATTCTTTGAAGCAAAACCAGGAAGGAACCCACATTTTTTCCCCCCCAGCAAAGAAACATTACAGAAAAGTAAAATGCTTCAGTTTCATTGGAAGAAATTTGAAGGCACAGACAGTTGGTTCAGATCTTGTTACCTGGACGTGAAATTCATAAAGCCGCCTTGTTATAACGAATCGGGGCTAGCGCTAGGTCAGATGTCACGCTTCTTTCAAAAGCATGATGCTGTATTTCATGCCTCCATTAACGTCTCCCTGGGCAGGCAGCGCTCGCTCACTGGCGGCCTCCCGGCTGCAGAGAGTCGGGCAGCAGGAGCAGGCAGTGTGCTGCCCATGGCCTCACCGGGGTCTCGGCCGGCTGCGCCAGCAGGGGTCACCTGTCTGCCAGGGCTGGCCGCAGCCTGAGGGTGAGGAGGGCACAGGGGTCCCCTCCCTGGATGCGCCTGTCAAGGCTCCTTAGAGGCCTGGGCCCCGCCCGCCAGCCTGCCCGGAGGACAGGCCCGGGTCAGACGACACAGATGTTGCCGCGACAGCGTTATCTCCCTGCAAACGGCCCGTCTCTGTGCGACCAGGCAGAGCCCCGGCTGCCGTGTAATTGGACCATTCAAAAGTAAATTATCTGCAGCTGGAAACAAGACACTGCCTTTTAACTCAGGCATTATAAGGTCAGGACTCGAGCCATCACAGGGAAAAGCATTTATTGAAAAGCGATGGGAAAATGAAATTTAAAATTCAAAGCCTCCACATGCAGCGGGGGCGGCCAGCGCTGCGTTCCTCCTCGGTGGGCCCGGGAGCAGGTCAGGGGGTTTATTTGCATCTTTATTTTGCTGACGCGGGAGAGCACCACGTGAAGAGACTCTGATATCTGTCTGATGGAAAAATAAATCCTGGGACAAAAGCCGCCCGTGTCAGAGAGACTGGGCCGTGCCGGCTGAGCCTCGCAGCACAGTCTGGTGAGGGGGTGAGGCAGGGTGGGCTCTGGGCGCCCAGCTGGCATGAGGGTGCCATGTCACTCGGTTTCCTTGACCCCTGTCCTCCTGGGGGGGCAGTCTCACCCAGTGCGCCCCCAGAGTCAGTCACACACGTGTGGTCCCAGCCTGCGTCCTCCCTGCCTCGGCGTCCCCCCAAGCCTGTCCTCAGGTCACCCAGCTCGGGCAACCTCTGTGCGTCCCGTGCCCACTGCAGCCCCTGCCAGGGACTTGCCCTCTGCCAGGTCCCCGCGCTGTGCATGCCGTGTTGGGCACTAACCCAGGCTTCTTCACGGGGCTTATTGGATGCTTCAAGGGCCCATGGACTGTTTTCCATGCTGGCAAACAGGCACAGAGTCTTAAATGGACTTGCCCAGCATGAGACAGCCAGTTGGTGTGCTGGTGATGGAATGGGACCCCGGTCTGCCCAGTACACCAGGCTCCTCCAGGTTCTCCACACCCCCAGGTTCCCTAGGCTCCCCCAGGTACCACCAGGCTCCCCAGGAACCCCCAGGCTCCTCCAAGTTCCCCAGAACTACCCCCCTCCCCGAGGTTCCTCCAGGCTCCCCCAGGCCCCCCAGGCTCCAGCCCTGGGCACAGCCCTGGGCTCTGCATATCCGGCTCCTCCTCCCTTTCTCCTGGCTGAACCCTCCTGATGCCTGGCCCAGAGCCCAGCCCAGGCCGGTGCACACAGAGGCTGAAGGAGCCCTAGAAAGAGGGGTGTTCACGCCCCATCCCTGCAGAGAGGAAAGGGAGACGGACCCCGCCCCGCCCTGACAGGGAGGTACACAGAGGCACACAGCAGGTGGGACGCTGCTCTGTTCCGTTCAGCCCCTCTCCCAGGCCCTGTGCCAAACTTCTCCACCCCAGGCCAGCCCCCCAGGGCCCTCCACTACCAACCAGAAGTGGTCATGGGCCAAGCTTTGTCCCCAGCTCTCGGCGTGAGCCTGTGGAGAGCCGCCCTGAGGAATGAGCTTGGATGGGGGTCACCTGGAGAGTTAGTCTGGTGTGGGCAGGGCCTGAGGCTGGAACCAGCCTAGCTCTGGGTCTTCAATGCCTTCCATTCCCAGACACCCAGGCTGCAGGGGCAGACACACCCTCGCAGGTCCACCAGGGTCCCAGAGATGTCCCGGTGTCAGCTGCTGCCTTTTGCTGGGCCCTGGGCTTCTGGAACATGGAAGCAAAGGATCTGTTTGGAGAAAAACGAGAGCGTCACCCACGTGCAGCCCAGGGTGCGTGGTGTGCAATGCCAAGCAAGCCACATACTTTCCATGGGGCTTGGTTTCCCCTTCTGATTCAGGGAGACATGTGCCCCGCATAGGGCTTCTCTGAAGACCAGACAGCCGATAAACGCGGAGCCCCCCAGCTGAGGGAGGGGGAAGTACTGGCCTTTAGTTGTTCTGCTGATTTTATAGAATTTTCTGCTGCATCTCACTCTTGCAGCAGATTAGGATTAGGCTTGCCTGGCTATAACAGAATGATCATGAATTCAGCACGATGTATTTCTCCTTGTGTTGCGAAGCCTGAAAGGGTCAGCCCAGGACCATCGCGGTGCGCCCTGTGTTAGGTCCCTTGGATCCTTCTGCCTCCACTGTGCTCCACTGCATATTACTGAGGTCACACCATGGTCCAGGATGGCTGCTGGTGCTCCAGCCATTCCATCACATCTCAACCAACAGGGAGGAAGAGATAAAGGGCACACCTTCCCCTTCCCCTATAAGAACTGTTCCAAAGAGCTGTGCACACAAATTTCTCTTATTTTCCTTGCAAGAGGAGCATGGCTGCACTGACTGTATTGCAAATAGGACTGGGAAATTCAGTCTTTATTCCTGGTGGCCACGCGCTCAGCTAAAAGCTGGGAGTTCTATTACTTGAGAAGAAAGGGAGCACAGATATTAGTGGCAGCTAGAATCTGTGCATGGGGCTTCCGAGGTGGCACAGTTGGTAAAGCATCTGCCTGCCAGTGTAGGAGATGCAGAGATGTGGGTTCAATGCCTGGGTGGCGAAGATCCCCTGGAGTGGGAAGTGGCAACCCACCCCAGAATTCTTGCCTAGAGAATCCCATGGACAAAGGAGCCTGGTGGGCTACAGTCCATGGGGTCACAAAGAGTTACGAGTAAGCACACGCATGCACGCGCGTGTGCACACACACACACGCAATCTATGCATGCCCTAGAACTGTACACCCGAGAAAAAGTATTTTAAAGAGTAATAATAATGACAGCAACTATCAAAGTAATTATAATGTGAACTCCTCTGTAGCTACCACCCAGGATGAAAAAGAGAATCTCCCTTCAAGCACAGGTTGCTCAAGACTGCTCACACTGCCTTCCACACCCTCAACCCCTCCCCCAGGTAATACGGACTTGAATTTATATTCATCTTCCCCTTGCTACTCTAGATCATGTTTGCCATTTATATTTGTAGCCCCCCAAAATATATAGTTCAGTTTTAGCTGCCTTTTAAGCTTTCCATATACAGTCCTCCCTCACATAGACCATTGGTGTCTTGCTTCTTCCATCCAATATCACATGTGCGCGATTCGTCTGTTTTAATGCTGTGATGTCATCGATAGTCTTGACTCTTGGTGTTCCGGGGTGACTCCATCACAGTCTGTTGATCAGTGCGATTGTTCACGGATGTTTGTGTTGTCTCCAGGCCATGTGCAATCACAGGGCTGGGGTAATCAGCCTGGCTTAGCGCTCTTCATGCGCGCGTGTGCTCCTCTCTGGAGGAGCCCGCTGGCTGCTGTGATTGGGGTGCAGATGCGTCTGAGTGATGGAGCCCCGCCCTGTGCTTGAGGAGCTGAGCGGGGGCTGGGGCCGTCTGGACTGCCCTCCTGGCTGGCCCTGGTGTCCTGGAGCTGCTTTGCCCACCTACTCCGCTGTGCCGCGCAAGGTTAAGATTGTCACTGTTTGCACAAGTGGAAAAGGTTAGGGAGCACTGCTCGAGACGTCACCAGGTGCGGAATCGCTGCTCACCCGTTGTGTGCAGATCACCTTTACTCGGAACAGTGAAGGGTTTTCCGAAGTAGCTGTGACTCTGGCTACCACGGCTGAGAGCTCCTGTTGCCCCACATCTTTTCCAGTACCTGGAATCTGCCTACTTTTTAACTTGAGCAAATTTTGTTGTAGTAAAATGGCATTGTGTTGCTTTGTTTTAAATTAACAAATAAATGCAAGTTAAATACTATGCAATCAAGTGGGATATTGTAGAACTTGCCTGTGGTGAACAAAGAAAAGCAGTAAATTTGTGTGCAGACCATCCCTTACTATCGGGTTTGTTTTCAGTCGCTCAGTCACGTCTGACTCTGCAACCCCGTGAATGCAAGGCTGCCCTGTGCTTCAGTATCTCCCGCAGTTTGCTCAGACTCACGTCCATTGAGTCGATGATGCCATCCAACCATCTCACCCTCTGTCACCCCCTTCGTCGTGATAAACCCATCCTAAGTTGAAAATATAAGTCGAAATGCACCTCACCTGCTGAACATCATAGCTTAGCCTAACCTACCTTAATGTGCTCAGAACATTTGCCTCCAGTTGGGCAAAATCATCGGACACGAAGGCTATTTTTACAATAAAGTGTTGGGTTTCCCGGGCCTCCCTGGTAGCTCAGCTGGTAAAGAACGTGCCTGCAATGGAGGAGACCCTGGTTCGATCCCCGGGTTGGGAAGATCCCCGGAGAAGGGATAATCTCCCCACTGCAGTATTCCTGGCCTTCCTGGTGGCTCAGACGCAGATCCGCCTGCGACGCAGATCCTCTGGAGGAGGGCATAGCAACGCGCTCCAGTATCCTTGCTTGGAGAATCCTCATAGACAGGGGAGCCTGGCGGGTTACATGGCCCACGTAGTCATGAAGAGTCGGACAGGACTGAGCGACTCAGCACAACACAGCCACTGGGTTCCTCGTGTAATTTATTAAACTCTATCCTGAGAGTGATACATGAAGGGCCGTGAGTGTACCAGCTCTTTGCCCAGTGACTGCACAGCCGACCGGGAGCGCCAGCTCACGGCCCAGCACTGGGGGAGAGCATCATGCTGCATGTTACTGTCCCAGGAAGAGGTGAAAATGCAAACCCAGGGACTGCTGTAGTATTAAATATCTTATGACAAAATACAGTGGTTCCCTGATCCCCCCTTCCTTGATCCTTCCAGACTCAACCATCATTAGCTCTTAAAATAACTTTTCTGGCTTTCATGATCCACATCTTTCTATATTTTATCTGCCTATCAATCCTTCTACCTTTTGATTAATCAGTTTGAGAGGTAATTTTTTAAGATTTCCTATTCATGGCAGACTACAAAAAGACCACAGTGTCGCAAGAGTCAGACACGACCGAGTGACTAACACTTTCGGAGCGTGACTTTTCATTGTGATGGTTTAGCTCTCAAATTCTGACACCTCCTCTGTCTCCCCCCTCTACTCTTCCCGAAATAGTTATATTACAATTTTTGGTTGAATCAAATGGAATCTGTTGATGTAGATCGCAGTATATCTATACAGTCATAGCTTAACTTAGCATTATAGTATAATGCTTCCGTTGTTTCCTTTCTTACTCTTTGTGCTTCCTGAAGTTATGAGTTGCCTTGCTTCTTCATGTGCTCAGTATTTGTCACTCATCCTTCCTACACTTCCCGAGACCCTTTCGATGCACTTCCCCATGTTAGCTGTTCCTGGAGACGCTCTGCTCGCAGCGCTCTCTCTCCTCTGATCCGCCTGCCCGCTCTCTGGGCTGGCAGCACACTGTCACCCCGGCATTTGCTGCTGCAGACGTCTTGCCTTTCTCCTGGGGGGGAGCCTGTTTCCAGAATTCCATTCGTGCCTTCCTGCTATACTCTTGTTGGGGTGGGAACCTCTGTGGTTATAAGTGAAGATAAAAAGACGGTTCATCCGTAGAAATCACAACGATAGCAACTCTCAGTGCTTCAGTCTCCTAGAAATGCTCCTCTGACCTGGGCTGGCTGCCCTGTATGTCCCGGCAGCCCTTCACTGCTATTTTCTGGGTCTTTGGTTTCCTCGTTTACTCGCTTGTTTATGGAGCGTACCCATGTGCGATTTACTGAGGAGAGACACAGGAGGTAAAGTGTTTGAGATGTGTATTTCTCCTGTTGCTCTTCAGTCATGAAGTCAGGTCTGACTCTTGGTGACCGCATGGACGGCAGACTCCAGTGCCTTCTCTCCTCCGCCATCGCCCAGAGTTTGCTCAAGCTCATGTCCGTTGAGTCGGTGATGCTATATGACCATCTCATTCTCTGTCGCTCCTCCTCCTTTTGCCTTCAGTCTTTCCAAACATCGGGGTCTTCTCCAGTCAGTTGACTCTTCACATCGGACGGCCAAAATTAGCTTCAGCATCAGTTCTTCCATTATTCAGGGTTGATTTCCTTTAGGACAGACTGGTTTAATCTCCTTGCAGTCCAAGGGACTCTCAAGAGTCTTCTCCAAAAAAACAAAAAAACAAAAACGAGAGAGCGAGTCTTCTCTAGCACCACAATTCAAACGCATCAATTTTTGGCAGTCAGCCTTCTTTATGGTGTATCTGTGAAAACAATTTTATTCCATTCGCGTTGATTGACAGTGGGTTTGGATATGGAAATGTGGGTTGGAAATCAATTTCCTTTAGAATTATGAAGGCATTGCTCCCCTGTTTTCTTGTTTCCATACTGCTGTTCTAAAGGCTGAGGTCATTGTTTTCTTGATCTCCAAACGTGCCCTTCACTGCACCATCATCAAGATACAGACTTGTCCCTTGCCATGAAAATCTCCCTCATGTTACCTCTTTAGAGTCAAACCTTCCATCCACCCCACCCCCACAACCATCCCTAACTCCTGGCAACCAGCTATCTGTTTTTCATCCATATAATCTTGTCATTTCTACAACACTACATAAATGGAATCAGACAGCATGTGAACTTTGAAGATGACCTCTTTTCACTCGGCGTAATTGAGAACTATTCAAATTGCTTTATGTGTCAATAGTGGGTTCCTTCCTAGTGCTATTCCATGGCTGTACCATTTTGTTTAACCATTCACCTGTTGGGGGTCATTTAGTTTGTTCCAGTTGTTGGCTATGATGCATACAGCTGCTGTGGACAATTATGAACAGATTTTTTGCACAAACATCAATTTTCATTCATCTGGGACAAATGCCCAGGAGTGCAACTGCTAGGTCATATGGTAAGTGTATGTTTGTGTAAGAAACTGCAAATTATCTTCCAGAGTGTTTTTACCATTTTATATTCCCATCAGCAGTGATGAGAGAGACCCGGTTTTCAGCAGTCTTGCCTGCATTTGGTCGTTATTTTCTGTTTTAGATGTTCTACTGCATGCACGGTGATACCTCTTTATGGCCTTGATCTGCATTTCCCCTTGGCTTTGATGCCACCTCCTTAATTCCTGTGCTCTGGGGCCGCCTCTGCCTCACTCTGGTCGGGTTCTGCCACCACCCCCTGCGTCCCCAGCCCCAGAAACACCTGCTCCCACCACTTCCTGAATATTTGAGTAGTCTTGGGAACAAACCAGGTTAATTCACAGTTTTTTCCCTTGTTAGCCTAGAATTTATCTTCCCCTAGTCTGCTAACGCAGTTACCACTTGTTCATATGCTTTTCAGCTTCCAGAATCCTGTTTTTGTCTCCTGTTCTGTTCTTCTATCCCTACTGATTTATGTCATAAGAAATCCTCATGGCTGTAGTTTTAGGGGAGTTTGGAGGAAAAGTAATGAGATGCATGTGCTCAGCCTGTGATCTGAAACAGGATCCCCTGCAGGATTTTAAAGAGGCCTATCTGTAACTGCGAGTGATGTTGGGCTTTTTCCAAGTATTTATGAGCCTATGTGTTTCTGTTTCTGGGAAATGCTTGTTCCTACGTCTTGACCATTTTTTTCTGTGAGACTGTTTGCCTTGTCGTGTTGATTCATAGGAGTCCCTGATATGTTTTGTATGTTGTCTCTTATCAGTTAGATGTGTTGCAAATATTTTATGCCAGTCTGTGACTCCTCTTTTCACATTCTTCATGGTTTCTTTTAGGGAATTGAATTTCTTAATTTTAATACAGTTGAATTTTTCAGATTTCTCTTTGTTTTTGCTCTTGCTTGAGAAATAATTTTATATTCCAGAGCCATTTTAGTTATGCTTTTCATCTTTTGTCTTTAACCGCTGGACATTTATTTCTAACTATGATGTGAGGTAGGGGTTTGTTATTTTCAGTGTGGATAGCCAGTTTCCCAGTATCTCATAAAAGCTCCGTCTTTGTTCATTAATCTGCACTGTTTACTCACTCGCAAACTATGCTTCAAGTTTCCACAAATATGAATTTTAATTGTGCTCTTATTCTCTTCTATTGCCCTCTTTGTCCACCCCAGAATCTATGCCAAATGGTCTCATGACTTTAGCTTTATCATAATTATTCATGTTTGGTGGGGCAAGCTCCCAGCTTATGTCTCTTCTCCAGGACTGTCTCAGCTGATCTCAGTCACATGCTCATACATAAAATCGAAAACCAGTTTGCCAAGTTCCATGAAAAAACTTGTTGGGATTTTTTGTGTGTAATTGTATTAAATTTTTTTTATCAGGTTTGGGAAATTTGACATCTTTAAGAAATATACAGCATATCTTTCCTTTTACTTAGATTTTGTGTAGTATCTTTAAATAAAGAGTTAATAACTTTCCTGTAAAGTGTTTACATACTTCTTCTCAGTTTTATTCCTAGGTATTATATATATATATGTATATTCTGATATTATAAATAGCATTTAAACTTTATATTTTCTTACTGATTGCAGTTGATGTCAATGTATGGAAATGCAATTGAATTTGGAATATGGATTTTTGTATCCAGCAAATTTCCTAAATGTTCATATTAAATATATATATACCTTTTTTTGCTTGTTTTTGAACAATTATATTATCTGTAAACAAGGATGATCTTTTCTCTTTCCATTTTTGAGCATTTGTTTCTCTTCTTTATAGAATGTTTGAGAACTTTGGCGAGCTTTTATTTTTATGTGGTGAGACACACAGATCATAAAGTTTGCCGTTTGAGCCCTGTCATGTGTAAAGTTCAGCCTTAGCCACATTCACGCTGGTGTGTGACCATTGCCACTGCCCACCCCAGGACTTCCTGTCTCCCCAAGCTGAAACTCTGTGCCCATCAGATGCAGACTCCCCGTTTGCCTGCCCCTCGGCTCCTGGCAGCCGTGGTCACGCTTCGCGTCTCTGTGAATGTAGCTTCTCTAGGGGCCTCCTCATTCAGGGGCTTCTCATGTGGCTCAGTGGGAAAGAGTCCACCTGCAATGCAGAAGCCACAGGAGACGCTGGTTCGATCCCTGGGTTGGGAAGATCCTCTGGAGTAGGAAATGGCAACCCACTCTAGTGTTCTTGCCTGAAAATTCCATGGACAGAGGAATATGGCAGGCTACATTCCATGGGTTCGCAAAGAGTTGGACATGACTGAGCGCGCACACAGGGACCTCATTCATGTGAGTGGAATCATACAGAGTTTGTCCTTTGGGCAATTCCTGTCTTTAAGTGTATTAAACATGGATAGTCACTAAAAGAATGCAGGTAGTATGTGTAGCTTCCAAATCAGTAGGGAAGGAAAAATAAGCAATGTGTGTCTGTTCTCAGTCACTCAGACATGTACTACTCTTTGTGACCGCATGGACTATATAGCCCACCAGGCTCCTCTGTTCATGGGGATTCTCCAGGCCAGAATACTGGAGTGGGTTGCTATGCCCTCCTCCAGAGGATCTTCCCAACCCAGGGCTCAAACCCAGGTCTCCCATGTTGCAGGCGGACTCTTTGCCATCTGAGCTGCAAGGGAAGCCCAAGAATATTGGAGTGGGTAGCCTACCCCTTCTCCAGGGGATCTTCCCGACCCAGGAATTGAAACAGTCTCCTCCATTGCAGGCCAATTCTTTACCAGCTGAGCTCCCAGGGAAGTCCAAAATAAGCAGCAGAAAAGCTTAATTCTTAAGAAGGCCACCGAGGAGGAGGAACCCAGAACAGAGGAAACAAAAAACAGAGGAAAGGTACTAATAGGAAATTCACGATGGGGAAATCAGGGGAGATTGCCTGCAGCACCACCTATAGGCTGGAGGAACTCATGACGTTTCAGCTCCCTGGATCTTATGTCCCAGGTTATGCTTCCCGAGGACTAAGCCCTACAGAGACCTCGCTGCCCACATGACCAGGGTCCAGGCCTAGAGGAGCTGCCTACCTGCAGAGGACTCTGCCAAGAATTCCAAGAGGTGCAGTGGTCCCATCGTAAAGCAACATAAAATGCTATAAAAAAGGGTTTAATCGTGCACACACGGCGGGCATTGCATTTAATTTATCGCTCTGCAAAATTAAAGCCGTTCCAGGTGTTGCCATCACTCACGCAGCATGGAGTTATTTATTGGACGCTGTCAGAGCTGAGGAGATCCGAAAATCAGGTCAGGAAAAGTGAAGTTTTACAAAGGCTTGTCTGAGGTCCCAGGGGCCCAGCCAGCTCGGGGTGATGCTTCCCGGGCTGTTTCGCTGCAGAGACTGGAAGGGGAGAAGCTACTGTGTGCATTTCCCAGATGAGAAATCGGAGGCTCCGTGCAGGGGTCTGGATGCAGCCTCTCCCGTGCTCCATGCTGTGACCCCCTGGACTAACTTCTCGCTTCTCATGGGCTGTCTCCTGCACCTACCCTTGGACAATGGACCAGGTGACAGGGGCTGGAAGGGCATGCTTCCACCATGCCCAGCCCCGTGAGGGAGGCCTTATCACCCCACAGGACAGATTCCAACCCAGGCTCAGAGAAATGGACTCCCTGGCCTGGCGCTGTCCACCCAGGCAGGTGCTGAACCTGTGATTTCTAAGATAGCACCAGGCAGAGGGCCTGGCCCTAGGAGGATGGCCAGCCTGTCTTGGAGGAAGGATAGAAGCTGCTTTGAAATACAAGGGGTTGCCTGGTGGTCCAGTGGTTAAGAGGCTTCCCAGGAGGCAGTAGTGCTAGAGAGCCCGCCTGCCAGTGCAGGAGACATAAGAGACGTGGGTTTGATCCCCGGGTCAGGAAGACCCCCTGGAGGAGGGCATGGTAACCCACTCCAGTATTCTTGCCTGAAGAATCCCACGGGCAGAGGAGCCTGGCGGGCTACAGTCCATGGGGTTGCACAGAGCCGGACACGACTGAAGTGACTTAGCGTGCACGCCAGTGCTTAGGACTTGGTGCTTTCAACGTTGTGGGCTGGGTTCCATCCCTGGCCGGGGAACTGAGATCCTACAAGCCATGTGGCGTGGGAAACAAAATTTAAAAATACATCTGGGCAAGTACTGTGGCAGACACCACGGGGTTCTCCCTTCAAAGCACTTACACAAGCAATTACACACCAGGGCTGGGGGGGGGGCTCTGGCCCAGCCCCGGGGCTCTAATTAGCCAGCTAATAAGGCTGTTTGTGTCACTTTGCTGAGGCAGGTGGAGTGGCTGCTCCGTCGCTACCTAACGAGGCGGAGAGTCGGGGTGCACGGCCCTGGTGAGGCCCATCGAGGAGCCAGTGGACCATGGCTGCCTCTTTACTTTTCTGTCTGCAGGGCCCAGGAAGAGCACGTGGAGGCTGGGGGAGCCCAAGGCAGGAGGCCCACGGTTGTCATTTGCCCGCAGACCAGCAAGGCACCGCACATCCCACTGACGGTGCTCCGCCTCCCTAGGAAGCGCTGCTCACTGCCCAGTGTCACCAGGCAGCATGGCAGCGGTCAGGGCACCCACAGCTCCAAGCCTGCGGCTCCACGTCAGGTCCCCTGAGCGGGGAGATAAAAGAGGACCTGCACGGGGCGGCGGCAGCCCTGGCAGCCCTTGCCTACGTCCTCTCCCTTCAGCCCCACCAGCACCCAAGTGACGCCCACTTTCCTAAAGAATCAGCTGTTGCCTGTCCCAGGGAAGTAGCCTGGCCTCAGACACGCAGGAGAGGTGGTGCTGAGACATGAGTTCAGACGGTGGGCTTGCTGTGTGACCTCAGGCGAGAGCCGTCCCTCTGAGCCTGAGTTTCCTCTCCGTGGAAAGATCTGGATCTTCAGCTTGGAATTCCTGCCCTTGGACACTTGGCAGCTAGATGGCTGTGGGGCTTGGGGGTGGACGAGCTGGGCAAAGGGGTGGGGTCTCTGTGTCTCCACGCAGAGTTCTGCCTTCTCCCGGCTCTGCCTCATCCAGGGATCTGCTCCAGCCGCGCTGAGTCACACGAGGGAATCCTATGACCTACCGTGGGGAGACACGCCCTCATTCCATGCAGCTCTCTGGAGCACGTGCGCGGTGCCAGGTGCCCTGATGGAGGCCCGTGGGAGTTCCCCAAGCTCAGGCCCAGGGACAGGTGTCCGCCCGTCACACACGCGGCTGTCGGGGAGGGCTGTGGCCAGGTCTCACTTCGGGTGGGGCTTTCAGGGCCAAAGTCCCCAGGTGCCCGCTGCAGGCTCCGTCTGTCCTCTGCAAGCACCTTGTGTTTCCTGGCTCTCACTTACAGAGCTGCCCTTTCCCTCACACACACCACGCCCCATCCAGCCACCCCCATCTCTGCAGAGCTTTCTCACCTCCTTCAACCCCAGGCTCCTGCAGACTCCCACCCATGGACCGGTGTGCAGGTGCCCAGGTGAAGAAGGCCCGGGTTCCGCCCTCAGAAGCAATGGTGCCCCCTGTGCATGCACGAGGTGGACAGGCAGGTGCCAGGTGCCAGGACAGTCCTGCAGCCCAGGGCCGCGAGCCGAGCATGCTCCCGGAGGACAACCAGGGCCAGCGACCTCAAACAGCTTGGGTGACGGTCCCAGACTGCGCCTGTGTCCATGGGTGGGGTCCCTGCGGTGGATGCCACCCTCGTGGAAAGCTCGCTCTGTTCCCCATCCTTCCCTGCCTCCCATGCCTTCTTTATTTCCCATTGCAGTTTGATTGTCACTTGGAAAAAATTTCATTTCTGAGTAAATTTTCTGCTCTCCCCACTAAGGTGCAAGCTCCATGGAAGCAGAAAACCTTGTCAGTATTTCTTTCCGTGCTGAATCCTTGGCGTACAGGGCGGCGTCTGGCACGTGGTAGGTGCTCAATGAACATCTGCTGAATAGAGCAGTGAGGGGCTTGCCTACACTCCCTCCTTCAGGGAAGCCCGCGCGCCGCACGGGCAGCTGTGTTGCACTCACGGTGCAGGTGACCTCTTGTGTGCTCCCAGCTTTCCCGTCCTGTGTAGCTTTTGCACACATTTCCACGGAATCTGCAGTTTTCGCTGGTGTCGCCCGCATGCGGTTCAGCAGGACGGGTGCGCGTTCCTCCTTTCACTCTCCTGAACGAGGGCTGCACTTGAGGGCGTCCCCAGCACCTTGCTGCTCTAGCCTTGGCTTAAGGCGCATCTCAGGGGCAAACTTCCCCCACTCGGCGGAGCAGTTTTCTCAGGATAAGTTGCTGTGAGTTGAGACCACCCAGCAGGGGAGCCCTCGTTGCTCTGGCAAGTTGTGGCCTGGAAGCTGTGTGCCAGGTCACGGGGCCACCACCAGGGCGGGAGTCGGGTGAGGCCAGGCTGCATCTGGCCGTGGGGAGAGCTGGCTGGGCCCCGACTCTCAGGACGGAGCAGTGGAGAGACATCGACGACCTGCCTGCCCAGGAGGCGCGCCATTAGGGGCCCTCACCGATGCGATACTGGGCCCCTGAGCGCAGGATGGAGGGGGCAGGGGCAGAGGACTGGCGGTGGGTGGGGGGAGCCCGTGGGGCCCGTAGAATGGAGCCCTGTGTAGAGAAACGTTGCTACATCCCTGATGGAGAAGGTCGGTGACAAGCTCACCTGGTGATGAAGGGCTGGGACGTGACCAGAGGGGCTGGCAGGCCCGGTCACGGGGCAGCCACGCACGGATTCGTGGGCCTGGAACCCTGGCTTCTTCTGAGTGTGACGGCAGCTCCCTGCAGGTCCCCAGTCCCAGGGCTGGCTCTCTGCCCCCCGCCCCAAGCCCTGGTGGGCGGATCAGACTCCAGGCCAGCTGCCCAAAGCGCAGGACGTGTTACCAGGTACATCCAGGGTGGACAGGCACTGAGCAAAGGAGAAAAAGGAGTTTACGGAGGGCAGGGACACCCCGGGCCTGGGCGCCCCGGCAAGGGCTCAGGCCTGCTTCAGCCCGAGGACGTTGCCGGTGGGGGTGGTTTCGGGGGACAGCACCAGCCCCCAGGAGCGCCAGGCCAGCTGGAGGCTTCTCCACCCGCAGCACAGGGTTGGTGAATGACAGGTTCCAACACAAGCCATCAGGCCCCGCCTGACTCACTCTCTGGTGGCGAGCCAGAGGAGGCCGGCCTTGAACTTGTTTTGAAGGGAGAAAAGCTGACAATGTGAAAAGTTGTCAGTCAAACCCCACTTCTTTTACCTAGGGCAGCTCCAACTGGATGGATCCTGCAATAGATACAGTGATACACTGTGGGCAAAACACAAAAATAAATGAAGAGCAGGATTTCAGGTTCGGCTTCAACATGTAAAGAGCTTGGAACTCATCACTGCTGTCTTTGCAAAAGGAAAAAAAAAAAAAAGCAGACAAACTGGAAATCGATGAGTTTTCCCAGCAGAGAAGGGAGGTTACAGAGCAAACTGCCGCGCTGAAGTCTGGAGAGAAAGCCGAGCACGGAAAAACGAGTCTGAGAACTGCTTACCTGGAGCAGACGCCGCTGGAGCCATGAACTGGGAGAAGCGCTTCTGTGCGGATTTTGATGAATTGCTAGAAGCTGAGCGCGGACCCACATGACAGTGAGTGATTCCTGGGAGCCACAGTCTTAGGGGGCCCCCAACACCTCCATGGATGCTTCCTCCAGAAGCCTGACCAGGCTCTCAGGAGAAGATGTGCAGAAGCGTGAGGGTGTAAACAGGCCCGAGTCTTCCCCATAGTGACCGCCCAGGGGAAGACGGTGCCGGAGGCCGTGTCCCAAGACCCGCTGGAATAACAGTGGACTCTGGGAAGGACACAGGCTCTCCCTAAGGAGCAGGACTCAGAGAGGCTCCAAGCCAACAGGGGAAGCAAAAACAAGGATGCTAGAGAACCGGAAGCTTCGAGAGCCCATGGCTAAGGCCAGCATTAGTCACAGCCCCGCTGCTGAGCTAGAACTCAAGTCTCACGCTAAGGCCTGGCTACCTCAGTCCCTATTACCCGCTCCAAACAGGTCAGGCCTTTCAGCAGAAAATTGCAAAGCGTGTTAGAAGGTTGCTTTTAAACTTACAGTCTGAAAAGACCATGTGACCCTCAGAAACAGTGTCAACTATAACATAGATGGCTGAATTATCAGACATCAGGGAATTCAAAATAACTATGATTAATACGTTAAAGGCTCTAACGAAAAAAGACAATATGCAAACATGGATGAGTAAGCAGAGAAGATATTAAGAAAGCATCGAGACTAGGCTGGAAACAACCACCGTTGTTAGCAGAAGTGACAGAAAGCCTCCTCTGGACTCCGGACCCTGCCTGCGACAGCCTGAAAGAAACTTGCTGAACTCTTCTCCGTGTCTCTTCATGCATCTTTTATGTTTCCCCCTCTTTTTACCCTGAGCTGCGTTCTGCGAGATCCCTTCATTTCTGTGGTCTGGCTCAGTAATTTTCTCTTTGGCTACATCTAACCTGTTCTTGTAAACGTCGGGTGAATTTTTAATTTCAGTCATTTTTATTTCTTGAAGTTCAGTTTTTAAAAATCTGCCTGACCATTTTTTTTTTTTTTACTATTCTGTCTTTACAAATTTGCTTTTAACTCCTCTGACAACTTCTTTCAGAAGTATTGAAGGTACTTCTGAAAATTTCATATTGGACCACGCCAATGTCTTATGTCCTGGCAGGCCCGTTTCTGCTGTTGGCCTTTCTGCTGATGCTCACTCAGGATGCCACACTTCATGGATGTTTTTGAATCTTTTCTGTGAGGTCATACTCACTGAAGTCCATTTATAGAAATTCTTTGTGCTTAAAGTGTGGTTTTCTCAAAAAGGTTTTGTGGGCGGAGCCCCAAGTGTCTGGGAATACTCCCACCCAGGAATATTTTAAATAAATTATTTTTAGTGCACACAAGTATAAATTCCAGCCCCCAAATCTTCACAAATGAGAGATTATGAGTGGGAATTCCTAGCAGGAAGCTACCCCCACTCCCCGCCAACACACACAGCCCTTCCCGCGTCCACTGAGACCTCAGGCTTAGGTAGGGTGTCTCCTGGGTCTTTTCCAGTTTGTCTGCTGGGCAGGTTGATCTTGGGACCCTGGATGTGTGAAGAGCATCACGGAGTCAACCCACCATTCTGTGGGCTCGTCTCCCTTGCCTGCCCCCCTCATCTCGGTGCCCCCTACCCCAGCTCCCGGTCCCTGAAACCCAGGCCGAAGGCCACCCCAGGCCAGTGGGCGCCTGGGGGCCGATGCCCACGCGCTGCTCACTTTCCATCTTGGAGTTACATTTTTCTTGCCTCCTCGTGAGCTCAAGCAAGCTTTAAAAATACCGCTTACCTTGTAGGTCTCTGCACGCCCGATCCGACGTGTCACCAGGATGAAGGTCTGTATGCCACCCCCTTCTCTTTCGCACAGCTGCCACCAGCTGGGCCTTGGGGCTCCCTGCCGTAGAGGCAGGTTGTGGGCACCCCCGGAGGCGAGTATACAAGTGCTCGGCAGGCAGTGCTGCCTCAGGACACTCTTGAATATGTCTGAGACGAAATTCACACCCCACGAAATTCACCATTGGCTCACCTCTGCTCTGCAAGAGACCACCCACCGTTGCCACGGCTGACAGCAAACATTCCTGCTGCCCGTGACTCTGTGGGAGGTCCCGGCTGGTCTCAGCTGGGCTGTTCATGCCCATAGACGTGTCTGTGGTCAGTGGTGGGCCGGGTAGGGGCCGGATGGTCTGGATGGTTCACCCTGTCACTCAGCGGGTGTCAGCAGGGGGTGACTGAGGCTGGGGGCTCCACACCCACACCGAGGGTCTCAGTGCGCCTCCAGACTCTACGTGGAAAGTCTCGTCCTCCGAGTCCTCCCATGTCGCTTTGTTTCTTTCAGCTGGCTCATCTCAGAGCAGGAGAGAGCCCTACACGGTGGCCAGTTTCCCCAGAGCGAGTGTTCCTCTGAGCAAGGCGGAGCTGTGAGAGCTCGGGAGACTCGGTCCCCGGGTCCCAGCTCAGCACGCCCGCGGGAGTCTGGGCATGGCGAGCAGGCCAGCGTGGACCTGAGGCTGGGCTGGGTGAGACCCCAGCTCGCGATGGGAGGGGGAGCCAAGGACTGTCTTCCGTGCCCCACAGCCTGCCCTGTGCAAAGTGTGTACATCCGTTTCAGGTGCAAAACACACCCAACCCCACTCGGTGCTCCCACCAGACACTGGACCCCGTTCCAGCCTCCACTGGCCTCTCCCTGGCTTGGCTTCTTGAAGTCCAAGACCACCTCCTTGAGTCAACTCTGCCTGCCCGTGGGGGTCCCCAGTGCGGCTCCTAGGTGCAGGGCTCTGACCTGAAGACCTGAGATCCCGAGTCTGATCGTCTGACCGCCCCCCATTAGCATCCACATGGAGACCCAGGACGAACGCTCTCCTTCAACAAGGCGGAAAATGCCAGTTCACGTGGTCTGTCTCCAGAAAAACAGGAGTCCACGCTGGCCCCAGGGCCGGCTCCCGCGTCCAGCTTCCCCGGCTCCCGGTTTGCCCAAGTCGCTCTTCCTTTTCCATGAAAACATCCCTCGTTCAGCCCCCTGCCCAGGGCAGGTGGAGCGTGTTGGTGCAGCGTCCCTGAGAGCTTTGTGGGTTCTTGTGCATTGCTGAGTGGTCAGCTTGACTGGACCAGAGCCGCCCGGTCCGCCTTCCAAGGAGGCCTTTCCCTCCCCTGGGTGGCCAGCTCCTTCCTGGAAGCCTGCTGTCTTCCTGGGAGGGTCAGGGCCCGCCCTCGGGACTTTGTTGACCTGGGGGTGTAGCTGAGGCGCCACCTTAAATCTCTCCGAGGTCTTTGGTCACACATCTCCTTCCTGAGGTCACCTCTCATGTTGGGGGGTCTCTGTGGAGGCTTGGAGGTGACCTGTTTTTGAGCACAGCAAGCCCTGGATCCTTGATGATTCCTCTAAATTCTGCTCAGAAATACCCGTGCCTGGGTGAGCTCATCTCTCTTTCCTGGGTGAGCTCATCTCTCTTTTCATGTTTAATCCCAGGCAGCTAGAGGAAGCCAGCTGGCTCTTCTGAATCCTGCCTGGACGATTCTGCAGCCAGACTCACGCCTGCCTGAGCGTCTTCCACGGCACCACAGCTGAGTGTTGGCGAGCTTGCTGCCGCCGTGTACCAGGGCGCCTTTCCTCCAGCCTGCAGGGATGCCCCTGTGGCCTCGCAAGCCTTCACCAGCCCCTGACCTTGATGCCCTTCCAGCCCCACCCCTACCTGGTGTCCTAGTCCTTGGCCCTGCTCAAAGCTTCTCCTGCCGCAGTGCCCGCTGTCCCACCCTGGGTCTCGGCGCCTGCTGGGAAGGAAACCACCCCAAACACGGGGTGCACACCACCCCTTCTATTTGGCTCCTGGTTCCATGATCAGACTTTGGAAAGGGCTCGGTGGGGCGGTTTTCCTTGCAGACCCGTGGCATTGGCTGTGGCTGCCTCTCCCCAGATGGCGAGCTTGCCCTCACACCTGGCCCCTGGCCCCCGCATAGACCTGGGCTTCTCACAGGGAGGCCAGGGAGGCGGGGTCTCTCACGTAGCTGGTCCCCGAGTGCGGGCTTCCAGAGCAAACAGGAGCGCTGGTCCTCAGAAGCCCTGGATGCCAGCTCTGCTGCATCCTGTTGGTGAAGCCAGTGGCTGAGGCTTTAGACCCCGGGGCACTGGGGTGTCAAAGCCCTTTTCTGTAGCAGGAGAAGCAGGATTCGCCTGTGTCTTGACTCGGCCACGGTTCCTGAAACCCTGTCTCCTGCCGGCTCTCTGCTTCCCAGGTCCTCCCAGGATGCCAGCAGCTCAAGGCTCTCTTTGCTTCTGGGGCCTAAATTCCCATCAGGAAAACAATGATGGTGGCCCCCAGGTCTCCGTGTCTGGATCTGGGGGATCCCAACCAGCTACTCCCAACCTGGGCAGCTCTGGGCTCCCGGGTGTCTACACAGCATCCCGTGGGCAGGGGGCTGGAGGGGGCAGGGCTGGGGGACCGGGGGGCAGGGGGGGCCAGGGAGGCTGAGCGGCCTAGAGAAGGACAGGCAGCTTCAGGAGGAGGTTGCGCGGGGGGTGCGGGTGCGGGGAGTGGTCTCAGTAGCGGGGGAGGGGCAGGGCCGGGGGCGGGGCGTGAACAGGGCTGGGGCTTCTGCAGGACCCCTCCTCCCGCAGACGCCTGGGCCCACCCTCGTGGTGCCCCACTTCCCCACCCAGTTCCTGGGCTCCGGCATGTTGAGGGCCCGCCTGCCACCTGCTGCAGCCCCTCTCCAAATCCCCGCACCTGCAGACCCATGAAGTCCTGTAGCACGGCAGCGGCAGGTCCGCCTGAGCTGGAAACGGCAGGGTGCTCCCTTGGATGCTCAGCGCTCAGGCAGGGAAGACGCCGAGCAGCACACCACAGGCTTCGGGAGCGTGAGAGCCTGCTCGGGGGGCAGGACCAGGTGGATGAGGAGCCCAGTTTCTGCAGCTGGTCAGAGGCAGGCTTGGGGGTGCGGGCGTTCAACAGCGAGCCCGAGGGGCAGAAAGAAGGCTCCAGGGCAGGATGGGGATTGGGGGGAAGCAGTTTATCCATCAGCTGTTTACTCATCTCTAAACTGGACCAAAGGGTCACACCCTCCACCAGGAGGCTGTCCTGACGGTCCTAAGTGTGAAGGGCTCAGAGCAGGTCTGGGGGAGGAGTTAGACAGTTTTCGTTTTGGTGACAAGTTTTCCCGGCAGACAGAGGGGAGCGCAGAGGGCCAGAGATGAGGCAGAGGGCCTGGAGTACCCCTTGGGGCGGGCAGAGTGAGCGGTGAGGCTGAGGGGGGTGCCAGGCTGTCCTGGCGAGCCTTGAGTCTCATCAGTGTGTGGGGGCAACCAGGGAAACCCTCACGCAGCTTGGAGGCACCCCCCTTGTTTTCTCAGAGGTCATGGAGCCGGGAGGGTGGTGGGCTGAGGACCCGGGCCTCACTTCACTGTGGCAGGAGGGGGCGGAGAGGCTGAGCTGCTGAGGGCCGCAATGCAGGGGCCGGGATGGCCGCCCCGGCTGGGCCCCCGGGTGCTGTGAGTGCTGGCCACCCAGGCTGGGGGGCGGCAGCTGTGCATGGCCACGGCTCTCCCCTGCCCGCCTGCTGGCGCTCCCAGCCAGGAAGTACTGGGGTGGGGGGCAGGCCAGGGCAGGGTTCAGGGCGGTGGGCTCCATCACTGCCGGGGAGACTGCCCGGCCCCGGTAGCGTTGCTGTGCTGGCTCTGGGGAGGCTGAGACGTTCAGTGTCCAGGAAATTCATGGTTATTGCCGCCCACTGAATGTCAAATGCATCCATAATGGTGGCGGAGCAGAGCTAAACTACTCTCCGTGTTTCAGGTGCCTTTGGATTATTGAAACCGTCCATGGCTGGGCAGGACGGTGGGTGGCCGCTCGAGCAGACGTGTGTCGGAGGCGCAGCGGGAGGACGGGGACTTGAGGCAACAGGTCCCTGCAGCGGGGCAGACAGAGCGCCTGGCTCTGCGGGGGACACGGGGCCAGAAGGGGCACAGCCTTGCCATCCTGGCTCATGAACCCCCGCCCTGGACCTGCCCCAGGGAGCCCACGTCACAAGAGGCTGGACTGAGATGACCGCAGAGCGGGCGAGGTCCCCGCCCCAGCTCATGCCATGCCCACAGCAGGACTGAGCTGGCGGGGGGCTCTTGACCCCCACCCTCCATGAAGCTTCGTGGAGGAACCAAGGGCCAAGGCTCATGCGGTCCTCTTCCCTGAGGCCCACCCCGAGGTCCAGCACCCACAGGTCACCCAGTTCCAGCTGCCAACCTTGGCGGCTACTGCCCCAAACCCCGACTCATTTGCACCTGCTGCAGGCTTGACCTCACCCCCTGGCTAGGATGGGCTCCCCCTGGTCAAGCCTGTGTTCCTGGACCCCTCACACCGACCAGCCATGCACCCACCTCCTCCAACCCGCCAGGGGCCCCTCGGAGAGAGGCTCTGTGAGGAATGAGGGGTGCTTAGCATTCTACATGGACCGAGGGGGAGGGGAGGACAGGACTGGGGGGCGGGGCGGCCCCTGCCCCGTCTCGGTCCCCACGCAGGGTCTGCAGTGGTCACCCTCCAGGGTCAGCTGTCCCTGCGGTCAGACAGCGCCCGCCCATGCAGCGTGGCTGCAACAGCCGAGGCTGCCGCCCCGCGAGTGCGGCCAGGGCTGGGCGCTTCCTCTCCTCCCTGTTCTTTGTTTTCTTCCAGGGCCACTCAAAAAGAGAAGAAGAAAAAGAAATTTAAAAAAAAAAAGGAAGCAATTGCTCAGAGATGATTCAGAGCTTTTTGCAAAAGTGCCTTTTATCGTCATGCAGGGAGGGCGCTCCTCCCCGCCCGGGAGAAAAGATTTCCAGCGCGTTCTTGGACCCTGCCTGGCCGCCCCTCTCTCCCGGGTCCCCCACCTGACCCGGACGCTGCCCAGGGGAGACGTCCCTCTTCCTCGTGGTCACCGTCTACCCGGAGGCCCTTCCCCCAGGGCCCGCATGCTGGTTGTGAGGGGCTTGGAGAGCAGGATGGGGCCTCTGGGGGTCTGGGTCAGCTGTGGGGGGTCTGGGTGGGAAGAGGCCCGCGGCCCCCTGGCCTTGACAGGATGCCCTGGGTGGCCGGGGCTCAGTAGGGGACAGTCCCCTCCTGCCGGCCAGACCTCACAGGACGGCTTTATGCCCTCCTCCGGCTTGTCCCCTTTGGGGGGAAACTGCCAGCTCTTACACTGAAATTCCTGCAGCAACTACCTTGCCAACTGCAGGGCATCCATCCTCCCTGGCACTCACCACGTGGGGGCCTGTTCTGACCTGGCCGCTGGACACTCTGTGCGTGCAGCAGGGCGGCCCTGCAGCTCCAGGGCAGATGGGAAATGGCCAGCTGTCCCCTTACGTCGTGGTGTGGGCAGCACTGACCTGGACCAGTCCTGCCAGAGGGGCATCTTCTGCCACCATCCTTCCCGGAGATGCGGCTGGAAGGCCTGGCCCAGTGTGGCCACCAGGAGACCTGCAGTCAGACGTGTGCCCAGGGCCCCAGCTGCCACAGCTGTGCGGTGATGTTGCAGTGGGGTGAGTGATGACCCCAGTAAGGTCTGGCTACACCCTGACCCCTGTATCCTGTGCATACAACCCTATTTAGAAAAAGGGTCTCTGCAGATATAATTAAGGATTTTAAGATCATCTTGGATTATCGAAGTGGGCCCCAAACCCTTGTGAGAGAGGCAGAGAGGGGTTTGAGACGAGGAGGGCAGGAGGTCGTGTGGGGACTGAGGCAGAGACGGGACACGTGACCACAAGCCCAGCGAGCTCCACAAGCCCTGGAGCCCCCAGACGCTGGACGAGGCAGGAAGCGTCCTCCCCTGGAGCCTCGGGAGGGACAGAGGCCCTGCTGACACCTTGACTTTGGACTCCTGGCAACTAGAGCTGAGAGACACGTGATCTCTGTGGTTGGAAGTCTGCAGTCGTCTGTTGCGGCAGCTCCCCCACCCAGGACCCTACCGACGCCTCCCTGCGTGGCTCTCCCTCCTGCACCATGCCGCCTGCCCCCTCCAGCCCCACGCCTCCTGTGGCTGCAGACACGGGTGCATGTGTCATCTCTGGAGACCCTCAGTGGAACAGGGCATCTCAAGCCACAGGGCTCTGGGGCCCACACCAGCCTGAGCCCCCAGAGTCTTTCCTTAGGGCCCTGCCCTGCCCCAGGGCTCTGTAACCGTCCCCGGTCAGCCTCAGGCACCGGTCCCCCGGGACTGGGACCCTGACCCCCGGGTCTCCAAGTGCGTCTCCTGCTTGGGGGTCTGCACGGCCCCCACGCAAAGCTGATGAGCCCAGCTGCCCTCCTGATCCCTGGCCTCCTTTTGGGTCTCAGCAGATTTCTACCCCACCCTCAGTGGGGGCTCTGGGTCCTCGAGGGAGGAGGTTCAGGCCCCAGCCTGCTCCTCACTCTCCATCTTCTCCCCTCTGGGCCCCGAGCAGTCTTGTCAGGAGAAATGGGCTTTACCATAACGTCTCCTGAAATCACAGAAACCAGGTCTTTCAGCATGTAGTGGGGAAACTGAGGCCCAGGGCTGGAAGGGGATCTGACACCCTCCCCTCCCAGGGGCCAGGGGAGCTGCCTGGACCCCATAGTTGCCCTCAGCTCGGCCTCCTGGCTCCACGGCATGCCCCACACCCCCAGTCTGGGCCCCTGCTGGTCTGTCTGAACTGACGGATGCCTTGGCTTTTCCTGGCATTTGTCTTTGACCTGAGGGAGTGCTGGCTTCAGCCAGGACATGGAGACAGCAGTCGCAGGGTCTGGAGAGGGGTTTTCCTGTGTGCCCCTACCCCTAAAACCCCAGACTGCCTCCTCAGCTCTCCCGGGGGCTCCTGGCCTGGAGCAAGCTCCTGGGACCAGCATATGCACCCAGTTCTCACCAGCCCTCAGCGGAGGCTCCTCCATGATACCCAGAGCCATGGGAAGCAGGTAACCTGGGCATCCGCCAAGGGTACGCGGGGTCAGCAGATGGGTCAGCGCCAGGGCCCCACCAGGTCTCAGACAGAAGCCCCTCCAGAAGCGGCTAGAGGAGGAGCAAAGCCTACGCCCTCACCAGAGGCTGGACTGGGACCAGGGCCTGTGACGGGCTCACCAGGGCCTGCTGGTGGCGGCTGAGCTGCTTCGGAAGGGAGTGGGGGTCAGCAGACATGCGACAGACATGTCTGAGCCCTGAGGATGCTGCAGTCCTAGAAGGAGCATGTCCTCTCCTGGGTCAAAGTGGTCAGCCTAGGTCTCGCCTCCTCCAGGAAGCCCTCCATGATTCACGTGGCCATGTGCAGAAGAAAGGAAACTGTCGGTATATTCCTGACTTCTGTCCCTAATTCACCCCAAATCTTGAGCTCTAAAGGAAGCTCTGGTGTCTCCTCTGTGGCTTCTGGTGCCCAGGAGGAACTGACCACGACAAATGGACACCAACTAGGACAAGGGCTGAGTGCTGGGAAGACCCGGGCTCAGCAGAAATTGTTCTGAGAATGAACTGTCTGATGAGACAGTTGTGCTGCCCTTTCGACCACATCCTGCACTCGTGGATGGAAGGCTGGGTGGACCCCATGTTGTGTAAGGGACCCAGGCCTGGGGCACTCAGCAACAGGCCGGAGCCCCCAGAGGCATCTGCAAGCCAGGAGGGAGCCTGGGTCGATCTCTTGGATCAGTCTGGAGACGGCCAGGAGGCAGGGCGAGTGCCCCGGAGCCTTGGGGCATCAGCAGATCCTGCCCAAAGCCTGTCCCCCAGCCTTGCCCTGGAGGCCGTGCAGGGCCCACTGCCCCCAGGGGAACCCATTCTCAGAGGACCCCAGGGCAGCCCACTCACAGGAGGAGGGCCCCGTCCCCCGGGTGTTGCAGCTCCCTGACTGTCCCCGCCCTCAGTTCTCACAGCTGAGGTCCTGTCCTCTGGCCTCCGGAGAAGCTGCTGGGGGTTTTACAAGGGCCAGATTTCAAGGTGCAGAACTCTGGACCATAAAGGCCAATTGCTTATCGGGGTCAATTGTTTGAAGCCCCCAGGGGCAGGAAGGGCTGGTCTGGGCTGGGTCTGTGGTGGGGGGGAGGTGGGGGAGACGGGGGTGGGTCAGCTTGCCGTGTAACACTAGGCTGGAGCTGACCAGGATGGGCTGATACCCGGGAAGGAGGGACCTCCTGACTGTGGTTCTAATTCCCTCCGGAACCAACCCGATCCCTTCCCCTCGGGGCCCTCAACTGTCAGAGGAGGCGGTTCGGTTGGGAGGGCTCCGGTGTGGAGCCCAGCGCCGCCCTGGGGTCTGTGACCCCCGAGCAGTTCCGGGAGGGCACTCCCGGGTGCGCTGGGGCGGAGCGGGCTGGTGCAGGTCACTGGACGCAGCGGGTCACCCTGGTGGGGCGGTGGGTTCACCTCTGCAGTCCCGTGGGCGCTCTTACTCCTGGATCAGACCCGGCCCCCAGGACTCCAGCTGCCCTCGCAACAGGGCTGAGTCCGTGTTCCTGAGGGCGACAGATTCCTCACCAAGGGTCTCTCTCTTTTCCGGCAGGAAAAGAGCACAGTGACCCCCCACTTCCTTCCGCCACCTCCAGCTCACACCTTCCCCCCTTTCTGGGTCATCTGCGGACTGAGACCACGGTCAGTAGGAGCCGGGGGCCCCCAGGCTCATCAGAGGTCCCCACGGAAAACACGGGCTGTTTTCTCTGGCTTTGTGCCCACGGGTGGCACGACCCCTCGGAGGTGGATGTCGGGGAGGGCTGGGGAGTTGGCAGGATCAAGAAGCAAGACCAAGGCACTGAAATGGTGCCCAGAGCATTCTCTAACTGCAGTGCAACTGCTGGAAATCACGGCAAAAAGACAGAACACCCAGGCTCGTGGGGATTAAACAAACAACCCATCGGTCAGAGAAGAAATCATAATTAATACGCTAAGCATTCAGCTGAATAAATTAGAAAAAAGGAGATGATTTAAAAAGAAGAGCAGAAATTAGTGAAATAAGAATATAAATACACCCAAAAAAAGGCTCAGTAATGCCAAAACTTTGATCTTTGAAAGGGTTTATGAAACTTACGAAGCTCTGGTCGGTCTGACAAACAGGAGAAAATGCCTGAGATTCGGCGTGAGAAAGAGAGGGCCTCTACAGTGCTTACAGATAACAAAAATTCAGGAAGAGGAAGAACTAAATGCAGTATTACAGACCAATTTATGTCAGCGTGTTGGAAACATTTGACAAAATGGACAACTTCTAGGAAAATACACCTAACAAAAGTGACATATGAGAAACAGAAAACCTGAACAGTCCTTACCTGTGACTGTTGAAGAGACTAAATTTATCATCGGAAGCCTTTCAGCAAAGAAAACCCCCGGACTAGATAGCCATCACGCCTAAGTATTGCTTCACATTTGAGGAAGAACTAATGACAATTTTATACATTTTTTAAAAAGTAAACTCTTCCAAGTGACAGAAAAAGAGGGAGATCTTCCTGAATTATTGGGTGAGTGTAACTTTAATACAGAGACACAAACAGGAAAGCATGATGAAGGAGAATCTCACTTATTGATACGGATGCATGTTAAATAAAACATCAGCAAATTGAACTTTTACAAAAGGTCATCCATCATGTGCAAGTCTGTCTATTTCAGTGTCTTAAAGTTAAACAGAAAATCTATCAGTGTAATTACCCATAAAAAGATATTAAAGAAGAAAAATTATACGATCATCTCAAATGATGCACCAAAAATGTTTGATAAAATCCAATACTAATTAATAATACAAATATCTGTTAGTGAACTTGGAGTAAAAGAGAACTCCTTAATACAATGAGGAATACTTTTGTAAGACATGCAAAAGCACAATACTTACTGGTGAGATAGAAAGGCTTTCTCTTCAAGATTAGTTTTCAGAAAAGAATGCCTCCTGACACCCGTTCTGGAGGCCCTGGAGGAATCTGTCAAAGAGGAAATAGAAAGGGCACAAGAATCTAAAAGAGAGAAGCAAAACTTTCATCATTTAAAGATAAAATTGTTGTGAATACTAAATATAATACCTTATAGTTATTAGAATCGATAGAGAGTTTAGCAAGGTTATTGGATTAAAAAATAGTACACACAATTCAATTATGCTTCTATAATCCTCCAGTTAACAATCAGAGAATAAAGCTTAAAACAAAGATACTATTTATAAAACATCAGGAAACACAGTCAAGCCTCTATATCTGTGCGTTCTGCGTTCGTCGAGCCAAATAACCACTGATAAATTTTGCTTGAAACTGCAAACTTGGAATCCTCAGACATGGAGAGCTGATGAAACCTCAATGCTTTACATAAGGTGCTGAGCATCTGGAACTCTGGTATCCTCGGGAGGAAGGAATGGGGAGTCCTAGAACCAGTCCCCGAGGGTACGGAGGGATGGACTGTATTAAGTACCTAGGAATGAACCTAACAAAATGGGGCTGATATTTCCACTGAAAAGTCTATTATTGAGAGAAATCTTTAAAAACTTAAAGCTTCATTTTGAAAAAGACCATGAAAATGACGGTCATAGATATTAAGATTCAATATTTTTAAGATTTGAAATTTCTCCAAATCAATTTATTATTGCAATACAATACCATTTAGATCTGTTTCCCGTGTGTGTGTGTGTGTGTGTGTGTGTGTGTGTGTGTGTGGTGACCAGGAGGTTCTACAACACAAAAGACCAGGAAAAACCAGGACACAAAGGGAGGAGAAGGAACCCGATTTTGATATTTGCTGTGATGTTATTAATAAAACTGAGAGTATGGTGTTGGCACAGCAATAGACGTGAATAGATTTAAATGAACAACCTTGAAACAGACCTCTGCGTAGATCAACACTCGGCTCGAGAGAAATGCAGCACCCAAGAGCAGTGAAGAGCTGATGCAGTGTGGGGACGATCAGACTTCCAAGGGATCCAAGTGAACTTGAACTCTACCTCACGCCGCACTCTGGAATCAGTTGGCTGGAAAGCTATGTGTGAAAGGCAGAATAATAGGCTTGAGAAGTTAATGTAGAAGAAAAGCTTCACGCTGTTGGGATAGGAAACATTTTATCATCACTAACCCTAAAGGAAAATATTGATGTATTTGACCACATTAAAATTAAGACCTTCTGTTCATCAGAAGACATCACTCAGAGAGGACAAATGCAAGCAGCAAAACGGGAAACTACATTTGAAAAAAGAAAGGGCTTATATTCAGAATTTAGAACAGCCTCCTAGAAACAGTAAGAAAAACTGATGGACAAGAGAAAAAAAGCAAGAGACATAAACACCTCACCAAAGAGGACATCCAAATGCCCAATAAACATGTGAAAAAGTAGTTGAGAATTGTTATTATGAAAATGGAAATGAAAACCTCAGAGATATATCATTACATAGGCACCAGAATAGATTAAAAAAAAGACCGACAATAAAAGGACTCAAGCAATGGATCTCATTGCAGCAGTTGGTGTGTGTGTTGTCACCATCAATTTAGAGAACTACTTGCCAATACCCGGGTCAGTAGGAGATGCGCAGAGCTCAGGCTTAAAAACTCCACCCCAGAACACAGCTCAGGGAAACACACACGCCTGTGTACACAGGACACGTGTAAGGATGGGACATTAAGTGAAACATCCATACCAGGAGAACCAAACATCCAGTGGTGGTAAAACGGATACATTTCACTACTTTTGCCAGAAAAGTGGTAAAATGCAGCAACGCCCAATGCGATGAATCTTCAGAATGTCACGTCAGGGGAAAGAAATCAGAAATGAAAAAAATGCACGCGAGTGAAACTGGAGTGATGAATAACAGGCGATAGTAAGATTCCAGCAGTGACCTTGGGCTGTGCCCTCAAGGTCCCAAGGCCACGTTCTTGGTGGACATCAGCACCTTCCTGGGGGCAGAGGGATTCGTGGCTGGAAGGCAGCTGGGAAGCCAGACCATAGAGAAGCAGGCCACGAGCTGCGGGGCAGCCGCGACGGCTGCGTCTGCCGGGAAATGTGTGGGAAATGCTCAAAGAGCTGGAGAGTATGCATCACCTGGCACCCTACCGGAGGAACGCAACCTCGTGGAGTAGGACAGGGCATGACTTTATGATGCCGCCAGGTTTACAAGGAAATCAACAGAAGAGTGGAAACCGGCTCCCTTTCCTTCCTTCATTCTCGCCCCTTCCCCCTCGCTTGCTCACGTGGCCCCATCTCTGGGCACAGCCATGCGTGGGGCCCAGGGACAGGGCAGGCCTCCTGGAGCAGGACATCCACCTTCCCTCTTCAGGTCCTGGCATGGGCCTTCCCTCCTCCAGGGCCAGGGGGATGAAGAGGCTGGCTGGAAACTGGTGGGAAACAAGGTGGCATCTCCCACCCACCACCCCACCAAGTTGGCACGATAAGGTGTGCGTCCAAGTGCCAAGGGGTCAGAGCCAAGGAGGAGGTCATTGTTGTTGTTAAGTCGCTTCAGTCGTGTCCGACTCTGTGACCCCATGGACTGTGGCCCGCCACGCTCCTCTGTCCATGGGATTTTCCAGGCAAGAACACTGGAGTGGGTTGCCACTTCCTTCTCCAGAGGATCCTCTCGACCCAGGGACTGAGCTGGCCTTTCCTGCATTGGCAGGCAGATTCTTTACCTTGGAGCCTCCTGGGAAGCCCCCAAGGGGGAAGAGCCTGGAGCAAAGACGGGTCCCCAGGTCAGCACCCTGGTCGCTCACCTGCGGGAGTCTCGGTGGCCGTGGGGGGATGGTGGTGGTGATGTTGCGGGGTGGGGGTTGCTCCTGACCTGGAATGACTTCATCCAGGTGGCCGGCCCCTCCCACCTGCACACTCGTGAGCCCCATGCCACTGTGTCCTTGACCCCTGATGGCGGCCTCAGGGCACGGACTCTGGAGTGAATCCTGGGAGAGCAGGACAAGGACTTGTCAAGGGGGAACGGGGTGCCCAGGCCCCCAGGGAGGAGAGGATTCCCCATGCGTGGTCCTAGGGCTTCCAGGCCCCCACCGATCGCCCTTCTGCTGCTGGAGGCTGTGACCACCAGCCGGCCTGGCCACAACAGGTTCCCGCCAGGACCTTGGCTCCTCTCCATGGGCCCCGGGCCCCTCCAACATTTCCCCAGCAAATGCCTGCCAGGCTCCTGCCCTGCCTCGGCCCTGGTTGGGGGGCATGAGGGAGCAGGACCCTCTGTGCAAACTCTGTGGGGCTCCTGGGCCCATGCCTGGGAAGCACCCACCCCCAGAGAAGGACTGGAGGTGAGCCAGCCCCTCGGGAGGTGAACACATGTGGGAGGGGCCTGGCTGCTGGCCCACGAGCATTCATAAATCTCCTCGACAAAGGTCCTCTCCTGGCCCAGCACAAAGCCCGGCTGCCCCTGTTTATCCAAAGACAGTGAAGACGGCTGGACCTGGGAAGCAGTCAACGGTGGCAGAGTGGATGGGTCACTCAGGCCCGCTCACAAGTAACCAGAGATGGGACGGAAGCACAGGCAGGCCTGAGCCGGGGAGAGCGCAGGTGGGAGGGCCGGGGCGGGGGCATCCAGGGCCCGCAACGCGGCGTGTCCCCAGCTGCAGTCTCCCACCTGTGGACACCCGGGGCTGGGTCAGCCCTGCCTGATGCCTCCCCTTCCTCGGCAGGCTGCTCGCTTCTGGAGGGAGGGGGGCGTCTGTCCCTGGGTGGGCTCACGGGGGCTCTCACACTCTGACACCCGCGGGCCCCCCGCACCAGCCCCTGCTGGGTGGTCTCGCCCAGCGGCTCCAGGTCTGCCCGCCACGTCTCCACCCACTGTGACTCACGCCGGGGGCCCTGGTTCCGATCTGGACCCGACAGTTTAGATGACTGAGGTTCTCTGGACCTCACAGCTGGAAATGCCTGGAACATACAGCTGAGGCTCATCTGGACTCTTGGCTGGGGATGCAGGAGGGCGGGGGGATCTCAGGGGTGGGAGGGGGTGTCAGGAGGCACCGTCACTGGATGCTAGCATTGGGACTGATGGCGGGGAGCCGGGGGCGGTGGTAAATGAAGGGGCCATTTCTTTCATTCGTAGTTTCAAACTCTCCCTTGATCCCTTACAGGGACTGGAGCCTTCTGGTCCAGCACGGCCCCCTGGCGCAGCCCCTTGTCCTCTGTGGGCTGGGGGAGCCCTGACTTGAAGGTCGCACCCTTTTCCAAAGCACACAGGCACTGTGGGCCTCCCTGGACATCATCGCTCTCTCTGAAGCTCCTCCCATGTGGAAGGACGGCTCCCCAGTGGAACCTTCTGAGGATGGGTGCCCCGCTGGCACCACAAACTGCAGGGCACCTGGAGGACCACACTCAGGTTCCTGACCGCAGACCCCGGGGCAGCTGGGGGACCACGCTCAGGTTCCTGACCACAGACCCCGGGGCACCTGGAGGACCACGCTCAGGTTCCTGACCGCAGACCCCGGGGCAGCTGGGGGACCACGCTCAGGTTCCTGACCGCAGACCCCGGGGCAGCTGGGGGACCACGCTCAGGTTCCTGATCACAGACCCCGGGGAAGCTGGAGGACCACGCTCAGGTTCCTGACCGCAGACCCCGGGGCAGCTGGGGGACCACGCTCAGGTTCCTGATCACAGACCCCAGGGCAGCTGGAGGACCACGCTCAGGTTCCTGTCCTGCGGACCCCGGGGCAGCTGAAGGTCCACACTCAGGTTCCTGATCACAGACCCCGGGGCAGCTGGAGGTCCACACTCAGGTTCCTGATCACAGACCCCGGGGCAGCTGAAGGTCCACACTCAGGTTCCTGACCCACAGACCCCGGGGCAGCTGGGGGACCACGCTCAGGTTCCTGACCACAGACCCCGGGGCAGCTGGGGGACCACGCTCAGGTTCCTGATCACAGACCCCGGGGCAGCTGAAGGTCCACGCTCAGGTTCCTGACCACAGACCCCGGGGCAGCTGGAGGTCCACGCTCAGGTTCCTGACCGCAGACCCCGGGGCAGCTGGGGGACCACGCTCAGGTTCCTGATCACAGACCCCGGGGCAGCTGGAGGACCACGCTCAGGTTCCTGATCACAGACCCCGGGGCAGCTGGAGGTCCACGCTCAGGTTCCTGACCGCAGACCCCGGGGCAGCTGGGGGACCACGCTCAGGTTCCTGATCACAGACCCCGGGGCAGCTGGAGGACCACGCTCAGGTTCCTGACCACAGACCCCGGGGCAGCTGGAGGACCACGCTCAGGTTCCTGACCACAGACCCCGGGGCAGCTGGGGGACCACGCTCAGGTTCCTGATCACAGACCCCGGGGCAACTGGAGGTCCACACTCAGGTTCCTGACCACAGACCCCGGGGCAGCTGGAGGACCACGCTCAGGTTCCTGATCACAGACCCCGGGGCAGCTGGGGGACCACGCTCAGGTTCCTGACCACAGACCCCGGGGCAGCTGGAGGTCCACACTCAGGTTCCTGATCACAGACCCCGGGGCAGCAGGAGGACCACGCTCAGGTTCCTGACCCACAGACCCCGGGGCAGCTGGAGGACCACGCTCAGGTTCCTGACCCACAGACCCCGGGGCAGCTGGGGGACCACGCTCAGGTTCCTGGCCTGCGGACACTGGGTGGGGGTTGGCGTTGGTCTGAGCTGCTAGCATCGGGTCACCCGGCGACCGGTCCAAGATTGCAGGTTGCATCTGCCTCCGGGAGGCCCCACTCCTGGGTGTCCCTGGGCCAGGCCAGGGGAGCTCCGGTCTTGCTCCCATCTGGCCCTGCCTGTCCAGTGATCTGGGCAGCACTGCCCCCTCCCAGGCTGGGTCTTGGCATTCTTGTCTGGAACCAGGCGGCGGGCTGCATGATCTGTCCGGGCCTTTACAGACCCGTCGGGCGATGGCTTGACACCTGGGGGTCCAGCATCCCTTTGCTTGCGCCTCTGAGCCTCCATCCTGGGTGCTGGGTGCCTCCTCACCACTGCCCACGGCCCAGGGGAATCAGGTGCTGGGTCCTCCCCGGGCAGCATGGGGCCTCTCCCCCAGCGGCTGAGCGGGGATTTGCTTAATCTGGGCTAACAAGCCAGACACAGCTCACTGTGCAGTGACGATGCGATTACACAGCTAATCAGCCCAGCCGCCCTCCATCATGGAGGGGGCGTCTGCATGGTCTGTGGGCACCGGTCCTGTCCCCAGTATTTCATCCCTAATGAGCAGGGCTCTGTTCTCCTGGAAGGAGCCTGGAGTGAGGCCCGTGATCCGGCTGTTCGGGGTGACTGAGGCTTGGGTGCAGCGTCTAGGGACCTCCGCCCACCCCCATCCTGCGGTGAGGCTGTCCCTGGGCTGGTTTCTCCACAGCCTGTGGACAAAGCAACACTCCTGGTTTCCGTGGTGACGGCCTGTGAACACCACCACCTCCCCCCCCCCCCCGCCACCGCCCACCCAAGGCTCTGGGCACCTGCCTGGAGGGGTGGGATCTGGTAGCTGAGAGGAGGTGGGGGAAGGTTTTCTGCTTCCCCTTCCCCCAAGGCCCAGTGCATCCGGTTTGCAAGATGAGCTCATGGTCTGAAATGCGCCAGCGCCCGGCTCCAACCTGGGACCATTACGAGCGGCAATTTCTCAGCAAGAACTTGACTTGTAACCAGGAGAACTCGGTGGAGAAGTGGTGCTGGGTTCGCGGCTCAGGCAGAGCGGAGAGCCGTGCGGGCATGGATGCCTCTGGCAGAGGGGGACAGCCCGCGGTGGCCTCCCGAGCAAGGGCCCCGCGACGGCCCTGGTGGGCGGCACGTTGGGGCGGCAGCCCCTGGTCTGGGCCCCGGTGGAGACCTGCCACACGTGTCTGTGGGGGCCTGTCCCCGGGCTCGGCTGCTCGGCACCAGCCCCTCCAGCCTCCCTGCCCTGCAGGGACGCAGATCTGCAAGACCAGGGCCTGGGTCCCACCTGCCCCCCGCGGCCAAGCATGCGGCCCCAAGCAGAGGGTGAGGTGCCCCCTCCCACCCTCAGTTTCCCCGGGTGCTCGGTGGGACCCCTGGGCTGCCTGCCTGAGAGATGCTGCCAGCAGCAGGGTGAGAAGTTGCCCCCGGACTCAGCCGCTAAAAGCCACAGTTATTCCCTCACAGGCCCTGTGGGTCGCAGGCTCTCTGGATCAGGGTCTCTCAGGGCTGTGGGCGGCGGCTGCCCCAGGCCCCTGAGACATCACGGGGAGGTGGTGCGGGGCTCAGGCGGGGCCCCGGGACAGGAGGGCTGCTTCCGCGTTGCTCCAGGAGCCCGTCCTGCCTGGCACCATCTCCTCCGGGCAAAGGTGGCCATGTCCTCTCGGAGGATGGGGCTCTGCCAGCCCCCGCTCGGCCTCACCCTGAGGACTGGGGAGCCTGGGGGGAGGTGGGGAGGCGGGGGCTTCTCCTTGGGTACCCCCCAGCATGCCTGGTCAGACGCTCACAGTGGACCTTCCTTCCTCCTCCTCTCCACCCTCCCCCCATGTCCTCCCCAGCGGTCCCCTTCCTCAGCTGGTCCTTCCCGAGGGTCCAGGGGTGGGGTCTGGGCTGGAGGCCACCACTGCACGCAGCAGACAGAGCCGGGCCTGACCCTGCCCCCTCCTCAGTTGGCAGAGTGACCTTGGGCCAGTCACACCTCTTCAAGGAGCCTGTTTCCCTGCCTCCCGTGGGTGATGGGACTAGATTTTTTCCCTTCTTTTCTTTCATCTTGGAGCCATAGAAATCCAGGGCTAGGGTGATCAGTCTGCAGCATGCATTCATCTGCTCACTCATCAGACAGTCACCGTCTCTCTCCCACAGTGGGGAGGATGCTGGCCCCCCAACTGACCATGTGACCCAAGCCTCAGAACCCGTACATGTGAGCTCCCTTGGAGAAAGGATGTTTGCAGAGGTAATTAAGGCAAGGCTCTCGTGATGGGATCATCCACACACTCAATCCAACGACAAGTCTGCTCACGAGAGACACACTGGAGGAGGGAGTCAGCAAAGACAGAGGCGGAGATGGGAGGGATGCAGCCCGAGCCCGGGAAGAGGCAGGAAGCGGCAGGAGACCCCTCCCCGGGGGCCTCGGGGGAGCACAGCCCCCCGCCCCCACCCGTACCTGGACTTTGATCTGCCTCTGGAACTGCGAAGGAGTAGTTTCTGCCGTTTCCCACCCCCTATTCGCGGGTGATGGCAGCCCCAGGAGGCATGCCGCTCCTGTGAGTGCTGCCCACCGGAGGGGACGGAGGCCACAGGGCCTGTCTCCCAGGGAGGTGAAGTGGGCCGGGGCGGGACGCATGGAGCGCGGGTCTCTGCCCTCGCCCTCTCCCCGCCTTCCCAGGCCCTACAGGACCAGCAGTCCATCCACCAGCCCACCGCAGTTATAAACAGCATCCAGACTCCTTAAGCCCCAGGGAGGACCCCCATCTCAATAAAGATCTGCTCTCGGACATTGCGGGGAGTGTGCTGACCAACCCAGGAAAGGTCCTCCGATGGACGCAGGATCTACTCTAATGGATGCGTGACCGCGTGTCCCTCCAGAGTCTCTCAAAGTTTGCACCAGGCAAGGAATTTAAGCACCACCCCAGTTAAGTGGCTTACGGTAAAAACAGTTACCATGTTCTGATCGCAGGGCGTGAGTTCATCAATGAACGAGGCATTTAATTGTCTTTGAGAAGAAATAACCGCAGCGTCAGATTTAACCACCAAGCTACTTAATATAACTTCCGCCCAATTTTGCAAATCATTATTTCCGCAGTTAACGGGCAGGAGGTGACGAACGGAGCGAGGCTGCTCTGGGAGGCTCAGGGAGGCGGGTGACGACGCCACGGGTGGAGGGCCTGCGGCTCGTGGCGGGACCTTCAGGCTGACCCCAGGAGGAAGGTGCTGCGGGGGAAGGACCCGCTTTGGGAGCTTCACCAGGAAGGGCTTCTCCACACTGGATGGAGGTGGAGGCTCCGGCGGGTGCGGGGCAAGGACCGCAGAGGCTGAGTCCAGGGCCACGGTTGGGCCACCTGCCCTCCCACTGCCTGCCATGTGTCTCCCCGTTCAGCTTGTCAGTCGCCCGAGAATCCATGCACCCCAGCTTCCCAGGATGCTCCTTTTGCCAGAGCCTTCTTCCGTCTTTTCTTTAACTCTCTCCCCACACGTCCAGGGACACAGGGCCTGCTCTCTCCTCCTGCAGAAGGAGTCCAGTGACAGCTTCCGGGAACAGAAAACCAGACCCATATGTCAGCGAGAACGGAGGTCCGGCCTCCTGCTGCTCTAAAGCCAACGTCGAGAGGCACGTTTGATGGAAAGGAAAACTTGCTTTGTTTCCTAGGCCAGCAAACAGGGAGGAAGGCAGACTCACGTCCAAAGGCTGACACCCGCCTGACAGTCAGTGGGCAGGAGCTTTTAAAGGTGGAGTTTCGGGGGTATAGAAGAGGGGAGGGGGCTACAAGCAGAAATAGCACAGGCAGCGCTGGCGCTCATCTTGAAACTGGTCATCGGCCGTCTGATCAGCGTCCTCCTGATTTAAGTACAATTACTCTTCAGTTTCAGGGCCAGTTTGTTCCCGTTTCCTTGAGGTCACTTTTCAGAATTGTGGCCCCTTATGTCGTGGCCAGGCACGTCCCAGGTGGTGGGGTGATAAAGAATCTGCCTGCCAATGCAGGAGACGCAGGAGATGTGAGTTCGATCCCTGGGTCTGGAAGATCCTTCGGAGGGGGAAATGGCAACCCACTCCAGTATTCTTGCTTGGGAAATCCCATGGACAGAGGAGCCTGGCGGGCTACAGTCCATGGGGTTGCAAAGAGTCAGACATGACGGATCACGCGCGCACACACACACATACACACGTCGTGGCTACAGTTTGGTCATCATACAGCTAACTTCTTCCACCTGGTGGGATTTCAGTACCTACAAGACAGCGCATAGGACATGGCTCAGAATATTATGTGCAGCCCTTGAGAAGGAACTAAAGGTCCTTGACTTTGCTTAATGACTAAGCTATTATCCTGTCCTGTCTGTTTGCCTTTGCTTCTGCATTTTCTCACTTCACTGAATAGACTTATTCTTTGGCTAAAGTTTTCCTGCAGACAAAAGGCAGGTGGAGGACCTGGGGGGCTGGGGAGGAGGACCACAAGGTCTTGCTGTTTCAGACGGAGGACTCGGCAGGGCACTTCACTGCTTCATGGCGGCAGGCTGCTGCAGACACTTCCTAAAGACGCCCAGTTCTGCATCCTCAGAACCGGTGAACGCGAGCCTCCCTAGAACACGGGACTTGGCGGATGCGAGCAAGTCGAGGATCTTGAGATGAGGAGGTTATCCTGGGGGACTCAGGGGAGCCTTAAATGTAATCACGTGTCTCCTTACAAGTGGGAGGAGAGGAGAGCTGATGAGAGGACGAAGAGGGGAGGTGAGGTGACCACAGAGGCAGAGGTGGGAGTGATGCTGCCAGGAGCCACGTCGTGAAGGCGGGACTGGGAGCTGGAGAAACACAGAGAATGGATTATCCCCGGGAGCCTTGGGAGGGAGCACAGCCTTGCCTTGAGTTCAACCTACTGAAACCCATTTCAGACTTCCAATGTCCAGACTTCTAAAATAACACATTTCTGCTGTTTTAAGCCAAATCTATTTAGTGGTAACTTTTTTAGCCTCCATAGGGCTTCCTTGGTGGCTCAGATAGTAAAGAATCTGCCTGCAATGCCAGAGACCCAGGTTCAATCCCTGGGTGGGGAAGATCCCCTGGAGGAAGTCATGGCAACTCACTCTAGTATTCTTGCCTAGAGTATTCCATGGACAGAGGAGCCTGGCGAGCTACAGTCCAGGGGTTGCAAAGTGTTGGACAAAACTGAGTGACTAACATTTTCATTTTCAGGATTATGCTCCTGAAACAAGAAGTCTGGAGGCAGGTGTCACGGGCATTGAGAAGGAGGTAATGATGTGATCAAGGACCTGGGCTCCTCTCCTTTCCCTCAACCATCCTTGAATGTTGGCTATTTGTCCATTGACTTGTCACCTCATGGACATAAACTGGCTGCCACAGCTCCAGGCATCACATCCTCACATGACATCTAAAGCAGGAAGGGATGAAGGGTGGGGTGGGAGGAGTCGCTTCTCCTTATGTGATTCTTTCCTTCATTAAAAAGGAAAATTTTTTTCCAGAGGCCACATGATATACTTCCTAGGCTGGTCCAGCCAAGGGCATTTGGTTACTCTGGGACAGTCAATTGCAAAGGGAATAGACCTCTCTGGTTGGCTTAGACCAATCCCAAGTCATGTCCAGACTGGGCACTGGCTCCCCCGACACACATGGGTTCTATTGACAAGTTGGTGAGGGGATGGCCTCTCTCGTGGTCATTGTGGTCCAGCCCTCCTCAGCCTGAAGACCCTCATTCATTTGTCCCCAATCCCTCCTGCCCAGAAAAGACAGACAGACCCTGGGGGACCCGGTGCTCATAGGTCGTGGGACAGAGGAGGGTGCTTGGCAGGTTTCAGGGCCGGCTCCCTGGAGGAGGAGGTAACCTGGGGGTGTGGTGGGGAGAGCCCTGGCCGAGTGCCCTGGGGCTGGGGGGCAGCAGCTCCTGGGACACTGAGCGCCCCGGGTCCTGGGGCCGTGGGGATGAGGCCTTTCCTGCTGCTTTGTGTCCGTCCCCCCCCCCCCCCACCTCTCAGCCCCCAGATCCCAACCTGGCCCTGCAGTCATGTCCCTGGAGACCCCGCTGGCTTGCCTCCCCCCACCCCGGGCAGTCCCTCTGGGCCTCCCCCGGGGTCTGCAGTGCCCACCCACACAGGACTCGCACCCTGGGTGGCCTACGCCCTCCTCACCACACCCCTGTCCCAAGAGCCCCCTGGAGGGGCACGGCCCTCTGTTGAACAAATGAGCAAGTGATGAGCGCCCCCCCCACCACCCCTGTCGGGGCACCCTCTGGCCTCTGCACACCCAGCACCCAGTTCCCTCAGCCCGCCTCACGTGCCCAGGAAGACCCCAGGCGGGTGGGGGCCGGGGTGGAGGCCCAGGAAGACCCCAGGCGGGTGGGGGCCGGGGTGGAGGCCCAGGAAGACCCCAGGCTGGTGGGGGCCGGGTGGAGGCCCAGGAAGACCCCTGGAGGGTGGGGGCCGGGGTGGAGGCCCAGGAAGACCCCAGGCTGGTGGGGGCTGTGGTGGAGGCCCAGGAAGACCCCTGGCGGGTGGGGTCCGGGGTGGAGGCCCACTCCCCTGGCGGGAGCTCCCCTACTGCCCGCGTGTGTGCATCCTCTAAGGCCCTTTGACGTGAACGGGCACCGGCTCCCGTGAAGCTCTGCCGAGCCTGGAACTCGGGAGCGGGCTGACCCTAAACCTTCCTCTCCTCCGTCAACCCCCGGGCCTCTCACAGCCACTGCTTCAAAGGTGTCCCGTGACCCCGGGTTTCCTACAGGGGCCTTGGTGCCCGTTCGTCCACTGGTCTGGTCTGGCTGGAGTCCAAACGTCTGGCGAGGCTGGTGGGGGCCCTTGGACTTGACCTGGCAGCGGTGACCACTGCTGGCTCTGGACAGGGCTTCCGGGGCCCCCAGGACAGGCTGTCCCGGGGGAACCCTTGCTTCTCCACGTTGGGGGGCATTTCCTATTCTCAGGTCTCTTGGGGGGGCTCTGAGAGCACTGTGGGGGGCGGGAGGGGAAGCGAGGCTGCCCCACACCCCTCCCGGCCTCCCACCATGCCTTCCTCCAGAAGCCCCGTCCCCACCCCCACAAGGCCGCCAGCCCTGGCCCCTCCCTTTCTCCCGTGTGGGTTCCCCCCACCCCCCGTTATGTGCGCAGCAGTTCGGTGAGCCTGGAGCCCCTCCTGATGTTTTTATTTATATACCTGAGTGCTCCAAACAGCTGCTTTATTGAGACTCATCCATCACAAGGCTTAATTAAAACAACGCTGAGCATCTAACAGCGCGGATCACTAAAGCAAATGTTTGTTTTGCTGCCGTCAATTAGGGCCGTGTGCGTGGAGCGGCAGCCTGGCAAGGAAGCTGCGTGTGGCCCTGACCCCAGCAGCCCCTGGGAAGCGCAGAGGAAGGCCTGCTGAGAGGGCGGGAGGGAGCGGGGCGGGGCGGGGGCGGAGCGGGGCAGGGCCTCCCGGTTCAATGCCTGGAGGGCAGAGGAAGGGCGCTGGAGGGGAGGGGGCTGCCCTGCCCTGACACCGATCCACACCCCTACGCCCAACCACCCGCTCTCAGCCTCTGAGCTGGAAATCTGAGTCCCACCCCCCGGGGTGGGTGGGGGCTCCTGCTGTCCTCAAGCAGGCGGATTCCGCAAGACAGGACATGGGACAGGCTTGGAAAGACCCCGTGGAGGAGGACGGCCCAGGGGGAGGGGCCTGGCCAGCAAGGGGGTCCCCCCTCCCCGTCCCCCTAGAGGGTCCCCCTAGGAGATTCCTGAAGCTGCTGAAGATGGATTATCACAAACTGCCTGCCTTAAAGCAACACGACCTTATAACCTCCTGGTCTGGAGGTCAGAGGTCTGACTCGGGTCTCACCAGGCTAAGGTCAGGGTGTGGACAGGGCTGGCTCCTTCCAGAGCCTCCAGGGGAGAGGGTTTGGGGCCTCGGCTAGCTGCGAGAGGCCGCAGGCATCCCTGGGTGAAGGCCGGGTCTCCCCCGCACAGCCAGCCTCGGGGCACCCAGCCCCGCCACTCCATCTGTCCTGGCCTCTTCCCTGTGAGGGTCCCGTGCACACCTTGGATCCAGGCCCACAACCCAGGCCAGTCCCCACCTCTGGGTCCCGAGTTACACCTGCGGGTCCCACGGCCACAGGTGCAGGGCGACGACAGGGTCGTCTCGAGGGCGGGAGGTCGGAAGAGGGTGCAGACTCAGGGATGCGGGTGGCACCGCACCTGGGCGCCCCTGTTCCTGACGGGGCGGCGGAGCTGGGGGGGTGGGGGCAGTGCAAGGACCTCTGCGTCACAGTCAAGCTCGGGGAGGCTCAGTGGGCCCAGCGGGGTCTGGCGTCAGCGGGACCCCAAGGCTCCCAGGTTCCAGTCCGTGCTGGCTGCCCGCGATGGCCATGGGCTGGAGCCCGTCCAAGCCTCCCAGCCCATCCCAGTTCATCCCACGTCGGGTGCCCAGCCCCTGAGAATCAGGAGCAGTTGTGGGACAGAGGGGCCTGGGGGTCCCCCCCTTTATAGGACGGGGGGACAGGTGAGCAGCTGCTAGAGCGGCAGGGGCCAAGGAGGCCAGAGGGCACCTGGGCTGTGAGTGACCTAGAGCCCTGGGCAGGGGCATCCCGGCAGCCTGTCCACGGGGTCCAGTGTGGCCTCAGGGTGACCTTGGAGGCTGTGAGGATGCCTTCCTGGGGAAAGAGCTGGGCTGGCCCAGGGGCAGTGAGGAGGAAGGAGAGACGTGACCTCCGCCCAAGTGGACGGGGCACCAGGGCTGCCTTGGGATCAGCTGGGGGTCCAGAGCAGGAGGCCCCTCTCCCAGGCGCCAGGAGCAGGGGCAGTGGCCGGCGCAGCCTTTAGGAGCGCGGGATGCGGCTGTACTTGTGTTAACAATGTTCCTGTGATTGGCCCCAGATGTCCCTTGACTTCATGTGCTGGCCTCTTTGATCTCCATCCTACCCCAGCCTGCAGGACAGGCCTCTCGTGAGGCTCAGGCCTTCCCAGGGAGACCCAGCAAGTCACCCCTGGTCACCCAGACTCGAGGAGCCCACCGTCTCACTCATGTGTCCCTGTTCTCTCTGTGACCAACACCGCCCCTCAGACGGACTAGTTGCTTCTGCTCCAGGCCCCCTGCCAGGGTTAAGTTCCAGGGGCTGGGGCGGGGCCACAGGAAGCTCACTGCCGTCTTGGGAGCTCAGACTCCCCTTTGCTGGAAGCCCCCCCGTCTCATCCAGAGGTCACTTCCTGTGTGCTCCTGTGTCCTAAAGAAATCTCCGCCCGTGCGGCCCCGTCCCCCTCCCTGGGACACTGCAGCCCCTGCCCCCAGCCCGGCCTCTCACCTTCTCTCTCCCCAAAGCCGGCTGACCTGGGTGGAGGCAGCCCGAGCGCTCACTGAAGCAGGGCACACAGCTGACCCTCTGCGTCCCCATCCTGCCGTTAGGACCAGGGCCAGTCCTCCTCACGAGGCTGCAGCGGGGCCCAGCGGAAGTGGACACAGAGCCCAGAGCGGGGTGGGCGGGCGGGGGTCTAGGACCTGTGAGCTGCCCTCGTTGCAGAAACCCCCTCATTCACCGTTTCCCTGGGCCCTGGGCAGTGACTCAGGTGCTGACAACAGCTCCGCCAGTCCAGGAGCCCTCGGGCACGCTCTGGCCAGCTGGGGTGCTTGGTGCTCATTCAGCTCCTTGGGGTGTCTTTCCCCTGCGGAGGGGATGTCCTCCCAGGACGCCCTTCCTCTCTCCCAGCCTCGTGCGTGTGGCTGTGGTCCCTGCTCCCGCCCCTCAGGCCCCACTGTCCATGTGCTGTCCGTGGCCCCGCACACCCGCCCCTCAGGGCCCTGCGCCCCCTCCTCCCCACCTCCAGGCCTTCTTCCACCTGCGCTGGGGCCGCTCACAATCCACCTGCCCCAGGGGCCTTCCCTGCCTGCGCTGACCAGCCACAGGGACCCTTCCCTCCTCTGTCTGGGAGGACCACCCAGGGACCCTCACAGCATGGGTCTTGGTACCCGGACGCTGCGGCTGGCAATGACATCATAGGAGAAGGTTACTAGGCAACCAGCCTGTGCAGTCAGGGGAGTCGGCTCTGTGATTTGAAGGGCCCTGCCAATTTCTTAAAATATCAGATCAGAGCACATTTAGTCCCCGAGAAGAGAGGGAAATGCAGCCAGGTTCATGTCGTTGGCAAACCCCCCTTCCCTGCCCTCTGACTACATGGGTTTTCCAAGTGGCGACCGTGTGAGACTAACCTCATTTTCTCCTCTTGTCATGGTTCTTAGCCTGGCGGGCGAGGGGCCCGTTATTGCTGTGATTTTAGCAGGCACTTGCTGAGCCTGCCGTGTTATCCTTGAGGATGAAATGGGACGCGCATCCCAGATGAAGTGTTGGGTGCATTTTGTCCATTACAGGGAATTGCAGACAAGGGAGCTAATGGCCTGGCATCACCCTGGAGGGAGGGTGCTACTGGGTTCCCACCGGGCCGGCGTCAGTCCTGCGGTGTCCGATGCTCTTACCCACAACTCACGGGCACAAGCAACCTGCCTGTCAGACCTGTGCTGAAACAAAGGACGAGGGCGCGTCACAGGGAAGAGTCACGACTCAGAGTCGTCTCAGTGGGGAGACGGTCTAAGAGTGAAAGACAAATTTTAAACAGGGCACAAACAGCGCTGTCTATAAAGAATAAAGCTGATCAACTGGACCGCGTTAGAACTGAGAATTTCTGTTCAGCAGAAAGGGTGAGAGAAGACCAGACAAAACGTGATGTTTGCAAGACACGTCTCTGACTGAAGACTTGTCCAGATGAAGAACGTCCATTTTTAAAGAAGAGGCTGAGTCAGAGGGAGCAAACATAGGCAAAATATTTGAACTGATGATTCACAAAACAGAATGTCCAAATGCCCACAAAGTGGATGAAAAAAGAGACGCTCTCTTCTGTCAGCAGGCAGATGTCAGCCCCAGCCACAGTGGGACACCGCGAAATTCCAAATGAATTTCGGCCACAATAAAGCAACGCGCACACATCTTAAGCGCCCTGGGTGGTTTCCACCCCTCGCAAATGACCCAACGGAAATGCACACGTGCTTTCACCAAAAGACGTGTGTATCTTTGTGACCCTAGGGACGACAGCCCGGGGCTCCTCTGTCCATGGGAGTCTCTAGGCAAGAATATGGGGGATCTTCCTGACCCAGAGATCAAACCCGGGTCTCCTGCATTGCAGTCAGATTCTTTACTGTCTGAGCCACCTAGGAAGCCCAAGAACATTTATAGCAGTTTTCAGTGGCCAGAAACTAAATAACCAGGACGTCCACAGCCAGGTGACAGACACCTAGCTGGGGCGTGTGCAAGACGGAGAGCTGGAAGCAGTGACCACGGGGGTCCTTGCTGTGCTCCCCAGTGTGGCTGAAGGCCCCCGACGACGGAATGAGTGAAAGAAAGCAGACAGGAGAAAGCGCCCTCTGCACGACCCCGTTACAGGAACATCGCAACTGCGAGGAACTGGTCTCTGGGCTGGAAGTCACGTCGGGCTGCCTTTGGAGCTGGCCTTGAGGGGTGTCTGGAGGTGGAGGTGTTTTCTTTCCCATCATGGTTCTGGCCACAGAGGGGCTCTGTCCTGGGCAAAGCCACCGCACACCTCATCCGTGCGTGTGCGCTTCCACGCTGAGAGGTTCAGGGAAGGTCTGTGGACACGTGGTTCAACCACGACAGATGAATCGGGAGGGGCTTTGCTCCAAGCTGCGGACAAATCCAGAGCGGAACACAAAGCATGGGAAGACTGCTTGTAGACATCAGACAGTAGGCAGCGTCAGCTGTGACTCTGAGGGAGGGCCGCTTGGCGAATGCCCTGTTTTGGGCTCCGAGAAACTCTCTGGAATGCAGGTAGGATGGAGATTCGAGCCCACATGGCTGTCTCGCTGAGCTGGGGATGCAGGACTGGGGTTCGGGGAGCTTAAGAGGCTGGAATTCATGGTGATGCTGCCAGGAACACTAGCTCTGACCAGCCAGAGAGAGGAAACCTTTTAAACATCTGTATTCATCAGCTCGGGCTTCCCTGGCTCAGTGGTAAAGAATCTGCTGCCAAGGCAGGAGACTCGGGAGACATGAGTTTAATCCCTGGGTCAGGAAGATCCCTGGAGGAAACCATGGCAACCCTCTCCAGTATTCTTTCCTGGGAAATCCCATGGACAGAGGAGCCTGGCGAGCTGCCGTCCATGGGGTCAGACACGACCAAGCACATATGCATGCATTCATCAGCTCAGGTCCCCACAGCAGAATACCATGGACTGGGTGGCTGAAACTGAAGACTTTACTCGTCACAGTTCGAGAGGCAGGAAGTCTGAGATCAAGCTCTCTATTTCTCCTCTAGTAAGGCCACTGTCCTATTGGATGAGGTCCCCACCCTATGACTTGATTTAATTTTAATCACTGCTAAAGACCCTATCCCCAGACACATCATATTGTGGTTTCAACCTATGAGTCTTGGTGGGGAGACCAGTTCAGCCCATAAGAACACCTCAGGCATTGAACTGAAACTCCAGAAGCACCACAACCTCAGCAGGGGGACTAACCAGCCCCGGAGTAAAGGCCACTTTGACCCATCACTAACAAATTTCTAAAACAAGCCTCAAAACTCCGAGTCCGGCAGCAGCCACATACGTTCCTACCAGACTGACTCTTCCGAAGGTAATAACTGTAAACACTGGACTTAAAAAAGAAACAGCCTGCTGAAGACCCTGGAGAACAACCCAAAGCAGGCAGACTCTGGAAGGGAGTCACTCTTAGACTAGACTGAGGAAGCTCTCCATTTCGATAACATCCAGCCTGAGCGAAGCTCTGAGTCTGCACCTTGCGGGTCATGGAAATAACCCCAGAGTTCAATACAAATGCATGGTCTTTGTGGCTTGAAGGCCAGAGCACGGGGTATAAGGCAAACTCAGCCCCAGAAAGGTTATGGAGGATCCCAGTAAGGAGTGGATCCCAAAGTCTGTGTATAGATTCTGTGCCAATCTCTGCCTGAGCCCTGAACCACATATGAGCAGGGCAGACTTCGAACAGCCCAGCCCAGGTCTAAAACCTCAACTGAGGTTTGAGATGCATCCAAAATGAAGATTTTTCAGTTTGAACCATATCAGATTAATTGCCTATCAAAACAATAAAAATCAAAGCACCTCAATCCAGAGTCTCCACAGATGACATTTACAAAGTCCAGGATATAATCCAAAATTACTCAGTATCTTAAGAAAGAAGAAAATACGGCCCATTCTCAAGAAAAGAGGACAATCCATGGAATCTAACCCCAAGATGACCAAGATGTGGAAGTAGGCAGGGATTTTAAAGTTGCTGTGGCTACTACCCCCAGTGAAACAAAAAACAGTATGCTCACAATGAATAAATGGATTGGTACTGCAGCAGAAAAACAGAAACTGGAAGAAAGGACCAAATGGAGAAATTCTAGAACTGAAAAATGTAAATCTGAAATTTAAAAGTTCATAAAAGGCTTAACAGTAGAACAGAACTACAAAGAAAACTTAGTGAAACTGAACAGAAATCAACAGAAATTATCCATTTTAAAGAAGTGGAAAGAAAGGAAGGAAAAAAACCATAAAAGAAAGGGCTTCAGGGACACATGGAATAGTATCAAAAGTCTGAGAGATGTGATACTGGAGTGCTAGAAGGAGGAGAGACAAAATAAAATTCACATTAAAATTTTTAATACATTTTAGAAGTTATGGCTAAAAATTACCTGAATTTGATAAAATACACCAATTTATGGTTTTCAAGAGCCCAGAAGGCCCACATCAATATGAATACAGGGAAAATACGCCCAAACACACTGTAGTCAAATGTTGTCAACCAAAGGCAATGCACCCTCCCCAGTATCTTTGCTTGGAGAATTCCATGGACAGCGGAGCCTGGCCGGCTGCTGTCCATGGGGTCTCAAAGAGTTGGACACGACTGAGTGACTAACATACACACCACATGGAAAACTGGAACTTTAATTCCAAGGAATAGAGTTTCAGGATAAATACGTGGATAAATAAAAAAAAGACCACCTGGAGTTAAGAACTTGAGGACAGGATCTGCCTTGATTCTCCTACCTATTGTCTGTCTGCTTGTGACACCTCTGAGTGCTTTTTGAGGGCTGTTCTCCACGGGGCTGGAGGAGTCGTTTTCTGCCTTCTCCCCACCCCAGCTGTGGTCCCTGTTCTCACGGTGGGCCTGTGGGGTCCCGGGCACATGGGCTCTAAGCCCCGTAACCTGGGGTCAGGGGTCCGGCATCGGAAGCCAGTGGGAGAGGCTCCTTTGCTCCGTGTACACGTGGTTCATGTCATGGCCCCCGCACACTCTGACCAGAGAGCTTCTAGAACTGCTCTTAACCACCTCCCCCATCCCCGCGTTCCTTCCTTCCGCTTCCTGATTTTGGTGCATTTAGGCCTCACGTCCAGGCCCGATCCACCTAAGGGCATCCACCTAAGGGCATCCACCCACGGGAAGCGCCGGGGCATGGCCACCCCACAGGAAGGCCCCGCACAGAGAAGAGGGCAGCCTCCTTCCGGGGCCGGCGCCCCCCATCCCCCCACCCCCGGCCTGCAGAGCGGGGCCTCCGTCTGCGGCGGGGTGTTCACAGCCGGGGCAGGTGGGGGCGAGGGACACGCACGGGGTCCGCGCTCCTCACCGTGCTCAGGAAGGCCCCCCGCCCCAGCGCGTGAATATGGATTTGTGCCTCAGGACAGGAGGGGCGGCTCGGCCCTAATTAGCGGCGACGGCGGCCTCCCCCGGCCCGGGGCGCCGCGGGCCGCTTCAAAGAGCGGCAGCCGCTAATCCCCGCCTTCCAAGGGCAGCATCTGCGCCCTCCCCTCCCCCAGCGCGGCTCTCTGACAGCAGGCCGCGAGAGTCCCGGCTATTTAATTAGGACGGAAGGTTCCCCCAGCCCTGGGAAATGATTTAATTTCAATATTTCCTTTGCTGAGCCAGAGGCCCTCCGCCCCCCTCCTCTAAGGCCTTTCATCTGCGGCTCGGCCCATCCCCCCAGGAGCTCGGTCCTCCCCTCTCATTCCGAGCCAGTCTGTGTTCAAGGGACCCCTCGGGGTTGGGGGGTGCGTCAGCCCCGCCAGCCTGCCCTCCCACCCGGGAGCCCTCAGGTCCTGCCCTGAGCCAGGCGGCTCCCCCTCCTGGCAGCCGAGTGGGCTCCGCTGGCTTTGGCCTCGGACAGCGCGCCTCCGTCCTCCCAAGGACACGGCAGCCTTGGCTCCACCCGCCTCCTTAACGCCTCTAAGCCCGCCTGCCTTATTATACGGCTCTAAGGGCGCGGGGTGTGTACGTATGTGTGTGGATGGCAGTGCGCACACGCGGGAGGGTGTGTGCATGTGAATTGGCGTGTGCCTGCGTGTGTGCAGAGTGCGTGCCAGTGTTGCTGTGCGTGCACACGCGTGTGAGCGCGCCCTGTGAGAAGTTGTGTGTCTTCATGTGTGCGCGCACGAGCACCTTCCTCCGTGCATGAGTGTGTCTGGGTGCTCACAGGGATTGCACACAGGTGTGTGTGTGTAATGGTGCGTGCAGGACTGTGCATGTGAGTGAGCTTGAGCACGTGCCCGTGGGTGTGAGTGTGTGCATGTGTGCCTGCGTTTGCCCCTGTGAGCGCACTAGTGTGCGGTGTGTGTCCGCTGCAGGGGAGCTCCCTGAGGCCTGAGCCTGCTTTCACCCACTTCGCTTTAAAGAGCCGGTGCTTGCGAGCTCGCGACCCCTCCAGGGCCGGCCCCAGGCCAGGCCTCTGCTCTGCTTACTCTGTCCCTGGCTCAGTCCAGACTCGGTTCCCCTGTCTGCACAAACCCGGTGGTTCCAGCGCCAGGGGCACCCAGCAGAGTGGAGGCTGGGCAGGCTTCGCCGACCTGGAGAGGCAGCCCAGCCCCCGCCCCGCGGGTCCACCCCAGGCCCACCCCGGCTGAGGCGCTAATGAGAGGTGTCAGCTGGGCGGCTCTTCCAGGCAAACCAGCGCCCTGAGCAGTTTCTTAAAAGGGCAATTCTAACCTCAGGGTCCTTTGAACACATCATGAATGAACGAGGACCTCAGAGAGGCGGCTCCTCCAGTGAGGAGGAGCTGGAGACTGAGAAAAGGGAAGACTGATTTCCGAGGGCCCCGAGGTGGCCCTGCTCTCCAGGAGCCATTTAGCAGCCGTCCTGGTGGGAGGCGGGTCCTCACGGACAAACGATGGGCCTTTGGATCCCCTCGCCCAGGCCCACACCACGATTTATGCCTTTTCCAGACAAAACGCTTCGTTTAGACAGGCGCCCTCACCATCTTCCAGTAGTGATGGTATTGATCACGCCCTCCCCCAGAACACGCGTCGCCAGAGGACCGCTGCCCACGGGGTGATGCACTCGGGGAGCCGGGGACCCCACAGGCTCCCCTACCAGGCACCCAGGCCCAGCTGGGCACCTGTGGCCCCTGGGTTGTCACACATGGTCACTTAGAGAATGAATAAGCGTATGAATGTGTAACGTGTAACGTGGAATAAAACAGCAGCCAGGCACTGTGGGCACAGGCGCCTCCCCCGGCCCCTCTGGTTCCCTGGGTTAGGATCCTGCGAAGTCGGCTGGGCGGGGGCCCCCCTCCAGTGACAGCTTGCAAGGTCTTGGGGTCCCCGGGGATCCACGATCCCCAGCCTGGAGGAGGGCTGGGGAGCTTGGCAAGCAAATGTTCACAGAACTTGGTGAATTGGTTTCTTTTCTGTTTTATGAAATACTTCTCTAAATGCCTCCATATTGCTCTCCTGAGGGCTGGAGGGAGAAAAATAGCAATTAAAGTCTTGTCATCCGACTTGTTCAGGCCGTTAAGTTGTTCAATCTTGCATAAAAAATCAGCGCGTGTACTTAACGTGGAGGGAGCACCTGGCCAGGAGGCAGTAACTGTAAATCATTGTGTAACGGCGCACTGCTGCCCAGCCCGCGAGTCTCGCTGGGTGCGATGCGGGGCCCAGCCTCCCATGCTGGGGGAGCCCCGCGGGGCCCTCTGCCCACGGTGGTCCCGGGTGCAGGGGGACACAGCGGCCCACCTGGGCTCTGAGGACACCTCCAAACCGCCTCTCCTTCTTGGAAGCTGGAATCACATCTGCGGAGGCTGCTCGCTGGGCCGTCCACTCAGACAAATACGATGCATCCTAGGGCTGTGTTCCCATGGCATTCGGGCCACACCCAAGCGCCAGGCAGCCAGCTCGAACCCTGCAGGGCTGGACGGTGCTGAGATCAGGCCGCACTCCGGTGGGAGATGGTGTGGGGGTGATGGTCGCCACAGGGGGCCCGTGTTTGTGCTCTGGGTCCTTCCTCCTTGCCGGCCAGCCTGAGCCAGTCTGCAGCATCCCATTCTCCAGGTGAGGGCGGTGGGGTCTCTCCATCACCCCGGGGATGTGCTCCCAGCAGCTCCAGCCCGTCTGCGGTCGACTCTCCCTTGCACTTGCGGTGGGAGCTGGGCCTGTCCCCACGTTATGTCCCCGTTTTATGGCGTCTCGGGAGAAAGATAGCTCAAGCTCCAGAGATTCACTCCCGTCTGCAAGAGGTTCATTTATTTTGACACATGTGGTTTAGTTTCAATTATTTATCATAACACTGGAGAGGGCACCGATAAAAGCGCCAAAGTGCGTTTACCCAGAGCCATGCGAGGGTGGCAGGTGGCACGGCACTCAAGGGCAGCCCCTGGGGAGGGGGCGGCGGGCAGAGGCAGGGGTGGGAGGCAGCTCCTCGCCAGGGATGGGGAGCAGGGCACCGGGGTGGGCCAGGGTCCGGGGGCCGCACGGGCAGTGATGGCAATGCTCCGTCGCCCTCGGGAATGATATTGCAACGCCGTCTTCAAAGCCAGAGAGAAAAACCAGAGCTGGGGACAGTGATGTGATTTTGAGAGTGGCGTTGGCTTCTCTTCAGCAGCTTTTAAATCAGCAGGAGCCAGAGGCGAAACCAGGGAGGCCTGGCTTCTTGGCTTTGCTGAGATTCCCCAGCCTTGCAATCTACCCTCCAGCCATCACTGCCCCTGTCTGTCTGTCTGTCCATCCGCCTGTCCGCTGGTGACACTCCCTCCCTCACCCAGCGGATCCCATGGCGGGGGCAGTGGGCAGGGACCCTGGTGACACAGATGCACAGCAGGCCTGGCGCTGTCCCGGGGGCTCTGGCTCCGGGGAGAGACGGGCCCAGTTAGTTAGAAAGCTCTGCGGTCCGTGCCGTGTCCTTCGCGCTGTTCTAGGACCCGCTGAGCGGGAGGGCCCCTGAGAGCTGGTGGAGGAGCCGGGACGCCCGAAGGGTGCCAGCCGAAGGCATGGAGGCTGGAGACGCTGACCAGCTGAGGCCGCACGTCCGGGCAGCGGGGGGGGGGGGCCGGGGACCTGGGCCCTGGTCCTCTGGCTCAGAGCCGGCCTCCTTGACCTCCACCCCGGGGTCCATGTTGCCCGGCCCCCGGCCCGCAGCGCCTGCCTGCCTGCGGGGTGTGGAGGGGCGCAGCCCCCTCCTTGGGCCCCTCCCATCCGCTGCGTGTGGACGCGGGGCGGGACCGCGAGCCGGCACGCCCCCTTGCACAGCCGGGTACTCTGCTTCCCAGACTGGGCAGCTCAGAGGGAGGCGGGCCTGCGGGACTGTCTGATCCGGGCGCCCGCCCCGGAGGGCGGGACACTGGGGTCCAGGGGAGAAAGTCAGCCAGGGGCTCATGGGAGGGCCTGGCTCCGGAAGGGCCACGTCTCTGGTGTGGCCGGGGAAGCCGGGAGGGCCCCCCTCTTCTTGACCCACCAGCGTCCACCAAGACGAATGCTCTCCCAGACGGCGATTTTCATTCTCCAGAAAGCGGCCGCGTCCTGACCAACAGGCCGAGGTGGCCCCTGCCCGCCTCTCTGACGTACGATGGAAAGAACTGGTCCCAGAATTGCTGCCAGTTCCGGTTCGGGATTCTGCGTGATTCTCCGTGGACCGCAGCCCGCCTTTTATTGACACCACTGGAGTGTGAATTCCATGAATAAATTGTATTATCTCGGGGGCTTCGGGATGACAAAAACATGGAAGCCGCTGCAGTCCTGAAATGCCCCTCTCCTCTCATCACACCAACAGAGGCTAGGGGAGGGGACCCTCCCAGAAGGCACATTTAGGTTTTAATTAAACTGGCATTCCCAAACAATCTGCAATAAATTAGCCACAAACAGGGCTACAGCATCCAGACAGCAGGGCAAGGCTCTCACCTGGGGTGGCCCACGGGTGAGGTCACACACACCTCTGGACACACTCGACAGCTCCAGGCTGGCTGTGGTCCCCAGGAGAGGGCCGCCTCCCTCGCCGCAGGGCTGTGTGTTCCCGGGGCCTCCCTACTTGGGCTCCCTGGCGCGGGGGCCGCGGACAGCTGTAGGCAGGCCCCGGCATCTCGTGACCGCTGGACACCCAGCCTGGCCCCTACTCGAGCACCCCAACCCACCTCTCTTGCTGCAGGTGAACCAAAGGAGGCCAGAGAGCAGGGACCGCACCCTCCACGCGTGTCTGTGGCTGTCCTCCCAAGGCCCTGTCCAGGGGGTGGTCCCTGGACCAGTGGCTCGGGCACGCTGTTCTTGGAGCTGTGACTGGGCCACCATCCTCGGCCCCGGCCAGTGGGTGGGTCACTCCACCAAGTGCTGGGTCATTCTCCAGAGGCTACTTGGGGTCTGGGCTGTGAACTCACTTCCTGGGGGTTGTGGGGAGAAGAGACCCAGGCAGCAGGGCTCAGGGCCTGCGGTGTGGACCGCTGGAGATCAGATGCCAGCTGGGTGGGGGTCAGATGCCGACTGGGGGGTCCTACCAGGTGTGGGAGGAATTCTGGGCTCCAGGCACTGAGGCCCCCAGGCCCATATTCCTTCCAGGCTGCAGACCCAGCCTCGGGCCAGGCAGAAGGCTCTGGCTGAAGCAAGTCCTGGCTGCTGCCAACCAGCTGTGTGTTCTGGGTGAGTGACCCTGGCTCCCTCATCCCCTCCCTCCCTCAAAGCGAGGGGCCGGGCACTGCCACCTCATGGCATGAGCTTGAGGTAGGTGTGCTGCGGTCAGCCAGGTTTCCAGAGACTTCCATGTCACCTGAGTCTGTGTTTCTAACACCCTGAGTCTGGGCTCCCAAGGGCAGCAGCTCCGAGGCTCCCTGGTGCTGGTTCTGGGCTCTGCCGAGTCTGAGTCAGGGTTCATGGGTCTCCCACGGGAACCCGGGCCTCCCCAGGCCTGGGGGTCAGGGAGTCTCCCACACTGCCGGCTCATCCCTGTGCCCCTCACACCAGCTGTGGGAGAGGGGTGCCTCCCCAGAGGCCACCAGCTCCCACTGCAGGCAGGAGGCCACGCCCGGCTGTCCTGGGTAGACCTCGTGTGTGGCTTTGAGATAACAAAGCCCAGGAAGGCAGTCGGAGTCGTGGTGTGGCCGCTCCACCCTTGCCTGCCGGCCGGCAGTACCACCAAGCAGGGCGGGCACACCTGCTCCCGCAGCTGGCCACCGGCCACAGCTGGCCCGGGCTCCGCTGGAGCGGCATGTCTGGGCGGTTGGAGGGCGAGGAGTCGCGGTCTGCTAGTTTTATGGAGGTGTCTCCAGGTTCACCTCCGCGCGGGGGGCGGGCAGCTGTTCTACACGCACTCCAAGGACCACCTCAAGGGTTCTGGTGTTAATTAAGTTGGCAGGACTGTTCTCAACAAGCACCGTCATCAGGGAGAGTGGAAACGAAGCGCCCGCCTCGGGAAAGGGGGTGTGTGGGCCCCCGCGGCTGGCCTGCGCCGCCCCGTGCCAGGTGTAGGCCTGTTGACATCTGTCCAGGCTGGTAAAGCAGCTTCCTGGAATGATCCAGAAGGTTTCAGAGCAACCAGAAAGGACACCGGCTGGAGGGGAACTGGGCGGCTCTGAATGATGGGGGTGGAGGGGAGGCAGGGGCTGGGGGCTTCCAGCGCAGGGCGGGGGTGGGGGGTGGGGGGAGGCATACAGCTTGTCATGCCCTCCCCGGTGTGTGACCAGGGCAGACACACAGGGACCTGCCCTCACACACTGGGCGTCAGCTTGGAATTCTTAGTTAATTCATCCCTGGGTTTGGGTTTGGTACGTGAGTCCGCAAGGACTGCGGCGCCTGTGGGGGTGGAATCGGGGCACTGGAGCCTTGGCACCTGTGGGCCCCCATCTCTAGCCCCAGTCTGCTCCCCTCTTCTCAGCCACCTGCTCCCTGCCCTGCCGTCCGAGGCCGGCCCGGTGCCTCTCAGGTCCCCACGCCAAGAAGTCAGTCATGTAGCGGGCAGGGGTTGGGCTCCATGCTTCACGTTCACGTGTGTGCTGGGCATCGGGGCTGCCCGTGGAGGCAAGGCAGTCCAACCCTGCCCTTGGTGAGGTTTACCGTGTATGGGCGGCAAGTGAGCAAATTCTCACAGACACGTGCACTGAGGGCATGGCTGGCGTCCTGGACGAGGAGTGGCCGATGGATTCATGCAGGTCTGACACCAGAGCCTGGGGGCCGCACCTGGAGGTGGAGCCTGGGCCACGGGGGTGAGGTTTGGACCCTGAGGGCTCTGGGGGTGGAGCCGGGGCCACAGGGGTGGAGCCTGGGCCACGGGGGTGGGGATTGGACCCTGAGGGCTCTGGGGGTGGAGCCTGGGTCACAGGGGTGGAGCCTGGGCCACGGGGGTGGGGATTGGACCCTGAGGGCTCTGGAGGTGGAGCCTGGGTCACAGGGGTGGAGCCTGGGTAACGGGGTGGGGATTGGACCCTGAGGGCTCTGGGGGTGGAGCCTGGGTCACGGGGTGGGGATTGGACCCTGAGGGCTCTGGGGGTGGAGCCTGGGTCACGGGGTGGGGATTGGACCCTGAGGGCTCTGGGGGTGGAGCCGGGGCCACAGGGGTGGAGTTTGGACCCTGAGGGCTCTGGGGGTGGAGCCTGGGTCACGGGGTGGGGATTGGACCCTGAGGGCTCTGGGGGTGGAGCCGGGGCCACAGGGGTGGAGTTTGGACCGTGTCCAACTCTTTGAGACTCCGTGAACAGTAGCCCACAAGGCTCCTCTGTCCACGGGATTCTCCAGGCAAGAATAGTGGAATGGGCTGCCTTTCCCTTCTCCAGGCGATCTTCCTGACCCAGGGACTGAACCTGGGTCTCCTGCATCGCAGACAAATTCATCACCATCTGAGTCACCAGGTAAGTCCAAGGATCCTTGAGAAACGGGGGGAGCACCCCAAGACTGGGAGATGGGCCTCTGGGATTCCGACCCTTGCTGCTGTGAGCCCGTCACGGTGGTGGCCCCTGGCCTTTGGGCCACTAGGCTAATGGCATGTTCAGGCCCAAGTGATCATCTTGAGTGTGCAAATGGAAGGTCTGCAGGGACCCCACTTGAGAGTAACCTCTGCGCCTCCCTGGGAAGCCTCCTTCCCCACGGTCCCCTCCTGCATCCTCTGCTGGGCCCTGCCGGCCACTCCTTGCTCCAGGCTCCAGGCCCTTCCTTCTCAGCTACTCTGGGGTCTGCCTTCAGGCCCCCAGGTGCTCGGATCACAACTTCCTCCCGGCTTGGTCTGCAGGGAAGGGGCCCTGAGAGACAGCAGAGGGGAGGGGCGACATTCTCCCCAACATCAGCGGGTCACAGGTGGGTTGGGTCATGGGTGGGCCGGGTCTCGGGTGGGCCTGGCCACGGGTGGGCCGGGTCTCGGTTGGGCCTGGCCACGGGTGGGCCGGGTCTCGGGTGGGCTTGGCCACGGGTGGGCCGGGTCTCGGGTGGGCCTGGCCACGGGTGGGCCAGGTCACAGGTAGGCTGGGTCACAGGTAGGCTGGGTCTCAGGTGGCTGCATCCCCAAGCACTGGAGGCTTCATCCAGGCAGGGGCTGAGCCGGAGGCCAGTTCTGTGACCTGGGCCAGTGCTTCCCTCCACACTGTCCTTGTCCTTCTGTGACTGGCTGAGTGAGGAAGGGTCTTCCCTGGAGATGGGGCTGGGCAGAGGGCACTGGAGGGTCCCTGGAAACACTAGCATCTGAAATCTGGAAAACTCTGCATCCTAGGTTCCTACTACCGACACCAGGAAATGGTGCGTGGGCTAAAATGATTAAAGAAAGTCACCACCACACGAGACAGAGCTAATTGAAAAGCTTGCTTATTCCTAGTGGAAGAAATGGGATTAGTCTAAAATGTCTGAAAATCAACTGGAAAGAGACTGCCAAGTACCTTTTCAAAATCGGTGGTTTGGGAATTAAGTTAGGGACTTAAACTCTACGATAATTCAACAAGACTGCCTCAGCATCTTCTGGCGGGGTGGGGGCGGATCTGAGCTGTCTCTTGGAAGATTGAAAAGATCCTGAAACACCTTGTAGGTTCACACGGAGGGGACTTGTCTGGCCTGAAACACCTCCTCCCTTGACCTCTGATCGGTGTCCTGACCCCACCAGACCCCCTGGAACTGGGGCGTTAGGAGGAAAGGTGCCTGCAGGACACAGGTCACCCCAGATTCTAGGCTTCAGGACTGAGGCGTCACAGCAAGTGGTGGGGGGCCTGGTTCTACGGCAGTCCTTGTGACAATAAGTCACAGCGCCCTTGGCAATGCACTGACTCACCCCTGGGGAGTCTAGAGCCCATCATGACAGCAGGTGGCACCCTGCAGGATGCTTGGGGCGTGGAGGCCAGTCCAGGGCTTGGCTGCGTCATCTGAAGCAGTTGGCTGAGCCCAGGCTTCTGCAGCGGATGGACAGATGCTACATAGTGGCTCAGCAGGCACGAACCCCTTTAATTCCCGAAGCAGCCTTCTGAGGAAGGTGGCGGGGAAGCTCTCCCCAGGGGCACGGGCACTCCCCTCGGTCCTCCTGCCCTCCTGCCACCTGCCTCTCCTAGCACTGGCCAAGGACCCGGGGGGCATCCATGTGGCCCATGCAGCTCAGCCTCCTGAAGGGCCAGAGACGGCTGGAGAGAGGCAAGTGGGTCTGGAGGGTCAAACGGCAAGTTCCCGCACATCACACTATTTAAACGAGGCTCCTTTTTCTGTTAATTGTGCATCTGATACAGCCCCACCGGCTCTCTCCAGCTATGTCCAGAGGAGGTGTCCATTCTTCCTCAGTATGCCTTTTAGTTCTGTGGGGCTGCCGGGGCTGGCAGGTGGCCCGGACCTGGGTTTCGGTTTCCCGTGAAATGGTGGGATTCCCCGCCCCCATCAGGTAACCTGGAGCCAGCCAATCAATATGCGCCCAGTAAGAAACAAAGGGAGAGCTAAAAAGCCCGTGGACGCCTAAGTTTGAACAAAAGCCCGTGAAAGTTTGTACCAATAAAATTGCTTTGCAAACATGTAACCAATCCGCTTAAGCCAGCTACTAACTGCTTATGCATACCTTATAAATTTGGGTAACCGCCTCTGCTCGGGGCTCTCTGACCCCGTACCACTGTGTTGGACGCGCGGCAGGAGCCCTGATTCGAGTCAGTAATAAACTTCCCTTTTTTGCGAGTTGCATTGTCTTGGTAGCCTTCTCTCTTCCCGATCGGGGATTCGGACATCGGGCATAACAGTTCCACTACTGATGCTTTCAAACTGTGGTGTTGGAGAAGACTCTTGAGAAGACCCTTGGACTTGCAAGATCAAACCAGTCCATCCTAAAGGAAATCAGTCCTGAATATTCTTTGGAAGGACTGACGCTGAAGCTGAAGTTCCAGTACCTTGGTTACCTGTTGCGAAGAGCTGATTCATGTAAAGACTGATTTTGGGAAAGATTGAAGGCAGGAGGAGAAGGGGCTGACAGAGGAAGAGATGGTTGCATGGCATCACCGACTCAATGGGCCTGAGTTTGAGCAAGCTCCAGGAGTTGGTGATGGACAGGGAAGCCTGGCGTGCTGAAGTCCATGGGGTCGCAAAGAGTCAGACATGACTGAGCGACTTAGCAGCAAGAGCCAAAGGAGCAGCCACTGTGGGCTGGGACTTTCCTGGGCCTGGGGTCAGGGGACATGTAGGCAAGGCTGTGCCTGCCTGAGGTTATTCTCCAGGGTTGGGGGAGGCAGATGACAAGCCCCCATGAGATAGAGGAAAAGACAGTGCAACAGGAAGGAGAGGAGGGGGCAGAGAGTAGAACAGACTGGACTTTCCAGCGCTGACGAGCTTGATGAAGAAAGATGGGGCTGCTTGAGATGCAGCATCTTTCTTAGGACGTGGCGTTTACACAAAGGCTAAGGACAGGTCTGGCTACTTGTGAAAGTCTAGAACAGCGGGGGAGACAGCAGGTACAAAGGCCCAGAGGCAGGCACTGCTTGTGTTCAGAGCCCAGGAGGGCCGAGGGGCAGACGCTTTGCTGGTGCGTTTGGAGATGTTGACAGGGTCAGATCTGCCGAGTCTTGTGGAGCATCAAGGAAAGTGGGTTTTACTCTAGATCTGAGGAGGGGCGTTGGATCTCATGGGGGGAGGGCGTGTCACTCTGACTGCTGAGTGGACTGAACAGAAGTTAAGAGCCCAGGGCGGACACCACAGCTTTCATCCAGGGGGTGGTGGCGGGGGCAGGGATGGGGCCGCGAGCACTGCTTAGATTCTGGAGGTGTTCCTGAGCACTGGAGCCAAAGGATGTGCCCGAGGGAGTGAGTTAGCCTCCTGGAGGGGTGGTCAGGGCACTTAGCCTGAGACACAGACCTGGTGCTGTTGGTAGTGGCCGTGGGTGTGGACATCCTGGTCCTGGGAAGACGTGAGGAGGCTGGAGGGTGGGATGGACGGCCCACAAGTGCATCTGGCGGAGCCCCCTGTCCACTATTGTTCTCGGTCCTGCGCTGACCTCCCCTCCCCCTACACCCTCCCCTCCCCCACAGGCACCCTCCCCTCCCCCACAGGCACTCTCCCCTCTCCCACAGGCACTCTCCCCTCCCCCCACACCCTCCCCTCCCCCACAGGCACCTTCCCCTCTCCCCCACTCCCGCCTCCCTCCCCCAGACATCTCAGAGTCTGCCTGTGAGCGTGTCAGCGCGGTGCTGGTCCCACTCGGGTCTTTCTGGGACCCACACAGAGGTGGTCCTCATCTGAACAGCACTGACAGAGGACAGCTTGGGGGCGGAGACCCCCCCCACACACCGACCTCTCCCACTCTTTTCCTTCCTGCTTTTCTGCATTAAGCCAAAAGACTTGTTTGTCTATTGTTTGCTGTTTGCCAGCGGCCTTCCTTCCCTCCTGCCCGACTGTCACGCAGACCCCAGTGGACAGGATGCGTCTGTCTCTCTCAGGCTGCCCTCCAGGGCCTGGTACGAGCGCCTCTGTCCATGAGAGAATCCTGGAGTGGCTTGCCATGCCTTCTCCAGGGGATCTTCTCGACCCAGGGGTCGAACTCAGGTCTCTTGCATCTCCTGCACTGGCAGACGGGTTCTCTACCAGTACAGCCACCAGGGAAGCCCCAGGCCCTGAAACCCGCCCTGGCTGTAGGGCTTTCTCACCAAGGGGCATCGTCACCCAGAGTCCTGAAGCCTCGGGACGTATGAGCCTCGATCCTCACCCTCTGGGAGGTGACGCTCACACCCAGAGCTTCTGTGGCATCAGCCCAGGCCTGAAATCCCCCCCGCCGCTCGGCCTCACCGTCTCCCAGGGGAGGACCAGCTTTGGAAATTCTGGTTTGGGGTCTACTCAGAGCTTGTTCTAAAATGCCGCCTAAAACCGGCACTGGCCCCGAATTCTCTCTGCCAGCTCAGATCAGAGCGCATGGCCGTGCGGGATGTGGAGTGCACCACCACTGGTGCTGGACGCTGCGGCAGCTTGAGGGGACTCCCTCCAACTCCCAGACGCAGCCTCGGCGGAGAGGAACTCATCTCTGGGGTCCTGGCGAGCCCCTTGGCGTGGCAGGTGAGGGTGGGTGGCCAGTGTGTGAACACACAGGCCCAGTGGCCCCTGCAGGGACCGTGCCCCTGCTGCCGAGGTCCCGGCCTGGCCCCCAGGCCCCGCCCCCAGGCTCCTCGTCCGTCTCCCAGGCAACCGAGTCTCGCCGCCCCCCCCCCAAGGCCCTGGTCTCCTGGGCGGCAGTGGTCTCCCCGCACGTGTCGCCATGGTGTCCCACCCTCCGCTGTCAGAGAAAAGGCTCCCGATGGGAAGAATGCGGCCGCGGTAATTAGCCCAGCGATACAGAGACGCATTCCGTGGCCCCGCGCTCATGGAAGAGGGGCCGCCCAGGATTCCGCCATCAGCCCGGGTGTCACCCTGGGACACGGAAAGCGGCGTGGGGACTCGGGAACTCGCCGCCCCGGCGGCTTTCCGGAGATGATGGAGCAAAATAGATGTGCTCAGAATAGCCGGGCCAGCCTCACCTCAGCCAGCGCTAATCTCTTCCAGTCACTAGCTTATCAATACTGACGTGTATCAATAAAAACGACAGGCACTCGCCCCCAGGCAGTCGGTAAGCATAAGTGAGGAGGGCGTGAATTCTGTCCCTGCTGATGACAGAAAGGGGCTGGGGCTTAAGCAGCCCAAGGTCTGGGGGTCCTGAAGCCGGGAAGACAGGCTTCACCCCCACGCCCAAGGCCAGAGTCCACGCCCAAGGCCAGAGTCCACGCGCCGCCCAGGGCCACACGGCCAGAGGCCAGTCCACCTGCCGGCCAGCGCAGGACTCAGGTCCAGCTGGGGTTGGTGGGCGGGCAAGCTGTGGGGTCAGAGGGACAGAGACAGTCGTGCCTGGTGAGTCTGAGACTCTGCACGGGGTGACGGGGACCCGGTTTCCTTCCAGGGGTCACTGTGTGGAACAGGAAGGGAAGATCTGGGACCCAGCGGGGGCCAGTGCTGACCAGTGAGCCCGGGGGGACCGAGGAGCAGCCGCCGGAAGCTGCGTCAGGAGAGAGGAGCACAGGTGTGCCATCTGAGATGCTGGGACGGGGCGGCTGCACCCAGACTGCGCAGAGGCCCCGCAAGGGCGGACAGGGCCGGGGTGGTCTGCTCGGCGGCGAGGAAGGCAGGGGTGAGCTGGTGTTGGCAGGGGTGCGCGGGAGGAAGGGGGCTGGGAAAGCTCAGCTGACAGCGGGAGGAGGACGTGAGGCCACAGAGCGCTTTCCCCCTGCAGATGCACAGGCTCAGCTGCTCTGTGCCTTGAGGGTAAAAACCAGAGAAAAGTAAAGGGAAAGCATTAGTCGCTCAGTCGGGTCCGACACTGTGCGACCCGTGGACTGTAGCCTGCCAGGCCCCTCTGTCCACAGGATTCTCCAGGCAAGAATACTGGAGTGGGCTGCTGTTCCCTTCTTCAGGGGGTCTTCCCGTCCCAGGGATCAAACTTAGGTCTCCTGCATTGCAGGCAGATTCTTTACCATCTCAGCCACCTGGGAAGCCCCCCAAAAGGAGGCATTAAAAACACAGCCAGCAGGAGGGTGCTAAGAGAGCAGGACTCAGCGTGGGAGGGTGTGGGGGAGGGGTGGCTGAGAGCTTCGCTCCACGGAGGCAGTGCAAGGATCCAGGTCACATTCAAAAGTAGAGCCTGATCCCACAGTGTCCACAGAGGCACCGAATACACGGTGACACACGGTTTGAAAACCAAAGCATCGAGGGATGTGTTTGCACAAGAAGAGAGGAATTACAATATTATCATCAAAAATAATTTGAAGGGCAAATCGCTCAGCAAGAGACCAACATGTGTTACAGAGAGCTACCATACCCAGTAAAGCTGGAACGAGCTGGAGCCTTTACAAAGGTGTTCAACTTCTGATATCCAGATATAGAAAGAAAAACTCAATATATCAGCAAGGCTGCCAAGGTGATGGGCGGTTTGTCACCAGCAGAGCCCAACGCTTCATGACTGATATGGGAATGACTCGGTGAATCCTATTAAAATGTTGAACACTCCTGAAGCGTGACTCAGCAAATCCACTTCTCAGCGATCACCCTTAAAAATGCCCATCACAGAGGAAACTCCCTGGTGTTCAGGATACTGTGCTTCCACTGCAGGGGTGCAGGTTTGATCCCTGGACAGGGAACTAAGATCCTGCAAGCTGCATGGTACGCCAAAGCAAAAATATCCAGTGCAGTTCTCTTTCCGAGCAGTCAACTCGCATGCCAGGCCGAGAGCAGCCAGAAGAGCTGGATAAAATGCAAAAGTAAACTGTCTAAAGGTGTCAGAGGGCCGTGGGAGCAGCAAGGGCAGGAGGGACTGAAACCTCAGCGGGGGAGGCCCTCGGAGAGAAGGACGAGGGGGAGGCCCTCGGAGATAAGCTGCGGTCCTCAGTGTGTTTCCCGGGGCCTCGTCATTCGGGCCTGGTCAGAGGCTTGCCCACGCCGAGCAGAGGGGAGCCTCGGCTCAGGGCCCGGGTCCTGGCTGTCAAGCTCCCGTCCTCTCCGCGGTCGGAGCCACGGTGAGTGTTTTCTGGTGAAGACACCGGCTGTGCCTTCCTCAGGCTTGTTGGTGCATCACGCCCAGCGGGTGGTTCAGAAGTAACCCGGTAAACCGAGGAAAACCAAAACACGACTGAAAGCCAAGAAGGAAAAAAATGCAGCAAGAATAGAATCAGAGGTGCCTGAGCTGCTGGTGTTAGCAGGCGAGGATTTCTAAATAACTGGTATGTATGTTCAAGAAAATAGTGGAAATGATGGGGAAAATAGATGAGGAAAAAGAGACAATTGATCAAAGAAATAGAACCTATTAAAAGACCTAAATGGAAATTCTAAAAGTGGAAAATATCTGAAATCAAGCAATCAATGGATGGATTTAACAGCATCTTAGCTATGGCAGAATTCTGGGTTATAGAGCTGAGTGAAAGTGAACTAGAAATGTCCAGACTAAAGCAGACGGAGGGGCGGGGGGGAGTAAAAGACCCAAGCCATTCAGTGAAATTGTAGCCCCCAAGGAGAGGGAGAAAGGGACGAAGCTACGTTTGGAGAAATAACGATTGAGAACTTTCCAAAACCACCGAAAACCACCAGCCCACAGATTTAAAAAAGCTCTACAAGTCCCAAACAGTATAAAGACAAAGGAAACCATGCCTTCATCCGTCAAGGCAAAACCATGGAAAATGAGAGAAAAGGAAGAAATCGGGTGGGGAAAAGCAATGAGCTCTCATCACAGAAGAAGTTAGAAGACAGTGGGATGACAGTTTTGCATAGCAGAAATAAAAAAAGAACTGCAATCTAGAACTCTACATTGCCAAAAATACACTGACGAAATGAAGACATTTTAGGCAAAGGAACACCGACAGAACTCAAAACCACAAGGCCTGAACTAAAGAAATTCCCAAGTGAGGGATTTCCCTGGTGGTCCAGTGGTTAGGACCCCGCCCTTCTCCTGCAGGGGGCGTGGCTTCCTCCTGATCAGGGCAGCTAAGACACTGCAAACCCCTGGGCGCAGCCAAAAAAGCATAGAATGAATTCTAAGGTGAGTTCTTCAGATGGAAAGAAAACTCTCCCAGCAGAACTGTGGAAACATCAGGAAGAACAAAGAGCAGAGAATAAGGTAAAACTTGAGTAAATATATGCAGGCATCCGTGGCAGTGAACGCTGGTAGGTGATGTACACGTTGAATTAAATGCAATACAACCATAAAGCCTAAGGCCAGGGGAGTGGTGCAGTGAAAGTCTTCCCAAGAGCGAACAGGACGGGAAATTGGCAAAGCCTCAGTTCATCCTGAACCATTGTGCGTCAGTCAAGGCTGAATGTTGACGTTGCCAGAATTAGCAACTAAAAATAGTAAAACAGCTTATAACTCGTGAGTTAGAGAGGGAAAACAGGATGAGACGGATATTCCACTAATTGGAAAGAAGGCAAGAGGTGAGAGGAAAATGGAACATAAATCAGATGGGCAAATAGGAAACAAGATGACAGACGACAAACGTAACGTTCAGCGATTATGCTGTGTAGAATGGGCTGAATAATCAAGCGAAAGATTAATCACATCAGACGCCATGCAAAAAATAAAACCCGAGTATACACCAGTTAAAAGGGACACTCCTTCCATCGAAGAGCATGAAACAGTTGCGAGAAAAAACGAAAGGAAAGGAGGGATTGCAAGCACAGCCAGAAGGCAGTCTGCGGAGGCCTGCGGCCGTCAGACAGAGCCAACGCGAAGGCAAGATGCTTTGGGGAGAGGAGTGAGACGCACGCTGACGGGATCGGTCCTTCTGGAAGATGGTACAGCCCTAGAGAAGCATCAGTAACATGAAACACAGGAAACGAAAAAGACCAAAGGGAAGGACGAGAGAAATCCAAAATCATAGAGGCAGATTTGACCCACCTCTCTCTCAATGGCAGATTTACAGGCAGACAAGAAATCAGAAAGGAGCTGGGAGTTCCGAACAGCACCTTGGACAGCCCTGACCTAATTGACAGGTGATGCAGACCACTGCACCCGCCTACAGCCAGGCCCGCGTCCCGTCATTAGTGCACGAAGCCCCATGATACTCCCCTGTTCCAACCCGCAGAACACATCTCAGCACATTTCAAGGGATTGAAATCACTCGGGAGCAGATCCTCGGGCCACCACGGAAATAAGCTGGAAAAAAGACAAAAGGTGAAAAAACAACCAGATAAAGAAAAGCAAAAGAAAACGTAAATACAACTGGAAAATCCCAACCACTTGGATTTAGGCCATTTACCTCTAAGTCGCAGGTCACACAAAAACTTACAAAGGAAATGAGAGGAGTGTGAACTGATTGTTATTGGAGATGTAACATATCATCGGACAGGGGGACAGTTAAAGCAGTGTTCAGAGGGAAATTTATAGCCAAATATGCATATATTTAAAAAGAAGGAAAGCTGAAGATCAATGATCTAAGCTTCCATCTCAAGAAGCTGGGGCGGGGGTGGGGGGAAGCAAGTCTAGTGAAAGCAGAAGGAAAGAAAAATACAGGCATGACAAGAAATCAATGAAGCCGAGAATATACATATACCAGAGAAAATCCATGAAGACAAAATTTGCTTCTTTAAAAAGATTAAAAAAAAAAAAGATGAATATACCTCCAAAAAACGTGATCAGGAGTGGAGAAAAAGGAGAGGAAAAAAAGTGATATTAGTAATAAAAAGACACTAATAAAACAAGAAGATATTACAAATAACTTTGATTTCATGATTTAGATTCAATGGGCAAATCCACCTTCCAAAACACAGTTTATCAAAATTGCAGGTGGTATTTAATCTGAATAGTCTGATATTTACTAAATAAATTGTATCCATTATTAAAACTGCTTCTCACCAAGACAACCCATATCTCAAATGGTTACACTGGTGTTTAGAAATTTAAGGGAGAAATAACACTGATCTTGCACAAACCAATCTAAGGAGTAGAAAAGGAAAAAAGGTGTCCAAACTCATTTTAGGGGACTAGTGTAGCCTTTCTATCAAAACCTCACATGGACACTAGAAGAAAGAAAAATAACTGACCAGTTTCTTTCATGAACATACCCGGGAAGCTATTGGCAAATTGGATCCAGTGACACATAGTAATGATCACATATTGGAGTCATGTGAGGTTTATTCTAGGAATGCAAAATCCATTAGTATATTTAAAATTCTCACATATTAAGGAGAGATATCATAGGATCATCTTAATATACACAGGATTTAATAAAATCCAACAATGCACATGAAAAAAACTCCTAGTAATTTGGAACAGATTTGATGGATCTTCCTTAAACTGACAAACACCATGAGAGTAGGAGTGGGACAAGAAATACAGGCAATATTTCTATTCAACATCATATTGCACTTTGTAGCAAATGCCTTCAAGCAAGAAAAATGAATGAAAAGACAGGAAAGAAAGAAATCAAATGGTCATTATTTGTAGATCCCACGACCAGTACGAAGAGAAGTCAAATTAACCTAACCATGAAGTGAAAGTTGCTTAGCCCTGTCCAACTCTTTGCGACCCCGTGCGCTATACAGTCCATGGAATTCCCCAGGCCAGAATATGGAGTGGGTAGCCTTTCCCTTCTCCAGGGGATCTTCCCAACCCAGGCACTGAAAACCCTTAGAATTAAGAGGTGAGTTTAGCAAGATCACCAACTTTATTTTTATATATCACAACACGTTCTGGGAAATGAAAATTCATTTTTGATTTTTGGCCGCCCTGGGTGCTCCTTGCCGCATGGGCTTTCTCTGGCATGGCGAGCAGGGCTTCTCGCTGTGCTGGCTTCTCCTGCTGCGGGGCGGGTGCTCAGGCTGCAGCAGTTGTGCCGCATAGGCTTAGCTGCCCTGCGACATGTGAAATCTTCCTGGGCCAGGGATCGAACCCATGTCCCCTGCATTGGGCAGGTGGATTCTCAACCCCTGGACCACCGGGGAAGTCCACATGAAAAGTCAAAACCCATCCTTTATACGATGGCGCTGAAAAGGTCTAACACCTAGGTAAGGCCCTTGTTACTTCCGTAACAGAAGGTGTATTAGACTTCTACACTGAAAATTATAAAATACTTTTAAAAAAAATTAGCAAAGACCGAGACAAGTGGGAAAATACTATGTCCAGAGATGGGAAGACTGGATACTGAGATTTTTATGTCACCTCTCACAGTAATGTAGAGTCAGTACAAATTCTGATTCAAGTCCAGGGGTTTTCTTTTTTCCCATAAATTGAAAGGTTATAACAATCTTGAAAAAGAACAAAACTGAAGGATTCGCTCTACCTAATATCATAACAATATTGTAAAGCTAAAGAAGATACCATAGCATGCATTTAGCATGAGGGATGATTAATCTACCATTGTACCAAGCTAGAGAGTCAGAAAGAGACCTCCACCTAAACAAGTGCCTGCAAAGCTCACTAGGAAGCGGCAGCCTTTACAATACGTGCTGCTGGATCAAGTAGTTGTTTATATTTTAAAAATCCATTTTGATCCCTGCTTCGCACCATTAAAAAAAAAATCAATTCCAGATGGATGGCAGATCCAAATGTGAATGGGAAAATAATTTTTAGAGAAAAATATAGGAGCACAGAATTGTAACCTTGGAGTAAACCAATATTTCTTGGATAGAAAATACAAAAGCACTAACCACTGAAAACCTGAGAAACTGGACCATATTAAAATAAAAAATTCCTGCTCATCAAAAGACACTAAGAGAATTAAGAGGTGAATCACAGAATGGGAGATGCTGATTGCAACATATATGTGACAAAGGATTGTATCCTGACTCTATTAAAACTCCTGGAAATCGTTAAGAGAAAGACAGATGGCCCAATGTGAAAGTGAACAAAAGACTTTGATTAAAGAAATTTTCACATATTGAGGTATTGGAAGTCATTCTGGCTTACACATGAGTTAACTTGAATTTTATGCTGACTAGAACAGTCTGCTTCTTGGCCTATCAAATATACATTGTACATCTGTTTTAATTATTAAAGAAAAGGGCATATTGACCAGGAGTAAAGAATGTCCTTGTTAAAGACAAAGATTAAACACCTCCCGTTCTGAAACACCAATGCTGGTCCACTTGCAATGATAAGACTCCCTTCCCAGGTGCCAAGGCCATGCTGACCGATCTGGTTTATTTGAAACCTTGAAGGAATGTATCTCTGACTTGTGTGATATTCTTTGCTCTGACCACACATGAAACTGTGCTGAAAACCATGCTTCTCAGAGTCATCTGGGAAGCTGGCTTCTGGCCTGGAGTCCTCAGTTTGCCTCAAATAAAACTCTTTTCTATACCTATTATAGATTATTGATTACTTTCATCAACGTTGCTTGGCATTGCCGGCAGGCTGTCAGAGAAACCCACCCGAGGTCACCTGGAGTCTTCCTTGGACCAGCACTTGGTACCGAACATTGGCCTCTTGCAGCCCTGCCGTTTCACAGCACCATTCGGGCGGCTCGGTGAGTTTCTCCTGGTGCCTGGGTCTCCTTGTGTTAAGCGATGGCGCACTACTTGTATCTGAGCTTCATCTTAAGACCTGAAGTCTTAAGGGGGCACTGGTACATTTTCTAGGTGAAGAGAACCTGAGGGGGGTGGGGATCCCCTAGGCAGAGAACCCAGGGGGACTTCTAGGCAGGAAAGCCTGGAAGGAATTTTGGAGTAACTGGGTTGGCTGATATTATTTATTTATTTAAAAATGTGGCTTAAAATTGCAAATATTTGTACTTTGCAATAAAACAAAATTAAAAGAAAGCTGGGGATTGTGCTTCTTAAGCCAACCAGCTTCTAGACAGGCAGTCACATACTAGAATTCTGGTTAGTTTCAACAATTGGTATGGAGCCAAAACATCCAAGAATTTACCTAACCCCAAAAAGGCCAAGATGGAACTTTTTGGCATTCCAAAGTTGATTTTGCATGCACAATTAAAGAAAGCTGGCTTGATGAACAGCTTTTCAAAATTCTGACCCCTGAGAGAACATAAGTACTCTTAAGAAAAAAAAACTTGAAGTTACAGCTCTTACACTGCCTGAGACTACAGCCTTGGGTCTATAGAATAAAAAGAACTTTAGAAACTCAAGCAGAAAAGCTATGAGATCTTTGTCTGTGTCTATCTGGATGTATGTATGTCTCTGTGTGTATGTTATAAATGTGATATATGCCGACCTCTGGATGGTGTTATCAAAGTTAATTAGTAAAAGAGCTCTACTTAATTGACTTAAAAGTAAGTCCTTACAAATCAAACATTTCTAAACATAGCGAAAAAATCAAGTCATTTAAAGTATCACGGGATCTAGGATTAGTCTTTAAAAAATGAAAGCAAGTTTAGGTTGTTGGTTTGATAGATACGAACATCTCTTTAGATTTATCAACATTAAGTATAATACTTTTATTTGGTACCTAGTTTTCCTAAAAGTCAGTAAGTTTGTGTTATCTCTGTCATAATGTTTGTCACAAGAAAATTAACTTGGTATGATGTGTGTGTGTGTGTCCTAAGTCGCTTCAGTCATGTCTGACTCTTTGTGACCCCATGGACTGTAGCCCGCCAGGCTCCCCGTCCATGGGATTCTCCAAGCAAGATACTGGAGTGGGTTGCTGTGCCTTCCTCCAGGGGATCTTCCTGACCCGGGGATCGAACCTGAGTCTCTTGAATTACAGGCATATTCTTTTTTTTTTTTTCAATAAATCATCTCTTTTTTTTAACTTTAAAAATCAGTTTTTATTATATTATTTTATCAATAATTACACAGGTAAAAAGTCACCCTAGTTATAAACAATTCAAATAACAGAAAGAGTAAAAATGATGAAAGGTATCGTTACTCCCTGCATGCACAGAGGTAGACATTGCTACATTCCCATGAGCATCCTTCCAGAAATTTACCTTCGCCTTTGTTTGTGTGTCTTTACAGACACTGTTGTTTTTGCTCAGTTACTCTGAGAGCCCATGCACTGCAGTATGCCAGGCTTCCCTGCCCTTCACTATTTTGGGGAGTTTAGTCTTTTTTAAAAAAATTAATTTATTTTAATTGGAGGCTAATAACTTTACAATATTGTGGTGGTTTTTGCCATACAGTGACATGAATCAGCCACGGGTGTACATGTGTCCCCCACCCTGAGCCCCCCACCTACCCCCCCCATCCCTCTGGGTGGTCCCGGCTTTGAGTGCCTGACTCCATGCATCAGATCGGCACTGGTCATCCCTTTCACATATGGTAATGTGCGTGTTTCAACGCTGTTCTCTCAAATCACCCCACCCTCACCTTCTCCCACAGAGTCCTGAAGTATGTTCTTTACATCTGCATCTCTTTGCTGTCTTGCATATGGGGTTGTCGTTACCATCTTTCTAAATTCCACATATACGCATTAATACACTGCATTGGTCTCTCTCTTTCTGACTTACTTCACTGTGTATAATAGGCTCCAGTTTCATCCATCTTATTAGAACTGACTCAAATGCATTCTTTTTTATAACTGAGTAATATTCCATTGTGTATATGTACCACAGCTTTCTTATCCATTCATCTACTGATGGACATCTAGGTTGCTTCCATGTCCTAGCTATTGCAAACAGTTGCAGGCAGATGCTTTACCACTGAACCACCAGGGAAGTCCTTGGTATCAAGACATTTTCACAAATATTGAAACAGAGATAAATGGGATAAAAGTTTTTAGGTGAACTCTTTAAAAACAATTATGTCCTATGGTATATCTACCTAAAAATAGCTTCTCTGGATTTTTGGTAACTTAAAACTTTTAGACTTTTGCTAAATTAAATAAAGTAATGGGAACTCACTGAATGTCCAGATTATTTCCCATTAAGATGGAAGTGCTGAAACATTAATTGCTAAGCATGTATAAATTTACCTGCTTTGTCTTCTCATTAGAGAAAATCTAAAGATGTTTGGGTTTATTGAACACGTCTTGTACCACACTGAGAAAAGAGATTATGCTGAGAGAAGATGTTTGTTTCGAGAATTTATGAAGTATGTTCATACGTTTGCTGATCAGGAACTGGTGGTGTGACAATCAGTTTGCTTGCTACTTGGTGTTTGCTAGAGATTAAGGTTTCTAACAGACGATGAGATGGCTGGATGGCATCACCGACTCGATGGACATGAGTTTGAGTAAACTCTGGGAGCTGGTGATGGACAGGGAGGCCTGGAATGCTGCGATTCATCGGGGTTGCAAAGAGTCGGACATGACTGAGCGACTAAACTGAACTGAAGGTTTCTAAAGAGTTAAAAATTATAATATATATAATTAAATCCTCACGAAATAATTGGAGAAACATTTCAGTATTCAAGGAGAGTAATAAGATGTATGTTTTTAGTGAAACAGGGTCTGAAGAGTGGAAATGCGTTTTGTTAAGGGAAAGCAGAAGTATGCTGCCCTAAAGCATCTCAGAGACACTAAAGTCATCACGCTGGCTGGCTGTATTACATTGCGTGGGAAGCAAGGCCAAGCAAAAGTAACATTAAGCTTCCTTTCTGTTATGTCGGTGTAAGTGTATAAGTGTTCCAGAAACGATATGAAATTCCTGGAAATCGTACATGTTCTGACATAAAATGTTATCTGTCATCAAAATTGATGCTCCCATTAAAGAACTGAACCCGACTATTTAGGAAATGCCCTCGCTGATTTTCATGCTGAGGCAACTTGACTACAGACTCTGTAGAGATGATGGTACCTGTAGATAAAGTCCATCCTCCTCCTACAGAACATTAACCCCTCATTGTCAGACTCCTGCCATCCTGAGGTCCTTAGAACAGTCTGCTCCTAAATCAGAGAAATTAGACGGTAAACGATAGCTGTGACTTGAGCAGCTGGGGCTTCAGGAAACCCAAGACGGCTGCGAGGCTCCTCCTGGCTCCCTGGCAATCCCTGCTTTTCATTCGGGGGGTTAAAGCCTTCCTTTGCTGCAAGGCTAAGGAATTTGTCCTCACAGAGACAAATAAGCTGTTAGAAATTGTGTTTTCCACTTAGGATTATGCTTTTCACAGTCTCCAGGGATCAAGGTACCCCCTTCATTGGGCAAATCATACTAATATTTACAAAAACCTCACAAACTTCTTAAAATTATCACAGTGACTGTGCTCCTCAGTTGTCAGGCAGAGTCAACAAAAGTCATGGAGAAACTGGACTCAAGCGGAACTGAAAATAATTACATGGGGTTGAATGAACTGATAAGCGTGATTATAATTTTTATGACTTTTTATCTGAATGTTACCGTTTTTTAATCTTTGTTTTCCAAATAAGGGAACCTTTCCCCCTTAAGCTAATGATGACTTACAGCAATTTTGTAAATTATACCTTTGCAAAGTAGAATTGAAGCATGTATCTTATCTTTCCTCTCTCCCTGATCCCTCCAGAATTTGGGAACTCTTGGGTTCCCAGCAGCCTTTCCAGGTGAATAAGGAAGGCTGCTTCCTGGCGAATACAAGAACCTCAGGATATTTTGAAATATTCCTCAAGAGAGGAATGCGCCTACCTCTGGAGGTGTTGCAGGAGGAATCTAATGACCCGGCTTTCCTGATCTTGAGAGGCCTTGCAAAAGTTCACTTTGAGATCCCTTGTATAAAGTTACAGTAAAACCAAATTTAAAAGAACCTATGTGATCAATTAGGGCTCCCCAGGTGGCTCAACTGTAAAGAATCCGCCTGCTGAGTAGGAGATGCAGGTTCAGTCTCTGGGGGGAAGATCCCCTGGGCAAGGAACTGGCAACCAAGTCCAGTGTTCTTGCCTGGGAAATCCCAGGGACAGAGGAGGCTGGCGGGCTATCGTCCGTGGGGTCGCACAGAGTCAGACACGACTTAACGACTAAGCAACGACAACAACAAATATGATCAATTACATTGATGCAAATAATCATGCCAAATTTATTAAAAATCAGACTTATTTTGCAAACCAGTTAGCTTAAATTTGACTATATTTGGTAAAAATGAAGATAATCTAGAGACTAAAGTTAAGTTTCAATAATATATCTTCATGGATATTAAAGTTTTCTATATTCTGAAGTTTTGTATATAATACCTACACACAGGGTGTCTCTTTGTTTCTAAGTTACATCATTGTAAGGTGTAATTAAGTTATTAAGAGGGTATTCTAGGCTTGTTTCTGAAGCTATCGCAGCAATCTGTCTTTGGAGGAAGATGCGCTGCCTCGTGACCTGCCCTCAGGAGACCGTGCGTACTGAGAAGGTACCATTTTAAAGACTTTTGGTCTGACCTCGAGGCACTCTCACCAGGCACTCATAACTAGCTCTTGCACAGTGACCCTAAAGAGAATTGACTCTTGAGTTACTATTTCCCATTGAAAAGGGGCCTGTGCATGGAACTGGCCTATAGAGAGACTGCCAACCTCAAACTCACCTTAAAACAACTGTCAGGCCAGGACGAGCAGAAGGCGCCAACAGTGGTCAACAGACAGCCCAGGAACCCGGGCCAGGCCTGTGAGCCCCATCCTACTAGCTCAGCCGAGCTGCTCATCAAATGCTCGTCCTCCTGCCACAGCGGAAGTTATTGTTTTACTGCTAACTATGCTCTCCCCCAACATTCAGGATGGAAAGAAAATTCTCTAGTAAAGTTGTCATGGGGCTTCCCTGGCGGCTCAGTGATAACGAACCACCACTGTCAATGCAGGAGACGCGGGTTTGAGCCCTGGGTTGGGAAGGTCCCTTGGACCAGGAAGCGGCAACTCATTCCCATATTCTTGCCTGGGAAATTTCCAGGACAGAGGAGCCTGGCGGGCTACAGCCATGGGGCTGCAAAGAGTTGGCAACTGAAGTTGCGTGAAGGGCGGCTCCGGGGGTAAGCCCCTCATAATACCTCTCGATGACCGTTCAGATGTTCCTAACATGCCCACTCACCCAGACCAGCTGCCCTTTGACCTAACCTTTCAGGTTCAGATTCTCCAACATACTAATATGCCCATCCATGTCTGATACCATCCTCTGTTCTTAGAGACTGGACGTATTTACGCCAGGACACCCTTGAACTCTGTTCCTTACTTAATTGGAAAATGTTCAAAGAGAAAAATGCAAGGAAATTGTGTCAACAACTCCCTTATATCGAGAGTCTAGTTGACTTTTAGAAAGTCTACAAGAGAAATGAGCCATAGTTTAATAAAATTGTGTTGACAGAGCCCTCAGTTCATGAGGCTATCAAGGGGAGAACCCAAGGGGATCACCTGTGCTCCCCGGGTTCTGTCTTCACATGTGGTTTTGGAACCGATGCAGCTTCCCAAAGATGGGCACATAAATGTCTCAACAGCTGACAGACATTGCCCCATTGTCTACACATCAGGAAACCAATGAACCTCTTTCTGTCCTCATTACAGAGTTAAGAGATCCATGTTAGCAAGATAGCAGGATACCTGGGAGCAAAATCTTTTGGGAACCTTAGTTCCTAATGCAAGACTATATGTCCGCAAAGATATGCTCAGAAATCTGTTGCATCAGCCGCCACGAGTCCAGTAAGCGGAGGGATTTCAAACAGTGTCCCAGCACAGCCTGCATCCGTCAGCGTCTCAGCCCTGCCCGGGCCGGACCACAGGGTCGCCTTAGGCTGCCTGCCTGCTGAACCAGCGAGCGTCTGCGCTGCTGCTCATGGCGCTCGTTTACTTCTGGAAAGTGGAGACACCCCTAGAAAGAATTTTCCAAAAGGCAAAATAATTATAAGATGGAGAAAGCTAAAACTGACCCTAAAATTATGCTTTGTTGGCTTCTCTCAGGAATAGACAATTTTCTTTCTGCTCCGCTCTTTACAGATGATGATTATTTTCACAATGCATACTTCGTGCTTTTCTTACGCATCCAGCTGCTCATGGCATGCATCACTGCTGTTAACAGCACATGCAAAATGTTTGCACAACAATTTGTTGTCACTGATAATATGCAGAACCCGTAAAATGCTTCTTAATCAGCATATACCTCTGTTTTCGTCTAGTATACTCATTCAAAACAAAAGGAGCAGGCCTAGTACCAAGGGACAGGAGAGACCCAGGTAGCTGTCACCCTAGAATCAAGGAACAAAATTGTTTACACTGAAGTGCAGTTTATTTACAATGCTGTGTTAGTATCAGGCTCATAGCAAAGTGATTCAGATTATACATAAACATATAATTTACATGTATCCTTATTTACTTTTCTTATATTATTCTTATAATATTTGCTATATAAATATTACATATTAATATATAATATACGTGTGTATTCTTTTCCATTATAGGTTACCGTGAGATATTGGACATAGTTCTCTGTGCTGTGCGGTAGGTCTTCGTTGTTTATCTGTTTTACATATAGTAGTGTGTGTGTGCGAAGTGTCTGCAGCCGTGTCTGACTCTTTGCAACCCTTTGGACAGTAAGTGGCCCACCAGAATCCTCTGTCTGTGGGATTCTGCAGGCAAGAATAGTGGGGTGGGTCGCCGTGCCCTCCTTCAGGGGGTCTTCCCGACCCAGGGATCAGTCCCGCATCTCGTAGGTCTCCTCAGGGGCAGGTGGGTTCTTTCCCACTAGTGCCACGTGGGAGCCGTATATAGTAGTGAGCATCTGCTAATCCCAAACTCCTGGTGTATACCCCTCTCCACTTTCCCCTTTGGTAGTTTATTTTCTACATCTGTGAGTCTATTTCTGCTTTATAAATATGTTGACTAGTATCTTCTTTTAGATTCCACATGTAAGTAATATCACACGATATTTGTCTTTCTGTAACTTCACTTAGTATGATAATATTTAGATCTATCCAAGTTGCTACAAGTGACATTATTCCATTCTGGCTTCCCAGGTGGCTCAGTAGTAAAGAATTTTCTTGCCAAACAGGAGACACAGTTTTGATCCCTGGGTTGGGACGATCCCCTGGAGACGGAAGTGGCAACCCACTCCAGTATTCTTGCCTGAAGAATCCCATGGACAGAGAAGCCTGGTCAGCTACAGTCCATGGGGTCACAAGGAGCAGGGCAAGATTTAGTGACTAAATGCAATATCCCATTATGCATATGTATACTGCATTTTCTTTATCCATTCATCTGTTGATGGATATTTAGGTTGCTTTCATGCCTTGGTTATTATACATAGAGCTTCAGTGAACTTTGGGGTGTATGTATCTTTAGAATTAGAGTTTTCATTTTTTTCTAAATGTATGTCCAGGAGTGGGATGAATGGATCATACAGTAGTTCTATTTTTTTAGCTTTTTAAGGTACTGCTATATTGTTTTCCATAATGGTTGTATCAATTTACATTCCTACCAGCAGTGCAGGAGGGTCCTCTTCTCTCCATACCTTCTCCAGCAATTGCTATTTAAAGGCTTTTTGATGATGGCCATTCTGACCAATATGAGGTGGTACTTCATTGTACTTTGATTTGCATTTCTCTAATAATCTGTGATGTTGAACATATTTTCATGTGCCTCTAGACTACATGTTTTCTTTGGAGAAATGTCTGTTTAGATCTTCTGCTCATCTGTTGACTGGATTGTTTGGTTTTTTTACATTGAACCCTATGAACTGGTTGTATATTTTGGAGATTAAGCCCTTGTTGGTCTCTTCATTTGCAAATATATTCTCCCATTCTGTCTTTTCATTGTGTTTATGGTTTCCTTTGCTCTGCAGAACTGTTAAGTTTAATTAAGTAAGGGACAAATATTTTGATCATCAATGCTTTCCTATTGAAAGATTTATAATTGAAAGGGGAAGTAATTAAAAAATGCTCACATATTGAAGTACAGGGAAGTCATTCTGGCTTATGCTTCTCTAGAGCAGTTTCTCAGAGCGATCTGGGAAGTTGGTTTCTGGTCTATAGGCCTCAGTTTGGCTCAAATGCAACTCTTTTCTATTCTTATTATAGACTGTATATTGTTGACAATTTTAGATGTCTCAAAAAAGAGGATATCCAAACGACTAATAAATACATGAAGACATGCTCAGCACCATTGGTGGGTACAGAAATGCAAATTAAAGCCAACATAGATAGCACTATGCCCACCAGAATGACTAAAATGGAAAGTTGAAAAGTTCCACCTTTTGATGAGGCTGTGAAGCAACTGGAACCCTCATACACTGCTGTTTAGCTTGGAAATCGGCAAGGAACTTGGGGGAAATGTCTGATGAAATTTCTCATGCTGGATACCATGTTTTCAATCCTAGCTATAGATCAACAGAAATGGGTAAATGTTTTTCCAAAAGGCATGATCAGGAATGAACCTCGCCGGGACTTCCCTGGTAGGCCAGTGGTTAGGACTCCATGCTTCCACTGCAGGGAACGGGAGTTCAATTCCCTGCAGGGACTAAGATCCTGCAAGCTGCATGGCATGGCCAAAAAACAAAAAAAGAACGACTATAGCAGCGCCATGTATGATCACCCCAAACTGGAAGTGAACAGAATGCCCAGCAAGAGTGGAAGGGGTGATGTGCGGAGTGCTCACCCAATCCGTCAGTCAGTTCAGTTCAGTCGCTCAGTCGTGTCCGACTCTTTGTGGCCCCATGGACTGCAGCACACCAGGCCTCCCTGTCCATCACCAATTCCCGGAGTTTACTCGAACCCATGTCCATTGAGTCGGTGATGCCATCCAGCCATTTCATCCTCTGTTTCGTCCCCTTCTCCTCCTGCCCTCAATCTTTCCCAGCATCAGGGTCTTTTCAAACGAGTCAACTCTTCGCATGAGGTGGCCAAAGTATTGGAGCTTCAGCTTCAGCATCAGTCCTTCCAGTGAGTATTTAGGACTGATTTCCTTTAGGATGGACTGGTTGATCTCCTTGCAGTCCAAGGGACTCTCAAGAGTCTTCTCCAGCACCACAGTTCTGATACACAACTGCTGGGCTGTGTATCAGTGAGGTTCACAAACACCATGGACACAGAAACACGTGTGGATCTTTCAAGCAAAACAGGGCATGAAAGGAGTCAGACTAGGACCAGTACGTGTTGAATGAGCCCAGTATGTACAGTGTGAAACAGGCTAAGGCGTCGCATACCTGCTGTTAGAAGTCAAGCTGGCAGTCAGTCAGTCTTGGCTGGGGCGTGATGAAATGGAAGAGGCCCAGAGAGGCTTCTGGGCGTGAGTGCTGTTCCGCGTCTTTATCTGGAGTTGACTTGGTGTTTGTGATTCTCGTCCTTTTCCGTGTGTCTGCATGCCTCAGAGTTTACCAGGAAAGCCTAGTGCATGAGCTTGCGGAGGCACATATGAAGATGTTCTCTGCAGTTTTTTCTACAGCAGAGGAGAAATGGGCACAGCCTGAAGGCCCATTGATTAGGAGAAGGTTTAAGTTACTGCCTATTAATATTGTGATAGAAGCTAGAATGAATGGAGTGGACTTAAATAAGCTGGCATGAGGCATATACACAAAGTATATTGTGAGTGAAAAAGCCAGCCTAGAAGACAATACAAACAACAGCTAAAACATGCAGAAATCAAGAGTGCGTATCTCTATAGATTATATATTGGGTTGGCCAAAAGTTCATTCAAGTTCTTCCATATGATGGTGTGGACACCTGAACAAACTATTTGGCCAACCCAATATTTCTATGCGAACACATAGAAATGTATAATAAACAAAGTACACCAGTTGTACTAGTGATTTTTTTGTCTTGGAGACTAGAACTGAGGATGGAGATCAGAGGTATTTTATGTTTATAGGTATTTATATATATATAGAAACAATACATTAATATAATGCTGCTGCTGCTAAGTCACTTCTGTCGTGTCCGACTCTGTGCGATCCCATAGACGGCAGCCCACCAGGCTCGCCGTCCCTGGGATTCTCCAGGCAAGAATACTGGGAGTGGGCAGCCATTTCCTCCTCCAATTAATGTGCTGACATTGTGTTTTACTGCATTTTACCACAGTGACAATGGAGTCATGATTACTTAGGTAATTAAAAATAATACTTCAAATGATCAATGGAAGTTTCCAAGGGGACATTTCCTAGGTGAATAAAAAATAAACAAATACTTTGATATATTCAAAAAGTTGAAATTGTATTAATACCATGACATTAGCTTATTTTGAAGGATTAAAACTATAAATTATTAACAAAGTTCTAAATTAAAAACCTCTTACCAACTGCTGATTAAAAAGTACTCCTGTAAACATAACATTTGAGGAGAAAGTAAAAACAAAATATTACTTAAATTCTAGAATATCAGAAAAATAATGAAATTACAGCAACAAATGGGTTTCTACAAAGCTGTCCTCAAAGATGAAGTCACATCTTTAAATGCTTTCACTATCAAACAAAGAAAAAAAGATCAAAACTTTCAAGTCAATGATTTTTTTTTAAGTAGTTGCAAGGAAGATTAAAACAGTGAAGATAATAGCATAAATTATTAAATTAAAAAAACAGAAAAATGAGAGTTGATGAGCAGATTAAGACCTAAGAGATGAGTAAATCAAAGAGCTAAGTCTTTGAAAAATTAAACAGAACAGACCAGACTCTGGCTGATCTAGTAACTACGAAGGAGGAAGGAGTGTGAACTAGCAACTACACAAAATTCTAAATCATATAAGCGACAAAACAACAAGCAGACAATTTTTAAAATTGACAAGAAATTACTTGCACTGTTGTATGTTAATACATCTGAATGAAAACAGATAAATTATCAAGGTTGACATTAAAAGAGCTAAGCAATATGCATAAATAGTTATCCCTGAAAAAAATGTTAAAAATAGAAAACACTCCAAAAAGGGTTCCAGACTTAGGCACTCTTGCTGTTGAGATACTGTGAACGTTTGAGGCATGATTAGTTCCAAAAATGTGTACTCAGTTTTAGAAACTTATAAATTTGGAAGACTTGTCAAGTAATTTTGACAAATATAACTCACCATATGTTCTTCAAACTTTATTACTTAGGAATTACATAGAAAGATGCCACTATATCATATAGGGAAAAAACAGTTGGGTTTACCAAGGTCAACATAATTTTTAAATGCAGAACTTTTCAAAATATTTAACTTGCAAATGTGCATTGTGACTTTTAACAAGAGCAATAATAGGATCTCAGTGTTTCCTAATCTTATTTGTCCAACCAAAGAACCATTTCTACCTGGAAATATCTCTTAGGGGTGGGGTTCCTTTGGGAAGGTCTGCTATAAATATAAAATTTCACATAAAGTAAAAAATGAAATACTAGCAAATAAAATTCAGCTGCATGCTTCATCAACAATCTATCAAGCTGACCACGAGAAAGAATAATTTAACATGATACAATTATTTAGCAGTGTACAACTCATTAATAGGCTTGCAAATATTTTCTACATAAATGTTGAAATATCATTCAAAAAAGTTTTACATGTATTTCAATAAAAATAGTAAATGGTAAAAGCTTTTAAATACAAGCACTTTCTATGTAGCTACTTTGGACTGCAAGGAGATCTAACCAGTCCATCCTAAAGGAAATCAGTCCTGAGTATTCACTGGAAGGACTAATGCTGAAGCTGAAGCTCTAATACTTTGGCCACCTGATGTGAAGAGTTGACTCGTTTGAAAAGACCCTGATGCTGGGAAAGACTGAAGGCAGGAGGAGAAGTGGACGAAACAGAGGATGAAATGGCTGGATGGCATCACCGACTCAATGGACATGGGTTCGAGTAAACTCCGGAAATTGGTGATGGACAGGGAGGCCTGGTGTGCTGCAGTCCATGGGGCCACAAAGAGTCGGACACAATTGAATGACTGAACTGAACTGAACTGAACTGATGTAGCTACTTAATGGAGAAGGACACGGCAACACACTCCAGTGTTCTTGCCTGGAGAATCCCAGGGATGGAGGAGACTGGTGGGCTCTGGGGTCGTACAGAGTGGGACACGACTGAAGTGACTTGGCAGCAGCAGCAGCAGCTGCTTAATAATTATGTGTATTAAAACATAATAAAATTAAAAAGCAAATGACTTTGTGAAAATATTCACAACAAATACCGTGCACAGAGAAAGATCTATTAAAAGTCCTCAACAAAGACCCTATCATCTCAAATAAAACTGGCAAATGACAACTCATAAATAAAGGACTTGTTGCTTAGTCACTAAGTTATATCCGACTTTTTGTGACCCCATGTACTTCAGCATGCCAAGATTCCCTGTCCTTCACTATCTCCTGGAATTTGCTCAAACTCATGTCCATTAAGTTGGTGATACTATCTAACCATCTCATTCTCTGCCGCCCCCTTCTCCTTTTGCCTCCAATCTTTTCCAGCATTAGAGTCTTTTCCAATGAGCTGTCTCTTCCCATCGGGAGATCAAAGTACTGGAACTTCAGTTTCAGCATCAGTCCTTCCAGTGAATATTCAGGGTGGATTTTCTTTAGGATGGACTGGTTTGATCCCCCTGCTGTCTAAGGTTCTCCTGAGAGTCTTCTCCAGCATCATAGCTTGAAGATATCAATTCACTGTCACTCAGCCTCTTTATGGTCCAGCTCTCACATCCATACATGACTACCGGAAAACCATAGCTTTGACTAGATGGACCTTTGTCAGCCAAGTGATGTCTTTGTTTTTTAACACACTGTCCAGGTTTCTCATAGCTTTCCTTCCAAGGAGCAAGTGTATTTTAATTTCATGGCTGCAGTCACCATCTGCAGTGATATTGGAGCCAAAGAAAAATAAAATCTGTCACTGCTTCCACTTTTTGTCCATCTATTTGCCATGAAGTGATGGGACTGGATGCCATGATCTTAGGTTTTTGAATGTTGAGTTTTTCTCACTCTCCTCTTTTATTTTCATCAAGAGGCTCTTTAGTCCCTCTTCACTTTCTTCCTTTAGGGTGACAAACCTAGATAGTGTGTTCAAAAGCAGAAATATCACTTTGCCAACAAAGATCTGTAGAGTCAAAGTTTTGGTTTTTCCAGTAGTCATGTACAGATGTGAGAATTGGACCATAAAGAAGGCTAAGCACCGAAGAACTGATGCTTTCAAACTTTGGTGCTGGAGAAGACTTGAGAGTCCCTTGAACTGCAAGGAGATCAACCAGTCAATTCTAAAGGAAATCAACTCTGAATATTCATTGGAAGGGCTGATGCTGAAGTTGAAGCACCAATACTTTGGCCGCTTGAATCAAAGAGCAGATTCATTGGAAAAGACCCTGATCCTAGGAAAGACTGAGTGCTAGAGGAGAAGGGGGAGACAGAGAATGAGATTGTTGGATGGCATCACTGACTCAATGGACATGAGTTTGGGTAAAGTCCGGGAGATAGTGCAGGACAGGGAAGCCTGGTGTGCGGCAGTCCATGGGGTCCCAAAGAGTCAGACACACTTAGGGACTGAACAACAACAATCTGCATATCTGAGGCTGTTGCTATTTCTCCCGGCAGTCTTGATTCCAACTTGTGATTCTTCCAGCCTGGCATTTTGCATGATGTACCCTGCATAGAAGTTAAATAACAGAGTGACAATATACAGTCTTGTTGTACTCTTTTCCCAATTTTGAACTAGACCATTGTTCCATGTCCAGTTCTAACTGTTGCTTCTTGACCTGCATACAGGTTTCTCAGGAGACAGGTAAGGTGATCTGGTATTCCCATCTCTTTAAGAATTTCCCACAGTTTGTTGTGATCCGCACAAAGTCTTTAGTGTAGTCAATGAACCAGAAGTAGATGTTTTTCTGGGATTCTCTTGCTTTCTCCATGATCCAATGGATGATGGCAATTTGATCAACAAATCGATCATTTGATATTGGTTCCTCTTCCTTTTCTAAACCCAGCTTGTACATCTGAGAGTTTCCAATTCACATACTGCTGAAGCTTAGCTTGAAGAATTTTGAGCCTAACTTAAAGAATTTTGAGCATAGCTTTGCTAGTATGTGTATTGAGCACAATTATACAGTATTTTGAACATTCTTTGACATTGCTCTTCTTTGAGATTTGAATGAAACCTGATCTTTTCCAGTCCTGTAGTCACTGCTAAGTTTTCCAAATCTGCTTGACTGCAGCACTGTAACAGCATCATCTTTTAGAATTTTAAATAGCTCAGCTAGAATTCTGTCACTTCCACCAGCTTTGTTAGTAATAATGCTACCTAAGGCCCACATGACTTCACACTCGAGGATGTCTGGCTCTAGGTAAGTGACCACACCATCATGATTATCCAGGTCATTAACACATTTTTTAATACAGATGTTCTGTGTATCCTTGCCACCTCTTCTTAATCTCTTCTGCTTCTGTTAGTTCCTTACCATTTCTGTCCTTTACTGTGCCCATTCTTGCATGAAATATTCCCTTGATATCCCCAGTTTTCTTGAAGAGATCTCTAGTCTTTCCCATTCCATGTTCTCCTCCATTTCTTTGCATTATTCACTTAAGAAGGCCTTCTTATCTGGCCTTGATATTCTCTGGAACTCTGCATTCAGTTGAGTAAATCTTTCCCTTTCTCCCTTGCCTTTTGCTTCTCTTCTTTTCTCAGCTATTTGTAAAGCCTCCTCAGACAACCACTTTGCCTTCTTGCGTTTCCTTTTCTTTGGGATGGTTTTGGTCACTGCCTCCTGTACAATGTTACAAACATCCATACATAGTTCTTCAGGACTACAAACCACTAAAAGTTATGAAAAAGTGTCCAACCACATTTAGCCAAAGAAATGCAAAATTAAGATATTTCTGTTTTCATCTGTCAGGTTGAATGACATAAACACTGACAGATACCAGAAGGGACTTGTCTCAGACTTATCTTCCTACAGATGACAAAGACAAATTTAGAGAAAATATAAAATTCAGCTATTTGAAGACATCTGAGGATGAACAGAAATAATCAGAAAGTGGAGAGATTTGACCTTTGAAAGAAGAGAACTACCCTGGGTGAAATTCATGTTTATACAAACTTTCACCTTAGAGAATCCCACAGTGTTATGGTTCAGAGCAGCTAAAACATATACTTGGTGTTAGGACAAAAGAACTTCTCAGACCCTTTGTAGAAAGAGTTTGCCAATAAATTTCCACCTTAAGAAGTTGGAAAATAAGAACAACTTAAACCCATAGAAAGAAGAAATTAACAAAGATACAAGCAGGAAAAAATGAAATCTTAAAAATAATGGAGACAATAAACAAAGTCAAAGTTTTTTCTTTGAAAAGATAAATGAAATGGGTAAATCCCTTCCCAGAGTATTAAGAGAAAATAGAGAGAAACAAGTGATAAAAATTAGGAAATATGAAAGAGACATTACTAAAGATACAGCAGATAAAAGGATCTCATGAACAACATAGAAAAGAAAGAAAAGCCATACAGTTTGGTAAGAAGTAAAATGCCATTTAATCACAGACAATAAATTTTTACATAGAAAATTGTAAAGAATTTGAGTAACAATTACTAGAACTAACCAGTAAACTTTGTAAGATGCAGAATTCTATGTCAGTATACAAAAATGAGTTTATTATTATGTGTATTTTCAACTTACAATAGGAAAATAATATTTAAATAGAAGTTTCATTTATAATATTAAAATTTAGGTAGTTTAGGGATTCACTGAAAGTTATACAAGAACTCTACACTATAAACTGAAAAATAGTGCTATTTTTATTTTAAAAAAATCTTTGACAGAACATAAAGACAACCTAAATAAATAGGAAGCTATAATGAGACCATAGACTGGAAGGCTCAATGTTGTTAGGAGGCCAAGCTTACCCAGATTGAACTACAGATATAATGCCATCCCAGTAAAAATCCCAGAAGAATTTTTGGATAAATTTTCAAGTTAATTTTACAATTTATATGGAAGTACAGAGGACCAACCCCGGGAGTAGGAAATGGCAGCCCCCTCCAGTATTCTTGCCTGGAAAATTCCATTGACGGAGGAGTCTAGTGGGTTACAGTCCATGGGGTTGCAAGGAGTTGGACATGACTGATCAACTGAACACCCCAAATAGGAAAAGAAATTCTGAAAGAGAAGAATGAAGTTGGAGAAATACACTGATTTCAAAATGTTTATAAATTTGCAGTAACTGACTATAATGTGTTTTGGTATAAGTATAGGCAAATTATTCAATGGGACAAAATTGGAAGTCCTCATATAGAGCCATATTTACACAATCAATTGATTTTTGAATAGCATATCTCAGCAATTCAATGTGAAAAGGAAAGTATTATCAACAAATGATGTCGAACCAATTGGATAAATAAATAGGGGGAAGTGAGCCTCCATCCCTTGGTTGCATTACTTACAGAGATTATTTTGAGCTGGATTAAACATGTATGTAAACCTAGGAGCTAAAGGTATAGAACTTCTAGCAGAAAACATGAGAAGAGGTAAAGCTTCCTTAAAGAGAATACAGAAATATTATAACCCTAAATGAGAAAAAAAGTGTTAAATTTGACTTCAGCAAAAATAAAAACTTCTGGTCTTCAAAATATGTAATTAAGAATCCCACAAAAGCAAGCTACACACTAGGATAAAGTATTTGTAATTCACATATCTGTCAGAGGACTTAGTTGTATCCAGAATATACGAATAAGTCCCACAAATCATTAATAAATAGACTGAGAACAACCAAATAATCTAAACACTGTAACAGACACTTTAGCAAACACAAAATGCAAATGACCGTAAATGACAGGAAAAGGTGTCCAACACCACTGGTCATCAAACATAAACCACAAAGGTGTGAGATATAACTTCGAGTCTACTAGGATAACTGAAAATAAAAAGACTGATAATACGAAGTGTTGTTGAAGATAAGCAACAACCAGAAAGCTCCATGCTGCTGGTGGGAGGGAAAAATGGGAACAGTTTGGTAGTTCACTTAAACATGGACCTACCCTCTGATTCAGCCTGTTCCCTGCTAGAAATTCCTCCTTACTCAAGAGAAGTGAAGACACATGCCCACAAACAGACTTGTATTTGAATGTTGATAGCAGCCTTACTCATAACAGCCAGATCCTGGAAATAGTGCAGGTGTCCACCAATAGGGGGGATAAACAAATACTGACATTTGCATACAATGGGACTGCGCCCAGCAGTGGCCATGAATCAGCCGGTGACGAGGCAGCACCGTGGGTGTGTCTGGGCCTCATCAGTCCGGAGGGGCCAGAGGCGGAGGCGCGTGTTGTGTGCGCGCCCAGCCCCTCCTCCTGTCTGACTCTTCCCGCCGCCCTGGACTGCAGCCCACCAGGCTCCTGTCTCCATGGGATTTCCCAGGCAGGAATCCTGGCGTGGGCTGCCATTTCCTCCTCCGGGGGCTCTTCCCTACCCAGGGATAAAAACCCCGTCTCCTGTGGCTCCTGCATTGTAAGGGGGATTCTTTGCCACTGCACCTCCTGGGAAGCCCAGAGCATGTGGCACCCATCCATTTAAGTCATGTTCAAGAGCAGATAACAGTAAGGCAGGATGACAGCAATCCAACAGCGATCGCCTAAGGGTTAGGGCTTACTGAAGGCAACACAAGAGGATGTTTGGGATGATGGAAACGTCCTGTGTCTTGACGGACTACATGGGTATGTATGTTCATCAGAACTCATCAGATCTTGCTTTAAGATCTGCACTCTGCTGGATGTAAATGCTCTTCTCTCCTATTTCCTTCCCCTTCTATGTCTTCTTCCTGCCCTATCTCTCCCCACTTCTTCCTCCTCCTCCATTTCTCACACACACCCATCCTGAAAACAAATATTGAACTCCAGTTAGTAGGTTCTCGGTTTCATTTATGTTTCCTGACTATTCTAGGCCTGAGAAAAAGAATAAATATATTAGAGATCTTGTGAGCCAAGTTCCTCATGGCTGGAGTGCAAGCTACAGTTCAGGAAAGTTACAGAACAAAGAAGGACTCCCGCAGCGTGGCACTGGAGTGCAGTGACCAGCTGTGAGCCCTCAGTGAAGTGTACAGGCACAGGCCTGTGTGTACGCCGCACGTGGAAAAGCTCGTTAACTGGCCCTGTCTGCAGGGAGGGCCTAGGAGCACTGACCTCCCGGCAGCGCTGAGCACCCTTGGGACCCACACCTTGACTTCTAAATACCGCCCTCCCGAAAGAAGCCAGGACTCTCTGGATGGCTATTTCCAGGGAGGGTGAAAATTAGCCAGAAAGTAAGGGAGTGCCCCAAGAAAGAGGGGGCATGTCAGAAAGGGCCCTGGAGGTAGCTCAAAGTGGCTCCCAACTGGGTATGATGCAAGCATCCAAATAAACAGATAGGAGCTGAATAAGCATTTACGAGTCCAATGAATACAAATGAAAACGAATAGATGAATGCCTTACAACGGAAAGCCAGCTAATAAATGCAGAAAGAGTGACAGATAGTCATGCAAACAAACAAATGAAAACGCAGAAGGAAATGCATCAAATTGGGGTCTTTCTGAGTGACAGGTTTAATTGTGAATTTTCTTGATCCCCAGCCAGAATTTCCAAATTTCTTCAATAATATGTAATGTTTTTCTAATCAGACTAAATAAATGCTAGTCAAGTCAAATTTAAAAGTAAATATGAATCAGCTGCCTCAGGAGGGAACTTGTGCCTCATCCCTGGTCTTCTCTAACACGCACAGATGGGCGACTTTTCACAGCAGTTGGCTGAGCCACCAGCTTGTGGAAAGAGTGTGGTCTGGGGGTGGGGCACTGTCTCCCGGAGGTGCCGTGCTGAAAAGAGGGGCTCACAGGCCCAGATCTGGAAGCCCTGGGCCCACATCTCGCCTCTGCTCACCAGTCAGCCCATCCCCACTCTGACCCTCAGACTCTTCATCTGTGAAATGGAGGTGAGCTTCATACCCGCCCATCATTGTCCATGGAGATGAGAGGACTTGAGGGTGTGGATGCACACCTCTGCCAGGCCTTCCCAGGGGGCACAGTGGTGAAGAATCCCCCTTCCCAGGGGGCGCAGTGGTGAAGAATCCCCCTTCCCAGGGGGCGCAGTGGTGAAGAATCCCCCTTCCCAGGGGGCGCAGTGGTGAAGAATCCCCCTTCCCAGGGGGCGCAGTGGTGAAGAATCCCCCTTCCCAGGGGGCGCAGTGGTGAAGAATCCCCCTTCCCAGGGGGCACAGTGGTGAAGAATCCCCCTTCCCAGGGGGCGCAGTGGTGAAGAATCCCCCTTCCCAGGGGGCGCAGTGGTGAAGAATCCCCCTTCCCAGGGGGCGCAGTGGTGAAGAATCCCCCTGCCAGTTCAGGAGAGACAGGAGACTTGGGTTCAGCCCCTGGGTCGGGAAGATCCCATGGAGAAGGAAATGGCCACCCGTTCCAGTTTTCTTGCCTGGGAAATTCTGTGGACAGAGGAGCCTGGTGGGCTACAGTCCACGGGGTCACAAAGGGTCAGACGTGACTGAGCATGCACACATGCATGGCCACGTACCCCAGGGCTCCGCTGTCTTTCAGGGCAAAGGAGACCCTGCGAGGCCTTGAAAATCGGCTGTCACAACCGCCCACAGGCTGCTCTGCAGACCTGCCCATGTTGTGCAGTTGTGATCTCAGGCCACCCTCAGAGATCTCACTGAGAGATCAGGGGGCTGGGGAGGCCGTATTTAAGGTGCATCCAGGCAGTGGAACTGGAAGGCCCCTCTCTGACCTGCCCAGGGAGGCCAGAGCCCAGCACTCCCTGACCAAGGGCCAGTGCCCTCCTGGACATCGGAGTGGGCTCCCTGTCCCCCGCTCGCTGCCCCGGCTCCTGGTCCCCCTTCTGCTCCCAGACCTCTAGGCTGTGTTTAGGTCTGAGCCGCTCAGCTTCCACTCCTCTGTCTACTGCCCGAAGAGCCCAGCCTTTGGGCCCAGCGGCCCCCAAACCCAGGACTTCTGGTTCTGCGTCCGGAACAAGGGGAGGGCGGGTGAGTGCCGGCCACCCTCGGCCCAGGAAGGCCCCACTCCCACCGGGGGAGGTGGGCGGTGTCGCAGGGCCGGACCTGCAGCGACCCCCAGCCCTGCAGAGGACAGGCTCTGCGTCCAGAGAAGCCTTCGTGACGGGGATTCACGATTCCTGGAACGAGGGCCTCTTGGCAGCCTCTTGCACACATATTCCTCGATTTGACCAGGAGCGTCCACTGTCTTGGGGGAGCTGGAGTGCTGACACAGAAATACAGGGAAGGAGTTGATACTCTGCTTTCAATGTTCTGTAGGGGTTACAGAGAGGCAAAGCTCTTGAAAACTAAAACTGTACTTACTCACATCCGGCCCTGCAGCCTCAGATCACAGGCAGAGGTACCTGGCACGGTGCACAGGTTGCACACTGCACAACTCAGGAGGGTCTGCAGAGCAGCCTGTGGGCTGTCGTGAGAGCTGGTCTTGGTGCTGGACCTGAGACACAGCCACAGGGAAGGGTAGCGAGGACGCCATCAGGAGAGCGTGCGCCAGAGTGAGGAAGTGGGGATCCCTCACGGTGAGGACACAGTCAGTGCTGGGGGACATGGACAGTGCCAAGAGGAACACGGTCAGTGCCAGGAGACTTAAGGAGGGGAGCCCCAGAAGCCCAGATTCAGGAGAGGAGGGGTCGGGGTGTTGGGGCAGGTTCGACCTCCCCCAGACCCACTGCTCTCAGGTCCCATCTGCACCCCGAGGCTCACGGGCGCCCAGTGCACCTGGGCAGTACCAGCTGCTGACCAGCCACAGCCTGATGGCGGGGTAGGGGGTGGGTGCTGTCCTGCAGCAGAGGCCGCCCTGAGCAACCGCAGGCCCCTGAGACGGACCGGCAGCCCAGCGGTGAGAAGCTGGGCTCGGCAGCTGCCCCAGGCCCCCCAGGATGGGCGGCTGGGAGGGGAGCTGGCAGGCAGTGCCAGGTTCCCGGGTTGGAAAGAGGGAGTGGGTGGGCTGGCACAGCAGGAGCCAGAGACGAGGGCCCTGGCATGTCCGAGCCTCCCGCCCATGCCTCTGCTTCCTCTTCTGTAAGTCGCCCAGCGGTGCCTCGGCGGCCTGTGGGCCTGGGGAAGGAGACCTCGGGCTCCTGACCATGGCCTGGTGCCAGTGACATCCTCTTTCCCCTGGTTTCACCCGAGCTTGAACACGTCTCCAGGTGCAGAGGCTGACCCGGGCCCTACCCGCGCAGGTCACCCTGACTGCCCACCTGCAAGGTTAGCTGCGAGCCGCTGAGCCGGCCAGGCCTCCAGGGTCCAGCCAGTCCCGGCCTCTCCCTCGGTCTGTGGCCCAGAGCACACCTACCGCCCAACTCCCACCAGACCGGCCCCAGGATGACCCGCGTACCTCAGATGGCGGGGAGGCCTGGCCTGCTGCAGCCCACGGGGCCAAAAAGAGTCAGACACAGCTGAGCAATGGAACAACTGACTGCTGTCATGATTCTGAGACATTCTGTCCCACTTAATAAGCCATGAAATTAAATGATGTTTACTCCTTGGAAGAAAAGCTATGACAAACCCAGATAGCATATTGAAAAGCAGAGACATCACTTTGCAGATAAAGGTCCGTATAATCAAAGCTAGGGTTTTTCCAGTAGTCATCTATGGATGTGAGAGCTGGACCATAAAGAAGGCTGAGCGCCGAAGAATCGATGTTTTCAAATTGTGGTGATCCCTTGGACAGCAGGGAGATCAAATCAGTCAATCCTAAAGGAAATCAACACTGAATGTTCACTGGAAGGACCAATGCTGAAGCTGAAACTCCAATATTTTGACCACCTGATGTGAAGAGCCGATTCAGTGGAAAAGACGCTGATGGTGGGAAAAATTGAAGGCGGGAGGAGAAGGGGTTGACAGAGGGCAAGAGGGTTGGGTGACATCACTGACTCGATGGACGTGAGTTTGAGCAAACTCCGGGAGATGGTGAAGGACAGGGAAACCTGGCGTGTCCGTGGGGTTACAAATAGTCGGACACGATTTAACAGCTGAACAGTGATAAGGCTTCATTGTTAAACGTGTGAGTGAGCGGATCTCACCTGTGTGGCTCGGGAACACCGCTCTCCAGTGTCCCCTCCGTCTCCCCTGCCTCTGAGGTGCTGCCCTGCCGGGCCCGTGGCACCTGCTGACCCCGCCCGCCTCCCTGCCCACACTGGGGCAGCCTCTGGTGTCTGACTGACTACCACGTTTCTGCATCCCCAAATTAATAGGCCAACCAGCGTAAGGAGCCCCAGATGCAGCCGCCCAGCCACTCCACTCATCCACAGGCAGGCAAAACGGTCAGCTGCCGCTTTGAGTGGCCCTTTGAAGTGGAACAATCCTCCAAGGGGAAATTATGCTCGGGAAGAGTCAGGAAGGCTCCAGCTCTTGGGGCGATAACGCGACCACGCTGTCAAGACACTCGTCAGAACCCAATGTGATTACTTAATGCCTCTGAGCCGGCGAGCGCGGGGTGATGGCAGGGCGGGGGGGCCCACTCCCGTGCCTGCCGACTGCTGATGTCCCAGGCCGCCAGGCAGGGAGCAGGAGCTGCGCTTCCAGGAACATGGGGACCTGTCTGCTGAGATCCTCTCAAGGACCCCTGAAACTCCATAAAATTTTATTGAGTGAGCTGGCGGAGAGTGGCTGGAGTGAGTGGCAGCTGGGGTTGGGGGTGGGCGGGGGACACCGTGGCCGTCTCCCTAGCTCCCAAGTTCCGATAGAAGGCACCCGAGCAGACCTGCTGCTCTAGGACGAACTTGACCTTGAGCTTGTGAAGTGTGCGGCGAGGCGGCAGGGCCAGTGCAGACTTCTGGGTGTGCGTGTGTTTGCGGGGGTCCTGCGTGGGGGGCGAGGCCCATCACCTCCTGCCTTTAGTGACCCGGGGACTCCGGGTGCTGAGCTCCACATGCAGCTCACTAGCAAAGCCGGGTCCACCCACCCCCCAAACCCCAGATGCAGGGTGTCGGTGGGTCGGCAGGCTCTGCCTTCAGAGCCAAGGGGCAGGCAGGTGTGTGGATGTAAGTGGGGTCAGTGCCTGCCCCGCTCTGAAGGGCAGCCCAGGGCCCTCCCGGGGCCGGCCGCAGCACTGGCCACCGCGTCCTGCTCTGCCCCGGAGCCGCTGTCGGGAGAGCGCAGGGCGGCTCTGGACCGGCCAGCCGTGCTGCCCCCCCCCCCACCCCCGCACCATCCTGGGGCCCGTGGCTCTGAGCCCTCCCCCTCCCCCTGACCGTCCCCGGCCTCCAGGCCCCGGGAAGCCATGGCACCATGGCTCGGGGAGTCAGCGTGTGGCTGCCCGGCCGTGGATGCCACATGACACGCACCGCAGAAGGTGACAAGCAAGCCTCCTCCCTCCTCGGAGCCCGGGCCCCTTCCCACCGCCTTGGTCCTCCCGCGATGGGCCTGCAGGGCAGTCCAGACTTCAGCGCCTTTCCAAAGGATGCTCATTGCGTCCGTTTAGGAACGGTCTTAAAAGGAAGGCAGCTGTCCATGCAGGGCAGGGCCCAGGCATTCCACAGGGCACATCTGGTGGGATCAAAGCCACAAGGTCTCACCCCCTCCTCCCTTCCTCCCCCTCCTCCCTCCTCCCTCCTCCCTCTCCCCCTCCTCCCTCCTCCCCCTCCTCCCTCCTCCCCCTCCTCCCCCTTCTCCCTCCCCTCTCTTCCCCTCCTCCCCTCTTCCTTCTCATCTCTCCTCCGTCTTCTCCCTCCTCCCTCCTCTTCCTCTCCCCGCCCCCTTCTCCGACCCCCAGGCTCCAGGCCAGGACAGGGCCTCCCTATGTGAGGAAGGCCTCTCGGCCTGTCCCTGCCCCTCCCTCACCTGCTGGGTCACAGCCCACCCCACTCGGCGGGGGTGGGGGGCCTGCAGGCCCCAGCAGCTTCCCCACCAGGGTCACTCTCTGACCCCTGCCCATTCAGCCCATGGCTCCTCCTTTCTGGCCCCAGCCTGCTGTCACCTGATGCCCAAGGATAGGCTCTGACTTCCCCTCTCAGGCTCCAACATGGAAGTGGGGTTGGGGTGCACAGCCTGGCTCCACCACCTGGGGCCCCAGGATCCGAGCAGGAGGCCCGGAGCTCAGGAAGATGCTCTTGGGGTGGGGGCCCAGGGAGGGGAGAGCTGAGCCCTGCCTTTCCTTCACGCCCAGCCCCCACTCCCTCCTCCTCCAGGAAGCCTTCTCGGTTTCCCAGGTCTCCCTTCCCAGACGCATCAAGGGAGCCCAGCCAGACAGAGGACACGGCCCGCCCTGGGAGCTCAGGTCAGGTGTGTAGCGGGGACGAGGGCGCAGACAGAGGGGATCTCAGATGACCGTGGGAGGACCCCAGCGCTGACAGCCTTCCTGGAGTGACTTTCCCGGCCTCCGCTTCCTCACCTGTGAACCTCGGGACTTGGAGATGTGCCTGCCTTGGGGATTCGCGAAGCCAGGGATGGAGGTGGACTGCCCTCCTGGGGCAGCCCTGGGCGGGGAGGAGTATTCTTGGTCAGAGGGGGCGGCCGACTCCGGCGGGGGTCCCAGGCTCCTCCAGTCAGGTTTTTCTCCCCCCAGGAGCGGCCCAGAGGGGGCTCACCTGGGTGGGGGGCATGGCAGACGCAGCGGCTCCCAGGCACAGCTGCAGAGCTGGCCTCACGGAGCAGACAGTCCTGACGGGCTCAGCTGCGGACCGGGGTCCCTGCCAAGACACCCCAGTGTCAGCAGGAGCCCGGTGGGGGGCTCCCCCTGGGTGGGGGTCTCACACACGCAGGCACAGAGGGCAGTCGGGGACTGGCCCCGGCCTGGGGAGGGACGGAGCCGGGCAGGCGTGGAGGAGGTGTTTGGGCCAAGCGGTGTCAGCGCCGCAGCCAGGAATGGCGGGTCCCCATGCCGCCTGAAACAAACACCTGCCTGCCCCGTGGGGGCGGGCTGGGCGGGCTCCGATGCTCTGTGGGGTCACCGAGGAGGGGGGCAGGGCCCACTTGCGGCCCCCCAGCGGCCAAGAAGCCAGAGACCAGCCGCAGGACAGAGCCAAGGCTCCTGGGAGCCACGGGGCCACGGAAGGCCAGCCCCTCACCCACAGGGAGAGGCAGGCCCGGTGAGGGCTGGGTTTGCCCACAATGCTGAGACGGACACAGCTGCTCAGACCCCCTGCCCTCAGGGGCGCGGTATAGGAGGGGGCCGCAGGAGGCTCCCTCGGAGGCTGGCAGGCCTCCCTGCTGCCTGTCGGCCAGCCTCGCCCTGACCCGTCCCGCCCTGCCGGCCCCAGCCCCAGACGGCGTGCCCAGGCCCCGGGCAGCTCTGGGGGCCCCTCCCTGCCGTGCTGACAGCAGCCGCCTCTGCAGGGCGGCTCTGCACAGGCAGGCCCCACACGGCCCTTCCCACCGGGGCCTGGAGCCTGGCACCTACGTCCCGCCCGCCTGGGGTCCCAGGCCCGGCCCAGCCCCGCCTGCCTGCCCACAGTGACGCTGACACCAGGAAAGCCGAGCTCAGCATCTGGCTTCCAGCAAAAAGCGCCGCTCTGATGACCCAGATTCGGGGCCTGTGGAAGGACGTCTGGGCCCAAACAAAAGGGAATCTCAAATTAGGATGCCGAGCGTCTGCCCATCTGCTTGTGGAGGGAGGGACCCCGGGTCAGACATCAGAAAATGACCTGCCCGGCCACAGAGCACCCCCGCGCCGGCGATGCCGCCCGTGCAGGTGGGCAGCCGTGGGTCGTCAGCACAGTCCCCCCGCCCGCCCCCGCATGATGCCCCTTTGCCTCTGACCTCAGGTCTCGCCCACCCCGACTCACCCTGCACTGAGCCTCCTACGGGCGGTGACTGCGGGGGCCCCCTCGGGTGGGGCCTCCCTCTTGAGGCCTCCTGAGGCTCCCTCAGGGTGACAGCCCACCCCCTGGACACTCCTGGTGACTGAGCCACCTCCAGCGACACCCACTGCTGAGCCGGAACCTCGGCAGGGGGCAGTGACGCGGAGGCCCCCAGGGGTGCTGAGCCCCGCGGGCCCTGTGCGGAAACGGGGTGAGGGCCGTCTGTCTCTGGGCTGCGGGGCAGGGCAGGCCCATCCCAGGTGGGGCTTCTCCCACCCAAACAGGCCTTGCATCTCATAGAAATGCAGCATTTCTCTCGACCTGCCTGCCCTGTGCCCCCGAGAGGGCTTGGGCAGTTGGGTGGGCGGGGGCGCCTGGCCAGGGGCCAGACTCCAGGCCCTGGAGAGCGGGTGGTCAGGCCGACGGGGCAGGGCTGTGGCCTCCAGTGGTGCCAGCGCCTCTCACAGAGAATGGACAGACAGACAGCACGTGTCTCCTTCATCCTTTTGGGGATGCAGCCTGTGGCCAAAGGAATAAGTGGGAGGCACAGTGATCTCATCATGGGGGGTGGGGGGGGGCGAAGTGGGGGACGCTGGGCAGGCCTGGGCTGCGGAGGATGCGAACCCCTGAGTCCTGACGAGCCCCTGGGGTCCTGACGAGCCCCTGGGTCCTGACGAGCCCCTGGGTCCCAGCGGCCTGCACTGTGCCCCCGGCCCCCTTGCTCAGCTGGGCTCTGTCCCCCCTGGAGCCCCCTCCCGGCCCTGCCGCCCCTGGAGGGAAGGAGGGAGGCCCTGAACCAGCGTGCCTGAGACGAGAAGAGAGGGCGCTGGGGACAGTGGCTGCTCTGGAGGGCAGTGCCACGGTCCCTGAGGCTCTCGGGGGGTCTTACTGCCCCCAGGTAAGCCCTGAGACAAAGCCTTCTCCTTCGGGCCGCACCGTGCAGACCGAGGCTCGTGGGGCCGGGCGGAGCTGACCGCCCGAGTTCCCTGTCCGCTCTCCACGGGTCTGCCCGCCTCCCCGGCCGGACACCTCACTGTCCAAGGCTGCCCCGTGTTCTCACCCCTCAGCACGCCCCCGACCCCACCAGGGCCGACCCCGGGAGGCCCGAATGCGCCTGAAAGCAGTGAGGAGAGAGCCCTGTGGTCAGGCCGGGACGAGGCATGGCTCCCGCCTCCAGCAGCCGCTCCCACAGCCGGGGGTCCGGGTGCCCAGGAAGGGGTCTCCCCGTCCACCTGTGCCCGAGGAGCCCACCAGACTCTGAGTGGGGGTGCGGGGGGTCCTTCCTTCCGGGCACATGGAGCTCGTCTGAGTGTGGGAGACCCCCGGCGACACTGCCCGCCCGGCCCCTCCCTCCACGCGCCATGCAGTCCCGGGGCAGTGTCCCTCCACGCGGGAGGCGGGGGCCCGGCCCAGCTCGCCCGGAGGTGCCCAGTGCCCATGGCCGCCCGGGATGGATGGAGCTGGTTCAGGGGCCGAGCGGCAAGAGCCAGTGGTTCTGGGTGTTGCAGGTTGAAATGAGAGGCCTCCTAAAATTCAGACGTTCCAGGTCTAAGCCCAGCTCCTCCGAACGTGAGCGTGTTTGGGGAAGGGGCTCTTGCGGATGTAGCGTGCTAAGATGGGGGCAGACTGCAGCGGCGGCCCCTACCTCCCCTCCGGCGGTCCTTCTAAAGCAGGAGGGCTTTGAGGCGGGGACTCACACAGGGACGTTGAGGGCGGGGTCCTTCCACAAGCCCAGGAGGGCCGAAGCCGAGAGAATGAAGCCACCCACCCACTGGACCTTGAACTTTGGCCCCCAGGACGGTGGTACTTGTGACACAGCCCAAGCACCCTCACACCCAGACCTGGGACGTGGGCGGCGGGCCCTCAAGCAGCACGTAGGAGGTTCGCAGCACTAACCCTCCCGTCGTCTGAATGCACCGGCTTCGGGGAGAAACGCAGGCACCAGGCTGGGAACGGATTCACCCACAAGGCCCGCAAGACCATGGTGGACCTGGGCCCGAATCCCAGCCTGTGACTCCCTGCCCAACCCCCGTCTTTCCTTCCCGCTGCATGGGGAGGCCCGTCTCACTGTCCGGTGGAGGGACACTGGTGCCCAGCACAGACGGAGAGGTAGCTGGACTTCGAGGGGGGCCGGGGGGATGCCCTAGACCCTGGGCCAGCGAGGTTCTGGGGCAGGGCAGTGTGCAGATGCCCGGCGGACGGAGCGCCCAGGAGGGCTTCCTGGGGGAGGGCACGCCAGTTGGACTGGAGGATGGGCAGGGCTGGCAGCATCTCTGAGTAAGGGGGCTGGGGCGGGCAGGCTAAGACAGGGCCGGGGGTGGGCAGGACAGCCGCGGGCCCGAGATGCTAGCCAAGGCCCTCCCCCGTGTGTGACTGGCCCATACGCTCCAGTCAGCCCCGTGGCTCCTGCCACCCTGAGTGCCCTGGGCCCCTCAATCCACATGCTTAATCACAAAACAGAGAGCGCGTTATGAACAACCTGTTTCACATGAAAAAGCAAAGCCATTTGCACAGCCGCCCAGCCAGCCCCCCCCCCCCCCAGGACCCAGTCAGCCTCTCCCCCCGCCCCAGGCAGACGGAGCGCCCCCGCGCCTGATGGAGGGGGTGTCCTCGTGGTGGACCGCCAACGTCCTGCTGCTCTCAGCCTTCCCTGAGAGCAGAGGCTTTATCAGACGCGAAGTGGACCCTGTGGATGCTCACTGTCTGGCTGAGGGGGCAGCTGTGCCCCCCCCCCCCGCCGCCTCCTCATCCCCTGCCCACCACATGGAAACCCAGGAGCGAGCCCTCTCTGCCAGCCCCGCGTGCGGCCGCCCCACGAGGCCACGGGGAGGCCGGGCCCACGGCCCCTCCAGGCCAACTTCTCCGGCATCTCCAGGGACACCCGGGGCAGCCCAGCACCCTGACTGCAGCCCCCCAGCCCGGGAGCCCCCTTCCCCCGACCCAGCACACGGGACACGTGAGATGAGAAGGTCAGGCCAGGCTGGGGAACGTCCTGGGAGCGGAGATGAGCCCAGACCTCCTGGCTTGGGGAGGGAGACCCCTCGGGACCTCTAACTTCCTGCTCTGCAAACCAGGCCCGGGCTCCCTGGCCTCACTTCAGGCCTCGGAGACCCGGGGGTAGGAAACAGCATTGCTGGATCTGTGCTCCGGCAGCGCCCGCCTCCAGCACCTGTGGGCCGAGTGAATGCAGGGCGCAGAGGCTGAGGGATGAAGGCCTGCCCCGTCCTGCCCTCCCTGGCTCCCTCCCGCCCCTCCAGGGAGGACAGGACGGCCGGGGGGTGGGAGGGGGCTCTGGGAAAGGACTGGGAGGAGGTCCCTGCAGCCAGGGCCCACGGCGCCCTTGACACGGAGCAGTGATGGGGTGAGCGCTGACGGGTTGGGCGAGGGGTCGTGAGCGGCTCTGGGAGCCCCGTCCGCTGGGTCTGCACATGGGGCTTCTCAGCAGGGGATGTTGGCTGGGGCCCGGGGGGCCGGACTGACACTATCACCTGTCTGTTGCCCCCAGCAGGACCCCCGCCTCCACCCAGCACTGCCATTCTGCAGCCTTCAGAGCAGGGACGCTGGGGGAGCCTCTCAGATGATGGGGTCCCTCCCACTCCAACGTCAGCGCCCACTCTCAGGAGGGTCTGTGAGGTGCCTGCTGGGACCCCCGCTGCAGCCAGCGGGGCTGAGGCCTGGCCCCAGTGCTCCACCCCTGCAGCACGTTAGAGGGGAGCCCGCGTGGGAACCTGGGTGTGCTGACCTCAGTCTGGGACAGTCTCCAACCTCTCCCCCAACGGGTCCTCGGGGGCAGAGCTCGGCCCCAGCTCCCACTTGGGACCTCCTGTCCTCTGAACCCTGAGAATCACCTCCCCCAAGCAGGCCTGGACCCTGTCCCCAGGGCTCTGGCCCCTTCTGGCTGCAACGGCCAGGCCAGGAGTATGGTTCGAGCTGAGAGCCCTGAGCTCAGCTCACCCCTACCTGATGGCCCCCAGCCTCTGCGGTCCTCTTGGGCCGAAACCCTTGCTCCCCAGCCCTGCACCCTGTCTCCCCCCAGCCCTGCGCCCTGTCTCCCCCCACCCGACCCCCGACCCCGTTTGCTCTGTCCTTCCTGACTGGCTTGGAGCCCTCCAACCTCCCAGGTCTCAGGGTCTCCGCACAGGCTGTCCCTCCCGCTCCAAGCCCACGCCCCACCTCCAAGCCCCCGCGTGAAGAGGCCGGCTGCCCGAGGTGACATCCGTCCAGCCGCCCAGCCTGGCTCCCCTCTGCTGCGGCACCCCCCCTGGGTGTGTGGGGCACTTTGTTCTGACCCCAGCACTCCCGTGAGCTCTGTGAGGCTTGGTTCAGAGTGAGTTCGCTATTGCTAAAGGGACATTTGAGAATGCCCACCCTGAGCGTGGGGCGGGGGGCTCCAGACCCCTTACTTCTGGGGTCTGGGGAGCAGGGCTGGTCCTAGAGTTTCAATGGGGCTGAGAGGTCCCAGCAGGTCAAGGGGCGGCAGGGGCAGGAGCCAGCTTGGCCCGGTCCCCGTGGGGCCTGGGGAAGAGCCAGGGGGTGGCGGTGGCTCAGGCACGTTGCGAAGCGGCTGGTAAACGGCAGGCCAGCGACGGGCCAGCTCACCTGGATTCCGGTCTGCGGTCTGGGTCTCTGTGACCCATGAGCCCTGACCTCGGGGTGTCCACACAGGACGAACCGCGGGACCACTCACACCACACGCCTTTCTGGAGTTGAGAAAGCATTCCCTCCCTCCCTCGCTCGTCCCGACGCAGGCACAGCAGGCAGGCATGTGCCCTCTCACCTGTAGAGCGAGGCCGGGCGGGTGGATGAACAGAGACGTGAGCAGGGATGGAGGAGGAAGAATCACCCCAGCGCTAGAGGAGTCCGGCTCCTTCAGGGAACTGGAGGCCGCAGACCCCCTCTTCCTTCTGCAGAGAGCCAGGCCTGCCCCGGCCTCCCCCCACGGAGCCAGGGAACGTCTTCATAAAATATTGATTGGTTTGCACAAGCCTTGGGTTGTCAGAAAGGGATGGGGCTGCTTTTGCATGTAAATCAGATTTGTTCAGTGCTTCCTTAACCCTTTCCTGCCTGGCAGCTCAGACACCTCCTGGGGTTCCTCAAGTGGGCAGGGGGCCTGGGTGAGCTCCAGACCCCCTAGGGGACCTGGGAGCTGGGTGGCCAGCATCTCTTCTCGGGCATGGCCGTGAGGGTCTTCCTGGGCTGCACTCTGCCGCTGTGTTCACTGGACCATCTTGTCTCTCTTCTGCTGGACCCAGAGATGCAGCCGTGTCAGTCCCCTGCAGTCGTGCTGGGCGAGGCTCCATCTCAGGGTGGACACAGACCCCAGCAGTGCTTCCCGGTCCGGCCTTGACTCCACAGCACCTGGAAAGGAGCTCGGCTCAGGCTGGTGAGAGCTCCTGACTTGACTCTTAAAGGTCATAATCCTGCCTTGCTGATCACGCTGGAATCAAAGGAGGCAGCGTCGGATCTCATCCCAGCAGTCAGGGCTCTGGGCACCGGGGAGGGGGCATGGAGCGCAGAGGGTGGTGAGACGGTGGGGTAACTGTCTTGCCCTTTAAGGCTGTGCTCGGGGTGAAACAGCCTCGTGTGGCTAGCAGGCTGCCTGGCAGGGACAATGGACAGGGAGCAGCCTCTGTCTTAGGGTGCACGGACGGAGGGGGGAGGGGGTGGACCAGCGTCGTGCAGGGCCTCAGCTGGCCTGTGGGGTCTGACCTCGTTCCCTCAGAAGCCCTTGACCGCCACGAAGCCGGGCTGTCCTCGGCTGCTGGCTCAGGGCCCTGCGGGCTCCGCCTCCTGTCCAGCCCCTGGGTCCCCTCCCTGCTCCTGGCCCCGCCTTTTGTCCTGCTCCTCTTGCGGGTCTGAACCTCTCACAGGCCTACGTGTCACATGCCTTTCTCAGGGACCCTCCCCCTCCCTACCACTCCCTGACCCCGGGTCCTCAGGAAGCTTCTGTCCCTCTGACCCCTCTGATACCCATTCCAATGCCAGGCGGGCTCCACAGCTGCTTCCAGGGATGGGGTCCCCCTCCCTGCTCAGTGGCCTGGAGACCAACAGTAACCTGGAAAGTAGGCAGTACCCTGGCTTTAAAAGTCCAGACCCAGCCTGGCCTGCCACCTCTGTGATGTCATGGGGACCCTGAGCAGTCACAGCTGAGGAGTCCTCCCAGCTGTCTGTCCACTCACTCATCTGTCCACCTACACCCAGCTGCCCATCTTCCACCCACCCACGCACCCATCCATCTACCCACCCATCCGTCCATCCATCTAGCCATCTACCCATTCACCTACCCGTCCATCCACCCACCCATCTGTCCATCCACCCACCCAGCCGTCCATCCACCCACCCATCCGTCCATCCATCTAGCCATCCATCCATTCACCTATCCCTCATTCCTGTCTATTCAACAAACCCAAAAAGGAGTACTTTGTGCCCCAATCCCCCCAGCTCACTTGGACTTAACTGACCTTTGGAATCCTTTGGAGGACCTTTTATACTTTTCTGGCCTTGATGCTGTAACTGGCTGGAATTTCCCATCATGCCACAGGACCCGGGTTTACTGTATACACGAGCAAGGACAGCGGGGCTCGGTTAGGACACAGTCACATTCCAGGACAAAAGTGACATTGGACCATGCCCGCCCTGTCCCGTCATCAGTCTCTCTGGCAGGTTAGTGTCCGTCCTTCTGGGGTGAGGGTGAAGCTTTGCAGGAACTTTTGAATCCCTGGGGGCTTTGCCACTCCTCTGTGTGTGACTTTGGCCAAGTTTTTGGCTCTGGGTTTCCAGATGGAAAACCAAAGAGTTGGACCCAACAGTGTCTCCCAGCCCTGCAGGCCCAACACCAAGATGCTGTGATGGCCGGCTGGCCTGAGGCTGTCATCAAAGCACTGCAGGGGACAGGGGAGGGACACCGTCTTCGTCACCGTCACCGCAGGAAGCAGTCAGACGAGCAAGCAAGAGATCCCGGGCAGCACAGGATAGCCTCGGGGAGCGGTACCTGGAAGGCCCCTGGTGACAAATGGGGTCACTTCCTCTGTGTTCCCTGAGACCCGCCTCCTCTCCACCTGGCCCCTACTCTGTCACTCCCTCCATCCTGCAGGTGCGGTGCCCCTGGAGGAAAGGAGGAGAGGATACAGACCTACCCCAGGGGTCGACTCCCAAATATGGAAGCTTCTTCCTAGGTAATTAATCGTGTTTTTAGTTGTCCAAGGAAATGGTAAAAAGGAGCCCAAGCGTCTATTTCCTGATTTATTAATTTCTAACTGAAAAATGTTATTTCCTCCTGTGTAGGATGAAAACGTAGAATGCCCTTATGGCACTCACCAGCAGGGTCCCATGCCGGCTCAGGTCCTGGAATCTGCCACCTATATGCCCAGCTTTTACGTTGCTGAGGTTTGTGGCGTCCAGTTCAGTCTGTAATTACAAAGAAATCTTCTGTACTTTGTCCTTTGCTGATTTTTAAAACTGAAAACCAATATAAAACATTTCAATACAATGTGAATGTCATGCAGATTTCTGTTCCAGCTATAATGCAGTTAACAGGGACTGAACTTACCCTCCCATTTTAAACAACTTAAGATAAGATAAAATATCAGACAATAGTTTTGAGGCATTTGAGAAGCAGGCAGAGGAAGAGCACGGTTTCTGGGAGCGAGGAAGCAAACGGAGAGGTTCCGGGCTCACTGCACCCAGGCTTCAGCCCAGGGCCAGAGGTGAGGAGACACGGCTGGGAATTCAGGGAGGACGAGGTGACTGGAATTTGCTGAGCAGAGGATCGGCGGGGAGAGAAGTGCTTGGAAGGAGAGATGCGGGGGGCGGGGGGCGGGGGCTCCGGGTCCCACAGACTCCCCCAGAGCCTTCAGCGCTGCAGCGATCAGGCCTGCGTGTGACGGGAGGCACCGGAAGTGAGTGAAGATGAAGACGACTCGAACAAGGAACGCTTCACACCCGACTAATGGATATTCATAGACAACTTCACCCAGCACTAGCAGAACACACACCTTTTAAAGCGCACACAGAACATTTACCCAGATTAGGCATAGTTCGCATCATAAAACAAGTCACCATGCATGGGAAAGAATTCAGATTATGCAAATCATGTTAGTGGTCCAAATAGAAGCAAATTAAAAATCAATAACTTAAAGATACCTGGAAAAAATCTCAAATATTTGACTGAACAGCACAAACATCTAAATAACCAATGATTCAGAGAGGAAATCAAAGTGGAAATTGGAAAGATTTTTGAACTGAGTGAAAATAAAAACGTGGCATATCAAAATTAGGGGAATGTAGCTAACGGAGAAGAAATTTCCAGCACCAAGAACCTACATATTAACAAAAAGGAAGGATTTTAAGCCAATGACCAAAGCTTCCAACTTAAGAACTGGAAAAAAAGCAAAGTAACCCTAAGTAGGCACAAGAATGAAAATAAAGAGTAGAAATCAATGAAAGAAAAGAGGGGGAAATATAAAGAAAACCAATAGAAGTAAAACTGACTACTTTAAAAGATCAAAACTGATAAACCTCTATCCCAACTGAACAAGAAAAAAGAGAAGGCAAAGATGATCAAAATCATCAGGAATGAGAGTGGACATCACCTAATATTCGAGTTATTATAAGGAAAAAATTGAACATTATGAAAAACTCTTACCCAATAAAATTGACAACTTCTTTAAAAATGCAAACTATCAAAATTACCTTAAGGAAAGATAGTGTGAATCGTTCTGTGTCTGATAATAAACTGAGTTTGTGACTAAAGCCCTTACCACAAGGAATGCTCCAGGCCCAAAGAGTTTCAAGGGTGAAGTCTACCTGTATATGAGGAAGAAATAACACCAATTCCATACTAACCCTTCAGATAGTAGGAGAGGTGGGGTCATCCCCATTACCGTTTGATGAAGCCAGTTTTACTGTGATATTTAATCATAGGCATCACAAAAAAATGATACCAACAAATAACATTTCTCACAAATAAGGATGCAGAAATTCCTACCAGAGTTTTGGCAAATATATGTATACGTTTATGATGCGGTATCATGACAAGTGAGGTTTATCCCAGCAAGGCAAAGTTGATTTCATGTCAAAAATCTGTCAATAAATTTCACCATATTAATGTACTAAAAAGGAAAAACATATGCTCACCTCGATGGACATGAATTTGAGCAAACTCCAGGAGATAGTGAAGGACAGGGAAGCCTGGCGTGCTGCAGGCCATGAGGTTGCCAAGAGTTAGTGACTGAATAACAACAATGATCATCTCAATAGAAGAAGCACTTAATGAAATGTCGTATTAATTCATAATAAAACTCCTCAAAAACTAGGAATAAAATGAAATTTCTGCATCTGACAAAGGCCATCTACCCAAAACTTACATCTTCCTAAGATTGAGAACAAGGTAAAAGATACCTGTTCTCATCTTTGACTTGCTTGTCACTTTTAATGAACATTTCCTGAAGTTCCTTTCCTTGTTTTATAAAAACTTATTAATTAATTTATTTGGCTGCATCAGGTCCTGGTTGAGGCACCCGGGATTGTCCTCGAGGCACACAGGGTCTTTGGTTGTAGCGCGGACTCAGGCGTTCTGGTGCTGGGCTTATTGCCCTGCAGCATGTGGGATCTTGGTTCCTCAGCCAGGGCTTGAATCCATAGTCCCTGAGTTGGAAGGCAGACTCTTAGCCAGTGGACCGCCAGGGCAGTCCCTGGAGTTCGTATCTAGCACAATAAGGCAAGGAAAAAAGACATGCAGGTTAGAAAGAAATAAACTTTCTGTAGAAACTATTTGGTGGAATCCACAAAATAAAAGCTACCAGACTAATAAAGAGTTAGCAAAGTGTCAGGGTTCAAGATCAACATACAGAACCAACTGTATGTCTACATTGTCTTCCCTAGTGCCTTAGATGGTAAAGAATCTGCCAGCAATGCAGGACACCTGGGTTCAATCCCTGGGTCAGAAAGATCCCCTAGAGAAGGAAATGGCAACCCACTCCAGTATTCTTGCCTGGAGAATCCTGTGGACAGAGGAGCCTGGTGGGCCAGAGTCCATCGGGTCACAGAGAGTCGGACACGACTGAGCAGTTAACACTTTACTGTTACTTGCTGTGAGTATATTTATATACTCGCAGAAAATAATCAGAACGTGGAATCTTAAATACTATAACCTGTAAAGCACCACTAACAAATCTGGAATACGTAGACATAAGTTTGACAAAAGATATGTGAGACTTCTACACTGAAAACTACAAACATTGCTAAAATTAAACGAGGTCAAACTAAATGGAGATGTATACCATGTTTGTGGATAAGAAAACCCAAGGTTATTAAGATGTGAGTTCTCTTCATGTTGATCTATAGATCAATGGAATCTCAATCAAAGTTCCAGTAGGTTTTTCCTGTAGAAATTAACAAATGGAAACTAAAATTCATATGGAAATGAAAAGGACCTAGAATAGTTGAAACAACTTGGAAAAAAGAAATAAGGTTGGAGAACTTTATCTGATTTTAAAACTAATTTTAAAGTTACATTAATCAATACAGTATGGTGTTGGCATAAATACAGCATACAGGATCCCTCCAAATACCCATATAAATATTGTCAATTGACTGTTGACAAAAGTGAAAAAACAATCCAATGGAGAAATAATGGTCTTTTCAATGTAACACTGGATTTAAAACAAAACTTTGATCCCAAACTTACAACATATACAAAAAAATCATTCAAAATTAATCATAGACCTTAATTTATAAGACCTCTATAAGAAAATAGGAGGTCTTTGTAAACTTGGATTAGACAGAGGTTTTTTTTAGACATGGCATAAAAGCACAATCCACAAAAGATCAAATTGATAGAATGCACTGCGTCAAAACTAGGAACTTCCGCTCTTCAAAGTACACCACTGAGAGAATGAAGGGACAGCAGCAGATCCCAAGACCAAACTTTCAAATTATGCATCTGAGAAGGACTTCTATCTAGAATATACAAAGCTCTCACATCTCTACAAAAAGTAAACCAAGCACCCAGTGAAAAGTGTGACAAAACTTGGGACAGATGCTTCAGGAGAACCGTGGGTGGCAAAGACGATCAGGAAAATGACACCGTTAGTCATCAAAGAGACGCAAATGAAAACCAGGAGGTACTATGATGCACCTACAAGAACAGCTAGAATGAGAAAGACTGACCTGCTAAGTGTTGGTGAGGAGGTGGGGCGGCTGGAAGCCGCCATGCACTGCAGCTGAGAATGTACAATGTGCAGTCACTTGAAAAACAGTTTCATGGTTCACCGAATAAACAAATACCTACTGTATGAGTCAGCTGTTTCACTGCTAGAGAAATAAAAGCTTATGTTTAGATAAAGACTTGTGCACCAATGTTCATGGACACTTTATTTGTAAGAGCTTCAAATAGGAGACAATCCAAACATTCTCCAAGTGGTAAGTGCATAAAGGAATTATGTACACTCGTGCAATTGAAACTATTCGGCCAGGAAAAGAAGTGATACTGCTGGTACTGGCCACAGCCTGAGTGAGCCATAAAACAATTTTGCTACGAGGAAAAACAAGGATGCATTCTATGCTCTCCTTTACATAAAAATCATAGAAAATGCAAACTAAGTTGACCAATCCCTAAGAAAGGCAATGCCAAAGAATGTTCAAACTGCCCCACAATTGCACTCATCTCACACACTAGCAAAGTAATGTTCAAAATTCCCCAAACCAGGCTTCAACAGTATGTGACCACAAACTTCCAGATATTCAAGCTGGATTTAGAAAAGGCAGAGGAACCAGAGATCAAGTTGCCAACATCTGCTGGATCATCAAAAAAGCAAGAGAGTTCCAGAAAAACATCTACTTCTGCTTTACTGACTAAGCCAATGCCACTGACTGTGTGGATCACAACAAACTGTGGAGAATTCTTAAAGAGACGGGAATACCAGCCTCCTGAGAAATCTGTATGCAGGTCAAGAAGCAACAGTTAGAACTGGACAAGGAACAACAGACTGGTTCCAAATCCAGAAGGGAGTCCGTCAAGGCTGTATATTGTCACCCTGCTTATTTAACTTATATGCAGAGTACATCATGCGAAATGCAGGACTGATTGTAGCACAAGCTGGAATCAAGATTGCTGGGAGAAATATCAATAACCCCAGGTATGCAGATGACACCACGCTTAAGGCAGAGATTGAAGAGGAACTGAAGAGCCTCTTGATGAACGTGAAAGAGGAGAGTGAAAAAGTTCACTTAAAACTCAGCATTCAGAAAACTAAGATCATAGCATCTGGTCCTATCACTTCATGGCAAATAGATGGGGAAACAATGGAAACACTGACAGACTTTATTTTCTTGGGCTCCAAAATCACTGCAGATGGTGACTGCAGCTAAGAAACTGAAAGACACTTGCTCCTTGGAAGAAAAGCTATGACCAACATAGACAGTATACTAAAAAGCAGAGACATTACTTTGCGGACAAAGGTCTGTCTAAGTCAAAGCTACGGTTTTTCCTGTAATCACTTATAGATGTGAGAGTTGGACTATAAAGAAAGCTGAGCGCTGAAGAATTGATGCTTTTGCACTGTGGTGTTGGAGAAGACTCTTGAGAGTCCCTTGGACTGCAAGGAGATCCAACCAGTCCATCCTAAAGGAAATCAGTCCTGAATGTTCATTGGAAGGACTGATGTTGAAGCTGAAGCTCCGATACTCTGGTCACTTGATGTGAAGAACTGACTGATTGGAAAAGACCCTAATGCTGGAAAAGATATACGGCAGGAGGAGAAGGGGACAACAGAGGATAAAATAGTTGGATGGCATCACCGACTCAATGGACATGAGTTTGAGTAAACTCCGTGAGCTGGTGATGGAGAGGGAAGCCTGGTGTGGTGCAGTCCATGGTGTCGCAAACAGTCAGACACGATTGAGCGACTGAACTGAACTGAACAAATGGAGTATAACCTTTACAAATGTGAATTATTCTGTAGTACACCTAAAATGTGGGCTTCCTATGTGGCTCAGTTGGTACAGATTCTGCCTGCAATGCAGGAGATGCAGGTTCGATCCCTGGGTCAGGAAGATCCCCCAGAGAAGGGAATGGCAACCCACTCCAGTATTCTTGCCTGGGAAATCCCATGGACAGAGGAGCCTGGTAGCCTACAGTTCATGGAATTACAATGGGTTAAACATGACTCAGCAACTAAACCACCACCAGCACCACACCTAAAATATATGAACACAATATTGCAAATCAATTATAACTCAATTTTTAAAAAGGAAAGAAAAATTACTATTGAGCCAAACATTAGAGAAGACATACTAACTCGTGATTTGAGGGGGACAAAAGCCTCTTAGTAACCTAAGAACATGAGAGAATTTCCTCTAGTGTTAGAGATGCTCAGATCCCAGAGAACATGTTGCCCTGACGGTGGAGATCAGCCCCTCTGCCCTTTCAGAGCAGCTCCACTTTTCTGCCTCATGATGGTAGAGCGCCTAGAAGCACATTGCCCAAGCAAAAGAAATAGAGTCTAGAAAGGGGGAAAAGCCAGAAACTGTCACTATTTGCAGGCCGTTTTTAAAGAAAAAATTCAAGGTGATCTGTAGACAACTATGGAAGTTAATAGGGATTTCAATGAGTCGCAGAATATAACTTTAATTACATAAGAATTACTTGCAAAGATTCAGTCAGTCAGTTCAATTGCTCAGCCATGTCTGACTCTTTGCAACCTCATGGACTGCAGCACACCAGGCCTCCCTCTCCATCACCAACACACGGAGCTTACTCAAGCTCATGTCCATTGAGTCGGTGATGCCATCCAACCATCTCATCCTCTGTCGTCCCCTTCTCCCCCTACCTTCAGTCTTTCCCAGCATCAGGGTTTTTCCAATGACTCAGCTCTTTGCATCAGGTGGCCAAAGTATTGAAGTTTCAGCTTCAGCATCAGTCCTTCCAATGAATATTCAGGGTTGATTTCCTTTAGGATTGACTAGTTTGATCTCCTTGCAGTCCAAGGGACTCTCAAGAATCTTCAAGGCACCACAGTTCAAAAGTGTCAATTATCAGCTTTCTTTATGGTCCAACTCTCACATCCATACATGACTACCGGAAAAACTGTAGCTTTGACTAGATGGACCTTTGTCGGTAAAGTAATGTCTCTGCTTTTTAATATGCTGTCTAGGTTTGTCATAGCTTTTCTTTCAAGGAGCAAGCGCCTTTTAATTTCATGGCTGCAGTCACCATCTGCAGTGATTTTGGAGCCTAAGAAAATAAAGTCTGTCAGTGTTTCCATTGCTTCCGCATCTATTTGCCAAGAAGTAGTGGGACTGGATGCCATGATCTTCATTTTTTGTAGGTAAAGTAATATCATAAGATGCCATTGATAGTCCCAAAACACAAGATTTCTAGGAGTATGTGTGCAAAGTAACATGTGCAATCTTTCTTACAGGAACTTTGCTGATTGGACTTTACTGAAGTCATGAAAGACCTAAAAATGAGAGATGAACCATATTCATAAACAAGAAGATTCAAAAATGAAGAAACTTCCCTGTATTTACAATCTATATCCAACAAGAGTTTTTCGAGCTGATTTACAAAATCAACATATAAAAGCAAAGAGTAAAAATAGCCAAGACACACCTGAAGACAGGGATCAGAGATGCACCTCAGACTAGACTTAGTTTGTGAAGCTACATGATTCGGGGATGGACAAGTGAAGTAACGAAACTGGAGAAATAGCTGGGACCAGACCCACTGCATACATGACCTTGGCATGTGATAGGAGAGACTTCTTCCTCCTGGGGAAGAGTAGGCTATAGCCACACTCCCAGCATGACAGAAAAAAGATGCTTGACGTCAGGTGGGTAGAAGCCTACACGTGAAAATGCAGAACTGCCACAGACAATGTAAGCTCTTATACCACTATCACAAAACATAAGGGCAAGTTTGTTGAATCGGGCACATTAAAATTTAAAATTCTGTTCAGCAAAAGATGCCATCAATAAGGCAAGAAATACAGGCCTCAGTCTGGGAGGATATATTTGCAACCAACATAACCAATCAAGTATCACGAGCCAGATACATAAATAATTCCTGAAAATCAATAAGAAAAAGGCAAACGACCCAATAGAAAAATGAGGAGATGATAGGAAACTATAAATATCAGAGAAAACAAAGTGCAATAAATATGTGAGAAGATGCGCAACTTCACTGCTAACACTGAGAAACACAAATTAAAACAACGAGATGCCATTTTTCAACCATTAGAGTGTAAAAAATTAATAAGTCTGACACCATTGACTGTTGCCATGAATTCGTGGAGACAGGACCTCCAACCATCGCTGGCGGGAGTGCAAATTGGTGTAGAAGCTTCGGGCAGCAATTTGTCAATACTTAATAATGATGATGATGATTAGCACTTAGAGCATGCCAGGCACAGTTAAAGTATCGCACGTAGGACTTCACGGAGAGCCAAAGACACACACCCCACAAGTCTGAAATGCTAGCCCCAGTGGAGAACTTCCCATCACCAGCCCCTGCAGAGGCCCCTGGTGGGATGGCTGTCTGTAAGCGCAGAAAACTGGAAAGGCTCAGAGACTTCTTTAGTGGGGAGGGACCAGTCTATCCAGCCTTATTCCCACCCTGGAATGTTCTACCGCAGTCAAAAGAAACATAGGGTCTCCCCGACTAAGTTTACATCCATCAACATAAATATATTTCAAAAACTTGATGCGGAGTGAAACAGGCAAGTTGCAAGAATTTCACGCTCTTTTTACCATTTATGTAAACTTTAAAACACACCAACGACTGTTTGTGTGTGCGTGCATGTGATTAAAAAGTGTAACTGTACGTGGGAAGGACATGTCCCAACAGCCCTTTCATGCCTCCTGGAGCTGTCTGTCCATCTGTCCGTCTGTCTGCAGGAGCTGAAGCCTCTGGAACGTGCTCAGGAACCCAGGACCGGCTCCAGGGTCTGGAAGCTGCAGGAAGTTCCTTCTGGCACCTCCAGGACATTTAACAGAAATCTACAAATGCGACTCATTGGAATTCATGAAAGCAGAATGAACACAGACAAAGAGTGTTTGTTAAGGTCCCACCTCCATTCAGAATGGGAATCCTTCTCATGGTGGGAACAGGGGAGATCTCATGCTCGGTGAAGCAGCAAAGGCTCCGGGTAAAATCTGGGGCGAGTTAAGGCTGTCAGCCTCACACTTCTGTTCCACGCACAGGCCCAACCAGGACAGCATGCTTTCTGAGAGCCGTGAGGACCAGAGGGGAAGAGGCACAATCTGTGACTTGCCAACGGTGTCATCCAGGGAGGAAAAACAGCAGATAATAATAATGAGAGTTTAGTACGACAGAGGCAAGACCAACATCTAAAAACCCATAGCTTCACTGCACACACCAGGAATAACTGCTTAAAAGAAGCATTCGTCCTCATTTGCAACAGCCAGAAAAACTGGAAAACATCTTGGGGAAAAAGAACTAAGAGAAATGGCAGACTAACCTATTCAAGGAAAAGATAAACTTGACTACAGACACGAAAGAAAATCTGAGCAAGTGGGGGAGAGCTCCTCTTCTTATAGAAGAATCCTGACCCAAGCTCACACGGTGGGACGCCTACCACGCTTCAGTTGAGTTCAGTCGCTCAGTCGTGTCTGACTCCCTGCGACCCCATGGACGGCAGCACGCCAGGCTCCCCTGTCCATCACCAGCTCCCGGACAGAGCTTGTTCAAACTCATGTCCATCGAGTCAGTGATGCCTGCCATGCTTCACCTGCAGAAAGAAAACAGGCGGGCGTAGCAAACCCAAACCCGAAATAGAACAGTGAACCCTGGATTTGCAGACAAGGCATAGTGTCCAGAAAGAGACCCGTGAGCCTGTCCAATGCGCATCTCACCTGGGGAAGGGCGGGGGCCACGGATGTGTCCGGAACAGGCTGCCCGGGGGACAGAATACAAGTACATTTCTAAGTCATGAGCACAGATAAAGTCTGCAGATTAAAGACACAGATGTAAAGACACACACACACAGGTGAATGATGCTTGATTTCACTGGAATCAGAGCCCAGAAAGAAATGAGATATTGTTTTTTACCCATAAACTGGGGGAAAGATAAAGGATTAATGTTTTCTAACAATGGCAAAATTGTAAGAGAAACAACCCCTCTCCTATGCATTCAGTGAGGAATGATTTTTTTATAGTCTTTTCAGAAAGCAATTTGGAATATCCATCAAAAACATCCATGTGTCCCCCCTCCCCTCAGCCTAGCTCACCCTCTGAGACCTCTGCTCCCGGAGTGGGGGACACACAGGACTGTGAAGTCACGGGCGTGAGTGCTTGGTGACAGAAAAAGTAACGGGAGAGAGAAGGAAAGAGAAACCGTTCAACTCTTCGTCAGCAGAGGCGAGTGTATTACACAGAACATCATCCACAGGACCGAGAGGTCAAATATAGATAGAAAATAAAACAAGGTTGGGCTCTGAGTGCCCGCCCGAAAGCTCCCCAGGACGTTGTGTTAAATATAAAAAAGGAGTGGCAGACAAGCCATGAAATATGTATAATTCCATTTGTGCAACGGCGAGATGGCCAGACGCAAGTGTGTGTTTTATCTTGTATGTACACATGTGCACGTGCGCGTAGACAGCGCGTCTGGGCGCCTCCCTGCCGCCCAGGCGGAGGGGAGGGAGCCGGCTTTGTACTCGGGTCTCGGCCACGTGCACACACGGTCCCCAGACACGCGTCCCTGTGTGACTCATGCAATTCAAACAAACGCCTGTGACGATGAAAGGAAATTAGAACAGGCAGCTCCGCGCACAGGCCTGGAGCTGAAAAAAGAAAGACATGCGAGAAAAAGGAGTGGGGCTTGAGGTGTGGGGGACAGACACCCCCGGAGCCCTGGGTGGGGAGACATCTGGGAAGAGTAGGAGATGGCCGGGATGATCTCGGGGCGTGAGCCGGGCGGGGGGAGCTGCCGGGTGAGCCAGGAGGGCACTGGGCGTGTGGGGGGTGGTCGGGAGAGGACCTGGGCCTCGAGGAGGGTGGGGCAGCTCAAGAGAGGAGCCCCAGACTCGGCAGGAGCCTGGGAGAGAGGGAGCCAGCAGGGGAGGGTGCAGGGGGCTGGGGAGGGCCGGCTCGGTGGGCTGGGCTGGGCTGCGTCTCCCTCCACCTTTTTTTTTTTCCTCCTTATTTGGCTGTCTTCCGGCACCTGGTATCACTGATGGTAGTTCCTGTGACAACCTGCTTTTGGATTTTTGGCCTCACTGTCCAGCCTGTGGGATCTTAGTCCCCCCAGCAGGGACGGAACCCGCATTAGGAGACGGGGTCGTCACCACTGGGCCACCAGGGAAGTCCCTCCCTGTGCCGTTGTGAAGACGTGAGGTGACAGCTCCCTGAGCCTGGGGCGGGGATACAAGGGCGTGTGCGGCAGTCTCAGGGGCCTGTCCCCATCCTCCTGGCGTTGGAGGCAGGAGGCTCGGCGAGACGGGAGGTGCCCCCGATGGGCGCAGGGCACAGGACGGGGGAGGCTTGGCGGACGGTGGGCCACATGCCCTTAGCAGGTGCGATCGCTGAGCAGGGTCCGGGGTCCTTGGGGTCAGGCCCACGTGACTCTGGAGACACCAGCAACCCAGTACGAACACTCCCGGGGGCCTGGACGGTGGGCTCGCCCATGTGGGTCCTCCCCGTGGCTGTGAGCGAGGGTCGGGGGCCACAGGAGGCAGGGCGGTACAGGGCAGTGAAGGACCCTGGGGCCAGGGGGCTGTGGGCCACGGAGGAATGGAGCCCTGAGGGGTCGGGAAGGGCGTGGGGGTCCCCGGGGGCCCTGACGGGGCTGGAGAGCCCTCCGTGGGGTGCCTGGGTCCCGGCTGGAGGCCCAGAGGCGGGGCCCCGTGGGGGAGATGCAGGTCTGTACTTGGGGCTCTCCAGGACGCCTCCCGGGCCTTGGGCAGGGCCGGCACCTCACTGCCGCCCAGACGTCAGCGCCCGTGTGCCCCGATCTGGACCGTGGAAGCTGGGACACCCTGGAGTGAGCCTGCAGGACCAAGGGGCTGTGACCACCCCGATCCTGTGCCCGGACCCCTGAGCCCAGCGCTCAGAGGGCAGCGTCAGGAGACAGGACACCCGGCTGCCCGGCCCCAGAGAAGCTCCATGAACAGACCCCCCCAGCAGCCCACTCATGGCTTCAGGCCCCCGGGACCAGGGCAGCGCATGTCTCACCAGCAGGGGCCGCCCACCCTGCCCGCGTGCACGGTCCCCCAGGGAGGGTGCTTGGCGAGTTTCCCTGTGGGTGTGAGAGTCAGGGAGCTGCTGACGGTGATGGAGGAAGTGGACCCGCGCCCACCTCCTCAGCAGCCCGTGCTCAGAAAGAACCCTCCCGGGGCAAGACGTGCAGATTCAAGCCTGCTTTGGGGAGGAAGGTGGCCTTCAGGTTAACGATAAGCCAACACTCTTTTCCACACTCGGGTGTGTCTGTTGAGTTTGGGGGGACCCCAGGAGGGACGGAATTTGGGTTCAACCTGGTCACTCAGGGAATTGCTGGAAATGCTGGATTTCTGAAGCCTGGGGACCACTTCGGGGGGGTGACGGGGGGTCGTCTCCAACGGCAAGGCCCCAGCCCGCGTTCCAGGAGGGAAGATGACACCACGCGCATCCAGCGACACCGGGACAGGACTTTCCCTGAGTTTACGCGTGCACCGGTCCCATCGGGAAGGCACAGACAGAATCGTTCTAGCTCATTCCTCACCAAGAAAAGTGATTACGATGCAAAGTCACCTCCATACAGTGCATGACTTTAATATCAGTAAACTCCCCTTAAATATTAGATGCAGTGAGGAAATATTAGTTAAATTATCACAGACTAATATGATCAGTTTCCTCTAGGATAAAATGTGATAAATGGGTTTTAATAAACTAAGGAGAATTACATGCGTCATATTCGTGGTTCCTGTCAATTTTATTTAGAGTGAAATGCCATTGCTATAATTAGTTGGGTTTTACTGTGTTCATTAAAAGCTTTTCTAATGACCGCTTGGAGGAATAAGTGAAATTAATTTCTTTCTAGAACATCAGAGAAATTCATCACATAAACAAAACGCAAACTCTAGGGCGTGTGTGAGCAGGCTGGGGGCCCGCGGTCTGTGCGCCCGGCCCTGGGGGTGGCGCCTTCCTGTCGCTGGCGCCGGGACTGCCCAGGGCGAGGATGCAGGTCCCCGCTGGAGGCTCTCCCTCTCAGGGGCCCCTGAGCCGGGACTTACAGGCCTCCTCCTCCAGGCAGGATTCCTTGACTCTTCCAACCTCAGGGCCCTCTCCTTCCTGGTCTGACTGCCAGACCACGGCTCCTTCAGCCCCGGAGGCTGAAAGCAGCTACGCGGGCCCAGCCCAGGGACACCTCCCCGAAGGACTCAGGGGCCAGAAACCAGGATCTGCCGCCGTCTGTCCCCTGGCCGCCTCCTTCCAGCGCCGCTGGGAGCCTGCGTGGCCTCCAGGCAGCGGGTGTGGGCAGAGGGGCCACCTGGGAGCCTCATGGGGGTCCTCGTTGCCTCCTGACTGAGGCTGCGCGGCGGCGAACGGGGAGACCAGACGCGGACGCCATGATCCTCCCCACACGCCTCCGCGCGGGGCGGGGCCTCAGGGCAGGGAGGACGGCCTGAGAGGCTCACGTGAGCCCAGCACACAGATCACACGCCACACACTCACCCCACACAGTCACCGCACACACTCACCACACACTCACACCACACACTCACCCCACACTCACCCCACACTCACCACACACTCACCACACACTCACCCCACACACTCACCACACACAGTCACCACACACTCACCACACACACCACACACACTCACCACACACGCCACACACTCACCCCACACAGTCACCCCACACACTCACCCCACACACTCACCACACACTCACCCCACACTCACCCCACACTCACCACACACTCACCACACACTCACCCCACACACTCACCACACACTCACCCCACACACTCACCCCACACACTCACCACACACACTCACCACACACACCACCACACACTCACCCCACACACTCACCACACACTCACCCCACACTCACCCCACACTCACCACACACTCACCACACACTCACCCCACACACTCACCCCACACACTCACCACACACTCACCCCACACACTCACCACACACTCACCCCACACTCACCCCACACTCACCCCACACTCACCCCACACACTCACCCCACACACTCACCACACACTCACCCCACACCCCACACTCACCACACACTCACCACACACTCACCCCACACACTCACCACACACTCACCCCACACACTCACCCCACACACTCACCACACACTCACCCCACACACTCACCACACACTCACCCCACACTCACCCCACACTCACCCCACACTCACCCCACACACTCACCCCACACACTCACCACACACTCACCCCACACACTCACCCCACACACTCACCACACACTCACCCCACACACTCACCACACACTCACCCCACACTCACCACACACTCACCCCACACAGTCACCCCACACAGTCACCGCACACACTCACCACACACTCACCCCACACACTCACCACACACTCACCCCACACACTCACCACACACTCACCCCACACTCACCCCACACACTCACCCCACACTCACCCCACACACTCACCACACACACTCACCCCACACACTCACCCCACACAGTCACCGCACACTCACCCCACACACTCACCACACACTCACCCCACACACTCACACACACACTCACCCCACACACTCACCCCACACAGTCACCGCACACTCACCCCACACACTCACCACACACTCACCCCACACACTCACACACACACTCACCCCACACACTCACCCCACACACTCACCCCACACTCACCCCACACACTCACCACACACTCACCCCACACACTCACCACACACTCACCCCACACACTCACCCCACACACTCACCCCACACACTCACCCCACACACTCACCACACACTCACCCCACACACTCACCACACACACACTCACCCCACACACTCACCCCACACACTCACCCACACTCACCCCACACACACCACACACTCACCCCACACAGTCACCCCACACAGTCACCGCACACACTCACCACACACTCACCCCACACACTCACCACACACTCACCCCACACACTCACCACACACTCACCCCACACTCACCCCACACACTCACCCCACACTCACCCCACACACTCACACACACACTCACCCCACACACTCACCCCACACAGTCACCGCACACTCACCCCACACACTCACCACACACTCACCCCACACACTCACACACACACTCACCCCACACACTCACCCCACACAGTCACCGCACACTCACCCCACACACTCACCACACACTCACCCCACACACCACACACACACTCACCCCACACACTCACCCCACACACTCACCACACACTCACCCCACACACTCACCACACACTCACCCCACACACTCACCACACACTCACCCCACACACTCACCCCACACACTCACCCCACACACTCACCACACACTCACCCCACACACCCCACACTCACCACACACTCACCACACACTCACCCCACACACTCACCACACACTCACCCCACACACTCACACACACACTCACCCCACACACTCACCCCACACAGTCACCGCACACTCACCCCACACACTCACCACACACTCACCCCACACACTCACACACACACTCACCCCACACACTCACCCCACACAGTCACCGCACACTCACCCCACACACTCACCACACACTCACCCCACACACTCACCACACACTCACCCCACACACTCACCCCACACAGTCACCGCACATACTCACCCCACACACTCACATCACACACCACACACTCACCACACACACTCACCCCACACTCACACCACACACTCACCACACACTCACCACACACTCACCCCACACACTCACCGCACACAGTCACCGCACACACTCACCACACACTCACCCCACACACTCACCCCACACACTCACACACACACAGTCACCCACACACTCACCACACACTCACCCCACACACTCACACACACTCACCCCACACACACACCACACACTCACCCCACACACACCCCACACACTCACCACACACAGTCACCCCACACACTCACCACACACTCACCCCACACACTCACACACACACTCACCCCACACACACACCACACACTCACCCCACACACTCACCCCACACACTCCCCACACACACTCACCCCACACACTCGCACACCACACACACACCCGTGTGCACTCACACGCCCCCATGCGGGTCTGGGTGTCACCTTCCGCCCGTCACACCTGGCCCTCCCGGTGTCCCTCCGGCCTGCCCCGACTGCCCAGCCCCCTGCTGCCTCCATCTCGCCCTCCCTCGGGCATCTGAGAGCCGCGGTGGAGCCTCTCTCCCCTCGCCGGCCTGCAGGAGAGGGGGCCCTCCTGCCCCTCGGGCGGACCACAGGGCCGCGAGGGCGGCCTGGGCCTCAGCGGCACCATCCGTCCACGCGGGCTCGGGGAGTGGCTCTGGGACAAGGATGACGGGAGGGCTTCTTTTCTGGGGATCGGGCGCCTTCCCGCTTGAGACGCGGGCCCTGCGTCACTGCAGGTTTGGGGACGTTTTCAGCCTCAGGTGGGCTGGCAGGGAGCCCGGGGGGGCCACCCAGGCCTGGTTGCCAGCTTTCCAGGGCGTTCTCTCAGGGCCAGCAGGGAGGCTCTTCTCGGCTGCCCGACCTGTGAGACCACCCTACTCCACCCCTAGGCTCACCTACCCCCACCCAGCCACGACACACACATGACCAGACCCCCTCAAGGCTGCTCCCAGGCCTGGGGGGATAAGCCCGGCCCAGGCCAGCCAGCAGGAGCCAAACCCCCAGCAGTTTTGGGCGTCCCAGCCCCCTGATCCTCCCAAGGAGGCCTCCCTTCATCCCCTGGGGGCCTCTCGGGAAACCCTCCCCCCCCCAGCCTTGCGCTTTGCGTGTGGCAGGGAGGACATAGAGGCCTCTGGGGAAGCCCGGCTTGAGGAGGCTCACCCCGCCGGCTGCCCCCCCAAACCCGCAAGGTGTGCTCATCGCCTTCGCCGCCCCCCGAGCGCTGCAGCAGCAACACGGCCTCCACCTCGAGTCACCTCCTCAAAGCCAGCCTCCCGACCAGCCTGGGTGACCGTGCAGACCCTCCGCCGACCCCCGCAGCCCTTACCACCCCAGACGGGCCCCATCCTGACCCCGTCAGCCCCACGGCCCCGCCTCTGCCTGCTTTGCTGGGTGTCCGACTGGACACAGCTGTTCAGAGAGTCCTGGTGAGCGAAGGTTCTGGCGCGCCTGCCTGACCCCCTTGCACCCGCGTCTCGCTGTGCGCTGGGCTGTCTTGCACTTGCCTTTACTCCGCACAAAGTGGGCTGCTAAACAGCAGCGTTTTAGTGCTTGTGGAGCGGGACGGGTCTGTGCGATTTTTTTTTTAACTTTAAAAGTAGTTCTGGGGACTTGCCTGCCGGTCCAGTGGTTAAGACTCCATGCTTCCAATGCAGGGAGGGTGGCGGGGGGACACAGGTTTGATCCCTGGTCAGGGAACCAAGATCTCACAAGCCTTAAGGCGTGACCCAAAGAAAAAAAGTTTGGTGCTTGTTTGAAAAGTAGAGACTGTAATGGACTGAATGTGCCCTCCCCCCAGATTCACACGTGGACACCTCACCCCCGACGTGATGGCATTTGAAGGCCGGGCTTTGGGAGGTGACGAGGTCCTGAGAGTGGAATTAGCGCCCTAATGAAAGAGACCCCCGAACGCTCCCACCAGTGAGGACACAGTGAAAAGATCCTGACACTGTCTATGAACCGGAAAGCTGGTCCTCACTAAACACTGAATGTGCTGGTGCTTTGCTCTAGACTTGCAGCTGCCAGAACCACAAGGAATAAATTTCTCATCATAGACCACCCCAGTGTGTGGGTGCTCCGTCACAGCAGCCCAAATGCGCGGAGGTGAGCACACCTATGACCACTGTCAGATGAATTTGCAGTCTTATAGAAGGAGAGCTCTTAGCTGCACGGGGGGAGCTCTGACGGCGGGGTGTCTGCTGATGGATGGCCCTGCTGACCAGCACTCGGTGGGGGACTCAGACGTAACTCCGAGCATGTCAGAGGCGCCTCTCAGCAACAACATGGTACCAGACCAGGCAGAACCCTAGCTTCCCCCAGAGCCCGCCTTGGGAATGCATCTTGATTAGGGAAGCTTGGAGCTGGAAGGCAGGGAGATATTTTTACATTAGAAGTGTTTGCTGAGAGTGACTCTGCAGACGGGTAATTTAGCTGGTAATCATGCCGGCGCTGTTGTTTATTCATCATTAACAGCCGCACCTTGTGGCTGGTTAGAGCAGCGAGGGAGAGACACACTCAATTAAGCTGGGTGAGCAGCGAACACAGAGCCGGCGGAGACCAGGTACAGCGCGAGAAGTCTCCACGCGGGCGAGTCAATCAGGGCGCCCTAATTGGAAAGTAGTCATAAAAAGTAATTGAGTTTAATACATAATTTAGATCATTACCCGTTAAGTTAATGCCTCCTGCTTAGGTGTGGGGAGAAAATTATTTATCTGGTAGACGGGAGGATTTCATTTGTTTTTATAATAGAATGTTCACCAATTGACTTTAATAAGAGCAGTTTGTTCAATCAGATTCTGAATTGGCGTGCAGGCTGGAAGTTCATATGTTAATTTCGACGCACTATGCCTGGCGCTTCCTCCCCTGAGCGCCTGGTGTGTTCCAGGGGGCTCCTCCGCCTTCCCAGCCCAGGTCCACTCCAGGGAAACTCAGTCCGTGTCTCTGGTGTCTGAGTGGGAGGCTGTTAGGCTCCTAAGTTCATCTTCCTCATTTTCAGATTTAGAAGAAGAGAGATTAAAGAGACTGCCGCTTCACTAGTGGGCCTTTTTCCTCTCAAAAGCGGTCCTCTGGCTGCAAATAAGCGCTTCTGTTAAATACCGAGGAGGAGCTTAATAATCACCCCTCACTGGGGTCTCCCTGTCTGCCATTCATTGACTCATCTGTCTTTCTCAGCAATTGTGTGAAGCCGGGCGCCCCCACTAACCCCACGGGAGCAGGCAGAGTGGCCCGGGACAAGGGCTGGCTGTGAATGGGGACTTACCCTACAGCCCTGGGTGGGGAGGGGAGCTTGGATCCCAGCTCCCAGGCGTGCAGCCTCATGCTGGTCGGGTCATCACCACTCCGGGCCTCAGTCTTCAGACCTGCAAAACGGGGATAAGAAGGTGAGGTGTTGTGAGGATGGAGGAGGCCGCGCCGCTGACCGTCGGTCCTGCCCCCCTCCCTGAGCAAGCGTCCCTGCCCCACCCCCAGCTGTGCACGAGGCAAGCAGGCACTTGCCTGAGAGGCAGGAGACCCTCCCCTTACCCCCTGCAGCCCACGGGAAGGTGGGGTCCCTTCCTCTCTCGGCCTCCATGTCCCGTCTACAAAGCAGATGGTGACAACCCCTTCCCAGGGGCTGCGGCTGCTGTTGCCCCCCCTCTCTGCCCCCATCATCACGAGTCTTGCTGACAGGCCACGGGGCCTTCCTGGGGCTCACCAAGGAGCAGCTGGCCTGGGGACCTCAAGCCCCCATCACGGGAGGCTGGGCTGGGTCGCCAACCCCACACAGCCAACGCCCCAGCTTCACACAAGACTGACTGCCTTGACAGTCTTGAGGACAGGAGGCCCAGGGTCCACAGCCTCCACCCCAGTGGGCCTCCAACCTCTCCGGCCCCACCCTCTGTGTTTCCCTCTGGGTAGGAATATTGGAGTGGGTAGCCATTCCCTTCTTCAGGGGATTGAACCCAGGTCCCCTGCATTGCAGGCGGATTCTTTACCAGCTGAGCCACCAGGGAAGCCCACATTTCCCCGGCAGCACCTAGCAAAGTTGAGCCCCTTCTCCAGCCTGCGGCACTGCCCACTTCCTGTGGGGACGGCCTCTGGAAAGGACACACGACTGAGACCTGGGTGGGGGGGTCTCCACTCTGAGACACAGACGGCCCCACGCAGCCCCTGATGGAGCAGGCAGCTCGAGAGCCACCCTGAGACCCACAGGAGGCAGAAGCCGGGGGTCCCGGGGAGTTACACCCACAGATCGCTGGAATCAACACATGTAGCTGTGAAGCCCTGGGGTTATGTTACATCACAAAAGATAACACCGGGGTAGAAGAGAGTTTTTTAAATCTGGGGCTTTTAAAACAGGCCTGGGTCGTCCCTGATGGTCCAGTGGTTAAGCCCCCGCGCTTCCAATGAAGGCAGTTTGATCCCTGGTGAGGGAACTAAGATCCCACATGCCACATGGCACAAAGAAAAAAACAGGCCTGAGCCCTGGAGACACCTGAGATACAGTGAGGGGGAGGGGAGGGAAGGGGAAGGAAGGGGAGGGAAGGGGAGGGGGAGGGGCATTCCACTCCCAGAGACTCTGCCACTGCAGAAGCTTCCAGAATCCTTGCCTCCCGCAGCCCCTCATGGCTCCCAAAGCCCAAGTGTGCATGCCTTCTGCAAGCTCCCCCCCAACTCCCAGTCTCCTGGACTCAGAGACTTGGGGGTTGGTCCAGAGGAGCCCCCACCTCACCCCAGGCTGGAGCAGCAGGAAGGCCTGAGGGGCCCCAGCACAGAGTCCATGGGGGGGGAGGGGGTGGGGGGGCGCGACTCCAGTGTGTCCTCCCATCCCCCACCATCCGTCCAGGTGGCCTGAAGGTCCTGGAGGCAAACGTCCCTCGCCGGGCCCTGTCCGACTCTGAGCCCTGCTTGGTGCCAAGCCCCGGGGCAGCTGAGCCACCCAGCCGGTCACTCGGCGGCTCAGAGACAGGGTGGGCAGGTCCCCAGTCTCGGGGAGCTGGGACCTCGGGCCCTTCCCGGCAGGACGTGGCACCACGGACAGTGAGAGAGGGAGGGAGACCCACCTGACCTCTGGAGGGCCGCGCCCGGCCCTCCTCCAGCGCCAGCCCCAGAACGTCTCCACCCACACTGCCAGACAGGACAGCCACCGGCCGCGTGGGCCACGGCGCCCTGGGCGCAAGGCTCCCCGGGACTAGCTCACCACCTTTCATGTCAGCAAGTCTGTGGGCTGGTGGCCCCGCAACTGGCGTCATACAAGGTCACAGCCCGTGTCTGCCCGGCAGACCGAGGCGGCGCAGCCCCCCGCCCCCGAGAGGGCCATGGCCACCGCTCCGGAACAAAAGGAAGAGCTTGTTTACAAATTGTCCGCTGAAATTTAAGTTGCCAACATTGGCATCATGCCTCGCCTGCCAGGCCACCCGGATTGGAGGGTAATTTATGAAGATTGCTTTACCTGCGGCCGCGCTGGTCTGTGCCGGCAAGTAATTCACACCAGGCTCATTTCGGATGCAGTCAGAGACCCCCGTATTTCACCATGACAATGTAATCACAGAGCCACATTAAAAAGTCATTATTGTTTAGAATCCAGCTTGGTTTGAAAAACACTTACTATAAAATTCAACAGCCTTTGTAAATTACCGAAAGGTTTACTCAAGAATGCTAGGTGCCGTGATTTAGACGGGGAACTTACCACGTTATTGATTCTGTGGGATTTTGTTGGTTCCTGCATTTACGGGGGATGATTAGTGAGTAATCCGAGTAATAAACCCCTCCCTGTTGGTTCGTAAATAATGAAGAATTGAACTTGTGTCCTCAAATTTCCCAGGCAACCTGCTCCTGCCCTGAAGCGTCTGAGATTCCACTTTGGGTAGTTTTGCGGGGAGTCTGGGAATCCGTCGTCTGGAGGGCAGAGGATCCGGCCCCTGGGAAGGGCTGGATGCAGTGTCCCCAGAGAGCAGCCACTGAGCCAGGACTCTGCCAGGTGGGGTTTGCGTCTTTATGAGAGAGAAGTTCCTCACGGGCCACTACAGAGGCTGGGCTCAGGGACTCCGTCCCGGGGAATCCTGAGAGCGGGGAGCAGCCACGGGCGAGGCTGAAACATGATGACCACGTGGGGCCTGGTGAGGCTGGGGACCCCGGAGCTGGGCCATCAGCACAACCTCCGCCCCAGCAGACAAGGATGGCCCCCCCGCCACGAGACCCCCATCAGTCAGCTGCGGCTGAGAACCCAGCCGCCCTGACCCCGGCCCAGGACTCGCCCTCAGCAGCCCAGTCACCTGGAACTGGTGGACAATTTCTAGAACATCCTCCACATCAGCCCCGCCTTAGGATCTCACAGCACACACAGCGCTTTGGAGACCTTGCCTTGCGGAAGGGGCTTCCCTGAGTTCCGCCGTTTCCGGCCGGCTCTGACACGCCTGTGACCCGCAGCACACCTGCCCACACTCGCAGCGCTGCCTGGGGAGTGGTCTGAGCCTGCATCATGCTTGGCCAGAGCCGTGCATGTGGTCACGGGGCACGTGGCCTCCACACACACACACGGCTGCTTCCCGGGCACCTCGGGCTGGGCCCCACCGGGCCCCACGGCGTGTCTTCCCCACAGACCCCAGCTTCGGACTGGGGCATAGGAGCCGCTAAGCAAAGTAGACACTGACCTTGGAAACGAACTGGGCTGAACCGACACGGACGTCGACTGAACCGAAAGTGGACGGGGAAGGAGCAGAAGCCACGTGCTAACTGAGCCAAATGGAGCCCAGTCGGGAGTGGGTCAAAACTGAACTGCACTGGACCATTCACGCCGGGCGGGCGGTGGAGACCAGCCGGCCCCCGCCCACCGAGTCAGAGGAGAGGACACAAGCCAGGGAGGCATTAACTCTGCCTGGCCCTGGCCCTGGGGAGAGCGCGGGTCCGTATTGCTACTGCTGCTAAGTTGCTTCAGTCGTGTCCAACTCTGTGCGACCCCATAGACGGCAGCCCACCAGGCTCCCCCATCCCTGGGATTCTCCAGACAAGAACACTGGAGTGGGTTGCCATTTCCTTCTCCAATGCATGAAAGTGAAAAGTGAAAGTGAAGTCGCTCAGTTGTGTCCGACTCTTAGTGACCCCATGGACTGCAGCCTACCAGGATCCTCCATCCATGGGATTTTCCAGACAAGAGTACTGGAGTGGGCTGCCATTGCCTTCTCCAAGTATTGCTACTGGGAACGGAAAATTAAAGAAAACGCGTGCCGTTGGGTGTTTCCTAACACACCTGATGCGGTCCACAGAGGACGTCTCCAGGAAAGCAAAGACCCAGACCTCGGAGGCCCTGGCTCATGCACGCCAGGCCCCTGAGATGCGCCTGTACCCGGAGCCTTTGCCGGGCTCGGGGCGGGGGCACGCGCTGCGCGCTAAGAGCAGCCCACCAGGAGGGACGCTGAGTCCCGGCCCGGCTCTCCGCAGGTGTTCAGTTGTCATCCGTTGAAGATGCACGTCCTTGAGACGCTCTCAGCCGCCTCCTCCAAGTGCATATCTGGGATGGTTCTTTCCCTCTTTCATTTCCATCCTGAGCTCTTTCCATTTCCACTGTCTTACTTTTCATCCTATTATCCTATTCTGCCATCTCAGCAGCTTTTGTTTTCTCCTGTTTCTTCTTAGTCCCTGCCCTCCTCCCCCACCCCACCCCAACTCCCTGGGGATCTCTGGTCTTTGTCCCAGTGTTTTATTATGGGATAGTTCAAACGTTCCGAGCAAATTGCCCAGGATGATTCGTACTCACCACCCAGACCTACCAGACGTTAGCGTTCTGCTCTATTTGCCTCAGGTGATGTTTTCCGAAGTGCTGTGTTAAAATGGAGGGAGCCCCAGGCAGCACCCCCCCATCCGATCTCCCTCACTTCTCCTCGGTAGTGTCACTGGTCACGTCTCGATATCTTTACTACAATATAGCGTGTTGTTTTGTAAACATACGTGCATTTTAAGGCTTTGCACGGCTGACATCAGACCCTGTGTGTAACTGTGCATCTTTTTTGCTTATTTCTCTGTGTTGGGTCTCAGTTGCTGCGTGTGGACTTGGTCTAGCTGCGGTGAGCAGGAGTTACTCTGCGGTTGCCGCGCTCGGGCTCCAGGAGCGCGGGCTTCAGCTACTTGTGGCTCCCAGGCCCGAGGGCACAGCAGCTGTGGCGCCTGGGCTCAGTTGCCCCACAGCGTGGGGGATCTTCCCGGACCAGGGATAGAGCCCGCGTTCCATGCATTGGCAGGTGGGCCGCCAGGGAAGGCCTTTTGTCTCCTTCACGCCACATCATGGGTCCAGGTTGGCCCGCATCCATGCACCCTCCATCTTAAGGACCGATCTGTCCCTGCCTGACACCGTCCACTGTTCTCATGGGTCATTCTAGAGGGGCCACCCATTTCTGGTTCTAGTGAAAAATGCAACAATGTCCCCAGAAGGAGAGATGGACGTGCTGGGAGAAGGCTCTGCCAGGCTGGGGAGTGGACAGATTTCTCTTCAAAGGGTGGAGCCAGTGCACCCTCCCTAGCTCTGTCCTACAGCTCACTCACCCGTGGCTAGCCCTGTTACCACTAGATCCTTAACCATCGTTAACTTGATGATTGTAAAACCACTGCTCTAATTTGCATCTCCCAGTGTCCTGGGGAGAGGGCATTGGCCATTCAGTCACCTCTCTTAATCCTGTGGTCACATCTTTGCCCTGTTTTAATTGATTCTTTTTTTCTGGCTTTTTCATGTTATGTTTCATTATTGAAGTATAATTGTTTTACAGTGTTGTTAGTTTCTGCTGTACAACAAAGTCAATCAGCTTTTTGTACACATATACCCCCTCCCTCTTAAGCCTTCCCTCCTCTTCCCCCAATTCTTTTCTCTTGTTGTCTCATTGATTACTGTGATATCTTTATACATGCTGGATAATCATTGGTCGGCTATGTTTCTAGAAAATAATTCCTCTTGGTCTGCAGCTTATTTTTTTTTTAACTTCTAACTTTGTTCATGGTGCTTTTTGTTGTACAGAAGATACTAATTATCAGATAGTCAAACTGATCAGTTTCAGTTTTATGGTTTGTGTTTGCAGGTCTTGCTTGAGAAATTTTTCTGTACCTGACATCATAAAGCCATTCTCCTATAGTTTTTTTCTAATTGTTCTAAAATTCAACATTTCAAATGTAAGAGTTTAACCCACATGAAGTTTATTCTCTGTACAGAATTAGCTCATGACCTGAATTATTTTGCTTTCCTGTTGGTGACAGGTGACAGCCTGCTGATCTGTAGCTGCCTCTGAGGCACCCCACTTTCAGGAGTGTGTGCAGGTCTGGCTGGGGCCCTGCTCTCGTCCAATGACGTGTCTGTCCATGCAGTCTATCATAGCCCTGGCCGAAGCCTTGATATTCGGTGGCATAAACCCTTCAATATTCCATGCAGAGCAGAAACTCACCTGAGCAGGTGCCGTGAGGGATGCTGTTAGGATTTCAAAAGAAATTACGTTCACTTTACAGATTATTTTAAAAGAGAACCGAATACTTAAAGCTGAGTTTCTCTGCTCGTGCTAGGCCTCTCCCACAGTTAACTCTCCCTCTCCACCGTCCAGTAAAAGCACGCTGTCTCCTCCATGGGGGTGGGGCACGTCTTTCTTGACTGTTGAGCAGTAGTTCTACTGCTATTGCAGGCGGCGTGTTTTTTCTTTGCAGTTTCCAGTTAGTGATGGCTGTTGCATAGAAACGCCTTGGATTTTTACACCTCCTTATATCAAACCTGATTAATTCTAACTGCAAAATTTCCTTGAAAATTTGTTTATGCAGAAAGGTACGTTGTCTACCTAAGTGCTGACTCGTGTCTCCTTTCCAGTCCTCATCCCCGCTTTCCCTCCTGTCTTGTATTGCTGGTCGGACCATCGGCGCCGTGGAGAGTAACAGCCATGAGCGAACGTCAGCTCTCCAAGTCCCGACCTTCGTGGGCTGCGTCTGAGGTTTCAACGGAAGCCGGCGCTCTGCTGTGTGGCAGCAGTTGCCCTTCACCTGTTAAGGTCACCTTCCTGTCTCTAATCATCTGAGAGTTTCCGCCGAGAAGGGGGTGGGCTTAAACCCAGTCTGCATCCTCTGAGATGATCGTAAGCTTGCCTCCTACCATCTACTGATGAGGTGAATTACACGAGATCTCCTGGCACTGTTTTACGCTTACGTTCCTGGGACGAAATCTACTCGGTCACAGCGGTCCCCAGCCTCCTCCCTCCGGTATGAGACGGGTCGGGACGGCCGTGCGCCCACCCTCTGGGGCCCACTGGCAGCGCCCCAAACCCCGTCACTCTGGTTATCCCTGCCTACCTGCACTCAAGAAGCTCCCTGGACAAACTCTCGGAGGAGAAGGGAGCCCTTATCCAAGGATTTATCATTGAAGATGCTCCTATACTGAAAAAATAGTGCCTGCTCCAGGGAGGAGGCAGACTCATTCTGTCTGGAGCAAACGGTTGGCGGAAACACGTCCGTCCCGCCAGAGGAGCAGCCCTGTTACTGCTGGGCTCGGAGCCCGGAGCCCCAGGCCCTCCGGGTTCCCCGACTGCCCTCCTTCCGCCTGTCCCAGGGCCTCAGGGCGCCCCCTCCTTGGCGCTGCCAGCGTCCACCCGTCTCCAGGCGGACGCGTCCACCCCGCAGCCCCTGACGGGCTCACGTTCCCCAGACAACAGGACACAAAGGGCGTAGCATAGCAACGGGGGGTGTGGCCAGGCTCCCGGACCCTCCCCCCGTGGAGCTCTTTCTCCTGCTCAGCGCCTCCCCGCAAAAGGAGAGGAGAGGTCCAGGGGGGAGGACGTGAGCTGAACTCACCCAGCAACTGGGCTGCCTGGCTGCACGGTGGAGAGGCGGTCGGGGGCAGCCACGGACCCACAGCTCATGAGACGGACCTGGGAGTTGTGGGCATGAGGCCACGCAGGGACGTCTGACTGGCTTATGGGCCAAGGGTGAGCTGATGAAGGGAGGGAGGAAGCAGCCAGGAAATCAATCAGTTCTTTTCAACCCCGACCGTGCTGTGATTAATAGGCGGTTCCTTGAGCCACACACACCTCTTCCTGACGCCGTGGACTCACCGTGGAGGGTTCGGACCATATTCTGGGACGTGGCTCCAGGTGGCCCTAGATTCCTTCTTGAGCCTTTCCCATTGCTCTGCCCCAACGGTGCCTGGCAGCTCACTGCAGCGGGAGAGAAACCTGTCCCTTTATGTCACTTTGTTGCAGAATTTGTGACTCGAAAACCAGTAACTGATGTTTAGAACACATCATCCTTGGTGGAATCCAAGACATGCCTTCCTTTGGAAAGTTGCAGAGAAGAAGTGGGTTTCGCCTTGGTCCTCGGGGGGATGACCTGATCTCTTTATCTCTTTCAGGTGCATAGAGTTGGGGTGTCCAACATGATTTTCCAGGTTAAACAGTGGGAAGAAGATTCTGAAGGCATAGGTTGGTCTGCTCCGCTCTCAGATCGATCTGCCCACCTCCCCTGAAATGGGTGCTGGCTCCCAGGCGGTTCTGGGATGGCAGGAGAGATGGAAAGTGGAATCGGCAGCTTAGGAGACCTGCGCGGCTGGTCACAGGCCTCTTTCTACATCATCAGCCTCAACAGAGTTCACCACCTGCAGAACCGCTATGTGCAGGGAACACAGTAATCGCTGCTGATCCCCAGGGAGCCAAGAAAGAAAATACCCCCAAACAAGGAGGGTGGGGAAGGGCAACCACCAGAGACGGAAGACCAGGCAGAACCAGGAATACATGTTGCTGATGGAGGAGATGGGGGAAGCAGAGCGAATGAGGACAGTGAAGACACAGAAGCAGCTTCAAGGACGGCGCAGGCTTGTCGCTGGAGTTCACGAGCAGCCTTTTAGGAGACAGGCTGAAGGGCAGCATGGCCGTCATTCAGACCCAAGTCAGTGGCCTGGAAGACGGGGCACAAAAATTATGAGCGGAGGTCAGGAAGAGTGTGGACTCTGGAGCGCAAGCATGCAACTCTTGGAATCAAACTCCATCCTGTTTTATTGGCATGAGCAGCCCCAGCAGGACACTTCTGGGGGCCTGACTGCCCGGGTTCAGTAACAAGTTTGGGCTCACCCTGGCTCCAGCCGGAGGCCGGCGGAGGCTCTGGGAGGTTTGTGTGAGGATGACCGGCTCTGAGGAGGCTCTGGCCGGGTACAACGATGGCAGCCTTCAGAGTGACGCCGCTGGGCAGCCCTGTACCCACCCGGGTGTGGCGGGCAGAGAGCACAGCCCGCGGATCATCGGCACTGCGCCCCCTCAAGGGGGTCACACTGTGCTGTCTTTGGGGGGGTTGAAGGCTGAAGCGCATGCGTGCCTGCCCACCGCCCATGCCTGTCCTTCCATCGGTGCCAGACGCCAGGGGCCGGGGGCACCGGTGGACGAGGGAGCCGCGGCCCCCCGCTGACCGTCTCGCCAGCCACGCCGCCTCCCGACCCCTGTAGGAGGCAGTAGCCGTCTCACCTGGGCTTTCTGCCTTCCTGGCGGACCAGCAGGGTCTGCAGTGGACCCTCCCTCGTCACGTCCCGTTTGGTGAAGGGCCGCGGGCGGTGCCACGAGCCAGGAGGTGAGAGCCCCAGTGAGACCAGGAAAGGCCGGGTGAGGACCCCTGGACAGGACGGATGAGGTCCGAGTGTGACAGCCCCGGTGAGACGGGGAAAGCCGGGTGAGGACCCCCGACAGGACAGATGAGGTCCGAGTGTGACAGCCCCAGTGAGACGGGGAAAGCCGGGTGAGGACCCCCGGACAGGACGGATGAGGGTGCCGGATCCGAGCTCCTGATGGGGGCTGCGGGCCCTGTGAGTTGCTGGCATGACTGAGTTGCTGGCGAGAACAGGAAACAGTCCCCGCCCGCCTTCTTGAGGCAAACCTAGGGTGATTCTTCATTGATCAAGGGTCCCAGGCTCTCCTCCCAGGAACAGCAGGGGGTACCAGCTGCTCCAGTGATCCAAGGACCCTGGAGTATAAAACTGCTTCAAGAATGGTCATCATGGTGGTATCTAAACAGTATGTTGAAAACCCTGTAAATGCTTATCAAGGACAATAAAAGTTCATTATAAAAATTAATTAAATACTACACTTTCATTAACTTATCCAGTTAAAGAACACTAGCATGGTAAAAGAATCAAATTGCTAAGCAGAAATGAGATTCATGTTATTTAACAGTTTGTATTACCATAGCAATATTATTAAAAATGAAAACAAACTAAAACTATATGCATAAATAAGGTCCAGAAAGTCATACACCCAAATGCTGATATTATTTAATAGTAAGATCAAACTAATAAATATGTGATTGTTTTTCTCATCATTAAAAAAAATGAGGAAAGAGCAAACATATAGGGAGAAAGAACTTATGATAAAACATATAAAGAACTTTGAAAATAAATTTAGGAGCCCAAACATGAGAAAAGTTAGAGGTGTCTTAAAGAATGACCATCGGGTGAAATTTGTCTGATGTTTTTCTCATGATTAGACTGGGCCTCTGGGTTTGGGAGGGAGAAGGCAATGGCAACCGGCTCCAGTACTCTTGCCTGGAAAATCCCATGGACGGAGGAGGGTAGGCTGCAGTCTATGGGATTGCTAAGAGTCGGACACGACTGAGCAACTTCACTTTCACTTTCACTGGGTTTGGGAGAGGCAAAGAGCCATCCTCATCACGTCATACTTAGGGTACATGCTACCAACATGAGTTGTCACTACTAATGTTGACCAGACATGGAGCAAGCATCAGGGTCAACATTGGGAAAGGAGTTCAGCAAGCAGTACATTGTCACCCTGCTTGCTTAGCTTGTCTGCAGGGCACATCATGCGGAATGCCAGGCTGGGCGAAGCCCAAGCTGGAATCAGTGTCGCCGGGAGAAACGTCACAGCCTCAGATACGCGCATGTTACTACTCCACTGGCAGAAGGCAAAGAGGAGCCTGGCTCAGCCAGTAAAGAACCCACCTGCAGTGCAGGAGATCCAGGTTTGATCCCGGGGCGGGAAGACCCCCTGGAGGAGGGAATGGCAACCCACTCCAGTGTTCTTGCCTGGGGATATCTCATAGACAGAGGGGCCTGGCGGGCAGCAGTCCATGGGGTCGCGAAGAGTCAGACATGACTGAACAACTGCATGCACATGGCTCACATAAACAGCCTGCTGATGAAGGTGAAGAGGAGAGTGGGGAAAATGGCTTAAAACTCAACCTTCAAGGGGCTTCCTTGCTGGTCCAGTGGCTAAGACTCTGAGCTCCCAGTGCAGGGGCCCTGGGTGCAGTTCCTGGTCAGGGAACTAGATCCCATGTGCTGCTTCTAAGAGTTTGCATGACACAACTAAAGATCCCACAGGCAGCAACTAAGGCCTGACACAGTTAAATAAATAAATACTTTAAAAAAAACAACTCTCAACATTCAAAAAACTAAGATCATGGCATCTGGGACCGTCACTTCATGGCAAAGAGATGGGGAAAAAGTAGAAAGAATGACAGACTTTATTTTCTTGGGCTCCAAAATCACTGTGGATGGTGACTGTAGCCATGATATTAAAAGACGCTTGGTCCTTGGAAGAAAAGCTATGAAAAGCCTAGACAGCATATTAAAAAGCAGAGACATCACTTTACTAACAAAGGTGTGTACAATCAAAGCTATGGTTTTTCCAGTAGTCATGTATGGATGTGAGAGTTGGACCACAAAGTAGGCTAAGTACCAAAGAATCAATGCTTTTGAATTGTGGTGCTGGAGAAGACTCTTGAGAGTCCTTTGGACTGCAAGGAGATCAAATCAGTCAATCCTAAAGGAAATCAACTCTGACTATTCTTTGGAAGGACTGATGCTGAAGCAGAAGCTCTAATAATTTGGCCACCTGATTCGAAGAGCTGACTTATTGGAAAAGACCCTAATGCTGGAAAAGATTGAGGGCAGAAGGAGAAGGGAATGACAGAAGATGAGATGGTTAGATAGCATCACTGACTCAATGGACATGAATCTGAGCAAACTCCAGGAGATGGTGAAGGACAGGGAAGCTTGGCGTTCTGCAGTCTATGGGGTCCCAGACAGTTAGACAGAGCTTAGCAACTGACATAAAAATAGACACACAGATCAATGGAACAAAATAGAGAGCCCAGAAATAAACCCACCTGCAATGCGGGAGACCTGGGTTCAATCCCTGGCTTGGGAAGATCCCCTGGAGAAGAGAATGGCCACCCTCTCCAGTATTCTGGCCTGGAGAATTCCATGAACAGAGGAGACTGGCAGGCTACTGTCGCAAAGAGTCAGACACAACTGAGTGACTTGCACTATAAGAGTTATTTATCTACAACAAGAAAGGCAAGAAAATGCAATAGAGAAAAGGCAGTATCTTCAGTAAATTGTGTTGGGAAAAACTGGAGTGCTACATGCAAAAGAATCAAGCTGGACTACTCTCTCACTCCATACACAAAAATAAACTCAAAATGGATTAAAGGCAAATCCAAGTCCTAAATGCACACAGCACAGTCAGGAAATGCCTTGGCTTGACTGAGAAGTTAATGTAGGTCGAAGGCTTTGTTTCAGAGTAAAAGGAAGCAGCATTTCATAAATGGGGCCAGAACAGTTCGCCACCTCCTCGAAGATCATGCATGCACAGCCACTCTCACCTCTTAATCGAGAGAAAGTTCTAAGCAGATTAAGGACTCAAATGTAAAATAAAGTGAAATGAAATAAGAGCACTGCAGGAAAATCTGGGAGACTGTGTGCAACGTCGGAGTAAGGAGTCCTTACTAAACAAGACTGAAACCTCCATAGTCCTTATGTTATAAATATGCAGGGCTGTATAATAGCATAAAGCACATCTACGGATCGACGCCTAAAACACAGTCAACAAACGGTGAGTTTGGAGAAACAAAAAGCTGTCTACAATGAGAATGACAATCTGAAGCTACTGTCTATGAGATGCGGAGTGCTTACAGACTGATAAGAGGAAAACAATGCAATTAAAAAAAAATGGGCCAAGAGTGTGAATTCACTAAACAGTAAATTCGAACAGGAAACGGCAGATAAAAAGTGCTCAAAATCACATACAATATGTCAGGGAAATGTACTTTAAAATATCAGTGAGCAATCACTTAAAACTATGAGAACCGGAGCTACCCATTTGCTAAGTGGGGAGCAGGTCCTCTGGGGCCGCGGGAGGGAGCAGGGCATGACAGCATGTGTGGGAAGTCCTCTAGTGATGTTGTTAGAGGAAGCACTGACTGGAGCTGCCTGCCCTGGCCAGGCAGGAGAGGAGCCCCTTGCATGAACGGCTTAGATCAGGAGGTCCTGGGAAGGACCTCGGAACCAGCCAGCCACCACCAATGGAAGAAGCCGGGAAAGGTCGAAAGGAGAGAGGAGACGCCAGTCCGCACGTCCTGCCTTACCTCCCAGAATCTTCCTCGCTGGAATCCATCTTGGCCGAGCAACACACTCCCCACCAGGAAGGACCCTGAGTCAGAATGATTGGCCAGAGACAACTTGGAGACTAATCCCATCACCATAAATCCCGGGACTGTGAGCCACATGGAGAGAAGTCCTCCTGGGCCCATTACCCTCCTGCTCTCCGCCCGGGCGCCCCTTCCCAATAAGGTCTCTTGCTTTGCCAGCACGTGTGTCTCCTTGGACACTTCATTTCTGAGTGTTAGACAAGAGCCCACGCTTGGGTCCTGGAAGCAGTCCCCATATCTGCAACAGATCAGCGCAAAGAATCACATGTTCCCTTTCACCCCAAGTCCCAGTCAGGACCCGTTTGCCCGAGTGACCATCACAAAGTGTCACAGACGTTTGGACAGCCGACGTGTAGTGTCTCCCTTCCTGGAGACTGAAGTCCAACGTGCGTGTCGGCAGGGCTGGTTGCCCCGAGGCCTGTCTGCTTGGCTTGCAGACGGCCGTCTCCTCCCAGGTCCTCACACGGACGTCCCCCTGCGCGTGTCTGCGTCCCAAGCCCCTCTTAGAGGCCCCAGCTGGGTTGCACTAGGTCCCACCCTAACGTCTATTTCCTGTTGCTGTTCAGTCATTACGTCGTGTCCGACTCTCTGCGACCCCATGGACTGCAGCACTCCAGGCTTCCTTGCCCTTCAGCATCTCCCGGAGCTTGCTCAAATTCACATCCATCGAGTTGGTGATGCCCTCCAACCATCTGATCCTCTGTCACCCCATTCTTCTCCTGCCTTCAATCTTGCCCAGCATCAGGGTCTTTTCCCATGAGTTGGCTCTTCACATCAGGTGGCAAAGTATTGAAGCTTCAGCTTCCGCATCAGTCGTTTTGGTGAGTCTTCAGGGTTGATGTCCTTTAGGATTGACTGGTTTGATCTCCTTGCAGTCCAAGGGATCCTCAAGAGTCTTCTCTAGCACCACAGTTCAAAAACATCAGTTCTTCAGCGCTCATCTTTCTTTATAGTCCAACTCTCACATCCATACGTGACTACTGGAAAAACCATAGCTTTGGGTCTACAGACCTTTAAATACAAAGGTGATCAACCTTTGTCTGTTTAAAGACCCCGTCTCCAGATGAAGTCCTGTTCTGCACTGTCCTGGGGATTAGGACTTTAGCATATGAATTTGGGGTACAAGATTCAGCCCAAACCACAGCCCCTGGGCTGGCTTCCACAGAACTGAAAATACTTGTGTATTAAGATAGAAGAGCAAGGATGCTTCCACTCACAACATTGTCCGCAGAGGCAGCAAGAGAAACTCTGAAGCTGAAAACAAGGGGAGCCGGCGGAGAGGCAGTCTCACAAATGAATGCGGCGGGGTCGACTGGGACCTCTCACTGAGGAGACTGGGGGCCTGGCCAGGCCCCCTGGAGGACTTTCCTTGCTTCCCTTTTTTCTCAACTTGATTGACACACAACGTATGAAATTTAAAAATGTGGAACGGGTGATTTGATACACATGGATGTATGGCTGGGGCTTAGCAGATGGCACTAGTCGTAAAGAACCTGCCTGCCAATGCAGGAGATGTAAGAGGCACAGGCTCGATCCCCAGTTTGGGAAGACCCGCTGGAGGAGGGCACGGCACCCACTCTAGTATCCTTGCTTGGAGAATCCCGTGGGCAGAGGAGCCTGGCGAGAAACAGGTCACGGGGTCGCAAAGAGTTGGACATGACTGAAGTGACTTAGCACACAAATATGTATTGCAAAATCTTTATCACAATAAGATGAGTTAACACACCCGTCATCTCACGTAATTACCGTTTTGAGGTTGTTGAGGAAAGAGTTAGGGTGTCCCTTTCAGAGCTACAGGATTATATAAAGTGCAGTATCACCAGGCCTCCCTGGTGGTTCCGTGGTTAAGAGTGCGCCTTGCAGTGTTGGGGGCACAGCCTGTGTGCTGCCCCTGCTGAAGCCCGGACGCCTGGAGCCCGGCTCCCCAGGAGGACGCACCGCAACGAGAAGGGCCTGCTCGCAGGAACGAAGACCCAGCACGGCCAAAAGTTCAAAACCAAGCTTCTAAAAAACACGTCGTTATTAACTAGAGTCACCTTGCTGTACATTCTGCCCTCAGAACTCACCCATCTTTTAACTGAAAGCTTGAACCCATAGGCCAGCATCTCCCCACGTCCCCCACCACCCCCCAGCCTCCGGCGACCCCCAGCTGCTCTCTGTGTGAGTCAGGGTGTTTAGATCCCACACAGACGTGGGATCACACAGCATTTGTCATTCTCGTCTGACTTCTCTCACTTAGCATGATATACCCTCAAGATTCATCCCTGTTGTTGCAAATGGCAAGATTTCCTCCTTCTGTAGTTGAATAATATTCCATTGTCTGTACCCCGCACATTTTCTTTACCTGTCCATCAGTCAGAGGTTGCTTTCATTATTGGCTGTTGTAAATGGTGCTGCTCTGAACATAAGGGTGTAGGTATCTTTCAAGATTGTGACTTTTTCTCCTTCAAACATACACTCGGAGGTGGGCTTGCTGGATGATCTGGTAACTCTGTTTTTAGTTTTCAGTGACCTCCACCCTGTTTTCCACAGCGGCTGCACCAACTTACATTCCCACCGACAGGACGCAGGCTTCCCTTTCCCCTACATCCCCCACCAACTCTTCTTGTTTTTTGATAATAGCCATTCTAACAGGTGTGGGGTGAAGTGATATCTCACTATGGTTTCATTTGCATTTCCCTGATGATAAGTGATGTTGAGAACATTTTCATGTACCTGTTGGCCATTTGTAGGTCTTGAAAAAAATGTCTGTTCAACTCCTCTGCCTGTTTCTTAATTGGATCGTCTGTGTTTTCTTGCTGTTTCGTTGTAGGAGCTCCTTACATTTTGGATACGAACCTCTTATCAGATGCATGGTTTGCAGGCACTTTCTCCCATCTGATTGACTGCCTTTCCCCTCTGTTGATTGTCTCTCTGGCAGCGCACAGCCTTTTTCTGACACGGACTCACTTGTTTATTTTACTTGTTGCTGTGCTTTTGGGGTCTTATCCAGAGCACATGGGAGCGGCAGGGCGGGAGGCTGGGTGACCTCTTAGGGGTCACCAGGGGCCTCTGGGGGCCCACCTGGCGGGGTGAACTCACCCCTAGTGGGGATCCTGGCTCCCCCCACAAACCTGCTGGTCTGAGCGGGCTGCGCTGGTGTGGGGAAATGTGCCCATGGGCAGCTCTGCCTCTCTGTGCCCAGGGGCAGGAAGGAGGAGCTGGGGGTGGCCGAGCTGGGGTCCTAGCCCGCCCCTCCCCATGAGTCTCCGGGTCAAGTCCCGCCCCCCAGCTTGGGTGGGCCTGGCTCTGGAGCAGCCTTCCCTGGGCCGGGCCTGCTCGTCTGTTGCCCAGACGGGGAGGCGACCCAGGGGAAGCTTCCTCGAGTTCCCACACCCCCACTGCCAGCTCTCAGGCTGACAGAGCGCGCTGGTTCCCCAAGCTCTGAAACAAATCACCCGGCGGCTTAAACACAAATATGTTAGATGAACGATCTCACAGTTTCCTCAGGGTGGGAGCCCAGCCGTGGGTCAGCTGCCCGTCTGCGCAGGAGCTCAGAGCTGCAGTCCAGGTCGGCCAGCTGCACCCTTTCCTGGAGCTTGGGCCGCCCTGCCAGCTCACTGGGTGAGGCTGGAGGGCTGCAGTCTTCGTCTTCTTTCTGCCCTTTGTCTGGGGACTGCACCCCGCTCCCGGGGGCTCCGGCCGGCAGCCCACATGCCTGTTTCCTTTCTTCCCAGCTGTGTCTGCTTCCTCACCTTCCAGGAAGCCCCTCTGAAGAGGTCACCACCTCCCCTCATCCCAGGATGGTCTCCCTGCGGACACAGGCGGCCACTCGTGGCAGTGAGGTCTCCTCTCTCTCCGGGGCCCCCAGAATGTGCCCACCAGGCCATAGGGGCCCCCGAGAATCCTGCCAACCACAGAGGGGAAGGAGGGGTGTGGATGAAGGGAGAGACAGAGGGACAAAGACAGCCCCAAGCAAAGAAAAGGGCAGTTAGGTGGCTCAGCCCTCAGCCCCTTCCAGCCTGAGAACCATCCTCCACAGCCCCGGAGGCCCCGCCAAGGGCCTTCCTGAAGCACCGTCCCCGGAGTGACGGGCAGACCCTGCCCCTGGCAGAGCCCTCCTTGCGCCCCCGGAAGCCTGGGGCCCACACCCCCCACACTGGACTCCAGTCCCTGCGAGACGGGTTGTCAGCAGGTCCACGGGCAAAGCCTCCAGCCAGCGGCTTGGTCCTGCTGTGTGGCTGCTGGTGCTGCTGCTAAGTCGCTTCAGTCGTGTCCGACTCTGTGCGACCCCATGGGACCCCATAGACCGCAGCCCACCAGGCTCCGCCGTCCCTGGGATTCTCCAGGCAAGAACACTGGAGTGGGTTGCCATTTCCTTCTCCAACACATGAAAGTGAAAAGTGAAAGTGAAGTCGCTCAGTCGTGTCCAACTCTTCGCGACCCCACGGACTACAGCCCACCAGGCTCCTCCGTCCGTGGGATTTTCCAGACAAGAGCACTGGAGCGGGTGCCACTGCCTTCTCCGCATGCACGTGTGATGCAGGCTTTATACACACACCACCCTCGTGCCTGCTGTGTTCCTACCCTCCCACCCACAGCACTGCTTTCTGGGAATCACCAGCTGCCCAGCACCAGAGCCTCACTCATCACACCCCTGTAGCCCCAGAACGTGAGTCCCATGCCTGCTCTCAGCACCCTGGGGCCTGCAGGATTCCACCCCCGCCAGCTGCATTTCCATCTGGGCCAGCTGGCTGTCCACCGTGCCTGTGAGGCCCGGCCAGCGGCCATCTGACCTGCCAGCTCCTGGAAGCTGAGACCCTCATTGTCCTCTTCCAGCGTGAAAGCCGGGAGGCAGGGAGGACACGTGAGTGAACCAGACCCAAGAACTGTGGAGGGTGGAAGTGTGGGCACACGTCCAGACAAGCATCTTGTTTTGTCTGGGGAGGGGGAGGGGTCTTACGATTCCTGGATGCCCTCACTCCCATCTGGAGTGCTTCCTCCTGGGTCAGAGGTCAGTTCTCAGGCCAGGGCACAGGGCTCACAGTGTGGGCTCCAGTTCTGGACTCCGGCTGTGTGACTGCAGGCAGGTTACTCAACCTCTCTGTGCCCTGGCTTCCTCCTGTGTGATGCCCGTCTAGCGGGACTGCGGGGCCACGCCCAGGCACAGTAGGGGCACGCGCGGCAGTCTCAACCACGAGTCAGAGGCTTTGGGCTTTGGGGACCCAGAGGCTCCCTCCCTGACCGTGTGACCCTGGGTGGGCGTCCACCCCCACCCCAGGGGACCCTAGGGGCTGGCAGTAGGGGCTCCCCGGTGAGGGTTCAGGGGTGGGCTTCCCCAGAGCAGTCTTGGCAGAAGAGGAGCTGCCGAGAGTAGTCCTCACCCCCAGGGGTCTCTTGGGCCTTCACCTCCCTGGGCCGCCTGGACACTCACCTCCCGCCGTTCCCGGACACTCAGCCGGCTCCAGGACCCCAGGAACACAAAGGCCACCTGCTCAACTGGGCCCAGACCCCCAGGGCAGGACAAGGGTCAGCTCTCTCCCCGCAGCCCTGGGGAGAGCACCCAGGGGAGATCCCCCCGGCCCCCCATCCTGGCATCGGGCCCAAGCCTCCTGTTGCAAAAAGGGCTGCCAGCCATCAGGAGCTGGTGGGCAGTTTCCCGTCATTAGTGAAGATGAGCGGGAGGACCCGGAGGGCCTGGTCTGCGCAGAGAGCCCCGCACGGGCACGGGCACATCCGGAAGCAATTTCAGTGAGCACCAGCCCGTCGATCCCCCACCGGCTCCCCAGAACTGGACCGTGTCTATAGGTTGACTGGTGGCGTCTGCCTCTGTGAGCGCCTGGGGCAGGCGGGCAGCTCTCAGACAAACGAGAAGCCGTGCGGCCCCCTGACGTCCCAGCCCCACCGTTTCTGCAGAGAAAACAAACCTCGGAAGCCTGGAGAAGAGCTGGACTTGGGGGACAGTGCAGGGGGCGGGAGCGGCACCTCCTCTCACGCCGTCTCACCAACTCCTGGGGCAACAGTCAACCGGGAAAACAGAACCAAGCAACCAAACACGGGGTGAAGGGCTGGGATAGACATTTCTCCAAGGAAGATGGTCAGATGGCCGGCGAGCCTGTGGGAAGACGCTCCCCAGCATTATAAGGGAAACACAAGCCACAACCACAGTGAGACACAACCTCACACCCACCAGGACGGCCACTCAAAAATCCCCAAACCAGAAAATAACCAGTGTTGGCGGGGATGTGGCGAAATTAGAATCCTCACACACTGTCGGTGGGAACGTGGAGTGGTGCTGCTGATGGGGAAGAGAATCTGGCCGCTTCTCAAAATGACACGGGGGGTGACCCCTGACCCTGCAATCCCACTCCTGGGCATCGAAAACAATAACCCTATGGAAAATGAAGCCATATGTTTGCATAAAAACTCATACACGCACATTCTCAGCAGCATCATTCACAACAGCTGGAAGATGGAAACAGTCCAAATGTCCATCAGCAAGAACGGGTAAACAAAATGTGATATGTCCTTGTGATAGAAAGTCATTTTGATAAAGGGAATGAAGTGCTGATACAGCCTAGAACGTGGATGAACATGCGATGCGCCGTGAAGGCAGCCAGTCATCAAGGCCACGCAGTAACTGCCTTTACACGAAGTGTGGAGATGAGCAAATCTGCAGACAGAATGGACATCAGTGGCCACTCGAAGCGGGACGGGGTGATGCGGTGATTCCTAACAGTGCGAGGTTTCTTCAGGGGGCAGGCTGATGGAAATGCTCTAAAATTAGATTATGACAATGGTTTAATTACCATTAATTGGGGCTCCCCTGGTGGCTCAGACCATAAAGAATCTGCCTGCAATGTGGGAGACTTGGGTTCAGTCCCTGGATCAGGAAGGTCCCTTGGAGAAGGGAATGACTACCCCTTCCAGGGTAGTCTTGTCTGGAGAATTCCATAGACAGAGGAGCCTGGTGGGCCACAATCCATGGGATTGCAAAGAGTTGGACATGAGAATAACTAACAACAACAGGAATAATGGTTTAATTGCACTACTCTGTGAACATACTAAAAGCTCCTGACTGCTACAGTTAAAAAAAACCAAAACATTCTCGGCAGCATGGAATCATGAAATCCCCATTTTACAGATGAGGAAACTGAGGCCCAGCGAAGTTAAGTAAAAGTTGTCCTGCCCTCTGCGTTGGACACAGAGGGGCTGAGCCGCCGTGCCCAAGGCCCTGCACGTGGCCAGGAAGCACAGGCACAGGCTCGGGGCACACTGGGAGCTCAGCCAGAACCCTGCTCCCTGGGTGGGAGCGTTGTCCTGGGAGACACAGGCAGGGGCCAGCCTGGGCATCCTGGACCCACCTGGAGCATCACCACCTTGCCCCAGGGATTTTCCATCTGCTGTTTGTTAAAGTGCCCCCTCCCCACTCCATCATGCGCTTCCCAGTGGCGCTAGCAGTAAAGAATCTGCCTGCTAGCAGAAGATGTAAGAGACACAGTTTCGATCCCTGGGTTGGGAAGATCTCCTGGAGGAGAAAATGGCATCCCACTCCAGTGTTCTTGCCGAGAGAATCCCATGGACAGAGGAGCCTGGTGGGCTACAGTCCATGGGGGTCACAAAGAGTCAGATTTAATTAATTGAGAGCCTGAGCACAGAGCACTCAGCCCTGAGCCATCCTGTCATGGAATCAGAACCGTTTCCAGGCATTGGGGTTCTGCCCACAAAAGGAATCCCCTGAAATGAGCTGGAGCCACAGCAGACACTTTCTGCTTAGGGGCTTGTTTTTCAGTTTTAGGCAAATGAGAAAAGATTTCACAGTGGTCCTGCATTGAATCACCAGGATGTCTGGGCGGGGGGTCCCCTGGAGTCAGGGTCTCGACTCGCCATGGCAGAAACTCAAGCCCAGCAGAGCAGAAGCTCGGCAGTTCCTGCCTCACTGTGGCCGCAGGGACAAGATGCTGATTGCTGCCAATTCGGGCAATTGAGCTTCCTCCAAGTGGGACATGACAACGATATCATTTCTAGGATGATCAAATCCAGCCAGAGCCTGGGCAAAGCTACTGAATCATGGGATTGGAAGGACTGAGTCCTGCATGCGGGAAGATTGCTCCCCGAGCCCCAGGGTGGGCTGTCTGCACGGGGAGACAGACAGAACACCCCACTCCTGTTCCCCTGGAGACGGACACGAGCAGCACTTTCCTGCTACCAATCAGAACGTAGGTCCCGCGTCCGGCTCCCCTCCTGGCCTGCAGGTGCAGCAGGCCGGGGCGATGCTCCCCAGAGTCTTGTGTGTCCTCCACCTGTGCGTGCGGCATGCCAGGCCCTGGTCTGCATCAGAGCCCTGCCCTCTGCATCTAAGGCAGCGGCGTGTGCTGGGCATCATCACCCACGGGCATCCGTGCAGCACAGCCTGTCAGAGCAGGGCCCCCCGGGGGACTTGCCCAAGCCTGGACATCCACCATTCCAGCCCCGAAGGGATCAGAGAGAGACGAGGCCCTGGCGAGAGGTCTGGGGTTGGGAGGTGACCGGTGCTCTCCTAGGCCTTCCCGTCACCCTGAGTGGATTTTGAAGAGACCACAGCTCAAGACAGGGAAGTGTGGGATGGGGAAGAATCTTGGGGCGGGAGCACAGATGCGGCAGCAGGGGCAGGTGCACGTGGCCAAGGCCGGCCAAAGGGGCTAGACTCGGCCGTCTGAGTCCCAGCAACAAGCGTGTCTAGGCTTCGTCTCTCTAGGGGTCCAGAGCCTTCCACCTGCCTCCAAGGAGCTCTCAGCCCAGGTCGTGAGACCAGTTTTACAGGAGGGGCTCGCGGCTGGGGTGAACAGCCTCATGTGGGGCCCCTCTGCAGGGCCCCCAGGCGCAGCCTGTGTCTGCAGAAGAGGGGTGCTGGAGAGGCGCCACGTGTGTGGGACCACCTGTCTGCCTCTCTTGCTCCTCTGCCGCCCTGACCTGCCCCACCCGGTCTCCCAGCCCCGCCTCATCGTCGCCCAGTTAAGTCCTGGCTGCTCGGCCCTTTGGGGGCAGGGAGTGGGGAGGCTCCTGGGTTCTCTTCCTGGGGGGTGCCACTGAATTTCAGGGTGGCCTTGGCAAGTTACCCCTCTCTGGTCGGAGATTCTGTTTCCGTGAACGCCTTCACAGGCAGACCAGAAGTCCCCAGGACTTCTGCACAGTTCTCCCTGAGTTCACAAGGGTGTCCTGGGGCACAGACTTGAAGCGCAGAGAAGCCCTTCCCACCAGTATGGAGGCCAGTGGACCTGCCAGCCCTGCAGGCAATGGGCTGCTCAGGGCTGGCCACCTCAGGACCCGCACCTGGGAGCCCAGGGTGTGTTCGGGATGTGTCCAGCTGGCCATGACCTTTCAGGTAAGATTCGTCTGGCTGCATAGACACACCCAGCACCCCTACACTGTCCTCTCTGATCCAGCAGCAGGAATGCCCACCCCTCTGCCCAGAAAGGACACAGGTCTCCAATTTCTGCTCACACGGGCGCTCCTGGGACCAGGTTGCAGTGAGCTTATGTATCAGATGTACTTAATGATCACTGGGTTCTGTAATTAGATATTAAAAATCTCACTGTGCCGTCATAAAATAACACAGGACGAATAATAAAAAATCATAGTTATAAAGTCATCAAAATGTAATAAAATGGTGTTATTACAAAGGCTTAAAATTTAACGATGGTTTTTTAGTGTCACTTATTATATAATTAAAGTTACAAAATAAGATGGAGTAATTAAAGTGGAGACTTGAGTCTTTGCAGGGAGCCCCAACTCCACCCCGAGTGGGGTAGGGACGCAGCCTAGTGTGCTGGGGGCCCAGGCCTCGGGTGGGGGTCTGGCTGGGTCCAGCCCATTTCCTGCTGCACTGGAGGTGGGGGCAGAGGCGCAGCTTTCTCGAATGAAATGACCGCCTGTTCCCTCCGCACGGAGATTAGCTGTCGTGTGCAGAGACGGACACTGAGCCCTGCCCACAGTTGGGAAGGCCCTGGCCTCAGACTGAACTCGGAGTCCTGGTCTAGGCCGAGCCCCAGTGCCGGGTCCAGACTGAGTCTGAATCCCAGTCTCAGACAGAGCCTGACCCAGGTCTCAGATGGAACCCTCCTCCTGGTCTCAGACTGGCCACAGCATCTGCAGACCCATCTCCCTCCCCGTTTTCTCGGCCTCCTGCACTCCCTCCTGGAGGCTTCCCCGGTGAATGGAGCAGCCCCACCTGCTCTGAGCTCTGGGACAGACGTGGGCTCTGTGCCCAGCTACCACACCCTCGGCCGCGTCCCCTCCCAGCCCCCCATCCCCCCAATCATCGTGCTTCCAGGCAGCACTTCTGCAGGCGCAGCTGGTTTGGTAGAAGAGTGGCCGGAGCCCAGGTGACCTCAGGGATGGAGGTCCCTGCAGTGTAACTCAGTCCAGGGATGGCCCACCATTGCCTACCCACCTGGGTGGAGTGGGGGGTAGTGGGGAGAGACCCCCCCCCGGGGCTCCCAGACCAGGGATGGCCCACCATTGCCTACCCACCTGGGGGGGCGCAGGCTGGGAGGTGAGAGACTCACCCCCTGGGGCTCCCAGACCAGGGATGGCCCACCATTGCCTATCCACCTGGGGGGGCGCAGGCTGGGAGGTGAGAGACTCACCCCCTGGAGGGGGGCGCAGGCTGGGAGGTGAGAGACTCACCCCCTGGGGCTCCCAGACCAGGGATGGCCCACCATTGCCTATCCACCTGGGGGGGCGCAGGCTGGGAGGTGAGAGACTCACCCCCTGGAGCTCCCAGACCAGGGACGGCATCGTTGCCTACTCGCCAGGTGGTGTGAGGGGTGAGGGAGCCGCCCCCTGGGGCTCCCAGCCCCTGTGTGAACCACGTCTGGTATTTCCATGTCCGGATGCTCTGACACCTGGGGCCTTGCTGACCATGCAGGGGCCACTCACGTCCTGGAGACCGTGAACAGCTCACGCCGCCGCCGCTCCCGTAAGTGCACCTTCAAATGCAAACCAGCCATCCAGCGCCCGCCCCCCAGCCTTGCTGTGGGCTCTCACACTCTGGGCCGTATCCCAGGCCCAGGGACCGGGGACAGGCCTGCCCCAGAGCCCAGTGAATCACCTAAACCAGCCAGTCCTGACCTTGCTCCCAGCCTCACCCTCCTCCCCAGGAAGCCTCAAGAAAGGCTACGGGCCTCGATTCACCCTCTGCCTCCCAGCTGACCCCGGTGCTTCCGCCAGGCCCCGCAGGGCGCGGCCGGCCCTTCCCCTTGTGGTCTGTGAGTAACCAGCTGTCTGCCGCTCAGGGGCCGTCCTCTCCTGACACTTTAGCCTCACCGTCCTTGAAGCGACAGGCGTAAAACAGGCCCCGCCCTTGCACTGCTGATTGTCACAAAATTCTTCTGCAGGGAAGCCCACACCTCCCTGGGTGCCTCGGGCTCAGCCTCTGGGCTTCCCCAGTGCTGTCTGAGCCCCTGCCCAGGTGAGTTTGGAGGTGGAGGCTGGGTGACCTCGGTCTCCCTGAGATCCTACCAGCTGCCCACAGACCAGAATCTCAGGCCTCCCACCAACCCCGTACTTCACTCCTTTCTGTAGGTTCACCTCCAGTTCTCATCGCCCTCTGGGGGCAGGATCTGGGAGGGGAGGCCGGCCCGCAGATGCGGGTTCCAGAACAGCACCTGCGAAGGTGCCCTCTGGGGTCCCAAGAGCCAGCACTGGCCCTGCCTGCTTTAGTCCACAGTGTGGGGTGAGCCAGGCTCCCCAGGAAGAAGGGGCCTGTTGCCTCACTATAGATCATCCTTAAAAAAGAACCCAGAGACACCCCGGGTGCCTCCCTGCGGCCCCATAAATCTGCAGAGGAGGGAGCCGAGCTCAGGGAACACAGGCTTTTGAATTTTAAATGGCCAATTTGGTCAATGAATCAATTTCACTGGGCTGAGGCGGGCACGTGGATGAAAGCAGTTTTAAGGCCTATTTAAAGCGGTGAGAGCCTCTTTGTTCATGCTTTTTTCATACTGTCGCCCTCTAATATTTCATCTATATTCATTTTTATGGCTTTCCAAATTATAGATGTCAGCTAAAAAACCGAGCGAAGAGGGGGAAGGGGAGGAGGAGGGGAACACGCGGTGTTGAGAGAAAGACCAAGTTTTCTGACCACGGCTGGGTATCGGTGTGAGACTCCAGTGCCCACAGCTGGCCCTGCATCCGGCCCGTTCCTGCAGCCGGCCCGTTCCTGCAGCCGGCCCGTTCCTGCAGCCGGCCCGTTCCTGCACCCGGCCCGTTCCTGCATCCAGTCAGGATGGGGCCTCGGGGCACAGAATGAGGGGGACAACCCTGCCGCTGAGGCTCACGTTCTGGTGGAAACACAGAGCTGCAAGACCCAGCAGATCACAGACACCAGTGCTCAGCGCCCAGGGCCCCAGAGGAGCTCTGGGAGGGAGAGCGGCTCTCCCCACTTCCCCGCTTCCCGCCTTAGGACTCTCTCCACTTCCCCCCTTCCCCAAAGTGTAACCCAGGTTACATTCCCATGCTGAGTTCATGTTCTACTGATTGGGAACCCCTCTGACCCATTGGCTTAAAATTAACACGTGCATTGCTTTTGGGAAACAGAGAGTTTGCTCTATAATTTATGGTGTATGGAGATCACAAGGTAAATACTTGAAATTAGGGTGAGCCGACCTTTTCTGTCACGGGCTGCATAGGATTTCAGCCACACGGTTGCTGTCACAACCGCTCAGGTCCGATGCAGCGGCTCAGAAGCAGTCGTGGATGACACGCAGCAGACAAGTCTGATCGTGCGCCCACCAAATTCTGTATTTACAAAAGCAGGCAAGCTGATCACATTTTCCCGACTCCTGCTTTTGATGCTAACACAAACCTACTGGTTTTTCTGTGGAGTCTGATCCCACCCTATGAAATATTCACTCTAGGATTGTATTTCCATCTTTATCATGATTTCCATTTGAAATGTTTGTATCTCACTTTTCTCCTCATTGTGTTCATGTTTTCCTTTAAGCCCTTAGGCAGATGAACATATTTATAGCAAGTGTTTTGACATCCTTGCCTGTCTTTTCCATCAGCTCTGTCATTTCCGGGTCTGTTTCCACGAACTGAGTTTTCTCCTGCTCCTGGGACACAGCTTCCTGGACCTTTGCTTTTCCCACGGATTCGGATTGGCTGTCGAACACACACTGCTGAGTGTGCAATTCCATCACATCCCTTTGAAGTGCGGTCCTTTGGGGGCTGGTTTTGATGCTTCTGGGACTTCCCTGGTCGCTTAAGCAGTAAAAAAATCTGCCTACGACACAGAGACCCAGGTTCAGTCCCTGGGTCAGGAAGATCCCCTGGAGAAGGAAATGGCAACCCACTCCAGTACTCTGGCCTGGAGAATTCCATGGGCAGAGGAGCCTGGCAGGCTGCAGTCCATACAGTCCACGGGGTTGCAAAGACAGAACTGAGCGACTAACACTTTCAGTTTCACTTTGATGCTTCTGGGAACAGCTATAGGCTCCGACTTTCTCCAGGATTATCATCCCACTGAGGAGGTGGGGCTCTCATGGAGTCCATCCTATGAACATCCATGTGTTGAGTATTCAGTGAGTTCTCCGCCTCTGGCTGGGGGAGGGTCAGCGAGTTCTCCCCCTCTGGCTGGGGGAGAGTCAGCGAGTTCTCCGCCCCCGGCGGGGAGGGTCAGGCCACCGGCTCGCACGGAGCCCTGGTCTGTGCTGCTTCTCCGCAGTTGCTCTGGCAGCTTCGCCCCACGGATGGGACTCTGGGCCTTCAGGCAGAGACCCCTGGGGGAATCTGGGTGTGGGATTCCACAGCTCTTTCTCTGCCTTCCTCTCTCGTCCCCAGTCCTGTCCTGCAGATTCCAGCCACCTGAGCCTCCCAGCACTCTGACCCCCACCTCCTCAAGTCTCCAGGACCTCCGGGCCCTGTGTGCCCGCCCCCGCCCACCCCTGGCAGGAGGCAGCGCGGCAGCGGCTCACTCACCTGTCCCCTCGATCGGGGCCCTCGGTCCCAAGCTGCCCACTGTCCAGGGTCTGCAGACGGTTGCCTCGCATCTTCTGTCAGTTTCCAGGCTGTTTAAGGCAGGAGACTTTAAGTCCGGACACTCTCCGAGAGGCCCCACCTGCTGATTTTTGACACGAAAAACGTGCTCCTCTCTCTCCATTGTTGATGGAAAAAAGGAAGAAAGGGAAGCTTCTTGGGGGTGCGAGTGAGCTGCGCTTGCAGGAGTTTTTTCAGTTTATGAAAAACCAACGGAGGCCCAAGCAGGGGAAGTGGTCGCCCACCCACTGGACCCCGAGTGTGGTTACCAGGGGTGGGGGAGGGGGCTTTCGGATGTGACTGCGGGGTCCCGCAGGGGCCGCACGGGCTCACACGGGGGAGGTGAGCCTGTGTGAGAGGCCGCAGCCCACCCACCCTGGCTGCGCCTGACCTTGCGTCCTGGGCGGCCTGCAGGCTCTGCCCCCTGTGGGGGCACAGCTGTCCTCCCAGTACTCCGGCCCCAGACCTCAGAGGTGGCCTGGGCTCCCCGTCTCTGGTGCCCACACCCCATCAGGAGGAGGAGGCAGGCCTTGCCTGGAGCCGGTAGAATAAGGACCGTGGTCTCTGGAGGCGCCCTGGGTCCTGGGGTCCAGAGGAGCGGGCTGCACTGAGGGCTCGGGTGAGCAACCCCCCAACCCCAGCCCTGGTACCACCCCAGCTGGGCACTCTCTGCCCAACCCCCACCCCCAAGAGCAGGCAGGAGATTCTGCTCTCACGAGGCCCAGGCTGCCTTGGGGTTCTGACCACTGCACCGCTTGCACCCCCAGCCCACTGCACCCCAGGCGGCAGCAGACCCTCCTTGGCCACAGCCCCTGCCCCCAGGCCCTCAACCAGAAACCCCTGATGTCTTGCTGGTCACATCGTCCATCTCCACCCCCTCCGCTTGCCATTCGGGGCAGGGTCAGTGGTCAGGGGGAAGTGGGAGTCGCCCCAGAGAGCGTGTCTCAGGTCGTGTGGGGTCCCGGTGCCAGCGGGCTGACTCCCTGTGGGAAGGAGACCACCGGCCACGACCCTGGGCTTGGTGGTGGGCTCCCTTCCAGCCCCCGCACACCCAGCACCCCCCCCCCCCCCCGCCCACACACACACACACCAGCCTCCTTGATCTCTTGCGATATCATAATCCAGCGTTTCGGAGAGAACAGGGTAAAGGCGATTCTACAAGCCCAATAAAACCAGCAAAGTGATCATGTGATGGCTGTTAACGAGGTCCATTCTATCTCCCCAGTGAAGCGGGCAGACTGTAACCCCACATACGAGGTCAAAACGAATGTCTTGTGGCCCCCAGCAAGCCGGGGACATCACCATGGTGCTCTCCTAATCTGCTCCTGCATCCGACAGCAGTGATCAGAAGATACCTCACAGGAAATTATTTCCCCTCCTTGTAACCATAACAACAGATGACAACTGAGTCTTGTTCAACTTTCTGGGTGTCTTTGTCAATGTGTAACCAAACCCCGAGGGCAAAAGCAGAGACCGGGGCTGGATGCTGGGGCCTCTCAGTAACGCCAGGTTTGGGGCCTCTGGGACCATTTTCTTCCCTTTCCTCCTCCAACGAAGGATAACGTAGAACGTTCCAAGGCTGAGCTGGGTCTGGGGTGGGAGGAGGGCGGCCCCCGTGGAGATGTGTGCATCCAACCATCTCCAAGAGCCTCTCCATTTCCAGAGTTTCAGCACGTCCAGCCCAGTTTTAGAATCAATCTACGAACTTCTATCAAAAAAAGCCTGTTGGGGTTCTGATGAAGATCACATGAGTCTATGGGTCAGTTCGAAGAGGCTGAGCCACATCCGCCAGGAACAGAAGCCAAGGGGCTGCCTCCGCTGCTCAGAGCATCCCTGGACCAGGACTGGGGGCTTCTGGTCCTTCCTTCCAGATTGCAGCCCACACGGCCCCTAACTCTGACACAGGCAGATCCGACCCAGAGACACCGCCGAGAGAAAGAGAAGAAAAGCCTTCACGGAGGACCGACAGGTCAGGGGGCTGCTGCTGCCGTGAGATGTCCAGACACCTCAGGCGGATCCACAGACCCAGTGCCATCCCCGTCAGAATCCCGGCAGGCTTTCTGCAGACATGCACAGATGTCTAGATGACATTCTAGAACGTATCTGGAAGTGCCAAGGATCTAGAAATAGAAAACCCATCTTGGAAAAGACAGAGTTGAACTCACAGCACCCAAGTTCATGATGTGCTACAAACCCACCAAAATCAAAGTGTGAGACCCCATGAAGGGGTGGAGGTACAAAAGGGAAGCAGACAGACTCCAAAGCCAGACCTGTGAACACGTGACCCACTGATTTTTGTAAAAGATGCATTTCCCCGTGGCTGTGCTGGCCTTCTCCTGCTGCGGGGCACAGGCCCTGGGCACTCAAGCTTCAGTACTTGCGGCACACGGGCTTGGTTGTTCTGCAGCATGGGGGATCTTCCTGGATCGGGGATTGAACCTGTGTCCCTGCATTAGCAGACATATTCTCAGCCACTGGACCACGAGGGAAGCCCGCCCATTGATTTTTGACAAAGGCTCCAAGACAATTCAATGCACAAAGGAAAGTCGTCTCAACAGCAGGATAAACGTATGGAAAATATACCCTTTCCTCGCGCTGTATGTAAGAATTAACTCAACATGGGTCACAGATCTAAAGATGAGAGACTGACTAGGAGACATCTAGAAGGACTCAGGGGAGAAAACCTTTGCAAGCTTGCAGTAAACCAGATGTCCCTGGGGAGGATGTAGAAGGCACTGGGAGAGAAAAGGAAAAATGACTGACAATTTCATCAAAATGCAAAACTTAATGTATCCAAGACAGCAGTGAGAAAAGCAAAAGGCTATCAAATCATTACAGGGTACACTTGAAACTAACATTATGTCATATGTCAATTAAACCTCAGTTTAAGAAAGAAATAAGTGTCTGGCCCATCTAACCAACTGTGGCCCTTCCCAGAAAAGTGTAAGACCCCTGGGATTTGCTGGCCTGGTGTTTCCAGACTCGAGAGTCTGCCCCTTCACCAGCATCTTCCCGCTTGCTCTTTTACGTTTCTGCTGTAACAAGGCCCCAGTGACTCAATTAAGCAGCCACTTCTAATCACAAGAGAAGAAGAGACCTCAGCCCAACGAACTGGAGACACTGGACCACTGCCAACAACTGTTTCAGTTCAGTCGCTCAGTCGTGTCTGACTCTGCGACCCAATGGACAGCAGCGCACCAAGCCTCCCTGTCGATCACCATCTCCCAGAATTTGCTCCAACTCATGTCCATTGAGTCAGTGATGCCATCCAACCGTCTCATCCTCTGTCGTCCCCTTCTCCTCCAGCCTTCAATCTTTCAGCATCAGGGTCTTTTCCAATGAGCCAGCTCTTCACATCAGGTGGCCAAAGTATTGGAGTTTCAGCTTCAGCATCAGTGCTTCTAATGAATATTCAGGGTTGATTTCCTTTAGGATTGACTGGTTTGATATCCTTGCAGTCCAACAGACTCTTAATAGTCTTCTCCAGCAGCACAGTTCGAAAGCATCAGTTCTTCAACACTCAGCCTTCTTTATGGTTCAACTCTCACATCCGCACATGACGACTAGAAAAACCATATCTTTGACTTATACAGACCTTTGTCAGCAAAGTGATGTCTCTGCTTTTTAATAAGCTGTCTAGGTTTGTCATGGTTTTCCTTCCAAGGAGCAAGAGCCTTTTAATTTCGTAGCTACAGTCACCATCGGCAGTGATTTCAGAGCCCAAGAAAATAAACTCTGTCACTGCCAACAACTGACCAGTTCTTAAACTTCCTGCTCTGTAAGGAAAAAAGACGTGCCTGCATGCCAAGTTGCTTCAGTCGTGTCTGATTCTGTGGGGCCCTGTGGCTCACAGCCCGCCAGGCTCCTCTGTCCATGGGATTCTACAGGCAGGAACACTGGAGTGGGTTGCCGTGCCCTCCATGTCGTTTAAATGCCATTTTGCTGAGTTTCCATTGCGTGCAGTGGAATGAACCTACCTGATGCACCACCTTTCAAAGCCCAGCCCTAACCCAGCTCTTCTAAGGACACTGCTCAGTGACCCTGTTACGCGTTGAGTGCCCAGAACACAGGCTAACATTTCCTCTACGTTGGTTTGGATTGTCTGTCCCCTTCCCAGCAGTTTCGTGCGTGTAAATTATGTCTCCCCGTCACTCATTCAAACAACAGAAGAGTCCCTTTGGTCTTCAGAGAAAAGAAAAGCGCAAAACACGAAAAAGAAGGGAAGGGGAGAAAAAGAGAAGAGAAAGAAGACAGAGAGGCTCAGAGTCGGGGAGATGTGATGTCTACACACACACGTCCTATGTCCAGAATATGCACATTATTGTTATTACACAGAAAAGATAAAAAGACAGGCAGAAGGTGATCAGAAGGTACGGACTTCCAGTTATAACTGCTGGAGGGGCAGCGCCCAGCACGGGACCACACTTAGCACTGCCACATGGGGAACTGAACTTGCTAAGACAACAGGTCCTAAAAGCTCTCATCTCAGAGAAAAAACCCCATTTTTTGTAACTATATGAGGAGATGGATTTTTATTAATTACCTCAGTAATGATTTCATGATATATGTAAGTCTGCACACCTTAAACTCACTCAGTGCTGCATATAAGTCAAATCTTGATAAAACTGAAAGAAAAAAAAATTCAATGAAAACCTGCAAAAGACATGAACAGATGCCTCACAAAGAAGATAGACAAATGGCCAAAAAGCACATGAAAGGATGTCCTTCAACATCATTATTCATTAGAGCAATGTAAATTAAAATCTCAAGGAGTTAGGACTTCTGCCCCCTGGATTAATAAGGCCAAACGTTCGGGTTCCTATGGGAAATCAGATCCTCATACACTTGGAAAAGAGTTTGGTCTTCTCTCTGTACTTAAACACATACCCAGTCCACGGCCTGGCCACTCCGCTCCTGTATATGAACCCCAAAGAAAGGAAAACTTATGTTCCCAAATATACTTGTGCAAGAAGTTTTGTAGTAGCAGCTTCCTTTGTAATAGTCAAACACTGGAAACTACCCAAATGCGTGTGAAAAAAAAAAAAAAACACCAGTGCATTCTGGAATAAAATGGAATACTCCCCAATAAGAAGATAGAACAAACCGCATGAGCAGATCTCAGAAACATTACGTTAAATCGAAGAAGCCGGAAACAGGATGCACGCCACACCATCCATTTACTTGAGATCCAGAACAGGCAGAATCAACCTAATGAAATCAGAGTACAGGCGGCCGGGGGGTGGGGCAGCCCAGTTCTGGGGGGCGGAGGTGGCCGGCAGCGTGACCGGGCGCTGGTCCCGCGCATGCATGTGTCCGTCAAAACGGACCCTCAAGATCTGTGTGCACCCCTTCATGTAAACTTTACTTCATGAAAAACAAGACCACCCCCGAAAGGATATGGCCACAGCCGGGAGGGGCTCCCCTCTCCTCCACCAGGGCCAGGTAAGGTTGATCTCTGACCCCTCCCCCACCTGAGCCTCTGGCCCTGAGTCTCCTCCAAGACGCCCAGCAGGGCCCCCGGCGGCCCACCGCACCCCGTGCCTTCGCTCAGAGCCCTTGTGGGTGGTGGGCTTGGGGGTCAGTGGGTCCTGACTGTGAATGAGCGTGCCCACTCAGAGGCACGGGGCCGTAGTTCAGGCCCCCCGTAACCAGGGATGGAGGCGCCTTCCGACACTGGTGCAGGAGCTCCGGGCAGCACGCAGATAGCATCTGATGGGCATCTGCTCACAGGAGGCTGGGAGAGGCTGCAGCTGGCTGCCCCCCAGACCCGGTGACCCCTGCAGCAATGTCAGGTTAGGGGGACCCCGGGACGGGTGGCTGTCACCTCTGGAAGGACATAGGACGCACGTGGGCCTCCACACCCTGGTCTTGCCCGGACTTCCGCGGGGCAAGATCAAGCCCACAGCCTCTGTGCCCCCAGCTGGACTCTCCAGCCCCTCCTGCAGCACTCCCGTCCCCCCAGATCCCTCAGGCACAGCGTCCCTCCTCCAGCCCCCCACTCACCCACCCACCCGAGCTCCCTCCACGTGGGGCTTGGCTGGCTATCCCGCAGGGAGCCCGAATCCTGGCCATCCAGAGCGGGGCGTCAGTCTCTGGGGCAGACGGCGGCCGGGTGGGCCTGCCCGGCCCGCCTGCCCGGCCCAGCCCTCCCAGGACGGCTGCGGGAAGCCTCCTTTTCTCCACTCCTGCCCATGGCCACAGCCCCGTCCCTCCTGGCCTGGGGAGGGGAGCCAGCTCGGGCCAGCTGAGGACAGGCGGGCAATTTTCTCCGGGAACAAATGGAGAGAAATTGCTCCAACGGGCGAACAGCCTCTGTTTCAGGCTAATTTCCACATAATAGAATCAAATGACTTCCTTTCCTTTCTGCCGGCTCCTCTGCATAATTTGACAAATTGCAAAAGAGATTTGATTCAGGGGCTCGAATGGAGGGGATCGTTGTTTAGGACAAATGGCAGAGGTGGGGGGGGCGTTTGTGGAGAAGGAGGAGGGCCCCCTCAAAGTGCCGGCTGCCTCCGCCCTGGGGAGAGAACCTCACCGGAGGTCCCCGAGGCTGCTCTGCGAGCCCCCCAAGAGGCAGAGGCTCTGTGGGGCGGGGCGGCGGGGCCTTGCATTCCACCACCGCTTCTGCTGGCAAGTGGAGGCCCATCTGCGATCCACCGGCCGGTGTTCGGAGCTCAATGTGTCCTGCGGGGCTTGCCAGGGTGCCTGGCTCAGAGCTGGGCCTGGCGCTGCCGCTGCTGCTCCCAGCCAAGAATCCGGCTGCTGCTTGCGCTGCCGATTCTGCCGCGTGGTGGCAAGGTGCCGGCCCCTCCAGCAAAGGCAGCTGGTGCTCCGGTCCCCGCCCGGTGAGGCCGCCAGACCCCCGCCCGCCCCCAGCTCGCATGTCCCCACCCGCCCCTCAGCGCCAGGCGCCAGCCCTCACCTGTCACCACGAGGCACTCAGACCTCAGATCCCCTCACGCGCAGTCCACAGGCCGGCACCGCGGGGCGGGCCTCCTGCACACGGTGACAGGTGAATAAACGCACGTGTGCGCCGGGGCTGATGGGCCCTGAGACCAGCAGCCAGAGAGGCCAGGGTCCTCCCCTCCTCCGCCCCATGCAGGGCCCGGCGAGCAAAGGGAGATGGTGACATTGACCAGCAGGACTTCATTTCAACGTGCTGCTCTTAAAGTCTTGTTTGTTTCCACAGCATCTGTTTGGAAAATACACAAATAACACACAAAACAGGCTTAATATTTTAACAGGAGAGCCTCGCAGCCCCAGGCCTTCCCCAGATGTATTCGTGCTCCAGGTTTCGCGAACACCTTCCAGGTCTTTCCAGGCGTTTTTCCAAGCTTAAGTGTGAAAACAGACCCAGGTCAATCCGGGTGGTCAGGGGACGAGCCCCTGGTTATCCTGCATGTCGGGGATGGTCATCTGTGTTCAGCGTATTTAAATGAGCAAAGCCGTTTCCAACTCCGGGAGCAGTATCTCCTGATGTTCCCCGTGGTGGGGAGCCTGTGACCCAGGCAGTGGTGGCCAGGCTGGAGTGGGTCAGGCCCCATCCGGAGCCTCGCCTACTGTTCTTGCCCACAGCACAGGCACGTCGGCTCCATGCAAGCCCTGGAAGACGGCTGTGGTGTGCAGATCAATTGCCCATGAGCCAGTCCCGGTGATGAATCTGCCTGCCGATGCAGGAGACATAAGAGACAGAGGTTCGATCCCTCGGTCGGGAAGATCCCCTGGAGAAGGGCACGGCCACCCCTTCCAGGGTTCCTGCCTGGAGAATATGACGGACAGAGGAGCCTGGTTAGCAACAGCTGGTCACAACTGAGACGACTTAGCAGATGTGCGGTGTGGGCAGCAGAGACTGGCGGCGGGGCCCAGAGGAGCGCAGGTCAACTCCAGGTTCAGGGAGCTCTCAGAGGCGCTCAGGGAGCCAAGAATGTTGGTCAAATGATCAAAAGACGTCAAAGTGCAGGAGCTGGACAGGTGTCGTGTGGCCAAGCACAGCACACCGGTGGGACCGTGATGGTGGGAAGGCAGGTCGTGTGTGGAGCTGGGAGGCCGCCTGAGCCAGACAGTGGGGCCTTGGACACCAGGCCAAGGGGGAGGGGGCATGGGTGGGGTGGCCAGCCTCCTCCCGCCCACTGTGACGAGGGCAGAGCCGTGGGAGGAACGGTCTCCAGCCATCCTTGGAGGTGGAGCCATTCTGGAGGCTGGCATATGCTCTGGGAATGCAAACTGATTGAAATATCAGCCCGAGACACATAATTAAGAAGGTGAATCTGGTGCCAAAACATCTACCGTCGTTCAAAGCCAAAGACACATGGAAGGGGACGGTCTGCTCCTGTGATGACCACCCTCCAGGTCAGAGAACGGGGAGCGGGCATGGCAGGCGGGTGCCCAGACCATCCAGAGTCACTTGTTGGCTTGGGGGCCCTGACACCCCTCCAGGTCTGGGCGGAGGGGCACCCGCAAACCCCCAGCACTGGCGCGAGCGGTGCCAGGAGCAAGGCCTGGCCGCAGCATTGCCAAAGAACAAGGGTGTGGGACCAAGAAAGCAGCGGGGGCTCTGCAACGTTCTGGAAGGCTTCCCGGAGGACTGGCTTGTGCAGAGTCCCCCAGGGTGGGGGGACTGGGGAGCCCGCAGGACCTAAGAAGCCGAATGTTTCGGAGATGGTGGCAACGGAGCAGGAGGCGGGCTGATGGAGGCCGGACCGCCCCTGGGGTCCACCATGACCCCCCTCACGGCTGCAAGGCTCCCATGGACTCCAGCTGGGTGGGCAGTGTCCCCAGGAGCGAGGAACTGGGGGTTCAGATGAGCCTCGGGGACACAGCCGCCCGGTGGGTAGCTGGCCAGCCCGGGCCGGCTTCACACCGAGACGGTGGCTGGGGGGCACCTCTGGGCAGCAAGGCCTCAGTCCCCGAGGGCCTCCCAGAAGTCCAGTCCTGCACTCCCACCTGAGGAGGTCGCCTGGCCACCTGCTCCCGGGATTTAAGAGGAAGGGTGAAAACACCACCCTCTCGGCACGGCAGACAGGGGGTTAAAGCAGTCTCATAACGGCTGGTGACAGCCCTGTAAATGATTTATTGATTTTTTTTTAAATAAAAATATGTCACACTCTCTGGAGCGGGTGCAGACCAAGTGTGCGCCCGGCCAGCTGGATGGAGGCCTGGTTGCTGCCGTCTGATGCCAGCTGGGCGCAGACGCCGAGCAGGAGCGCGCAGCCACAATGAAGCACTGCTGCCCGGCGCCCCACGCGTGCGCAGACTCCGCCCTCCAGGAACGCACGCGGCCCGCGGCCAGCGTCCAGCCCGTGCCAGGCGCCCTGGTGGAGCGTGATGGGAGAGCGCCAAGACCAGCCGGGCTGCGGCCGCCCCGCTGGGCTCAGGGCCGTGGATATGGAAGTGCCGGGATGGTCAGCACATGGCTGGGCTTTGACGGGGCCCACGGTCCCTGAATGTGGCTGGGGCAGGGCGGGGGCCATCCCTTGGAGTGATATGGAGGGTGAGGGCCACCCAGCCAGAGAGCAGGGCAGAGCAGCACAGTCTGGCAATGGGCGGGCACGCGGGAAACGCAGGTGGCGGAGGGCCGGCAAGGGGCAGGAATGGGGAGAGGGCAGCGGGGGCGGAGGACAGAGGGTGAGGCCGAGAGTGGACGAGGGTCCCCAGAGGTGTCCGGGGGGGCAAACATGGGCTCCTGCAGATCTTGCCAAGCCCTGGAAGCTTGTAATGAGAAGAGACTTCACTAAACCCTGTGCTTCAAGATGCTCCCTCTAGCCCAAAAAGCCATCAGTGGACAGATCAATCGAGACCTCATGGGCCATCCATAAAGGGAATACTATGCAGTCAAGAAAAGGGGGATTCAGACACGGAGCATTGTGGGTGGACCACAGACAGTGTGCTGAGAGAGCACAGACACGCATGCTGTGCGATTCCATTCATATGAGAGCTCCGGGACAGGCAGATCCACGGATAGAAGAGAGACGGGTGGTCCCTGGGGGCTGGGGGGTTGGGGTGGGGAGGGACCGTCCCAGGGGCGTGGCGTTGCTATACAGGGTGATGGTACCAGTTTGGGGCTGGGTAGATGGAGAGGCTCCCAACACTGTGAGCATATTCCATTCCTGGAGGAGGAGAAGGCGGGCATGCGGAGAGAGAGGGGAGGAGGCATGGGTCAGGCGAGGGAACGGGTTGTTCCGCGGGCCCAGGGACCCCGCCCTCGGGGAAAGGCAGGTGTCCTCCCATCCCCCCAGCCTCACCCGCGGGCTCACTTTCCCACCAGGCTCCCTTTCTCTTCTAGATGGTCAGCCCCTCTGCCCCAGCATTCCCCGGGGGGAGTCCCAAACCGGGGGGACCCAGCTTGGGACCAGTGAGCCCCCTGTGGCCTCCTCCTGGGCACCTGTCCCTCGTCGGGGAGCAGGGCTGGGCCCCCAGAGTCCCCGTCCCTCGTCGGGGAGCAGGGCTGGGCCCCCAGGGCCCCCGTCCCTCGTCGGGGAGCAGGGCTGGGCCCCCAGAGTCCCCGTCCCTCGTCGGGGAGCAGGGCTGGGCCCCCAGAGCCCCCGTCCCTCATCGGGGAGCAGGGCTGGGCCCCCAGCACATCCTCGCGCTGCCTGAGTCTGCAGAGCCCAGAACCGGTTTCGGGTATTTCCTACACATGCCACTCCCGTTCGAGGGCCTGGGGTCGCTGCATCTCAGCCCCCGCGTCGGAGCCGTCAAGGGATCCAGGCCTGGGTCCTGGCCTCGCCGGCTTCCATGAACAGACCTGCACTCTCCGCAGCCAGTGGCTGGGGGGCTGTGCCGCATGAATGTCACACACACACCACACACATCACACACACACAGACTACATGCGATGAGCCGGTTTGCGGGGCAGCAGTGGAGGCGCAGAGAGCAGACCTGTGGATGCTGGGAAGGAGGCGGGGACGCATGGGGAGAACAGCAGAGACACGTGCGTCGCCACGGGGACACAGAGCGTGGCTAGGAGTGTGCCGCGTGAGGCGGGGAGCTCGACCTGGTCTAGGTGATGGCCCGGAGCGTGGCGGACAGGAGGAGCTCCAGGAGGGCCTGTGGCTGATCCATGCTGACGTGGGGCAGAAACCAGCAGAACATTGGAAAGCAATCATCCTCCAAGAAAAAGAAACAAATTTAAACAATAAAACACAGACCACACTCACACATGCCCGTGGGTCCTGGCGAAGTGAGGCAGGAGCCACTGCGGAGCTGACGAGCAAGGCTGCAACAGCGTGAGCGACTGTGTCGCTGGATTTTAACACCGACTATAAAATTTCCATAAAGTCCTGTTGATATAAAAGTGATCACATACGTACACTGGGACAAAAGCAGGACCTAACACCCCAGGGCAGGCGGTCCCGCCTGAGCTGTGGGCAGAGCAGGGACCCCTCCCAGAGGACAGCGTGGACCTGGAGGGGGGTCACGTCCCGGCAAGAAGCCTGACCACATCCCTCACGTGTCTGCTGCTGTGACGCATGATGTTGACATGTGAAGTCATGAGAAAGGCCCTTCCCCTCTGGGTGCTTCCTCCCCAGAAGCACGCAACCTCAGTCTAACCAAGAGGGAAGCATCAGACAGATCCCACCCGAGGAACCTCCCACAAGGCGCCTGAGCAGTTCTCAACACTGGCCAGTCACTCAAACAAGGAAAACCTAGAGCATCATCCCAGTCACGAGGAGCCTAGGAAGACAGCGTGAGTGATGTGACGAGGTGTCCTAGTGGGGTCCTGGAACAGGAAGCAAGCTTGACGCGGAAACTCGGGAATCTGAGTAAAGCGTGGACTTGCGGTAACAACCTTGTATCCATGCGTGCTTGCTAAATCGCTTCAGTCGTGTCTGACTCTTTGTGACCCCATAGACTGTCCCTCTGTCCATGGGATTCTTCAGGCAAGAATACTGGAGTGGGTTGCCATGCCCTCCTTCAATGGATATTCCTGACCCAGGGATTAAACCTGGGTCTCTTACACCTTCTAAATTTGCGGGTGGGTTCTCTACCACTAGCACCACCTGGGAAACTCAGGGTATCTATACTGGTTCGTTAATTACAACAAACGTACCCCATTTCTGTAAAAGATGATGCAAAGGAGACAGAATGTGGGCTCCATGGGAACCCTGCCGACTGCCTTCAAATCTTTCTGTAAATCTAAACCTGCTCTACAGTAAAAACACTTAATGAGTTAAACCATAAAATCTACTTATGCAGGTTGCTGAATTACACCATCAGTTAAACCCAGTCCTGCCAAGTTTAATGTTAAATGTTCAGCCGCGACTGGGAAAGACTGGGACCAGAAGCTTGTCTTGAGGACTCCTGGGCCGCTCCGAGCTCACTTGACAGTGGACTGTCCTTACCAGGTTGGAACCCCATTTCCACGCCGAGGTCAGGTCGTAGCCCCAAGGCAAGTGCAGGCACTTCCTGCAAACCCCAAGCCTTTCCCAAGGGAGCTGCAACCACTTGCAGTGGTAACTGAACTGCAGAAAGGAAATCCTTGGCCTTTTGAGAGTTTCTGAAAACCGACTCTGAACTGACAATAATTCCAGGGGCCCAAATCATGACCGCAGCCAAATGGGTCCACGTGGAAACTGGCTGCGGTCAGGTAACTGATGGCAGGCTGATTCTCAGCGGGGAGCCTTCTGCAGAGCCCAGCTGGGTTAGATCCCCAGGGCTGGCATGGCTGGTTGGGGTTGAGGTGGCAACAGGTAAGTTCCCCACATGAGTTCTCCGACCCGTGGACAGGGCCTCATTACAGCCATCCCGGTACTGCTTCCTCAGCGTGGTGGGAGGGGCTGAATGGAGACCCTGGCACTTCCTCTCCCATCCAGATAGAAATCAGGGGCAGTGCCGGGTCCCTGCAGAGACTGCAGAAATCAGTGCCTCATCAAAGGCCTGAAAGCTGCAGCAGCCCCAGAGTCTAGCACAGTCCCCGTCTTACGAGTGGGGCTGAGCGCAGCTCATGCAGAAGCTGGACGGGTCCCGGGAAGGGCTGCCCCTCCGTAAACTCACTCGGGGGTCCGTCCCCCGCACCTGCCGCCCCCTGAGCCTCATCGTACCTTCACTGGAGCCATAGGACCCCGCTCCTCACCCTTGAGAGGCTGCCGCTGACCTGGGAATGTCTTTTTTTTTCCTCCACAACAATCTATAAGGCTGACCGGAGCATGGTTTTACTCGGCAGGGCCGATGGTCCAAACTCACAGCCGCACCCCAGGACCATGTGTGTTTTTCACCAGAGACCTTCCCCAGCACAGAGCATCATGCTGGCCGCCACACGGATTGTATCATCCAGCCGGGAGGCGGGGAGAACTCCAAGCACTTGAAGACACACACCAGCTAGGAGAGGCAGCAGACCCTGGAAGCCCAGGGGGCCACCGCAGCAGTGAGGTCCCTGGAGGCGCCATGGCTGCAGTCTGTTAGGACATTCCCTCCAGGTGGAACACGGGACTCCATGCCTCACGTCACAGGTTCGAAGGTTCCAGATCCCTCCACCGACAGGTGCCTGCAAGGCTGCAGCGTGGGTGGGCCAGGAGTGATGGGCACGCGGCAGGTTCAGGATGCGGCCCGGGGTGCCCTGGCCCACGGTCTTATGATGCCGGTGACCCAGCATCCCTGAGTGCTCAGGGCCCCAGGAAGGCGGTATGCAGCCTCTGGCGAGGGGCTGGCCAAGGCCCTCTAGGACTTTGGGGCGAATCCATCCTCTCTTCTGCAGATAACTGTCCTCCTTCTGAGAGATAGCTTCTGGTCCTGCTGGGAGGACTTCACCATGAGACAGCAGGTGGCTCCTGACCACCGGCCAGGGGCCAGAGCCTGGACAGGCAGCCTGTGCCCTCCAGGAGTGGTGCGTTGGAGCCCCGCTTCCCACAGGCCCGGGGCTTGTGCACGCGGGGTGCGTCAGGGGCTCAGACCCCTTCAGCACAGACTTCGGCTGCATGCCCTCCTCTCCCTCGGGTCTGCCGAGGGCACCCTGGGGTGTTCTTTACAATCCATCAGAGGAGGACAGAAGCTGAGCCCGGCTGACAGATGGGCCTTCCTGGTCTGCTGGTACCGTCCACAAGCGGACAACCTCACAGACCCGCTCGGGGTGGCCCCGGACACAGCCAAGGAGCCTTCTCCAGGGGCAGAGCTTCAGCCGTCCGTTTGGCCCGTATGTGAGTGAGCGGCGTCCAGGGCACAGATCTGCGCTGAGTCACCGGCAGCTGCTGCCAGACGGGCTGGGTGGACAGGGACCTGGGGGGACGGGACCGAAGGGTTAGTGACCAGGAAGCCTGAGGAAAGACACGTGGGTGGGACCTCCCAAGGAGCACCAACTATGAAGGGGCGTGCATTCCACGTGAACGTCCAGCAAAGGGCACCCCTTGCAGGGGAGGCTCTTCACACCCGGGACGGAATCCCCCCCTGCACAGGTGAATCCATCGGCGCCCCAGCCACCCTTGTGCTGGCTTCCAGCGGCCAGGGTGGGGAGGAGGGACCAGCACCGCCTTCCCGCCCTGGCCCCAACAGCATGAGCAAGTGGCCGACACCAGCCCCCAATCCCAGCTAAGGCACCACGCCCAGATCCGCCAGCCTCACTGGGCCCCCCTCCAGGGGCACAGCCACGCGGTCTCCTGGGGGCCCTCGCTCTCAGCCTGGACAAAAGGGAGCACCCCCGCCCCAGCTCCCTGCACGGCCCCTTCTCGCTGGAGGCACCTCCTGTCACTACTGTCACGTCAGACTTCTCTCCCACCCTCACCAGCGACCCCCTGCCCACCCAGGAAGCCTTTTTCCTTGGCGGTGTCTTGTGGCATGTGGGACCTTAGTTCCCCAGCCAGGGATCAGACTCGCACCCCCTGCATTGAAAGCGCAGCCTCTTAACCACCGAACCACCGGGGAAGTCCCCCAACTAAGTCCTTGCGGTAAACGTCCCATCCTCACAGCAGGGCCAAACCACTCTGCGCGGCACCTGGATCCGACTCGCCTTCCTTCCGTGTTCAGTTTCCTTTTTCCCTGAGAGTCTCCTTTAGGGTTGCCCCTAGCTCAGGCAGTAAAGAATCTGCCTGCAATGCAGCAGACCGGGGTTCCATCCCCGGGATCTCCCGGAGAATCCCACGGACAGAGGGGCTTGGTGGGCTACAGTCCATGGGGTTGCAGTCAGACACGGCTGAGGAACTAGCACGTTCACTTTAGTGAAGATAGGCTGGTGGCAAATTTGCCTGAAAATGTTCTCTGGTCACCCACGTGTGCGCAGCGTGTTTTCTGCAGGTAGGATTCAACTTTGAGTTGGCCCCTCGGTCCTCTCACGATAACGTCTCATCGTCCTGCGGGCTCCGGTGTCCCTGTGGAGAAGGCTGTGGGGTGCGTTTGCTGCTTTTTAAGATGATCTGTCTCTTCCAGAGACTTGAGCGATTTTTTCTTTGCCTCCTGTTTTCCACATTTTAATATGATTCGCCCAGGAGACTGTCTGATCTGCCCATTTTGATCTAACTTGGGGTCTGCAGAGTCAAAGCTCTTCACCTGCTGCCCTCACGGTCCCCGAGCCCCACCTCCCGGAGCGAGGTTTCCAGGGACATCCCTGGGGGAGCCCCTCCTCGGGGCAGGTGTTGGGAGCCGGGCTGGGCGTCATCCCACCCCGCGCTGCGGGCCCGGCCCAAGGGAGCCCGCCAAGGGAGAAAGGCCCTTCCTTCTCAGAGGCCTGGGCCGCCTACTCTGCCTCCTCCGAGCAGTGGAGGCTCGGCTCCGGCAGGGCCGGACGGTCCTGGACCTCCAGGCCCAGCGGTCTCACTCCTTCCCGGATGTGGACCTTCCTCTCCTCTGGCTGCTGCTGTGTTTTCAGAGGACAAGCCTCGGCTCTGGCCGGGGTCCCATCTGCCCCTGAGGTCCTCGCTGAAGCCCCCAGACCCCCCGTCTCCACCCGCCCTCTCTGCCTGCCCCGCCCCCTGAACCCCCCTTTCTCCAGCTGTCCTCCCAGGGCGCTGGGGGTTTTACCACCCCCTTTCCTGGACTTGGGGCACCCTCGGGCCCCTGCTTCCAGCTCCTCAGATGTGGCAGGAGGTGGGGAGCAGAGAAGGTCCAGTCACAGTGGGGCCCCCACCCGGTGACACACGCCTGCCCACTGGGCCCAGGCCCTCACCCCGCAGGTCCCTCGTCCTGGTGCAGCCGGGAGGCAGGCCGTGTGTAAGCCCGGCGCCCCTACTCCCAGCGGGCCCTCCTCTCCGGCCCGGCTCGCCTCACCACCTCCTCCCTCTCTGGAGGAGGCTGCCAGGAGGAGGCTCACACGTCACGATGCCTCACGTCCACAGGCTTGTCAGACTGTCCGGGAGGAGGCCCCGTCTGGCCATCTGCATGTTCCCAGGCCCACTGGTGGTCATGCCCCGCTGTCTGCAGGGCCCTCTGATTGGCAGGCCCTAGCGAGGCCCACCCTGGGGTCCCAGGACCCACAGGCTCTCCAGCTCCTCTTGGGGTGGGCACGGGGTGTTTTGTAGGGGGCAGCCAGGACCACAGGGCTGCCAGTGCACTCAGCGATGCTCACGCCTGGGACCACGGTGCTGCCAGCACGCTCAGGGATGCCCATGCCTGGCTCAGGGCTCCGTGTCCCCCAGTGAGTCCACACTGCGAGTCCAGTCATGGCTCCCAGACCGCTTTCTGGGAAGACCAGTTCTGTGACCCTCAACTCTCCTCGAGGGCTGGGTGAGGAAAGAATGACAGGCTGCCTGGTCTTTCCCTGGGGGCTGAGGTGGGCGGAGGCCCTGTACCAGCCCTGGGTGCCCCACTCATGGCCCAGGGACGGTGGGAGAGCCAGCGGGTGGCTCTGCTCCCCCTCAGCGGGCCCAGCATCGCCGGCCTCCGTGGGGAACAGGGTTACGGTCTGGAAGGTGCGTCCGGGGAATGGGGTCACACCCTTGGGAGTGGGGGCGACTTCGGCGGCCTGGGAGGGTGGACCCCGCCTCACGCATGCAGCCTACCAGGCCTGCAGCACCACTCAACCAAGCCCTGTGGGAGGTGGGCCTGAGGGGCTTGGGGGGTCCAGAGGTTCAGGACTCGCCCAGGCCAAGCCCAGGGACGGCAAGGCTGGAGCTGTCCAGGGCGGGGGAGAGCTGAGCACATCTGTCTCGAGGCAAGCCTTTCTACTCACAGTGGCTTCTGCTGGGCCTCCCCGGGCAGCGAGGCTGGCAGGCCAGCTATGCCTGGAATGAGGGCCCTGTCCCAAGCACACAAACATGCAAATAGCTTCAAGCTGTTGATTCAGAGAGGCTGAGTCCCATGGGGAACAAACACAGGCTTGAAAGCCGGCTGTGGGGCCCATGGCAGCTAAAGCAACAACGCCACGTGGGGGGCCCCGTGCCCTGCAGGCCTCCTGGGCAGGGGGCAGGGCAGGGGGCAGCGTCCCCCATGTGGGGTGTGCACGGCCCCCTGTCATTCACACCAGCCCAGGAAGCCTGGCAGCAGATGGGCCCCCGTCGCCCTTGAGCCCAGAAGCTGGAGCATGCCTTGTTGCAGGAACGGCACAGTCCCATGTGAACCCCTAGCTGTGAACAGGAAGGGAAGCTGGGCCCTGGTCCCAGCTCGAGCCCATACAAACTGGGGACCCCTGAGGCTCTGTGTCAGACCCTGTGGCCCCGTATGAAGTGCCCATACACCACGGGGCTCTCAACAACACGCATTTGTCTGCTTGCAGCTCTGAGGCCAGAAGTCAAGGGCAGGGCCAGGCTCCCTCCGGAGGCTGCAGGCCAGGACCCCTCATTTCCTTCTCTGGCGGCTCCAGGTCCCCGGGCTTGTGGCCGGCTCCCTCATGTCACCCGTCCATCTCCTCGTGACCCCTCCCATGTGTCTCCCCTCCACATGCTATAAGGACGCTTGTTGGATTTGGGGCTGGGTAATCCAGATCTCATCTCCTGTGCTGGGGAGCTGGGAGGACCGAACCATCCCCAACCCTGAGTCCAAGGGGTGCCAAAGGCAGCAGCTTGCCAGAGGTGGGGTGAGCAGCTGAGGAAAACCCCAAACCTCCACGTCCCCCAACCTCCCAGCTGTGCCCACTCCGGCCCAGGCTTGGCATCATCCCGGGCACCATGTGGGGCTCCGGGATCTCAGTCCACGCTGATGGCAATGTCCGGATGAGGCAGTGGGCAGACACAGGTCCCTGGTCAAGAGGCCAAGGGCCCTCAAGGTCAATGTCAGAGTGTCTCAGCCTGGCCCTGCCTCCTGCCCACCCAGCGGGGCTCTCTGGGCCCCCCAGCTCCGTGATCCCTGCTCCTTTGCTCCGTCGCGCTCCCAGCTGGGAACACCCCAGCCCTTGGTGAACCTGCTCCCTTGTTTCTCTCTGTCTTCACCCAGCCGATGAACCTGGTTCATCAACACCCCACAAGCCAGCGAGGGTGCCCCACACAAGTGGCCTCCCACAGCAGCTGTGCACCACCCACAACCCCCACCCACCCCCATCTTAGCGAGCTCACTCCACCCCACAGCAATTCTCAGGCAAACCCAGAGGGCCTGTCTTTTTAAACACAAAAAGTTAAAGGAGAGCGCATTCCTTTCAAGTGTCGGAGTCACTAGAGACAGCAGCTGTGCCAATGACCGGGGAGAGGAGCCCCGGGCGCCCGACAGACGGCCCAGACCCGCTGGCCACCAGGGTGACGGGGCCAGGACACGAGGCCCTGGCGAGGACGGGGAGCGGCAGGACCGGAGGGCTGCCCGGGACGTGGGGGGGTGGGCGATGGTAAAGGGCTCCCTGACCTGGTCACTTGGCAGCCCCACCAAGGCAGCACATGCCCCTCTGACCGTCACTCCTCTCCCAGGAGAAACAAACGTGTCCACAAGCAGATCTGCGTGTGAACGTTCACGGCCAAAAAGGAAACCGCCGCAACGCCCATCAACAGAGGATAAATACCCCCAGGGGCCATCACACAGCCAGTGGTCTGTACGCCAAGGGAGGCATGAAGTACCCGAGAAGGACAGGTCTGAGCCTCGCGGGTGGCCAGCGTGGAGGGATCCTCGGGCACTCCATCCAGCGGACAGAACAGACACAGCGAAAGGCCTAGAACAGCAGCTGCCTCTGGAAGGAGAGAGGCTGAAAGGGAAGGGACCGGAGCACCTCTGGCTGTGGCGGGTGGGGGGACATCATCAGTGTCGTCACAGACGTGGGTGGCCCTGGGGATGCATGCGTCACACTCCTCAGACTGTACACTGCACGTGCGTGCATCTCACTTCAGTTTAAACCAGCATGCTCTGAGTGAGAGCCAGTGCGTGGGCCCTGCCCAGGCGGGACACCCCAAAGCCGCCGGGGGCAGCCCCTGGGGAGGGGCCCTGGCAGGTGACCACTGGGCAAGGCTGGCTGCAAACGCTCCCGTCGACGCAGCAGCCACAGGAGGCTGGCATGACTGCGCAGCGTCTAACGGGAAACTGAACGTCACACAGTAAGGAATAGAGGAGGCGCCTCTTACACAGAAGTGGGAAAATCATGTAGATTCAGATGTGCTTGCAGCTGCCTGAAGGAACCCTGGAAGACACTTAAGGCGGTGATAATATGACTGTCCGCTGACGGCATAAGAGCTGCTTAGTCTGTTCCTGCTGCTGTAACAGAACACGATAAACTGGGCACCTTACAAACAACAGGAGTTTATTCCCCGCAGCCTGGAGGCTGGACTCTGAGATCAGGGCCAGTGCGGCTGGGATGGGGCTTACTCCCCGCAGCCTGGAGGCTGGACTCTGAGATCAGGGCCAGTGCGGCTGGGATGGGGCTTACTCCCCGCAGCCTGGAGGCTGAACTCTGAGATCAGGGTGCCAGTGCGGCTGGGATGGGGCTTATTCTCTGCAGCCTGGAGGCTGGACTCTGAGATCAGGGCCAGTGCGGCTGGGATGGGGCTTACTCCCCGCAGCCTGGAGGCTGGACTCTGAGATCAGGGCCAGTGCGGCTGGGATGGGGCTTACTCCCCGCAGCCTGGAGGCTGGACTCTGAGATCAGGGCCAGTGTGGCTGGGATGGGGCTTACTCCCCGCAGCCTGGAGGCTGGACTCTGAGATCAGGGCCAGTGCGGCTGGGATGGGGCTTACTCCCCGCAGCCTGGAGGCTGGACTCTGAGATCAGGGCCAGTGCGGCTGGGATGGGGCTTACTCCCCGCAGCCTGGAGGCTGGACTCTGAGATCAGGGCCAGTGCGGCTGGGATGGGGCTTACTCCCCGCAGCCTGGAGGCTGGACTCTGAGATCAGGGCCAGTGCGGCTGGGATGGGGCTTATTCCTCGCAGCCTGGAGGCTGGACTCTGAGATCAGGGCCAGTGCGGCTGGGATGGGGCTTATTTCCCGCAGCCTGGAGTCTGGACTCTGAGATCAGGGCCAGTGTGGCTGGGATGGGGCTTACTCTCCACAGCCTGGAGGCTGGACTCTGAGATCAGGGCCAGTGCTGCTGGGATGGGGCCCCGTTTGGGGGCAGACTCCTCGCACGGTGGATGGGCCGGGGAGTGCTCAGCAGCCTTTTAGAAGGGCACTAATCCCACTTGTGAGGGCTCCATCCTCATGAGTCCAGCACCGCCCGAGGGCCCGCCTCCTCATACCATCCCCTCTGAGGGTTAGGGTCTCAGCATATGAATGTGGGGGTCACAACCTGCAGGTGCAGCAGGGGCTGTCACCTGACGGCCTCTGAATGAGTCAACTGCCCAAACCAAAGGCTGACGTGGAGCTTGTCCAAGGGGCACGAAAGCGGATGGGGGAAGGCTTTGAGGAAGACCAGCCTGACTGGCGCTTGACCACTGCTGTCTACACGTACTTCATGGAAAATCCTCCGAGTTACAGAAGTGCTGTCATTACAAAGAGGCAGTTGTCACACCTGCACATGAACGCTTCACAACATTAAGATGAAATTATCCGGCATAAATGACCGGGGAAGATTATCCACAAGAGGAATTACCCCAAGAAACACAGGACGTGGAGACCAAAAGATGTCTATTGCTTCAACACAACAACCCGATCTGCCTGTGGGCTGGGAGCGGCTCCAGGAAGAGACTCGGTTTCAAAGAGGAGACCAGGGAGTTAACAGAAGCAGTGAGCATCCGAGCTCTAAGGAGGACGGGAGAAAGCCTGGCGGAGACGAGAACCACACCTGAAAGCAGAGAAAGCTACACACGCCCAGAAACGCCTTTAAAGGAAGGGTATGGGCTTGAAGAAATCACACAAAGTAAAGCGAGATAACTACAGTGTAAAAATAACGGAGAGTCAGGGGAGGATGTATTCAAACCAGGAAGATTTAACAAGTGCATAACTGAGGCTCCCAAACAGAGCAAAACACACAGAAAGAAAAAACCCTTAGCATGTGATAAAACCTGCGTCCCTTCTCTTAAGCGTGAATGTGGAGCTCAAAGCTGCTCTTGTCCTGAGGACAATCTCCTGCGGCTATTAAATCTCACGGATATAGGAATCATCATGCGCGCTGTCGCTTCAGTCGTGTCTGACTCTTTGTGACCCCATGGACTGTAGCCCACCAGGCTCCTCTGTCCCTGGGATTCTCCAGGCAAGAGTTTTGGAGTGGGTTGCTGTGCCCTCCTCCGGGGGATCTTCCCGACCCAGGGATCGAACCTGTGTCTCTTATGTCTCCTGCATTGGCAGGTGGGTTCTTTACCACTAGTATCACCTGGGAAGCCCCTAGAAATGATCACAGGAAACATTTCAGTATCAGAAGACAGTAGCTGCAAGCTTCTAAGGACAAAAAGTATGACCCAAGGATTGTATTTCCCATCCATATTTAAGAGTAAAGGAAAGAAACTGTCGTGTATTCAGGAACTTACAGCACAGACAGAGCCCACGACAGGGAGGCAGCGGGGTCTCAGAGAGCCTGGGGTGGCCCTGGATCCCTGCGTCCAGCGTAACTGTTAACAACACACCTTCTTATGCCCCCAAAACGGTCAAGTGTGGGGTGGGGAGGGGGTGCTCTAAAGGTTGTGATGCCGTCAACTGACAACACTGGAATATGGGCGGGCATTCGATAAACACGCTAATGTACATTATGAAGCTGTGACTCTTTGGGTAAGAAAATGCCCCTGTTCTTAGGAAACACAGTGACATATTCCAAAGGGTCACACTGTGTGTAAGCCCAAATTGTTCAGAAAGCTTAAGGGAGCATGGGAGAGTGTAAATGATAAAGCAGGTGGACGAAACAAGAGGTAGATCTGGGTAAAGGGTTCTGGCTGTGTCTTGCACTACTTTTATTTATTTTTTTAACCCCACCCTGAGCCTCCATTTCTGCCCCCTCCTCCTCAGGAGCGGGTGGGAGGGAGGGGTCCACCCAAAGGCCTCCATCTATGGGAGAGGCTCTGTCGCCTCCCCTGGGGGTCTCTGGACTCAGGGTCCCCCTCCCCTACAGTCCTACTATTTTTATTTTGAAAGTTTTTGTTAGTTTGAAATTATTTCCAAATAAGAAGTCTAAAATGTTCGCCACTCAGTTGTGTCTGACTCTTTGTGAACTCATGGACTGTAGCCCTCCGGACTCCTCCGTCCATGGGATTCTCCAGGCCAGAATACTGGAGTGGGCAGCCGTTCCCTTCTCCAGGGGATCTTCCTGACCCAGGGATCGAACCCAGGTCTCCTGCACTGCAGGCAGATCCCTTACCGTCTGAACCACCAGGGAAGCCCTGTTTTTTTATATAGCAGGTAATGCTTCAGTTCACACATCTTTCTAGAACAAAACCACCGTCCTAGTTTTGCAAGGGGAGGGGAGCTGCACCCTCTGAGGTCTGGAAAGGCGTCCTGTGGCTGAGCCTCTCTGATTCCAGGTCTTTCCTCCGAGGCTTGGAGGACAGGGCCCTGCATGTAGTCGCTGGATTCCTGCCTGGGAGGGAGGCGCTGAGCCTGTCCACAGCCACCAAACTCAAACCTGCCATTTCTCAGCTGAAGGAAGGGCCTAGCTTTTTGTGTCCTGGAATCAACACACGTGGGCGATAGGGTGTACAAATATTTCAACTCCATGGAAAACGAGATGTGCGTTTTCTTGACTCTGGAATTCTAAACACGGCCCTTAGAATGCCTCCTGTTATGATCAGATCAACACATTTCTTGCAAAATGTCTCGATGAAGGCTGTCCCTCATTCTTCAGAGCCTTCATCCACTGGCTGACAGCATGTTTATATTTTCTAAAGTAGACTGTAGTTTTTAGAACAGTTTTAGAAAAATTGAGAAGACAGTACAGAGTCCCCATACGCTTCCTATAATTAACATCTTACGTTAGTGTGGTTCTCCTGCCAACACTGATGAACCAGTAGGGATACAGCAGCATTAACTGAAAGTTCATACTCGACTCAGATTCCCTGAGGTTTTCCCGAAGGTCTTTCTCTGTCCCAGGACCCCATCCAGGATTCCACATTACATCTAGTCGTCAGGTCCCCTCAGGCTCCTCTTGGCTGTGACGGTGTGAAATGGTGATATACTAAGAAATATATATTTAGTCTTGTCCCTGGTTCCACAGGGAGCTCCTAAAAGCCTTAATCTCCTGAGTGCTGGGGTGAGAGGAGTACTTTTTGTTGCTCATAGAAAGGCCCTCCAACCACACCTGGTAGCTCAGAGGTAAAGAGCCTACCTGGAATGCAGGAGACAAAAGAGACATGGGTTCTATCCCTGGGTTGGGAAGATCCCCTGGAAGAGGAAATGGCAATCTGCTCCAATATTCTTGCCTGGAGAATCCATGGACAGAGGAGCCTGATGGGCTACAGTCCATGGGGTCACAGAGAGTCTGACGCGACTGAACCCACAAGCTCAGCCACACCTGAGTTTACTCCAATGAGGCGACCTTGCTGAGCCACTGGAAGGCTTCAGGATGGAGGCTGGCGGCCAGAGGGACCCACTGTGCAATCAGAGGTGGGCAGCACCTCCAATCCCACCCACACCTGAGCCCCATGGAGCTGACGGGGGCTGGCGATTGAGGTACCCACCAATGCGCAATGATTCAATCAAGCGTGCCTCCAGGGATCACTAGATTCCTTGCTTGCGTGCTGCTCAGCCATGTCTGACTCTTCGTGACCCCATGAACTCTAGCTCGCCAGGCTCCTCTGTCCTTGGGACTTTCAAGGCAAGGATACTGGAGTGAGCTGCCATTTCCTTCTCCAGGAGGTCCCCCCAAACCAGGGATCAAACCCGTCTGTCTCCTGCATCTTTTGCATTTGCTAGCAGATTCTTTACCATTGTGCCATCTGGGAAGACCTGGAATGCCTCCATAAGGGGACCTCTATAAAAACACTAAACAATGGGATTCCGAGACTTCCCTGCTTGGTGATCATCCATGTGCTGGGCGATGATGCACCCCAAACTCCACAGGAACAGAAACTCCCATACGCCAGACCCTTCGAGATATCACCCTAAGCACCTCTTCATCTGGCTGTCCCTTTGAATCCTTTATAACACCCCAAATAAGAAAATAGCAAATGAAAGCAGAGTGTTTCTCTGAACCTGATGAGCGGTTCTAGCGAATTATCCAGCCCAAGGAGGGAGTCACGGGGACCCCCGACTTGTGGTCAGTTGTTCAGAAGTGTAAGTGGCTTGTGCTTGTGACTGGCCTGGTGTCTGAAGCGGGCGGAGTGTAGAGGGGCTGAACCCCTAACTTGTGGGGTTTGCACTAACTCCAGGGACTTTCAAGATTGAATTAAATTGTAGGACACCCAGCTGATGTCCACAGAAAACCGGAGAACTGCTTGGTGTGGAAAACCCACACATTAGGTGTCAAAAGCGTTCTGAGTAGGTAAAAAAAAATCACAGTGTTGAGAGACAGCTGATCTCAGACTTTGTTTTTGATGACCTTGGCAGCTTGAAGAACTCTGGTCGGGTATTTTTTTTAGTGGCTTCCAAATGATATGGGAATTGTCTGATGCTTTTCTCATGGTTGACTGGTATGGGTTTCAGGAAGGTATCACAGAACTTGAGTGTGATGATTGTGACACGTTATCAGGGTGCATCCTATCGACAGGATGTGTCACTGTGGGTGTGGACCCCAATTATCTGAGGGGTGTTTGTCTCCACTGGGAAGTGACTTTCTGCAATGTCCTCTTCAGAAGGAAGTCTCTCTGCAGCCCACACTTAAACCAGTGAGTGAGTGGATGCAAGTTAGACTTCTCATTGTTGGGAGGGAATTTACAGATAAGCAAGGGGAGGAGTCTAGGATGACCCATGCTATAATGGATTAGGGTTGGAGACTCCAGCATGAACTCATGTTTAATGTGATGTAGATACAAGTGAGTGGGGGGCTGTGACCCTCCTTCCAGAGGGCAGAGCATCTGTATATAAGATTCTAAATTCTTCTTTGCTTCCAAGGCTGTTGTCCCAAAATCATGCCCATACCCCTCCCTGGAACATGCCCCTAGGTTTCCGGAGGAAGCTGTAAAGAGAAAAAAATAAGAAGCGCTTACAGTCAACTAGGCCCAAGATGGCGGAAGACCTGCCCTCCAGTGGACCTTATACGCTCATTGTAATGCATTAGCATAGATTAAATGGCACGCCCACCAGTGCCAGGACAGTTGCCATGACAACCACTGGGAAAAGTCCATACAAGGACTTTAAAAAAGAGAGCTGCTTCAGTACCAGGTCCAATCCACACTCCTGTTCATGAACATTAGTCCCACTCTTTGATTCTCTCCCTTTTAACCTCCTTTGTATTTGGTGTCCTGGCCCAAACTGCATTAAGAAGTTGATTTGCAAACTAGGTTCCCACTTCTCCTTCCTTTGGCCCCTGAATAAAGCTTGTGCTATTCCAGTTTCAGCACTGGTTTAGTTATCGGCTACATGAACGGGAAAAGGAACCAGGTTGCTGTTGGCATAACGTTTTCACAGAATTATCCTTTGCATCTCTGTGGGATCAGTGGTAAAGTCAGTCTGGCTCACAGTCCTTGGAATTAGCAGATTGAGACTCCACCTTGGGTCCAAGGATTGGGCATTGGCCTTAGGGGATTTGAGGCCATCTTTCCAAAGGTCTTCCCCGGGGGTTCAGTGGTAAAGAACGTGCCTGCAATGCAGGAGACCCAGGTTTGATCCCTGTGTTGAGAAGATCCCCTGGAGAAGGAAATGGCAGCCCACTCCAGTGCCTGGACAATCCCGTGGACAGAGGAGCCTGGAGGGCTGCAGTCCATGGGGTCGCAGAGTCGGACACGACTGGGAGCGACGGTCACTGTCACTTTCCAAAGCTCGCCCTGAGCTCCTGGGGTGCACTCTGACCGTGCTTTGTGGTTGAGTTTATTTGGCTCCGACTCTGTCCTCCCTGTCTGGTATAAGCTCCTGGGGTGCACTCTGACCTTGCTTTGTGGTTGAGTTTATTTGGCTCCGACTCTGGTATAAGCTTCTGGTGCAGGCTACGTAAGGGCTTCCCTTCCCTTTCGTGCAGATCAAGGTGGTAGATTGGAGCCCCTGTTGTTCTGTTCTGAAGTAGAACTAGCCTCAGAATCAGAGGCCACAGAAGAAGCATGGGCACCCGGGTCCAAGCGGTGGCCGGGCTCGTCTGTGCCCCCGCCAGGCAGCTGCACGCGGACCGACGCTGTGGAAGCCGAAGCCTGGGAGATGAGGTGGCCCCACCCAGCAGGGAGTCACAGTGGCTTGGGGCAGTGGTTCTTCAACTTGTCTGCACCCTGGAATTTAGGGAAAATACTGATGTCCAGGATCCATGCCAGAGACACTCACTTCACCGGTTTGGCGTGCAGCCTGTGTTCATGTTCCTGCCGAGGCATGGGTACTGACTACATCTTGGAATATTCCACCCACGTATATTCAGCAAATAATGGAGGAATAAAAGGCAGGCATGTGTTGGGTTTCCTTGGACGATCCCCACTCAGGAAGCCCATGGGCTTCATCCACCACGTGGCCATTCTGCCTTCTTCACCTGTGAATTCATAAACCAGGAGAGGCTGGCAGAGCCTGGCGTGGACCATTCCAAACCCGTGAGGTCACTGACACAAGTTGCAACAAGCCAGAGAGAACAAAACAGGCCTGACGGCTCCCACTTAGACAACCACTAAACTTCTCACCAGAAATTAAAGGAGCCCTCTGCCTGAAGGCCCTGCATAAGGAAGAAGTCTTGGAACTCAAGCCCCTTGAACATAAAAGAAGCGTCACCTACAGGAAAGAGAAGTGATGACCGGGTTGTTGGCATGAGGCTTGGCTGTGGGAGCAGCTCGTTTTGTCTTTTCCTGGCTTCAGCCTCAGATAAATGTCAGAAGGAACCCGGAACAAGCTCTAGAATGCTGAAGTGCAGCCAAGTAAACAGGAACACTGCCGTGGGATTAAGAGCCCCGAACAGAACAGACATGCGTGTCTAACTGAAAAGCCTGCCAGGAGAGTGACTTCAGGCGCAGCTGGATCAAGGCACTCCGTGATTCGTCATCCCTCCGCCCTCCACCTTGGCTTTTCACTCTCTTCCCTGTTTGCCACCTCCTCTCTCGAAGGATTTTCATGCCTGACAGCAAATGGTGTCTGCCGTCCTCAGACTGAAGTCTTCCCAGTTTGGCAGCCCCAAGGGGAAGGAAGCATCCAAACTGCTTCTTGCCTTTCAGCGTCCATTCCCCCTTCTCCCAAAGGATGGAACTTTGAGTGGTGCCACAGGATCCTGTTACCTCCTGACCACGCACCTGGGACTGCTGGGATCGACCGGGTGCCTCTCCACGTCTATGTGCTATGCCTCCTCACTGGGCCCCGTGCCCAGGGCGGCTGCCCTGGTGAGCAGTGGCCCAGGATCCCTTGCCGTTTGCACTCTGGGGGATGTCTGGCCAGCGAGAACCTCTGCTGGGAAACTGTGGGTTGTGTCGTTTATTCTCAGCTCCGTCTTGTCGGTGACGCCGCACACCATCACGCACCCTGAGCTCACCACTCCTCCCAGAGCCCCTCTCTTCCCTAACTTTACGCTTCCCAGTCTGCGTCCCCCGCTGAAGGCCCAGACTCGGGCTGGAAACCGTCCTCAGCTGTCGCTGGCCCTGGGTAGAGCCCTATCACGTGAGGCTGCCTGTGTCCCGCTCACAGCTAGAATAAGCTCCCGGGCTCCTCGCTGAACACGGACAGGTGGGTGCACTTTGCAGTTCAGTCGCTCAGTCGTGTCTGACCCCCTGTGACCCCGTGGACTGCAGCACCCCGGGCTTCCCTGTCCTTCACCATCTCTGGGGGCTTGCTCGAACTCACGACCGTTGAGTCGGTGATGCCATCCAACCATCTCATCCTCTGTTGTCCTCTGTCTGACAGAGGACAGAGGGTGAATGCACGAGATGTGGGCGTAGAACAAGGCTCTGGCCAATAGGGTGTGAACAGACATGGTGCCGCAGCTCCCAGACCACAGCCTTAAAGGAGGAAGTATGCCTCCCATCACCGTCTTCTCACCCCTCTCGCCATCTGGGAAGCAGGTGAGGTGTTGAGCCTTCTCAGGCGTGCGGACAAGAACCACAGCCTAGGGACGGTGGAGCAGGACTTCAGCAGGACGATGGACAGATGGCCAGGGGCTGCTGGCCATGGAGCAAGCCGAGTCCAGGGAACCTGCCGTTAGGGTCTTGCAGCCCAGGGAATGCGCGGCCTCTGTCTCTGCAGTCGAAGCCGTGTTGCGACCTTACAGTGACACTCTCCTTCCCAATAGTTCCTGTAAAGTTCCGGAAGTTCTCTCATTTCAAACCACAGTCCAACGACTGTTGCCATGGAGATGAATGACCTCGCTGGTCAGCGGAGTCCACCCCTGGAGATGGAGCCAGGACCACGGTTCCAGGCACACGTGGGCTGGGAGTGGGGGGTTAGGCGATTTCCCAAAGGGAATTAAAGGTCAGTTACTAGACGGTGGAGTGTTTGCTGGGCAAGAAAAAGCAGCTGCTCCTTAGTAAGAGTTATGGCCACAGCCACCATCTGCGAGCACCTTCTGTGTCCTGGCTTCTTACCTTCATGCTCTCATCCTTGCAGCCTTTGTGCTGAGCTCTTGTCATTCTTGGGGCAAACTGGACTTAGCTGGACAGTTCTTGCCTGGGTCTTTTATGCAGTAGGGGGTGAACGGGACTCCAAAGCCTCAGCTGGGATGGACATCCAAGATGGTGAGAAGCTGCCTAGAATACAGAAGTCCAGCTGGGGCTGCGGACCAAAGTGTCCACATGCAGTCTCTGGGCATGGTTTGGACTTGTCCCAGCAAGGGAGTCCCAGTGTGGTCACATATTTCACATGATAGCTGGCTTCAGGAAGAGGAAGCTCCCAGGTGAGCTCTGGAAGATCAGTTAAAGGCTCTGTCAACAGCTAGCTTGGTGTCACTTCTACCATACGTTTTGGGATAAAGCAGTCCCAAGGCCACCCAGTGTGAAGGTGTTCCCAAATGCGCTTCATTTCTACAAGGGAAATGGCAAGCTCACTTTGCAAAAGAGCACTGTGGGATGGGAAGTATTGTTGCAGCTACCTTTGGATACTGTGATACGTGATGTGTGTGTGCTGTCATGTCTAACTCTCTACAACCCCATAGACTAGCCCGACAGGCTCCTCTGCCCATGCGATGTTCCAGGCAGGAATACTGGAGTGAGTTCCTCCTCCACTCCAGGGATCTTCCTGGCCCAGGGATGGAAACCATGTCTTCTGCATCTCCTGCATCGGCAGGCAGGTTCTTCACCCCTGAACCACTAGGGGAGCCTGTCTTTGGGAACTGCACCCTGGCATAGTCTCCCACTGGGCACAACAACTTTCATTCCCCCACGTGCAAAACACGCTAACTCCTCAGCCAAGCCCCCAAAGTCTCAGCCACGACAACGTCAGCTCAAGATCCAAAGCCTTATCTCCAAGCCAGGTCCAGGTGTGCCTGAGGCGCCACCCCCAAATGCGACTGATCTTAGGGAGACCTGTATGAGGCACGTGATCTATCGTCTCACACCCAACATCAAATGAGGGTGTGGATATCTGCCCCTGCACTGATAACCAGAAAGGGGCCATCATAACCCTAAAATCCAACCAGGTACATTGTACCAGTTCCCCAATTAGAGCCGGTTCTTTCCCTGGAAACCGTTCTCTGTGGTTCTGCGTTTGATCATTGAGCTCCACGAGGCTCCATTCTTTGAACCATTCTTCATTTTCCATAATAAATGGCCCATATTTTCTAAGTATTTTCTTCAGCATACTTTCTGCCTTAGAAAGTTGAGGGCTCAAAAGCCTCCTTTTGTTTTAAACTCTGTTTCCTTTCCAACTCAAGTTAGTATATTTTTTCTACAAACTTTGCATGCTTCCTATGTATCAATTTATGATTTCTTCAGACACTCTTCTCTACATTGGGTTGAGAAACAGCTTGCTATGAAAAAACATCATCCTTGTTCACTCAGTCGTGTCCGATTCTTTGTGACCCCATGGGCTGCAGCACACCAGGATTCCCTGTCCTTCACTCTCTCCCAGAGTTTGCTCAGACTCATGTCCATTGAGTCGGTGATGCCATGCAACCATCTCATCCTCCGTGGTCCCTTTCTCCTCCTGCCCTCAATCTTTCCCAGCATCAGGGTCTTTTCCAATGAGTTGGATGTTCACTTCAGGTGGCCAAAGTATTGGAGCTCTAGCATCAGTTCTTCCAATGAACATTCAGGGCTGATTTCCTTTAGGATTGACTGGTTTGATCTCCTTTCAGCCCAAGGAACTCTCAAGAGTCTTCGCCAGTACCACAATTTGAAAGCATCGATTCTTTGGGTTAAAACCCTGTTTATGAAAAGGTCTATAGGAGTGGTTCTCAACTGGAGTTGACTTTGCTGCTCCCAGGGAACCTGAGACTGTATCTGGAGACATTTTCTGAGTGTTGCAAGTGTGGGGGTGCTCTCATTGGGCAAGTAGAGGCCAGATAATGAAGCTAAATATCCAACAATGCACAGGATGGCTCCATACAGAAATGAATTTTCTAGCCCCAAATGTCAATAGAATCAAGGTCAGGAGACACTAGTGTACCATAATTACCCTAAAATATCTCTAAAATCTCAAAGAAGGGTCTCACAATCACATGCCTATTTTCATATTTATCCTGAGACAATATTCTTGCTGTTCTGCATTTGATCTTTACACTAAAGCAACTCATTATTTTGAGAGTATTTTGCTGTCTGGAGAGGTTAGAAATAAGAAACAGCTGTATTTTCAAGTCAAGTAAGTCCTAACAGTGATATATGACCACTCACATCATGTAATTCCTTTAAAAGTTTTATTGTTTTATTATGTAATACTAAAATACAAAAGAATATTTGTAATACACATAAAAGTTACAAAACACAAGAATAAACTGTCATGAAATACAAACCAACTTAAGAAATAAACATGCAAGTGTCCCCCCGACCGGAGGGGTTGCTAAGATGTGTGCCTGAAGCTGCCGTCACATGGAGCTTGACAATGAGGCCCTCCCCGAAGTGCCAAAGCTGGCATACGTATTCTGGTGACATTATTTGAGAAATAAGTTCATTACAGTGTGCTGTCAGCAAGCTGCATAATGGCATTTTACACCATTATTCCCCACAGAACATCAATTTTGACAATCACCCGTGGATGACAGTACCTTTGTGGGCGTCTGGGAGTCAAGTGGAGAAGTTCCAGCATATTGTTGGAGAAAAAAGTTCCATGATAGACACACTGGAGAAGGAGTGATTTCAGCCGCATCGCCCGCCCATGGCTCAGTGCTGAGAGAGAGCCCCCCTCACCCAGTGACTGCTCTGAGGGCTTGTCAGTGAGCGCCCGCTCCCCCAGATCTGTGAGATCTGCCAAAATGCCCACCACATTCCGCATCCACCCAGAACACTGAAGTGACCTGCGAAGCTGAGGGTAGATCATATGTTAGGTCACAAAACAAGTCATAATGCATTTAAGAAGACTGAAATCATATCAAGTATCTTTTCTGACCATAATGCTATGAAAGTAGAAATCAATAACAAAAGGAAACCTAGAAAACTCACAAATATGTGACCCATGGAATGGTCACAGAACCTGTTGAGTGGGAGGATATATTCACAAACCACATCTTTGATAGGAAGTCAATACCTAAAATATATAAGAAATTATTACCACTCAATAGAAAAAGCAAGTAATCCAATTTTAAAATGGACAAAGGACATAAACAGACAATTTTCAAAGAAAGCATGCAAATAGCCAACAGTCACAAAATCATTAATCATCAGGGAAACACAAATAAAAAACACAATGAGATTTCAATTCACACCTATTAGGATGGCTATTACCAAAAAGACAAGAAATAACAGGTGCTGGTGAGGATGTGGAGAAAAAGGAACCCTGGAACACTGTTGGTAGGAATATAAATCTGTACAGTTATTATGGAAAACAGTATGTGGGTTCCTTAAATAATTCAAAATAGAGCTATTATATGATCCAGCAACCCTATTTCTGTGTACATATCTGAAACAATGAAATCAGTATCTCAAAAAGATATTCACAGTCCCATGCTTATTGCCACATAATTTATAAGAGCCAAGATATGGAAACAGCCTAAGTGTCTGTCAACAAATGAATGGAAATGTGATATATACAATGGAATATTATTCAGCCGTAAAAAAGAGGAAAGTCCTGCTGTTTATGATAACGTGGGTGAACCTGAAAGACATGCTTAGCAAAACAAGTCAAAGTTTACAAATGCTGTATGATCTCACTCATATGTGAAATCTAAAAATGAAACAAAAGTTGAACTCATAGAAACAGAGTAGAATGGGGATTATTAGGGGTTGGGTGGGGGGCCTGGGGGGAAATGGAGAGATGTTAGTTAAGGAGTACAAGCTTTCAGTTATAAGATGAATAAGTTCTGGGGATCTAATGTACAGCATAGTGGCTGTGGTTAATAATAATGCATTATATACTTGAAAGTTGCTAAGAGACTGTTGTGTTCTCACCAGAAAAAAAATGGTAACTATGCAAGGTGATAATTAATTTGATTGGGTGATCATTTAACAAACTATACCAAATCATCACACTGTACACCTTAAATACATACAGTTTTATTTATGGTTTGTTTTTGTCCAGTCATTAAGTTGCGTCTGACTCTTTGTGACCCCATGGACTGCATCACACCAGGCTCCCCTCTCCTTTACTCTCTCCCAGAGTTTGCTCAAATTAATGTCCACTGAGTCAGTGATGCTATCTAACCATCTCATCCTCTGCCGCCCCCTTATCCTTTTGCCTTCAGTCTTTCCCAGCATCAGGATCTTTTCCAATGAAGCAGCTCTTCACAACACATGGCCAAACTATTGGAGCTTCAGCATCAGTCCTTCCAATGAATATTCAGGGCTGACTTCCTTTGGGATTGACTGGTTTGATCGCCTTGCTGTCCAAGGGACTCTCAAAAGACTCACTTGCTTTATGGAGTTTTTTAAAAAGAAAAGTTTAGGAAATTCCCTGGTGGTCCAGTGGTTAGGACTCCAAGCTTCTCCTGCAGCAGGTGCAGATTCAGTCCCTGCTCTGAGAACTAAGATCCTAAAAGCTGTGGTGCAGCCAAAAGCATAAATAAAAAGACAACTTATGATTTTACGCCAGTATCTAGTAGGGAACGTTTATGAAAGTTTTCTTCTAAAGGAGTGTCATGGCCACTCTTTAACTACTCTACTTCCATAAAACTTTAAAATTAGAACTCTGAGGAGATTTTGACCAAAACTCCAGAGACCAGCATATGAAGACCTGGTGTCTGTATGTTATTGTCTTTTTTTCCTTTTGGCCATGTGGTATGGCTTATGAGGTCTCAGTTCACCAGCAGGGATTGAACCTGGGCCATATCTGTGGGAGCCCAGAGTCCTAACCTCTAGGCCACCAGGGAACTCCCTGTTTTTCAGTCTTTCAACTCATGAACATGGTTCTTTTCCCCACTGTGCATGCTAAGTAGCTTCAGTCGTGTCCGACTCTTTAAGACCCTATGGATGGTAGACCACCAGGCTCCTCCGTCCATGGAATTCTCCAAGCAAGAGTACTGGGGTGAGTTGCCATGCCCTGCTTTCCTGACCCAGGAATCGACACTACATCACTTATGTCTCCTGGTTGGCAGGGGGATTCTTTACCAGTAGCAGTAAATTAGGGTGTTTTTTTAAAATGTCTTCCAATAAAGTTCTCTGTCTGGTACTTAGTTTGTTACAATTTGTGCTTACTCCTATGTCTATTTTGTGGGGGCTTTAACTGTATCTGGTTTATATTTTTAAAAATTTTGCCTCTGGTATACAGAAATCCAATTAATTTTTATATATTAACCTTAGATGGGACACTTATTAAATTATTATTACTATTAATATACCTGCAGAGCCTTTCAAATTTTCTTCTATATAGACATCATGATAGTGTCCTCTTGGAGGTAGTTTAGTCGCTAAGTTGTGTCCAACTCTTGAGACCCCATGGACTGTAGCCTGCCAGGCTCCTCTGTCCATGGGATTCTCCAGGCAAGAATACTGGAGTGGGCTTGCCATTTCCTTCTCCAGGGGATCTTCCTGACCCAGGAATCGAACCCGGGTCCCCTGCATTGTGGGCAGATTCTTTACCAACAGCTATGAGGGAAGCCCTCCTATCCAATCTTTTTGGATTTTTTTTCTTGCCCTACTTCACAGACTAAGGTCTTTGGCCCCAGGCAAATACAAGTAGTGATAATAAATACATTTTCTAGTTCATGATTCTGAAGACAATGCTTCTAATGTTTCACAATTAAGAATTATGCTTACGATAAGTGTTTGAACAACACTCTTTATCAAGCAAGGTCTCTTTTACTTCTGGTTTGCCAAGAGTTTTTTCTCTGACGAATGGACATAAAAATTTATGATCTTGTATGCTTTTGCCTTTATTCGGTTAGTGTGGGTGAATTAGATTTATAGATGTTCTAGTATTACACCATCCTATACTCTTGGGATAAAGCTATCTTGCTTATGATGTATTGGTTCAGGAGTTTCTGTGTCTTGGTTTTTAAGACTAGCCCAGACTTTTTTCTTACTGTATCCTTGTTTGCTTGTGATATGGAAGTTAGTATGGCCTCAAAGAGTAAGTTTTTTGGGTAGTCTACAACTTTCTATCCTCTGATAAATTATGTCAAAGACCAGATTAATTTGTTCTTTTATGATTTAGTAGAACTTGTCTGGAAAATGAGCAGACTCCAGTGTTTTCTCTACAGGGCAAATTCAGGCCATGATTCAATTTCTGAATTGTTATAAAATTGTTTAGATTTTCTTTCTTCCTGAGTCAGTTGTGATAACATGTTTTTCTAGAAATTTGACCATTTCATCTAAGTTTTCAACTATATTGGCAAAAGCAATATTTATAAGATACTATTACCACATCTTCTATATCTGCTATTAGGTCTCTTTTCTTTATTCTTAATATTTTTAATTTATATTTTGTTTCTTTTTTCATGATGAACCTGGCCAGTGGTTTGTCCATTTTATTTCTAATTTATAGAGCATTCAGCTTATTTGAAATTTTCTATTGTTTCTTTGTGTCCTTCATTCTTAGTCATGTCCTTATGTTTATCTCTTTCCTTCAACTTTCTTTTCACTTCTTCTTTTTTTGATGTTATTTTACTCTTTGTCTTATATCCTAGGTTGAATGCTTAATTTGTTTCTCTTTTCTCCCTCCAGGTACAGCTCTGTTTAAATTTCAGGTGCAGAGCATCATGATTTTGCTTACATACATCATGAAGTAAATCAACAGAACTGTAACTTTAGTGAACATTCATCACCTCACAGACACAATATTAAAGAAATACAAATACATGTTTTTTTCTTATCATGAGGACTCAGGATTTACCCTTCACAACTTTCAAATGTACAACAGTATTAGCTATGTTTATCATTTTGAATCTTACTTCCCTATATCTAGAATTTTGCAACTTTTGACCACCTTCATCCAATTCTCCCTTGCCCCCACCTCTGGATCCTCCTTTCTATGAGTCTGTCTGTTTTTGAAGCATAACTGACATATAACGTTGTGCTAGCTGCTGGTCCGTAGCAGAGGATTCGCTGTTTCTGCGCGTTTCGGGATGATCTCCACGGTCAGGCCAGCTGGGCTCTGTCACACGCAGGTGCTGCGTGACTGCTGTCCCCGCACCGCACACTCACCCCCGCGACGCGGCGGTCTCGTCACGGGAAGTCTGCACCTCAGCCTTCCTCGCCTATTTCCCTCCGCCTCCCACTCCTCCCCCCTCTGGCAACCACTTACTTCTTCTCTGAACCTATGACTCCATCTCTCTTTAGTTTGCTTGTTCATTTCTTTTCTTTAGATTCCATATATTAGAGAAATCATGCAGTATTTGTCTTTCACCGACATTTCATTTTCGCATACTGCCCTCTAGACGCATCCATGTTGCCACAGATGGCAAAACTTCAGTCTCGTTTATGGATCAACAGTGTCTCATTCTGCATATATACCTCATCTTCTTTATCCACTCAATTAATGATGGGCACTTGAGTTGTTTCCACATCTTAGTTACGGCAAATAAAGCTTCAGAGAACATAGGGGTGCATAGATCTTCTCAAATTAGTATTTTCATTTTCCTTGGCTACTCAGAAGTGGAATTTCTGGGTCATATGGCAGTTTTATTTTTAGTTTTTTGAGAAACCTTCATATTGTTTTGCAAAGTGACTGCACCAATTCACATTCTCACCAACAGAGCACAAGGGGTCCCTTTTCTCCACATCCTCAACAGCGCTCATTACTTGTTGTTGTTTTGATGACAGCCTTACTGACAGGCGTGCAGTGATATCTCATTGTGGTTTTGATTTGCATCTCCCTGGTGAGTAGTAATGCTGAGTATCTTTTCATGTATCTTTTGGTATATGATATATATATAGACATATATCTACATGTCTTCTTTGGAAAAATGTCTACTCAGGCCCTCTGCCCATTTTATAATTAGGTTGTATGTTTTTTTTATGTTGAGTTGAATGAGTTCTTTGCATATTTTGGATGTTAACCTCTTCACAAAAATATTATCTGCAAATATCTTCTCCTATTCAGTAGGTGGTCTTTTTGTTCTGTCAACAAAATGCAATATGTTTTGTTACCAAAATGCAAATGGAATTTTTCACAAAACCAGAAAGAGTAATTCTAAAATTTCCATGGAAACACAAAAGAGCCCAAATAGCCAAAGCAATTTTCAAAAAGAAAAACAAATCAAGTTGTATCACACTCCCTGATTTCAAACTATACTACAAAGCTACGGTTACCAAAACAGCATGCTTATTATTGTTGTTCAGTTTCTCAGCCGTGTCTGACTCTTTGCGACCTCACGCATTGCAGCATGCCTGGATTCCCTGTCCTTCACCATCTCCCGGAACTTCTCAAACTCATGTCCATCGAGACGGTGATGCCATCCAACCATCTCATCCTCTGTCATCCCCTGAAGGAGGAAATGGAAACTCACTCCAGTATTCTTGCCTAAAAAATCCCATGGACAGAGGAGCCCGGCAGGCTGCAGTCCATGGGGGTCACAAAGAGTTGGACACACCTGAGCATGCACGAACACTCACACGCCCCTGGATATGACCTGACATTCTACTTCTAAGTATCCAGGGAAAAAGAGGCCTCATGTCCACACAAATACTAGGCATTTATGTTTCCCTCAGCTTATTTGGTAATAGTCCAAATCTGGAAACAACTGAAATATCCACCATCAGGTGAAGAGATGCATTATTTGTTTATCCACGCAGTGGGACACCTCTCAGCAGTTAAAGGAATGAACTGCAGACAGACGCTACAACAGGGAGGGATCACAAAACAATTATCCTGAGTGAAAAAAGTCAGACAAAAAAGAGGACATATTTTATTATTCCACTTAAATTCTAAAATGCAAACTAATCTGGAATGACAGAAAACAGATCAGTGGCTTCCCGGGGAGGGAGGAACAGGGCAAGAGACGGCCAGGAGAAAGGACATGAAGGTAGTTTACGATGGACTTGTTCATTTTCCAGACTTTGGTGGTGGTTTCACAAATGTGTATGATACGTCAAAGCTTTCAAATTGTGTACTTCGTGTGTGATTGTTTGTATGTCAATTATCTCAATAACACTGGTTTAAACATACATTGTAAACTTAGAATTTACCACCAAGGGAATACAAATAAGAACTAAACCTTCCAAAACACTAGAGAAAAATAAAATAGTAAACAACTCCCAAAGCCAAAGACAAGGAGAGAACAAGGAAAACACAGCATAAATAACAGATGTACCAACAAACATGTCTGTTTTGGTAATAGACACTCTCTTTAAAGACAACGATACAAATATGCACCCTTTACACAAAGCATACCTAAAATAAAATACTTGAATGTTAAAAAAGAAAGGAAAAGGAATTCCCCAGTAGTCCAGGGGTTGGGACTCTATGCTTCCACTGTTGGGAGCCCAAGTTCAACCCCTGGTCAGGGAACTTAAGATCCCACAAGCGAAAAATAAAGGATGTGTTGGGCAAACACAAACAATAAAAGAGGTGGTAACATCCATATTAGATAAAGTTAAAAAGCACTAAAAGAGACTAAGAGCAATTTGGTCTGAGGAACAATTAAAGACTCAGAAAACACATAACAGTGGTTAACATTTAATGCAATAAGTAAATTACTATCAAAATCTATACAGCAAAATCATGGGAAATACCACAGTAAATTAACAACTGAAATATAAATGCAAAATTCTTGAAAATGTTAACCTCAAAGCCTGTTATATAGATCATGTTTGTTTAATCTTTCCAAATGGCCGGTGCTTGCATACCTGCAACAACTTGACCCAATTAGCCAGGGGATTAGCCGACTCCTTGGAAAAGACCCTGATGCTGGGAAGGAATTGAGGGCAGGAGGAGAAGGGGGTGACAGAATGAGATGGTTGGATAGAATCACTGACTCAATGGACATCAACATAAGCAAACTCGGGGAGATAGTGAAGGACAGGGAAGCCTGGCTTGCTGCAGCCCATGGGGTCGCAGAGAGTGAGACATGACTTAGCGATTGAACAACAACAATAGCATCTTCTGTAACTCAGATTTCTTTTCACCTCAATAAATGTCTGTATTGAAGCAGTTAAGGATCTATCTGGCCTCCTCCAGGTCCTGGCCCCCGTGAGTTGTCCTGAAGTGTGACGCTCCAGCCTCAGCTCTGGAACACACGTTTGCTACTGTCGCCCTTAATCCAACAGGGAAACTGAGGCTGGAAGAGGCTTGAAGGACTTAACTGACTCCACAAAGCGGGTGCGGAGCCAGGACCCAAAACGGGTTTCTCACGCACATGGACCCGCGGTGAGAGCCAGACATTTCAAAAGGCAGATTCCTGAATATCTCTGCAGCATCCCCAGCCCCCAATCACTGCTCCATCTGGCGGGGAGTCACTCCAGGTCTAAGTATTGACACAGCACACCCGGCTTGAGTCAGAGGGGGTATAGAATGAGAGAGTGTGTGTGTCAGATGGAGAGGGAACACGTGCGCGTGAATGTCTGTGAGCATCTGAGTCTGGGGGCCGAGGATCCTGCCCTCCCAGCTGTGGGCACCACCATCCCCTTTGAGGCGGCCGGGGTGGAGGCAGGGTCCTCTACCACCCTGGTCCTCGGAGCCTCACCCTCCCTGGACACTGAGACCGTAAGCTCAGAGACGATCCCTGCGTTGCGCCCTCCCTGGGGCCCTAGGAAAGCCTCGGGGCCGGGGTGGCACGGAACCAGCTCCCGGGTTGTGGAAGGGGGCGAGGGGTGGGTTTGAAGCATTAAGTATGGCTCTGGGAGCAGCTTGGCTCTTCCGATGACAACTTGCCTTGTTCCAGATGGTTCCTGTGCAGTTCCCCCTCGTTAGCATGCTAATTTATTCTGACTCATCCCGCGGCTGCTACACAGCGGGGCTGGCGCACACCCCCCATGCCGAGCAGCCCCCGAGGCCCTAAAGTCCCAGCTGGAGCGGGAACCCCCCCACCCCGGCCGTCACCGAGCCGGGGATGAAGGGAGCAGTTGGGGATGCGACTTCAGTGTCAGCTGGAGCAGCCTATAATTTCCCCCCTGGCAGCCCTGACATCCGCTTGTGGCAGAACCCGAATCCCTGGAGCAAGGCCAGAGACAGGGACTCTGGGAACGCTGGACCCGGAAAGTTCCTACTAGAGCCCCGAGTGAAGCTAACACGTAGGTAGGGCTCTGAAACACAGACCCAAGACAAGGGGACTTGAACGGGAAGTTCTATGGTCCATGTCTGCATCCCCAGGGCAGGGGGTGGGGCAGGGGGTGGGATCTGCAGAACCCAGGGCCCAGGCCCAGATCCCAGCCTCACTGTGGCTGGGCTGTAACATCCGCCCACTGATCCAAGGTCACTGGTCCCCTTCAGCTCACCGCTTCCCAATGCAAGGCCCACAGCCCTGCCCAGAGGCACCCCCTGGCACCAGAGGAGTGTAGACTCTGCACCAGGCAGGCGGAAGTGCCAGGCGCTCTCAGGAGGAGCCCTGGGGGTGTGAAGCCAGACAGCCGGGGGCCCGGCCGGGGCTGGGGCTCGGGTCAGCGGCCTGGGGGGACTGAGGCCAGGGGCCCAGCAGCCAGAGACCATGAGCAAGCCCGGCCCATGTCCCACACCCCCATGCTGCTGAGATCACCCCCAGACAGACGGCTCACTCCCCAGCCACCCCAGGGCCAGCTTTAGGAACTCCCCCTGCGGGGGGTGGGGGGTGGACAGAGGAGGCAGCTTCTGGTCCCATCCTTCCAGGCACGCTCACCCTGCCTGCCGGGGAGCCTGGAAGCAAGCGTTTAATCCGGGTGAGATTCAACACCTGGGTAAGGCAGCCCTGCGCCCCCCGCCCCGCAGCCGGGGCCCAGCCTGCCCCTCCCCAGCCGCTCCGCTCCCCCCGGGGCTCCTGGCAGGTAAAGCGGGATGGGACCCCTCAGCCCTCACATTCTGGGCCCGAGGAGCTCCACCCGCTGCAGAGACAGAGGAGCACAGTCGCGGGTGGGCAGGCTCTGGAAGCCCCAGAGGTGTCGGTCATTGTCTGCTGTCTCCTGGCAACGAGGGGCTGGGGGAGGGACCTGGCACCCACAGAGGGGAGAGTCTGAGCCTGGCACTGGGCTGCCCTGGGCGCTGGGCTCCAGAACCCGGGGCTCAGCTGGGAGCCTATGGGAGCCCGATGGAGGCAGCCTGGGACGTGGGCAGAAGCCTCGGGGGCCCGGACACCACGGGGACCCAGGGAGAGGACAGAGTCTGCGGGTGTCCTGGGGGCTTGGCCAACCCCTGAGACCCACGTCCTCTCCCAGGCTTCCTGCTTCCAACAGGCACGTAGCTGGTGGGCCACAGGAGAGGAGTTCGGACTTGTGGGGCTGAGACCCTGGGGCCCTGGGGTGCCCCGCTGGGGGGTCAGGTATGACTCTGCAGGGAACAGGGAGCCCCTGGAGCTTCAACAGCATGAACCGATCAACAGGCTTTCAGATTCACCAGACCCCAGGGTGAGGGCCCCCCTTTCACCTGTCGTGACCCCAGCTGCATCGTCCTACCTACCCGGGAGGCTTGTGGGTTAACACACATGCTGGAAAGCGAGCCTTGCTTCAGCAGAGTCTGCCAGAGCAATCGAGAGAGGCTCTCGGGCCCTAGAGGAGCACAGCATCCCCCCGCCCACCAAGGTGGGGAGAGAGGCTGGACCCTCTGGGTCTATTGGGGCTCCTGGGCGCAGTGCTTCAGGGCTCCCAGGCTGGATTGGTCAATTCACACTGGAAGAGTGGGGTTTTGAGTCCCACGAGGTCTGATTCAACAGCTGTAAGACACGAGGGGGGTTGGGAACCATGCCTACAGCGCACGCTCCCTGGGACTGCAGCTGCTCCCAGGGCGGGTGCCTGCAGTGAGTCTCGGGATCACTCCAATGTCCCCACGCCGTTTGATGAGCAGAACGGATCTGAGGCAGCAACTGAGCTAATGTCCAGGCCACCCGCACCCTCCAGTCGGCGAGCTGGGGGAAGCAGGCAAGAGAAGGCAGGGGACGTGTACCGTCTCCGAAGCCGGCGGTCACAGCGGCAGTGTGGGCAGTGATTCTGTACCTGTCTCCCGTCACCAGACTTCCCCGTTCCTGCTCATTTCCCGTGCCTGGTTACGCAGACCCCCGGCGACCCTGTGAGCCACCTGATGTCCGGCCAACAGGCTGCTTTTCTGCCTAAGAGACCTGGAGGCAGGTTCTGTCCCTTGCAACCAAGACACTTGAATGACTCAGACGTGGTACCAGGCGCGGAGCGGAGGTCACACGTCTCCATGGAAACGGTGTGGGCGGGACTGGGTGACCTGCCCAGCGGGGCTCAAGCCAGGGAAAACCTCCCCATCATTTAGGAGGGCATGTTTCCGCCCAGCACACGTGGCACTGGCTTTGAATATCCAAGGACCCCGGACTGGGCTGGAGGGAAGCAGGCAGGAAGAGCCGCCCGGCGCTGAGCAGGCAGGATGACTCCAGGTGCCGGGTGACTGCGGTCAGAACTGGGACTTCGAAGAGAGAGAACACACACATTCAAATCCCTAAATTCCTGGTTTGACATGTAGCCTGAACCCCAGCGCTTGCTGGTACCACGTGGGAAGCCGTCTGCTCCAGAAGACACAGGGACGGTGGCCAGAAACCCCCCTCGGGGCTCCTTCAGGTCTTCGCGTTGGCTTGGGACCCGAAGCTCAGAGGGCCTCTGATGAGGGTCAGGCCAGACATCCAGGGGGAGACTCTGAGGGGGCCTTGCATTTCGTTGTGGTCCCCAAATCAGAGAGGGCATTCAGGGCATCTGGGGTAAACGGAGCTCCGACCCCTGTCCCCTTGGGTGAGTCCACAGGCCCCTCCCCGCCGGCCCCCGGGATCTCTCTGGGGTTCCTGAGGGCACAGCGGGAAAAGCATCTGTCCTTTCTCCTCTCCAGCAGCCGCCCTGAGCTCAGGAGCCCAGTGGGGACCTGGGGCTCTGCCTGCTGCCAAACCCCCAAGTCCCGCACACCCCCGGAGGGACTGGAGAGACGGCGCCACCCCCGAGGCTTGGAGAAGCGCTTACTGGCCACACATGGGGGGTGCAGCCTAGAGGCTGACGTGGGCCAGGTAAACCTCACCAGCTGAGCCCGCGGCAGCCGCTGCTCCAGACCCAGGTCCTGACAAGACCCTGGTGCCCGGCAGGCAGTCTCCCCGGTCCCACAGAGCCAGGATGTCCCCACCACCTTGTCTCTGGTGCACACCACCCCTCCCTTGCCACCGTCTGGCCCACGGAAGACGTGGCGGCTGCACCATAACCCCGACAAGGGGAGTAGGACGTGGGCGCCTGGAATGCGGGAGGCGGGGACATGTGGACCCGACGACCTGGGACTGGCAAGAAGTCCCCTTTTGCCTCCGGACGCTAAGGAGGAGGCATGGGGCTCGAGCACCTCTGTGGGGGTGAGGGACAGGTGTCCAGTGGGGTTCCCCCAGCTCCAAGCGAGGATGAAGGAAGAGCAAACTGCACCAGTCCCTGACGACTAGGGGGCAGCTAGTGCCTACGGGGGCCGGGAGGGATTCCCTGCGTGTTGCCTACAGGAGCCCCGGTGTGTGGAGGGGCGGGGTGGCGTAGAATCCCATCAGAGGACCCTGTGCAGAGAGCAGGTAACCATTCTCCCTTTGAGAAGCAGCTCCTGGCTTGGGCGAGGTGGGCGGCGGACACCGGAGAGTGGGACACCGGCTGCCCAGGTGGCCAGGCTGCCCAGCGTGAGTGGACGGTGTCTGGCCCACTGTGCCTCGGGCCGGGCTGAGCCCACGCCGCTCCATCACCAGGTGGGCATGGTGTGCCTCCCTCAGCGGTCCAACACAGCCCGGATTCATCCGTGGCTTCCACGCTGCCTGCGGGAGGGGCCCCCAGTTGGCAGAGGCTCTGACACCCCCAGAGCCCTGACGACCCGGGGGAGGGGTTGCCGCCGGCTGCCTGGGGCAGGCTGGTTACCCAGGGTTTTTCCCATCACGGATGGACAGTAGTTCTGTCTCCAGCCCCTCCCCCATCGTGGACTTTCCAAGTGCTTCTTGCCCATCAGGGTCTCTGCAGTGGCTGACTTCAGTGTCGACCTGCCAGGCCTGGGGAGGCGGGCACGCCTGGTAAGACATTCCTCCGGGAGTGGGAGGTGGTTGTCAGTTGGCTGAGCCCATGAATCCGACGGCGGCCGAGGTGCAGGCAGCCTCGTCCTGGAGGCCTGAGTGGGGCCCAAGCAGAGCGGGCTGTTCCCCCACCCCCACCTCACTGCAGGGTCGTGGCGCCTGCCCACAGGCCTGCTGTCCTCTGGCCTTCAGGCCCTGAAAATGTGAAGTGGAAGTCGCTCAGTCATGTCTGACTCTTTGCGACCCCATGGACTATACAGTCCATGGAATTCTCTAGGCCAGAATACTGGAGTGGGTAGCCGTTCCCTTCTCCAGGGGACCTTCCCGACCCAGGGATGGAACCCAGGACTCCGGCATTGCAGGTGGATTCTTTACCAGCTGAGCCACCAGGAAAGCCCAGACTGGGATCTAAGCCCAGGTCTGCAGCTCTCAGATCTCAGGACTTCTACCCCACACCCCCGGTTCCTGGTCCCAGCCTGCAGACGGCCGGGGTAGCGATCTCTCCACCTGCGCACCACTGGAGCCCACCCCTCACCGTGAACCTCTTCCTAGAAAGCCACCCCCAGTGGGCCATTCCCCTGAAGAACCCCGACCAACCACGTCCCACACACACCACTCCTGACCCGCGCTCACTCAGAAAGGAAAGCTGGTGTCTTATCCTGAATTGACCCCACCATGAGCCCCACTCGGAGGCAAGGTGGAGAGGCTGAAGGGGCCCCAGCATTCCCCCGGCCCACTTGGCGGTCCCACCCCATACTCACAGTTGTGGGGACCTCAGGCCCTGCCCCTCAGCACCAGCCTCCTCTCCGCCGGGCCAGCTCCCCAGGTCCTGCTGCCTGGTGGGGACCCAGGCCGGTTGCGTTTCCCCAAGAGCCCTGAGGATTCTGCCCCAGTTTCAGACCCCCTGCCCCGTCCACCTCTGGTCAGCTCCTCCCATGCCTCATGTATCCTCCTGGACTTTGGGCCCCTAAGAGGCTCTATCTAAGGCACCAGATGAGACTGTCAGATGCCCTCTTAAAGTACATGGTAATCACTTCCAGCGGGCTGTGAAGTGCCCGAGGAGTCAGCTCGCCACGCCCCGCCGTCCAGGAAGGCAGTATTTCACCACCAAGGACACGACCCTGGGTATTTACAGACGGTAATGAGGCTGTCCACTGTGCGACGTTACCATAAATAAGCAGTGAAAACTGCTGAGTTTCATGCAATTCCCCCTGATTGCCTGGAAGGCGGCATTATTTTAATAAAAAAACTAATCAGCCAGACTCGCCAGCACCTCAGGCTCGGCGTTAATTACACAGAGGCTGGCGGGAGGGGGCCGGCTGTCTTGGGGCAGGGTGGAGTGGGGACTTCTTTATGTCAAAAGGAGTGAGTTAAAAGCGAGAGCAGGACTTTCCTCACCGTTCAACTAGAGATGATGTGCAGGCAGATTCTTTACCTCTAGCACCATCGGGAAGCATTATGGAGACCCCAGATCAGACTCTGCGATCTGTCTGCTTTGGGGGCCGGTCAAGGCTGTCACCCATCCTGTCTTGCAGGTGTCAAGGCCTAGGGTCCTCAGCCTCTCACCTGGGAGGCTGCCTCCCAAGGCCGTGGAGGACTGTAGGGGCCGGCATCAGGAGAGCAGGGGGCTTCACTCCAGGCCACAGCTGGTCTCTCCCTCTCGGGGTCAGGGTCAACATTACAGCCATCCATCCACAGTGAGGACGGCCATCCACCCCACTGTCCCTTCCTCCTCAGGAGAGCTCATCACGCCCTGGCCTCTCCCCATCAGCAGGGAGTCCAGCGGGGGCTCCCGCAGGTTCCCATCTGGGGATCAGGAAGGTCCACCCATCCGGTGGGAAACACCTCCCCCAGCCCAGGCAGAAGCCCCCAGACAAGTCTGCAGGTGGGTGACTCAGAGCCAGAAGGCTGGCACGCGGCCCTGCTTCCCTCCAAGGCACACGAGGCCCAGCCCTTTCCCAGTCACTTCAGGGTCTCTGCCCCCAGCAGGCTCTTTGCAGCCACACGGGGGCCACTCCACCGGGGACAGCGCTGAACGGCCCTCAAGGATCCTCAGGCCCGCAGAGCCTCCGAGGTCGTCTGGGCTGGCCCCAGCCCAGAGGAGGGGCCCATGGTGCCTCCCTGAGAGGTCAGCCCCCTCGGCCTGTCCTGGCAGGTGTTGCTAGGCCTGTCACTGCCCCGCGGGTCAGGGTGGGGAAAAGGGCCTTTGGGTCACTGGACGGGGCCCTAGGGCAGACCCCGATCCCCTCCAATTAGCAGGCCCTGCAGTGACCAGGAGGGCCATGCCAGAGACAAGTGGAGCCTTCGGGGAGCGGCCGATGGAACTTCAGTGGGAAATCTACTTTGTAATAAAACTGCTCATAAAGTGAAATGTCGTTTAAAGCCTCCGTGTCTGCGGGGCGTCGGCTTTTATGTCATCGTGTGTCTTGGAGAAGCGGGGACCTCTCCACTCGCTACCCGGGGGAGCTCAGCAGAGAGGGTGGAACCCCAGGGACTTCATGGAGACAGTGGGTCCCACAAAGCTACAGTTTAGAGGGACCCCAGCTGGGAGCTGTGAGGACCACCCGCAGCGGGCGGCCACCAGCACGCGGGCCTACCAGCAGGATGGGGCCAAAGTGCAGGCTGGGGCAGGAGGCAGGGGGTGACGAGGGGCGGGGGCTCCCCCAAGTGCCCCTCCACTCACCCCAGGCCAAACCCAGGCTGCGCCGTCCAGTCGTGCAGAGAGGCAAATGCAGCGTCCGCTTCCCAGGGGCCTCCACGCAGCCACTGTGCCCAGGGACAGGTGGCCATGTGGGTGCAGAAGCGGGCTGTGTCCGGCTCCTGCTGGACTCGGAGTGGGGCCCAAGGTGCCGGGCGGGCGAAGAGCCCCAGCCCCACGAGAGGAGGGGTTGCTTGGGCAGCTGTGGCGACCGTGCCCAAGGCCGCCACCCTGCGGGGCCAGGGCTCTGCTGCGTTCGCCACAGCTTGGCAGCGGGTTCCCAGTGAGCCGGGTGAAACTCCACACCTTTATGGCCGAGCCTGGCAAGTCACACAAGGCCACGTCCCCACGGCTGCTCGCCTGGGGCCACCCAGGAAGGTCAGCCCCCGTCCAGGGGGTGGGACGGGCTTGCCACTCAACGGGGCGGGGCGGGGCGGGCATGAGCGCCTGGACAGGACGCAGGGCGACAGAGAGGCGCCCCCAGCCGCCAGGGACCCCCGGTTATTAGAGCCCCTGTGGCCGCCGCCCTGGGGTTGCCCTGGACGAAGTCTCAGGCTTCCAGTGACTAGAAGAGAGAGGAGATGTCACTTCTGAGATTAGGTGATGCCAAGTCTGGCGTCTGTCCTGGGGCCTTCGGCCCTCCTGCCTCCTGCAGGCCCTCTGCAGGGACCAGCGGCCACCAGGCGGGGCTGGACCTTCGGGGGGACGTCCCAACCCAGCCCACCCCGAAGGCCAAGGCCCCTCAGCCCCGGGACCTGGTTCTCACACCGCTGTGACTGTGAGTGGCAGAGAGGTGACACAGCTCTGGGCCTGTCACCCCGGCCCCCGGGCCCCTCCAGTCCCGGAACCACAGTCCCGGCAGGACTCCCCCTAAGAATCCTCTGCCCCAGGGCAGGCGGTGTCAGTCAGGCAGTGACCCCGCCGCGGCACAAGGCGTGATTGTGGGTGGCGCCTCCCAGGGGGGGACGCAGAAAGATGGCCACTGCCTTTCAAGGCGAGGGAAGGTGCGACCCCGAGCAGTGGGTGGTGGGCGGTGGCGGGGCAGGGTCCCCCTGTAGCTCCGCGTCTGCTCCCCCCGCCCCGCCCCTGGCTCGCACTGTACCCTCAGCACGCCTGGAGGGCCAGACTCAGCTTCCATCTGCATGGGGACTGGGGGGTGGCAGGCGGAAGCTGCCTGCCCCGCGACCCACGCGCCACCCAAGGGCTGGGTTCCCTGCCGCCCAGCCCTTCCCTCAAAGGGGAAAGCCTCTGCGAACATCTGGCCGAGCACAGGCGCCTGGGGGTGGGGGAGCCGGGGGCTGACACGTCCAGGGGCCCTGGCCTGCCGGGGCCCGCCTGAGTCTCCGGGGCCGGGGATCCCACAGTGGACGGAGAACCACATCCTCTTGGGCTGCCGTGTGCCGCCCGGCCCGTCTACCTCTCAGGACGTTCTCCTGCCCAGCTCATCCATCCCAGGGCTCCCAGACCTCGCTCCGACTCCCCAGGCAACCGGAGCACAGGGTATGTTTAACAAGAATTAGGTCCAAGAAGATGCAGGGGATTAATGGCCGCAAGATGATTTTACGGTCCTCCGTACACAGCGGCTCGCAGAGACAATCAGAGCAGAGTCATTTCAGGCAGATAAAACGGGGCGTTTATTTTTAATGGAGAGAGAATTTCAGGACTCGCCCAGCCGTGGAGCAGACGCTGAGGCCTCGCTGTGGGAGGGAGAGGAGGTAGGGGCGTGGCGGCCTCAGCCCAGCGACCCCTCAGGGTGTGGGAGAGACTTGCCAGGGCTGGGGGCATCGGGGCGAGATCCCGGGTTTACCAGGGCTGGGGGCATCAGGGAGAGACTCCGGGCTTGCCAGGCCTGGGGGCATGGAGGAGATACCCCGGGCTTGCCAGGGCTGGGGCAGTGGAGATGGAGTGGGGAGAGGGGAGGGGATTCCCCCCCCCACAGGCCTCAGCTCCAGGGGCCACCCCGCCCAGTCCAAGCTGCAGCCAGATGCAAGGAGACGAGGAGACAGCGGACATGCGCTGGCCTTCCTGGCCCCAAGGCCTCCGCCCAGTGACCGTCACTACCCACCACCTGGCCGTCCACGCAGCTCTGCAACTAAGCGAGGACCTCCTGTCCGCCCAACAGGGGCAAGAACTCACGGGCTGAGCCTGACGCCCAAACCCGCAGCTGCTGCCTGAGGGGACTGCGACCCGGTCTCCACGGGGCTCAGCGCCAGCAGGGTGGCCCCATGGATCCCCCAGAACTCACAGTGGTTCAGAGACCCCGGGCGGGAAACGGTGGGGGGGAGTCTCTTCCTGTGGTGACCCAAGGGACCCCTAAGTCACGGCTCACCGTGAGGAGTCTAGTCCTTAAATCACAGGTGGTCAACCGACCTCAAGTTTGGCCAAGGACGGTGCCAGGGATGGTCCCGGGTCTCCAAGCCTCCCAGACAGACTCGCCCGCCACCAGCCCCAGAGGGTGCTATTAGGACCAGCCTCTGAGGATGTGGGTGCCACTCAGCCTCCAAAGCAGCGAGGTCACATCACCCTTCTCACCTGGGAGCTGGGGCCTCTGGGTCCTGAGCACTGGATCCCAGCGGCCACGGGGGCTCCATGAATGAACATGCTGATCAACTAATCAATTTTGATCAATCAACAAACACACAACACACCTCAGAGCCCACACCAAGTCAGGAACCCCACCACCACCACAAAACCAAGAGGCGGCTGTGAAGTTCCCACTTTCTAAATCACACAAATTAATTTAGAAATCAGAACGGCTCCCGCAGCTAGTCTGCAGATTTCAAAACAGCTTAACAAATTACCAAACCCCCTTTAAGAAGACAAATTATTCCGGCTTCTCTGTGCCTGCCTGGTTAATTATGCATGCGCTTTTGTTAGGCCTTGTTAAATATTCACAAGCTGCGGGTGTGCACTTGTGACCCGCAGCCACACTCCGCTTGGCGCCCCTGCAGTTGCGCCCTCGCCATCCAGGCCGCTGGGCACCTCAGGCCTCAGGACCACCCTCGAGTTCCTGCCTCAGCACCCGGGAGGTGCCCCACCAGACTGGCCATGGGCCTGTCACATCTGGCCTCTCTCTCAGGGTCCCTGCATGTCCCCATGCCACACTGGGCCCTCCTGCCTCGGCAGAGGGGCAGACCCCTCCCAGTGCCCCTCGTCTGGATCTGGGAGGGTGTCGTGCAAACCAAGAGAAGCATCGCCCCTTCCTGTCCCAGACACGGCAGCCGGGGAGGTTGGTGTGCCAGTGACAGCCAGCGCCGGCCACCCCCGAGGCCCACCTCAGCCGCCCCTTTTCCTCCTGACCGCCCAGCGTCCACTGGTTCCTTCCTCCTGCACGTTGACCACGCACCTGCTCACCAGGCCCCGTTCAGGGCTCCCACTGCTCAGCCTCTGAGCCCAGGCGTCCACCCCAGAGGGGACACTCGGCCCGTGCGGTGCCAGGCTAGCAGGGCCGGTGTCCGTGAAGCAGATGACGCCAAGTGACCGGGCAGAGGGAGGCATGGCCCGGCCGGAGCTCTGGCAGCCAGACTGGGCTCAGAAGGAGCACCCCTCTCTGCTGGGGTGGGGTCTCGGGTCCAGCGCCCCCTTCTCAAGAATCTCAGAATCAGGGAACCCCAGAGCCAGAGGTGCCCTCAGCTGCCATCAGGCCAGCCCACCTTGATGGAAGGGCAGGCAGAGGCCGGGGCCTCAAGGACCCACCAGGCGCCAGAACAGAGGGCCACCTGCTGCAGGCCCCAAGCAGCCCCCAGCCCGGCCCCGCCAGCACCCGCTCTGCCTCCCCTGTCCTGCCCCGGGGGCTCCCCTGGTTTAGGCAGGGCTGGAGGTCAACCACAAAGGTCTGTCACAGACGTCCCACCCAGTTTAGTCCACACCAGGAGGACCGAGGCACACGGCAGCTGCTGTGTGTCAGTCCCCACCGGACTGGGGAGATGCGCCAGGGGGCCGGGTATGCACGCGCCCACACACCTGTGTGCACACATCCCCTACTCATGCATACACAGGCCTGCACCTGCGGAAACGCCATGTACACACACATGACATGTGTGCACATGCCCACACCTGTGTATGCATATGCCCTCACATGCATACACATGCCTACGCCTGCAGAAATAGCGTGTACATCAGCGCACACACATGTGTACACACGCGTGACACGTGTGCACTTGACCACACACCTGTGTACGCACATCCTCTACACACACATACACATGCCTACGCCTGCAGAAATAGCGTGTACATCCGCACACACATGACACGTACGTACACAGGGTGGCCCAGAAGCCCCGGAAGCTGCTGGCAGGGGCACCTCCTTGTGGCTCCGCCGTGGGGTGGGGGCAGGAACCTGACCGGCAGGGTCCCCTCCTCAGGGAGGAGTCCAGGGCCTCACCCTGGACTCGCAGCCCTCCCTGCCCCTCCGCCACTTATCCTTACCCCGTGTCCTCGGCCGCGCTCAGAGGCAGACTGAAAGCCTCACCGCAGCCTCCCTTCCTCTCCTACCGCCCCGTCCCTTCATCCAGCGAGGGACCGTGGGGTCGCACCCTGCTCCCAAGCCCTCCTGGGGCCACGACAGCCCACCCTACGCAGGCCACCTGCCCTGAGGCCCCCCAGCCTCTCCCAGAGCAGCCTGCGGTCAGACAGGGTTCCCAGGGCTCTCCCCACGAGGGCGTCCCCTGGAGGAGGTGCTGGGCCGCGTGGGGGCTGCAGGAGGATGCGGAGAAGTCGCCCCTTGGAGCGGAGCCGCCGGCCTGTGCCTTTGCGCTCACTTTGGAAACTGTCGGTTCAGCAGTCTGGCTAACTACCTGCTCGGCGGTGGCCTTAAAACTGTCCACACTCATAAATCACCCCAGGATTTAAATAAGCGCCGGTGGCAGGTAATTTTTCAGCACTCCCCCACACTCACGCGCAGGGAGCGTGGCCGTGTAGGACCACGGGTGGGGTGCGGAGAAAATGAATTGAGACAGGCTCAGGGGCCGGCCCCCCGTCACCCGGGAAGGCTGATGGAGGGGTGGGCAACCTGAGCGAGGCCGGCCAGCCAGCCAGGGGCGGGGCCCCCCAGGGCAGCGGAGAGATCCCACCCACTGACGCCCACCGCTCAGAGCCCCTCTTGTGGGGTTCGGACCTGCGGTGAGGTCTGTTCCCTCTGGGTCTGCCCCGCAGGAAAGCAAGTGTGTCCACAGAGTCAGGCCTGAGCAAAGAAGGGCCACAGGAAGCTGTGTCCAGGGCCCCCCAGAGGGCATCTCCTTGTCCCCACAGGCCTCGGGGCATCCTCCCTACAGCCGGGAAGTGCAAGACAGAATGAAAGGCCACCTCGGGACATTTTCCAAAATCTCTCCCACCCTGGCCGGAGGCAGCGTGGCACCCCATGCCTGCCCACTGCCCACACACACAGGCGCCCAGAGCCCTGCCCAGGGAGAGATCGGGGACCCGCCGACTCCCCCAGCCCTGAGCCCGTTCTCAGAGCGGCCCCCGGGATGCTCTCCACCTCCCTGTCTTTCCTGTTCAGGCAGGACCCACCCCCCTCACTGACAACGCCCTCGGGAGGGTTGACCAGGGTCCCCAGTGTGGTCCGTGACCCCATGACTCCGTGACCCAGCCCCCACCATGGGGCTCAAGCCGCTCCCAGGACACTGTGTGGCTCCCACACGGCAAGGAGAGAGGGTGCGGGGGTGCCCCCCGAGTACCGGTGGCCAGGCCCCTGCAGGCTGGGAGCCCCTCCCCTTGCCCGGGGGCGGCCCGCCTGCGGCTCATCCCCCCGGGGCACAGCGTGAGCAGGGGGCTCCTGTGGTCCACAGAGTGGGCCCCCTGAGGGGCGGGCTGTCCTGAGAGGACGTACCCCCCTCCCAGGCTATGACTCCCGGGGGGACCCAAGACCCTAGCACACTGTCGGGGCCTATGAGCCTGGGCAGTCCTCACCCGGCCAGAAGCTGCACCGCTGGCTGGGCCTGCCTTTCGGAAGCCCTCTGCCCTCAACAACCCTGTGGTTGTCTAGTGGCCTGGGCCGGGGCGGGGTGAAGGGGCCCAGGCCTGGGAGTCCCGACCTCACCCCACGCTCAGCGGGGACGGCCTGGCCGCCCAGCCGGTTCTCCACCGCCACCTGGTGGCCCGTTGGCCCAGCCTAGGGCCACAGCCCGCCCGCACCTGGCCTGCCTCACCTGCCAGAGGCTGGTCTCCTGGGCTTACCTGGCCGGACTACACGTCCAGGCATCTCTCGCCCCAGTCCTGGCTGGGGAGAGACACCTCCGTCTCGAAAAGGAGTCTGGCTCATCGGAAGGAGCTCCTCGGTACCCCCAGGGAAAGACAATAAAAAGAACATAAATGCATGAAATTAGAGCCGCCCCAGGCGGAGAGGAGAGCCCGGCCTGATTGCTAATCAAATTCCCATTCCCGAGGATCTTTAAAACCCTTTCTGTGCCGTGTTATTGTCTCGAAAGAGCTGTTATTACTCGCGTAAAAAATAACTTGTAAAAAATTCTAATCAGCCTGGGTCTTAGACCTCGGCGCCTGGCGCTCAGCGCTACAGCCACAGGAGGGCCATTTACGAGCCGTTTCATGCCTGCCAGCCTCCCCTCAGCCTCCCTGCTTCCGTTGCCCATCAGCGTGATAAAGGTGGTGTTTTGTAACTCCAAAGTTATTTATTAGCACCCGGTACTTCCCGCACAGTCCTTGGGGCAGCAAAGGTGGGCACTGTGGGGCTTGGGAAGCCTGTTGTCCAAGTGCACGGCTGCGCCCAGGCTGAACCGGCCTCCACGGCCCCCATGGCCCCCACGCCGCCGTCTCCTGCTTCAGCCAGTTAGCACATGACTGCACCTGTCCGGCCAGCTCTGGGGCCCCATCGCGGGGCCCGGCCCTGTGGCTCCAAGCAGCTGGCTGCAGACCCCCGGCAGGCACCTCCCAGAGAAGCCGGGCAGCCACCATGCCCCCCGGGCAGGACCCCGCCCCTCAGGCCAGGACCACCGCGAGCTCGAGACCTGGGGCAGCGTCACCCCGTCTCAAGGCTCGGGTCCCCGTCGGGGGCCTTGCAATGGTCAGGGGACTGGGCCAGGGGACGCAGGCCAGCCCCGCACCTGAGTGTGACCTGCGTGTTTGCCCCAGGGCCCTGGGCTCCCCAGGCGGCACTCATGGTAAAGAACCCGCCTGTCAATTCAGGAGACATAAGAGACGCGGGTTTGATCCCCGGGTCAGGAAGATCCCCAGAGAAGGAAATAGCAACTCACTCCAGTGCTCTTACTGGAAAATCCCACGGACAGAGGAGCCTGGCAGGCTACAGCCCAAGGGGTCGCAAAGAGTCGGACACTGCTTGGCACACTCCTCTACCCAAAGCTGAAGCTGCCAGTGCTGGGCAGGGGGCAGCCCTCCGGTGGGGTGCCCAAGGTCACTGCAGCTGCCTAGTCACATCCGAGGGGGTCCAGCTCCCCATGCTGGGGGCTCCCCCGGGGGGGGGCCACCTCGTACCTCACAGGTCAGGAGAAGCCTGTCCCCAGGAGGTGCCCGTCAGCTCGGGGAGAGAGAGGAGGGGTTGTCACCGCGCAATGCAGGCCATGGGGGACCTGGCCCTCTGTGTCTCTCCCAGCTGGAGACATGCCTGGGACACGCAGGGGACACCTGTCTCCAGGGGGGCGCTTGCCTTTCTGCACCCCACCACTCAGGCAGCAGGCTCTGCCTGGGGTCCACACGATGTCCCTCACCAGCTTCCCCAAGGGTGGAAGCCCAGCTCTGAAGACAGGGAAAATCATGACAGCCCAGCAGGGCGCCCCGCAGGGCCCACCAGAGCTTGCAGAAGTACCACCGTCTCCTCCCCCGGAGATGGCAAAGATGCTCTTCGCTGCTGGTCCTACAGGTAAGGGGGGGGCAGGCAGGCAGGACCCCCAGGCCCACAGCCTGACCACGCCGGCCCCCTGGCTGACTCACGGCACAGACTTGGCAGCCCTGCCTCTCTCCCCAGCCTGGGCCCCCGCCCTCAGAAGGATCCATGTGACCATGAAGGTGGTGCTTGGATAGGCATCGCGGCTGGTGTGAGAGCAAGTGTGCACAGGTGGGTGTCACCCACAGCCCCAGGGGTTCCCGCACGGGGGACACCCACATTCTCTCCCTCTGGGTAATCTGTGAACCCCCAGCCTGGGCAGAAGAACCCTGCCCACATGGCCATCTCTGGGAGCCCACCCATCCACCTAGGATGCCTGAGCAGGCCTGCCCTTCAGGGTGGGCTGGAGGTGGGCCTGGGGGCCGGCCAGCTTCCAGAGTCCGAGGGAGCGATGAGCCGGTGTGACCCTGGGCCCCCCTTTTTTACTGGGGGCCTGTTCAGCTTCTTCTGTGTTTGCTGGGGTGTGGGGCGGCCCTCGGAAGCGGGGCCGGGGCTGCGGGGACCAGGCCTGGTGGCAGGGAGGAACCAGGGGCTAAACGTGCAGCAGGCCTGCCCTTCTCAGCTCGGGCCGAGGCTCTGAACAAAGGTGCTTGTCCACCCTGCCCGACAGCAGCACACATACACGCAGACCTCCTTGGAGCCACGGGGGTACGGGGGGGTGCAGACACAGGCGGAGGGCCTTGAGCCCTGGAGCCCCCGCCAAGCAAGCTCCTAAGAGGGGCCAGAGCCCCCCAGGGGTCCCACCCAGGTCCCTTGGGGCAGGACCTTGGAGTGGGGGCCCTGAGCCAGGAGGACGCGGAAAAGGCTGGAAGGTGGGGTTCAGAGCAAGCAGCCAGGGTCACCAGGCCTAGGGTGCTGGGGAGGGCCTCCCCGAGGATGCAGGGCAGGGAGGGGCCTCGGGAGCTGAGGAGGGAACGGGGTGGGCAATGCCCCCGAGTTCAGGGAGGGGCACGAGGCCTCACTCGCCACCCCGGCTGTCTCCAGCATGCTCCCCAAGTCACACGGGCTCCAAATAGTCCCACTTTCAGAGCTCCTCCCAGCCAGCCGGACGGCAGGGGTGCAGGACGGGAGGCTGAGGGAAACCCCTTGGATGAGGCCCGCAGGCTTGCAGACACCATCTGGGAAATCCATCATGCTCCTAAACCTTCTGCCCAGATTAAAACCACCATCCTTTCATTTGGGGCTGGGGGCGGGGGGCAGTGTGGCCAGTCCCCCTCGGAGCAGAAATGAAACCACAGCTCAGCTGGCAGGGTACAGGTCTCCCCAGTTAAAGCCAAGAAGCTCCAGAGTGCCGACACCCTGGAGCAGGAGGGGAGAGGGTTTCTGGAGTCCCCCCGGACCCCCGCTTGGACCCTGGGCCCTAACAGGCACTTGGGTCCTGTGGGGGGTGGGCTGCCTGCCTCACTGTGTCCAGGGGCCTTTATAGCTGCAGGAGGAAAGGCCAGCCAGAGTCAGGGCTCATCAAGCTCCACACTCCAGGGATGGACAGGACCACAGGCCACCAGTCCCAGGGGTGGAGAGGACCACAGGCCCCCAACCCCACGGCCGTGGCAGTGGGTCAGGGGGAGGCAGCGCTACAGCCCACAGGCCCCGCACAGCAGCCCTAGCGGTCAGCGGCTAGACCAGCGGTCCGGCCGGAGAGTCCCATCTGGCCCAGCAGCACCTGCATCACCACCGACGTCCTGGAAGTGTGGACCTGGGCCTGCCTAGATGGCAGGAATCAGAGCTCTGTTTCCCGAGATTTCTAGCCAAATTGCCAGGGCTGCATGCGGCCACGGGAGCGTCTCCTCTGCTTCCAGCCTGGGTCCCCCCGCTTGTGGGATGGGGTCCAGTTCCTTGGAAGCTGACAGCTGGACCCCTGCCTGGGGCGGCCCTGGGGCAGGCCTCCGTCGTGACAGTGCCCATAGCTGCCATGATTCACTCCAGAGGTCACAGTCGGGGTGCTGCCGCGGGAGCCCCCGGGGGCCGTCCGGCAGCCTCTCCCAGGCCGTCACTCCCACCCCCGAGTCCCCCCAGCCCTTCCTGCCCTGCAGCTCCTGCCCTGGCCCCTCCCAGCACAGGCATCCTCAGGCATGCCCGACCTCTCACCCCTCCCAGCGCTGCCCGCCCCACTTGCGGCCTCTGCCAACCTCAGACGCAGCCCCAGCTCCCCATCACCCCTCAGAACCCCCGCCCGCTGCCACCCCCAGCCCACTTTGGCAGGGAGGACCCCTGCGGTCTCCCAGCCCCTGTCTCGGCTCCCAGAACCCTTCCTGGGCTCCCTGAGCCGTCCGTCCAGGGCCCAACACAGGGTCAGCACGGGCCACAGAGGAGCCAAGTAGACAAGCAGACAGGCGGGCACAAAGGGGACGTCCGGGGCCCCGCCCTCGGCTCCCAGCCCTCGGCGCTCCAACGCCTCCAGCAGGAGGCTGCCTGTGGTCTGGGGGTGCCCTGCTCCCTCCCACCTCCACACCCCACTCTACCCGGTGAGGGTGGATCGCGCGCACTGCAGACAGTGCAGCTTCATAAACAGTTCCACACAGGAAGCCGGCACACGAGCTCCAAATAAGCCCCTGAAAGGAGAATAAGACTGCTTTACCGCGGAATCAATTCACCTCTTATCCTAACGCTCTGTAAAGGTATTTTCTCATAATGACTCTATCATTCCACCAGACGGTGGGTAATAACCCGCCTCCCAGCTTCGCAGCCCAGCTCTTCCCCAGCGATCACGGGGCTCCCACTGTTTGTAGCCAACCCCGCGTGGCCAGAGCACTCGGGCCTCCTTCAGAGTGACCGTGTGGAAGGGTCCGCCAGTCTGGGGAGCAGAGAGGCCAACCCTGAATTAGCCCCCCTCCGCGCCTCGGGCTGCCACGGGGTGGCTGCGTGTCTGCGGCTCAGACAGGGCACCAGCCAGCTGCCCTCGCCCCCCAGGGGCGGAGCAGGAGCCCTGGGGTCAGCTGGGCTCCTCGCCTCCTGCCGGCCACGCGGACTCCCTGGCCTCGTCCCCCGTAGACCAAGGGCACCTCCTTCCTGGGTGCACTTTGGTAGCACATGGAAGAATCACCTTTGTAATTACTTCTGGGCTTTCCTGGTGGCTCAGCTGGTAAAGAATCTGTCTGCAATGCAGGAGACCTGGGTTCAATCCCTGGGTTGTGGAGATCCCCTGGAGAAGGGAAAGGCTACCCACCCCAGTATTCTGGCCTGGAGAATTCCACGGACTGTATAATCCATGGGGTTGCAAAGAGTCAGACACGCCTGAGAGAGTCACTTCACTTGACTTGCATTGAGGTCAAGGGCACGACCCCAGCAGTCCCTTCCAGTCTCACAAGGGCCTCACACGTCCGTGCAGACCTTAGCTGCGTGGACACCACCAGGGCCTTTCTCCTCACGTGACTCTCCCACCTGCTCCTGGATCTGACCCTGCGTCTCCCAGGCTGCTGCTCCAGCACCTGTGTCCTGCCATGCAAGCTGGGAGCCTCTGGAAGGCTCGTGGTCACTAGGGACAGAAGCTGCCGCAGCCCCTGCTGTATAAGTGCCACGTCCCCCACCCCCCCCACCCCCCCCCCCCGCCCCGACATGGCCCCGCCCCGACATGGCCCCGCCCCGGCCCGCCCCCGCCACCAACCCCGACCTGGCCCCGCCCGCCTCGCCCCGCCCCCACCTGCCCCTGACCTGCCCCCCACCTGGCCCCGCCCCCCGACCTGGCCCCCGCCCCGCCCCCGCCCGCCTCGCGCCCCCGCCCCCGCCCTGCCCCCTGTCCACCCCCCTGCCCTGCCCTGTGTGGGTCCCGCACATCCTCCCATGAGCCGGTCACCAGTGTCCCCACTTGGGCCTGGCTCCTGCCTGTGATCGTCCACGGGACAATTGCTTTCTCACCAAAACTTTGTAGCTGGTTTTACTGAGTAAATCAGAAAAGCCCAAGAGGTTCCAGAAGATGTCTGAAATGCAGATACTTCCCTGGTGGTCCAGTGGCTAAGACTTTGAGCTCCCAATGCAGGGGACCCAAGTTCGATCCCTGGTCGGGGAACTAGATCACACGTGCCAGAACAAAAAGATCCTGCATGCTGCAACTAAAATTAAAAAAAAGATTCTGTGTGCCGAAACTAAGACTCGACACAGCCGAATAAACAAATAACACATGGGAATAGTGTGGGCCAGGAAATGCAGGATTTTGGCCTTCTCAGGGTCCGGGATCGAGTGAGCCAGTGCTGTGGACCCGTCGTGACCAAACCTGGGACTCCCAGACGTGGGACACGGTCAGTCGGTGCCAGCCCTGTTGCCCCGGGGTCGGGGGCACCTCTCCAAGGGCTCAGCCCATGCCCGCCCACACAGCTGGCCCTGCTCTAAGCAAGGTCGGGGCGTGGCATCAGGGCAAGAAGGGGGGTGGGGGGGCAGCTCCCACGGCCACGGAGCCCAGGATGGAGTGGTTCCGCTGAGCCCCACACTCAGAGTGAGGGCGGGGCATGGGTGAGGCTGGGAGGCAGGCACAGCCTCGAAGCCCCCTCCCCATCCCCTGTGACCTGCTCAGCCCCCGCCAGCTCACCTCCTCAGCTCAGACCCCCACAGAGGGTGCCCAGCCCACTGGTCCCCCGTGCCCTGGTCCCCAGCCTCCCTCTGCCTCTCCCGGACCCTGACCAACCTTCCCAGACATTTCCACCGTCAGAGGCCTCTGGCCACCTCTCCGCACCCAGGGGACTCCAGCCCTGGCCACTGGAAGCTTCCCCAGCCCTGTCATTAACCGTCCCCCTCACCGCCCCCCGAGGACAGCAGAACGTCAGGCAGTAGCTTCACCTCACACTGACATCCTCAGCTGGCTCTCGGGACCCAGGCTGGAGCTTTCCACCTTCATTAGTGAAGCAGAGATGCATCCCCCCACCCACCCTCCCAAGACCGTCCATGAGAGCTGAAAGCAAGATGTTGGTGTGGACCGGCTGCGCCTCCAGGCCTGGTCAGCGTGACAGGTTGGATATGGCGAACGCGCGGGACTGTCTGCAGACCGGGGGTCCGGGTGGACTGGATGGGAGCTGGAGAGCGAGACAGGTGGTGAAACCTGGAAGCAAGGCCATGCATCCTGCTGTCCTGCCCGGGGCGAGCCCGTGAGTCTGACGGTGAGAGAGGACGCGTCACCCAAACCAGCAGCTCAGCGCCTGCGGGGAGGGGGGCCCACGCCGGCCTACGGGCGCCCCGGGCAGGGCAGCTGCCACTCAGGCTGCCCCACCATTTCCTGCCGGAGAAAGCAGGGGTCACACGCAGCTGAGGGGGACAGGGCGGGACCCCCAGCCCTGTATGCCTAGAGTCTTCGGGCACAGCTCTGATCGCTGTCAACCGCTCAGGAGGTGTGGAATGACGCTCTTGGGTCAGTGGTTTCAGGAGCATCCACTTGTTTCTTTGGCTGGCTGGGTTTGGTCTCTCTTATCCCTGTGGTTCTTCACCCCCCCAGGTGAGGGGACCCCGCAGCCGCTGAGGTCACACAGCCCAGGGGGCTGGTGGCGGCCAGGCCAAGGCAGAGGGCAGGTCTGCATGTCACTGGACCCACTGTGAGGGTCTCGAGCTCGATTCCATTTGCCCCCTGGCCTCTGGGAGTCCTCACGCAAATCCCGAGGGACCTGGGTCCCCGACACCCAGGTCCGCCCAGACCCCCTCATCCCTCGGCAGGTCTGGCCCTGGCTCCTCTCAGCACAGCGTTTCTCTGGAGACCTGCGGACTTGTCAGGCCAGACGTTCAGGGAGGACCGTCTCTGTTGGGGGTGGAGAGGACCGTCTGAAGGGCAAGTGCTCCCCACCCGGGGCCTGCGGCTTGGGGCAAAGCCCAGGCCAGCAACCCAGGCCCGCAAGCCTGGGCCGCGCAGACCCGTGGGCCTCCAGGGCCCCACTGACCGCCCAACTCTGGGCCTGCACCGCTGCGGACCAGGGCCCCGCGCTGGCCTGCCATCTGCAGAGCGTGGCATTCAGGGCCCCCTGGAACCTAGACCGCCCCACGGACAGCGCCACTGCAGGCCGGCGTTCGCTGCTCTCGATGGGCAGACACTGGCCCAGGGTGGTGCAGTCACGGCGGGGGGCCTCCCCACTGGCTCTGGCACTAAGTCCTTCCTCATGCTCCCGCGTAGGTCCAGACAGCCGTGCACAGAGGTGCCAGGACACCCGCGGCCCTGCTCCAAACCCCGGCTCTGAGCTGCCCCCTTGGGGCCCTGTGTGGGCATGTCCCTGCGGAGACCACGTCCTGGTTGGGCCAACACTAGACCTACCCCGGGGGCCCATCCACGAGGGGCCTGAGAGGCTCGGAGCCGTGCCCTGAGCTCACACACGTCCTCCCCCAGCGAACACACTCACTTTTGAGGACAGAGCACGTGCCCACGCTTGTGTGTAGGGTGGATGCACGATCCTGGTGTGTGAATCCAGGGCATGTGTGATGGGTGTGTACACTCAACCCTGGGGCCAGCTGGAGCCAGGTCCCCGAGACCAAGAAAAGGAGAAAGTGTGAGTTGTTCAGTCGTGTCCGACTCTTTGCGATCCCATGGCCTGTAGCCCCCCCGGCTCCTCTGTCCATGAGATTCTCCAGGCAAGAATACTGGAGGGGGTTGCCATTTCCTTCTCCAGGGGATCTTCCCAACCCAGGGATGGAACCCGTGTCTCCCACATTGCAGGCAGATACTTTACTGACCGAGCCAGGGAAGCCCAAGAAAGGGAGTGACGCGGGGATCAGCCACCACGGGTGGCTCTGGCCAGGGGCCCAAGCCGGGGGTCACCTGATGGCCCCATTAAAGCCCAAACAACCCCCTCAGCAGCTCAGCCCACCAGCCTGAGCTCCCCTCTCCCACCCCCACCCCCCACCACTCTGTCGCCCAGACCCTGCCAGGAAAAACAGCTGTGACAGGCAGCTTTCCGCGGCCCCTGTCTCAGTTATGGCTTATGTACGGCCCCCCAGGCAGCTGGCCCTTGGGAGGGACGGGCTTTATAAATAAAATTTATCATTGTAATTACGGCTCCTGTAGAGAGTGGAGGACTTTTACGGCCTCCTGGAGGTCATGAATAATTTAGGAGAAGGGAGAAGGGGCCTCTCTGTTAGCGAACAATGGGGCCCAGAGGTTCCCATTACCACAGCTGTTGAGGACGCCAGGGCCCGGCACAGGGACCAGGGCCCCACCAGGCTCTGGGGGGACACCGCCCAGGCACCCCATCTTGTGAACGGAGGTCCTGGCCAGTGAGCAGACGCGGCCCTGACCGCCAGAAGCTGAGCATGACAGGCTGTGGCTCCCATGAAGGGCATCGATGGGGCAGGTCCAGGGCTGTGGCCTTGGGTGGACCCTCAACCTGCACCCACACCAGAGGAGCAGCGCCTCTCCTGGGCGCCCACAGGGGCCGGACCCCAGCCCGCCTGACCTCCAGCTCTCCCTCTCTCTGCACACCCCCACCACGCACACTACCCTGGAGAGGCCCTGAAGGCAGGAAGCCTCCCTTGTTGCCTCCAGTCACAGGGGACTCACCACCGCCCTGCCCGGCCTCTGCCCGCCACGCCGGCACGACCTCATCACACGGCAGGGTCAGGGCTTGTGCTCAGGGCCACTCAGGGTCGTTCCCCCAGCCCCGCGGCTTTCTGTACCATCTCTGACATGACTTGGTCATTGGCTGTAGCTTTTGTAACAAACTGCACAAACCCCTCAATTAAGCAACAGAAACCTATTCTCTCAGGGTGCGGAGGGGTCCTAAATCAAGCTGTTGGCAGGATCACATGGCCTCTGGGGGCTCGAGGGGAAGGCCCTGCCCACCCCTCTCAGCTTCTGGGTGGCTGCGAGAGTTCTGGGCTCATGACCCCTTCCTCCAGACTCTGCATCTGTGATCACTTCACTGCTTCCTCTTCTGTGTTATATGTGCCCCCTGATGGGGACACACATGGTGGCCCCAACTTTATTGACATTCACAGGCTTCAGACCAGTGATACAGCTGTGTTTTGGGGGACTAGTTTTTCAAGCTACCAAGAGGGTGACCCTAAATTCACACCTCCCACTAGAGTCACCTTGCACCAGACATGTACATCCAGCTCCCCCACCCCAGGAGCCCCACACACATCTCAAATTAACTGGCTCTCATCTCTTAATCCCACCCCCAAAACCTGCACCCTGCCATCTGCCGAGGGTCAGAATAATGCCCCTCAAAAATGTCCACGTGCAAACCCCCTGAATCTGTCACGTTAGATCACACTGCCAAAGGGAATTACATTGAGGACAGAATTAAAGTTGCACGACTTTAAAATGGGGAGATGATCCTGGACTAAGGGGGGTGGGGCAACGTAGTCACGGGGTCTTTATTGTTGAAAGGGGGTCAGTGGGGGGTTGGAGCGGCTCGAGTAGGGGCTCTGAAGATGGCCGGGGCCATGGACCGGGAAATGTGAGTTGTGTCAAGGCAACGTGTGTGCAGACGTATGTGTAACAGTGGCCGCTGGCCACACCTACACCATCCTCCCAGCAGTCGGGTCTCTCCACACCTCTGAGACCTCGTTCCGTGGGAGCTGCCACGTGAGCCAGCACATCAGGAGCTGGTCTGGGGTGAGGGCTGGGGGAGAGGGGGCGCCAAGACTGGGCCAGGCCGGCCCCTCAAGGCTGTGTGACTTCAGGCAAGTCACCTTCCCTCCCTGGCCTGCATTTTCCTCATCCACAGGTCTGGGGCGGCTCAGCGCCTGCCAGGCAATAGGACACAATAGAGAGCTGAACCCCCAGCTCCCGGCCCAGGACAGACCCTGGGAAAGCCGGGCCCTCAGCCCCGCGGGCCCTCTGACCTGGGCAATGCTGGGCCTCAGATGTGGGGCCCTGAACCCGCAGCCTAGGACCTGTGCTCTGCCCTTTCCTCCGGAGACCCCCGAGGCAGGATGTGTGGGGTGCAGGAGCAGGGGGCAGGGTGGGCCCCTGTCCATTCCAGGCTCCACTCAAGGCCGCGTCAGTCAGCGGCTGGACGCTGTGATCACCCCTCCGGCCCCCACGTCGGGCCCCCATCTCCTCTCCCCACAGCACTCTGCCTCTGACGCTGCCCTTGGCTTTTCCAAGAACTGCTTGTCTCCAGGACCGGCCCGGGAGGACACACGCAGGCCTGGAGGGCAGCAACAGGGTGCTGACCCCTCGTCTCGTCTGCAGGCCCGGGCCGCGCTCTCAGGGCCTGGGAAACAGCCACCCCCTCCCCGCTCTGCGGCCAGCGGCCTGTCCTCGGGGTCGCTGCTATTTCTGCCAAAGAGGAGGGTAATTATAGCTCAGCCTTCGCCAGCTGACCGAGCTCTGCGGCCCTGCAGAGGGGCCTGGGGCGGGGACATAGATTGGCTGGAGATCGGCCCCACGAGCAGGCGGGCAGCAGCTCCAGACTGGAGCCGGGGGAGGCCGGGCAGGCGTGGCCCCGCTACCTGAGCGTCCCCGCGCCCACCTCTCCAGGGCACAGGAGGGGCGCCACCAGCCAAGACTGGGCCAGGACTGTGCTGGACGACTCCCACTGGGGCAGCCACGAAGGCCGGCCCACGCCGCCCCTCACAGAGCCGGGCGGGAGCCAGGTGAGAGCCGCTCCGGGGAGCAGGGGATGCTCATTCCCCGGTTAGGAGTGAGGCTCAGGGCGGAGAGGCCCCAAGACAGATGCAGGCGGGGATCCTGCTGCAGGCGGGCGGGTGGGCAGAGCGCACACTGGGGGCCTGCCCTGGGGCTGGGGGCCACCCGTCTCCTTCGCCAGGGCCGTGGGGCTGCAGTGGGCACAGCCCCGGGTGAGCCAGGCGCTCGTGACGCCAGGAGACCCAGCCCCTCTGGACCTGGTGCTTGGTCTGCCCAGCGGGGGTGGCAAGTGCCCCCGGCGCTCTGAGCACCTCCCCAGGGCCCAGGCCTGAGCTGAGGGCCCCACCGGCCCTCCATCCGTGCTCCTGCCCAAGGCAAGGCCATGCGTGGGCAAAGCCGCCCACACCCCGCGTCAGGCTTTCCAAGGTGCAGGACGGCTCTGGGCATTCGGCAGGCACCGTGGCCTGGATGGCAGGGTGGGACCCTGACCCCTGCCAGCTCTCTGCAGAGGGCCTCGGGGGACTTGCTGAGGACCGAGCTTGGAGTGAACAGACGTGTTCCTGGGGTCACTGGAGCCCAGGCCACAGCTTTCGGGTGTCCCCACGGCTCTTTTCTGAGCTGACTCAACCAGAAGAAGTCCCCATCCTGCCCACCGTGTGCGTGGGGAGCTTAGGACACAGCACTTATTTGGCGCCTGCTGTGTGCAGGCACCATGGAGGCGTTCGCTCTCCAACCTGACGGCACTCTGGACAGTGGGCAGAACCCAGGGGTGGACTCGGGGTGAGGTGGCCATGGTCTGGATGGGGGTCCACGAGCCCCATCACCTGGGACGTTCCAGGCCGAGGTTGGCTGCCCCCTGCCTGGGGCACACAGATGTCATCAGGGCCTGCTGCTGCCCCACATCCTAAATGCACCCCAGAGATGTGCAGGCTGAGTGTCCCAGTGTGGAGGGGCTCGGGGACCCCCAGCCAGCTCCAACTCCCCGACTCCCCACTCCAGGCAGGGCCAGAGGCAGCAGGCAGCCCCAGTGATCGAGGCCAGCCCGGGGCTCCCCGGAGTTCTCCCCCAGCTCAATTCAGAAACAGTGCTACCTGGGGAGCTGCCAGGCTGGGAGCTGCCAGGGCCTCTGGCTGGCCAGCCTCCCTACTCCCACCCGCCCGTGGCGAGCCGGCGCGGGGGTGTCCACAGCCTTCTGTCTCCTTCCCCAGCTCGGAAAAGGCAGAGCCCGTGGGGTCAGGCCCCTGAATTCAGCCCGCTGCTCTGGGCGGGGGTCAAACGCCACCAGGCCACTGGCCCCACAGCGACGGCCTCCTCCAGCAGGGCCATCCAGAGGGCCGCTGAAGCTGCAGCCCCATAGTGTAAGAGAAGCTTCTCGGCCGCCCGTGAGCTGTCCCGGCTCCGGTTCCCTCTCTGCCGGAGGCCCTGTTCACCAGTGGACTGTGGGCGCAGGTGGGCAAGCTCGCCCGGGGCGCAGCAGCCAGGAGCCAAGGTGAGCCAGGCAGCAGGTGTGAGTGCGTGCATGTAAGCGAGTGTGGAGACATGTGTGTGATGTCTGTGTGCTGTGTGTTATGTGTATTTGTGTGGTGTACATGTGTGTGTACATGTGGACAAATGGGTATGGTGTGTGTGTATGTGCTGTGTGTATGTGTGTGTGTAGGTATGTGTATATGTGTACATGTGTGTGGTGTGTGTGTGAGTTGTGTGCTGTGTGTATGTGTACATAGTATGTGGGTGTAGGTATGTGTGCATGTGTGTGTACATGTTGTGGTGTGTATACATGTACATAGTGTGTGTGTACGTGTGTGTACACGTGTGTGGTGTGTGTGTGAGTTGTGTGTACTTGTACACGTTGTGTGAGTTGGGGGACACATGAGCTCAGCCTCCGGGGCGGGGTCCTGGCTGGCCTGGCTCTCCCACCTCTGCCAGCGGGACGCCCCTGGAGGTGGTGTGCCAAGTGACAGGACAGCGGGAAGGCTGGCCAAGGCGCTGCCGGCTCGGGCTCAGGGCCCCTGAGGGCTGCAGAACTCAGCCAGCTTGGCCTTCGCCTGAGCCCAGGGCCCCGCGGGCAGCCGGGCACAGGGAGGCTTGGGGGTGATGGAGCAGCAGTGGGGTCCGAGCTGAGGAAGGGCCCCCGATGAGGACAGAGGCCGGCAGGCCGGGGGCAGGTGGGGGGCAGACACGGGGTGCGGACCGCCTGGCCTGCAGGAGGCAGCAGCCCAGTGGGGATGGGGCAGACGGCAGGGGTCCGGGGCCCAGGGCTCGGCATTGTCCGAGGCCTTGAACCAGGTGGGAGCCAGCCAGCCCAGCCCACCCTGCACCCTCGGAGGCCGGGGAGCAGGCAGGTGGGGGGACTGCTGTGGATACTGTCGCCGGCTCCCGAAGGTGTCAGGTCACAGCAGGGAGGGAGAGAGGGTGCTGAGCCAGCCCCCACAGACCATCGGGGGGGCGGGGGTCCTGGGGGGCGCAGCCCTGGCCAGACCCCTTCTCCCGGGAAGCAGGCAGAAGAGCCCCACTTGGCCCCCTCAGAGCCCCACTTGGCCCCCTCATGGCCCCCAGGACTGGACCAGGAGCTCTGGGGGTGCCCAGGGCAGGTCCCCAGCCCAGGGAAGGACAGGGTCCCCCCCCAGGCAGTGGCCTAGCAGGCCGTGCCCGCCCTGACAAGGGGTGGGGGAGCGGGTGACACTCTGCAGGCCCAGAGCTATTTTCCACCCTTATCGCCCATCTGTCACAAGGTGGCCTCGGAGAAGGGCACTCATGTTACACGCCGTCCCTGCTGGAGGCCCCGAGGCCTGCCCGCCCCCACACAGGGTGCCCACGCCGTCCACCCCGGGGCGGAGACGGGGCCTGCATGCAGGCGGGCGGCAGGGCCCAGAGCAGCCTCACCCACTGGGCAGACCAGAGCCACACCTTCCTCCAAGTTCCTGGGGGGGAAACTGAGGCCCAGCACTTTGAGTGAGGCCACTGAGCCTGAGAATGGTGGGGCCCAGCACTCAGGCCAGTCCTGGGGGCCAAGAGGCCCTGCTTCCTCTGGGGCGGACCCGGGGCGCCCTTTAACAGAAGCTGGAGCCTGGGCGAGGCTGTGGGTGCGGCCGAAGGCCATCGGAAGCAAGAGAAGCCCGGGGCTCCTGAGAGATGGCGGGCAGGGGACCCCTGCGGGGAGCTGACCCAGGCTGATGGCCGCGGGCACAGGCGGGTCCCGGTCACCCCTGCGCCCCAGCAGGAGCTGCGGAGGCGTTTCCAGCTGAGGAACCGGAGGCTCTGAGAGGTTAAGGGGCTTGCCAAGGTCACACAAGGTCAAAGGCAGCCCGGGATGGGCCTGAGTGGGGCTGCCCTCCCTGCAGGCTCAGAGCTGCCAGGGACACTCACCGCATTGCTCGTTCACAGCCAGTCACGGGCACACGCACGTGTACAGGCACCTTCACACACACACATGCACCCTGGCACGTGTGTGCACGGACAGAAGGCACATACCCCGACACTCATCCTCACACGGGCTCCACATACATGTGTGTGCTCACACGCACAGGGGAACACAGTCACGCACAGCTGTACACGCACTCTTGCCCAACATATGCAGGTACACCTGTGCACTCACATGCGCACACGTGTGCACACAGCACTCACACATGTGTGCACATGTGTACATCCATGGACACCCACAAGTGCACACTCACAAAAGTGCTCACACGGGTGTGTGCACATTCACACGCTGTCCCGCCACCCCCGGCCTGGGGAGAGGGCCCCGGGAACTCCAGTAGGAGGTCAACCTCTGGGCCGCTGGCAGAGCCCTGGCCCCCCCAGGCCTGAGGCTGGGCCCCCAGGGCCTCCATGAGAGCAGGCCTCCCTCCCCACCTCTCCACCCCTGTTACCCTATTTGCAATAAAAAGCCTGATGCTGAGATACGAGAAAATTGCTCCTTTTTGAAATAACTGAATGGCCAGGCTGTTATCTCCCAGATGGAGAGCGCCCTCCCCCAAACCAGGCCCCCTTGGCACTGCTTCCCAACCTGGCAGCTTCCACCTCACTCAGCCGCACCTCCACCCTTGGGGGCGGGGTCCTTGGAGGATGGATGGAAGCCAGGACAACCCTCATACAGCGCAAACATCTGCCCCCGTAGAGAGGGAGCAGGAAGGCCTGCCCAGGACCCCAGAGTGGGGCCCCAGCAGAGCCTGGGGCTGGGGATGGGAGGGGAGAAGCCACCGCGCTCTTGTTATCCGTGGGGACGGGGCAGAGAGGACTGGGTCACACCCCCTGGAGTCCACTTCGCTGCACAGGTTCAAGGCAGATCTGGGGTAACAGCTGCCTGGCTTCACCCGTGCAGGACTGCGGGAGGCCTCAAAAGTCAAGGACCCTTCAAAGGACATGAAAGAAAATTCACACCAGACTGGCTGAGCCCAGAGGCTCCCAGCGGGGCAGTACCACCTTACACCTAGTACATGAGCAATCTAAAAACCAGGGAGAGAAAGAGGGAGGGACAGAAAGACAGAGGGAAAGATGGAGAGTCTGGGCAGGCCTGAGGGGTGGGCCCAGCAGCTCCAGCCCCTGTGAACCCCAGAGAAGCCTCTCCCAGCCCCCACGAAGCCCTGCTGAAGCCCAGCCCTGGACGCCAGCTTTCAGCCAGGAGCATCCCCAGGAAGGATGCAGCAGTGATATTTACTGCAGTCTTATCTGTGGCCTCAAAAAACCTGCAAGTGGCAATAGTAAAATGTAAACCTCCTGAATGTCCACACTAACAAAGGAGCCTGGTTGTAAATCACAGGGTCAGCCCTGCGGAATATTACGCAGCCACTAAAGCTGATGATTAAGAAGATGGGCAGCAGGCGAGGCTGCTGACCACGCGGTTCTGAGCAAGCAGGGTTCCTCCGCACCAAGGGCAGGACGAAGGGAGGCGCTGTCTGCTTGTGGGCACGCCTCAGGGGTGGGGGGATGCCAGCTCAGCTTTCTGGGAAGAATCTCTCCCCCTTTTATTTTATTCCTCCTCGTGTTGCCTGGGTAATAAATAATGTCTATGCTTATCTCAGGACCATGTCCCAATAAATGAAGACTGCAGCGCACGCCTTGAGCCCCGACTCCCGGCCAGAGACGCAACATCAGACCAGAAAGAATGAGGAGACGGCTCCAGGCTCGCCGATGCCCAGGGCAGGGAGGGTGAGGCAAGGCCCGGGGCGGGCGCTGGTCTTGGGGGTCCCAGGGTCCCTTGCACCTGGTACAAGAGCTGGGCCTCCACAGGAGGCAGGAAGGGGAAGCAGAGAGGGAGGGGGGTCTCTGCCCTTTCCCTGACCTGGGCTCAGCCCCAGGAACCCCGGGAGGGGGAGGGCTGGGTTGGGAGACCCAGGAGGCCTGGTCCCCCACCCGCCCGGGGGTCCCCCTGCAGAAACCCAGAAGAGGCAGCAGGCATGCTGGCGAGGCTGTCTGTCTTCTCCAGCCTCCAGGAGGCCAGACGGGAGGGACTCACTTCCGCTCGCTCCCCTCTACTTCCCACCCCCCAGGAGGGCAGAAAGGGCCCCGCCTCAATCCTGAGACGAAGCCTGCAGGAGCACTGCGGCCGTGGGGATGAGCCACGGAGGACCACAAGACACGTGCGGTTCCGAGAGCCCCTGGAGGTGGCCGTCCACTGTAAGAGAGGAGGCGAGCGGGCCGTGGCCGGGCGGGAGGGGGGCCATCTCCCGGGACCTCGTGGAGGGCCGCTGCGGGGACTGCAGTCACGGCCCTGTCCTCACAGTAAAACCCAGGCCCGTGGGCTTAGTCTGGACCGAGTGACAGTCAGGAAAACAGCAACCGACAGGAAAACTAGAACCAGAGCCGCCCGGCCATCCCTGTCTCCTGGAGGAAAGGCCAGAGGGCAGGCTCCCACACCCACCTGCTCTGCCCTCCCGTGTCCCGAGCTCTTCCCTGCCCCCCAGCCTGCAGCGCCCACCTCCCCCGTCCTCCCCACTCCCGCCCGGCACCCCGGATCCTCCCCCAGAGCCCGCTGCATACCACTGCCCAGCTCACTCCTGCTCCAGCCCTGCCCGTGGGCCTCAGCCCTGTATCAGCTAGCGATGCCTGGTGACGAGTACTGCAGACTTAGCTGCTTCAGATCTCCTATGCTGATCATCTCAGCGGTCCTGTGGGTCAGGGTGCTGGGCACAGCCACGCCAGCCCTCCCTCAGGGAGGTGGCCACTGGGGGGCCAGCCAGCGCCGGGCCTCAGCCGGGGCCCCGGACCCTCGTGCAAGCGCACGGGGCTGTTGGAGAACTCACGTCCTCCAAGCTGTGCCTCCAAGGGCAGCAGCAGAGCCTCTCCCTGACCTCCAGCCCCTCTGCTCCGAGATCTCATCTGATGGCGCCAGGCCCACCTGAGATCCCGTCCCTTGACTCAGTCCCCTTGGGGATTCCCGTCAGAGCCGAGGGACCCTGGCCCTTCTGCCGTGTCCTGCTGGTGGAAGCACGTCACAGGCCCCCACGCCCAGCAGGGGGGACCACACAAAGGCAGGGATCTGGGGGGGATGGTGGGGGCATCTTAGATTCTGCTGCCACGGACCCTAAGGACGGGGCTCCCTGAGTCCTGCCGAGCTGTGAGTGCAGCTCGCCACCCCGACACGCATCAGCGTCTCCTGTGAAGGCCGAGGGTAACCAGCGGGAGAGGCCTCCAGCAGGGCCCGCGCCCCGACCCTCAGCTGCCCCTCCCACCCAGATCAGCCCCACCCCCAGGAGCTCTCGACACCCGAACACAGAGGCCCTCAGACAAGGAGTCAGGACCCGGTCGGCACTGGCCTAGGGCCCCCAGTGAGCCAAGTAGGATGGACAGGTGGCCGGGCATCCGGCTGCCCTCGCCCCAGGAGCCCTGCAGTCTCCACCCTCCCTGTCCCTGCAGACACCACACCCCACCCTCCCCTGGGACCCCCAGGAAGCGCCCAGCATCTGGAAGCCAGAACCTGAAGCCTATGAGGCTGGGCGGGACCCTGGGGGGTGCTGGCAGCGTGGCCAGCCAGGGGGTGGACCGCCCAGCTGGGTCAGGACCTGCTGGAGCTGGTCTCCATCGGCAAAGCAGGGAGCTCTGTCTGACCTGGTCCACTCAGGGTCCTCAGGAGGGCGGCTGATGGGGGAAGCCTGGGGGCACTGGGCTGGTGGAGGGGGTGCACCTTCCGAGAGGGGAGGCCCCTCCCCGCCCAAGCCCACTCTCACTCTCCTCCCCAGACATCGCCTGCAGGGAGCCCACCGCCGCTGCCAAGGGTAAGTTCACAGCTCTCACCCCCCACCCCCAGAGGCCCCGCCCCACACGCTCCAGCACTCCCCACCCCCGCGGGGCCCCGCCGTCAGCTGGGGTCCCTGACGGACGCGGGTGGGCAGCAGCTCCCCAGAGCTGCCCTCTGTCCCTCACTGACCCCCGCGGGAGGGCGCAGGGCAGGGTGCCCGCAGCAGGCCTCCGTTGCAAGGAGCCCACTGGCCAGAGAGGGACAGGGGAGACCCAGGCCCCCTGGGAACCTTGGGGGTCACTGAGGTGCCAGCCCCTGGGGGTCCCCTGCAGTGTTCCCACCAGTCCCCACATGGAGGAGGGCGCCCGCAGGGTCCCCGCTGGGGCCGGGGAGTCAGGCCTGCCAGCCAGGCTAACCTGCCCCCTCGGCCCCCAGCGCCCAGCCGACCCCGGCCCCGTGGTGGCTCCCTGCTCCTGCGGCTGACAGCCTGCATCCTGCTGGTGCTGGCGCTGGGCGTGTGCTGCGGCCAGGCCGGGCCCGTGGCCGGGGCCCTGGAGGGCCTGCGGGCCCGGCTCCTTGCCGCCCTCCTGCGCCTGCGGCTGGCGGCCCTGGCCTGCTGGCGCTGCCTGCTGCAGCTCTGACGGCGACGCCTGCACCCTGGGGCCCAGTGGTGTCCACTGGGAGGTCTTCTTCGAACAAGAATGTCACCACTGAAACCCGGGCACCCACTGGTTCCAGCCCCCAGGGCTACCCTTCAGGCGCCCCCTCACCCTGGCAGGAACTCTTGGTGACCTTGGGCTGGGCCTGGAAGGCGCCCCCTCACCCCGGCAGGAACTCTTGGTGACCTTGTGCTGGGCCTGGAGGCGTCTGCGTATAGCCCCTTCAGGCCGGAGGCACCCTCCCTCTTTCCAGGGCACCCAGAGGAGGGAAGGAAACTGGGCTTTGCTGCTTGGGGGCCTGAAGCCCAGACCCCAAAACCCCGCTGGGAGAGGTGGCTCGGGGGCATGCTATCTCCTACAGTCACATGGGGGGGGGGCTGGCACCTCCAGCTTATCTGCCACCAGTGCTGGGCCCCAGGCCTGGGGAGCCCCGCTTGTCCGGGGCATGCGTGCCACCTGGCACCTCTGAAGCTGCCGGCCTGGGGGCAGCAGAGAGGGGACGGGGAGTGCTGAGCAGCAGGGTCGCCGCCCTCCGGACGCGGCCGTCTGGGCCTGGGTCCTGACGGCCCCACGTGGGCTGTGTGGAGCCTGGGAGCACCATGACTGTGTAGCCCATGCAGCCAGACCGAGGGAGCCCTGCGGAGACCGACCCCGGGTCCCCTCAGATGCAGGGAGGGAGAGGGGCCTGAGAAGGCAGAGAGGCCCCACCGGGGGAGAAGCCCCCCACAGCCTGAAGACGGGAGTTCGCGTGCCGCCTGGACTCCCGCCGTCTGCCCCCACGGGTTAGGTGGGGAGACGCCGGTTTTCTATTCAAACACTGCCACCTCCTTCCTCCTGGAGACATTGGCCCCAAGGAAGGAGGTTGGGAACGATTCGCTGTGGATTCACTTCGGCAGCTGCTGCAGACATCGGGTTGCTGTGCGAGCTGGCGCCCTGGGGCCTCAGGGGCCGGGGCACCTGTCTCCAGGATCCCTTCGGGCTTCAGAATTCAGGGAGCCCTGAGCCAGGAGCCCAGCGGACAGAGACCCGCCTCCGGGGGCAGCGGCCCTTGGGGACCCTCCAGCATCACAGCTGCCACCCTCACAGACGCCAGCCGTCCCCTGCGCCCACGCCACCCCCTGAAGAGGACGGGGCAGGCTAAGTGGCAGACCCGAGCCCACAGGTCTCAGCACCCCGAGCCCTGAGCCCGTCGTGAGGGGAGCGCCCGGCAGGGACCGGGCTCCCCGACACCCCTCCTCACGGCCCACTGCTCTCAGCTCAGAGGGTCCGCAAGACCCGGACCCCCGCTGCTTTTGGAAAAGTATCGCTCAAGGCGCACGCGACAACCCTGAGAATCCTGAGACACGAAATCCATCCTCACACCCAAGAAGCAGCGACGGGGAGCAGACAGAACAGAACCCGCGAGGAGACGCGCAGATGGTGACTGCAGCCGCGGGGGGCGGGTGCACTCCCGGTTCCCAGTAAGTCTGGGAAACTCCGGGAGCAAACACAGAAGGCAGTGTTTCCAGTCTTAAATTGAAAGCAGACAGAACAACAGAAACAAAGGCAAACTGATGGATAAAGAGATGCCTAACCGTCCACATTAGAGGCTCAGGTATTTTTGTTTTTATTTTGACTTGAGAAATAAATACATTTGCGTTGAAGAACCTTCACTTTCAGCTAAGCTGGAGTAGAATTTAAATAGGATGTCCATTACCAAACAGCAGTGGGGAGAAGCAGGCATTGAGGAAGCAATGGGGCAAACCCTCCTCAGGGGCCCCAGGGCACAGCCGGCCCCTCCTGTCCAGCCTCAGGGGGCCTCCCTGGCCCACTGCTAGGCCACCGGCCCCTGTCCCAGGACCCCCTCCCCGAGGCCGGCTGTGCCTTTCCCGGGAGCCCCCAGGATGGGGAAGTCTGGGGATGCCAGTGGCCTCTGGCCCGTAACAGCCTGTGCATCAGTGACAGTTCCGCCCTGCAGGTGGCCCTGTGAGTGGACACAGGTCTCTGCTGGTCTGACCGAGGGGCTGCCCAGACCAGCTCCAGGTCATCCACACGTGCCCAGGCTCACCCACACCCGCAGCAGGGCCTCCGGTCCAGAAGCCCACGTCCAGGGCCCGCTCCGCCCTCCAGGGCCCAGATGGCTGCCGCCTGCTGGGGGACAAGGCAGAGCCACCCCCTTCTGCGGGGCACAGACCAGGAGCTCTCAGGGGCCAGTGGACTGGGCAGGCAGACCCCCTTGGGGGCCTCAGGTTCTGTCAAAACCGCTCCCCAAGGATCCTGCTGCTCTGGCCAGAACCCCCCGCCAGGCCAGGGGCCAGAGCATCTAAGATGCCAGGAGCCTCCATCACCTCCTCCCCGAGCCCCCCTCCCAAAAGATGCCAGCCAAGCACATCATGACGAGTGACCTGCGCCTCGCTTCCCGGGCCCAGGCTGCCTGCCACACGGGGCCCCTGGACGCCCCGGCCCTCCTTTTCGGGAGATCAAGCTGCTGCAAATGAGCACACAGGCAGACCTGTCTCCTGAGCCGGGGGCCCTGATGGGCGTCCACAGCCAGGCAGCCCCCAGGTGGCTCAGCACCAAATCCTGGCGGGTCCCCCCGACCAGCTCCTCTGCCTGCCGCCATGGGGCAGGACTGCACCCTCGGGGCCCCCTGAGACGGGAAAGCAGCCCCTCCTCTGGGGTACAGGGGGCCCTGGGGATGAGGGTGCAGACAGCTGCCCGCTCTGGTCTCCACCCACACACGCACGCTCGCACATACTGACCACGTGCACTCACATCACACACACGTCCACACTCTCACACGCCTCACAGGCACACACACACCCGCGGTGGCACTGGGCCCCTCTCCCCTGCAAGACGGGTTACCCCCACACCCGTATCCACCCCACAGGCACAGGCCCAGCCCACAGGGGGGCCCCTGGGGCCACCTCAAGTGAGGTCCCCAGGAAGCCCGCACCACCGCTGCGGCCTGACTCCAGACCCACCCACCACCCTGTGCTTTCCCAGGGGCTCCGGAAACAGAGCAGAGGGGGACTCAGCCCCAGGGGGTGCCAGGGCGCAGGGCTCCTTCCCACACGCAGTGCTTGGCTCGCAGGGGGCGCGGGCTCCCCGTCCCCTGCACGCTTCAGAGAGCGGGTGACGAGAGAGGCGTGTGGCCATCGCAGGCCGCTGGGGTCACACTGCGGCCACAGGCCGCAGCCATGGAAGCTGGCAGGAAGTCACACAGATGGCATCCAGCCGAGGCCCGCAGGGGAGCGTGACCACAGCAAGCCCACTGGCCGGGGGCCTCCCCCAGACTCACCCCCAGGACGGGCGGAGGCCCCTGCATGGAGCCTGGGGGAGGCTCCCCCGGCCCAGGGCTGAGGGCAGCTCCACTCCCGCCGGCTGCCAGGCCCGTTCGGGGTGGGAACCGGGTGCCCGGCGAGGGGGTCGCTCAGCACTGCACGCAGAGCCGAGAGGAGGCATGCGAGGTGTGGGGGCTGGGCAGAGCCAGGGCCGCGGCCCAGGGCAGCACGCGCCCCCCAGCCCTGGCGAGGGGGCCGGCCGGGCCTAGATGACGGCGCTCTTCTCGTCCTGGAAGGCGGCGCGGGGGGCGGGCCGGGCCAGCAGCAGCTCCTTCTCGTGGACCAGGTTGTCCAGCAGGTCCTCCTGGCGGTAGTTGTGGTAGACTTTCAGGAAGGCCAAGATGGTGATGGCCAGCCAGGCCAGCCACGAGGCCCAGAGGCCAAACTGCAGGGGCGGAGAGCGCGTCAGGAGGCCAGTCAGGTCCAGGGGCCACTGCCAGGGGCACCTGCCCGCCGCCCAGGGCCAGAAAGGATGGGGGCGTCACCCCCAGCATCTGATAGCCCTCTTGGCCCCAAGCCATGCCCCTGCCTCGGGAACACTGCCCACCCTCGCGTCCAGGGCCCAGGACGGGGAGGGTGGGTACTGGGCTCCAAGGAGAGCTCGTTTCATCTGTAAGGGAGCCTCTTCCAATTGCTGGAACAAATTGACCTTTATCTGCTGTTTCCAAACAGTTGGAGGGGAAACAATTTAATCAGAACCAGGCTCGAGGCGCAATTAAACTGGCTCAGTGGAAGGTGTCTGTCATCATTCAGCCCGCACCCTCCTTATCTAACCCAGACAAACTCGGGCAGGAGCATTTCCCATGAAATTTACATGAAGGTGTCTCTGGCAGGCTCGGCTCATCTCAGCTGGACCCACCAATGTCCAGCCCCCCAGCCCCCACCCCAGAGGACGCCTCACTATGGAAAGGATCCTCAGGCCGACCACTGGCCAGTGCAGGACCAGAAGTGGACCTGGAGGCTGGCAGGACCTGCCCAGAGCCGAAAGAACCCGCCTGCCCAGGCACCCCGCCATCCCTGCCATCAGGGTCATCATCAGGGTCAGGCGCAGATTTTGAGGGACAGACCCTCTCTGACCACATGTCCTAACACACTTGTGTCCAGCAGATGGGGTCCCTAGACTGACCCATGGTCTCCTGGAGGGAAGGGGGTGAACCTGATCCAAGGGCAGGACTGGCAGAGCAGCGTCTCCCCAACAGTGGCTGGGGGCTCCTCCAAACGTGAAGGCCCAGTCCAGATCCCCTCCAGAGACCCTCTCACTCGGACCCTGCCCCAGCTGCTTCACTGGGGACTCACCGTGGGCCCTCAAGCATCTATCTGAGGGCCCACGTGGCGCCAGAACCAGGATCCAGACTCCTGCCCCAGCCTGCAGGCTCAGATGAGCAGCACAGAGCCACCCCTCACCCGCCAGGCCTCCCGCTTCTGCCCTTAATTCAGGCTGTTCCCTCCTCCCAGAACGCCCCACGCTCCACCCCTCCCCACCAGCACAGAAATGCTCTGCCTCCAAGATTCAGCCCTCCTACAGGAAGCCTTCCTGACTGCTCCCCCAGCACTGCACTCACTGTGTCTCCTCTGCCATGACAGCATCCTTAACCAAGAGTCTGTTTCCTCCTGGATGGTGGCAGGGAGGGGAGAGGGGGTAGGGGGTGGGGGCGGGCGGTGGGCAGTGCTGGGCACTCAGTGAAAGATCAGCAGTGAGTCCCCTCCCAGCTACCCGGGCAGCCCTGCCTACCCGGGCAGCCCCGCCTACCCAAGCAGCCCCGCCCACCCGAGCACTCCTGCCTCCTCGGACAGCCCCGCCCACTCAGACAGCCCCGCCCACCCGAGCACTCCGGCCTCCTCGGGCAGCCCCGCCCACCCGGGCAGTCCCGCCCACTCAGACAGCCCCGCCCACCCAAGCACTCCGGCCTCCTCGGACAACCCCGCCCACCTGGTCAGCCCCGCCCACCCGGGGAGCCCCGCCTACCTGGGCGATCGCAAACTGATCATAGAAGGCAGAGTTGTCCACGTTCAGCTCCAAGTCGATGCCCTGGAGCTCTTCACAGCTGAAACGGCAAGACGCAGGGGTGGACGGTGACCGCTGGGGGTGCCAAGCAGGGGGCCCCCAGATGGCGAGGCGCTGTCCCCGAGGTGGGGCAGACAGGGCCCATCCGTGGGGCAGGGACCCTGCAGATCTGACCCCATCTGGCCCTGGATGGTGGGGGCTACCAGCCCTGGCCATCGCTCCCCTGAAGCCCCGGCCCTGGCCCCATGGCCACATGGCACTGCAGGGCCAGGGGCTGCAGAAGCAGGGGTGTGGGGTGCAGCTTCTGACCCCTCAGTCCCCAGACTGAGCTGCACGGCAGCCCTGCTCGAGTTTCCTGGGCATCCAGGGGGCACGCCTTTAACCACCTGGGGCTGGCAGCACAGGCCAGCAAACCCAGCAGCAACCAGCAGGACACCGTGCAGTCCTAGTGACCGCCACAAACTCCTTGTCTGCGGACAGGCTGGTCCGGGCTGGGCCTCCGAAGCCTGGGCTCAGGGACCTGTAGCCTCTCAAACGTCAGGACACATTAATGGGAGCCTGGTGCCCAGAGAGAGGGAGGCCCAGAGGCCCAGGCATGCCCCAGAAGGAGTTGGGGGATGAGGCTGAAGGGCTGGAAGTGGAGTTCGTGAGGGTAAAGAAACTCTGGGTGCCTTTCTAGAGGAGCCCAAGGCCATACCCAGCGGCCCGCCCGTGCTCTGAGAGCTCGGGATGGGGGGCAGGGGGTGGTGAGCAGTCAAGTGTCTGGGGGCTCAGCAGGGAGAGCCCACACAGCTCAGCATGGGCAAGACCCCCACACACAGAGGAGCTGCCCTGCTGTGGACCCTGAGGGGGTCACCCACCCAAGGTGCTTAAACCGTCCTCTGTTGTGCGCCCCACACTTCTGCAGAGGCACCAGGGACCCCCAGGGTGAAGGGGCAGGGTAGCAGGTAGATGCCCCCACCCCTGCCTCTCACTTCAGTTCTTTCATTATTTATATGTTCAAGTTCCAGATCAGATTTTTCTTAGAGAAAGAATCTGGAGCCTCTGGAAGAGGTGAGGTCCCTGCCTTTCCAGAGCCCTGTCCTGGGGCACTGGATACTGCCCTGAGGGCCGGGCAGTGGGCAGCCCCAGGCCAGGGTCCAGCAGTCACCATGCTCCACCTGGGGCTGCCCCCAAGCCAGAAACGGCCACTCACTCAGGGCCCAGAGCTTCCTTCCCGGCCCGAGGCCTCTGTCTCCAACCCCCTCTGACCAGAAACTCCCAGTCCTGCCCCTCGGCACCCCACTCACTTCATCTTCATCTTCCTCCTAGGACCTAGAGCCCACCCCATGGGGTCCCGTCATCCGACCACATGCTGACTTTGATGGGGAAGCTGGAACCTCTGACCTCCGGGACCTTCACCCCTAGGGTCCTTGGGGGACCTGCTCCGGCGTGAAGCTGCGGCAGGCTCCCTGAACTGGGAAGGGGGTGCAGACCAGCGGCGGGGCTAGCCAGAGGTGTGCAGGCTGCAGGGGACACCGTGGGGGCACAGGGGGGCTCTTGCAGGAAGAGGCTGGTGGGGAGTCAGGGCGGGGCTCGGGGCGCACCTGTGGGGCACGGAGCCCTTCTCGGTGATGGCGTCACACCACATAGTGAAGCCCACGCTCACGATGGTGCTGGCGATGAAGACCAGGAAGACCACGAAGGCGCTGACCAGCAGGTTCAGGAAGGCGTAGAGAAAGGAGCTGCAGCGAGGGCAGGCAGGGTGGTCATCATGCCTGCCTGGCGCCCCAGCAGCCCTGCAGGGCCAGGCGGCGGGGGAGGGCAGCCCCCGGCCCTCAGGTTCCCAACTGGACTCTGGGCCCCAGAGGACGGGGTGGGGCCGAGCAGCGTCCCTGCCCTTCCTGGAGCGTCTGTCATCCCACAGCCCTGCTGCCCAGCCCATCCTCCCAAAGCCCAGGAGTGGGGACCATCTTATAGCAGAGACAGGGCCTCTGTTTAAATGCAAGTCCACCTGGTTCCAAAGCAGCAAGGCCAGTGTGCACACTGGCAGGCCAGACTGCCTTTCCCGGAGGCTCACCCCCGCGGGCACCCACCAAGGACGTTTACCCGCACAGCCATCAGCGCGGCTGACCGGCGCCTGCATTGGGGGCCACGTGACCCTGCTCTGATTTCCCCACTGGAACCTGAAAGGCCAAGGGGTGACCAGGGCAGGCACCTGGGGGATCTGGGAGGCAGGGCCGAGGGGGCGGAGCTCACTCAGGGCAGGACTGCACTGCCGGGGAGTGGGGGGGCCAGGGCCTCTCCAGGGTCCACATGGGCAGGTCCCCACTGGGATGCTTTCAGATGGCGCCAGTATTTGCCCTCCCATGGGGCACGCGAGGGGGCATGGTGGGAATACCCACCCTCCAGACTCTCCGAGCCACCCACGAGCATCCTGTCTTCTCCAAACCACCCCCTGGAGACCCAGAGCCCTGCAGGAGAGCAGGTGGCCCAGCTGAGGCTGCAGGGGGTGGGGGGACAGGGCTGTCCCACCAAGAAGGGCCAGGGGGCAGAGGGAACTCCCTCAGGGGGACAGCAGCCCGGCCCCACCTCCCACCTGCCGCAGGTTTCACGTGAACATCAGTGCTTTCAGGACATCAAATCTGAGCAGAATGACTGGCCGAATATGGCTTCACAGAGAACATTTATCAAGCAAAGTATTGTCTGGGACCTCAGCCAAGAAAACATCAAAGTTACTGTCCCCGCACGCGGTGACTGTTGGCTGAGACCAAGGGGTGTTGGACACGATCCATCCATCATCCACCCCCACAATCTGTACTGAATCCTACAAGCTCAGGAGGGCTCCTTGCCCTCTGTGCGGACAGACACCTTCAGGGAACCCTGGACAGCAGGCCTGAGACACAGCCAGCCCGTCAGAAAGCTGCCCCTTCCCACCTCTGAGGGTGACTTACGACAGTCTCTGAGAGACAGGAGCCCCAGACACTCCAGCCGCATTCCTGTAAAAGGGGCACAGTTTGGGGGTCTCCATCCCACAAGACGGGCTTCCCTTATGTCTCAGCTGGTAAAGAATCCGCCTACAATGCAGGAGACCGGGGTTCGATCCCTGGGCTGGGAAGACCCCCTGGAGAAGGGAACGGCTACCCACTCCAGTATCCTGGCCTGGAGAATTCCATGGGCTTTATAGTCTATGGGGTCACAAAGAGTCGGACACGACTGAGCAACTTTCACTTTCATCCCATGAGACAGGGAAGGGCCCATGCTGGGGTCCCGCTGGCTGACAGCCACCTCCGACTCTTCCTCACTTTCTGCCAGTTTCCTTGGCATCTGCCCCAGGCTTTACAGACTTTCGGAGAATCGGGTGTGTGGGAGCCTCACCCGGCCCTCCAGAGTTCCCAGTACAGGAAAGGGAGTCTGGCACTCACGGGGTTAACTCCGCCTTCCTCCTGCCACCTCCCAGGGCGCCCAGCCTGGATGTGCTGTCTCCATGGTGACAGCTATCCTGGGAAGCCCTGGGAGCAATGTGCAGGCTGAGGGACACGTGTGGGCAGGCAGATGGGTTGTGTTAACCCAGCACTCCCCAGCCATCAATCACATACCACGGCCACCTGGACGCACAAGGCTGCCCCAGGCCCCCGGGCCTGAGACTCACCCTCAGCTCAGCCAGAGGCCTGACATGGCGATGCCCCAGGAAGACACAGGCGCCACGGATCCACGGACCCCTCCCTCCAGGCAGCAACCAGGGTGGCTCCCCCTGTACAAAAGCGGCCTCCGCCCCTGACCCTTCATACCCCCCGGGCACGAGTCAGGGGCGCCCACTTTGCAGACACACTCTGCACGAGAAGGGAGCTGGCACCACAGACACCATGTCAAGACCATGAGCTTGAGACCCAACCCTGAGCCCCTCACACAGAGCGAAGGGTAGGGTTCCACCCTCAGTCTTGGTGCGCGTCCTTGGTGGTCTCTGACGCTGGTCTCTTAAGAGATTAAGGTGCACACTAAACCCCAAGCAGGGAGAACCTTCTGAAAACCTGAGTCTGACCAGGGCAGTGGGTCCTCCGTGTGCTGGACTCCAGGGGCCACCAATGCCCCTGAGAGCCTTCCCCACCACACGGCTCTCTCTACTGACCCTCCCAGCCTCCTGGCTCTCCCTGACCCACCCCAGACCTGCCTCCCTGGTCTGTACAGCTTGACCAGCTGTGCCAGAACTGGCTGCCCGCAGCTGACCATTCTGCCCATGGCAGGTCCAGACCTGGCTGACCCAGTGATCCCAGAGGGCTGACCCCTTGGCCAGACCGCAAATCTGCAAAGGCATCCAGGCATGAGTGGCTGTGAGGCAGCAAAGCCTCAAGATGCAGCAATCTTTCTGTCATTCATTCAACAATCACTAACTTGGTGACTCCTGGGCACCATGCCCGATGCTCAGCCCTGAGCACACAGAGGTGGGCAAGGCATGTGCCCACCTTGGGTACAGCCAGCCCCCAGGGTCCCCTCGGATGGACAGCCATGACCTGGGCATCTACAAGAGCTTTGACCAGGTCCTGCAACCAGAACTAATGGAAGAATGACACTCATGACAGATGGCATCACAGCTGACCGACTGCCAACGGGGTCCTGTGATGGACAGGGTGGGGCAGGGGGACACAGGTGGACAAGCACGTGGCCGTAATTCCTGAGGGCCGAGAAGGACATTCTGCAACAGATGTGCCTAGAGAAGAGAAGGCTGGCTCAGCCTTGGCCGCCATGGTGGAGGCCACTGGTGGCAGGACAGGTGAGCCCCTGGAACTGATGCAAAGCGACAGAGGACCCAACATGTTCCTCCAACCAGGACAAATCAGTGGAGCAGAGGCTCCCTCTGTCCTCGGGGGCGGGCGCAAGGAAGGAGCACAGAGAGGCACGTACTCTCCCAAGCCTCAGTTTTCTGTCTTTGAAACAAGGATGGTAAAAATTCTAAAAAAGAAAAAGAAGGGATATATGCGTATGACTGATTCAGTTTCCTGGTGGTTCAGACAGTAAAGAATCTGCCTGCAATTTAGGAGACCCAGATTCAATCCCTGGGTGGGGAAGATCCCCTGGAGACGGAAATGGCAACCCACTCTAGGATTCTTGCCTGAGAACTCCTTGGGCAGAGGAACCTGGTGGCCTACAGTCCATGGGGTCCCAAAGAGTCGGACATGACTAAGCAACCTTCACGCATGTATACATGATTCTCTTTGCTGGATAGCAGAAACTAACACACCATTGTAAAGAAACTATACTCCCAGAAAAAATAATTTGAAAAAAAAAATGAGGATGCTGACGGTTTCACAGAGCTGATGGACACCTTCTATGAGACGATGAAGGATAGAAGCTGACCCCGGTTCCTGCCCAGCTTGTGTGAAGTGGGCAGCGTGCATGACCAGGACTCCTTTCTTGCAGGCTCTGGGCTCTCTGCACCCCGCCTGCTCCCAGCCTCTGGGTAGGGGGGGAGTTGCTCAGTCATGTCTGACTCTTTTGCAACCCCATGGACTATAGCTCGCCAGGCTCCTCTGTCCATGGAATCCTCCAGGCAAGAATACTGGAGTGGGTTGCCATGCCCTTCTCCACCAGCCTCTGGTGGTCACTCTTAAATCTCACATCTATCAGAGCCACAGGGACTGAGCACCACCTAGAGAGCCACTTATGTGTCCTCAGCAGGTAGACGCTGAACACCCTGAGGCCACTTACCTTGTCGAAATGAGCAGGAACCGTGGGCATGAGCTGATGGTCAAGCCACGGCCCCCACCTGGCCGGTGCCCACTGCCCTCAGCTTTGCAGACTGAAGGGACCTCCGCCTGCCCCACCTGCTGGCCACCCGTCCGCTTCCTCAGACCCCATCTCATAATCAGAGTTCCTCCAGCCCTGACCTGGGCCAGAGACGCTGACCGCCAACACCGCGCTTGGCAATGTGGGTGCAAGTGAGGCCTCACACGTCTCCTCAGGACACAGCTGTCGTGAAGGTTGAGGGAGGGATGAGCGGGGCAGGTGCCCTGCAGGACTGGCCTGGACTCACCCCACAGAGCCCCCACCCCACAGCACACGGAGAGCCCCCCCAGCTGACCCGTGGCTTCTGCAGACCCCAGAACCTGAGTCCACTGGGTTGAACCGCACCCTCTACACTGGCCCACATCGGCACCACAGTATCTGAGTGAGACCTCCCCGGGAAGTAGGGTCTTTGTGGGCATCACTAAGCTCCAGATCTCAGGATGAGGTCATCCTGGGTTTAGAGCGGGCCGTAGGCCCAGTGACTAGGGTCCTCCTAAGAAGAAGGAAACAGATGGAGAAGAGGCCCCGTGGAGACTGGAGTCATGAAGGCCCAAGCCAAGGGGTGTCAGGGTGGCAGGCGGCCACCAGGAGCCCGGAAGAGGCCTGGAAAGGATTCTCTTCCCAACTGGAACCAGCGCTGCCAACTCCTCAGTTTGGGGCTTTTGGCCTCCAGGACTGTGGGAGAATAAATCGTTTTAAGCCCCAGTTTGCGGGGCTTTGTTACAGCAGCCCCAGAAGCTCATGCACATGGGTTGCTGGGATTTCACACCTTCCCGGGGTGGGATCCCCCAGCCTCACTGGTCCCTTTCCTCTTCAGCTTGCAGCCTCCCATTATCTCTCCACCCCTCTCTCCACCCCAAAGCTAAAACTGAGAGCTCTCAGGGGCCTCTGCTTATCTCCTACCTCCACCCGAAAGAAGTGAAAAGCCACTTAGAACTGCCAAAAGATGATGGATGCAGTGAGTGGGGCAGAGTTTGGGAGAAGGCTTGGACTTCCACCTGGACATGAGGGCTGGCAACAGGCAGGGTCGGCCTGTGCAGGAGCTCTGGCCACTCCAGGGTGAGGCGATCCATGGCCTGGGCGTGGGGGGCCCACAGCGGGTCCCACGGGGTGGAGGCCCAGGGGGTGTGACCGAACGAGGACCCCACCCCAGGGAGCCACATCATCCTCTCTCACAGAATCGAGCCAAGACAGGAAAAGGTGAAGAGGAAGATGGAGGCCAGGAGGAAGGGAGGCGAGCGGGGACCTCACACGCCTGCCGCTCCCCTCTCCCACATCCCCCAGCCAAGGTGTGAGTGCCGGCGGGGGGCCTCGAGGGGCTTCCCTCCAGCTTCCCTCCTCTGCCGCCTCCCTTCGCAGGAAGATGGGGACGCGGGGAGGGTCCCCTTTTGTTAGTCTGGTGGGCCTTCTGCCTGCCTGGTCCTTCCCCATCCACCCAACTCGACGGGGAGCTGTCCGCGGTGCTGACGGGTGTGGGCCCCGCAGAGCCAGCGAGGGAGGCCCAAGTCTGCTCAGAGATGACGATGCAACATTTGCACCCCGGGGACGTGGATGGCGACGCGCACTTGTCCAGAGAAGCACTGGCCTTGTACGGAGACGGCTCTGGCCCCTGGGTTCTGGATGGAGACAAAGGGCAGTTTCCCTGGAGTGATGAGCCATGACTGATACTTCAAGGCCTCTGGAACCATGGGGGGATGGAGGGGCTCGCACGCCTGGGGGAGCGGTGGGCACACACGGGGCGCCGTGCCAGGGGTGTGGGTTGCGTCTGTCGGTGAAGGGCAGCCGTGAGACACCCCCCCCCCCCACTTACCCCTCGTGTCCCTTGCAGAGGAAGAAGAGCGTGCGCCAGGCGTGAGCGGCGGCGAGCAGCAGAGAAAGCAGGCTGGCGAGCAGGCTGAAGCGGCAGGCGGCCGGCGGCCCCCACTCCTGCACGGTGAAGCGCTCGCGCTCCTGCACCGTCAGGTTGGCGCTCAGCCACATGCCCTCGGTGAAGAGCAGGCAGCGGCCGCGGAAGTCGTGGCCGTTCTCAGACAGCGGCACCACCACCACGAAGCTGAACAGAAAGGCCAGGAAGTAGCAGACGCACTGCGCGAAGAGGAAATTGTTGAGCGCCATGCCGAGGCCGGCGGGCCGAGGAAGCGGCCGGAGGACACGGCGAGGCCGACTGGGGACGCGGGGCGAGGGGCGCCGGCCGGGAGCCGGGGCCGCCTGAGTCTCCCGGCGCCGCGCGCAGGCCCGGCCGGAGCCGCGCGGGAGGCTGCGCAGTGGCTTCGCCGGCGGGTCCTGCGCGCCCCGCCCGGGACGCGTGCGCAGCGGCCGACAGCCGGCCGCGCCTGCGGTCAGCACCGCGGACAGCTGCCGGCGGGAAGGCCGCAAAGCGGGACCGCCGGCGTGGGAAGGCCACGCCGCGAAGCGGGGAACCGGGGAACGGGGGCACCGACGCGGAAGCGGAACGGAAACCAGGAAGCAGGAGGACCGCTGTGTCTGCTTACGGAGAGCCGACTCTGGGACCAGGAGTTAGGTGTGGGGGCTTCACATGGACCGGTTCCCCAGTTCCCAGCTCCCACATCAGCGTTAAGGGGAGAAGGCCGGGAGAGAGGCTCTCAGAGGGACGAGCCCGAGATGCCCACAGAGAGGGGTGGGAGTGAGGTTTGCGGTCCAACTCTTTGGGCGGGGCGGGGCGGGGTCCGGTCTTTCAGGAAGTGTGGGGGAAATGAGACAGAGAGGAGAAGCTGGGGTCAGGAGAACGACACAGGTCATCCACGGAGCCGGGAGCCGGGAGCCGGGAGCGGGTCTGTGAGCTGCTTTGCTTCTCACCACAGCCCCCTCGGAAGGGCCATCTCTCACACGGCCTGACAAGCAAAGCTCTGCGCTGGTGCTGGTGAGATAAACAATGGATGCCCCAGCACCTCATTAAGACAGCCTTTGCTGAGATGGAATCTGCTGGTGCATTAATTAATAGAATTAGCGCCTTTTCTAGTTCCTTTTGAGACCGAGGCACGTTTAGTCCAATTCCCAGAGCAGAGAAAGCCTCCTCCTAAAAGGAACTGCCAAGTGGTTTAAAATTACATCAGCGTTTTTGTTGCAAGCATGAAAAAATCATTTTGTTTTATTGCCAAAGTAATATAGGCTCATTTTAAAAGTCAGGCCACATAGAAATGTATAAAATAAGGAGACAGTGTCTCCTTCTTGTCCCCCACCCCCACCCCCACCCTGCCACACTGCCAGGATGACCACTCTTCACAGTCCGGCTTCTGCTTTTCTGGGCATGCTGCTAAGCACATAAGCACACATGACCACAATTTACACATATGCTTTATACTATACACACCATTCTGCAGGTTGATTCTTTAATTCAGCAATATGTCATGGACATTATTCCCTGCCCACACATAGAGATTTACTTCATTCTTCTTAATAACTGTGTAACAGTCGATGATTATGATGATTCCACAATTTGCATAGCTGTTCCTCTTTGGGTAACTGATGAATGCCTTTCATCTCTGCTGTTTCAAATACTGTTGAGTGAGCTTCCTTGTGCACATAGGGCTGTGCACTGCTACGAGGATTTCCTAGAAGAGAAATTCTTAGAAGAGGAGTTGCTGGGTCATGGGTTTGCATGTTTTGAGGGTTGGCAGAAATTAGCAAACTGCTCTCTTAAAATGTCATACAAATTTACCTTTATATCCATATTTCAGACACCCGCTCCAAAACTGAGAAAAATTGGCTGTTTTAAAATTCTATCAGTCTTATATGGGGGGTGGGGGGAATCTCACTGATGTGTAAACTTGGGTTTCCCTTATCATTATGAAGTTGAGCATCTCCTATGCTGGTGCCATTTGTAATTCTGTGAATTGCACATCCGCTTGGCAGTCACTTGAAAGTACACACCAAAGACCAGCCTCAGGTCTGGGACAGCAGCCCTTCTCTTGGAGGAAACACACAGGGTTTCTGCTGCTGTTGAGCTTCCCTGGTTCAACCAACAGATCCCACTCAGGAGACTCGGTGACACCCCACCCCCCCCCCACAACTTGGAGAAGAGTTGAAATCCATGCATTCATTATCCAATGAAAGTGAAAAGGGAAGTCGCTCAGTTGTGTCGGACTCTTTGCGACCCCATGGACTGTAGCCCACCAGGCTCCTCTGTCAATGGGATTTTCCAGGCAAGAACACTGGAGTGGGTTGCCATTTCCTTCTCCAGGGGATCTTCCCAACCCAGGGATCGAACCCGGGTCTCCTGCATTGCAGACAGACACTTTACCGTCTAAGCCACCAGGGAAGCCCATTATCCTGTGGATTGGCTAATTTGAACACCTCAGGGGACTATCCTGGTTGTCCAGTGGATAAGAATCTGCCTGCCAGTGCAGGGGATGTGGGTTCAGTCCTTGGTCCGGGAAGATCCCAGATATCGCAGAGCCACAAAGCCCCTGCATCACAGCTACCGAGCCTGAGGTCTGGAGCCCGGGCTCCCCAACAGGAGAAGGCACCGCAGTGAGAGTGCTTGCACCACAACCGGAGGGGCCCCGCTCGCTGCAACTAGAGAAAAGCCACACACGGCAACTGAGACCCGGCACGGCCAAGACAAACACATACTTTTCTTACAATTTAAAAAGAGAGACATCTCTGGAATAGCATATCTGCTGTTAGAAAACACATGTGAGGGGGTCTTACACTTTAAAAGCTTGGCCAAAACAAAGGAGACCACGACAGCTAAGAGGCAAGTGACCCAATGGGAGAACCACAGAATAAATTCAAATGATTATTAAATATCTACCATCTTTTAAAGTCTTTATTGAATTTATTATAATATTGCTTCTGTTTTACGTTTTGGTTTTTTGGCCAAGAGGCACGTGGGATCTGAGCTCCGCAACCAGGGATCGAACCCACATCCCCCGCACTGGAAGGCAGAGGCTTCTGCTGGGCCCCTGGGGAGGTCCAATATCTATCACTGCAAAAGGTCCAAGACTCCAGCATTTTTAGAGATGAGTTCCACTTACCCTTCAAAAGTCATGGAATTCCCTTGTCATTAAAATACTTTCAATCTATAGAAAATGTGGAAAACTCCAAAATTCATATTTTAAAAGTCAGTGTTGCACTAACGCTAGAATCCTCTTAGAATAGTGAAGGAAAGAAAGTAACGAGAAATTGCATTTACAAATACTGATGTAAAGAATTGCAAAGGAAATATTGACATCTTGAATACAATCCAATGTAATAAGAAAATAAAACATTATCAAGCAGAAGTTATTAAAAATGTAAGAACTGGTTAGCTTTAGGTATTTTATAAATAATGTATTACATCAACAAGCAAAGAAGAAAATTGCAAATTTTTCATCCAGGAATACCCAAAGTTATTCACATAACTGAATACCCATTCTTTTTTCTAAAGTTTGTGTGATAAGAAGAAAAGTACCTGAATATGATTTTTTAAAAAAAAAAGCTACCTTAAAACAACATCAAGGAACTTCTCTGGTGCTTCAGTGGTTAAGAGTCCGCCTTGCAATGCAGAGTGTGCATCGCACCCTGATCGAGAAGCTAAGATCCCACAAGCCACAGCTAAGCCCGTGCACCGCCACAAAGAATCGGAGTGCCACAACCAAGACCCAACACAACCTAAGCAATCAATTAACTAGTTTTTAGAAACAGTGTGTATAAAAAAGCAACAGCAAAAATCTGCACCCATTCAAATCAGAAACAAAACGGGAAGTTGCACTCTCACGCCTACTACAATCTGCTTGGCAACTCTACCCAATTAAACAAGTCAAAGAAAAGAATGAGCTATATATCTATGGAAACAGACAGAATTATATTTATTGGAGAATATGACTATATGGGGCTTCCCAGGTGGCACTAGTGGTAAAGAACCCCCCTCCCAATGCAGGAGACCTGAAAGACCCGGGTTCAATCCCTGGGTGAAGAAGATCCCTGGGAGGAGGGCATGGCAACCCACTCCAGTATTCTTGCCTGGAGAATCCTGTGGACAGGCAGAAGCCTGGCAGGCTACAGTCCATGGGGTCACAAAAGAGACAGGACTGAAGCAACTTAGCTTGCATGCACACATAACTGTATATCTACAACGTTCCAGATACTCTGCTAAGAAATCACTAGAATTTACAAGAGAATTTTGTGAGATGAATGGATGGACGTGAGACAAACACACAAAACTCAACAGCCACCATCGTCTAAACCAGAAGCTCAGGTCCGCGTCCCCGGCAAACAGACGCTGAAGACTCTGAAATCCACATGCGGCAGCACCCGTGAAGAGGTGAGGCGGCAGAACCCGGCATGGGGGCTGTCGGCCTGGGATGCAGCTGCAAGGAGGCCTCAGCCAGTCCCACGGGAGGCTCTGAGCGCCGGTGGACGTGTCCCAGGCCGAGGCCACGGGATGTGGCCGTGGTGGGCACGAATTGTCTCGGGTGAGGCAGCTTCCTGAGGCAGAGGGCAATTTCTCGAGAGAGTCACACTTGTGGTCCCTGAGCAGGTCCGCCTGTCCTGAAGCAGGTGTGCGTCCCAGACCACAGCATTCGCCGTAGTCCACACCCTGAGCAGCCCAGACCCACGGACTGCACAGCGACCCCGGGCTTCTCGAACCCTCTACCCGCTGCGGAGCTTTCCCTTCGCTCTCCGCCAGGCCCAGACTCACAGGCCGAGCACGTCTGGCCCACACACCCTCCTCTCCTGTGTTTTTCCAGGTAGATGCCAATGGAACCCCTCCCCTGCAGCTCACCTGTGACTTTCACCACGACCCCCCGATTGAAGTGAGCTACTTCCGTGTTCAGGCGGACTGCCACTGGAGGGCACGACCTTGTGAGGCAGCCCGTGCGGGGCAGGCCTGGCCGTGTGGTCAGCTGAGGCCCCGTGTCAGGCCCTCTGTCTCCACCAGGGCCAGTGGCTGGTCCGGAGCTATCGCATAAATGGTGGTCCCTTCTGCCTTGCTCCAAAACCTGAGGGTCTGCACTGGTGATCCTGCTGGGCTTATAAACTCCGCGTAGCATCCGTTCCCACATAAATACCTCTAACACCATAGGCACAAGACCGGCCCATTAGTATGGCCCGAGCACAGGGCTGCCCACATCCCAGCTTAGAATTTCTGTAGGGTCTCTCCTGCTCCGGGAACAGCCAAAGCTGGCAGCCTCCTTCCACAGGATTCAGTAAATGAGCTGGAGCAGGCCCCCACAGGTGAGCTTCAGGCCCAAAGAGGTCTCTGGGCCTGGTCCTTCCTCCTCCTCAGAGGCGGCAGGCACTGGGCCGGGCGGTCTGCTCTGGCATCACAGAGGGCACCCCGGCACACTGTGGACCACGGGACCCTACACGCACCCAGAGCGGCGGGCCCTGAGTCCTGCGTGGCTCCGGCCTCTCCCCAAGGCCTCGCACACCCGCCCCCGCCAGCTCCTTCCATCAGATGATCACGGTCACGGGGGACCTCGGGAGAGTGTGAAGTCTGTCCAGATGGTTCAGGCCCTTCGGCGATGCAATGACAGAAGACGGGAGAGTTAATGCAGCCCTGGGGCAAGACCGTAGTGAGCCCTGCGGTTCCTCCCACACAAATGCAAGCTGTCGCCGCGGGTAGAAAGGAACGTATCGGCCACACGATGGGCCGGGTGCCCGGTGCTGTGGGCCCCTTACTCTGCTCCAGCAGAGACGCCGCATCCAGGCAGAGCCGTGGGTCAGATTTCTACGTGGTTGCGTTTGCACAAGTCCGCTGTCATCCTCCGTGGCCCCGGGGCTCAAGAAGACGGCGGGAGCCGGGTCTCCTGAGGGTTTGTCCCAGGAGGCTCCCTGGGAGGCAGACTCTGGGGGTCGGGGAAGGGCTCGGGGACCCACGGGGGGGAGGTCAGGACAGACCAGGATGGGGCTGAGCTCCCAGGCTGGCCTCAGCTGCCCCTGGGGCCCAGGGCCTCCCCTGGCTACCAGTACTGACCAGTCCCGGGGAGCAGCTGTCCCGGGCGGAGGTGACCCCTCGCCAGGTGCAGGGAGAGGGTAGTGCTCGGGGCAGCCGGTGGACCGAGCCCAGCTTCTGAAGCAGCTCCGCCAGGGGGCTCGGGCGCCGCCGCGGGGCAGGCCTGCCAAGGCCGAGAACCCCCCGTCCTTGAAGCCAAGCCCTGGGTCTGGTCCCCCACTGTTTCCGCCCTCATCACGGGCTCTCACACTGGCCTTCAACCGGACCACAGGTGGCTCGGCTGCCGGGCAGCCTTCTCCAGCGGCAGCACCAGCCGTCTGATCCCATGGTGTTGTGATTTCGTTGCTGCCGCCAGGCGCCCAACATAGGGCACAACAACCGCAGTACCCCCCACCCTGGGGTCACACCCCAGGCGCCGGGACCGCAGCGTCCCCAGCATGACCTCGCCACCAGCATCAGCGCCGAGGCCACTGGTCCCACCTCCATGCTGTGCCTGCAACTAACTCCAAGGGCCACACGGGAAACAGACGCGGGGCTTTGTGCTTCGTGGAGCTGGGGAGGGGCCTCCTGGAAAAGAGCTGTGAGTGAGCAGGGGCAGCAGGACGAGACCTGAAGTCGCTCAGCGACTCAGAGGCAACGAGAGCCAGCTGACCCCACCACAGCAGCCCCCCAGAAGGGTCCCAAACTGGAGCTGAGACTGGACCTTTCCCCCCCAGACTGGCCGGTCTCTAGACATGGACTCCCCCCCAGGAGGCACTGCAGGAGCTTGCCCCCGACTTCAGCTGCCCCGGCGGCTGATGGTCACAAGCAGGCGAGGGAGCGGATAGCTCGGTCCTGCGGGGCCTCCGTGTGGCCCATCCTAGCCCCCCGGGAACCAGCCGACCGCTGGGAATGGAACCCCGGCCACAAAGTCCCTGACCACGAGGAGACTGGAGGGGGCATGTGGCCGAGACGAAGGGACATCCACACCGCTGAAGGACAGAAGTGAGGCTTGTGGCCCAGAGGGAAACACCACGCTTCTGGGTGACCATCTCCCCGCCACTGAAAGCCAGTGCTTCCCAGAGAAACCTGCAGGGGTGTTGCCACTCCAACCTAATTCCTAGTTTTTTACTTTAAAGTTTAGTTATAAAGAACAGATTTTCCGTGATTGTCACAACTTTATGCAAAGTGTTAAATATTGCCATGAAGCAGGTATAGAACAACACAGGGCAACGGGCTAGAGGGGCCGACACAGCTCAAGTGCCCGGGAACCTGGCAGAGGAAAAAGCGGCCCATCCGTCTAGTGGGGGGGCGCTCACTGCACAGTGATGTTGGCACAGCCGATCAGAGGTGTGCAGGAAAGTACACTGAACCCTAGCCTCATCCCAACACAAAAATAAACTCAGTATGTTTTAAAGGACCAGAATGCAAAGCAAAACAAGAAACATCCAATAAGAAAAAAATGTAAGACTACTTGCATAATTCCAGGAAAGGGTGACACTTTCAGCCAAGACAGGAAGTCCAGTAACAAAAAAAGAGAACAATTCAACCATTATACAAATGTTAAATCCTCTATGGCAAAGTAAAATACATAGCAATTTTTAAAATACTACATTGTGTGTATGTGTGTGTCTGTGTGTGTATGTATGTATGTGTGTGTGTCTGTATGTCTGTGTGTGTATGTGGGTGTGTCTGTGTGTGCATGTGTGTATATGTCTGTGTGTGTATGTGTGTCTCTGTGTGTGTCTGTGTATATGTGTGTATGTGGGTGTGTCTGTGTGTATGTGTGTCTGTGTGTGTGCCTGTGTATATGTGTGTGTGTGTGCGTGTGTGTGTCTGTGTGTGTATGTGGGTGTGTCTGTGTGTGTATGTGGGTGTGTCTGTGTGTGTATGTATGTGTGTCTGTCTGTGTGTGTGTCTGTGTATATGTGTGTGTGTGTGCGTGTGTGTCTGTGTGTGTATATGTGTGTCTGTGTGTGTGTCTGTGTGTGCTAGTCGCCCCACTCGTGTCTGACTCTCTGTGATCCCGTGGACTGTAGCCCACCAGGCTCCTCTGTCCATGGGATTCTCCAGGCCAGAATACTGGGGTGGGTTGCCATTTCCTTCTCCAGGGGATCTTTCCGATCCAGGGATCGAACCTGGGTCTCCTGCATCGCAAGCAGATTCTTTACCATCTGAGCCACAAGGAAGCCTATTACATGAGTATACTACGTATTAAATAGAGAAATGTTACATTTGTGTGTTTAAAATATGCGAGAACTGAGTCTAAAGACAAACACCGGGGCCTGTAGCTTACACGGCTGTCTCTCCATTTGCAACAGAAAACACGCACAGCCCGTGTAATCCGGAGGTTTAATTCCCCGCCTGTACAAAGAGCTCCCGCAGACTGAGGAGATGAAGGATAAACGGAGGGTTCATGCAAGTGGAAACACAAGCCTGGATATGGAAAGCTGCCTGCACTCTGGGCAGCGAGGAGACGCAAATTAAAATGGAACTCACTCCGAACGCAAAAGGTCAGTAGTGGGGGCGGGGGGCGGGTGTGCCCAGGCCGGGAGGCGGGGTTCCGGCTGCGGAGGGAGACCGGCTGGGTCTGGGGCCTGGGGCACATCTGAGAAGCTCTGTCTGCTCCGTCCTCCGCACCCCCACCCCGCCGCCACCGGATCTTCCTCCTGTAAGGACATATGTCCATGAATGTTGATCACAACACTCTGTGCCTCCCAAACGCAGAAACAAGCAGAGTGTTTACTAACGAGGGCCAGGCTGAATACACTCCTGTGCCTCCTCTCGATGGAAAAATACACACACGAGACAGAAGGAGCCAGGGCTCCGGGCTTCGGCTGGAAGGATGAACCATCACAGAGCAAAATCTGAAAAGCAAGTTGCGAAAGTAACGTGTGCGGTGCTGTGTGTTCTGCACGTGCAGAGTCTGGCTGTTTATCTGACGCGCAGGTGAGAGGGGTGTGCCCGGAGCAGGAGGCGGCAGGCCAGCCCGCCGTCGCCTCTGGGCACGCGGAGCCTGCTGGCGGCCCGGGCCCAGGTCCGTCCGTCCCCTCTGGCCCACAGGTACCTGATGCCGCTGGGGTCTGAAGGAACACTGTGCGGCTTCACGGCAGTCACCGCAGAGTCAGATGCGGAGGCTGCTTTCGCGGCCTGACGGCGGTTGGCAGCTCCCCCAGCGTCCTCGAGGCAGGACTGTGTCTGCAGGGCGGAGTGGAGGAGGAGCGCTGGGCACCCCCCCGGCCTCCTCCCAGGCCTGTGGCCAGTCGGCTGCAAACCTTGCCTCTCTGAACCTTTGCTTCTTCATCTACAGGTTGGGCTAATATCTCCCCACCGCAGGCCAGGCCTGTGCGGGGGCAGAGCCACGACCCAGGGCTGTTCTCAGGAGGACATCCATGAGCCTGGATGGATGGACCGTGCCTGGGCACCTGTTCCATACTGGCCCCGAGTCAAGCACCGGTTCCCCCTCCCGGGCCCCCAGACCTGGAGGATGGGAGACCAACTTCTGACTCTAATGCACAGATACCACAGCTGCCCAGGCCATCACCACACTGAGCCAGAGGAAGAGGCTGACCCGAGGAGGGCCCAGAAGGATCCAGATCTGGGAGAGGCCTGAGGGAGAGAGCCAGGGACACGCAGGGGTCAAGGCACACTGCCAGCTCTTCAGAGTCGGAGAGTCACAGATGGAAGCCTCTGGAAGGAACGCCCCCGTCAGGCCTCACCACCTCCTCCGGCCTGGGGGAACAGGGTTGGGGGGGCTGGTGGCGGGGAGCCGGACACACAGCTGAAGGGGAAGGCCTCCCACCAGGATTCTGGATTTACAGATTCCTTTTTGGTTTGTATATGTCTCATTGTATTGCAGCTTACGGCTTTCCTGTATTCTTTGTGAGCTTTTCTATTTGCCAATTAGAAATACCCTCCTTTGTCCCTCTTAAATATTTTGCCCTGAATTTTATTTTCCATGATATAAATACTGCATTACTTAAAAGTTTTTGGTATTTTTGATAGGCTTTTTTTTTTCAGCCTTTTTTGTTATTTGTTCTAATTCCATTTGAAAGTCCTAATCTTTTAACACATTTACTTAACCCGTTGACATTTATTGTGATTTGTGATAGAATAAAGTCTTTCATTCTATTTTCTATTTTATTTGTTTTCCCCTTTCTTACCTTATTTTACAGAAAAAAGCTTTTATTCCATTTTTCCTTAGCTGGCTTTGAAATATTTACATTCTGTTTTCAATCTCTCTTGATTGCCTGTAGACTTAAACTTACCATTTTCTGGCAGTGATCTGGGCTTAGATACCCTCAGAACAAGGCAAGGCTTGCAGTGTAATTTAATTTCTCTCCATGTCTCACATCTCCGCCAAGCCTCCCCTGTTGACCCCACAGGGAATTTTAGCTTCAGAGTGTTAACATTTTTACAGGTGATACCTATTAATTTGAACTTCACAATGTGCTGCCTTTTTTTTCTTGCATCTTCATCCTCCCCTGTGAAACGTGAACAGCAGCCACCGACCCACAGCCTCACCGTGAGGATCAAGTTAGGCCCTCTGGGTGCAGCTCTGAGCAGGATTCTAACAGTAAAACAATAACCATCGCGGCGGCACCTGCCTTCCCTTTCTTTCTGCTGAAACACCTCTCCAGCAGCTCTTTCAGGACGGTGGGTGATGGGAGCCAAATGTCTTTCTTCCACATAAACAATGGACTATCCAGGCATTTCCTCCCAGAACAGGGAAGACTTTTCTATCTTGTCACTTCCAACGTGGAGAAGACAGGTGTCAATGTCATCCCTGCTCTTTTTCAGTAACATCCCCTGCCTCCTCCTCCTCACCCAACTTGCAGGCCTTTAGGATTTTCTCTGTATCATCACTTTGCACTTTAATGTGTCCAGAAGCAAATTTGGTGTGCGTGGGGTGGGGGGAGTTGTTTACACCGATCCTGCTCAGCACCTCTTGGTCTCTTCCAGTGAGCTTGGTTTACCCCCCAGTTGTCTAGAACCCCGGAAGATGGGTGCCGGGGCGTTCAGACCTGCAGGCCCATCTCAGCTCGGCTGTGTCCTGACTGTCCCTGCGCCTCCGTTGTGGTAGAACCTTCAGCTCCCCGTCCAGCCCACTGCCTCCCCCGCAGCATCTCCAGGCTTCATGCAGCCCAGCCACAGACACATGTTGGCTTGTTCCTAATGACTATTTAAATCCCAGGCCTCTCGGTTTCTCCGACACACCCTCCGTCTCCCTTCTCAAGACTCCAATCCTGCGTTTCAGATCCTCTCTGCTGGCTCCACTGACTCTGCTGCCTTTTGTTCTCACAAAGGCGCACATCCCTTGGAAACTGGGTGATATGTGGCGGTGAGCTCACCTTAGCTGTGGCTTCTCCCCATGAGGCCCCTGATGTTTTGCCTGCCACACCCTTGGGGGTGACAAGGCCCTCTTGTAACGAAACCTCAGTCTCCTATGCACACTCTTCACAAATAAGCCTTGGCCTTGGCCTGCTGAGTCCAGTTGATCAAGAATCCCCCACCCCCGGGACTTCCCTGGTGGTCCAGTGGCTAAGACTTCGCACTCCCGATGCAGGGGGCCCAGGTCCCACGCCTGGTCAGGGAACTAGACCCCACACGCCAGAACTAAGACCTGGCACAGCCAGGCTCAATGGGCATGAATCTGAGCACCCTCTGGGAGACAGTGAGGGACAGGGAAGCCTGGCAGGCTACAGTCCACGGCATTGCAAAGAGTTGGACACGCATAGCGACTAAACAACAGCCAAGTAAACAAAAAGAATCTCCAACTCCTGACACCCAGCCGAGCTCCACCTCTCCCACCTGGGATACATCCCACGTCCCTCTGGGTAACTTTCCATCCGTCCCCTCACCCTGCCCACCAGTCCCTGTGTTTTCACAGTTGAGCCCAGTCTCTCTCTCCTATTGCAATAGTCTTGAATAAAGTCTTCCTTGCCATATCTAAACGTGTTCGGGGTAATTTTTTTCTCTTTTACAAAAGGAAGGCTAAAGGCTGAGCCTTACCTTCAATCTCCAGTAAGAGTGGAAGGGCAGATCATGCCCAGTTGAGGTGATTGGGTTCAGACCAGGCGTGAGTGCTGCATACCCTCCCAGAGCCACCAGATAGCAGGACATGCCCTGTCTCTTTAAACCAAGACCCCACTGTCACTGATCCCAGTTTAGGCAGACCCGTGATCCCTGAGCTTGAGGTGGGGGGGCGGTGGGCAGAGTACAAGAGAAGCCAATCACTGCCTGGTGAGAAAGCCTCAGTACACACAAGCATCCGTGCTACAAGAGATCGAGGAAACGGCTTGCATGGGGGGGTGGGGGGGAGACTTTGTGGAACCGAGGGCGCTGTTCATGCCCTGAGCAAAGCTTGTTTGATGTCTAGGTTGTCCCACACCCAGGGACGGCTTTGTCTGCCACCCACAGAGCAGATGTCCCCGCTCACTATTGTGAAAAGGCTGCGGCCACAGACAGAACATGGAAACAGTCTCCAGTTGCAGAACATCTGGGGGTTGGGGGGATGAGGCGGCAGCGGCGCAGGAGAGGGTAAAGAGACCACTGCAGGGAGCACATGTTTGGAGAACTTCCGCCCTTTATTTGGCACTTCCTTTTTTAAAAGAAAATGTTTATAGCCCAGGAAACCAAGAGAAGAACCAAACATAAAAAACTGCCGTGCCCTACGATCAAAGGCCAATTGCAGTGCATCAAATTTGTGCACAGAGGCAAAGAAATTGTTCCTGAAAAAAAGAGTGCAAATTGCTAGTTCGCTGCATGTAAATGAACCGTTAATTGCTTTTTGCAAACAATATTTATGCAAATGGTCTCCCACTCTGCAAGGCTGTGCAGATAATGCCCTCACATCCCCATTTGTCACCAGCCCAGCCGGACCCCAACCACACACTCTATCTTCTTCCTCCGCAGTCCTGGGACCCTCTCTGCCGCCTCCTTCCTCCTTCCTCCTCAGCACCTCTGCTCCGATGTCCTCCTCCCTGAATCCTGCCTCCTTCCTTCCATACATGCAGGTCCTGCTCTCACACCTCCTATCCCCAAGTGAAAGTGGAGGAGACTTTCGCCCTGCAAGTATGGAAGGAAGTCACATGGCAAAGGCAGTAAGGAGTGCAACACGGAGACTCCAGGTCCCCTTAGAAAGGCCAAACCAAACTTTCGCTCACCTCTCACCCTGCACTCAGCACTGCCAACATCTCTCCATCAGCAAAATCAACAGGAAATCTAGGAAACTGGGTAAGTCATGCAGACACGTCACACTACTCCCAGTACGTAAAGACCTTCTGAAAACCAATAAGAGAAGGCCCACAAGTCAGCAGAAAGAAATTTTCAAACAAGATGAATCATTGGAAAATAAAACCCACTGAGTCTTAAACACATGAATGGGATCTTTAAATCGCTCGCATAAGAAATGTGCTCTGAAGCTCCCCCAACAGGATTTGGGGGACCAAAGAGGATGGAAGCAGCCTGGGTCTACATCCTCTGAAGAGCTGCCAGAAACAACGAAGAACAAGAAGAAACACAACCACACGGAGACCGCGCCCTCAGCACGACTAGAAGACCAGACAGCCCTGACTTCAAAACAAGTGCAAGCGCAGAAAGAAAAGGAGAAAGAGCAAGAGACGCCAGCAGGCAGCCTTCCCCTGCTCAGCAGCGAGTGAGAGCCGACCAGGATGACTGGGGAGCGGGGTGCAGACAGCGGCTGGCCGAGCAGTCAGCGCAGAACCAGAACCGCCGGAAACAGGGCAGCCCGGCAGCCCCACGTGCGTGCACAGCGACACGCATCCTACACATCAGGGCGCCGACTGCGGAGACACCGCATAAAGTGGGATCTTTGAGAAGCAACGCGTCAGGAGAAGCAAAACAGAAGGAAGGCCTGCCCTGTAGGAGGCACGTGCCAAAGGCAGAAAGGAGTACAACGCGGAGCTTCCAGGTCCCCTAAGAAAGGCTGAGCCGAAGTTCAGAGGACACGCCGCCTGTCCCACTCCCACCAGCACCAGAAATAAGTCTATTAAGGAACCCGGACTTTGCTCTTTGCTGCACAGATGGAAGAGGGGCTAGAACCAGCAATCCTGTCAACAGTACCCCTCCAAATGCACAAAATGAACAGGCCAAAATTACATCTATTCTGACGTGAAAGTGAAGTCGCTCAGTCATGTCCGACTCTTTGTGACCCCATGGACTGTAGCCTGCCAGGCTCCTCTGTCCATGGGATTCTCTGGTCAAGTGGGTAGCCATTTCCTTCTCCAGCAGATCTTCCAGACCCAGGGGTCGAACACAGGTCTCCTGCATTGCAGTCAGATTCTTTACCATCTGAGCCACCTTACTACAAAAATCAGACCATAAACACTGACACAATTTGGCTAATTAAAAAAAGAAAAAGAAAAACTTCTTAGGAAAAAACATGAAGCATTAAAATACTGTGAGGCAACGCTCCAAAGTGAATCGCATGCATGTCTAGTCGCTCAGTTGTGTCCAACTCTTTGCAACCCCATGGACTGTAGCCCGCCAGGATCCTCTGTCCGTCGGGATTCTCCAGGCAAGAATACTGGAGTGGGTTGCTGTTTCCTCCTCCAGGGGATCTTTCCGACCCAGAGATCAAACCCCAGTCCTTACTTCTCCTGTATTGGCAGGCAGGTTCTTTACTATGAGAGCCACCAATATACTCAAAAAAGCATTTGGGGATATGGAAACCATCTTGAGTCAGAAATTCAAAGTCTAAAAACACAAATGGACAAAAGTGGGAAGAAGTGGAAAGGTTGGTGGAGATCAGACGAGAAAAGGAGGCCAGGGAGAAAAAGGCGAGTGAGAAACACCAGCAAAGAAGGAATTCCAAGGCGTAAGTGCAGCCTCTAAGGAGGGAGACCGGCGGGAACAATACTCACAACCACAGCCCAAGAAAATGGTCCGGAAGTAGAGACCGGAGTCCGAGGGTGAAAGTCCATTCCCGTGGATATGGCGGAGGACTGGCCTGCAATGATTGATCTGAGACACTTCCTGGAGAAACGCCTACAGTTCCAAGAAGAACCCAAGACAACTCACAAGAGCAAAAGAACTTTGTTGGCATCAAAAATAACAGCGAAGCCGCAGTGGGGCAATATTCCCGAAACACCAGTGCAAGTCTGAGCCCAGGAGTCTGCGTCTGCAGAGACAACGCCTCCTGTTCTGCAGTGCTGTGGATTTCTGAGCCAGAAGTGCTGGTGACGTGGGTTGCAGGTCGCCTGGGGGGCAGACCAGCCTCGAAGTTTCAGACAGTGACATACCCAGGAGAGAGGATCCCAGGTCTGTCTCCCTTTGCCAAGTCTTTAGATTTCAAAATGGGATAAAACTGAGAGCTATCCCATTACATCCCCAAGGTGGTAAATGAGGGACCGTCCCTTCTGTTCTCTGCATTAGAAAGAGAAGCTTCTTCTCCCAGGCTCCTGGGGAGGTGAACGCCGGGCTGGGGGGGGAGTAATCTGTATAGTGATTCATATATGAGCTGCAAGACTCATAATTTTGGGTCCCTCTCCAACGGGCAAAGGTCCTTCTGCATGACAGGGTCCGTCCTACCCTCGCCTGCTGCCCCGGGCGGGGACTCGTCACAGGGAACAGATGTGGACACATTCTGCAAGTGAGCCCAAGGCCTTCCTCTAACCCAGAGATCTCTCGCTTAGCCGTCCAGGATCCCATGCTTACTTAAGCTCAAGATGAGATAGATAAGTTCAGATACAAAAATGTATCCATATCCAGTCAAGGCATCCTTCAAGTATCAAGGCCATAGCAAACAGTTTCAAACATATTAGAACTTAGGAAATTCTGAACCAGGAGCCCTTCTTGAGGAAACTTCCAGATGATTAACTTGATCCAACCCAAAGGATGGCTCAGAAGACTTCAACGGGACCAGTGTGGTGGAGGGGAGGAGGGAGGAACGCTAATTCAGTAATATTCTGTGTGTGTCGTGATGAGGACAAGTCCACGCTTAGAAGCAGGCCTTCGCAGGAGGAGAGAAAGGAAAAGAGAATGTGTGTTGCGCAGACAGCAGGGGCGGGAGTCATCACCAGAAACTGACAAACCAGCAGTGAGGATGTAAGTACGAAAACAGCACACTTCGGCACTTAGACAGGAAGAGCGCAGCGGTCCCCATGACAACACAAACACAAAGCCACACAGAACAGCAGCAGAGAGAGCAACGAACGCGCACCAGACAGCAAACGGTGTGATGTGCACATGGTTATAAAAGACGGCAGCTAACACCAAGCACGCAAGTCACATTAATAATGTTAACAGGTTCGGCGCGTCCGTTAAAAGAAAAATATTCAATTTGGCTCACAAGCAACAGCCTGCTCAACACACTACAGGAGCGACCCACCTGAAAAGGTGTAACAGACACAGAAGCTGCAAGGAAAGAAGTGGACATAGTGAACGCCAGACAGAAAGCATTAAACAGGACAGAGAAGGCCTTTAATGCAAGAAGACGCAATTCCAAACAAAACGGAACAGTCACGCAGGAAATGACACAGCAGCCAGCTGCCTGAGGGAAGATCTCAGGAATTCAAGGAGTCATAGAGACACAAGGAGAACTCGACTTCACCGCATCCTCGCAGGGCCAGACGGACACGGGGACAAGGAAAGAAGGCATGACTCTAACCAGGTGACACACCCAGGCGACTCCACCCACCCCCGGCCGCCTGGGAGTGAAGCTGGGCATCAGGGGCCACGTGGGGCAGCACTGAGGCTCTGACGACACCCGGTGTGGTGGGCAGGGGTGTGGCCGTGGCTCAGACACACAGCCACGCCCGGCTCTTCACCGGGGACAGAAACTGCCCTCCTCACAGGTGCTCCAGTCAGGATGCCTGAGGGCCACACCTGCACAGGAGACAGAGGCGTCACATCCGGCCAACAGGGCAGGGCTATGGACAGCTTCACATGCGCACACACACACACACACACATACACACAGAGACACATGCAGTCACAGGAGACAGACAGCTTCACATCCACTCAACAGGGCAGGGCTGTGGACAGATCTTACATCCACAGACACACACACACACATGCACACACATACACATTCACATACATGCAGACCCACATGCACATGTGCACATACATACACATGCGCGCACACAGAGATACACACATGCACACGCAAACACATACCCGCACGCAGACACGCGTACACATACCTGCACACACATGCATATACAGAGACTCTCACAGACACACAGACATACACGCATAAACACACACATACACAAATACACATAAATGCACATACGTACACACACACACCCCGTAGGCCTAGGGAGAACCTTCCCAGGCACTCATGGAACAGCCACAGAACTTGGTCCTACACCGGGTCATAAAACATCAGCAAGCTCCATAAACTAGAGGTGTTACAATAAAAACTCAGCTCGTAACATAAAACTGGAATTAACAACAACATGAGGGGGGAAGGCCCTTCCTCTTGGACATTTTCTTTTTGGAACCAAATAATTCTTAAATGAAAGTAGAAATACACATTGAAATTGCATACTTTGTTTTAAAAACAACAATAGGGAAAATGCTACATATAGGGTTCCAGGGGATATATTTGAAGTGGTGATCAAGGGGGAAATTCATAACTCCAAACACTTTTATCAATAAATGTGAAAGACAGAAGGAACAGAATTCCCAGCTCAGACATCTAGGAAAAAAAGCCCCAGACTAAACCAAAAGAAAGCTCAAGGAACGAAATAATGAAGATAAAAGTTCAAATTAATGAGTCAGAGAACAGAAAAACACTGGCAGATTAATAAATCAATACCCTGATTTTTTTTAAATTAACAAAATAGGCAAACTACTAACTAACTTGAACATAAAAAAGGGAAAAGATCAAATACAAAATAAGAAATGACAAGAAGAAATTAACTGTTGGAGCAAAAGAAACTAACCATTGGAGCAGAAGAAATGTTTAAAATCATGGGACCACTTTGTAGACATCCATGCAAATAAAATTTAAAACCCCAATGTTTCAGGTTAAATTGTGTCCCCGTCACAAAAAAAAACCACAGTTACTATTTTTGGTGTGAGATACCATCCTCAGTGCCTCAGAATGTGACCTGATTTGGAAGTGGAGTTGTTGCCAAGGGAATTAGTTAAGGTGCGGTCACCTTTACTCACCTTAACTCGTTGAAGTAGAGTGAGCCCCTTGTCCAGTGTGACTGCTGCACCCCTAACGTCCCCAGGTGGGGAATCCGGGACTTCCCTGGTGGTCCAGTGGTTAAGAATCTGCCTTCTAATGCAGGGGATGCAGGTTTGATCCATGGCTGGGAAACTAAAATCCCACATGCCAAGGGGCAACTAAGCCTGCACACCGCAGCTAGAGAGCCTTCATGCCACAAAAAAAGGACCCCACGTGCCACCACTAAGATGTGCTGCAAGACAAGTAAATAACTAAATTTAAAAAAAGAAAAATAACAGGAAGGAATTTGGATACTATCCCACAGAGACGGAAGACACCATGTGAGGATGGAGGCAGAGACCGGAGTGAGGTACCCACAAGCCAACGATAGTCAGCAACCAGCAGAAACCAGGAAGAGGCAAGGAAGTCCCCTGCAGGTCTCAGCAGGAGCCTGGCCCTGGTGCCATCTCTGGTTCACACTTCTACCCTCCAGAACCCAGACAATAAAATTCTGTTATTCTAAGCCACCCAGTTTGTGGTACTTTGTTACAGAAGTCCTAGGAAACTTATACACTTGATAAAAAGGATAAATTCCTAAAGAAATGTTTGGTCCCCAGGTCAGGAAGATGCCCTGGAGTAGGAAATGGCAGCCCACTCCAGTATTCTTGCCTGGAAAATTCCATGGACAGAGGAGCCTGGTGGGCTACAGTCCATGGGGTTGCAGAGAGTCAGACATGACTTAGCACAACAGCATGAGTGCATTCCCCTAAAGAATTGCCTGTTACCAAAACTGACCTAACCAGAGACAAAAAACATATACAGAATAATTTCCAGAGAAGAAACTGAGAAAGCTGTCAAGGAACTTCCCCATAAAAAAAAAAGTCATCAGGCCCAGACGGTTTCACAGGAAATTTCTACCAAATTTCCAAAGACCAAATAATTCCAATGCTTCATAAATTTTTCAGGTCATTGAAAAAGAAGGCAGACATATAAATCCCTTTAGTGATTCATTCGGAGAGGGCAATGGCACCCCACTCCAGTACTCTTGCCTAGAAAATCCCATGGACGGAGAAGCCTGGTGGGCTGCAGTCCATGGGGTCACGAAGAGTCAGACACAACTGAGCGACTTCATTTTCACTTTTCATTTTCATGCATTGGAGAAGGAAATGGCAACCCACTCCAGTGTTCTTACCTGGAGAATCCCAGGGACGGGGGAGCCTGGTGAGCTGCCGTCCATGGGGTCACAGAGAGTCGAACACGACTGACGTGACTTAGCAGCAGCAGCAGTGATACATTTAAATCTCATAAATAGAGTATAAAAAAAAAAATGATAAACCAGTATCACTTACAAACAGTGATGCAGAAGCACTAGGTAAAGCAGCAGCAAACAGGATTCAATGCCACATAAAGAAAGAAAAATGCACCATAACCAAGTGGGATTCATTCCAGGGATGCAGAGTCAGGTCAACATTAAAAAGATTTTCCTCTAAGATTAGGAATGAAGCTAGTGTGTCCAGTATCTCTGCTACTATTCAATGTTGTTCTAGAGGTATTAGCCAATGCAATTAGACAAGAGAAATTAAATAGAAGCAAGTGAAAGTGAAAGTGTCAGTCACTCGTCACGTCTGACCCCTTGCAACCCCAGGGACTGCAACTCGCCAGGCTCCTCTGCCCATGGGGTTCTCCAGGCAAGAACCCTGGGACCAGTAGCGTTCCCTTCTCCAGGGGAATCTTCCTGATCCAGGGATTGAACCCAGGTCTCCCGCACTGCAGGCAGATTCTTTAGCAACTGAGAGAAAAGAATTTAAACTATATTTATGAATGATAGGCTCATATTTCTAGAACACTCATAAAGAACCAATGATAAAACTAACTCAAATAAGAAAATATTTCAGCAAGGTAGCAGAATGTAGAATTAACATATGGAAACCAATGGCCTTCTGGGCCTTTAATTGTGTGGATCACAACAAACTGCAGAAAATTCTTGAAGAGAGTGGAATACAAGATCACCTTACCTGCCTCCTGAGAAATCTATATGCAGGTCAAGAAGCAACAGTTAGAACCAAACATGGAACAACAGACTGGTTCCAAATTGTGAAAGGAGTATGTCAAGACTGTATATCGGCACCCCGCTTATTTAACTTCTATGCAGAGTACATCTTGCAAAATGCTGGGCAGGATGAAGCACAAACCGGAACCAAGATTGCCGGGAAAAATACCAACAACCTCAGATATGCAGATGACACCACACTTATGGCAGAAAGCAAAGAGGAACTAAAGAGCCTCCTGATGAAGTGAAAGAGGAAAGTGAAAAGGCTGGCTTAAAACTCAACATTCAAAAAACTAAGATCATGGCATCTGGTCCCCTCACTTCATGGCAAATAGATGAGGAAACAATGGAAACAGTGACAGATTTTCTTTTCTTGGGCTCCAAAATCACTGCAGATGGTGACTGCAGCCATGAATTTAAAAGGCACTATGACCAACCTAGACAGCATACTAAAAGGCAGAGATATTACTTTGCCGACAAAGGTCCATCTAGTCAAAGCAATGGTTTTTCCAGTAGTCATGAATGGATGTGAGAGTTGGACTGTAAAGAAAGCTGAGCTCCGAAGAATTGATGCTTTTGAACAGTGGTGTTGGAGAAGACTCTTGAGAGTCCCTTAGACTGCAAGGAGATCAAACCAGTCAATCCTAGAGGAAATCAGTCCTGAATATTCATTGGAAGGACTGATGCTGAAGCTGACACTACAATACTTTGACCACCTGATGCTAAAACTGACTCATTTAAAAAGACCCTGATGCTGGGAAAGATTGAAGGCAGGAGGAGAAGGAGATGACAGAGGATGAGATGGTTGGATGGCATCACCAAATAGATGCACATGAGTTTGAGCAGGATCCAGGAATTGGTGATGGACAGGGAAGCCTGGTATGCTGTAGTCCATGGGGTCACAAAGAGTCAGACACGACTGAGCAACTGAACTGAACTGATACCTAAAATACTAACTGGATGGAACCCCCGTCTCCCATGTTGCAGGCAGATTCTTTATCCTCTGAGCCACCAGGGAAGCCTAGTTAGAGGACATAACGGTCCAGAAAACACTAATTACAGTAGCAACAAAGATAACTATTTATTCTTGGGGAAAAATCAACAAAACGTGCAAAACCTTTATAAAGAAAACTTTAAAATGTTTTCTTTAAAACTGAAAGACTTAAGCTAATGGAAAGGATTTTTGTTTTTTGGTTTTTTTTTTAAATTTTTGGCCATATCATACAGCATGCATGATCTTAGTTCCCCAACCAGGGATCTAATCCACATTCCCTCCAATGTAAGTACCAGAGTCATAATCACTGCCCCACCACGGAAGGCCCAGACATCCCCTGTTCTTGAATAAAATGAGTCAACATAAAGATTTAAGCCCCTCTCAGTGAAGTTATAATGTAAATTTAATGGTATCTCAGTAAAATGCCAACAAGGCTGTTTACAGAGCTAGACAAGTTGAAGTTTGTATGGGGAAAAAAAATATACAAATAGAGCCAGGAAAACATTTGAGAGGGATAAAGAAAGCGATAAGGCAGCACTCTCCACCAGATCTTAAAACATGCTATAAAGCTGCTGTAGCTGGGAACTGGAGCAGCAGTAGGTGAACAGACTTGGGGGATGGAATAGAAAGTCCAGAAGTAAGCATATGCATATACGAAAATTCAGTATAGTGGTAAAGACAGCATCTCAAATCATAGGAGCAAAGATGGACTCTGCGTATATGTTATCTGTATGCAAATATGTGTTTTTTTAATATTTTATTTTGAAATAATTATAGACTCACAAGAAATTGTCCAGGGAGATCCCAAGTGGATAAGACTCTGACTACCAATACAGGGGACATGGGTTCCACCCCTGGTCCAGGGAGATTCCACATGTTGCAGATTCCACATGCCTTGGGTCACCTAAGCCCCCAGGCCACAGCTACTGAGCCCACACGCCTCGAGCCTGTGCTCTGCAACAAGAAAAGCCTGCACATCACAGGTTAGAGAGTAGGCCCTGCTCGCCGCAACTAGAGAAAACCTGCACACAGTGACCAAGACCAAATAAATAAACTTGAGAAAAAAGGAAAACAGAAAAAGGCGTAAGCGGACATCTCACCAAAGAAGATACACAGATGGCAAATGAGCACATGAAAAGATGTTCAATATAATGAATAATTAGGAAAATAAAAACTAAAACCACACATATCAAAATGGCTAAAAATAAATTCATATCACCAAATGCTGCTGATGCTACAGCAAAACTGGATTGCTGATAGGAATGTAAAATAGCACAGCCATGCTGGAAGTCTAGTGGCTTCTTTTAAAAGATGCACTTTTTACAAATGGTGCTGGGACAACTCAGAAGCCATTTGGAAAAAGATGAGTTAGATCCACGCCTCACACCATATCCAAAAGTAAACTCCAACCAGACCAGTGCCGAAGGAACTAGGAGTGAATGCCATTAACTTTGACACAGGGAAAGAATCTTTATGACTCAATAGCCAGAGGCAATAAGAGAAAAGGATTACAAACCTGACTAAACAAAAGCTAAAATTCTGCACAGAAAAAGACACTGTAAGCAAAGTCAAAAGATAACTGACAAAGTAAGAAAAAGTATTTATAGCACCTATCATCCCATAGACTATACAATCCACAGATTTCTCTAGGCCAGAATACTGGAGTGGGTAGCCTTTCCCTTCTCCAGGGGTTTTTCCCAACCCAGGGATCAGAACCCAGGTCTCCCGCATTGCAGGCGGATTCTTTACCAGCTGAGCCACCGAGGAAGTCCAGATAAAAGGGTAATATTCCTAATTCGGGCTTCCCCGGTGGTTCAGTGTTAGGGACTCCACCTGCCAATGCAGGAGACGTGGGTTTGATCCCTGAGTTGGGAAGATCCCCTGGAGGAGGAAATGGCAACTCACTGCAGTGTCTCTGCCTGGAGAACCCCATGGATGGAGGAGATCGGTGGGCTACAGTCTATAGGGTCGCAAAAGAGTCAGACACGACTTAGTGACTAAACGACAACATTAAAAGTTCGTAAATATTGACAGCAGAAGGAAGAACAAAAACCCACTAGAAACAAATGGAGAAAAAACATGAATAGAAAATGCCCCCAGAAAATGTAGAAGTGGCCCTTAAACATATGAAATAGTGTTCAACCTCACACACGACTGAAGAATGCAAATTAAAGGCACAACAAGGTATTCAGCCTCAAAAATGAATAAAATCCTAACAGGCTTCAGCTCGCCCGAACCCTGAGGGCACCATACTCAGCGAGCTAAGCCAGTCACCAGAGGAGAGACCTGCGTGATTCCACTCCCAGGAGGGCCCCAGAGCGTCAGAGTCGGGAGCCGAGGAGGAGGGGTGAGAGGTCAGTGTCTGACGGGGGCAGGGCTTCTGTCGGGGCGACGGGGAACCCTGGGGGCGGCGGGGGGGCTGGGTGCACAACAGTGCCAGCGCACTCAGCGCCACAGAGCTACCCCCTTAACAGTGGGCAAGGGGCGTCCCTGGCGGCCCAGCGGTAAAGAATCCGCCCGCCAGTGCAGGGGACACAGGATCCATCCCTGGTCCGGGAAGACCCCACATGCTGAGCGGCAGCGAAGCCCGCGTGCCACGGCCGCCGAGCCGGCGCGCAGAGCCCGCGCTCCCAGACAGAGGAGCCGCTGCAATTAGAGGCCCGCAGTGCGACCGGGAAGCACCCAAGACCCAGCGCGGCCAAACACACAGAAACAAAAACGCCCAAGGTTTCCTTTTTTCAACGGTTACAACTGCAGGTGTTTATCCGACCACACCCACACCAAAAAAGCGCACAAAAGCCCTACACTCAGACACAGTTTCATACTGAGGAAACCAGGAGTGACAACTCATCCCGCCCGTGAGGCTGTGGGGAAAGCGGCGCCCTGACACCTGCCGGGAGAATGCAAACGAGCAAACACCTGGGAACTGGGCAGTGTCTTACGAAACTACACACGTTCTTGCCTGATGACCCGGACGGCCGAGGACGCACCCTGAAAATACCACGGCAAAAGGCTGTTCGCTTGCAGCCTCTTCCGTAGTTGCAAAATGTCAGAAGCAACCTAAATACCCACATCCTTTCCTCTCTCCCCCACCCTCAAAATTCTAGCTTAGCATTTGCATACTTACTTAAATCCATTCTGTGCTCTATTGTTGGAGGAAGTGGATGATGGAAGGATTTAGGGCAGGGGCGGAGTGTGTGTGTGACACGCAGAGACTGTGTGTTTGCATAGATTCGCCTAGTGCAGAATCATCAGTAGTGAGTTTCAACATTTAAAAATCAGACCCAATATTTTAGAGTGTTAAAGTGACTTTCTGCCTCAAAGTATGGTTCCTGTTTGGTTGTGAGTGGGGAGAGAACTGGACCAGAAGAAACAGAATAAAAGCAGCCTTTTTAGTTGCAGTGGTTCAGCACACAGACCCCAGGGCCCGGGGTTTTTATCGGGAGCTGCTCATGCCAGCAGCCTCTGTCTCTCAGAGGTTCAGCATAAACCATATTGTTTGCACAAACACTTTAGTCACAGCAAGTTCCAGAGGTGGCGGGAACTCTCCGGAAACCTACATCCCCAGAGGTCAGCCACAGGTCACCCTTGCAAGCAGGACTTTCTAAGGACAGCAGTCTCAGTCCCCCTCTGCGAGCCCTCTTCTGCACAGACAGGGGCTGAGAAGTTTCCAGAATTAATGAAAGGTAGAGTCTCAGATCCGTGACTCGTAAGTTCCAGGCAGAATTTAAAAATCAATTACATACCTAATTATACCACAGTGTAACTGCAGAACTTCACGATAAAGAAAATATATTAAAAGCAAAGAGAGAAAAGCATATGTCTTAGTTTGCTAGGGCTGCTGTAAAGAAATATCACAAACTAGGTGGCTTAAAAAATTATTTTTAAGAAATTTATTTTCTCATAGTCCCGGAGGCTGGAAGTCCCAGACCAAAGTGTCTCACATACGGGGACTTCCCTGGCAGTCCAGTGGTTAAGACTCTGCGCTTCCACTGCAGGGGGTGTGGGTTCTATCCTTGGTCAGGAAACTGAGACCCCAAAATACTGGATTTACACAAAAATACATAACACAGACGGGCTCTTCCCCACTTCGCCCACAAGTTTTGATAAGCAGTTACTGTTCAGATCTATTTTCTCATTTCCCTATGAACGCCTCTTTGAAGCTGGATTATTTAGAAGCATTTTTTTTTCATTCTGAAACTGTGGGGTTTGCTAATACCATTTGCTACTGATTTCTAAGTTGACTACTCTTTCAGCAGAGAATGCGTCCTGCAGGACCCACAGGTTGGTATTTCTGAAATGTGGCCAGTTTTTGTAAATCTTCCATCCTCCAGAAGGATGACCTCTAATTAGTGCTATTGTCCCCTTGCGTTCATGCAATTACGGAATCGAGTTTCTACACCTTTCCTACCTTTATTCATTTTTATAATTATCAGCTCGGGTGACTACTTAGCATTTGAAATACCACCAACAGAGTCTGAGAAACCGAATTCTGGATTTTATTTCATGTCAGTCTGTTTACATGTAAACGGCACCAGGACGCCACCTTTCCACGGGAGGAGGGTTCGGTTCAGCGCCTGCCTTCCACCTCAGGCACCCTGAGCTGCGGGGGGATGAAAATCGCCTTGCAGACTCTTACGTTTGTTGAAATGTGGAAAACCAAACTATTGGGTTGCCCCAAAAGTTCATTCAGTTTTTCTGTGAGCCTCTTATAGGAAACAGACTATGCTTATGATACTGGTGAAGCACAGGACTTCTTAAATAAGGCACAGAACAGAGACAATAAGGAACGTATTGATACACTGTCCAGCTTGAACGTGAAATTCTGAGTGCCAGAAGTTTCCCGCAAACAGAGAGAAAAGCAAAGAGACTTGGATAAAAGTGTTGCCGTGCATGTGACTAGTGAATTGCTAGAATCCAGAAGATAAAAACAACTCCGACAAAAAGCAATCTGGAAGGGAAAAAGACATATAACTGGAGAGTGGGCCGAGCATACGGTCCAGGGGCCCCCAGGGTTTCCAGCACCTTTCACTGGTGCACGTGGCCTCCTGCTTGGGCGTGGACACCGGCTTCACCAGAGCCCCGGCCCTGGCCGTCACCCCAGCGGCGTGGCTGGCCTGCCCCCGCTGCCACTCACCGGGCACTGAAGTCCTCTGCCTGGTTTTGGAAAAATTCAGGCCAATCCATTCTCCCTCCCAGCGGCACTGATTAAACACTTGTATCAGAACATCCATGTACCATGAAAAATCACAGCCATGGTTGACCCTCGGGCTCTGTGGGCAGCAGGATGGCTGAAGACCCAGCTGCCCACCTGCTGTCCAAGACCCCAAGCCCTAGGTGGCCCCTGGCCCCAGGTCCCACGGCAGGCCAGGCAGTGGAGACGGGTGAGTAGGGCCAATTGTGACCCTACTCACGGGCCGGGTCCACCCAGGCCCACGTGGAGGTGAGGGGCTGGCCCTGCAGGTGAGTGGGACCTTCCCGCATCTCCATCTCACAGGATCCCTCGGCCGTGGGTAGGACCCGGCACAGGGCTTGGGCCAGCCTGAGTTTCCACAGCCCCACCGTGGGCCTCAGCCAAGCTGCGGGCCTTGGCCCTGCAGAGAATGGACCAGAGCAGCCTTCTCCTGACCTCACTTGATCTTAGTTACCTTCTCTCTCCAAACACAGCCACGTTGGAGGTTAAGCTTCAAACAGGAACTTGGCAGGGAAGGAAAGCGAGTTCAGTCCAGCAGCCTGTCCCCCAGCGCCTCTGGATGGTGCCAGCTGGCCCCAGAGGTGGCACTTGGCCGCCCAGCAGCCACTGGCGGGAGAGCAGGACAGGGCACACCCACCCAGTGAGGGGCAGCTTGCACCCCGAGCGAGCCCGACGCCCAGTCTGCAGCTGCCCGGACCCTCCCCGAGATCAGCCGGGAGGGCAGGAAGGAGCAGCGCAGGGTGGGGGGTGCCATGCAGGGGGCACAGGCGGCCGGTACAGCAAGCTCCAGGTCCACGTGGGCTGGGGGGAGGACAGCAGCGGCCACACGCGAGTTTCCTGCCCTGGCTGGAGCCCACGCCTCACCCCCAGCCCTCAGCCCTGCCCACGCCCTCCCTCACCCCGAGACCTGGACACAGACAGTTCACTCGGTGCTTTGAACTGAACGGTACTCTGAGCTACTTCTTTCATTTACAGGCAAATTCACATTATCTACACAGGAGCACACGAGACGCCCAGGAGGAGTGGGGTGCTGGCTGTGGGAAGGCACGACTTCTCGCGCTCGCATCTCTGGAGCCCGTCCGTCTTTACAGCTGACCTTTATTCCCAGCCCGCAGCTCCCAGCCTAAAGATCCCAGAAGATCGCCAGCCACTTGTGGTTTGATGGCCCACTAATCTGCTCCTGTTCATGATAAATTGGGCTTCGTAACTTTTACATGCAGATCAATAAAAAGCCTTTGCTATCTCATTTAAATCAGTGAACAAGGAACCAGGATGCGTACCTTCCGCATTCCCTCCTCCCACCACCACCCCCGCTCCCGCAAACCCCTGGAGCCAGGAGGCAGCGCGAGGGGCCCGGATGGCTGCCCCCAGAGCACCAGGCGGGGGTCACCCAGGACTGGCTGTGTGGCCTGCCCCCACCCTCCCTGGCAACAGGCGGCAGCCCTGCTGGGCCCGGGGCCTGGGGACTGGCCAGTCCAGTGCTCCAGGGGACTCTGCCTCCTGGACCCCCAGCAACCTGCCACGTTGGATCACCCTCATCTAGGATGTGGTCCGAGCAGCGACCTTAGCGGCCCCAATCCAACCCCTGACCTTGACCACAAAATGCCCCCCTCACTCTCAGATGCAGAGCACCAGAGGGGGTCCACGGGTAACCGGCCCCTGAGAGAGGAGGAGGTGGGGGCAGAGGGACTGTCCAGCGAGGCGAGGACACGGAGAGGCCAATGGAGCGCCACCCTCAGCCCCTCTATTCCCCACACCCAAGCTCTCTGTCTCTAAAAGGGCACCAGCTGCACCCTACGACCTCATCTAACACTTTTTAATACTTTTTATTTATTCGGCTGCATCAGGTCTTAGTTTCAGTACTCGCGATCTCTTTCTTTCATTCATAGTTGTGGCAGGTAGGATCTAGGTCCCTGACCTGGAATCAAACCCTGGCCCCTGCACTGGGAGCGTGCAGTCTTAGCCACTAGACCACCAGCCAAGTCCCAACCTCGTCTAACTCAATCCCGAGTCACCTCTCAGAAGCCCCACCTCCTACCACCACCACACTGGGGCTCAGGGCAACATCCGAACCTGGAGCACCAGGCTGAGGCATCACCCACTGCCTCCCGTGAGAGCCGGCTCCGCACAGCAGACACAGGTCCCCTGGCCCCTGCAGAGACGCCCCTCTGGAAAGGACAAGGGGAGGGGCCGGCCCTGCTGAAGCCCCCAGACCTCCCACCGCACCCCGAGCAGCATCCCTGGATGCCCAGGCTCGGGGGCACAGCCTGAAAGCCCAGCCACGCCGACCTGCACCCTCACCTCCCACCCGCCTTCTCTGCCCTGCACGGGGCCAGGGGATCGCCAGGGGCCACGGGTGTGAACCCGCAGGCGGGCCGGTGGGGCAGCCCGGCCGAGGAGCAGGAAGCACTAACCAGGGCAGCCATCGCTGGGGGCCCTGGGTGGCTCTCCCTTCCCCGGGAGCACCTCATCCTCACGGCTGCCCCAGGATCACGCCCCCAGTATCCAGGACCCCTGGAGATCCGGCTCTCCACACTCCCTGTGAGAGGCTGGGACAAACCTGTCCACCATCAAAGAACAGGAAAGACCACCGTTCACTCACCTGCCTCTGAACAGAGAGGGGGATGGTGAACAGAAGTCTCCGGGGTCCAGCGCCTCCTGCACCTTCCCTCCCCTCCTCCCTCCGCTGAGCTTCAGGGTGTCACATGCCTCCCTGGGGCCAGGCTGGGGGGACTACAAATCAAAGAGCTCCTTCTTGGAGCCCTGGGGGTGGTGGTCCACACTCCCCAGACCCCAGCCCCAGGGCTGCACCTGAGCTCATGCTGATGAGTAGCTTTGGGCGGGGGGGGGGGGCTCGACACCAGACAGATCAGGTGTGAAGGGGAGGGAGGGGGCTGGAGCCTGACTCAGCCGCGTGGCCCAGATCCGGCCGTCAGGCCACGTGATAATCGCTTTGGTGGGCTTCCGAGCGGGATGCAGGGCTGGGCCGGGAGGGGGCCGTCCTGAACCACGAGGAGCCAGCCTGGCAGCTCGGGGGTCACCCAGGCGTCTCCTCGTTTGCTTGGTCCTGGTCTGCGTCCTTTATAAAACCGTCCCCGTGAGCAGACAGCCTTCCCGGCTCTGTGAGTCAGGCGAGTGACTCGGGGACCCTGCGGAGCCCTGGGAACGTGGGTGTGGCTGGGGGATCAGAGGCACAGTGCTGGTGGGGACATCCCTTCACCATGAGGCTGTGCCACCTGCAGGGGTCCACGCAGAACCACCTCGGTGTGCGGGCAGGGCAGGGGGGCGGGGCGGGACATGGGGCAGCTGGGGTCCCCGGGGGAGCGTCCCATCCCAGCAGGGAGGCCTGGCCGTCAGGGGACAAAGCTCAGGAGGGATATTCGAGGAAGGAGCTCGAGTCCCAGCCGCCGTCTGACTGCTGTCCCGGACGGCGTCTGGAAAGGTTTCCACCTTTCCAGAAGCACAAGCATCAAACCTCCAGCCGCTACTGGCAGCTGAAGGAAAGTCGGGCACAGCGGGGGTGAATCTTCTCCAGAGCGCAGCGTTGCCCCCCCTCCCGGGGACCGGGGACCATTCCACGCGGAAAACCGGGGCCTGGCGGCTCAGGCTGGAAAGTGGTCGGGGGCCCTTCCCGGCTCGAGGACCCCAGGGCCTCCTGAGCCGGCTGGTCTCCATCCGGTCTCTTTCTACACTGGCACGAGCACGTGCCAGGCAGACCCGCGTCAGAAAGGTCCAGAGAGTGCCTGTGAGTGTGAACTCGGGCTGCACACAGCAGGCACCGGCTCCTGGGTTCACAGGCGGCACTTTCTCTTTCCGAGAGGTTCATAAGGTAACCGTGTTCCTCGTGATCCACGCCAGTCCACAAGACCTGCTTCAAAGGAACACCAACACCCGGTCCACAGGGTCCGGACAGCTCGCCCTTGGATGAGCAGAGTCTCCTGAAAGGAGCAAAGGAGGAAAAGAGCCACGTGAGTGATCTCGGTAGACACAGCAAAGGTCTGCACGAAGTTCAACACCTATTAATCTCTAAAAACTCCTGGAAGGCTTCGAATGCAAGAGAACATTTTCACTTTATAAACTCGATCTTCAAAAACCCCTCAGGAGACAGCAGATTTAAAGGACAAATCTAAGACTCCTCAAGATCAGAGGTAAATCAAGAACGACCCCAGCCCCCACCCTGTTGAACATAATTTTGAAAGACCCGGGAAACGTGCAGGACAGAAAAAATGAAGTCAGAGAAGGGAGGGTTGGAGAAGACCCTCGTGATGCGTGGATAATGTGACCGTCTTCGTGGAGCTAACGGGCCACAGGATAAACCTCCAGAAATCATGGTAAGACTCCACACTGCCGGTAACATGCGGGAGGTGAGCCAGGGCTCACAGTGCAAACAGCAGCCAAGCCGGGAATGCGGGAATGCAGACTGCGCGTGTGCATCTTAGGACTCCAAGGAAGAGTGCTGATGTTGACCGAAGCGAGAAAGAGCCGCGGTCAGCTCGGCTTGGCCGACTGTCCCCAGGTGAGTGTCCAGACCAGTGTTCTGCAAATCCGAGCCCCAGCTCCTCCTAAATCTGCCCGCGGAGACTGAAGGCCCAGGAATGGGGACGCAGACCGGAAAAGAGCAGGAAGACAGCGCCCACTCCCCCAGAACGTAGATGACCCCACAGCCGCGGTCACCAGGGTGACTTACCGACAGGCCGGCTCTGTTGACAAAGGAGCAAGGTCGCCCTGAACAGGCCTGGGGACATGTGGGCTCCAGGGGGCACCGGTGACCCACGCCCAGCCACGCCCCACCAGGTTCCCATGGTGCTGGGAACGCGGCTCATCACTGCGGAGAGAAGGCTGGTCTTTATAAAAAGCTGGCTCCAGATGCGCCGCAGGCGGGACCGCGAGGGCCACTGTGAGAGAAATGTGGGGACAGGCGGCTTGGCGGACGACTGCCCACGGGCACCCCGGGGAGCCCCAGGGTGTGCCAGGCAACTGAGCCACACACTTGGGAGACCGCAGGGCCGCGGTTCCCGCCCACCAGGCTGGCACACAGAAAGCTGGCGCTGCCCAGGGTGGGCCAGGACGCGGGGAGGCGGTCACCTGCATCACTACTGCAGAAAGCCTGCCGCGCAGGGGTAGACAGGAGGGCCTCGCCCGGAGACTCACCAAAGGCAGAGAACTGCAGGACGCCACCCTGGTAAGTGGAGTCTGGGGTCCCAGACTCGGCCCCAACCGCCCCAGCCTCGGGCAAGGGTCCCCACCTAGTCAGAGCCCCCTGCTCCGTCACACACGCTCAGAGCGGGAGCTCTGGGCAGGGGCCGAAGACCACCGGTCACCAGCCCTCCACGTCAACACCCGAGGCCCGCAGTGCAGGAGACCCCGCCACTGTGGGCGGGGAGTCTGCAGGGGCCTCCGCGGCCTCGCCAGCCTGTCTGAGGGGCAGCCCTTCCCCCTTCTGCCAGACCCTCACCCACCCTCTCCGCCCCCAAACCTCACTGCCCTGTGCGGTGGACCTCACGGGTAACTCACTCCGAGACCAGCTGGGCGCGACGCAGGAGCCCTGACCGGTCAGCAGCGGCCCCTCTGCGGGACGCGGCGCGGTGGCGGAGGGGCGGGGGGCGCTGGTCAGGGCCCAGGCAGGAGGGGATCGCCCCACTGCCAGCCGCACCCCCCGCGCCCCTCCCTGGAGACCCCACGTCCCCTACAGCCACCGGCAGCCCCAGCTTCAAACAGGTTCTTTGAAGGGGAGGAGAAACAATCTCCTTCATATAAATGTTTAATTGGGAATTAATATTTATGAGGCTCTTGAATGACGGGCCGCAGGTTTAATAAATATTAACAAGGATGCGTCTCCCCCGCCCCAGGAGCCGCGTTAATACCTGTTTGTGCAGCGTCCATTATTCACCCAGAACCTCAGTTCCAGCCCCAGGAAGCGGGGCGGATCTGCCCCCCAACTCCGGGGGCTCGTGGGGAGGGGAACTTCCCCGTGGAGGGAGAGGGGGCCGTGGCGCGCCCTCCACGGCTGCTGAGTCCATGAGATGGACACCTCTCCTCGGGCGGTACCGCACGGCCCCTCTCTTGTCCCCACCGGGGCTGCGGCCAAAGGTGCCGCCTCCCCTAGGAAGCCCCCCGCCCCTGGGGCAGAGCCCGCCTCCTCCCTCCTCGGCAGAACGGTCTGGGGCACCGGGAGAGGGCCGCGTTTTCCCATTGGAAGCTGGGTGGTCCTGCAGACCGCGCCCACCGCCCCCCTGTCTCCGGAGCCAGGGCCGTGGGTGGAGCTCGGGCCCCCTCGCGTGGCCAGTGCCGGCAAGACTCCAGGGGGAATGCGACGCGAACGGGGGCCCTGGGTTGGGGGGCAGCCTGGCACCCACGAGCGCCGACCCCACCAGCGGCCGGAGCCGCCCACTCCCGCAACCCAGCGCTGACCGCGTGACCTGCGTCGGCCGCCCGGGCTTCCTCCCGCGACCCTGGTCTGGCGGCCGGGGACTGTCCGCAGAGATGGGGAGAGGAGCCCAGAACCTCTGCCCGCGACCCCTGCGTGCTCACGGAGGCAGCCCTGCCCCACTTTGGGGGCCTGGCAGCCTGGCCTCCCTCCTCCCCCCCAGAAACACCTCTGGGGGTCACCTCTGTGCTGAGGGACCCACTTCCATCCTTGGGGTGCCAGTCTCTCCTAAGTGTCTCTCACCAAGGCTGGGTCCCTGTGGCCTGGTTCTTGTGCCCGCCCCCTCTGCACCCCCAGGGCAGATGGCTGGTGGATTTCAGGGGAGGGCAGGGGGAGCCCCAGCGCCCCACCCGTCCTGGCTCCAGCCGCCCCCTCAGTCCATCTGCCCCACCTGCAAGAAGGAGGAGGAGTAGGGAAACGTCCTTCCTGAGGTTTCCGGGGGAGGGGGCAGCAGACCCCCGCAAGCCCCCTCTCACAGCTCTCCCCAGGGTCAGCACCATCCCTGGGCCCCGCTCACCCCCCCTCCCCGAGCCTGGCATCCACCGCCCTCTCTCCCCTGGATGCCCACCCCACATCTGCCCCTCCTGCTCTCCTTAAATGCCCGTGTGTCCCAGCACCACCCTGCTTAGAGACCATCTCTGGCTCTCTGGAGAGAGACCAGAGCCCACCCCGCCAGGCCCTGCCCACCCCCGCAGCTCCTCCAGGCAAGCGTGTCCCTTGCCTCAGAGCACCCCGACTTTCTGTTCCCTGTCTGGAACAGCTTCCCTCCCTCTCACTTGTGTCTCAGCTGCTTGGTCTGCTAGGTCTGACTCGTTTCGTCCAGCGAGACTCCCCTGAGGTCCCAGGTGGGACTGGAGATCCCTCTCCTCCCAACATGTTCACTGGCCGAGTCCAGTGAGACCTGGAGACTCAGCTGAAGGGAGCCGCAGGCAGGCGAGCAAGGTCCGCAGGCCCCAAGGCTGTACGAACGGGGGTCCCGCGGCCAACACGGCAGGTGTCCACCAAGGTCACGGCTCTGGGGAGACAGAGAAGACCCCCTTAAAACAGCTGTGCTGCTCACGACACATGGTACTCGGCCTGGTCGTCTATTTACAAATGCAAACACAGAACTGAGAACCCAGATAACAGGGAAAGCAGCACAGCGCGGGCTTTCCTGGTGACTCTGGTAAAGGACCCACCGGCCAGTGTAGGAGATGCAGGAGACGTGGGTTCAGTCCCTGGGTGGGGAGATGGCAGCCCACTCCAGGATTCTGGCCTGGAGAACCCCGTGGACAGAGGAGCCCGGCGGGCTACAGTCCAGGGGTCGCGTAGGCTCAGACATGACTGAGCGACCGAGCTCGAACAAAGTGCAACGGGGGCACTGAAATTATAAACAGATCAACTCACGAGGGCACAGTTATCACAGGGAAAGGAGGATGAACAGATCAACTCACGAGGGCACAGTTATCACAGGGAAAGGAGGAAAGCTCAAAGAGACCACGAGACTCCGGAGGGCAAAACGGCCCACCAGGGAAGAGCATCCGCGTTCCTGGCACGAAGGTCGTGGGTGAAGTTCACGGAAAGGCCAGCAGCTCAGGCCGGGCTGAACACTCGGGGAGGGACCCAGGGAATGTGGTCACGAAATTTCTATCTGGACCTGAGGCAAAAACAAGACGGGGCATTTGCTGTTTGTTACAGCCACTAGCTTTTTCCCCTTTGCCCAACTCCAACCCTGTGGGCTGAAAAAGGTCAGCATTTCATTTTCCCAGTCTCCCTTGGATCAAGTGTTGTCATACCATGCACAGCTGGGAATCTGCTGAGGGGTTTCTGGGCAAGAACTTTCTCTCATACAAAAGAAGAAATGCTTATATGGAAAGTCATGCCAACCTGGCATCCCCTCCTTCCTGCCTTTAAACACAGTGTTTGCGAACCTGATGGCTGGAGCTCTGGCAGCCAAATTGTCATAAAGAGGCAACAAATCTCCATGCTGAAGATGGCAGAACAGACGGAGAATGCAAAACCTAGGAACTTGCAGACATTCTAGAGCCACTGAACCCACCCCAGGACCTCCGTCCTTCAGCTTCTTGATAAATAAGTGGTAAATGTTCACAAGGCACTATAGTATATGTCCATATTGTTTAAAACACTTATACTTGGGGCTTGTCACTTGCAGCTGAATAAACCTTTCTAGGAAAGGGTAAGAGAAGTAAGAGAAGATCCAGAAACTGTATAATAGGTGCTCTAGGCAGATATAATGGGGAAGACAAAAAGAACAAATAGTGAGAAATATTTCTAAAGAAAATAGTCCTTGTAGGATGACTCTAGCACATACAGCATGGTGACTACAGTTAACTGTGCTGAACCCCGGTTACGTGCGATTTCACGTGCCGTCGTCATAGCTAAGTGAGGAGATGATGTTAGCTAGCTTGACTGCAGTGATCATGTCACTGTGTGTATGTCTACCAAACCATCATGTCTTACACCTTAAATGTTCAATATATGCAATTTCTATTTTAAAAACAAAATAAATTTTTAAATAAAACACTTTTTAGACTTTTTTAGGTAAAGAAAATTTTCCTGATCTTAACAAAGACTTGGTCCGTTGACTGTCTGGTAGCAATGGTCAGCTAAGCACCAGGCAGGAATAACTTTTTTTAATTTAAAAAGTTTTTATTTTATATTGGAGTACAGTTGTTTAACAATGTTATATTTGCCATTTGACGTGTACAGCAAAGTGATTCAGTTATATGTATGTATATATTCCCTCTTTTTCAGATCCGTTTCCTGTTTAGGTTATTACAGAGTACTGAGCAGGGCTCCCTGCGCTCCACAGTAGGTCCTTGCTGGTTTTCTGTTTTAAATACAGCAGTGCGTATAGTCCCAGCCTCCCAGTCTATCTGTCCCCTGCCCGCTCTTCCTGCCGGTAACCATAAATTCATCCTCTAAGTCTGCGATTCCACATAGAAGCGGTATCGTACGATAATTCTCTTTGACTTATGGAATATTTTTTTCTTTAAAGGACACACACACTCAGTACACGCAGATGAAAATTCTGAACTCCAGGGATGGAAATGAAAAGCTGTCGCTGTGAATAAACAGACCGCCTGGTGAGCTGTGCACATCGGAAGGGCAGTCGGCTCCTTTGCAACCCAAGCGACCAGGAGACAATGAAGAACCGCCCCCGAAGGAAAATTCTATGGAAGGAAAGCATTTGTTTCCTCAATGCCCAGGCCAATTGTGATTCAAGTGTAAGGAGAAATCATACTGTCGGATATGGAAAGACTAGTAAACTGCTCAGAGCCTCGATGGAAGAACAGAAGCACTCATACCAACACTGGCAAAATGAAAGAGTAAATTCAAGAAACAGGGAAAAATTAAAACGAAGGAATGATGATGAACAAAGAAACCATAAAACGCAGAATTATTCTTGATAATTATCAGCAATGCAGTCATAACGTTTAATGTGATTATTAAGAAAAGATTCCTAAAATAGTAGATAATTAAGGTAAAAGGCATTAATAACATCTGGAAACTAAAATTCTGGAAGACAGTCAGCCAAACGAAAGAGATGAGGATGAAAAAAGAAAGGACTAAATGGGTGCCAAATGTCATGTCCTATTGAAGGGAGGAAATAGACGTAATTAAAATGCAATGTGAGTGGGAAACACACTTCAATGTTTTTATTTTGAAATTTTAAAAGACATCTCTGGTCCAATGTCTATGACTATGCATCCACTGCCAGGGCCCAGGTTCAATCACTGGTAGATGAACTAAGATTCCACATGCCGCTCAGGGTGGTCAAAAAAAAAAAAGGTTGAGACTAATAAAATACAAATAAAATGTAAAACTTCTAACAGGTCTGGTGTCTATTCCAACCCTACTGCTCACTGCCCTGTGACCTTGAGGACTGATCTCATTCCTCTGAGCCTGGGAGTAACAAACTCCACCTGAAGGACAGCATTATACAAAGTTAGTGGAGGTGATGGAATTCCAGTTGAGCTACTTAAAATCCTAAAAAAGATAATGCTGTGAAAGTGCTGCACTCAATATGCCAGCATATTTGGAAAACTCGGCAGTGGCCATAGGACTGGAAAAATTCAGTTATCATTCCAATCCCAAAGAAGGGCAATGCCAAAGAATGTGCAAACTACCATACAATTGCACTCATTCCACATGCTAGTAAGGTTTGCTCAAAATCCTTCAAGCTAGGCTTCCACAGTACATGAACTGAGAACTTCTATATATAAAAACTGGGTTTAGAAAAGGCAGAGGAACCACCAGCCAAATTGCCAACGTTCATTGGATCATAGAGGAAAGCAAGGGAGTTTCAGAAAAACATCTACTTATGCTTCACTGGCTACACTAAAGCCTTTGACTGTGTGGATCACAACAAACTGGAAAATTCTTAAAGAGATGAGAATACCAGACCACCTTACCTGTCTCCTGAGAAACCTATCTGGGGATCAAGAAGCAATAGTTAGAACCAGACATGGAAAAACCAACTGGTTTGAAATTTGGGAATGAGTAAGGCAAGGCTGTGTATTGTCAACCTGCTTATTTAACTTATATGCAGACTATGTCATGTGACATGCCAGGCTGGATGAACCATAAGCTGGAATCAAGATTGCTGAGAGAAATATCAACAACCTCAGATAGGCAGACGGTGACTGCAGCCATGAAATTAAAAGACATTTGCTCCTTGGAAGAAAAGTTATGACAAACCTAGTCAACTTATTAAAAAGCAGAGACATTAATTTGCTGACAAATGTCCATATAGTCAAAGCAATGGTTTTCCCAGTAGTCATGTATGGATGCGAGAATTGGACCGTAAAGAAGGCTGAGCACCAAAGAATTGATGCTTTCGAACTGTGATGTTGGAGAAGACTCTTGAGAGTCTCTTAGGTTTCAAGATCAAACCAGTCAATCCTAAAGGAAAGCAAGCCTGAATGTTCATTGGAAGGACTAATGCTGAAGCTGAAGCTCCAATACTCTGGCCACCTGATGTGAAGAGCCAACTCATTGGAAAAGATCCTAGTGCTAGGAAATATTGAAGGCAGGAGGAGAAGGAGGCAACAGAGGATGAGATGGTTGGATGGCATCACCAACTCAATGAACATGAGTTTGAGCAAACTCCAGGAGATGGTGAAGGACAGGGAGGGCTGGCCTGCTGCAGTCCGTTGGGTTACAAAGGGTCAGACACAGCTGAGCAACTGAACAACAACCACTCTAGTGGCAGAAAGCAAAGAATAACTAAAGAGCCTCTTGATAAAGGTGAAAGAGGAGAGTGAAACAGCTGATTTGAAACTCAACATTCAAAAAACTAAGATCATGGCATCTAGCCCCATCACTTCATGGCAAATAGAAGGGGAAAAAGTGGAAGCAGTGACAGATTTTCTTTTCTTGGGCTCCAAAATCACTGCAGATGGTGACTGCAGCCATGAAATTAAAAGGCGCTTTCTCCTTGGAAGATAAGCCATCACAAACCTAGACAGCATATTGAAAAGCAGAGGCATCACTTTGCCAGCAAAAGTCCATCTAGTCAAAGCTATGGCTTTTCCAGGAGTCATCTACAGATGTGAGAGTTGGACCACAAAGAAGGCTGAGCCTGAAGAACTGATGCTTTTGAATTGTGCTGCTGAACAAAACTCTTGAGAGTCCCTTGGACTGCAAGGAGATCAAACCAGTCAACTCTAAAGGAAATCAGCCCTGAATATTCATTGGCAGGACTGATGCTAAAGCTGAAGCTCCAATACTTTTGGCACATGATAAAAGAGCCGACTCCTTGGAAAAGACCCTGATGCTGGAAAAGATTGAGGGCAGGAGGAGAAGTGTGTGACAGGCTGAGATGGTTGGATGGAATCACTGACTCAGTGGACATGAATTTGAGCAAATTCTGGGAGATAGTGGAGGACAGAGGAGTCCGGCATGCTGAAGTCCATGGGGTCACAAAGAGTTGGACATGACTTAGCAGCTGAAGAACAACATCCTGTATCTGTATATTATACATATGTAACATACATGGAGAGGGAGATTTATTATAAGGAACTGGCTTGTGCAGTTATGAAAGCTGACAAGCCCCCTGCTCTGCTGTGAGCAATCTGGAGACTCAGGGAAGCCAAGGGTGTATGTTTCAGCCTGAGTCAAAAGGCAAGAGACCGATGTCCTAGCTGGGAGACAGTCAGGCTGGAGGAGTTCCCTCTTAGTTGACCATTTCTGCTAAGCAGCCCTTCAACTGGTTGGGTGAGGCCCACCCCCACTGGGGAGTTCAATCTGCTTTACTGGTTCAGTGATTCAGGTGTTAATCCCATCCAGAAATGCCCTCAGAGACACACTCGAAGCGCTGATAGACCCAGTGGCTATGCTCCCTCTGGCCCAGTGAAAGTGACAGTAAAATGAAACGTCACAGGCAGCCAGCCCTCCCTCCAGCCCCGGACCCGATCGGGCTCAGCACGTAGGTTCTGAGTTCTTGGCATCTCGAGCCTGTGTTCATGGGCCCTGAATGATGGGGAGATGAAGCTGCCCACCATGGTCATGGCTGATTTCTTTCCCTGGCGTGATGTCAGAGCCGCCAGTGGCAAACACAGCCCCGTCCATGAGGCTCCCGAGCCCAGCCCACAGCAGGCCCTCCCAGGGACTGCCGCTTGGCCACCCTGTAGTGGGGACACACCCCCTGAGCTTGCCAGCAGCGAGCACCGAGGTCATCAAATCAGAAGCCCCAGCTCGCGTCAGCTTGGGAGCTGACCCAAGAGGAGTCCCAGCCAATTCTTCATGAGCCCTCTCTACCAGCCGAGCAGCTCCCGGCGGGGCCCAGAGGACAGCTAGTCTGGGAGCGAGAGGACCTCCCCCAGACCCAGCACAGGCACCACTCAGGGCCTCACTGCCTCCTTGTCCTCAAACCTATTTTTACTGGGAAGAGAAGCGGGGATGCTTGCTTTGTTTTCTAAAACCCTCAAGGAGCAGGAATCCCACACAGTCTTGTAGGAAATTAAATTTAGAAATGAGATGCTAGGCTTGGCAGAGACCACAGCGGAGCCTCCAACTGGGCCAGACTGACATATCCACGAGACCACATCACAGTTATTAACCTTTTGCTCCAAAACATATGGAGAAAAGCTGCTAGAAACCCAGGGAGAATTTGCCTAAATGACAGTCACAGTGGGAGACCAACACACCTCCAGCAGCAATTGCCAGATCAAAAAAATGAGTAAAGGAAACAGGAGTGTTAACAGAACAGTTAACCACCATAAATTAACAGATACACAGGACTTTACATTCCACAGTGAAAGAAAGTGCATTCCTTTCAAATGCCAAACAAACAAAAGAGCATGTGTGAGGACTCCCGGAAAATTTCAATAGGTTCCTAAGATCAGAAACCACACAGATAGTGCCCCCTGAACATATGCAATAAACACAGAATTAATAGCAGGTGATGCTTTTAAAGTTCTGACCTCTTGTCAGCTTGACAGAGCAGAGTCCACTCCACCTGTCCTGCCACTTGCAGGCTGGGTGAGTTCACGTCCTCACCTGCAGAAGGACGGCCAGGCCACCAGCTGCATATTTCTGTGTCCTGAAGATGGAACGCAGTGAAGTGCTTAGTATACGTGCCCAGAGAGCTCTCAACGTCAGCCAGCGTCACTGGCGTCAGGCGGGATGCACACAGTCCTCTGAGTCAAAGAGAAAACGAAACGTCCCATTACAGACTCTTGATACATTTGATAACGAGGGCATTACCTATCAGCAAACGTGAACGCAGCCAAAGCAGCTCCCTACGGTCAATGGGCAGCCCTCAGGAGCTCTGATAGAAGACAAGAAAGAATGAGAGTGCGCTTTCCTTTAAGAAGCTCTCTTGGGTAAAGCTTCCTTTATTCAGCGTGTTTTTGAGATTCGTCCATGATGTTGCACATATCAGCACACTGACATTTCAAAAATGTGCTGGCTCAATCTTTTCAATATATTCCACAAAATCTAAATATAGTGACTTGAAACCCACCATAATCAATAATAAAAAAAGACAGGTCTTTAATAGGCATGATTTCTTTCTGATTTACATGTATTTTCATTCCTCTTTGCCTTTTGAATTTTATCCTAATGTAATGTATTTTGTGCACATCTTTGTGAAAAATAGGAAGGGATGGACCTGACCCCAGCAAGTCCCACAGGGACCACCCACTACAATATGTACATAAACTGAAATGTCATTTTCTATACTTCATAAGACTTAATTATCTTTATGTTTGAATTAGGCTATTTTTACAGTTATTAGCTCATAATCAAAAGCACAAATTTGGGTGTAAATAATTTATATTATACATTTCAATAGAAAGCTGACAAAGAAAGTTAATTTTTGTTGGAAATGCATCTCTTGATGCAATGGATGGGGCTTTTTCCCACTTAATTCTTGTTTCCACGACTGGTTATTACTTATTGTTAAAAAGATACAGTGTGCAGCATCAGATTTACTCCCACTTTTTAGGTTTTTAGCATGTTAGCACTAAGCAACTTTTTTCCCCATATGTAGATATAAACAATCTGCCTGCAATGCAGGCCTGGGTTCAATCCCTGGGTTGGGAAGATCCCCTGGAGAAGGGAAAGGCTACCCACTCCAGTATTCCAGCCTGGAGAATTCCATGGACTGTATAGTCTATGGGGTCACAAAGAGTCGGACCCAACTGAGCAACTTTCACTTCCAGATATTTGTATGTAACAAAAGGAGTTTTCTTACAGCAATTCCAAAAATCACATAAAATACAATATCAAAAGTTACCGGAAATTCCTGGTGGTCCAGCGGTCAGGACTCTGAGGTCTCACTGCAGGGTGTATGGGTTCAATCCTTGGTCAGGGAACTAAGTAAGATCCCACGAGCGTCATGGCATGGCCAAAAAGAAAAAAATTACTGTCGTGGTCAGCTGATTCGCAGAGCCATGTGCACCCGGGGCTGGTGTCACTCATATAGACACACTCAGATTCGGGGACCCCCGCCCCCCAGTTCTGAACCACCTGCCGAAGAAGACAAAGAAGGTGATGCCCCATCTCGCCACCAGAGGGCGCACCAGCCCCCAAACGGACAAGGACGGGCTGCCGAGGGCGGTGTGCCGCTGCCTGGGGAGGGGCTGGCGGCAGGACTGGGGGGTCCTTGCACCCGCCCGGGGTGGGGGGCGGGCAGGGGCCGGCATCAGGGCGCTCAGCGTCCCGGCCTTCTGTGTATCTGCTCGGGGCTGCGGTGGTCCTGCATCAGTGCCTGGTCTCCCCACCTCCTGGCTGGAGGCCTGGCCAGCACCCCCCTCTCAGTGGCCCCACTTCTGAAGCTCTAGCAGAGTGTGGGGGTCCCCAGAGCTGGGTGCACCATACCCCCACAAAGGCCACGGGATCCCCTGCTGGAGCAGGGACTGTGTAAAGTCCTGAACTGGGTCTTCTCTCTGCAGAGCTCCTGCCCCCAAGGTCCAGGGAGGGGTCCCGTGCCCCTTCGGGGGACAGCAGGCTTCTCAGAGTGGCGGACAGGGGAACGGAGCGCTGGTATGGCCAGCTAGGAGCCGAGGGGCCCCGCCACGGACCAGCCTCACCTCTGACCTGTGGCCTCAGGTCTGCCTGTGGTAACAGCTGCTCAGTGTGGGGTTGAGCACGGCCCCCAGGCCCGCCAGTCAGCATCACCCCAACCCAGTCTCCCCCAGGGCAGGTTCTGAGTCCCTTCTGCCCACCCCCTAGCCCTAGGCTGGCTGATGAACCTCAGCCACGATGCCCAGGCAGAGAAGGCCCGGCTGGGGTCTGGAGCCCCACGGACCCTCAGTTCAGGGTGGGATGCTCCCGACCCAGAGGACCCAAGGACCGGCCTCCCCAAGGTGCAGCCAGTCCGGCCCGGAGCCCTGACCCGCCACCACCTCCATCACAGCCCAGCCCTGCCTGGGCCCTCGTCTCTCTGCAGAGCGGGCTGTTTATGGCTTCTGCTCGGGAGGCTCACAGGTCGGGGGCTGCAGTGACCTCTGCCGCCTGCACGTGGCGGGAGCTCAGGACGCGGTGTTTCTCCTGCGCACCCCTCTCCCAGCCTGGCCCCCAGCCAGGAAGGCGGCCAGTGCTCGGAGCACCTCCATCACCACCCCCGGCCCCGGGCGCTGTGGGCCACCCCTGACCAGAGGAAGCCCCACACCCGGCCCCTGCCTGAAGCTCCCTGCAGGACGAGCCCCGGCCCTGGGAGCAAGGGGCTTACTCGGGGGTCTGGGGGCTCATCCGAGGACCCCGAGGGGCCTTGAGCTGGCTCTGTGCAAGACGGGCCCCGTGTCGTCTCCTGCTGCGGCCCTGGGCTGAGTTATTCTGTGTGCGCGTGCTCACAGCCGCCTGAGCAGCAGCTGATCCGCCCGCACAGCCCGGCAGCCCTGGGCGGCGCCATCTGCCCACACAGCCCGCGGCTCCATCGCCTGGATGGGCGTCTTCCAGGATTTCCTTAGATATTTTAAGGCTTTGGAGCCCCAGATCCTCCACACGGAAACTACCACGTGGGCGGTTTGCAGATGCTTGGGTCCTACAGATGGGAGCCACTGACAGCCCCCGGTCCCCGCTTAGGGGTGGGGGGCCTGTGACCTCAGACTGGGGCGACCCTGGCACGACATTCCAGCCTGTACCTGGGGGAGGGTGACCTGGAGGTGGACAGACATACAGACGGCTCGGTGCCTGGCCAGCTGAGACCACAGAGCTGTCAGGAAGAGCAGCTTGTGGACCAGAGAGCCGGGGGGACCCAGGACAAAGGATATGCCCCTGGAGGCTCGTGGTGCCCCCACCACGGGCCCTGCTGACTAAGCCCAGTTACCCTGGAAATAACTAAAAGCCGCAGGGGAAGAAGTGAATTGGGCACAGGGGCCCCTCCTGCTCGAGGGGCGGAAGCAGGGTGGTGACCACATGGGGCTGCTCCTTGCGAGCCTCTGATTCCTGCACTTTCAGAGCTGGAGTCTGCCCTGCCTCCCGCCGAGAGGCCTGGCTGCTCCAGAGGGAGGCGGTCTAAGGACCACAGGCTGGGCACAGGGATGCCAACGGCCCCAGGTCCGCACCTCTCACCTACAGACAATCCACTCCCTGCCACGAGCAGGGGAGTCCTGTCCCGGGGGCCGCCCAGCCGCCTCCGTGTCCCCAGTCCGCTCTCAGGAGCCTCTGTTCTGGGTCAGCCTTCCTCCTGCGGCTCTGCCGGCTCCTTCAGTAGCAAGTGCCAAGTTGTTTGTGTCTAAAGCTTATGGAAGTGCCCACAACACCTGCACATGTGTGATGGAAACGACCGGATGAGATTGGAATGCTTCTCCGTCTTTGGTAAGTATCCCTGAGCATATTTAACACAGTCCCTACTCCAGGCTCCATCCCCCCAGGAACCGTCCATGTCTCCTGGCTGTTCCATTGTCTGAGGTGTCCCTTCGTGGGTTCTAACGAGGAGGCCTGGGGACAATATCTCTAAACGCTTGCATGTCAAAGGCAGTCTGTCAATAGCGACTGTGTGTGCAAGTTACTTGGACAAATGTGAAAACCCAGCTGTCATCCTATACTGACCTAAATAGACCACTGCATTTTCTTCCTCCATATACCACTGCTTTTGAAAAGTCACAATCTGATTTTCTTCCCCTGATAGACCTCAGGCATTTTGCCTGACAGTCTGCTGGATTTTTTCCTTAATACACAATAATGTTACAAAACTACGTCTCATTCTGGGTCACTCTCCCTGAGCATGGAATGTGTCCTTTGAATACTTAAGTTTCAGACCTTTTCATGCTAGGTGAGTCATGTTGGATTTTAATTTTTAACACCTGCTGTCTTCCGAGGCTTTTGATTTTTTGTTCTTCCAGGAATCCCTTTATATGTATGTTAGCTCCTGTTCTTTCTTTCCTAAATACTTTGAGATATAATTTACATGTCATAAAATTCAGTCAGTCAAAATATACAATTCAGGGGGGGTTAGTGCATTTGCCAGGTTGTGCAACCAAACCATCCCCATAATCTAATCTTAGGACATTTTCATCAGCCCGGAAGAAACTGCATGCCTGTCCGCAGGCCCAGCCTCTGGAGGTATGCCTTTCGTCTCTCGGGTCTGCCTGTGAGTTCCGCACAAACGGAACTCACAATATGCGCCTTCTCTGAGGGACCTCCTTCGCTCAGGGTGGTTTGCGAGGTCCATCATGTTGCAGCAGTGTCAGTAGGTCATCCTTTTCTATAGCTCGGTAATATTTCTATTACTTCGTTCCATCAGTACAGCATATTTTGTTTATCACGGTAAGATCAGGCGGACTCCTGTGATCAGAAACGTGGGGGGATGTGAAGCGTTGGCTCCGGGTCACAAGTCACAGAGGGCCCGCGGCAGGCTGGGCTGGGCGTCTGCTCCATCTGCCAAGAAAACCCCTTGGATTCTCCTTGCGCTCACCCCAAGGAGGCCAGCCGCCTTGCTGTCGGGCCACTCGACCGGGCCCTGGCGAGGTCCTCACCGTGGACCCGACTTGCTCCCGAGGGGGTCGGTCACCCAGGAGGAGTTTCTGAGTCCCGGTCGGGCCTTTGGAAGTCAGTGACCCAAACAAGCATGGACCACGCGGGGGCCCCCGAGCCGAGCTTTCCGCGTGAGCGCCAAGGGTCAGCCCACCGCGCGGCAGACGTGGCCGTGCGCTGTCGCGTCCACCGTCCGGGGGGCGGCAGACTGCCTGTCCCTGTCCGCGGGGCTGCGACGCTCCAGCTGGCCCGCTTTTGTCCGGGAGACCCTCTGCGCGGGGTCAGGCTCTGACCACAAGCCCTGCCTGTCGCGCCCTTCGGCATAAAGCGGGTGCCCGGTGCTCGGAACCCGCAGCGGCGCAGACGCACTGCTCACGACCCCTGCGCCGCCCGGGCGCTGATGCCGGGCTGCTCCGCCGACGGACGGCCCTTCCTGCTCTCCGCCGGGCTTAACTTCCGTCTCCGGCTTCCCAGTCTGGGGCGGTCCCAGCCATCGCTCCGCGGAGAGCTCGCCCCGCCGCGGACTCCGCTTTCCCCACCGAACGCCCCGCGCTGCCGCCTCAGGGCCTCTGGGCGGCGATCGCGGCTGGGCCTTTGCTGAGCGCGTTGCCCCCGAGATTCTGAGCAAGTCTTCCGGCGCTCGGTGTTCTCAGGCCCGCCGGACACCCGCTGCTTCCCCTCTTTCTCCTGCTCCGAGGACACCGGTCCCCGAGCTGCCGGCGGGGCCTCCCTGCCACCAACAGAGGGACGCCCTGACGCCTGGCTGCTTGCAGACGGTGTCCGTGCACTCTGGTTCCGCTGCCCTGGTGGACGTGTGGGTTTATGGGGTTTGGGGAGAGCCGAGCCCTGTGCCATTTCTAACACATCCTTCCCTGAGACAGGGCGTTAGAGAGTTTCAGGGCCTTAGAACAAGGATCATCGCATTGTGCTCAGGACCTAGGAGCCAGGAGTCCAGGCTGCGGTGGTGATGGACTGTTATGGGGGGGAGGGGGATATTAAGGAGATAAAATGCTTATAAACCATGTTGACCTCTTATACTATGTGTATGTATAAAGTTGTTAGAAGCTAAAACCTAAAAACAACAGCCGTGTAGAACCCCACTGATTCTTGGATCCCTGTATGTGTGTTCATGCTAAGTCACTTCAGTCTTATATCCGACTCTTTGCGACCCCGTGGACTGTAGCCCACCAGGCTCCTCTGTCCGTGGGATCCTCCAGGCAAGAATACTGGAGTGGGCTGCCATTGCTCCCTCCAGGGGATCTTCCCGACCCAGGGATCAAACCTCCGTCGCTTCTGTCTCCTGCTTTGGCAGGCGAGTGCTTTACCACAAGTGCCACCTGGTAAGTGTATAAATTTTATAAAAATCAAATCTGAAAAAACTAAAGGGAATCGCAAATATGAGCAAGGTACATGAGACTACCAAAAATTTTCAGACAGATTTTTAAAGACTTCTAAATATATATATATATAGTCATTGAAATCTGGAACTTGGTTGATTGGCTTCACAGCAGATCTAATGCAAATGAAGAGGGAACACTGACCCGGAGGATGGTCTGAGAAGGTCCCCCAGGATCCAGCAGAGAGGCCAGGGGACGTAGAAGGTGAGGACACAAGGGTGCAGCGTGTATGATTTCTGCCCCAAAGGCACGCATACCCACGCTGGGGAGAGGTAACAGGCTGGGGATTTTCCAGAACCGATAGACTGTTGAAACCTCTGTTTCAGCAATAATCTGGAGTGAGAGAAAGAAACCCTCACAGCGAACCTGCAGGAGGCCCACTAGAGGGAGCACGGTGGACCACAGCGAGGGTGGGGGGTGGGGGGTGGCAGGAAGGAGTCTGGATGTAAGAGCTTCAGGGAGCAGACAGGCCCCTCTGAGTCGGGGGTGGACGGAGGGGCAGAGTCCGGAGTGCGGCCGAGGCTGGGGCTGCAGCAGTGTTGGGGTGATTTCCTGGGATGGGAAAGCCGGCAGGGGAGGGCGCAGGGTGGAGAGGGGGTGGCGGGCTCTCTTCTGGCCTCTGACTTGCATGGGGAGAGCAGACAGGAGGCTGGAGGCCTGGCCGAGCTCAGGAGAGGAACCCAGGATGGGGCGTCAGCAGCAGGCAGTCTTCATGGACAGGCGGGATGGGGCCGCCCAGGGAGGGTGTGTAGACGGACAGAGAAAAGAGAAGCTGCCAGGGGCCACACCCCGGGCCCTCGGAAGCTTCGAGTCGGGGGAGGAGGAGCTGGCGGAGCGACTGAGGTGAGGGAAGAAGTAGGCGCTCTGGATGGATCCGTGTCCCCCAGAATCCACACGTGGGAGCCCTCACCCCCATGGGACCCGACGTGGAGTCGAGGTCTTCAGGAGGTCATCGAGGTTAAATGCGGTCACAGGGTTGGGCCCTAACCCAACACGACAGGAACCTCGCAGGAAGGGGAGGACACCAGGGGTGCGTGCTTGGAGGCAAGGCCACGTGAGGACGCGCAGGGATAGGGCGGGGGAGACCCCTTGCCGGCACTTTGATCCTGGGCCTCCCAGCCTCCGGGACTGTGAGAAGTTCACCTCTGCTGTTTACGCCCGGGTCTCTGGTATCCCACTGTGGCAGTCCCAGCAGGCTGAGACCGAAGGGGGCCCCCGTGACCAGCCACCCTGCTGCCCGGAAGCCCGAGTGGAAGGCAGAAGAGACGCCCTGGCTCAGCAGTGAGTGAACCACCAGAAGCGCATCCTCCAGCCGCCTGCCAAGCTGCCCAGGCCGAAGCCACGTGGACCGAAGTGGGTGACCCTCCCTGCTCAGTCCTGCCCATGTGGCAGACCTTGAGCTAGATGTATGATCACTGCCGTGGAAGCTTCGGGGCACTCTGCCCGTGACCACTCAGCCCAGAGCTGTGCTAAGTCACTTCAGTCGTGTCTGACTCTTTGCAACCCTACGGACAGTAGCCCGCCAGGCACATCTGTCCATGGGATTCTCCAGGCGAGAATACTGGAGCTGGGTTGCCATCTCCTCCTCCAGGGGATCTTCCCGACCCAGGGATCTAACCCAAGTCACTTGCGTCTCCTGCGTTGGCAAGCAGGTTCTTTACCGCTAGCCCAGAGCGGAACCCGGTTACTCTGCAGAGGGAGAACGGAGATCCCCGGTCATCCCTGGGTCCTGAGTCATCACTGGGGTGCCGTTTTCTCTCAAAAGTGTCCTGGCTTGGAGGGTGAGTTGTGAGGTCATCCTGTCTGTGCAAAACCAGAAGGCCCACTGGCTCCTTCCTGGGAGGGGCTCAGGACCCCGTGATTGGGCCGGGCTGGGCAAGTTCCGTTCCTGTTCTTTGAAGGGGGTATGAAGAAGCCGAATGTGAAAATGTCCCATTACATCATAATTTGGTTTCTGGAATCTTCTTTTCTGGTTTGTGCTTAATCGAAGGTCCTTCAGGGAGGGGTAAGCTGAGTCCCGGAAAGGAGGGGGCTTCCTGGAGGGCCGGGTGGGGGCTCCACCCTCCCTGAATGTGGAGCAGTGTTGGCGCTCCCCGGGAGGGTCTCAGCAATGTGGCAAGGCAGCCCAGTACCTCTGGCACCCAGCACAGGTAGGTCCCAGGTTCTGGTGGGAGCCCTGGGTGGTCCAGTCCTGGGTAGCACCCATATCTCAACCAGATCACAAGCTGCAAAGTGAGACAGGCTGGCCAGGCCTGTGCAGGCGCAGTCCTGCCCCCTGCCCCAAGCCCCGCCCCTGCCCCTGCCACTCCCCAGGCTCCTGACTGGGGCCCTGCTCCATCCACAGGGCCGTCCAGGGCACCCAGGGGCCCACAGCTGCAGGGCACCTGGACCATCAGGCCTCCTTCTGGAGGCTGGGGGGGAGGGGGTCTTCCCCAGGTGCCCCACAGTAGGTCAGAAAACTGGGACCTCCTGAGCTGCCCTGAGGTCACAGGTCCCCTTCGAGGGACCCCACCAAGCCTGTTGACGCACCCCACCCACCTCCGCAGCCCCACCTGCCTCCCCACCCCAGACGGCACTTCAAGGGGCTCCGGGCTCCTCTCCAGGTGGCCCTCTCTCAAGGACACTTTCCTCTCGGGTTCCAGAATCCTCTCTTCCCATCAAGCTGGCCAACCTGCAGGTGCACTAGCCCTTGGGGGCCCCCACACCCTGCCACACCTTTATAGACTGCCCCTCGACTAAGCTCTCCTGCAGTGTACTTAATCTGAATGCAAACCTCTTTCCTCTGGGACACAGAGATCTAAGGTCTCTGGGGATTTTGAGGAAGGTCCAATATCAAAAACAGACCAATGCAAATCCCATAAGAATAAATTACAGGACAAAAAGCATATAAGTCTCTCAGGTGATGCAGAGAGAGCACTGACTTAACACCTGTTTTTGACTTTTAAGATTTAAATATTTAACACTTCGCTGTGACCTTTTTCAAAAAGCTCTCAGCAAATTAAGAATAGAGCCAAAGGAAATATTCCTGACTTGATAAACTCACTGAAAGCCCACCACAAAGGTGTATTTAGGTAAGCAGAGTGGTGGCTTGGCGAGAGGGAGGCTGATCAGGCAAAGCATAGAGCATGTTTCAGGGCCTATTCTGAGGGTGGGTACAGAGTAAAGACAGAAACTTTAAATTCACTGTGGACGGTGACTGCAGCCATGAAATCAAAAGACACTTGCTCCTTGGAAGAAAAGCTATGACAAACCTAGATAGCATGTTAAAAAGAGAGAGACATTACTTTGTCGACAAAGGTACATATAGCCAAAGCTATGGTTTTTCCAGTAGTCATGCATGGATATGAGAGTTGGAACATAAAGCAGGCAAGAATTGGTGCTTTCAAATTGTGGTATCAGAGAAGACTCTTGAGAGTTCCTTGGACTGCAAGGAGATCAAACCAATTCTAAAGGAAATCAAGCCAGAATTGGAAGGACTGATGCTGAAGCTGAAGTTCCAATACTTTGGCCACCTGATGTGGAGAACTGACTCATTGGAAAAGACTCTGATGCTGGGAAAGATTGAAGGCAGGAGGAGAAGGGGACGGCAGAGGATGAGATGGTTGGATGGCATCACCGATTCGATGGACATGAGTTTGACTAAGCTCCGGGAGTTGGTGATGGACAGGGAGGCCTGGCGTGCTGCAGCCCTTGGGGTCACAAAAGAGTTGGACACGACTGAGCAACTGAACTGAACTGAACTGATCAACTGAACAACTACAACAAAAACTAAGATGAAGTTAAAGATAAAAAAGCGCCTGAGCACAGTTGTTTTCCGTAAGGGTTCAATCCTGAAGCCACTCTCCGCGTGTGCTGGAGTGTGATGAGGAAGTGAGTGGGAGGTGGGTGGGGGGCAGCGTCCACTGCTGGGTGGGGGTTTTCAGATGAGCAGGAGGAGGAGTTCAGAACAACCGTGTGTTGATGGATCCGAGGTGGAGACGCCGGCAGGAACAGGAGCTCGAGTGTAGTCAAGAGATGCAGGCGGGCCCGTCTAGACACGTGCAGACGCCTGTGTGTGCACACAGTTAGCACGCACGTGCTTCCCCTGCCTGTGTCAGCCGAGAGGGCTGAGAGGCAGCAGCAGCCAGCCCCCCACCAGGGCCCAGATCTCGGTTTCTAACTGGATTCTCCAGCAAGAGGAGCCAGGGCTCCCTAGAGAAATGGCTGATTCTAGGGCCGGGGCAGAGAACATTCCAGAGAACCTGCAGCTTCCTGTCATGCCAGAAAGTAGGAAGCGTCAGCAAGCTACAAGCGTGTCCCAGACACAAGAGACACCTGCGGGGCTCCCGGCGACCAAGACTGGAACAATCCGAGCAATAAAATAAATAGTGCGGGGTTCCGATCCGAAGCGTAAAACAAACATCCAAAGTACATAGCCATATAAACACATGATTAAATAAACAATAGAAGGGAAGATACAAATCTCCCTTGTGCAAGCAAGCTGCCTTCCCAAGACAGAAACTGCATCCCCCCCCCTGCCGCCCCCACCACGTCTTCTGCATGCTTCAGTTGCCTCCTAGGCCTTCCCCGAGATCCAAAGGCTAAATTTAATCAGAGACGTGAGAAAATAGAAAAAGAAAGGAAAGCAGAGAAGACAAAATAATAGTAATAGTTCAGTCATTAGACGAAGTCTAGGGCCTTTAGGTCTTCTTCAAGGACAACAGACGACAGCCTTAGCCATGTCTTTTGAGCTGTTTGGCAGATGCCGAAACCCCCACCAGGTAGGAGAAGTTACCTGCACGCTGCCCGCAAGCACATGGATCTCAGGCCTGTGGGAACTGAGGGACCAGCTGACCCGAGATGTGAGGCTCAGCCAGCGTCCCAGGAACAAGGGACAAGTGACCGCTGAGTACGGCTGTGTGAGAGAGACAAGCATCTCCGAAACTAGAAGACTGCCCCCTCCCCAGCCCGTGGCCCCTGCCTCTTCTCCCCGGCTGATCTCCGAGCAAAGCCTGGGAAACGGGTCGCCGGTTCACCGGGCCATGAGTCCACCTTCTCCCCGGGTCGGCCGGCTTCCCCAGCACGGCTGTCTTTCCTTTTCCCCAACCCTTGTCTCAGTTTGAAATTCTTGAGTGACAAGCAGCTGAACCTGAGTTGGGTCACACCTGCAGAAGAATTCCACATGGCTTATGTAGAAGCTCAAGGAGGCAGAGGGCGACCCCCCAGCCCTCGGGAGGCTGCAGCGTGGCCTCCTTCCAGGGAACAGTGTGCAAAGTGGGGAGAGAGGCGCTCAACCAAGGAGACCCCTGACAAGCACACCTCAGCCTGGCAGCCGGGACCAACGTCCCGGGTCACACATCATGGTGACGCTGAGTCCATGAAGAGCAGCGGTGGAAAGGCTTGCTCCCTCTGTGCACTTCCTCCCCAAGCCCGTGACCACAGCGTAACCATGAGGAAGACATCAGACTAACTCCACTTGAGGGCCACTCTACAAAATACCTGCCAAGTCTTCCTCAAGGTCGTCCAGGTCAGGGCAAGTGTGAGAACTGTCTCCCCACAGAGAACCCTAAGGCCACAGAGTGACCGGGGCAATGTGGTGTCCGCATGGACCACAGAGGTCATCCGTACAAACCAAGGAAGCCTGAGCGAGGCAGAGGCTTCGATTAATAGCGATGCATCGATACTGGTTCACTGGTCATGACAAATGTCTCACTAAGGCGAGATGTTAACGTTAGGGGAACATTCAGCACAGGATGGACAGGAATTCTGTGCTATTTTTGCACCTTTTCTGTAACTCTTAAAACTATTCTAAAATAAACAGGCTAGTCTTTCTTTAAGCACATTTACTATGGCATCATTGAGCCCCATCCCCTACAAGATCCAGAACAAGAAAGGAGGGGGGAAGTGGGGAGCCAGCCCCCTCCCTCCTGTCCCCACCCTCCGGCTCCAAACAGGGCCCCCCCGGCTCAGCTGGTGAGAAGTGGCAGAGTCTGAGTCCACCAAGACGCTTTCCGGCCAGGCTCCCAGGCCAAGACCACGGCCAGAGGCTGCAGCAGGCGGGACGAGGCAGCCAGGAGCCCAGCCCTACTCAGTGAGTTACTAGGAAGTTACCTGGGCTTCCAGCCTAAGCTCACAGGGGAGATGCTCGGGGCATCGTTTCATATGTTTACCTGGTTTTAGAGTCAAGGTTCATTCTAGCCTCATGACGGGAGCTGGGCAACCTTACTTGTGGTTCTTTCATCTTTATCTTTTCTGAAACAATTTATCCAGAAAAGGAATCAACTGATGCTTTAAGTTTGGTCAAGTTCCCTGTAAAGCCAGCTGGGCCTGAGTAGGTCTTTGGCTGGCTAGCAGTCTGACCACCATTTCCGTTTCCTTAGCACTGATTTGCATTCAAGCTCTCTCCTTCCTCTCGGGCCAATTTTAGTCTTTCACATGTTTCAAGTGTACTCGCTCCCGCCCTCCAGGTTTTCAGATTTATCATCTGCAATGACAGTGCTGTGCGCAGGCCTCCTCTAATCTGGAGCCTATTGTATTTCATCAGCTTCTTTCTAAGGACCACACAGCTGAATCCTGCAGATCTTGGCGTGTGTTGTGAACATCACTTAATCCTAAGGGCGTCCCATTTCCTTTCCACCCGGCAGTCCTGAAGCGGCCAGAAGTGCTGTCGCATGCGGACCGACTCACCTGCCCTCCATTCCCCCTGTTTTCCAGATGGGGAAACTGAGGCACAGAACCATGCCATAACTTGCAGAGGCCCTGCAGGGCGGTCAACCAACCCCTGGGGTGTGGGGGATGGGGTGAGCCTTTTCCTCTGCCCCTTTGGGGAAGCCTGCGGATTCCCTTCCCAGCACACGATTTGTAAATCATAAAATAAAAGGCATCATGCTGCAAGGCAAACCACTTACAGTGAAATACAGCTACCGAAACAACAGTAAGTGTAACTTCTTATGCAGCAATGAATGAGGCTTCCCGCTGGTGTGTTAATGGAGACCCAAAGACGGGTCTCATGACCACCAATACTGAAACATCAACCAGTGCTTCTGAAACCCTACAGTGTCAGCCCAGGACCCGGATTCCAGGTGGGGAGGGGGTTCTTCCTGCCAGCACAGGTGAGCACTCAGTTTAGGCAAGGGAGGGGCTTCCCAGGTGGCCCCAGTGGTGAAGAGCCCACCCGCCAGTGTGGGAGACACAAGAGACCCAGATTTGATCCCTGGGTTGGGAAGATCCCCTAGAGAAGGAAATGGCAACCCACTCCAGTGTTCTTGCCTGGAGAATCCTGTGGACAGAGGAGCCTGGCGGGGACAGTCCACGGGGTCGCAAAGAGTCAGACGTGGCTGAGCGACTGAGCACACTGCGAAAGTAAAGGGTGGGACGTTTCCCATCCAAGGTCACGGCCGCCCGGGATGCCGTCCTCACCGCGGTCCCGCTCAGGGAGCTGGTAACAGTTTGCACCTGAGGGCTGTGACCAGCTGGCTCCTCTTCCTCCGGCCGGAAGTGTTCTCAGAGGACGGCCATCTGCGCCTGGGGTGGGGTCCCTCCTTCCTGGCGCCTTGAGAGGTTGGGGGACATCCTCCCTGATTCCCTTCCCTCCGCGCTGACTGATCCCTGCAAACAGGTTTCCGGGGCAGCGGTGGGGGGCAGTCATGGAGCAAGCTTCCTTCCTTCCGTTTCGGGCCCGAGTTCGCCGTCCTCCCCTCACGCGTGGCTGCGGTTTTCCGCCGCGCTCCTGGGTCCACAGCGCTTTTCTTCCACAGACTCGGCTCCACCTCTCAAGTCAGAATTGCTGTCGGGACGCCGGATATCAACCTGACTTGTGCTCTTTGGTGAGAAGCCTTCTTCTCTTTGGGGAAACTGCTAGAATTTTCTTGTCTCCAATATTCGGAAACAGAAGCGTGCCTGGATGCCCTTACCTCCCCCATCAGCATCTGAGCCCGTGAATCCTTCCAGCTCGGATCCCAGAAACGTCTCCTGCATTTTCAGGTGCTCCCCACCCGCTCCTGGACTCCTGGGTCCTGGGGCTGGCATCTCCACTCTGCCCTCGGTGCGTATTTCCCGATCTCATCTCGCCACAGCTTCTGCCTCTGTGATGCTTTCTCAGCCCTACGAGCTGCCCGTGGGCTCAGCCGCACCCATCCTGCTACTTGTCCTCTCTGTGGTCTGATTCATGTTGACGGTCACAGCCGTCAAACCTGATGTCTCCGCTCCGGTCTTTCTTTCATGATTCTCTGCTTGCTTCTTATTAACTCTCTCCTCCTCTATCCGCTTCGCGGGGTTGACCTCACTAGCTCCACTTCAGTCTCAGGCGCATGTCACACTCTTGGCCCACCTGTTCCAGCCGTAGCGCCTGATTCCTGGGGTGTCGTGGGAAGCTGGCACTGCTTCCTGAGGTCGTCTCCTGGCTCCGCAGGGCTGCCCCCGCTGCTCGCCGTCCCCAGAGCCCCGGGAGGGCAGAGACGTGCCCACCTGCGATGTTGTGACTTCTGATAGAAACACATACACGCTCAGGCTTCATCCAGTTTCTGGCACAGAGCCTCTAAAACCCTCCACGTTTCCTAAGAGACTGATCAAGTTGTCTGTCGTCTGAATGAGCTGACTTCGGAAGTGTGGTGTCAGGAGAACCAGCCACGTGATAACAGTTCCCCCCCTCTGCAGCCTGGCCGCGGGGTCCGTGTCCCCCTGAAAGGCGTGCCCACAAAGGTCTTGCTTCCGCCACCTGCTGCCCCCACCCCCCTGAAGCTGACCTCTTTCTCAGGGGCTTCCCTGGGGTCTTGCTTGGTGTTTACCTTTCCCTATGTCCATCCTTCCTGCCTTCTGTGGTTTCCTGGGATTGACTGGGAAGGGGCCCACCTAAACCATGAATCCAGACAGGATGGGGAAGACAGGCCCTGGGGGTACCTGCATGGGCAAGGCTGTGGCCCCCAAAAGCTCTGCCACCCCTCTTGTGCCATCTGAAGCTTTGCTGGGTAACGATGTCTGCGCCTCCGCACGGCAGGCCCCTGCGGCTGGTTTCGGGCACCTGCCTGGACAGGACCATGAGGGTGAAGTGCCTCCATCCTGCAGCAGGGCCTTAGCATAGAAAAGGGGGCCTGCTGAGGGGGCCTGATGCACCAAGAGCGTGGCTGAGACCACCCCCTCCCAACACACACATGTGCGCACCCACACAAACTTCAGCCCTCCTCCCACGCCTGCTGTGGGGCATTTTCCACAACCGGATTAACTGGAGATCGGGAAGGGAATCCAGGGCAGGGAGGGGCCTCGAGAAACAAATCAGAGCCCAGAACCCAGCAGGTGTTCTCCTCACCGTGACTGCTGGTGTACGCACTCAGGTTCTCCAGCGGCAGGTGGAAACCCCGCTGCCTGTCCCCCAGCTCCATCGGTGGAGTGGCAGCCCCCATGAGACTGTATTTGGAGACGGAGCTGTGAAGTCGGGAGGGCGGCCCCGACTCCGCAGGGCTGGTGTCCTTACAAGAAGAGCAGACACCGAGCTCAAGGCCCCGCCCCTGTGTGCAAGCTGAGAAGGTGGAGGCCTGCCCCCGAGGGGAGAGGTCATCCTGGAGAAGGGCAGCTGGGATTTAAGCCAGCTTCGTGGGATCAACAACGTCCCTGAGGCCCCTGCAGCCCCCGGGGCGGCTCCACACTTTGCCCCCAGACCACTTTGCCCCCTCTCCTGAGTCAGCCTGCCCTCCCCCGCCCTGAGGCCCCTGCAGTCCCAGCTGGGTCCCAGCAGGGCTGACTCTGGGCTGGCAGCTCAGAGGGCTGGCAGCTCAGAGGACGTGCCGCCCCCACCCCAGGAACGCGGCCTCCCGCCCCCTCCCACCCCCTCTCCAGGGCAGAGGATGCCCCTGGTACAATAGGCCTTCTGTCCCTCGGCCAGGTGACCCCAGGCTGACAGGGCAGCTGCAGGGAGGGCAGCCTCAGGCAGGCGGGGCAGGGGGTGCAGGGCGGGTCCCCCTCCCCAGGCCCAGCACCTTTCCGGCGCCCACTGGGTCGCAAGGTCCAGGAGACGAGGACAACGTGGACCCGCCTCCCTGGGCTGCACACACAGCTCCTCCAATCACTGTTCACCCACAGTCACATGAGGCCGGAAGAAGGCACAGCGGTCTCTGGGGGTGGAAACTCGCCTTGATCTGGGTGAGGGTCACACGGGGCTGTGTGTTTGTCAAAAGTCATCAAACTGCACACTTTGGATCGACACATTTTACTGTATGCAAAGCATACTTCAAAAGCACAGAATCAAAAAAGAGTTGTTCTTTAAAAAAATCAGAAAATACAGGCAACCAGAGGATAGTGAATGCCTGTACCCTGTGAAGATAGTGAATGTCTGAGTCCACGGCTGGGAGAGCATGTACACTGGCCTAGCCAGACTCCTCTCTCCAGCGGGGACATGTACAAGACGGCCCCAGACCACACGTGGGCCCTGAAGCCTGCAAACTTCTATCAACAGGAGAGCCTGAGTGTGTTTCTACTACGTCTGCCGCCATTTTTTTTTAACAAATAGACACTTCATACTGTGCCTAAACCTGAATCTTTTTCAACAAGTTACTTATTGTTCCAGGGCTTCTCTTCCAACATTCTCAGTGGTTGCTGTTCCGTGTCTAAATCTTGTCTAACTCTTTGCAATTCCCTGGACTGCAGCACATCAGGCTTCCCTTCCTTCACCACCTCCCAGAGCTTGCTCAAACTCATGTCCATTGAGTCAGCGATGCCATCCAGCCATCTCACCCTCTGCTGCCTCTTTCTCCTCCTGCCCTCAATCTTGCCCAGCACCAGGGTCTTTTCCAGTAAGTCGGCTCTTCACAGCAGATGGCCAAAGAATTGGAGCTTCAGCTTCAGCATCAGTCCTGCCAATGAATATTCAGGACTGATTTCCTTTAGGATGGACTGGTTTGATCTCCTTGCAGTCCAAGGGACTCTAAAGAGTCTTCTCCAGCACCACAGTTTGAAAGCATCAGTTCTTTGGTGTTCAGCCTTCTTTATGGCCCAACTCTCACATCCATACATGACCACTGGAAAAACCACAGCTTTGATGATACAGACCTTTGTTGGCAAAGTGATTTCTCTGCTTTCCAACACACTGGCTAGGCTGGTCATAGCATTTCTTTCAAGGAGTAAGTGTCTTTAATTTCATGGCTGTAGTCAAGTCAACAGTGATTTTGGAGCCCAAGAAAATAAGATGTCGCTGCTTCTGCTTTCCCTTCTATTTGCCATGAGGTGATGGGATCAGATGCCATGATCTTAATTTTTTCTATGCTGAGTTTCAAGTCAGCTTTTTCAGTCTCCTCTTCCACCTTCATCAAGAGGCTCTTTAGTTCCTCTTCGCTTTCTGCCATACGGGTGGTGTCATCTGCATATCTGAGGTTACTGATATTTCTCCCGGCAATCTTGATTCCAGCTTGTGCTTCATCCAGCCCGGCATTTCTTGTGATGTGCTCTGCACAGGAGTTAAGTGAGCAGGGTGACAGTACACAGCCTTGACGGACTCCTTTCCCGATTTGGAACCGGTCTGTTGTCCCATGTAAACGTGTAACTGATGCTTCTTGACCTCCATATATGTGTCTCAGGAGACACATGAGGGGGTCTGGTACTATCTCCTGAAGAATTTGCTACAACTTGTTGTGATGCACACAGTCAAAGGCTTTAGTGTAGTCAATGAAGCAGAAGTAAATGTTTTTCTAGTAACTCCATTGCTTTCTCCATGATCCAGTGAATGTTGGCAACTTGATCTCTGGTTCCCCTGACTTTTCTAAATCCAGCGTATACACCTGGAAGTTCTACATTCACACACTGCTGCAGTCTAGCTTGAAGGATTTTGAGCATAACCCTACTAGCATGTGAAATGAGTGCACTGTGCAGTAGTCTAAACATTCTTTGCTGCCGGCATGAACAGGTACTAAAGTAACAAAAGGACTGGGACCCTCCCAAAAGGAGATTATAATCCAGCGGCAAGAGCTGAGGGCAAACACCCAAGCCCCAGCCCAATAAGCCACCTGCTTCCCCCGGCTGGCCAGCAGTATGAAGGGCAGAGAAAGCAGGGCCAGGTAGGAATGGGGGCAGGCGGGGGGCAGCACAGGCCTCCTGGAGCACGGAGCACTCCGTGCAGGGCGGGGCCCCCAAACCAGGAAGTCAGGAATTCCTGGACCCAAATTCGCTGGCCTGAGAGAGAGGTTGGGGGACCAGGCTGACAGAACCCGGGGAGGACCCACTGGAGGGCCCATCCGAGGAAGTCACTGATGCCCCCAGAGACTCCCGTGTGGAAATGGGTGCCCTGGACCCGTGCTCTGGCACATGGATGGCATAATGAGAGACCCGAGCTCACCTCAGAGCTGCCGGCAGAGACGCCGGTGGGAGGAGGGCACCGAGGTGCAGCCAAGGGGTGGCAGGGCTGATGGCTTATGGTGTTTGTGCAGAGTGAAGCATTCGTCCCCTCAAGGAGATTTGCCCCAACTCTCAGAGGCAGGAGGAGTCGCCCTCCCACCTGGAACACTGATGCATCTGTCATCCTGCATCATCTCACCAGCTCAAAGAGCTCCTCAGGCTGGGACTGCTAGATAACACACAGACCACCTGGTTAAGTCCGAATTTCAGATAGGCAACAAATAAGTATCAGTATAAGTATATCCCATGCAGTATTGGGAACATACTTATATCAGATATTGCATGTTTACATCAAATACGCATGTATGCATATAAACATTGCATACATACTTACAGTAAAGTATTCATTGTTTATCTGAAATTCAAGTTGAACTGAGTGTCCTGTATTTCCCATTACTTCAGCTGGCAACCCTACCCAAAGGTGATGCTATGCCTTTGTTCACCTGATATAACCAATACTAACCTTATGCCCAGCACATGGCAAGCATTCAGTAAATGTTAGGCAGATGGATGGATGGTAGATCCATAAGTAGATGATGAATGGATAGGTGGATGAATGGATGGATTGATAGACAGGTGATGGATGGGTAGATGAACAGGTGGGTGGATGGATGGATAGAAGAAAAGATGAACGGATAGATACATAGATGGATGATGAATGGACGGGTAGATGATGACATATGCATGAATAGATGGATAGATAAATGGATGGCTAGATGGATGGGTGTTGGATTCTATAAGGGGTTTAACACTAATCAGTCCTAAGTACCTCATGACAGAGCCAGAAAGCAAAGGAAGTGTCTGCTGATGGGAAGACCCCCAGCTCTAATGCATCTCCCTGTTCCTGGGACCTCCTAGTCAGATTCTGTGTGTTTACATGGGAAGCCTCTGTCATGCCCCAGAACCCTGGTGCGCCAGGACACAGACTGGATGTTCCTGACATGGGGAGGGGCAACAGGACTGACCAGCAGGCTTCACAGCCCTGCTGGGGTCTCTGACTTCCCAGCCTCGACCTTCACACAAAGGTGACCTCTCAACTCCCAAGACTGCCAACCACCGTCGGCTTGGGCCAAGCCCAAGCCCACCAGTGTCACCCAGCAGCCCTTCTGAGGCCTCCTCAGTCCTGGTGTCCAGAGGAATACACCTCTCCCACCCAGGGATCAGGAACCAGGGGCACGGCACCTTCCCAGAGAGACCCACATCCACCTGTCGGGAGAGGCCCCATGGCAGGGGCACCTTACCAGCTAGCTCCACCTCCCCTCTTGGACAGCGGGCCCTGCTGAACCTGGGCCTCGAAGAAAAGGTCTCCCATTTGCAGCACCTGTCTCCCATCCCCTTGGTGCCTCAACACAGACAGCCAAGGGCAGGTGTGGGACCCAGACGGTCCGGAGAGTCTGACCCCAGGATTCTCCTCCGAGGGATCCAGGCGAGGAGCTGCAGGGGTGGAGCTGAGCCTAGGGATGGAGAGGCCCTCCTGACCCCGCCCACGCCCACCATGACTCCCGTCCATCAATTCCCATCAATGCCACCTTCTCTCCTCCACCAGGTTGGGGTTCTGACCCAGACACCCAAAAGGCTTTTGACTATTTCTACATCCCTGGACAAGAACCACACACAGTCCCTGGGGCCATCATGTCCCTGGGTCCCTCAGCTGCCTTGAGGGTCCAGTGCACCATTTCTGCCTTCTAGTGCCTTCCCCAACTCAGGTGCAAGAAGGATCTCCCTGACCGTCCTCTGCCCGGCCAGTCCCCTGAAGCCCAGAGAGGCGAGTGTATCCAGGAAGGGCCCTCTACCTGTGCTTGCTCAAGGAGGCGCATGGCCCATGGTGGGGTGAATCTCAGCCCCTAGTTGCCAGCACCTGTGCAAGATCCATCAGACAGAAGGGTCATTGCTGAAGCTGTGCCTCATTCCCACGCCTTAGAACCCACTAGCCCAGCCCAGCTCCCACTTTTGCAGCTGGGAGAGACCTGCAGAGAGACAGGGTGTCTGGGAGCCCCTTCCCATCTTGTGTCTCAGTTGCCACCCCCCCCGCCCCGCCCCCGCCCCACACATAACATGACAAAGAGAATTTGCCATAAGTCCAGAAGGGTGGGAAAGTAGTGCAGCCTAATGGAGGGGGACAGGGGATGGGGGGGGGGGGGGGGTTGTGGGCAGCCATAAAGGGTGTCCCCTCCACCTCCCACCCAGGCCCAGGGAAGGGGCTGACGCAGAGGCCAGAGGAGGGCTGCAGGGTCTCCCCACTCATAGGTTGATGGTCTCAGGGATGAGCTGTATGGGAGGTTTGGGGCTGCTCAAAGGCTCTGAACAGAGGTTTCCCAGCCTGGGGACAGAGGCCATGGGTCATGGCTAGGGGCGGGGCATGCCTGTGCTGGGCTGGACTCAGGAGAGCCCTGCAGACTCTGGGGTCCCTAGACCGAGCTGAGAGGGTCCCTGAAAAGTCCCCAGGCTGGAACCCCTGGTGTGGCCCGGGTTTGCTGGCTGAGTATCAGACGCCCCTCCGTGCTGACTTGTGGGGCCCCTCGCGGGGCTGAGGCAGAATGGTGTTGGAAAGAGCCCGCAGCGTCCCCAGGGCCAGGCAGGGAAGAAGGGGCCGAGGCTCTCCTCCCTTCTCTTCCCGAGGAGACAGATGGCGGTGGGAGCATCCTCCCCCGTTTTCCGGAGCATGACTCAGACAGCTGCCTCCTCAGCCCCACACCGCCGCCTGCCCTCCCTTCCCCTCCCCCAGCAGGGGACCAGCGCTCCCAGGGCCCCCCAGCTCCACCTGGGGCGCGCAGGGCAGAGGAGCTGGGAAACTCCCGCCAAGACCCCCAGCCCAGGCCTGGGCAGGGGGAGGGGGAGACTGCCTGTCCCGTCTTCGCTGACCCTGCAGAGCCCTCTCTTGAGCCCTGTTGGTACCACCTCCCCACGCCCAGGTGGTAGGGAGACTGGCGAGCTCTGGGCCCCCCAGGTGTGCGCAGTGGGGGAGGGGTGGTGGAGGTGGGGCAGCGAAGGGGAGGGACCAGGCGCCCGGCTAAGCTCGGTTCTCCCGGGGCGGGGCTGAGGAGAGGGGCGGGGCTGAGAGGGGCGGGGCTGAGATGGGGCGGGGCTGGGAGGAGGGGCGGGGCTGAGGGAGCCTGCGGGAGGAGGACTAGAGAAGTCTCCAGAGGCAGCAGGTGTGACGGGCGGGGTCCTTGGAGAACGGCGCTGCCGCCCCAGTAGAAAGCGGATAGGCCGGCCTCCTTCCAGGAAAATGTGGGCCAGAGGCGCTCAGGTCACCCAGGAATTCCCCCGTGGACACTGAGTTCAGGATAGCGTCCCCGCCGCCCACCACGCCCGGGCCCCCGGAAGCCTCCAAGGGCACTCTTGGGGGGAGCCTGGAACCTCCTCTGGACCACCGCTAGGAGCCCTGCCAGCCCACCCCTCCTGCCCCGCCTGGCCTGGACACGGGCGCACACATGTACACACGCATGCACACCCTGAAAACAGAATTATGTACTTGGAAGGCCTCTTCCTGGAGCTCCACCCTCACCCCGCCCCTCCAGTCCTAGCTGACCGTGGGCCACAGGAGGGTAGCTCGCCCGGCCTAGAGCCGCAGACCCTGGCCCCAGAGGGGACCACGCGGTTCCCTCCACCGGACGTCCCCACCTGTCCCCCATCTGCGCTTGTGCCCAGGACCCAGGCCCGTCCAGCCAGGTGAGGCCTCCTCTGGGAGGGCTCGGCACCTGACCTGAGGGTCACCTCCCCACCAGGACCACCAGTGCTCACGTGTCCTGCTGGGTCCCTGGGCCTTCCTGCACTCCAAGGGCCCCCTGAGAGCTGAGCCAGAGGCAGCCTCTGCCCGCTGGGCATCTCCAACACGGCCCTGCAGTCCCTCCCAGGCCTCCCTGACTGGGCTGCTCCCGGCTCCAGCCTCACCTTCTGCATCCGTAGGTTGAGGACAACCAGACCTCACCCCTAGGTCCCAGCCCAGCCTCTGGGAGGCAGTGGGCGGGATGAGCATGTGAAGGGGTGCGGGGGGGGAGAGGGGTGCAGAGAGGGGTGTGGTCCTCCCCAGGGTGGGAGATGCCCACCCAAGCTGGAGCTGGTGCTGGCAGGAGGACCCGGGCAGTGGGCTCCAAGCCCGGCCTCGGCAGCTGCTCTCCGTGGCTGTGAGCGCACCCTCAGCATCAACAGGTGACGGCTGCCGGCAGAGCCAAGCCAGGGTGAAGGAGGCGAGTCTCCGCGGGCGCCTGCATCCAGCACTCGGGGTTGGCCTCCCGGTCTCATCTGCCCACTTGGACGCCTGCTTCACTTTCTGGGGCCCTGGGCACTGGCCCACATCCATCAGTGAGGTGGACCACAAAGCCAGGCCACCCGGAGCCATCCAGAGAAAGCCAGAGAGACACGGAGCTTTTGGGGTCCCAGGCCCGGTGTGTATCTGTCACTCTGATGGTTTTAAGCCCGGGACCCGTGGGAGAGCCGGCCACCCCGAGGGGCCTTTGTCTGGGCCCTCAGGGGCTGAACGGGGCCCGAGGCCCCAAAGGAAGGCAGCACTGTGGCTGAAACAGGCTCTCGAGCGACCCCAGCCTTTGTGAACTGCCAGCTGTTCCCACAGGCCAGCTGGCGCCATCACCAGCGAGCACCAGGGGGCCTGGCCGCCTTCGCTGCTGGACACTTGAGTTTGCCCCCCCACCCCCAACACCAGGCGGTGCACCTTCTCCCCCCGTGGAGTGAAAGCTGACCTCCCAACACTCTCCCACACACGCACGCCTGTCTGACCCCCACCAGATCTGCCTGCGTGGCCCCTCATTACAGCCTCGCCTGGCCCTATCCCACCGGGATCTTTCATGCCAGAAGTCAGGGTCCCCCACCCCATCCCTGCTCAAACCTTGAGAAATGGAATCTTCCCTGCCATATCTGTAAACAGAGGGTGACACAGTCTCCAAGGTCTGCAGCTCCCCACTGTGAGCTTGTGAGCTCTGGGGAAACTGCGGAAAAGAAAACCCGGGAACCTGGCTCCAGACCTCTGAGGTGCAGATCAAAGGAATGACTGCAGTGAGCCCAGACTCTTGCATGTTCCCATCACAGTAAAGCACTGAATTCTTTAACCTGGATTATATGGGTTTCTTTAATTAACAATCATCTTTTGACATTCAGACTATCTACCCTCTGTTGCAAACCTTCTAGGTAACCTGGCTCCTCCCTTCACCCCCTCAGAGCAGTTCACTCAGAGTCACTTGAGATGTTGCCTCTCAGGCATGAAGTCCTAACGATTCCCACCAAATAAGACATAACTCTCGACTCTCAGGCTGTGAATAATTTTCCAGTCAACAGCCCCTTCGAATCCTTCCTGCTCCCACGTCTTCTCACCCTGCACGATCTCCACCCTGACTCTGATCTCCACCAGGCAGCGGTGGGCGGTGGTGTGAAGCGAGATCTTAATTCCCTGCCCAGGAATTGAACCTGGGAATCCTGGATGAACACCAGGAATCGCAGCCACCAGACCAGCAAGGGCTAGAGGCTAGAAGCTATTTTTCCCTGGATCTTTGTTCCTAGTTAAAAAAAAAAAAAAATGCATTTATCACAGAGGCAGAAACTGTAAATGCAGGCACAAAGTTTATTAGTAGAGACAAAGCACAATTCATGGAAGAACACACAGAGGAAACCATCTAGATGAGCTGGAAGCAAGGCAGAGATGCACACCCAGAGAGAGAGGGTGTGGGCGTCCCCGCCGCGAGGAGGAGCGCAGTGAGGAGGCGGTTAGGTCATTTATTTAGGTCAGTTCTTCTGGGTCTTTGCTTACCCTGAGCAAACTATCTGGTTTCTTTTTCCACACCTGACATACCCTGGGACCCTCCCCTGGGTGGACACACACCTCTCAACCAAGATGGATCTCGAAGTCTCGAAGTGAAGGCTTCCGGGAAGAGCAAGACTCATTATGGCCTGGCGTTATTCCTTGACTTTTGACCCACAAGGAAACTTTCTGCACATGTGTGGTGTTTCCCTTGCCTCAAAAAGGGGGGAGCGGAGATCCCTTAATTCTTCACTCAAACACGGTCTTGCCCCTCTTTGTCCCTGACTTGACTATTCCTGTGACTATCACCTTAAGGTGTTTACAAGAAACAAAGACTACCTACTGACCCTGATTCTACTGTTACTTCTATTTTGGAGGGCAAACAAGAGGTTGATTGTAAATTCCTCAACTGGAGCCCACCTATCTCTTGTCTCAGGAAATGCTTGCAGCTGTAAATATCCAGCCTGAAGCCCACTTCTTTGTGCCCATGAAATGCAAACAGGAGCCAGTTGTAAACGTTTAGCCTGCAGTCCATCTACCCCTGCCTCGGGTCTCCCTCTTGCCCCCTTGGCATGTCTAAAGGAACTGTCCCTGCCCCAGTGAAGCTGCCCAGCACCACCTCCCCCTGGATTTGAGCCAGGGCGCCCACTCACGCCTCATGACACTCTTAGAGGCACAGATGGGAAGGGGACCGCTCAGAGGATCCCCCCCACCCCACGCCGGGAATATCACTGCTTTCCCCTTCGACTGGGGCAGGGGCCCAGCTCCAAGCAGCCAAGGCGACGCAGCTTAGCAGCAGCAGAAACCAGATCTTGGCCTGGGCCATCCGGCTACACGGCTCCTGGACTGGATCACTGGGCCACACCGCCCACTGTCTGCAGCAGTGTGCCTGGCTTCCAGCAGGACGGGACAGGCCCAGAGCTCTGGAATTTGGCCCATGGGCGGCACACCCTGACTGCAGGCCCAGCCTGCAGGCCCTGCAGGCCCCCATCCCACACCGAGTCTGCCTATCCACCACTCCCCTCCCCCCTCGGCTGCTCTTCCAGATGACGCGGACCTGAGTCAGCGGCTGCAGGAGAACGTGGTCACTTCGCTGCCAACACGAGGTGGGGGGAACCAGAAAGGCCCAGGCTCTGTTAGCTGGGGTCAGCAGGGACCCTGGCCAGGGCTGAACTAACCACACCGCTGCCAGTTCCCAGAGCACTGCGTCCCTCTTCTGGGAAAAGCTTACACGCACACACACACACACACACACACACATACACACACACACACAGCCCACCTTGAGGCGAGCTACGGTTGGAGGGACCACAGCCCAGCCGTGGAGGAGGAACCAGAGGCAGTGAGGTGGGGTCTTTCTGGGCTCACCACCCACGTGCCCGCCAGCCCACACCCAGCTACCTGCCAACCATCACCCAGCGCCTCGTGCCGGGCCCAGGAGCAAATGAGCAAACAGCTGTGCCTTGAGGGGCGCGGGCCTGGGGAGGGGCCCGAGTGGTGGGGGACCCACAGATGGGGAGAAATAGCACAGGGGTCAGAGCTCCCCAGAAGCTAAAGTAGGGAGGGGCGGGCGTCTCGCTGCTGCCCTCCCGCCATATAACCTGGTGAATGCGGGTCTTAAGTAATGCCTTCAGTGTTCAATAAATAAATTGATCCAATTTAAAATGAGAAAAGTTAAAAAAGAACATCCCTTGATAGCCATCAAGGGAAAACGTGGTGCCATGGCTGTGCCTCACCTCTGCAGTGCCAGATGTGGTTCTGGCTGCCTCCCCCGGTTGGTCTCGAGAGGGTTGGGGTGAGACCTGGGGTAGGACACTGTGAGTGCCGGGCTTAGGGCCTGGCTTAGCACCCAGCACCCTGGGTTCGCGAGCTTCCCGCCCCCAGGTGCACGCCCACGGATCCTCCCACCCCAGGGCGCTCAAGCAACAATCGGCTGTCCCTGGGCACTGCTAGCCGCGGTCCCCGCGCCGCTCATCAAGTTAGAGCTTGAGTTCTAGTTAATCTCGAAAATATGGCCAAGGTAATCAGGAACTGACAGGTGAAAGGAAACGGCGTGCCACGCGGGCGGGCACAGAGAGGAGGGCGGGTGCAGAGCTCAAGGGGGTGGAGGGCGCGCAGGCACAGAGAGCCTGGCAGGTTCGAGCCCCACAGAGGCGGAGCGCGCAGAGGTGGGGGGTGGGGAGGCGCTGGAGCTCACTCCTGCCTCCCACCCCCACATCCTGGAAACTCCGAGGCTGCTGGCACCCTGAGCCGCAGCCACTCCCCGACTGGAGCTCACAGTCCAGCCAGGGAGCCCGATGGCTGCCCCACAGCACTGGGCTCGCAGGGCTGAGGTCCGCGGTTCCTTGGGAGAGGGGAGCGCGGTGATCCTTCCAGGGTGGGGAGGGCTGGAGTCGGAGAATCCCCGCAGAGGGGGTCCTTGCAGGGGAGTTCTCTGGGAGTCGGGGGAGGGCAGTGCGCAGGAGTGGGAAAGACAGCAGAGTCTTAGACCAGGCACTGAGCAGCCAGGAGAGGTGGGTGCAGAGGATCATACTTGGGTTATTTTCAACCCTTAAACCTTCCCACTGCTCAGGAGGAAAAAAAGGAGAGTTCCGGTGGGGTCAGGAAGAGGCTGAGCAAGGGGGTGGGCCAGGAGGGGCGGAGACTCCCAAGGGGGTGGGGCCAGGAGGGTCAGGAGACCTCCCCCAAGGGGGTGGGCCAGGAGGGGCGGAGACCTCCCCCAAGGGGGTGGGCCCGGAGGGGCGGAGACCCCCTCCCCAGGGAGTGGGCTCGGGGGTGGGAGACACCAAGGGGGTGGGCCAGGAGGGGCGGAGACTCCCAAGGGGTGGGGCCAGGAGGGTCAGGAGACCTCCCCCAAGGGGGTGGGCCCGGAGGGGCGGAGACCCCCCCCCAGGGAGTGGGCTCGGGGGTGGGAGACACCAAGGGGGTGGGCCAGGAGGGGCGGAGACCTCCCCCAAGGGGGTGGGCCCGGAGGTGCGGGGGCAGAGCCGCGTACGGGGCCTTCGGGGAGCAGAGCACCTCTGCGGGGCAGAGGGGCCACAGGAGCCCCTTCCTCCGCTCACTCAACCCCCCACCTCCCGCATGAGATCTATAAACGCTTCCTGCACGGGAAAGCTCAGATGCCAGCGGATTCTTTTCCACCGGAGGAGAGGCTCAGAGCCTAATTCAAGGATGGCTGGGAGCCAAATGGAGCCAGCTATTCTGGACCAGCTAGGGGCTGCGGCGGGGCGGGGCCTGGAGGCTGGAGGCTGGAGGCTGGAGGCTGGAGGCGCGAGGGGTGTCTGCAGCGAGGCAGGCGGGCCGCGGTGAGACCCGTGAGGCCCGGGCTTGGCCCTGTGTCTCTGAAAAACGCAGCCCAGTGGCCAAAGCCAGCGGCAAGGATTGCGGGTCTGGTCTGAGTGTTAGTTGCTCAGTCGTGCCCGACCCTTGGCGACCCCGTGGACTGCAGCCCAACAGGCTCCTCCATCCATGGGATTTTCCAGGCAAGGATACTGGAGTGGGTTGCCATTTCCATCTGATCTGTAGAGTCACCACAAACACTGATCTAGCGGGAACTGAGCCATCGCCCTCGGGGAGCCCAGAGCCAGGGTCCTCAGACCACGTGGCTGAAATAACAGCCAATCAGTACATAACCTTGTTCTGTGTTCCTTACTGTCAAAGACACTGCATTTGGTACATATTGTATTGCTGGTTCACGAGCACTGAACCCGAGGCAGCTGCCCTGAAACTCACACGGACAGGAAACTCCTCAAACACACATGTTTTCTCTGTGAAGCACACCCAGCCTTCCTGCACTTAGAGACACAGGACGCACTTAGGGACACTGGACGAATTTAGGGTTAGGCTAGGGCCACTTGAAACAGGATTATCTCCCCCCAAAAGCACAAAGACGTGGAAGACTGAGTGCTAAACTGGCCGTGTTTGCAGCGTGAGATTGAACAAGAAAGCCCAGAGTGGCTCCTTCTGACCTCAGCTGGGGACTCAGAACTTCTGCTGGTCTACACATATCAGCAAATGATTGCCAGACAAGTAATTGATTTTAGGGTTACAAATAGGTTTCAGCGAGTAGGCAAGTTCCCAAATGCAGAATTAGCAAGTGATGAAAATCTCCTGAGTGTGTGAGCGACCCTCAAAGGAAAAGGCTAGACGTCACTGACCTCCCGGAGCCTCTGAGTGACCTCCCAGCCCACTGTCCCGCCGGGGTCTCCCCACCCCTCCCCAGACCAAGGATGGGCCCTGGTCCATCCTCCTGCATGAGAGAGTGTTGAGGTTACAGCAGCCGGAGCTGCCAGGCCACAGAGGAAAGGGGCTGAGGCAGAGGTAGGGGCAGGAGCGGACCCAGGGCCAGAGCCCCATCTGCTGCCCCACCAGAGCTGACCTTTCTGGAGGTGAGCAGAGTGGTCAGGGCCTGATCAGCAGGACCAGACGCAGAACGGCTGCCCGGGGTGCCACGGCCGCTCTGTAGCAGAGCTGGGTCCCACCGTTCTTGCTCACCAGGAAGACCTAGTCCTGGATGGATGAGTGCACGGATGGGTAGATGCAAGGATGGATAAATGGATGGGCGTAATAAGTGGATGACTTGGGAGCCGAACCCCAGATTCCCAGCCAATGCCAGGCTTCCCTCTTTTGCCTCTGAGAGGGAGGTTCAGGACTCTGCCTGCTCCCCACCCCAGGTGGGGAAGAGTTGCAGATCTGGGGCACGGGACACCCCCCTCGCAGATGGGTCACTCTCCCCAGTCCAGCCTGAAGGCTGGAAGGTCACTCCCGACTGTCCTCCCCTGCCCTCCTCCATCCTCTGGATCCACAAACACACCCACTGACCACAACCGGCTGCAGCCAGGCGCCAGGCTGGGAGACCGATGAGTCAGCAACTGGTGCCACCCCCCCCCACTCCCCCAGGAGGGGCCAACTGCTGGATCCCAGGGAGCATGCAGAGGCCTGAAACCTAGCTCAAGGGAGGTAGGAAAGCTCCCGGAGGTCGAGGAGAGGGCCAAGGCGCCGGTCGGGGGTGCCGGCCAGCCTTCCGGGCAGCGGCACGTCGGCAGAGCTGGGACTCGCGCATTCTAAGAACTGCAGTCCCAGCTCGGGCAGCCACCAGGCGCACAGGTCCCCGGCTGGCCGGTGTCCAGGAGCCAGCGCACCCCCCTTGGTGGCTCACCCGGCACGCCCAGCACTCATTCCATGCTGGCCTGTTGCCAGGAGCTGCTCCCACACCGGGGCTGAGCCAAGGAGACTTCAAAGGCTGAGGCCGCTGGACCGGCAGGGGCGGCACCCGCCAGTCTCAGCCCCAGCCCCGCAGGGGCGCGCTGAGCACCAAGGGGTGCGTGCTTGGCCCCAGGGAGAAGACGGAGCAAGGCTGTGAAGCCACCTGGATCCCGCTCTGAAGGGTCTGCTCCCAGCCGCCCACCCGCTGTGAGCCCTCACCCCCCAGCCTCATTTCCCCATGCTCCAAAGGCCGCAGGTCCCTGGGTAGATTAGGTAAGCCAGAGCCGTCAGTGGAGACATTTCACCCACTGTGCTCATCTCGACCAGTAACCTTTAGGCCGAATTGTCCGTCTCTTTAACAGACGGGGAAACTACAGCTCAGCAGTTCAGGTCAGGTCCTGCCTGACCCTGAGGTCAGGCACCGCCAGTGCAGAACCCTCTGGACAGGGTGGTATCTCCCCCAGCAGGCCTGGGGCTGAAGGCACGCCTGCCCCTCCTTAACCCACGCCTGCCCTTCCCCCGAGGACTGGCCTCCTGCTGGGCCATGCAGGGGTGGGGGGGGGGCCTCTTGAAGTGGGACCCCCCCCCCCCCCCGCAGTCCGTAGGAATGACGAGGCAGGACAGAAAGAGGGGGCGGCACTCAGGCCTGCTGCCTGCAGCCAGCAGTGTCCAGGCCCAGAGACCACCCAGACTGCATCTCTGCTGGGGACCAGGAGGAGGGCCGGGGGCTGGCCCCCCTCGATGGGGACGCTCTGGATTCCAGAAGACCAGGAAGACCCAGCTGCCATGAGGGGACCCCAGGCGTCAGTTCGCGGGATCAACTGGCCCGAGGGGTCTCCTACGCGGGGTTTAGCGAGCACGGCCCGGGAGGCTGGTCCACCTGCCACCAGGCTTTGACAGGAAGCTTCAGTGGGTGAGCCGGTTACTTGGCGCGCAGCCAGGGCGAGGTGGGCCTGCGGGAAGTTTGTGGAAGGGGGCGGAGCAGCGGAGCCCAAGGAGAGGGGCGGACAGAGAGAGCTGAGGCGGGAGGGCCACTTCCAGAGCTTTCCCGAGACCTCCACTCCCCGCTCCATGTATCCCCCCCCACCCCAGCGCCACCCCCGCCCGGCAGGAGCGAAAGTAGGAGGGCTGGGAACAGACCGAGCCCTGGCGGAGGTGCCGCGGGTATTTACGGGCTTGGGGAGAGCCCCTGGGCGGCCCCGCCCGGGGGGGGGGGGGCAGCGGTGGGCGGGGCCTCTCCAGGGACCCCCCTCTCCCCCAGTAGACTCCGCCCCGGGCCCGCGCCCGCTCCCCACGTGGCCGCCAGCGGGCGGGGCTGGGCGGGGCTGGGCCGGGCCTCCTCTTCCTCTCGCGCGCCCCTCAGAGCCTGAGCCCCAGCCCGAACCCGAGCCGTGCAGAGCCGCAAGGTGGGCCGGCAGCCCGCGGCCCCATCATCCGACCCCGACCGAAGGCCGGCCCCATCCCCTCCCTCGGCCGCCGTCTCTGTTCGGTAAGTCCGCACCCTCTGGGCCGGCCGGGAGCCGCGGGGAAACTGAGTCGGGGCCGTGGGGTGCTGGCGGCTGGGGAGCGGAGTTGGGGTAGCGGCGTGTGCACCCCGGGTGGCGGCCCGCAGCCCCGCGGCGCAGGGCGGCTGGGTCCCGGCTCCCGGGCGGGGATCCCGCGGCGCCCTGGCCCCGTCGGCTCGCGCCCCGCCCCAGACTGCCGGCCCCGGCGCGGAGACGCCGCCCGAGCGCGCGCTGCCCGCGGGTGGTGGGCCGAGGGCCGGCCGGGCCGCCGCCCTTCCCAGTGTCGGCAGGTTTTACCCGCCTTGCGGCTGCCACATCCTGACCATGAATCAGCCACAGTTGGGAAAATAAACTTCATTTTCGCGTCCGCCGCCCCGGTGACACAAGGCACGCGGTGGCCTGCGGCCCCGTCTGAGCTACTGGGTCTGTGGCTGCCCGGGAGCAGGGCGCAGGGGGCCTGGGCACCCCTCAGGCAGGCCTTGGGGGAGTGAGCCCCCGTCCCTGCCCTCTGTCCTCCGGAGTGGGGCTGGCAGTCTGGCAACTGCTCCTCCAGTCCCACCCTGGGACCCCTGCTCCTCCAGTCCCACCCCGGGACCCCTTTCCTGGGGAAGAACCTGGGGAGTGACAACAACCTCAGGAGGGAATCTGTGCCGCCCCCCACCCCTGGCTATGCCCGCCTGACCCCTGAGGCTCTGTGACCCAGGGCCCCAGGCTGCCCCTCCCCACTCGGACACACGAGGAGTCAGAGGCCCTGTGATGGCCAAGCCCTTACCCCAGCCAGGACTCAGGAACAAGGCCAGAGGTCGGCACACCCATGCAGCATCCGGGGTTGGGAAGTCCCCTCCCCACCAGCCCTTCCCCTTTCTCCCTCTGGCAGTGGGAACTGGCCAGGACTCTGGCCTTCACAGGCCTCAGTTTCCCTATCTTCACCCACAGGGTGGGGACGGTGGCTCAGGCCTGGACCTCCTCCATTGCCCAGCAGGGACCTGAAGCAAAGCCCTAGACTCCCTGGCATTGCTGCCCAGGGCAGGGGCGGGTGGGGGGGTGGTTAGCGTGCATGCTGCTGCCCTCCTGCAGCCACTGCAAGGGCCTTGGGTCCCAGTCTGCAATCTGAGACCTCACACCATTCCTACCCCTCTCCAGCCCAGCACCAACTTTTTGCTGAAAGCCTGGTTGGTACCTTCAGCCCCTCCCAGCCACTGCCACCCTCCTAGGAGCTGCCAGCACCCAGCTCGGAGCTGCCAGGTCATCGGGGCAGGTGCAGGTGGAGGGGGTGCTGGCGTGAACCCAGGTGACCAGTGGGGCTGCCCTCCCATGACCCACGCAGGTGGCCAGTCCCCCGAAGGCCCTGCTATTTGGTGGCAGAGAGTTAACCGCCAGGTGAGGCCCCCGCTGCGTGGAGGTGCTGACGGGCTGTCGGAGCTAATTGCACACACCTCCCCCTTAATCTGGGGCTGGGAAGCTGTGCCCTGAATAGATTCTGTTTGCCTTTCGTCAAAGTGCAGTTGTTTCCCGGTTTGGGGAAGCGATCTGGTTCGTGAAGGTGGTGGGAGGGAGGGATGGAGACTGGGCGGTGAGAGGGGCATGGCCCTGCGTGCAGGCATGACTAGCTGGCCTGGCCTGAACCCAGGCAGCGGTGTGCCCAGAGGTGGACTCGAGCCCCTGGCCTGTGAAGGCGGTGAGAGGAGGAACCCAGAGGTGAAGTCCCCGCAGCGGCCCAAGGGTCTGAGGGCCGAATGAACGGAGGAGAGGAGTTGGTGAGCTGGTCTGAATGTCCCCATCTGCTCTCTGACTGTCATGCCCCCAGGTGAGGGTTGGTCCTGTTCCACGGAAGAGGAGACCGAGATGGGGTGGTTGGTTGACAGGATCAGGGCACGCCGTCCTGGAAAGAGGTGCCTATAAAGCCCCTGCTGTGTGCACCAGCCTCTGCAGGGGCTGGAGCGCTGTGTTCACCATGCTGGGCATGGGGAAGGCACTGCCCCAAGCGGGAGAGAAGTGGCCAGCCCCAGGGAGCCAGCACCTGGAGGCCGGGGCTCTCCCCCTGCCCCTCGTCACTCCCGCAGTCCCCATGGGAACAGCAGGCATGTGGGTGCAGCCGCCTCAGGGTCCCGGCACTGACGCTCTGGGAGCTGGGGGAGCTGTGTCCTGGCCGAGCAGCGCCCCCTGCCCCTGGGCCTGCAGTAGGGGGCAGGTGCTGGCCCACCCTCAGGGCACCCCCCCCCCCCCGCCCCGTGTGACTCCAGAGCCCAGCAGTCCTTGCAGACGGATGGTGGCACTGGACGCCAGGGGCCACAGGTTCTTCGGAGCAGCGGACCCTCTTGGGAGTGGGGGAGGCGCAGGCACGGGTGGAGGGCCCCCCTGAACTGTCTGAGGACCGAGGGGCCAAGGGCAAGGGCGAGGCCCCTTTCCTGCGGCCACCGTCCTCCCCGGCCCTCCCTTGCCCCTACTTGTTCCAGCTGCAGCTCCTGAAGGCCCCGCCAGTCATCCCCCAGCTCATGGGCTAACCCTGCACCCTCCAGCCCCCCACTTGGCGAGCTGAGTCCCCGTTAGAGCACCCTAGGGCCTGACGGGGAAGGAGGGTGGACCAGGGGACCGCCTGCTCCCACGACGCTGTGCCCGGGCCCACTGACAGGGAATGCAGACCCCCTGCAGGGGCTTTGCAGACTGCGCTGCTGGGAGGCCCGCTCAACCGGGGCTGTTGAGCAGAGCCCTCCTCAGACGGGAGGCCAGCCTGAAAACACGCTTGGGGGGTGCAGAAGAGCGTGTTTTGCACCCATTCTGCAGATGGTGCCGCTGAGACCTAACATCAAAGGTGTGCGCTGTGGGTCGTGGAGGCAGAGAGGGCCATCCCGCTCTGCCCGCATCAACCGTCCTGTGTGTTGCCTTCCTGGGGCTCCGCGGGGTCCACACTGGGCTGCTGTGGGCGAGGCCAGCCAGCCGCTGGCGCCCCCAGGCGGCGCTGGTCCCCCCACCACGCCCGCGTGCACACGCTGTCCCAGCAGACCCCGCGGCTGCGGCAGGCACTGCTCCGTCCCTGAGCCTGGCCTTGATCCTTGCCGATGTCAGTGGGTCTGGGCATGGACACCAGCGTGGGCCCTGCCCAGCTGGGTGAGGAGGTCTCGGTCTCCCCATCTGGCCTGGCGCCGGGCCCTCTGGGGCCCTGGGATGCGGCCTCGGTGTGCAGCCTGCCTCCCTTCACCCATGCGCCTGTGCCAGCGTCCCCGTTTCTGCTCACGCACAGCTCTGCACGGCCGCCCGCGCACTGCAGCCAGGAAGCAGACATCTGCTCTTTACCGGGCCCTGGGGTGGGAGGGGGCGCTGGCCGTCCCCCTTTCCCGCCTGGCTCTGCCGCCCCACGTGCACGAGCGTGAATGGCCTGAGAACACCAGCCCAGGGTGCCCAGATCAGCTGCTGCCCACTTTGGGGACACCTGCGCCCCCCACCCCACCCCCGTGCTTCCGGGCTATCCCCCAGGGGCAGGACCAGGCCGTCCAGATGGAGGCGGCAGTAACGGACGGACGGCCAGGACCTGGGTGGTCACCTCTGAGAGGAGCGGGGGAGCTGACCAGAAGGGGCCTTGCTGGCCAGGCAGGCCCGGCCCTGTGCAGGCAGTATTAGCTCAGCCAACCCAGGTCCCTGGACAACATCCTGGCCATTTTACAGATGCGAAAACCAAGCCCAGGATGGGCCTGGCCCTCGGTGCCTGGCAAGGAAGAGCACAGCGTCTCGTGCCGGCACTCAGGATCCTGCTCGCCTGGTCCGGTCGGGCTGCTGGCGCCAGCTGCGCGGCTCGGGAGGCCCAGGAACGCGGAGTAGGGGCCGAGGAGGCGGTGACGGCTCCAGCGCAGTGTCACCCAGTGACCCAGCCGAGGAGGTGTAGGGTGCAGTGGACTAGCGGGCAGTGGGGCCCAGCGCTTTCTGGCAGTGGCGGGCCTGCTTTGCAGATGGCATCCATGGATCTGTTGGCAGGTTGGGGGAGGGGTGGCATCAACATGCTTATCCCTGGGTGAAGACAGGAGTCAGGGCCCAGAGGTCTTGAGGTCCGTGCCCAAGGGACATGGCTGGTCAAGCAGCGGAGCCTGGTCTCAGCTGGAACCTGAGCTGTCCCCTGCCCCCGGGGCCTGGCCACAGCTCCTGGTGGTGCCAGGCTCTGCAGGCTGGGCCCTCCCCACCCCCCCAAGTCTGCTGCTTTGTTCTCCCTCCTCTGGGCAGGCAGCCTGGACCAGAGACACAGGAGAGGCGGGGCTGCGGGTGAGGGGTCCCCTGGGGCGGGCAGTGGGTGGCCTTCACATCCAACCCCGAGACTCCAAGACAGGAACAGGGTGGTCAGTGACCGAAGCTGGCCTGACCCCTCCTTCACCCAACTCTGCGGATCCTCCCTGAGTGGCCTTTCCTGCACCGTGCAGGGGTCAGGGGAGGGACCCGAGGCTTCCTGCTCTGAGCTGTGTCTGCTCTTCAGGGACGGAACCCGGGCAGGGGGGATGCTGGCGATGAGCCTCGGCTCTGCGTGCGGCCTAGCAGAGCCTGCAGGTGGGCGCTGTGGCCAGACACCTTGCCCCTCAGGGCGCCGCCGAGTTCCTCACCCTCTCACCCTCTAACCACGGGCCTGCACACATCACTTCCCTCGAGCGCCGCAGCTGACTCAGTGATACGGGGTGGCGGTAGGGACCACTGTCCCCGTCGGCCCCCGAGCCGCTCCCCGCCCTTCCAGCCTCAGGCCCCCGGAAGCTCGACCAGAACCCGAGACCGGCAGAGGCGGCCAGGCCTCTGGGCACTCCCCATTAGCCCAGCTTGTGCACCTGGAACGCTGAGCCCAGAGAGCGGGTGCCAGCGGAAGGCAAGGGCAGACACAGTCGCCGTAGGCCGCGGGGCAGGTGGAAGCAAAAGCTGGGCTTCCTGGCATGGCTGCCTCCACCCTTCCTGTCCTCCCCTGCACCTGAACCCGAGCCGGCTCATCCTGGGGGCGGGGGACTCCCAGACCCCTCAAGCCCGTTCCCCAAAACCCGACACCCGCAGCGCCCAGCACAAGGTGGACCCTCCTCCCAGCGCGCCCAGTGCAGGGGCGGCACCACCCCACCCCCAGTGGCTAGCATTTCCTGTCGAGTCAGGCCCCTACCAGGGGCGCCGTCTGGGGCCCCCACCGACTCCTGCTCCTAACCAGGAGGGTGGGGTTCGTGGAGGTCTGTGTCTGTCACCACCCCAACCTGACCCAGATCCTGGGGCACCAGGGACCGAGCCCTGGCCTGGCTCCCCTGATCGTTCATGGCCCCCGGCTCTCGGCACAGCCCTCCCTGGCCCCGATCCTTCTCCACTCACAGCGCAGGAGACCCGGCTCCTGGCTCTGCCCTTTCACCCCTGGTGACCGAGCTGGGGACAGACCTGCTCGGAGCCCAGTTCTCCCTGTGAGATGCCGCTGGTCCCCTTCTGTCCCTGTGCTTGCAGGCTCCCTTTCTCAATGTGAAATGACCATATTCCCCCTGGACGCAGCCCCTCTTAGTGTCTGGCGTGTGTCCTGTGTGATATACCCCATTTCGTGTGGTTGGAATCCCACACAGTGCAGCCGGCCTCCTGCCGGTCGTCTCTGTTTCGCAGTTTGGTGCTGCCCTGGATGTCTTGGTGCCCACCCGCCTCCCCGGCCCCTCTATCCTGCTGCTGGGTGCTGCGGTGGCCGGCCGGCCTCCTCACGCGCAGTGAGGCTCGGGAGGCAGAAGCCTCGCACCGCATCCTGGAGACACGGGTGGCAGTGGGCAGGAGGACTGTGTGGACAGGAGATGGGCCAGGGAGCCATAGGACCCTGCGTGCCTGAGGCCCTGTGCCCTGCCCCCAGGCACGGGTGGGCGGTGGACGGACACTCAGTCACTTCCCCGAGGCCCCCTGTCTGCAGGACCCCCTGCCTGGGACAAGCCCAAAGCAGGTGACCCACACAGGTCAGTCGAGATCCCCAGAGGGCTCGGGGCCCGGTGAAGATGACACAGTGAAGCCGAGATTCTGGAAAGGAGGGAAACGGGGTCATGGCAGGGCAGCCTCAGCTCCCCTTCCCACCGGGCAGGGCCTGGGCTGCCCCTGGGCTCCAGGGAGCTGCCAGGAATGTGATCCAAGAGTTGCCAAGCAGTGGAAAAATTTTGGTTTTTGTAGCAGCTAAAAATACTGTGTGGCAGCCCCTGCCTCCTAGTTCCGGAACCCCGCTCCTGACGGTTTACCGCCCACCCCGGGGGGAGACAGCTCACTCTGTGCGCCCCGCCCCCAGCCTTGCTGGCTCTGGGCCCAGCAGCACCCCAGCTCAGTGCTGATGCCGGCCGGTAGGGCCGCCCCAAGCTGTCTCCCCAGCCGCTAGCAACCGTTCCCCGTCACAGGTGCCTTCCTTAGCCCTAGTCCCCGCCCCAGCCCCAGACCCCCCACCCTGCACCCCCTCACCAACAGGGACTGCGGAACAGAAAACCTCACCCACCTCTACAAGGTGAGAGGCTCAGGCCCGTGGCTGGAATGCCCACCCACCAGGCTGCTCAAAGCCCAGTGGGCCCTGGACTTCTCCAGGGCCTCCCAGCCGCAGCTCAAAGTGTGTCCAGGACACAGCTCAGTGTCTGCCTGGGTCAGTTTCTCCATCTGCAGGGGCTGGTCTCAGGGGTCTGGGAGGCCAACTTTGACCCTGCCCCCTGCTACACACACACACACACACACACACACACACACACACACACACAGTTTGACTGATTATTGTAGGCAGGGGTAACGGCTTCCTGTCGGTCAGCACACTGCCCAGGTACAAGGGCACCCAGGTGGAGGGGCCAGCATCACCATGCCAGGCTGGCCATGTGCAGGAGAGCCGGATGGGTGTCTGAGGAGGTGGCATCTGTGTGGGCTGGGTGATGCTGGTGAGCAGGACACCCAGATCAGTGAGTGGACCCTGGGAAAGCTCAGAGGGAGACCCTATCTTCCAGAGCCCCAGTCTGAAGGGGAAGGCATGACCCCTTCCCAGAGGACACCCCACGTTACCGGAAGAAAAAAGATGAACGCTAAGGATCTATGGGCAACGTCCCACTAATGTCAGAGCCTCAGGGGCTTTCCCTGCAAAGGGCCCTTCCCTCTGTCCGCTGCAGTTTCGGTGCGGGGTGGGGCGGACTGCTTGGAGGACAGAAGAGGTGCTGAAGCACCCGACCTTTCAGTTGCCCAAGGTACAGGGTCTGGCCTGAGCCTCCTGAACTGGGACCCTGGGAACCCCAGGCTTTTTCAGCCTGTGGTGCTGATTCCAAATTCCTGCGCAGGCCCTACCCTAGGCGGGCTGGCCGCGCTCCTCGCCTGAGGGAGCCCTGAGCACCGGGAACACATTCCTGAGCTTAGGGCCCCGCCCCTAGCAGAGCCGCGGCTCCGCCCCGTGGGGCCCCGCCCAGAACAGAACAGCGGCCCCGCCCCCGGGGCCTCGGGCCCGCCCAGACTCAGCCTCAGCTCCGCCCCTCGGCCCCGCCCGGAACTGAACCGCGGCCCCGCCCCCTCTGGGCCGCGGCCCCGCCCGTCGGAGCTCTGGTCTCTGCGCCCGCCCTGGCTGCAGGGTGGGCGCTCAACCCGTGGACAGGGCAGGCCTGGGCTGAGCAGGGCCAGGGCTGAGAGCCGGGCATCCACGGACTGAATGACAGTAGCCGTGAGAACCCTGCGCGCTCGCCCTGTGCCCGCCAGGACCAGTTTCAGTATGAAAACCCGCTGCAGCCCGCCTCCCGGCTCGCTGCCTCCCACACGGGGTCCCTGCGTTGTCCGCAAGGGCCGTCGCCCACAGCCTGTGCTCCTGGGAGCGGTAAACGTTGGTTCCCTCCTTGAGTCCCTCCAGTGTTCCCTGCAGAGATGCTCAGTCACCACCCAGAAGGGAACAGGCAAAGCTGTTTATTTGGAATGCAGGCAGCCAGGAAATCACTGCCGTGTGGTTACTAAGTACATAGAACGCTACCTACACACACTTGGCTATATAAGACGTATTACTATGTTAAACTATTTTCTGTGTATAGAAAGCTTCTTTACCGGATGGGGCTTCCCAGGTGCTGATGGGGGCTGCAGGGCTGGGGGAGCTGCTCGGCTGAGGAGACTTGGGCCCCCACGCGATGGCTGGGCGAGGTCCTGTCCTGTCCAGCTTTCTCTGGTCCTCAGTGGGAAGCGAGGACAAAGCCCAGGAAGCTGTGGGTTACTGATGAAGCCTGGGCCATGGGGGGGTGTCCCAGGGCCGCCGTAGGGCTTCCGGGGCTGTCGCTCGAGATAGAGGTCTGACACCCGTCGAGTCTGGCCCACAGGGAGTGGGCTGCGTCCTGGGTTGCTTCCTGTGGGGACGGTTGGCTGTTCTGGTCTGGTGGCTCCGGCTGTGGGTCAGAGTTCCGTATATGGTCTGGCTGAGGTCCATTTGTATATTCATTCTTTATCCTGAAAAGCAGTTGGAACATTTCCAGGAAGATGTTGCCCTGGGGCCTTGACCAGGTGGGCCCTGGATGAGGCTGGCAGCCTGGTGGGCATCACAGAGGGAGAAGAGTCACCCGCGTCAGCCCCTGGGTCCCTAGCTGAGCTCGCTCTCCCAGCTAGATGCCCCGTGCTCGCTGGGCCGTGTGGGCTGCGGCCACTGGAGCCCTGTGCACCCTCTCTGACCCGCCCGGTGCCTCTGTGTGTTGGGGGGGTGGGGAGCAGACAGCCAGGGCAGCTCAGCTGCAGGACACAGGGCCTAGGATCAGGCGGACAGGTGGGCAGGCTGGGCTGGTCACCAGCTATGCTCCCCTCCCCTCAGACCCAGGGGCTCCCCTATGGGGGAGTCTTTCGGGGCAGTGAGCCCATGGCTCCGGAAATTAGGGGCATGTGGGGAAAACTGGGCAGCACCGGAGGAGCAGCTCTGATGACCGGGTGGCCTCTGGGAGCTTGTTTCTCCGCGTCAGGGGACCCCTGGGGCTCTTGGCTGGAGACGCACTTGGATGCCAGAGTGCTGGCCTGGGAGAGTTCCTCTGTGTCCGCCCAGCCTGTGCCAGGCAGCCGGGGCCTCAGGCCAGGGGAGGCGGGGGCAGGAAGGGAGGGCAGCTCTGGGCGCTCCTTAAGCTGCGGCGTCCACAGCGGGTGGCAGTGTGTGCTGAGGTCTGTCTGTCCTCCTGGCTCTTCACAGTGCTGGTGGGAGTGCCCCGCCCCCACACCGCAAAGCTGCCTGGAAGGGGCGGCTGGGGTCTTCAGTGGGCAGCAGCGATGAGAAGCCAGGGGAATGCAGGGGGCAGCCCGAGGCAGGGCCCAGCCTGGGTGGGCAGAGGCAGCCGGAAGGTCCTGCGAGTCTGGGTGAGTGCCTGGGGGCCTGGAGGGTGGGTTAAACCTTGCAGTCGTGGGGCGGGCCAGGTCCAGTACAGGCCCCAGGCCACAGGGGCCCCTGGGGGAGGGCTGGAGGACACCCCGCATCCCCCCACCCCCCAGCTGCTGCAGCAGCCAGACCTGAGGCTCAGCCAGAACAAGCACGTCAGCCAGGGTCGGCTGAGAGGGCCGGAGCTGGGAGCACAGTGGTCACTGCCCTCCCCGCCCCCAGCCAGTCTGCCTCCTGGGAGGACCCAAGGGTCCTGCAGGGAGTGGGGGAGGATGAGGGATGGGGGACCCCCTGCAGACAGAGGAGGGGCTGCTGGAATGCCAGGAGGCCCCTAGGGGGGTGGGGGAGACTCCGGAAACTCAGGTGTGGCCAAAATCTTGGCTCCCTGTCCACCGATGCCGAACAGAAATACGGAGGCAGAGTTTGGTGGAGAGAGAAAAGGGCAGCTTTACTATTTGCAGGCAAAAGGGAAACACAGTAGGCTATTGCCTCAAAAACACTGCCCCGCTCTCTCGGGAAGAGGGAGAGGTTTTGTAACCTCATGAAGGTCTTGCCTTTTTTTTTTTTTTTTCTTTCTTTCTTTTGCAAAGTTTCAAAATGGTCACAGCTGACATCAGGCGACTCAGCTGACATCACCAAGTCTGGTGTCCCTGAAGTTATTGACTCCAGATCTTCTTTTTGAAATGTAGAATGCTACAAGAGGGTGTGGGGCTCAGTGATAAAGAATCCACCTGCCAAGGCAGGAGACCAGGGTTCGATTCCTGGGTCAGGAACATCCCTTGGAGAAGGAAATGGCAACCCACTCCAGTGTTCTTGCCTGGAGAATTCCATGGAGAGAGGAGCATGGCGGGCTACAGTCCATGGGACTGCAAAGAGTCAGACATGACTAAGCGACTAGAGCAACAACAGCAAGCGAGTGTAGGGGGAGAATAATGCCACCTGCGGAGTCCAATCGCGTGAAGTCAGAGAGTAATTAGCTCTGCTGAGGACAAGTCTACCTACGAGTGTTTGTTAGTAGCAACAGTTAAAGAGTAACTAAGATTTTTAAACTCTTTTAGGCCTGTTTACGCTTTTTCCCCAGCCTGTTCATTGTCTTCTTATTTTCCTTGTTTATCAGGAAAGTCTCATTTCTATTTCAGAAAAGCCTCATGTCTATTTTTGCTGCCGCAGATTGCCCACTGCTAGTTCATCCCTCCATATCACTGGAGGAAGGGAAACAGGCGTCGTTCATGTCGGACTGAGGACAAAACTTCAGTTCTGCTCCCATTTGACAAACATCAGCTGCCTGGCCCAGGGGCCCGTCTGTCTAATTCACAAGGGAGGACACCCAAGACCCTCACCCAGGTCGGGGGGGGGGGGGCCTTCAGGAGTGAACGAGTGCTGGGGACCCCGAGCCCCGCCGGGCATCGGTACCTGGGCCGTTGGCCCCCTCAGCCTGTCTCCTGCATCACCCCAGCTGGTCCCTGGGGTCTCCCCTGTAACTTGCCAGGACCAGCAGCCCTTACGGTGATGCCACAGTGGGCACCAGCCTCTCAAGGGTCCCAGGCCACCTTCTGGCGTCCAGCCTCACTCTGCCATTTCCATGTCTGGGACCCTGGGCATGTTCGTGACCCGGCTTCCCTGGGTGCCGCCTCCCTTTCCCTCCTGTGAAGTTGGGGGCATACCGTGCCCTCCTCCGGGTGGTGGGAGGTCAGGGGTCGGGGTGGGCAGTGCCAGCGTGAGGTCCCCTGGCATAAGCTGCGGTGGTGTTGCCGTCCCCTGCCCCTTGGGCCTCCAGCCCAGGAGCTCCACGCTGCCCTGCTGACACACTACATACAAGACCATACATGGTCACAGAAGAGCCTGGGCTACCTCTGACCTTCTGGGCCAGTCCCGGGGCTCGGGTTGGGGCCCATATCACAGCCCCGGGCCCCGGGAGAGGGACTCGACCAGCTATAGTGATGACACAGAGAGACTCGCCGCCTGTCCCACTGTTCTGTTCTGAGAAGGGAGCCTTTGGGAATGTTCTGGCCTGGGCCACCCCCGACCCTCTGGGGGATGTTCTCTGGGCAGCGATCAGACTTCCTGTGGCTGAATCTGGGTCAGTGTCCGAGAGCCCCGGGCCTGGGGGACGCTGGTCCCTGCCCCCTGAGTGACAAAGTGAGGCCCACAGGAGCTGGGGCCTGGCAGGGCCACTCCCCGAAGGGCCCTGGTCTTGCCTAGAACTGAGTGAGCACTGGACATGACCCTGGAGCCAGCCGCATTCCTGGTGCCGTGGGCAGTCTGGAAATGCCCCGGGTGTGGAATTGTCCCCGCCCACACTATTATCGCCATCTGAGCCTGTCCACTGGGCAGGGGAGCACCCTGGGCCCAGGTGAAGGAGCCCCGGAGACACCGTTTCTCTGCCTGAGCACCACGGGGCAGTGGCCTTCCTGCCAGTGAGGCCTCCTGGGGTCTCGGTGCCTCCCGTCAGGGCAGGGGTGCGGCCTCCTTGGTCGCCACGATGACCGAGACCAGCATGGGTGTAAGAGGCGCTTGGCACAGGGGAGCCTGGCGGGTTGAGGGATCGCCAGCACAGCGGGTCCACAGGGCATCAGCAGGCGAGTCCCCAGTCAGCAGGTGGAGACACGGAGCAGGGGACACCGACTGGCCCCGCCTCGCTGGGCCACGGGTGCTCTGTAGGCCCCGGGCTCACACCCGTCTCCTCCCACCTGCAGCTGAGCAAGATGTCGGTGAAGGAGGGCGCCCAGCGCAAGTGGGCGGCACTGAAGGAGAAGCTGGGGCCGCAGGACTCAGACCCCACGGAGGCCAACCTGGAGAGCGCCGAGCCCGAGCTCTGCATCCGGCTGCTGCAGGTTCCCTCCGTGGTCAACTACTCGGGGCTGCGCAAGCGGCTGGAGGGCAGCGACGGCGGCTGGATGGTGCAGTTCCTGGAGCAGAGCGGCCTGGACCTGCTGCTGGAGGCCCTGGCGCGCCTGTCGGGCCGCGGCGTGGCCCGCATCGCCGACGCGCTGCTGCAGCTCACGTGCGTCAGCTGCGTGCGCGCCGTCATGAACTCCCGGGAGGGCATCCAGTACATCCTCAGCAACCAGGCCTATGTGCGCCAGCTCTCTCTGGGTGAGGCCTGGGCGGGCGCGCACGGGTGGGGGTGGGGGCGGGCCGGCTGGCAGACGCCGGGAGGGCTTCCTGGAGGAGGAGCCAGTTTCCCCATCTGCCCACGTCTGAAGCCGGGGCACTGTGCAGCCGTGATCCTCCGCCAACTGCACCAGGTTGCCCTCTCTGCTCTGACTTCCCCTGTGTTTCCGCCTAGCCTGGTGCTAGTCCAGGCTCTGCCCCAGCCCGAGTCTTCTCTGCCCTTGAGGCCCCCGTCCACACCGTGGCAGTCAGAGTCACCAGGATCAGAAATTCATGTCCAGCTGAGGGGGCCTTCCTTCCACTCCCCCTGGTTTCGAGCTCCTCGGCCTCAGCCGGGGCTCAGCTCCTCAGGTCTGGGCCCCACTGCGGGCATCAGTCTCCACCCCCACCCCCGCCTCTGCACTGGCCTCCTGGGGGGCGCCTCCGCCCCCCGCCCTCCAGTCTCCTCCCCCACTCAGGCTGTGGTGCCCACGCGTGCCAGCCGAGTCCTGCTCACCCTCCGAGCTTGGACTCACTGTCACCTCTTTTAGGGAGTCTCCCCAGGCTGTGGCCAGAGTTAGTCCCCACCTGGGGGAGACCCCAGGCGGCCCTTGGTGGACAGTGGTCGCTGCACGCTCTGCCTGCCAGGCTGTGCTGCCCCCACTGATGCGCGGGGCTCTAGGGCGGGCAGGGCCCATGTGGGCGAGTGAACCAGAGATCACCCGGCCCAGGCCCGGCTGTTGCTGTCTGTGGAGTCCTTTGTGCCTTGGTCTCAGCAGGGTCAGCCAAGAGACACCCCCAGAGCGTCCCCAGCTCCTGGAATGCGGTGGGAGGCAGGGGCCCACAGGGACAAGGAGGCCTCATGGGCTGCTAGTCGTAAACACGTTTGCTCTAAGTTTGGAGAAAACATGGGCTCAGGGCTGGGAGGGTGCCTGTGTGGGCCTTGGGCCCAGAGCCCGCAGAGAGCCCCCAACTTAGAACTGAGGGCCATCAGGAGTAGAACTCCAGTGACTGGGGCCGCGCCTGCCTCCACACCCCTTCCGGGGGTCCTGGGGGTGGCCAGCCTGTCCAGAGACCAGTGCCTGATGTGGGCGGTGGGCCCTGGTTTCTGCCAGCCCAGCAAGTTGGCAGCTGCAGGGTGGGAGCCCAGGCAGGGTGATAAGTGCAGGTGGGGGGGGGGCAGGACTGGGAGGAGGGGGCCTGAGCCCCTCTGAGAGGCCCCCTACCCCCGGCAGCTCTGGACACATCCAACATTATGGTCAAGAAGCAGGTGTTTGAGCTGCTGGCTGCCCTGTGCATCTACTCGCCTGAGGGCCACGCCCTGACCCTGGACGCCCTGGACCATTACAAGGTGAGCCACACGTGGTGGGGGCCAGGCCGGATCCCGGGGACATGCTGACCCCTGCCCCCCGCTCCCGCAGACGGTGTGCGGCCAGCAGTACCGCTTCAGTGTCATCATGAGCGAGCTCTCAGACAGCGACAATGTGCCCTATGTGGCCACCCTGCTCAGCGTGGTCAATGCCATCATTCTCGGCCCTGAGGACGTCCGCACCCGCGCCCAGCTACGCAGCGAGTTCATCGGTAACCTTGACCTCGGCCCCGGGCTCCGGCCACCCGGCCTGCGCTGCCCGCTTCTGGGGCGATGCCCCTCGCCACTCTCCAGGGTCCCAGGGGCAGGCTCTGCTTGGGCCGGGGAAGCCTCCTGCCCTCCTGCTCCCTTCAGTGGACGCAGAGCCTCAGGACCTCTGGACGGTAGCGCTGGAGGGATCTCGGTGCTAGGCTGCTGCGTGGAGGGAGGCGGGGAGGCTGGCCGACGTCAGTCTGGCCCTGCTGGCTGCGGCGTGACTGTTCCCCGGGCACCACATGTGCCCAGTGTGGTCTTCCCAGAGCCCCATGGCTCCGGCAACCCGAGGGAGCGGGTTCCCCTCCTGCCCCACAAGCTCAGCGCTGTGGGTGGTGGGAGTGAGCCCGGGGACAGGGTGGAGGGGAAGGCGTCCCATATGCCGGTGACCCCCTGTCCCTTCCCAGGACTGCAGCTGCTGGACGTCCTGACGCGGCTGCGGTGAGTCCCCATGCACCTCTCCCCGGCTCCCGAGCAGCACCTCCAGGTGGGCGGGGAGGCGGCTTCCCGGAGTAGCCCCGACAGGCCACCCTTTCTGGGGCCAGGCCCAGTGAGGACCCAGCCTGCCATCCCTAGCTGGACAGGCCAGTGGGCGGAATTTCCCCCAGCGGCCGGCAGCTGCCCTAGAGCCAGGGTCCCCAGGTTTAATACAGGACGCCCGGTTAAACTGGAGTGTGCCCAGACCGTTCTGTCAGTGTGTGTCCCAGATATCGCACGGCACACACTTAAACTATTTATCAGTTGACGTTTAAGGAAGCCTGTGTAGCTGAGAACCCCATCCTGGCCCTTACCAGGACCATGCTCCCCCCAGGGGAGAGGGTGGGAGGCCACCCCACAAGGAGGCTCCCAGCCGACATGACTGGTGCTGAACTGGCCTCAGCGGAGAGAGGCCTGCTGGATGCGAGGACTCATCGGGGCTGGCCTTTGTGAGCCCAGCACCCAGCTCAGGCCAGCGCCGAGGCTCGGCGGGCCCTCAGGGGCCTTGGTGTCCCCCTGCCCTCCACCCCGCGCCCCACGCGGCACAGCCACGCCATCTCTCCCTGCGAGTGTGGGAACTCACGCTTCCTGTCCCGAGGGGCATGGAGCTGACCGGAGAAGCCCACCTGTCCGGCCACAGCGCCTCCCGCCCCCACTGTGGCAGCCACAGGCCCTGCTCGGGGTGGTCTGCGTGTCTGTCCAGGGAGGGGGCGGCGGGGTGGGGGGCAGCCAGCTGAAGTCCCCGGCCCCTCGCCCCCCACCCACCCCAGAGACCTGGAGGATGGGGACCTGCTGATCCAGCTCGAGGCCTTCAGGGAGGCCAAGGCCGAGGATGAGGAGGAGCTGCTGCGGGTCTTCGGGGGCATCGACATCAACAGCCACCAGGAGGTCTTCTCTGCACTCTTCCACAAGGTGTGTGCGGCGGGCAGCGCCTCCCGGGACTCTGGGTGGAGGGGGGCTCAGGGCTCAAGACGGGCCGCGTGTCCTACCCCAGTCACACCCCGCCCTGCTGGGCCTAGGGCAGCTCCGGAGCCACACTCTGAGCCCAGAGGGGTGGGGGACTGGAGAGGTGGAGCCTGAGGCGGGGCCCCAGCAGGACAGCGTGGCTGCACGGTCCTGGGCCTAGCAGCCCGGCCACTGTGGGGTGGTCCGAGGGGACGCTGGGACGAGTGAGAGGCTGAGACGGAGCTGAGTTCCAATCCAGCCCAGGCCCCGTTTCCACTGAACCCAGCGACTCTCAGCCAGGGGCCAGGGTCTGCAGGGGCCATCCAGAAACAACTGGAGACGTTGGGGCTGTCACCCTGGGCAGGGGCGCTTCCCGTGGGTGGGGACCAGGGGCTCTGCTAACACCCCACAGGGCACGGGCAGCCGCCACACGGTGACCCGGCCCCTGATGTCACTAGTGTGCCCACCGGGGAGCCCTAACTCAGCCTCATTCCCGGGCTCCCCCGTAGCTCAATCAATAACGACTCCACCTGGAATGCAGAAGACTTGGGTTCGATTCCTGGGTGGGGAAGATCCCCTGGAGAAGGGCATGGCAACCCACTCCAGTGTTCTCGCCTGGGAAATGCCCATGGACAGAGGAGTCTGGTGGGCTACAGTCCATGGGGTTGCAAAGAGTTGGACATGACTGAGCGACTACATCACAACCACCAGCTGGGCATAGGGTGGGTGCACACTCGCGGGGAGGCCAGCGGATGTCGGCCCGGGAGGTGACGCCACTGACCCGCACTCCTCGCCCACCCCGCCCAGGTGAGCTGCTCCCCGGCGTCCGTCCACCTGCTGTCCGTGCTGCAGGGCCTCCTGCACCTGGAGCCCAGCCTCCGCTCCAGCCAGCTGCTCTGGGAGGCCCTGGAGAGCCTGGTGAACCGGGCGGTGCTCCTGGCCTCTGACGGTGAGCGGGGTGGGGCTGGGGGAGGAGCACCATGCCCCAAGTTGCATACCCCACCCCCACCCCAGCCGGGTGGGCAGGCACGGGGTTCTCGGCCTGCGGGTGGAGGAGACCAGCGTTGGCCCGTGCCCCCCATTCTGACTCCAGACATCCCCACCCAGGCCAGGAGTGCACCCTGGAGGAGATGGTTGAACGCCTCCTGTCCATCAAGGGGCGGCCCCGCCCCTGCTCCCTGGACAAAGCCCACAAGAGTACCCAGGCCGACCTTGGCCAGAGCCAAAGGGGCAGCTCCCCGCAAAACTCTAGCGCCCCGACGGCAGGCCTGGGGGGCCAGCAGCCAGGCGCGGCCCTTGCCAGCCCGCTCGTCACCAGCGTCCAGGGCGAGCGTGGGCCGGCACCGCAGCCAACAGCGCCGGAGCAGCTGGAGCGCCCCCCGCCCCCGCCGGCGCCCCCGCTCCCTGGCTCCACGACGGCGCCCCCTCCCCCGCCCCCTCCCCCACCGCTGCCCCCGCCCCCGCCGGGCATGGGGGCTGCATTCCCCTCACCGCCGCCGCCCCCGCCACCCCCACTGCCTAACGCTGCTGGGACCATACCGCCCCCACCGCCCCTGCCGGGCCTGGGGGGCCCGCCCCCACCGCCCCCACTGCCTAACGCTGCTGGGACCATACCGCCCCCACCGGCCCCGCCGGGCCTGGGGGGCCCGCCCCCACCGCCCCCACTGCCTAACTCTGCTGGGACCATACCGCCCCCACCGCCCCTGCCGGGCCTGGGGGGCCTGCCCCCACCGCCCCCACTGCCCCCACCCTTGCCAGGCATCTCCGGGCCCCCTGCCGCGGGCGGCGTGGAGGAGATAATCGTGGCCCAGGTGGACAGCAGCCTGGGTTCGGCCTGGGTCCCCCGCCACCGGCGCGTGAACCCTCCCACCCTTCGCATGAAGAAGCTCAACTGGCAGAAGCTGCCGTCCAGTGTGGCCCGCGGTGAGGCCCGGCCGCCATGGCTCCCCTCCGGGGCAGGGGGCGGGGACAGGTCAGGTTCGCCCCTCGCCCCGGTGCCCCCACACGCCCCCTGGAGGCTGGCGTGTCTCTGCTGCCGGGCCCCTGCACTGCGCGGGCCCAGGGCTCGGCGTGCTGATACCCAGAGAAGGTCAAGGCCAAGGGTGGCTGGAGGCCAGGTCACCGGCCAGCCTGGACACTGGGCCCTGGGCACCCGCACGCACATACACAGCATGGCATCAGCTGGAGGGCTTCTTTGGCTGGGCATTTATCAAGTGCCTGCTGTATGCTTGCCCTGGGCCAGGCCCCAGGCAGGGCACCCCTGCCAGCCCTGTGGCCCACACCATCTGCCCCTGGACTTGGGGGGCAGGCGTGAGCCTGACTAGCGGCCCCTCACCCGCAGAAGGCAGCTCCATGTGGGCAACGCTGAGCAGCCCCGACGCCGAGGTGGTGGAGCCCGACTTCTCCAGCATCGAGCGGCTCTTCTCCTTCCCCATGGCCAAACCCAAGGAGCAGGCGGTGGCCCCGGCCAGGAAGGAGCCCAAGGAGGTAGGGATGGGGCCGGGGCTCGGACAGGGCTCCGTGGCCGCCCTCCAGGTACTGACAGGCTGGGGGCGTTTTGCAGATCACTTTTCTGGACTCCAAGAAAAGCCTGAACCTCAACATCTTCCTGAAGCAGTTTAAATGGTGAGCTTCCAGGATCTCGATGCCTGGGTCAGACGCCCAGCCTCGGCCGCGGCCCGTCTTGGGCTCAGCAGTGCCCTCTGCAGGCTACCCTGGGAAGTGTACACCCCATCCCTGGGACTGGAGACAGTCGGATAATAGCAGCAAACGGTCCCAGCTGGGGATCCTGGAGACCACCAGTCCAGCCTCCCTGGGGAATATGAGACCCAGAGAGTGGCAGGGATCCCCTAAAGCCACAGACGGAGGGTGACTGCGCAGGGCCAAAGACTTGGCCCTAACCCCCTGCCCTGAGTGCTTCCTTGCGGCAGGTGCCCTGCCCCGGAGCTCACTGGGTACCGCTGAGCCTTCACCCCGGGTCCTGAGCAGCCCCCTGGAAGAAGGCGGCAGGGGTCGCTCGGGCAGCTGGGGAGTGCGTCATTCAGCCAGTGCCTGGGCAGGTGGCCTGCCTTCTCTGTGTCCTGAGACTCCCTAGGTGGAGGGGGAGAGCCTGCTGTGACCAGTGTGGGGCTGTGGGCCCAGGGCTGTCCCAGGCGGCCAGGGTCCCATGAGGCCGAGGGCTGTGGCTCATGCCATCCTCGGCCACCTCCACCCTCTCGCCCCTCCAGCTCCAACGAGGAGGTCACCGCCATGATCCGGGCGGGGGACAGCACCAAGTTCGACGTGGAGGTCCTCAAGCAGCTCCTCAAGCTCCTTCCGGAGAAGCATGAGGTGAGTAAGCGGGGGCGGCACGTGAGCCTGGGCCCCTCCATGCAGAGCCACGCCTGTAAGCGGGCTGCAGCGAGCACACGGCGCCTCCCGCAGATTGAGAACCTGCGCTCCTTCGCGGAGGACCGGACCAGGCTTGCCAGTGCCGACCAGTTCTATCTCCTTCTGCTGGGCATCCCCTGGTGAGCCGGCAGCCCTGGGGGTGGGCGGGGGTTGAGAGCGGGAGCTGGGTCTGGACCTGGAGTAGAGAAAAGGGGTTCTGTGAAGGGTGGGGGCAGACACCACTGGTGCAGCCCTCAGCCTCGGGGCCCTCCGAGGAGCCCTGTGGGGTCCAGGCCTTCCTCCAGGCCAGGGATGTCGTGGGGGTGGGCGGTGGGCAGGGCTCCGTGGCCTCCCACAGGCCAGCCTGGGCCCTCCTGGGCAACCCCTCTGCTCTCGGAGGGGAGTGTCCCACAGAGGGCGACTGTCCTTGTCCTCGGCACCTGGGGGCTTGTCCAAAACACCCTTGCTGGGCCCCCCCCAGTCCTGCCGGATCCCATTTGGGGCCTGGCCTGGGAATGTGCATGTTGCACCAGGCCAGGCCATGAGACCCCGGCAGCTCCGAGCTGAGAGGACCCTGCGGGCCCCAGGCAGGTGGATGGGGGCCCCTTGTGCCTGAGCGCCTGCTCTGCCGCCCCAGCTACCAGCTTCGGATCGAGTGCATGCTGCTCTGTGAGGGCACAGCCGTCGTGCTGGACATGGTGCGGCCCAAGGCCCAGCTGCTGCTCGCCGCCTGCGAGAGTGAGTGCGGACGCGGGGCTGGGCGGGCTGGCCCCGGGCGGCGCCTGTGGGTGCCGAGCTTCCCCTTCCCACGGACCACTGCCCGGTCCTGAGGGCCGCGCCATGCATGCAGTCATGTGTGCACACGCCATGTGGGCAGGCACACACTCACACACACCTATACACATGCCCACACACATGCTCTCACACACATACATGCACGCGCGCACACATGCATGTGCTCAGAAACACGCACATGCTCTCACATATATGCACATGCACAGCTCTCGCACACACACACATGCAGACACATGTATGTGCACACTCACAGGTGCACACCCACACATGCACACATGGGTGCACACCCACATGCATGCACACACATGCAGGCATGTGTGTGTACATGTGCTCTCACACATGGGTGCACGCATATGTGTACACATGTGCACACACTGACACGTGCACGTGCTTTTGCACACATGCAGACACGTACATGCAATGTTCTCTGTACATACACATGCACGCATGTGCACATGCATGCACATGCATATACATGCAGGTGTGTGTGCTCTCACACATACACAGGTGCACATGTGCCTTCACATGCTTTCACACACACGTGCACACACATACCGCTTTCCCTGAGTGAGGAGCCAGGGAGTCACCACAGCCACGTGGCAGGAACATGGACGGGCCTGACCACTGAGGCACAACCCGGTTCTGCTGGGCATGCACTCAGGGATGTCCCTGTCACCTTGACGACAGAGCTGAGAGCCAAGGTGGCCACAGGTTCCAGAAGGTCCCCTCAGCATCCTCGCCCACAGAACGGGCAGTGAGGTTCAGGAAGCACGGCCATAGGCACGCTCCACACTTCCCAGGGTCACGGCTCCGCTGCCCTGCCCCTCCATTGTGCCCCGTGCCCCTGTCCCACCCTGGGCAGAGGCTGGGGAACAGGCCAGGGGGAGGCATAAAGGGACCTTGTCCCGTAGGCCTGCTCACCAGTCACCGGCTGCCCGTCTTCTGCCAGCTGATTCTGAAAATCGGGAACTTCCTCAACTATGTGAGTGGACGGCACCCAGCCCGCCCTTGCTCCCAGACCCCCAATCTCCGCCCCTCCACCAGGCCCAGAGACTCCCTCCCCTCCCTTGCCTCACAGGGCAGCCACACCGGGGACGCCGACGGCTTCAAGATGAGCACGCTGCTGAAGCTCACAGAGACCAAGTCCCAGCAGAGCCGGGTCACACTGCTGCACCACGTGCTGGAGGTACCGGGGGGAGCCTCCTGGGTGCAGCACACAGGTCCAGAGGCCCCCGGGGCCCCGCCCAGCCCCCCCAGGTCTCCCCTTGGCAGCACTGCCCCACCCTGCAGCCCGCACCCACTCTGACCAGCCCCCATCCCGCCCCAGCCCCGGGACAGCAAAACCGTGAGAATCACAGTCAGGCTCAAGGGAAGCCCTGGAGGCTCCAAGGTGCCCGGGGCGGAGGGGGAGGGTTTCCCGAGGGACATGGACCAGAGCTGCCATGGGTGGGGCTCACAGGGCAGTCTTGGTTGTGTGGCCTCAGTGGGCCTCACTGAACACATCGTGCTGCAGGAAGTGGAGGAGAGCCATCCTGACCTCCTGCAGCTACCCCAGGACCTGGAGCTGCCCGCCCGAGCGGCAGGGTAGGTGCCTCCCATCCCCCACCCACACCCCAGCCAGTGTGGCCGGGATCATCCAGGCTGCTCTTGTGCTGGGGCACCACCCGGACCCCGGATCTTCTGCCTGACTCTCATCCCACTTTGGGACAGGATCTTGTGTCCACTGTGGCCTGTCCCTGCACGACTGAGGGGGGACAGGGGTGACCCAGCCACGGTCACCCCAGGGGCTGGTCTAGCACGGCCCCCTCACGAGGCTGACTTTGATGACATGGACATGCTGCCCCCATTGTACAGGCAGGGAAGCTGAGGCCCTGGGAAGTAGGGTCAGGTCTGTGGGGTCACATAGCCCAGGGGTGGCTCTGGGAGGGCAGGGTCCACCCTCAGCACTGGCCGGCCCGGCTCCATGCCACCATGGAAGGTTCTCTGGTCCTGGGGAGGCTGAGCCTTGCAGAGAGTCAGGCAAGGAGGGCAGGCTGAACCGTCAGGGTCACTGTTCTGACACCACCAGCCCAGCACCTTCTCAGGTGAGCCTTTGACCCCACGCTGCTCTGCCCATCCTGGAGCTCTGACGTGCCTCTGGCAGCCAGTGCTCTATCCGGGGCCACTGTCCTTGAGGGTGTGCCATCCGGGGGTCCCGCTGTCCTAGCAAGGCTGGGCGGCAGCTTTCGACTGATCCAGCGGGCCCTCTGGCGCCTTCAGGATCAACCTTGAGGGCATCCACGCGGAGTCCAGCACTAACCTGAAGAAGCTCCTGGAGATGGAGCAGAAGGTGTCCTCCTCCATCCCAGAGGTGCAGGAGCAGTACGCCCACCGCCTCCAGGCAAGCGCTGGGCGGGCACAGCCCTTTCCAAGGCTGGGGTGTCTGCCGGGCCTGGGGTCTACTGTAAGGTGGGAGGCCGAGCGGGCGGGTGAGCGTGAGCGGGCGGGTGAGCGTGGGGAGGAGAGAGCCAGAGCCAGCGCCCCGGCAGGAGAACAGCCCCTGCTGCTGGCTCCCAGGCTGTTTCTGCAGCTGAGGGGTCTCGCCGGGCGCTGGGCTGAAGGGCTCAGCCCCCCGGCCCTCAGAGCCCCCGCGACCACACTGCCTGCAGAGCCTCTGCTGGTGCCGCCCTGCTGTGGCCGCACCCAGCGCTCCAGAGGCTCCAGCGCAGGCATCTCCTGTGACGGTGGGTGGGGGCCTGGCCCCGCCCCCGACCCCCTCCCATCACAGCCCCGACCCCGCCCCCTGACACCTCGCAGGGCCTTGGCCCCTCCCACCACAGGCCCCTGACTCCTCCCACCGCAGGCCCCTGACCCCGCCCCTGACCCCCTCCCATCACAGCCCCGACCCCGCCCCCTGACACCTCACAGGGCCTTGACTCCTCCCACCGCAGGCCCCTGACCCCGCCCCTGACCCCTCCCATCACAGCCCCGCCCCCGCCCCCTGACACCTCGCAGGGCCTTGGCCCCTCCCCCCGCAGGCCCCTGACTCCTCCCACCGCAGGCCCCTGACCCCGCCCCTGACCCCCCTCCCATCACAGCCCCGACCCCGCCCCCTGACACCTCGCAGGGCCTTGACCCCTCCCACCGCAGGCCCCTGACCCCGCCCCCGACCCCCTCCCATCACAGCCCCGACCCCGCCCCCTGACACCCCGCAGGGCCTTGACCCCTCCCACCGCAGGCCCCTGACCCCGCCCCTGACCCCTCCCATCACAGCCCCGACCCCGCCCCCTGACACCTCGCAGGGCCTTGACTCCTCCCACCGCAGGACCCTGACTCCTCCCACCGTAGGCCCCCCCTGATCCCGCCCCTGACCCCTCCCATCCCCGCCCCCGCCCCCTGACACCTCGCAGGGCCTTGACCCCTCCCACCGCAGGCCCCTGACTCCTCCCACCGCAGGCCCCCGACCCCGCCCCTGACCCCTCCCATCACAGGCCCCCACCCCACCCCGACCCCTGACACCTCGCAGGGCCCTGACCCCTCCCACCGCAGACCCCCTGACCCCCACAGACCCTTACCCGCCCCCCCCCCCGCCTCCCCCCTACATAGGCCAGCATCACAGACTCGCAGGCGCTGGAGGAGGTGTTCCAGGCGATCGAGCAGAAGCAACTGGAGCTGGCTAGTTACCTGTGCGAGGACGCCCAGCAGCTGTCTCTGGAGGACACGCTCAGCACCATGAAGACCTTCCGAGACCTCTTCCTCCGCGCCCTGAAGGTGTGTGGGAGGAGGTGTGGTGGGTTTGCGGCCCCCGCTGTCCCCGAACAGGGCTGGCGGATTGGGGTGCCGGGGGCTTGGGGTCACGGGCTGCGCCCGCCCTGCAGGAGAACAAGGACCGGAAGGAGCAGGCGGCCAAGGCTGAGCGGAGGAAGCAGCAGCTGGCGGAGGAGGAGGCCCGCAGGCCGCGGGGCGAGGGCGGGAAGGCTGGTGAGGCGAGGGCGGGACGGGCGGCTGGGGACCGCCCAGTCTGGGCTGTGGCCTCTCCTCCGCGCCGCGCTCTCGGGGGCTCCGGGGACCCCGGGCAGCGTCCCTGAGGGTCTCTGGGCTCCTCAGCCAGGAGGGGAGGCGGGAAGCAGGAAGAGGTGTGTGTCATCGACGCCCTGCTGGCTGACATCAGGAAGGGCTTCCAGCTGCGTAAGACGGCCCGCGGCCGAGGGGACGCGGAGGCGGCCAGCCGGGCAGCCGCCACAGACCCCCCGAGGAACAAGGCGCCCGGTGAGACGCTCCCCCACCTCCCTGTCACCGCCCCCTCCCCACCGGCCTTGCAGCCCAGCGCCTGGCTTCCTCCAGGAAGCCCTCCGTGTTGGCACAGGAGCGCCCGCCCCTTCCCTGTTGCCCTGAGATAAGGGACACCTCATGCCCGTGATCTTTGCACCATCTCTGCTGCAGCAGAGGGTTCTCTGGCTGCGGTGACAGCCGTTCATCCAGACCCCAGGCGGGCGGGAGAGCTGGGCCAGTGGGCTCGTTGACATATGCATTGGGGCTCAGAGGGGCTCTGGGGTGGCTGGGGGAGGCGGGATGAGGCCCTGGGGTGGCATTCTCCACTCCTGGGCAGGCTGCCTTGGGGGCTCTAGGGGCAGGGAAGATATATGTCGTTGCCGTGGGCCCCGTGGGCCCTGATCCCCCATGCTGGGTACAGACCGTTGACACCACGGCCCAGGCCTGCCCCGTGGGAACCCACTCGACCACCAGAGAAGGCTTCCCAGGGAAGGGGGTCCGCGGGACGGGTGGTATTGACTTGGGGCGTGCTGAGCAGGGCCCTGGGGATTGGGATCACTCGGGCTGAGGCCCGTGGCCTCCACTGACCAGTACTTTATCCACAGCCGCCACCAGGGGCCCCGTGGGAGGTACCAGCACCCCCACCTCTGAGCCTGGCCTGGACGCTGCAGCTGGCAGGGAGCCCCAGGGCTGGGATCTCGCCGATGCTGCTCCCACCAGCCACCAGCCCACTGGAGACTCATCAGAGACGGGTGGCCCTGGGCCCCTGGAGAGGCGCTCTTCCTGGTACACAGATGCCAGTGATTTCCTGCCCACGGAGGACCCCCAGGGCCCCCAGCCCCCTGCAGGGGCCTGGCCAGTGGTACTGGGAGACGCTCAAGCCCTGAAGCCCCTCAACTTCAGTGACCAGCCCCCCAAAGCCATGGGTCTGAGCCAAGATGCTGAGGAGCCCATGGCCCCGCTGGGTGCCTGCCAGGCCGAGGCCGACAGCACAGGTGAGGGCCTGGAGGACACAGCTGCCCACGGCCGCCGCGCCGGCCTCCCCGCTGCAGGCCCCAATGAGGATGAGGATGGGGAGCTCACAGCCCCAGACTCCGCGCTGGACACCTCCCTGGACAGGTCCTTCTCCGAGGATGCCGTGACTGACTCATCGGGGTCTAGCACCCTCCCCAGGGCTCAGGGCCGGACGTCGAAGGGCACGGGCAAACGGAGGAAGAAACGTCCCTCCAGGAACCAGGAAGGTAAGTCGAGGCCCCCCGTCCCTCCCCGTCCTGCTGAGCAGGGGTTCCGGGTGGGCGAGTCAGCAGGGCTGGGGGCATCGACGCGTGGTCTGAGCTCGTCTGTCCCACGCCAGGGCCTGGACCTCCCCCTGAGGCCGGCCGCTGCCCCTGGGAGTGGGCGATTCCTCGCCCCTCCGGGTCCTACTGCAGAGGAGACAGCAACAGCAGCGCCTCTGCATCGGGAGGGCACCGCCCAGCGGCTGCACCTCTAACCCACTAACTCTGCCTGGTGATGCCAGCTCCAGTTGGGCGTGGTGGGGGGCCTGGGGCACGGCTGCACTTCGGCTCAGCGTCCATGCGGCCCCAGCCCCGACTCTGAGTCCAGGGTCGCTCGTCAGGAACGAGCTGTTGAGCGCGTTTCTTTTATTTGGAAGCAGAGGTTGCCCCCGACCCTGACGCTAATAAAACAAAAAGGCTCTGTGTGATCCAGTGAGGTAGGTATCCGCCTGGCTCTGCACTAACCATGGCGGCAGGGGCAGGCCCGCGCCGGCCTCCGAACACTAACCCGCTTCCCCCGACCCTCCCCGGGACTCGCGGCACCCAGCTTCCCCTCCCGCCCTCTCGGAGCCTCGCTTAGCTGCGTCTCTTGTCTCTTGTGAACGGGGCTTCAGGGCCCTGAGGGTGGGCGAGAGGTCCTCCTGCCTGGGCGTCTGGCTCACTCCTGTCCCGAAGACATCCCCCTTTCCCCGAGACTGTCCTCAGGGCACCCTCTCTGGCCCTTGTGTGAGCCACGCGCATCCCCAGGGAGGCAGCGAGGGACAGCGAAGGCCCCAGGGGACGCCGCCAGAGACAGGCAGGCTGCCCGCCCCTGCAGGGGTGCTCAGGCCTCCTCTTTCTAGGGGAGAGACCTAGGGAGAGGGTCTGTAGGTGCCTCCCCGGTGACGGGCTCCGGGCCTCCCGGGACCCCTGAAAGTGGGCGGGCCAGTCGGGGTCTTTGATGAGGCTCACAGGTGTGACCAGAGCAACAGGCCTGGGTCCTCACCACGCCCCAGCCTGGGCCGTGGACCATGATCGGATGCAGGGACTGGGAGCCCTGCAGGGTCCAGAGCTGCATGACGGCGGCCCTGGTTCTCCATGCACCTCCCACCCGCCGGACTCGAGACGAGGTCCAGCAGGTGCTGGAGACCGGGGCAGAGGTGCAGTCCAGGGCAGCTCTGACCGCCGGGCACAGCCTTTCCCTCTGCTCCAGGGGTCGCCCCTGGGGGGTTCTGAGCTGGGCTCTCCACTCTGACACGCCCGCCTTCACTTTACAGGAACCCTGCACGGCCCTCGGGGCCAGAATCCGGCCTTGCAGCCCCAGCTGCTGGCCCTGGGTGTGGGGGACCTGGGGGGCGCGTCTGTGGGTTTGGGGACAGAAACCACACGTGACCACTGTCTGGGGAAGACCACTGAGCCCAGTGTGGGATCTGAGCTCCCTCGAGCTCCCCCCGCCCCAACGCCCCGCGGGGCCTGTTGTCCCTGGATCAGGAGAGGAGGAAGGGCCCCTCCTCTTTGTCGCCCCAGCTTTTTGTTTGGAAAAAAACAAAAATTTTCCTTTTTGAAGGAAAATTTGCAAGGAGGTCCCAGGGAACACCATCTACTCTTCACCTTGAAATTTCAAAAACATGCAAAATATAGGAAAACAGCTAACATCTGCATCCTTCCCCCACCCCAGCCCCTCCCCACGCAACTTCACAGACCAATTTGAGCCGTAGCTGCAGCCTCAGGGCGGCCCCGCATCTCCGTCTGCCCGTTGGGGCCATTGCTTTGCTTTTCTGGACCAAGGTCCTGCCAGGACCGCTCACCCAGCCCCCTGTCTTGTGTGGCACTGAAGACACGAGTCACTTTGGGGGCATCCTGTTCGTCCCCCGCCAGGTCCAGATTGCGTTGGGGGCAGGACCCATACCCAGTGACAGGAGTCCTCCCCAGAGCACCACAGGAGGGGCTCACAGGCCCGTCTGCCCCGTGCTCGGCGGCACAGACACCAGTGGAGAGGTCAGCTGGTGGTTTCGGCGGACCCTCTGCTGCCCGAGCGGGGCTTTCGCTCTGGGATGAGTGGGAAGCCCGTGGGTGAGGCCCGGGGACAGCTCTCAGTCTGCACTTGGGTTTCTGTTCCATCCTTCCTCCCACAATCTTCCCTGCTGGGCAGTGTTCGGACCGGGTGGTCTGTGCCCACGCTGCAGTGCTCCCATGCCCGTGGGACGAGTGGCATCAGGCCGCCTCCTCGGGGCCCTTTCTTAAGCACAACCCCGCTCCCTCCATCTGCCCACCCCTGCTGGCCGGGCCCTGCCTGCCGGTTCCTCGTGGGGCGGGAGTGACGGACCATCTGCTTCTGCCCCGGTTGTCTTCATCGTCTGTCTCTTCCGAGCACCGGTGCCCACGCCCCATGCTGCTTGGCTCTGTGGTGGCCAGAAGGGCAAGGCCTTTGGGGGGAACAGCCAGACAAGGGGCCCTACAGCGGGCAGGAGCTGGAATTGGGGGCGAGGGGTGGTGCTGGTGCCCTGAGGATGGAGCAGAAAGACCGCAGGAGGCCCCCACCCAGGGGCTGGTGGGGAAGTGACCGAGGGAGCCCCAGGGAAAGCCAGCAACAGTGGGGCTGGAGAGTGTGGATGGGGTGGGACTCGGGGACAGGACACCGCGGAGACCCCACCTGCCCATCTCAGAGGCAAGAAGCGTGCCTGGCAACACCGGGCCGGACAGGTGGATGGGGGCCAGCCTGCTGGGGGTCAGCTGGCACCTGCTGCCTGGGGCAGCCTCGCTGCTCTAGAGAAAGGGCTCGTGGTCAGAGTGGACCTCAGGATGCACGGTGCTGCCCACTGGGCAAGGCTGATGAGCAGACGGCGGGAGCCTGGGCACTGAGCCAGCCACCGTGCCACGGCCCCAGGCCAGGCCGCTCTGACCACGTCCTCTCCTCTCCCCACAGGCCTCAGGCCCAGGTCCAGAGCCAAGTGAGAGGACCCACAGCAGGGCTGCCAGACAAGCTGCTGGGCAGGGGGGGGCCCCCCCGGGCCAGGCTGGGGCCAGCCCCTGGGAAACCCAAACTCCGTGCCTTACCCGGCCCGTGCCACGGCCTCTCGGAGCCTCGGACTGCCGAGGCCAGGACCCCCACGGGCACTGGGGCCCGGCCCGCCTGGTGCCCCCCTGGCCTGCCTGCACGCCCCTGCCCTCTGCTTTCTAAATGCCGCCGCCCAACCCCGACCCCACACGGCATGCACCACGGCCTCCATCCGGCCGCCTGGGGGGGCGGGTCAAGTGGCTGCATCCGGGGCACCCCGAGCTTGTGACCTGGCTCCCAGATTCCCCTGGGGACAGGTCCTCACAGACCTGCCCCCGAAGCGACGGAGCTGGGGAGGACTGGAGACTCCGCTCCACAGCTCTGCCCCCAACTCATTCAGTCGGGCTGAAGCACTCATTTTTAACTGAAATAGGATGATTTGTGGGTTTCTACTGTTTTGTGTGGCCGAGTTGGGGACAGGTAGGTGGGTGAGAGGACCCAGGGCCTTTGGGTAGAGGCAGGCCATCTGGCCATGCATGGGAGGCCCAGGGTCCCTCTATTCAGGAGAGGGGGAACCCCGTGGAGTTGGCACCCATCCCGCACCTCCAGCCCTGAGGTGGGGAGGAGCCTGCCCTTGGGTCCCCTCGTCAACAAGACAGCTGGCCTGCAGCTGCCGCCCCCTCCTCTAGGCCCCACTGGGCTGGGGGAAGGCCAGGATCCAGGCCGAGGGGCCGGAGGGGCTGCCGCCTCTCCTCACTGACCCCATGGGCCCCTTGCACTGCCCCCAGCCCCTGTGTGTACTACCAAGACTGGAGAAGCTTTGGCCAATAAAGAACAAGGCTAGCCCAGCAAGGACTATGGTGTATTTACAGCTCGTGGGTGAATGTGGTGTGATCACGACGGCTGTGGGGGTGAATGGATGGACTGATGATGGACAGATGGGTGGGTGGATGGACAAACCAGAGGGTGGATGGACGATGGACAGATGGGTGATGGACAGATGGGTGGGTGGATGGATGATGGACAGATGAGTGGGTGGATGGACAGATGAGTGGGTGGATGGACAGATCGGAGGATGGATTGATGATGGACAGATGGGTGGGTGGATGGATGATGGACAGATGAGTGGGTGGATGGATGATGGACAGATGGGTGGATGGATGGACAGATGGGTGGGTGGATGGACAGATGGGTGGGTGGATGGATGATGGACAGATGGGTGGATGGATGGACAGATGGATGGGTGGATGGATGGACAGATGGGTGGGTGGATGGATGATGGACAGATGAGTGGGTGGATGGATGATGGACAGATGGGTGGATGGATGGACAGATGGGTGGGTGGATGGATGATGGACAGATGGGTGGATGGATGGACAGATGGGTGGGTGGATGGATTATGGACAGATGGGTGGGTGGATGGATGACGGACAGATGGGTGGGTGGATGGATGATGGACAGATGAGTGGGTGGATGGATGATGGACAGATGGGTGGATGGATGGACAGATGGGTGGGTGGATGGACAGATGGGTGGGTGGATGGACAGATGGGTGGATGGGGGGACAGGTAGGTAAAGAAAGAGGAATAGACAGGTGGAAAGAGTGAGAGACAGATGGATGGATGGGTGGGTGGCTGCATTAGCAGGAAGGTGCCTGCGTGGATAGGCGGATGGAGGGGGGTGGGGTTGGCCCAAGGGGCCCTCCCTGCCCCCACAGAGCACCTGGGAGAGCAAGCAGATGCCAGCACCGTGGTGAGATGAGCATGGCCCCATGGGGCCATAACGTACGCGTGTAAACGTTGCCCATTGTAAGCGTGTGTGATGCAGCTGCTCTTTCAGCAGATTCACAAGGTTGTGCGGTTGTCACGATTTACTTTTGGAACATTTCCGTCCTCTCCCTGAAGCTCCCGCATTCTGCCTCCCCACGGCCCCGGCAGCCGCTGCACTGCCTTCTGTTGCTATGGGTTGACCTTCCGCAGACATTCACTTCAGCGGAGTCAGACAGTAAGTGGCTTTCTATGATGGACTGACTTCACCCGGCGTGACCTGGAGACTCAGCTGCGCAGCGCGTGAGGACCCCACTCCTTCGTGTGGCTGAGTGACGTCTGGTCTACACAGACCTCATTCCGTCTGTCCGTTCTGTGGACAGACCACATTCTGTCCGTCCATCCTCCTATCCGTGGACACTCGGGTAGCTGTGCAGGGCTCTGTGAGCCACGCCGCTGAGAGTGTCTGTGTTCTGCAAGTCCGTCTTCATTGCTCTGGGGCGGATTCCCAGGACAAGAATGGCTGGGTCATATGCCAAGTTTTATATTCAGCTTTTTAAGAAACTGCCAAACTGTGTTCCAAAGCGTCTGCACCAGCGTTCATTCCTGTCCTGTTTCAAGTTCAGAGGTATGTGTCCTGGGACACCGTGTGAGGTGTGCAGTGAGGTCACATAGGGAGCCCCCCAAGTCCCGAGCCCTGTGCTGCCCCTGCTTTGGGGACAGGCCCGCTGCCTGCAGGGCTTCTGCTGGGGAGCGTTCTAATTCGGGCTGGGCCGTGTGACTGGCCAGGCCCCAGCTGCCGGGCCTGGACAGGGCTGTTTATAGAAAAGACCAACTCCCCAGCCCTCCCCCAGGCATGCTGGCTATTTATAGACCAGGGCCTGGGGGAGCGGGTGCCTCAGCCAGCACCTGGCTCTGGAGCCTGTCTGAACCCCCATGGCATTCCCCTGGCCCCCCCAGGCCTCCATCTCACACCTGCTGGCCCGGAGCCCCGAGTCTCCCCCGGTCAGGGCTCAGGGCCGGCAGTCCCCGCGCGGGCCCTTCAGGCCTTTCAGCACCAGAGACGGACAGGGAAGCACCCCACTGCTTCCCCTCTAAAGATGACTCAGCGAAGCCCTCTCCAGACTCCGGGTGGGCATCCTGAGGCTCCGCCCCCATATCCAGAGACAAAGAGGAGACCCCCCACCCCTCCCGCCCCGCCCACCCTCGGCCCCGCCTGCCACAGCCCCGCCTCCTCAGCAGGGACACAGCCCTCCTCCACGCCCTGACTCCCCGAAACCCTGCGCCTCCGGCCGCCCCCCGAAGCTCGCCCACCCTCAGCTTCCGCAGCTCTGCACCCAGCCCTCCTGCCGCTGCTCCGGCAGACTCCCAGAGCCGGTGGCCCGGGGGCTGGGGGGATAGGAGCATTGCCCGTCCTGTCACTGTCACCGAGGGAGGCCTGGCACCCGACTTGTAACCCGTGGTGTCCCCGCGTGAGACAAGAGGGACTCAGACGCAGGGGCCAAGCGACCTGCCAGGGTCGGAGCCTGGCTCTGCCAGGAGCCCAGGGAATGAGGCTGGGGAGGGAGGGGGGAGGGGGAGGCTGGGGTGCGGCGCAGCACACCGCCCCCTCCCCCCGCTAGAATCCCTAACCCCCCACGAAGCTGTGACAGGACCAGGTAGGGAGTGTCTGGTCTCCCCCTGCCTCCGGCCTGGGAGCCCAGGGAGCTCAGCGGCTCTCTGAGCACTGGGCAGAGGCCAGCAGGCAGACTCCGGGCTCCTCCATACCAAGAGTCCCCCAGGAAAGGAACTAGAGGTAATGGCTCCCAGCCCTGAGACAGGAGCCTCATAGACCACCCCTACCCCCAGGGGCCTACCCTGGCGTTTCTATGACTTGTAGGGCCAGTCATGTCCAAGCCCAAGGCCACCTAGGTTGGGCAGGCCGTGCACTCAGACGGGAACACGGGAGCCCAGCAGACCACGTGCACCGTCTCTGGGCCCCCAGTCTCAGCACAGGCGGAGCAGGAAGGAAGTGTTGGGGTGGGGTCTCCAAGAGACCCACTGTGGCCGCCCTCTGCTGTGCCGGCCAGGTGACCTGAGAACACCGCTGGTTCTCCCTGGACTCAGAGCCCTGAGAACCGAGGGCAGCTGGAGGGCAGCCGCACTCCTGGATGGATGGAGCCCGTCTGCTGTGACAGGCAGTGGGGGTCCCCGCCTGAGCAGGTGGACGAGGGGACGGGCTGTTCTCTCTGTGGCCACCAGAGGGCGCCCGCGCCAGGACGGGGTCCCGGGTTCCCGGTGGGGCAGGTGCGTGCCCAGAGCGCCCCGCGTGAAACACAGAGACGCAGCTCCCTTTGGGCCAATTGCACTCCCGCCCGGGAGGGGACCCCCGAATGTGGGTTCGCCGGGCCCAGGCCCCGCCACGGGGAGGACGAGTGCGATCGCCCCCAGGAGCATGCCCGGGCCGCTCCAGCCTGGCAGTGCGGAAGGGACCCCGGAGCGCGCCTCCGGCCCGCGAGCCCCGCAGCCGGGCGCGCGGCCCCACCGGGCCCCGGGTGGGGGCGGGGGCGGGACAGGTGGCCCCGAGGTCCAGGCGGCGCGTCACGGCGCCCGAGAGCCCGCCCCGGCCCCGCCCCCCGCCCCGGGCCGGCTCCTTTTAATGGCGCGGCGCGCGGGTGCGGCGGGCTCTCGCGCGGCCCAGCACAGAGGACGAGCCGAGCCAGCATGTCCGGGACCCGAGCCTCTAACGATCGGCCCCCCAGCGCGGGCGGCGTCAAGCGGGGGCGGCTGCAGCACGAGGCGGCGACCACCGGCTCCCGGGTGACCGTGGTGCTGGGCGCGCAGTGGGGGGACGAGGGCAAAGGCAAGGTGGTGGACCTGCTGGCCACGGACGCCGACATCATCAGCCGCTGCCAGGTGCGGGCCGGGCGCCGGGCCCCTCCCCCACCCGCCCAGGGAGGCCCCCCCCCACCCCGATCCAGACGGACCCTGACCTCCCTGCCCTCCTGCCCTCCCCAACACGCCCCTTGGACGCCTTCCCTCCCGGGACACCCTCCCCAGCCGCCACCCCCACCCACTCGGGGCAGAGCGTCTTCCCTCCCCCACGGCCTCCCTCAGGGACCCCGCCTTCCCTGCCGGCCCCACCCCCAGGGCCGTGGGCCAGGGGCCAAGCTATAAATACAAGTCGCTGAGTTGGGGACACCCGATCCTCAGGGGGTGGGGTGTGCCATGGGTGTGACACCGGGGCGGGCAGTGTAGGGGGCGAGGCGAGGACCCCAGGTCCCCAGTGGCTTGGAGGCCACCCAGACTCCTCGCTTCCTCCTTCTGTCCGGGGCTGGGACAGAAGCTGCTTGACCACAAGGGGTCAGTGTGCAGGAGGAGGCTGCCGCGGGAACCCAGAGTGGGAGCCGACATGGCCTCTCTGAGTGGAGGAGGGTCAGTCAAGCCAGGGCAGAGACCCGGGCAGGACTGCGGGCCGGGACCGAAGGAGAAGAGGGACGAGCCGGGGTCTTCTGGCCAGGGTGACCCGGAGGCTGGTGGTGCCACCCAGGACGCCGGACACAAGCTCTGTCCCCCGAGGGCCCCGGGCAGGCCTGTGCCCGCTGCGGACTGCTCTCTGCACCCATCTGTCGCCTCCTGTGCCCCTCGGGCAGTGCTGCACGGGCTGCTGTGGGCTGACTTACAGCTCGGGGTGCGGGGGGTCGGCCTGGAGGGGTGCACCGCTGCGGAGGCTCACAGCCCCGCGCGGGGAGGCTGCCAGAAGTGAGGAAGGGACGCCCCCTGGGCACCTCATGCCTGAGCTCCCACCAGGTGAGACCCAGTGCTCAGCGCCGCCAGGGGGACCAGAGCGCCCGCCGGGGCAGACGCTGCTCACAGCGACTGTGGGCTCCTGGGAGGTGCCTCCTGGGATGGTGGGAGCCTCCCACAGTCCGCAGCGAACAAGTCCACACCCCCTCCCCTGGCCCCTGGGCCAGTCGCGCGGTTCGTCTGCTGCACATCCCCTGGGGGGCCTGCCTGCTCCAGCCGTGATGCCCAGAGCCCTCTGTGTGACCTGCCCACTCTGGCCAGCCTCACCCGCCCTCCTTGAAGTAACCTCGGGGCTTGGCAGGTGTCCGTGAGGGCCCTCGCCTCGGAAGCACCGGGCTCCCCGCTGTCGACGTGGTTCTGGAGGGAGGCCTTCCCTGCTCTGCCACCTGGGTGGGCAGGCCAGGCCCTGCCCTCGCCCGACGCTTGTGAGAGCCATGACGGAACCAAGCAAGGGCAGAACCGCCTGGAGCCCCCACCCAAGCGGGAGCCCACATGGCACCCTCTCCCTGACCCAGCTTCTCCCTGAGATCCAGTCCCCCTGCAGGCCTCCAGCTGCCCTGGGAGACCACCGGGACTTCTCCCCTCCACCCTCTGAACAAGCTGGTGAGGCGGGGAAACGGGACCAGAGCTGCTGAGCCGTTGGAATAAGCGGGACATATGGGTCCTCCCACGTGCCACACTCGCCTGGCACCAGTGCTGGGCTCCGGCTGGCGCGGTGAGGGTCCAGCCCCCGCCCCGGGAGGACTGCTTTTACCTGGAGCCCAGCGTCGTGGCCTTCACACAGCACTTGGCCCCAGATCTGGGTCCAGCTCAGAGCGAGGGGCCAGGGCAGTGGGCAGCTGGCCGCAGAGTCACGTGTAGGGGGCAGGGTGGGCTGGGGTCCAGCCCTGCCTGGGTGGCTGTCTAGAAGGGCTGAAGCCAGCCAGCCCCAGTGACCAGAAGGGTCACCTGGCCTGTCACCTGGGCCTGGGGTCATCCGAGCGGCAGCCACGACCCCAGTAGCCGCCCAGGGCCCCGACTCTGGTCCTGCTGCTGCCGCCCCCCACCCCCCACTCCGCCGTCCGCAGGCCTGTCTTCCGTCTCGGCTATGTTCCACCTGGGAAGCCCTCCGCGCCTTTGGCTGCCTGGTTTATGGGAACTCACTTTCCACCTGCCCAGAGGGGCCCCCAGTGGTCACCCTCAATTCTCCCCATCTCAGTGGTTTGGAGCCCGTGGTCAGCATGCACCCCAAGACCCCCAAGACCTTCCTTAGGGTCCAGAGACTGGGCCTTAGACCCCTGCTGTTCTGTTTGCCTCCCCCACCCCGGGTGCGTGGCGCCAGACCTTCCCCCAGCGTCGGGAGGCCCCCTGCATCCTGGGCGCAGTTCCAGGGGCTGCTCCGGGCCCGCGGCCCCCGGGCCCCCTTCTCCTCTCACTCCCCGCCCTACGCCCCTTCCCTCTTCCTGGCGCTGGTGCCTCTGCAGCTAAGCGACCCCAGAGACGCCTCGGGCTCCCTCCGCCCTTTGCCGGCCTCGGCCTCGGACCGCGAGCTCCGCCCACTCCCTGGAAGACCCCGCCCCTGCGCCGGGCTTTCTCTTGCGGGTGCCAGCAAGCATCCTTCTTGTTGTTTGACGTCGCCCCCCCCCCGCCCCCCCTCCAGATGGGAGCCCGAGAGTCCACGCGCCTGGCCTGCCTGTCAGGGCCCCGGTCACGCCCTTCCCACGCCGCGCCCCGTCCCTCCGTTTCCAGAGTTACCTTCAGCAGCTTTGGGCCCACCCACGGCCCTGAGGCCTCAGGGCGCCCCGGGCAGGATTTATATACAATTCTCCCCTCCTAGGGCAGGGAGGCGGCTCGGTGCAGGAGTCCAGGGTGGGATGCCCGGGTGGGCGCCCTCAGCTCCCGGGAGCTGTGACCAAGGGCATGGTGGTCTCACTCCTGCGGGGTAAGTGGCCGCGTCCTGTGGCTTGTTGGTGCTCTGGGATCTCTCTCCCTGGGAGAGAGACCGGGAATGCCCCCGCCTGGAACCCCAGGCCAGTCCAGGAGCCTCCCGGGTCGGGTCTGTGGGGGAGACCACCAGTGGTGCCTCCGCGTGTACACCCTCTGATGACACCTGTCCCCCAGCAGAGACCCCAGGGGGACAGTCTCCACAGGGTCACCTGGGCAAGGGAGACCTGTGCACCCACCTGGGGGCCCTGCCCTCCTCCTTCTAGGCCTCACTCCGGTGCCTCACACGCAGAGCAGTTCTGTTTGGGGTGAACGGATGGATGGGTGGACCGATGGTAGGGTCCCGCAGAGCAGACGCCCAGAAAGAGGCGCGCGAGGACTGCCTGGGCGCGCGACCTCCACGCTTTCACCCAGACCACGGTGAGGGTGGGGGCAGTTCACAAGGCTCTCCACCCCGAGGGCAGGCCCCTGGCTGCTGCCTGCTGGGCACGATCCTGAGAAAACCCACTTCTCCGTGGCCACCCAGAGGCTCCGCCTCCGCCCGCGGCCACGCCCATGGCCACGCCCAGGGCCGGGAGCAGAGTCACAGCCTCGGAGACCTGCCGCCCGGCACCCACTCTCTGTGCCTTCTTCGTCCACTCCGCGCTGGCTCCAAAGAGGGTGGGCTGGCAGGACGCCTGCAGGCACAGAGGCTGGTCAGATCTCGGAGTGGGCTGGCCCTGGCCTTGGTCCCGTTCCTGTGTCCGTGAGCAAGAAAGCCCCACTTGCTTAGATTCCTGCTGCCAGGGCGGCACCTGGTGGCATCCACTGGGGACTTAGTGCCCGGCCAGGCTGTGGGGGCGGCGTCAGTGTCCCTGGGGACTCTGAGCTGGCTGTGCCTGCCCCAAGGCTCCATCACGGAGGGGAGAGCCTGGAGGGAGGCAGAATCCCGAGGGAGCCCCCAGGCATGAAAGAGGAGTGAGGCCGGCTCCCGGTCACTCCGGATCCTCCAGAGCCTGTCCACCTGGGGGGACAGGGAGACAGCGCAGCCGGGGGGCGAAGGCCCTGATGGGGCCGCCAGGCTGGACCTGGGACTCGGAACCAGCTGTCCCCCTAGGTGGCTTTTCCCTGCCGTGCCCCGCAGCTCTCCCGGCCTGTGGCCTGCAGACCACAGCAGGGCTGGGGCGTTAGGAGTGGGGGTGGTATGTCCCTGCCCTGACCTCACACACACCCAGGGGAGGGCAGACAGGGGTCTCTGGGATGGTTGCCTGGACCTCTACAGAGCTGCCAGGAGGGGCGCCCTCAGGTCAGTGGGTCCCAGGCTCAACGTCCAGGGCTGGCTCACACCCCTGGGAGTGGACCTGGCCCGATGCCTGGGCCCTGTAGCCGGCGGGGGTCATTTGCTGCCCACGGGCCCAGGCGGACTGCGCCTGTTCCTAGGCACTGGTGTTTACCCCAAACAAAGGTGGGGTGCGCTCGGCCCAGCTGATGCTGGTGCTGGGCACTTGAGAACAGGGGAGGGGAGCGGGGTGTCTGGGCCCCCGCCACGGCAGGCAGGATGTGGCTGGGGGCGGTTCTGGCTCACAGGGAGAGCGTCTGCGGGGAGGCCGTCGGCCTGCCGCCCGGTCTCGCTCCAAGCTCCTTTCCTGGGACCTCGGGTCCCCCACCCCTCTGCCAGGCTACCCCACCTACAGTGGCCAAGGGGACTGTGGACATGAACTGCACAGAGAACCTCGTGTGCAGGGAGGCATTGCACGTGTCCTAAGGCGAGGGCAGAGTAAGGATGGGGCCTCTGGGGGGGCCCCGTGACCCCAAAACCCAGGCCCTCAGTCGCAGTGCCTCAGATGTTCAAGGCTGAGCCCACCGCCTCTCCCCCCACACCCCTCTCCCCCGCCGCATCTGGGCAGCATCAGCTCCCTCCGCTCCAGCAGCCCCCCTGGGATCCCTTACTTGGTGGCCCACCCACACGGTTCACCTCCAGCTGGCTCCATCCTGAGGCCCTGTGGCCCGGCCCTGTGCCGCCTCTGCTTGTGGGCCCCTCCTTGGTCCCCGGCACCCCCCAGCATGCCCTGTGCCCCCTGCCCGCCATCGGCGGCTCGGAGCTTGTGGTCGGTTCCCACGGGGCGCACCGGGCTCAGGCACCCGGGGCAGCAGGCTGGCCTCCAGGGTGAGCGGGCTGTGGGACAGGGCCCAGTCGTGTGGCAGGGGCCCTAGGACACACACCAGGACCCCAGTGACCCCCGGGGTCAGTTAGAGGCAAACCTGCCCCCACCCCCCAACCCCGGGGTCATTCCAGACAGGCCTCCACACCTGCGCGTGACACACGGAACACTCGGTGTCTGCAGGGCCGTCGGGGGGCGGCTGGGATGGAGGCTGGGAAAGGGGCGTGGAGGGGAGGTGGGCTCTGGCCGCTCTGCTTGAACTTTCCCAAGTGTGAAGTGAGGTCCAGGGCCGGGTCTCCCCCTGACCCCCGCCTGGGCCATTTCCGTGGGGGAAATGGGAGCTGTAGGTGCCCCTGGGGGAGGACACGGCCCTCGTTCGGCCAGGCCTGGCCAGGCAGGGAGCAACCATGTGCATGCGGGACTCGTCTCTCTGCTGGGTCCTGAGGGGCACAGGTGCTGGAACCCTCCCAGCCAGTGGCCATCGCCGCCTCTGCCAGCCAGGAGGACGGCGGGGCGGGGGGGGCGGCCCAGCCACGGAGGGGCCCCGCAGATACTCGAGGGCCTCTGCAGCAGGCGGGCTGGCGGGGCTCCAAGGCCCCCTAACCTGGGCAGCAGCCAGGACGCGTCCCCTCCCTGGGCCCCGCTCACTGACTCCAGGGCCCCATGTTGGGGCCTGCCCTGGCCTCTAGTGCCCAGACCTGGGGCTGGAGGCCGGCTTCCCTCCTGAGTGGGGCCTCCTCCTGGCTCCCCTCCCCCCACCCCAGTGGGCCTCAGGATGGCTTTTTCCCCTCTTTATTCCCAGATGGGAGGCGCAGGCCCAAGGGAGGGCCTGCTGTGGCACGCTGGCTCCTGGGCCCGGAAAGGCTGTGCTGCCTGCCCGCCCTCTGCCCCCCCGGAGTTCAGGCTGTGTGGCAGCGGGGCCTGAATCTGTGCTCCGCACATCATCCCTGCATCAGAGGAGAAACCCCAGAAGGAGTCGTGGGCGGGCAGGCAGGGCTCTGAGCCCATGGAGGCTTCAGGGGCTGCACTGAGCCAGCCTCCCTGGAGCATCAGCCCAAGACCGTCCTAGGTGTGGGGGCCAGCCTGCCTCTTGGACCCAGTGCCCTGGCCAGGCCCTGGAACCCCAGACACGCATCGGAGGCAGCCACGGGACCAGGCTCCCCATGTCCCAGCAGAGATGGCGTCTCACGCTCCTGCCACCCGGGCAGCCTGGGGCGGGGGAGGGGCTCCTGAGCGCCTGCCTGTAGAACTGCCCCAGTGAGCCATGCGCCGGGCAGGCCTCCCGGGGTAGATGCTGATCCAGTTTCTGTCCCCAGGGAGGCAACAATGCTGGCCACACCGTGGTGGTGGACGGCAAGGAGTACGACTTCCACCTGCTGCCCAGCGGCATCATCAACACCAAGGCTGTGTCCTTCATCGGTGAGTGCCTGCCCCCGCCGCGGCCCTGCGAGCCCTTAGGTGTGAGCAGGACAGGCCTGGACGTCATCGAGCCCGGGGGTCCATACGCAGGCTGAACGCAGCGGGGCGCAGGGCTGGGCCCGGAGAATCAAGGTTCCAGCCCCACGGGGACCCTCGCAGAGGCCTCTGATCTGGGGGCCCCGCCTCAGCGCCCGGGCTGGAGCCCAGGACCCCCTTCTCCCCACGCCTGGGACGAAGGGATGGACGGAGGGTGCAGGAAGCTCCCCAGAGTGCTCAGACTGCCCGGGTGTGTGTGTGTGTGCAAGCCTGTAGGCGTGTATGTGAGTGTGTCCGTGTGCATGCGTGTGTATGCAAGTGTGGGTGTCACATGTGTGAGTCTGTGTGCGTGTGTGCATGCCTGTGAGAATGTGTGCGCGTGTGATGCCCGTGGGTGGGTGTGAGAACGGCATGGGTCTGGCTCCCTGTGGGTCTGCATGGGGCTCTCCATGGGCAGCTGTCCCCGCCCTCCTCCAGCCCCTGGGCAGCCCCTCTCCCCCACCCCTTCCCGTCGCCCTCTCCTGCCCACCCCTCCGGGAGCTTCAGGGACCTTCACTTCCGGCTCTTTCCACGGCTGAGCAGGGCCACACGCGTGGCTCACTGCCCCGCCCCCCCAGGACGCAGGGCTGGCACCGTGGGCGTGTGCCCGCTGGTGGTGCGGGTCCAGCCCTGGGTGTGAGCCCAGGGACGCTGCAGTGGCGGTGGGCCTGCCAGGCAGTGGGCGGTCAGGCTGAGCGGGAAGGGGCGGTGACCCACGGGCTTCTCCGTGGGTACGGACTGGGCCCTGGTGGAGGGTGAGGACCCCAGCTCACCCGGGACCCCGCACCCAGGGGCCAAGTCTCTGCCCCAGGAGGCTGCTGGGTGCCACTGGGTGGGAACCCGGCCAAGGAGGCAGCGCTTGCTGCAGGGAGGGGAGAGGGGGTCTGCCCGGTGTCCCGGGAGCCGGGAGCATGAGCAGGGTCAGCCCGGCCAGCCGCTGATGGGAGCCCCTCAGCAAGGGTGGGAGGTGCGGGCGCTCACGCGGCCCCCACCAGGCCCTGACCCCTGGCCATCTCGGGGCTCATGGCATTTAGATGACCTTTCGTGCTCGATGTGGCCGGCTGCCTCTGAGCCACTCCCGTCTGGGCCTGTGTCCCGTCTCCCTCAGCCAATCCTGGCGCCCAGGGGACGCGCCCCCCGGGAAGGCTGCGGGGCCCCACCCGGCGGGCTTTGGTCTCAGAGGAAGGGGCAGCCTTGGCTTCAGCCTGGGCCCCTGCTGAGCTCACGGCCGTGGCGAGCCGCCTCCTTGCCTGGGCTTGGCACCTGCCCTCTGCAGACCCCCCTTTAGTTTTACGGGGATGGGGAGGCCTGGCTCCCGAGACCAAACAGCCGGAGGCTGTTTCTCCATGCTGCCTGCTTTCCCGTTTCTGTGCCGTGTAAATCAGGCATGATGGCTGTAGTCCATGGGGTCACAAAGAGTCAGACACGACTGAGCGATGAACACTTCCACACTTTATGTAGTGTATTTGAAGTTATTCCGTGTGGCGGCCTGTGGCAGCATTCCCTTCCTTTTCACGGCTGTATAATAATCCCGCCATGCAGTTGGACCACATTTTCTTTATCCATCATTGATGTCCACTGACAGACTGCCAGATTGTTTCCCTGTCTTAGCCATCATGAACAATGCAACTGTCAGCATGAGGGCGTGAATTTCACAGTGTTTTAAGTGTGAAGTCCCTCTGTCTGTGACCCAGATCAATCTCGTGTCCATGTGTCGCAGGCAATGGAGTGGTTGTCCACTTGCCGGGCTTGTTTGAAGAAGCAGAGAAGAACGAAAAGAAAGGTAGGTCCGTGTCCCGGCGGAGCCGCCCCACCCGGGCCTGCTGGCCCTGCTCACACCGGAAGCCTGAGAGCAAGCAGGCAGTCCCAGGGCCCCAGACTTTGGCTTCAGGCCACAGCCTCGATGTCACAGGCGAGCTTTCATGACACCGGGGACCGGTGACACCAGGAGTTGCAGACTCAGGCTCTCCAGGACAGAGCCTTGGAGCCTGGACTTTGACCCTGATGTCCCGAGACTGGGGACCGTTGGGCCGACATCCCTGCAGGGAAGGGGTGGTCCCTGGGCGCTGGTCAGGGGCACGAGGCGGGCAGGCAGTGACCAAGGCCGCTGGCCAGGCATGCGGGCAGGTGGGCCCCCGGTGGTTGTCGAGAGGCAGGTGGGCGACACACAGGCCTGAGGCGCCCTGGAGGAAGCGGAGCCTCCGCCTCAGGTCCCAGGCTCAGCACAGGCACGAAAGGAGCCAGCGGGCCCTGGCCCTGGAACGTGGGCTTGGGGAGGCGCCAGGACAGAGCCCGTGAGGAGACAGCCGCCCGTGGGGATGCAGGTGGATGTCTCCAGGTCCCCAAGGGCGGCCCGTCGCCGACCGCGTGCCGTGTTCACAGGCCTGAAGGACTGGGAGAAGAGGCTCGTCATCTCTGACCGGGCCCACCTCGGTGAGTCCCGGGGCTTCCCCACCTGCCTGCGAACAAGTGACCCCGGGAGCCCCCCAGGCCTTCTCCGAGGGCTCCTGGGGGTGCCGGGTCTGGATGACTGCCAGCACAGGCAGATGGGGAAACTGAGTCCTGGGGGAGGGGCCCGTGGTGTTCCCAGAAGCCCCGTAACCATCTGTCTCTCCCGCCTGCCTGCCCGGCAGTGTTCGACTTTCACCAGGCAGTGGATGGGCTCCAGGAGGTGCAGCGGCAGGCCCAGGAGGGCAAGAAGTGAGTGCTGCACTGCCCCGGGGCCTCGAGTCCACAGCCGAGAGCTGGGAGCATGTCGGGTGGGGGGTGCCGTGCGTCCACCAGGAGCCCCGAGGATAGCGTCCGTCAGTTCACCCTGCGCCTCCCCAGCCCTGAAGCCCAGGCGAGCCACCTCTCCCCGGGGCCATGCGGTCCTCCCTGGAGCCACCCCCGGGAGCACCCATGCCGTCCGTCACCTGCCGCGCCCCCCGCCCCTGCTGGAATCCCAGGCCAGCCTTGACCGCAGCTCCACCGGGCGCCAAAGCCTGCCCGCAATGGCCCGTCACTGGTTTTCCAGAGACGTTCACTGCAGTGGGCCAGGGACAGTGTCAAAGCCGGGACTGGAGTGACGCAGACCGGAATCCTGCTTCTCACACACACGTGCATAGATTACACACACTGCCGTGCACACTCATACAGAGGGACACACATGTACACACAGCACGCGCTCACATGCAAGTGCACACATGCTCACGTGTGAACATGCACTCACAAGCGTGCACGCGCACACAGGGCTCGGCCACACACAAGCTGCGACGCTGGGCATCCCCGTTCGCTGACCTGGGCTGGGCTGTGGTGGGCAGTGGGTACAGCATGGCACTGCTAGGGTGCAGTTCTGAGGAGATGGCAGGTGCCCAGGGCAGCAGCCTCAGTGCTGGGCAGAAGGCAGCCGGGCCAGGGAGGGCACCGCTGGTCACTGGGCCTCAGGGGGCCACGGGAGGGGCAGGGCCAGGACTTGGACCCACGTGCTGCCCCCGCAGCTCCCGGTCTCTGGAGCTGGCTGTCAGAGGTGTCCAGGAGTTCCCACAGCCACCCAGCCCCCAGGGCTGTGGCTGGGAAGGGCCCTCGGGCATCGCCCGGCTCGACCTTGGTTTATGAGGGTAGACGCTGAGGGCTGGCCGGGGGGCCCCGGGTTCCCAGGCTCCTCCCCCAGTTCCAGCAGGCCCGCCTGGGCCCCCCTGGCTCATGGCCCTTGCCCTGTCTTCCAGCATCGGCACCACCCGGAAGGGGATCGGGCCAGCCTACTCGTCCAAGGCCGCCCGCACCGGCCTCCGCATCTGTGACCTCCTGTCCGACTTCGACGAGTTCTCCACCCGGTACCTGACCCGTCCCCGGCACTGGACTGGGGGAGGCCGGGCCAGGGAGGTGGGAGCGGGGCTCTGGGGAGGCGGGGTGGCAGTCACTGTCGCTTCCGCAGATTCAAGAACCTGGCACAGCAGCACCAGTCCATGTTCCCCAGTTTGGAAATAGACGTGGAAGGTCAACTCAAAAGGCTCAAGGTAGAGTTGAGCACCCGGTGTCCCAGCTCACTGCTAGAGGGATGGAGCGGGCGGGAGACAGGAGGACGTCCGCTCGGAGCCCTTCTGGAAACCTCCAGGGCCGGACCCCAGCTCCTCCAGCCTCGTCTGGGGCTCTAGATGTAGACGGGATGGACCCACAGGGACGTGTGCAGACATCCTCGCTGGGCGGGAGTTTGCTGGGAGACAGAGGCTGTGGGGAGGAGGCCAGAGCTGGGTGGACCCCGTTCTTGCATCCTGGCCCCTTCTCCCAGGGCTTCGCTGAGCGGATCCGCCCCATGGTCCGAGACGGCGTTTACTTCATGTACGAGGCGCTCCACGGCCCCCCCAAGAAGGTCCTTGTGGAGGGCGCCAACGCAGCACTCCTTGACATTGACTTCGGTGCGTCCCCATCCAGAGCCCCACGAGCCCCGCCTTTCCTGTCTGCCCAGGAGACAACTGTGGTGGGCTCACTTTCCACCCAAGCTGCCCTCTGTGCCCTGGAAACAGTCATACTGCCCTCTGCTCGTAACTTCAGCCGGGAGGGGAGAAGAGAGGCTAGGCTGGGGATAAGGGATGGGGATGAAGGGGGATGAGGGGGGATGAGGGAGGGGGATGAGGGATGCAGATGAAGGGGATGAGGGATGGAGATGAGGGGGATGAGGGATGGAGATGAGGGGGATGAGGGATGGGGATGAGGGAGAGACTGGCTGGGCCCAGAAGCTCTGACTGCCCCACCTGGGCCTCTGTCCCCGCTGTCCCAGGCCCAGGCCACCTGGCGCAGGCAAGGCACCCACCGTCCAAGCCCGAGAGCCCCTTCCCCCCACCAGCTCACACACACAGCACCGTGCGTCAGTCCTGCCTCCTGGATGGCCCCTGGGACCACCGGGGCGACCCCACGCCAGGGTTCCTGCTGGGTGGCAGCCCGACTGGCTCTGTCTCGCAGGGACCTACCCCTTTGTGACGTCCTCCAACTGCACGGTGGGCGGCGTGTGCACCGGCCTGGGCATCCCGCCCCAGAACATAGGCGAGGTCTACGGCGTGGTCAAGGCCTACACCACACGCGTGGGCATCGGCGCCTTCCCCACCGAGCAGATCAATGTGAGCCCCCAGCCCCGAGGGACGCGCACGGGCAGCTGGTGGAGGGGCGGGGGAGGCCGCAGAGAACATGCTGAGGCTGCAGCCCCAGCCACCCCCTACCACGTGACTGTCCCACAGAGCCCCTGGCTCAGGAAGGACCCTGAGAGCCTTCTCTCTGGCCCGGCCTGGGCGCCCAGGCTGCCTTCCTCCTGGGGCTGAGCGAGCCTGGGTTTGGCCTCAGCCGGGCGAGAGCAGGGCAGGAGCAGCGCCCCCACCTCACCCAGCAAACTGCCCTGCAGCCTCGTGGGTGTCTCTGGGCGCTCAGGACGGCCCCCACCTTCCTCTCCCCGGCCTTGTGCCCGCGAGGCTGGAGGGACACGAGGCTGCTGTCCTGAGCAGGCGTGCGGGGGCCAGAGCAGGAAGGGGACATGCTGGGCAGGGTTGTGAACCCCGGAGAAAGCAGCACAAAATAAGACACAGCCTGCTCGAGGGCAGCTGCAGGGTCTGGCGGATCCACCCTCACCTGCCCATGGGGCTAGGACGGGGCCTGCGGTCATGAGGCTCAGCTGGGGCAGGCATGCCCGGGGCGGGTGAGCGAGCGTGAAGCGGGGTGGTCGTCAGGGGCCGCGGGAGGGCGGGGCAGGCGGCCGGCTCAGGCTCCATCCCCGCAGCCCCTGGGCCCTCTCTGTCGCCCCGCAGGAAATCGGGGACCTGCTGCAGAGCCGCGGCCATGAGTGGGGCGTGACCACAGGCAGGAAGCGGCGCTGCGGCTGGCTGGACCTGATGATCCTGAGATATGCCCACATGGTCAACGGATTCACCGCGTGGGTGGTGATGAGGCGCCCCCCCCCCCCCGGCCCCGCCCTGGGCACCTGTCCCCCGGGGACCCAGCCCCAACTCCCCAGACGCTGCAGGAGCAGGGCAGCCGGGCTTCGCAGCTCAGGGCCACGGTCCTCCCCACACAGGATGACCTCGCCCCGGGGAGACCCCTCCACACAGCGAGGCCTCTGGGGGGTGATGGGTAGAGCTGTCCAGGGTGCCTTGGGGCCGGCCCTGCACTGGCTCCTGAGCACAGACAGGGAAGGAGACATCGTGAGGCCAGAGGGCGTCCCACTCCCGGAAGCGGTGCAGACGGCTCTCTGGGAGCCGGGGAGCGAGTCCATGCTAACAGACCCTCCACTGAGCCAGCCGGGCCGGGCCCAGCCTGCCGTCCAAACCCCTGTTCTGCTGGGCCGTGGGGACGGGGCACTGCTGGGCTCCCGGCCTAACCGTCGTGGGCTCAGCCATCCTGCGTCCTAGTCCCGCAAACAGTGGAGAAGCGAGGGGTGGGGTTGGGCGGGAGCAGCGTTGGTGGCTGACCGCCCCTTGGCTTCTCGCTGTGCTCTGGGCAGGCTGGCCTTGACGAAGCTGGACATCCTGGACACCCTGGACGAGATCAAGGTCGGCGTGGCGTACAAGCTCAGCGGGAAGCGGATCCCCTACTTCCCAGGTGCGGGGGCCGCCGCCCCCCTGCCCTTGGCCGCTGGTCTCGGGCGGAAGGGACGGCGTGTGCGTGTCGGTCATGGGGGGGAGCCCCAGTTGGAGACTCTTCCCACTTCTGTCTGCAGCAGGTTGTCACCCCAACCGGAGGCCTGTGCGTCCGCGCTCTGGGGAGGGCTCAGAGGGACTCAGGGGCCAGCCTGACCCCAAGACCCTGGGGAACCCCCAGGGTCAAGGCTCACCTCTCGGGAGCTGGGGACTCACCTGAAATAGCAGACATGGGCTCTGGACGTTCCAAGTGCTGGACCAACAGGAAGATGATCTTGACCTAAGAAAACATGTGTCTGGTTGGACTTTTTAAGGCCTCCCTGAAGTTTCTGTCACCCAGCGAGTGTCCCTTCTTCTAAAAAGTGTAAAGGCAGTGATGCTTTCCTGGCTTCACAGTTACCTGTGCGTCTGGCCTGGGGTCATGGATGACCCCGCCCCCTGCCCCCGCTGCCCCCCAGCGTGTGTGTGCAGCCTCCTGGCTGTGGGAGCCCCGTGCATCCTCTCGGCCAGCATCTCCCAGGCCGACTGACTCTGAGCTCCGAGAGGACACAGTAGGGGAGCACTGGGACTCGGGGCGCGTACTTCAGGTGGATAGCTCCTCCCAGCGATTTCTGACCACAGGGGTGGTTGGCGCCTGCTGTGAAGCCGGGAGTCCAGACCAAGTGGGGTCCTTGCCCTGGAGAGGGGAACACAGACCCCTCAGGAGCCCTAACACTGCAGGACCTCCAACCCCTTGGAAGCGGGGGCCTCAGAATTCCTCAGCTGAGCTGTCCCCTGCAATCCAGGGCCAGGGTGCCGTGTCCCCTGGGCTGGAAGAGGAATAGGCAGCGTCCCAGAACCAGCCCCCAGCCCTGAGAAGATCAGGCAGGGCCACTTGCCTTCTCTGCCCGCGAACCCTGGGGCAAGCAGAACCCAGGCTGGGGGTCCCAGGCCCGTGTCCGCGCAGACATTGGCAGCACGCGGCTCACCCAGCCCGTGTCCACAGCCAACCAGGAGATCCTGCAGAAGGTGGAGGTGGAGTACGAGACGCTGCCGGGGTGGAAGGCGGACACCACGGGCGCCCGGAAGTGGGAGGACCTCCCCCCACAGGCCCAGAGCTACATCCGGTTCGTGGAGAACCACGTCGGAGTGGCAGGTGGGTGCCCTGCGTCCGGCCGCCCCCTCCGCCCACCTCACCCCAGCCTGAACCTCTCCTGCCTCTTTCAGTGAAGTGGGTCGGTGTCGGCAAGTCCAGAGATTCCATGATCCAGCTGTTTTAGACAAAGCCGGAGCTGACCCCAGCGGGCCATGCCGCGTGGCCACGTCGCGTCCTTTCCTCAGCCGGCAGAACCAACGCCGTAAACAAAGAGATTTGACAGCTATTTTCTGTACTTTTGTATTTCTCTTTAAGCCTTCAGCCCAACCCACTGATTTCTACAACTTGAAACATCTGAAAGCCAGTGTTGTATACATTTTTTTAAATCCTGCTATTTCACATCAGCTCAAACCAGAGCCCTTTTCTGGCTCATGAACTGTCACATGGTTGTCTATGCAGTTGGAGCCTCTGAGCAATAAACAAATCCCATAGCCGCTGAACAGCAGTGATCAGTGCAGGCTTTTTTTCTGACTTCGTCATTGTTGCTTCAACTTTTAACTGCTGAAAGGCGCTGCTCGGCAGCATCAGCAGCCTGGGTGACTCACATTTTCAGTGTCAGGAAGCCAAGCCGTTTGTTTGTTCAGGCAACAGATTGGGAGCAGCCCAGGGAAGGAAGACCACGGGCATGAAGCATGTTTTCCAAAACTGAACGTCTCCGCAGACTCACTCTAGACCCCAGAGCCCTTCCCCACATGGCAGCCCCTGCCTTCAGTGGGATGCCCTCTGCCCCCACCCTGTGTCCCCTGGGAGAAGAAGACCCTTCTCAGCTGGCAGAACCTGCAGAGACCCTACTGTGGTCTGTGCTCAACTGGAAGCCGTACTCGGCTCATTCAACAACGCTTCAGAGTATGCGGTCAGTTTAGAAAAATAATTGGCCTTTTGGTATCATTTCAGAGAGGGAAGGGTTTATACATCTGGAGAGACACAGAGTCCACCAGGCCTAAATCCTCATTTTCCAGAGCTGAGGGTGCCATCTGGGTTCACTGACATTGGGCAGGTGCCAACCCGGCTTGCTTCCCATGGACCCCGCCAGCCCCAGGAAGTTCTGCAGGGCCCGGGGTCACCGGCTCGCACCCTGGAATCCCGGACTCTTGTGACAGCGTACTAGGTGAACAGGCCACATACCAGGAGTATGGCTTTACACACACTAGCGAGCTTTTCCAAACGGCTGAGAATGGCCTTTGGTGATTTGAAAGAATGCAGGAGCACATGTGTGGACCAGCTTCCTCGGGCAGCAGCGCTAGAAGTGAGAAACACCAGAAGAAACTGACCTTGGCGTTTCCCGAGAATTATTTCCCTTCATGACAGAGCAAAGGGGAGGAAAGGAGAGAGCCCCGAGGCAGGGTGAGCTCTTAGGGAAGGAGGAAGTGGACCCCAGCTCTCCTCCCTGCCCCCCGGGGACTGTGCTTCTCCTGACCAGATGACCGTCTCATCCAGTCCTGCTACAACAGAGGGGTGCACACCCCCGGCAATCAACCAGAGCAGGCATTTTTCAGAAGAAAGAGAAAAATCACTTTGTTCTGTGTAAAAAGCTGCACTCCTGACTTGGCAAGGTCAGCCTGCAACTTAGATTAGAAAGCTGCCACTAAATCCTTCACTCCAATACAAGTTGTTTTTTTCCTTCCAGCTCTGGACCACATCTTGGGGACGCAGCCCCAGGTGGTATGTCTGAGCACCTGCAGAAGTTTTACAGAAAAGGCACCAAACTAGAAGGGACGTCATTCTTGCCTGGCACCGGCATCCTCGCCCTTGTGTGGTCCAGAGATGGGAGGGTGAGGGATGAGGTTAGCCGCCTTCTCTATCAGGTGCTGTGAGGGTCTGAGCAATTATAACCTGGTGCCCTCTCTCCTTGGCACCAACAGCAGACCCCCAGGGTAGAGAAGCTTACACTGGTCTCAATTGAATATGTGGGGAAAAGACAAGTAAGTGATTTGAGGATATTGCTCTATAAAATGTGTTTTTCAAGTCCTTTGGGAAGCTGTCGTTTTGCTTAGAAGGTTAATATTCATTACCCTACCACCGAGCCATTCCGCTCCTAGGGACTGACCCATGAATGTCCAGAAAAAGCCTTAGAAGGGGATGTTCAGAGCAGCTGCCTTCATCAGAGCCGAAACCCGGCACAGCCCACATGCCTGTCCACAGGCCAACAAAAACTGTGCTCCATCTACACACGGAGACACTCAGCAACCGCGGGAGGAGACCACGGAGGGGTGCGGGAGCCTGGACGGCCTCGGAGTCAGCCAGCTGCGGGTGAAGTCAGACACGACGGGCGTGCGCACAGATGCCGAGCACCGCGCACTCCTGCGGGGGCGGGGCGCGGGTCACCATGAGAACGGGTGGACATGGACGTACGTACACACAGCTGTACTATCAGTAAACTATTGCCCAATCTAACAGTCACTCAAAGTAATACAACCATGGTACACAACTGAGATGATAAGTAACTCAAAATTTTAGGACCCCGGGGAAACTGTGATTAATACATTTTATCGAAAACATTTCCGGCCAGCCCTGCCCCTCTGCATTTGTCGGAGGGGAGCTTTGCTGCACTTCTGGGGAAACACAACGCATGTCCCTTCCTCATCTGATGTGTATTCAATTCCAGAAAGTCCGACTTTCTAAGATCAAGTTATGCCATTCCACAGATGCTTTGCCTGTGTTTGGTTTCCGGCCAGCCAGTTTTCCAGGCAAGGTAGGTCTCCTTACTCTGCTTCCATAGCCCCTTGTACCTCCCCTTTGCTAACAGTTGTCCCACCAGAGGGCAGGGACCCAGCTGGCTCTGCCCAACACCACCCCCGAGAGCCTAGCACAGAGCATGGCGCCAGTTATGGGCTAGCTTGTGTCCCCCTGGAGTTCACATGTGAACACCTTAACTCCTAGCACCTCAGACTGTGACTGTATTTAGAGGTAAGGACTTAAAAAGAATTATCAATCATGTGATTGCTGTCCTTGTTCAGTCGCTAAGTTGTGTCTGACTCTGTGCAACCCCATGAACTTCAGCACACCAGGCTTCCCTGTCCTTCACCATCTCCTGGGCTTTAAGCAAACTCATGTCTATTGAATCAGTGATGCCATCCAACCACCTCATCTTTTGTCACCCCCTTCTCTGCCTCTCAATCTTCCCAGCACCAGGGTCTTTTCCAATGAGTCAACTCTTCACATCAGGTGGCCAAACTATTGGAGCTTCAGCTTCAGCATCAGTCCTTTCAATGAATTTTCAGGGTTGATTTCCTTTAGGATTGACTGATTTGATCTCCAAGGGACTCTCAAGAGTCTTCTCCAGCATCAAAGTTCAAAGGCATCAGTTCTTTCGTGCTCAGCCTCTTCATGGTCCAAATCTCACATCTATACCTGACTACTGGAAAAACCATAGCTTTGACTATATGGACCTTTGTCGGCAAAGTGATGTCTCTGCTTTTTAATACACTGTCTAGGTTGGTCATAACTTTTCTTCCAAGGAGCAAGCATCTTTTAATTTCATGGCTGCAGTCACCGTCTGCTGTGATTTTGGAGCCCAAGTAAATAAAATCTGCTACTGTTTCCATTTTTTCCCATCTGTTTGCCATGAAGTGGTGGAACCAGATGCCATGATCTTAGTTTTTTGAATGCTGAGTGGTAAGCCACCTTTTTCACTCTTCTCTTCAACCTTCATCAAGAGGCTCTTTAGTTCCTCTTCAATCTCTGCTGTAAGGATGGTGTCATCTGCATATCTGAGGTTGTTGATATTTCTCCTGGCAATCTTAATTCCAGCTTGTGATCCATCCAGCCCAGCATTTCACATGATGTACTCTGCATAGAGTACATAATGTACTCTACTAAAGAGCCTCTTGATGACAGCGAAACAGGAGAGTGAAAAAATTGGCTTAAAACTCAACATTCAGAAAACTAAGATCATGGCATCTGGTCCCATCACTTCATGGCAAATAGATGGGGAGTGGAAACAGTGAGAGACTATTTTGGGGGGCTCCAAAATCACTGCAGATTGTGACTGCAGCCATGAAATTAAAAGGCACCTGCTCCTTGGAAGAAAAGTTATGACCAACCTAGACAGCATCTTAAAAAGCAAAGACATTACTTTGCCAACAAAGGTCTGTCTAGTCAAAGCTATGGTTTTTCCAGTAGTCATGTATAGATGTGAGAGTTGGACCATAAAGAAAGCTGAGTGCTGAAGAATTGATGCTTTTGAACTGTGGTGTTGGAGAAGACACTTGAGAGTCCCTTGGACAGCAAGGAGATCCAACCAGTCCATCCTAAAGGAAATCAGACCTGAATATTCATTGGAAGGATTGGTGCTGAGCTGAAACTGCAATACTTTGGCCACCTGATGCCAGAACTGACTCATTTGAAAAGACCCTGATGCTGGGAAAGATTGAGGGAAGAGAAGGGGATAGCAGAGGATGAGATGGTTGGATGGCATCACTGACTCAATGGACAGGAGTTTGAGGAAACTCCAGGAGTTGGTGATGGACAGGGAGGCCTGGTGTGCTGCAGTCCATGGGGTCGCAAAGAGTTGGACATGACTGAGCGACTGAACTGAACTGAACTCTGCATATAAGTTAAATAAGCAGGGTGACAATATACAGCCTTGACGTACTCCTTTTCCTATTTCGAAGCAGTCTGTCGTTCCATGTCCAGTTCTAACTGTTACTTCTTGACCTGCATACAGGTTTCTCAGGAGGCAGGTAAGATGGTCTGATATTCCCATCTCTTTAAGAATTTTCCAGTTTGTTGTGATCCACAGAGTCAAAGGCTTTAGTGTAGTCAGTGAAGCGGAAGTAGATTGTTTCTGGAATTCTCTTGCTTTTCCTATGATCCAACATATATCAAGATATAATTGACACAGAACAAGTAATTGGCACATATAATGCACACCTTAATTATACACTGTTGACCTACAACAATAAGAGACACCAGCAAAATGGATTTATTCGGAAACAGCCAAGAGTTGCAATTTGGAACATGCAATCTATGGCAAACCACAGGCAAGTCTGGAGAACAACGAAGAGGCAATTCTTTAATAGAGGAGAAGGGATAATTAGGAGGGGCCCATCTAAGCAGAGTCCACTGGTGGAAGCTGAGACTTTGGCAGGTAAGCGGCCGTCACTGGCTGGCTTGTTCCATTGGTGGAAGCTGAGACTTTGGCAGGTAAGCGGCCGTTACTGGCTGGCTTGTTCCACTGGTGGAAGCTGAGACTTTGGCAGGTAAGCGGCCGTCACTGGCTGGCTTGTTGCAGGAGTGGAGACGTCCTCCTCCCCCTCCTGTTAGTGACGCAAGGCCAGCGCTCTCTTCCTGTTGGGTCTGCAGCTAATGTGCTGTGGCAGGCTGCGCCTGGCTTCCCGGGTGGCTCGGTAGGGAAAGAACCTGCCTGCCATGCAGGAGACGCCAGAGATAGGGTCTAATCCCTGGGTCGGGAAGACCCCTGGAGGAGGGCATGGCAACCCACTCCAGTATTCTTGCCTGGAGAATCCCATGGACAGAGGAGCCTGACGGGCTACAGTCCATAGAAAAAGAGTCTGACACGGCTGAAGCGACTGAGCACACAGCACACACACAGGGTGTGCTTGCTCCCTCTTCTGGCCTCCTGACTCCAATTTATTTTTTAAATCTTTGACCATGCCGCTTGTGGAATCTTAGTTCCCTGACCAGGGATTGAACCCTCAACCCTCGGCAGTGAAAATGCAGAGTCCTGACCCCTGGACCGCCAGGGAATTCTCTCTGAGTCCACTGTATTTTATTTAAATATCGATTTATCTGTCTGGCTGTGCCAGGCCTTAGTTGCAGCACACGAGATCTTAGTTGCAGCATGCCTGAACTCTTGGTTGCATGTGGGATCTAGTTCCCCAACCAGGGATCAAACCCAGGCCCCCTATTTTGAGAGCCTGGAATCTTAACCACTGGACCACTAGGCAAGTCCCTCTGACTCCATTTTAAACGAGGTTTCTGTTTCTTAATTTTTATAACATTAAGGTGTACAATGTCATGATTTTATACACATACATATTGCAAACCATGATAAGGTGAGATAATACATCCTTCACGTCATGTAATTGCCATTTTGCTGTTTTTGTTATGGTGAGTACATTTAGCATCTACCTTTAGCAACTTTCAAGTACATAATACTTGTTAACTCTAGTCACTGAGCTGTACATTATTAGAACCCTGGAACTTCTCCATCTTATAATCAGAAGTCTGTACCATCAGATCATCAGCTCCCTGTTTCCCCCAATGCCAGAGCCCGGCAACCACCATTCTACTCTGCTTCTATGATGATTCTGAATTCCACATGTAAGTGCAATTATACACTACTATATTTGTCTTTCTCTGACTTAATTAGCAAAACATTCTCCAGGTTCATTCATGTTGTTGTAATTGGCAGGATGGCCTTTTATATGGCTGAATAATATCTCATTACATGTAATTCCAAATATCACTCATTTCTTTACTCACTCATCCATAGAAGAACACTTAGGTTGTCTCCATGTCTTGGCTATTGCAAAAATGCTGCAGTGAACATGGGGGCACAGCACTTCGATACTGGTTTCAATCCCTCTGTATACACCAAAGTGGTATTACTGGATCACATGGTAGTCCTATTTTCAACTTTTTGAGAAACCAGGATGTAATTAAGTTTTCAAGAGGTCTTATGGCTTCGTCTTAATCCAGTCTGACTGATGTCCTTGTTAGAGAAGGGGATGAGGAAGAGGCCTCAGGAGAAGTCAGCTCTGCCCTCCTCAATCTGGGACTTCCAACTCCCAGAACTAAAGAAAGAAATGTGTATTGTCTACACCCCCAGTCTGAGAGTTTTGTTACTAGCACCTCTAGAAAAGGAATCCAACACTGACCAGGCCCTCAACAAATATTTCTTAAAATTAAGTTGAAACAGAAGAGCTATCAAGATTCTTTTAATCACAATGTTTTGCATCTATTGAATATTTACTGTGACTGAAAAGAGTCTAAGGCAGTTTCAAATCTGAACCGAAAGAACCTTTTTAAAATTCCCAAGATCTGTAAGATTAAAAACAATATTCCTGGGAATTTCGTCTATTTCTAGGATAAAACCAATCAAGCGTCTCTTCAGTCACAGTTACTGCAGATGGCTAACAGGAATAGTACAATAGTACCACACGACAGCCACACGACAGGGAAAATGCTGCCAGAGCCCCCTCCGGACCTGGTCTTCCAGACCCACCAGGCCAGGCCAGAAGGGGCACCTGGACCACAGGCTGGCCTCGCCCCTATTCGTTCTAGGAGGAGTCAGTGTCCAGGGCTGTGACGTGCCTCATGTGGGGCGTGTCCTGTAAGCCTGAGGCCCTCGGCTTTGTCACCAGAAATCCAGGCTACAGAGGAACATGCTGGATGGCCCCTGGGCCGGCAGGCAGGACAAGGGTCAGGCTGGCAGGCAGCGGGAAGAAGCCTGGGTGGGGCCAGAGTCTCACTGCTTGGTCAGAGCCCAACATTACCTCAGACCTGCTCCAAATGACGTAGCAGGGCCCAGAACGGCCCAGTGTAAGGCACTCTCCACTTGTGAAGGCGAGACGTCCCTCCAAATTAAGAAATAAAGAAAAATTAGCACATGGAACTCTGCTCAACACTGTACCAGCCTGGACGGGAGGGGGCATTGGGGAAGAAGGGACACATGTCTATGTATGGCTGAGTCCCTTTGCTATTCACCTGAAACTACCACAACATTGCTAATCAGCTATACCCCGATACAAAATGTTTCTGGTGTTAAAAATAAAGAAATACGAAAAAGTGAATCCTCCTCAGACCACTGGTGAGTTAAAAAAAGAAATATACTGAGTTTCCAGAGTTATACCTATGGCTGATTCATGTTGATGTTTGACAGAAAACAACAAAGTTCTGTAGAGCAATTATCTTTCAATTAAAAATATGAATAAATTTTTTAAAAAAGGGTTGTTTACGGACCAAAGAAACAGCCAATACGCTCGCATTTCTCGCGCCGCCTCATATGAGTCCTCGCCGCCTCAGACGAGTCCCGCCCCAATGGCGCCTCTGGCCTATCACGGGCCGCGTGTCTCACGAGTCCCGCCCCCACGTCGTCCCCAGCCTATCCCGCGGCGCTTTCTCACCACACCGCCTTCCCGTTTCCCTGCCCGTGGCGCGCCCGCTCTGACCCTTGACCTCCCCCCGGACTTTCCCGCGCCTCTGAGTCCCACCTCCCAGAGCAATAGACCCGCCCCCGCCCTCGCCCTGGGCCTATCCTGCGTCGCGCCGCATACTAGTCCCGCCCCCGCTCCGCGCCGGGTTGGCGCGCGGCTGTGACGTCACGGGCAAGAGAGGCGCGGCTGCCGAGCAGAGCCGCTCCGGGCCGCGGCCATGCCCAAGCGGGGCTGCCCCTTCGGGGATGCGGCCCCGCTGCAGCTCAAAGTGCGTGTCGGCCAGAGAGAGCTGAGTCGCGGCGTGTGCGCCGAGCGCCTCACGCGAGAGATTTTCGGTGAGTGCGGCGAAGCGGGGCTGGGCGGGGGGTCCCCGCCGACCGCGCCCCCTGGAGCCGGGGCCCGTGTTGCCCGCCGCCAGACCGGGCTTAGGAGCGGCGAGTAGGACGGCGTGAATGCTCTCGCGTCCACGAGCTGCCCCTTCCCCGCCTCCCGAAACGGACGGCTTCTGCGTGGGGCCGAGTCGGGGCTCGGTCCTTCGGGAATACTGGACTCAAAGGAGCCCGCTCTGATCTGACCAGCCCAGCGACAGCCACACGACAGCCACCCGGGTCACCGGGTCCCGCCTCCCAGGACTCGTCCCGGTGGGAAAGCCGGCAGAGGCACCCCTTATATCCCAAGAGGCTTGTGTGCAGCGCGCCCTCCTTGCCAGGCGGTGCCTCTGCAGGAGACCCTGCCTCCCGGTTTGCTGGGGGGCCAGTCGAAGGAGGACTCTCCAGAGGGGCAGGCACGGGTCACCGAAAGACCCCTGCAGGCTCTCAGGTCTCCTGGAGGAACAGAGTCAAAGCCAGCTCCTGCGGGGTTAGGCAGGCAGAGAGGGAAAGGAAGGAAGTTCGTGGCAGAGGGAACAGCCTGTGCAAAAACCAGGCAGCTGGAGTGTGCTATCCGGCTCAGCGCGGCTGGACTGTCCGGTTGGAGAGATGTGAGGGCCCTGACCTAAGCCTTCCCTTCTGGCTTCCTCATGCACATTTTTGAGTGCATTGATAATACTGATCATCACTTTGGAGGGGTTAGCAGGTGATGTAAATGAGAAGCCTAGGGTACTTGGGCCAAACTGCAATTGTTCCTCTCTCAGGACATTCCAAAAATGGAAACACTGCAAACAGAAAGAAGAAAGGGGTTCCCTGGTGGCTCAGACAGTAAAGAATCCTCCTGCAGTGAGGGAGACCTGGATTCGATCCCTGGGTTGGAAAGATCCCCAGGAGGAAGGCATGGCAACCCACTCCAGTATTCTTGCCTGGAGAATCCCATGAACAGAGGAGCCTGGCAGGCTACAGTCCATGGGGTTGCAAAGAGTCAGACACGACTGAGCGACTAACACACACACACAAGTCAATCCAGCTCTTGACCACGACGTTCGGGAGCACCTGCAGAGCTTGTCCCATGCAGAGCCTGTCGGGGGGGAGTGCTGTGCTCCCTGGACGTTCTCTGAGACAGGACATCGTGAGGCCCGTGTGAACTAACGGGTAATGTTTCCAAGTCTCTAACTTTGGCCTCTTTATGTTGAACTGGCCACAGGCCCTTGAAGACAAGTGTTAGCCTCACCACATGACCGCCCCCCCCCCCCCAGTCCCATCCTGTTATGAATGGGGAGACTGGAGGAGGAGGAGCTGGGTGTGGCAAGCTGTCATCACTTCAGTTGAGTTATCAGCCATGTGTTTCTGTCGATATCACCCAGCGCCAGCAGCTTCTAAGCTCTCCACCCTGGCTCTGTTGGGACAGGGCAGACAACCACAGAGCATTCTTGGGGCTGGCGCCTAGCATTTGACCTTGTGAAAGCCCGTAGTACCCTGATGGAAAGCTGCTGCTCAGGGGTAGGGAGATGTCCGGGCCCCACAGAGGTCTGGAAAGTTCTGGGGTACCTTGCCAGGAGCCAGTTGTGGCTGTGCCTTTTGCCAGCAGCTCCGCAGCAGTCGAAAGGTTGCAGGCTCAGCTCTGAGTCTCTTGCTGTGTTTTAGTTGGTGATCCACAACACAGAGCTTCCTCTGTCAAAGGAGGCCTGCCTGTGGATTTTGGGGAGGAGGTGAGGCCACACGTTGTGAAAAATGAGCAGAGTGACGGGACGGGGAGCCCAGGTGGGGTCGCAGGGTGCAGAACCTGGCTGGAGGAGGTGCCCGCTGAGCCCGGGCAGGAGGGCAGCCTCGCCAGGAGCAGCTTGGTCCCCGTGGCTGGAAGGCTGCTCAGAGGAGGGCGCAGCACGCACGGCTCCGGGGACAGGTAGCCCTGTAGGGGGCTTCCACACCACAGGGGTGTAAGCGGGCAATGCTTGTCCTCCCCAGAGAAGACCACGCAGCTCCTCTTCCGTGGGGCCCAGGCCTGCATGGACCCTGCGTGGGAGGAAGGCTGCGCCATCGTCCACACGCCGGAATCCCCGAGGCCTGGCCCCACAGAAGCCCCTCGGGCCGCGCGCGGGCAGATGCTGATTGGGCCCGACGGCCGGCTGACCCGAAGTCGAGCGCAGGCCTCCGAGGCTGGTGAGTAAGGCCTACGAGCGGGGCAAATGCCTGGAGGCTCCCACTGCAGGAGGCTCTGCCACCTCTGATGTGTGGGAGCTGTGAACAGCTCTAACCGTTGGATCAGAAAGGAGCAGACACCCCTCTGGGTGACCCTTGTGGGTGTCCTGCCTGCTTTCCACCTGTAGCTCTCATCCAGATCCCTCTGCACTGTGCTGTAGCCTCAGACTGTCCCGTGCATCACTGGCTAAAAACTCCCACCCCCCAGGGCCCAGGAGCCCCTGTGTTAAGCCAAGACACAGGGACCACACTTTGAGGCCCAGCTGTGAGACGCACCAGGGGTTGAAGGCCTGGCGAGTTCTGCTGCAGGTGGTCAGGGGAAGAGCTGGCCCAGGCTCCTGACCTCTGGGTGCTGAGAGTTGCAGGTGGGCCTCAGGGAAGCCAGCTGGGATCTCCCCCTGGTGAACCGGTCCAAGCGCCTTGCTTCTACACAGGGTGACTAGTGGTGGGTCAGGCGCTGGAAGGAGGGTGGCCCACTGTCCTCCCGGGGGCAAGGGGCGGCTCCCGGTCACCGTTGCGCTGACCGGTGTTTCTTCCGCACAGACCCGGCTGGGGCAGCGTCGGGAGCCTGCTCGTCGTGCGTGCGGGCCGTGGACGGGAAGGCGGCGTGCGGCCAGTGCGAGCGGGCCCTGTGTGCGCGCTGCGTGCGCACCTGCTGCAGCTGCGGAGCCGTGGCCTGCGCCCTGTGCGCCCATGTGGAGTGAGTGCGGGCGGGGCCTCCCCCTGGTAGAGTGAGTGCAGCCCTGGGGGGGGGGGGGGCTCCCCGGGGGAGTGAATGCGGACCCTGGGGCAGGGCCTCCTCTTCCTCCTGCCTCCCCCAGCTGCTTGGTCCCCAAACACGCAAAGAGCCGACCGCTCACCTGCCTGCATCTCGTGGTCGTGACGGGCCGGGCGCCCTTCCCTGTGTGATGAACAGCTGACTCACTCCAGGGCCCCCTGCAGGCCGGGCCTTGGGCCTCCGAGCTGCAGCATGGCCCTGGAAGCGGGCGTCCTGCCCGTGCCTGGTGACCCCTCAGCCCCTGGCTCCTGTAGGGCTGTGGGCCGGGCCGCTGTTGAGAGCCAGGCCTGGGCTCAGCCACAGCCTGACGCTGTGGCGCCCGCCTGGGGCAGCTGCCGCCTCCCGGCCCTTCAGCTCCTTCCCAGGGCGGTCTCCTGTTTGCCTCTTCTCTGCCTCTCTGGAGCCGCCCGGGGCCAGTCCACCTGCTGCACAGTTGGGGGCTGCCCGGGGCCAGACCCCCGGGAGGCCTGAGCTGCGCCCCGGGGTTCCGTGGCTGGCGGGGCCGCTCCAGTGAGGGCTCCAGACGTTCACCATCACCCCCCGCAGGTGGACGTCCCTTGGGGGCTGGTGTCTGGGGGCTGAGGCGGTCTCCTCAGGCCGCCCCTTGTCAGCGGGCTCTTCATTCTGGCCTCGCCCCAGCCGCCCCCCTTGGGGGCGTCCATATCCGGGGGGCTGGCCGTGGGGGATCGGTCGCCCGGGGGGCGGGACCCCCTCCTGACTGCCTCTCACGGTGCTCAGCCCTAACGCAGCTCCTCCCCTGCCCGGTCTCTCAGCTGCGGGGGCGACCTTCACGAGCGAGTGCTGTGTTCCGGCTGCGCCCTGTTCGAGGCCTGAGCCCGCCGGGACCGCCGCCCCCCGGGACCGCCGCCCCGCCTCGACTGAGGAACCTGGGGAGGGTGCCTTTTCTCTTTTGTATTTTGTGCTCCTGACGACTGAAGACAATAAATGCTTTATATTTGGACGAGAGGACTCACTTGCCGGCTCCACACGGTAGCACTGAGCTCTGCCGCCGCTCGGGTGGGCCGGGTCACAGACCATCCCTGAAAGGCCGCCGGACACGCTGCCGTCTTGGGGCCTGGGCCCGGGGACCCGGCCGCCCCTGCCAAGGAGGGTGGGTTCTGGCTGGGGGTGGGGCCTGAGGGAGGCAGCGGACAAGGAGGGCCGGTTCCCACACACATACCCCCACAGCGCTGCGGGCCAAGAGGAGCCCATGGGCTGTCAGCCTGGCTCCCCGGAGGCCCTGGCAGAGCCGGGAGGTGCGCTGGGGCGGGCAGCAGCTGGAGGGTCAGGTGACCGCGATCCTTAGGGGGCTGGCCAGGGCAGGGTTTGCCCCCATGGGCGGAGCCTGGGACCCCGGGAGCAGGGAGGCGGAGCGCTGCGAGGGGCTTTAGGTCTAAGAAAGGGGGTCACAAGTGAGTCACGGGTCTTCTGAGCTGAGAACACTCCGGGGCCGCCTGGCTCAGCCCCGGGAGCATGGTACAAAGCCCTGGTCGGCGGTCGGCTGTCCTCCTCGGGTCACCTCCGTCCGCGCGTCCACCTGCAGACCATGACCCCAGCGAGCTGGGGAAGAGAGGCTCGGCATGGCTCATCGTTGGGGACACAGGTCACCATCGGGAGGAGTGGCCTCGCCCCCATCAGGGCGCCTGCGGGGACATGGAGCCCCGTTCGCGGCTGTGGACAGCAGGCGGGGCGGCGTCAGGACAGCGCCACAGTGACCCAGCGCTCCCACCTATGGCAAACACCCTGCAGAGAAGCAAGCCTGTGCACCTGTGTTCACAGCAATGCCGTTCACAAGAGGACAGAGGAATACGCGTCCATCTGGGGGCAAGGGCTAAGCCAACACGGCCCATCCCTACAGTGGAATAGGGTCTGGCCTTCAAAAGGAAGGAAAGCCTGACAGACTACAGCACAGACGGACCCAGAGGATGTCAAGCCGAGGGAAGTAGGCCAGCCACAACAGGACGGTCTTGCGAGTCCACTCGGAGACGGGCAGGGGGTGGGGCGGAGGTGGGCAGTGGGTGAGGGGGAACAGGTTTGGTCTGTGAAGGTGAACGTTTCTGGAGGTGGTGGTGGCGGTGGTACGACCACGTGAACACACCGAATGCCACCAGCCTGGCAGAAGCAGTAAACGCGACATGTGTTTTACCGACTAAGGATATTTAAAATGTTAAAAAGACAGTTGTTGAAAACAAGAATAATGTATGTTGGGGATTTTGAACGTGATGGCAAGCTGTGAGCGCAGCAGGGAGCTGGGAGGTGGAGGTGTGCGATCTGAGGACTGTGTGGATCGCTGGGTCTCAAAGGCAGGCTGGTGAGTCAGTTACAGACCGAGGTCCAAGTGCAGCCAGGCCATAGTTATGTCCTCCCTGCAGAGAGCACTTGTTCTGAATTCCTCATGGGATCCTGGGTCCTGGAACTGAAAAGAGACAGCAGTGGGAAAGCTGATGAAATAGAAATAAGCCATAAAAGACAGAAAATGGGATGTTAAACAACAGTCATTAATCCAAAATGAGGCAGAGAGAGAGGAAAGAAGGCATAAAGAAGCAGCGAGGCGTACAGGAGAGCCGCACGATGGTGTTCAGGCTCAGCCGCGACTCGATCCACCGCTGGAGGTGGGCCAAGCACCCCGGATCCACCACTGGAGGTGGGCCAGGCACCCCCGACCCGCTGCTGGATGTGGGCCAGGCACCCCCAGGGCGTGAAGACCCTCAAGACAGCGAGAGCAGCCAGCCCCCTTGTCGACAAGAAACCCACTTCGAGTAGAGAGAGGCAAAGTCAGAGGGAAGGGCTGGGTGAGTCTGTTGAACGATGAGCCATCTTTGAGCAGACATTCCTGGGCTGGCATCTCCTTCAGGGAAGGCCCCGACCCTGTGCCATTCCGACACCCCAGCCTGGCCGGCCCCTTGCTGGGAGCTGGGAGCTGGCCCGACACGTGGGCACCCCAGATGCTAAAGGCGCTTCTGTTCCTGTCTCCCTGTCCCTTGGGGGGCCGGCCTGGTGAAGGACAGGGTGGGACATGGGCGTTACAGCCTCCCTTGCAGGCCAGGGTGCCCTGCTGGGCCTCACTGCTCCAGGGCCACGATTCACCAGGCCCCTCCAGGTCTACTGTGGCCTTACTGGCCAGGACAGGATGGCCCTGTGGAATTTCTCCCCGAGGTGCCTGACTCCCCGCACCCCACCACTCTGCTGGGGAGGTGCCTCCACAGCCCCGCCTCCTGGAAGGTCCGGATGTTCTGGGGTCTTCGCCCTCGGTTCATCCCCTCTTGACCAAACCCACCTGGATGGGACACAGAGTAAGGTTGCTCTTGTGTCCATGCCCATGACCTTGAAGCCTGTCCCAGGCCAAGGAATGTCCCTGAGGCCACCACCGTGTCTCCCAAGGGGGTCCCATGGGAAGGGACAGCTCGAGCCCCTCTCCCTGGCCAGCTGCCCCCCGCCATGCCCCAGCTTCAGCTTCAAAGGCATCCACCCCTGGTTTCCACACCACACTGGCCACGTTGGGGTACCATTTGCTTGAAGTTTGGGGGTCATCAAGTACTGATGTACTGTCTGGTTTCCACATTGTCCCCTTTTCTATGGTGTTAAAAATGCACACCTCCTCAAGACCCTGCTTCCACCCCTCTGGGGCACATACATATTTGCAGGAGTGGGACTGCCGGGTCCCGTGGTGGTTCCAGCTCTGTTTTGAGGAGCCTCCGTACTGTTTTCCATGGGCTGTGCCATGGTGCATTCCCAGCAACAGTGCAGAGGCTTCCAATCCGAAGCACGTTTTTTTGTTTCTGAAATTGATCTAAAGCATGTTTAGCAGGTAACATTTGGCATGTTTGTGGTTTCCGAGGGAGCTGCGTACTAGAGTGAAATAGCTGAGAGCCTGTCAGAACTGGGCCCTAAGGGAGGCACCCCCAGAAGGCAGTGGCACCCCACTCCAGTGCTCTTGCCTGGAAAATCCGATGGACGGAGGAGCCTGGTAGGCTGCAGTCCATGGGGTCATGAAGAGTCAGACATGACTGAGCGACTTCACTTTCACTTTTCACTCTCATGCATTGGAGAAGGAAATGGCAACCCACTCCAGTGTTCTTGCCTGGAGAATCCCAGGGATGGCGGAGCCTGGTGGGCTGCCGACTATGGGGTCGCGCAGAGTCGGACATGACTGAAACGACTTAGCAGCAGCAGTAGAGGCACCCCCAGGCCTGGACTGACCTCCAGCACCCCACACTTCTCTAAGGCACCCCTCCAGCACAAGCGGGCAGCCCCCCCACCCCAAGGAATGCCTTGCCAGGGCCACCTGTCCCGGAGCCTGGAGGAGAGAGATGCCTGCGCCCCCGTCCCCAGGCCCAGGCGCCAGCCCCGCCCCCCAGAACGTCCAGCCCACACCTTCGGGGCGGAGTCCACTAGAGGGGAGAACCGAGGCCCCGCCCCTCCCCGCAGGTGCCGGATGGTCCCGCTCGGAGGCCGGTGCGGCGCAGCCAGCTTCTCTCTGCGCCCACCAGGTGGCGCCCGAGACTAGTCCCGCTGGGCCGCTTGGACACCCTGGGCCCTCTCCCAGCTGTCCCAGGCTTGCCGTGTGATCCCCGGCAGCCTGTCCTCTGGGCCTCTCGGGTCCCAGGGCCTGGCGGTGGCTGGAGTGTCTGTCCTAGCCAGCAGTGGGCCCTGCAAGGTCTCGGTCCATCCTGATGGTCAGCTCTCTGCTGCATGGGTGGTGCTGCTGGTCAGACAGCTGTGCAGTCTGGGTGGCCTGCTTGAGGTGTGGGGCTAGGGTGAAGCCGTGGGCACAGAGGCAGCCAAGGCATTCCGCCCAACCCCCCAGTGAATCCTGCCAGAGGCGGGTGGGGGACACCTTCCCTCACAAGTCATCCCCGGGCCTCTAGGCAGGATGCCTTGGGCGCAGGAAGGCCAGGTCCGCCCTGCGAGGGGGCCAGCCACCCAGCGAAACGAGCCACGAGTTGAAAAGCAATTTTTATTGAAGAATTTGGAGGGAAAGTCTCATAATAGTAAAAATACTAAAGTTGAGTATAAAAAAAACGCCTTGGGCAGCGCAGCGTCTGGCCGGGAGGTGCAGTGGGCGCAGCGATAGCCCCTGCAGAAGGCGTTGGGCGGGGCTGGGGCGACAGCAGGGAGTGAAGCTTCTAGAGGGACAAGTGCTGCCGGGGAGCCATCGGGGAGGCGGTCCCAGTGGGACAGGGGTGCAGGGGGGGCTTTCTCCTGAGATCAGGAACCCCAGGACGCACAGACAGCAACAGGTGGCACCCGGCCCCTCTATCTCGCCGGAGCCCCGGCTGGCCCGATCCTGGGGGCCGCCCTCCTGCAGCCTCCACTCAGCTCCTCCCCGAGCGAGGAGGGGGCTGGGCCAGCACCCCACAGTCAGACAGCTTCCAGGGCTGTGGGGTTGGGGGAGACAGAGGCAGCAGGGGACAGCTGGCCGGATGGACGGATGGAGGGGCCACGCGCAGGGCCCACAGGGACCCATGTGCACGCGGCTGCAGAAGTCCTGGTTTTCCTACAGGAATCTAATTGTTCCGAAGGCCGAGGCCGCATCTGGAGAACTGGATGAATAAATTAAGAGAAACCGCAGGACGTCTTCCCCGAACTGGCCGGCCAGGGGTACTCTGCCCCCAGTGTGGGCAGCCCTGCCCACAGCATGGGGCACCTCCCCATCTGTGTTGGAGGGCGGTGTGGTTCCATCCAAACGCATCCAGAAATAAAAAACATTAAATACAGATCCTCCATGCGAGGCTTCCTCCCAATCCTCCGAAGCGTCGTCTGGAGCATGTGGCTGCCTGCGGCGGTGTCCTGAGCTCGGCCCAGCGGGCCCCTCAGGCCGTGCCGCTGGCCGAGTAGGAGAACTGGGGGAAGTGGGGCCTCCGCTCGCTGTCCAGCCCCTCCATGCTGTCGTCTGTGGACAGGAGGGGCAGCTCAGCTCCCGGACACCGGGGGAACTTGAGGCAGGCCCCGAGGGCTCACCTCCCAGACTCCACAACCAGCCTCAGTGACCCCCACCCCCACCCCCACGATCCCGGGACCGGGGCACTGCGGCCCTGGCGCCCACCCTGCAGAGGGAGCCGCCCAATGAAACGCTGAACAGACTTCTGTTGCCTCGAGAGGAGGGGTCGGCAGGGAGGGCCACCCTCACCTTGGTCGGGTGGCGTGATGGTGATCATCTGGGCTGTGAACTCCTCGTCAAAATACCTGGTATCCGTCTCAGACGTGACCTGAGGCTTGAAGGGCGGGTTGAGCTGTGGGGGGGGGGGGGGGGGGCAGGTTACCAGCCTTGCTCCACACTGCCCGGCACACCTGGACCTGGACACAGCTCCCCACCCGGGAGACAAGCCTGTGGCTGGGCCTTCCCCTGCCTGGGTGCCCTGGCGGACCTCGCCCTTCAGGGACCCACCTGCGGGGCCACCCACCTCACTCTTGGCCCCGGGCATCAGAGTGACCAGGCAGCGTCCAGCTGCAGGGTACCCACCATGACACAGGATTCGAGGGCAACTTTAGAGGGCCAGGCTCATGGGAGGGAGAAAGGACCCCGTGTGCTCCACCCTGGCCCAGGGTCAGGACTGCCTGGGAACTAGTAGCAACTAGCAAGCTGGGTCTTGGGTCAGGGTTGGCACCAGAGCCCTCAGGAGGCAGGACCCTGGCTGGAAAGGGGCAGGGTCGGGAAGCCCCATCTTAGGGAGAGGTCCAGCTGGCTGCGTGTAGCCTGCAGAGGAAGGGTACGCTGCCAACAGGGTGGAAGTGGGCTTGAGGAGAGACACCTAGTATGCCTAGGGACCACCTTCCTGGGTCTGTGAGCCACGCTGCCAGCACGGGCCAGGGCCTGGAGCTCGTGGGTCCCGCAGAGAGCAAAAAGCAGAGAACCACATGTGCAGGAAGCATGCTGCTGCAATCCTCGAAAGCCTCCTCATGTGGATGGGGGTGTGAGCAGATATGAGTGGGTGTGAGCAGGTGGGGGTCAGCAGGTGTGAGAGGTGCAGGTGAGCAGGCGAGCTGGCTGGGGTGCAGCCCCACGCACCTTCTTCTCGTATACATCCTGCCACACGATGCTGGCAAAGAATCGGTGCTGCATGATCTCCTTGGCGTCCTCAGAGCCCCCACCAAGCCTGAGGGGGAAACGGAGGCCAAGGTGACCGGTCGTGCCTGCCGGGCCCAGGGCTCAGACTGACGCTGGCTGCCAGGCAGCAAATAACAAAAGCAGCCCCTTCCACGGCAAAGTCCAGCAGGTGCAGGGCACTAGGTGGGCAGGAGCTACCAGCCGGGCGGGGTCTTCCTGACCAGGTATGAGGGGCCGCCCTGCCTGGGCCAGCCCAGGCCGAGGACATCACACACGGCCACCAGCAAAGCCGGCTGGGCACTTCCTGGGGGTGCTGGGGGACAGGCAGCTGGAGGGCGGCTCGGGCGGGGCTCACCGCTGCTTGGGGTCCTTCTTGAGAAGCCCCGAGAGCAGGGACTTGGCCTCCGGGCTGAGTGTGCGCGGGAAGCGGATCTCCTCCATGAGGATGAGCTCGAAGAGCTTCTCGTGGTCCTGGTTGTAGAAGGGCAGGCGGCCGCACATCATCTCGTACATGACCACGCCCAGCCCCCACCAGTCCACCGCCCGGCCGTAGTCGTTGTCCTCCAGCACCTGGGGGTGCAGGGCACGGGCTCAGAGGGCACAGGAGACGCGAAGACCTGGGGCGGGAGAGGGGACAGGCGGGACCCGGGGACTAGGGCGCGGCAGTGTGCACCTCAGGGGCCAGGTACTCGGGGGTCCCGCAGAACGTCTTCATCGTGGCGCCGTCCTTGATGCCCTCCTTGCACAGTCCAAAGTCGGTGATCTTGATGTGCCCGTCCTTGTCCAGCATGAGGTTCTCCAGCTGCGGGAGTGGGCCTCCAGCTCAGCCAGCCTCCGGGCCACCTGGCGCCCGGCGCAGCCTCCGCTCCCCTCCCCCTCCACCCCCCGCCGCGCTCCCTGGCCCCGCCCCAGTTCTCCTCCCCACCCCCGGCCCCCGGCCCCGCCCCCGCTCGCTTCCCAAGCCCCGCCCCCAGCTCCCGGCCCCACCCACCTTGAGGTCTCTGTACACCACGTTCTTCTCCGAGTGCAGGTAATCCAGGGCCGACACGATCTCCGCGCCGTAGAAGCGGGCCCGGTCCTCGGGAAACACCCGCTCCCGGGACAGGTGGAAGAAGAGCTGCGGGACGAGAAGCCTGAGCAGGGCCAGCGACCTCAGCCAGGGCCGCAGGGCGGAGACCCTAACCTGACGGGGAGTGGGGAGGGTGGCCCCCGGAACACCCGGGGCTCAGAGAGGGCCACCCGGAGCAGGGCCCTACCTCGCCCCCGTTGGCGTACTCCATGACGAAGCACAGGCGGTCGTGGGTCTGGAAGGAGTACTTCAGGGCCTGCAAGAGAAGCAGAGCTGGAACCCGGCCCTTGGCTGGGCAGGGCATCTGCCCTGTGGAGTGGGGGACCCCCAGCTGCCCCAAAGTCCACACCAGAGGACCAGCAGCTGCAGGTCCAGTGACCACGTGGAGATTCCCCTGCAGGACACGACCCACTGCCCTCATGCATCAAACCACAGGCAGCCTCACTTCAAAAGAAAGGCTTCTGATGGGATGGCCCACTGGCTCACGAAGATACAGACGGAGACTCTCCCCCACGCTCTGCTCCATCCCCCATCCCCAGGGAGAGCCAGCGGGCATGTCCGGATCTCTGCAGGACCTGAGGTGGCCAGTACTCAACCCAATGAAGGGTGAAGGGTGTGACAAAGCCTGGCCTTTTCCTCACAATCCTCTGGCCAGACAGAGGGGAAGGGGAAAATGACGCGGATGAGGCAAAGCCACGCTCCTGAGTAAGTCTGGGCAGACAAACACAATGTCTGCTCTTAACGCCTGATGTCTTAGGGACAAAAGCAGCAGCCATCTGGCCGCTCCTCAGCTCCCTCCCCTGGAGAGAAGACACCGGACACCGTGCTGCCCACAGTGGTCCCAGGGACGAGACCCTGGTGGCTGGCCAGGTTGCCTGACCGCTGACCTGGGAGCACAGCCAGCCAGGCCTGGTGATGGCTGGGGGTTTTCGATACATCCCTCCTGGGCCGAGTTCCCCCAGGACAGGGACCGCCTGCCGTGAGCCTCCCGGGGGAAGCCCAGGAAGGCCATGCAGAAGGGTGGGCATAGGGAGTGCGGCCTCCCAGGGTCTCAGCAGGACAGAGGGAAGCTGGAGCCCCTGCCCACTCTGTGCACCCGCGCCCACACCTAGCACCGCCGTCTGCCCCTCCCACAGGCCCGCCCACCATCGGCTAAGCTCTGAGCCTGCCGGGCTGGCAGGGAGGACGGGCTGGCAGGGAGGATGGGCTAGGGTCCCCAGCACTGCGCGTCCACGCCAGCCCCCCCAGGTGGTCCAGGGGCACTGGGGGTACTCACCGTCAGGAACGGGTGCCGGGAGTTCTGGAGAACGCGGTTCTCCGTGAGCGTGTGGGCCACCTCGTCCTGGAAGACAGGCCTTGCTGAGCCACCAGCCCAGCCCCGCCCACCCCAACCCCGGCCCCAGCCCCTACCTTGGCCACAATGACCTCCTTCTTCAGGATCTTCATGGCATAGTAGCGGCCTGTGGCCTTCTCCTTCACCAAGATCACCTTCCCGAAGGTACCTTTGCCCAGTAGCTTCAGGTACTCAAACTCATTCATGGTCTGAGGGTAGCGTGCAGGCGCCAGGGTCAGGGGGCAGCACAGTGACTGCTGGCAGCCCAACAGTGCTGAGGGGGGCCGGGGCCTCCACAGGCAGCCTCGGGGCCAAGCACAGTGAGGCTGGGGCAGTGGGGGCGGGGTGGGGGGGTCCTTGGGAGTCCAGGGCTCAAGGGAGATTGCAGGGCTGTGTGCCCCTACTGGGAACCCTGGGGTTTGGGGAACGGGCTAACAGTACCCAGGCCTTCCTGCACCCAGCGTTTCTCCCCCGCTCCTGTGCAGGGGCTGGGAGGGGGGGTGTGGGGGGCCCGTGACCGCAGGGCCCCAGGCAGGGCTGGGGCTCACCACGCGGTGCTTGGGCTTGGCCAGCGACACCTCCATCTCTTCGGCCCCTGAGCTCTCGCCAGGTGAGCCCGACCGGAAGTCCATCGTCTCCTCCTCCTGCCTCTTGAGCCCGTCGGCCACTGTCTGGATGGCGGTGGTCCACTCCTCCCTGTGGGACGCTCAGGTGAGACCCCGGGCTCTGCCCAGGGCCCGGGGCCTCCCTGGCACCGCGCCCACACTCCTACCGCTCCTCGGGCGTCTCCACATGGAACGTGCGCTCAATGACTGTGGTCCACTGCAGGCAGCGGATAATGAAGGTGTTGGGCCGCGGCCGCTCTGTCTTCATCAGCTGGCATTCTAGGGGCAGGAAGCACTTGTCTGCACAGCGTCCTGGCCCACCCGCCGCAGGCCAGACCTCTCCAAGCCTCAGTCTCCCACCCCGTAAAAGGGGGCCCAAAGCGCCCCTTCCAGCTGGAACTCTGCTGAGAGCTAGGCGGTGCCCCCGAGGGGGTGTATGCGGCTGGGCAGATTCATCTGCATGGTCTGTCCTTTGGTCTCTGAGCTCCCCAGCTGCCCAGGACGTGGTCCTCAACCAGTAGGAGGGTGGGGGACTTGGGGGGCCTGAGGACGGGCCAGCGGGGAGGAGGCCTCATGGGAGAGCAGCTCCCCAGCTTCCCGAGCAGGAACATCCCACCGCTTTCCCAGCCACAAGAGGACCAGCGGGCTCCCCGCCCTGCCTCAGTGCAGGGCCAGGCCAGGGACGGAGGCTCGTGATGACTCACTCTCTGGAGCGGCGGCCTGTCCACCCCAGAGGCCACCTGGGCTGCAGCCTCCCCCCCCTGCTGCCCGTGCCCCCGGGTGCACGCAGAGGTAGAAAGGGGCTGGCGGGCCTGGGAGCGCACGCACACCTGGAGCGCGCGTGCCCCAAACGCATTCACACCTGCAGCAAAGGAGCGTGGGTGTGCCCAGGGCCCAGAGGGGGCTGGGTTCCAGCCCGGCCTGTTCGAGGCAGGAGGGGGAAAGGAGCGTGGGTGTGCCCGGGACCCAGAGGGGGCTGGGTTCCAGCCCGGCCTGTGCGAGGCAGGAGGGGGCCTGGGGCCAGCGCAGGGGCCTCCGACATTCCAGTGTCTAGGACCTGGCAACCGCGAGGGGCCCCGCCAGGCCCAGCCGAGTGCAAGGAAGCAAGGAGCAGTCTGCCAGGCTGGGGACCAGGGCGGGGGGCTGGGGGGGAGGGTGCTGGGGGCCCACGTCTGCCCGGGGCAGGAGAGGGAGGAAAACCTGTGCGGCAGCCTGCTGGGTCCGCACACCCCACCTCCAGCTCGTTCAGCCCATCAGAGACCACCAGGAGTCCCCAGGACCCAGGCGGCTGACCCATCCAGGGCCTGACTTCTCACCCCCCACCCCGGGAATCCCTCCCGAGGGAACAGCCCCTGCCGCAGAGGCCCCTGCGGAGCCGCCCAGCCCTCCCGCTCCTGCTGGCCTAAGGCCTGGCTCAAGGCCCCTGCCCCACCTGCTGCTGAAGTCCCTCTGGGTGGTGCCCTCCTCCCGTGTGTATCCCGACAGCCCCCACACTCCCCTGCGCTGGGTTCGGGGAACATTCCCGAGGGACCTCCTCCCCCCAGAGGTGGCAGCCACCCCTTGGAGCATCCTTTCCAGGCCCGAAGCCCCCAGCCCAGCCCAGGGGGCCCCATGGGGAGCCCAGCTGTGTGGCCACGGAGCTTCCAGGACGGGTATCTGCCTCCTCCCCGCACCCTCCCCCGCCGCTGTTCTCCCTGCTTTGCTGAAGCTTGAGGAGCCTGGGAGGAGGGTTCAGGGCTCAGGGGAGCCAGGCCCTGGTAAAGCACCCCAGGAGCCCCCAGCCAGGGCCTTGGTGGAGGCAGGGTCTCTGCTTCCCCCACCAGAAGCCCTGGGGTGGGGTGTGTTGGCCAGGCCTCCCCTGCAGCATGGACAGGGCCAGGTACAGCAGCGGGGGGCGGGGGAGGGGCAGGACAACCAAGGGACCAGGCTGGCTCCCACCCGGGGATCTGCAGGCGCAGAGGCTGGGGCATGGGCCACGGTCCTACACGCACCCCCCATCCTGCACCAGAACCCCGGTCTGATGCGTGGTGGGGGAGCTGGCAGACCCCCGGCTCCCAGGGCTCGTGGCAGGGAGGGCGGAGCCAGCCGGAGTGTGGGGGGCTTACGAGGGAGCCCGGGGTGGGACCCGGACTGTGCTCTGCGCCCCAACAGCAGGTGCGCGGGCCCCGGAGTCTGCCAGTTAACAAGTCGTCACTCACTCACTCACCAGGCCTGTGTCCCGGGCCAGCCCTGGGCACAGCACCCTGCGCTGGAGGCCCTGCCTGGCCACCCATCCTCACGCCTGGGTCCCCCCGCCACAGGTAGGGTCATACCTGCCCTCCCCCCGCAGGTACACGAGGCCACGGCAGCACTTGCTTTAGAAAACGTGCCCGTCCATTGAGCCTCCTGAGGCGCCCAGGCCAGCAGTGCCGCACCCACCCAGCCTGCGCCCCGCTGAGGTGGGCACACACGCCCACACAGGGCTGGGGCCTCTGAGAACCTGTGCCCGGCTGGCAGAGGTCCCCGAAGCTGGTGCGCGCCGGCCTGCCTCGGGTCTGGGCCTTGGGGAGAAGCCCTAGGAGACCCGTTGGCACCTCCGGGGCGGGTGGGGAGCACTCCACCCCCAACAAGCCCCGGGCGTCGGCTCAGAGACCCCCGCAGCCAAAACCAGCCACTATCGGTTCCCTAGGGCTGGCGGCCCAGACGCCAAGGCTGGGGGGGCCCACGAGGGGCTGCAGACGCACGAGGACCCCTGCCCCCGGCCGCCACACACTTACGGGCCACGGAGAAGTTGTTGAGGGGCGACTCGCGCTGCTCCAGGTCCTGCGGCCGCTCCTTGTAGCCGATGAAGGTGCCGTCATTCTTCAGGAGGAAGTAGCGCGGCCTCCAGGTCTTGATGTACTCACCTGTGGGTGCGGCGCGTGGGCCTGAGGCTGGGCCACAGGCCCGCACACCCTCGTCCCGGGGGTCGAGGGCCAGGCCGGGCGTGGACCCGGACCCTGGAGGGTGGAGGGCAGGCCGGGAGGGCGGGGCTTGCTGCGGGAGAGCGCCCACCTCTGATGGAGAGCCCACCCTGGCCTGTGTTGGAAAGGGGGTCAGGTGGGCACCTGGACCTGATGGAGGCCAGCCTAGTCCTAAGAGCCCTCCAGGAGCCTGGCGTCCAGCGCCGAGTGGCCGGCACCACACCCAGGCTTGCCTGGCAGACGCGAGCCCACCCTCAGCAGGCCCCCAGGGTGGGCGCTCAGAGCAGAAGCTCCTGCCCGTGTGACAACCCTCCTGCCATCCGGGGAGCCCAGCGTGCCGTCGTGAAGCCAGGCACAGAAGGCCCTGTGTCCCACCCACGGGTCACCCAGGTCGCTGGGAAAGTTTTCCCCCAGGTTCTGCAGCATCAGCCGTACACGGGCGCTCGCGCCAGAGAACCAGAGCAGATGTCCTCTGTGACGTCCCAGCGACTGCCATTTTTCATACTGACACACAGAAAAAACATTTCATTTCCATTTTGCCGAGCAAGGAGTTTGAACGACAGCGGAGAACTTACTAATTAGGCGCCCACGTTGGCAGAGGGCCACCGGGCAGTGGAGGGGAGGGGGCCAGGCTTTCCTGCACGCGGCCGCCTGGAGGCTGGGCAGGGCCCAGACCCCCTCCCCTCGCCCGCTCCTCCGCCCTGGCCCACCCCCACCCTGGGCCTCTGGGGCATTCGAGGGGCTTGCAGCCGCTCCCTGCCCTCCCCAGGGATCACAGGTAGGGGTCTCCTCCAGACCCATACACTGCTAACCCACCCGGGAGGATCCAGGAGGCGGCTGGTGACCTGCCCCCACCCCAGCAGTGTTTAGCAGGTGCCCACCCAGTCCTGAGACCCAAACCCCAGGGGAGGTGGCCGGCACGGTGCTTCCTGTCCCAGGGCTGGGGCCCCCTCGACAGCCTGTGCCAGCAATGGGGGAGGAGGGTGGGGGGGGGGGCGAGCTGGCTGGGGGCCGCCCACCACCCGCCCGCCGCCCGCCCCACCCGCCTGCGTGCCAGTCTGGAGCTGTCGGCCCCTGATGGAGAGCCTCCCGTCCTGCCAGCTGCCGCTCCCCGGGACGCTAAGTGCGCGGGGAGAGCGATGCGCGCCGCATCCGAGCAGCCCCCAGATCCATCTTCATTCACCAAATGCTGCCGCCCCCACGGTGCCCAGCATGGGCCTCAGCGCCGCACCCCATGCGGGCCGCCGGCAGGACGGCCCATGCCCCAGCCTGGGCCTCAGACCCCGCCACCCCCTGCCCACTCTACCCCCACAAGCCCACCGCCAGGGCCACGTGGGCTCTGGGACCCGACCAGGGCGGGGCTAGGGGGGCAGCGGGGGGCCAGGCAGCCCACAGTGGAGGCAACAGCCAGAGGAGGAGGCGACCTCTCCCCGCACCCGCCTCGGGCCCCCAGCAGCCGGGCACACAGACCCCCGGAGCAGGAGCAGGAGCCCTGCTGCAGCGCGGGGATGGCGGGGGGAGGCCAGGGCCGAGACACACAGACCCCGTTCTTCAGTCTCTGGGACGCTCCCGCCTGCAGACGTCCAGCCAGGCGGTCACTCGGAGGCCACCAGCTGTGACCTGCATCTGAATGAGCTCGGCACAGACAGGACGCAGTGGGGCCACTGGCCCAGGGCCTGGCCACGGCACACGGTCCTCTTGGCCGTGACACTTGGGGGCCGACGACGGTGGGGGGGACAGCAGGACAGACGCACGCAGCCCCCAGCAGTGCTGGGGACAGACGGGGAAGCCCAGGGCGGGGCCCCCTCCTCTCCTGCCCGCCCAGGGCCTCCCAGTGTCCCCAAGTACGGTCTGCCAAGGGCGACCTTCCACCATGCCAGCTCATCCCCAGGAAGCAGCTACAGGACCCCCAAGGAAGGGGGGTTCCCCTCCAGCATCGCTGGCCTCCCATAGCCGGGCCGGGGACCGGCTCGGGGACAGGACAGACGCACGCTGATGGCCAACCCCCTACATCCCCCAGCACGTCTCCCAGTGTGAGTCCCAGCATAGGTCCCAGCACGCTGTGGGTCAGGGTACCCGGGCAGGAGACCCAGAGGCAGAGACCTGAGCTGTGGGCCCCGGGGACGCAGCGCACAGCCTCCCAGTACCCAAGCCAGCTTCAGGCACAACCTCCCCTGCCAGAGGTCTCAGGCTCTCCGAGCCCCACCCCGAGCCCCCCGAGCCCCCGAGGGGTCCTGAGTCCCCAGCTCTCGGGAAATTGCTGGATGAACGCGCTGCCACGGCAGTGGTGGGTGGCAGGCGGCGGCTGGCAGGGGGCCAGGCGGCACCGCGCTGTTCCGCCAGAGCGGAGCGAGCCCCAGCAGGCCCGGGGAGCAGGCGCCAGCTGACGGCGGCCCCCGCACGCTGCCCCTGCCCCACACCCGTCGGCCAGTGACAGCTACTGCGTGCCACCCAGCCAGGCCCGCACCCGGTCACGTCCCCACATCCGCAGGCCCCGTCCCCCCGGCAGGACACCCAGCCACGGACAGTCAGCACACGCTGAGAGCCGGTGCCAGGGAGGGGGCGCAGCCCACCCCAGCGGGGCCCGGGTCTGCCGCGCAAACCACACCGCCGGCTCCTTGCTCCTGGGGACGCGGTGCTCACAAGGTCCTCCTGGAGACAGAATGGGCAGTTCGGAGGAGCGGAGAGGACGGGTGTCCAGCCCCAGCCCAGCGGCGGCAGGGGGGCGGGGAGGGCGTGCCCCCACATGGGTCCTGAGCCTTCCCCGGCAGCCCGCAGGCAGAGAAGGGGGAGCGCCATGACCAGCCGCTCCAGGGGGAATCCGAGGCCCAAGGCAAGGGCTCTCAAGGTCACAGAGAGGCAGCTTGGGGCCAGAGTCAAGGTCCCGCTGCTGGGCCGGGCCTGCTCCTGGACGCTAACTGAGATGCCGTGAGGTCTCTGGTTCTGACATTGAGCGGGCAGGGCCCAAGGCGCACGGACTGCAGAGGAACGCGGGGAGGCAGGGTGGGAGACAGGGGTGCCATCAGGGGGCATGCTGGGCCCCGCACGGAGACAGAGCAGAAGGCCCCAGGGGCTGCCCTCCCGCTTCCCGCTGCCCCAGGGCAGCGCCGGCCTCGGGGCCTCTCGCCAACCATGACCCACCCCTGCCCTGCCTGCACGCCCACCCGGCCTGGATGTCCACCCGCCTGGCCACCCTCTCCAAAAACCCCGCCTCCAACCTGGGCACCACATGTCACCCGCTACACCGGCCAGAGTAAGTGGCCGCCCTGACCCCGGCCCGTCCTGAGCCCCAACCACCCCGGTTCCGTCTCGGGACATCTGCCCGGGACACTGCGCCCCCTGCCCAGCCCACCGCCCCGCCTCTCGTCTCCCTGTCCCCCAGCAGCTTGACAACCTTTACCCACGTCACCCGCCGAACGGTCACAGGGGCGTCTGGGGGTCTATGCTTTTGGGATGGGAGGGGGACGGGCAGCCTGCAAGCCTGTCACTCCACAGCTTCCTCCCTCAGGGGCTGGCCTGTGGATCACAGGCCCCGGCCCTCGGGCAGGGCCACCCAGAGTCACATGCACACACGTGCTGGGTTTCCAGAACATTTCTCTAGGGACACACCTCTCACCCCTGAGCCAAGAACCCAGGATGGACCCAACCAAACCCAGGAAGCTGCCAGGCTCCCCAGGGCAGGGAAGGGGAGGGAACAGGCGGGCAGCATGGCTCCCGGGGGGCAGGTGGGGGGCAGCTGGGCCTGCCCTATGCCCACGGCCCCCGGCCCGCTGGCCCAGGTGCTCAGAGGGGGCGTCTAAGCAAGCCCAGCCTCCCCGTGGCCAAGGGGCTCCAAGCACCGACACCCCCCAGAGAGAGCACCACCCACATGGCAGAGGGGTCAGGGACCTGGGGGCGGGGCGGGGCCCCCGCCGCCCAGCTGCCCGCCCCCGACCGCTCCCCAGCATGGAGCCCGTCACAGCCAGCCAGGGGTGGCGGCAGGGCCGGGGCACGCGCCCCCCTCTGTGGCCAGTAGACTGCACCCTCCCCGCGCCCGGCCACGCCCACCCTGGCCCCATCCCCTCCAAGCTCCTCAGAGCCCCTACTCAGGTTCCCCACGCACCCAACACTCCAGCTCGGGGCAGAGCAGCAGATCCTCGTGGCCAGAGGGCTCCTCTGAGAGGCCGGCCCCGTGTGGGGGCCCCGACCCTGTGGGGACCCCACTGAGGCCTTGGGGCAGGCGGGCCCCACGGGCAAAGCCCGGGATTCAGGGGGCTCAGCCCTGGTGCACAGCCAGCGCCCCGGGGACCCCAGCCCACGGCCCCAGGTTGGCAAGAGCAACGGCACACGTAACCAGCCCCCCCATCAACTCCAACATTCCTGAGACAGGAGTCTGTTATTTCTGACGGTTAGGGAGCCGCGTGACGCAGGCGGGAAGGCAGGGAAGGCGTGGCCGCATGGGGCGCACGCGGGCTGGAACCCGGGGCCCTCTGCCAAGCGGCTGGGGGGCCAGGTCTGGGGGGGAGCCCGCCCGGGGGGAGGCGCATGGGCAGACACCGAGGGAACCCATCCCGCGGGAGCAGTCACGCGAGGCTCCCAGGGCAGCTGCTGGCCGTGAGCCTGGCCAGGAGGGACGCCTGCACCCCCACCACACTTCTAGGAACTGGCCTGACGCGACCCGGCCCAGGCTGCCCCGAGGACTGCAGTGGGCAGGACGCCCTCCCGGACCACGTAGGGGCACATGCTGTGCTCCCAGGGGCCAGGGCCCTCCCTGCTCGCCAGCGCAGGGCCAGGAAGCAGACAGAGGCAGCGTCTGAGTCTAGGGACCCGGGGCTGGGGCGGGGATGACCCCTTACCCCCAGCGCAAGGACGCCCGAGCTTCCTCTTTTGTTGTTTGTTTTGAAGGGAAAATTCAGCCCGCTCACAAAACAGGAAGCTCGGCCCCACACCGGCCCGCGGGCCTCAGCCTCAGCCACACGCCCCGGCCCCGGGTCACCACCAGCAGGCTGGGGGCGCCCCTCCAGGAACGGCCCCGCCCAGGCGCCGGCTCCCACCCTTGGTGTTGGCTGTCTGCTCAGAGCGGCCCAAGGGGACCACCCCGGCCAAAGCCACGGCCCCCATGGCAAGACCCGGAGGGAAGCTGGACCCGCCTCGCTGGGCCAGAGACATGGAGCCTGGGGCCCAGCTCAGCTGGCTTTCCAGCCAGGCGCGCGGCACAGGCAGCGGCCCCCCTCCCCTGGGGGTCCCACGAGCCCCGTGTTCTGGCCAGAACTGTGGCCTCCTAGAGGGGAACTGGGCTGCACCCTCAGAGCCCCGCCCCGTGAGAAGCTCAGGCCTGTGGTGGATGGGAGGCTGTCGGCAAGTGGGACCACCCTCTCTCTGGCCCAGAGCCAGCGGAGGGAGCCGGTGAAGCCCAGGGCGGGGGCCAGAGGCAGGAACCAGCCAGGCCCGAGGTGGGGCCGGGGAGGAGCCAGCATGGCCCAGAAGCCCACTCCCTGCTGGAAGCAGCTCAGTGAGCTGGCAAGGGCCTGGACCAGGAGAAGGTTCGGGCCAGCAACGGGCTGGGGTCGGGGCAGAGGCAGGCCTGAGGCGCCCCCAGGACCAGCCCCCTGACCCCGAGCCTAAGGAACACGGGGCCCCACCAGGCGAACCCCAGTGGGGGAGTGGGGGGCCAGACCCAGGAAGGGCAGGGAACCCCGTGCCCCTAGGCCAGCTCTCCACCTGCCTCTCTGCCCCTGCCTGCCAGGCCACAGCGTGGGGGCTCCTCCTGGACTGCAGGCCAAGTCCAGGCAGACTGCCTCCCGGAGGAGGGCTTGTTTTTTCAGCGGTCCACCTTGAAAAATCCGGACAATGCACACGAAACACCGAATCTTTGCAAAGTCGCCTTTGTGAGCCACAATGAGCCCACCATTCCCCAGCACCCGCGGCTGGGGCTGAGAAGCAACTGCCCGCCACTCGTGGTGTCCACCATGGCTGGGGGTGTGTGCCCGCCACTTGGGGCATCCCACTTTGCTCAGGAAGCCGGCCTGCCTCTGGGACACCCACTCGTACTCGGGACGTGCAGGTGTCTCTCAGGAGACCTGCCCACGGTACCTGCAGCCCCACCCGGCCCAACCCTCATCCTTCCCAGCCTCTAGCAGCTTGGCCGCATGCTCCCCAGGATGCCTGGGGACGCAGAGGCCCGGAGGCTGTGCCTGGGTGCTGCAGGGCAGGGATGGACGCTGGCCGTCAGGCGGGCTCTCCTCTGCCTGCTCGGCTGCCCTGGGCCAGAGCACGCGTTGTCAGCGATGCAGTCCCTGAAGGGAAGGGGAAGGAGCCAGGCCCGGGGGTCTGTCCTACACGGACCCTGGCTGCCCGCCCCTCAGCTCTCTGCTTAGTCCCTAAAGTGCCTCTGCCTTCTGCCCACCGGCCTGGGGCTGGACACAGGGCAGACAGCGCAGCGGGCGGCGCAGGCCCGCAGCAGCCCCCTGACCTTCGTAACAAGAGGCACCGTGGGGCACTCGGGGGTCTGTGAGGAACTGGAGGACAGTCAGAGCACCCCTACTCAGAATCAGGCCCCTGGTGGCGGAGGTGGGGTGGGGAGGGTGGAGCCCCCTGCCACTCCCGGCCCGGGCCCCCACTCCACAGAGGCACCCCACGGGGGGCCTCAGCATCCTCCTCCGGCCGGTCCTGAGAGGTGGGGACAGGGCAGGGGAGTGGGAGGGCGCTGCAGGCGGGGGAGGCTTCTGGGACGGGCGGAGCACACAGGAGCGGCTGACAGCGCCCCCTTCCACCCACTCCAAGGGGCTGGACGTGCACAGCCGCCCGCTTGCGGACCCCCAGGAGGTAACCCCCCAGGACAGAAACACGAGTCCCCCGTGGCCTGAGAAACCGCACCGCCACAGCCCTCCAGCCCCAAATCGCGGTCATCCTTGATCCCCCCCACCCCGGCCGTGACCTCTGCCCTTTTTGCCCTTCCACCCCAAAGCCCAGCACACAGGAAGAGCCCGTACTTGGGGGCAGAACAGATTTGTGGAAGACGCATGGACGTAGAGAACAAGACGGTGGTGACACAGGGGTCCCCCGGGGGGACTGGGGGGGGCCGTGGGCATGGACCCGGGCCCCTCCTGGGCCACAGCGGCCAGAGCGCCCCGCCACACAACACACCGCCCAGCGGGCACGTGGGCCAGAGGCAGTGTGGACACAGGACCTGTCAGGCCTGCAGTTGGCCGCGCTCTGCCCGGGGGCCGGGGGCCCGTCCCCCACTGGCCCCCCGTTGGGGACACCAAGGCCTGAGGAGGCGACGCACTTGCCCGTGGAGACGGACACGGTGACGGGGCGCTGCCTGGACGCCCCCCACCCCTCTGGAAGGCATACACCCTGAGGGGCCCTCTCAGACTCACCCAGGCAGCAGAGGGGCGCTTCTACCCGAACCGGGCTGGCCAGTGGACCCCCAGGAGCCCTGACCCCCGACACCTCCCAGGTCAGTCCCTGGTCAGTCAGTCGACGAACGCTTGCCAAGGATTCAGAGGCCCTGGATCCCAGGGTGTGTCTGTGCTGCCGCCAGGTGCAGAGGGCAAGACAGGGACCCGGGGCAGGCTCAGCCCTGATGCCGAAGAGGGCGACGAGGGGAGGAGACAGGGTGGGACGTGCCGGGGGTGCCGGAGGGCGGGGACGAGGAAAGGGTCAGCGCTGGCGGAGGGGACCCAGATGGCCGGCTGCTGCAGGAAGCCGGGGGGGGGGGGGGGGGGGGGCGGCCACGGACCACAGGCCCCTGCAGCTGCCCCACCTCCATCCAGAGGCCGAGCACCGTGCCCCGGGCCGCTGCCGGAGCGAGCTCTGAAAGCTCACGCTGACCACATCCGTGACCCCGGCTTTGCGCCCCTGCAGCACCCGGCGTCTCGTCTCCCCTGTGCTTCCCAGCCTGCTTTGAGGGGCGGCTCCGCGGGTGCCCGCCTGTGCCGAGGTCCGCCTCCCAGCAGCCTGAGGGGTCCTGAGGTGGGGAGGGGACAGCGTCCCTGGGGGGCGTGCATGAGGAGTGGGGGGCTAGTGGCTAGCTAGTGTGGAGCGGCCAGAACTCTGGGAGGGAGCCGATCTGCAGGAAGGGGAAGTTGGGGGAGCGGGTGGTGACTAGCCAACCCCCGGCCTGGAGCAGGAGAACATGACCTGCCCAGACGCCTCAGACACCTCAACACCAAGCCTGTCCAGCCCCCCGACCGCCTGTCCAGCCTCTCCGGGACAGAAGGCAGTGAGGCAGACAGGGCTGCAAGGTGAGGCGCCCGGGACCAAGCTCCATCCCACCAGCTTCCTGAGAGCCCCCTCCCTGGGCACAGGGGCACATGGGCGAGCAGGGGGCAGGCTGGGCGGGGGGTCAGGCCAGGCAGCCTGGCAGCACCAGTGCAAGCCCGCCCCACGCCAGGCCCCAGGCAGTGCGGAGCCCCCTCCTGCCCACAGCCCTGCCAAGACTGGCCCTGGGCCAGGCCCGCCAGCCCTGCCCTGCCCTCAGGAGCCCTCGGGCAGTGCCCTGGGCCGCCAGCGCGCCAGGCCTTGGATGGGCCCCAGTCCTCGCTGCCTTCCAGGAAAGCGGGTGGTTCTCCCCGCCCGCAGCCTCGGCCAGGAGGCTGCACACCGGCCTGGGGTGTGTGTTCCCACCCAGGAGGCCCTGCAGGGCTTGTGTTCCCCAGGCCATGGGGACCCTGGGCCCTGGAACCGGCCCTGGTCTGCTCCCAGAGTCCAGGGAGGCCCCGCAGGCCCGGCAGCCACAGCCCAGTCCGCCCCCAGCCCCCAAGGAGCCACGGGCCCAGCTCGGGGCCCTCAGCCGGGCCGGCCCGCGGGCACTGACCTCGCTTGTGGAGCCAGCCCTCCTTCACGATGGCCACGTCGTTCATGCTGCCGTGGCTCCCGCGGGCCGACGCAGCCCAGACCTCACTCTCACGCCTCTCAGCGGGGTCCGCCCCGCGCCCAGCGGGCCGCCAACAGCCTCTGGAAGAAGCAAAGGGAAGCGTGAGACGGAGCTGGGCCCGGGAACACTCCTCAGCTTCAGGTTCGCCCAAGAGACCCGTGGCACCCAGGGTCTCAGCCCAGGCGCACCTTCCCACACGACCTATCCCCCTTAGCCTTCAAGCCACTGCCGCCCCCCACGCAGCCTTCCCACCCTGGCTCCAGATCCCAAGTCACTCACACAGCTCCCTGGGCCAGGCCTGCCCTCCCCCCTGGGCTGTAAGCCCCCCTGCCACCACCCCTCCCGCACCCCGAAGCCCTCAGAGCTCACTGTCCCCCTCTCTGACCATCCCCACCTCCCCTGACCTTTGTACCAATGACCCCTGTCCCCAAAAGACCCCCCGTGGTATATCCCAGCCTCCCTAACCTGCCGACCCAGTGAAGGCCCTCTCTTCCAGGCTGTCCCCCTGACTGCTTCGGCCCACACCGCCTGCCCTCCCCCGTCCCTTGGCGAGGGCACCCAGGTCTCCCCGTCCATGGTGCTCCCGCCCCGAGGCGGGGGTTCCCGAGCAGGACCCAGGCCTCTTCCTCTCTTCCCCAGACTGGGAAGGAGTTCCAGTGTGGAGAAGGCAGGGCCAGGCGTGCAGGCGGCTGTTGCAGACAAGCCGGAGCCCTCCAGGGTGACACGAAACCCCTCACACACCCAATCCAGAGAAACCCCAGGCCCCTCCTAAACCTCAGTGCCCCCGCCGGCCTGAATCCGGTTCATTCATTCGGCCAACATGGACCAGGCATCTCTGGTTTTGCCAGGCTCAGCGCTGGGCACTGGGGACAAAGAGAGGTTCAGACGAGTCCTGTCTGTGAGGAGCACCCCGTCCAGGGTGGTTACAGACCCATAATTAGAGCATTCAGGAGGCAACTAATCGGGGAGGGGGGACTGTACAAACACAGAGGCCCGGCACCCGCCCTTCGGGGGCCCACCAGCAGCCTCCTCGTGAGCAGACACTTTGGCCATTGATCCTGTGTGGCCCACCCCACTGCTCCCCTGCTGGACGAACTCCTAGGCACCCCTCAAAACCCAGTGCCCACATCACCAGTTCCGGGCATCCTGGGAAACAGCATTCTCCCCACGAGCAGTCCTCCGCTACCCTTCCAGTCAGGCACTCATGAGGGCAGGCCTGAAAAGACTCCTCTCTGGGACCCTCAGGCTGAGCAGAGACCCCTAAGTACCTCTGACATGGTATATACATACATATACACTCACTACGTGCATCTCCCACAGCCCACCTTACTGGGCTCCTGGAGAAAGCCGCTGTGCACTGTTCATCCTGGGCTAAACCTGGAAGGGCAGGAGGACCCACTCATCCCTTTGCACCTGATATAAGGACAGGGAAGCCGCTCTCTGGCCCCCTCAGTGGGCCCACGGGCAGGTGTGGCAAGGAAGAACAGAGGAGGCACCACCAGCGATGGGGCCCAGAGCCGGCCTGGCAGGCACAGGGGGCTCTGGTGACACTCCAGTGGGCGCGGCCTGGAGGCAGAGGGCTGGACTCAAAGACCTCTGGCCGGGGCCCCCACCCCCACGGGGCCAAGTGGGTCTGGTGCTGACAGGGCCAAACAGCTGTCGAGAGCCCCGCGTGTAAAAATATATCTGTGCACACACAGGGCGGTGCGCTTGTGCAGAGAGGTGTACACCGAGCCGGGGCCTGGGTCGCCTCTGACGGGCAGGCGGCTCGGAGGGCACCTCTGCTTCCGCGGCTTCGGTCTTTCCAGCGCCTTCACCACGAAAGTGAATTACTGCTATGACTGTTCAAGTCACGACCTTCCAAAAAAATAACAATCTCTGCTCTGAAAGGCCCCCTCCCTTGGCATCCAAATCACTGGTTTATGAACTAGATGTTCAGCTGGGGGGGGCAGGGGACCAAGCCCCACCAATGCACCCCACTCTTCGCTTGGAGCAGAGGCCCAGGGCAGCCAGGAGCGGCCTGAGCAAGGTGGGAGGGGGCCAGGGGTGAATGTCGGGAGTGGCGGGGGCTCCGCCGGCCACAGAGCACAGGCCCACAACCCCAGCTCTGCCGGGACCCAATCCCACCCACCAAGTTCACCAGCTGCCCTGGGATCCCTCCAACCTGGGCCAGGAGCCCCAGCCTCTGGGATGGGTGGGCAGCACTCAGGAACCCACCCAGCTCCCGGACCAGTCTCAGGGCCCAGGAAGGCTGCAGTCCTTTGTGGGAGGGCCTGGGCACCCAGCCACCACGGACAACTTTTTGTCCATGGGAAAATGAAGTCCCTTCCAAGGGCCCACCCACAAACTTGAACAAGAGCCGGGTCGAGTCTTTTTCCCCGGGCCCCCGAGCACCCAGTGTGCGCCAGGCCCCCGCTGGCCGGGCGCCCCGGGAGCCCTCGGCCGCCACGGACCCCCGACCCCGGCCCCCCGGCGTGCGGCCGCACCCCTCCGCCCCGGCCCGGGCCTCGCCCGCCGGAGCCGCTTCCCCAAGGTCATGCTGGAGGCCGGGGCCGGGGCCGGAGGCCCGCCACCCCGCCGCCCGCCCGGCCCGCGCCCTCCCCGCCCAGGCCGCGCTCGGCCACTTCCTGCTCCCGCGCCACCATTCCGGCCGCGCGCGGCCCGCGCCCCGGCCCGAAACGGCGGCGAACAAAGCGGCCCGGCCGCGGGGAGGAAATCCGGGCCCCGGCGGCGGGCGGCGGACGGGCGGGGACTCACCGGGCGCCGCGTCCGGCGAGAGCGCGGGCCTAGCCGGGCCGCGGCCTCCGGCGCCCGCTGCTCCGCATCCCCGCGGGCCGGCCGGCCGGGGCCGGTCTGGAGGCCGCGGCGGGCGCTGCTCGGGCGGGCCTCGCGCGCCGCCGGGCCCGGAGCTCGTGCGCGGCCGCCGGCTCGCTCCTCGGGATGCGCTGGCTGCGCGGCTGCGCTGGGCCGGCCGCCCGCCCGCCGCGCTCGGCCCCGCCGGCCCGCCCTCTCCCCGCCCCGCGCCCGCCCCGCCCGGCCGCCCGCCCGCCCACATCCGCCTCCGCCGCCCGGGGCGCCCCCTCCGCGGGGAGCGGGAGCGCGCGGCGGGAGGCCCTGGGGCCGGGCCGGGCCGCTGGCGGAGCCCGGCCTCTCCCGCCCCGCCCCGGGGACTGTGTCCGGGCCGCGGCCTCCCTGGACTCAGTTTCCCAGTCTTGTCCGGCGAGCCTGCACTTTTCGGCCCAGTCCGGCCCCGACCTTGTTAACAGGGCCGGCTTTCTGCCTCCCTCCGGCGGGAGCAGGGCTGGAGTGTGGGTTAGTCTGACTTTTAGAATATGCCCCAAGCTGGGAAGCTGGGGGCTCCGGGGCCACGGTGGGCCTAACAGACCCAGTCCAAGGCCCGTGCCTAGCGCAGGCCCCTTGGGTGGGGGTGGGGGGCGTGCAGGAGGCTGGCTGGAAGGTGGGCAGTCATCTGTCTGTGGGCTGAAGGCTTGCTTGGGTCTGGCCCTGGGCCAAGCCCTGGAGTGACATGGGGTCCGAGCCCTCATCCCTGGCGGGGGTCTTCCAGAAGCACCCCTCCCCAGAAGGAACACACAGACATCTGGCAGCTACAAAAGTGAATAGGGAGCTCACGTGGGGACCAAGAGAAAAGAGGGCCACAGGGCCCAGGGGACGGGCATTATTCAGTACACCTGGCCTGGAGGGATTCCCCCCCCCCCCACCCGAGTCGGTACAGACACCCAGAGGGGGTGCGAGAGGGCGGGCTCCAGAAAAGGGCTGTGACAGCTTGAGGCAGCCCGGAGTCCTCCCTGATGTCCCTGGGGATCCCGGGCACTCGTAGGGCGCTGGGGGCCAGTGAAGGGGCCAGCAAGACACTGCAGACAACCCCCCACCGACCCCTCCCTGGGCCCTGCGGAGCACAGGCTCTTCCAACAGCTGCCGCTCCCCCACCCCCAGGCCTCCGAGTCAACTGCAATCCCTTCGCTTAAGGAAGACTTGTGGGCTACCTTCCTGGTGTTGGTGTGTATTTGGGGAGGAGGAAGACATTTTTGTTCTTCCTCCAGAATCAGAGTCTTAGCCTGGTTGGGAGGGGTGGGGTATAGACACTTCATCTGGGTCAGGGTAGAAGCAGCTGAGCACCCAGGACAGTGTCCACAGCTGACCCTGGGGCTCCATCCCTTCCTCTTGGGGCTGAAAGAGAAGGACCAGGGACACTTGCTCCTCCGACAGAGGACGCAAACCTCTGGGCTTCTACCCTCGACACTCCCCACCCTCCCGCCCCAGCCAGCTGTCCCAGCGCTGAATGTCCACCCCCAGGCCCCCGTCTGTAGGGGCCAGGGGAAAGACCTGACCAGTCTGGGCTGCTGGGGCGCCTGACAAGCACTTGCCCCCAAACCCTCCCCTTGAGCCCCCTCTGAGACCATCCCCCTGGCCCCCACCCACCATTCCCCTAGGAGGGCTTTCCTCTGCACCCACCCCCATCCTGGGTTGGCAACGCCAAGGAGAAGGCAGGGAAGCCCTGGTGGCCTCGAGGGGGGCACTGGGGGCCCGGGAGGGCGCCCTCTCCTGGGTCCTGTGGTGACCCGCAGCCATCCTCGCCATCAGAAGACAGACAGCGCCTTGGCCAGGAGTGTCTCCGCGGTGGTCAGGCCTCCTCGGCCTGGTCCATGTCCAGGCGGTAACCCCACAGTCTTCCCTGCAGCATAGCTGGGAGCCGGCCCTGTGGCCAGAGTCTCTGCGGGCAGGCCCAGCGCCCTCTGGCCTCCGGAGGGCAGGCAGAGCCCCTCTCCTCTAGGACACCTCCTGCCCGTCCCCCCACCAAGCTGAATGCCACTGCCCTGGCTGAGGCTGGGCCCACTCAGGAGCCCCTGAGGCAGATGTTGGCCACAAAAGCTGCTGTACCAGCCTCCGGGGAGGGTGGCCACCTGCCCGTCATAGAGCCAAGGGTCCTGCGGCCCTGTCACCTCCTGCAGCTGCCGGCCCTCAGGCAGGACTCAGGGGCCCGAGGCCCGGGCTGCCTGGTCTCCGCAGCAGCTGCAGGGCGGGGCCTCGAGGCAGCTCCCAGGCCAGATGGCCGCCTGGCTGGCTGAGTCCAGCGACGTTCGGCCCCTGCCGTTGCGACAGCCTCCTGCCACCCCTGTGCCTCAGGCCTCACCGGCCACAGCGGGGACCCACAGGCCAGGCCCGCTGGCTGCCGCGTGCCCTCTCAGGTGGCCTGGGATGGCCCCTCCCAGGCCCGAAGGAGGCAGTAACCCCAGGAAGACTGGAGACCTTCGGACCAGGAAAACACAGGGGCCTCTCTCCCTGTCCCCTCCCCTGAGCGATGTCCGTCCTCCCTTAGCCACTCCTACCCAGCACACCCCCAGCCTCTCGCTGGCCGCGTCCCCTGCTGCTGCGTGGACCCCATTCCGTGCCCCACGACCTCCGTCAGGGCCCCAAGGAGCCCTTTGTCCCACCAGCCAGGCAGGGCAGGCCAGGACACTCTGCCCACCCCAGGGCCTCCTCTCCCGGCCTGGCTGGGGGGCTGTGTGCCCGGCCTGAGCAGGTGAGCACGTCAGAGCAGTCAGAATTAGGATGCGGGCACCTGTGGACACTGGACAGACGCCTCCGCCCTGCTTTCACTCAAGAGTCACGACTACCCCCCGCCCTGTGCCACGCCAAGTCTCAGCAGCAAAGGCCCAGTGGAGAGCCTGGCGTGGCAAGGTCACGTGACACGGGAGCTCCTTGGAGAAGGCGAAGGCCCCAAGAGGAGATCGTGGGATTGGGGACATCTGAGTGGGAGCGATCAAGAAGGCCCACTCCCGGCAGGGGGGGGGGGGCTGCTGCTGGAGCAGAGACAGGACTGGGGAGGAGCGGGAAGGGTTCTTGGGGAGACGTGTGTGGAACCTGAGGACTCACGAAAGGCCTCAGGGCCTGGCCATATGCCGGGCCCTCCAGTTAATCTCCCTCTTTTGCGTGTGAGAATATTAAGGTCTGAAGAGGTTAAGGGTCATGCCCAAGGTTGGAAGGGGATAGAGGCAGGACTCTGAGCAAGACCCCAAGAAGTGGTCCCCTCTGGTCCACTCTGACCTAACTTGAAATCAGCTACCCACACTGGGGTGATGGAGGGGCGTGGAAGTGAAGGAAGGGGCTGACCTCCTCAGGAAGGGGTCCCCAGAGTGCCTGGGCCCTGGGAGCCAGGGTGGTCTCGCTGACTCTGAGCGCAGTGCAAGTCCAGGGTGCCAAGCCAAAGACTGCCAAATTTAGGAAATAAAAATGCAAGCTGCCTGGTGAAATCTGAATTTCAGATAAACAGGGAATCGATTTCAGTATAAGAATGTGTCTTTCCTTCCTCCACACTTTAGGTCCTAACTGCGCTGGGCCCCAGGGCCTCTGGTCACTCTTCAGGCCCCCAGCCCACCAGAGTTTAAATAGGGTCTCTGGAGCTCCACCACCCCATCTCACAGTCAGGAACCCCCCTCCCAGGGGTCCTGGCCACCCAAGAGCATGGCTAGGGGGCTCCCCACCTCGCCTTTCTGCCCCTTTGCCCTTGTATACCTGGCCGGCTGGGGTCCCGCCTTTGTAATCCAGCACTCCCCATCACCACCCCCACTTCTAGTCAAGGCCTCCTTTCTCCTCCTGCGCCGAGCCCCACCCCTGCCCACCCTCTATCTCCCGGGGCTCTGGGCTGACAGACTTGGATCCTGGTTCAACCACTGACTGCCTGCTGTGTGGCCCTGGCGCCTTCCGAACCAAAACCAGTGTGATAGCGAGAGTGCCTCGCTGAGCCAGCGGGGCTGCTGGGACACTGAGCAGTGGTCCACAGCGCCTGCATCCTCCTCTGCAAAGGCCGCTGGGAAGATTGCCAGCCAACAGTCACCCCACCGGGGGGTCCCAGCCTCTCCAAGTTCATTGCTCTTTGTTTTTCTCAGGCTCCTTCCTTAACCCAGGACCTAGGTGTCCCCCCACACCTTCACGTGGTGGCCTTGCACCTGAAAGGCCAACCCAGCTCCTTCAAGGTGTCATCTCTCCCAGAACACTCCCCCCTCACCTCTCCCAGCCCCTGGCCCGGCTCTGGGCTTTGGGTGCAGTTCCCTCTCTATCACCGCGATGGTCCCCTCACCCCGTCACGCCTTCAGGGACCGGCATGGTCCCCAAGGCTCACAGCTCACAGCTCCGTGCACCTGGCTCCCAGCAGAGGCTGCGCTGGGTCCGCTGAGAGGATGGAGAGTGCCCAGTTTTGGAACACCAAGGTCGAGAACCCGCCCAAGCGTCTGGAAAAGGGGCCCAGCTAAATTAAATTCAAAACGAGGCTTTCAAAGAAACGGGGTGTCATCTTCTCAATATGTACGACTCCCCCCGCCCCCTCCTCCATCCCAGGGCGGGCGTCCCGCGAGGTGGCCGCGCTTCCCGGCTGCGCCTTCGGGAGACTGGCGCCGGCCCTGGTTGGGAGAGGAGCTGGTCCTCGGAAGGGGTCTCTTAACAGACGGACGCAGTTGGGACCCCATGGGGGGGACCCCGAGGATGAAGAGGCAAGTATCGCGAGAGAGCCCCCTCCCCCGCCGCGTCCCGCGTCCCCTCCCACCCCAGCGCCCCAGATGGCGGCGCGCGGGGCCCGGCCGGGCGGGGCGGACAGGGAAGGGGCGGCGTGGGTGACCTCAGCGGTTCCGCCGCTCCGGGAAGTCGCCTCGGCCCGCCCCCTCCAGCCCCCGCCCCGAGTTTCGCTCTCTCCGGGGCGGGGCAAGCGGTGAGTGCTGCCGGGCCAGCCAAGTTAGAGCGCGCCCCGCCCGGCGCCCTCCCCGTCCCTGCGCCCTCCCCGCCGGGGCGCGCTGCCCGCAGCTCCGCACGCGCCGGGGCGGCACCGGGGAGGGCGCGCGGCGCGGGCAGCGGCCGGAGAGGAGCTCGGGGCGGCGGAGGTGAGCGCGGGGGGCGGGCGCCCGGCATTGCCCGCCCCGCCCGCCGGCCCGCTCCCCGCGGCCGCGCTGCCTTAAATGGGGCCCCGCGGCGGCGGCGGCGGCGGCGGCGGCATCTGGCGGGCCGAGCGGCAGCTGGAGGCGGCGCGGAGGCGCGGACCAGGGGCGGCGGCGGCGGCGCGGCGACTCGGGCGTCGGGGGACGCGGCCGGAGGCCGCCCCAGAGTGAAGTTCAGGGGCGCCCGCGCGGGGAGGGGTGCCCCGGGCGGAGACGCGCGCAGGTTCGCGCGGCTCCGGCCCCCTCCGCTGGCGCCCCGGGACCCGCCCCCGCGGCGGAGCAGCTCCTGTTTACTTTCGATCGAGTTTTTCCTGCTCGGGGCAGGTGCCCAGGGCGGCTCCGGGCGGGCAGTCGCGCGCGGCGCCCCGCGCCCCTCTCCCCGCGCTGCCCGCACCCTGGAAGGGCTGGCCGGGCGGCTGGGGGGCGAGTGGCGGCCGCGGCGTCTCCAGGCGCGCTCACGGGCGTCCCGTTTGTGCCCAGGTGATGACCGCGGCGGCATGGAGTTCCCGGAGCACGGCGGGCGGCTTCTGGGCCGCCTGAGGCAGCAGCGCGAGCTGGGCTTCCTGTGCGACTGTACGGTGCTGGTGGGCGAGGCGCGCTTCCCGGCCCACCGCGCCGTGCTGGCCGCGTGCAGCGTCTACTTCCATCTCTTCTACAGGGACCGGCCCGCGGGCAGCCGCGACACGGTGCGGCTCAACGGCGACATCGTTACGGCGCCTGCCTTCGGCCGTCTGCTGGACTTCATGTACGAGGGCCGCCTGGACCTGCGCAGCCTGCCCGTCGAGGACGTCCTGGCCGCCGCCAGCTACCTGCATATGTACGACATCGTCAAGGTCTGCAAGAACAGGCTCCGCGAGAAGGAGCGCGCGCTGCCCCCGGAGACGCCCGCCTCTGGGGCAGAGCTGCCGGGCCGGCCCCCGGGCCCTCCGTCTGCCTGGACCCCCGCGCCCACTCCAGCCTTTCTGAAGGCCAGGCTCCCTCCCGCTGGGCCAAAGGCCACCCGCCCTCCGACCGCACCGGGACCTCCCCCCTGGCAGGCGCCTGGAGAGTCAGACCGGGCCCTGGACCTGTCGCTGAAGCCCGGCCCGAAGAGGCCTCCCGTCTGCCCACCCTGCGTCCTCCAGACCGCCCCCTGCCGCCAGAAGCAGCCCGGGGCCCAGCCAGTGGTGAAGGAGGAGCCAGACTCGGAGTCCGAGCCGGAGGAGGGCTGCAGCAGCCCTCGGAGCGCCCACAGCCCCCTGCGGCCCCCCGGTGTTCCCGCGGCGGAGCCCCTGGCCGGGGGCTTGGGGCTGCTGCCGGTCGGCGGGGTGGGCCGGGGGGCGCTGGGGCCTGAGGCGGAGCACGGGGCGCTGGAGGCCGCGCTGCGGCCGAGTGGGCGCCTCTGCCTCTGCCCGCTGTGCGGCAAGCTTTTCCCCGGCGCCCACGTGCTGCGGCCGCACCTCAGCGCCCACTTCCGCGAGCGGGACGGCGGCCGCGCGCGCCTCTCGCCCGACGGGGCGGCGCCCACATGCCCGCTCTGCAGGAAGACCTTCTCCTGCACGTACACGCTGAAGAGGCACGAGCGCACGCACTCGGGCGAGAAGCCCTACACGTGCGTGCAGTGCGGCAAGAGCTTCCAGTACTCCCACAACCTGAGCCGCCACGCCGTGGTGCACACGCGCGAGAAGCCGCACGCCTGCCGCTGGTGCGCGCGCCGCTTCACGCAGTCGGGGGACCTCTATCGCCACGTGCGCAAGTTCCACTGCGGCCTGGTCAAGTCCCTGCTGCTGTGAGGCCCGCCGGAGGGGCCGGGAGTTCAGCGGGAGAAGCCCCCAGGGCTGGGCCAGCCCAGCGGAAGGAACCCTGCTGCCCCGGGAAAATGGCCCCAGATGGCCGGACCGGGAGCCTCCCGGGCAGCCCTCCTCCAGCCTTGGCCCTCTGCACCATTTCACTCTTGTCCCTGGACCTGCCCTGACCAGACACCAAACTCCTCCGTCCCCTCCAGCCTGTCCCAGGGAGTGTCCGAAGGGTCTGAAGGGCCCGGGCTCCCCAGCGAGAGGAGGCCAGCTGACCCTCCTCCCAGGCTTCCCCGACCGCCCCACGGGCAGGCTCAGGGGCACCCTGTGAGCTTGGCACTGCGCTCAGTGAAGGACGCCCGCTCACAGATGCTGTCAGTGTGAGTCCCAACGGGAGCGCGGACGGAACAGGCCACTCCTGGCAGGTGGCAGCAGGAACCCCTGCGGGGCACCCCGGGCACAGTGAGCGCCAGCAGGGCCCTCAGGGCACAGCTGGCATCCCAGGGGCACGGCCCCAGCAGGAGCCCTGGTGGCAGCAGCAGAACCAGCTGGGAGCAGGGGCTGCGGAGTTGCGGGAGCTGGGGAGGGAGGCAGGCCCTCTGGAGCTCCAGTCTTGCCCACACCGCAGCGCAGGGCAGAGAGTGGGGTTTGGAAACGTTTCTCTAGATACAGAAGGAGCCTCTGGAGGTTGCCAGATGCTGGCGCGTGGTCGCTGGGCCGTGCTGCTCCCCTGCCCAAGGACAGGGAGCAGTGCGCCTCCTGGCCTCCCCGGGGGGCACCGAGGGGCGCCGGGAACGCAGCCACCCGCCTGGCGTATTCCTGGTCAGTGGTAGGCCTGACCCTGAAGGTCATTTGTCCACCTGATCATGGTCTCCCTGGAGCTGCTGGTAATTGCCAGAGTGCTGGGGGGGGGGGGGGGGGGCGGTGGCCCGAAGGCTGCAGTTTGGATCAGAGCCAGGTGGGCAGGGCTTCCTTTTCCTACGGGGGTCTGGATGAAAGCAAGCATTGCTGGGGTGGGGTGGGGGGAGGGCAGGTGGTCTCCAGGCAGTGGTCACAGGACCCCCCCACACCGCTTGCAGAGGCTGATGCTCCTAAAAGGCAAAAGGCTGCTGCATTTGTGCTTGGTGGGGGCCCTCCGCCTCGTCTGCCTGCTCCCTGGCCAGGTCTCGCTGCTGGATCCCAAGGCGGTGGGTAGAGGTGGGGCCGCCCCAGGTTCTGGAGGTCCTGAAGGCGGCAGAGCCGCCCGGACTCCTGGTTTCCCCAGAGCACGGGCTCTTTCTGCTGTGACCGTAAGTGGTGCTGAGGTCCGAGTTCAAGTTTAAATTATTGCTCGGCTCCTGACAACACTTGATGTCGTTATTTATTTGTATGCCTGTTCTGGAGTGAGGAGACCATTGGCCTTTGCAGCAGGTAGATGGGGGGGGGGGGCGTCCCCCTGCAGGCCCTCAGCCCGGTGTGTGGGCAGCTGGCCTGTGGACCAGAGAGAACCAGGGGAAGGGGACCCCACTTCTGATTGTCCTGGCTCCCGGGCCTGCACCTCTCAAAGAGCTGGTTGGACTGCACACGTGGGTGATATGCTCCATGATCGGATTTCCATGCGTGAGTGTGTGTGTGCGTGCATGTGTGTGTGTGTGTGTGTGTGTGTGTGTGAGAGAGAGAGAGTCTGCCTGTGTGGGCATCTGTGTCCAGCAAAGGCGGGGCCCGAGTCGGACCAGCACCCGAGCCCCTGCCCCAGCAGGCAGCGAGGAGATGAAGCCTCAGCCTTGGATTTCCCCCCGGGGTTTCCACTGGGGAAGAAATTTATTTTCCCGGGGCAGGAAGCCTGTCCTGAGTTATCAACACTGGATTCATTGTTTTCTGCAAACAGTTACTGTGAAGTTAATGTAGAGAGAAGTGGTCAGTTTTATGTTTAACAACTGACACAGTTCAGATAAAAAAAAATATATATATATATATATATACACACACACACACACATATATTTAAGACACTAACCGTTTGGGATCGTGTCGCAGGGGCGTGTGTAGATAGACCCCTTACTGGGGGTGCCTCCTCTGTGGGACCCTCCTGGATGGCCCAGCCTCCCGCCCCTTGGGCGCCGCTGCCCCTGGGTGGGGGTCCTCCGTGCCCGGAGGACAGTTGTTGGCGCTCAGCGTTTTGCGGGAGGACTTGCTGGCATGCGCCCGCCTGCTGTGACGGTCTGGAAATCAGTGCTGTCTTCCCCTTTGCACGTCATCATCTCAGTGACTGGTAATAAAGCCCACCCCAGGTGGAGCAGGCCATGCTTATTCCTGGGGACACCAGTGCGTGTGGGAACTGGAAGTGCCGCTGGTCTTCAGGGGGACCCACCCGGGTGGGCAGTGGGCACGCCGGGAGCCCTGTCCCAGAGGCCACCTGCCGTGTCTCCTGGGTGCAGTGGGCTGCAGCAGGCTGTGTACAAGTGATGGATCCTCATTCTCCAGATTGGTTACCTCGCCCCCACCCCAAATCCTGGGGAGTAGGATGCGGGTTGGGGCCTGCTGAGACAGCTCGTGGCCTCTTGCCTGGTGTAGGGGCGCTTTCTGAGGCCCCCAGCTCTCTGGTTCTGGGTCTTGTCCCCCTGCTCCAGAGGAAGTCCCATCCCCTGCCCCCCCCTCACCCTGTGCCTCTCCCCTCCCTCCACACCCCATTTGTACACCCCTGCCTCCCCCTGGGCGGGATGAACACTCACAAGAGGTGAGCAAGCCTGGGCAGGGGTCTCGTGCCCGCCACCCCCACCCCCACCCCATGGCGCTCAGCTTGATCTTGGGACGGCTGAGTGGGACCTGATAGGGCGGGTGGCTGGACAGGCTTGGCTGCTGGGGGCTCTAGGACCCATGAGCCAGCTCCAGCTGATGGCAGGGCCGACTGGCAGTCTGCATGGGCATTCCAGCCCCCTCCCCTGACAGGGGCCTGAGCCTCCTCGCCGGGCTGGGGCAGATGGCCGTAAGTGTGTCTCTGGCCGTAGCACCCACCAGGAAGAGCTGAGACAGACCCTGGAGGGGGTGGGGCTGGGAGCCCGCGTTTGCTGAGAGGACCCCGGAGGGTGCCCCAGGATGAACTGGTACCGGAAGGGCTGCTGGTTCCTGGGCCTTCGAGTCTGGACCCTAGGCGCACAGCGTCCTTGCTTCTGGGAGGTGGCACCTGCACCCAGCCTGCCTCTTAAGGAGCCTTCCTCCTGGACCAGGGCCACTGTCCTGCAGGGGGACCCTTCCCTGTTCCCGGCTGGGCCCGTGACTCAGCCCAGGCCTTCTCAGAACCCAAAGGAGGCTGTTGCCGTGCCAACCCGGGCAGGGCAGGGGGGCAGTCAGAAGGTACCTGCGGGGCAGCTGACCAGGATGGGCTTCCGGGACCCCTCCCGCCAGCCTGGCTCTGCCCAGCCGTGCTCACACTCTGACCCCCACACCACAAGCCTAAGGCACATGGAGGGGCCTGGCTGGCCTGCAGTCCCAGAGCCAGTGGGTGGCAGACCCAGGCCCTCCTACAAAGCTCACCTGCTGCCACCCCGCTGGTGCTGGGCACAGCCCCTCCCCCTGGCGCAGTGCCTCTGGAGGCAGTGCCGAGGGGAGGACTCAGGGGAGAGAGGGCTCCACAACCACAGCAGGGGAACACTCAGGGTTGGGGCACACGGCACGGGTGCCCCAGGCCGCGGCCGCCCTGCGGAGGTGGCAGAGTGAGGGGCCATGTGCCAACGGGTGCAGACGTGCGGCGCCCAGGGCACCCCGGGGAAGCTGCCGGCTTTGAGGCAGGGAGCGCCCAGGGCAGATCTGGCCAGCCTCGGGCCCCCCTCCCCAGCTTCCTCTGCCCCCTGCCCCGGGCTCAGCGAGCTGCCCACACCACCACCCCCAACCCCGCCCCTGGCCTCGCTGCTCCCAGCACTCGTGTCCACCGGTCGGTGAGGTTCACCTTCAGATCCTCGGGACAGACATACAGGCTTCTGACCCACCAGCTCCATCCCCACCTTCCAGCCTGGAGGAGGAGGGGGGTGCCCAGTGGTCCAGCCTCTGCCCGGTCCCCTGGCCCGCCACTGCTCACCCTTCTCCACAGCCCCAACCCCGCCCGGCCACGGTCACTGCCGTCGTCACGGCGCCTCCCTTCCACACCCCCCTCTCCACATCCAGTCACCTCCACCCACCCTTGAGGCGGGGCCCCGTGGGGCCCCCCAGGACCCCCCATTGAGGCCAGTTTCCAAGCGGAGGGCCTGGAGCTGAGCAGCCTCAAGCCAAGGAGAGGCAGAGACAGTGCAGCCCTCCCGGCGGCGCGGCACGCGAGGTCCATCCAGGGCCTTCTCCGCCCGCCGCCTCCCCCACCTGCTCGGAAGGGCAGGCGTTTGTGCCCTCCCCACCTGGCCGGCCACCTGGCCTCCCAGCACCTGCCCCCAGGTCCCGTCTTCTCCTGTCTCTGAGCCCTCACAGGGGAACAAGGCACTGTGGCAGACAGCTGCTAAGGGGAGCCCAGGCACGGCCAGCAGGCATGCCGGCAGCACTGCTGCTGACGATGCCGACCGGGAGGACGGCGCAGGGCTTGGCCCCAGTGCTCCCTGGGGCAGGGGAGCCGGTCCTCACAGTGCTGGCCATGGCGAGGGGAGTGGGACCCGCCGGCAGTTGGAGAGGCATCGCCGTCGGGTCCCAGGCCTCCTGGGCCACCATCCTCCCCGGCCTGCCTTCTCCGTCCTGCAGCTGCCCCTGCCCAGCCCCCGGGGGCTCCAGAGGGTGGGAGGTGGTGGGCAAGCCCCAGCAGCGCGGAGGAGTCCAAGGACAGCCGGTTGCAGGGCCAGGGCCCAGCGGGGGCAGCTCAGAAAGGAAGCTGGTTGCGCTGACTCGTCCAGGCGCCCCAGCCCAGCTCCAGCTAGGTCAGCAGGTAGCCCCTTGGGGAAGTCCGGCTCTGGGGCAGCCGGAGCTCGCCCCGTGGGTTGGGATTCAAATGGGTTTGTTTTCACCAGTTGGAACAGAAATCGGTGTACAGAGAAAGCCCATTTCCTTTCCTTATTCAGCAGACAACTGGGGCCTCGAAAATTAGGTTCTGGAGCCAATTCCAATATGTGTGGGTACATATGTGTGTGTGTGTGTGTGTGTGTGCGTGCACATGTGTGCATGGATGTGTAAACATGTGCTGTGTGTGTGCAGGCACACACGTGCATCTCTACATGTGTACATGTGTGTGCATGCGTGTGTGAATGGGCGCTGTGGGTGTGTGTGTGTGCACGCACACGCCTGCGCATCAGTGTGTGCACGCGTGTGTGTGTGCATGTGTGTCTTGGGGGGTGTTCCCACCCCTCTGACAAGCAGTGCTCCAGTACCAGCTGGGTGTCCTACAACTCAACCCCATTCAGACGCTGTCTACCCAGACACAGGTCAGATCCATGCTTAAGGGTTCAGTCCCACAAGACAGTCCTGCTCATCCCCCAATTCTGATGCTAGTCCCAAGCCCAGCTTGTCACCTGTACCTCTAACCCTTGGGTTATGGAGCAGAGGCTCCCCTGACCCCAGGAAAACAGATTATTAGATCCGTCATTTATTTTTTTAAAAAAAGGATATAATTCAGGGTCAGCCAGGCGGTTCCTGGGGCAAGGTGTAGGGGCAGGTGTGAGCTTCCAAGCTCCCTCTGGTTGAGCCACTCGCCCTGAGCCTCCTTGGGCTGACCAGCCGGGACACCCCCGAACCTCGTCCTGTGGGGGCTTCATGGAGGCTTCGTGCCTGGGCGCAATTGATTAGATCATTGACCATGGATGATCGATTCCATCTCCGCTGCCCCGCCTCCCGAGAGGTCTGGGGGTGGGGCTGTCATCCAAGGTTGGTCCTCCTGGCAGCTGTCCCCACCCTCAGGGGCCTCCAGTCACCTCCTTCACAGGACAGATGACAGCTCGATGAGTTTCTTCACACAGGAACTGCCGAGAGTTTCAGGAGCTCTGTGCCAAAGACAGGAACGAAGACCAAATATGTGTGTTCCTGTTTTTTTTTGGTTGTGCCGCGTGGCTTGTGGGATTTTAGTTCCCTGACCAGAGACTGAACTCGGGCTCTGGGCAGTGAGAACACAGAGTCCTAATCCCTGAACTGCCAGGGAATTCCCTGTAGTTCTCGTTGTAAATCATAAACCACATCCTGTCCTGTGTCTTCGCGGGTATTGCGGGTTGGCTAACGCTGCCCTCACACAGCACCGCAGGGGGCTTGGACCCCCAGCGTCACCGCTCACACCCTGGAGCTTGGGACCCCAGATCCAGGAGCACAGGGCCGGCTCCTCCTGTAGCCTGTCTCCGTGGGATGCAGACGCCGTGTCCTCAAGTGGGCACCCCTCTGTGCCTGTCTCTGCCCTCACCTCCTCTTATGGGGTCTCCAGTCAGACTGGATGAGGGCCCACCCTGGGACCCCAGTTCACCCCCATCCCCTCTTTGGAGACCCTGCCTTATAATGCAGTGACGTTGGAGCTCTGGGGTCAGGGTCTGCACGATCTGAATTTGGGGGCACAGTCTATCCCATACCTTTGGTGTTTCAGAAAGGCATGGAGGCTGGCAGACCCCAGCCCAGGAGCGGGGAGGCTCAGATCCCATCCTGGCCCTGCCTGGATCCAGATGAGCCACCACAGTCTTCTTGGAGGTGAAGTCTATTGGTGTTTCCCTTTTGTCCTCCAGCCCACAGGCTGCCGGCTGCAAGGCATTCAGAGCCACAGCTCTGCAAATGTCACCCTCCCCAGGAGCCCACCGGCTGAACCCTGTTCTGCCCACACCCTCCCCAGGGGCCACAGCCCTCGAACTCCCCTTCCCTCGGTCCGTCACACGGCAGCCTCCCCCGCTCCAAGGCAGCCCACATGGATTCTTCCTCGCAGGGGGCACAGACGGACTTGTTCTCCCATCAGTCCCCAACAGCCGGCCAGGAATGGAGGCACGTTTCTCTATCACTCCTCACAAGACCCCAGCCCTCCCGGGTCTCAGGCGTCCAGGTAAAGCCCCTCCTTTCCTCACACCTCTGGGCTCTCAGCTCACTGTCCCTCCTCCATCTCCACCTCCAGGTGCCAAGGCCCCCGAGACTCAACCCTGTGCAGGAAACGCAGCCAGTGCCCTGCCCTGGGCTCCCAGGCCTCTTCCCTGCCCCTCAGCGCCACCCCTGCCTCTTACCACCACAAGTAAGGGCATCTGCTCTAGGACTCCTTCCCTCCCTGCTGACCTGATCAAGCTTCACTAATAATTCAGCCTTGCAGCTATGAACCCACCAAACTTGTCATCTCCTCACCACGCCTCCCCTGCACCCCTCTTTATTCACTGCCCCTGCCCAGGCCTTGAGCCACTGGTCCTCTTTTTTGATCAAACTCTGGGGCAAAACTGAAACCTGGGCAGCTGTAAATATTCCCTTCACTGTGAAGTCCTCCAAAAAGGCAGAGCTGATGGCTCTAGGACTCATGAACATCTACGTGACCTCCTTTACAGCCGTATCGTAACAGAGAGAGAGATGCAACCGAACCTCACAGAGTCTGCACCACTGGGGGAGCATGGCTAGACTGCCCTGCGGCTCAGTCGCTCAGTCGTGTCCACTCTGCGGCCCCGTGGACCGCAGCACGCCAGGCCTCCCTGCCCAACACCAACTCCCAGAGCTTGCTCAAACTCATGTCCATTGAGTCGGTGATGCCATCCAACCATCTCATCCTCTGTCGTCCCCTTCTCCTCCTGTCCTCAATCTTTCCCAGCATCAGGGTCTTTTCCAATGAGTCAGTTCTTTGCATCAGGTGGCCAAAGTATTAGAGTTTCAGCTTCAGCATCAGTCCTTCCGATGAATATTCAGGACTGATCTCCATTAGGATGGACTGGTGGGATCTCCCTGCAGTCCAAGGGACTCCCAAGAGTCTTCTCCAGCACCACAGTTCAAAATCATCAGTTCTTCGGCACTCAGCCTTCTTTATGGTCCAACTCCCACATCCATATGTGACCACTGGGAAAACCATAACTTGGACTAGACAGACCTTTGTTGGCAAAGTGATGTCTGTGCTTTGTAATATGCCGTCCCCTACCCCCACGGAAAGTAGTGAGACATGCTGGGCAAAACAATAAAAAGGTATGTTTACAGTAACACTCTCCAGAAGGCACTGGAGAGTGGGTGAAGTAGAACCTGGACAGGAGTCCATCTTTGAATGACAAACACTGTGACCAGCCAGACGTGTGAGTTTGTGGCTGCAGGGTCACCAGACACGTCCCAAGGGAAGACACACATAAACGGCTGAGAGGCGCACGGAAAAGCGTGAAACTCACAAAGCCACAGTGAGCCGTCACCACACCCCGTCCTGAAAGTCGGTGATGGACACCACCGAATGTGGATGGAGACGTGGAGCAACCAGAGCGTTCCCACACTGCATGGAAGACGGACTGAGCTTCTGATGAAGGTCAACATGCGCCCATCACTGGAGGAAGTGAGTCCGCTCCAGAGCATGGCCCAGGAGAGCTCACACACGTGTGTGCAAAGGGACCTGACTCTCACAATGGGGCTTCCCTGGCAGCCAGAGGATTGGATTCGGCGCTCCCACTGCAGGGCGCGTGGCTTCAACCCCTAGTTGGACAACCAAGATTCCACATTCCTCGAGGTACAGCCAGAGTGTTAAAAATTTTAAAAGCCTTAAAAAATGTTCACAGCAGCTTTCCCATATTACCCAGAAACTAGACGTGACCGCCGCACACTCACACCGCAGGGTGAAACAGACCCAAAGGGAACCAGCAAGTGAGGCGCGCCGTGGTTGGACATCATCGTCCCCAGGACGCCCTCCAGGAGCTCCGGGGCAGGCGGAGCTGTCTGGGGCAGGGGGACCAGCAGGATGGCAGCTGGGCAGAGGAGGGCAGGCCGGGCAGAACACGGGGCATGTGCGGGTGATGGACATTTCCAGCTTTATCTGGGGGTGTGCCATGCAGGTGCAGCCGTTTGTCGATTTACAGTTAACCTTTGTGTCTTTCTGCATGTGTGCTGTTCAGACTGCGAGGCAGCCATGGGAAGACAAGGGCAGTTGGGGGTCTGGACACGAAGCGAACAGTGGAGGGACGGGTCGCTGAGACTCGCGATGGGTGCAGGGAGTTCAGTGCACCGCTGTATCTGAGATTTCATGAAATAGATGTTTAGAGTGGGGGGAAAAAAAAACAACAATGCACAGGTACATTCTGCGTCAGCCTGGCGAAGCTAACAGCCTGGCACCACCCTTGCTCGGGGCAGCTGTGGGCAGCAGTACTGGCACACGGGATGGGCAGGGTGCCGGCTGGCATGTGTCTGTTGTGGAAGGCCACTTGACAACTGCTGTCCACGTCACGAGCACGCGTGCTGGACCCAGGCGCTCTAGGAATCTGCCCTACAGATAAGTGCACAGGAGCGCTGAGTGGCTGTGAGAGTCCATCAGAACCACGCCGCTGGAAAATGCTCTGATGTCCAGGGGCAGGGGCCGGGTTAGTGACACAACAGCCCACAGGTTGGGCAGAATACGTCACAGCCAAGGAGTGCAGGGGCCCCGTGTGGGGCCGGGTGATCTCCGCGCTGTGGGGTGAGCCTCGGAAGTGCAGAGGGGCGCTGGCCACCCTCCCCATGTAACTCCAGGGCACCTGTGCACGGCAACATCATTCGGACGTGTGTAAGGTCTCTGGCAGGATATTTAAAAAATAGCTAACTTGATAGCTATTTTGATCACTCGTGGGGCGGAAAGTTGGTGTCTGGTGTGGGAAGTTGGGGGGGGGTTCCTTCCAGGGGGCCCTAGTGGCAAAGAGGCTGCCTGCCAACGCAAGAGATGTGAGAGACGCAGGTTCCATCCCTGGGTCAGGAAGATCCCCTGGGGAAGAAAACAGCAACCCACTCCAGTATTCTTGCCTGGAGAATCCCATGGACAGAGGAGCCTGGTGGGCTACAGTCCATGGGGTGGAAAGAGTTGGACATGACTGAAGTGACTTTGCACATGTATGTGGGAAGTAGAAGACCTTTTTAAATTTTCAATTACCTTCCCAATCATTTGTTCCCAGTTCAAAAGTTAATTAAACATAAACTTCTTTATCCCACAACTCCTTCCACTTTTCATAACTGGTTAGTTCTGTGTACCTTCTATTTCCTTTTCCCCCGAACTACTGTGTTTTATTCATCATTAAAAGACACACATTGGAGTGCTCCCCGGACGTAAACTCCCTGCCTGCTCTCTGCCCCATCTTTGTTGCTGTTCAGTTGCTCAGCCTGACTCTTCGTGACCCCACGGACGGCAGCACATCAGGCTTCCCTGTCCTTCGCCATCTCCCAGAGTTTGCTCAAACTCATGTCCATTGAGTAAGTGATGCCATCCAACCATCTCATCCTCTGTCACCCCCTTCTCCTCCTGCCCTCAATCCTCCCTAGCATCATGATCTTTTCCAGTAAGTCAGCTCAGTTCAGCTGGTAAAGGATCCGTCTGCAATGCAGGAGACCTGGGTTCTGATGCTTGGGTTGGGAAGATCCCCTGGAGAAGGAAATGGCAACCCACTCCAGTATTCTGGCCTGGAGAATTCCATGGCTGTATAGTCCATGGGGTCACAAAGCAGGACACGACTGAGCAAGTTTCACTTTCACATCAGGTGGCCAAAGTATTGGAGCTTCAGCTTCAGTCCTTCCAATGAATATTCAGGACTGATTTCCTTTAGGATTGACTGGTTTGATCTCCTTGCAGTCCAAGGGACTCTCAAAAGTCTTCCCCAGCACCACAGTTTGAAAGCATCAATTACCTGATGCTCAGCTTTCTTTATGGTACAACTCTCATGTCCATACCCCATCTTTACCTCCACCATGATTCGCTTCTAGTGTATTCTCCAATGTTTCCCTTTATAAATACAGGCAAATATTCTTTCCCCCATCACCCCAAAATGTGGCATACCATCACCATGTTCTGCATGTTGCCTTTTCTTCACTTAAAAAAAAGACCATGGAGACCCTCTCCCGTCAGCACATAGAAAGTTTCGTGACCCCGTTGTTGAGGGCTGCAGTGTTCCCTGGTGCGGCTGTTCTGACGTGATTTGGTCTCCTAGAGGGACACCTGCCTGGTTACCACTTTTGCTGTTATAAGCAGTGCCTTGGTCAGTAACCTTGATCGTGCGTCCTTCTGCACAGGGGGTATTTGGTGTACATCCCCAATGGGGGAAAAGCACCCGTGATCCTGTCAGGGGTCAAAATGCCTCCTTGGGGGTGGCCCCTACCCTCACCCCTGCACCTGCTTCCCCGCCACGTTGCCAGCCCAGCATGGTAGCAAACTGGGATTTACAGAAAGTTTCCCGTTCTTGTCTGTTACATTTATCTTGTTACAGGTGTGAGGTCCCCTCCTTCCGGGTGCTCACTCCCACCCCCTCCCACTTTCCCATGGGTATTTCCACTCCAGTGCTGAAGAGTCACCCAGTTCTTTCTAGCACATTTATATTTTCACATCTTTCACATTTATATCTTTGTTCGATGCTTTTGTTTTAACTGGCACGTGGTCACACTGAGGATCTGACATCGTCATTATTCAGCTGAGCAACACTATTCAAGTGTTCACCTGCACCTTCGCTGGCTGGAGAGTGGCCCCCAAACTCCCACATGCGTCCAGGCCTGTCCCGTCCCACTGCTCCCCCCAAGTCCCTGCCTGCCGCCCAGTTCTGCGGTGGACTCAGTAGGCCTTGAGATGTATATTGATCTGTGGCTGGACAAGCTGCTCTCATTTCTTTTTTTCTGGGTTCCTTTGGCAGCTGGTACTGTCACTTGTCCATCTTTCATGCCAACTGGAGCATCAGCTCCTCTAGTGCAAGTGGAAGAGTTCTCTTTACTCTGCAATCCTCTCCAATCAGTTTCTCTCCCAACAGGCCACCACCACTGCAGGTCGCCAAGTCAGAGGCCCTGTTACCTGCTCTGAGATCTCAGCTGACTGTCCTCTCAAAGCCTGCTACTCAGCATCAGTTTTCTTTCTACCTCACTGGCTTTCCCCCGCCCCTCTCCTCGGCCCCCACGCCCGAGTGCCAGCTCCCTAGGGCCTTCCCTCCTTGCCCCCGTGGTGAAGGGTCTTGCTGGGGCCTCCTAACGCGATGTTGCCTGTCGCCAGCTCCCTTCCGAGCCTGTCACACAGGTGACACCCACACATCTCCTGAGCGCCTTCCAGGAACACAAAGTGAAACCCGGACTTCCCCCACACACACCATCCGCCCCCACTACAGGAGAGCTTCGGGGAGCCTGCTGTTCAAGCCAGCCGCCTGGATGTCACGCCGGTCCTTCCTCTGCCTCCCCCCCTCCCCCGCGGCCCACAGCGGGTTCTGGAGCTGTGTGCAGAGCACACGGCGGCTCTGTCCACTTCCAGAGCCAGCGCCCTGGTCTGAGCGTCAGCCTGCTCCGCCCTGTGGCGCCCGCGGCTCAGAAGCCCCGCCGGGGCGCCCTCGCCATCTCCGCCCTCCCCGGGCCTCATCTCCCAGCATCGTCCGAGCCCTTCCTCTCTGAGGCCCGGCGCCACGGCCCAGCCCAGGGCCCAGGCGCGCCGGCAGGGGCTGTCCCTGGCGGGGAAGGTGGTCCCTGCAGCGGCTCACGGGGCGGGCGCTGGGCCCGGGTCCGGGCCTCTGTTACCAATGCCCTGACCGTCCTCCTGTGCCGCCCGCGGAGGCTGACAGGAAACAGCTTCTCGCGCTCCCTCCCCAGGAGGCTCTGCAGCTAGACGGCAGCGACAGAAGCCGGAAGCCGGGCGGCCGCTCGCCCAAAAGAGGACAGCGCGGCGCGGGCTGAGGGCCCGGCAGGCACCGTGAGTTTACAGCCCTCAGCTCCCGCCCGCAGCCCCGCCGCAAACTCCCGGCGCGGGCGGCGCAGGCGCGCTGCCGCCCCGCCCCGCCCCGCACGCGCTCGCACGTCACGTGGGACGACGCGCCGGTCGCTCCGGGAAGTCGCCGCCCCCGGAAACGCGAGCCGCGCGGCTTCGGGTTCCGGCCCCAGCGCTGTGGGCCGGGTGACGCGTTGCTGGCGAACGGTGCGGCGCGCAGCGTGCCGCGGTGTGTGGCCTGCGCGCGGGGCCGCCGCAGCGCCCAGCACGTCCTGCACGCTCCGTGTGCGCGGCTGCGGGAGCGAAGGCTCGGCGGTTCGCTGGAACGTGGCGCCCGCGCGCTGGGCGGCGGCCGGCCTTGCCCGCCGTGCCCATCGGTGCCTGCGGGGTCGCTTCACGTTGGAGGCGAGACTGAGGAGACGGGAGAGGAGTTGCCGGCCGGCGCGCCGCAGCCGCTCTGCGGGACAGCGGGCAGAGACGCGAGGCCGAGAGGGTCAGGGCAGCGCCCGGGTCCTGGCTGAATGAAGGGCAGGGGAGGCCTGCCCACGGAGGGGGCCTAACCTGCTTTCTTCAGGTTTCGCACTCCCTGTGGGGCCTGCTGCTTCCCCTGGGCAGCTATGAGGAGCGGCCGTAGGGTCCCGAAACAGCAGGGAAGGGGGAGGACACAGCCCTTGAAAGACTGACCAGCCCAAGGGTACAGCATAAACCTGTTAGAATCAAACGGGCCCACGATGGCAGTCGAGTCAACTTTGCACCTTTATCCTCAGCAAGCTGAAGGACGCACCAGGCTTCCCTGGTGGCTCAGAGGGTGAAGAGTCTGCCTGCCATGCCGGAGACCTGGGTTTGGTCCCTGAGTCAGGAAGATCCTCTGGAGGAGGGAATGGCAACCCACTCCAGAATTCTGGCCTGGAGAATCCCATGGACAGGAGCCTGGCGGGCTACAGTCCACAAGGTTGCAAAGAGTCGGACACGACTGAGCGACTAAGCACAGAAGTGCCACACGCAGAGGCGCTGTGACCGTTCCAGTGTAGTGTTAGTCGCTCGGCCATGTCTGACTCTGAGGCCCCACGAACTGTAGTCAGCCAGGCTCCTCTGTCCGTGGGGTTCTCCAGGCCAGAATGCTGGAGTGGGTTGCCATGCCCTTTGCCAGAGGAGCTTCGTGACTCAGGGATCAAACCCAGGTCTCCTGCCTTGAGAGCAGAGTCTTTACTTATCTGAGCTACAGGGAAGATCCATTTCCAAGACACCATCAAAAGACCAAAAAGCAGTTGGTGGCCCAACTCCTGGAAATCTCTACCCCTCCTCAAAATAGTTGAAATAATCCTCCCAGTTACTAACCTGTGACATTACCCAGCCCATAAAAGCTAACCAGGCTACACGCAGTGGCCGCTAGACTCGCCTTCTGTGATGGCCCACGGTCTGTGGAGTGTGTTTCTCACTGAAGAAACCCACTTCTTATCACTTTGTCTCGCACTGAATTCTCTGTGATGCAACATCAAACACCTGAACTTCATTAGGTCCCAAACCAGATACTGTGGGTTTCGGCTGGCTTTGAGTCCCAGCCAGGTGGGTCGCTGTTGTTCACTCAGTCATGTCCGATTCTTTACCACCCCACAGACTGCAGCACGCCAGGCTTCCCTGTCCTCCACCATCTCCCAGAGCCTGCTCAACCTCATGTCCATTGAGTCGGTGGGTTAGAGTCCCAGCCACGGGGGTTCAGGTCCCCCTGAGGTAAACAGTTTCCGTCCTGATGGTCCTTGCTCAGCCCTGGGGCACAGGGCCAGGGCAGCTCCGTACTGACCCTCAGCAAGGCAGTCTGCATGTCTTCCAGGTTCAAGTCTCTCTAATCAGAAACTTCCACTGCCTGACTGGACTGGGCTTTGAGGAGACATCTTGGTTTTGTCCAAAGCTAGGCTCACCCCTGAGCTCACCAGGGAGGTTGGGTAGAAAAGGGTGATGCAGCCAGACAGCAGGGAGCTCCATGGTGGGTGGCTGTCTCTCCAGGGCGCAGAGGAACGTTGGAGGCAGCAGGGGGTGGAGAGGAATTCTGACCCATTTCCAAAGCCTGAGATAAGTGAACGCTAGGAGAAAAAGCTCCACTACTTTAAAGAACTATAGTGCAAGTGGTATCCCCACTGGGCAGCTTGGTTTTGTACAAATCTAGGAATCCTTCAAAACTTTGCATTTCCCTAAGTCTACTAACAGTAAACAACTTGCTAGAGAGGACTTTGCTGGAATAACTCCACTTCCATCCCCATTTCTGTCTTCCAGTTGGTTTCCATGCCTCCTTTCTGCTTTATTCCAAGCCTCCAAGTAAACTTAAAATGTCCCTCATTTCCTTAAAACCACTGTAAATTGTTGCACACTTTCACTGTAAAATTCAGTGTTGACTAGAAAGACGCACAGGGTGAGAGTTGCGAGTTAAGTTTTTTGGGGGCAGAATGCAGACTGGCGCCCAGGAGACAGCACCTCCCCGGGAGACAGCTCTGAGAGACAGCTCTGAGAGACTGCTCCAAAGAGGCAGAGGGAGGAAGGTCAGCATATAAGACTTCAGCAATCGGGGAGTTCACGGCAATCAAGTAGTGCTTACTTTACAAAGGTTTTCTGCTAGTCACGAGGAGCTGATGTCACGTTGAAGGGATTTAGTGATTTTCTAGATAAGAAGAAGTGCAAGGATTGGGATCTTGGAATCAGTTCCGGAAAATATCTAACTATCTAAGGACCTGTTCCACCAGTTTCCCTGGAGCACAGAGTGCCTCTCTCCACCCTGAATTCCCCTGGAGGGGGGTGGTGGTGCGCAGCACAGGGTTCAGTCTCCACAGAAAGTGACGTCGCTCAGTCGTCCGACTCTTTGCAACTCCATGCACTGTAGCCTTCCAGGCTCCTCCATCCATGGGATTTTCCAGGCGAGAGTACTGGGGTGGGTTGCCATTTCCAGATGGCGGGTGCCCTTGTTGTTAAGTCACTGGCAAATGCTCTTGGCAAGTGCCCATTTGAAGCTGACACTAGGGAGATGGATGGACAGTTGGACCTATTAACCAAAAATAATGAAATCATCATTTTTACCAGCAAAGCAGGTTTATTCAGGAGCAGTAAAGGATTGAAATTCTAGACTTGCAACTATGGCAAACCATATGAAATTGTGGCAAAGCCAAAGAGAGTAAACTCTTTTATAGAGGAGAAGGGAAGTTGGGAGGGGCTGTTAAAAACACAAAGTCTGTTGACGGAAACTGGGAGATCAGAGTATAGAGGGTTTTCATTGGCCAAATTGTGACTGTCTCTTATTGGGTGAGCTGTTGCCACGCAAGGAAAAAATCTTTCTTCCTCCTGATAATAAAACAATGTCACTTCCTGCGGGGGATGAAGGTACCCGTCTTCCTGTCTGAATCGCATTGATGTGGTACATGTAGTGAGCGGTACATGTGTAAGAGCTCCTCCTTCTGGCCTCTTAATTCCATTTGAGTGAGCTTTGGTTTACTAATTTTCACAGATACATGAATGGACAGACAGTTAGATGAATGCATGGCTAGTATATCAGTTAGAAGCACTTTTGGTTTCAAGTAGCAGTAATTATGAAAAGTGCCATGGTTTGGACCAATGGGTTTATTTTTCTCCCATAACGAGAGTCCTGGCAGCAGGCAACTCTGCTCAGCAGCCTAGTCATGTCAGACCAGCATCTCTGCAATCATGTTCGGCTTCCCTCATGCTCACAGAGGGCTGCCACGGCCCTAGACACCACATCCGCGTTCCAGGCTGGACAAAGAGGGGAAAGGATAGTGAAAGGGATGTCTAACTTTTATCAGAGAAAGGAACTCCCCAGAAGTCTTCTTCAGTCTCACTGGTCAGAACCGTGTCCCCACATGACCAGCACTACTATCGCAGAGCTGGGGGAGTGGGCACGGAGCGTTTCCAGTGTCTCTAGCAGAAGAGAGGAGGGTGGAGGTGTGACTGCAGCTGACGCCGGGCATTGCGGCCTCCCAGCATCTTCTGAATATCAACTCTGCAGTTGGGTGGTTCCCACATTGTGAACCCTGTCCCTCCGGCTTGGAATCCAGAAGGATTGCATTGCCCAGCCTCCCCTCACTACTGGGGCCAATGTCCAACTTGACCTGGGAGCGGGCAGCGGCACCAGTACCCCACTGGGCTGCCGGAGCAACGGTTTTGCTGGACTGGTCCTGGCAAAGGCAGCTTGTTTCTGGGGCCGGGGGTGGTGTCCACCTCCTGCTGCTGCAGCAGCTCGGGCGTGGTGGGGGTAGCAGAGCCCGTAGCCAGACCAGTCCTGGCAGGGATTCCGGGCACTGTTCCTGGAAGCTGAGCCAGATCCGTGAGCTCTCTCACAGCTCCTTATAAATCCACACGTGCGTAAACAAGCTAGAGTGGATCCCTTCATCCACAGCCGTTAGGGGCCGGATGTATCTCCACAGATGCTGTGTCCTCATCCCATACCTGCGACTCGGACCCTGCTTGGAAACGGGCTCTTTACAGATGTCGTCAAGTCACCAAAAGGTCCCTGGGGTGGGCCTCCGTCCAGGATGCTGGCGTTCTCCTAAGAGGGGAGCGAGGACACAGACCCCCGGGGAGAAGGCGGCGTGACCCCAGGGACAGACATCGAGGGGCTATGGCTTCAAGCCCTGGAAGGCCAGACAGACGGCAGCTGGGAGCTGGAGGCCCTCCCCCAGACCTTCAGAGGGAGCACGGCGTGTCCACACCTGGATGCTGAACTTCTGGCCTCTGGAGCCTGAGAGAATAAGCTCCTGTGGTTTTAAGACCCCCGGTCTGCAGATCTTTGCTGCGGCAGCCTCGGAACACGCGTACAACAGGGAAGGACCCCAGCCCATTCCCCAAACAGCCCTGAGTGTCAGAGTGAGGGGAGAGCGGGCAGACGGACACGTAAGCAGACACAAGTGGTGGGGTCTGCTCAGTGGTGAGGCCCCCGCCCCCAGAGAGAGCTGCAGCAGGACCCAGATGCCCCGCTGTGTGCTTCCAAAGCAGGTTCTGCTGGGAGTTCTGCCAGCCAGGGCCACCAGCCTCCTGCAACGTCCCGCCACCCGGCCTGTCCTGCCCCAGCCCAGAGAGGATGGGTGGGGAGGGCCGCCAGTGCTCAGGCCGAGGGAGTGCCCCCTCCTGGGCCACCCCCTCCTTCCCACCTCATCATCCTGGAGCAAGGCCAGGGCATTGCGCTCCAGCTGTAGACTCCACCGGTACCATCCTCGGGGTTGGGTTTACCTTCCCTGAAGATGGCTGCACGCCAGACACAGTGCCCACCCCCCTGGTATTTCCAAGGGCAAGAGGCCTCTTAGAGTAGCAGGTGCCCACAGATGAGAGGCAGCCTTGGTCCAGCCAGGGAGACGGGGGCTGCAGAAAACAGCTTACCCTGCAGATTCAGACACAGAGGCGGCATGAGGGGCCTGTTCACAGAGGTGTGGGCGGGGGCGGGGGCAGGGCAGGTTGAGGGGTGCCCTGCTGGTGAGATGGGCGCCTGCAGCGAGGCCGCTTGAGAGGCCTGGGGGGGCAGCCTGGTGCGGAGCCTGCGGCCACGTGCCTGCTGCCGGGAGCACACTGGGCGAGGGCCGAGGGTCCTGGTGAGGAGTGTCAGACCCCGCAGATGGGGCCTTCCTGTCCACCTGATTTTCAGACATCCCCTGGGCAGCAGAGGCTTCTGGGAACATCTCTGCAGGACACAGGTGAAACGCTCTGCCCATTTCAAGAGCCTCCTTCGAACACCCCTGCCCAGCTCTCCAGGCCCCAGCCGCCGCCCTGTGGACCACCCCCGCTCCCACTGGGGGCCGCACCTCGCAAACCAGGCAGTCACGCTCCAGGCGGTCCTTGTGACCACTCTGAGGGTGGCTTTGCCGTGGTCCTCCCGGGCCTCCCCGAGCTGGGCTGTGCGCCGTGGGGCCAGCTGCACACTGACACCCCATACCAGCTCGTCCCATTCTCCTCTGTTCACCCATCCAAGGGTCACCGGCGTGAGGCTTACCCACACCTGGGGGGAGGAGCTGCAGCAGCGGCCTCCATGTCCGGCAGACACTCGAGGCCCCTGCACCCGGTGGGCCCGGTCTCACCCCCGCCGTCCTCAGTCAGAGACGGGGGTGCGTGGGGCGGGTTTAACTCTCCAGTTGTGTGGATGGAGAATCAGTGGGGCGCCAGGGCGGCTCAGGGTCACCTCCCACCCCCTGGTCTTGTCTCCCAGGGCCAGCAGCTTAGCCAGGAGCTGCCTGTGGCCCCCGAGGCCACGATCTCGTGCCAGCCAGCTCGGGGTCCAGCAGTTCCCCTGTTAGGGCTGCCGGAGTCCCCCCCCCAGAGCCCCCTCTTCTCTGGCATCTCAGCGGCACCAGCCCCAATGGGTCACGGGTCCCAAATGGCAGCGTGGCCTGGCCCCTGCCTGGCCCCACGCAAGAGCTCTCACCCCTCTTGATCTGGCCCCACTCGAGCCTGGAAGCCCACGTGTCACTCAGTAAACGTGTCGGGACGTGTTGCCTCCAAAATCCAAGATGGCTCACGACAGGAATCACCTGGCAGTTAGGAGGGCTCCACACTTCCACGGCAGGGGACACAGCTTGGGAAACTGAGGTCCTGCATGCCTCCAGGCATGGCAGAAATACAAAAACAAAGTTCCAAAATGACTCACCAAGCACAGCGCCCCATATTTCGAGTGGGCAGCACAAGTTAACGGCAACTCATTTTTCACTCTGGGGCGAGGGCTGACTGCCACGTTCCAGATCACGGGACCCTGGCAATACCGCCACCTGAACTTACCTGAGGCTCACCTCCCACCTCTGACGCATGCCTCACTGCGGCATCTGGTGCCCGTACCGCTTCCTAATAACTGGGTCCGATTAGCACGACATAGTCAATGCAGGGGCGCAGAGCAGTGTCTCAGCTGCCGGCTTTCAAGTGACCAAGCTCCCCGGGAGCCAGGTTGTGATGGAGGCAGGGTATACTGATACCCCTGCCACATGAAAGCAGAAGGCTTCTGAGTTTTTCAGATTAGTCAGGATTGAGGGGGAAACAAAACACCAGCCGGGTGACTGGCTGAACACTAGTCAGTGTTCAGAGGACATGGTGGTTTGCTCCACAAACACACAACATCCGGAATAGCTGTAGATGTCTTAAACTTATCATATTCTGATTAAATTCACCCCGGGCTCCCGATGGTCTTCACACCTAGCCTGTGGACACACCGGCAAGATAAACACAGGACAAGGGAGTGCGCTACTTTCCCGTTGCTGCTGCGGCCCATCGCCACAGACTCGGGGACTTCAAACAACCGCATTTATGTCCCCATGGTTCTGGAGGGCAGAAGTCTAATATCAAGGTGTCAGCAGGGCTGAGTCCAGAGAATCATCACCTCTGTGTTTTCCAGTCTTTGATGGTGACGTTAATTGCAATCCCCTTGGGGATAGTTTTGGCAAGTTTGGAGGCCTTGCCCTTGGATGTCCTGCCTGTCCCCTCCTCCCCATGACGTCATAAAAAATGAATTTGGTTTTTGTCCCCATCCCTGACACAGAGCTCCTAAAATCCTTGGAATTTTCTGAGTGATAGGGAGTGTCTTTTCTTCTTCATAAGGAGGCCTTTTTTGATAACACCTGGGTTTATGCTAATGAGTGGTTTGGGTGGGAGCCCCTGGATGGCCTCAGGATGGAGCTGGTCACCAGAAATGCCCGATGGTAGAGGACTGGGTGCTCAGCCCTGCCCACTGAGCTCTGGGAAGCCAAGAGGGGCGCTGCAGGTTAAGCTCTATGAACACTCTCTAACAACACGATGTGATCAGTTTCTGGGTTGGGGACACATGCAGGTGCTGGGAGGGTTCAGTTCAGTTCAGTCGCTCAGTCGTGTCTGACTCTTTGTGACCCCATGGACTGCAGCACACCAGGCTGCCCTGTCCATCTCCAACTCCTGGAGCTTGCTCAAACTCATCTCCAGTGAGTCAGTGATGCCATCCAACCATCTCGTCACCCGCTTCTCCAGCCTTCAGTCTTTCCCAGGATCAGGTCCTTTTCCTTTTTTTTTTTTTCCCCCCCTTACTTTATTTATTTATTTTTTTTTCCATTTATTTTTATTAGTTGGAGGCTAATTACTTTACATCATTACAGTAGTTTTTGTCATACATTGAAATGAATTAGCCATGGATTTACATGTATTCCCCAGGTCCTTTTCCAATGTGTTGGTTCTTGGCATCAAGTGGCCAAAGTATTGGAGCTTCAGCTTCAGCATCAGTCCTTCCAATGAATATTCAGGGTTGATTTCCTTTCGGATTGACTGGTTTGATCTTTCTGCAGTCCAAGGGACTCAAGAGTCTTCTCTAGGACCACAATACCAAAGCATCAGTTCTTTGGAGCTCAGCCTTCTTTGTGGTCCAGCTCTCACATCCACAGATGACTACTGGAAATTAGTAAAGGTAAGGAAACATCCCCCCTGCTGTGTGAGCCAATCTACAAATTACTGAACCTGAAGAGAGCACCATGGGGCCCCTGACAGAGAAGCCTCGGATTCAGAAGCACCGGCGACAAGCTGGACTTGGGCTTGGTGCACAGGGGATGAGGCCATCTGGCGAACTGAGCCCTCAAGCTGTGGGATCTGTGCCATTTTGGGCAGACAGTATCAGGATCAAGATGAATGGTGACACCCAGAGGGAGTCCGCCGAATCCCAGAGAGAACACCTGGGGTCTGGAGTGCTGAGCGAAGACCTGAGTTTCCCTAAAGTGGCTTCTCCGCTCTCCTTCCTGGGAGCAGGGCCCATCACTCCTGTGCCGAGTCTGCCTGAGCCCAGTATGCCCAGCAGCTGGAGGGGTGACCGCAGCCCATTGGCCTCACCCTGAAATGTACTCGGGCCAGATTCTTCCATCACTTGAGCTCCCAAAGCCTCCTGTCTGACACAGCGGCATGTGGAGGCCCAAGGGGCCAGCGTGTGGCCACCCCCAGGGCACGTGCCCGTTCTTCCCCAGCTCACGTGGTCAGTGGCCCCGGCCCTCTGGACAGGCCTGGGGAAAGCTCTGTGCTGGACACGTGCGGCCCATAGCAGCAGCCTTCGTTGGGGGGACCCGGACCCTCCCCATCACGGAGCTTGGGCGTCTACAGCCTGATTCAGAGCGGGGAGCTGGGTGAGGGTCTCAAATCCCCAGCCTGGTTCTGCTTCGGCCAACAAACTGTCAGAGTTTCCCCTGGCCACTCAGCCACAAGGGCAGATCCCAGCCCTGCCTGCGTGCACCCACTGGGGGCACACGGCTCCAGCAGCCTCACGTCCGGCCCTCCGCGGCCCCACCGCCGTGGTCTCATCCTTCCACAGACAGACTGATTCCTGCCCACGTGAGCTGGTGAGTTCTGGCGACTCGTCTGGCGTCCCGTTAGCGCCTCCTGGACCACGCCTGCAGGGGTCCCTCTGATGTGTGGGGCGGCGGCCACAGTGGTGAAGCAGGGAAGTGGGGGGCGATTTCCCCGGGGATGCCATCAGAGGGATGCCACTGCAGAAGGGTGGCTCCGGCTGACCCATCTCTGCTGACTGTCTGAGTGGCAGAGGTCGCCGTGTGCCGTGGAGTCTCAACCTCTTCACGGGGCTCGGGCTTTCATCAGTCCTGAGAGCCATCGGCAGGTCTGTTTCCTGGGGATACTCTTGTAGCCAGCACTGGTTACAGGATCAGTTGGGAAGCCGTACTTATCCCAGACATTTCGGATGCAGACTCTTTACCAAAGGCGCTCTTTATGGAGGAGTGGAGCTGCCTTGGGAAGCACAGGGGAGGTGGGGGGCACTGGAGGCTCGCTAACAGGAAGCTGTCACCGTCTTATGAGCTGGAAGGATGAGGGTAGCAGCTAGTGCTTCTGGAACCCACGAGGAGCTGGGCCCATGGAGCAGGGCTCCCCCATGGCCGTGGTCTCGGCGGCGTGGCGGCTGCCAGAGGCTTGGCACTAAAGCTGGGCGGGAGCTCAGAAAGATGACCTAAACTACCAAGGAGTTCCCCGCTCTGGTCACTCGTTCGTGTCTCCCTCAGGCTGATCCAGCCGGAAACTGGCTGGCGTGGGAACCAGCCTCCCCGAGCACAGAGCAGGGCGGAGGCCTGTGAGGGTATAGGGAGGCTGGAGATGAGAGCCTCGGGGGGGTCAGGTTGTGACTGGGGGCTGCCACCTTGGAGAAGGGCCTGCAGCCAGGGACTGCTGCTGGGGGCTCAGCAGAGGAGGGGTGCAGCTGAGGCTGACCGCTGCCCCAGGACAGTCACCAATGGCCTCCACTGCTGAGGGGCATCAGACTGCAGGGATGATGAGACCTGGCCAGAGCCGGGGAGCGGGAACAGGCCCCCACTACAGTGTTCCTTGCTTCCCCACCTCACCTTCTTGCCCCCAAACAAGAAGGCCGAGGCCCAGGAGAGGGAGGTGAAGGCCTGTCCGAGAGGCAGGTCATTGCTCTTCTCCTCGTGCCAGTGCTGGAGCGAGTGAGCAGACCCGACCTCGCCCCAGTTCAGAGCCTGTGGGGCACAGGTGCAGTCAGCAGTGAGATTCCCGAGGGAAAGCGGAGGGCTGAAACTGGCCATGAGATGGACATTTTAAACCCTCGGGGATGTTTTGATGCCTGAACGTTGCAGACCCTGCCTGAGCCTGAGATAAAATTATGGAAGAGAAAGGGGGATTGGACAGAGCACAGGAACTGAGACAGTTCATTACACCCTGATGAGCTGAGATGCCTCAAAAAAAACCTAGTCCAGGTGGAGATTGGATGGATGGAGGATAGATGGGTAAGTGGGATGGACAGATGTTTGGATGGTTGAATGGATCAGAATTGGATGAGTGGGTGGGTGGGTTGATGGATGGATGTTTGGGATTGATGTATGGATGGGAAGATGATTGGATGGATGGAGGATAGATGGATGGACAGGAAGATGAGTGGATAGAAGGATGAATCAATGTGCAGGTGGATGAATGGACAGGAAGATGACTGGATGGATGGGTGGAAGGAAGAATGGATGGTTGGATGGATGGATAGAAGGATGGATGGATGGATAGAAGGATGGATGGATGGATGGATAGAAGGATGGATGGATGGATGGATGGATGGATGGATGGATGGATGGAAGGATGGATGGATGGATGGATGGATGGATGGATGGATGGATGGATGGATGGATAGAAGGATGGATGGGTAGATGGATGGATGGATGGGTAGAAGGATGGATGGATAGAAGGATGGATGGATGGATGGATGGATAGAAGGATGGATGGATGGATGGATGGATGGATGGATGGATAGATGGATGGATGGATGGATGGATAGAAGGATGGATGGATGGATGGATGGATGGATGGATGGATGGATGGATGGATGGATAGAAGGATGGATGGGTAGATGGATGGATGGATGGGTAGAAGGATGGATGGATAGAAGGATGGATGGATGGATGGATGGATAGAAGGATGGATGGATGGATGGATGGATGGATGGATGGATAGAAGGAATGGATGGATGGATGGATGGATGGATAGAAGGATGGATGGATGGGTAGAAGGAAGGATGGATGGATGGTTGGATGGATGGATAGAAGGATGGATGGATGGATGGATAGAAGGATGGATGGATGGATAGAAGGATGGATGGATGGATAGAAGGATGGAAGGATGGATGAAGGATGGATGGATGGATGGGTAGAAGGATAGATGGATGGATAGAAGGATGGATGGATAGAAGGATGGATGGATGGGTAGAAGGATGGATGGATGGATAGAAGGATGGATGGATGGATGGAAGGGTGAATGACTGTGTGGCGTGGATGACTGGACAGCAAGATGGTTGGATGGATGGAGGATCAGCAGGGGTGCCTCCTGAGAGCTCTGGGAGGCTCAGAAACCTGGACTGAATCCTCCAGTGGACTACTTTGCTGCTCCATCTGCTCCCCTCTACCCTCTGCCTCTGTTAGTGAAACCCTGACTCAGTGACCTGTTGTGTGGGTTGAGAAGGCAGGCGTGGGGCAGCTTTCTCCCAGCCAGGTTGGGGTCAAGGGGAGGCACAGATCAGAAAGAGGTGCAGGTAGGCGCTGAGGTTTGGTCTGGGCTCTGCCCGGGAAGCTCACCTGGGCCCTCCAGATGTTTATGGAAGGCCCCAGGGCCCTTCTGGAGGGGGCTCATGAGCGCAGGTGGCAGAATTCCGTGCCCCTGTCAGCAAATAATGAGGCAAATACTGTGGATGGCAGATCGGCATTTCAGTGGGCGGGGCAGGGCTGCTGGCTGGCCGGGATGTGTGAGCAGAGAGAGATCCAGGGAGACATCGCTGGTGTGCTGGGGGCGCAGCAGCAAGGCGGCCAGAGTGTCCGGAGGTGAGGGGGGAGAGGTGGAGGGGCGGGCGGGGCGGGGGGCTCGCAGGCCTGGCGGCCATTGCAGCGACTTCGAGTTTGAGTGGATTCCGTGCCCCGAGTGACAGGCTGCGCCCTGCGTTCGGGCCCGCCCCTGGCCGCTGCGTGGGCAGCACACAGCGCAGGGCAGGGGGAGCAGGGGTCAGCCTTGGGCACTGCAGCGCTGCGGAGCAGAGCAGGGGCTGCCCAGCGGAGGGCTGGGCACCGGGGCTGCCGAGGCCGCGGACGGCGCTTAGGACGCGCGGGCCGGCGCGCGCACCGCCCCCAGGCTGCGCCGCAGCCCGCTCACCCTAGCTTTGCGGAGTAAACTGAGCGCCTCGGTGTCTCCACAGGAGGGCTCCTGATCTGGGAGGCTGCGGGCACTGGGGCGGTTGGGCGGCGCGCCCCAGCTACTCCTCTCGCTCCTCGCCCGGGAGCGCCGGCCTGGAGCCGGGTGTCCGCGTGGAGAGCGCCCTTTCTTCCCGCACCCGCGCGCTCCCCGCCCCACGCGCGCTTCGTGGCGCAGCCCAGCCCGCAGCCAGCGCGCCCCCTGGCGGCATCCAGCCGTAACGGCGCCGCGTGCGGCCTCCCCGCCTGCCCCGCGGCTAACCGGTTTCTCCCGCTTCGCAGTCACAGCCCCGCCCTGGGCAAGGGGCTTGCGCACTCACAGAAGCTGTGAGCCACGGCGTCCGGGAAAAAAACCAAGATGCACGGGTTGTAGTGAAGAGTTCTTACAAAACGTGGTCCACTGGAAGAGGAAATGGCAACCCACTCCAGAGTTCTTGCCTGGAGAACCCCATGGACAGCGGAAGAGGAGCCCCAAGGTGGGAAGGTGTCCAGGATGCTACTGGGAAGAGCAGGGGCAAATGCTAATAGCTTCAGAAAGAATGAGGAGGCTGGGGAGAGCGGAGGTCCGCCAGCTGTGCATGTGACTGGTGATGGAAGTAAAGTCCTTTGCTGTAAAGAACAATATTGCATAGAAACCTGCAATGTTAGGGCCGTGAATCAAGGTAAATTGGAAGTGGTCAAGCAGGAGATGGCAAGAGTGAACATCATCATGTTAGGAATCAGTGAACTAAAATGGACTGGAATGGGTGAATTTAATTCAGATGACCATTATATCTACTGCGGGCAGGAATCTCTCAGAAGAAATGGAGTGACCCTCATAGGCAACAAAAGAGTCTGAAATGCACTCCTTGGATGCAGTCTCAAAAACGACAGAATGATCTCTGTTCATTTCCAAGGCAAACCATTCAATATCACAATAATCCAAGTCCATGCCCCAACCACTGATGCCGAAGAAGCTGAAGTTGAATGGTTCTATGATGACCTACCTTCTAGAACTAACACTAAAAAAAGATGTCCCTTTCATCATAGGGAACTGGAACACAAAAGTTAGAAGTCAAGAGATACCTGGAGTAACAGGCAAGTTTGGTCTTGGAGTACAAAATGAAGCAGGGCAAAGGCTAATAGAGCTTTGTCAAGAGAACATGCTGGTCATAGCAAACACCCTTTTCCAATAACACAAGAGATGATTCTACACATGGACATCATCAGATAGTCAATACCAAAATCAGATTGATTATATTCTTTGCAACTGAAGATAAAGAAGCTCCATACAGTCAGAAATGGTGTAGAAACAAGACCTGGAGCTAACTGTGGCTTAGATCATGAGCTCCTTATTGCAAAATTCAGGCTTAAATTGAAGAAAGTAGGGAAATCACTAGGTCATTCAGGTATGACCTAAATCAAATCCCTTATGATTATACAGTGGAAGTGACAAATAGATTCAAGGGATTAGATCTGGTAGACAGACTGCCTGGAGAACTATGGACGGAGGTTCAGAACATTGTACAGGAGGTGGTGACCAAAACCATACCAATGAAAAAAAAAAAGCAAGAAGGCAAAGTGGTGTCTGAGGAGGCCTTACAGATAGCTGAGGAAAGAAGAGAAGTCAAAGGCAAGGGAGAAATGGAAAGATAAACACCAACCGAACGCAGCGTTCCAGAGAATAGCAAGGAGAGGTAAGAAGGCCTTCTTCAATGGACAGTACAAAGAGGTAGAGGAAAACAATAGAGTGGGAAAGACTAGAGATCTCTTGAAGAAAATTGGAGATATCTAGGGAACGTTTCATGCAAGGGTGGGCACAATAATGAACAGAAATGGTAAGGACCTAACAGAAGCAGAATAGATTAAGAAAAGGTGGCAAGAATACACAAAAGATCTATACAAAAAAGATCTTCATGATCCAGATAACCACGATGGTGTGACCACTTGCCTAGAGCCAGACATCCTGGAGTGTGAAGTCAAATGAGCCTTAGGAAGCATTACTATGAACAAAGCTAGTGGAGATAATGGAATTCCAGCTGTGCTATTCCAAACCCTAAAAGATGATGCTGTTAAAGTGATGCACTCAATATGTCAGCAAATTTGGAGAACTGAGCATTGGCCACAGCACTGGAAAAGGTCAGTTTCCATTCCAATCCCAAAGGAAGGCAGTGCCAAAGAATGTTTCAACTACCATACAATTGCACTCATTTCACATACGAATAAGGTAATACTCAAAATCCTTCAAGCTAGACTTCAGTAGTATGTGAACTGGGAGCTTCCAGATCTGAGTTTCAAAGAGGCAGAGAATCAGACGTCAGATTGCTAACATTCTTTGGATCATGGAGAAAGCAAGGGAATTCCACGTATGCTTCATTGACTACACTAAAGCCTTTGACTGTGGGGATCCCAACAAACTGTGGAAAATGTTTAAAGAAACTGGAATACCAGACCATCTTACCTGCCTCCTGAAAAACCTGTATGCAGGTCAAGAGACAACAGTTAGAACCAGAAATGAAACAACTGACTGTTTCAAAATTGGGAAAGGAGTATGACAAGGCTGGATATTGTCTCCCTGCTTATTTAACTTACATGCAGAGTACATCGTGAAAAATGCCGGGCTGAAGGAATCACAAGCTGGAATCAGGGTTGCTGGGAGAAATATCAATAACCTCAGATATGCAGATGACACCACTATACTGGCACAAAGTGAAGAGGAAACCAAAGAACCTCTTGATGACGGTGAAAGAGGAGAGTGGAAAAGTTGAGTTAAAACTCAACATTCAAAAAACTAAGATCATGGCATCCGGTCCCATCACTTCATGGCAAATAGATGAGGGAAAAGTGGAAACAGTGACTGATTTTATTTTCTTGAGCCCCCAAATCACTGTGGATGGTGGGTACAGTCACGAAATTAAAAGATGCTTGCTCCTTGGAAGAAAAGTTATGACAAACCTAGATGTGTATTAAAAAGCAGAGACATCACTTCGTTGACAAAGGTCTGTTTAGTCAGAGCTATGGTTTTTCCAGTAGTCATATCTGGATATGAGATTTGGACCGTAAAAAAAGCTGAGCGCCAAAGAATTGGTGCTTTTGTTTTTTTGTTTTGAATTGATGCTTTTGAATTGCGGTGCTGATGAAGACTCGAGAGACAGCAAGGAGATCAAAGGAGTCAATCCTAAAGGAAATCAACCCTGAATAGTCACTGGAAAAACTGATGCTGAAGCTCCAATATTTTGGCCACCTGATGTGAAGAGCTAATTCATTGGAAAAGACCCTGATGCTGGGAAGTTAGTTAAAGTTAAGTTGCTCAGTTGTGTCCGACTCTTGCAACCCCATGGACGGTAGCCTGCCAGGCTCCTCAGTCCTTGAAATTTTCCAGGAAGGATACTGGAGTGGGTTGCCATTTCCTTCTTCAAATGCTGGGAAAGACTGAGGCAAAAGGAGAAGGGGTCCCAGAGGATGAGATGGTTAAATGGCATCACCTACTTAGTGGACACGAGTTGAGCAAAGTTGGGAAGATAATGAAGGACAGAGGAGCCTGGCTACAGTCCATGGGGTTGCAAAGAGTTGGATGCAACTTAGCGACTGAACAGCAACAGTGGGCTTCTCTACAGAAACCCTCATGGCCTCCAGAGTCCAGAGCGGTGGGCAAATGCAGCCCTTCGGACACACTAGAGCCTGGTGGGACCAGAATCACCACCTGCCGGTGGGGAAGGGGTCCTTGCAGAATTAGGAGACCTGGGGCGCCTGGGGTCCACCCTCACTATGCTGCGAGGGTCCACGAGGGCGGGGAGTGCTCAGGGGGCAAGGAAGGGCAGAGCTTAGCTCTCCGGGAAGGGCCAGGGCAGCCGGGGCCCTGGTCACACCCGCTGAGGCCTAGCACCCTGGATGCCCAGTCCCTCCTGACCCGTGGGCAGCAGCAGCCCTGGGGTGGCAGGAGGCAAGAGAGGAGCGGGGTGAACAGGGGCTTAACTGGAGGGTCTCAGGAGAGATGGAGGAGCACGGGGGATTTTGCAAGCGGGAGGACTACTCAGTGTATTGGGGGAGCTGAGAGCTGGGGGAGGGCTACTGCCCAGATTCCTGTGAAGAGGCGGTCTGGACCCCTCCCAGGTGGTGAGGGCCTCCTCGCCGGCGGGTGGAGGGAGGGAAGGGGCGGTGAGGCAGGTCCTAAGGGTGCCGCCCCCCCCCCCCCCCCCCCCGGGTCTCTGGGACTGCTTGCGCCTCCCGGTGCCCCAGACCCTGTCTCAGGTGGCCCCAGGTGCTGTCGGAATCCCTCAGAGTTCCCGTCTGCCCACTGCTTCTCCAGGGGTCGGTCATGGAGCAGGGGCAGGGACCAGGCAGATCACTTCCCCCTGCAGCCATGGGCGGGTGGAGTGGGCAGCAGGCTGGGGCCCGAGCCGGCGGAGGAGAGCTTGGGGACCAGGGCCCGGCAGGTGATGGGCCGGGCCAGCGAGTGGAGCTGGTGATCCCCCCAGGGCACCTCTGGGCTCCCAGCACCGCACCTCCCACTGTTTAACCGAACCCCAACCCTCCAGTCTCAGCAGCCCCCAGAATAAAGGGTGCATGGTGGTTAAAAAAGTGTTTAAGCTTGTTTCCCGTGTGCGTGTTTCAAACTGACAGGAGTAGCAGTATGCTAAAAAAAAAAATGCTGTTTCTTCCTGTTACCTGGTTTTACTGAGGTATCATGTGCCCTAAGTACCCGCCCACACCTTAACTGGATAGTTACTGTAATTTTTACTTGTGTAACAGTGAAGAGTCTGTCTGCGATGAAGGAGATGCAGATCCTACCTTCGGTCGGGAAGATCCCCTGGAGGAGGAAATGGCAACCCACGCCAGGATCACACGGACATCCCTGTAAACACCCACGGTCTCCATGTCCCTGCTGGCGCAAAACCCTGGGCCTCCAGAGGCCCACAGCCTAGCAGGCAGAGCAGACCAGAGACAAGCAGCTGTCCTGACTTCCCAGGAGCTGGAAATGCAACCATACCCCACTTAAAAATGAAATCTGGTCCTCATAAGGCTTGGGAAATAGAGTGCACACAGGAGACCCTCCAATAGCTAGGTACGCAGCGCAAGGCTTCTGGACGTGAGGCGCTGTGTTCCTGGTCACCTGAGTCATCTCCGTGAGCTCCTGGTGTTTGAAACCAAATTGCATCCCTCCACCATACGTCCCGGGATTTCTGTATCGAGCTTCTTCACGTGTTTTGGAAAAAAACTTGCAGGCCTTTCACTTACTTGCAGCTGATTTGTCGGTCAGACGGAGAATTTTTTGTGCTTTGTACAGTTAAATTTCGGATATTAAGTGTTCACAGAAAGGCCTTTTACAGTAGATATTTCTGTAACATTTCTCTCTTCTTTAACATTGATATTTACTAATTTGGTTGTACTGCAACACCAGGGAAGCCCCAGCATTCCTTCTTTAGGAGCCATCTTGCCGCTCATTCTTGGTGCTCATGAGACGCTCACACCTGGGGGCCTACAGCCTCTAGCCCCCCCGACCCCCCCGCCCGCGCCATGTCCGTGTGCCTCTCTAGCCCAGTGTTAAGAGCTCCCCATCCATGGAGTAATATCTGCCCTCAAATGTTGAATCTTCACTTTTCTGCTTAGTTTTCATCTGTTTTCCCTTTGAGACCTGGTCTTAATCTGGATACGGATTCTAGTAAGATGCTAAAGTAACTTCTGAGCTTCTGTGTTTTAGAAGATAACTCGTGTGCTATGCTGTGAGTCACTCAGTCATGTGCGACTCTTTTCAACCCCATAGACTGTAGCTCGCCAGGCGCCTCTCTTCATGGGATTCTCCAGGCAAGAATACTGGAGTGGGTTGCCACTTCCTACTCCAGGGGGCCTTCCCGACCCAGGAATCAAACCCCGGTCTCCTGCACTGCAGGCGGATTTGTTACAGTCTACGCCACCAGAAAAGCCCTAAAAGATGACTCTACCCAAACTCCACTTTTTTACCCCACCTTTATTTGGTTGCAGTTCTAGTTCCCAGTGTTGACAGATCACAGGTTCCATTTAAAATTTTTTTTCCTTTCCTAGGTTACTATTATTCATTGGAAGGACTGATGTTGAAGCTGAAGCTCCAATACTCTGGCCACCTGATGCAAAGAGCTAACTCTGGAAAAGACCCTGATGCTGGGAAAGACTGAAGGCAGGAGGAGAAGGGGGTGGCAGAGGATGAGATGGCTGGATGGCATCACCCACTCAATGGACATGAGTTTGGTCAAGCTCCGGGAGATGGTGAAGGACAGGGAGGCCTGGCGTGCTGCGGTCCACGGGGTCACAGAGCCGGACACGACTGAGCGACTGAACACAGCAAAGGTTACTGTTAAATGCAACCTTCTTGCACTTCTTTCCATGCACCTGTTGTTGTTCTTATGTTTTTTCCTTTTTTCCCCTTTTTTTGAGGTATATAATTCAGTATAATTTACAAACAATGACAGGCACAGATCTCTGCTGCAAAACACCCGTGGAATATTGGCTATAACACAATGCCTCCACCTCTTTTCATTCTTTCTTTTTAAGAACTTTAAACTGAGACGTAATTCACATACCACAAAATCCTCCCATTTAAACCGTATAATTCTGTGGTTTTCAGTATATTCAGTTGTGTGAGCGTCACCCTTCAGCAAGACCTAATTTCAGAAGCTCTGCTCATCAGCCGTTTGTGTGTCTTCACTGGGGAAATGCCTCTTCAGACCCTTCGCCCCTGTTTTAATTAGGCTTCTTAGTACTATTGCCGGGTCGTGAGAGTTCTCGATGTATTCTGGTTATAGGCTTATCAGATACAAGACCTGCAAATGCCTTTCTCTCATCTCGTGGGTTCTTTTAATTTTCTTGGCCGTGTTCTCTGCAGGACAGACGTCCTAAATTTTTCGGAAGTTAACTTGATGTTTTCCTCTGTGGCTTGTGATTTTGGTGTCCTATTTAAGAAAACCCTGGCTAGCCTCAGATCGTGCATATCTCCCTCCATGTTTTCTTAGAGCCCTAGCTCTTACACTGAGGTCTCTGATGCACTTTGAGTTAATTTTTGTATGTGGTGTAAGGTAAGGGTCCAACTTCACTTGCATGTAGCTATCCAATCTTCCTAGCACCATTTGTTGAAAAGTCTGTCCCTTCCCCAGTTGAATGGTCTGGGCAGTTTTGTCAAAAGTCACTTCACCTTATATGTGAGGGTTTGCTTCTGGGCTGTCCACGTTTGTATTCATTATTTGTTCCTGTGCTAGTACCGAACTGTTTTAAATACTGTAGCTTTGCGGTAAGTTTTTTTTTTTTTAATAATTTTTCAAGTCTTTATTGAATTTGTTACAATATCGCTTCTGTTTTCTGTTTTGGTTTTTGGCTGTGAGGTGTGTGGAATCCTGGCTTCTCAACCGGGGACTGAACCTTCACCCCTGCATCGGAAGGCAAAGTCCCGACCACTGGACAACAAGGGAAGTCCCCTGTGGTATGTTTTGAAATGTGGATCCTCCAACTTATTCTTCTTCAAGAGCGTTTTGGCTATTTGGAGCCCTTTGCAATTCCATATGAATTTGATGGCTGGCTTTTCTACTGTGGGAAAGGGCTGTTGGACTTTTTAGAGATTGTGCTGAATTAGTAGATTGCTTTGGGCACTGTTGACATCTTAACAATGTTGAGTCTTCCTGTCTGTGAATAGGGATGTCTTTGCATTTATATAGTTTCTTTTTAATTCTCTTGAGCAGTGTTTTGTAGTTTCTAGCATACAAGGCTTTCATCAAGCAGGTGGATTTATTCCTAAGTATTTAATTCTTTTAGATGTTGTTTTAGATGGAACTGCTCTCTTAATTTCCATTTTGAAATGTATTTATTTATTTATTCTTTTCGACGGTGCTGGGTCTCGGCTGCTAAATGTGAGCTTTTCTCCGACTGCGGCGAGTGGGGGCTGCTCTCTGGTGTGTTGTGGGGGCCTCGCACTGCAGTGCCTTGTCTTGAGGCGGAGCACAGGCTCTAGGGCGCGCGGGCTTCAGCAGCTGTGGCTCCTGGGCTCCAGAGCACAGGCTCAATAGCTGTGGGGCATCGGCTTAGCTGCTTCTCGGCATGTGGGACGCTTTTGATGCTTTTGAACTGTGGTGTTGGAGAAGACTCTTGAGAGTCCCTTGGACTGCAAGGAGATCAAACCAGTCCATCCTAAAGGAGATCAGTCCTGCATATTCATTGGGAGGCCTGATGCTGAAGCTGAAGTTCCAATACTTTGGCCACCTGATGTGAAGAACTGACTCATTGGAAAAGACCCTGATGCTGGGAAAGATTGAAGGCAGGAGGAGAAGGGGACAACAGAGGATGAGATGGTTGGATGGCATCACCGACTCGATGGACATGAGTTTGAGCAAACTCCGGGATTTGGTGATGGACAGGGAGGCCTGGCGTGCTGCAGTCCATGGGGTCGCAGAGTCGGACACGACTGAGCGAGTGAACTGAGCTGATGTGGGGTCTTCCCCAGTCAGGGATCAAACCCGTGCTTCTTGCGCTGGCAGGTGCATTCTTTACGACTGAGTCATTCTTTACCAGGGAAGCTCTTAATTTCCTTTTATCGCCTGAATTATTTGTGCTCTTACTACTTCCTACTTGCTAACATTTTAATCTTATGTATTTTTGTCTTCTGTCTCCTTTACAAGAACTAGACTTCCATAAGGGCTGCAGCTTAGATTTTATTGTCATGGTATCTTAACAGTGTCAGGCACATAGTTCAGTACATAACTCTTAAGAGCCTAGTAATGACAGAACCATTCACCTATATCAGCATTCACTTCATTTTCCATAGCTTTTGTCTTGGGCCACAACAAAGAATACTGCACAAGAGCTGTGAACATGAATTTCCTGCAGTGAAGGTTTTATTTTTATGGCAAAAATTCTTCATCAGGGAATTGACATGCACTTGTCTTTTTAATCATATCTGCAGTTTTCAGACTGCTTTCCAAGGTGATGCGATGATTCCCCTTTCTGCCATCATCGTACAAAGGTCCCCCACCCCTCCTACTCCCCCACCAGGCTCCTGTTCAGTGTCAGCAGCCTGGGGGTGGAGCCTGTGTCAGCGGCGCTGGAACTGGCATTTCCCCCATGGCCTGCGACCTTAAACACCCTCACGTTTGTTGATGAACTGCTCTCCTGTGAATTGCTTATTTCCTTTGTCCACTTTCCTACTGACTCTTAAAAATCTGTTTTTTGTCAATTTCCAGGAGCCTTTGGTCTATTATAGATATTTATCATTTGTCATCTGCTTTACAAATATTTATTTTTCCAAATTTATTATTTTCGTATTGTTTGTTTATGGCTCCTTTTTCCACAGAAAATTTAATATTCCTACAAAGTCACATAGATCTACCCCTCTCCTATAGCTTCAGGGTGTTCGGCTTGAGGCAAGACATTCCTGACTCTATATTACGTATGTGTTGATTATATATGTGGTTTTTTTTTTTTAGTTCTTTGGTTTCTGCATTTAATTGCTTAATCAGTCTGGCTCTCACACTGACACACCATGTACATTTTTCTTCCAGATGGTTATCTACTGTAACAGCACCACTAGTAACTAACCCATCCTTCCTACTGAATTGCCTGCCTCTTCTGTCACAGATGAAATTCTCCCCCAAATGGTCACGACTTCTAGCATTTCTATCCCGGTGCGGGTCTGTTTGCTTATTCCTAAACCAACAGTGTATCTATCAGATCAGCGTTCAGAGACTGGCCTCATGTCTGGGGTGGCAGACCCTCCCTTGCTCCTTTTCAGTCTTTTCTTGCCTGTTATTGGGTATTTATTCTCACATATCAGATCATGAACTCCTTACTGCCAAACTCAGACTTAAATTGAAGAAAGTAGGGAAAACCACTAGACCATTCAGGTATGACCTAAATCAAATCCCTTACGATTATATAGTGGAAGTGAGAAATAGATTCAGGGGATTATATCTGATAGACAGAGAGCCTGAAGAACTATGGACGGAGGTTCGTGACATTGTACAGGGGACAGTGATTAAGACCATCCCCAAGAAAAAGAAATGCAAAAAGGCAAAATGGTTGTCTGAGGAGGCCTTACAAATAGCTGAGAAAAGAAGAGAAGCAAAAGGAAAAGGAAAAAGGAAACATATACCCATTTGAATTCAGAGTTCCAAAGAATAGCAAGGAGAGATAAGAAAGCCTTCCTCAGTGATCAATACAAAGAAATAGAGGAAAACAATGGAATGGGAAAGACTACAAGAAAATTGGAGATACCAAGGGAACATTTCATGCAAAGATGTGCTTGATAAAGGACAGAAATGGTATGGACCTAACAGAAGCAGAAGATATTAAGAAGAGGTGGAAAGAATACACAGAAGAACTATACAAAAAACATCTTCACGACCCAGAGAATCACGATGGTGTGATCACTCAACTATAACCAGTCATCCTGGAATTCGAAGTCAAGTGGGCCTTAGGAAGCATCACTATGAACAAAGTTAGTGGAGGTGATAGAATTCCAGTTCAGTTCAGTTCAGTCACTCAGTCGTGTCAGACTCCTTGCAACCCCATGGACTGCAGTACACCAGGCCTCCCTGTCCATCACCAACTACCGGAGTTTACCGGGAGTACACTGGAATTCCAGTGGAACTATTTCAAATCCTAAAATATGATGCTGTGAAAGTGCTGCACTCAATATGCCAGCAAATTTGGAAAACTCAGCAGTGGCCACAGGAATGGAAAAGGTCAGTTTTCATTCCAATCCCAAAGAAAAGCAATGCCAAAGAATGCTCAAACTACCACACAATTGCACTCATCTCACAAGCTAGTAAGGTAATGCTAAAATTCTCCAAGTCAGGCTTCAACAGTATGTGAACTGTGAACTTCCAGATGTTCAAGCTAGATTAACATAAGGCAAAGGAACCAGAGATCTAATTGCCAATATCCATTGGATCATCAAAAAAGCAAGAGAGTTCCAGAAAAGCATCTACTTCTGCTTTACTGACTATGCCAAAGCCTTTAACTGTGTCGATCACAACAAACTGTGGGAAATTCTTCAAGAGATGGGAATACCAGACTACCTGACCGGCTTCCTGAGAAATCTGTTTGCACGTCAAGAAGCAACAGTTAGAACTGGACATGGAACAATAGACTGGTTCCAAATCAGGAAAGGAGTATGTCAAGGCTGTATATTGTCACCCTGCTTATTTAACTTATATGCAGAGTACATCATGAGAAACGCTGGACTGGATAAAGCACAAGCTGGAATCAAGATTGCTGGGAGAAATGTCAATAACCTGAGATATGCAGACAACACCACCCTAATGGCAGAAAGCGAAGAAGAACTAAAGAGCCTCTTGATGAAAGTGAAAGAGGGGAGTGAAAAAGCTGGCTTTAAGCTCAACATTCAAAAAACTAAGATCATGGCATCTGGTCCCATCACTTCATGGCCAATAGACAGGGGAACAATGGAAACAGTGACAGATTTGGGGGCTCCAAAATCACTGCAGATGATGACTGCAGCCATCAAATTAAAAAAAAGCCTGCTGCTTGGAAGAAAAGTTATGACAGCATATTACAAAGCAGAGACATTACTTTGCCAACAAAGGTCCATCTAGTCAAAGCTAGACTACTGGTTTTTCCAGTAGTCATGTGAGAGTTGGACTATAAAGAAAGCTGAGCGCTGAAGAATTGATGTTTTTGAACTGTGGTGTTGGAAAAGACTCTTGAGAGTCCCTTGGACTGCAAGGAGATCCAGTCAGTCAATCCTAAAGGAAATCAGTCCTAAACCTACATTGGAAGGACTGATGCTGAAGCTGAAACTCCCAACACTTTGACAACCTGATATGAAGGACTGACTCATTGGAAAAGACCCTGATGCTGGGAAAGATTGAAGGTGGGAGGAGAAGGGGACAACAGAGGATGAGATGGTTGGATGGCATCACTGGCTCAATGGACATGAGTGTGAGCAAGCTCCGGGAGTTGGTGATGGACAGGGTAGCCTGGTGTGCTGCAGACCATGAGGTTGCAAAGAGTCGGACACTACTGAGCGAGTGAACTGAACTGATTCTTACGTATAAGTCTTAAGATTATTTTGGCCGTTGAAAAGACCTTCTGGGGCTCTACCTGGTCCTCATTTCTTTTGTTCAGATCATGTTTATATCGCTCTATAGGAGTTTCCAGCTTTCTTCATATAGGTCGTGTGCCTTTCTTTGTGTACTTAAATTTTTTGTTTTGTTTCCCATCACTGTAGGGAATGCAATAGATTCCCCATTTCTAGAAGCTCATTAGTGGAATAGAAAAAAAAAATGATGGATTATTCCATATTCTCTCTTCCTGCCTATTCACCAGATTATTTTATTCACACCAGTGGGTTTTACTAGTTTTTCTTCTTTCCCAGTGTTTATGCTGATCCTGTCAGTCTCATCTATATTCATAAGTGGGACGGCTATCTTTCTGTACCATCTGCTATCAGCTGGCGGGGGGGCGGGGGGCGTCCGCCTTTTCCTGTGGGATGGAATATAGCTGCACTCAGACTGGTCTCTAAATGCAGGCAGAGGTCTGCTCCTCCTGCAGCCTGCACCCCCACCCCACCCCGCAGCCGCCTTTGCTCGCCCCTGGCCCGCATCCTGCAGGACAGACCAGCTGCTCCCTACCAGCTACAGCTGCCCTCCCGCTCATGGGGGAGGTTTGAGGAGTCAGGGGGCCTTTGGCTGACGGCACCTCTCAGCCTGGGGAGTAACTGCTCGGCTCCCAACTTGTAGGTCTGGGGGCGGGGGAGGAGAAGCCCGGTGACGCCCACCAAGGGGGGCAGGGGGAGCCAGGAGGCCCGCTGCTGGGTGCCGGCATCATCAGGGTCCCAGAGACCTCCCAGCAGGGCCCACTTGGAAAAGACGACGGCAAGTGCCGCTGGGGGGCGTGAGGCAGGGCAGGCCTCCAGGGGCCGGCCCTCAGCACAGAGGCGCCCAGTCCTGGAGCGCTCTGTCGTCCGCCTCTCCTCACCTCAACCCCAGGCCCCCCGGCCTCCCCGCCACTTTCCTGCGGAGCCCGGGCTCCCATTCTCGGGGAGCGCCCACTCTGGGCACCTGCACCCTCTCCATGGATGCCCTTGACCTCTCCTCCATCCCTTAAGGAAGTCGACGCAAGCGTGCCCCCACCCGGCCTCCTCCATCCTCCCCTCCCTACGGGGCTCCTCCTTAGTCGGGGTGGGGATCGGGGACGGGAGGGGACGCTCATGTACTTGAAAACCGGGTCCTCCCGGCGCGCTGGCCGAATGCAGGTCCCGGGATTGAGTCCTCGGGCTCCGAGTCCGGCGGGGACACGGCGGCCAGCGACCCAGCACGGAGCTTCCCGAGCCGCCTCCAGTGCTGCGTCCCCGCTCCCTGTGGTGACCCCAGGGCCTCTGGGGGCGGCAGACAAGGACTGTCCACCGCGGGCCGCCAAGGCCCGGCCCCTGAAGCACAGAGCCGTGTGGCTCGATTTCAGAAGGCCCTTCCCTGTGGCCGCTGGAAATGAGAAGCGCGGGGCCTCCGAGACAGGGGTCTCTGCCGGCCGGCCCCTCAGAACCAGGAGAGGGGCCGTCTCCCCGGGGCCCCTCCGCCGAACACAGGGCTGGATGGTCTGCGAGCCTCATAGTCCGGTTCCCTCCTTCTCCCGGGGAGGGAGGGGGAGAGCCCACGCTGGAAAACTCGTCTGCCCGCTTCCTGCTCGGCTTCCCTGCGTCGTCCCCGGTCGTGGTCTCCCAGGTCCCCTCCCTGCTCCGTGGATCCCGGCCCTGCTGCCCCGGGGCTCCCCTCCTCTGCCGCCAGAGCGGCCGTTTCCCGGGGTCCGCCCCCCCAGGGTCCCGGCCTTTTCTCGGGGCCCGCCCCTCCCCCTCGGGCCCACCCTCTCCTCACCCGGCCACGCCCACCTCCCCGGGTAGAACCTGCTGGTTGACCGCAGGGCGCCCCCGGGTGGGCTAGTGGAGCGGAGGGCAGGGGTCCCCCGAGGGTCGGTCAGCAAGGCCTGGGGGACCAGCCTGGTAAGCTGGGGCAAACTTGGGGACACGGCCCTCCAAGGGGAGGGAACAGCCTGTGAGAAAGCTCAGAGCCGGTGCCGGCGGGTCACGCAGCTTGAAGCAGGCAGGGGGCTGGCCCAGCAGCTCTCCCAGGGGGCTCAGGCGGCTGCTTGACCTGAGGGCCCGCAGAGCCTGTCTGTGCTGGGGGCGCCACCCTCTGTGGGGCAGAGACGGCGGCCAGAGCACAGCTCAAGGAGAAGGGGTGAAGGAGGCCAGGCCACTGCCACCTCCTTACCCAGGGCCCCAGGATCTGGGAGCCGGAGGTGAGCTGCTGTCCTTGGAATGGCTTCAAGGGAGGTGGTGGGCTTGGACCTCAAGAAGGGGAGGCAGTGGGGGGTCCTGGAGAAAACAGGAGTGGGGCCTTCTCCTCCACGCACTCCCCCTCCCCGGGACGGCCCCCCTCCTGCCCGTCAGGCCTGCAGACCCTGGGGTTCTCATCCTTACCCCGTCCACCCTACGCAGTGATGCTGGGGACACTCCAGGGCTGTGGGGTGTCCCCAGAGCAGGCCCAGTAAGGACCAGAGTGCACACTGTGATAGGGGGTGGTAAGGGGGCTGGGGGTGGGAGCCCAGACCCCCAGGAGCCTGGGGAGGGAGCTTCCTGGGAGGGAGCGAGGCTGCTGGGGGAACACGGGCGGCCCCCTCCAGCCCATGGCTGAGAGCTCCCTGATGCATCTCCTGAAGCTACTGGGCTGGTAGGCTCATCTGTCATTGTCTTAATTTCAGTTTTTTTTTTTTTCTTTTCCAGTTATTTTTTAAAAGATTTATTTATTTATTTATATCAGCTTCCCTGATAGCTCAGTTGGTAAAGAATCTGCCTGCAATGCAGGAGACCCCAGTTTGATTCCTGGGTCAGGAAGATCCCCTGGAGAAGGGAAAGGCTACCCTCTCCGGTATTCTTGGGCTTCCCTAGTGGTTTAGCTGGTAAAGAATCTGCCTGCAATGCAGGAGACCTGGGTTTGATCCCTGGGTTGTGAGATCCACTGGAGAAGGGAAAGGCTACCCACTCCAGTGTTCTAGCCTGGAGAATTCCATGGACTGTATAGGCCATGGGGTTGCCAAGAGTCGGACACAACTGACTGACTTTCACTTTATTTATTTTATCTTTGGCTGTGGTGGGTCTTTGTTGCAGTGTGTGGGCTTCTAATTGTGGTGGCTTCTCTTGGCTTCTCTTTGGATCTGGTGACTCTAGGCGCTAAGGCTTCAGTAGTTGCGGTCCATGGACTTAGTTGCACCACAGCGTGTAGGATCTTCCTGGACCAGGGATCGAACCAGTGTCCCTGCATTGCAAGGCAGATTCTTAACCACTGGACAACCAGAAAAGCCCTTTCAGTTATTTTTAATTTTAGAATTTCCATCTGATTTTTTTTTCATGGACTCCAGGCCTCTGGTAAAATTCTCCATCTTGTTGTTTGTTTCTCGAATGTTCTAATAATAATTATTTAAAAACCCAACTTGATAGCCCCAATATCTGGATCACCTGTGAGTCTGTTTCTTTTCTTTTCTAAAAGCTGTGCCAGGTCTTCGTTGCTGCATGCGAACTCCAATCTGTGGCATGTGGGATCTCGTTCCCTGGCCAGGGATGGAACCGGGCCCTCTGCCTTGGGTCTTAGCCACTGGATCACCAGGGAGGACGCTGTTTCTTTCTTCTCTAGATTCTTTCATTCCTTCTTCCTTCCTCTCTTTTGTCCCTGTGCCCTGGCATGCCCTGTAATTAGGGGATCAATGTTGGACCTGTTCAGGATGGGGGTGACATACGTCTCATTGCCTGGAGACTCACTTGCAGGGCCTTCAGCTGAAGGCTTGGGTGTTTCCCACAGCTCCCTCTCCTCCATGCCGGGGTTCTGGTTTCTCTCTCCAACACCACCAGACTGCTAAGCATTCCGCTTAGCCTTCTAGGCTTTTAACTGCCATTTTCCGCGTGGCTTCTTAGTCCTTCACCCCAAACAGCATGAAGTGAAGTGAAGTGAAGTCGCTCAGTCATGTCTGACTCTTTGCAACCTCAAGGACTATAGCCCACCAGGCTCCCCTGTCCATGAGATTTTCCAGGCAAGTATACTGGAGTGGGCTGCCATTTCCTTCTCCAGGGGATCTTCCCGACCCAGGGATTGAACCCAGGTCTCCCACATTGCAGGCAGACGCTTTACCCTCTGAGCACCAGGGAAGCCACCAAATAGCATAGGAATGGGCAAATACCTCCAGGGGGCAAGAGGCTCTTCGATGGGGTTTCATGCCGGCGTTTCTCTCCCTAGGCCTGTGAGGATGTGGAGAGCTGAGGTGCTGTGTTCTCCTTGGCCTCCAGGGACAGCATCTTCCACAGATCAACAGGCTCCCAAGGGGGAGAGTGGCCGAGGACATGGCTCATCTCAAGGTGATCCTCTCTGGCAAGGGCCTCAGCCCCTCAAGTCTTGGCTGCCTCGGTTGCTCACCAATGCCTTCAAACACTTGTGTATTTTTAAAAATCTTTCGGCCATACCGTGCAGCATGTGGCATCTTAGTTGCCTGACCAGGGATCAGACCTGTGCCCTCTGCATGGGCAGTGTGCTGTCTTAATCACTAGGCTGCCAGGGAAGTCCCCAGCTGCGTATCTTTAAATGTGGCTTTTAAAGGTGCTTTTGATGCAAAGTTTTGTCTGATGTTTGCTATTCATCACAGTTGGAAGCATGATTAAAAATTAAATAGTCTTATAAACTACAATGAGTGCTATGGATTTGCTTGGTATATGGTCAGAACAATCTACTGGATGATTTAATTGACTCAGAAATTACCAGGGCTTCCCAGGTGGTTGAGTGGTAAAGAGTCCGTCTGCCAATGAAGGAGACATGGGTTCAATTCCTGGTCTGGTAAGACCCCACATGCCATGGAGCCGTTAAGCCCACGTCCCGCAGCTCCAGAGCCGGTGCTCTAGAGCCTGGCGGCCGTGACCCCCAGTAAGGGAGTTACGTGAGCCTGAGCGCACACGCCACAACTGCTGGGGCCCGAGTGCCCTGGAGCCTGTGCCGGCAACGCAGGAAGCCGCAGAAATGAGAAGCCCTCGCACCACACCTGGAGCAGAGCCCGAGCGTCAGCGAGGACCCAGTACAGCCATAAATAAATAAACTAAGAATGTTTAAATTGTCGAAATTATGTGTTTTAAATTTTATAACAAAAATAAGAGAAATCAGGTTGCATTATTTTAGTAAGAACCACATTAAGAAAACACATCAAGATAGAGTATGTGGTTTTCTTTTCTTTTCTTGCTCATGAAATCTGACACTAGAAACCACGAGAAACTTAAGCCTGTGTGACTCCCCTGGTGAGTGGTTTTCGTGTGGGAATCGTACACCTAACTTAGCCAGTTCCTCTTTAGAGGAACTAAAGAGCCTCTGGATGAAGGTCAAAGAGGAGAGTGAAAAGCTGGCTTAAAACTCAACATTAAAAAAACTACGATTATGACATCTAGTCCCATCAATTCATGGCAAATAGATGGGGAAAATGTAGAAAGAGTCAGATTTTATTTTCTTGGGTTCCAAATTCACTGTGAACAATGACTGCAGTCACAAAATTGCTCCTTGGAAGGGAAGCTATGATGAACCTAGACAGTGTATTAAAAAGCAGAGACATCACTTTGCTGACAAATGTCTGTATAGTCAAAGCTATGGTTTTTCCAGTAGTCATGTACGGATGTGAGATTTGGACCGTAAAGAAGGCTGAGCACCCAAGAATTGATGCTTTCGAACTGTGGTGCTGGAAAAGACTCTTGAGAGTCCCTTGGACTGAAAGGAGATCAAACCAGTCAGTCCTAAAGGAAATCAACCCTGAATATTCATTGGAAGGACTGATGCTGAAGCTCCAATACTTTGGCCACCTGATGTGAAGAGTTGACTCATTGGAAAACACCCTGATGCTGGGAAAGATTAGGGGCAGGAGGGGGAGGGGATGACAGAGGATGAGATGGCTGGATGACATCATTGACTCAATGGACGTGAGTTTGAGCAAACTCAAGGAGATAGCGAAGAACAGGGAAGCCTGGAGTGCTGCAGTTCATGGGGTCACAAAGAGTTGAACATGTCTTAGTGACTAAACAACAATGACAACTCAGCCAGAGTCCCATTCTAAAATCATCGGAAAGCCTGTTCATCTCCCATGAGAGGAAACAGCATGCTAGCCACATGCAGTGTCTTGCTCTGATCCCTGGGAGTTGGTTCATCTGGTCCTTCCTGCCCCAGGGAGGCTGCAACCACTCTTCTCTCCTTGAAAGAATTCCGGTTTCTGCTTATGTGACGCGGGTCCAGTTTGAGACCATAAGGCCTTGGAACATTTTAATACTTTCTTGTTTGGGCCATCAAATCAGAAGAACGAAGTCTGCATAGTGTATGTATTTGGGGTGCAACAGACACTGAAGCGCATCATGATATGGGCCAAAGCTGTAAAGCAAGGATCTGGGCTTGGAGTAGCAAGCAGGTGGGGCTGTGGGTGCTGCCAGGGTCGGAGCAGACACCAGGCGACAGTCAGCGTGCATGCAGGACGCCAAGGTAGGCTGTGGTGTGTAGCAGTGTCTATAGATGCTGATGTGATGCAGCTCAAAAATGTTGACTTTTAATTAAACTTTTACAGCTATTCAAAGAGCATGTGTGCATGAGTTAAAATACACAAATGAACTAAGTGTCCAGAGTTAAAAAAAAAAAGTCTTTGGTTAGGGCAAGGATTTAAAAAAATATTTTAAAATTTATTTGGCTATTCTGGGTCTTAGTTGCCTCACGGGGGATCTTCAGTTGCGACATGCAAACTCATTTGCAACACGTAGGTTGAATGGTTAAGACTCTGTGCTCCCAATGCAGGGTGCTGTGGTTCCATCCCTGGTCAGGGAACTAAAATCCCGCAAGCTGAGCAGGCAAACAGAAAAGAATAACATGTTTATTTCGAGTCCAGTTCAGCAGCAGTGACAGGGGTCTGGACTGGCCTTGCTGCTCCGCTCCTGGCCTTCTCCTCTTGGTCGTAACATGGCTGCTGCAGCTCCAAGTATCACATCCTCAGCCAGCAAAGGCAGTGTGCAGACGGCAGTGTCTTCCCTCACCTCACCTCTTCCACAGGAGGTTCAGCATTCCCAGAAGCACCCTTGCCCACCCGCTGATCGGAAGCAGAAGCCCCATCACTTGTCAAATACTGGGCATGTGCCCACTCCCAGCACTGGCCCATTGTCTGGGAGACCAAGAACTCCGCACCAGGGGCTGAAAGCACCTGGGTCTGCTGGCAGGAGCCAGGTGGGAGGTTTCCAGGCAGTGTCACTGAGCTGGGAGGGGGCCGCGCATGATAGCCTGGACCTGAGCAGAGGTGGGCTCTGCCTGCCAGCCAGAAGGTGCGAGCAAACACCCAGGGCTCCCGAGCTGGGCCTGCTCCTAGCTCCTGCCCCGTCCCAGAGCACAAGAGGGCCCCTGGCTGGGGCGTGAATGGGGACGGGGCGGGTGCGGCATGGATGCAGCACCCATCTGGTGGGGCGTGGCCACCGCCCTCCACCCTTGGGTCCCCTTTGTAGGAGTGACTTCTGTGGGGGGCGTAGGCAGACACCCCTTCAACAGGGAGGCTCACGGTTCTCGGGGACCCAGCCGTCAGCAGCCCCTCCCACCTGCGCTCAGGTTTAGGGGTGCAGGGGCTAATGCCTGGCCTGCCACACCCAGCATCTGCTGCTCCCAGGCCAGGCCCAGCAGGATGGGGTTCCCCCCTCCCCCGCAGTGGAGGGGCACCCCTTCAGCTGGGGTCTCAGCTGGGCTGAATAATTAACCAGGGACACCCTGTGGCCCAGGCTTTAGGACTGGTCTTCCTGCCGTCTGCGGGTAATTAGGATAATTACCCGCTGCTCAGACAGGGGGCCAGCAGACCTGGGAGAAAGGCCAGGGGCCTCCCTGCCTCTGACCCAGCTGCCCTGCCTGCTCTCAGTCCGCGTCCAGGCCTGAGGGTCATCCCTGTTGGCCTAGGGCCGGGCAGGTCCACACAGGCCTGGGCAGACACGCAGGAAACACAGGGGGATGCTGGCCCCTCAGGAAGTCCCGCCCCCACCACCCCCCTGCCGCGCCAGCTGCAGCCGACCTTTGGCTCCGGTCTGAGGCAGCAAGGCCGGACAGACTCCCAGAAGGGGCCTGGGGCTGGGGCTTCATTCTGGGTCAGGAGTTACCACAGCCCTGAGGCTCCTTTCTCATTTCACAGCAAATGCCTCGTGAAATGAGCCGCGGTGTGCAAACGTCCAAATGCAAAGGACGGCCACTCCCCGACCCCCGACCCCCAAGGACAGAGCAGCTGGGCTGGCAGACGCTCAGGTTATTTGAGTTCTGCCAGAGAACCCCAGCCTAAGTCCCGGGGAGCAGGGCGTGGGGCTCAGGAGGGGCCCTGACCAGAGCGGGGCTCTAGGCCCAGCCCCGCCCGACGCTGCTGAGTCCAGGCTTCAAAGGGCAGCAGGCCCCGGGCCAGGAAGAGCAGGGAGGCCTCTGTCCCTGTGTTTATCTCTCTTCTGCATCCCCGGGACCCACTCCCACCCCCAACTGTGTCTGCAGGCTCCGCCTCAGGCCGCAGGGACCACTCAGACCTTACCTGGCCCTGGAGCCAGGGGTCCACAGGGCGTGCTGGCTGCTCCCTGCCACATTCTGCAGGGACCCTCCCCCTCCTATTGTGTCCGACTCTATGACCCCATGGACTGTAGCCCACCAGTTAGGCTCCTCTGTCCACGGAATTCTCCGGGCAAGAATACTGAGCAGGTTGCCATGTCCTCCTCCAGGGGGGTCTTCCCGCTCCAGGGATCAAACCTGGGTCTTCTGCGCCTTCTGCATTGCATTGCAGGCAGATTCTTTTCCGCTGAGCCACTTGCTATCCCCTAAGGGAAGCAGCACATCTTGCCATTGTTAATACCGCTTCCTGGTTTAAAAAATTCAGGCAGAACCAAGGGCAAATGGTGGAAACAAGGCCTCCCCGCATGCAGAGGCTGCCTGGTGACCGACAGTGCAGAGGAACAAGCGGGCTGTGGGTTTGCTCAGGACAGTGAGGAGCTGGTTCAGCACTTGCCCAGGTGCCGCCACGTGGTGCCCACAGCTGCCCGATGTCCTTCACTGGTGCCCTTCGATGGACCTAGGCCGCGCTGTTTCTGGCTCTGCTTCAGATGCAAAGCAGCAATGGCTGTGTGCACATGCGCGCAGATATTCCTGCAGGAGAGGTTCTGGGAAGCAGATGGGCTGGCTGCTCATGGGCTTTTGTTAGGTGAGGGGCACTGTCTCCCCGCCTCCAACCTCAGACTGGTTGGGGGTGGATCCGTCTCCCCACCACTCCCGTCCTGTCCCACTTCAAAGCCTGCAATGTTTGAAGGTCATATAAGTTTGCAATTCTCTGATTCTGGGCGAAGTTAAGCATCTTCCAGCCAACAGCCACATGGGTATCCTTTGGCATGCATTGGGGCTGCTTGCCCAACTTACCAGCAACATGCTCACTCACAGGACCCTGTGCTGGGGAGCCCGCCCCTGGTTGGGATATCAGTTAGCAACAACCTTTTCCCAGTATGTGGTATATCCTTTGACTTAAAAGATTATATACATGTAAAACTTTGCAATTTGTAATTTAAATTTATCAAAAAAAAAATTTAAGACTTCTGTTTGGTCGTGCCGGGCAGTTTTCCTCATCGTGAGACTATTAAATGTCTCCTTTGTCTTCTTCAAATGTTTTCTGGGTTTGTTTTCGGCGTTTATCTTTCTGGTCCATAAGGAATTTATTTTGGAGTAAAATAGGAGTCCAGTGTCTTGTTTCTTTCCGATGGTCACTCAGTTGTCCCAACACTCTTTATTAAAGAAGACCCTTTTCCTTGCAGACTTTAAATGCCAAATAATCATATGCTGGGGTTTCCCCGATGCTTCAGTGGGTGAAGAAACCACCTGCAATGCAGGAGACACAGGAGACTCAGGTTCAATCCCTGGATCAGGAGGATCCCCTGCAGAAGGAAATGGCGCCCACTCCAGTATTCTTGCCTGGGAAATCCCACGGACAGAGGAGTCTGGAGGGCTGCGGTCCAATAGGCAGCGAAAAGTCGGACATGAGTGACTAAGCACGTGATCAAACGCTAAATTAGATCTCTGATCTTCATGTCTAGTCAGGCATCTATGACAGAATGTTCTGGTTGGTTCTGTGACAGGTTCTACTCTGGCAGGACTGGAGTCTTTTTTTTTAGAATTATATAGGCTATTGTTTTGGGAAGTCTTTTTTTTTTTTTTTTTACTTTTACAAATTGTGGTAAAACACATAAAAAACATGAAATTTATTATTTTTAAAAAAAAACTTTTTTTTTTTTTTTTTGCCACTGCAACCATCTCTAAGGGCGCAGTTCGGGGGCATTAAGTACATCCGCGTCGTCAGGCAGCTCTCATCAGCATCCACTGGCTGAGCTTTTCCACTTTCCTTCCTGAGTCTGAAACTGTCTCCATTAAATATTCACTCCTCATCCTGCCCCCGCCCTCAGCAATTACCATTCTACTTTCTGTCTCTAAGAATCTGATTACTCTAGGAATCATAAAGAGTTTGCTTTTTGTGACTGGCTTAATTCTCTTAGTGTAATGTCTTCAAGGCTCATCCATGTGCCTTTTAAAGGCTGAATAATATTCCATTGTATGGATGGACCACATTTTGTTTATCTATTCATCCATGGGTGGACATTTGGGATACAGCCATCTTTGGGCTATTGTAAATAAAGTTGCTGTGAACACAGGTGTACAAATATCTATTTGAGTCTCTGCTCTCAACTCTTTCAGGCATATATTCAGAAGTGGAACAGCTGGGTTGTATGGGAGTTCTATCTATATAGAAGCAACACCATCTTGCATTCCCACCAACAGGGCATAGGGTTCTAATTCTCCACAGACATCCTCCCAACACTGATCATTATTAATTTCTAACAGTAGTCATCCTAACAGGTATGAAGTGGTATCTCCTTCTGGTGTGGATTTGCATCTCCCTAATGATTTGTTTTTTGGGGGCTCCAAAATCACTGCAGATGGTGACTGCAGCCATGAAATTAAAAGACGCTTACTCCTTGGAAGGAAAGTTATGATCAACCTAGAGAGCATATTAAAAAGCAGAGACATTACTTTGCCAACAAAGGTTCATCTGGTCAAGCCTATGGTTTTTCCAGTGGTCATGTATGGATGTGAGAGTTGGACTGTGAAGAAAGCTGAGGGCCGAAAAATTGATGCTTTTGAACTGTGGTATTGGAGAAGACTCTTGAGAGTCCCTTGGACTGCAAGGAGATCCAACCAGTCCATCCTAAAGGAGATCAGTCCTGGGTGTTCACTGGAAGGACTAATGCTGAAGCTGAAACTCTAGTACTTTGGCCACCTCATGCAAAGTGTTGACTCATTGGAAAAGACCCTGATGCTGGGAGGGATTGAGGGAAGGAGGAGAAGGGGACGACAGAGGATGAGATGGTTGGATGGCATCACCGACTCGATGGACATGAGTTTGAGTAAACTCCGGGAGCTGGTGATGGACAGGGAGGCCTGGCGTGCTGCAATTCATGGGGTCACAAAGAGTCGGACACAATTGAGCGACTGAACTGAACTGAATGACTAATGGTATTGACCATCTTCCTATGTGCTTGTCGGCCATTGGGGTATCTTCTTCGGAGACATGTCTATTCAAGTCCTTTCAGGCTAATTATTCTTGCATCTTTGTTTTTTTCATGGACTTCAAGATTGGTTCACATAATTATTAGAAAAAAAAAAAGTCCTGTAGCTGCTAAGGTTGCATCCAATGTACAGGTCACCTTGGGGGGACTATGGTCTCACCCTCCTCCAGTTTCCTTTTCAGTCCTCACTGCAGGTTCCTGGCTAGTCTACTTGTTTTTCCCACCCTCTCCCTACGGCTCCAGGTACTGCCCCCACTTTAGGATGCCTCCAGACGCCCCAGTTCTGTCCTGAATCCCAAACACTCCTGGACAGCTCCCCTGAGTGTCCTTAGGTCTCTCCACCATTCCATGTCAAACTCAGCAGCTGACCCCTGCACACACGCTCTCCTGGCCCGTTCGCCTGGTTCCAGTGACAGCAGGGGTCCAGGTGACCACTGGGCATCCTCCTTGCCTCCTCTCTTCCTCACCTTAGAGGAAATCAGGGTTCTGGCAGGAGAAAGATGCAAAGAGAGAAAAGGACTTTTATAAAGGTCCACTTACCAAGATGCGGGTAAGGGGAAGGTGAAACCAACAGGGTGGTGAAGGTAGGGGCTGGTCCCAGAGCCCTCAGTTCAGTTCAGTCGCTCAGTCACATCCGACTGTTTGCAACCCCATGGACTGCAGCACGCCAGGCCTCCCTGTCCATCACCAACTCCCGGAGCTTGCTCAAACTCACGTCTATCGTGTCAGTGATGCCATACAACCATCTCATCCTCTGTCGTCCCCTTCTCCTCCTGCCTTCAATCTTTCCCAGCATCAGGGTCTTTTCTAATGAGTCAGTCCTTCAAATCAGGTGGCCAAAGTATTGGAGTTTCAGCTTCAGTCCTTCCAATGACTATTCAGGACTGATCTCCTTTAGAACTGACTGGTTGGATCTCCTTGCAGGCCAAGGGACTCTCAAGAGTCTTCTCCAACACCACAATTCAAATGCATCAATTGTTCAGTGCTAGCCTTCTTTATGTCCCAACTCTCACATCCATACATGACTACTGGAAAAACCATAGCTTTGACTATATGGACCTTTGTCAGCAAAGCAATGTTTCTGCTTTTTTTTTTTTACTTTTTTTTTTTTTTTTAATGTTTCTGCTTTTTAATATGCTGTCTAGGTTGGTCATAGCTTTTCTTCCAAGGAGCAAGCATCTTTTAATTTCATGGCTGCAGTCACCATCTGCAGTGATTTTGGAGCCCCCCTGAAATAAAGTCTGTCACTGTTTCCATTGTTTCCCGATCTATTTGCCATGAAGTGATGGGACCGGATGCCATGATCTTATCTTGGTTTTTTGAATATTAAGTTTCAACATTTTCCAGCACTTTTTCACTCTCCTCTTTCAGTTTCATCAAGAGGCTCTTTAGTTCTTCTTCGCTCTCTGCCATTAGGGTGGTGTCATCTGTAAATCTGAGGTTATTGATATTTCTCCTGGCAATCTTGATTCCAGCTGTGCTTCCTCCAGCCCAGCGTTTCTCATGATGTGCTCTGCATAGACGTTAAATAAGCAGAGTGACAATATACAGCCTCGACATACTCCTTTCCTGATTTGGAACCAACCTGTTGTTCCATGATCAGTTCTAACTGTTGCTTCCTGACCTGTATACCTCCTGAGATTTCGCAGGAGGCAGGTCAGGTGGTCTGGTATTCCCATCTCTTGAAGAATTTTCCACAGTTTGTTGTGATCCACACAGTCAACGGCTTGGGCGTAGTCAATAAAGCAGAATTGTATGTTTTTTTTGTAACTCTTGCTTTTTTGATGATCCACCGGATGTTGGCAATTTGATTTCTGGTTCCTCTGCCTTTTCTAAATCCAGCTTGAACATCTGGAAGTTCACGGTTCTTGCACTGTTGAAGCCTTGGAAAATTTTAAGCATTACTTTGCTAGCCTGTGAGATGACTGCAGTTGTGTGGTAGTTTGAACATTCTTTGGCATTGCCTTTCTTTGGGATTGGAATGAAAACTGACCTTTCCCAGAGTCCTAAGAGGGTAGAAAGGGCCTCTGGGCAGGGCCTGGGGCCTCAGGGAGAAGACAGGTGTGTGGCCAGCCAGGAGGAAACTGGGGAAATTCTCCAACTTCTGGGCTGGAGTCCAAACTCACAGGAAGCCAGGGGAGAGTGGGGGATGGGGTCACCGATGCAGTCCCAGAGCACAGGGCAGGGAGGAGGGAGGAGGGTGGGTCTGGGGGCAAATCCGGAACACCCACCCACCTCTTCTCTTCCAGGGCTAGGACTGGACTCTTGACCGGTTCCCCCCTCCCCGCCCCCCCAGTCTTGTTCTCTCATCCACGCCCTTCGGGAGCCGCAGCTCTCGGAAACCCTCATCTGAGTAGGTCTCGGCCAGCATCAAGCACTCCCTGGGCGCCGCTCCATCCTTGGGATGAAGCCCAAGCTCCCCGATCACCTGGCCACAGGTCCCTCCCCTGCCCCCTTGGACCCCTCAGGTCCCCACGCAGTGCAAGCTCCCTCCTTCCGCTGAGCCGGGCGCAGGTGGCACCGCCCACCGCCGGGCGCAGTGCTGGGACCCTCCTCGCCCTTCCCTCTGCAGGTGCGTTTCCCCCAGAGCTGCCGTGGCGCTCCGTCTGTACTGTAGGGTGCGGAACCCCCCAGGTCAGGGCCTGGCTCTGTCCGGGGACGGAGACCGTGGGGCGGGGCGGGCCCAGGAGCTCCGGGTGCCGAGCAGGGGGGGCCCGGTCGCGCCCGTGAACCCTCCGCGGCTCCGGCCGCCCAGGCCCTGAAGCCCAGCTCCCAGAGCTTCCCTTGCTCTGGCCGCGAGCCTCCTCCCTCCGCCCAGGCCTGCCATGACCGTGAAGGCGAGAACGCCTACCTGCCGAACCCCACCGCGGCGTCTGCCCCCGCCGCGCCCGCGCCCCGGGCATTAATCCCTCTTGCCTGGAGCTCCTGGGGCACCGGACACCTCTGTGGTAGCGCCCAGCGAGGGGCGAGCGGCCCGGGGGGACTCTCTCCCGGACCCCGCGCCCCGCCCCGGGTGGGACTGAGGAAGCGCCCGCGACTCGCCGGCCCCCGGCCCTCCGAGAGAACGCCTGGGGTCGGGCGCCGGGGGCTCGCGAGGGTGGGGCGCGCCCTGGGGCTCCCCCCCCCCCCCCGCACCACCCCGCCTCCTTCTCTCTCCAACCCTCACTAGGGCGGGCGGGGCCGAAGGTGAGGGGCCGGGGGTGCGGCTCGAGCCTCGGGCTCCCGGAGCTGGGTTAAGCGTTAACCGCGCGCGGGCTCGGAGCCAGGACGCGGGGCGGCTGCGGGCATCGGGTTGCGCCCGGCACGCAGGGGCGGGTCCCCAAGGCGAGGCGGGGCGCAGAGCCGGAGGGGAGGGGTCTGAGAGCCCACGGGAGCCGGGGGGCGAGGCGGAGGGCCCGGGAGGCGGAGGCAGGGCGGGCGCGGGCGCGGGGGCCGCGCGCACCTGGCGCCTGGGGCCGCCCCGACCTGGATTTCCGGGGGGCGGAGGCGGGGCCGGGGGCGGGCCGGGGCGGGGCGCCCGCGGACGTCAGGGACCCGCCGCCGAGGCCCGGCGCCGCTCCGCCCGTGGGCTCGCCGGGCTGCCGCGAGCGTGCGGGCCGCGCCGGGCATGTCCTAGGCGGCGGCCCCGCCCAGCGCTCGGCCGGCCGGGCGGGAGGGCCGGGGCCGAGCCGGGACGGAGCCGGGGCTGAACCGCAGGTAAGACGCGCCGATCTGCACCCGCGGCGGCCGGGCCTCCCGGCGCGCGCACCTGCGCGCCTCCGGAGCCGCGTGGGCGGCGGGCAGGGGGCCGAGGTGCGGGGTCCAGTGGGCCGGACAAAGGCGCGAGGGTGGGGGCTGTCGACGCACCTGGCCGGGCCGGTCCCCGCCGCCGCGGAGGCGGCTCGGGTCTGCGCCTGACCGGGAGGGGCCGCCGAGGGCGTCTGTGCGGCCTGGAGAGAGGGGTCCCCGCCCAGGCACCGGCTGGGCCCCGGCGGTTCGCGGCGGGCGCTGATTCAGAGACGGCGCCGCCCCCTCCCCCTCCAGGCCCGGCGCTCCCGCCGGCCGCCTCCCGTCCTGGCCTCCTCTCCGCGGTCCCTCCCTCCGCCTTCCTCCTCCTCCTCCCTGTCTCCTCATTTCCCTTCCCCGCCGCCGCCGCCGCCGCCGCCGCCGCCGCCTCTCCGCCGTCGCTGCCTCCTCTCCCGGCCCGGCCCCGGCCTCGGCTTCTGTTCCGTCTGCCCCTTCCAGCCGCCCGCCGCCGCCGCCGCTCCCAGCCCTTCTCAGTCCCTGCCCAGGGCGACTCCTCCTCCCCGCACCCCTGGGCGGGTGGCCCTTCTGGCTGTGGCGGCCGAGGGGACAAGTTTGGGGTGTTTATTATTCTCCCTCCTAGCAACGATGGTCAGCCCAGCTCCGAGCCGGCGCAGGCTGCTGGGGAGCGTCCACTGCTCCAGGCCTGGGCCTTTTTGGGATGGGCTGGCAGTGGCAGGAGCGGCCTGGCTCGGCCACAGCCGCATCTCGGGGCTCTGGGGGTTTGGCCCCCCTTTGCCAGCAGAGGCTGTGGCCTTCTCTGGGTGGGGTCTCCGTTCCCACCTGCTGGTGGGGACCTAGGAGCGGGTGACGGCAGAGGGCGGGAGCTGGGCGGGGTGGGGGCTGGGAAGCACCATGATGGGGCGGGCCTGCCCCTGGAGAGCGCGCTCCCAGGGCTGCGGGGGCTCGGAGGTGCCCACCTGCTCGGCCTCCAGCGCCTGCCCCTCTGGCTGGACCCTGAGGAAGGGCAGGGGTTCCAGGATGGGGGGGCTCTGGCAGGCTAGGGCCATCTTCTGGGTGGATTTTGTCTGTCTTCCCACCTGCTTGCCCGAGGTGGCACGGGGTATGCCATGGATTACATGGTCACTCGGGCCTTCACCGATGGGTGGGGCCTGGTGTTGAGAGCTGGCTCTTAGGAGCCTCAGGCAGAGGTCCGGGTGTGGGCGTTGCAGGGAGGAGGCCTGGGGGTGCTCCCCCAGGGTGCCAGCACCTTCTCTCTCTTCCTGGTTAGTGGCTCAACGCTCACCAAGTCCCCGCCGCACATGGTGAGTCAGGTCAGGGACCTGGGACGTCCAGGGCTGGCCTCACAGGTGTGTGACATGCGCTTGGACCCTGAGCTGGGTGTAGCCGTCTGCTCTTCCTGTCCTGAGCTCCTCCGTGACTTTGGAACAGGCCAGCTGCATTTCATCCCACACTTAGCACCCAGGGTGACAGCATGTCCTAGGCCCTCCAGGGCCTCTGCTCTGCTCCTGGACCAGCCACTGGACTCCCAGGCACGCCTGACCCAGCATCTGGGCCCCGGCCCGTCCCTCTGCCTGAAGCCCAGCCCACGGGGCTCGTGAGCCCGCGTCCCCATCACCCGCCTTGGATGGACCTCTCCCCCGAGCACGGCCACCCGCCCCTGTTTCTCTGTGTCGCTGGCACCTTTGCACAAGCCGCTCGCCTCCTTGGCACCCGCCAACCGGCTGGAAGGAAGCCCCGTGATGCGGGGACGGCGTGCGGCTCCCAGAACCCAGGATGCCGCCTGTGTGTGCGCACGCCCGCTCCAGGAGCGTGGCTCGGGCGCTTGTGGGCGGTGCTCCGAGCGTGTCTGGAAGCTGTGTGCACGCGTGTGTGGCATGGGTGTGTCTGCACACTTGGCGCCCGTGCCCTTGTGCTGGTGTGGGGACACGTCTCTGGGCAACGGGCGTGGGTCCCCCCCACCACATCTGCCCCCAGGACCTCGGGCACTGCAGCACCACCCGCCTCCTGGGCCCTGGAGGGGCTGCCTGCTGCCTTGACCCCCCGGACTGGCCTGGCCTGGGGGGTGTCTGCCAGAGACATTGGTGCCCTCTCATGGCAAGTGTGCTGATGGCTCAGGGCGCTTGCCTCCAGCCTGCAGTGTCCAGCTGCGGGAGGCAGGGCCTCTGGTTCAGAGTCTGTGTCCGGGGCTGCAGACCTGGCCTCATGGGGCCCCTGAGGCTGCTTGCGGAGTCCCCCCGGGAGCAGGTTATGGGAAGTCATGAGGGTCCACGCACAGGCAGTGTGGCAGACGCCCCGCATGCCTGACCCCTGGCACCCAGACAGAGAAGAGGGTACACATGGGCCCAGAGCATCAGGGGGGACCTTAGCCTGGGACGGGGTCCGTGGAGGACAGGCACGGTCCGGGAGGGGCTGGCCTGGAGCCCAGCATTTCCAAAAGCAGCCACAGCGGTGGCACCGTGAAAGTGCTTGAGGCCCAGTAGGCCAGGCCCTGCGTGGGCCTTTGGGGTGCCCAGGGGCCGGGGCCCAGGCCAGCGATGCCTTCTCTGATGACGCCTCCCACCCCCAGGGCCGGACGGGCCTCATGAGCGCCAAGATGAGCGTCACCTCGTGGTTCCTGGTGAGCAGCAGCGGCACCCGCCACCGGCTCCCCCGAGAGCTCATCTTCGTGGGGCGGGACGAGTGTGAGCTCATGCTGCAGGTGAGTGTGGGCACCCGCGCCGGCCGGCGGGGGCGGGGGGCAGGGAGAGCCCGCCCTGCTTCCTGCAGGTCCCCCGCAGAGGAGGCCCTGGGTGTCTCTGCCTGGGCCCTGGGCCCACAGTGGGCCCATGGGTCTTGGGTGGGCTGTGTGCTCAAGGGCAAGGGGCCTGGGCCTCTTCTAACGGGAGGTGCTGATGCCGTGGGACTCTGAAGGCGTCTAGCCCGCCTTTGGAAGGTGCCCGAGGGCGGATCTGTGCACATCCTCTTCACCCGGGGGCCCCAGCTGGGCTGGGAATCAGGGGCCACAGGGCCGGCTCTGACCAGGGGAAGCCCAGTGCCCTGGTGGGGCTGGAGAGGCCTGCAGGGCACTAAGTGCCAGGGTGCCAGGCACTCGGCAGTCAGGAATTTCTGTCTGGCCCCAGTGTGTGCTGCGCTGACCTTGGTTCCCGAGTCTGGCTCCTAGGATCAGGGAGGGGAGGGCGGGGGGCCGGAGACCTGATCCTGCAGGGTCCACAGGGTTCCCCAACACTAATGGTTGTCACTGAGTCGGGCTTCCTGCAGCCCCGAGCCCTCCCCGGCATGGGGCCTGGGCCCCTGTCCCCAAGGCCTCCAAGCTCCACAGGTCCCACCGTGGGACTCTCAGGAGGGACTCTCTGTGGGCTGCACTGCCTGGTCCAACCAGTGGCCCGCTCAGGGCTGGGTGAGACCCTGTTCCCTGTGCTGCCCCCTCACTCCCTGGGTTTCATGAGGCTTGGGGCAGCCAAGGATCCCAGCCCAGTGCGTGTCCACTTGGGCAGCAAGTGCAAGGCCTGTGCATGTCCAGACAGCCTGGCTCCTCTAACGATTTGCCTGCTGCCTTGCTTGTTTGGTCTTTTCAGTATCTCTGATCTAGAGTAGCCTCTCCCTTCTCTGTGCATCTTGCCTTTGGAAGTCACCTTTGGAAGGCTCTGTGCAGGCCTGGGCAGGTGTTTTCTGTAAAGGGCTGGGTACCAGGTTGAGGCCTCGCAGGTCGCATGCCTCCATCACAGCCCCTCGCCTTCGCTGTTGCCGCGAAGCCCTGTGCACAGTCCAGCGGGTGCCAGTCAGACTTTGTGATGTTGAAATGTCAGTTTCACGTTATTTTCACCTGTCCTGAAAGAGTCATTTCGTTTGATTTTTTTTTTGACAGTGTGAAATGGAAAGACTGTTTCTCGGGCCCACATAAAACAAACAGAGGCCGCAGACTGTGCCTCCGGGGATGGCTGATGGTGGTGTCATGTGACATGACCCCTGTTGCCTGTCAGTTGCTGAGAGATCTGAAGGGCTCGCTGCCTTTGGCCCTGACCCCTGGCAGGGGGCTGTGTGTTCCCTGCTGTGACCGAGTGTGTGGCCCACCCGGGGTGGCCCAGGGGGCCTCTCATAGGTGGTGGCACCTGATGGGAGCCTGCAAGGACCTGGGAGTGCTGGGGGGGCCAGTGTGCTGACTCCTCCCTCCCCGGCCCCGGCCCTGTCCCCAGGTCCTCACTCTGCCTGCTGCTTTTCCCCAAGGTTGGAGGAGAGGCTCCCGGTGCAGCGGCGGGCAGGGTACTCAGAGTGAGTCTGGGGTCCGACTCCCAGTTTCTGGGCCAGTTGGTGGTGGAGCCCTGAGCAGGGTGGAGGGCCGGGCCAGCTCCATGCCGGGCCAGCTCCTGGCCTGGATGCACCCTCATTTCTGCCCTTGGCTGCCCTGGGCCGTGTGTCCATCACACAAGGAAACAGCCTCCAGGTGGTCGTGTAGCTGGAGAGTGAAGTGGGAACGCCACCTGTGCCACCCACCGGCCCCTTGCTCAGGACACCCCACACCCTTGTCTCCTGGGCTGTGTGGTCCTGCCAGCCCCCTTCACCCGCGACCCTCTGTGGAACCCCTGCTAGGGAGTTTCTCACCGGCACACCCCCGCCCGACCTCAGGCCCCCACCCCTCACTGCCTGGACTGAGCCCCCCACTGCCCAGCTCGAGTCCCCCCCGTCCCCGGTGCCTGGCCTGAGTCCCCCCTTCTGCGTGACCTGAGTGCCCCCACCCGGATGGGATTCCCTTCAGCTTCTCCCAGGGGCAGCTCCAGGCTCCCCGGCATCCTGGCTCCTGCCTGGCGGCCCTCGTGGCTGCCCCTCGGCCTGGGCTCTGGCACACGAGGCCTCTCCCTAGAGGCCGTCCACACCTACAGCCTCGGTCCCCGTCTCCGCGCATGTGATGCACATGGTGACTCTCGCCGCCCTGTCCCCAGCCCCCTGTGTCCCCAGCTCCTGGGGGTCTCAGAGGCAGCCCGGCCTGCTGCTGCTTAACAGACCCCTTATCCTCTGGCCCGCCAGGTGTCCAGGGCAAACCCCGACCTTCCCTCTCCCACCTCGCGCCTCAGGTGTCCGTGGGTGCCGCCCAGCCTCCAGGCCTCCGTGGGGCCCCGCCTGTCCTCGCTCTATGGTAACCCCATGCCTGTCCCAGCCCTTCCACTTAGCTGCCCTCTCCCGTCCCATCCTCACCCTCTTCCAGCTGTGTGTTCCTGGAGCGCCCAGGCCTGCTCTCTGTGTCTGTTCCCACATTTGTCGCTTGAGGATCACTGGCCCCGTGCTGGAGCCTGGGGTCCCCATGGCAGGGCTGGGCCGGTCACAAACACATGGGAGGAGCCAGATGACCCCCCAGGAGACAGACCGAAGGTGCCGCAGGGGTTGGGACAGGGGGTGTGTGACATGCTGGGAGCCGAGGGGGAGGAGCCTGGGGGTGCTGCTGGAGTGGGGAGTCCTCTCGGGGGATGGAGGAGGCCGTGCGATGAGGGGAAGGCTGGGAGCAGGGGGCTGCCCCGAGGCTGTGCTGCCATCCAGGCAGGGGCCTCGGAGGGGGTACCCGGGTGGGGCGCTGTGTCACGGGGGTGGTGCTGCCTGCCTGGCCTCGCTGCCCCCAGACTCTCCAGCCAGCCGCCCACACACCTCAGGGCATGGCTCCCGGGGCTGAGCCTGGCTCCCCCCTGGGCCTGAGTGAGGATGAGAGCGGGGACCCGGGCCCAGGCCTCCGGCTGTGAGTCCTGCACTTGTGGCCCAGGCTCTGGTGCAGGGCGTGTGTCATTACGTGTGCACACACATGTATGCACGCACAGGCGTGTAGGTGCACATGTGCATGTATGCATGCACACGTGCATGTTGACATGTCTCTGTGTGAGAGAGAGTGTGGCGAGAGGTCCTCTCTGCTTCCACCTGTTCACCCCTTGGGAGGGCTCGTCTGCTCCCATCCTCACCCAGAGACCCGGCCCGGAGCCCCTGCACACACACCCCACAAAGGCAGGCCGTGGGCGCTGCGGCCCAGCTGGGTGGCGCTGGGTATGAGCTGGCAGCAGGGTGTGCCCACAGCCCAGGGTTTTGGCCACTGCTGGATTCCAGGCGGGGCTTCCACCCATGGAGGGCGTCAGGCACGAATTTTGGAAGCCCGTCTTTACTCCGTTTTAAAGGGAGTACAATTAGGTCCCCTCCCAAAGGTCCCTGTGTCTGGAACTTCTCTAGTCTATTTCGCATGTGACCCACCCGCTCCACTTGCCACGCCCCCTGCTTTGAGTCCTCTTAACTCTGAAGGCCCAGGCCCTCTCCCCATCGCCTGTGAGTGGCTGGCCTTGGTGGGGGTGGGGTTGCCTCTGGCCTGGGGCATCGGCCCGAGGCGGAGGGGTTCTGGATGTGGGGCCCCTCCTTGCCTGGGCCCAGGGGGTCCTGGGGGTCCCCGCAGTCTGGGGAGGGGCTTTGGCAGGGACTGTGCCTGGAGTGGAGGGGGCCTGGGAACTGGAAGGGGCAGCCCAAGCTCTGGATGCAAATGAGGGGGGCTGTGCCAAGTCTCGGGAGCCAGGAGATGGGCAGGGCGGGTCATTCTTGTCGGGAGAGGGAAGGTGGGCCGAGGGAGGGGGTGGTCCTGGGCAGAGGACCCAGGCCCAGAGTGGGCAGGGCACCTCCAGAGCCTGCATAGTGGTCTGGCTGGCAGGCAGGGAGGGGAACGTTCAGGGAGGGTTGTGGCTTTCAGGGAGTCCAGGAAAATTCAACAGACGAGTCAGGGTCAGGTGGGGGGCTGTGGGAAGGGATGCGGGTGGGCTGACTGGGGTGCTGACCCGGAAGGTGGGGGCCTGGGGGCGTGGCCGGAGCAGCTGGGGGTCTTGGTTGGCGGCAGTCCCGAGGGAGGCTTCAGGGCCAGGTGGCAAGGAGGAGGAACTGGGTTTGGCCAGGCTGGGATTGACCCACCCAGAAGGCAGCCGGGGAGTGGAGGTGGGGGTCTGAAGCTTGGAGAGGGAAGAGAGGTGCGCAGGTCAGAAAGGTGGGTCTAGAAGCCCCTCTAGGGGCCACACCTCGGCAAAGGTGGCGGCCGAGCCTGAGGGGCAGTGTGCTCTCTTGCCGCCCACCCCTTGGGCCTCAGGCCGGGCAGAGCCCCCCAGGTCCCATCACGTTCCAGTGTGCAGCCTCCAGCAGCCTCTCCCGAGGCCCACGGTGCTGGGAGGCCTGATGCCCGGCTAGGTGGAGGGCACCGTCCAGCCCCCAGTGGCATCCAGGTGTTGGGCAGCTGGCTGGACATGGAGAGTGTGTGGGAGGAGGTGAGCCCCAGTCCTCCCAGCTGCCCTCTGGACTCCAAGGAGTACCTGACCCGTGGGGCCTCCCACGAGGGCAGTGGCCTGCCTAGGAGAGGACGGGCAAGCCTGAGCAACTTGGAGGCCTGGAGGCCTGGAGGAGGGGGCGGGGTCCCCCGTGTGCCCACCGCCCCCCCCCCACCCGGGCCAGGCCATGGCAGGGGCAGCCTCGGGGCCCAGTGGGGAGTCTAGTGGGGGAGCTGGTGCCTGTGTTCAGGCACAGGCCGCGTCCAGGGTGGCCAGGAGCTGTCTAGCTGCGAGTGCCAACTCTGACTGAGAAAGTTAGGGCCAGGGCAGAGACCAGGCTGGGGGTGCAGGGCAGTAGGTGTCAAGGTCAGACTCAGCTCACCTGAGACTTGTTACTTGGGGAGGCAGAGCCACCTGCCCCAGCGCTGCCCGTCTGAGCCCGGGGAAGCTCGATGGTCTTCCCTGGGAAGCATCCAGGTCGGGGCTGGGGCTCTGCGGCAGGTGGCTCTGTGTCAGGGAGGCCCCGGCTGGCCCCACGGACTCTGCACTGCCCTTGAAACCACCCCTGCAGCCCCACTCCCTCCAGGGGCCCGAGGGTCTGTGGCGGGATGAGGTGGGGGCCCAGCAGCCCACTCCGGGGCCCCCACCATAGCAGTGTCGTTGTGCCCCGACCGGCCAGCGCCAGCCTCAGCATCCAGGACAGGCCCAGGGCTGTGGCCCCCGCGAGCCCACCCGCTGGGTTCTCCTTTCCAGGTCCTGCCTCGGTGCCTTGGCCAGGCTGTGTGGCCTTGGGTGCAGGCAGGGCTGGGCCGGAGCCCACGTCCGCCTCTCCCTTGCCTGCGCTTGTCTCCGGGTGAGGGAGGAGGCCCGGCCCTGGGAGCTCCCATCCTGGAGGCGGGTGCTGGAGCCTCCGCTGGAAGCTGGTTGTTTCTGCATGATGCTGGAGGGGCTGGGTGGGCAGAGCCTCAGAGAGGAAGTAGCTCCCCGTGGCGGTCGCTGGCGGGACAGCGCTGGCAGGGAAGGGCACTGGGCCCTCACCTGTGAGACCTGAGAAGCCCAGAGGGTGGTGACACGGGGGCTCAGGTGCTGGGCCGCCCTCCCCAGGGCCAGGCGGTCCTGTCCCGGGTGGCACGTGGGCCCCACGAGTGTGCTCTTGACGTAGGGCGTCTCGTGGGCACTCCTGGAGGGCTGAGTGGCAGTGCCCCTTGGCGGCCGGTCCTGCCGGTCACTCCTGAGGCTCGTCCTCGGAGGGATACAGCTGCCCCTGGACCCGAGGGGTGGGTCCTCCTTACTGAGGTGTGGCCGCGGAGTGGGCGGTGATGCTCTGTGCCGAGACGGCCAGCCCCTTGGCTGGGCAGGGCGGTCTGTGCTGGCGCTTCCTGACCGAGCAGAACGTGACCCTGTGACCTCGTCCCTGCCTCTGTCGCCCGGGGTGGAGAGACTGCAGCTTGGCCATGTGAGGGAGCTGGTGGCCAGGGCGGAGGGACCTGGGCGGCAGGATGCGCACTCAGCGTGTGCGAGCCCGGTGTACGCCAGCGGACGTGCGCGTGCATGTGTGTGCGCGTCCCCCACTCTGAGCGGTGTGTGCTGCGGGATTGGCTGGGTGGGTGGGGGCTCCCCTGAGCCCCCTAGCCCCGCTTTGATCCTGCTTCTGGGCTCTGGTCCTCCCCCGTGCCCCGCCCTTGAGAGTGAACAGCCTGTCCTGGAGCATTGGAGGGTGTCCATCCTTCCCACGCTCCCCCGGGAGCAGTGGCGGGGAGGGCAGTGGGCGCTGGCCTGCTGGTGCCCACTGGTCACAGAGGGAGGGCCCAGAGTGGCAGGTGGGGCGGGAGGAACCCGAGGCTCCTTGGTGCTGGGTGGGCTGACTGGGTCCGGCCCGCATGGGCTTTCTTGGGGGAGCAGTCCCCCAGAGACGTGACTGAGACCTTTGTGCTGGAGGCCCCAGGCCTGGTCGGGGAGTGATCTGGTCGGGGCGGGTGGATGCGGGGCCACCTGTGGGGCCACTTCCCCTGGGTCCCCTTCCCGGGAGGCCACCTGAGGGCCTCCGTTCTTTCCAGTCCCGCAGCGTGGACAAGCAGCATGCTGTCATCAACTACGACCAGGACAGGGACGAACACTGGGTGAAGGACCTGGGCAGCCTCAATGGGGTGAGTGCGGGGCTTCTGTGCTGGCCACGCCCCTCCCACAGGCCCCACCCACACCCGGCCCCGCCCCTCACACCCGGCCCCGCCCCCTCACCTTGGCCCCGCCCCTGTCCCACCCCCATGCCCGCATTCTCCAGGACCTCCTGCCCTGGCGGCCTCCTTGGGAAGGCTCCCTCTGGGCAGGGCCCCTAGGAGGAGGGGCTGCCTTCTGGGAGGAGGGGAGTCAGGCTCTCAGGAGGGCTGGGGAGGTTCGGGGACCTCCTGCAGGCTGGAAAATGGGCTCCTAAGATGGATGGATGCTGGGTGTCCCGTCCTAGGGGCATATGTGAGCTCTTCTGTGAGTTGGGAGTGGCAGGTCCAGAGAGGTGACCAAGAGGACGTTCCTGGCTGCAGGAGCAAGTGAGGGGGTGGGCAGAGACCGGCAGGGAGGGCAGGAGGGGCCCTCTGCAGGGCTCGGTGTCTGTCTGGGTGTCTTGTTCCTTCTCTTTGGTTCCCTGCCCTGGAGGCTGTTTCAGTGAGAAAGCAGACCACCAGCCTCCCTCCAGCCAAGGAGGACCCTGCCCCACCCCCAAGCCATGAAGTCTGGCTCCCTCCATCCTGAGCTGGGGGTCCCACAGCACCCTCAGGCCCACCCTGCCTCCACCAGTTGCTGAGTACCACCCACCCCGTCCCCCTCTGAATGCCCCTAGCCGGGGGTCTCGGTCTCTGCTGGAGTCTGCCCCCTGAGACCCCTCTTCCCTCAGCCCCCCAGTCAGATGAGCCATCCCAGCCCGAAGGGGCCTGCACAACCTGAGCAGCCTTGTACAGGGCCACCCCGCAGGTCTGGGGGCCACCACCCAAGGGCCTTGGGCGCCGGGGCTGGCAGGAGGCCATGTGTGTCTGTTTCACAAGGGTGTCACGGTCCCTGGGTGCTGGGTGGGCCCCACGCCTTGGCCCCTCTTCCAGCCATCTGACCTGTCGTCCCTTTGGGGCGTGGCGCTGGTGTGCCCTTCCGAGCAGCACAGAAGGGCCAGGTGTTTCACGGCCCCACGTGCCCTGGCTCAGCGCCCCATTGCCTCCCTGCAGACATTCGTGAATGACGTGCGCATCCCAGACCAAAGATACGTCACGCTGAAGCTCAATGACGTCATCCGGTTCGGCTACGATATCCTTTCGGGTGCTCACCCTCCTCCCCACCCCCTCCATCCCCACAGCTACCGTTGCCCTGTTATCCTGGAAGCAGGTGGGAGCCCCTTGGTCCCAGCCAGGACCCCAGGGGGTTAGAGGCAGGACGGTGAACCTGGGGCGGGGCTCTGGCCTGGCCATGGGCACCTCTGTCCACTCGCCAGCCCACCAGTGTATGCTCACACAGGCCTGAGGAATGAGACAGCTTTCCTGGGACCCAGAGTCTGGTGTTGCTGGGGGACCCCAGGAGTGACTTTCTGTGCTGAGAACGCGGGGGGTGGGGCCGTGCCTCTCCTTAATTGGGCAGCCGGGGACCCGTACGCCTAGGAGGAGTGCAGCCCGTCCCCTGACCCCCATCCTCGGTGCCCCCACTGAGCCCTCCCCACTGGTGGAGCCTTGGGAGCCCGGGGCTGAGGGTAGTCTGGGATGGGAGCCGGAGCTGGATGCGTGTGGCCTGCCCTCCGGAGGCCCGTGGGCTCCTGGGCTGTGCGTGGGGTGGAGGGGGGCGTCCCTGTAGCCCTCAGGCACGTGGTTGCGATGACCGGGGCCAGCACAGCCCGCAGGCGGCCCCTGCAGTGTGGGCATGTGCCCGGGATGGCCCGCCGGCATCCACCCTCATCCATCTTGCTGGGAGTAGAGGATGCCGTCCGTGGGCCCGGCCGGTCCCAGCTGCTGCCCGTGCTCCTTAACGCGCTGTCACATCCCAACATGTACGTGCTGGAGCGCGTGCAGCACCGCGTCCCGGAGGAGGCGCTCAGGGTAATTGCGGCGCGGCCAGGCCCCGCCCCTGGCCCCCCCTTCCCGCTGCTCGTAGCCCAGGCCTCTTGGCTGCCCCGCCTGGCCGCGGTGCTGTGAGTCAGCCCGGTCTGGCCTGTTCCGCCGGATGGCCTGGTCTGGCCAGCGGGGAGATAGCCACCCCCCAGCCACAGATGGGAGGGCGTGGCTGGAGCCTGAGAGGAGGTTTCTGGGCCCAGCAGGACGGGGGTGGGGGGGGGTGGGGTCGGGAAGAGGACCCACCCTCCTGGCCTCTCGGGCACCAGGAGGACCCTCCTCCTGGGTGGGGGTAGGCAGGGAGGGGTAGCCAGAGGCCAGCAGGGGGCAGCCTTGGGGAAGGTCCTGGGTGGGGGCGCCCTCCGGCACACTTCCGTCTGCTGGGGCTGGGGGGGCGGGTCACAGCAGGTGGAGCCCCCACTTTCCCCTTGCTCAGCTGTGCGGGCGTCAAGGAGCGGACTCAGGGGACCCTGTGCACAGCTTCACCCAGGAGCCCCAAGATAGGACTGAGGGGAGATTCACTCCCATTTTCCAAAGGAACTGTGGGCAGTGCAAGGAGAGTGGGTGGCCTGGCCAGAGGCCCATGACCGGTGAGGAGCAGGGGCCCAGTGAGCCCTGCTCCGACCACCACGGAGCTCAGCTGGAGGTGGGGGGATGAGGCACGCAGGCACGACCAGGCGCGTGTATACACACCCACACGCACGGGCATGGGGCAGGCACTGCTCTCCACCTCCCACGGCTCCTGGGGGCTGACCCCACCCGTCTCTCGAGGGGCCTGTGGGTGGTGGTCCCCCTGTGACGGCTGCTTCCCACTCCCTCCTGGAAGCTTGTGGACCCCCAGCGTCGAGCTGTGTGGCCCAGGGCAGGTCTTAGGTGTCTGCCCGACAAGGGTAGTGAGGGAAACCGCATTCTCTGTGGGGCCGGGCCAGGCAGGGCGGGGCCATCCTGGGGTGGGGGTGGGAGGTCCCTGGGGGGCGGGGCTGTCCTGGGGGAGGGTGTCCTTGGGGGAGGGGCTGTCCTCAGGGGGCGGGGCTGTCCTGGGGGGTGTCCTCGGGGGGCGGGGCGGGCTCACCGGCCCGCCCTTCACCCCCGCTGCTGCCCACAGCATGAGAAGTACACGAGCCAGCTGCAGGTGAGCGTCAAGACCCCCGCACCCAAGAGGCCTGAGGCTGTGCCCGAACAGGCGCCCTACTGCGAGGCCTCGACCCCCAGGCCAGAGCGGGGGGACCGGAGACCAGGCCCAGGTAGGACGGCGGGTGCTGCCAGGCAGGGGCAGGGCGGGGCGCAGCACCCAGGCCCTGACCCCTCACCAGAGGCTGGCCTTTGACCCCCACCCCCGACGACCCCGCCCGTGTGTGCCTGCCTTCCTGGGCCCCCATAGGCACGCCTGTCCACTCAGTCCTGTCGACACTCCCTGTGCCCCCCGGGCGGTCCAGTCAGACTTAAGGGGCCCTCAGCTCCCGGCTCACTCATCTGTGGCCAGAGCCAGAGCAGGGCCTGGGAGAGGCGCCAGCCCTGGGCAGGCCTGATGGCTGGTCCATCGGGCAGAGGGCCGGGACCGGGTACAGGCCTCCCCTGGAACAGCCGCTCCGCAGAAGGCTGTCTCCGCCACCATTGGTGCAGAAACGGGGCTCGGGATGGTTGGCAGCTGGCAAGGGTCCGGGCAGCTGCAGGTCGGAGCTGGGAGGCAATGGCAGGGCCTTGCGCAGACCCCAGCATCTTCCCCAGCTGCGGGTCTCCCTTCCTGTTGGAGATGGGGCCGCGTAACCCAGGGTCAAACTCTCTCCCTCCGCAGAGGCGGCCACCTACCGCACCCCTCTGTACGGGCAGCCCTCCTGGTGGGGAGAGGATGACGGGGGCGCCCTGCCCGAGGATCGGCGCCAGGACGAGCCCTGCCCGGGTGAGCCCTGGGGGGCGGCCTGGGCCCGGGGTGCCTTCTAGGCTGTGGGGTGAAGCCAGGGGGGGGGGGGGTGGGGGAGCTGACGGTGCTCCTGTGGTCCTGAGCCCGCGTCCCTCCCGCCCCAGAGCGGCCCAAGGACCTGGCTCAGCAGGACGGCGATCTCACGGGGACGCCGGCCGGCTTCCGGGCCCCCTCCGAGCCTCAGGTCTACTCCTTCCGGCGGGAACCCAGCTACTTCGAGATCCCCACCAAGGAGGTGCCCCCACCGCGGCCCCCGGAGGCGCCGGCGCAGGAGGCGCCCACGAGGGAGGCGGAGCCCGGCGGGGGCGGGGCGGCCCCCGTGCAGAGCCACGCCTGCTTCACCATCGAGTTCGACGACTGCAGCCCGGGCAAGCTGAAGATCAAGGACCACGTGACCAAGTTCCTGCGCCAGCGGCGGCCCCCAGGCAAGGAGGCCGCGCCCGCGGAGGTGGTCTCCGCCGAGACCAAGGTGGCCGACTGGCTGGTGCAGAACGACCCGAGCCTGCTGCCCCGAGCCGGCCCCGGCGACGACCGGCACAGCACCAAGAGTGACCTGCCGGTGCACGCGCGCACCCTGAAGGGTGAGCGCGCGGCCGCTTGCCCGGCCGCCTGGCCTCGTCCTCCGCGATGCGTCTGCGTGTTCCGGGAGCTGCCTGCCCGGGGCGGGGCCCTCCCGCGTTTGCTTGCTGCCCCTCTGGACCGCGTGTACCGGGTTTCCGGGGTGGGTAGGGGCGGGGGGCGCCGTGTTCCGCTTCTGGGACCGCTGGGGTCCTGTGTTCCTTACGCTCCATCTCACCCGCTGGATAACCCCCCCCCTCCCCCGCGCAGGCCACAAGCACGAGGACGGCACCCAGAGCGACTCCGAGGACCCCCTGTCCAAGGTGGCCGGGGCTCCCGGGGTCCCCGCGGAGGCCGGCGGGGACCAGGCGCGGCTGCAGAGGCAGATCAAGCGGGACCCTCAGGAGCTGCTGCACAACCAGCAGGCCTTCGTCATCGAGTTCTTCGACGAGGACACGCCCCGGAAGAAGCGCTCCCAGTCCTTCACGCACACGCCCCCCGGGGACCCCAGGCTCGACCGGCGCCGTGGCCCCGGGCCGGGCGACAGGGACCGCCCGGCCGCCCCCGCCCCGGCCCGGGGGACTGGCAGCGGTTCCGGGCCGCAGCGGGCCGGCTCGCTCAAGCGGGAGAAGACGGAGGAGCGGCTGGGCGGCCCCTCGCCGGCCGCCCGGGCCCCCGCCCGCCCCTTCGGCAGCGTGGGGCGCCGCTCCCGCTTGGCCCAGGACTTCGCGGCCCAGTGTCTGCGGGACAGCTCCCCGGCAGCCCGGCCAGGCCCTGAGAAAGCGCCCCCCACGCTGCCCGCCCCCCTGACGCCCCGTGGGGCAAGCCCCGCGGCCCCCTCACCTCCGCCGCCCCCGCCCGCCGACCCCCAGGTGGCGAAGGCCCGAAAGCAGGAGGAGGACGACAGCCTCAGCGATGCAGGGACCTACACCATCGAGACGGAGGCGCAGGACCAGGAGGTGGAGGAGGCCCGCAAGATGATTGACCAGGTGCTGCGCAGGGGGCGGGGCGGGGCGGGGGGAGGGGGCCGGCCTGGGCACAGGCTCTGACCGGGGCGCCTGTCCCTCCTGGCAGGTCTTTGGGGTCCTTGAGTCTCCTGAACTCTCCAGAGCGTCCTCGGCCACCTTCCGCCCAGTCATCAGAGGGGACAGAGATGAGCTTGGAGACGGGGTGGCCCAGCGAATGGCCCTGCTGCAGGAGTTTGCCTCCCGGCCCGCGGTCGTGACCCCCCAGGTGGAGCTGCAGGTGTGGGGCTGAGCCCAGACGCTGCCCGGGGAGGAACTGGGCCGGGAGCTGGCAGCACCTGGCCAAGGTCCCGGGCGCTGGGTCCGGGTCCTGGTCTTGGTCCTGCCCAAGCGGCGGGCTCCAGGCCCCAGGGCCCACCTGGGCTGAGAGGTCCAGGCCTGGGACCCTGAGTCAAGTTGGGTGCCTGGGTTCGTGTGCCCCCAGGGCAGGGCTTGGCTGAGTCTAAGGGACATGGCAGAGCCTACCTGCTGACCACTGGGCCACTGGACCAGATTGAGATGCGGGTGGTCAGGTCAGGGTCCTATGAGCCAGGCGGGGCCACAGGGGGCCTCTCCACTGCTTCTCAGGGGGAACAGGGGGCAGGCACGGGGAAGGTGTGGGAGCCGGGTGTCAGGCTGGGCTGCTTCACCCCGCGCTGCCCCCGGACCTCCTTGTGGTGCTCCAGCCTCTCACCGCCTCACGCCCTTCTGCCCTCCCCTCCTAGGGCCTCCCGGTACCAGGTTCCCCCGGGGGTCAGAAGTGGGTGTCCCGCTGGGCCAGCCTGGCCGACAGCTACTCAGACCCAGGCCTGTCAGGTAAGTGGCTGCAGTGTTGCAGCGGCGACGGGTGTGCACGCATTGCTGCCGGAGGAGGGCCAGCTCCCTATGTGCTCAGGGGGCCTGTGGGCAGCGTTTGCTCCAGTTGGCCCCTTGTCTCCACAGAGGACGGCCCCGGGTGCAGAGCCGCGGAGCTGGAGGGGATCCCGCCAGTGCGGCCGCGGCGGCTGCTCCCGCAGCTGCCCAGCGAAAGGGCAGACAGCCCTGCCGGACCCGAGGCAGCCAGGAAGAGCGGTCCCGGGCCGCCAGAAGTGGACGGCGAACAGGCCGGCCTCCTCTTGGGTCAGGAGGACCTGGAGCCCGACAGCCTCAGTGACGCCAGTGGCTCAGATGGCGGGCGGGGCCCCGAGCCCGGCGGGGGCCCCCAGGAGGAAAGACGCAGGAGCCCCCAGGAGGGGCCAGTGTGGACCAGGGGCCGGCGCTCCCCAAGGGGTCCCGGGGAGCCAGCCCCCACCTCTTTCTTCATCGGCGACCCGAGTGCGGAGGTGGCCCTCCCCAGGAAGGCCCCTGCGGCTCCGGGGCAGGTGGAGGGCCCAGGGCGGGCCCAGCCCAGCGCCCCCACCCCTGCCCCTGCCCGTGACGGCACGTACGTCAGCGCCAGCGGGAGGATGGTCATCCAGCTGCAGACAACGGGGAAGCCCCCAGAGCTCGAGGGCCCTGCCCCAACCCCCCCAAAGGAGGCCTTGGCATTCGTCCGGCAGGAGAGCTTCACCAAGGAGCCGGCCAGCGGCCCCGCGGCACCCGGCCAGCTGCCCCAGATCCCCAGCCACCCGCTCCTGCAGGATCTGGTCGCGGCCCGGGCCGCACGCATGGACCTTCACTCTCAGGACACCCACCTGATCTTAAAGGAGACTGAGACAGCGCTGGCTGCCTTGGAGGCCCGGCTGCTCTCCAAGTCCCTGGAGGAGCCGGAGGGGGAGGTGGGCAGTGCCCCTGGGCCGCCAGAGGACTCCCTATCCGGGGACTCTGATGTGGACACGGCCAGCACCGTCAGCCTGCTCAGCGGCAAGAACGGGCCCAGCCCAACCAGCTCCCAGCCTGCGGGGCTGCAGAGGGAGAAGCCGCCATCCCCAGCAGCTGCGCAGGACCTGGGGGGCGTCGGCCTGAGCAGCGCCCGTGAGCGGCTCTCGGAGAAGCAGCGTCGCCCGCTGGGCCCGGTGGACGCGGGCCGCGGAGAGCCAGCAAAACGCCTGGCTGCACGGCGTGGCCACGGCCCCCGGGGGTCCCTGGACTGGCCCGACGAGGACCGCGGCTCCAGCCTCGCACACCCACCCGGCACTGACATGGTCACTTCTGACCACGAGACCCCTGGGACCACGGGCGCAGCTCGGCCGGGGACACGCCGGAAACCCATGGCCCCTCCGCCACCGACTGCCACTGCCCGAGAGGAGCAAGGCCGAGGCCCAACCAGCGTCCAGAAGGCGCAGCAGGCGCTGACCCGCTCCAACAGCCTGTCCACCCCGCGGGCCACACGGGCCTCCCGGCTGAGGCGGGCCCGGCTGGGGGACGCCTCGGACACGGAGGCAGCAGACGGCGAACGGGGGCCCCCGGCCAACCCGGAGCCCACGGGGCGGCTGGCGGCCGAGCAAGCCAAGAAGCTGTCCCGCCTGGACATCCTGGCCATGCCCCGGAAGCGGGCTGGCTCCTTCACAGGGCCCAGCGACTCGGAGGCGGCCCCTGCCCGCGCTGGCTTCTCGGGCCGCAGCGTCGAGCTGTATTGCCCTGGACGCAAGCCCACCATGATGGCCGAGGCTCGGCCCACTGCCAGGAAGGCCACCAGCGCCGCTGCGGTCCCTCGCCAGCCCTTCAGCAGGGCCCGCCCGGGAAGCGCCCGATACTCGTCACCCAGTAAGTGCCGGGAGCGGGTGGGTGGTCCCGAGCTTGGTCAGCATGGGCAGTATGTCTGCAGCTTCCTGTGTGGCAGCCTGGCCGCAGGTGTCAGGCCCAGTGCTGGCCCTGGAGGAGCCCCCTTCCCATCAGCAGATGTGTGGGCCCCCAGCGGGGTGTGCAGAGCGGTGGGCCTCCCACCACCCCCAGGCCTGGCCGTTCTGCACATGCGGGAAGCCCTGCCCGTGTCCTGGGTGGAGGGGCCTGCAGGCAGAGGGCCAGGTCCGCCCACTCCCTCCTGGGGTCCGGACCCCACAGGTGCAGCGGGGAGGGCTGGCCGCTGTGACCCCAGTGCTGGCCTCCTGCCGGGGTGGATCCCCGTCCGCAGGGGCTGACCATCCTGAGTGAACCGCTTGGAGGCGTTGGCTCTGCTATTTCCTCACTGCCCGGCCCTGGCCCTGCGGGTACCCGTCTGTGGACTTAGAGCCCCTCCTTGCCTGCGGGTCTGCTGGGGGCCGAGGCGGCGGTGGCTGGTCGGGGGTGAGGGGTGAGAGACCAGTTGAGGGTGCTGAGGTTCTGGTGGGGCCAGGATGGCTGCGGGCTGGGGGCCACACCTGCTTGCCACCCCCTCCCCCGGTCCTGTGCATGTTCGCGGCTGCCTCGGGGGCTCCGTGCCGGGGTGGCCGAGGAGGGGGTGCTCCGACCTGGTATCTGTAAGGGGGGTCTGTGGCAGCTGAGCTTGGGATCTGACCAGGGGCTGTGTGAGGCCACCAGCGCGGACTAGCCCAGGGCCAAGGCTGATCTACCTGGAGAGGTTCACCCTCACCTAGGGTGTCTGTGGGCAGCACTTCTCTGCCGCCGAGGACCCTGGTTCCCATCCGATGGGCACAGAGCTACCCCCCAGACAGAATGCAGCCCACGCCCAGTGCTGACCAGCCGCCAGCCCGGGCTGCTCTGCGAGGGCCCGCGGACACACCCAGCTGCCCGTCCAGGCACATGCCTCTGAGCCGGCGTGGATCTGCTGGCGCTTTAGCCAAAGGGCTCCTGGGTGCAGGGGTGCCAGCTGCAGCTCAACTCACCCTGCTGCTCCGGGCCCTCGCCCGGAGCCCTGGGGGCGCCCGTGGGTGCTGAATGCTCCTCTGTTCTGTTCTTGCTTCTGGAACCAACTCACTCACCCGAGACACGCGTCGCCGGCAACAGGGCTCCGATTGCACGTCCACTTCCGAGGAGGAGTATGGCTCCCACCACGGCTCCCCCAAACACACACGCTCCCATGCCTCAACAGCCACGCAGACCCCACGGGCTGGCGGCTCCGGCCGGGCGCGACCCCGGGCCCCTGGCCTCCGGGACACGGATGACGAGGATGAAGAGCCTGATCCCTATGGTTTCATTGTGCAGACGGCTGAGATTGCGGAGATTGCCAGGTGAGGGGTGCCTCTCCTTGGGATCTGGCTGGGGGTTCAGTTCCTAAAAGGGTTCAGAAATGCCGGTCGCGTGGATGGGTAGCTGGGAGTCAGGTGGGTGGATGATGGATGGATGGATGATGGATGTTTAGATGGATGGATGATGGTTGGGTGGACAGGTGAATTGATGGAGGGTTAATAGTTGGGTGGTTGGATGGATGGATGGGTGGTGGGTGGTTGGATGATGGTTGGGTGGTGGATGGTTGGATGGGTGATAGGTGGTTGGATGAATGGATTGGGGGTGGGTGGTTGGATGGATGGATGGGTGGTGGGTGGTTGGATGGATGGTGGATAGTTGGTTGGATGGGTGGCGGGTGGATGGATGGATGGCTGGATGGGTGATGGGTGGTTGGATGATGGTTGGGTGGTGGGTGGTTGGATGAATGGATTGGGGGTGGGTGGTGGGTGGTTGGATGATGGTTGGGTGGTGGGTGGTTGGATGGGTGGATGGGTGGGTGGGTGGATGGATGGATGGATGGATGGTGGGTGGTGGGTGGTTGGATGAATGGATGCAGATCTGCCCATAAGAGTGTGGGGAGGAACCTCGGGCACAAGGAAGGTCTCCACAAACTCTTTATCAAAGGTGAGTGCCTTCGTGCAGTCGTTCAGTGGAGGGTGCCTCCCGGTCAGGCGCTGAGCGGATGCTGCAGCGGCAGTGGGGAGAGACTAGCCTGGCCGGGCAGCGGTCAGTGCTGTGCCGGCCGTGAGGAGGGGCCAGGTGAACGGCTGGGCTGATGAGTGGCACATTTGGTGCCCAGGATGCTCAGCTTGGCCAGGGAGGCACGTGACCGGGCAGGCACCTCCGAGGACAGTGGCCCACGTGGGGGTGGAAGCCCAGCGTCGTCAGCATGGAGACGGCGACCCAGGCTGTGGGCGGCGTGAGGTCATGAAGAGAGGGCTGGGGACATCATGCTCAGGACGCCTACAGGGCAGTTGGAGGCCAGCTGCCTGCACAATGATGCGGGCAGGAGCTGGTGGGGCCGGCCCAGAGGACAGGGCGTGGCGTCCTGGAGGGGAGCCGCCCCGGGTGAGGAAACGGAGTGGAGGCTGGAGGAGAGAGGACGGGAAGTGGGAGCCCCGTGGGGGCTCCCTGCGTGCGCGAGCCCAAATGCACCAATGTGTGGGGCGCTGGAGGCGCAGGAGGCCAAGGGGAGGCGGGCGGGGTGCAGGGGCGCGGGTCACGGGGGTGCAGGGGGCACGTCTGTGTGCAGCTCTAGCCCCGGGGCTTTGCGAGAGGCCCGGGGCAGGGAGCTGGCCCCCAGCAGTCCCCCGGCATTTCCCTCCTCAGGGCAGAGGGGACGAGGAGCCTCGGCTGGCCCCAGGGGCTGTGGCTTGGCCCTGTTGTCATATGGGGAGGTCCCTGGCCTCTCTGGGCTGGCCTGACCCTGACCCTTGTCGGTGACCCCGCCTCTCTGTCCCGTGGAGCAGGGCCTGTGTGGCCCCGATGGCCACAGGGAGGGGGGATGTGGCCGGGGCCTGGGGGTGCCTCTGCCCACCTCTCCCCAAGGCGCCCAGCAGAACCTGTCCCTCTGTCACTGCTACTGCGGGAGGCTCTGTGCCCCCTGCCCCTCACCTAGCGGCCGCCTACTGGCAGGACCTCCTGCCCCTGCCTGGGGGATCATGTCCCCCCTGGCTCCTGTCCCCAGCATCCCCCCCAACAGGGCTGGGCCTGGGAGGAGCCTGCAGGGACCCATCTTCTCTCCTGCCGGCTGCAGGCTGAGCCAGACGCTGGTGAAGGACGTGGCCACCCTGGCCCGTGAGATCCACGACGTGGCTGGCGACGGTGACTCCCCAGGCTCCCCAGGGCCCGCCCGCAGCCCCTCCCTCAACAACGTGCCCAGCACCCCTGCCTCTACCATCTCTGCCCGCGAGGAGGTGAGCCTGGCCCTTGGCGGCCCCTTCCACGCCCCTCCTAGGCGGGGCTCGGGGGTCGTGGCAGGGAGCCCTCGGCGGAGGCCGGGGACCCCGAGCCACTGGTGCTGTGGCCTGCTCCGCCCGCAGCGCGGTGGGCGTGGGCCACACCCCTGCTCCCCTCCTCTGTAGCTGGTGCAGCGCATCCCCGAGGCCAGCCTCAACTTCCAGAAGGTGCCACCCGGCTCCCTGGGGCCTCGGGACCTGGACCAGAACATGAATGACCGTGGCGAGGATGCCCTGGCCAACAAGACACGGCCCCGGAACCGCGAGGAGGCAGGCGCTCCTCCCCCCCTGGGGAGTCCCCTTGGGGCGTGGCGGGGCAGGGCTCCCTGGGTGAGCGGGCGCCGTGCTGAAGCCTGGGTCCCCGCAGGTGATTTTCGATAATCTCATGCTGAACCCAGTGTCCCAGCTGTCCCAGGCCATCCGCGAGAACACAGAGCACCTCGCCGAGAAGATGAAGTGAGTCGTCCTGCGGTCCCCCCCCCCCCCCCCCCCCGGGGAGGGGCCAGGGAGCCACCGCTGCTTGCTGGACGCCCAGCCTGGGCCCCGGACACGGGTACAGACGCACCTGTGAGCCAGGACCATGCCGGGCGTCTGCAGACACAGGCCCGTGCTCTGGCAAGCAGACCCGTGGTCTGGGGGCAGGGCCCCCAAGCGGCCTGCCCCGCCCTCCTCCCAGCCTTCCCCACGTCAGGCGCAGAAACGGGACGCTGGTGCCACCAGCCTGGGTCCTGCTCTGGGTCTCAGTTTCCCCTTGTGCCTGGTGGGGGATGACGAGGGCCTCCCCGTGGCTGGCGGGGTGGCCTGGGAGGGTCCGTGTGGGGCCCCATGGTCACTGTCCTCTGCCTGCTCCCGCCCCAACTCCTCTGGGGACAGGATCCTCTTCCAGAACTCAGGGCGAGCGTGGGAGGACTTGGAGGCCAGGATCAACGCTGAGAACGAGGTGCCCATCCTGAAGACATCCAACAAGGTGAGGGCCCCCCGCCCCCAACCTGCTCGGCTCCGGGGAGACCCGGGGAAGTCACCGAAGCCGGGACCCCGGCTCCTCGCCCACCTCGGTCCCTGGGGAAGGGTGAGGCTGGGCAGTCCTGCTGTACTTCCTCCTTGTTCGTCCGCCTCTAGGAGATCAGCTCCATCCTCAAGGAGCTCAGGCGCGTGCAGAAGCAGCTGGAAGGTGAGTGAGGCCCTGATCTGGGGGGGCAAGGGGAGGGCTGCCGGGGGCCTTGGCGGGGCCTGACCCACAGTCACTGCTGACTGGCTGGAAGGACCCCTGGAGGGTGGGCGCGGGCAGCAGGGCCGGGCCTCCGAGCAGCCTGACGCTCCCACCCCCTCAGTTATCAATGCCATCGTGGACCCCAGTGGGAACCTGGACCTGCTGACCGGAAACCGCGGCCCCGTGGGCTCGGCCCAGCTCGGGCGAGGCCGGCCAGCCGCCCAGGGCCTGTGCTCGCCCTCCTCGGCCCTGCCACCCCGGAGCTTCCCACAGCGGACGAGCTGCGGGACCCCTGGCCTCCCTGAGACCCCCTTCCGCCCTGACTTCCTTCCGGACGCCGAGAGGTTCCTGATCTAGGCAGCAGGGCGTCCCCCACCCACTCCACCCGCTGCCGCGGCCTCTTCCAGCTCGGACAGGTCACTGCAAAGACCCTTACACGTGCCATAACCCCGTGGGTGCCCAGGCCCCCTCCTCAGCTCCCGCACCGCCCCGCCCGCCCTGCCGGCCTCCTGGCCCAGCCCCCGCTGCGGCCGCCGCCAAGGGCCAGCGCCCCTCCATCCCCATCGTCGTGTCTTCAGCTTTGAGGAGTCGTTGAGCCCATTGCAGCCGCACCCCTCCCCGCCTGGAAGGGTCCCGGCCCCGTCGTGGGCTGGGGGACGCCCGCTTCCTGCCAGTTCCTCTGTGCTGGCTGGGACCAGCTGGAGAGGAGGGGCTGGGCAGTGTGGGCTTTCAGTGCCAAATGCAGGGCCAGGGGTGGGTGTGCCCCGAGATGCCCCAGGCCTCGGGGCGGGCAGAGTGCGGGCCAGGCTGGGCAGGGGTGCAGCCCGCGGGGACGTTTGGGGCGGGGACCCCACTGCTGTGAGCCTTTGGTGCCAACACAACTGCCAAACTCAGCGTGTGGGCCAGGCGGCCACGCACACAGACGCACATGCCAGGAGCACGTCCGCACTCACGGCAGGCCCAGGCTCGGCCAGGGAGGATGGCAGGCCCTGTCCCCGGCTCCCGGGGTCCAGGTGAGCCACCAGGTGAGGGGAGCAGCTGACCAAAGCAGCCAGAACCCCGGGCTTCCAGAAGCTCCCTGGACTGCGCGCCCTCCCCCGTCCTCTGGACGCTGCGGGCATTAAGGGGGTGCCCCTCAGGCCTCCGTGCACCAGGGGTTGGGGGGTGGGGGCATGGGGGCAGCACCCCCAGGAACAGTTCATTTCTCAGGATCCTTTCAGCTGGGAATGAGCCAGGCAGCAGAGCGCAGCCCCTCCTTCCCAGGCGGGGCTGGTGTGTCTGGAGCCTCTAAGCCAAAGAGTCTGTTGGCTGTGGTGGGTGGGCATGCGGCCGGCCCGCCTGGACCATCCTGGGGTGGGGGTGCGCCCCGCCTGGTGTCTGCACTAATGTCGATGGCGAGCGGGGGTGGGGGCGCCGGGGCTGGGTCCCCGAGGCCAGTGGGTGCGGGTCTGGGCTGCGGGGGGCGATGCCTGTCTGTGTTTCTGTCCCACTGACATGGTACCCAGGCCCTGCGCCCCTCCCCGATGTTTACGTGTGTGAGTGCGGCGGGGCCCCCGCCCGGCCCCGCCACGAGCCTGCTGCGTCCGCACGGAGGAGGTGCTAGTCCCGGGGCCCCCTCCCTCCCCGCATGCCCACACGGCTGTCCCCCCAGAAGCGAGCAGTGGCCGTCCACCCCCCCCCCCCCCCCGTGGTGATCACTGCACAACGTTTCTATTCACGAATCCACGCTCCGCTCCCCTCCAGCCTTCACCCTGGGATCCATAACTTATTTGTCTGGCTTCTCGGAGGCGCCTCTGTGCGTTTGTCCTCAGGTGGTCTCATGGATGTCTTTCAAAAAATGGTTATTTTATATGATTTGTCATGGAATATGTTCTAATAAATCATTCTTCTATCATGTGGCAACAGGCCGCTGTCTGTCACCGTGGACTCATTTCTCCAGCGGTGGTGTTTGGGGAGGGAGGGGGCCCCCTGCAACCAGGAGGTTCATGCTGGGGTCTCCCTTCCTGGTCTGCTGCTGCTGCGAAGTTGCTTCGGTCGTGTCCGACTCTGTGCGACCCCATAGACGGCAGCCCACCAGACTCCCCCGTCCCTGGGATTCTCCAGGCAAGAACACTGGAGTGGGTTGCCATTTACTTCTCCCTTCCTGGTCTGGAAAAGCTGTTTCAACCTCCAAGTCAGGCGCACTGCAGGACAGACGCTGCCACCAGAGGGCGACCTAGGCAAGAAAGCCGAGCTGGGAAATGTCTGCGGTTTGCTTTGGAAAAAAACATTATTCAAGCCATGCAGTGATGCAGCATCCAAGAGCACCCTTCACAGCGGGCCCTGCCGTAGCCAGAGTTCAGGAGGGACCCAGGCCCTGGGTGCTGGGCGTCTGCTGCTCCCAGTCCGTCCCCCTCCTCAGGGCTCAGAGGGGCCTCTGAGCTTACTTGCTGACCCTCCCGCCCAGGAGTGATATGTGCCCACCTACAGGGAGGACTCGGAGAAGGCACTGGCACCCCACTCCAGTGCTCTTGCCTGGAAGGTCCCATGGACGGAGGAGCCTGGTAGGCTGCAGTCCACGAGGTCGCTAAGAGTCAGACACGACTGAGCGACTTCACTTTCACTTCTCACTTTCATGCGCTGAGAAGGAAATGGCAACTGACTCCAGTGTTCTTGCCTGGAGACTCCCAGGGACGGGGGAGCCTGGTGGGCTGCCGTCTATGGGGTCGCACAGTTGGACACGACTGACGCGACTCAGCAGCAGCAGTAGCCATGTCTCTTATGCTCTTTTCTATATTTCCTATACATTTTTTCTCTTTGTGCTTCAGTCTTTATTTCTACTGCCCTAAATTACGGTTCAGGTGTCCCAGGTGGCACCAGGGGTAAAGAACCCACCTGAAATTGCAGGAGACAAGAGACATGGGTTCGATCCCTGAGTCGGGAAGATCCCCTGGAGGAGGGAATGGCAATGCACCCCAGTGTTCTTGCCTCGAGAATCCCACGGAGCCTGGTGGGCTGCCGTCCATAGGGTCACAAAGAGTCGGACATGACTGAAGTGACTTGGCACAAATTGCAGTTCACCAGTCCTCTCTTAATTTCTCTTCAGCTGTCCAGTAGCCCGTCTCTTGCTCTATTTACTTTATTTATTTTATTTTTAGTTCTAGAATTTCCATTTAATTCGTAAAAAAATAATTTCACATCTCTAAGTAAAAATTCCTGACTTGTCATTTATTGTTCTGAACATATTGGTCGTGTGTTTATCTCGGAGGTTGTGTTCAATAGCTCCAGAGCCTGGATCGCCTGCTTTTATGCTTGGTTCTATTTCTTGATGTGCCTGGTGACTCTTGACATAAAAAAAAGTGAAGTAAAGTAAAACAGTGAAATAAAGGGACAGATATTGTGAGTGGAAAAAAAGCGCAGAGGGACTTGCCTTGTGGTCTGTGGCTCCACGTCCCTACTGCAGGTTTGAGCCCTGGTTGGGGAACTAGATCCCACATGCCGCAACTAAGAGTTCACATGCCATCACTGAACATCCCATGTGCGGCAACCAAGACTCAGTTCAGCCACGTAAACGTATAAATAAAAATAAATAGGGACTTCCCTGGTGGTCCAGTGCTGAGAATCTGCCGGCCGATGCGGGGGATACTGATTTGATCCCTGGTCCGGGAAGATGCCACGTGCCGTGGGGCAGCTGAGCCCGGGACCCACAACCACTGAAGCCCACGTGCCCTGGAGCCCGTGCTCCGCAAGGAGAAACCCCCACAGCGAGCAGCCCGCGCACCGCTCCTGGAGGGTAGCCCCCGCTCGGCAGCCGGAGAACGCCCTCGTGCGGCGGCAAAGAACCTATGCACCATAGCAGGGACCCAGCACAGCCAAACCGTTTTTGTTAATTTAAAAATAAAGATTTTTTTTTTGAGGAAAGTACAGCCTCTAAACAATGCTATATGTGATCAGTGAGGATCACCCTGTCCTATGCTGGAGGGACTGAGCTGGCCTGAAGCTGGATTGAGATGCACTCAGGCCGGTCCACGTCCTGATTGCCGGTGGTTCTGGCCTCACCTCCTGGGATCCCAGTGGAGAGTCAGGTGAGCGACCAGCTTTCTCCTCCTCTGACGAAGGTCCCGAGCTCAGGTTTGTCTTCCTGGAACGATAATATTACTGTGCTTGGTTCAGCTTTGCATCCACTCCAGGCTCAGCCTTGGAGCCCTGTGTGGCGGGAAAGTCAGCAGTGCCGTAGGAGGACAGCGCAGAGTGCCAGCTCTCTCCCCAGCTGTCCCTGCTCCTAGGAATCTCGGCCCGGCAAGCCCTGGTGGCCCTGGCAGGCCTGAAGGCTGGTGCCCTGCTAGCTTTGCGAGTCTGCACAGACCCAGCCTGTCCACTCTGAATCTTTGCAGCCACCCTCGCCCAGCTGCTCCGCCTCTGCCTCACAGCTTCTCTACCAACTGGCAAGCCCAGAAGTACTGCTGAAAATAAAATGAAAATTAGACACAAAGCTGAGATAAGAAGACAGAAGGGAAAGACCCCATGCCCCAGAAGTTAGGTGGGAAACAAAAGGCAGAATGGATAAAGAAACGGATAGCGCACCGCTTCCAGGGGGCCGTTAAGGTCCATAAAAACCCCTAATGTTGAAGCAGGTGATGTTTTCTGTCCATACAGAGTCAGAAGATAAGGCTTGTGCCTGGTAGGAGGAGAGTTGATATTAAGAATCCTGTTCAGAGCTGGGTGTTCAAAAGTTTGTACACAGAGGGAAAGGGACCAGAAAAACTCTCCCCATGGCCCCAGTGACAGGGCAAGGAGGCTTGTCTGTTCTCAGGTTCTGGGTGAGAGGTGGGGAAAGTCTGCAGTAAGGAGCTGAGACCTTGGGGAAAGTTGACCAGCTGATAAACAGAGCTTAGAAACAGTAAATGGGAAAGTTGGTCACTGGAAATCAGCCAGATTCAGAAAAGGAGAAGGATAGATTTAGCGTGTAACAGGAGATTGTGAGGCATGAAAGCTACAATGTAAAGCTTCTGCATACAATTAATCTGAGTTTCAGTGTGAGGGTAAAGAAAATACAGAGCAGGGATATTCAAAGAGACAGTGGCTGAGAACTTTCCAGAAATGATCAAAGGCATAAATTCTCACAGGTCCCAAGAGGGATGTATAAGAATAAACGTTGGTGACTTCCCTGGTGGTCTAGTGGTTAAGAATCTGCCTCCCAGTGCAGGGGACACAGGTTTGACCCCTGGTCAGGGGAGATTCCACATTCCGCGGGGCGACAAAGCCTGTGTGCCACAAGTACTGAACCCACATCACTGCAGTGACTGAAGGTCGTGGGCCTGGAGCCCGCGCTCCTCGGGAGGAGTCACAGTCGCGAGAAGCCCAAGCCCCACAGCTGGAGAGAAGCCCCCTGCTCTCCACGACTGGGGGAAGCCCTTGAAGCAGTGAAGGCCCCGTTAGCAAAATATACACGTATATATTAAAAATAAGTTAAAGCCAACATATTCAAACTATTGAAAGAAAAGGATTGTCAGCCAACAACTTTGTACCCAGAGAAACTACCCTTTGAGACTGAGAGAGAAAGAAATGGTTTCTGACAATAAAGCTTGAAGATTTGCTACTCTTAGTGCCACGGTGAAAGAACTCTTTAAAGATAATTTTAGGAATAAAAAACTGAGCTCAGAAGGAAGACGTGGCATACAAGAAAAAATAGTAAATAAATTGGCAAACATGCAGTAAATCTAACTAATTGTTGACAACTAAAAAATTATAGTGATTGTGAAGGGTTACCTCAAAAAGAGGAAACTAAAATACTAGAGAATAAGTAAAACGGAATCCTTGAAGAAATAGTTGGAAGAAAAAATTCCCAATCTCATTTTCTTGTTCAAAAAGGTGGAGGGATCAATGAATTCTAGACTTGAAGTCAAGTACTGTGTGAAATATTTAAGGCAGCCACAAGAAGAATAGGGGGCTTCCCAGCTGGCACTAGTGGTAAAGAACCTGCCTGCAAATGCAGGAGATGCAAGAGATGCAGGTCTGATCCCTGGGTCAGGAAGATGCCCTGGAGGAGGGCATGACAACCCACTCCAGTGTTCTTGCCTGAAGACTCCCACGGACAGAGGTGCCTGGTGGGCTAAGTCCATGGGGTCTCAGAGTTAGGCACAACTGAGGCGACCTAGCATGCACAGGATAGGACGATGAGGGAGCTTTTCTTTCAGCTGCTTGGTGGATTAAGAAAGTAGAAGTCAAGATGTTGGATCAATGACAACAAAAATATTTTTAAATGTTTCGCTGAATGCCAAGGAACATACTCAGCTGCAGTTGGCCTATGGCTTGATGACCTCTGACCCGAGGATGACCTCTGACCCAAGGCTTGATGACCTCTGACCCAAGGCTTGATAACCTCTGGCCCAAGGCTTGATGGCCTCTGGCTCAAGGCCTGATGACCTCTGGCCCATGGCTTGATGACCTCTGGCCTAAGGCCTGATGACCTCTGACCCAAGGCCTGATGACCTCTGGCCCACGGCCTGATGACCTCTGGCCCACGGCTTGATGGCCTCTGGCCCATGGCTTGATGACCTCTGGCTTAAGGCCTGATGACCTCTGACCCAAGGCCTGATGACCTCTGGCCCACGGCTTGATGACCTCTGGCCCAAGGCTTGATGGCCTCTGGCTCAAGGCCTGATGACCTCTGGCCCATGGCTTGATGACCTCTGACCCAAGGCCTGATGACCTCTGGCCCACGGAATCACAACGCAACGAGGTAAACACACTCATCATATTAACAGCATCTCACCCTCCTTCACACGAGAAAATGCTCTCATATCATTACCCATCCTACCTCTACTACTACTATCACTAAACCCAAAAATTATCCTAGGACCCTTGTACTGTAAATATAGTTTAAAGAAAACATTAGATTGTGAATCTAACAATACCTGATGGCCTCTGGCCCAGGCCCTGGCCTGCCCAGGTGGGGCGGGGGTGCACAAAGCCGGGCCCTCTGTAGGGGCGACATGCTTTGTGTCAGGCTGCAAAGGCGGAAACCCGCCCATCTTCAATGTTGAAGAAACCTCTCTGTCTCTGCCCCAGCTTTGGATGGGAAAAAACAGAAACCCGAAACGCTCTTGTGTAGATGGAGTCAGACGGAAAGTCTCAGGCCCTGCCTGGTACGTGCGGGAGACGGTGGAAACCGGGACAAACACACGCAAGGAGGAACACGGCAGCCCGTCCTGCAGGCGCCGCAGACCTGCGGAGAGGCGAGCTCGGTGGGCACTGCCGGGCTGCTGTGCTGGAGAGCGGGGTCTAACAGCCCGCGGAGGGTGTGAGCCGCACATCGCTGTCTGTGAGCTGATGCTTCTTCATCCCGCTGAGGGCCTATCAGCCATCTCTGAGCACAGGAAGACTCGCCTGAGGGTACCTGGGATCCTCACACGGCTGCAAAGTGTACACTCATCTCACTCACCTGAACCCACTTCCGGGCTGGGCCCTTGCAGACACGACTGGCCTGAACCTGCCTGCTCTGCCTCACCCCTCCGACTGCAGAAGCTGCAATCACGGCTCTTCTCACAGTTCACTCCCTGCCTGTGACTGGCTGGGTGCCCTCTGGGGCATGCTTTCCTTGCCCCAGGGAGCTGGGGGCATAGGTGCGAGCTGCTGGGTATAAAATAAGTAAGTTATGAGACTTCCTGGTGGCCCAGTAGTTAAGACTCAGCGCTCGCAATGCAGGGGGCCCAGGTTGAATCCCTGGTCAGAGACCTAGATCCTTTACACTGCAACTAAAACTTCACGTGCCACAACTAAGACCCAGCACAGCCAAATAAATACTTTTAATAAAAGTATAATAAAATGAATAAGTTATAGGGATGTAATGTACAGCACAGAGAATTATGTTACATTGTAATAACTTTATATGGAGTGTAATCTATAGACTTATTGAATCACTATGTCATACACCTAAAATTAATGTAACATTACGAGTCAACCACACTTCAATTGAAAGGTGACTGCAGCCATAAAATTAAAAGATGTTTTCTCTTGGAAGAATATCCATGACAAACCTAGACAATGTATTAAAAAACAGAGACATTACTTTGCTGACAAAAGTGCAAATAGCTATGGTTTTTCCAGTAGTCATGTAAGGATGTGAGAGCTGGAGAATAAAAAAGGCTGAGTGCGGAAGAACTGATGCCTTTGAACTGTAGTATTGGAGAAGATTTTTTTTTTTTTTTGAGAAGATTCTTGAGAACCCCTTAGACTAAACAAACAAAAGTGGGGGAAAATAATACAAGAAAAAAGAAAAAAAAGACGACCTTGTGATGTCACGTATGAGTGGGAATAATCAACAGGAACTTCCTTACAGAGGACTGTCAGGAGTAACATAGAAGAATGATAAACTCAGAAGACCAAAGGGTCTGAAGCCGCCTGACACAGCTGGAGCATGGGAACTGCGGGGCACCCGAGTGCTCACCCTCAGGATGCTCACCAAGGGCAAGGAAGGAGGTCCAGTCTGATGACCACCAGGCTTCGTGCCACTGATGGCGTGGGAGCCGGACCCCGAGGGGACGCCGAGCTCGGGGACGGCGTCACGCAGCACCTCCCGCTGGCATCCTCGCCAGGGCTCCGCCGCCTGAGACTGGAAGTGGTAGATGAGAAGTGACTTGTTGAATAGGACGCTTGTGCGGCCGGTGAGCAGGAGGGCGAGGAGTGCCGAGCCCCGAGCACTTACTGGGCTGCAGTTTTATCATCAAAGGAAGAGTGGGGAGGGGAGAAGACCGTCTTTGTCTTTCTGAGTAGACGTCATGCTTCCATTATTGGCTCTGCCTCCAGGTTGAGCAGGGGAGTTTTCCTGTCCCTACATGGTCAAGCTAGGTCCACAAATTACCAGTTTTCATGGGTGGAAAGAGCACGTCCTAGGGCTCATTAACTGACTGAGCTCCCTGGCAGGATGTGGGCCTCAGGCCACCGTGTTTTATTGTGTGAGGGCCTGTCCCGGGCTTCTGCTGAGTGGTTTTGTTGCTAAGCCAGCCTGCTTGGTTCTGTGGTTAAGAAACCCTGCTTTCTCGGTTATCATTAACTTACAGGGGTCTCTCAAGTTTCCTATTTACACTTCCCTAGTGGGAGTAACTATTTAATCACCCATTTTGTCCCTTCATTCTATCCCTGTCATAACCAGGCTTTACAACTCACTTCTTGGTAGAGGAGCCCGGGCAAGAGGAACAGAGACTCCATGAGCGGAAGGGGAGGCGGTGGAAAGGTTGTCTCAGGTGGGGTGAGGGTGAGGAAGTGATTTAAGGGACGTAAAAACCAAACTCAGTGTGGGGACCTCAGCTGGATGCAATAACAAGTCAGCTATAAATGACAACTTGGTGACAATTAGTGAAAGTTGGTGAAAGTTTTAACATCACTATAGACGGATGTCTAGCGTCCCCCCAAATTCCTGTCTTTAAAACCTAACCCCCAATGTGATGCTATTAGGAAGTGGGGTCTTGGAGAGGTGATTATGTTATGAGGCTGGAGCCCCTGGGAATGGGATTAGTGCCCTCAAAAAGAAACCCAGGGAGCTCCCTGGCCCCTCCCACCAGGAAGGAGGAAGACAGTGAGAAGTCCAGCCACCCACCATGCAGCAGCCAGAACCAGACACCAGATCAGCCAGTGTCTTGACACTGGACTTTCAGCCCCCAGAACTGTACAAGCACCTCAGTCTGTTACAGCAGCCGGGACGGATGAAGACAAGAATGAACCATGAAATTGATAAAATTAAGGAATTGTTGATTTTTTTAGGAGTGATCCTGTAGGAAATTTGTTTACTTAGAAAGGCACACTGAAGTATTTAGAAGTGAAATGTTCCCCATGTCCTCTGTTCATTTATTTACTTTTATTGAAGTATAGTTGATTTATAATACAATATTACATAAGTTATGGGCTTCCCTGATAGCTCAGTTGGTAAAGAATCTGCCTGCAATGCAGGAGACACCAGTTCAATTCCTGGGTCAGGAAGATCCCCTGGAAAAGGGAATTCATTATTCTTAGGCTTCCCCTGTGGCTCAGCTGGTAAAGAATCCTCCTGCAATGTGGGGGAGACCTGGGTTTGATCCCTGGGTGGGGAAGATCCCCTGGAGAAGGGAAAGACTACCCACTCCAGTGTTCTGGCCTGGAGAATTCCATGGACTGTATAGTCCATGAGGTCACAAAGAGTCGGACACAATTGAACAACTTTCACTTCATTATATAAGTTGCAGGTGAACAATATAGTGATTCACAACATTTAATGGTTATACTCCACTTGTGTTTATAAAAATTTGACTCTAGTCCCTGTGTTGTATAATTCCTCTTTAATTTAAAATTCCTTCCTGGGGGCTTCCCTGCTGGCTCAGTGGTAGAGAATCCGCCTGCCAATGCAGAAGACATGGGTTTGGCCCCTGGGAGGCTCCCACATGCCATGGAGCAACTCAGCCCGGGTGCCACGACTCCTGAGACTGTGCCGCAGAGCCCGGGAGCTGCAGCTACCGAAGCCCGCGCACCTTAGGGGCCCTGCTCCACAGTAAGAGAGGCCACCACGATGAGAAGCCGCGCACTGCAACGAGAAAGCAGCCTCACTTGCTGCAGCTGGAGAAAGACCCAGCACAGCCTCAAATAAAGAATAAAATAAATAAGCAAATAAAATGAAAACTCCCTCCTGACACAGAGGTGGTGTGTGTCGGCAGTTGTGGAGTCTTAGCTGCACATCACGGCTGCTCGCTACGCTCTCCCCTCCAGTGTGCGTGTCTGAGACTTTCTGCAGAGAAAAAGTCTAATGAAGCAGCAGAGAAGAGAAGACGCTGCTACACTTATAAGACTGATGACTCAGAGGATACGGCAAGCCCTTCAAACCAATGAGACAACGTCAACAAATCTTCATTAAAAACAGCAAAAATACAAGCAAGGCTTCACAGAGGAGGAGATCTCGTGACTGGCAAGCGTGCTTCGTCTTCAGGGGCCTGCAAGCTGCAGCCACACTCGATGCCACTGTGTCTCCAGATGCAATAACCAGAGAGCACGGTGGGAAACACTTCTGAAAATACCCAGCATGGTCTTGGAAAGTGAAGATATTACTGAAGGAAAATGGGCCAGTAGACTCAGGTGTCCAGTGACCCCACCCGGGAGCAGAGGCCACCTCGGCTGTGGTCTGGAGAGGAGGGCAGACCCCCAGGCTGAACTGGGACGGGGTATCTGGAAGAAAGCTCAGAGGCCTGGGGGCAGCCAGTGGCATCTTCCCCTTTCACCTCTCAGCCCACTCACACCAGCCCCAGGACTCTGCCCAGGAACCGATACCCTCTGCCTGGTCACCCGAAGGTCAGCACCCTGGACAGGGCCCCTGCGGCCCTGTCCTGCTGGGGTCTTAGAGGCAGGGCCTGGGCACCCACCCAGTCCAAAGAGGACTTTGAATGAAGGCGTGGGAAAGGGTCCTGTCCTCAGAGACTCCCAGGCAGACGGGAGAGGGGGTGGGGCGAAGGAGGCAGACACCCGCGCTGGGAACCCAGGCCGAGCAAACTACAGCCAGCCTGCCTTTTCAGACAGCCCAGGGAGTGGCCAACCTGCATTCTCCAGCACGGAGGTCCCACCTGCCTCCATTTCCCAGACTCCCTTGAGGCTAGATGCAGCCATGTGACTAGGTTCTGAATCATGAGACATGAGTGGAAGTGCCCTGTGAGACTTCCAGGATGTCTTCCAGGATGTCTGCCCTTACATCCTGTTCTGCTAGGAACAGGAGGCGATGACTGAGCTCCGGCAGTCACTGTGCGGCCATGAGGCTGCCCGTTAACCCTAGGGATTGGGAACTGAGAGCTGCAGGGACCTGGTTCCCAGTGGCTGCAAGGCCAATACCATCCCTAGGCGGCCAGTACTATGGAGAAATAAACAATGTTGCTCAAGACCTGGTTCTTTGAGTCTCGATGCATGTGTGCATGCCAAGTCACTTCAGTCATGTCCAAGTCTGTGCAACCCATGGGCTGTAGCCTGCCAGACTCCTCTGTCCATAGGATTCTCCAGGCAAGAATCCTGGAGTGGGTTGCCATTCCCTTCTCCAGGAGATCTTCCCAACCCGGGGATCGAACCCACATCTCTTAAGCCCTGGCTTTAGCAGGCAAAACACTAGCGCCACATGGTTTGCACCAAACCTAACTTGGATGCACAGGCCTGTGACTTGGGGGTGGGAGGTGGGGAGGGATTTTCTCCGGCTGTGAAAGTTCTCAGCCCCACCCTCTAGCTGGCTCACCCGGCTCCAGATGTCTGTCAAGGGTGCAGAGGGAGGTATGCAGGATGAAGAGGAAGTGGCCAGAAGGGGAAGCAGCAAGCTGCAGAGCGGAGGCAGGTGGGAGGTGATCGCAGTAATGGCCTGCAAGCTGAGGGCCTGCGTCTGTGGTGAAGCCAAGATGAACACCAAGGCGGGACCCTCGGAGGTAAGAGCCAGCGAAGCCAGATGGGAGGGCCAGACCGAGGGCCCTGAGAGGGGGGGGCTTCTGTCCACTGCCTCCTGACCGGCGCTGCCAGCTGCCTGGGCCCAAAGCACCACGAAGCTCCCGCGGGGCCTGCGGACCAGCCCTCCCTCTGCTGGTTTCTGCAGCTGGGCCCGCCAGGGTCTGGGGTCTCCCGGCGAGCTCAGCCTGGAGTGAGCCTGCCCAGCACAGGGCGTGGGGAGCTCGGAGCTGCCCCCCGGGGGTCTCCCAGCCCAACACAGCCTTGAGATGCCGGCGCTGGTGGGTCACCCTCTCCCAACAGCCAGTCCTACCCCTGGACACACGGGGTCCTCAGGGTCGAGCTGCCCAGAACCCCCTGAATGGCGAGCCTCCCCAAGCCCTTGTAGTTCCCAAGGGGGTAGGTGGCCTGGCAGGCGCCTCAGCTGGGCACGCCTTGGATGGGGCTGCGGGGGCAGGGCACGCCCACCTTCTCCTGAGCCTGGAGCCCCCCCGGCGCTGTAGCAGGGCACACGGCCCTGGGCCCAGTGCAGGACTGCACCCCGATCGCCTCTCCCGAGCGTCAGGGAAGGGTCTGGGGAGCCCACACTGGGGCAGGGAAGGGGGTGGCAGGCCCCCAAGCTCCCCTCTGCAGGGTGCAGGTGAGGACCCAGACTCCCATCTGAAGGGGCCCCTGAGTTCTGAGCCCCCTCTCTCACTCCGGGGCCCCCACCACCCGTGATGGTTCTGCTCAAGGCAGACCGCCGCCCTCACTCCCCAGGCCCGGCTCCCAAGGCTGCCCCTCCCCCATGGAGGCCGGCCGGGGGCCCTGCGGGAGGGCACCCCCAGAGCCCGGGGACAGCCTGGCTCCCTGGCCCCGGTGCCCAGCCGAGCTGTGCTCACAGGCGGGCAGCGTGACCCCAGCCCCAGGCCCCGGGCGGCGGGGTCCCCTCGCCATCAAGGCCGGGAGGGAGGGCTGCACCTGCCCCTGACGGGAGCCTCGGAAGTTGGCTGGTGGTGGGCGTGGGGGAGCGGGGTTGGGAGGACCACGTCACTGTGCACGGACCCCGCCCCGCACTCCAGGGAAGGCAGCCTCACTCAGAGCTGGGGAGCATCCCGTTCAGGGTGGCCACTGAGTCTGCTTTGGGGACCAACTCCAACCAGGGTCCAGTCCACCTGGCCCCCAGCTCCTCGTGAGAGTGACCACTCTGAGGGGGCAAGACCTCCATCCCCAGCTGGCTGCAGGGTTCTGGGACAGAGGGAGACCCCCGCCAGCCTCAAGGGGTCCTGACTCAGCCCTCAGCCCAGGGCCCAGCTCAGCCCCTAGCCCCTGGCCCCCAGAGAAACAACACTCTCTCTGTACCAGGCCCCCCATCCAGGACCAGGGTCATTGCCCAGCTCCCAGGAGGGGCCAGCATAGGGCCAGGATGGGGGGCCCAGCCCGGGAAGGGAAGCAGCTATTTATGAACCACCCTCGAGAGGACCCAGCCTGAAAGCAGAAATGACGGCAAACTCGCTGTGGTTGAAACGAGGAACTGAGATTCAGACGCCCACACGGCCCTGGGGGGTTGCCAAGAGGGGAACCAGCAGGTCATACGTGCCCCGGGCACACACCGGACACATGTGTACATGCACACGCAGTAGTGGTGGGTGACGGACTCAACAGTGTCAGGCCAGGCCAGGGTGAGGCCCCACCAGGAATGAGGTCTGCAGGGTCCCCGCGAGGTGGCCCCCCTGGTGCCCAGCTGCCCGGGAGCGTGGGGTTCACCGCGCCCAGGCCCAGAGCTGCAGGTGATGCCGGTCACCCCGCCCAGGGGCTGAGGCCTCTGCTGAGCACACGGGTGGCCTCGGCGTGGCCTGGCTCCACACTGCCCCGCGGCCTGCGGGACAGGGCAGTCAGCACTGCGAGGCTGGGGGCCCATGGGAGGGGCTGAGCCGCGGCAAAGGACCCCCGGGCCAGAGCAGCAGGGGCAGAAGGAGCCACGAGGGGCCAGGACTCCCCGCCCAGGGGCTGCTGGCGCCTGTCTGGAGGAGCCGGGGACGCGGCCAGTCCCTAGGCCATGGCCTCAGGCCTGCCCTGGCCAGCCAGGGGAGGTCTGTCTCAGCACTAGAGTGGCCAGGACCGGCTCAGGAGAGTGTGGCCCCTGGGGACCCAGGTGATGTCTTCCTCCAGCTGCAGGTGCGGGGGATGCTCGTGCTGCTGTGCCTGGGTGCTGTGACCCTCACCTGCCTCCTGGGGCTGGGGTCCTCCCCTTCCGCCTGGAGCCGGAGCTGCCTTGAGGAAGGGCCCGCCAGGCCTGGGGGCCTTGGCTCCCCTGTGGACTGGGATCCCCCAGGAGGGGAGGCCTGGCGGCGGCATCAGCAGAACGACTCCTGCCGGTGAGCAAGCCGTGCGCTCCGTGGGGCGGCAGCCGGGCAAGCCCGCGAGGCTCTGCCCCGGGCGCCCCCTGCCTTCCCAGCCTGGGTCTCCCCCGAGGGACAAGCACCGCCCTTGGTCCCCTCCTCTGGGAAGAGGCAGGTTCTGGGAGGGTGGGCTGGAGGCAGGGGGAGTGGTCTGGGAAGGGGGGGCCCTGATGGTAAGCGCGGGATGGGGATGCTCTTGACAGCAGACACAGGCTGTCACCTGGGACTTGGACGAGGTGGTCATCGCAGCCCTCCCACCCGGGGTGGGGTCACAGGGCCAGCCCCTCCCGCCCCCTGCAGGGCCTGGAGCCTCAGAGACCCCCAGCACACCCCCTGACCCAGCCCCTCCCGCCCCCTGCAGGGCCTGGAGCCTCAGAGACCCCCAGCACACCCCCTGACCCAGCCCCTCCCGCCCCCTGCAGGGTCTGGAGCCTCAGAACCCCCCAGCGCACCCCCTGACCCAGCCCCTCCCGCCCCCTGCAGGGCCTGGAGCCTCAGAGCCCCCCAGCGCACCCCCTGACCCAGCCCCTCCCTCTGGATCAGCCGTGGTGACTCCAAGGGCCTCCACACCCACAGGAGCCCAGAGCCAACAGCTCCGGAGGGAGCGTGCCGGGCTTGGGTGGGGGTGGGGACTGGGCACCAACCCCCCACTCAGGCAGGCGCCCTGGGGCACTCCTGGTGTCAGGCCCACCTGCTCCGTCCAGCCTGCGGCCCGGCCCCTTGGCCTGGGCTCTGCGTCCCGCTTGCTGACCGGGACTGCGCGGGTGACGTGAGGCTGGCCGGCCGCTCCTGCGCTCACACCCGGCCCCTCCTCTGCAGGGTCGTCCTCGTGGAGAGCATCCCCCAGGACCTGTGGTCGGCAGCAGGCAGCCCGGCTGCCCAGCCCCTGGCCCAGGCCTGGATGCAGCTGCTGGACGCCGCCCGAGAGAGCGTCCACGTGGCCTCCTTCTACTGGTCCCTCACGGGGCCCGACATCGGGGTCAACGACTCGTCTTCCCAGCTGGTGCGTGGCCCTCGCCCCTGACCCGGAGCCTGCGGGCTGTGCCTGGGTCAGGCACACAGAAAGGCCAGCAGGCTGCCCGTCTGTCTGGCCGAGCTGTGGGCAGTTGGGGCCGCCTCGGGGGAGATCTGGGCCCCTCCTTGTGGGATGGGGTAATCTCTCTCTCATCCTGGCCTGCTCTCACAGGGCGAGGCCCTCCTGCAAAAGCTGCAGCAGCTGCTGGACAGAAACGTGTCCCTGGCTGTGGCCACCAGCACCCCGACCCCGGCCAAGAACTCCACTGATTTGCAGGTCCTGGAAACCCGAGGTGGGTGGGTGCCTGCTGTCCTGGGCCCGGGGACCAGCAAGAGCTGTGGGGCTGCCTGGGGGGAGGCTGGGAGCCTGGGGCTGCAAGCGCCTCTGAGTGGGCCTCCCTGGGGGCCGGTTCCAGGGGCCAGATGTGTCGTTTCCCACGGGGCAGAGCACACGGTGGCCTCTGGGGCCTGCTGCGTCCAGCGCTCTGAGCTGTGGGTGGAGGCTCAGCGGGGAGCCAGAGGCCACGGGGACAGTCCCCACAGGGCCAGACCGACTGGGGGGGCCCTGGGCCGACTGACGCCTCCGTCTTCCCACCTGTAAAGTGGGGGTGAGGACACCATCCATGAGGAGGACTGCCGTGAGGAGGAAGGAACTGGGCTCAGCCCGCTTCGGGCTCAGCCCACCTCCCTGCACCCTTGCCAGGCGCCCAGGTGCGACGTGTGCCCATGGGAAGACTCACTGGCGGCGTTCTGCACTCCAAGTTCTGGGTGGTGGACGGGCAGCACGTCTATGTGGGCAGTGCCAACATGGACTGGCGGTCCCTGACACAGGTGAGTCCCCGCGCCCCGGGAGGGGAGGCCCTCCGGAGCTCGTCCACCCTGGCGCCCCTGACATCCCCTTGTGGGCAGTCATCCTGGGGGAACGCAGCCAGGTCTGTAACGCCCCCGCGGTAGAAACACCCAGAGACTGGTTACGGGACTCTAAAGGCACTGAACTCCCGGTGCAGAAGGTCGCTTACCCGCCCAGAAACATGGTCAGGTCACCGTGTCCAAGGGGCCCTGCGGACAAAGCAGGAACCCTTCCAGGAAAAGCAGCGCTTCAGCCATCAGTCAAAAGGCTGGCAGCGGTTGTCGATTACCAGTGAAGAACGACTTGTTTTCCTTTGAGCGTTGATGCTTTCTATTGTTTTTGGGCAATGAACATGTATTGCCCTTGGAACATAATGTCTAAGAAAAGCAGGGACCCGCTGGGCTCCCCTCCAGACTGGCTGCCCAGGAAGGCGTGTGCCTCCCCGGCAGCCCTGGGCCAGGGTGGGGTGGGGGGTCCGCCCAGCCCCGCAGAGGGCCCGTCCCGCAGCACGACCCGGGTGCACACAGGTGAAGGAGCTCGGGGCCGTCATCTACAACTGCAGCCGCCTGGCCCAGGACCTGGAGAAGACCTTCCAGACCTACTGGGTGCTGGGGGCACCCAGGGCCGTCCTCCCCAAGCCCTGGCCTCGGAACTTCTCCTCCCACATCAACCGCTTCCAGCCACTCCGGGATCGCTTTGACGGGGTGCCCACCACTGCCTACTTCTCGGTAAGGGTGGACAGGCCCGGAGGCCCTTCTGAGCCCCTGCTCTCTGGCCGGCCATGCCCACAGGAAGTCCCACCCACCCCAGCCCTGCCCTGCAGACCCCGGCATCTGCAAGGTCCGGGGCTGTGGTCCTGGGGTGACCCCAGTAGAAGACGTGGCCGTCGTAATCCATGGGAGACAGGCAGCCTGGGTGGCAGGGGATGCCCCATGGCCCTGGAGCCTCCACGCACATCGCTGGCTGGGGTCTGACTCAGGACCAGGAAGGGTCTGGGGGAGGACCAGGGCATCAGCAATGTTGTCGCTCCGCCGGAGGGGGGAGGGAACTGGGGGGCGGGCGGCCACAGCCACCAGCCGGGAACCTTCCTTGGGGTATGGGCAGCTACCCCAGGGCTCAGTTACAGTGGGGACCTGGCCTCAGAGGCAGGGGCACGTCCCCAGATGTGGGGGTCCGGCCGAGCCCCCCAGGGAGCTTCCTCCAGGGTCAGGCCAGCTCAGGGCCCCAGCCCTGCGGGCTGCGCCTCCTGCCTTCATCCTGGTGCCCGGGGCTGGAGGGTGGTACGTGCTGGGGTCGCAGGCCCAGTAACCAAGCAGCTCAGAGCCAGGCCTCTCAGGAACCTCTCTGGCCCACAGGCGTCGCCGCCTGCTCTCTGCCCCCACGGCCGCACCCGCGACCTGGATGCGCTGCTGGCAGTCATGGGGGCCGCCCAGGAGTTCCTTTACGCCTCGGTGATGGAGTACTTCCCCACCACGCGCTTCAGACACCCTGCCAGGTGGGCCGGCTGGGGGCCGGGCTGCCGTCTTCTCACCTGTGGGGACCCCCTCGGGGCAGGCCGGCAGGGCCCCCACTGGCCCAAGGACCCTGACCCTGCCGTGCCCCTCCCCCAGGTACTGGCCAGTGCTGGACACGGCGCTGCGGGTGGCGGCCTTCAGCAGGGGGGTGCGCGTGCGCCTACTGGTCAGCTGCTGGCTCAACACGGACCCCAGGATGTTCCCCTTTCTGCGGTCCCTGCAGGCGCTCAGCAACCCTGCGGCCAACGTGTCCCTGGACGTGGTGAGAACGCGCCCCTGGGCCGGGTGGGGCAGCGACCTCTCCACCCCCTGACACGCCCTTTCTGTCCCCCCAAGAAAGTCTTCATCGTGCCCGTGGGGAACCACTCCAACATCCCCTTCAGCAGGGTGAACCACAGCAAGTTCATGGTCACGGAGAAGGCGGCCTACATAGGTGAGCCTGGCGGCGGCCCGCGTCCTCCTGGGCTCCAGGCACAGCCACCCCAGCCTGCATGGGGCTCCTGTCCTTCAGGCGGGGGCCGCGGCGCTGGAGGGGGCTGGGCTCTCCCCCTCAGCGTGGACCCCCAGGCAGGGGGCCTGCATGCGGAAGGGCTCAGGACCCACGGAGGAGGCCAGCCCAGTGGTCAGCCGGCCCCACAGGGCGGGTGGGGAATCCCCGTACAGAGTCCCCCGAGTCCCGAGTTTGCAGGCGGGCAGGGGTGCGGCCCCTCCGGTGTAGAGCTGGTCGCATTCCTCAGCGGCCACAGGGGCCACCGGGCTGGGCGGGGCAGCAGAGGGACCCGTGCGGCCCCGGCCCCAGCCTCCCACACCCGCCGCCCGCAGGCACGTCCAACTGGTCAGAAGATTACTTCAGTAGCACCTCGGGTGTGGGCCTGGTGGTCAGCCAGAGGGCCCCCGGCACCCCGCCACGAGTGAGCACCGTGCAGGAGCAGCTACGGCAGCTGTTCGAGCGAGACTGGAACTCCCACTACGCCGTGGGCCTCGACGGACAGGCCCAGGGCCAGGACTGTGTTTGGCAGGGCTGAGGTTCGGCCCTTCCTGCCAGCAGGGTGGGGCCTCCTTGCCTTGCCTGGCCCCCAGCCTGGACTCCAAGCAGCTTCACCTGCACCAGCCCTGGTCGGGTTGCAGGGCGGACACAGACTGCTTGCTCTCCAAATCTAGCCCCTTTGAAATCCCCCCCCCCACCTCCTCCAGGGAGCCCTCCGGGACACCCCTCCCTGACTCCCACGGAGCCGCCACTCCTGTCCACAAGTGGGGCCTCGAGAACACGCGTGTGCCAGTCTCTTGTGTGTGTCCGCTGTGGGGCCGCGCCCGCTTCTGCTCGGCCTCAATCCACGTGCGAGGGGTCTGTGTCTGTGAGGCCACACCAAGGCGATGCCAGGCGTCTACCGTGGGAGCCTCTGACTCTCGAGGGTGTGCAGTCCTGGGACCGCAGGAACCCGAGGACGGGTTCAGCAAGAAGCGGGGGACAGGGGCCTGTGGGGGTGGGGCTGTGCCCAGGCGGGGGCCCCAGGCCTGTGGAGGCCACGCTACTGTGGCACCCCGTCCTGGTACGTGGGACCAGGACCGGTGGGTAGTCGGGAAGACCCAGGTGTGAGCTGGAACAGAGGGTGACACCAGGCTGGTTGCAGCTTGATGCAGCCCCACAGAGCTCATCCTCCCCGGGCCTCGCCCGTACCTGCCCTGCAGAGGCGGGACCGGAATCCTAGCTCGACGACTCGCTTCTGCCCTTCTGCTAGGAGTGCTGGGTCAGAGGCCTGTCTCAGCCTCAGCTCACCACCTCCTGGTTTCTGACCTTGGCTTCAGAGCCCACCTGCCCTGGCAGAGGCCCCCAGGCCGCCTGAGGCTAGAGCTGTGGGCTGGTTCAATGTCCAAGAGACCCTGGCAGCCGAGGGGGCCATCGAGGGGACGCCAGGCCCACCCCGAGCTGCCACCCCCGGGCCCTGAGTCCTCACGATCTCAGAGAGAGCCAGCGGGGTGCCTGTTGACCCGTGGGGGTCGGGAGATGATGCCACAGCTCCACGCGGGCCTCCCAGGCGTCCAGCGTGCCCGGGAGCTGGTCTGTGTGTGAGCTGCCCCCGGTGCCCGCCCCCCCGCCCCCCACCCCAGCTGTGCCCCAGGAGCAGTGGAGCCCAGAACCGCCCTGCTCCCCTGGCCGCTCGGCCATGGTCCAGGCCGTGATGGGGAGACAGCAAAGGCCCACAGCCAGGGCAAGGCCTGCCCTACATATGCCAGGTCTGGTGACCAGCTGCGGAGGCCTGCTCCAAAGCACGATCCTCTCTCCGCCCGGGAGACCCAGCGTGATGAGGCTCGAGAGGCCTGGGGGCTCCTTCCAGGTGTGGGGGACAGAGCCTGCCCCCGAGGACCCTGGACCCAGGCCCTTGTGTGGACAGCTCTGCTTCCTGGACGGGGGGCATGTCCGCCTCACTTGAATGGGTGGGATGAACAGGCGGTTAGTGGTACAGGGTGCTCACATCTCTCGCCGGGGGCCGACCCCCGCTGCAGGACACAGGAAGGTGCTGTGAGCTGTCCGTCAGCCAAGCCCGAGGCAGTGCCGCGAGAGCAGCCTCCAGCCAGTGAGGAACGGGGCCCTGAGCCACCCAGCCGGCAAGGATCTGACCACCGGGGGCTGCTCCGTGAGTTTGTGAGACGGCTCCTCCAAAGGTTGCATCTGGAGATGAGACAGGGGCCTCGTGGGACCCGACTGAGCTGAGGCTGGACCCCCGACCCACAGAGACGGGGGCACGGAGGCGCGGGGCTTCAAGCCCATCGTGTGTGGTGCTGTCACACCGCATAGGCGACACACTCACGCTGTCAGAACGGAGGCCGCCCGCACGGCAGAGGGCTCCCCAGGGCCTCCAGCACCACGGCCCCGATAAGTCAGACGTGACTGTGGGCACAGAGGCGTGAAGCCCACGAGCCAGGCTGACCCCCACCACGGTGTTTCCCGGGGGCTGGGCTCCCCTGTCTTCTCCCCCGGGGCCAGGAGAGGCTCCTGTAGCCTCCTGGACTGTGAGACCAAGTCCCCACTGAGTCCCCCCTCCCCAGCTTCCAGAGGGTTCCACATCTCTGACTGGGGGGCCCTTCCCTGCCGGCCCCCACTGGAGTTGTGACTTCCCTCCGGAGGGAGGGCGGGCGGGGGAGGGGAGCGGGCAGCGCTCTGGGCCCGGAGTCCTGCAGCTTCCCCGCCCCGCCCTCAGTGTTTACAACAGGTGTCCCTCTCGGAGCAGAAGGAGGCGTCTCCAGGGACCTCCCCGGGGCAGCAGAGAGGTGCCCAGGCTCCAGGGGCCTTGCCTGGGCAGCAGGGAGGGGGCCAGCCTCCAGGGACCTTCCCGGGGCAGCAGAGAGGGGGCCAGGCTCCAGGGACCTCCCCCGGGCAGCAGGGAGGGGGCCAGGCTCCAGGGACCTTCCCCGGGCAGCAGGGAGGGGGCCAGGCTCCAGGGACCTCCCCCGGGCAGCAGTGAGGTGCCCAGGCTCCAGGGACCTCCCCCGGGCAGCAGGGAGGTGCCCAGGCTCCAGGGACCTCCCCCGGGCAGCAGGGAGGGGGCCAGGCTCCAGGCCCCCCATGGAGCGCTGCACGCTCACGGGCCCAGGAAGGGCCTCTGAAGGCCATGGGGAGGAGTTGCGACCCTGAAGGGGTGTAGGACGCTCCCTTGACCTTGTTCTGCGTCCTGCTCCTGTGGGCAGCTGGCGAGGACGGCTGCCGTGGTCCAGCGAGCCCTGAGCCGGGCCGCTGTGGTGGCTGAGGACCAGTGAAGCCTCCGGGCCAGGGCCCTCCGCCCCTTGGGCCACCCCTGCGCTGCCCACGGCCCTGGCCTGGCGCAGCCTCCCAGCTCAGGGCAGCCTGTCCCCGGCCTCGTGGTGGAGCCCTGGGTCCGCACCTTCCTCCTCGGTCTCTCAGAGCGGCGGGCGGGGAGGAGGCCCCAAGCAGACAGGCGGTGGGGGAGCCGCCCTGACTCTGCCCGGCAGAGCAACCTAGCAGCCGTTAGGCGGTGTGTGCGGGGGAGCAGAGATGAGCTCCACCCAGAACAGAACACTCGCAGCCGTCACGGGAGGGGGGCAGCGCTTTATTTATGGCCCGTTCGGGGTCCAGGGAGCAGCCAAGTGGGTCCCATCTTCAGGCACAGAGAGGCTGGGGGCCACGCACGCCAGAGAGGGCAAGTGGATGCCCACGGGCATCTAGAGGGCACTCACGGATGGACGCCTGGACCACTCAGCGGCCTGCTGCGCCCAGCCCAGCACGGGCATCACTCAAAGCATCCCAGGGCTTGCCTCGGCGAGACGGCCCCTGAAGAGTGGGCCAGCTCTAAGCGGGCAGGGAGACGGTCTCCTGGACTGTGGCAGACTGCCGGCAACAGGGAAATAGCCTTCACCAGGAAGCAGCGGCTGTGTTCTCGAGGGGCTCGTGGGCAGGGGTCTTGAGTAACACGTGTCTAATAAAGACCCTCGGGAGCCGGGACCCCTCCTGAGGCCTTGGGAGGCAGCACACTGGGGGCCCCACTTCGGGAGGGCCGGGAGCGGGGGCCCCTCTGCTCGCAGCCGGCTCCGCTTCGTCCTCTGCTCTGGGGGTCACAGTGGACACTCGTGTGCACACGCGGGGCGCAGGGCACAGCCTCCACTTCCTCCCGTCCTCACTGGGCAGCAGGCACGGGCGCAGGCTCGTCCGGGGCCCCCGGGTCCGGCTCCAGCAGGATGAGCTCCGTCCTGGCTGTGGACGTGACCATGGCCCCGGCGCCCGGCACCCCCTCCTCCTTGTCTTCGGGGGAGAAGCTCTCGCAGGCGTCAAAGAAGGTGACGGCTTCTTCTTGGAGCTTTTGCTCTGCCGGAGCTGCCTCGTCCTCCAAGCTCTTGCTTTTCTTGGTGGGGGAGGAGGAGAACCCTAATTTGGGGAATCGGAACCAGCCCGCCTTCTCGGGTTTCTTGGGCAGCTCTGCCTCAGGCTGCGAACTCGGCGGGGTCTGGATGGGGGCTGGCCCACGGGCTTCATCTTTGGAGTCAGCACATGTCTCTTCGGAGGAAGAAGAGAAACCGATGTTGGGAAGCCAAAATCGGAACAGACCGGAAGACCTCTTACCTTCCGGCTTCTCTTTCGGAGCCTGGTCTCCTTCGGCCAGGCCCTCGGCAGCCTCCTCGCCATCCTCTTCGGGGGGAAATTCGAGGATTTCTGCGGGCTCCTCGTCGGAGCAGCTCTCCACATCCGCGTGGCCAGAGCGCAGGTCGGCGGTGAGTGCTGGGCCTCCAGGTACGCTGAGGCTGGACGCGATCACTTCAAATGGTTCTCTGGTGTCTGGCTGCAGGTCTCCAGAAACGGGGTCTTCTCTGGGGCCGGCTTCTTCGGGAGCCTCCTGCAAGCCCACCGTTGGCCGGGAGTCTCGGACCCTCCCCTGTGTGGGGGGCTCAGAGATCTTCAATTTCAGCAATGAAAATCCGTAAGAAGCGGTTTGGATCTCGGACACGGGGATCTCTGATTCCCGCACAACCTGGGTGGAAACGGCCTCGGGTCCCGAGAGGTCGGCCAGCTCTGCCGTCACCACGCCATGTACGCCGACCCCGGGACCCTCTCCCTGCGCACCGTGAATGTGCACTCGGACCCTGGAAGCTTCCGGGGAGAGGTCAAAGGCCACGGGCTGCTCCTCGGGGGTCCCAGCGCCGGCCTTCAGGATGCTGGCGCCCCAGGCTCCCGGGCTCTCCGTGCGCAAGGCGTCGTCCAGGCTGCTCCCGGCACACTGCACCTCCTGCACGGTGGGGATGAAGACGTCGGCCTCCGAGCCGGGGTCAGGGAAGGCGAACCTCGGCATGCTCAGCCGGGGTAGTCTGACAGTTACCACGGAGCCCTCCCAGGGCTGACCCACGCTGACCACGGAAACCTGGGACGGCCCGTCGGTCCTGGACACCTTCAGTTTAACAGGGCCTTCGGGCTGGGAGGACCATTTCTCCGCCCTCCCCTCTCCCTCAGCGAGGTCCAGGCCCACAGGCCCAGCAGGAGGAGCTTTTGTTTCCAGAAGTGCCCCGCTGGGCATCCGAAGCGGAAGGGAACCTTCGCCCGGGCGGACCCTGGCCTTGGAAGTGGACAGGCCCGCAGGAGCTGCCCCCGGAGGAGGCGGGTGTGGCGTCGGGCCCCTGCCATCCAGGTTTGTCTTTAGCATGCCCACACATGATGCACTCTTCTCAGCTGCCTCCAGAGGCTCGGGTGCCTCCACCTCTAACCCCGGAGGCCCCTGAGCCTTGGCAGGAGCTGGCCCTTCTTCCCCCGGTGAACGGGCAGCAGGCGGGGGACTCTGCACCCCAGGCACCCCCTTCGCCCTGGTGGGGCGCCGGATGCTGGGCAGGTGGAGGGCAGGCATCCTGAACCAGCCCCCCTGAGCGGGTGTGCTCTCCTCCATCGGGGCGTCCGCACCCACGGCTCTGCACGACTGCTGGAGGGGGTCTCCTGCTGACTGGGCCGTCCCCTCGCCGTGAGGCTGGCTGGCCATGATATCCCCAGGTGTGTGCCCTTGGCGGCCGTCTCCCAGGGGCAGGCCGCGTGCAGAGTCCAGGCCCTGAGCCTCGCTGGGAGAGCACAGGGCAGGGGAGGTCTCTGCGGCCCCAGCCTCCACCGCAGGACCTCCTGCTTCTGGGCTAAAAAACCCAAACTTTGGTCGATGAAACTTGGGAAAGGTCACCCGACCATAAGATGCAAGAAACAGCGGGTCCAGAGGGCTGGCAGGACGCTCAGGTGGGCACGGAACGTGCCCGTCAGGAGACAAAGCGGCAGGACTTTCTCTATCCTCCTGGGAATATGAAGAGATTTCTGGAGGGAACTCTGTGGGCTCGGGAACAGTTACCTGGTACTTGATCAGAGTGACGGGCTCCAGAGAGATGGACGAGGACTCAGAGTGAACACGGCTGACGTCAAGGCTGCCTGAGGACACGCCAGGCCATCCCAGGCGGGGACAGGACACGGAAGGTTTATGACTGGAACCATCTGGGAAGGCAGAATCCACACCAGAAACACTTGGGGGCAGAGAAACGTGAGGATCACCGTCATTCATGGGAGGAACTGATGAATGATTTCCCTGATGAAGAAAACAACTTCGGGAACTTAAAATGTGATTTTCGTACATGGATTTTAATATCATCTTCGGTTCCCAAGGTGCGGATTCTGGCGGCCGCCTTCTTGTCCCCCAGGGCCAGGTCGCCCTCCAGCTTGGCGCCCGCGGCCTGGGTGTCCAGCTCCACGCTGGGCAGCGACACCCCCACGTCGGGGGCGGCCACCTCGGCCTTGGCGCCCTTCAGGTCCAGCTTGGGCCCCTTGATGTCCACCTGCGGGGCCTTGATGTCCACCTTGGGCAGCTTGACGCTGGGCATCTGCACCTTGGGCAGGTGGCCCTTGATTCCGACTCCCGCCGCCCCTTCCTTGAGCTCGGCTTCGGGCAGGTGGGCCTCCGGCAGCTTGACGCCCACCTCGGCGGCCTTGACCTCCAGCTCGGCCGAGGGCAGCTCCACGCGGACCTCACTGGTCTTGACGTCGGCCTGCACCGAGGGCGCGGTCACCTCGGCCTGGGCCTTGGGCAGGGACACGTCCACGGCGGCCTCGACGGCCTTGCTGGGCGCCGACACGCCGAAGGACGGCATCTTGAACTTGGGCATTTTGAACTTGCTGTCTCGGGCGGCCACCTCCTTGTCCCCCAGGGCCAGGTCGCCCTCCAGCTTGGCGCCCGCGGCCTGGGTGTCCAGCTCCACGCTGGGCAGCGACACCCCCACGTCGGGGGCGGCCACCTCGGCCTTGGCGCCCTTCAGGTCCAGCTTGGGCCCCTTGATGTCCACCTGCGGGGCCTTGATGTCCACCTTGGGCAGCTTGACGCTGGGCATCTGCACCTTGGGCAGGTGGCCCTTGATTCCGACTCCCGCCGCCCCTTCCTTGAGCTCGGCTTCGGGCAGGTGGGCCTCCGGCAGCTTGACGCCCACCTCGGCGGCCTTGACCTCCAGCTCGGCCGAGGGCAGCTCCACGCGGACCTCACTGGTCTTGACGTCGGCCTGCACCGAGGGCGCGGTCACCTCGGCCTGGGCCTTGGGCAGGGACACGTCCACGGCGGCCTCGACGGCCTTGCTGGGCGCCGACACGCCGAAGGACGGCATCTTGAACTTGGGCATTTTGAACTTGCTGTCTCGGGCGGCCACCTCCTTGTCCCCCAGGGCCAGGTCGCCCTCCAGCTTGGCGCCCGCGGCCTGGGTGTCCAGCTCCACGCTGGGCAGCGACACCCCCACGTCGGGGGCGGCCACCTCGGCCTTGGCGCCCTTCAGGTCCAGCTTGGGCCCCTTGATGTCCACCTGCGGGGCCTTGATGTCCACCTTGGGCAGCTTGACGCTGGGCATCTGCACCTTGGGCAGGTGGCCCTTGATTCCGACTCCCGCCGCCCCTTCCTTGAGCTCGGCTTCGGGCAGGTGGGCCTCCGGCAGCTTGACGCCCACCTCGGCGGCCTTGACCTCCAGCTCGGCCGAGGGCAGCTCCACGCGGACCTCACTGGTCTTGACGTCGGCCTGCACCGAGGGCGCGGTCACCTCGGCCTGGGCCTTGGGCAGGGACACGTCCACGGCGGCCTCGACGGCCTTGCTGGGCGCCGACACGCCGAAGGACGGCATCTTGAACTTGGGCATTTTGAACTTGCTGTCTCGGGCGGCCACCTCCTTGTCCCCCAGGGCCAGGTCGCCCTCCAGCTTGGCGCCCGCGGCCTGGGTGTCCAGCTCCACGCTGGGCAGCGACACCCCCACGTCGGGGGCGGCCACCTCGGCCTTGGCGCCCTTCAGGTCCAGCTTGGGCCCCTTGATGTCCACCTGCGGGGCCTTGATGTCCACCTTGGGCAGCTTGACGCTGGGCATCTGCACCTTGGGCAGGTGGCCCTTGATTCCGACTCCCGCCGCCCCTTCCTTGAGCTCGGCTTCGGGCAGGTGGGCCTCCGGCAGCTTGACGCCCACCTCGGCGGCCTTGACCTCCAGCTCGGCCGAGGGCAGCTCCACGCGGACCTCACTGGTCTTGACGTCGGCCTGCACCGAGGGCGCGGTCACCTCGGCCTGGGCCTTGGGCAGGGACACGTCCACGGCGGCCTCGACGGCCTTGCTGGGCGCCGACACGCCGAAGGACGGCATCTTGAACTTGGGCATTTTGAACTTGCTGTCTCGGGCGGCCACCTCCTTGTCCCCCAGGGCCAGGTCGCCCTCCAGCTTGGCGCCCGCGGCCTGGGTGTCCAGCTCCACGCTGGGCAGCGACACCCCCACGTCGGGGGCGGCCACCTCGGCCTTGGCGCCCTTCAGGTCCAGCTTGGGCCCCTTGATGTCCACCTGCGGGGCCTTGATGTCCACCTTGGGCAGCTTGACGCTGGGCATCTGCACCTTGGGCAGGTGGCCCTTGATTCCGACTCCCGCCGCCCCTTCCTTGAGCTCGGCTTCGGGCAGGTGGGCCTCCGGCAGCTTGACGCCCACCTCGGCGGCCTTGACCTCCAGCTCGGCCGAGGGCAGCTCCACGCGGACCTCACTGGTCTTGACGTCGGCCTGCACCGAGGGCGCGGTCACCTCGGCCTGGGCCTTGGGCAGGGACACGTCCACGGCGGCCTCGACGGCCTTGCTGGGCGCCGACACGCCGAAGGACGGCATCTTGAACTTGGGCATTTTGAACTTGCTGTCTCGGGCGGCCACCTCCTTGTCCCCCAGGGCCAGGTCGCCCTCCAGCTTGGCGCCCGCGGCCTGGGTGTCCAGCTCCACGCTGGGCAGCGACACCCCCACGTCGGGGGCGGCCACCTCGGCCTTGGCGCCCTTCAGGTCCAGCTTGGGCCCCTTGATGTCCACCTGCGGGGCCTTGATGTCCACCTTGGGCAGCTTGACGCTGGGCATCTGCACCTTGGGCAGGTGGCCCTTGATTCCGACTCCCGCCGCCCCTTCCTTGAGCTCGGCTTCGGGCAGGTGGGCCTCCGGCAGCTTGACGCCCACCTCGGCGGCCTTGACCTCCAGCTCGGCCGAGGGCAGCTCCACGCGGACCTCACTGGTCTTGACGTCGGCCTGCACCGAGGGCGCGGTCACCTCGGCCTGGGCCTTGGGCAGGGACACGTCCACGGCGGCCTCGACGGCCTTGCTGGGCGCCGACACGCCGAAGGACGGCATCTTGAACTTGGGCATTTTGAACTTGCTGTCTCGGGCGGCCACCTCCTTGTCCCCCAGGGCCAGGTCGCCCTCCAGCTTGGCGCCCGCGGCCTGGGTGTCCAGCTCCACGCTGGGCAGCGACACCCCCACGTCGGGGGCGGCCACCTCGGCCTTGGCGCCCTTCAGGTCCAGCTTGGGCCCCTTGATGTCCACCTGCGGGGCCTTGATGTCCACCTTGGGCAGCTTGACGCTGGGCATCTGCACCTTGGGCAGGTGGCCCTTGATTCCGACTCCCGCCGCCCCTTCCTTGAGCTCGGCTTCGGGCAGGTGGGCCTCCGGCAGCTTGACGCCCACCTCGGCGGCCTTGACCTCCAGCTCGGCCGAGGGCAGCTCCACGCGGACCTCACTGGTCTTGACGTCGGCCTGCACCGAGGGCGCGGTCACCTCGGCCTGGGCCTTGGGCAGGGACACGTCCACGGCGGCCTCGACGGCCTTGCTGGGCGCCGACACGCCGAAGGACGGCATCTTGAACTTGGGCATTTTGAACTTGCTGTCTCGGGCGGCCACCTCCTTGTCCCCCAGGGCCAGGTCGCCCTCCAGCTTGGCGCCCGCGGCCTGGGTGTCCAGCTCCACGCTGGGCAGCGACACCCCCACGTCGGGGGCGGCCACCTCGGCCTTGGCGCCCTTCAGGTCCAGCTTGGGCCCCTTGATGTCCACCTGCGGGGCCTTGATGTCCACCTTGGGCAGCTTGACGCTGGGCATCTGCACCTTGGGCAGGTGGCCCTTGATTCCGACTCCCGCCGCCCCTTCCTTGAGCTCGGCTTCGGGCAGGTGGGCCTCCGGCAGCTTGACGCCCACCTCGGCGGCCTTGACCTCCAGCTCGGCCGAGGGCAGCTCCACGCGGACCTCACTGGTCTTGACGTCGGCCTGCACCGAGGGCGCGGTCACCTCGGCCTGGGCCTTGGGCAGGGACACGTCCACGGCGGCCTCGACGGCCTTGCTGGGCGCCGACACGCCGAAGGACGGCATCTTGAACTTGGGCATTTTGAACTTGCTGTCTCGGGCGGCCACCTCCTTGTCCCCCAGGGCCAGGTCGCCCTCCAGCTTGGCGCCCGCGGCCTGGGTGTCCAGCTCCACGCTGGGCAGCGACACCCCCACGTCGGGGGCGGCCACCTCGGCCTTGGCGCCCTTCAGGTCCAGCTTGGGCCCCTTGATGTCCACCTGCGGGGCCTTGATGTCCACCTTGGGCAGCTTGACGCTGGGCATCTGCACCTTGGGCAGGTGGCCCTTGATTCCGACTCCCGCCGCCCCTTCCTTGAGCTCGGCTTCGGGCAGGTGGGCCTCCGGCAGCTTGACGCCCACCTCGGCGGCCTTGACCTCCAGCTCGGCCGAGGGCAGCTCCACGCGGACCTCACTGGTCTTGACGTCGGCCTGCACCGAGGGCGCGGTCACCTCGGCCTGGGCCTTGGGCAGGGACACGTCCACGGCGGCCTCGACGGCCTTGCTGGGCGCCGACACGCCGAAGGACGGCATCTTGAACTTGGGCATTTTGAACTTGCTGTCTCGGGCGGCCACCTCCTTGTCCCCCAGGGCCAGGTCGCCCTCCAGCTTGGCGCCCGCGGCCTGGGTGTCCAGCTCCACGCTGGGCAGCGACACCCCCACGTCGGGGGCGGCCACCTCGGCCTTGGCGCCCTTCAGGTCCAGCTTGGGCCCCTTGATGTCCACCTGCGGGGCCTTGATGTCCACCTTGGGCAGCTTGACGCTGGGCATCTGCACCTTGGGCAGGTGGCCCTTGATTCCGACTCCCGCCGCCCCTTCCTTGAGCTCGGCTTCGGGCAGGTGGGCCTCCGGCAGCTTGACGCCCACCTCGGCGGCCTTGACCTCCAGCTCGGCCGAGGGCAGCTCCACGCGGACCTCACTGGTCTTGACGTCGGCCTGCACCGAGGGCGCGGTCACCTCGGCCTGGGCCTTGGGCAGGGACACGTCCACGGCGGCCTCGACGGCCTTGCTGGGCGCCGACACGCCGAAGGACGGCATCTTGAACTTGGGCATTTTGAACTTGCTGTCTCGGGCGGCCACCTCCTTGTCCCCCAGGGCCAGGTCGCCCTCCAGCTTGGCGCCCGCGGCCTGGGTGTCCAGCTCCACGCTGGGCAGCGACACCCCCACGTCGGGGGCGGCCACCTCGGCCTTGGCGCCCTTCAGGTCCAGCTTGGGCCCCTTGATGTCCACCTGCGGGGCCTTGATGTCCACCTTGGGCAGCTTGACGCTGGGCATCTGCACCTTGGGCAGGTGGCCCTTGATTCCGACTCCCGCCGCCCCTTCCTTGAGCTCGGCTTCGGGCAGGTGGGCCTCCGGCAGCTTGACGCCCACCTCGGCGGCCTTGACCTCCAGCTCGGCCGAGGGCAGCTCCACGCGGACCTCACTGGTCTTGACGTCGGCCTGCACCGAGGGCGCGGTCACCTCGGCCTGGGCCTTGGGCAGGGACACGTCCACGGCGGCCTCGACGGCCTTGCTGGGCGCCGACACGCCGAAGGACGGCATCTTGAACTTGGGCATTTTGAACTTGCTGTCTCGGGCGGCCACCTCCTTGTCCCCCAGGGCCAGGTCGCCCTCCAGCTTGGCGCCCGCGGCCTGGGTGTCCAGCTCCACGCTGGGCAGCGACACCCCCACGTCGGGGGCGGCCACCTCGGCCTTGGCGCCCTTCAGGTCCAGCTTGGGCCCCTTGATGTCCACCTGCGGGGCCTTGATGTCCACCTTGGGCAGCTTGACGCTGGGCATCTGCACCTTGGGCAGGTGGCCCTTGATTCCGACTCCCGCCGCCCCTTCCTTGAGCTCGGCTTCGGGCAGGTGGGCCTCCGGCAGCTTGACGCCCACCTCGGCGGCCTTGACCTCCAGCTCGGCCGAGGGCAGCTCCACGCGGACCTCACTGGTCTTGACGTCGGCCTGCACCGAGGGCGCGGTCACCTCGGCCTGGGCCTTGGGCAGGGACACGTCCACGGCGGCCTCGACGGCCTTGCTGGGCGCCGACACGCCGAAGGACGGCATCTTGAACTTGGGCATTTTGAACTTGCTGTCTCGGGCGGCCACCTCCTTGTCCCCCAGGGCCAGGTCGCCCTCCAGCTTGGCGCCCGCGGCCTGGGTGTCCAGCTCCACGCTGGGCAGCGACACCCCCACGTCGGGGGCGGCCACCTCGGCCTTGGCGCCCTTCAGGTCCAGCTTGGGCCCCTTGATGTCCACCTGCGGGGCCTTGATGTCCACCTTGGGCAGCTTGACGCTGGGCATCTGCACCTTGGGCAGGTGGCCCTTGATTCCGACTCCCGCCGCCCCTTCCTTGAGCTCGGCTTCGGGCAGGTGGGCCTCCGGCAGCTTGACGCCCACCTCGGCGGCCTTGACCTCCAGCTCGGCCGAGGGCAGCTCCACGCGGACCTCACTGGTCTTGACGTCGGCCTGCACCGAGGGCGCGGTCACCTCGGCCTGGGCCTTGGGCAGGGACACGTCCACGGCGGCCTCGACGGCCTTGCTGGGCGCCGACACGCCGAAGGACGGCATCTTGAACTTGGGCATTTTGAACTTGCTGTCTCGGGCGGCCACCTCCTTGTCCCCCAGGGCCAGGTCGCCCTCCAGCTTGGCGCCCGCGGCCTGGGTGTCCAGCTCCACGCTGGGCAGCGACACCCCCACGTCGGGGGCGGCCACCTCGGCCTTGGCGCCCTTCAGGTCCAGCTTGGGCCCCTTGATGTCCACCTGCGGGGCCTTGATGTCCACCTTGGGCAGCTTGACGCTGGGCATCTGCACCTTGGGCAGGTGGCCCTTGATTCCGACTCCCGCCGCCCCTTCCTTGAGCTCGGCTTCGGGCAGGTGGGCCTCCGGCAGCTTGACGCCCACCTCGGCGGCCTTGACCTCCAGCTCGGCCGAGGGCAGCTCCACGCGGACCTCACTGGTCTTGACGTCGGCCTGCACCGAGGGCGCGGTCACCTCGGCCTGGGCCTTGGGCAGGGACACGTCCACGGCGGCCTCGACGGCCTTGCTGGGCGCCGACACGCCGAAGGACGGCATCTTGAACTTGGGCATTTTGAACTTGCTGTCTCGGGCGGCCACCTCCTTGTCCCCCAGGGCCAGGTCGCCCTCCAGCTTGGCGCCCGCGGCCTGGGTGTCCAGCTCCACGCTGGGCAGCGACACCCCCACGTCGGGGGCGGCCACCTCGGCCTTGGCGCCCTTCAGGTCCAGCTTGGGCCCCTTGATGTCCACCTGCGGGGCCTTGATGTCCACCTTGGGCAGCTTGACGCTGGGCATCTGCACCTTGGGCAGGTGGCCCTTGATTCCGACTCCCGCCGCCCCTTCCTTGAGCTCGGCTTCGGGCAGGTGGGCCTCCGGCAGCTTGACGCCCACCTCGGCGGCCTTGACCTCCAGCTCGGCCGAGGGCAGCTCCACGCGGACCTCACTGGTCTTGACGTCGGCCTGCACCGAGGGCGCGGTCACCTCGGCCTGGGCCTTGGGCAGGGACACGTCCACGGCGGCCTCGACGGCCTTGCTGGGCGCCGACACGCCGAAGGACGGCATCTTGAACTTGGGCATTTTGAACTTGCTGTCTCGGGCGGCCACCTCCTTGTCCCCCAGGGCCAGGTCGCCCTCCAGCTTGGCGCCCGCGGCCTGGGTGTCCAGCTCCACGCTGGGCAGCGACACCCCCACGTCGGGGGCGGCCACCTCGGCCTTGGCGCCCTTCAGGTCCAGCTTGGGCCCCTTGATGTCCACCTGCGGGGCCTTGATGTCCACCTTGGGCAGCTTGACGCTGGGCATCTGCACCTTGGGCAGGTGGCCCTTGATTCCGACTCCCGCCGCCCCTTCCTTGAGCTCGGCTTCGGGCAGGTGGGCCTCCGGCAGCTTGACGCCCACCTCGGCGGCCTTGACCTCCAGCTCGGCCGAGGGCAGCTCCACGCGGACCTCACTGGTCTTGACGTCGGCCTGCACCGAGGGCGCGGTCACCTCGGCCTGGGCCTTGGGCAGGGACACGTCCACGGCGGCCTCGACGGCCTTGCTGGGCGCCGACACGCCGAAGGACGGCATCTTGAACTTGGGCATTTTGAACTTGCTGTCTCGGGCGGCCACCTCCTTGTCCCCCAGGGCCAGGTCGCCCTCCAGCTTGGCGCCCGCGGCCTGGGTGTCCAGCTCCACGCTGGGCAGCGACACCCCCACGTCGGGGGCGGCCACCTCGGCCTTGGCGCCCTTCAGGTCCAGCTTGGGCCCCTTGATGTCCACCTGCGGGGCCTTGATGTCCACCTTGGGCAGCTTGACGCTGGGCATCTGCACCTTGGGCAGGTGGCCCTTGATTCCGACTCCCGCCGCCCCTTCCTTGAGCTCGGCTTCGGGCAGGTGGGCCTCCGGCAGCTTGACGCCCACCTCGGCGGCCTTGACCTCCAGCTCGGCCGAGGGCAGCTCCACGCGGACCTCACTGGTCTTGACGTCGGCCTGCACCGAGGGCGCGGTCACCTCGGCCTGGGCCTTGGGCAGGGACACGTCCACGGCGGCCTCGACGGCCTTGCTGGGCGCCGACACGCCGAAGGACGGCATCTTGAACTTGGGCATTTTGAACTTGCTGTCTCGGGCGGCCACCTCCTTGTCCCCCAGGGCCAGGTCGCCCTCCAGCTTGGCGCCCGCGGCCTGGGTGTCCAGCTCCACGCTGGGCAGCGACACCCCCACGTCGGGGGCGGCCACCTCGGCCTTGGCGCCCTTCAGGTCCAGCTTGGGCCCCTTGATGTCCACCTGCGGGGCCTTGATGTCCACCTTGGGCAGCTTGACGCTGGGCATCTGCACCTTGGGCAGGTGGCCCTTGATTCCGACTCCCGCCGCCCCTTCCTTGAGCTCGGCTTCGGGCAGGTGGGCCTCCGGCAGCTTGACGCCCACCTCGGCGGCCTTGACCTCCAGCTCGGCCGAGGGCAGCTCCACGCGGACCTCACTGGTCTTGACGTCGGCCTGCACCGAGGGCGCGGTCACCTCGGCCTGGGCCTTGGGCAGGGACACGTCCACGGCGGCCTCGACGGCCTTGCTGGGCGCCGACACGCCGAAGGACGGCATCTTGAACTTGGGCATTTTGAACTTGCTGTCTCGGGCGGCCACCTCCTTGTCCCCCAGGGCCAGGTCGCCCTCCAGCTTGGCGCCCGCGGCCTGGGTGTCCAGCTCCACGCTGGGCAGCGACACCCCCACGTCGGGGGCGGCCACCTCGGCCTTGGCGCCCTTCAGGTCCAGCTTGGGCCCCTTGATGTCCACCTGCGGGGCCTTGATGTCCACCTTGGGCAGCTTGACGCTGGGCATCTGCACCTTGGGCAGGTGGCCCTTGATTCCGACTCCCGCCGCCCCTTCCTTGAGCTCGGCTTCGGGCAGGTGGGCCTCCGGCAGCTTGACGCCCACCTCGGCGGCCTTGACCTCCAGCTCGGCCGAGGGCAGCTCCACGCGGACCTCACTGGTCTTGACGTCGGCCTGCACCGAGGGCGCGGTCACCTCGGCCTGGGCCTTGGGCAGGGACACGTCCACGGCGGCCTCGACGGCCTTGCTGGGCGCCGACACGCCGAAGGACGGCATCTTGAACTTGGGCATTTTGAACTTGCTGTCTCGGGCGGCCACCTCCTTGTCCCCCAGGGCCAGGTCGCCCTCCAGCTTGGCGCCCGCGGCCTGGGTGTCCAGCTCCACGCTGGGCAGCGACACCCCCATGTCGGGGGCGGCCACCTCGGCCTTGGCGCCCTTCAGGTCCAGCTTGGGCCCCTTGATGTCCACCTGCGGGGCCTTGATGTCCACCTTGGGCAGCTTGACGCTGGGCATCTGCACCTTGGGCAGGTGGCCCTTGATTCCGACTCCCGCCGCCCCTTCCTTGAGCTCGGCTTCGGGCAGGTGGGCCTCCGGCAGCTTGACGCCCACCTCGGCGGCCTTGACCTCCAGCTCGGCCGAGGGCAGCTCCACGCGGACCTCACTGGTCTTGATGTCGGCCTGCGCCGAGGGCGCGGTCACCTCGGCCTGGGCCTTGGGCAGGGACACGTCCACGGCGGCCTCGACGGCCTTGCTGGGCGCCGACACGCCGAAGGACGGCATCTTGAACTTGGGCATTTTGAATCTGCCGTCTCTGTCTTGTCCGTCTCTCCCCTTTCTCTCAGTTTCCGTGGTTCCTGCCGTGTCCGTGGTTTGTTTTTGTTTTTCTGTTTCCTGAATTTGAGTGCTTTTGACTCCTCTGCTCTCCTTCGCTGGGGACCACCCAAATGAGGGCAGCTTGATCTTCAAGATCCGTGTCTTTCCCTCCATGTCCTCCGCGTCCTGCTCCCCTGCCCTGCTGTCCCCCCCCGCCTCCTCCGCCATCTCCTCCATCGCCCCCTCTCCTCCTCCGTCTGGTTTTGTTTGCTCTGTCGGTGGTCCTCTCGCCGTCTTTGTCTCTGTGTCTCCGTCGTCTTGCACCGTGGCCCTGGCGTCGTCTGCAGAGACCTGTGTCCACCAGGGTCCCCCGCGGACCGGGGCCGTGCCCTCTGCATATTCCGGTACTGTTTCTTTGGCAACTCTGAACTTGGGTGTCTTTAGGCTGGGTATGTGGATGCGGAATTCCGGTTGGCCGTTCCGGTAGCCGCCCTGGTCTGCGGAGCCCTGCAGAGACAGCCTGGCAGTGCCCACCTGCAGCTCCAGAGTGTCCTCCGTGGCTCCCTCTGTGGTCTGGGCCAGGGCTGTCCCCGCCTCTGTTTGGTCCTCCGCTGGAGTCTCCTCCGGGGCCGTGGCCTGGGTTTTCTTTCTTCGCAGTCTGGGTGCGGGGCCCGCCCCATTGCCTGCGGGTCCCTCGCCGGGCAGAGCGGGCTCCGTGGGGGCCTCAGCCTCCTCGGGCCGTCCTGCTCTCACGTCCTCTCTCTCCCCACGTCCGGCTGCCCCGATGGCCTCTTGTTCGGCCTCCGAGGGCCCTGCCTCCTCTCGCAGCTCAGCTGGGCCTGCCCCGCCACGGTCGCCCCTGCCCAACGGGCCCTTCCCGGGGCCCACCCTGAACCTCAGGCTGGGGAACCGTCTCCTCCACTGGCTGCCCGGCTCCTCCTCCGTGGGGAGCGGGGCCTCTGTGTCTGTGCTGGTGGGTGACAGGTCGGGCCCCCGACCCCGTTCGTAGGCCTCTGAGGAGCTGTGCGACCTCCGGGGCCCTCGCTTGCTTTTCAAGGCTTGGAACTTGGGCCAGGAAAGCCTCTCCCGCTGGGCGCGCCGGCCCCTGCCCTCCCTGGGTGTGGGGAGGAGCCTCTGCTGGTCTCCGTCCCCTTGCGGCGTCTTCGTGGGGGTCTCCGTGCAGCCATCAGCGACATCCTGGTCCTGGAACAGGGAGAGCGACCCTGTTGGCCCCGAACAGGGAGGTGGAGGCCCTGGGCTCCGGGGACTGGAAGGGGCAGGGAGGAGCCGCCAGGGCAGAGCCCCGTGGGCCAGGGCGCTCACCTGCTCCTCGCCGACCCTCGGGCCAGTCTCAGCACTGCCGGCTGTGCCCTCCTCGGCCACGCCGGCAGGAAGCTTCCGTCTGAGTTTGAACTGGACCTTGTAGGGCTCTGAGTACTGAAGGATTTTGAGAGCATCTTCATACTTAATGTTGTCGAAGAATATGGTTGCGCTGAGCAGTTGATCCCCTGGACAAAGACAGAGCGGCCTGGTGCCTTAGTGCCCCTGGCCTCACGGGAGGGGCCCACAGCGGGTGTGAGTGGAAGGCTGCCCGCCCCTCCGTTTACTGAGCCCCGGGGGCATAGGAGCCCCTCATTTCCAGGCAGAGAACTCAGCACAGAGAGTGAACCCAGCCTGGATGCGGCTGAGAGGTCTCCAGGGGGCCACCCTGCGTCCACTGGGGCCCGTCCCCCTCCCCGATGGGGCCGCGGGGACACTCCTAGGGGCCACCCTGCGTCCACTGGGGCCCGTCCCCCTCCCCCTCCAGGGACCACGGGGACACTCCTAGAGGCCACCCTGCGTCCACTGGGGCCCGTCCCCCTCCCCCGATGGGACCGCGGGGAACTGGGGACGGGCCCGCGGCACCTTCTCTCAGGCTGAAGAGCTTGGCAGCTGACGAGTCCTTCAGCACTTGCTTGACAAAGATCCCCTGGTCCCCACCGCCCGTGACACTGTAGCCGCTGGCTCCAGCCTCCACTTCCGTCTTCAGTGTCACTTCTGTCCCATCCTGTGTGGACTGAGCAAAAGCCCAGCGGGGCCTTAGTGAGCACGCACCTGTCCCACCACGGTGTAGGTGCTGGGGGCTGCCTCCCCTGAAGCCTGGGACCCCAGAGCCCTCTCAATGGGCAGCCGGACCTGGACCACAGTGTCCGGCTCTGGGGGATGCCGCGGCTGCCACCTCTGCTGACAGCAGCCTCCCCTGGTCCCTGCCCCCACTGGCCAGGACTCAGGAGCACCCTGCCCCGGCCGTCCAGGCCCAGCAGGGCTGCTAAGCAGAGGAAGAGGCTTCACGCGCGTGTGCCAGGCCTTTCTCCACGGGCTCCTGGTTCATCATCACCCTCACTCTCAGTACCGATCACTTACAAGGTGATGCTCAGCTGGTACTCAGACCAAGGAGGGTCATTTGTTGCTGCTGTTCAATAGCTCAGTCGTGTCCGACTCTTTGCGACCCCACGGACGCAGCACGCCCGGCCTCCCTGTCCTTCATCACCTCCCAGAGCTTGCTCAAACTCATGTCCATTGAGTCGGTGATGCCATCCAACCAGATCATCCTCTGTTGTCCCCTTCTCCTCCTGCCCTCAGTCTTTCCCAGCATCAGGGTCTTTTCAAATGAGTCAGTTCCTCGCATCAGGTGGCCAAAGTGTTGAAGTTTCAGCTTCAGCATCAGTCTTTCCAATGAATATTCAGGACTGATCTCCTTTAGGATGGACTGGTTGGATCTCCTTGCAGTCCAAGGGACTCTCAAGAGTCTTCTCCAACACCACAGTTCAAAAGCATCAATTCTTCAGCGCTCAGGTTTCTTTATGGGCCAACTCTCACATCCATACATGACTACTAGAAAAACCACAGCTTTGACCACACAGATTTTTGCTGGCAAAGTAACGTCTCTGCTTTTTAATATGCTGTTTAGGTTGGTCATAGCTTTTCTTCCAAGGAGCAAGTGTCTTTTAATTTCATGGCTGCAGTCACTATCTGCAGTGATTTTGGAGCCCAAGAAAATAAAGTCTCTCACTGTTTCCATTGTTTCCCCATCTATTTGTCATGAAGTGATGGGACCGGATGCTGTGATCTTTCTTTTTTGAACATTAAGTTTTAAGCCAGCTTTCTCACTCTCCTCTTTCACTTTCATCAAGAGGCTCTTTAGTTCTTTTTCACTTTCTGCCATTAGTATGGCGTCATCTGTATATCTGAGGTTATTGATATTTCTCCCCACAATCTAGATTCCAACTTGTGCTTCCTCCAGCCCAACATTTCACATGATTTACTCTGCATATAAGTTAAATAAGCAGGGTGACAATATACAGCCTTGATACACTCCTTTCCCAATTTGAAACCAGTTCATAATTCCATGTCTGGTTCTAACTGTTGCTTCTTGACCTGCATACAGGTTTCTCAGGAGGCAGGTAAGATGGTCTGGTATTCCCATCTCTTTAAAATTTCTCCACAGTTTGTTGTGATCCGCACAGTCAAAGGCTTTCGCGTCATCAATGAGGCAGAAATAGATGTTTTTCTGGATCTCTCTTCCTTTATCGATGATCCAACAGATGTTGACAATTTGAATTCTGGTTCCTCTGCCTTTTCTAAATCCAGCTTGAACATCTGGAAATTCTCAGTTCACATACTGTTGAAGCCTGGCTTGGAGAATTTTGAGCATGACTTTGCTAGCGTGTGAGATGAGTGCAGTCGTGCGGTAGTTTGAACATTCTTTGGCATTGCCCTTGTTTGGGACTGGAATGAAAACTGACCTTTTCTAGCCAGTTTTTCTGGCCACTGCTGAGTTTTCCAAATTTTCTGGCATATTGAGTGCAGCACTTTCACAGCATCATCTTTCAGGATTTAAAATAGCTCAACTGGAATTCCATCACCTCCACTACTTTGCTCATAGTAATGCTTCCTAAGGTCCAGTTCCCTTCACACTCCAGGATGTATGGCTCTAGGTGAGTGATCACACCATAGTCATTATCTGGGCCTTTAAGGTCTTTTTTGCAGAGCTCTTCTGCATATTCTTGCCACCTCGTCTTAATATCCTCTGCTTCTGTTGGGTCCATACTGTTTTTGTCCTTCATTGTGCCCATCTTGGCATAAAATATTCCCTTGGTATCTATTTTCTTAAAGAGATCTCTAGTCTTTCCCATTCTATTGCTTTCCTCTATTTCTTTGCATTGTTCACTTAAAAAGGCTTTCTTATCTCTCCTTGCTATTCTTTGGAACTCTGCATTCAGATGGGTACATCTTTCCTTTTCTCCTTTGCCTTTAGCTTCTCTTTTCTCAGCTATTTGTAAGGCCTCCTCAGACAACCATTTTGCCTTTTTGCGTGTCTTTTTTGGGGATGGTTTTGATCACCGCCTCCTGTACATTGCCCGGGAGAATGCCAGAAACGGCATGAGTGGCCTGAGCTCGGACATGACGGATCCTCGGGGTCTGGGAGAGCACTGGAATTGCTGGCCTTGAGGAAAGTACTGTCAGTGACAGAACAGGCTGCCAGGCGGCAGTGTGCCTGGCTCCCCAGGGGCCCACAGAACGCAGCCCCTCCTGTGGTCTTGGATGCAACAGGCAGTGGCCAGACCCACTGCACAGGTGAGAACACTGAGGTTTGGGCACCTGGGTCCACATGGTCAGTGGTCTGGGCCCTTCGTCCTGAGTCTTGGGAGGCCTGGCCTAGCGTCCCGGAGCCCCGCCCCCTGACCTGATGAAGGAGGTGGCACACCCTTCCCCAAATCACGGGGGCACCCTGCCAGCTTTCCTGCTCCTCGACACCTCGCTCTGGCCCTGGCCTCCCGGCTGGAGGCCCTGTCAGGGACCGGCCCACGCCCACCCTGAGGTCCACTTGCCGCATGCCCACCTCCATGTGGCTCATCCTGGAAAGTGTCCGCGAGTCCCCTGAGTCCCGCTTCCACCAGGACCTCCGCCTCCTCGGCGCGTCTTCCTGCAGCAGCAACAAACAGCGGGGTAACCGACCCTGCCGCAGCCCAGGGGACAGGAGGTACTCGGGGAGGCCCAGACGCCCGAACCTGCCTAGCACCTGCAGGGTGCGGCCGTGTGCAAGCGGAGCCAGGCTCCTCCAGGGGGCAGGCGGCTCTGGGCCTCGACGCTTCCCACGGGCCCAGCCCCCACGTCCACAGGTAGAGGGGACAGAAAGGAAGCAGCGCCAGATGGAGGCCTTTTCGGGAACGCACCGCTGCGGGCCTTCCGCAGTCGTCTCCAGAGGTGGCCGCAGAGACGCCGTCTGCGTCTCCTCGCCAGAGAGCCGCGTGCGTGCACATGTCCTGCGCCCCACCGCACACGGGGGCATGAGGTCTCTTCCCCAGCTGCTCACGTGTGCTCTCTCTCCCGGTCTTGGCTGGCTGAAGGGAGGGCCCCGGGGCAAGGGCAGAGGAGCCAGAGGAGACGGCTGACCAGACACAGCTGTCCACGCAGGGCGACCCGGAGGTGGGGTGGCCGCCTGTGCCTCTCCCCGCTGAGCCCGCCCTCTGCCCGCGCGCGTCCGTCCAGGGGGCTTACCGGGAGTCTGAAGCCAGCACCCTCCGTCACGCACTCGTAGACGGGCGAGGAGCCCTGTGGCCGGGGACGGATGAGCTCGGGCCCTGGCCCTGCAGTCACCTGGCGGGAGGACAGAAGCTCAGGCTACCCTCAGCCACGCGGCTCCGCTCGAGTCCGGAGACGGCCGGGGGGGTAGGAGCGTGCCCGCGCCCTCCCGGACCTCACTTACCGAGCGCTCCTCCTCGGATTCTGCATCTGGCTCTCCAGGCTGCAGCTGCCGACCGGACACTACAAAGGGAGGGCTGAGTCAGTGGCGCCTTGCCGGCGGTGGGGCGGATGGTGGCTGCGGGCAGGGGCCCAGGAGAGGCTGTGGACACACAGGTGGGCGAGCCCGGACACTGGGCCTGGGGGCAGTGCAAGGGTCAGGGGAGGGCCCACAGCCACTGAGCTGGGGAGGCCGCGAGACTGCGTGTGAAAGCAGGGAGCCGGGAGCGGGGTGCGCGGATCAAGTAGGTAAACTTCACAGATTTAGTCAAAGCAAGTTACTAAACAAACACACAAATAAAACACTAATTACAACCCTGACAAAGAATCAGAATCCAGAGTTACTGTAATAAGGAAAGTATAATGTCCAGCATTCAACACAAAAGTACATGACATGCAATGAAACAAGAAAGTATGATCTTTAGTGAGAACTAAAGCAGTTCATGGAACCTGTCTTTGAATGTCCACAGATGTTGGATTTGGCACAGACTCCAAAGCAAGATTCATAAATTTGTTCAAAAAAGTAAAGGAGAGCATGTTTGAAGAATTAATGAAAAATATGATGACCATGGTTTGATGAAGAATGTCATAAAGAAACAGAAATTATTTTTTCTTAAATTGGAAATTCTGGAGTTGAAAATTTACTGGAGAGACTCCATAGCAGAGCTGAGATAACAGGGGAAGTGAAAAACTGGTAGACTAGGGGAATCCCCTGGTGGTCAGTGATCAGGACTCAGCACGTTCACTGCTGGGGCCCAGGTTCAATCCCTGGTCAGGGAGCTAAGATCCTGTGAGCTCTGTGGTGCAGTCAGAAAAAACAACCACAACAGAAACACTTGTATATTAACAGAAATTGGTCATTTTAACCACTCTAATGGCAAAAAGGGAAGAGGAACTAAAGAGCCTCATGATAGGGGTGAAAGAGGAGAGTCAAAGCTGGCTTGAAACTCAACAGTAAAAAAACTAAGATAAAAAAATATAAATAAAAAAACTAAGATCATGGCATCTGGTCCCATCACTTCATGGCAAATAAAAGGGGGGAAAAGTGCAAGAAGTGACAAATTTTATTTTCTTGGGCTTCAGAATCACTGTAGAAGGTGACCACATCCATGAAATAAAAGATGCTTGCTCCTTGAAAGAAGAACTATGACAACCCTAAATAGTGTATTGAAAAGCAGAGACATCACTTTGTTGACAAAGGTCCGTACAGTGAAAGCTATGGTTTTTCCAGTAGTCATGTACAGATGTGAGAGTTGGACCGTAAAGAAGGCTGAGTATCAAAGAATTGATGCTTTCAAATTGTGATGCAGAAGGCTGTTAAGAGTCCCTTGGACAGCAAAGAGATCAAACCAGTCAATCCTAAAGAAAATCAACCCTGAATATTCATTGGAAGGAGTAATGCCAAGGCTGAAGCTCCAATACTCTGGCCACCTGATGCGAAGAGCTGACTCATTGGAAAAGACTCTGATGCTGGGAAAGACTGAACACAAAAAGGAGAAGGGGGCAGCAGAGGATGAGATGGTTGGATAGTATCAGTGACTCAATGGACATGAATTTGAACAAACTCCGAGAAATAGTGGAGGACAGATTATGGCCTGTGCACTAGATCTGTCCTGCTGCTTGCTTTGTAAGTGAAGTTTTGTTGGATCACAGTTACACTCATTCACTTGCATGTTGTCTACAACCACTGCTGAGCCACAACCATGGAGTTGCAGGAAAGATCACACGGCCCGCAAAGCTGGGGCGCTGCGGTCCATGGGATCACACGCTGTCGGACATGACTCAGCGACTGAACAACAAAAGCCAGTGCAAATAACAAGGGGGAAAGGACTGAAAGAAAATGAACAGAACCTCAGCGATCCATGGGATGACATTAAGAATGCCAATTATGTGTAGCTGAGGTCTCAGAAGGAAAAAGAGAGAGGCAAAAAAAAATTTTTGAGAGAATAATGGCTGAAAACAATCTACAGATCTCAGAAGCTCAACAAACCTGAGTAGGATAAACACAAAGGGATCCAGACCTATACAATCACATCAAAATGTTCACAAGAAAGAGACAATTTTGAAAGCAACAAGGAAAAGTGGCCCATCATATTTAATGATATGACAATGCAATAACTATCCAATACCATGGAAGCCAGGAAAAAGTGGAACAATAGATTCAAATTGCTAAAAGAAAACTGTTTTCAAACATGAATTGTATATCTAGTAAAGTATCCTTCAAAAATAAAGGCAAAACAAAGACATCTGCAAAGGAACAAAGAGAATTCTTTGCCAGCAAGTCTTCCTAGAAGAAATGCTAAAGGAACCAGTTATTAGATACTAACCCATTTCTACAGAAAGAAATGAAGAATGCAGAAAATGGTCACTATGTGGGCAAATATGAAAAGCTCAGCAAACATATCTTTCTAATGAGATATCTATAAATATATCCCATTCCATCTTTTAACTTCTTTAAAAAGATATAAGATCATATACAGCAGGGGTTTGCAAACTTTTCTTGAGACAGGTCAGACAGCACATATTTCAGGCTTCGCAGGCCATGTGATCTTTCTTGCAACTCCATGGTTGTGGCTCAGCAGTGGTTACAGACAAATGTAAATGAATGAGCGTGACCGTGATGCAACAAAACTTCACCTACAAGCCAAGCAGCAGGACGGATTTAGTGCACAGGCCGTAATCTGGCAACGTCCCATATAAAGTGGTGATTGTTGGGATTATAATACACGTAGATGTAATATATGTGGCAATAATAGCAAAAAGGAAGGGGGAGGGGAAGGATATATGTTGGATCAGTTTCTATATTTTAGCACAATTAAGTAACTGCTAGGGACTACCGGTGGGAGTAGGCACGGGCTATAAACAGGCTCCAGAGAACTGGGGTTGATGGGAATGTTCTAGAACTGGACAGGGTGATGGCTGCAAAGCTCTGTAAGTTACTGAAATGACTGAATCATGCATTTACAATGGGTGAGGTTTATGGTATGCAAATTACACCTTAGTAGACCCGTAAAAGGAAAAGGTAATTAACTGTATAAAACAAAAGTAATAAAACATAGAATTTAACATATGTAGGAGTAATGCATATGACAACTATAATACGAAGGAAGGAGTTGGGGTAATGGAAGTTCTTACTGTAAAGTTTTCACATTATACATGAGGAAGTATAATGTAAGAAGACACACTGTGATAATAAAAAATACATGGTATAAAACATGAAGCAACCATTAAGATGAAAAACATGTGTAGCTAATAAGCCAACAGCAGAAATAAAATACTATACTAAAAATATGTTTGTAAAATATACATTAATATAGATGACAAAATAATAAATATACATATATGTATATATACAATACATATGAGTGTATTATTGTATATATACATATAGAATAATTTTATATATACAAGAATGTATATAATTTGGATATATACAAATTATATGTATAATTATATGTACAATGTATATAATTTACATTACTTACATTAATATAATTATGCATGTATGTGTATAACTTACATTAATATTTGTCTAGTATATAATTAATTATATACATTTAATGTATAAATATATATCAATTTATAAATATAAACTTTATACTTACATATGTAATATGTTATTAAGCAATTATATACATGTGTATGTATGTGCATGCTAAGTTGCTTCAGTTGTGTCTGACTCTGTGAAACCCTATGGACTGCAGCCCACCAGGCTCCTCTGTCCACAGGGTTCTCCAGGCAAGAATACTAGAATAGGCCTCTGTGCCCTCCTCCAGGGGATCTTCCCGACCCAGGGATCGAACCTGTGTCTCTTACATCTAACCTGCATTGGCAGGCAGATTCTTCACCACTAGTGCCACCTGGGAAGCCATGTATATATATTTAAGTAACTCTAAAACATGGTAAGGAATGAGGGAAAGAGGAGCAAAGGATATATTGAATAAAATTAGAAAGCAGCTAGCAAGATGGCAGGATTTAAGCCACCCATATTGACAATATATTAAATATGAAAGGACTTAAAATTCCAATCAAAAAGGTAGAGACTGTCAGATGAAATTTAAAAAGCAACCCTGATTACATGCTATCTAGGCAAAATGGACTATAAATAAAAAGAAGTGAAGTGAAAGTTGCTTAGTCGTGTCCGACCCTTTGCAACCCCATGGACTATACAGTCCACGGAATTCTCCAGGCCAGAATACTGGAGTGGGTAGCCTTTGCCTTCTCCAGGGGATCTTCCTGACCCAGGGACAGAACCCAAGTTTCCCTCATTGCAGGCGGATTCTTTACCAGCTGAGCCACAAGGGAAGCCCAAGAATGCTGGAGTGGGTAGCCTGTACCTTCTCCAGCGGATCTTCCCGACCCAGGAATCAACCCGGGGTCTGCTGCATCACAGGCGGATTCCTTACCAGTTGAGCTTGGGGGACGCCCTTAAACGGAGACGACGGGACAATACGGGGTGTGCGGCACACGCGCTCAGCCACGTCAGTCGTTTCTGACCCTCCGAGACCCCGTGAACTGTAGCCCGCAGGCTTCTCTATCCATGGGGATCCTCCGGCCAGCAACACTGGAGTGAGTCACCATTTCCTTCTCCAGGGGATCTTCCCAACCCAGGGATCAAACACATGTCTCCTGCATTGGCAGGCAGGTTCTTTACCACTAACGCCACAAGGCAAGAAAAGAAAAATATCTAATCATTTCAAAATAATAAATCACTTTTTAAAACTAATCATTTCATAATAATAATACAGGGCACAATTCATAAAAAAAAAAAATCTACGTCTGTATACACCTAATAACAGAGGCAAAAAACACTGAAGTGAAAACTGGGAAAACTGAAAGGAGAACTAAACAAAGCCACATTGAAGACAGAGACTGTAACACTCTGCTCGGTGCTGATAACCTTAGGAAACAAAACAGGGAAGAAGAGAACTGGCCCTCCCGTCACCCAGCAGGCCACCCAACGGGAGCAGAGCACACACTCCTCTTCACTGAGAGGGACCATACGCTGGCCCATTTAAACGTCTCAATAAGTTGAAAATAATTTAAACCATTTAAAGTCAGCTAGGTATTTTCTCTGACCCGGAACAGAATCAAGTCAGTATGATATAAACACAAATATCAATGGAAAAGAATAGAAAGTCTACAATAGTCCCACGCTTTGTGAGATCAATTGAGTTTTGACAAAGCAGCCAAAATATTCCAATAGAAAATTAATAGTCTTTTCAACAGCGATGCTGGGACAAGTGGATATGTATTTGGGGGGGGGGGGCGGGAATACCTGGACGCTTACTTCATAGCATGTGTAAAAATTAAGTCAAAATGAATCACAGAGCTAAACGTAAAACTTACAACTGCCAGGCACTAGTGGTGGAACTCCTTTGGGAGGGGCAGACCAGCTGGGGAGGGGCCTCAGGAGGGGTGGGGTGCTGGTTACGCCCGAGTGTCCACTTTGGGAGAAGGCATTTAGCTTCCACCTTTCCCCAAAAAATGTTTAAATTCTACATAAAACTGAAATGAGGAAATTATAAACTCTATGCCAATAAACTTGAAAATGCAGAGGAATTGGACATGTTCCTAGAGACACACGGGACAGCATCACTCAAGAGAAACCGGTTATGCAAATAGTCTTGTGATGATTCAGTGATCAAAACCCCTCCTTAAAACCGGCCCACCAGCGCCTGCAAGCCCAGCGCCCCCTGAATTGTACTCAAGAGTCCAGGAGAAGCGGCCCTGGATCTTACGGAATCCGGCGGGGCTCAGAGAACCCTCCAAGGTTGTGTCCGCACTGCTGGTGAGGAGGGGACACCTGCCAACCCTGGAGTTCCCCCCGATCCCGGCCAGCAGGGCTTGGAGCAGGAGAGGCCCCTCTCCCCCGAGCCGGTTCCCCGCCGGTTCTCCCTGTCCCCATGGAGCCCCCGGGGGAAGCCCAGGCCTGGGGCGACTTCGGCTGTGGCGGCTCCTCTCTGGCCAACTTGCCGGGTGACCCGAGCAAGCCCGTCCCATTCTGAGCCTTGACTTCCCCAGGGATGCAGAGGTCCGGGCGCGGCGGGGAAGTGGGAGCCAGTCCCCGCGGATTCCGGGCCGCCCGCAGGGGCGGGAGACCCCGGCCTGCTCCCCGCCGAGCCCGCTGCCCTGCGGAAGCCAAGGGCGAGGGCGGCGGACCCCGCACCGTCCGGCTGCAGTCTCCCTTCCCGTCCCGCCCATCCCCAAAGTGGGCGCGCTGGGTGAGCGCCCGGGAATCGGAGGCCGGGGGAGGAGGAGCCACTGCCCGAAGTGCTCAGCCCGCGGGGCCGCGCGGGGGCCGGACGCGCGGGGGTCGGCCAAGGGTGGCGGCGCCCGGGCCCCGGCCCCCGGCCTGGCCCGCGCGGGGCGACCTCCCGCTCCCCGAGCCCCGCGTTCCGTGCGGGGGCGCTGGCCGAGGGGCGGGGAGCTGCGCAGACCCGCCCAGGAAAGCAGCCCGGCCGCCCCCAGCCCGCATCCTTCTCTGAGTCACAGCAAAACAAGGCCGGGACCGCCCTCCGCGCCGGGCTGGCAGGCGTGTCCCTGGGGGAGGGGGCGGCGACCCGCCCAGACCCGGATCGCAGCTGCGGGAGGCGGGGGACCCCAGGCGGTGTGCAGCGGGGCCTTGGGCTGGGCGCGGCGGTGCACGGCCCCGAAGTCGGGCGGGGATGCCCCAGGCCCCGAGAAGCTCTAGCCCCAGACCTGCTCCAGGGGAGGCTGGAGGCTGAAGGGAAAGGCCGGGGAACCTGAGGGCCCGGGAACCTGGGGGCAGGGAGGCCCAGCCTGCCCAGCTTGGGCTGCACCAGCGCCCCTCCTGCCGCTGCGGCCCCAGCCAGCCCAGTCCCGCCCTCACAATAACCCACTCGGGTGCCAGAGCCCTATACCTAAGGTAGGAACCAAAAGCGGGGGCTCAGGGAGGCAAGCACAGGCCAAGCCCAAGGTCAGGCTGCTGGGAAGGTGCACGGCTATGTTTGTAAGCTCTGGGTCCCTCTGCACCCCTTCAGGCAGAACCCCAGGCCGGCTAGAGCCCAGCCCAGAGACGCACAAACAGGAAGGAGGAAATCCTGCCTGCCCCAGGGCCAGGCAGCCAGCAGCCCTGCCAGCCTTGGACCTGCCCCCACGGAGGGGAGAGGAGGCCTCCCCGTAGCCCCGAGCTCTGTTGTGCCAGTCCCCGTGTCCTGTGGGCCCCCGCACCCTGAGTGCACGCGAGGAGTCCCGCCCGGCAGCCAGCCTGAGCCGGCCTGGGCCCTGCAGAGAGCCCAGACCCAGCAGTCGCCTGGAATAATGACTGATAACGTAAGGTCACCAAAGCCCACTCTGCGGAGGAGGATGTAGAAGTGACTTGCTGGGCCAGGCCCAGCCGGCCCGACTGCTGGCACCTGCTGCCTTGCCCAACGCCCATCCCCTCCTCCCTGGGGCTCAGGCCTGGCCATGGCCCCAGCACCCTGGGTGGGCTACATAAGCACACTAACTAGTCCACGACCTCAAACACCGCCTACTGGGGGACTTGGGGGGGTGGGCACCACATCATCAGAAAAGCTTCACTCCCAAGAATGGCAATCCTCTGGGGTGGGGCCTCCAGGGAGCATCTGCGGAGCGGGCAGAGCCAAGGAACAGCCCGACATTGGCTGGGGGTCAGCTGCAGAAAGGGGGCGTTCACCTAGATGACTTCCCCACACTCACCTGGCCCTTGGGGCCCCGGACTGACCTGGGGACTCTCCCGCCAGCCCCAGCCAAGGGGGGTTTCTTAGGGGGCCCAGCGTAGGACCACTCATGGGCGCAGCAGTTTTGCCTAAACAGAACCCAGATGTGCACCTGACTGACCGCCCCGGGAGCCCAGCTCCAGCCTCCAGCTGGGGCCGGCTGTGGGGCGTGTTTACTCGGGCAGCGGGAGGACCAGGGACTGTCAGTGCGAGGGGAAGGAGAGCGGCCAGCAGCAGGGCCCTCGATAGTGGCCTGAGTGTCCAGCCCTGGGGTGCGTGTGTGGACAATGTGCACAGTCCCAGGTGAGCCCCCGGCCAGCCCAGGCTCCCTCCACAGGGGACGCTGCCCTCAGGCTGGAAGCCCAGTGCCTACAGGGGTGCACGGGACACCCCGCCTCACCCCACTCTGGAACGTCAGGAGGAAAGGACCGAGCGCGGCTGACTTGTCACGAGACCTCCAGACTTTCTGAAGCAACGCCCGCAGACAGCCAAGGGCCCGCCCTGCCTCCCTGGGATTTCTCAAGAGAAGTGTGCTGCCTGGGATGGCAGCCTGGGCTTTGGCTCTGCCTGCAGGAAGGCCTCGGTCCCCCCCCGCCCCCGCCCACCGCCACCTCCACTGCAGCCCCGGCTGCAGTCAGGCGGCTTTCAGGCCACCTTCTCCAGCCCGGCTGTCTACCCGGCCCACCAACACTGGCGCCCTCCCCAGACCTTCAGAGCTGGGCTCCAGACCAGCCCTCTCTCCCGACCTCTGCCCTTTTCAAATGCAGCTTCCTCTGCCATCTCACCGTCCAGCTTGGCCACCCTGTCATCATCTCTGGCCATTGCCTGGTCCCTAGTTCCTGGAACATTCTCACCAAACATGGCATGCAGTAGGTGCATAGTAAATGCTAGAGCCGGGAGTAGGAGGGTAGAGGAAGGGACGGTGAGTCCCGCCCAGGCTGAGGGTGCGGCGGGGTCTCAAGGGCTAGGAGGGGCAGCAGGTGAGCCCAGCGCATCTCTTTCTGCACCTGGACACTCAGAGGCCTGAAGGCAGCTCCCAAACCACCAGCTGCACGGGCCTGGCAGCAGAAAGCAGTGTCCTGACCCTCTCGCCCACCCCAGCAGGCCCAGTGGGCCCGAGTCTGTCTGTGTCTAGGCTGAAGGGCCAGCACCCAGATGCCCAGCGCCGTGTGACTCTGGGGCACCACCACAGGCCCACACTGCCCGCCCGGCACCTGCAGATAAGCTTGGCTGAAGCGCCCTCCTCTCCCCCAGGCCTCCAGCACATCAGAGCGGGGTCACCTAAAGGACCCGCCCTCGGCCACACGGCCCAGCTGGGGGTCTGCCTTCCCTGGGACTGAAATGGCCACGCCGGCCATGGTGACCCTTGGCCACCAGGATCCGACCAGCCTGCCCCTCCCGCGTCAGCTGGGCTGGAGGAGGGCAGACTCAGGGAGATGGCGATGGAGATGCCCAGCCCAGCTCTGCCACCCCCCCAGAGCCTCCCCCTCCACCCTGCAGGGGTGACCAGGCGCCCCAGGGCTGAGCCCAGGAAGGGGGCAGGGGACAGAGGGTGCACCCAAAGACAGCTCAGCTGCTTACCGAGGCCGACGTCCTCCCAACTTTGCCCGAAGTGAAGATCCAGACTCCCAGCTCCCTGGGTCCGTCCTCCCGGCTCCTCCCCTCCAGGCCCCGCCCTCAGGCCCCCTTCCCAGGCAGGCCCAGAGTCAGCCAAGACCCCTCCCCGACCACAGGGACCGGGCGGGCCCCCTCACAGGCCCCCACAGCTGGGCCAGCCCCTCCCGCTCACTCAGGAGCAGGGGGGCCCCCCAGCCCTCCCCCAGAGTGCCCCCCCAAGCAGAGCAGCTGACTGGGGGAGGAAACACCAGCCCGCTCAGGGATGCGGTGAGTCATTGCCTGCCCTGCCCTGGCCTGGCCCAGCCGGGCCCAGTGCAATCAGTCCTGCTGGGTGGACAGACAGGCAGGTGGGTAGACTTGCTGTCACACAGGACCATCCAGGCAGGCTGGGCACCAGCCTGGGCCAGAGGCTGGGGGGCTGGCAGGCCGGGGTGCCAGGGAGGGACGTGGAGGCACAGCCCGAGGGGCACCTTCCGGGACGGACCTAGGATGGCTCCCTCTGGGGGTGCAGCGCCTCGCGGCCCCTCAGGCTCTGCTGAGACCCCCGCCCAGGGCACAGCCGGCCTCTTCCACGGCCAAGGCCACAAAGGACAGAGCAGGGCCAGATGGAGCCCGTCCATGGCCTGGCCCAGTGGCCTTGGGGAAGGTGGCCTTGGCCACTGCCCCCCGGCCCAAGCCCCTCAAGGGCAGCCTGACCCTGGCCACCCTCTAGCCCTTCAGCCAAATGCAGCGCCCAGAGTTCCAGGGCGCCTGGTGAGCTAGCTGGGCGTGGTGGTCCCTGGTACCAGCAACCGTCACCAGCCCTCCACGGTTGTGGGACGTAAGCGGCTGAGCAGCACCTGTGGAAGCCCCCCCAGCTCCCTGGAGCCCGCCCACCCGGCCTGCCAGCTCCTGTCGCCTCACCTCCCAGCCCCCCAGGACTCCCTGCCCCCGGGGACCCCTGAGGGCGTGGGAGGACAGGGGCTCTGGCTGCCAGGCCCCGCCCTGAGCCGGGGCAGGCCCAGCAGGCCCCGGCAGGCCCACAGACTATACTATCAGCCCATCTGCTGGGTCCCAGGGCCACCCCGCCCTGCACCCCACAACCCTGGGGGTGGGGCCCCGCTGGCTGCGGGCACCTGCACCCCAAAAGTAGGCTGCAGCAGGCTGGCACCGCTGAGGGGCCCAGCCGGGGGCTCAAGGGCCGTGAGGGGTCACACCCAGCCCTAGGAAGGGTCAGCCCGCACCCGCCAGCGCCGGCCGCCACAGGGCTGGGGGCACCTCGGGAACCGAGAGTAACAGTCACCGAAAGAAGCCACTGGAGGGCTAGGTCGCCCCAGAACAGGGGAGTCGAGAGCAGCCTTAAGAGAGGGTGATGGCAGGGATGGCCCCAGCCGCCCAGAAGGCTCTGGCCAGCTTGAGGCGGCTGGCACTGCCCAGGACACAGGTGAGAGGCCGCGAGGGGGACCGGATGCAGGCTGCTCCCGGCCGCCCCCCACCACCCTGCCAAAACCTAGCTGCTGTAAACGATGCTGGTTACACGAGAGGAAAAGCCGCTCGGCCTGCTGGCCCACGAGCGCACCTAGTCCGCCGGCCCACACGGTTCTCACCGGCGGACTCTTTCCTGCCTGGCGCCCAACCAGGCTGCCGCCTCCCTGCAAGGGCAGGGCCGGGCGGGCTGACTCAGCTGGAAGGAGGGCGGGGTGCTGGCCTCCTCGCCAGAGCCGGGGTGCCCCACGCCAGTCAAGCCACCCCCACCACCTGCCCTGCCCTGGACCATCGCGAGGGTGTGGCCAGCCTCCCCGCCCGAGCAGCCTGTGCCTCTCTGCGGTGCAGTCCGCAGGCTGGGCCACCTCCAGCCTCACTGTCTCCCCCCAACCCCCTGCCACAGGCCCTCCCCAGACTCCAGCCTGGACACTTGCTGCTTGCTCAGCCCCAGCCCCCTCCCGGTGCGGACCCTGTGCCAACGGCACAGTGCCAGCTGCCCCTGGGAAGTGGGCACTGGCTGGAGTGCTGGGAGGGAGCCAGCTAGAGGGGCAGGGCTCTGGGTCGGCACCACTGTGACCCAGTCAGGGCGAGCGTCCGGGGGCTGCCCCACACCCCGCCTCTGGGCTGGCATCTGTTCCGAGGAGTGTGCCCGGCCCCCCCAGCAGACAAGCATGCTGAGCGAGGACCTGCCATCGCCTTGGCACCCAGGGACCCTGCCTGCCGGTTCCCTGGCTCCAGCTGGCCAGGCAGGTGCAGGGCCAGCAGAAGGGCCGCTGGGCACCTCCAGACCTGGATGCAGGCTGCCTGGCATGTGCCCGCCGACCCCTGCCACCCAGACTCCGAGCTCTTCCTCGGAGGTCCCTTGGGAAGGGATGGGGCAGGGCTGGAGGCAGCAGAGAGCAGGTCAGCTGGTGAGGAGGTTGGGGGCGAGCATGCCCTTCCAGGGGGTGCGTCCACCTCCCAAGAGCAAGGCCTGCCCAGGGTTGGAGGGAGCCACCCCGAGGGATCCTGCAGCCAAGAGCCCAGTGGAAGGCCACCTCCTTCCCACCTAAGCTGGGCCCGGCAAGGTTGGTGGTTCCTGGGGACAAGGGCATCAGCCAGGGTAAAGAGCAGTGGGGAGGAGGCCACCCAGAGCCAGTGTGGGCGGCCCACCGTCAACATGGGGTGGGGGTCACTCAGGGCTTGAGCCCCAAACACAGAAGCCCTGCCCTGGCCCAGGGGGGCCCGACCTCCAGGGCTGCCCACCCGCAGTGAGAGTGGACGGCGGGGCTGGGCTGCCGTGACGGGGCCCAGACGCAGACACCCGCTGCAGGCGTCCCGGCCGTCCTCTCGGCGGTGGGCACCCACATCCGCTGCTGTGTCCAGGCCGGAGCCCAACTGGGATCCTTCCCAGGGCTCCTGGTGGTTCACCAGCTAAGGCAGTGGGGAACCAGCCTCTGCCTGCGGGGACAGGGAGCAGGCCCTGGGCGGGGGGTGCGGGCTGAGTCCCTCCCACAGGGCTCTTGGGGGAGGGGGCCCAGCAGGGCCCCTCGCCCTCCTGTACGCAGGGTTGGAACCAGGCAAGCAGTGGGCTCGGGCGTGCCACCACCCACCCCACCCCGGGCCCTCAGGCCTCCTGGGCCCGGCTCCATCTTTCCATTTTAGAAAGTGTTTCTATTAAATATTTATCCCAGTGAGGTGGACCTTTAGCTCCAGCAGCCTGTGCCCCCAAAACAGAAACATCGGCGAAACCTGGAGGAAGGGGGTTGCTGGCAGTGCCCCTGAGGCTCCTGGAGTGACCGGGCCCGGCCAAGAGTGGGGAGAGGCTCTGGGAGAGCAGGCCTTGCACAGCCTCCCCTCCGTCTTTAGCTCCTCCGCCGCCCCTCCTGCACCCTGCTGGGCCTCATCCCTTCCCGTGGGACCCGCCCTGAAACGTTCTGGGGCTCCCAGTGGCCCTGGGACCACAGCCCTTCCTTCTGACAGCCTTCATCCCCGCCCCGCCCCAGACCCACCCCATTAAGTTGCTTGCTGCTCCCCATCAACGTGCTTTCCAGGCTCTCCCCATCAGGCAGCCCTTCCCCCTGGAAGCCCTCCCTGACTGGTGTCAGAAGTCCCACCTGTCTCACCTTCCCTTAATAAACACCCCTGCTCCCCAACCTGTGGACACCTGAGGCCCAGGGCCTCTGGGACCCGCAGATGGATGGACGGGTGGACAGACAACCCCTCTTCACAGCCATCCTAAGAATAGGCTCTGCCTCCTCCTGTCCCCTGCAGTGCAGGAGACCTGGGTTCGATCCCTGGGTCAGGAAGATCCCCTGGAGAAGGAAATGGCAACCCACTCCAGTGTTCTTGCCTGGAGAATTCTATGGACAGAGGAGGCTGGCGGGCTACAGTCCACGAGGTTGCAAAAGTCGGACACGACTTAGTGACTAAACCACCACCTCCTGCTCCCGTCCAGGCAGAGGACCTATCCAGGGAAATCTGGGCTTTTCACCTGAAGTGGGTGATGGGGGCCCCAGATGACCCAGGCCCCACTCCCCTGTCCAGGGTTCTCCTCCCTGACACTTCCACTTCCCCATCCCCAGGCAAACCAGCCCCAGGCTGGACCTGAAACAGAGCCCGTCTGCAAAGCAGTCACAGAGATACAGAGACGGTCAGAGTCTGAAGGACAACAATCCAGGGGGCTTCCTGGAAGAGGCAGCTCCTGGCTGGGCCCGAATGGAAGCGCTTAGCCAGAGGGAAGAAGGGCATCACAACATTCCTGCTACAGGCCCAGCCATGGTGAGCCCCAGGTGGAACAGGTGCATAGCGGGAGGCAGGTGGTTTGGGGCACTGGCCCTTCCTGTCCACGCCTGGGTTTTGCCCCACTTCCTGAGGGGCCTTGGGGCGGGAGCCAGGCTGTCCAGCTTGTCTCCCCACAAGAAGTGGGGGTGTCGTCAGGGACACACACACATGCCATCACCAGGGGTGGCTTTCAGAGTCTCACTGAAGTGCCGGGAGGGTCCAGACCCCCACCCAGGACGACCGCCCCACCTCCTTCTCAGTGCCCGTCTGTGGGCCCCTGCCTGGGGGCACCGAGCAGCTCAGAGCCTGGGGCACAGTTGCTCTGGCCCCGTGGAGGCCACAGAGGCTCCACGCTGGCTCCAGGCTCTGCCTCGCCACTCCGAGACTCCGTGGCCCCGTCTCCACCGGTGCAGAGAACCAGGCAAAGTCGCCCGTTTGGACGGTTCACGGGGGCAGCCCGGGGCCTCCCTGGCCACGCCTCTCTACCCCGCCTGGGCTTGAGCAGCTGTGGTCACTGCCGTTCACAGATCTGAGACCCAGCCCAGAGCCCAGAGCCCAGAGCCCGGGGCTGGGCGGAGGCCCCAGAGGGGACGTCTGACACCGCGCAGTGCTCCCAAAGGCCCTGGGGTTGCCGTGGCCCCCGCCAGGGAGAGACCACGCAGACCCCCTCAGGGTGTCACCAGCGCCTGGGGCTCTCTGGCCCTCGCAGGGGCTTCTGAGGGTGGGGGTGGGAGGGGCCACAGCCAAGCCAGGGGTTGAAGGGCAGAGGCCCAGCCCTGGAGCTGGGGCTTCCCAGGAGGCTCTGTGGTCAAGACTCCGCCTGACAACGCAGGAGCTGTAGGAGGCCTGGGTTCGATCCCTGGGTCGGGAAGATCCCCTGGAGGAGGAAATGGCAATCCACTCCAGTGTTCTTGCCTGGAGAATCCCATGGACAGAGGAGCCGGGCGGGCTTCAGCCTATAGAGTTGCAAAGAGCGGGACACGACTGAGCGACAGCATGCAGGCATGTCAGTGGTCTAGCTGCCCAGGACCCAGCTCTGCCTCAGAAAGGAACCAGCCGTCCCTGGGAGAGGAAGGCGGGGAGGTGGGGGGAGCACCCCGGGTGACGTGGTTGGCGCCTGCAGAAGGCCGGTGCACCCGGAGGAGCAGGGGGGTCCCCAGGAAGACAGTAGTGGGGCAGGGTGTGTGACTGAGTCACTCAGCCTTGTCCAACTCTTGGCGACCCCATGGACTGTAGCCCGCCAGGCTCCTCTGTCCACGGGCTTCTCCGCGCAAGGATACTGAAGCCGGTGAGTGGGTGAGTGCCACTCAGACTGGCCGGGCCGACAGCAAAGCGGGGCGGATCCCTGCGCTGGTGTGTTCCCAACACAGCCACCAGGGGGCAGCCTCCGCGCGCAGGTTGGACCTGACACAGCTCCCACCCGCTGGCTGGGGCACAGGCTCTGAGACGTGCGAGCGGCGGGAAGCTTTGGACCGCGTAAAAAGACAAGGGAGGAGGGTCTGCCCGCCTCTGGCCTGCTAGGAGGGAACTGCAGCAGGACGATGCCTACACTGAGGCCCAGCATGCATGTTCTCTGGCCTCCTCCGAACGATGGAGAGGGTCTGAGAATCTGCATGTTGGACACAACTCGCAGGCCCTCTGAGCCAAGTCCTATTCCCTAAGAGGGGTTGGTTCTTCCGGCTGGACACAAGGAGGAACTGCCCCAGAGGCCAAAGAAGCACAGGTCAAAGTGAGAATGAGGGCCTCAGCTGGGGAGGGGCTCTCAGCACAGGCCTCTGTGAGACAGGAGGGTGGATGAGATGGCCGGAGGCCCTGCAGCTTAGGAGTCTCCAGGCAGCCCGTGAGCGAGGAGGGGGCCAGTGTGGCAGGCAGAGCAATGGTCCCATGTCCTTTGGGCCCTTCTGTCCCTGTGATGCAGCAGAGTCCCAGAGGTGTGGGCTGGGCCCACCACAGTCAGGAGGAGGGGGTTGGGAGCTCGTCATCCTCCTGTTGGCTGTCCAGGGAGAACGGGTGGGATTCTCACCTGGGCAAGGGAAGCCCACACAGGAGGCGAGCTGGGCTTCAGTGCCAGCCAGACAAACGGACAATAGGAGGGGCCACAGCAGCTCCTGGTGCAGCTGGAGGGGTGCCCCACCCTCTCTGCATTAGCACTGCCAACAGCATCTCCACCAAGCTTGCTTCCCCAGGGAGTGGGGTTTCGCCTGTGCCGATGCAGTGTGGCCCCAGCCCCCCTTGCCGCAGCTGGCCAGGTGTCCTGGGTGTGGCCAGGCTGCGGCATGACTGACCCTGAGCTGGAGGGACTGTCCCTGCCCCACCCCACTCTGCCCTCCATGCAGCTGAGACACCCAGGCCCTGAAACTAGGCCCAGTGCAGGGACAGGCAGATGACTGAGCACCCGGCTCTCATCCTGTGGCCAGAGGCGCAGAGGGAGGCACTTTCCCCTACCCAGCCATGGGGGACCCTGTGTCCGAGCTCCGATCTCACTCAGGCCCCTCCCAAGCCCCAGACCTCAGCCACCACCTAGTGACCCAGCACGCAGCAGCCACACGCTGGACCCGGCCCAGCCTGGCCCCACAGTTTTGGACCGAAGCCAGGAACCTTAACTCCTGGTTAACCTAGGCTGCTCTCCCCCAAACAGATCAGAGGGCAGTCCTGGCGGCAGGTCCCCACCGTCTGGAGACTCATGGTAGTCTCCCTCCACACACCCGTGCAGCCCTCCCCAGGCAGCTACCTCCAGGGACAGCACGACGTCCCAGAGGGCTACGGCAGGGGGACAGTGGCAGAGAGGCAGGTGCAGACAGGACAGTGAGGTTCGGGGAGGCGAGGAGCGACAGAAGAGTAGGGAAGAGTCGGCGACCCGGGAACAAAGTGAGCAGCAGGGAGAGAGAGGGGAGGCCGAAGAACAGGGACAAGTAAGAGGGGAAGAGCGGGAGCAGAGAAGCAGAGGTCTGAGCAGCCCCCGAGGCGCAGACACGCGCTCGAGACCGCGGGCCGGTCCCAGAGACGCCCCCACCCCGGCCGGCACCGCAGCCCGCCCGCACTGCGCGCCCCAGGACCCGCCCGGCGCGTGCCCGGCGGGGAGCCCACCCGCCCCGAGGGGAGCGGGCTGCAGGCGGGGAGAAGGCGCACCGCTGCCGGGGGCTCCGGGCCAGGTGGGCAGCATCACGTGGAAGCAGTCGCACATCTTGGCGGCCGGGCGGTGTGGGCCCGCGGCGGCCCGTCGCGTCCAGTCGCAGGTCCCGGCTCCGGCGCGCGGGCGGCCCGGGGGCCGGGCGAGGGCCGCACTCTGCCCCTGCAGCCCAGCGATGCAGCTGGCGGCCGGCAGCAGACTGCGGGCTATGCCGGCGCCCCCAGCCCCGCCACCGCCCGGACCCCGCCCCGGCCCGCCCAGCCCGCGCGGAGCGGCTGCGGAGCGAGCGCGGGCGGGGCCGCCGTCCTCATTCAGCTCATTGGCTGCGGCCCTCCAGGCCCCGCCCCTTGGCGGCCACGCCACGCCCCCGTCCGGGAGGAACCAGTCCGAGCCAGGCCCCGCCCCCAGGTTTGCCCCCACCCCCAAGTCCGGCCCTGCGGGTTTCCCACCTCCAGGCCGACACCCCGCGCCCGCCACTCTGCGGCCTAGCCCCGCCCCTAGCCTGGCCCTGCCCCGCGCCCTCAAAGGACCTTTCAGAGTGTTGACTTTGGGCCTCTGCCAGCGAGGGGTCCCGGGACGCTGCGCCAGACTCTCGGACTTGACCTGCTCGCCGCAGTCTTGTCTCCCAGTCTGGGGACTGACGTTGCAGTCACACAGTGGGGAGCGGGGCACCCTGGACGAGGGCCTAGGGGTAGTGGGGGTCCAGGGAGGCCTTGGCTGCGATCTGACCCCACTAGACCTGCCCTGGGGTCTCCGGGTCTGGAGTTGTGCCCTACCAGCGGTAGCAAGGTGTAACGGTGGGGGTGGGCAGGGAGTGGGCCTGGAAGACTCCACGCGGACAGCCTAAGCTCAGATTTCAGGAGCAGGGCAGAGGGTTCTGGACCGAAGCGACCCTGGAGTGTGTGTGCAGAGTTTGGGAGTAAGAGGGCAGATGCTGGCTTACGCTGCCCAAGCCTAGGCTCAACACGGCTGGGGACAGGGGCAGCAGGACTGGATCATGGGGGCTGCAGGCAGATTACCAGGTGGCCTGGGGATGTCCCGTGGGGTGCACTGCTGGAAGTCAGGAGCCCTGCAGGATGGTGGGGGCTGGACCAGGGCGGGGGTGTGATGAGGGAGAAGGATCCTCAAGCAGGCAGAGGGGGCCCGGTGAGGGCCAGTGGGGAGGGTGGGGAGTGTGGGGCCCACCCTGGGCCCTCACTTGGGTGGCATGTCTTGGGGCAAGGCCAGGGGGTGGGGAGGTCCAGGAAAGATGTTTCCGTGGAAGCAGGGATTAGCTGAGGTTCAGCCTGTGCAGACCCAGGAAAGGCCCCTTGGGGCATGCAGGTCTCCTGGGGTGGGGGCGTGGAGCCTGGGCCTGAGCACACCCAGGAGAGCATGGCCCCATTCCCAGGGGCTGCTCTGGCCTGGGGCCAGGGGGGCTGGGGCAGGTGACACACACGGCAACTTTTCCTGGGGCAGAAAGAGGCCAGGCTGAAACGGGAGGCCCAACCTCACAGACACACAGACTTGACACAGACACACAAACACGCATAGACACTTGCCACACACACACAGATCCTTGTAGGTAAGATAACACACACTCACAGTGGTACCCAGACACAGGTCCACTTGGATCTCTCCTCATGCACTCCAAGACGGGCACTCCCCCCACGCCCCCCCAACCCCCCACCCTCGCACACACACACATCCTTGGGAGTGCCCTCAAAGGCATGCACACATTTGGGTCCCCATGCCGGGGACAACAGGAGCAGACACACACAGGGGCGTGCACACACAGACCACACGAGGCACTCCTGGGCTCGCGCGGGGGGCACACAGCCCGCTGGGCCCAGGTGAGATGCCTCGTGGGATGACTCATGCCTGGCGTTCCCGCTAGCCGGGCTGCAGCCGGGCAGGCTTCCAGCAGTGGGTCAGATGGACGCGCTCATCATTGCCGGGAAGAGGCCTTGGCAGCTTTCAGCCTCTTGAGCCTGTAGCACGGTGGGGCACTGACGTGTCCTTCAGGTGGGGACATGGGGGCTTGGGCCGCACCCCTCCTGCCCTGCTGTCTTCTCCCGAGCCAGCAGCACTCCCCGGGGGCCAGAGACCCTGCCCTGCTGTGTCCAGCTGGGAATCAGTCACTCATGGGCACAGGGAGAGAGCTGTCTGCGTTCCTGGGTGTGTTTGGCACCTGCTTGGACCTGTTGGGGGTCTCAGCCTGCCTGTCCTCTGTGTGTTTGAGTCTGGCCTTGGGGGTCTTGGAACAAGCAGCCATCTGCAGCCAAAGTGAGCTCTCTGTCCCCCTGTCCCTCGGATAAGTCATGATCCTGGGACCCCGTCCAGCTGCAGTGGCCTCACCCCGTGTGACACATCCTGATGGTCCAGCATGCCGCACACAGGGCTGTGGGGGGAGGGGGAGGTTGGAGCCTTGGGTGGGGAGGCCAGGGGGCCCCCCACATTAGCAGAGGCCAGGAGGAGGGGATCTCATGTGGCCACTGAAGGAGAGCGGAGGCGGGCACCGCAGTCCCGGTGCAATTGGGTGCCCCTCTGAAGCTCCAATACTTTGGACACCTGATGTGAAGAACTGACTCATTGGAAAAGATCCTGATGCTGGGAAAGACTGCAGGCAGGAAGAGAAGGGGACGAGGAGGATGAGATGGTTGGATGGCATCACCGACTCGATGGGCACGAGTTTGAGCAAGCTCCGGGAGTTGGTGATGGACCGGGAAGCCTGGCGTGCTGCTGTCCATGGGGTCACAGAGTCGGACACGACTGAAGCGACTGACTGACTGAGAATCCTGGCTGGCCAGGGCCTGGAGGAAGCTGGAGCAGGGACCCTCCCTGGGACCTCTTCTGCCCTTGGCCTTGGTGAGGGCTGAGCGGGCTTACCTTGCCCTGCCAGGGCCCGGCTGTCTCTGCAGCCAAGGGGGTGGCTGAGCGCTGGCTCAGGGTCCCGGATTCAGGACGAGGGTAGGCAGGGGCCCCCAGCCCAAGGGGCTGCCCCCGCTCTGCTGCCTGCTCTGAGGCAGAGGACTGGCATCACCTGCTGTGCTCATCCCCATGTACCACCACGGTCCCTGCAGGCCCATTTCACTTCTGGAAGGGTGTGGCCCCTTGGGCAGTGGACCCCACAGGGGGCAGCTTGCAGCTGTATAGAGGGAGATGTCCCCCAAGTTGGCCCCAGGCAGTCAGGCTGAGCCCTGCCTCCTCCCACCTGCCCTCCACCCACCTGGGGAGGCCTTGGATGCCCCAACCTCACCCCTGGGCCACAGAGCTGGACAGGTGGGACCTATGAGGCCCACCCGAGCCCCACCCCTGCCCTCCCTACAGCCCGGCTGCAGCTTGGCCAGGTCCCTGCCGTGGAGCCCCAGCAACCAGGAGCTCCCGCCGTCAGGCTCCGCTCCAGTCCTGTCCTGCGGTGCCCCTCTGGGCACAGGCGCCCCACCGGGGAAGGCCACAGCAGCTGGGTATGCCTCAGGAATAACTGCCCCTCCTCCCAGAGCGTGGCGATACGGGCCGACCCGCAGCTGTGCCGGCGCTTGTGAGGCCCTGCACCACTTCTGAGGGTCGCCCTACAGGGCTGGCAGTGGCCGTTGTGTGGCACTCACAAGCTCACCTCCTCCCAAGGACCACTGTGCCAGGGAACTGGGGCCACACCCCCAGCCCTGGGCCGCTGGTCTCAGACTGGATCCTGAGGTACTGGGGCTGGCGAGGCAGGATGCTGGTGGGGCTGAGGGTGAGGAGCCAGGGCTGCCGGCCAGAGCCCCCTGGGCCCCAGGTCCTCAGCAGAGCCCGCAGCCTGCCCCACCGCCTGGCCGGCTGCTCTCCGTGCCTCTCCAGGCAGGCAGGGATGTCCAGAGCATCAATGATTGATGTCTCCTTGCGGCCGCCGCAGCAGCATAATCAAAAATAGCTCTGCCGGTGTCCCTGCCCCAGCCCAGCTGGAGGGGCATAACTGCATGGTATGGGCCCTGGGACTTCCTCCACCGCCGTCTGCCCTCCCACCCAGTCCTCGCACAGAGGAGGTCAGGGGGGGCTCCGGGTCTCTAACTGCAGGCTGAGTGCCTGCTCCAGCCCTGGGAAGGGGTGTTCTCCTCAACTGACCCCAAGGACTCAGGGTGCTTCCTGGAGCAAGAGACCTGATGCCCACGGCATCAGGTGATGCTCAGAGATGCTAGGATCCTGTGGGGCTCGAGGCGGAGTAGAGTCTGGCCCCTTCTTCCTGAGGCTGGGTTGGGGGAGACTTGGCTGGGCAATGGCAGAAGAGAAGCTCCCCCGACCCCAGTCTGCACCATTCAACAGGGCTGGGGCTCAGGGACGGAGCGAGGAGCCCGTGTGGGCTTTCTCCTGCACACGGCACCCAGCCTCCACAGCACCGTGGAGCGTCCTGGCTTCTGTCCCCCATTACTCCCACTTTCATGGGGACCTGGCCCCTCTGACCAGTGTCCTCCAGCGTACAAAGCCATTTAAAACTTCAACAGCTGCCTGCCCTACCCTGCCCGCCCATCTGGAGGGCTGGCCCTCAGCTCCTGCCCCAGGTCGTGCCCAGAGCCCCAGATGCTGGCCTGAGGAGTCGGGGGCCACCTGTCAGCTACTTGGGCTTCCCCCACCCACTCCTGCATCCAGGGCAGGGCACCAGTGTCAAGGTCATGCCTACTGCCTGTCTGAGCCTGGGCTCCCCCAACACAGCACCTCCTGAGCAGGGCAGTCGGGGGTCAGCCAGGTATGAGCTTCCTGTGGCTGCTGTAACAAATAAACATGCACATGCCTAGTGGCTTACACCAACTCTCATTTATGCCCTACGGTTCCAAGTGTCGGCAGACTCGCGTTCCATCTAGAGGTCTGTTCTGGGGCAGATCCATGTCCTGGCCTTTCTCAGCTCCAAAGGCCATCTGCATTCCTTGGTTCATAGGCCTGCATCACTCTGACCTTTGCTTCCATCTTTCCACCTTCTCTTTCAGACTCTGACCGTCCTCCCTCCCTCTGGTAAGGACCCTTGTCCATTACGACGATGTAACTGAGGACCATCTCGCCATCACGAGAGGCGCAACATAATCATGTCTGTAAAATTCCTTCTGGGGCTTCCCTGGTGACTAAACAGTCAAGAACCTGCCTGCCAATGCAGGAGACTCAGGTTCGATCCCTGGGTCGGGAAGATCCCCTGGAGAAGGAAATGGCAACCCACTCCAGTATTCTTGCCTGGGAAATCCCGTGGACAGAGGAGCCTGGCGGGCAACAGTCCACAGGGTCGCGAAGAGTCAGACACGACTTAGCAACTAAAGAACAAAGGTTCCTTGTGCTTTGTAAGGGGTCATACTCACAGGTTCTGGGGATCAGGAAGGGCTCCTCCTGGAGGCATTCATTATTCACCTACCACACCACATAATGCAGGACAACCCACCCTTGGCCCTGTGTCATGCCTGAGTCACAGGGCCATCCTCACTCTTCACATGGGGAATTGCTGAGGGTCAGAAGAGTTGGTTCCGCCCCAACAAAACTTCCTACTCGGGCTTTTGTGCCTGGGCATCAGCTTCCTCAGCTGACAGGAGGCCAACACTCCTCCTACCCCTTTCCAGCTCCTGGACTGTGCAGACGGCATGGACAGTGGATGAGGGTGTCCTAACAGTGGGTGGACAACAGGGAACAGCTTGCCCTGGGTGCTGTCGGGACAGGAGAGGGCTGGTGTCTGGTCACCTTCCTGCAGCTCACCCCGGTGTCTGCCCAGCACTGGGCAGTCTGCCTGCATCGTTCCAACACTGCATCTCTGGCCACTGTGCCCCTCAGGAAGCAGGGGAGGGGCAGATAGTCAAGGTCCAGGGTTCAGAGAATGATCTCATCTAGTCATTTTTAAAATTGAAATTTTCTGTAGCTTGGCTGAGAAGGACCAGGGAGAGAACCAGTGATTCATGCAAACTGGACAGGGCCCAGGGAGATCCCTAGGTCACAGGGTGGAGAAATCTGAGCATGGAAGTAGACCAGGAGACAGGGCGTGGATCAGGGCTTCCGCGGGGGCATAATGGTCGAGTCTGCGGAGGGCTGACTTCATGAGACTGGGTAAGATGGAGAAAGGCCCAGAATGCCTGGGGGTGAGCTGCCAGGAGGGTGAGGCTGGCTGTTAATGCCCACCTTGCCCTTGGGCCAGCGGCCGCAGGAGGGTCTGTTGGCCCATGGCCCAGGCTGGCCCTGCTCTGCCTTGGGGCCGGCTGGTGACCACGCCGGGACCCTGAGGTTCCGGATTGGGCATCACACAGCTAGACACCCCCGCTGCGGCGGGGTCGCGGAGCGAGGGGCAGCCGGCTTGGGAGGACTGCCGGTGCGGGAAGCGGGCGCCTGCTCCTCCCGGCCGCGCGGGGCGGCTGCAAGGGGGCGGCTGAGCGAGGGACGCATCTAACTGAAGGAGAGCCCCTTCACGCGGCGGCCGACTGGCGCACGGTGACGGGGCCCACGCAGGACGGGCCCGCTCCACCACCCAAGAGGCTCGTCCGGCTCAGGGGGCGGAGTCTGGCTCCACCGGTGCAGGGGCGGGGCCTGGCGTTGTCACGCCCGCGCGGCGCCGGCGCGCTGACGTCAGGGCGGCAGACGCCGGAAGCGGGACTGGCACGCGTCGTTGCCGGGCAACGGTCCGGCGCCGGCCTAGGGACACCCGACATCCCTGCTGCGCCGGCGGGTGGAGGCGGCGAGGCAACTCAGGTGGGTGCGGGCCCGGGCTCCAGCGCCCTGAGTCCGCCCTTCAGGAGCCCTAGGCCAGACCCGATCGGGGTCCTCAGCGGCCGCCTCCGATCTCCGCTCCCCTCCCGGAGAGGGAACTACCCGAACCCCCGGCCCAACTCTCGGGGCCCTCTGGGCACTGCCTTCCCGCGGGCGCCCCGACTCTCCCCTCCTCTGCCAGATTGGGCCTCGCAGACCCTTGCCCACGGCGACCGAGGCAGGACCCCGCAACTCGCCCACCCTGCCAGGCTGTGCTGACCCCCAGGACCTGCCTGGTCTTTAGGTCACGCCCCTGTGCTGGACCGGTCACCCAGGCGCGCGGAGGAGGAAACCGGGCAGCGGCTCCGGTTACTTTTCCTGGGTGACCAGGCAGTCTGTGTCCCTTCCACAGCGACAGTGGACTCACACCAGGCCATCTGTACTCCTGAGGAAGCCTTGGGCAGCCGCTGGGCCGTGGGCGAGCAGGTGACCCCCTCCGGCGCTGTCTACTTGGGGCTGCTCCCGCACAGCAGTATGGATGTCTCCTGAGCGTCTTCCCATCGCGTCTGTGCGGGCCTGGGGCGCCAACATGCAAGACCAGCGGGAGCTGAGGGGCACACCTGGCCAGGGGCTCCCTGTCTGCGCCCTTCTGAGTGACCGCCCAGAGCAAGCAGGCGGGGGTTCCCTCCGCCCGGTTTCTAAAGACCTCGGTGCACCTGGGAGGCAGAGCGGTGACGCTGTGGAGTGGGCGAGGCCCCACTCCACCCTTCCCCCGCTGGATGGGGAAGCCAGGATCTCTGGGGATAGCTTCGAGGGCTTGTCTACCAGCACCGCCAGGGGTCCAGACCCAGGGGAGCACAGCGGCGCCTGGGGGGAGTTTGAAGGCTTTCGAGAATCCTCAGCTAGCTCTGAACAATTCTCTCAGTCCTTTGAGCTCCGGGAGAGGCCCTCAGCCTCTCAGCCGTGGAGAACAGCTTCTGCCCAAAAGGAGCACGGTTCTAGCCAGCCTCACCAGGGTGGAGTGACAGGAACCGGCGCCATCGCCTCTTCTGAGGTATTTCTAAAGTCTTGGCCATGTTGCATAGGAAGTGTTTCCTACCCTGTGGTGGGGGACTGGTCAGGGAGGGGGTCCACTTGTCTCTGGGCCTTCATCCTGGACCCCTTCTGCTTTCCGTTCCCTCCACCTGCCCACTCTCCACCAACTGGGCTGGCTGTGTTTTCCTGGGCCCAGTCCTGGGCATGTGGGGGAAGAGCATTTTGTTTGAGTCTGTAATCTCCTTACTTAGAAAACCTTGCCGGATCACATGTCAGTGTGTGTTAGTGACGGGTTGCTGGAGGCGGCCTGGAGAGCCCAGCATGCGCCCCTCGTCCCTCCGGTCCTGCCCTGACCACCAGCGTCTCCCTTCACTGTGACTGCCCCTCACCCACCTCTCTCTCTGCCGTCTCTTCCCTCGTGGTTTACCCCTAACACCAAAAGCGAAACAGAGAAGGGAGGAGAGGAAAAGGTCCACTGGTTCTAGGGTGGACCATTTGCTTTCTAAACCCGGCAGTGTTTCCTTGGCCCTCTGACAAGATCCACTCCCCGTTCAGTTAGCTCTGCTCTAACGCTTGTTTTGAAGACAGGACTGTCTTACAGTGCAGTTACTGTATCGGGGAACAATTTGAGCGTAATGTGAACTTTGCCGGAAACACGGGGTGAATGCAGAAAACCACACCTGCTGAGCTGAGACCCACGTGAATATACACCACACACATGCCCACCTCTCCCAGCCACCTCGGTCTGCCACATGCATCCCCCGCCCCTGGGGGCTCTCCCCACCTAACCCCCGACCTCAGACAACTCACCTTTCAGTACTTCACACTTCTCACAACCCACAAACCTCTCTTCCGGGAAGTGCCATTTTTACTGCAGTAGGGACAGATTTCTCAACCAATTCACACGTGCAAAACAGCACTCGCATTTTCACTGGCTGCCTGTCTTTTTTCCGTGTGTCACTGATGAAGTTTATGACTGTTGTGCCATGATCACACTTTCCCACACACCCGTTTCCATAGCACGACTCACAGTGCAGTGATTTTTAGGAACAAATATGTCATGATTCAGTAGCAGCAATGATATATAATCATTTACAAATTTCATTTGTACCAAAATTATATATTTGGAATAAGGTGACATGATGTGTGTATGTTTCCTAGCTTTGGTGTGTTTTTCTTCTTTTTCAGCCCATTGTCAGCTGTGAGGATGTTTTCAGGTCTGCTTTTCAAGAAGTACCAGTCCCACAGGCCACCGAGGGCATCTCCACCTTAGACCACTTCTTAGAAACAAGGAATGAAGAAAAATCTGGCCTTGAATCCGTGCATAAACTGTGGTAATGAACTGAAATCAGTACTCGCATGTCCGTCCGGCAGGCTGAGCTGGTGGTCTTGGGGTCATAAGGTCTTCTGCTTCGACCTCTGTGGAGAACACTGACCCTCCCGAGGTCCCACCACCTGAGGTCAAAGGGTCGAAGGGTGGCTGGCACGGGTGCCGCCCGTCCTCTGAACAGCCCTGTCCAGCCCCGCCTCAGGCCCTCTCCAGCAGGTCCAGAGCAGAGTGGGCCGGGGAGGGCCAGCTCCTTGGGTCTGGGTGGGAGCGTGGCAGGTTCCGGAGGGCCCAGGGGGCTGGCATGGCGGGCTCAGGCTCCTGGGGGATGGGAGCGAGTGACCCCCCAGTTCCTGGAGAGGTTCTCAGTCCACCTCAGGGCTGCTACTCCCAGGGCCAAGTCCCTGGGATCACAGGTCACAGAGGTGCTTGTCTACCGATGGCCATTTCATCAGACTGCCTTAGCAGCAAACCATACTAGCTCAAGTGAATGGTGAGGTGGGCCCAGGCCCCAGAGGGGTGGTAGAGGTGGCTGGGAGCCGGCTCCTCTGGGACCTAAAGCCGCCTCACAGGCTGACACTGCAGACAGCGCTGCAGGCGGGGCCTCCTGGGCCCTGGCAGGGGTCTGAGCCAGCCTGCCCAGCACGCTCTCCCGGGAACCAGGGCTCACTGCCTCCCCAGGCTGTGGTCCGGGCCTGCGGGCGGGGGGCGTGAGCCCGGGGCACCTGTATGCACAGGTGGGCCTGGGGGTCGGGACCTGGCCCGGCTCGGCGCTTTCACCCTGGAGATGTTTGGGGACCAGCTGTGCCCTCCCTCCCGGAGGCTTTCGCTCCCAGAGGCCGGGCCCGTCCACCGGGCAGGGCCCCAGCACCCACTCTGGCATCTGCTTCTCCGTCTGTGGGCATCTCTCTGGCACCTGGCCTGGTTCCAGGCACCTGAGATCGTCCGGGAGCAAGACAGCAGAGTATATCTAGCCCCCTGGAGCTTCTGCCCTAGGAGGAGACACACGGTGGTGGAATCAGTCGGTGGTGGAATCAGTCGTTCAGGCCAGGGATGAGCTCTGTGGAGACAGAGCCAGGAGGAGGGAGCGGTGTTGGTTGAGTAGATGCTTGAGCAAGTGAACGAAGAAACAGAAGCTGGGCTCGGCGTCCAGAATGCTGGCGGGTCAGACGACCTCTGTGCCTCCCTTCTGAAGGCCTTCCAGCTCGCCCTGTACTTAAGGCAGCTCTTTTCCAGTTCTGAATCTAGAAAACTCTGGAGGGCTCTTCACAACACTGGGACCACGACAATCTCCCGATGCGCCTGGAACGAGTCCCGCAGTCGGGAAAACTTCCTTCCTGTTCTTGGAGTAGACGCTGCTCAGAAGGTGGGCTGACCTGGGTAGAGAGGGGTTCCCGGAGGCCAGCCAGACCACATGACGACTTTGCCAGCCGCGCTGCGCAGCGCACCGCAGGGCCCGCATCGGGCTGGGGAGGGGGCGGGCGCACCAGCAGCCCGCTGCTGCTTCCTTGGGCTGCCTGTCCGGTGTAGCTCCTCGGGAGGGACACTGCGGGGCCAGGGTGCGCAGAGGGCGGCCCCCAGTGAAGCCCAGATCGGAGCCACATTGCCATTTTACAGGGAGATGTGCCGGAGGCCCAGGTGGAAAGGGAAGCTGGGAGGAGAAGACCCTCTAACGTTGCGTCCCTTTGGCTGACTCTGATTTGCTTTCTCAGAGCCTCTCAGCGAGCCCTGGCCGCACTCTGGGCGAGCCTGGCCTCCACGAGCCGGAAGAGCTCGGCTTCCGCCTGCAGCGCTGCAGAGCCCTGATCCAGACCAAGGTGAGCCCGGGCCGCTCTGCCGCTCCCCCCGCGGCTCTGAGCCAGCAGTGCCGCCGGGCCGGGCGGCAGCGCCTCTCCACTGCGCAGAGGGGCCCAGGCAGGAAGAAGGGGCTCCATCCCACAGCCCCTCGCCCGGAAAAGCCTCTCCAGGAACGGGGTCTCCACCCACCCTTGCAGCAGGCATTGGGAGGGGGACGCCCTGGCCAGCCCATCGCCTCTAGAGCCCTGAGCTCCACCCGGAGGGACCTGTCCACCTGCATCCCCCACCCTGCGCTGCTCTGGAGGTGGGCATCCCGCCCCCAGGGCCAAGGCCTGACGCACAGGGGCTGAGAGGGGGTCATGTGGGGAGGGGCCTGAGTGGAGCTGGGGAGGAGGGCAGGGCAGTGCAGCCCGTGGGCCGGACCTCTGCTCTGCAGAAACATCACAGGGCAGGAGGCAGAACCTTCCAGAGGCATGTGGCTGGGCTGTCTTAGAGCAGCAAGACCTAGGTGTCCCCAGCAGCCCGTCTCCTGCGGGAGCCCCAGCAGGGACTGGAGCACAGTGGTGGCCCGATAGGAACGTCCAGGGGCCGCGGCTGGGCGGGAGGAGGACCAGGAGGCCAGCCCGGTCAGGCCAGAGCTGCCCTCAGGCGCCGTCCCGGCCCGTCCCCTCGGGGAGAAGCTGTGGCTCTGTCCAGAGCTCCTTCGTGTTGACACCGCGAGGGAAGGCCCAAGGCAAGCTGGCCAGGTGCCAGCGGCCGGGGCGTCCCTGAGGGCACGTGTGCTTGCCCTGACCGGTCCCTCCTCTCTTGGCAGCTCTCGGGGACGCCGGGTGGTGGACAGGGCAGCCTGATCACCTACAGCCTCTTCCTGAAGACCCCTGTACACGGAAATGGGCAGTACATCACGATTCCAAGGAAAAAGAAGATTTTCAGTCCTCGTAACCTAAAACTGACATTGTTTAATAGTGACATTTGCTAAAGTGGGAGAACTTTTGTGTGTTGATGCGGGATTTCACTGCTGTCTTCCCAGTCTCATTTGATACTGGAAACCAGAACAGTTTCGTGGAGGTGGTCCATGTCAGGGCGGACACTCTGAGGGGGTGCGTTCCTCAGCAGGGCCAGCCGCCAGGAAGGGTGCGCCCGGGTCCCCAGGAGCCCCGCCCCAGCCTGGTGGGGGAGAAGGAAGGTGGCTCTGGAGGCACCTGTGAGGCCCCAGGCCCTGCGCCTGAGCCACACTGCCCGGGACCCCAGGCTGGCCTGGCACGCGGCTGGGGCTGTCACTGGGAGCAGCCGTCAGGGCCCTGAAGGCCCTGCGTGTGTTGCTGCTGCAGTGGCCCCCGGCCCGGGTATTCACGCGGCTGGGCGTGCGGCGGGGGTGGGGGTGCCGTTTCCCCAGAGCAGGCGTGCTCCCTGCAGCAGCCACACCTGCCTGCCAGCGGGCGAGCAGCCTGTCATCAGCTAGGGAAGAGACCCCTCCAACGAAAGAGCCCAGCAGGCGGCACTGACTTTTGTAAAATTGTATTAAATGAAACAGCCTGGACAAGCTGTGTTCTTGCTAAATCGCCGGCTCTGTGGGCACCCGCGCTGGACCGAGCGGCAGCCCCGCCCACCCTCGGGGAGGCCCGGGGAGGGACGGCCAGCGGGGCCCGCAGGCACAGTGACCCCAGTGTCCGTGTGCCCCCAAGGCCGCTCTCGAGGCAGGGAGACCACAGCCGGGGCGGCTTCAGACGCCAGCTCCATGGACGCGGGTGTCAGACCCCAGCAGAGGCCCAGTGGGGGCACAGTGACCAACAGGTGTCACTTGTCACACGTCATACGGCAGAAGGGTGGGGTTGTCACCCACACCTCAGTGCCCTCAGCCACGCTGCAGACCCCTGCCTGTAGACCTGAGGCTTATCTAGGGGTGACTGATTCTGGGGGCCTGGGTGTTTGAGAGACCTGCATCTCCTTCTTTCCAGCCGGCAGGTGGGAGTCTGGAAACAGCTTTCTGCCATGCTGCTTCCATCACAGGGAGGGGACTGTCCACCTGGGGTCTCCCAGGACCCCGCCAGCAGAGATGGCCTGGGCTGTGCCATCACGTCCCGACCTTCGGTTAAAGACTTGAGAACCCGACATATGCCGTCCTGCCCCCCACCCCTCCACCCCCAATCTCGGTGCCCGTGGCCTGCAGCAGCGTGAAGCGGGGCCTGGGCTCCCCGAGACAGAGGCGGGGTCACGCTGCTGAGAGCACCAGATCCTGGTCACTAGACGGTGTGGTCAGTAACAAGGGCCCGGCCCCGGCCTTACAGGAGAGTTCCCACAGAGGTGGGAGCCGTGAAGCAAGTGAAGCATCTACTAAGAGGGAAAAGACAGTGCCGGACGTGGATAGGCAGGCGCGGGGCAGACTCAGAGGGACAGCCCCTGGGTCGCCCCTGTGCCATTTCTTCATTCGGCCAGTCATCTCGGCGTGCCTGGCTCCCAGCCCACTTCTTCTGCATCTCAGGATCCTCCCGTGTGCACGCACGCATCTCAGCCAAGGTGGATTTTACCGAAAGGGCGTCTAGTAGAACATCCTTGACGGGACTCCCCTTTGGCCTCCAAGGAGCCTTTTCTGCACGTGGTCGGGGAGGTCTCCAGGACAGGAGAAGCAGCGTGTGGTCTGGGCGGGGCCCCGCCTCCTCCCTTAGTTGCCCTGCTATTCTTGTCTGGTCTTGGCGTTCCCACCCACAGGGAATGTCTCCGATCACTTTACCCTAGGGGTCCATCTGCCTCCTGCCTCACACCCAGATTCAAACTCAGAGGCTGCTGTGTTCCTGTTCTCAGGGCGGCCCTCCCTGCCCCGCTGGCCCAGGGTCCAGCTGGACCTCAGGCAGCTTCTCACTGGCGTCCGGAGTCTGATCTCTGTTCCCCCGCCCCCCTCCACGCTCTGTTCCTTCACCAGAGCTTGGCCCCTGCCTCCACTCCCCGTCTAGTCAGACATCCAGTTTGGCCCTGATTCTGCACCCTCACATCCACCCACGTGAGGAGGGGGCTTCCTGAGCTGGGAGAGACCGGCTGGCTCATGGGGAAGTGCCACCCAGTGACCCGATTGGGAGGCACAGGGTGTGGGCGGCCAGTGCTCTCACGCAGACCAGAGCAAGCCCAACCAGCTACCAAACCAGGGCTTAAATAAAGCTGCTATAAAACCTTTAAAGATGAAAGGGAACGTGTTAGTCGCTCAGTTGTGTCTGACTCTTTGTGACCCCACGGACTGTATGTAGCCCCCCAAGCTCTTCTGTCCATGGAATTTTCCAGGCAAGAGTGCTGGAGCAGGTTGCCACTCCTTTCCCCAAATTTGAAAATAAATAGAAATAAAAGGGCTGAGGTTATAAAGAATACCTAGGCAGTGGAAGAGGCCCACAGCAGCTCTCGTCACCCCAGTGGCGAGTGAAGGGACTTCCAGCTCCCTTCTGTAAAATTGAGAAGCCCGCTCTGACCAGCACTCTGGGGTTCCTGCCAAGTCTCCATCAGCCTCACGGAGCTGGGTTCGGACACACAGCCCTGCAGAGACCTCGGCCATCGTGTGAGGAGGAGCCTGGCTTCCCTGATGCCTCCATGCTGCAAAAAGTATGAAGAGTGACCACAGAGAGAGAGGCCAAGAGGTGCCCGAGGACCCAGCGCTGGAGTCTGCCAGCCTGGGAGCCAGCCATGTGTGAGGGGAAGCAATAGCCAGGATGACACGCGATAATGTTTGTTACAAAACCAGATGACAGTGAAAACACAGCGTCAAAACCTGAGGGAGGCAAGGAAATCGGTGCTTGCCTTGAAATTCACAAACGCAAGGAAAGGAACTGAGATTAATCACTGCCTGACACACCTCAACACTTTACGCTGCGTTCCCTGTGAACTTTTGAGTCACCTTCTCATGTGATGATACTCTCCTATCACTTACTGTCCTTAAAGATAACCCAGTGTATGCTTACTATGGACGGTTCAGAAGTTTCTTTCAATGTTAAAGACTAGCCATTGGTGTGAACCGCCCTCAGGGCTGGGCCCCTCGGGAATCTCTCCTCTCCGCAGCTGCAAACACACACTGAGCATCTCTCCCCGAAAACCCAGCTTCCTTATCTGGAGCCCAGAACCAGCCTGGCCTGGGGGGAGACGGTCATGAGGTGGTGGGGTGAAGGCAAAAGCCTTAGGATTGCAGCCAACACACCTTTTTTGCAGAGTTTACGAACAGGTGACTATGTGCACACAGGAACTTAAAGCTTCACCCTCATCACTAGTCCTGCACCTCCATTCAAATCCATCGCCAGCAACTAACCACTGTTCCTCCCTGGGGACCGGACACTTCCAGGGGCATCGGTGTCCAGGCGGACCCCATCTCAGCCTACCCAGGACTAGGCCATCAGCACCCCGAGCAGGCTCCCGAAATGCGAGTGGGCTGCTGGCAGGAGCAGAAAGGAGACTGGGGGCTCAGCCGCATCCACAGAGAGGGACCCTAGAGCCACAGCCCAAGTCACCGCGGAGGCTGCCAGACAAACGCTGCAGCCGCCCTGACACGGAGCACGTGTTCCGAAGACAGAACCGCCACCGGACACAAAGTACCAAGTCAGATGTGCTGCTTACAAACATCCACGTCAGCTACTTTCCACAAGGGAGTACTTTCAAAATCTGAGGGAGCAGCCCTCGGACGTCGAGAGCCACAGCCCGCGTCTCCCCCGCAGCTTCCCGACCTCAACCCCCAGTGCTGTCCCACCTGCCACCTGCCGCAGAAGCCGGGGCGGGACTGCCGCTGCCCGCCCGCCACCACACCCACGTGACGCCACGCCCGCCCCACAGGCCCCGCTGGATTAGCAGGCTGAGCTGAGCGAGGCAGGAGGTCCGTCCGACAGGTAACTGACAACTCACTCCACTCCGTTAGATAACTTTTTAATAAAATGAGGTGTAATCGCTGATACTAAGCAAACACGCCTTCTTGGGTAAGGGCTGGAGGAGGAAGAAAAAGCACAAGAAGTGGGAAACGTGGGGTGGAGTGGGGAGTAGACTCACATGTAAACCAGTGATAAAGATCTAAACGCTGTGGGCGGTCTGGGTGCCTGGGCACAGGACACACAGCCCAGCCCACCGTCAACGACCCTCAAGACAGAGGAGCCACAGTAATGACGTGTCCAGACTCCTTCAGTCCTAGACTTAAGTTCAAGCTTAAGATTCTGTCCCAGCACCGGTTTAAAGGAGCATATGCGAACACCCTCCAACGCAGTGGTGCACAGACGCCCTCCCCAAACACGGCAGCTCACAGCAGCCCCTGCGTGCATGGGCCCAGTGCTTGGGGGTCCAGCAGCCGGCCAGGCAGGGGTGTTGGAGGGCAGCAGCTGTAGGAGAAAGCTTGGCTGTGCTGGGAAACCTGTGCAAGAGGGGTCCCTAGACACAGACCCTCAGAGGCACCACCCGAGACCTCAGGTACAAGTGGTCTCCAGGCAGAGCGCACCTGACTTCCAGCCCCGAAGACACTTACACATAAACAGACATAAATAAAACCCTTCAGAACCCACACCGCAGTCCAGCAGACATGTGGTTATGCAGCAGATCTGGTAAAAGCATCACATGCAAGGCCTCTGACCCTGACCTCGCTCGGACCGCAGCAGGGCCTACGGGCAAGGCTCACACCCAAGTCCAGAGTGGAAATCACGACGCGTGGACACTGCAGACTCAAGGCAGTGATACTCGTTGTAAAAAGAACAGTGTTCTTTAAACCTTAAAAAAATGAAATACACCGACTGCAACTGTTTAGGCTGTAAGTTTCTAATGTAGCAGCAGACCATGTTTATAGAAAAAATATACTTTTAAGAAAATAGCTAAAAAAATCTAGTGATCAAAGTATAAAAAGTTAAAAAATGTATCTTAAGACAAAATATTGCCTCAAACATATAAAACTTAATTTTAGAAAATTCACCCATCTGAAGTTGGATGAGGCCGGATGCGGCTGGCATCCTCTGGTGGGGCTGTCTCAGGGCACCGGTCAGGGCCCAGGGCGGCACGACCGCCCGCGGGAAAGCCGCCGGCCCTGGGAAGGGCAGGGCCGCCGGACGCTGCTCCGGGGGCTCTCCCAATCACAGAGGTGGGCCCCCGGCACCCACAACCTCGCATGCCGGCTGTTTCCGTGAGTCTCACAGATGCACCGCACTGTCGCCGCTCAGGTCTCCACCAGGATCTCCACCACGTGGTCCAGCTCGCCCAGGTCCGCCTTGCAGCCAGTGCCAGGGGGTGGGGCAGCCGCAGAGGCGAAGGACTCCAGCCCCTCCGGGCCCGACTTGGCGCCGCCCACCATGCCCGTCAGCACGGCATCCAGGTCGTAGTAGGAGGCGTCCACGTCAGAAAATAGCTCCTCCACGGCGCCAGGGCCGTGGTTCTCCAGCGTCTCAAACACCTGATCAAGAGACCTGGGGAAGCCCCCTCGGCTCTCTCCGGGGCCGGCCCTGTCCCAGGGGCCTCCTGGCACAACTCCGGGAGCCTGTGCTGCCGGGACCGTCTGCAGCGCAGAGGCCAGGTCTGCGGGGTCGGGGGCCGGGGGCGGCCCCGCCCGAGCCGAGCGGCACAGAATCTCCGTGGACACCAGGCGGTCACGCGGTGCCCGCCCCGGGGTCTGGGGCCTGGGCAGGCACCAGCTCCCGTCCTGGGTCATCTCCTCCTGGATCTGCCGGACCGTGTTGGCGATGAGGACGGAGCGGCACAGGTTGGGCTCCGCCAGCATGTGGCACAGCTGCAGCTTGACCAGTGACATGTCCAGGAGCGACTGGCGCTGCAGGGGGTCAGCGGGCGCCTCCTCCTCCGAGCACTTCCTCTTCAGCCCGCGGGCGAACATCTTGCCCTGCGGAGACAAGAGACGCTGCTGAGCCCGTTGCAGGGGTCCCGCGGATTCTTCCGCACCTTGGCTGCACCTTGGCTCCGACCTCAGGGGTAACGCGTATCAGCGGGGTGGGGGGTAGGGCGTGGACGGCTGCGCTGCACCCGCCCCTCCTTCCTTCCTCAGCGTCTGGAAGGCCCAGGGCTGGGGCGGGGACCACCAGAGGCTGGAGCAGTCTATGGCTCTGAGTGGACACCACACTGCACCACTGGATGAAAATGCTGGTTCTTGGGCCTCACCTGGACCGAGGCTGACCGGACACAGCCAACCTGCTGCACCTCTGCTCTCAGAGGCAGAAAAACAAGGAAGCTGCCCTTCTGAAAAGGCTCTAAGTTAGGAGACCCCAGGGGACGTTAAAGCTGGAGCAGAAAGCAGCCAGGGCCCGTGTTTCCCCACAAGCCCCCTGTAGGGTCCCTCCTTCCAGGAACAAAGTGAAGCTGTAATGTACAAACCCTCTCTCAAGTTCATAAAGTAACTCAGCATTTTTATTTCAAGAAATCCACCTGAGTTACCCATCCAGAGCTAACGCGGCCCTTGCCATCAGCCCCACCTTAAGAACAAAGGCCCCTGTCCTCCAAGTCTCCTGTGGACATCGCAGCTCCCACCTCCTGTGCATTTAACAGGTAAAGACCTTTTTAAAAGCATGTGACTTCTTGGGTACTTATCCCAGAGAAATGAAAGCCAATGTTCATGTGAAAACATGCACAAGAAATGTTCACAGCAACTCCACTCACGACAACCCCAAGCTGGGGAGCAAGCCCTTCAGGGAGCGGGCGCTACCGCTCAGATGCCACCACGCAGAGGAGGACTGCCCCGCGGTGCGGACTCGGACGGGCCTCGAGGGGGTCACGTGGCACAAGAAAGCTCATCCCAGGTGGCCCAGGGCCGGCCCCCTCCGTAAGGATCCTACCATTCAGAGGGGGCTCCCTGGGGCCAGGACAGCTCACATGGGGACCTCGGAGGTGCTGCATGAGCCCCGACTGCTCAGAACCACACGCGGGCACACGACACTCAGACACACGCACGCACGACCCCACCAGCGCCGAGGCTGCTCGAAGGCCAGTTTCCTGCAGGGGCTGCTGGGCCAGGCACCGCACGCGGATGCAGACACCGGGAGGCAGGGAGGCAAGGATGCCCCTCCACAACACTTCTCTACAACTTCCTGTGGACCTGCAACTACTCCAAAACAGAAAGGGCAAAAACTAAGCACCCAGGACCTCCCTGGTGGCCCAGCGGCTGAGACCCTGAGCTCTGCGTGCAGGGGGCTCAAGTCTGATCCCCAGTCAGGGAACTAGACCCCGCATGCCTTGACTAGAAGATCTCACATGCCACAAGGAAGATCAAAGATCCCGACTACTGCAACAAAGACCCAGCACAGCAAAAAAAAACCCCTGCAAAAACGAAGTGACCACAGCACATCCCTCACAAGATGTTTCCCCAGAACAGCAAACAGGTCTAACTCATCAGGATGATCCGGAAGCCAAGCCCATCACGGCAGCCTGCACATGCCCACTCATCAACAGCTTCAGCTCACCACCAGAACTCAGGAAAAGTATCTCAGTGACTTCCAGTAATAAAGGATTCAAGTGTTTTGTCTTAGCTACAAATTCAACTTTTACAGTCTTTCTTCCCCAGTTACTTGTGTAAAAGTCACGGGCTTAAGATTTCTAAGCATACTGAAAGTTAATATAAATTATGTCACACGATATCCGGTCCATCAGTTCACGGCAAACAGATAGGGAAACAGTGGCTGAATTTTTGGGGGCTCCAAAATCACTGCAGATGGTGATTGCAGCCATGAAATTAAAAGACGCTTACTCCTTGGAAGGAAAAGTTATAACTAACCTAGACAGCATATTAAAAAGCAGAGACATTACTTTGTCAACAAAGGTCCGTCTAGTCAGCTATGGTTTTTCCAGTGGTCATGTATGGATGTGAGAGTTGGACTATAAAGAAAGCTGAGCGCCGAAGAATTGATGCTTTTGAACTGTGGTGTCCGAGAAGACTCTTGAGAGTCCCTTAGACTGCAAGGAGATCCAACCAGTCCATCCTAAAGCACATCAGTCCTGGGTGTTCATCGGAAGGACTGATGTTGAAGCTGAAACTCCAATACTTTGGCCACCTGATGTGAAGAGCTGACTCATCTGAAAAGACCCTGATGCTGGGAAAGATTGAGGGCAGGAGGAGAAGGGGACAACAGAGGATGAGATGGTTGGATGCCATCACCAACTCAATGGACATGGCTTTGGGTAGACTCCAGTAGTTGGTGATGGACAGGGAGGCCTGGCGTGCTGCAGTTCATGGGGGTCTCAAAGCGTCGGACACAACTGAGCAAATGAACTGAACTGAACTGATAAAGAGACACCCCGTGTTCAGGAAAAACACTTGAGCTTCAAGGGTTGCTCTCTCTGAGGTAACGAATCACCTTGAGCGTCTTTCCAGCTAATCTCAAATCCTCACCCTGCACAACCACTGACTTAACCTAGGGCCCTGGGGATTTCCCAGTGTGTGTCCAGGGCTTAGAACTCTCAGCTCTCACTGCTGAGGGCCCAGGTCCCATCCCTGGCTGGGGAACTAACCTCCTGCAAGCTGCACAGCCTGGACAGAAAAAAAAAAGGTAATGTAGAGCCTAAACAGAACTCCCTCAAATAACGCGATTAAGCTCAACTTCAGCAGCAGAGGAAGTCGGGCCGCCCTCCCACAGGCCCCGTGCAGCTCAGGCCGAGGGCAGGTCAGCGGCCACTTGGGTCAGCGGGGATGGGTCCCAGAGCACAGCCAGGAGGCTTCACAGGGCACCTCAAGATACCACCTCCCTTTCCTCAAGGGGTCCTCAGAACGGCCAGCGCTTGAATTCATGACCCGGGGAGCCCCCCGCTCCAGGCACTAAAATCAGGGCGGCGACAGCTCGGTGCCCTCAGCATGGGGGCAGTACTGGCAGGAAAGGCCAGAGGGCAGCCTTCCCGCTGTCCGCCGAGACCGAACACACGGCGAGGACACTCAGCTGCCGCCACGGGAAGCAGCCCGGGACACAGCCCGCTCCCACCACCCGACAGGCGGACAGCAGATTTCTGTCAGGCTGCCCAGGACGCCCGCCGCCCGCCGCCCTCCCCAGCCCAGGCTCCGTCAGTAGCCCAGGCTTCCTGGTTTTTGGTCTCACTCCCCACAGAGAACCAGCTGGAGAAAGCCGCGCAGGATGTGCTCACGGCCAGCACACTGGCCAATCATGCGGCCCCCAGCCCCTTCAGCCCCCAGCCCCCCGCTGGGAAGCACCCCCACGCCTCTGCTGCCCTCACCCCTGCCCAGCCCGGTGTGCTGGGGGCAGCCCCGCGGCGGCTCGGAAGACAGCACTGCGCTCATTGCGTGGGGCCCGGTTCTCGTCCATGGTCCCTGTGGGTAATGGGGGGAGAAGTCGAAGCACAGGGCAAAGATGCTCGGCAACCAGTCATCAGGCCGTCTTCCTGGCGTTTCCAAGGCACGTTCTCCTGGGCGCGTCCGCCTCTAGGGACACCCTCCTTTCCACGCTCATCACGCCTTCCCTGTTACTCAGCACTTTACTGCCACTTCTGACAGCCACATGTTTGTCACAACATAGAACACCCTGATGGTCCTGCTGCTCTCTCCAGGCTTCATGTCCCTGGCCTTCCGGGGGGCAGATGAGGCGCCATCAGCTCCAGCACTGACTCGGCGCATCGCGGGAGAAGCAGCTGGGATCCTGCCAAGCTGCCCTCAAGGAAGGAGAGCCCCTGCCCCCTCCGCATCTCCCCCGTGCTGCCGTCACAGCGGCTGCTGAGTCTCCCATGCCTCACCGACCTCCCTGCAGCAGCCAGAACACTCCCCCCAACCCCCCGTCCCCCCAGCGGATGGAATGTCCCGTAAAGTTCCAAGTGAGCTAGTGAATGGGTGAAGTGTGCTGTACCCGAGGACAGGGTACTATGCAGTGAGAAAACTCCACAGGCAGATGCAAGGATACTCCTCGGTGGAGCGGAATACCCTGAGGAGCGAGGCAAGGACGGAACACAAGGACCGCGCTCCGGGTGCGCAAGAACTCGCGGAGGGGGAGAGGGAGCCCAAGCTGTGGCCACTGAGGAGCTGGGAGTGGCAGGGACTCCCTGGGACGGCGGGAACACAGCCCCTTCGGATGGGAGCGCGGGTCAGGGCGGAGGCATCTGTCGGAATCCACTGACCTGCACAGCTAACATCTGCGTGACTGCCCTAAATTACACCTTCATCAGGAACAAAAGTGCGTCAGTAAACAAGGCGATGCGGCGGCTACCAGGATAAACCTAAACCACCAGCTACTGCCTCCCTGCACCCCGATGGGCGTGCCAGGACAGAGCTGGCCTAAATTACTCCTTTCAAACACTCCAAAGCCTAAGCAACTGTTAATTTGTGTTACGCTCAACCCAGGAAGATGTTGGCAGACTTACAACTACAGAAGGGAGCAGCCCTTGGACAGTGCCCTATCCCTGAGGCTGTGTCAGAGGGTGGGGTCAGGGTGACCCCAGAAAGTGGCCTGTGAGGGTCCCCTCCTCAGACATCTGTGTTTGGGACCAAGTCTGAACAGAGGACGGTCCTGAGGGACCCTGACAGATGCCGGGGCAGAGGAGGGGACGCAGACCCCCAGCCTGCCTAGCGGAGCCCCTGCTCAGCCCAGACTGTGGTCGGAGGGCGCTGAACTCCTAACACAGGGGCACACTAGGCCCCAGCCTCCCAGGCTGTCCTAACTGCAGAGCCTGACTCACCGATGAGTGCTGAGCAAAAAAATGTGGGGCACTACCCACCTCTGCAATCGGTGGGAAGGTCTTGCCAAGGAGCTGGTTAAGCCCCGAGGCCCCAGTCCTCATGTGCCACCCACCCAAAACCCCCAACCTCCCCGGGCAGCCACCTGCCAGAGGCACCCCCATCCCCACTCTACAGCACGGCCCTCAGGCCTCCTCCGGACCAGCGCTCCACCAGAGGAAAACGAGAGGGAGGGACAGGCCTCGAGTTCTGGGTGGCGGTGGGCCAGGGAGTGCCGCGCCCACCCACTGGGGCACCCTGCCAGGCACAGCCAGGTCCCCGTGCCTGAGCAGCTCACACGGTGGCCCCCCGCCGAGAGCCGGTGGGAGATGCAGACCGCTGACTCAGGAGGTAGGGCCAGGAAGAGACGGTCACCACGGCCCTCAGCCCTGGGCAGGCACTCACCCGCGTGAGCCTCAGGTATTTACGGCAAATCAACATCAACAGTCCCAGTGCTGTCTCACTATCAGACTGGCTTTGAAATACTCACCAAAGATGCAGCAGGCGAAATAAAGTCTTAAGACTGCTGCCTCCGAGCTGGTGTGGTAGGGTCACCCTCCACTACTGCCTCTCTGGAGTTTCCATAAGCTAGCACTAAGAAGTCGATTGCAAGTATCTTTTTTTGAGGGGGGCAGCATCAGGGGACCTGTGGGATCTTAGTTCCCCACCAGGGCTCGAAACCCGGGCCCCTGGCAGTGAAAGCACGGAGTCTTAACCACCTGACTGCCAGGGAACTCCCTCAAGTAACTTTCGTTACTTGGAATAAAATACACAAGCTTTCTCTGCCTCGGAATATGTTCTAATAGCAAGCTTGAGGGAAACGTCCAGCCTTTTCCCAAGATAAAAGCTGCCGTCTTCTCTCTGTCTCAAAAGAAAATTATAACTTTTTTTCATTCTGAATTTCATTTTTAATTATAAAACATGGTGGAACTTGAAAATAAAGAGCAATTGTATGTAGGAAGGTCATACAATATTTAACTTTGTAAGAGGACAGTATCTTTCCTGGCTCTTTTCAACAGAATGGTTAACTCTGTGAGGTTGTCCTGTGCCAGCCACACAGGGCCCCCAAAGAGGAATCAGGGTGAGTTTCCAACAGAGGGAAACCTGCTATTTGGACCACAGCCTCTCCCAGCAGTTACCTGGCGGATGCTCTTCCTGGTCATCCTGCTCTGGGGACAATCAGCTTTTGAAATCGCAGAGCAGCGGGCTTGCCTCTGGAAGCGAGTCTGGTACTTTTCCTAGCCCGGCGACCAAGGCAGGATGGGGCAGCTCAGGCAGCCCAGTGGACACAAGGTCTGGGAGCCCTGCTCCCCCCACGCCCTGCTCCCCTCCCTGACGTCAGTGTCCACTGGACGGGGCAGCTGAGGCCAGGCTGTGGGGAAGCAGACGAGTGTGGCTTCAGGCCACCCAAGGCTGGCATCAACTCCCCTGACCAGTTCTTAGAGAAGCTGGGCCTTCTGCTGTGCAGGGGAGGGAAACCATCGCAAAACATCCTCAGGGTTCCTTTCCAAAGCAATTAAAGCTGAGACACAAAGGAAAGGAACTCAAACTGAACACTCACAGGCACGCAGCCCACTGCAGGGAGGCAGCCCTGACTTCAGGGGTTCCAGAGAAAGGAGCCTCGGCCTGGGCCATTTCTGGAAGGCAGGCCAGTATTGCAAAGCCCGCGTCCTGCTAAAAAGATCTATGATGAAATCTAAGCATTCCGTTGTGAACACCTATCACCCACTGCTGGCTCTACAAGAAATGCAGATTAGGAAGGAAACCTAGAAACGGATGGGTGGGGAGATAAATGGATGAATGGATAGGTGGGTGGAAGAAGAACAGAAGGATGGACAGATGAGTGACAGAGAGGCAGCGGCTTCGGGGCACTGTGTTCAGGGCTACAAACAGGGTCAGGGTCCCTACAGGTCTTCCTGGAGGGTCACTGTGTGAGCTGGGGGGATGAGGGCCTGCACTGACCTCTTCCAAGTCCAAGGCAAGAAGACAGCGTGGGGGATTCCCCGCGGAGAGCCCGACAGACCTACCTCAGGGGTTTCTCCTCCTTAAAAGACTTCCCAGTTAAGTTAAAGCTAAGGGGACGTTCCTGTGGAATGAAACGGAGCGGGACAGCCCAAGTTCAGGCCGCGGCAGCAAGGGAGCCCCAGGAGGCCGGTCACTCGGCGAGAGAACCGGCTGGGGACGGCGGTGTCCACGGCCACGCCCCTTCTCCGACGTGCCTCCTCCGGCCTCCAGGTTCCCCCCCGAGCCCGACGCCTCGGGCACCCCCCGGGTCCCCCTCAGCCTCCCGGGTCTCCCGTCCGGGACAGCACCCCAAGGATCCCTCCAGGCGTTTACGGTCCCCGCCTACGACCGAGTCCGCCGAGGCCCAGCAGCCACACAAAGGACCCGGGAAACGCCGGAACGCTTACCTGGCCGCCAGCGTCCGCGCAGCCCGCGCAACCCGCGCCGCCGCCGAGGGAGGGGCTGCCGGGAGGGGCGGGGCCAGGGGCGGGGCCGCGCAGCACCCACAAAGGGTCGCCTTGGAGCAGGCCGCCCCGCCCGCTGATTGGCCGGGGGCGGGGGCGGGGCCTCAGGTTCAAACCGTGGGCGGGGCCTGGCGCGCGAGTTCCCGCGCGGCCGCGTTGGCCGTTGGGCCCTCGCCCCAGGCCGCCCGGCTCCGGGCGGCTCCCAGGTCTCCGCGCGCGGCCCCAGTGCGCCTGCGCCGTCCTCTCGAGGGGCGGGGCGCGAGAGGATGGAGGGGGTGTCTTCTTTTAAAAGCTAACTTTTTAGTGGGAAGGCCCTGGATAGGATACAAAAGCCTCAGTCCATTCAGTCAAGGAGCGTTTCTCGAGTGCAAGCCGGGGGCTCGGTGGTGACGCAGTGAGAAGCCTTCATTCTCCCGTGTCCCATGACGAGTGCCCAGGGGTAGACGCTGGGGCGCCCACCTCGCGGGTAGCGCAAGCCCGCGTTGGATGGGGGCTCTGCCCACACAGGCCTCGAGGGCTATGGCCGCCTGAGGAGGAAGGAAGGGAATAGAGGGGAGAGCGTCCCGGGCGTGAGCGGATCTGGGTCCAGGTGGGCCGGGTGCAAGGACTGGGGCTTCCTTCCGAGGGAGGCAGGAGACGGCCTCAGGAGACTCGCAACTGGTTATAGGTTGGGGGAATAGAAAGTCCAGTTAGGTCACTGCAGTGACTCCAAAGGTCATAGGTGTGCAGGTCAAACGAGGAAAACTAGGGGAAAGTTTGCGGCACCAAAGATTAAATTCCTTAATATGCAGATTATCCTACAGCTGGAACAGAGATGAACAGACTGACAGAAAGTGGGTTCAGGGCAAAGAAAATAAGATTCCCTTAACCAGAGGATGAGATAGGGCATCACCAGCTCAATGGACATGAGTTTGAGCAAACGCCGGTAGATAGTGAAGGACAGGGAAGACTAGCCTGCTAAGAGTCAGAAAATACTGAGCGACTGAACCACAGCCTGATGGAAAACGCTCAGCCTCAGAAGGAAAGCAATGCAAATTAAATCTACACTCGCTTGATGCCAATTTATACTCTCAGATTGACAAAGATCCAGAATGCTGTAAGGAAGGTGATATCTTCCAGAGACTTCAGTCTTACTCAAGCAAAATGTCCAGCATAAAATAAAAAATTAACAGGTATACCAGGACACAAGACCAAAAATGGCAAAAAAAAAAAAAAAATAATAACCCAAAACAACAGATAATAAAAATAGACTTGTGGGTGAACCCAGGAATTGCTCTTATGGAGCTATTTAAAAACAGCAATTGTTGTAGTCCAGAAAATTAAGGAGAACTGGAATCTATGGAAAACACTCAAATGCGAGAAATAATACCAGTCGTACACAAGACAATGAGGAAGGAACTCTTTTTAACATGTTCAAAGGATGGGGGCTTCCCTAGTGGTCCAGTAGTTAAGACTCCTGTCTTCCACAGTAGGGGGTGACAGTTCAGTTCCTAGTGGGAAAACTAAGATCCCATCCTCACTCTGACGTGCATTGCAAGCTTATGAGTCACCAAGAATATGGAATACCCCTGTAAGTTAATGATTATTCAAGAAAGCAGGTTTGCTTAACCACAAAACCAAGAAAACTTGCTTAACAAAGATGAGACGGGAATCCAAGTTCTTGTTCATGGAGCCAAAGAATGGAATCCACGAACATGAAACATTCACTGTAGCAAACGAATAGGATTTATTAAAGAGGAGGAAAGTACAAAGCTCTCAGCGTAGACACTGAGAAATCTATATGCAGGTGAAAAAGTAACAGAACCGGATATGGAACAACAGACTGGTTCCAAATTGGGAAAGGAGTACGTCAAGGCTGTATATTGTCATCCTGCTTATTTAACTTATATGCAGAGTACATCATGAGAAACACTGTGCTGGATGAAGCACAAGGTGGAATCAAGATTGCCGGAAGAAATATCAATAACCTCAGATATGCAGATGACATCACCCTTATGGCAGAAAGCGAAGAAGAACTGAAGAGCCTCTTAATGAAAGTAAAAGAGGAGAGTGGAAAAGTTGGCTTAAAGCTCAACATTCAGAAAACTAAGTCATGGCATCTGGTCCCATTACTTCATGGCAAGTAGATGGTGAAACAATGGAAACAGTGGCAGACTTTATTTTCTTGGGCTCCAAAATCACTGCAGATGGTACTGCAGCCATGAAATTAAAAGATGCTTGCTCCTTGGAAGAAAAGTTGTGAACAACCTAGACAGCATATTAAAAAGCAGAGACATTACTTTGCCAACAAAGGTCCATCTAGTCAAGGCTATGGTTTTTCCAGTAGTCATGTATGGATGTGAGAGCTTTACCATAAAGAAAGCTGAGCACCGAAGAATTGGTGCTTTTGAACTGTGGTGTTGGAGAAGACTCTTGAAAGTCCCTTGGATTGCAAGGAGATCCAACCAGTCCATCCTAAATGAAATCAGTCCTGAATATTCGTTAGAAGGATGAATGCTGAAGCTGAAACTCCAATCCTTTGGGCACCTGATGAGAAGAACTGACTCATTTGAAAAGACCCTGATGCTGGGAAAAATTGAAGGCAGGACGAGAAGGGGACCACAGAGGATGAGATGGTTCGATGACATCACCGATTTGATGGACACGAGTTTGAGCGAGCTCTGGGAGTTGGTGATGGACAGGGAGGACTGGCATGCTGCAGTCCATGGAGTTGCAAAGAGTCAGACACGACTGAGTGACTGAACTGAAACTGAACTGAGGGACTGAACAACAAAAGCCTGATTAGTTTAATATTTTACCAGGTGACAAACCCTTTGAGCTTTTCAAAGACCTCCTGGAAGAGCCTGGAGTTAGTTCAAGGTGAGAAAGCCTTCATTTAGAACCCAGCTTTTGCAAAGTTTGTCAAAAGGCTTTGGACATTTGCTTAAACTGGACCACAGACTACTAAGAAATGATTATTAATTATCTATTTGACCAAAGTAATGATAAATGATTTCTAAGCCAAATACAAAAAGTTAGGGCTTCCGCAGGAGACCTGGGTTTGCTCTCTGGGTCAGGAAGATCCACTGGAGAAGGGAATGGTTACCCACTCTAGTATTCTTACCTAGAGAATTCCATGGACAGAGGAGCCTGGCAAGCTACAGTCCATGGGGTTGAAAAAGAGTTGGACATGGCTGAGCAACTAACACACTCAAACAGACACAGGGCTTCCCATATGGCTCAGGGGTAAAGAATCCATGTGTCAATGCAGAAGATGCAGGAGATATGGATTTGATCTCTGGGCCTGGAAAGTCCCCTGGAGCAGGAAATGTCAACCCAATCTAGTATTCTTACCTGAAAAAATTCCATGGACAGAGGAGCCTGGTGGGCTACATTCCATGGGGTCACACAGGGTTGGACACAACTGAGTGAGTGAGTGACATGGTTATAAGAAAAATGTATCTCTTTTAATACCAAGATGATTTCATTTTCTTAAGTAATCAAAGATCTGATCAAGACAACCTGAAGCACAGGAAATAATTTGGGTAAAGCACAATTTTGGTTTTCTAAGCAAATGATTAAAAGGTAAGGAAAAACCTTTCACACTTTCTTATGAGAAGTAGACAACAATTCAAGAAAACCTAGCCCCTTTAGCATATGAAACTTGTTTTAGTTTTACATAAGTTTTACTGATTTGAAAGCTCATTTTAAAAACCCTTGTAATAGCAACTCAATTTTAGACATCTTGACCACATATAAAGTTACTTTTTTTCCAAATATTCCTTTCCTACAAACTTGGAGCAGCAGCTATGCGGTGCTGGGGCAACTTTGAGGAGATATCCCATGTCCAGTGGCAAAGGAGAAGCCCCAGCAAGATGGTAGGAGGGGCAAACTCGCGTTTAGGATGGAACCGCATTCGCAACAGAGACGCTCAGAGAGCTCAAACAAACCTTGTGCGCACCAGGGCCCAGTAGAAAGGGGAAGTAACACCACAAGAGACTGACCCAGACTTGCCTGGCATTGTCCAGGAGTGTCCAGCAAGGCGGGGTCGGCGGTGGCCTGCTGCAGGGTTGGGGGCACTGGCTGTAGCAGTGCCTGCATGGGACCTTTGGAAGGAGGTCCCGGTGACTCAGACAGTAAAGCGTCTGCCTACAATGTGGCAGACGCAGGTTCAATCCCTGGGTCAGGAAGATCTCCTGGAGAAGGAAATGGCCACCCACTTCAGTGTTCTTGCCTGGAAAATCTCATGGACGGAGGAGCCTGGTAGGCTTACAGTCCATGGGGTCGCCAAGAGTTGGATTGACTGAGCGACTTCACTTTCACGTTCACCATTATCTTCATTACCTCCACCATAGTTTGGCCCCAGGTAAATAACAGGAAGGGAACACAGCTCCAACCATCAACAGAAAATTGGATGAAAGATTTACTGATTTACTGATGGCCCCGCACATCAGAACAAGACCAAACTACCCCTCAGTCAGTCTCTCCCATCAGGAAGCTCCCATAAGCCTCTTATCCTTATCCATCAGAGGGTGGACAGACTGAAAACCACAATCACAGAAAACTAACCAATCTGATCACATGGACCACAGCCTTGTCTAATTCAATGAAACTATGAGCCATGCCATGTAGGGCCACCCAAGATGAATGGGTCATGGTGGAGAGTTCTGACAAAACGTGGTCCACTGGAGGAGGGAATGGCAAACCACTTCAGTATTCTTGCCTTGAGAGCCCCATGAACAGTATGGAAAGGCAGAAAGATAGGACACTGAGAGAGGAGCTCCCCAGGTCGGTAATGCCCAGTGTGCTGCTGGAGGTCAGTGGAGAAAAACTCCAGAGAGAGTGAGGAGACGGAGCAGAGCAACAACAAGGCCCAGCTCAGGACGTGGCGGTGACGGACGCGAGGCCGAGGCTGTGAAGAGCAGCATCGACAGGAACAAGGTCCATGCTGTACAGAGCAGCACTGCACAGGAACAAGGTCCATGCTGTAAAGAGCAGCATTGCACAGGAACAAGGCCCGAGGCTGTGAAGAGCAGCATCGACAGGAACCTGGGATGTTAGGTCCATGAACCAAGGCAAATCGGAAGTGGTCAAACAGGAGGTGGCAAGAGTGAACATCGACATTCTAGGAATCAGAGAACTAAAATGGACTGGAATGGGTGAATTTAACTCAGATGACCATTATATCTACTACTGAAATGTGGGCAAGAATCCCTTAGAAGAAATGGAGTAGCCATCGTCGTCAACAAGAGTCTGAAATGCAATGCTTGGATGCAATCTCTGAAATGACAGAATGATCTCTATTTGTTTCCAAGGCAAACCATTCAATATCACAGTAATCTAAGTCTATGCCTCAGCCAGTAATGCTGAAGAAGCAAAAGTTGAACGGTTCTATGAAGACCTACAAGACCTTCTAGAACGAACACCAAAAAAAGCTGTCCTTTTCATTATAGGGGACTGGAATGCAAAAGTAGGAAGTCAGGAGACACCTGGAGTAACAGGCAAATTTGGCCTTGGAGTACGGAATGAAGCAGGGCAAAGGCTAATAGAGTTTTGCCAAGAGAACGCACTGCTCATAACAAACACCCTCTTCCAACAACACAAGAGAAGACTCTACACGTGGACATCACCAGATGGTCAATACCAAAATCAGATTGATTATATTCTTTGCAGCCAACGATGGAGCTCTGTACAGTCAGCAAAACCAAGACCGGGAGCTGACTGTGGTTCAGCTCATGAACTCCTTATTGCCAAATTCAGACTCAAATTGAAGAAAGTAGGGAAAATCACTAGACCATTCAGGTACAACCTAAATCAAATCCCTTACGATTATACAGTGGAAGTAACAAATAGATTAAAGGGATTATATCTGATAGAGTCCTTGAAGAACTATGGATGGAGGTTCGTGACACTGTACAAGAGACAGGGATGAAGACCATCTCCAAGAAAATGAAATGCAAAAAAGCAAAATGGCTGTCTGAGAAAGCCTTACAAATAGCTGTGAAATGAAGAAAAGTGAAAAGCAAAGGAGAAAGGGAAAGATATACCCATTTGAATGCAGAGTTCCAAAGAATAGCAAGGAGAGATCAGAAAGCCTTCCTCAGTGATCAGTGCAAAGAAATAGAGGAAAACAATAGAATTGGGAAAGACTAGAGATCTCTTCAAGAAAATTAGAACATTTCATGCAAAGATGGGCACAATAAAGGACAGAAATGGCAGGGACCTAACAGAAGAAGATATTAAGAGGTGACAAGAATACAAAGAACTATACAAAGAAGATCTTCACAATGCAGATAATCATGATGGTATGATCACTCACCTAGAGCCAGACAGCTGAAGCTGAAACTCCAATACTTTGGGCACCTGATTCGAAGAACTAACTCATTTGAAAAGACCCTGATGCTGGGAAAGATTGAAGGCAGGAGGAGAAGAGGACAACAGAGTATGAGATGGTTGGATGGCATCACTGATTTGATGGACACGAGTTTGAGCAAGCTCTGGGAGTTGGTGAGGGACAGGGAGGCCTGGCATGCTGCAATCCATGGGGTTGCAAAGAGTCAGACATGACTGAGAGACTAAACTGAACTGAACTACATCCCTGGGGGCTCAGATGGTAAAGAATCAGCCTGCAGTGCAGGACACCCGGGTTTGATACCTGGGTGGGGAAAATCCCCTGGAAAAGGAAACAGCAGCCCACTCCAGTATTCTTGCCTGGAAAATCCCATGGGCAGAGGAGCCTGGCGGGTTACAGTTCATGGGGTGGCACAGAGTCCGACTCGACTGAGCAACTAACAGTTAAATTAGTTTAGTGGGTGAGAGAGCGCCCCCTACAGGCTAGTCCCACCTCCTACTTTATTCTCTTTAATTCCACAGTACTGTTTGCTGCTTTTCTGTAAATTGGAAATTCTTTCAAAACAAAAAGCTGGATAAAAGTATATACACAAAATAATTCTATATGATTTCCATGGGTGTCTATATAGGCAAGTAAATGTTTAGGAAAAGGGCAACTTCTATAAGTATACATGGGAGTAATAATAAATGAGATGGCATCTCCCACTCAATGGACATGAGTTTGAGCGAGCTCCAGGAGTTGGTGGTGGACAGGGAAGCCTGGCGTGCTGCAGTCCATGGGGATGCAAAGAGCCGGACATGACTGAGCAACTGAACTGAACTGAATAATAAAGGAAAGAAAACAATGTCCTTATGACACTGGAGGGACACAGCAGGGGTTGCAGTGTGAGAGAGCTGAAGGAGTGAAGGGGGCTGGTCAGGGTGTGTGGCCAGTACACCTTCTGATGTGGAGTAGGCCCTGGGCACGAGAGCTGTGGTGGGCTGGAGCCACATGACACTAACCCTTAAAAGGCCAAGGACTGGGACGGGCAGGCGGAGGGCACAGAGGCCTTCCCCTGTGTGTGCGCTTCCTGCCCAGGGGGCTTTGCCCACAGAGACTCAGAGTGGCTGTGGTAGCTCCAGACCTTGCATTCAGTTTCACAGGTGGTATAGGGAAATAGCCTTTCCTCCAGGAGGCAAACTGAAGTCCTGGGCCGCCTCTCACCTGCCAGAATTGAACACATGCCGTTCCAATGGTGTTTGGCTTAGGGCAGAGGTTCTCAAGCTGTGGGCCGGTACCCCCAGCAGCAGCATCTCCAAGGAAGTCATTATGAATGCAGGTTCGCTGACTCAGAAACTGTGGGGCTGGGCCCTGTCTGGCTGTGTTTCAGCAGGCCCGCCAGGGGGTTCTGGTGCAGGCTGAAACTTGAGAGCCAATCAGAGAGCAGTTCACTTTAGTTTAGTTGCTCAGTCATGTCCGATTCTTTGCAACCCCATGGACTGCAGCACGCCAGGCTTCTCTGTCCATCACCAACTCCTGGAGCTCGCTCAAACTCATGTCCATTGAGTCGGTGAAGCCATCCAACCATCTCATCCTCTGTTGTCCCCTTCTCCTCCAGCCTTCAATATTTCCCAGCATCAGGGTCTTTTCCAATGAGTCAGTTCTTCACATCAGGTGGCCAAAGTATTGGAGTTTTAGCTTCAGCATCTGTCTTATCAATTAATATTCAGAGTTGATTTCCTTTAGGATGGACTGGTTGGATCTCCTTGCAGTCCAAGGGACTCTCAAGAGTCTTCTCCAACACCACAGTTCAAAAGCATCAATTCTTCGGTGCTCAGTTTTCTTTATAGCCCAACTCTCACGTCCATACCTGACTACTGGATAAACCATAGCCTTGACTAGACAGACCTTTGTTGGCAAAGTAATGTCTCTGCTTTTTAATATGCTGTCTAGGTTGTTCACAACTTTTCTTCCAAGGAGCAAGCATCTTTTAATTTCATGGCTGCAGTACCATCTGCAGTGATTTTGGAGCCTAAGAAAATAAAGTCTGTCACCATTTCCATTGTTTCACCATCTACTTGCTATGAATGTTGGGACCATATGCCATGACCTTAGCTTTTGAATGTTGAGTTTTAAGTCAACTTTTTCACTCTCGTCTTTCACTTTCATCAAGAGGCTCTTTAAATCTTTGCTTTCTGCCAAGGGTGGTGTCATCTGCATATCTGAGGTTATTGATATTTCTCCCAGCAATCTTGATTCCAGTTTGTGCTTCATCCAGCCTGTCTGGTTCATTTGCCTTTTCTAAATCCAACTTGAACAACTCGAAGTTTATTTTTCACGTACTGTTGAAGCCTGGCTTGGAGAATTTTGATCAATACTTTGCTAGCATGTGAGATAAGTGCAATTGTTCAGCAGTTTGAACATTCTTTGGCATTGCCTTTCTTTGGGATTGGAATAAAATCTGACCTTTTCCAGTCCTGTGGCCACTGCTGAGTTTTCCAAATTTGCTGGCATATTGAGTGCAGCACTTTCACAGCATCATCTTTTATTATTTGAAATAATTTAGCTGGAATTCCAGCACTTCCACTAGCTTTGTTGGTAGTGATGCTTCCTAAGGCCCACTTGACTTCACATTCCAGGATGTCTGCCTCTAGGTGAGTGATCAAACCATCGTGGCTATCTGGGTCATGAAGATCTTTTTTGTATAGTTCTGTATACTCTTGCCACCTCTTCTTAATATCTTCTTCTTCTGTTAGGTCCATACCATTTCTGTCCTGTATTGTGCCCATCTTTCCATGAAATGTTCCCTTGGTATCTCTAATTTTCTTGAAGAGATCTCTAGTGTTCCCCATTCTATTATTTTCCTCTATTTCTTTGCACTGGTCACTGGGGAAGGCTTTCTTATCTCTCCTTGCTATTCTTTGGGATCCTGCATTCAGCTGAGTATAGCTTCCCTTTTCTACTTTGCCTTTAGCTTCTCTTCTTTTCTCAGCTATTTGTAAGGCCTTCTCAGACAGCCATTTTGCCTTTTTGCATTTCTTTTTCTTGGGGGTGGTCTTGATCCCTGCTTCCTGTACAATGTTATAAACCTCCATTCCATCATTCTTCAGGCACTCTATCAGATATAATCCCTTTAATCTATTTGTCACTTCCACTGTATAACCATAAGGGATTTGATTTAGGCCCTACCTTAATGATCTAATGATTTTCCCTATTTTCTTCAATTTGAGTCTGAATTTGGCAATAAGGAGTTCATGATCTGAACCACAGTCAGCATCCAGTCTTGGTTTTGCTGACTGTATAGAGCCTCTCCTTCTTTGACTGCAAAGAATATAGTCAATCTGATTTCAGGATTACCATCTGGTGATGCGTAGAGTATTGTCTTGTGTTGTTGGAAGAGGGCGTTTGTTCACCAGCGCATTGTCTTGGCAAAACTCTATTAGCCTTTGCCCTACTTCATTTTGTACTCCAAGGCCAAATTTGCCTGTTACTCCAGGTGTTTCTTGACTTCCCACTTTTGCATTCCAGTCCCCTATGATGAAAAGGACAGCTTTTTTTGGTGTTCGTTCTAGAAGGTCTTGTAGGTCTTCATAGAACCATTCAACTTTTGCTTCTTCAGCATTACTGGTTGGGGCATAGACTTAGATTACTGTGATATTGAATGGTTTGCCTTGGAAACAAATAGAGATCATTCTGTCATTTCAGAGATTGCAGCCAAGCATTGCATTTCAGAGTCTTATTGACTATGATGGCTACTCCATTTCTTCTAAGGGATTCTTGCCCACATTTCAGTAGTAGATATAATGGTCATCTGAGTTAAATTCACCCATTCCAGTCCATTTTAGTTCTCTGATTCCTAGAATGTCGATGTTCACTCTTGCCATCTCCTGTTTGAGCACTTCCAATTTACCTTGATTCATGGACCTGACACTCCAGGTTCCTGTGCAATGCTGCTCTTTACAGCGTCGGACCTTGCTTCCATTCCAGGTTCCTGTGCAATGCTGCTCTTCACAGCCTCGGGCCTTGTTCCCGTGCAATGCTGCTCTTCACAGCCTCGGGCCTTGTTCCCGTGCAATGCTGCTCTTCACAGCCTCGGGCCTTGTTCCCGTGCAATGCTGCTCTTCACAGCCTCGGGCCTTGTTCCTGTGCAATGCTGCTCTGTACAACATTGGGCCTTGTTCCCATGCAATGCTGCTCTTCACAGCCTCGGGCCTTGTTCCTGTGCAATGCTGCTCTGTACAGCATGGACCTTGTTCCTGTGCAATGCTGCTCTTCACAGCCTCGGACCTTGTTCCTGTGCAATGCTGCTCTTCACAGCCTCAGGCCTTGTTCCTGTGCAATGCTGCTCTTTACAGCCTCGGGCCTTGTTCCTGTGCAATGCTGTTCTGTACAGCCTCGGGCCTTGTTCCTGTGCAATGCTGCTCTGTACAGCCTCGGGCCTTGTTCCTGTGCAATGCTGCTCTGTACAGCATGGACCTTGTTCCCATGCAATGCTGCTCTTCACAGCCTCGGGCCTTGTTCCCGTGCAATGCTGCTCTTCACAGCCTCGGGCCTTGTTCCCGTGCAATGCTGCTCTTCACAGCCTCGGGCCTTGTTCCCGTGCAATGCTGCTCTTCACAGCCTCGGGCCTTGTTCCCGTGCAATGCTGCTCTTCACAGCCTCGGGCTCTTCACAGCCTCGGGCCTTGTTCCCATGCAATGCTGCTCTTCACAGCCTCGGGCCTTGTTCCTGTGCAATGCTGCTCTGTACAGCATGGACCTTGTTCCTGTGCAATGCTGCTCTTCACAGCCTCGGACCTTGTTCCTGTGCAATGCTGCTCTTCACAGCCTCAGGCCTTGTTCCTGTGCAATGCTGCTCTTTACAGCCTCGGGCCTTGTTCCTGTGCAATGCTGTTCTGTACAGCCTCGGGCCTTGTTCCTGTGCAATGCTGCTCTGTACAGCCTCGGGCCTTGTTCCTGTGCAATGCTGCTCTGTACAGCATGGACCTTGTTCCCATGCAATGCTGCTCTTCACAGCCTCGGGCCTTGTTCCCGTGCAATGCTGCTCTTCACAGCCTCGGGCCTTGTTCCCGTGCAATGCTGCTCTTCACAGCCTCGGGCCTTGTTCCCGTGCAATGCTGCTCTTCACAGCCTCGGGCCTTGTTCCCGTGCAATGCTGCTCTTCACAGCCTCGGGCCTTGTTCCTGTGCAATGCTGCTCTGTACAACATTGGGCCTTGTTCCCATGCAATGCTGCTCTTCACAGCCTCGGGCCTTGTTCCTGTGCAATGCTGCTCTGTACAGCATGGACCTTGTTCCTGTGCAATGCTGCTCTTCACAGCCTCGGACCTTGTTCCTGTGCAATGCTGCTCTTCACAGCCTCAGGCCTTGTTCCTGTGCAATGCTGCTCTTTACAGCCTCGGGCCTTGTTCCTGTGCAATGCTGTTCTGTACAGCCTCGGGCCTTGTTCCTGTGCAATGCTGCTCTGTACAGCCTCGGGCCTTGTTCCTGTGCAATGCTGCTCTGTACAGCATGGACCTTGTTCCCATGCAATGCTGCTCTTCACAGCCTCGGGCCTTGTTCCTGTGCAATGCTGCTCTTCACAGCCTCGGGCCTTGTTCCCGTGCAATGCTGCTCTTCACAGCCTCGGGCCTTGTTCCCGTGCAATGCTGCTCTTCACAGCCTCGGGCCTTGTTCCCGTGCAATGCTGCTCTTCACAGCCTCGGGCCTTGTTCCCGTGCAATGCTGCTCTTCACAGCCTCGGGCTCTTCACAGCCTCGGGCCTTGTTCCCATGCAATGCTGCTCTTCACAGCCTCGGGCCTTGTTCCTGTGCAATGCTGCTCTTCACAGCCTCGGGCCTTGTTCCCGTGCAATGCTGCTCTTCACAGCCTCGGGCCTTGTTCCCGTGCAATGCTGCTCTTCACAGCCTCGGGCCTTGTTCCCATGCAATGCTGCTCTTCACAGCCTCGGGCCTTGTTCCCATGCAATGCTGCTCTGTACAACATTGGGCCTTGTTCCCATGCAATGCTGCTCTGTACAACATTGGGCCTTGTTCCCGTGCAATGCTGCTCTTCACAGCCTCGGGCCTTGTTCCTGTGCAATGCTGCTCTTCACAGCCTCGGGCCTTGTTCCCGTGCAATGCTGCTCTGTACAACATTGGGCCTTGTTCCCATGCAATGCTGCTCTGTACAACATTGGGCCTTGTTCCCATGCAATGCTGCTCTTCACAGCCTCGGGCCTTGTTCCTGTGCAATGCTGCTCTGTACAGCATGGACCTTGTTCCTGTGCAATGCTGCTCTTCACAGCCTCGGACCTTGTTCCCATGCAATGCTGCTCTTCACAGCCTCGGGCCTTGTTCCCGTGCAATGCTGCTCTTCACAGCCTCGGGCCTTGTTCCCATGGAATGCTGCTCTTCACAGCCTCGGGCCTTGTTCCTGTGCAATGCTGCTCTTTACAGCCTCAGGCCTTGTTCCCATGGAATGCTGCTCTTCACAGCCTCGGACCTTGTTCCTGTGCAATGCTGCTCTGTACAGCATGGACCTTGTTCCCATGGAATGCTGCTCTTCACAGCCTCGGACCTTGTTCCTGTGCAATGCTGCTCTTCACAGCCTCGGACCTTGTTCCTGTGCAATGCTGCTCTTTACAGCCTCAGGCCTTGTTCCCATGGAATGCTGCTCTGTACAGCCTCGGACCTTGTTCCTGTGCAATGCTGCTCTGTACAGCATGGACCTTGTTCCTGTCAATGCTGCTCTTCACAGCCTCGGGCCTTGTTCCCGTGCAATGCTGCTCTGTACAGCATGGACCTTGTTCCCATGGAATGCTGCTCTTCACAGCCTCAGGCCTTGTTCCCATGGAATGCTGTTCTGTACAGCCTCGGGCCTTGTTCCTGTGCAATGCTGCTCTGTACAGCCTCGGGCCTTGTTCCTGTGCAATGCTGCTCTGTACAGCCTCGGGCCTTGTTCCTGTGCAATGCTGCTCTGTACAGCATGGACCTTGTTCCCATGGAATGCTGCTCTTCACAGCCTTGGGCCTTGTTCCTGTGCAATGCTGCTCTTTACAGCCTCAGGCCTTGTTCCCATGGAATGCTATTCTGTACAGCCTCGGGCCTTGTTCCTGTGCAATGCTGCTCTGTACAGCATGGACCTTGTTCCCATGGAATGCTGCTCTTCACAGCCTTGGGCCTTGTTCCTGTGCAATGCTGCTCTTTACAGCCTCAGGCCTTGTTCCCATGGAATGCTATTCTGTACAGCCTCGGGCCTTGTTCCTGTGCAATGCTGCTCTGTACAGCATGGACCTTGTTCCCATGGAATGCTGCTCTTCACAGCCTCGGGCCTTGTTCCTGTGCAGTGCTGCTCTTTACAGCATGGACCTTGTTCCTGTGCAATGCTGCTCTGTACAGCATGGACCTTGTTCTTGTCGATGCTGCTCTTCACAGCCTCGGCCTCGCTTCCGTCACCGCCACGTCCTCAGCTGGGCCTTGTTGTTGCTCTGCTCCGTCTCCTCACTCTCTCTGGAGTTTTTCTCCACTGACCTCCAGCAGCACACTGGGCATTACCGACCTGGGGAGTTCATCTTCAGTGTCCTATCTTTCTGCCTTTCCATACTGTTCATGGGGTTCTCAAGGCAAGAATGCTGAAGTGGTTTGCCATTCCCTCCTCCAGTGGACCACGTTTTGTCAGAACTCTCCACCATGACCCATTCATCTTGGGTGGCCCTACATGGCATGGCTCATAGTTTCATTGAATTAGACAAGGCTGTGGTCCATGTGATCAGATTGGTTAGTTTTCTGTGATTGTGGTTTTCAGTCTGTCCACCCTCTGATGGATAAGGATAAGAGGCTTATGGGAGCTTCCTGATGGGAGAGACTGACTGAGGGGTAGTTTGGTCTTGTTCTGATGTGCGGGGCCATGCTCAGCAGATATTTCATCCAATTTTCTGTTGCTGGGCGGGACTGTGTTCCCTCCCTGTTGTTTGACCTGAGACTTCACCATGGTGGAGGTAATGAAGATAATGGTGACATCCGTCAAAAGGCCCAGTGCACACACTACCGCACTCAGTGCCCCCAGCCCTGCGGCCGCCACTGCCAACCCACGCCTCCGCTGGAGACTCCTGGACACTCATAGGCAAGTCTGGCTTAGTCTCCTGTGGGGTCTCTGCTCCTTTCTCCTGGGCCCTGGTGTCACAAGGTTTTGTCTGCACCCTCCATGCGTCTGTTTCCCTAGTCCTGTGTAAGTTCTGTAGTTAAATCCCACTGGCCTCCAAAGTAAAATTGCCTGGGAGTTCTCAGTCCCTTTGCCAGATCCCCAGGTTGGGAAATCTGTTGTGAGTCCTAGAACTTTCTTAACAGTCCAAGAATTTATTTGGTATAATTATTCTGCAGTTTGTGGGTCGTCTGTTCGGTGGCTGTATGGTGGGTTTAATGACAACCTCGTCCAAGAGCATTTATTCCACACGCTGTGTGACCCAGGTCTGTTGCACCCAGAGCCCTGCATCAGCCACTGCTGACCCATGCCTCCGCAGGAGACACAAACACTCAAAGGCAGGTCTGGCTCAGTCTCTGTGGGGTCGCTGGGTCCTGGTGCGCATGTTTTGTTTGAGCCCTCCAAGAGTCTCTGGTGGGTATGGAGTTTGATTCTAAATGTGATTTTGCCCCTCCTATCATCTTTTTGGGGCCTCTCCTTTGCCCTTGGACATGGGGTGTCTCTTTTTGGTGGGATCCAGCATTCTGCTGATGGTTGTTCAGCAGTGAGTTGTAATTTTGGAGTTCTTGCAGGAGCAGATGAGCACACATCCTTCTACTCTGCCGCCACCTTTCTATCAGAAAGATGCCCACCCGAGCCCAAACTCAGGGCAGAGGGGTGAGCAGGGCTGGTGGCTGTCCTCTCCAGGAGGGCCAGGAGTGGCCATGCGGAGGAAGGCCATGGTCTCCTGAGCAGCAGAAGCAGCAGGTACCCTGCTTTCCTCACAGCGACCCTGGAGCAAGGCCGGGAGGTGGTCCTGGCAGGGCTGAGGGCAGAGCCCACAGGGGCCCCGCATGCTGCCCACCCTGCCTGCCCAGTGCCTGAAGCCTCTGTCGCGGGGGCTGTGGAGCCCGGCGCTGTGGCTGGGGAGTAGGTGGGGGCCACTGGGGCCGAGGCCTCTCAGCCCATCCTGCTTGGAGCTGTAGTGGCCGGGGGCTGCCCCTTCAGGGGCCTTGGGTCTGCAGTCTGGACAAAGGGGGTCTGATGTTTGTCTCTCTCTCTCTTTTTTAAACAGATTTATTGAAATATGATCACATAGCAGACAACTCACCCTTTTAAAGTGTACAGGCCAGGGTTTTTAGTGTATTCACAGATCCACGCAAACCTCACCACAGTCAATGTTAGAAACTTTCATCCCCTCAGAAAGAGCCCCTACCCTTTAGCTGTGATCCCTCATTGCCCTACCCCCAGCCCCAGGGGACCACACATCTCCCTTCTGCCCCTATGAATTGCCCTTTGCTGGACTTCTCCTAGAAATGGCATAATGCTTTCTGTGGCCTTTTGAGTCTGGCCTCTCACTTAGAATGATTTTTTAAAATAATTTATTTTTATTTATTTAAGTTGTGGCATGTGAGATCTTCCGTCTTTGTTTTGGGTACACAGGATCTGTAGTTGCGGGTGCGGGATCTAGTTCCCCTTTGTCATTGTTGTTTATTTGCTCAGTCATGTCTGACTCTTTGCGACCCCATGGACTGCAGTACGCCAAGCTTCCCTATCCTTCTCCATCTCCCAGACCTTGCTCAAACTCATGTCCATCGAGCCAGTGATGCCAGCCAACCATCTCATCCTCTGTCACCCCCTTCTTCTCCTGCCCTCAATCTTTCCCAGCATCAGGGCCTTTTCCAGTGAGTCAGCTCTTCTCATCAGATGGCCAAAGTGTCTGAGCTTCAGCTTCAGCTTCATCAGTCCTTCCAATGAATATTCAGAATTGATTTCCTTTAAGATTGACTCGTTTGATCTCCTTACAGTCCAATGGACTCTCAAGAGTCTTCCTCGGCACCACAGTTTGAAAGCATCAATTCTTTGGCGCTTCTTTATGGTCCAACTTTCACATCTGTACATGAGCACTGGAAAAACAGTAGTTCCGACGCTATAGGCCTGAGTCGGCAAAGTGTTGTCTCTGCTTTTCAATATGTTGTCTAGGTTTGTCACAGCGTTTCTTCCAAGCAACAAGCGTCTTTTAATTTCATGGTTGCAGTCACCATCCACAGTGATTTTGGAGCCCCCCAAAATAAAGTCTGTCACTGTTTCCATTTTTTCCCTATCTACTTGCCATGGAGTGATGGGCCCAGATGCCATGATCTTTGTTTTCTGAATGTTGAGTTTTAAGCTGACTTTTTCACTCTCCTTTCTCAGTTTCATCAAGAGGCTCTTTAGTTCCTCTTCACTTTCTGCCATAAGGGTGGTGTCACCTGCATATCTGAGGCTATTGATATTTCTCCCGGCACTTTGATTCCAGCTTGAACTTCATCCAGCCTGGCATTTCTCCTGATGTCCTCTGCATATAAGTTAAATAAGCAGGGTGACAATCACAGCATTGTCACACTCCTTTCCTAATTTGGAACCAGTCTGTTGTTCTATATCCGGTTCTAACTGTTGCTTCTTGACCTACACACAGATTTCTCAGGAGGCAGGTAAGGTGGTCTGGTACTTCCATCTGTTGAAGAATTTTCCACAGTTTGTTGTGATCCACACAGTCAAAGGCAATAGTTTAGTCAGTTAAGCAGAAGTAGATGTTTTTCTGGAATTCCCTTGCTTTTTCTATGATCCAAAGGATGTTGCCAATTTGATCTCTGGTTCCTCTATCTTTTCTAACTCCCGCTTGTACATCCAGAGGTTTTAGGTTTACGCACTGTTGAAGCATAGGTTGAAGGATTTTAAGCATAACCTTGCTAGCATGTGAAATGAGTGCAATTGTGCCATAGTTTGAAGACTCGTTGGCATTGCCTTTCTTTGGGATTGGAATGAAAAGTCTTTTCCAGTCCTGTGACCACTGCTGAGTTTTCCAAATTTGCTGGCATATTGAGGGCAGCACTATCACAGCATCATCTAGTTCCCCTACCCAGGATCCAACCTGGGCCCCCTGCATTGGGAGCTCGGAGTCTTCGCCACTGGACCAAACGGCAGTCCTCTCACTTGCACGTTGTGAGGCTCATCCCCACGGTAGCAGGTGTCAGAAGTGAGTGGCAGTCGCTCTCATCATAGACCACGTTTTGCTTATGGAATGATGCTGCCCCAACATCCGTCCACACGGAAGCTCTCCGTGCTCTTGGCCAGGCCCTCGGAGTGGCGCTGCGGGGTCCCGTGCAAATCCGAGGCGCCGGCAGGCCGGGGACAGGGCCTCCGCCGGCCCTGCGCCCTCCCCGCCGCTCGGGTGGGCTCTCCCCGGCTCCAGCGGCCCGGCCCGCCGCCCCCTGCGCCCGCGGTTTCTCCGGATTCGCACGAGGACGGGAGCCGGCCTGATGTCCCCGTCAACCTGCGCTTGTCACCGGGCGCAGGGCCGCTCTCGGCTTCTTGTCTTCTCAGACCCGGCTCCGCACGCCCTGCCAGCGCGGCGACGCGGTTTCCCCTCTCAAGACCTCTCGCGGTCAGCGTCCGGTGGGAGAGGGGCCGCCGCGCCCGCAGCGCCTTTTCGGGTGGTGCTGCCCCCTGGCGGCCGCGGGCCGGACGCGCTGGGCGCTCAGCCGCGCGCGCCCTCTAGGGGTCGCCGCCAGGACAGACGCGCCTCCGTCGAGGAGGGTGGGTCCTCGCAGGGCCCGGGGAAAGGCCCGCAGGAAGCGGGACCGACGCTCTGCGTTTTGAGCGCCGTCTCTGTGTCAGGCGCAGCTTCCGCTGGGGACACTCCCAGTGTCGATGAACAACCCCAGTAGCGCTGCGGGCAGGTCTTGCGGCCAGTCCCAAATCCCAGGGGAAGACCCCGAGGGGGGCGGCGCGCGTGGACGGGATGAGGCCTCGCTAAGACATCCAGCTGCGAGGCTGCCGGCCGCGGCCCAGCGGCTGCCCCCTCGACACACCGGGCCCCCTGCCCACGACTGCGGCAGCCCACGAGGGGGCTGCGGAGGGTCGCAGGGGTGCAGAGGCCCTTCCTGAGCCTCTCGGCCCTGAGGCCCACCCCGCCCGTCCCGTCAGCCTTGCTTTCCCGGGGCGGGAGCCCGGTATGGGATCTGGCCCTGAGTCCTCCCCCCACCCCCTCCCCCCCCTGCCTCGATTCTCCACAGGCTTTTATCCCCAGATGTCTTCCACATCAGCTCCCCACTTGGCCCCTCCACTGAGGGCTGAGAACCTGGACTGGGACCCGCGGCCCTCCTCGGGGAGCCTGCCCTCCCCGGTGGCGATGGCCCTCCACGCAGCCGCCTTCTCCCCTTACGCAGCCCTGCCCCATCCCTGAAGGCACCTCTGAGACTCCCGGGTGGAGGCCCCCCAGGTCACCCCTCCTGGCAAACTCCTGGCGGCCCCTCACTGAGCCAGGGGCTCCGTTCCCACACCCCCCGCCTCTGGTGAGCTGGTGGACCGGTCGGTGCAGATGGATCCTACTGGAGAAGAAGGGCTGTTTATTGGTGGTGTGACGTCAGCAGAAGACGGAGGAGCAGGAGATTCCCAGCCTGGGTGTGATGTGGTCGTGAATTCACTGGAAAGCCCCTTGGCTAGGAGCTGGGGGGGGGGTGTGAGTCCAAGGTCACGTGACCTGCACACGCGCCCACACACACACAGACACACACGCTCAAACCAGGCGGTGCTCTGAGCCAGTCTTGTGAGAGGACAGAGGGGCGGAGGAGGGATGGAGAGGACAGGCCAGGCCCACCCCTGAGGCTTGTACACCCATCCCTGCACTCCAGGCTGAGGGCCGGTGAAGCCCCCCTCGGGCCAAGGATGGAGCCTGCTGACCCGGAGGGGCACAGTATACACCCCACCTCCATCTGATGCCTCCGCTCCTGGGCAGCCTGGTCACCCTGGTGCCAGCGAGGCGGGCTCTGGCTCCGCAGGAAGAAAGGACAGAAAGTCGTGCCCTGGTACGGGGCCAAACTGGGCCAGGGAGACTGCGGACCCAGGAGGGCAGCACCAGGGCTCTAGACGGACTCTGGGGCCCGGCACGTGGCCTTGAGACAGAAGGGGCGCCCCAGGGGGACACAAAAGAGGGTCCACAAAAACAGAAGCCGCAGAGATTGAGGTGATGTAACCACAAGCCCAGGGACCCCTGGAGCCACCGGATGCTGGTGGAGCAGGAAGGACCCTCTCTTGGAGGCTTCTGACACCTTGATTTTGGACTTGGGGCCTAGGAGCTGTGAGAGGGTCAGTTCCTGTTGTTTTAAGACATGTCATCCCAGTTTGTGGTCATTTGTTTCGGCCGTCCCAGGACATCTACAGCGGGGAGCTGGAGACGCTGCTCACAAGGTCCTGCTGTTCAGAGGGGCGCCCCCTCAGTGGGAGCACGAGCTTTATGTCTGTGACTGAAATTGAGGCATAAAATGTCGAAAAATGAAAGTGTTAGTCGCTCAGTCCTGTCTGACTCTGTCACCCTGTGGACTGTAGCACTCCAGGCTCCTCTGTCCTTGGAATTTTCCAGGCAGGAACACTGGAGTGAGCTGCCATTTCCTGCCCCAGGTATCTTCCCAACCCAGGGATTGGACCCCAGGTCTCCTGTATCGTAGGCAGATTCTTTATACTATCTGAGCCACCAGGGAAGCCCCGTGGTGAAACCCCAGGGGAAGTGACACCAAGAGGCTAGGGTGCAGACAGTCCTGGGAGGACCTGGGGTTTCAGACACCAGGAACTTTCCCCAAAACTGCCAAGGAAGTGGCACGAGGCTGCCGAGAAAAGGTGTTAAAGAAAAAGATAAGCTACCATCAAAAAAAGCAGATGTTTGCAGCGACTGGGCAGCCAGCGCACAGCCGTGGGTGCTCTCACGATGACGGGCGCCACCACGCAGACGGTGGCAGGTGCGGAGCAGGTGCGGGGCGAGCGCCGAGTCTGGGGGCCACTCGTCCTTCGGCACAGGGAGGCCTGGCGTGCCAAAGCCCGTGGGGTCGCAAAGAGTCAGACGCAACTGAGCGGCTGAACTGAACTGAGCCTCCCCCGGAGCTGCGCAGCACGCCTCTTGCTCCCTGTTGCCATCTGTGGGGGCGGGCTTGTTGACCCCAGAAGGATATGTCTTGTCCTGCGCCCTGGAATCTGCGGGCAGGACCTTACTGGGAAAGAGGCTCTGTCTAAGGGTGTAGCAATGAGCTCACCCTGGGTTATCCAGGGGAGTCCCAGGTGCAAAGACACAGAAGAGAGACAGGGGGACAGTCTGGGGTGATTCGGCTACACCCAGAAGCCAAGGATGCATGAGCTCCAGAGGCTGAGGGTGAGGCCTGGAGCCCAGGCCCCCAGGGCCCCCCAACGCCTCAATCCAGACCTCCAGCCCAAAGGCTGAGATCCTGTGGTGACTAGTTGCAGCAGCCCCAGGAACTCCCATGTCATCCTCGAGGGAACACCCTGTGAACACTCTAGAACACTACTCTAGAACCCGCCCATCACCTGGAGAGCCGGGCTCACTCCCCTCCCCCAGCCCGGCCCCCCCGAGCCTGAGAAGTAAAATGACATTTCTGCACGTGAGGAAGTTGGCACTGATGTGTACTCTTGCGTTTTTATTCCCAGACGTGAAATCACATGTCTTCTCAGGGTCTTTCACAGTAAAGCTCATCCATCGACGCAGCCTTAGAGAAGCGGGAGTGGAAGTTGACCCTGACGCCGCCTTGGGGCTACGTGCAGTCAGCCCCGCTGCTGACCCGCTGAGGCCAGGGTCACGGGCCCTGCTACAGATGGGACTCGGAGGTAGCGCTGTGCCTGGCCTGGCCCTCGGCAGCTCCGCCCCGACGGGAGCCAGGAAGCCTCCGTGCTGACAATGTGCCGGATCCTCGGAGCCCTTGGGCGTGTCCCCCTGCCTGGGGTGCCCCCCGGCCCTCCCAGCCCACAGGTGTGCCTGCCACGCACACACGGGGCTTCCTCCGGAGGCCACGTGGACTGCACCCCACCTTGAGGCTCCCCTCAGGGCCACGGTGCTGAGCTGCCCCAGCCAAGAGCCTGTGACCAGGGGCACAGTTTGCATGGACGACCCGGGGCAGAAGCAGAAATGCCCAGCCACGTACTCGCATCCAAGCGACACTTGCAGAAAAGCTCGGGAAATAAAGTTGTCACGCGGCGGCCGACAGGCGGCTTCCGCACACGGCCTGTGCAGCTGCCAGCAGCACCAGGCGGGCGCACGGCCTGCGCCAGCTGCCCTGCTGTGCGCTAATAGCAGAGAGCGCCAGCCAGAGCAAGCGCTCCGGCCCGCCACGTGCTCTTCCCTGCGGCCAGCAGACTCGCCCTTACCCTGAATGAGCTGCCGCCTTCCGTGGGGCTTCTGCTCAGCCGGGACCCCCGGCGGCAGAGACTCCAGGGACGAGAAATCAGGGGTGAGCCATTTGGAGGGGACTCCCCAGCAGCACCATGGACATTGGCTAGCGGTCTACAGGCAGCACCGGCGGCCAGCCCTGGCCCCCTGCGCTGGGCTCAGCAGGACCCCTCGGCCAGCCCCTCTGGGGTGCCCAGTGATGGCCCTGGTGGGTGGACGGGCCCGGGGAAGGCGTAGCTGTTGGTGGGGGACATGGGCGACCGTGCCTCCTCCGAGTCCTTCGAGCACGCAAGCTTGGTGTCGTCCATCTTCGTGGACCACTTTTTCCACCCCTTGTGGATTCTGCACACTTCCTGGCGGGTCACTTCTGCGGCCAGCACGTAGATAATGGGGTCAGCCACACTGTTCACGGTGGCCAGGCTCAGGAACACCACGGAGGCCGTGTACAGGCGGATTTCAAAGTTGCACACAGGTTCTTCGGCCCCTCTGTGGTAGGAAAAGGCGATGGCTTTGATCAGGAGCACCAGGTGGTAGGGGGCGAAGCAGACCAGGAAGATGGCCACGACCGCGATGGCCAGGAGCCTCACCTTGGCCTTCTGGGAAGCGCTCAGGCTGGTGCTCCGCTGGATGGTCCTGAAGATGCGCTGGTTGGTGACGGCAATGATGGACAGCGGGACAGCAAAGCCCACCATGAAGCGCGCGTAGTAGTACCCGGCCACCTTGTGGTCCATCGGCAGCGTCTCGAAGCAAGTTTCATCGTGCTCCATCTTGAACACCGGGGAGTGGACGAGCCCGACGAGAAGGAAGACTGTCGCGGAGATGAGGATGGCGGTCTTCTGGTGGCGGCGGCCCCGCGTCTCCAGCGCGTACACCACCGCCAGGAAGCGGTCGCAGGAAATGCAGCATAGGAAGAGGATGCTGACGTAGAGGTTGCAGAAGAAGACGTAGGCGGTCACCTTGCAGGCCCAGGGGCTGAGCGGCCAGCGGTGCCCGTGCTGGACGTAGACGACCCAGAGCGGCAGGGTGCTGATGTAGAGCAGCTCGCAGAGCGCCAGGCAGAAGAGGTAGACGGCCAGCACGTGGCCCTGGCGTGCCTGCAGCAGCGTGAGCCACGCTGTCAGGCAGTTGGCCGGCAGGCCCAGCGCACACACGCCGCTGTACACGGTCACCAGGAACACCCTGCTGTCGTTGAAGGGCACGTTGCACGTGTGGGAAGACACGCCCGTCGACAGGGCCCCCAGCGCAGGGCCGGTCTCCAGCGTGGCGTTTCCTGAGGGGCAGAGACAAGTGTGAGGGCGGGCGTGGCTGGGGACCACGTGAATCAGACCACCTGGAGCGACCCTCGGAGCACGCGGTGTCTTGCAGGGAGGACCCGCTCCCACAACGCAGGGCCCGCAGACCCTCTCACAGGCCGGCTTTCTTTCCTCTCTCGTGGCAGTTGTGAGCTTACATCTAGTGGGGCATCACCCGGGGGCATTTCCCGAGTCGGGAGGGGCGTCCTCCCCGGGGGTAGCGCTGACCTTTGGAGTCCCCGGGCAGGTGTCCTGACTCAAAACCCACACCCACCCTCCACGGGCACATCCACATCCCCTCGGGAGACAGACGGGCAGAATCAGCCGCTGAATATAAAACCTGCCCTGACAGCTTGGGCCTGGCCACGTCCTCCCTTGATGCAGGCACACGGGGCAGTAGCCACTGCCCATCGTCACGTGACGCCCCGGCCCAGAGCGCATGCAGGGACCCAGAGACGCCAGGACCCCCAGCACCCACACCCGCCCCTGCTCTCCTCCACCCCGTCGGCTCAGCCGCACTTTCGTGCCGTCCTTTAGAGGCATCCCCTGGGCTCTGCCAGGCTCGCGCTGGGACCGTGCCAAGGCTGGCGGGCGGGCGCAGGGAGCAGACGCCCCCGGGCTTTGGGCTCCCTGTTGGGAGTGGGAAGAACCTGAGCCCGGCCTCCGGAGGCACTGTCCGTGCAGAGGCCTGCTTCTCCAAGAGCGGACAGCGGACAGAGCAGCCCCTTGAGGTCAGTGGGAGCCGCAAGCAGTGCCCAGGTGTAGGCAGGCCTCTCTGGGCGCAGTGGCCTCTGGCAAGGGTGGCCCCAGCATCCAGCCCAGGGACTGGACAGTGCGCCGCACGGGGCAGGGGCAGCCCTAGTGATGCTACAGAACGTGGCTCTCGCTTCTGTAGCCTGGTGACCCCTGAGGCGTGAAGACTCTGGTTACTTAGAGTCGAGGGTGAAGACCCCTGGGCCTTTCCACAGGCCTTTCCCATGGCCAAGGAAACTTCAGTGCATCCCAAAGCTGGCACAGCCGTGGGGTCTCAGGCTCCCCCCACCACAGGGCGACCTTATGCAGAAATCCGTGGCCGGCTGTGAAGGCGGGAGGAGAGCTATGCTTCCCCTGTGGCTCAGTGGTAAAGAACCCGCCTGCAATGCAGGAGACACAGGTTCAATCCCTGGGTCGGGAAGATCCCCTGGAGGAGGAAATGGCAGCTCACTCCAGTATTCCAGAGAACCCCATGGACAGAGGAGCCTGGTGGGCTGCAGTTCATGGGGTCGCAGAGAGTCGGACACGACTGAGCAGCGGAGCAGGGGCACACGGTGAAGGTGGGTAGAGGGCAGTACGGGTCCTCGGCCGAAGGCCCATCAAGACGTGTCGGATGGCTGGTCCCGGGCCGGCGGAGGCGACGGCCCCACAGTGTGACCCCAAAGTCCAACTGTGCCCTCACCTGTTTCCCCCGCTTTTTAAAATTCTAGTAAAATATACATAGGATAAAAGTGATGATCTCACACACTCCACGTGTCCATTTCTGCGACATGAAGCGCAGTCACACTGCTGTACGGCCTTCACCACGCCCATCGCCGGAACTTTCTCATCTTGCAAAACTGAAGCTGTCCTCATTTAACCCCCAGTCCCTCCTGGGAGTGCATGGTAAAGAATGTGACCTTGGACGTCCCCAGCGGTCCAGGGGTTGAGAATCCGCCAGCCAGTGCAGGGGACACGGGCTCAGTCCCGGGTCTGGGAAGATTGCACGTGCGGCTGAGGGGGCCACGACTACTGAGCCCCACTCTGGAGCCTCTGCTCAGCAACTAGAGGAGCCCAGCGCGGCTGACCCAGCAGTCAGAGACAAACAGCAAGTGAGATCGCAGAGAGAATGTGTCCTTCCGTGACTGCACGCCACATCCTCAGGGCCGCGGGTCAGAGCGCCCTTCCTCCTCAGGGCATCTCAGAGTCCGATGTGTGGCTGGACCACAGGCGCGTCTCCACTCCTCCGGCCAGGGACACGGGCGCTCCCCTACCCTGGCTGCTGTGACCGCAGGTGTGCAGATGACTTCTCCACACCTGTGTTCACTTCCTTTGTGCGCATACTCAGAAGTGGGGCTGCCGGCTCGTGTGATGAGCCCCCTGGTAGCTTTCTGAGGACCCTCCAGATGGTTTCCATGGCAGCCACTCCATTTTCCATCTCTGCATCCTCAGCCGCGCTTGGTCTTTCTGTTTTGACGGTGGCCATCCGGATGGGTGTGAGGTGGTCCCATCTCTGGGGCCCCACCCCTCGCCCTAAGTCCCTGGGATGTGGGTTTCATTCCATGTGCAGACAGAGGGTGCGGGAAAGTCCCCAGACCTAGGTGTCACTTCCCCGCATGAGAGCCGGGCCAGCACAGGGGCTGGGGGTGCGTGGGGAGCAGCCAGCAGGAGGGCACTTCTCGGGTGGGAGGTAGGTGACACCTGTCTTGGCCCAAGCTGGCCCGGCCTGGACCGATGGTCCCCTCTGGTTGGACAAGTCCTCCACGAGCTGGCAGCCCACCGCCTGGACCACAGCACAGCCCTGGGTCTGTCCCAGTGCCGACCCTGTCTTGCCACCCCTTGGGGGGCAGGGCGTGGGGGGTCCCGAAGCCCAGGTGGAGGCTCAGGTGAGGCCCATGGGCCCCTTCCTGCTCCCGGCTCCCCCACCAACCGCCCGCCCTCAAGGGTGCCCTCTGGACTCGGCGTAGTTCAGTCACACTCCACCTGCTGGGGCCGTCTTCACCTGCCCGCGCCCCGTCCCCGCCCCCAGCCATCTGGCGACCAGACCTGGGCACAGAGGTGAGAGCGCCCCCTGCCCCGCAGGCACTGGGAGGACCCGACCTCCTGGGAAAGGAGCCTTCTGGGCTGGGGGCAGGCGAGCCCCAGGGGACAGAGGGGCGGGCTCTGGGGGCCCAGACCCCTCACAGGGAGGGGCCCGGAGCCCGGCTTCCCGCAGCCCCGCCCCTGGCTGTTCTCTAGCACGTTTAGAGAAGGAAGAAGCGGGCGCTGTCCCGTGTCCTGATGGGGAGCCTCTGGCTTTGCTGTCTGCGGGTTTGTTTTTATTTTAAGAAGTCTGCTTTTGCATGCTAACGTTTGAAGCAATTATCGCTGTTATGAAACCAAGCACAATTGTAGAAAAATTCCCACGGGCTCCCTCCTAAAGGTTCCAAGTCAAAGGAGGCCTGAGTGGGGCTCTCACCTGGCATGTTCGCAGGCTCCGGGCTCAGGGCCGGGCGGCTGTGCCGGTCACACAGCAGAGATGGTGCTGTTGAGACGTTCACTCCCAGAGTTTAAAGTGACCTGGAGCAAGAGTGGGCGGAAATTGCTTTAGGGAAATCAGATTAAATCACAAATGAAGCCGTTTGACAAATCGTTACTAAGCACTTGTTACAGGCCAAGTCTTGTATTTTGGCCTTCCCTAGTAGCTCAGATGGTAAAGCATCCGCCTGCAATGCAGGAGACCTGGGTTCAATCCCTGGATGGGCAAGATCCCCTGGAGAAGGAAATGGCAACCCACTCCAGTATTCTTGCCTAGAGAATCCCGTGGACAGAGGAGCCTGGGCAAAGTCCATGGGGTTGCGATGAGTCGGACACGACTGAGCAACAAAACACACAGTCTTGTATTTATCCTGTGGGATACGACAGCAAAGTCTAAATATAGAAAGAACTCCCACAAACCAACAAAAGTAAGTGTCAAAGCTGATCATTCACAGGAGTGAAAACATCTCAGCTGGAAAAACACTCAGCTCCACAGATATAGTCAAAAAAAGGTGAATGTAAAACAACCAAACACCAATCTTTTTCTTGCCCATGAGATTGGCGCAGATAAAGAACTTCAACTCTTAGTGTTGGCGAGCAAGTGCAGAAGTGAGCTCCTCCATGCTGGGGACGGGGACATAAATGGGCACAGAGGCTTTCTAGCGCAACCTGGAAACGCACCTCAAAAGTCTTCCATGTGCTTAACTTTCGACCAGGTGAAATCATTTCCAGGAGCTTTCCTGATGAAATAGCTACCTGAGATTCAATGTGCATGGACCGCACCCCCGTGAAAGGGACTGGGACCCCAGCCCAGGGCAGGGGCAGGCAGGCTCCGGGATGCTGGCCGACGGGACGGCATCCTGGCCCCCACCCCTGCCTCCTTCCTGAACCAGAGATGCCCCTAGCACAGGCCCCGTCCTAGCAGCCAGAGCGGGTCAGAGGGAGGGTCTTCCCTGCCGGCCTGGAACCCAGCCCCCCCCCCCCCCCCGGGGAGCCGGCGGCTGAAGGCACCCCCTTCCCCGCCCCGCTCCGGGTGGGGTTGTCTGTGATGCCAGCAGACGAGCTAGCCAGAAATAACAGGAAACCAAGCTGTTTACCTGAACCGGCAGAAAGTTCATCAGTTTAGAAAGAGTTTATAAGCAAGACCTCGAAAATACAGACAAAGGGGAGATGCAAGAAAGAGTCGAGATACGCCGTTAACATTCTGAAACTGATATCCTGACCAAGTGGTGGGTGTGGGTCTGGGGGGTCCCTAGGTCTCCCCGTCCATCCCCTCACTCACCACCGCCCTCAGTCAACGAAGGGGGCTGAGCCCAACAAAGGGGGCTCCGGGAAGGCTGGTCTCCACTGTGAGGGTGGCCCACGTGAGCTGCAGTTGTGGGGGGGTGCCAACCCACCTGGGAGCCTTTGGGACGCCCCTGAACCATGTGAGCCCAGGAGGAGACCCCCAGCCTCGCCCTGGGCGAGGGGCCAACCCCTCTGTCAGGACTGAGATTTGGGAAACCTGGGTGGGTGGTCCCTCCCCGGGGGCTGCCCCGCCAGCTCCTGCCTTAGCAGCTGGGAGCAGAGGGGGACCGCTGTCTCTAGAAGTCACTTCTGCAAAAGCCAGAGGAAGTGGCCCAACTGTCGGTGTGCGTCCCCCAGCAGGGGCGAGGCCTGCAGGCAGAGGTCTGTGCAGAGAGCGCAGGCTGGCCGGGCCGGCGGGGGTTGCGGGGGCGTCCTGGGCCCTGCCTGGCGCCCCCGCCCCGCCCTCCTGTGTAGACAGAGCTCTGACTCTGGGTCTGGGGTGTCTGCCTGGACTGGTGGGGGGTAGGGGGCTGCGTTGGGAGGAGCGGGGCAGGGGTCAGGAACGCGGCACAAGGCCCAGGCCAGGGCAGCCAGGGGCTGGGACGGCGCTACCCCCACGGTGCAGTCCGGCCCTGCCCAGGCCCGGTGGGTTCCTCCTCTGCACCCACCTCCGGGCCGTCTGCCCCGCACAGCTTGGCCCCTCCCTGGGCTCGTCCGGGCCCTTCCCCCCCGATGCCCACTTGGCTTCAGGTCTCCGCCCCGGCTTCTCCTGGGGTCTCTGGACCCCGTGGCCTGGCCTCCTCCTGCTTCCTCTCATGTCCTCTGTCCTCTGTGTCTGCCCCACCCCGTGAGCTGAGCGACCCGGGAGAGGGCCGTGGGTCCGCCCCACCTCAGCGTGTCAGCCAGGACACCGCCCAGCCCGCCCAGGGGGGCGGTGGGCTGTCCCCCCCCCCCCAGCATCCGCACCCTGCCCACCCAGAGGGCCCTGGCCCCTCCCCACCCATGGCTGGGGCTCTTGCAGGCGGGAATCAGGGGGCTTAGGTACCCCCTTGTTCTCCCAGAGTCGGGTGCTTAGAGGGACACATCCCTCCCGCCCAGGCCCAGCTGCCTGCTCTTCCCTGCCCTCACCAGTGTCCCGTCCACCTTGGGAGACCCACAGGGGTGGTCCCGGCTGCAGGGGAGGCAGAGTGACAGGCCCCGCAGGAGGCCTCAGGAAGACAAGCCCCCCTTTCCGCAATGCGGGCCTGGGCCTGGTGAGCTTGCGGTCCCGGGTCTGTGCTCTTGGGCGGGGTGGGGGCCACAGTAGCCACAGGCCGTGGGGTGGGTGGTCTGGGTCAGCCTGAGGCTCCTGCTCTTGGGTTCCAGCAGCCGTGGACGCCGGCCCTGTCCCTGCTGGCCCTGGGTACCACGCTGGAGGCGGCACGTCCTGGAAGGGCCCCTGGACCCCCCGGGAGGGAGAGACATGACCGGGAGTGGCCTGGCCCGCAGAGCTGTCCCCGGACACGCCACGGCCCGTGGGTGCTACGGATCCCTCCCTTCATTTAGAACAATGATGAAAGGTTTCACTCGAGCTCTCTCAACAGGCACCGCCACAGCGCTGAGGACCAGCCCGCCCACGGGCCTTGCCTCCCGGTTCCCATCTCACGTCGTGGGACCTGGTCGCGGCTGCTGACGGCCTGTCCCGTGGCTGCCAGGCAGCGCCTTTGCCCGATTTGCCTCAGCTGGAACTTTCGGGTCATTTCCACCTCCTACCCCCGCCTCCTCACGTCAGCGCGCTGACTTCATTTCTGTCTGCCCGCAGTTCACACTTTGGGGCGGGACCTCCCGACCTGGGCCCCGAGCTCGGCTAGCTCACTGCTCTCACGCGGCCCAGGTTCTTCAGCCCCGGGCATCCATCATCACCACTCCCCTTTAGGAAGGCTTGCATAGCATGCTCTGAAAACGCACCTGCGTCTCCCTGGCGGCTAGTGAGGTTGGACAGCCCCGCCTTGTTCCATGGTGCCTGGAGGCATCTTTGTCCCCCAACGCTGCCTGGAGTGTCCCCTAAAACATCACCCTGTCATCGCCCAGGCAGGGATGGCAAGAAGCACCCGGTCCTCAGCGGTCAGAGCCCTGGCCCTCCGTTCCTGGCAGACGCCCCGGGACCCTGCATTGTGCCCGGCACTGGACGCCCCATCCTTCAGCCTGCCGCCCGGCCAGCAAGGCCCCTGTCTTGGGGTCCCTCCTCACACCCACATGCCCCCAGCCCCCCCAGCTTTATTCTCACCCCGCCAGTGCCCCCAGAGCCAGTGGCAAGCACGTGTCCTCTGGGGCCTCTGACGGCCCAGGCCCCAGGCAGGGAGCTTCCCCAAGACGGAGCCAGGCCCCTGCACCTGCTTCCCGCTGCCGGCCCTGGAACTCCCAGGCTCCCCCCCACCCAGGCCCCCTGGTGCCCGGGGTCTCTCTTGGAGAAGGACGCTGTGAAGACCCTTGACCGAGCCCGCACCTTCATGCCGAGGAGCCCCTTCTGCTTTCAGCCCCTGACCCCGACGCTCCCGCGGGAGCCCAGGACTCACCCCAGGCTGTCTTGGCAGGCGCGACTGAGAGCTTTCAGGAAGTAGCAGGAGTATCTCTAGAACTCCCCAAAACCACAAACAGAGCAAAACTGGGGGTGGGCCGACCAGCTGAGGCGTCTTCTCACTGGTGCTGAGAGGACAGCCTCGTCACTTTCCTGAAAACAGATCCAGGCCGCTTCTGCTCAAGCTTCTGGCAACACCCAGAGCTGCTTCCACTCAGGACTTCCCAGGCGGCTGGGCCCGATGTGGGGCCAGCTGGCGCGAGCTGTAGGGACCTACTGAACCCCGACAGCAAGGCTGGACGCCCAGGGCGGGGACCCCCAGGAGCTCCTGGGCTCAGGCCTGAGGGTCCCTCCTGGGCCGCTGGGCACAGAGCAGGGCTGTCACCAGAAGGCCTTGCCCCCCGGGATGCTCATGGGGTGCTGGGAGCCGGGCTGCCTCCCGGCACCACCCCCATGGGCCCAGGACAGTGCCTGGCCCCAGCGCCCAGCTGTCTCACCAAAGCCCCCTCCCCGGCCCCTCCTGGGGAGGACCCTGCAGGAAAGGCCAGCGTGCCCTGTGCTGGGCCTGAGCACTGTCCCCGAGCCCCTGGACCCCCTGGAGCCAATCCCAGCCAGGCCGGGGGGCGTCCGCGGGTGGGTTTCTCTTGAGGGGTCCATGGTATCCCCCAGGAACCCAGGGTCCACTCGGGAAGGCAGGGCTTGCAGGACCCCAGCCTAACGCACACACCAGTGTCCTCGGAAGACGGTGGGTTGCGGAGGACCCGCCACCTCACTTGGTCACCCTGGGCTGGTTCTGGGCCCTGAGGTGAGGCACTGGGAACCCCCCACTGCGGTCCCAGCTCTCCAGCCCAGCTCAGGGCTGGGCCTCTTAACCTCTGTGGGCCACCTGTGCCCAGCAGCAAGGCGGCAGGTGGAACCAAGACCCCTGCTCAGCGCACCCGGGGCTGGGGAGCCCCAGGAGGGCAGGCGCCCACTTGGCACTTTTCCTCGGGATGTTGCCTTGCAGTTGGATGCTGCCTCCCTCTCAGCAACCTCCCCACTCGGAGTGGTCTCTCAGGGGGGTCCCAGAGCATCTGGGGAGCCGGGTGTGGGGCACCTGGGAATCTGGGCATGGGACTCGCCTCAGCCCCCCAACACCTGCCCAGGGGCGACGGTGTCAACCACAGGCCACTGCCAAGGGTGCTACCCACCACCCAAGGCTGCAGGCTCAGGCGAGCGGTCTACAGTGGAGCCGAGGCTCGGCGGTCCGGGGGGCCTCCTCAGCGTCTGAGGACCTAGGGCCTCAGCAGGAGTGGAGCCCGCTTCAGGGTCACAGGCTAGGGCCCTCGGAGATGCTGGGGTATAGCTGTCATCATGGGGCGGCCTGGGCCCTCCCGGGACTGACGCTTCTGCGGCCCCCAGAGGTACCACGCGTTCCCGGCTGCCCCGCCCCCAGCAGACAGGCTCGGGCTGCCGGCCCCCCAGGCCATGGCCATGGGGTCAAGGAGGGCAGCCGAGCCCTCCCTTGGGTTCCTCAGGGGGGCCTGGGAAGGGAGCCAGCCCCTAGGAGCTGGGGGCCGCGAGCCGGGCAGCAGCAGCGCCCACCCCAACTGCTTCCCGGCGCAACTCCCAGCCAGCGAGGCAGGTGTGGGCAATGGGGTTTCGGGGAGCCAGGGCCCTGGTGCGTTTCCTGAAGGCTGAGTGTCTTGCAGACAGGATAAAGGGGGACGCTGCGCCCCTTTTCTCAACATGCCCGGGGGCTGCTCAAGTAGAGGCCGCTAGCTCCCAGGGCCCCCCCTTCCACCAGGCAGGCACCCCTGATCCCGTCTGCAGCATCACGTCACCTCCTCATCGCAGGGGAACGTTAGTCGCTGTCTGAAGCGGGTCGTGTAGTCACAGATTCAAACCTGAGAAGACAGTGGGGCAGGTGATGGCGGCCCCCTCGGGGCGCCGTCCGGACACCTGCTGGAGAGCGTGCTTCTCCGGGCCACGGGTCTCCACTCCCCTCACCACCTCTGAAAGTTTCACAGGGAAAGGAGGGGAGTCCTGACGGCCCGAGTGACCACCACCCACACCAGTGCCAAGACTTCCAGACGAGCCTCGTGTCTGTGAGCAGAATCGGGTCCCTGACTCAGTGCCGTGTTCCCCTCCAGAGCCTCCGCACGCCCCTGCCCGCCCTCCTCGGGCCCGACAGCCCCTCGGCGGTGCCCCGGTGGCTCACAGCGGGTACAGCGCAGCCGGCAGGCGTGCCTGGTGATGTCGGGCGTCTTGGCGGCCCCACTCGGAAGCAGCACTCCCCGACATTCACTTTCTGAGGTGACCTGGCCCGCTGTCCCCTGAAATGTCACACATTCTAGATGTGCTTGACTGGGTATTCCCCGTGTCATCTAACTGCGGGTTTCCCGTGTCTGGGAAGTGGGTCTGAAGCTCCGGCAGGTTCAGTTAGCATTTCTGGCACTGGGACCCCCGTCATGAAGGCACGCCTGGCGGCTCGTCCCCCACCCCGGCCGTCCCTCCCGCAGCTGAACTCCCCACTCCCAACCCCAGGGCGGCCTCCGCACTGGGTCTGCCGAGTGGTGACTTTCCCATCACGTGGTGTCTCCATCTGTGATGGCACCAGCAGGCCTGGCGGCGGGGGGTTAGGGAGCTGCGCCCTCCCTGCTCCCCCAGCCAAAGGGCAGTAAGTCACCTCCTGCTGTAGCTAAGATGTCAGACTCTTTCTCACTGTCGCTCCCTGAGTATCACTAAGGACTCAGAGATTTTTACTGCGGCAGTTGTAGTTAACAAGATCTACCATTATAACCACTTTCAAGAGAACAGCGCGGTGACCAGCGCCCTCAGGTTGCTGTGTGACCATTACCCACGTCATTTATCTCCAGGACGCTCCTCTCCCCAAACAGAAACTCTGCCCCCACTAAGCCCCGGCTGCCCTGCCCTCCCCCGCCCTCCCCTGCCATCCTACCTCTGTCTCTGTGGGTCTGACGGCTCCGGACGAGTAGACTCTCCCAGGAGCATCCTTTGTGACGGGCCTGTTTCACTCTGCATGAGGTCCTCAAGGCCAGCCCACGCTGGAGCAGGTGTCAGATGTGACTCAGTCCCCGCGTGGCTGAGTCCTGTGCCATTGTGTGGCTGGACCACGTCTGCTTATCCATCGCCCATCCGTGGACACGCGGGTTGCTTCCCGCCTCGGGCAGCCTTGGGTAACACCGCTGTGAACACGAGTGTGCGGGACTTGGGGTTTTCACATCACGGTGTGTTTCCTCCGTCGACTTCGGCTGTTGCCCTTGAGGACCCTCAAGTTGCCCCCGGCCTGCTGAGCCCTCTGCCCCGCCTCTGTGGGGGTGGTCCCGTGCTCCGTCTCTTCAGCTTTGCTATTATGCTACGTTTTGCCCCTCCATCTCCAAACCCCTCCTGCCAGGAGCAGGCCCTACTTCCTCGTGTGTGTCCGTCTGAATGTGCCACCCCTGATCCACTGGGGAGATGACCGTTTTTTCTTCTTCCAGAAAGTCTGCCAGGCCTCCCTGGCCCCTGCCCCCCTCCAGTGGAGCAGGGTTCTGCCCCCCCCCCACTCTTGAGCCTCAGTGATGCTGTCACTGAATCAGGGGCTGGGGAGGGGAAGCGGGGGGCTCCAGGGTTTCCTCGGGACTTGGTGCTTTCACAAGGGCGCAGGAGTTCCCCAGCGCCCTCCAGAGAAGGGGCTTTCAGGGTGGTTTTGGGGAGAGCTTCCTCGGGAGAGAAGAAGCCGTGAATGAAAAGGGGCTTTACAGAAGTTGTCATCCCAAGAGCTCGGTGATTCTGAAACTCATAACCGGCCCATCTTCCTCTGACTGGGGTGCATTCTGAATGTGAACCATGGGTCGTGGTTTCAACAGAGTTAAAGGGTGCTCTAGATCAGCCCAGAACAGGCTGCGCATCACCTCAGAAACCCCAGACAGCCATGCTGAGCATGCTGAATTCTCTCTCTCCCCGCCTCGGCTGGCCCAGCCGCTCCCACAGCCTTGGGAAACCAGGTGCCTTGTCTCTTGGTCAGAACTGGCTACTTGAGCTCCAGCCTCCACATCTGAATTCCAGGTGTCAGGAAGGGAGGAAGTGGAGGGGAGAGGGGGCCCTGCTCTTTGAGGAGATGCACCAGAATCCCCAAACAGTGCTTCTGGTCCCATCTCCTCAGGAATGCACTGCTGTGGCCGTGCCTGGCTGGGGGGATGGCTGGGAAATGTGGTCTTTGATTTCACGGCGCCCGCTGGCTCTGGGTGCTGTTCCTAAACAAGAGCGTCAGGGTATGGGGGAGGCGCTGGCCCAGGCACACGTGGTCACCAGCTTCTCTCCCACTTGGCGAAGGCAGGTCCCAGACAGGTGGGCGGGATGTGTGCTGGCCAGGCCCAGGGACGAAGCTGCCCCCAGATGAGAAGAGGGTCCAGAGTGGGGTTGATCTGGGGAGAGGAGGGAGGAGCTTGGAGAGCAGAAGCTAGGAGAGAGGGCTTGGGGGACAGACGAGGAGGGGAGATGGAGGGGAGCGGGGCCCATGGGGCAGCTCCTCCTAAGGAGGCTTCCTCCCCCCAGGAGACCCACTGCCCAGAGCCTGCGAAGCAGGGTCCAAGTGGAGAACCCAAACCTTCAGTCCCCGTGGCTCTGGCCTACATGTCGTCTGGCTCCAGTGGCTTGGGCCCACCAGCTTAACAGACCTTGCTAGACCCCGTCTCCACCAACAGAATATTGCTCCTCCCAGGGAAGCTAAAGATGGCAAACGACATTACTGTTCTCTCCAGAATTTCCAGAACGACCCATCCACTCGTCAGAAGAAAGCGTCAAGCATGCTTTGTCTGGCGGTATTTTGGGAACCAGGATCACCAGTGTCTGTTGGGGGCACCAGAGGGTTCCGGACACGGGACAGGGTCACCGGCCCACCGAATCCTGCTCTGTGACAAGCCCGCCCCCTCTGTCTGTCTGTCCCTCTAGTCCACAAGCCCTGGGGGCCGCGGGTTTGCACCCCATTCTCTTTGGTCCCTGAGTCCACCCGTCCCTTGTGCATATGCCCCACCAGTGCAAACCATTCTCTAAAGACTGTGCTCGAGACTCCCCTGGTGGTCCAGTGGCTAAGACTCTGTGCTCCCAATGCAGGGGGCCAGGGTTTGATCCCTGGTCGGGGAACTGATCCCACATGCTGCAATTAAAGATCCCGCATGCCTCAACAAAGAACAGAAATCCCGACTTGAGTGCAGAATTCAGACCTGGCGCTGCCGAAGGAAGAAAGGATTTTTGTTTTTCTTAAAAAGACTGAACTCACATCCAGCCTCTGGACAGTAACAATTATTCTTGGGATGGTGAAAAGGGAAACTGAAACTTGGAGGACCAGAGGTTTGGAAAGTAGCAAGAGACTTTCTCCTTTACACAGGAAAGGAAAAAAAAAAAAACCACAGCTGTTGGGGAGGACGCAGCTACCGGGGCAGAGAACAGCAAGTTTTCGGAAGAAAGCGGGTAGCTGTCCCCTGGCCCTGGCGGAAGTGGCCCCGCAGGCCACTGCCCCAGGGTGGGACAGACTTGGCTCTAAATGGAACCCCAGTGGGAAATTCTGCAAGGCCGTAAAGTTAGTAGAAGTGTGTGCAGGAGGGTGTCTTGGCAGCCTGGCCAGATAAGGGCATTAAAAATGTGTCCAAAAGCACTACATGAGGCAAAAAAAAAAAAAAGGGAAGAATCTGGCAACATCAACAGTGAGGCTTTCTGTTCAGCCAGGGATGCCTGGCCTGAGTTAACACGTGAGGTCAGAACAGGAGAACACAGGCGCTAAGATGAACAAGAGCTCATCCTGAAGGCGCACGAGGAGCTTCTGCAGGTGGAGACGGGCACGCGAGGGGCACGGGCACCTCTTGGACGTGGCTCTTGCCACTCCCGCCTGGGCCACGGCGTGTCCACGCACCCCGAGCGTGGTCCCTGGCCTCCCCAGGGAGGGAGCCTCAGCAGGCAGAGCGCTGGTGGACAGTACTCAGTGTGGCCAGCTGGGAACCCCGAGCCAGCCCAGCTGGGGAGTGGTTACCCTGTCAGGGCTGCCCCCCCAGGACTTGGGGCGGCATCTGGTGAGTTAGCCCCGCTGCGGGATGGGCAGGAGGAGGCCGCCTGCTTCGTCAGCAGCTGTTTAATCAAGTGCCTACTGCGCATCAGGGCCAAGCAGGACCACAACAGACCCCGTCCCCGTCAGGGACCCCACTCTCCCTCAGGGCCACCCCCTCCCCGAGCACGGCCCAGGCCCGGCTGCACCCCAGCGCCCCCCAGAACAGGCCCTTGGGCCCTGCTGCACCCTCAGCGGCCCTTGGGAACCGCCCGCTTTGCCTCAGGGTCCCAGGACCCGGGAGGATCTTAGAGGTCAGGGCCTCCTCGGGGGCACAGCGGCATAGCCTCTGCCCAACAGAAGCACAGGTGTGTGCGGCCAGTGGCCTCCCCGGGGCAGGGAGAGCTAGACAGAAGCCGAGAGGCGGACTGGAGCACCTCTTCAGGCCGGGGGCGTGGCGGCCAGGGGTCCGCTTCCTTTCCTGGCCGCTACTCCCAGGCTCACTTGCTGTCAAAGGTCCGCCGCAGACAGCAGGTCTCCAGTGAGAGCAGGAGCCTCCCCCCAGAGCCCTGCCCCGAGGCCCCCCATGGGCCTCACTTCCTTGCAGCCCAGGGTCCCCAACCCAGGGGTTTTGTCGCCGGGGACACGGCCTCCCTGGAGATGGTGTTGGGTTTCCTACCTGGGCCAAGTGCGCTGCTGGAGGCTAGGGATGGTGCCAAGCATCCCTAACGCCCAGGAAGGACAGCGCCCTCCAGCACAGAGAAGCTTCCAGCCCCAAGTGTCAGCAGGTGCTGCCAGGCAGCCCTGCGCAGAGGGGCCCCCCGACCCATGGCTGCCCCAGGCTCCAGGGAGGCCCTCAGAGGCGCCAGGAGGGCGGGCGGGCAGGAACTCGCCGTGAGCCCTGCGCTGCCCCGCAGGGTCTGAGCCGCTGCCCTCCCCCACACCTCTCACCCTCTCTACTAAGTGGAAAGCAGAAGTGACCTGGGAGGCAAGCGGCTGGGGCTGGGCAGTCAGGGCGTTGGACTCGGGCTCCCCCTCCCCCACGGACGCAGCAGAGACAGTGGCCCCACGTGGAAAAACACCCCGGCTGGCGTGTGAGCCGCTGCTCGCACCGGAAGCAATCCGGTTTCCTCTGCAGGAGGCCGGGGCTCCAGCCGACCGCAGTTTACAGCACTCGGGTAACAGGCCATGGGGCCGCCGGGCTGGGGGGACCGGGGTGGCCGGAACTCATGGTCTCGCCGCCGGGTTAACGAGCGTTTACCATCGGCGGCTATGTGTGCGGGGCCAGGCAGGTGCTGGAGGGCAGGGACCACGGCCCTCCCGAGGCGCCCACAGTCCTGGCAGATGGCCAGCTGCAGTCGGGAGGGCATGGGTGGGGCGGGGGGGGGGGGGGGGCAGTGCCAGGCTGGGGAGGGACCGGGCCTGCAGCTGGGGTCCCCGGTGACCAGGTGGGAGTGCTGCCAACCCACAGTCGGGGCTCTGCTCAGGGCGGGGCAGGGGGGTGTGCGTGTGAAGCCACCGCCTGCACTCCCAGCGCCTGGGCTCCCCCCACCTCAGAAACGCCAGGACAGGGCGGAGCGGCCCCCACTTCCTGCCCCTCACTGCAGGCTCATGCCGGGGGCCTGTTACCTGCCCGGACGGGGAGCCCACCCCAACCCAGTCGAGGGAGCCCACCCCACCTGGATGGGGAGCCCACCCTGCCCGGACGGGGAGCCTGTTTCCTCGCACAGGAGAGCCCAGTCCACACAGCTGCTCACACACGCAGCCACGGAGGCATGTACCCCACGCACGGGCGCACACGCACACACACACAGACACACACACACACTGTGGCAGACTCGATGTGCCCACTCCCGCCCCCCGCCCCGCCCCCAGCCCTGGCCCACTTTCCTCCCCGTGATGGGCAGTTCCACTCTCCCGGGTGGAGATGCAGTGCAGGTGGGGCCCCAGGAGGGGCGTGAGCACCTGCGGGGTGTGGGCAGAGAGCCCGCCCCTGAGCAGAGAGGCCGGAATGAGCGGGCACACTGCGCCCAGCCTCTGCCCGGCTCCTCTGCCGTCTGGCCCCCTCCCCATTCAGCCCTGTCCTCCTGCACCCCCCCCCCGCCCCCTCCCTCAGTCTCTGCCGGCCAGGCTTCGGGGAGGCACCATCTCTGCCCCGAGGGTGAATTCCCAGGACTGCGTCTTTGAGGCCTCATGTGGCATTTAGGGTGGATATTTCTATTTCCAGGGGCTTCCCAGGTGCCATGGTGGTAAAAGAGTCCGCCTGCCAATGCAGGAGACACAAGAGACACGGTTCGATCCCTGGGTCAGGAAGATCTCCTGGAAAAGGAAATAGCACCCACTCCAGTATTCTTGCCTGAAGGATCCCACGGACAGAGGAGCCTGGTGGGCTACAGTCCATGGGGTCGCAGAGAGTCGGACAGGACTGAGCGTCTGAGGATGCATTTCTATTTCTGCAGACAGAAGAAAACAAAACCAGTCACGTTACTGGGGCTTGGGCAGGGGCTGTGGTGACTGCAGACCCGCTTTGTGACAACAGGGAGCCCTCTGGCCCCTGAGCGGGCTGTGGGCCTTCCCCGTCTTTTTTCACTTCTTCCTGCAGCACTCTGCGGCTTCCATTCTGTAGCCTTCTCTCTTCCCTGGGTCAGGCAATTCCTAAGTATTTTATTATTTTTCACGCCACTGAAAATGGAACTGATTTCTGCCGCCAACCACCCACAACAGATGCCTTGGGAATTGGCAGGAGTGCAAATGCTTCGGACTTACAGTGTAGGAAAAAAAAGGAACAGAATGGAACTTACTTCCTAATTTCCTTCCCAGCTTCTCTGCTGTTAGTGAGTAGAAACGCAGCTGATTTCCTTGTTGGCTTTGTATCCTGGCCGTCAGCTGGAATCCTCAGGATTTCCTGCATGTCAGGTCACAGCATCTGCCAACGGAGGTCCTTTTGCTTCTTCCATCCCCTTGGTCCTGCTTGCATCGGTGTGACCCTGCAGAGGAAACCTGATCAGTGTGACCCCGCAGAGGAAACCTGGCGGTTGGTGTTCAGCCGCTCAGTCGTGTCCAACTCTCCGCAACCCCAGGGGCTGCGGCCCGCCAGGCTCCTCCGTCCATGGAATCCTCCAGGCCAGAACGCTGGAGTGAGTAGCCGTTCCCTTCTCCAGGGGATCTTCCCAGCCCAGGGATTGAACCCACGTCTCCTGCACTGCAGGCAGATTCTTTACCACTGAGCCCCCTGGGAAGCCCAGGAAACTTGTATCCTAACTTCATTCTGCACACAGGCCCCAGCTCCACCGTGAACTTCCTGTTACTATTGGCGGCTCCGTGTCACCCCCTCGCAGGGACCCAGCACTGGGCTGGGCAGCCCCAAGGCCAGTGGGGACAGGCGACAGGGCCCTTCTAGAAGCACGAGTGCTACGGACATGTGTCCATGTGTTGGATCTCACCTTCAGGTGCCACAGTGGGGTCTGGGGTCCCAGGTTGAGCCCCAAACCCCGACCGACGTCAGGGAGACAGTGGACAGGCTTCCGTACCCCACTGTGGCCATGGGCTGCTGCTTCTGCCTGCGTTCCGCGCTCCCACCCCCCGGTTCCTCCCTGCCCCTTGGAGCCGAGAGTCGCCTGCCAACCTGGTCAGAGAGCTGACCCTGGCTGTGGGTCACCGTGTGTGTCTGTGCTTCCAGCTCCAGGTGTCTGTGTGGGAAGAATTCTGAGTGTCGCTTCATTCAAGTTTTTCATTTCCTCTAGCCCATTCCAGTTTTCTAATGATTTGTTCATTTCATTTATGTTTTCAGAAATAATATACATTAGTCTGCAGTGCCTTCTTATTATCTGCCTTTTGAAATGGGTGTTTTTGCACTTTAAAAACCTTCACACACATGCTGTAAAGTTCCCTTTGCAGCGTTCAGGTCTGCAGGTTTCCTTTTAAGTGAGTGTATTTATTGATTGGCGGCTGTGCTGGGTTTTGCTGCTGAACACAGGCTCTCTCTAGTTGTGGTGCGGGGGCTTCTCACTGCGGTGGCCTCTCCTGTGGTGGGGCATGGGCTCTAGGGAGTGCGGGCTCAATAGTTGTGGCTCATGGGCTTAGCTGGCCCATGGCAGGTGGGATCTTCCCGGACCAGCGACCGAACCCAGGTCTCCCGCATTGGCAGGCGAATTCTTAACCACTGGACCACCAGGGAAGCCCCAGTTCTGTAGGTTTTGAAAAAGGCACCCGCCTGTGTACCCACCAGGGTCGTGCTGGGAACAGCTCCATCACCCCCACACTCCCCTTTGCGGCCCCTGAGAGGTAATCCTTCCCCGGCCCCAACCCCTAGCAACCACTCGTCTGTCATTGCCCTCTCTTATTTTGCCTCTTCCAGAACGTCGCGTGAATGGACCTGTACAGCCCCTGGAGTCCGGAGTCTTTCCTGCAGACAAGGTGCTGGGGGCTCACGCACACCGGGAGGCACCTCGTCGACGGACCGCAGGGGCCAGCGCCGCGCCAGCCGGATGACACCTATTTCGTTTCCGGTTTGGGGCGACCGTAAACAAAGCTGTTGTAGAGGTTCATGCACAGGCATCTGCGACGACGTGAGCTTTCACTTCCCTTGAGTAAATATTAGGAGCTGGAAGCCCTGGGTCACCAGTTGCTGAGATGTGACCCCACTCTTCCACCAGGCTACACCGCCCTGCCTTCTCACTGTGACACGTCGGAAGTTTTCGTTCACGATTTTGTTCACAAATTTGTCGCACCTTTTCTCATGTGGTGTTGCTCTTTCACTCGTGTTACTAGTTTCTGCTGTTCTCTCACAGGAGCTATTGCACTGTGGCTTAATTTGCATTTGCCTAATGACAGGGGCAGGGAGCATCTTTTCCTGTGCTTATTTGCCGTTACCAGGACACCTTCCTCCACGCTGTTCAGGTCTTCTGTTGTTCTTGCAGTTGTTCAGTCGTGTCTGACTCTTTGCGACCCCACGGACCGCAGCACGCCAGGATTCCCGGTCCTCCACTATCTCCCGGAGTTTGCACAAACTCATGTCCATTGAGTCGGTGATACCATCCAGCCATCTCATCCTCTGTTGTCCCCTTATCCTCCTGCCTTCAATCTTTCTCAGTATCAGGGTCTTTTTCCAATGAGTCAGTTCTTCGCATCAGGTGGCTGAAGTATTGGAGCTTCAACTTCAGCATCAGTCATTCCAATGAACATTCAGGACTGATCTCCTTTAGGATGGACTGGCTGGATCTCCTTGCAGTCCAAGGGACTCTCAAGAGTCTTTTCCAACACCACAGTTCAAAGGCATCAGTTCTTTGGTGCTCAGCCTTCTTTATGGTCCAACTCTCACATCCGTACATGACTACTGGAAAAACCATAGCTTGAACTTTATGGACCTTTGTGTTTGGCTCATTTTAAATCAGGTTGTTTGTTCCCTTACTGTTGAATTCTGGAAGTTCTTTACTTATTCTGAAAACAAATTCTTTATCTGATACATGTTTTGCAACCATTTTCTGTTTGTGGTTTCTCAGTTCCTTTTAAGTCTGACATTGCATCTTCTTCTTGATTTATATTGTTAAATTTGTGTTTTTTCTTTCCTTTTGAAAAAATACTGATTTGTTTAGTTGGCAATGCCAGGTCTTAGTTGTGGCACGTTGGATCTTCACTTAGCATGAGAACTCTTGTTGGGACACGCGGGACCTAGTTCCCTGACCAGGGATGGAACCCGGGCCCCTGCCTCGGGACCGTGGACTCAGCCCCTGGCCACCAGGGAAGTCCTTCTTTCCTTTTTCTCACAGGTTTGTCTTGTTTCATCGGTTGATTCTCTTCAAAGGACTAACTTTCTCTTTGCAGACCTATTCCTTCGCCTTTGCTTCCCACTTCATCCTTTCCCAAGCTTGGTTTTATCTCTATTTTCAAGCTTTCTCCAGGGTCATTCTGTTCCCCCATCAATGCCTTCTTTTTTCCCCCCAACGTTTTCATTTGATTGGCAAAACTCAGGGAGAACTTGCATTCAGCATAGTCCCTCTTCGGGAGCACTGTCTGATTTTGACCAGTGCTCCAGCTAATCGGCTACTGGTGCAACCAAGTATGAGCTCTTCCCTCTGGCCCCTCTGCAGCCTTCCTACTCCCCTTCCCCCGTGAGACGGGGATGCGGCGACAAACCCGGGGCTTCCTTCTTTCCCATTATCTGGAAGCACCGCTGTTGCTGCCCAGGCACCCCCCCAAGTCTGGATACACAATGTTCTTATTATCACTCAGCTCTGGGTATTTAAAAACTTCTTTCATGATCTCTTCTCTAGCTCATGATGCTTTAAGAGCTTTTGTTAATTAATTCACTTATCTGTTTTCGACTGCACTAGGTCTTCATCGCTGTTGGAGGCTGTCCTCCCGTTGCGGCAAGCAGGGACCCCAGGCACATGGGCTTCAGTGCTTGCAGCACGCGGGCTCTGCGGTTGTGGCCCGCAGGCTTAGCTGCCCCACAGCATGTGGGATCTTCCCGCATCAGGGATCTAAGCGTGTCCCCTGCATTGGCAGGCAGATTTTTAACCCCTGGACCACCAGGAAGTCCCAGCCCGTGAGTTTTTAGCAGTGTGTGCACATGTGTGTTACAGGGCTTATCTACAAACATTTCCCCAACACTGTATTATATTTTCAAACACACAGCACAGTTAAAAGAACTGTACAGTGAAACTTCACATACCCCCACCTGTGTTCTACAATGAACAGCGCACTGCACTTGCTATTTCATGCATCTTTCCACCCACCCATCTATCCATGCCCTTCCATCCACCAACCCACCCACCCACCTATCCATGCCCTTCCATCCATCCATCCATCCGTCCACACCCCATCCCTCCCTTCCTGCATCCATGCACCCATCCGCCCAGCTCTCTATCCATCCACGAGGCCCCTCCCCTTTCCCTACAAGTCCTGCTTTCTCACTTGGAGGCCTGCCTACAACCTGGGGTGCTGCTTTCAGCCCCTGTGCCCTGGTAAACAGGAAACCAAGGACAGAGGCCCGATGGCTGGCACCTTGGGGCTGCTGCCGCCCACCGCTCAGCCAAGAGCCGACTGTGCACTCAGGAGAGGCCATCTCAGACACTCCAGGGGCTCGGAGGGTGCCTCCTAGGAGCCAGGCAAGGGCTAAACCTTTCTCTGGACTGTGCAGCGGGTGGACACCCCGGCCCTCTGGGTGAATCCTTTGCTGCTCAGGCCCAGAAGAGGGTTCTCTGAGGGTGACATGGAAGCCAAGCCTCGGGGTGAGTGCATGGAAGGACTCAGGAAAGGCTGCCCCCTTGATGGCTGGGACGCGGTGGGCTGGGGGGGTTGTGTAGTGAGGTGGGCAGGGGAGGGGCAGGTGGGCAGGCCCTGGGCACCGGAGCGGGTGCTGGCGGGGTGCGGGCAATGCCGCAGCTGGAAGAGGGGTGTCCAGCTCCTCCCTCCATGGGGAGGACACCGGAAGGCCAGGGTCTGGGGAGGAGTCTGGGGCTGGAGGCCTGCTATGAGCACGGTGCCCTCAGGCTGGTGCCTCAGCCGACCTCTGACTGGGGTGGGGGCGCTGCTGCAGGCCGGGGTCCCCCTACCTCCTCCATCCCACTCCCCACAGGCCCTGCGGACAGGCGGGCCCTCCCAGGCGTCCAGCCCCAGGCCCAGCCCCACAGGGTCCCTGGGCTCAGGGAAGGGGCTTCTGTCCCTAGGAGGCTGTCCTGGCTCAGACACGCAGGGAGTGGAGCGGGGACCCACCCCGCCTTCAGCAGGCCAGCTGTCAGCCCTCTCCCCCCGGACAACCCAGCGGCCCAGCCTCCCGAAGGCCGGTTTCTCCTGGGGTAAGGCCGGCCAGCAGCGGGGAATTCTCTTCCCGCCCCCACCCCTTATTTTCACAGAGGAAGCGAAGGCAGAGCCTGGGCCAAGTGTTCAAGGTCACCTCCTAGGGACACAGCTGGGCTCCGCAAGTTTCATGCACCTAATGCCCCCAAGAAGCCGCCTTCCTGCCCCCCTGTTGCACGCAAACTTCAAGATGAGGCGAAGGCTCGGGGACCTGGGTCCCCGTCTGCGATCCCGGTGTGCGCTCCGGGACAGGGCGGCCGGGCCTAGGGAAGCGGGTCGGCGGGGCTCTGCCGGCCGCCCTGCGCCGCCTGCTGGCCGACATCGGCCCTGCGTCCGCGGGCCTCGCTCGGGGCTCCCCGGATCGTGGGCGCCTCGCGGCCCAGAGCCCCTGCCCCGAGGGGCCGGTAAAGGCAGGAGGAGGCGGAGGCGCGGCCCAAGAACGCCGGCTGGCTTGCCCCGCACCCCTTCGTGCCGTCTGCGTTACCACGAGCAACCCGGCGACCCCTCAGCACGCCGGACGCTGGGGTACAAAGCCCGACCCCCTCCCCCGGGTGCGCGGGACTCACCGTTTCCCCCGCGGAGAGACGGGCGAGCGGCGCCCAGGGGCACGCGGAAGAGCGAGGCGCCCAGCCGCGGGAGCGCCCGGTTCGGGTCTCGCGCAGACCCCCGCCCCGCGAGCGGGTCCCGAGACTCCCGGCTCCCCCCGCCCTCCCCTCACCCGGTCTAGACCCCGAGCCCGGCCCCACCGTACCGAGCTCCCCAGCCCGCTCCGCCCCGGGCCCTGCCGCAGCTCCTCGCCGCCTCCACCCCCTCCCGCCGCCTAGAGCCGCCCCAGCCCCCTCCGACCCCGGGCGCGCACCGGTCGGGGCCGGCGCGCACCCACCCTCGCCCCGCGGGCCTGAGCGCGCCGGGGCCTGTCGAGGCCGCTGGCAGAGCAGCGCCGGGGCGGGCCTGGGGCGGGGAGAGACTTCGGTGTGTGCAGCCCGGAGGGGCTCCAGGCAGCCCCCGAGCGAGCCAGGGCGGGCAGGGTGGGTGTCTTGGGTCCCCGCACCAACGCGCCCCGGCCGGGTTCCCAGGCAGCACCCCATCCCGGGCACTGACGGCGCTCGCCGTGGTGTCTTCTATTTGCACGGTACTCTGCGAGGTAGGTACTGCTCTGGTTCCCATTTTCCAGATGCGAAAATCAAAGCCCAACTGGGATTCGCGCCCAAGATCCAGACGCCGCCCCCAGTTCACGGAGAGGTCTGCACAAACAGCTGGACGGCCATGACCTCGGGGGTCTCATCTGTCTGTCGGGCAGGGCTGGGCCTGCTCCCCCAAGAGGATGAAAATTCCCGGCGCTCGCGGGCGTCCAGGCCGGGGGAGTCCCTTCCCCAGTCCTAGACCTCCTGTGCCGGCCCTCCCCGCTCCTTCCCCGGGGGAGCAGCGACCCTCGGGGCGCAGAAACTAGGAGGGAGTGGAGGGAGCCCGGCTCCTGGCAGGGCCGCTCTGGGGGTGCGGGCTGTGCCCCGGGCCCCGCCCCCTCGGGAATCCAGCTCTCCGCGCCAAACAGCCGAGGGGGCCGAGGGGGCCGCAGGGGCGGCGAAGCCAGCGCGCTGACACACGCGCCTGGAATTCCCGGGGAGCCAGCGCCCTCGGCGACCCCTCCGCCCTGGGCCGGCCCCAGCCCGCGGGGGCAAGGAGAGGCCGGCTCCCCGGCGGGGCGCGGCGGGCGCCGACCCCCTCCTCCTCACGGAGCCGCCCCACCGGGTTCCTCCACGTGCTGCCCGGCCGCCCGTCAGAGTCCCAGCTGCCTCGATTTGCCCCTCTGCCTGGCGTGTTTCTTCCATCGCAGGAGGGTTGGTCAGGGTTCTCTGCATCCCTGTGCGGTGAACCGGTGGTGGGGGGGAGGGGCGTGCTCCCAGTACCCTGGAGGAGACACAGGGACCCAGTCACGAGCCCCCTCCCCGCTGCTTTGGGTCACTCACACGTGCGTGCATGGGGCCGGTCCCCAAGTGGGTGTGGTCTGTGCCCCTTGCTGTGTGAGGGTGTGGGCCTGTGAGTGTGCTGGTGTGACTGCTCACTTGGTGCACACCTGTGTCCATGCGCCCACAGCACTCTCTCACACACACACGTGCTGGCCACTTCCATGGGGACTTGTGTGAATGCACGGGGCGGTCACAGGTGCCAGCCCCTGGGGACACTGGGCCCCAGGTTTGCGCAGCCCCCCTTCTCGCCCTGGTCAGCCCTCACCAAGGAGTGCTTTGCCACCTGGGGGTCCCAGCTTGTGTGGTGGGCCCAGCTCCTGGGTAGGGCAGGCTTGTGCCCCGGGCACAGACATCCAGCCCAGCTCAACCTCCAGGCTCAGGTGACAACAGAACCCAGGGATGGGAGCCAGTCACGGGGAGCCCCGTCTCCTGATGCCCCGGCCACAGGCACCAAGGACGGTGGGGGGGGTGCCTTAGCGAAGGCCAGGACTGACTGGTCCCGGAGAGGAGGGGTCCTCTGGGCAGATATGCTGGGCGCTAGTGGCCCGCGGGGGGACTCTCACCACCAGAAGCAGAAGCGCTAGGGTGCATGGGGCCCGAGGTGGCTTCCCAGGCCTGTGTCTGCCCCGCGCGCACCCCACCGCCCCCAGGGCTGGCAGCAGAAGGAGCAGGGGCCACAGGCTACAAGCTAAGACGTGTCCCTGCGCTCTGGGCCCAGAGGCCAGGCGCGTGCCCTGGAGCCCCTGCCCAGCCCTTTACCCAGAGACCAGCAGGCTTCCACAGACCAGCCAGGCCCCTCTTGTACCCACGACCCTTGCCCCTCACGGCTCCTCTCTGCGCTCCCCACCTGGGGCGTGGGCCCAGAGGATGACCCTGAGTTCTGTCCACCCCAGCCCCGTCCCTCCTGCCCCTGGCCATCACCACCTGCCAGCTCTGACCGGGGAGGCGGCACAGTGCCCATGACCAGACCCCGGGCCGGAGCGCAGGGCATGCAGGGAGCCAGGGAGGCAAGGGCCCGTGTCCGCTCACTCACTGGGGTCCCGAGCCCCAAGCCCCTCTCAGGCCAGCGCACTGGTGGCTTCTTGGGGACAAGTTAGGGTCAGGACGGGCCTCCAAGGATGGAGGAGCAGAGGGGACCGCGCTGGGATCTGAAAGGGGGTGGGCACCCTGGTCTCCTGGTGCCCTTAGGCGCCTGGCCAGCACCCCTCCCAGCCCGGACCCGCTGAGGCCTCAGGCCGACCACACCCCACGACTGAGCACCCCCGGGGCCTCTGTGCCCCCAGAGTTGGGCTGCTGTCCCCGCACATGTGAACCCTGTCCCGGTCCCTGCCTCCCCTGTGGTCATCTTCGAGGGGACCCTGTCCCGCAGCCACAACAGCCTCCAGCTACCCACAGGATCCATCCGAGCTCCCGACGGGGCGGCACTCACAGCCTCCCCTGCCCGGACCCCCATGGACACTCCAGTCCAGTAGCCCCCTGCCCGCCTCAGGGGCTTTCTCACCCACGTGGCCAAGGCTCTTCCATTGCTCGAGGGCAGAGCACAGGTGGCCTCGCGCCACCGGTGGCCACCAGGGGGCCCCTTGCTTTGGATGCGGGGTCAGAGCCTTTTCTCTGGGTGCTGGGAGTGGGGAGCAGGGGCAGGAGACACCGACTGTTGGCCGGCGCCTCCTGACTTAGTGAGGGCTCTGCCATGTGGCTACTGTGAGCCCACTCCCCAGGTGAGGAAACTGAGGCCAGAGACAGGGATGTCACCCGCCCGGGCTCTCAGGAAAGTAAGGTTCAGGTCTCCAGGGGTTCTCCAAGTCCACCCTGAATCTGCTGTGTCGCCTCCACCTTGCTGTGTGACTTTGGAAAAGTCCCCTGACCTCTCTGGGCCTCAGTTTCTCCATCTGCAAAAAGGGGGTGGGAAGGCATTGCTTCGGCTGCGTGGGGCCAACCACTGGACAGAGCGCTGGGCCTGGCGCCTTGGCTGGACTCTGCCCCCTCCTCTGAGCAGGGCTCCACCCCCACCCCCAGCACAGGTGCGTCTGGAAGCCGCCACACCTGCAGGGGCTCTGTCCCAGCCAGCAGGGAACAGACCCTTCCGGGGAACTTCCGGGGAACTTCTGGGGCTGCGACCAGGACAAGCGGGCCGCCTTCCTGCCAGTAAGCAAGTCGCCGCAGGCTGGGTGCAGACGTGTGTGAGCACCTCGAGTGGGCCAGGACCCTGTCGCTCAGCGTGACCCCTACGGGGCGGCCCACCGCTGCCCTCTCCCTTCCAAGGCCCCTGCTGGCCCAGGCGGGGCAGGGCCTGCCCGCGCAGAGCACCTTGTGGGGGGCGGTGTCAGGGCAGCGCCTCCCCCGGTGGTGAGGCTGACCCGGTCTCAAGCAGGAGACACCCAGGCCCCACCACCCCTCCTCCCACCGTGGACCCCACTTTGGCCCCTGTGAGGCTCTCGACGGGGACAGGGGTATCGACCACAGCCAGGCTGGCAGAGAGGGCCACCAGCCCGGGTGCTGGCAGCACAGAGTTCCCACACTCCTCGGTGCCAGCCTTGGCGCCCCAGCCCTGCCCCACCCTTGCCCGGTGGCGACCAGGGCACCCGGAATGTGGCTGCGGATTCCGTCCCCCGGGGCCACGGATTCCTGTCTCAGTGGGCGAGGGCGGAGGACGGCTTTCCGCCCTTTGGTCCCTGCCAACTCCAGGGAACTGGGCGCGCCCAGGCTTTGCCAGCCAGGCCACAGGGGAGGCTGGGAGGGGGGCAGGGTGGAATCTCACTCCCCGGCTCCCCCAGGCTCTGAACCCCAGCTCCCAGGGCCTAGCCTTCCAGCCTCACTTCACCCCCCATCACCCACCCCCATCACACACCCCCCACCCCGCCCGCCACAGCTGACCCACCCAGAGACCCCAGGACATCCTGGCCTCAACCCTAACCCCAAGGAGAGAGGGGAGTGGGAGCGGGTGGGCGCTCGGCTCCGCCTCCTCAGCCGCTCTCGGTGGGCTTCCCAACCAGCGGATGTTAATTACAGTAATCAGCGCCCCACCCCCCGCTCGTGGCTGGGACTGTTGGGGCTGCTCCTTCCGCCTCGCCGAGACCGGAGAAGGGGATGGAGGAGGACTCCTGGGGAGGGGAGGCCGACCTCGGAGCCACGCCCTGGTCGTGGGCTCCGGCCCGGTCCCACCCACCCACCGGTCAGGCCTCGCCCCCGACCCCTGCCCGGCCACGGGACTGCCAGAAACTCGAGTGTCCTTGGGGATACGGAGAAGGGCGGGGCTTCAGGGTCAGCGCTCGGGCTGAGCAGGAGGCCACCTGCGACCCGACCAGAGCGGCCAGGGACGCTTCCTGGAGGTGGGGGCAGGCACGGTCGCGTGGGTGCAGGAACGCATTCTTGAGCCAACCCCCCACCCACTGGATAGATGGGTGGCGGCGGGGCTCACGGAGAGCCCGCGGCCTTCCACGCAGCCGCATCCAGCACCCCGCACCGCGGGCGGGCGGCCCACAGTCGCGCACGTGGCCGGCGCGGGAGGGCGGCGGGGGAATCTCGGGACAGGCCCGGATCTCTGCTCACACCTGCCGGGACTCAGGGGCAAATGGCGCCCGGCCCCACTACGACGGTCCGTACTGCAGCGGCGGCGCGGGGTGCCTTTGTGCGGCGTCCCCGAGCAGGTCGCGCTCCAGCGCCTGCCCTCGACCAGCGCCCGGCCTCGGCCAGAGCCCCGGCCCCGCGCGCATTCCTGGCGAGGCTGGGTGCCCCCAGCGGGAGGTCGGAGGGCACCCCCTGAAGTGGTGAATTCCCTCTCTGGAGCGGTGACCCGAGGCCCCGGGCTCGCGGGGGTGGGACCTCCTGGTCCCAGGAGGCGGCGGGCAGGGAGCCGGTCCGCAGAGGTGGTGGGGCGATGGGGCCAGGTGGCCGCCGGTGGGGCGGCGCCGCTGAGCCCCTGGGTGTCCCGGCGCCTCCCAGCTCGAGCGGGCGGCCTGTGTCCTCGCGCAGGGACTGGCTGAGTGGGAGGTCCGAGCCAGGGCCGCCGCAGAGAGGGCCGGGGAGGCGTGATGTGGGGTGTCCACCCCTCCGGCTCGCCTCCGTGCCTCCGTTCACTCACTCCACACGCTGGGCCAAAACACCTACCATGAGGGGCCAGGGAGAGTGCACACCCTCCCTGCCTCATGGGGGACAAGATCTCCGGGATGTGCGCGGGGGCTGCCAGGGGCGAGTGCGGAGGAGTGCGACAGAGCCCCTGGGCCCTGGGTAAGCGGGACCAGCAGGAGGGGACTTGGCTGCAAGCCTGCCTCCCCCAGGCGCCCAGGTCTCTCCTTGCTCCCATGTACTCAGCCTGCCTGCCCTGGCTCCCTCCACCCAGGCTGGGCACTGAACACACCCGGGGGCCCAGAGGGGGGGCGACAGGGGCTGGGGCAGAGCTGAGAAGGGTGGGAGGGGAGAGAGGGGCCCGGAGTGCCCACAGTCCAGGGGAGTCCTGAGAAGGGCCTGCGAGGGCCCCACAGAAGTGAAGGTGGACCCACGAGGAAGGCCTGGTGCCATCCACCGGGCAGAGGGGCGAATGCCGGCGATGCGCTGGGTGGAAGAGGCTGGGCTGCAGCACCGCTGTGAGGGCGGTGCGGGCCGGGGGAAGTGCTTGAGCTGGGGAGCGACGTGATCAGATGCAAATTAGGAAAAGATCATGCCAGCAGACACCTTGAAAGCTCGAGGTACAGGGTTGTAAACCCCCTAATGTTGGAAATTAATTAAGTGGTTTCCAGATTTCTGGCCAGAGATAGTTCTGTGTGGAGCATCACTGTCCATTCATCACTGCTGTGTTTTGAATCTTGAAGACAAGATTCTAGAAGTAAGGGCTCCTGCCAGCAGTGCCTGCAGGGCCTCCGCCGCCTCCCTGCCCACCGCACCGCGACCCCCGCCCTCCCCAACCCCGCCTCGCCCCGGGAAGCTGACACCCCCCTCCCGGGCGGCCTTCAGGAGCCCCGCTGCACTGATAACCCCGCCCTCAGCCACCAGCCCCCAGCCCCCAGCCCAGACTTCGTCTGAGCACCCGCAGGGATGCCTGCTGGCCTCGGCCCCTCCCTGACCCCTCACCTCCTTCAGAGACACCCCTCACCTGGCTGCTCAGACTGGAACCTGGGGAGAGGCTTCCCTTCCTGTCCCTCCCACCTCATTCCGGCTCCTAAGCCTCCGTCCACTCCAGCGCCCTCAGGCAGTCCGCCCTCACCTGCCCCCGTCCTGCCTGGCACACATCTGGGGGACCCGCCCCTGCTATAAAGTCTGCGGTAGCTCACAGCAACAAACCCACGATCGGGTCAAGCCCCTGCTCAGCCGTCTGCCTACGCCCCCACCCCCCATGCTGGGAGACTTGGGGGCTCACCTAGACTCAGGAGTAGGATGTGAAGATGTCGGGGTCCAATCGGAGAAGCTCAGAGAGGCGAGCCCTCAAATGTGGCCAGTTCTGCAGACCCCATCCTGCTGCTGCCCCTCCCCCGCAGGCTCACAGGGCCTGGCAAGCTCTGCCCACAGCCCCCACCTCTCCCTGCCCCCAGTCCTTGCCTCTCTGGCCTTGCCAGGGCCCCGCACCTCTTCGTATCTCACTCCTGAGCCCCAGTCAGGCCCCGTGTTCCCAATTGAGGCAGAGAAAGCCCTCACTAAAGGGTCTGCAGAGTGAGACCCTCAGCCAAGGCCAGTGCCCCTGGCTGGGACTCACACCCCAGAGAGGTCGGGTGACTGGCTCCAGGTCACACAGCCGGCTCAGGGTCCACGTGGCTGAGCAGCGGGGACATCCCCTGGCCTGCCCCCTCCAACACTCCCTGGGAGCTCCAGGCTCGGAGAGGAGCTGACTACAGATCTCATCAGAGTCCAGGCCCAGGCCCTCACCCCCAACACACACGCGCGCGCGCGCACACACACACACACACACACACACACACACACGCACGCAAACATGAAGCGGCTCGGCTGCGCCAGACGGCGGACGGGCATGCACCGGCATGCCCTGGCATTCCTGGCTGACGGTCTGGGAAGAGCCAGGCAGGCCCGGTCACCACCCCGACGTCTCTCTCAGGAGCTCAGACCTGAGAGAGCTGAGCGGGGCACACCAGCGCGGGCGCCGACCTCTGGCCGACTGCGGGGGCAGAAGGCCAGGGCGCCCTGCCCCAGGAGCTGCAGAGCCCAGCACGGCGGGAGCGGGGGTGGCCCTGGGGCGGGCCAGGTCCCAGCGCCACGGACCAGGGGACTAAGCCCAGCCCGTGGATGCGGGTACCAGGAGCCAGGCAGCTCCATGCAGCCGTGGGCCAGCTGTGATCAAAGGCAGATCTGCGGGGGGGTGGGCACAATGCCTACAGAGCAGAGACCCACCCTCCTGCTCAGAGCCTCCTGCGGGTCTCCAAACCCCCAGAAATGTGGGAACCAGAACCAGCTGGTGTGGCCAAGGCAACAGCCCACAGCCCGGCCTGACCCGCACGCAGGCAGAAAGGTGTCATCGGCTCCAGCTCTCTGCTGAGGCTGGGAAGGGATTCCAGGGTTCCCCCCTTCCCCAATAAAGAGCTTGTGGATTCCAGATTACTTCCTGAGCATTTGTTCTTCTTTTAAAATAACATCTGTCCTGTCATCTATGTATTTTTAGTGACTTAAAGGAATACTGTTAACTTCTGTTTGGGGCAGCTCTGTTAAACTCTGATTAGTTCTGATAGTTAATCAGTTGATTATTTTGGCATTTCAATGAATGTTAACATGTTATTTGAACAGACATTATGATATTGAGTTGGCCAAAAAGTTTGTTCGAATTTTTCTGAAGACGTTACGGAAAAACCTGAACGAACTTTTTGACCAAACCAATACATCTGCCTTCATCTATTAATGATTCCTAAACTAATGATTTCTTTTTCTTGTCTTATGCACTAGCCAGGGCTTCCAGAATTCTACTGAACAGAAGCTGTGAGAATGAACATTTTTATATTATTCCCAGCCCAGAGGCAAGGCATGCAAATTGTCTCTGTTAAACTCGCCACAGATTTGAGGGAAACAGTCATTATCATTTGGGAAAAGTCCCTTTAGCTTCTGTTTCCTAAGTTGTTTTTTTTTTCTTTAAATCATGTCAATTTTTATCAAAATGTCAAATGCTTTATTCTGCATCAGTGTAATGATTATGGTTCTTTTCTTCTTTAACCTGGCAAATTGCTGTGCTAAAATCTCTGATTTGAACTATCCTTCTATTACTGAGAGAATGCAACTTGTGATTGTGATTGCAACCTTATGTGAATGCAACTTGTGATTGGATTTTAGTTAGCTAATACTTTAAGATTTAAAAAATTCATGATCATAAATAAAAGTGGTTTAGAATTTACTTATCCTGTGCTTTTTAAAAAAAATCCCTATATTGTTGTTGTTTAATTGCTCAGTCAAGTCCGACTCTTTGTGACCCACCAGGCTCCTCTGTCCATGGGATTCTCCAGGCAAGAATACTGGAGTAGGTTGCCATTTCCTTCTCCAGGAGATCTTCTCGACCCCGGGATCGAACCCACGTCTTCTGCGTGGCCGGCAGATTCTTCACCACTGAGCCACCAGGGAAGCCCCAGTCTCTGTCCTAGCTTCGTAAACTGGGGTGGACCGCTTTCCCTCTGTTTCTCTTTTTCTGGAACAACTTATACCTCACATGGGTTATCTGTTCTCTGAAGGTTTGTTAGATCTGTTTGTGGTAACAGCTGGGTTAGGAGCTTCGGGAAGTGTGTGTGTGTATGCTGGGAGAGACGATTGGTTACTATTTTAATTTTTTAAACAATTGTTAATCTCCTGTGGTTTTCTCTTCCTCCTTGTTTGGGTTTCAGTATTTTCAATTCTCTATGCATCTGTGCATTTTACCTAGATTTTCAAACTTTTTGAAAGTGAAAGTCGCTCAGTCATGTCCAACTCTTTGTGACCCTGTGGAGTCCATGGAATTCTCCAGGCCAGAATACTGGAGTGGGTGGCCTTTCTCTTCTCCAGGGGATCTTCCCAACCCAGGGATCGAACCCAGGTCTCCTGCATCGCAGGCAGATTCGTTACCAGCTGAGCCAGCAGGGAAGACCTCAAACTTCTTGGTGTATACTTTAAAAAAATAGTCTCCTACGTTTAGAATATGGCAAGAGTATTTACCCCCTTTGTCTTATATCTTATTATACCTCTTTTTCCCCCTTTAATCACTCTTGAAATAAACTAGAGAGTCAACTTGGGGACTTCCCTGGTGGTCCAGGGGCTAGGACTCTGCGCTCCTAACACAGGGGGCCTGGGCTCTATCCCTGGTGGGGGAACTGGATCCTGCATGACCTAACTAGGAGTTTGCATGTTGCAGCTGAAGATTCTGTGTGCCGTGGCAAAGATCAAGGATCCTGCATATAACGACTGAGACCTGGTGCAGCCAGATAAATGTATAAATAAACATTTGGGCTTTTTCTTTTTTTCTTTTTTTGAAGGAAGAAATTTGGTTACTTTTATTATAAAGTTATTACGTGCTTATCCTAATTTTAGCCATGGAGAATAGTTCAAAGAAGAAAGCTCCCTTGTCATCTTAGATCTTCCATCAAGAAACAGCCATTGTTATTAGGGAAATACCAAAACATTTGTTTTTTAAATAGAGAGACAACTTTGATTTTGTCATCATTTCTACTTTTTGTTGTTGTTCTGTCTTGGTTTATGTTTTTATTATTTCTTTCCTTCTCTATTTCTTTGGACTTATTCTGTGCTATTTTTATAGATCCTTAACTGATTTTTTTCAGCATTTCTAATTTTCAGGTAAACATAGTCAAAGGTATACAGTTGTCTCTAATACTGTTTTAAATGTGTCCCACAGATTTTAACATGCAGAGTTTCCATTACTGCTAAATTCTAAGTATTTTGTAATTTAACCTTATGAATTTCTTTTATAGAAATGTTATTTTAAAACATTTTAAAAAGTTTCTGAATATGGCATTTTTAAAGCCATACTTTTGTTATTGGTGACTTTTGAAAATTATATTTCATTTATTTATTTTGTAGGTAATAAATACACAGAGTATTAAATTCACAGAAGAGAATAAAGCCCCTCCCTCTACATGCACACCTTCCAGACATTCTATTTCCTTTCCAGAGTCTACTAGAATTTCCAATTTTTTGTGTGTCCTTCTGAAGACATTCTAAGTATGGCCAGTGCAGCGGATGACGAGGCCACCCTCATTCTTGGCTTTTGTCCTTCCCCTTTCTCTGTCGTCAGGGCCTCATAGTTGGTTAAATACATAATTTCCCTGCCTCCCTTCAGCCAGGAGCAGCATGAACTCAGTTCTGACCCACAAGCTACAAGCCATGCCTGCTGAGAGAATGCTGAGATAAACACGGGCTTTTCTTTTCTTTTTTAAATAGTTTATTTTTTAAATAAAGAGGTGTTAGCTGCAGCATGAGGGATGGTTTAGTTGAGGCGCGTGAGATCTTAATTGCCTCACGCAAACTCTTTGTCGCAGCATGCGGGATCTAGTTCCCTGATCGGGGGCTGAACCCGGGCCCCCTGGATCGGGAGCTCAGTCTCAGCCACCGGCCCATCAGAGAAGTCCCAACATTTGCTCTTCTGAGAGGACGTGGGAATCGTGGGGCCCTCGTTGCCTCTTCCCCCCTCCTTTCTTCCTGACTTGGGCACCGCCGTGTGGACTGGAGACAAGGCGGCCGTCTTTGACTACAGGCCACCAAAGCTGAGGGGGAAACCAACCCGCTCCAGAGAGCGGAGGAGAGAAGACAGAGAGGAGGGCTGTGCTGGGCAGCGAGCCAGGATGGGGACCACTTCCTCGGGGCCTTGAGAGAAAAAGAAATCCCTATCTGTTGACATCATACTGCTAGGTTTTATTTTACTTAGAGCCAAACCATCCCTAGTGTACAAAACCACAGACACACGTTTCACTGTGACCCAGGACCATACCCTCAGCACCTTGACATTTTCATGTGACCGTCAATCTTGGAGATCCTCCTTCCTCTGGGCCTGGAGAGCTGGCAGTGGGACATCACCCTGCTGCACGCACACCACGGTTGAAATAGCCCCAGTGGCCTTTTGAGATGTCCCCAATCTTTTTCTACCGCCGGCAGTACTGTAACGGATAACCCTGCGTGTGCTTCATCTCACATATGTGAAATCAAGTCTATAGGACAAGCTCCTAGAAGCAGAGATTGTTGTCTTGATGACCTTGAGTCTACTGATCCTAGGACAAGGCCTGCCTTGCATCCATTCAAGTCTCTGTCTGTGTCCCTCAGTGGAACTTTTGTTTTCTTCCTTTGGATCTTATGTGTTTCTCATTAGGTTTATTCCTGGGTATTTTAGCTTCTGGTGCGATGGTCAAAGGGATCTTTTATTATCTCTCTTGCTAACAAGCTGTTTTTTGTATGCTGTGTGCTTAGTCGTTCAGTTTTGTCTGACTCTTTGCGACCCCATGGACTGTAGCCCGCCAGGATCCTCTGTCCATGGGATTCTCCAGGCAAGAACACTGGAGTGGGTTGCCATGCTCTCCTCCAGGGGGTCTTCCCCACCCAGGGATCGAACCCAGGTCTCCTTCATTGGAGGCAGATTCTTTACTGTCTGAGGCACCAGGGAAGCCCTTTTTCGTATAGATGAAGGCTAGTGATGACTGCATGTTCTTTCTGTCCCAGACAGTCCTGAAATACTGTTTGTAATAGAGTTTAAATTGATCCACTTGGATTTTTCCAGAGATTTAATCCTATCAGCTGCAAAAAACTGACATTACATTTCCTTTGCTATTGTTATGTCTCGTTTTTCTCTTCTCCAGTTGCGAAAATATTAAGTAACAGTGACATCAGAAGACAATCTTCCTGAGTTTTTACTTTAATAGGTATGATTCTAGTATCTCCCCCATTTGACATGGGGATAACTTGGGGGCTTGTATAAATTTACGGCATTTATACAAAAAAATTTGATCAAGAATGCATGTTGAGGGGCTTCCCTTGTGGTCCAGTGGTTAAGACTCCAAGCTTCCGATGCAGAAGGCTCAGGTCCAGCCCCTGGTCAGGAAACTAAGATCCCACATGTTGTGTGGTGCAGCCAAAGGAAAAATAAACAAGAGTGCATGTCAGTTCCAGGCAGGACATTATACCCAGTTACACTTCCCTCCTGCCACAAACAACTATAACATCAGGCACATGTGTGAGGCAACGAGCCACAGGTGACGGAGGAGGAAAACAGCCATGAAGTGAGCCCCGCGTCTGCCCTGGCTTCGCCTCCCTTCCCAGGCCTGAGAGCTGAAGCCAAAGCAGAGGCCTTACTGGCCGAGGAGGCAGAGATGGGGCTTAGGGGTTCCTGGAGGGGCTGCAGCTGGCAGGGTCAGCACCAAGCAGGAAGGCACAGAAGTACGGGTCTGACACCCCCCACGTGGGGGAGTTTCCCACACCAGCCGCGGGGAGGCTACAATTCAACTCGATTCCGACATGACTGACCTGGACGTAGCATTGGAGCCCACAGGTTAGGGTCTCGGTCCCGCAAGCCTGCCCCCACTTCAGACCCCAATTCAAGTCCCGGTTGTTACCTGTGCTTCTGTCCGACTTTGCATAGACCGGAGGTTCCAAGGCCCCCCCACCTTGAGTTCGATTAATATGCAAGGACAGCTCACAGAACTCAGAAAACCAGTTTACTCACTAGATCACCAGTTTATTACAAAGGATATTTAAAGATGCAATCAAAAGGCAGATGAAGAAATACTAGGGCGAGGTCCCATACACAGTAGCTTTTGTCCCAGTGGAGTTTGGGGCCTCACCCAGCAGCAAATGTATGCATCTGGTTCACCAGTCTGGAAGTTCCCCAAACCCTGTCCACTGGGATCTATGGAGGCTTCATCACATAGGTGTGATTGGTGAAATCACTGGCCATTGATCGCTGATTCAGCCTCTCTCCCTCCTCAGGCGTCAGGTGGTGGGACCTACGGTTCCGACCCTCTAATCACATGGTTGGCTCTTCAGGCAACCAGGTGCCATCCTGGAGTGGTTTCGAAAGTCGTCCATTAATAGAACGAAAGACACACTTACTGCTGTCATCACAGGAAATTCCAAAAGTTTCAGGAGCTCCGAGTCAGCAACAGGGACAAACACTAAATATACATTTCTTACGACAAGTCATAAAATCACAATAAACCTGCATGGGGCTCCCGTCAGATCCTGGCTGGGGCCAGGCTGTATGTGTGCAGGGAGGGCTTCCATAAAGCCCAGCAGAAGTGCTGTGGGGCGGGAGATGGGAAACCAGTCATGGTGCCGTGTCGGCTGGCACTGCAGTTCCCACCCAGCTCAAGCGGCGAAGCCTCAATGGGCACCTTGGGTGATCAAGCAAAACCCCAGAAAGCCCATGGTTTAGGAATACAAACCACACTCTGGAATAAAGGCCAAAACCTAGGACTAAGAACAAGCCTGAAACAGACCCAGCCTTCCAAAGCATTCAACCAAACCAGACACTACCACACAATCTGCTAGGATTTTAACAGCCATCCAGAACAAAGCAATATCTTTTAAAAGAAGACACAGAAGATATCATTTATACTGTTCTTGATACAACAATCACAATGTCTAGCATATAACAAACAATTACTAGATATGAGAAGAAGCTTGAAAACATGACCCATATTTAAAGGGGTAGAAGTCCCTAGAACCAGATCCTCAAGTGACCACATTTTGCAGAGCAGAACACTGACAAAACAGTTATTATAAATATGCCCAAAGATTTAAAGGTCTAAATGAATGCATAAGGAAACAAAAGGAAAATCTAAACTGAGAAATGAAAACTATAAAAACAGGACTGACAAAAAGAAAAACACACACACATAAGATGAAATGAAAAAAAAAATCTATGGATACGCTGACCAACACAATGGGTATTGTTTGAGCAAACTCCAGGAGATGGTGAAGGACAGGGAAGCCTGTCATGCTGCAGTCCATGAGGTCAGAAAGCGTCAGACGTGACTGAGCGACTGAACAACAAGAATGGATACTGCAGAAGGCTCAACGAGCACAAAGAAAAGCAAAACTGAAAAGCAGAAGAAAATTATGTATGTATAGACAGATAAACAGATCATCAGAGACTAAGGAAATGATCATGGGGACAGTATCAGGAGGCCGAATACAAGTGTAATTAGGGTGCTAGGTGAGGAGGAAAGACAAATGGGGCAGAAAAAAGTTTTTGAAGAAACAATGGCTGGAAATTCTCCAAACTGAGTAAAAAACACAAGTGTGCAGATGCAAAAGTTTAGTGTACCCTAACTCAAGAGGCGCATATCTAGACCCTTCACAGTCAAACACCTGAAAACCAAAGATACGGAAATGGCAATTTAAACCCCAGTGAGACACCACTTATATGCCCATTTCACTAAAGTGGAAAGTATCAACACCAACTGCTGGTGAAATTACAGAGTGAATAGAACTCATACATGGCTGCCAAGAATGTAAAATGGTACAATTTTGTGAAACAATTTTGCAGCTATATACCTACCCCAGGACCCAGAATTCCACTCTTATACCTGTCCAAGAGAAAAGAAGACCTCTGACCTCAACTTGTACAAGAATCATTACCGTAACTTTGTTCATTGCAGCCAAAATCTGGAAAGAATCTATTTGCTGATCAACAGGAGATTTGATAAACAAATCATGACAGAGTCATACCAGGAAATGCTCCTCGGCACAAAGGAGAACGAATAACTGATCTATGCTGCAACATGGATGAATCTCCGATATATTAGATCAAATGGTAAAAAATACCAGACAAAAATGTGTATACTTTATCATTCTATTTACATGAAGCGCAATGACAGAAATAAGAACAGCAGTTGCCTGGGAGGTGGGAGTAGTCTTCAGGGGGCAGAGTAACTCTCTGGGTGACCGAAAGGCCTGATACTCCCTTTTCAGAATTCTTTATTTATTTGGCTGTGCCTGGCCTTGCCTGCAGCGCCTGTGATCGTCCATCTTTGTTGAGGCACGCAGGATCTTTAGGGGCAGCGTGTGAACTCGTAGCTGCCGCATGCGGGCTCTAGCTCCAGGGATTGAACCTGGGCCCCCTGCATGGGAAGCCGTCTGAGCCACTGGACCACGAGGGGAAGCCCCCGAGCCGGATGCTCGGATTGCAGGGACGGGCTACAGGATGCATACACTTGTCAAAACGCACGGCACCGTTTGCTTCAGGTCTGCGCACTGACTCACCCTTCGTCCTGGAAGGAACCAGGGATTCTCGCGGAAGTGGCTGACTGCTGCGTCGGCCCAGGACAGGGTGGGATGGGCCTGGGACGCCGTCTTTGCCCGGACGGGGAAGCGCTGAAAGCAGGGAGGGGCGGGGTCCCAGGATGAGACCCGGGGCGCTGCGTTGTGAAGCGCGCCCTTCCCGTGCGAACTCTGCGGCGAGGCGTGCGGGGGCGGCGGGGCGCCGGAGGGGGGCAGCTCACTCCCGCCGGCGCAGGAGGAGCGGCGGGAACCCTTCCGCGGGCTTAACACCGGGTTTTGCTGGGTTGTTTCTGCCGCTGGGCCCTGCCGCGCGGCGGGCGGGATCCTAGTTTCCCGAGAGGGATGGAAGCTGCGCCCCTTGCAGTGGATGTGCTAACTCTTAACCAGTGACCTCTAGGGAAGTCCCTCGGGTTTAAGATTCTTTAAAATATTTTAAAGACCTGTCCACTTGACTGAATGGAAATTTTACCTCAACAAAAGGAAATCTAAGATAAATCCTATCAAATGCCTCCATGAAATGAACACAATTTCTCTCTTCTGCTTTATTGATATGATGAATTGCATTAGACATTTTCTGTTAATAAATTATCTGCAAGCAAACCTCACTTGGTTTTAGAGTATGAGCCTTTTAATGTGCTTTTTGATTCTGTATGCTAATATTAATATTTTAACATTGATATTAATGAGCTCAGTCTGTAATTTTACACTCGTGCTGTGTTCTTAAGAGTTCTGATAGCCATATTATTGAAGGAATATTTTTAAATGGGAAAATTTCATTAGTTTCCTATATCCTGGAATACATTATAGTATTGGCTTTTTTAAAAAATATCATTTTTTTTAAATTATTTATTTATTTATTTATTTATGGCAGTGCTGGGTCTTCCCTGCCGCGTGGCTTTCCTCTAGCTGTGAAAGGAGAGGCTGCTCTCTTGTTTTGGAGCACGGGCTCCAGAGCACAGGCTCAGTAGTTGGGACTCCGCGGCATGTGGGATCTTCCTGGACCAGGGATCGAACCCGTGTCTCCTGCATTGGCAGGCAGATTCTTCTTCACTTAGGAGATTGTCTTGGCCTCATGACTTTTCCAGGGATAGCTCTGCATCACCTGCTGTGCTTAGATTTTCAAATCTATTCAGGGATCTGTTTCATTAAAATTATAAACATTAGTTATATGAATTATAATATTTTCTTAGAAAAACCATATGTTTCAATAAGGTTTTATTTGCCTAGTGTGCATCAAAGTAGCCTCTTGTATTTAAAAACAATTTTTTATATCTGTGATGATTTCTTTCACTTGCTCTTCTGTATGTTTTAAATTTCTCTTCTTGATTTGGTTTTCTAATTCTCTATTTTTTGGGATTTTTGTCCCTCCAAAATTAGCTCTTGGAATTATTCTTTCATCCTAAGCATCTTTTGGTTCCCAGATCTGTTTATTTTTGCCCGTATCTTCACCCTGACCCTTTAGAAAAGCTGGTCCGTCAGCCTCACCGCAGTCAAGGCACACGTTCAGCAGCAGCATCCTCCTCCCTCCTCCCCACAAAGAGGACAGCCCCTGGGTGGTCCACGGTCCCAGGGCCCCAGCATGTTCCTCACCTGTATCCCTCAGGGCTGTGGTGATGGGGGAGAGTCTTCTTAGGACCACGGTCAGGAGATAAGTTCCTGGTTCTTATTTTGGAAACCTCCCTCCCCATCATACCACAGCCTTTCCAGCATTTCAACCTCCACCACTGGGCGACCACTGAGCCCCAGTTTCAGTCAACCAACCAAGAGAAAAGTGAGGGACGCTTCCAGCTTCTTGAGTTGAAAAATCGTTGTTGTTTAATCGCTAAGTTGTGTCCAACTCTTCGCAACCCCATGGACTGTAGTGTGCCAGGCTTCCCTGTCCTTCCTAGAGTTTGCTCAAACTCATATCCACTGAGTCGATGATACCATCCAACCATCTCGTCCTCTGTCGTCCTCCTGCCTTCAATCTTTCCCAGCATCAGGGTCTTTTCCAATGAGTCAGTTCTTCGCATCAGGTGGCCAAAGTATTGGAGCTTCAGCTTCAGCATCAGTCCTTCCAATGAAAATTCAGGGTTGATTTCCTTTAGAATTGACTGGTTGCCATCTTTGTTGTCCAAGGGGCTCTCAAGAGTCTTCTCCAACACCACAGTTCAAAATAAATTCTTCAGTGCTAGCCTTCTTTATGGCCCAACTCTCACATCCGTACATGACTGCAGGAAAAACCATAGCTTTGACTATAAGGGCCTTTGTCAGCAAAGTGATGTCTCTGCTTTTTAATACACTGTCTAGGTTTGTCATAGCTTTCCTTCCAAGCAGCAAACGTCTTTTAATTTCATGGCAGCAGTCACCGTCCACAGTGATTTTGGAGGCCAAGAAAATAAAATGTGCCATTTTTTCCAGTTTTTCCCCATCTATTTGCCATGAAGTGATGGGACCAGATGCCAGGATCTTAGTTTTTTCAATGTTGAGTTTTCAACCAGCTTTCTCATTCTCCTCTTTCACCCTCATCAAGAGGCTCTTTAATTTCTCTTCCCTTTCTGCCATAAGTGTGGTGTCATCTGCGTATCTAAGGTTATTGATATTTCTCCCAGCAATCTGGATTCCAGCTTGAGATTGATCCAGCCCAGCATGTTGCATGATGTACTCCGCATAGAAATGAAATAAGGAGGGTGAAAATATACACCATGTCATACTCTGTTCCCAATTTGGCAGCAGTCCGTTGTTCCATGTCCGGTTCTAACTTTTGCTTCTTGACCTACACACAGGTTTCTCAGGAGGTAAGGTGGTCTGGTATTCCCGTCTCTTTAAGAATTTTCCATGGAGAGGGAAATGGCAACCCACTCCAGTATTCTTGCCTGGAAAATCCCATGAATGATGGAACCTGTGCCTTGCTACATGGGAATCCTTCCTTACATCAAAGACAGATCTCCACTTAGAAGAAGTCTCTGAAGATAAATTGTAATCTCATTGAAGACCTCTATGTGATCTTTGGAAGATAATGTCTGTTAACCAAAGTTATTCTTTCTCAATGGGCTGGATCCTTTCTAAAGTGGATGAAAAGTATTTCACACTATCTGGAAAACCAAAAACTTAAAGCTCAGGTGTTCCAGATCATTGATATAAATTTGGATATATATATATATATATATACATACACACACATACATACATATAAATATTTAGCTTAGTTTTAACTGTTCTTAAATTTGTATGCCAATAATTATACATAAAAAAGCTTTTTTCTTAAATATTTGTCTGTGGAACATGTCATTTTAAATATATTGTAAATACTCAGTTTTAATAAAAAGTTTAATATGAAAAAAAAAAGAATTGTCCAGTTTGTTGTGATCCACACAGTCAAAGGCTCTAGCATAGTCAATGAAGCAGAAGTAGATATTTTTCTGGAACTCTCTTGCTTTTTTGATGATCCAACAGATGTTGGCAATTTGATCTCTGGTCCCTCTGCCTTTATTCCCCCTCTGCTTCCTACCTCTTCTGTCTTTTCTAAATCCAGCTTGAACAACTGAAAGCTCACTGTTCATGCACTGCTGAGGGCTAGCTTGAAGGGCTTTGAGCATAACCCTACTAGCTTGTGAAATGAGCATGACTGTATAGTAGTTTGAACTTTCCTCGGCATCGCCCGTCTTTGGGATTGGAATGAAAACTGACATTTTCCAGTCCTGTGGCCACTGATGAGTTTTCCAAATTTGCTGGCACATTGAGTGCCAGCACTTTAACATCATCATCTTTTAGGATTCGAAATACCTCAGCTGGAATTCGGTCACTTCCGCTAGCATTGTTCGTAGTGATGCTTCCTAGGGCCCACTTGACTTCACACTTCAGGATGTCTGGCTCTAGGTGAGTGATCACACCATTGTGGTTATTCAAGTCATTAAGATCTTTATTGTACAGTTCTTCTGTGTATTTGTTTTTTTTTTTTTTGGCTGTCAAATAATCCTTTATTTTTCTTTTCCCTTTGCAGTTCTTAACTAACTGGTCACTGCACCACACCACTGTTGATTTCATTTACGATATCATGAGGGTGGCGGCCATCAACACTGCAGCCCCCAGATGGGGTGCTTCCTAGGATCTTTTTAATGGTTCCAGAGCATTCTCTAGCTAGAGATCAATGCCGCACCTGCTGGGCAATATCGACAATCTCATCAAAAGTGATGTTTCCACTGTGTTTAATGTTTTTCTGTTTCTTTATATTTCTTAGTGGTTCCTTGAGGGCTTTGATGATCAGGGCAGAAGCAGAAGGTACCATCTCAATCCGGGCCTGTCTGTTCTGAATGATCAGTTTCACTGTAATCCTTAGCCCTTTCCAATCACCAGTTGCCCTGGCGATGTTATCACATAACTTTTTTGGAGACAGACCCAGAGGGCCAGTCTTGGGGACCGGGGCAGATGTGGCACCAAATTCCCCACTGGTGTACCTCAGGTATGTGACTTTGATCTCATTGGGGTCGAACTTAGGTGGCATGGTGGAGACGGCTGGTGTCGGAAGAACCCGGATTTGGGGTGACAGAGTTGCACTTTTGCCTCCTCCGAGCCGAAAGCTCTTCTTGTGTCTTCTTGCCACCTCTCCTTAATCTCTTCTGCTTCTGTTAGGGCCGTACATTTTCTGTCCTTTATCGTGCCCATCCTTGCATGAAACGTTCCCTTGATATCTCCAGTTTTCTTGAAGAGGTCTCGAGTCCTTCCCACTCTGTTGTTTTCCTCCACTTCTTTGCACTGATCACTGAAGGCCTTCTCTCTCCCTGCTGTTCTCTGGAGCTCTGCATTCAGTTGGAATATCCGTTTCTCCCTGGCTTTTCAGTGCTCTTCTTTCCTTGGCTATTTGTAAAGGCTCCTCAGACAACCAGTTTACCTTCTTGCATTTATTTTCCTTTGGGATGGTTTTTGTCACTGACTCCTGTAGTGTTACAAACCTCTGTCCATGGTTCTTCAGGCCCTCTGTCCACCAGATCCAATTCCTTGACTCTGTTCATCACTTCCACTATATAGTCATAAGGGGTTTGATTTAGGTCATACCTGAATGGACTAGTGATTTTCCTTACTTTCTTCAATTTAAGTATGAATGTGGCAATAAAGAGTTCATGATCTGAACCACAGTCAGCTCCAGGTCTTGTTTTTGCTGACTGTATAGAGCTTCTCCATGTTCAGCTGCAAACAATAGTCAGTCTGATTTCCATTTTGATCATCAGTGATGTCCATGTGTAGAGTCATCTCTTCTGTTGCTGTGAAAGGGTGCTTGCTGTGACCAGTGCGTTCTCTTGGCAAAACTGTTAGCCTTTGCCCTGCTTCACTCTGTACTCCAAGGTCAAACTTGCCTGTTACTCCAGGTAACTCTTGACTTCCTACTTTCGCTTTCCAGTCCCCTATAATGAAAGGGACATCTTTTTTGGGTGTTAGTTCTAGAAAGTATTGAACGTCTTCATAAAACTGTTTGACTTCAGCTTCTTCAGTGTTACTCGTCAGGGCATAGACTTGGGTTACCGTGATATTGAATGGTTTGCCTTGGAAACGAACAGAGATCATTCTGTTATTTTTGAGATTGCATCCAAGTACTGCATTTCAGACTCTTTTGTTGACTATGAGGGCTACTCCATTTCTTCTAAGGCATTTTTGCCCACAGCAGTAGATATAATGGTCATCTGAATTAAATTCACCCATTCAAGTCCATGTTAGTTCACTGATTCCTAAGATGCTAATGTTCACTCTTGCCATCTCCTGCTTGACCACGTCCGATTTATCTTGACTCATGGACCTAACATTCCAGGGTCCTGTGCAATACTGTTATTTACAGCATCAGACTTTAAGTTTCACTACCAGACACATCCACAACTGGGCGTCGCTTCTGCTTTGGCCCAGCCACTTCCACCCTTCTGGAGCTATTGCTCCACTCTTCTCCAGTAGCATACCGGGCACCTACCAACCTGGGGAGTTCACCTTTCAGTGTCCTGTCCTTTCACCTTTTCATATAGTTCATGGGGTTCTCGAGGCAAGAATACTGAAGTGGTTTGCCATTTCCTTCTCCAGTGGACCATGTTTTATCAGAACTCTCCACTGTGACTAGGGGTGACCCTGCACGGCATGGCTCGTGGCTACACCAAGTTATACAAGCCTCTTTGCCTCAATAAGGCTAGGATCCATGAAGGGAGCGCTGAAAATATCAAATCCCAAATCCCTTGTAACTGCACACATCTTGGAAGATTTAATCCAATCCACAGTATGCTCTTCCCTCCCTCAGTAGGACTTGCAGACTCCAACCCACACATCCCCAGGCTCCTGACAGTATAAATGACAAATCCGGCAAACCTTTTGATGTGTAAACGCTCTTTTCCCAAATTAGGCTTGTACTTAACCTCCTTGGACATGCTGGGATCTGACTCTAATTGTGGGTTTGGGGTGGTGAGGGGCGGTGGGATTGGAGCACCTGCTTGCAAAGTAACCACATCAGAAGAGGTCACTGCTGGGCCTGCAGAGGAGGCAGGACTGGACCCATGGGGGCGGGGGGGGCCCTCAGCGTGGTCACTGGTTACTGTGGGATTCCGGAATCTAGATCTGCCCCAAATCCGGCGTCCAGCTCTGTCCCCATCAGAGCCCTGACGTTCAGGGGACCTGCAGAGGGAGGTCAGCTCAGCCTGCCTTGGGATTCTGAACCCTCTGGATCTTGCTGGGGCCGCCTTGGGAGCGCATCCGCTCTGCAGGCTTGGGGGAGCAGAGACCCTTTCAGTGATGGAAGGAACACTCTTGCTCTCTGACCTGCCTTGAGCTCAGGACTCAACCCCCCGATCATGTCACCTAATTTCCTCAGTGGCCCCTTCCACTGTCCCGAGCTGTGCCCGCCCCTCCTGCCCCCATCACTGGTTGTGCAAGTAACCGTTTCACCAGCGTACCGCTAGCTGTTATGTTCAGTCGCTCAGTTGTGTCCAACTCTTTGTGATGCCATGGACTGCAGCAAAACAGGCTTCCCTGTCCACCATCTCCCAGAGTTTGCTCAAATTCGTGTCGATTGAGCCAGTGGTACCATCCAACCATCTCTTCCTCTGCCACCCGCTTCTTCTCTTGCCTTCAATCTTTCCCAGCATCAGGGTCTTTTCCAATGAGTCAATTCTGCATCAGGTGGCCAAAGTATTGGGGCTTCGGCTTCAGCATCAGTCCTTCTAATGAATATTCAGGGTTGATTTCCTTTAGGATGGACTGGTTTGATCTCTTTGCTGTTCAAGGGTCTCTCAAGGGTCTTCTCCAGCAGCACAGCTCAAAACATCAATTCTTTGGGGCTCAGTCTTCATGGTCCAAATCAAACACTTGTACACGACCACTGGGAAAACCATAGCTTTGACTATACAGACCTTTGTCAGCAAAGTGCCGTCTTTGCTTTTTAATATGCTGTCTAGGTTTTTCATAGTTTTTCTTCCAAGGAGCAGGCATCTTTTAATTTCATGGCTACAGTCACTGTCTGCAGTGATTTTGGAGCTCAGGAAAATAAAATCTGTCACTGTTTCCATTTTTTCCCTTTTTATTTGCCATGAAGTGATGGGACCATGACTTTAGTTTTTTGAATGTTGAGTTTTAAGGCAGCTTTTTCACTCTCCTCTTTCACCCTTATCAAAAGGCTCTTTAGTTCTTCTTCACTTTCGGCCCTCAGAGTGGTATCATCTGCATATCTGAGGTTGTTGATGTTTCTCCAGTTACCATGGTTCCAAATGTCCCACGGTCCCATCACTGGATCCTCACAGCCTCCAACCTCATAGGGCGTGTGGACCATCTGAGATGCCCCCCTGGTAGGCCTGTGGGCTGCAGCGGCCATGGCTGCCCGCACGGTGGGAGGCAGGATTCGGCTCTGGAAAACAGGCAGGAGTCCAGGTTGACCCTGGGCTCTCCGAGGCTTCTGCAGGATGGAGGGGCATTATATCTGTGTCTCACTGATGGGAGCCCAGATTGCAACTAGCTCTGACAAGAAGGAAGCATCTGCGGGCCGGGTTAGGTGTCCGAGGAGGCCGGGCAGCCCCGCCCAGACCCGCAGAAGAGGTGCCCAGCTGGTCCTGCCGCCCAGCCTGCCGCTGAACCTGAGCCCCGGAGCAGCTACAGTTTTGAGAAGCCGCGCTTTGGGGCGGTCTGTTGCATATGCACCTTCCAGCGGGGTCGCTGCCCCTGCTGCGGCTGAGAGGCCAAGGAAACCAGAAGACGTGCCCCCGCATTCGTCCTGGACCTCACTGAGGACAGTGGCCTGTGGCAGGACGTCCCACTGATCGCCCAGCTGGGCTCGCCAGCGGACAGATGGAAACAGCAGCAGCAGGTCCACCTGGCTTTTCCCCCAGCTCTCGCCTGGGGGGCAGTCGAGGGCGGTTCCAGGGAGCCCACTGGGGCTTCTTATCTCACCCACATCCTTGTCCAGCCGTGACTGGACTGGACCCACACTGTCATTTCTACCAAGTTGACTTGTGGGTCACATTCAGTCCAAACTTCGGAGGAAAAAAAAGACATTATTTGCAGGACTCCCCAAGCCCCCCAAACTCAGAAGTCATAAAGAGAAAGACTGACAAGACTCAACTTCACGTGAATTTAAAACTTCTGATCATTTGCTGTAGGACTCAGGAAACTCAAGCAGGGGCTGTGTCTCAGCCTAGAGGGGTGGGATGGGGCGGGAGACGGGAGGGAGGCTCAAAAGGGAGGGGATACATGTACACCTACGGCCGATTCAGGTTGAGGGTGGACAGAAACCAACAGAATTCTGTAAAGCAGTCATCCTTCAATAAGAAATAAGTCAATAATTTAAAAAAACCTTCTGGTCAGCACAGGAAGCACAAACTGGGAAAGCGTTTCTGCGACACAGCTCTGACAGTGGACAGGTTGGACCACGTGGTTTAAAGGTCCTACTTGGCAGAAGAGACCACAGTCGCCTCCCAACTGGGAAAAAAAAACTTGCAACCTACATAATGGAAAAACGGACAGATATAACCATGTAAAAATTAAAAATATCTCAGCGCAAAAGATACCATAGGCAAACATAGCTGGTCCAAGCTGCTCCTCCAGCTCAGGGTACAAATAAGGTCACATATTTCTGTTCTTCATGGCACCCTGCCCGCTCTCACGGCCGGGACGCTTTCCACGGCAGCTCAGCCCCCCATCACCTCAGGCGTGTTTGCTTTTGACACCGGTGCACCCCTCCCCCGGCCACACGCTGCCCCCGGGACACCTGTGTGCAGGCGGTTCCCACGGCAGCACAGGGCTCCGGTTGCTGGGACGCCATTGACGCGTTCCCACCCAGGGTGCTGCCCACATCAGAAGGACTGGCTTGCACTCTAGGATGACAACCAGAGGCTGGCTCCTGAGAAGAGGCGTGGGGACTCTGTCCACATCCTAACACAGAGAGGCATTGGACGTTAAGAATGATAATAAAATGCGTGGCGAAGCTGAAAAGCCAGGAGGGACGGGGTGAGAGAGGATGGGTAGGTGTTGAACCCTTGGGGGCAGGGCGGTGGCGCCCAACGCGCCTGGGAGGTGCTGGGGCTGCGGTGCCCCCAAAGCCAACCCTGGGGGTCTGCCCCCCCGGGAGGGTCCGAGGGAAGGCAGAGGTGCGCGGGGTCCTCGCCGGCACGGCACGGTGTCCCTGGGGCGCGGCCTGCTCTGCAGCAGGCGCAGAAGGCGGGCCCTGGGGCTCGGGACACCCGGTCAGAGCTGCGGTGGCCGTGGGCCCTGGGCACTTCTGCAACCTCCCGGCGCCTCCAGGAGTGAAAACCGCATCCTCAGCCCAGCCCTCCCGTAAGCTGGGCCCCAGCCACAGGAGTTACTTCTGTGAAGTGGCGAGGCCTGGAGTACAGAGAATGCCGTGAAGCATTTGTGAACAGTGGGCTCTGGGCCAGCTCTCACCCGGGGCAGGGAACTGAGTCCAGCCTGGAAAGATGCCCACGAGGTGCGGGGTCCAGGAGAGGCCAAGGCAGGTCTTCCCTCTGCGTCCACTCCCCGCCGGCATCTCTCGTCCACACTGAGGTGCTCTGGCACCCTGACCTCAACCGTGCCGGCCGCTGGGGGCTCCAGCTTCTGTCTCATCACCACGCAGAGCCACCTCGCCCGGTGGGAGCCTCCGACCAGGAGCCTGACATTGACCCATGTGGCTGACCCAGCACATGTCTTCCTTCTTGGCGACCACCCTGGGCAGCCGTCCCTGAGCACCGGGCTCTGAGTCCAGTCCCGGGTCTGGGAGCTAGGGAGCTGGGGCCGTGAGGAGGTCGTGGCTCCCCGCCTTTGCAAAACACTGCCCAGGAGAGGTCCTCCCGAGGCAGTCACGACGGCAGGGGCACAGTCCACCAGCTCTTGCACTGCCAACCCCAGCTGGGAGCCCGGGGTCCTCAAGACCACCGTCCTTGTGAGCATTCACCAGAACTCACTGGGCGTGCCCATGGGCCCAGCTGTGGCCGCGACCCCGACAGGGCACAGATGAAAGTCTCAAGGTGGGGAGGGCCTGGGCGGGGCTCAGGAGGGCTGAGCACCAGCTGATGTCATCTCACCCTGGAGTCCTAATGTGTGACCTCCCCGTGGGGTGTTGCCACTTGGGGTCCAGGGTCCTCACTGGAGCGCCACACCCGACCACCTCTCTGGGGGGCAGGCTGACCCGTGGCCCACTCTACATCACACTGACCCACAGGCCACCAGACACCAGAGACCCTTTTGCCAGGCAGGACACCCCAGAGGCCTAGAGATCACCTCTCAGGAGCTGAGGGCCAGGTGGTCTCTGGAGTCCATGCCTTTCAAGCAGAGGAAGAGACCAGTCCACACAGGCGGGGAGCGGCTCTTCCTAGGGCCAGCCGGCCGAGGGGGCCATCGGACGTACTTGAGCCCACCTCATGCCCCCAGCCCATCCTCTGCAGCAATGCTGACCAGCACAGAAACCCCCTGCGGAGGCACTGAACTCAACCTGGCTTTGAACTAAGTCGACGCTGAGGCTTTGACAAGTGTTTTAGAGTTATTGTAGAAGCTGACCACATCATAAGCGAAGAAATACAACCCAAGTTCTCAGTGACCATGACTGACCACCCCTGCCCCCTCCCGATTCAGAACGATCCCACGAGCCCCAGAGCAACTAAGCCCAAGCTGCACAGCCACTGAGCTCTAGAACCTGCAAACCACAACTACTGAGCTCAGCACCCTGGGAAGGTGTAAGCAGCAGCCCACCCTCGTCTCCAGCCCCACCGAAGGCATCCGGGCTCCCAGCAGTGCGGCTTGGCAAGTCTCCGCACCCCCAGCGGAGTCCACCTCCCACTTCCGGAATCCTGGGACTGGACCTCAGGGCTTCCTGGGTCCAACAGGAAGTGCCACATGCCAATTCCATGCCTGCGCCTCGAGACGCCTTGGGCAAGGGGGAAACTTATGCACTAGAGATTACAAACACTGCTGGAAGAGACGAAGGCTCTAAGTGAACAGATATCACTGTTCACAGAATGAATGACTCAGCACCTCTGTGATGGTCACCCTCCCTGAGCTCATCCACGGACCCACGGCAACCCCTATCAAAATCCCAGCTGGCTTCTTAATTTTTACAGAAACTGGTACACTGATCTTAAAATTCACATGTAAATGTAAAGTCCCCGGAAGAGCCAAAATAGTCTAAAAAAGAACAAAGTTGGAGGACTCAACATTTCCTGACTTCAAATCTTACTCCAAAGCTGTCATAATCAAGTAGTACCGTATGAGCAAAAGGACAGACATCCAAACCAATGGAGCAGAACTGAGAATCCAAGAATAATCCAGTACATTCATAGCCAAGTGATTTTCAACAGGGATGCCGACCCCAGAACGGGAGGAAGCACACATCACATCCTTGATCGAGGACTTGTGTCCAAATGTGTCTTATCACTCAAGAGCATGACAGATAATCCAAGTTTTAAGTGACCAAAAGTTTTAGATAGTTGACCAAAGGACACAGACAGCCTCTAAGAACTTGAAGAAACACTTGGCAACATTAGTAAGTAGAGAAATGCAAATTTAAACCACAGTAAGACATGCGAGGATGGCTGTCATCAAAAGAACAGTCAGTTGTTGGAGAGACTGGCTGTTGTTTAGTCGCTAAGTCATGTCTAACTCTTTCACGACCCCATGGACTGCAGTTCTTCAGGATCTTCTGTCCGTGGCATCTCCCAGGCAAGAATACTGGAGTGGGTTGCCATTTCCTCCTCCAGGGAGAAACTGGAACCTTCGTATATTAGCAGTAGAAATGTGGCATAGTGCCACCATCTGGAAAGCAGCTCAGCTGTTTCTTAAAATGTTAAACATAAATTTACCATATGGCCCAGCAATTCCACTCCTCTCATCTACCCAAGAGAAATGAAAATGTATGCCCACACGGAAACTTGTGCATGAATATTCACAGCAGCTTCATTTCTACAGACCAGGATGGAAACAAACCAAATGCCTATCAATTGGCAAGTGGGAAACAAGACAGGGTGGGTCCTCACAGTGGAGGATCCGCTGGCGATAAGAAAGAACAAAGATCTGACTCATGGTATAACACGACATTATGCCAAATGAGAGACACTCTCAGATGGTGTGATTCTATTAATGCGAAAGGTCCAGAAAAGGTAAATCTGAGGACACAGGAAGTACATCAGTGGTTGTCAGGGGCTGGGCCCCGAGGCTGCTTTGTGGGTGGTGAAGATGTTGTGCAGTGAGACTGTGGTAGTCACAGCATAATTCCAGATTTATTTTTAAAAAATTGAATTGTGACACTTAAGCAAATTTTATAGTTTATAAAATATAACCCAATGAGACTTAAACAGAAAGAACGGAAGAGCAGCCTCGAGTACTGAGCTGTCTCTGTCTCCCGCTTGGCTGCCGTCATCTGCTACTGATGAGATGTGTGGCTCAGACACTCTACTGCCCCCGCCCCAGCTGACAGGCAGCTCCCGGATGGGCCAGGAGACTGTCCTAGTCAACCTCAGGTGACCGGCCAGGTGCCACAGGCCACAGCAAGGTCAGCCCAGATGAGCAGAACCACCCAGCGGGGCCATGCCTTCATCAGCAATCACGGACTCTCCTGCTTTACCTCGAGCTGGGCAGTTTGTTACCCGGCACCAGCTGACTGATGCACACCCTGACAGTCGCAGCACTTGATGCCAGACAGCCGCAGATGATGACTGCTGATGCGGCAGAGATGTGGGCATCACACCCCGTCTTGGATGGAGCTCAGCTGGGGGAGGACAGACATGCTCCCTGCAGTGCTGAGTACATGGGGTGGCGTTGCCCCGTGATCTCTCCCTGGAGCCCCGTGAGCACACAGCCCCAGTGCTCGGGTTTAGAGACCGGTTCAAACACATGTGCAGCCTCGGTCGGAGGCCCGCAGGGAGTCAGTTGGGCGGCTCCCCCCGCGGTGCGGCGGCTCAGCACACTGTGCACGTGTGACCATCAGCAGCCCTTCTTCAGAACCCCACCTGCCCCGGAATCCCGCGGCTTAACGTCTGGAAATTCTGGGTTGTTTTGGAGCCATGTCAGCTTCCTAGGGGTAGAGGGGTACGACTGAGACTGATAAGCAAATTGGTCAAAGCTGCAGGACACAGGGTCCCTAAACAAAACTCAATCATACTTTCACACACTACCAAGAAACAATGGGAAATGGAAACTTAAAAATACCATTTAGAAAAGTAACACTTAATGGGAAATAGGATAAATCTGTTTTATAAATAGGGTCAGAGCTGTAAAGAGAAAACTACTAAACGAGAATGGTATGCTAAAAAATGGTTAAGATGGGGACTTCCCTGGTGGTCCAGTGGTTAAGACTCTGCACTCCCAAGGCAAGGGGCTCGGGTTTAATCCCTTGTTGGGGAACTAAGTTCCCGCAGGCTACACGGCACGGCCAAAAAAAAAGTAGTTATGATGGCAAATTACATGGTGTGTGTATTTTACCACAATTATTATAATAAAAGGACAGAAAACCAAAAAAGGTCCCCAATATTAACAGTGGCTGTTTTCTGGGGAGTGAGACTGTGAATGTTTCCCCTTCATTTCTGTGTTTTCCTATACTGTCCACATTTCCTCTGATCAACAAGGATCACTTATAATTAGGGAAAAGTAAAATTAATTTTTAAATAATAAAAAAAAGAAACTGCTAAGCACTGCCAAGAGAAATTCACCAAGAAATGAATCAATAGAAAGGTACACAGCCTGGAGGGTGAGAAGACCCAGTTTTGTTAAGATGCCAAATCTCTCCAAATTCCAATCAGAATTCCAGCAGGAGTGGTAGGGCCATTCCTTAAATCAGTCAGATTTTAATCAGTTTCTTAAAAAGCTAAAATAGGGACCTCCCTGGTGGGACAGGGGCAGACTCCGTGCTTCCAGTGCAGGGGGTCTGGGTTCAACCCCTGGTCAGGGAACTAGAGCCCATGTGCCACAACGAAGACCCAGGGCAGCCAAACAAATAAGTATTTTTTAGAAGCTAAAAACACACTTACCCTACACCCCAGCATTCTCACTAGTGGGTGTTCAGCCCAGAGAAACCGAAGCTTCCGCTCACACCAGTGCCCGGTCACTAGTGTCTACAACAGCCTAGACGGGAAACAACGTCCTTCGATGGGTAAACAGCTAGACAGATCTCAGGCATCTACGTGGTGGGACAGGGCTCAGCAACACGCAGGAACAGGCTACCCATCACCAGCTGGAAGGATTCAGAGGAGGCGATGCTGTGGGCACAGAGCCATCTCAAATGTTGCAGGTTGTGTAGTTCAACTGACACGATTTCCCTGAAGCGGCAAGACTGCAGAGAGGTGGTGTGGATTAGTGGCTGTGGGCGGGGGAAGCGGCGGCTGGCAAGGGGCAGCAGGTCGGGGTCCTCCTGGTGCTGCTGATCTGAGCTGCATTTAAGCTGTGGCGGGGGGTGTGGGAATCTACGCCATGGTAAAGTGTCAAGGACCGATACACAGACACAACAGGAGCGTCTGAAGAATCCGGGGTGGCCAAGGAGGGTCTGTGGGCTGGTTACCAGATCCTGCTTTGACTGTGTGGTCACTAAGTCTTGTCCCACCCTTTGAAACCCCAGGGACTATATACCCCACGAAGCTCCTCTGTCCAGGGGATTTTCCAGGCAAGAATACTGGAGTGGGTTGCCATTTCCTTCTCCAGGGATATCCTGCCTTTGATAATACACCATAATTACGGAAGGGAGGCTGGTGGGGAAAGCAGGGTGATGGGTGCACAGGAATCCTGTATTATTTTTTGCTACCTATTGTGACTGTATAATTACTTCAAAACAAAATCCCAGCAGGGTTTTTTTTTTTTTTTTGGTGGAGGGGAGCGTGTAGACAGAGGAGCCTGGCTCGCTACTGTCCAACAGGGTCACAAAGAGTAAGACACCACTGAAGTGACTTAGCATGCACGCACGCACAGAAAGTGACAAACTCATTCTGAAATTCAGATGAAAATGCAAAGGACCCAGAGTGGCCCAAAACAACTTCAAAAGAGAAAAGCAGAGGTGGGAACGCCCTCGCAGTCCAGTGGTTGGGACTTAGCAATGTCACTGCTGGGGCCCAAGTTCATTTCTTGTTGGGAGAACTAAGAACCAAGGTGTGCGGTGCAGCCGAAGAGAAGAAAAGAAAAGGAAAACAGAGTGGCGGAACTAACACTACCTGATTTCAAAACTGATTATAAAACTACAGGAATCCAAAAACCGGAACTGATCCCAGTGTCCACCAATGGGTGTGACTGGATTAACCAGCGGTGGCACACCCACACAAAGGAAAACTACACAGTAATAAAAAGGAACAGCTACTGATTTACACAACAGGAACTGGCCTCAAAATAATTAAACTGAGGGAAAAAAGCCAAGTCAGAAAAGACTACTTCCTGTTGTTGTTTAGAAGCTAATTCATGTCCTCTTCTTCACAGCCCCATGGACTACAGCACACCAGGCTTCCCTGACCTTCAACATCTCCCAAAGTTTGCTCAGATTCACACCCATCGAGTTGATGATGCCATCCAACCATCTCATCTCCTGTCACCCTCTTCTCCTTCTGCCCTCAATCTTCCCCAGCATCAACATCTTTTCCAATGAGTCAGTTCTTTGCTTCAGGTGGCCAACGTATGGGAGCTACAGTTTCAGCAACAGTCCTTCTAATGAATATCCAGGGCTGACTTCCTTTAGGACTGACTAGTTTGATCTCCTTGCTGTCGAATGGACCCTCAAGAGTCTTCTCCAGCACCATGGTTCAAAAGTATCAATTCTTTGATGCTCAGCCTTCTTTATGGTCCAACACTCACATCTGTACATGACTACTGGAAAAACTATCGCTTTGACTATACGGATCCATTGTCAGCAAAGCAATGTCTCTATTTTTAAATATGCTGTCTAATTTTGTCATAGCTTTCCTTTCTAGGAGCAAGCATCTGTTGATTTCATAGCTGCAGGAGCTGTCCATAGTGATTTTGGAGCCCAAGAAAATAAAATCTGTCACTGCTTCCACTTTTTCCCCTTATGTTTACCATGAAGCCATGGGCCTGGATGGCAGGATTTTAGTTTTCTGAATGTTGAGTTTCAAATTAGCTTTTCCACTCTCCTCTTTCACCCTCATCAAGAGGCCCTTTAGTTCCTCTTTGCTTTCTGTCATTACAGTGATATCATCTGCATATCTGAGGTTGTTGATACTTCTCCCAACAGTCTTGATTCCAGCTTGTGATTCATCCAGCCCGGCATTTCTCATGATGATCTCTGCATCCCCAGATGAACATCTTTCCCACTCTGGCCCAGCTGCTTCATTCTTTCTGAAGCTTTTAGTAACTTCCCTCTGCTCTTCCCCAGTAGCATATTGGACACCTTCCAACCTGGGGCACCCATCTTCTGGCATCATATCTTTTTGCTTTTTCATACTGTCCATGGGGTTTTCCAGGCAAAAATACTGTAGTGGCTTATCATTCCCTTCTCCAGTGGACCACGTTTTGTCAGAACTCTTCAGTATGACCCATCCGCCTTGGGTGGCCCTGCATAGCATGGCTCTTAGCTTCATTGAGTTAGATGAGCCCCTTCACCACGACAAGGTTGTGATCCATGAAGGAGGTACATCCTGTATGATTCCATTTATATGAAATTCCGGGCAATGCAAACTAACCCATCATGAAAGAAAGCTGATGAGAGGTTGCCTGGGGTTGAGGGGTCACAGAGGGGCACGGGGACACTTTGGGGATGACAGCTATGTTCACTGTCTTGATCGTTGCCATGGTTTGCAGGTGCGCACTCACATGAGAACTTGTCAAGTGTGTGTTTTAAGCGTGCGCCACTCACTGCATGTCAAGTACACTTCAGCAGAGCTGTCGTTAACAGTGAGGAATGTGTGGCAGCAACTGCAGATTTTTTCCACAGTTGGGCACAGATTCTGTTTCTTGAGAGGAGCCACGGTTCCTACAGCAGGAATGTGCAGGTGGAAAGCATCCAGGGAGTTTGTGTACCTGAGCTCTAAGGTCACTGTCATCCTGTTTTCAACACAGCTGCATCTGGGCCCCATCCCCATTTGGGGAATGTCCGTGAGGTCCTACTATTCACACAAGATACACATAGATGGTATGTGGGTATCATGACATACCCACGTATACCCATGTAAATCATGACACAGCCACAATTTCTTTTAAAAGAACACAGATCATCCAACATCAATAATCATTAAAGATTTACAAATCAAACCCACCTTAAGACATCATATCACACCATTAGGATGGCTACTATATCTAAAAAACATAAAATATTGAGTGTTGGTGAGGACGCAGAGAAATTGGAATCTCCCTGCAGTGTTAGCAGGAATGTAAAACGGTGCAGTTGCCATGGAGAACAGCATGATGCTTCCTCCAAAAAATAAAAAATAGAACTACCATATGATCTAGCAATCCCAGCATGGGTATTTATCCAAAAGAACTGAAAGTAGGATCCCAGAAGGAGACCTGCACCTTTGTTGAGCACAGCTGAGAGCTGGATGCAACCTGGCTCCAAGACGAAGGGGTGGACAAGATGTGGTCCATCCAGACAAGGAAATGTCACTCAGAACTAGAAAGGAAGGGGGTTCTGATGCCGGGCCTCAAGGTCATCACACTGAGTGAAATAAATCAGTCACAAAAAGAGAAATACTGCTGACTCCACTGATAAGAAGAACTTAAAGTAGTCCGATTCCTAGGATTTGCAGCCAGAGGCTTCAGGGCAGAGAAAATGCACAGCTCTTGTTTAACGGGGATGGAGGCTCAGCTCTGCGAGGTGAGGAAGCTCTGGGATGGTATTTCACGACACTGTGAACGTGCTTTAATTAACATTACTGAACTGTGTGCTCAAAGACGGCTAGGACGGAAGCTTTACCTTCTGTGGGTTTTGCCACAATTGAAAACTGTAAACACACCGTGATGGTCACTGTAGTGTGAACGTGCCAAGGCCACCGAGCTGCACCCTGGAAACGGCTGAGGTGGCCAAGTGTCTTATGTCTGTTTTACCACAGGCTCCTAAAGTGGAATTTACAAAGGGACTGGGCCTCCTGCTGGGCCAGCGGTTAAGAATCTGCCTGCTGATGCAGGGGACACAGGTCCAGTCTCTGGTCTGGGAAGACTCCACAGCGAAGCCTGTGAACCATAGCGACCGAAGCCAGCGCACCCCAGAGCTTGTGCTTTGTAACTAGAGCTCACTGCGACTAGGAGTAGCCGCTGCTCACCGCAGCTAGAGAGAGCCAGAGCGCAGCAGCGAAGACCCAGGGCAGCCAAAAACAATAAAAGAAATTAAATTAATTTTCTTTAAAAAAGCGGAATGAGAGGTGACAAGATGGCAGAGGGGTAAGTGGACATGGAGTCCATCTCTCTCCACAGATGCATCAGGAATACATCTTCAGACACAGAAGATCTCACAGAACACCAGCTGAGAGCGGGCAGGAGTCTTTGATGCCCGGAAAGGAATACATAGACCCATGTAAAACTCTGAATTCCCTGGTGGTGCAGTGGATAAGGATCTGCCTGCCAAACCAGGTCCAGGAGGATTCCATGTGCCACGGAGCAACTAAGGCCCAAGAGCCGCAATAACTGAGGCCCGCACGTCCAGAGCCCGTGCTCCCCAACCAGAGGAGACACTGCAAGGAGAAGCCCACGCACCGCCCTGGAGAGTGCCCTCCGCTCACCACAACCAGAAAAAGACCGTCACGTGCAGCAAGAAAGACCCAGCGCAACCAAAAATTTATCCATTAATTAAATTTTAAAAAGAAATGAAAGAAAGAACACAGATGACAGGTTCCATGACTCCTTTCGCGGATCCTGCCTTTCCAGCTCAACCGTCCATGGGCCTGTGGACAGCGTTCCGGGCGCCCTTTGTAAAGCCCGCCGCGTCCTGTCTCCTGGGCTGCCGGAGCATGGTGACCCTCCCGGACAGATGGCACAGTTTGGGATCTGGTTACTGGCCACTGTTGGCCAGGCGGCCACAACCAGCCCAGCCTTAGGACCCTAACGCTCGGTGCTCCCAGGCGGAGGCAGAGTGGAGCACTGGACAAGCGTCCGGCTGTCAGGCGCTGCCCTGCGTGCAGCGGCGCCCCCTCCTCGCCCCCGGTCCCCGCCCCCACCCCACCCCAGCTTCCCTCCACCAACAAGGTCAAGGAGCTGCTTCACGCTGACCTTAACTGGAACTTCTCGAGTGGTCATGAAATTTGACGGGCTTTTCTGTGTGAGTTTTCTAAGCGCTCCTGAGAAGCCCTCGGCCACACGCGGGTGACTCAGGGCCCACTCCCGGCTCAGGCCCCACTCGGCTACATCCACTGAGCCCGTCCGCGGGAGCCCTCCCATCTCCGCGGCTCCAGGGAGTAGGGCACAGAACCACCCACCAGCTGTCTTTTTCCTTCCTTGATGCTTGATTGGCTCTTGGGAGAATGCTTTCCTGGAATGCGTCCCTTAGTTTTCTGTTGGGGACAGTTTCCCCCTTGTCAGTTTGTAGAAGCTCTCTGAACAGTTGTCAACGCAGTAGTTGTCCTCATGAGTGTTGTTATGAAGAGGTGGAGCCCGTGTGCGAACACCGCTTACCGCCTGAGCAGTCGGACCAGCGGGTCACGTGGTTCTCTGGGTCTTGGCCTCCAACTGTAGACTCCTCGGCGGCGGACACACACCCCGGGTCCCGGGTCCCGGGTCCTAACCCCGGCGCTGCGGCTGTGCTGGCAGGTCCCGAGCCTCTGTCCGCCCAGCCCTGCCCTCCCGGTCCTCTTCCTCCTGCTGCGAGGCCGCTGGCCTTCACGCCTTACTCCCCTGTCCCGGGGCACGTTTGCTCCTCGTGGGTCGGGACTCACCTGTGTCCTGTTCAGACACAACGACTCTCCAGCTGTGGGCGGACAGGCGGCCGAACGCCTGTGCCGGAGCTGCTTCCCACCGCCCCACACTCCACGGAGGAGCCTGTGGGAGAGAATTACCCCCACCGGTCGAGGACCGGGGTGGACACGCCCACTGCCCCTCCCCTCCAGGATGAGCGGACACGCCCACTGCCCCTTCCCTCCAGGATGAGTGGACACGCCCACTGCCCCTCCCCTCCCCTCCAGGATGAGCGGACACGCCCACTGCCCCTCCCCTCCAGGATGAGTGGACACGCCCACTGCCCCTTCCCTCCCCTCCAGGATGAGGGGTGGAGGTGCTCACTGACCCTCTCCCCGTGAGGACTTCCGCGAGGGCTTGCCCTCTGAACTCTGGCCCGAGCTTCCCTTCACAACACGTTCCCCTTCCTCACTCTGCAGTACTGACCCCTCCCACGTGTCCGCCCTCCGGCCGCTGGGCTGCTCCTACTTGCGCCTTGGACACCATCCAGGGCAGTGGCCAGGCCGCAGGGTCCCTCGAGCGCCCCACGCTCCAGGACACTCATCAAGCCCCGCCCCGGTCCCCACCTCCGGGGTCCACACATGTGGACACGTGGAGTCCTGCAGCTGGGCAGGCCTCCAGCCAGGGGGAGGGGCGGACTCACTCCTCCAGGCCCGCCATCTCCCCTCGTGAGGTCCAGGGACGCCCCCTGCCCCTCTCCCCACGGGATGGGGAGGAGAGAAGCCTCCTGCCCCCCAGGACTCCCTGCAGGAAGGCAGGTGTCTCTTCAGCCCCCGTCCCCTCTACCCCCAACCCCCAGGTTACATCTGCACCCATGGCCTCGGCTGCGGGAGGGAGGGGCCGGTCCAGCCTGGCTCTGGGTGGGGGCTGGGAGACCTCTGCTCTGGCTCCGGACCCAGCTGGGCGGGGGCCCCACCCCGTTCCCTGGCAGCCCCTCCCCTCTCTATCCAGTGATAGGTGCAGGAGGGAGACAGCCGTCCAGCGTCCAGCGTCCTGCGCAGCTGCTGCTCTGGGGCTGGCCTGGCTCTCTGTCCTGGGACCCTCTTCTCTGCTGCGTGGGGAGGGAGGCGCTCTCAGCACCCCGGACCCCAGGTCCCTCTCTCGCCGGCTCCCTCGGGGTCCCCATGCCGGCGCCCTCCCTCAGAAGCCTGCAGCAAGCTTGGAGTTTGGGGCCAGCCCGGACCTCTGGGCCCCGTGCGCGTGTCAGGGAGGGGCAGGGGGCCAGCTGGGTGTGCTTTTAAACATGTCCCAAGTCCTCCCCCCTAGGATGTGGGCTTGAAGCCCAGGTGGAGCTGGTGCAGTGACGGTGGGTCAGTCATCAAAACCTCGCAGCTTCTGTCCTGCGGTTCCCGGTCCCTGGGCATTGGGGAAGCCACCCACCCCCTGGTGAGGACACTGCAGGGCCCCTGGGGGAGGCCCAGGCCCCAGCAAGGGTCACATGAGGGTGCTTGGAGGCAGACCCCCCTCCCCAGTCCAGCCCAGTCTTCAGAGGACAAGCCCTGGCCAAAACTGTGACCGCAACCTCTGGAGACCCCGGGCCAGAACCGTCCTGTGAAGCCCCTCCCAGACCCCAGACCCACAGAAGCTGTGAGATGATAAAGGCTTGTCATTTTAAGCCCTTTGGGGTGACTATGTCTGGGGTGACTTGTCACACAACAGCAGATAAGCAGTCCTAGAACAGACAGCCCCGGGTGGTATTGCAGGTTTGGGTCCCAACCACCCCAATAGAGTAAATATTGCAAGAGAGTCACGTGAACTTTTTTTGTTTCCCGGGGCATATGAAAGTCATGTTCACACTCTACTGTAGTCTGTGAAGGGTGCAATAGCGTGATGTCTAAAGTCAACATACAGACCTTAATTTTAAAATCATGCTGTTGGAAGAATAGCAGTGATGGGATTCCTCGACAAAGGCTTGCCACAAGCCTTCAATCTGCAAAAAATGCAGCGTCGCAGAGTGCAGTGAAGCAAGGGTTTGTACACAGACAGGAAGCCCAGGGCTGCGCACGAGGGGACTGCGAGAGGGCGTTCAGGGAAGACCCAGCGCCCAGTCTTGGGGGTCACCGCACACGAGACCTCTCTGCCCCAGGGGCTGGCTCGGTGCTCAGGTCTCACTGAGTACTCCTCATTGCGGGGCTTGGCGGGGCCGGAAGGTGGAGACCCAGAGCGACAGCACACTCGTGCACATCACCTGCCCGGGCACCAGTGCCGCCCGCCCACCCCACTTTGTGGATTTGGCTCGTCTCCCTGGGTCCTTGCAAGACTCCATCTCTTCCACAAGCTGGAGAACTTTCTGGGGGCTGGCCAGGCAGCGCGGGGACCGGGGTTCCCCACTGCGAGCTGGGGGTCCCTCGCTTGGTGGCTGCCTCTCTGCCTCCTCCTTTCTCTCTGTTTGGAGCTCCTGTTACCTCCCCTGAATCTCTACCCAAGCATCTCGTCTTCTCCCCTGTGACCTTCAAGACTGTCCTGCAGGTCTCCGTGCTGACCACCTGCGCTCGACGGGACCTTGAGTCCGAGGTCGAGAGTCGTCTTGGGCCAGCACTGACCTGCGATGCGCTGCCCCGCCCCGCCCGCCCCTCCCTGATCGCCGGCTCCGTGGCCTGTCTCCTGCAGCAGGTGCTGCGGCGTCCTGACCGGGCCTCCCTCTGGATACCCAGCGCCCAGCGTCCCCCAGGGCGACTCTAACCATGAGGAGGGCAACATTTGGGGCTCAGGAGGCAGAAGGGCCGCCTCTTGGGGAGCCGTGTGTGGGAAATGCTGTCTGCATGGGACCTGCGGCTCAGTGAGCGGTCCCGCCCATGCGAGGGGACATCCGCCCCACCCACCCCGTGCCCACCCGCACCCAGAATCCGTCACCAGCCCCATCCTAGCCGACGCTCAGGCTCAGGCACCAGCCTGGCCTCGCTGCTGGCCCTGGGTCTGGCCAAATGTCCAGGGTTCCAGTGGGTCCTCCCTGGCTGGATGGTGGGCTTCCAGAATCTTCCAGGGCTGGGGGCAGGGGTGGGGGGGTGTGTGTGGCACAGACTTTCTCTTTCCTAGTGGCCTCCAGGCCCCTGCTCCCTGGAAACCCTCATGGATCCTGGACAGCCCAGCTCCTTGAAGACCTGGGTCTGGGCTCTGATGAGGCAGGGCCAGAGGGCTGGGTCCAAGAGAGCTGGAGTCGGCCGCGCAAGGCCAAGGCCACAGGCCCACAGCCCGGCCCACAGGGGTTAACGGGCCCGGCCACCCAGGGGATAGATGTGGAATCTCCTCCCCGCTCCCCGGGGCCTGGTTTCTTCGGAGACTCGGCAGGCAGAGCTGTCGCCAAGCAGAGCCAGTCCCTGGGGCCCAGCACCGAGGAAGCAGCAGGTAGCCCCAGGGGGCGGCTGCGGGAGGCCCGGATCCCGGCCCCGGAGCCTCTCTGCACCCGCGGCAGGCAGGCTGCCGGGACAGGGGTCAGCACTGACGGGGCCCTGCTCCTGGCTCTGACCCTCTGGGGATGAGGAGGTCGGGGAGGCCCGTCTGAGTCCAGCCGGAAAGAGGGGCTGCTCCAGCCGAGTTGCGGACCTACAGAGACAGCCACTGTGGGCTGGCCACTCTTCACCTGCTGGACACAGGGCTCCCTGGGTGCCTGGCCTATGGAGAGAGTGCCTGCTGCCCAGGATGGGCCAGACCCCGCACGTCTGCCAGCACAGCCCCACCAGGCACCTGCTTGCGGCCTCAGGCCCCCACCCAGGCCTGCCTCTCCCCAGGCTGGCACCTCAGCACACCTCGATGCCTACCTCCACCCCCCACCATCCTCTCTCAGCTGCGCAGCAGCGGGGACCTGGCCAGACCCGCAGCCTCTGCAGATCCCAGCTGGAGCCAGTGCAAAGGTGCCGCCCGCTGTCTTCTCAGGGAGACCCCTGCCTCCGGGCCCACACCCTGAGCCCTGTGCTGCTTCCAAGCCCACGGCCCTGCAGGCCCCGGAAGGCCCAGATCCTGTTTGATGAAGAGGCTCCCCAGGCGCCGTCAGGCTGGGCGGGGAGCAGGCATTGAGGGGCGCTAGGAGCGGCCACAGCCTCGTGAGAGAGGAGGCTCATGCAAGGCTGCTGCAGGGCCGGGGTGCCCTGGGCTGCTCCTGGGCTCCACGTCCACTCCCCACTGGCCACGGCGTGACGCTGCTCCACGCCCAGGCTGGCGAAGGCGCTGCAGGGGCCCAGCCGGTCTTGGGAAACTTGGGGCCCAGCTGCGGCCCCCGTGAGCCTTCCTTCATCTGAGCTTCCTCACCGCGCGGCTGACCCCTGACGGCCCACCTCCACACCCAGGAGAGGACTGGGTGCTGGCGGAGGCAAGTGGAGGGGCCTGGCAAAGCGGAGGACGGGGCCGGCAGGGCACGGGCCTCCCTGGGGGCAGGGGCCGTGCCGTCCGGGCTGCTGTTCACAGCCCGACTGGGATCAGCGGAGGCCACGCTGCGGGTGAGAACGAGCCCCACCGTCCGGGAGGGGGTGCCCGTGCAGCCGGCGGTCTGAGCTGGGCCTGGAGAGGCATGTGGACAGGCCTGTCCCTACCCGACCGGGCATCAGGCCACCCAGGCCAGGCCTGAGTAGGGAAGGGAGCTGGCAGCAGGCGGGGAGGGTGGGCAGGCTGCACGTGCATGTCCACATGCAGGCGTGCAGCCTCCCCAAAGCCAGCAGTGTCCTGTGAGCCCCCCAGACCCATCAAGGTCACAGGGTCCCCCCAGAATGTGGGGGGCCACTGGCACTGCGCAGGGCCACGTCCTGATGGCCAGGAGCGGCCAGCCCTCTGCGCCGCTGGCCCCTGTCTGCACGCCCGCCTCCAGGGACACCCTGCCGGGCTCTGATCGCCAGCCCAGCCCTGCCCTGCCCTCCGGTCTAGGTGGTTCAGGATCACTCTTCCCCGACCTCCTCACAGCACAAGAGGCTCCTCCTCCAAGCTCTTCTTTCTTCAGCAGCGTCAGAGTGGCATTCAGGTTTCAGTTTGGAAGCAGCACTTTGTCATTTCTAGAAACTCCGCTCGTTTCTTTTCAAATCCGCTCAGCAGAGTCTTGCTTGAAAACACCCAGCAAACAGGATTTGTGCTCTGGGTCTGGGCGTCCGAGGGGAGCCCAGGCAGCCCACCAGGCCCGACAGCTCTGCTCCTGGGGCCCCCATGGGCCAGGGTCTGGGCTGCGGTCTGTCTGCCGGCCGGCTTGGGCACTCACTCACAAGGAGTAGAGAGCTCCAGGACAAAAGGCGCTGACGTGGTTTCTCCCAGGCACCTGGAGTCCCGACTTACATAAACACAGTGGAAAAGGAGGCTGGAAGCTGGCGATCTTTCTGGTGGCAGCGAGTGCTCTGCGAGCATGAGCTGGCGTAAACCGTGACAGTGAGCAGCCTCACCGACGGGCACAGAGCCAGCCCGGCCCACCGCCCCGAGGCCGCCGGGCTGAGGCCCGATTTGCCCAGCCTTCGGAGCCAGGAGCCACGCACAGCCTCACCCTTGGGCTGTCAAGCTTGGATCTCATTCCTTGAAATCCTGACAGCTCCTCATTGCTAAGCAACTTTACACCACTGACAAAACTCTTTCCACGTGTTCCAGCTCAGACCGGAGGCAAAGCGCCTCCATCGCCCCATTTCCAAGAAGGCATCTGTCAACCGCTGGATACCCATGTGTTCACAGACGTGGGGGACCCCAGGGGACCCCAGGGTAAGGGTTCCCCGTGTGGCCCACACCCCGCCCCGCGCTTCCCTGTCCCTGTCCCGCTCTGCATAACAAAGGAACAGCACCTGAAGAACAAGGGAGGCCAAAACGTTTAAGTTACTAAATCAAATATACAGAGTGATTCATTTAATATGTACATATGTACAGAAATGCACTTTCACGAGGAGGGGCGGCTGGGGCCGGCAGGTGGGCAGCAGCCAGTGCCCGCGGCAGACGTTGCCAGTCGCGAGGGAGAGTCCGTGAGAAGGCACTTGTCACAAGCGTCAGCACTGCCGCCGCCCCAGGGGACGGAGCAGTCAGGAAGGGCACTTCTGAAAGCACAGTTGAGAGATCTCTGGAGCGAGCTTTGCGGGCAGAGCGGGCGAGGCTGGCGGGCCGGAGGGGCGGGTCTGCCCGCGGTCTCAGGCCACACCAACCGCCACGGGCCCCACTGGCGACCTCCAGCCCCACTACAACCGCAGGCGCCCCCCGACAACTATGGGCCCCGCTGGACGCCGTGGGTCCCACTGCCAGCTGCAGGCCACGCCGGACGCCATGGGTCCCACTGGCTCTTTGGCCTGGAGCCACGGCCAACCCAGATGAGGAATAAAGGAAGATTCTGTAAACAGCGCACCACCTCTGGGACGAACGTCTACGGACCTGGGGAGGACACATCCCCTCACTGTCTCCTGCCACACGCACATGTGCAGCACACGGGAACGTTACAAAAATAGCAACTCTCCAAGAATACTCCGTTGTTTTCCGCCTGACAGTTATCGAATAATTTATACAAGGCTAAAGAAACGTAGAAAATAAACATTTGTTTTTTTTGCTTTTGGTGTTTTTTCTTTTTTACACAAAATAAAGAAACTATGCACACGGCCGCGGCCTCTTGTGGTCCGGTGGGCGGCCTGGCGCCCAGCGAGGGGTCCCGAGCCCCGGCCCGGCAGGTGGCCTCTGTCCTACTCCCGGCTGGCGCGGCGGGCAGCGCTGACGCCCCCAACCGCGCGGTTGTCCACCTTGGGGCCCGAGGCCCAGCGGGCCGGCCGCCCAGGCGAACGGCCGGGGTCTTTGGTGAACTTGTGCGCGAGGAACTTCTCCGCCTCGGGGGACTCGTCCTCCCCACGGCCCGGCTCCTCGTCCTCCTCGTCATCCCCGCCGCCCGCCGGCCCGGGCAGCGCCTCGCCCACCCTGCGTGGGGGTGGCGTGAAGTTCTTGCAGGGGAACAGCGTGTCCTTGGGGCCGCCGGGGCCACCCGGCCGCTCGATGGGGTTGCGGATGGGGTTGAGCGGGGCCCACTGGTTGTTGGGACCCTCCTCCCGCGGCAGGCGGCTCCTCTCCCGCTCTTTCCTGCGCTTGCGGGTCCACCACACGCAGACGACCACGCACGCCAGACACAGCACGCTGAATACGCCGCACAGCACCATCACCAGCAGACCTGGGGCGGGGGTACCGTTAGGGGGCTGGACGCCCGGTCCTTCGGCCCATGGGGATGGGCAGGGCCCCAGGATTGGGGCTGGGAGGTGGGGAGGGCTGGGAAACCTTCTCCGGCAAGTGCCAGATGCCACAGCCCCGCCCCTGTGAGCCTGAAGGAACCCCACCCGCTGGCCCTGGGCCCAAGCAGCGTGCCCCTCCCGCTCACCGGTGGAGGACCTGCCCACGATGACAGTCTCCACCTTGACCTCGGTGACGGCCAGCAGCAGCGAGCTGTTCCCCCGCTGCGTGATAGCGGCCACGATGGCGTGCGCCGCGCTCTGGATCAGGCTGCTGTCTGGCAGGTCCCGGGCCGGGCTGAAGGACTGTGGCAGAGAACAGTGCTGAAGGGCTGCCTGCACATGCAGCTGGGCAGTGGGGGCCTGTGACTGCTCCCCCATCCACTGCGGCGGCAGCTGGGACAGTGGGCCTGGCCCTGCCTGCAGCCCCAGGGAGTGCAAGACTCCCGCCCCGGCCAGCAGGTCCCGGGCAGCGGCAAGGGGGGCGGGGGCACTGCAGCCTCACTGCTCGCCGTCCTGGAGCAGCGCCAGGGGCTGTGGGACCGGGGCCCTGGGGGGCCTGGAGGACGACTCTGGCACAGGCTGGGGCACCCTATGCTGGGCAGGCCGTGGGGAGGTGGCCGTGGCCCAGTCTGCACTCCCACAGATGCCGCTGCCCCTCAGCCCTTCAGGGGGGTCCCAGCCCCAGCCGGCCACGCCCGGAGTCCTGAGGGGGCCACAAACCCTCCGCTGCCCTGATGCTAGCCCAACTCGCCTCCAGTAGCCAGCCCCTGCCACGCCAGCACCGGCTCCCCAAGAAACCACCCTGCCCGTCCCCCTTCCCTCCCCGCACGTCCCGAGCCACAGCCTCGCCCGACCCCAGAGGTGCCGACTGACAGCCCATCTAGGAACCCTGGGGGGTGGGGGGTGGGTGCGGAACAAAGGCGGCCGCCCACCGACCATACTCACCATGGCCACCTCCACCGCGCTGGCCTCTGAGAGCGGCCGGTCACAGAGCAGCACAAGCAGGCGGTCCCGGGCCACGGCCCTCGTGGCTGGCAGAGCACGGATCCCAGAGCAGATGGCGCCCACGGTGGTGCCCTGATGGACAGGCGGGGTGAGCGGGGGTCAGTGACCGGGGCCCTGAGGGTGTCTACCACTCAGCGCGTGGCGGGACACCCCCGACGGCCTGTCTGGGGGAGCAGGGGCCCTGGCTTCCCATGCCGGTCCTCAGTCCCACCCAGAACCCAGATGGCCTCCATTGGCAGGGCCGGTACTGAAACTAGAAGACCTTACGGGCACAGATGAGGGTGGGGTGAGAATGCGCACGGAGCCGCGGGCTGGCCCTGGCCTCCCAGGAAGGCCGCCTGCAGCCCAGGTCCCGGGAACAATTGGAAAAGCGGGCATCTCGGCCCGGGCCGGCCCCTCCTAGCCACCCCTGAGCCCAACGCTTCTTCTTATCCGACCACATGCAGACAGGCTCCCAGCCTCCCTGACCCCAGGGGGCCAGGCGGCCAGCAGGGGTCTCGAGCCGTCTGAGTGACCACAGGAAGGAGGCCAGCGGTCAGGGCCCTGCTGCCCTTGGCGGTGTCCACCGGGGCGGGCCGCTCACCTGGGGCACCTGGTCGCGGTTGAAGCGCAGGGTGAGGCGGGCACAGTTGTTGTCCAGGTGGCCGGAGCGCGGCTGGCACGGGGTGCTGGGCAGCACATGCTCCTCCGCTCCACACGCCCCCCAGGCCGCGCAGGGCGGCTGCAGGCACTGGCCCGGGGCCTTCTCCAGGCACTGCTGCCCCGGCGGGCACTGGGCGCTCAGGGCGTCCGGCCGGCCAGCCAGCAGGCAGGGCTTCTGGCCGCACCACACCTGGGGGGCACACGGATGGGACCCGCAGACACACAGCACCACGCGGGGAGAAACACACCGCTGATCATGAGTCCGCGGGTAGGGCACCCCCTACCCCCCCAGGGCCCCCCCAGTGAAGGACCCCCAGCAGAGCAGGGTGGCCCACGTCTTCTGGGACCAGGCTCACCCGTCCCCCTCCCCTCCTGTACCCTCCCAGGGTGAGCAACAGGGTTGGGGGTGAATGACGGGGACCCCAGGCCCAGGGCTCAGAGGCATCAGACCCGGCAGGGTGGGCGGACAGATCCCACACCTTGCTGCAGTCCCGGCGGCCGTCCAGGCAGCGGCAGCTATTGCAGTCTTCCACCCAGGAGCTCCCGTGAGGGAAGGGCACGCCCTGCGACCAGCAGGACCTCCCAAACACGATCACTGCGGGCAGGAGAGGTGGGGCACCATGAAGGCCAGGCTCCCCCGGACACCCCAGCCCAGGCGTGGCCTTGCCGGTGGCATCCCCCACCTACCCTCCTGGCACCGCAGGCCAGATCGGCCGGGCGGACAGCTGCAGCGGTAGCCGTTGATTTCGTCCACACACGTGGCCCCATAGGCACAGGGCGAGGACTGGCACTCGTCGATGTCTGCGGGAGAGGAGCCAGGCGCAGGGTCAGCGAGGCGACGGTTTGGGCAGCAGGGCCCAAGCGGGAAGAGCAGCCCCGGCCAGCCAGGCCTTGGGGGGCCCCGTGGGGCCTCTCAGCTGGGCCTGAGGCCGCCTCACTGTCACCATCTGCCTCTGGGAGCCAACAGCCAACCCAACCTAGGTCTGCCCCTGGCGGGGTGCCCCCCAGCCAATGCTGGCAGGATGCAGACAGGAGAACTGAGGCTCAGACTGAGGCGGGACATGGCTGTGACCACACTGCGCCCCGAGGTCCACAAACGCAAATGACCCCAACAGCTCCAAGAGCGGGGACCCCACAGACCCGCCCACCCGGGGTGGGGGCCCCAGCCCCTCACTGATGCGGCAGTCGGGACCCGCAAAGCCAGGTGCACACTCGCAGCGGAACCAGTTGACGCCATCCACGCAGACGCCACCGTTGTAGCTGCAGGGGAGAGGGCGAGGGTCAGGGGGCCCGGGGCAGGCCAGCCCCTCAGCTGGCCCGTGACCAGGGGTCGGGCGCCTGGGGCAGGCCAGCCCATCACCGCCACTCACCAGGGCAGGGGGTTGCAGTCGTTGGTATCTGCATTTGAGGAGAGAGGGGACGGTGAGCCTGGCATTTCCCACCTGGGCACCTGTCCGTGTTGGGTCGGGGGTGCCCCAGGTGGCGGGAAGGGCAGACAGACTCCGCACTGTCTACACCAGCCCACTGTGCCCAGGCTGGAGGCTGCAGGGCCAGGTCGGCTCTGGGAGGACAGCCCATCCTGGAGGTCCGCTCGGAGAGTGGGGTGTGTGAGGACAGTGGCCGGCAGGAGGAAGCTCGGGAAAGTCAGAGGGCTTCAACTGGGCTTCCGCAGTCAAGCGCAAGGGGTGGGTCAATGGGGCAGAGTTGGCGGGGGACAGGACCAGGAAGCAGGGGACAGGGTGGGCCCATGCCAGCCCATGTCCACAGCCCCACCCTCATGGCCCCCTCCCCCCCGAGCTCACTGTGGGTGCAGGTGCGGCCCTCCCAGCCATCCCGGCAGATGCAGGAGAAGGAGTCCCCACTGCCCACGCAGGTACCCCCGTTCACACAGGGGTTGGGCAGGCAGCTGCTGTTCTTGGCTGCAAAAGGGTCAGAGGTGAGGTAGCAGGAAGAGAAGGAAGCGCTCTCACCCGAGCCAGGCAGACCCAGGGTCCCCACCCCACAGCTCAGTCCAGACAGCGGGGCAGACTCGGGATCCCCACACCTCAGCTTAAACAGCAGGGCGGACCTGGGGTCCCCAACCCAGCCTCGGCTCAGACAGCGGGGCAGCCCCAGGGCCCCACACCTCGGCTCAGACAGTGGGGCAGACCCGGGGTCCCCACCCCAGCCTCAGCTCAGACAGCGGGGCAGCCCCGGGTCCCCACACCTCGGCTCAGACAGCGGGGCAGCCCCAGGGCCCCACACCTCGGCTCAGACAGCGGGGCAGCCCCGGGGCCTCAGCGCACACCTCGGCTCAGGCAGTGGGGCAGCCCCGGGTCCCCACACCTCAGCCCAGATAGCAGGGCAGCCCCAGGGCCCCACCCCACACCCCGGCTCAGACAGCGGGGCAGCCCCGGGGCCTCCTCACCAACAGTGCAGGTGCTGCCCTTCCAGCCTGGGGGGCAGGCGCAGCGGAAGGCATCCCCACTGTCGTAGCACGTGCCGCCGTTGCTGCAGGTGTAGGCGTCACACTGGAACTCACCTGCGGGCACACGGCCACTCAGGGGGTGCCCGGAGCTGCGGGCGGCACCCCGGCAGGCAGTGCAGTCCCCGTGCAGCCCCGGGGGGCAGGGCGCGGCGGGCACTCACGCGAGTGGCACGTCTTGCCCTTCCAGCCATCATCGCACACGCAGTAGAAGTCGTTGACCAAGTCGAAGCAGCGACCGCGGCTGTGGCAGGGATCGGGGAGGCAGTCGTTGGGATCTGGGGGCGAGGACGCCGGTCAGCGGGGGTCCCCGGCGTTCAGGGAGGGCTGCCCGGAGGAGGCGGCACCGGGGGTGGGCCAGGGAGAGACAGAAGGGCGGGGAGGGAGAGTGTGTACTCCTCTGCCCCCCACCCCCCACGTGTTGTCCCAGTCAGTGGCTCAACACTGGAGCTGGCCGGGCCGGTGCCTGGGTGGGGTGTGGCGTGTGGCACGCTCAGCACTCGGAAGCACAGGCCCTACGGCCAAGGGTGGGGCAGTGCGGCCCACTCACTGGTGTCACAGAGCTCGCCCTCCCAGCCGCTGGGGCAGAAGCAGCGGAAGGCGTCCACCTCGTCGATGCAGGTGCCCCCGTTGCGGCACGGCTGGCCCAGGCAGTCATCGATGTCTGCGGGAGGCGAGCGTGAGCTGTGGCCCCAGGCGGCCCGGCCCCCTCCCGGCCCTGCTCCACGGCCACTCACTCTCGTGGCAGTAGGTGCCCGTAAAGCCGCTGTCGCAGACACAGGAGAAATTGCCCCCGGGCTGGCTGATGCAATGTCCGTGGGGGCCGCACACGCCAGAGGGGCCCATGCCGGCCACCCTGGTCCCCGCCTCGAACCCGCAGCCATCGACCACTGCCACAGAGACAAAAGGGGTCAGCCCTACCTTTGCAGAACATGGCCACCCCTCGCCCCACCTCTCCCTGCAACCCCACTCCTTCGGGCCCAGACCACACTGCACCCATCCCTTTAGGCCCCGCCCCTGCTGCAGCGACCCCTGCAGGCCCCGCCTACCGTACCCACCCTTGCCGACCCCGCCCACAACACACTCACCTCTACAGCCCCACCCACTGCACACACTCCTGCAGGCCCCGCCCACAAGCCCCCGCCCAATGCACCCGCTCCTGTAGGCCACGCCCACCACACCCACCCCTGCAGGCCCCACCAGGACAGGGCGCCCGGGGCTCGGAGCAATTCTTGCCGCCCATGTCGTCTGGGCAGGCGCAGTAGTAGTCCCCCTCCAGGTTGTAGCACCGGGCCCCGTTCTGGCAGGGGCTTGGCTCACAGAAGTCGATGTCCACCTGTGGGGTGGGAGCAGCCATGAGGGTGCTGCTGGCACCGGACGATGGGCCAGGGCTCACGTCCCTACGAGCAGTCCCCGAGACCCAGGCCCCACTCAGACCAGACAACCAGGCCTCTGCAGCTGGAGCCTGGAGGACAGCCCAGCTCAGCCCGTCCGTCTGGACCCCTGGCCAGACGGAAACACCTGGGCAGGCCAGGCCCCGCCCCCGCCCCGCCCCGCCCCGGGGCAGCCCTCTTCCGCGGCCTCCCGGAACGGCATCCGGCCTTCGCCCCTCCCCTGGCAGGAAGGCCGGCTCCCGGTCCAGCTGTGGGCCCTTCTGAAGAACCATCCCAGGCTCCAGGTCACAAGACAGAACCTGGTGCTCACACCCCGCGGCCCACTCCTCTCCCAGGTAAAGACAGAGCAGGTCAGCGAGGTTGGAAGCGTGAGCCTCTCCTCGTCGGACGTGAGTGTGACACCCCCAGCCCACCCCAGGGACCCTCTTTCAGGGGCCCGCAGACTCCACCCCATCAAGGCCACCTGCCCTGCATCCGCAGTGAGAATTAACCAAGGCAGAGGGTAGCCAGCAGACCTGCCAGGCCTCCCAGCAACCCTACCAGGAGGGACTGGTCCTGACAAGCTGGGATCCTGGGCCTCTCCCCTGGCCCTGCCCAGCCAGGCAGCCAGGACTCTGGGGCCGGGATTTCGGTCTAGTATGGAGCCTGCGAAAATCTGCAGGGCCAACCCCCACCGCGGCCCCTCCTGGCCACTCAATGGGCCACCCGTGGCAGTCGCTGGGACCGAGGGGCAGGCAGCACACGTGGACCTCACCTCGCAGAGTGGCCCTGAGAAGCCCTGGGGGCAGTGGCAGCGGAAACCGTCGATCAGATCCTCGCAGAGGCCGCCGTGGCAGGGGTCGCTGGCACACTCATCCAGCTGGTGCTCGCAGTGCCGGCCCCCAAAGCCCCGTGGACACACGCACTGGTAGCCGTTCACCAGGTCCTAGAAGGGAGCAGAGCGGGGGTTGAGCCCCCCGCAGCCGCCCTCAGGCACCTGCAGTCCAATGTCCGCTCCCCTCCACCGCGCCCCGAGTGTGCAGGCCCTCACCTTGCAGGTGCCGCCGTGCTGACACTGGCCCCGACAGTCGTTGACGTCTGTGGGCAGAAGCGTGGGTCACAGTGGGCCCTCCCTGCCCCCCAGCCCTGCCCCCTGCGGCCCGCCCACCCATACTGACTGATGTGGCAGTTGGCGCCCTTCCAGCCCGGGAGGCAATCACAGTAATAGCCACCAATCAGGTTTTTGCAAGAAAAAGCATTAAGGCACGGCTTCCCTTCACACTCATTGGCGTCTGTGAACGAGACAAGGGGGCGATGGGCCCGCAGCCCCGGCAGCACACGCAGCAGCCGCCACAAGCGCAGCGCACAGCCATGCACACGCGCCCGGCCCGCGGGACCCCTTACCCAACTGGCAGGTGGCCCCCACCCACTGCTCCGGACACACGCACTCAAAGCCGTCCACCTGGTCCACGCACGTGCCCCCCGCTGCACAGGGGTTGGAGGCACACTCGTCGATGTCTGCGGAGAGTCCAGGGGGAGGAGGGGGCAGCCAGCCCTCAGGAAGGAGTGTGCGCGCCCAGGTCTTCCCCTCCCTCGGGGATGGGCCGCCTCGCCCCTGCCCCCCTGAGCCCCGGGATGCAGGCTGGGGTCCCCAGATGCCCCGGAGTGGGCTCTCACCCAGCGCACAGGTGGGCCCACTCCAGCCCGATGGGCAGTGGCACTCGAAGCCTGAGGGAACCTCGTGGCAGGAGCCCCCGTTGGCACAGGGGTTGGAGGCGCAGGCGTGCTCGGCTGCGTGGAGAACCACAGGGGTGGGTGTGGCGGCCAGGCCCCCACCTTCCACAAGGGCTCCCCCACCGCAGTCCCTGCCACGCTCAGGCCAGAGGAGCGGGCCCAGCCGTGGCCGCCCCGACATACCCCGCTCACAGTTCTTGCCCGAGTAGCCCTCAGGGCAGGCGCAGCGGTACTGGTCGGGCTCCGCGTTGATGCACGTGCCCCCGTTGGTGCAGGGGCGGTGGCTGCCACAGTAGTTCAGGTCTGGGGGCAGACGGGGTGCTCAGGGGACGGGCCTCAGCCCTCACGCCTGCCCTCCCGTGGCAGGCCGCCGGCCCCTGCCCCCGGCGCACCTTTGTTGCACAGCAGGCCGCCCCAGTTGGTCTCACAGGTGCACTGCCAGGGCTCCACGCAGCTGCCATGCACGCAGCCCGGGTACGGGACGCACTCGTCACAGAACCTCCCCTGCCAGCCGTAGCTGCACCTGGGGAAGGCAAAGAGCTGGGAGACCCCACATGTGACTGCACACCCCGCAAGCCGGGGCCACGCCCAAGGTGGCGCAGGGACATGGCGCAGCGTCACGTGGCCCCCGGGGCCAGCGGCTGCAGCCTTTGAACTGGAGCAGCCCCGCCCGAATGTCACGGGCAGTCCCGGCCGCTGGCCGCACACGGTCAGCCGCAGCTGTCCAGTCACTCCTCCGGGAGCTATTTTGGGACACAGCCGGAGCGGGGCCCCCAGAGAAGGCGCCAGGCAAGGAAGGCTCTGTTGGGACCCCGGGAACGAAAGGGCCAGGTGCTGCCAGGGCCGGCAGGCCAGTGGGCACAGGCCTCCTGCTGCCGGGAACCCTGGGCACAGCCCACGACCTTACCTGTGACTCAGGGGCAGTCACTCTCTCTCCACGAGGCCCCAGTAGGGGCGCGTCTCACAGACAGGGACGCTGAGGCCCATGGGCTGTCCCAGGCCAGCCCCGTGAGAGGCCAGATCCAGGGCACTTCCTGGCCTGGGAGGAGTCGCCCGCTCCCTGGCCTCGAGAGACCTCTGGGCTCTCAGGCCGTGACCCCGGGGCCCGGCCCTGCCCGCGCTGTGGGCCAGCATTCTCTCCGGAGAGTCCTTGAGGAGGAGGTGCAGGGGGACACCCCGGCCGTCAGCACGGCCCCTCCGAGGGCCCAGAGCCTCAGGGAGAGAGGCCAGCGCCCTGTGCTAAACGCCCGGGCGCCCACCTGGATGGGGCCCCCAGGGGACCCCTCCGAGCACTCAAGGGTCCCGCGGGATGGGGTGACGTCCACACCACCATCCGTCACATGGATTTATTTTTGTAAAAGGGAAAAGGCACGGCCCTTCCTGGGCTGCCGCCGACCCCCCAGCACCCAGAAGGGACGCCAGCGTTGCAAGACAGGGAACTGAGGCTGCCGAGAGGGAGTCGGCCGGCTGGATGCACACAGAGAGGGGCGCCGACCCGGGCCCCACACCCCCACCCAGGCCCCCCTCCAGGTGAGAGGGGTCCCCCGGGCGTGCTCTCAGCCCTGGGTGGGGCCACCTCTGCAGGCCCCCACGGCCCTGGCTTTCCTGGCTTGCGGCTCCAGCAGCTCGGGGAGGAGGCGGCAGGAAGGCACGGCCATCTCCGCGGCATCCGGTGGGGGTTGTCCTGAAACCTGAGCCCGGAGCCACGGGCAGCAGCTGGGCCTCACCCACGGGGCCAGAGGAAGGCGAGCGGGGCTCACCTAGGGCCCTGTCCGGGGAGCCCTGCGTCCCCCAACGCCTCCCCGCAGGGCCCACACAGGCAGTGCAACACCAGCCTCCCACCCACCCAGGGCCAACGGCTCAGCACCAAGAGCTCGGGGTCCCAGCCCCACCACTCACAGCCCGGCAGGGGCACGTCTGCCAGACTCCAGGGCTCATGCCAGGGTCAGAGGGCAAGGCTGCAGGAGAGGCCTGCCCCAGGCGGAGAGCAGCCCTGCACCCCTTCTCCCACACGGGGGGTGCTCTGGGGGCGCCTGCCCCTCAAGACGGGAGCCCGCCCTGGGCCAGGGCCCCGAGCACCTCTCAGCCCCACTGCTCTGAGACAACCACTCAGCTCAGCTCAAACCCGGGAGATGGAATGGCCGGGCGGGTGAAGCTCTAGACACACCTCTCCCTCCCAACGCCAGGCCCCCGGGGCAACCTGCCCACTTCCCTGCCCGGGACTGGAGGGTTCGCTCCACTGACTCCCTCCCAGGCCACCGCCACTGCTGGATGAGCAGAAGGTCCCTCAATCCTGGCTCCCAAGCACCGCCCTCCCGGCCAGAGTCAGCGGGGCAGCTACCAAACTTCCCTGCCCGGGGTCCTTATCAGAAAATGCACCCCACTCTCTAGGGGGGAACGTGAGGAGTCAGACCCAAGGTGGGGAGGAGGCTTCCCTCATGCCCTGCTCCTCTGTCAACTGGCAGCCCCCCCAAAGGGCTTTGGCCCCGAGGGCGCCCGCCTGGTCCCCGAGGCCCAGCTCCCAGGCTATCGGCAAGCACCCAGCGCCCACCTGGCTCCCGCCCTGTAGAGAGCCTCTCCACAGCTGTCCCCCAACCCCCAGCCATCCTCTCAGCCGCCCCCCACTCCTTCTGGCCCCTGCTCCTCCCCTCTCAACCCGACCCCGCCCAAGGCAGCAGCGATTCCACTGCCCCCTCAACCAAGGTCCGGTGCCCGGAGCCCTGGCTCTCTGGCTCCCTCTGAGCCCCCGCCAGCTCCTTATTGTCCACCTGCAGCAGCAGGAGCCCCGACCGGCGCCCCCCAGACCCACCCACCCCGCCTGCACGCACAGGGCCCACGTGCATCTCGGGCCAGGCTTCCCCCCACAAACCCAGGCAGGGCGGACGTCACTTCCACGTCAGCAGCTGCTCTCTCCTGCCCGCTGTGCCTGGGGCCGCCTTGCGTCAGTGGCTCAGGGTACCGAAGGCTCAGGGCCCTTGAGCCCCACTCTCCTACCCTAGGATGCCCGCAGCGGTGGCCCTCACACCCCCACCCCCAGCGAACAGCAGCCTCTGCCTCCCGGCCCATCCCTGCGGGGCATCCTAGCTCCCCCACTCGGCAGTTGCTCCGGTCTTTGCACTCCACTTTGTTCAGCTCCAAAGCTCACAGCAGCCCTCTTCTCTTCCGGAGGCTCCCCCTGGCCCCTGGGCATCTCCCGCCCCCAACCCGTGATGAGCACCACCGTGCACCGCCTGGGCCGCGCACTCCTGCCCTGGGGTGGCTCTTGGCCCAGACCAGCCCACCCGAGGTGCGTGACGTGAAGTGGCCCTGCCCCGTGCCATGGGCACACTAAGGGCACGTGCGGCCTGCACCCAAGGCGAGACACACAGGAGCAGGGCCCGCCCCACTCACGTCGGCCGTGTGCAGCCGGCCCTGCGTGGAAGCGAGTGTGGGCGCTTGGGAGGCAGAGAGGAGCTGGCGCCAGGCACTCACCTGCACTCTCCTGGCACGGAGCAGCCCCCATGGAGCAGGTTGCATCCTTGTTTACACACGGCTGCAAACAGAGAAAGCAAAGACGCCCCTGCAGCGGCCACACAGCACCCCGCGGGCGTGACACAGGCTCTGGGGGCGGCCCCCCGCGTCCACGACACCCGCACCCAGCCCACCCGGGCCCCCCGTGTGGCCCCCACCCTCCGCACGGCCCGCCCCCCGCGTCCTCCACGATGCCCCCCGGCGCCCCACCCCGCTCACCCTCCTTGCACTCTGTGCCCATCCAGCCGTCCATGCAGGCCTTGTTCCCGTACTGGTCGCAAGTGTAGTGGCCGAAGAAGTCGTTGCGGGGCCGGCAGAACTTGTTGCAGCCAGCGCTGTAGTAGTTCTCGTCGCAGCGCACGCGGATCTGCAGCTCCAGGTGCGCCACGTGGCCGCTGAAGCGCAGGCTCTTCCAGCGGTCCTCGGGGTTGATCATGCCCGCGTGAGACACCCGATCGATCAGCAGCTCCTCTTGGAGGGGGAGCAGCAGTCAGCCGGCATGGCCACCACCCCCCCGAGGCACATGGCCCGAGGAGACATCCGGCCCTGCGGCCTGGGGCCAGAGCCGGGACCAGCAGGGCCTCGGCCGGCCCTGAAGGAAGCACAGGGCCGGGGCCTCCCGCCTGCTCCCCGCAGTCTGCCCTGCCCCTCACGGCCCCGTCCTGCGCCGGGCTCCGAATGCCTCTCCCGCTGCAGTTACGGCCACCCCCGCCCCTGCTCCCGGCAGGAACCACAGCACTCACTGCTGCCCTGTCTCTAGACGAGCCTCCCTGAGCCCGAGACCACGGACCCCGCAGCCCGAGGGCTGGGCCTCCCTTCAAGCCAAGCTGCTCCATGGCTGGAACTGGCAACCAGGTCACGGGGGTCTCCCTACACACCGGTACCGGTTCAGGAGACGGTGCAATAAAAGGCTAAAGACCTTCACCCCGCAGCTGCAGGTACAGCCAGGCCCTTCCCAAGGGCCTCGCTCTCCTTTGGGGAACCTGCCGTCCCAGGCGGCCCGGGCCCGCTCCCACCCGGCTCCCCAGCTGCCCCTCCTGCATTCCCACAGCATCTCCACTGCTGGGACCCGGCTCAGTCTAACCCAGCATCCAGCTGCCCACCTGACGCTGCCCAGACGCAGCGCGTCCACCCCGTGCTCCAGCCCATCCCCATTAACAGCCTCTCTGCCCTGCGGCTACCCGGTCAGCGGGCCCCAGGCCTCGACCTTCAGGGTGATGAGAACCCCGCCCACCCCGCAGGCCATCCCTGGTCCCAGCACCCCAACTGCCACCCAAATCTCCCCACCTGTCTCCACCCTGGCCCTGCAACCCGCCCTCCAGGCGGCATGCTGAGCAACCCGCCTCGGAGAAGAAGCTGGTGTCCTCACAGGGGCCACGCGGCCTCCGCGAGCTGACCCTGGCCCTCTGACCTCATGGCTACCCCTCCCCTGCCCACGGGCCCTGGGCTGTTGGCACTTGCTGCTCCCTGCCTGTCCGCGGGGAACCTCTGCCCATCACCACAGGCCCTGCGGACTCCGTGCAAGGCGGGCCAGCCAGCATCAGAGCCTCCAGGGAGGCCCACCAAGCCTTTCACCAGGGCAGAGAGGGGCCCATGCAGCCAGAGAGCGCTCTCAGTGGTGACCCACCCCACTGAGCCACGGCTGGGACCCAGAAGACCGGCCCGGGGTCTGGGTATCAGCAGGAGGTCACAGGAGAGCTGGGGCGGCCCAGGTGCGGCCCCCCCCACGCCCCGTCAGAACACAGGCAGCACAAGCACGTCCCGAGCGCAGTGGCGCATCCTGGTGGCCAGGCCAAGAGGGGACCCAGAGCCCCGCGGGGCGGAGGCGGCTCCCTGCCGTGTGCCCTCCGCCCCAGGAGCCCGGCTACCTGCGTCCCTGCAGGCAGCCCCCTGGGGACCCCCAGGGGCTGACTCACCATCCGGGGTGGTGTCGTTGTCCCAGTCCCAGGCCTCCACGATGAGGGTGAAGGAGCGCTGTGGACGCAGGGAGGGTGGGTCAGGCTTCCCCGCCCACCCCAGCCCGGCCCGGCCCCCTCCTCCATCTTGGCTCAGACCCCGAGATGCCCCCCTGAGCGGGGACGAGGCCCCTCCAGGTCACAGAGGCTCAGGGGCCTGGACTCCTGGCTCCTGCAGCCCGCTGGCCAGCCAGACCGGGTGAGGATGGAGGTCAGTGTGCAGAGGAGACAGAGCGAGCCGCATGGGGCAGCGGCAGAGGGCGGGCACAGCTGAGCGGCCTCAGCCTGAGGCCCCCGGGGGGGGCTGGGGCCAGAGGAGGTCACGAAGCCCAGGGTCCTCCGAGCCGCCGGGAGGGTCGATGCCCAGTCACCAGGCCACGGGGGCGACCTGGGAGGCCCAAGCATTGGAGCTGCCCGCGGGACACGGCGAGCTCACAGCAAAAGGGAACGTCACTCAGGCGTGTCTGACCCTTTGTGACCCCGTGGACTAGATGGTCCATGGAAGTCTCCAGGCCAGAATCCTGGAGTGGGTAGCCATTCCCTTCTCCAGGGGACGTTCCCAACCCAGGGACGGAACCCAGGTCTCCCGCACTGCAGGCGGATTCTCCACCAGCTGAGCCACAGGGAAGCTCCCAGGGAAGGTTCAGGAAAAGTGGCCCCACTTCACAGATGGGGAAACTGAGGCCCAGGCACTGCCGGAGGCGGCCTCAGCGCTCACTGCCCCCACCGTCTGGCCCGGTGCCCCAGGTGAGGGATTCAGTGAGTGACAGGGTCACATCCCGGGGCAGCCCAGGACCACCCTCTGCCCTCCCCCACCCTGCCCAGGTCTCCCTGCCGACCCTCGTCCAGGCCCCCACCATGGCTCCACACCCTCACCACATGGGACCAGCTCTGAGTGCGCTGACCACCAGCCCCAGCGTGAGCCACAGCCGCCCGGGGCCCCCCCTTGCACCCTCAGCGCCCCATCTCCCCAGCCCCGTGGCCTCCTGCCGGCGCCTGAGCCCAGCACCCACCTCGCCCGCCCCCCCAGGCACGGCCAGCTCCCCCAGAGCCCCGCCGTCCATGCAGAGCCCCTCGGGGGCCCTCCTCCCACCCTGGCCCACGCCTCCAGCTTCCTGCCCCCCAGTGACCGGCCTCAGGGCCCAAGGCACACGTGCCCACCCTCACCTCTGCCGCTGATGCTGCCCAGAGCCCCCCCACCCCAGCAGCTGCCTCCCAGCACCCCCGGGTGACCCCAACACCTCACCCCCAGCAGAGAAGATGGGCAGGAAAGAAAACGCCATCGTCCAGCCCTCTAAACCCTACCCCCAGGGTGCCGACCCCAGGTTCTGAATCCCACCCCCAAGGGACCCCGAAACCCCTGCCCCCTGCTGTCAGCGCCCGCCGCCAGGCCAGCAGACCCGGCCCAGGCTGCCCACCTCCTTCAAGGGTCCCCAGCAGCCACTGGGGCCTCCATTCCCCCGTCCACAGGAGCCCCAAAGAACCTCAGAGCTCTGTCCACATCTCCTCCACTGCTCAGAGCCTTCCTGGGGCTGCCCACAGCTCCCGTGCTCCCCACAGGCACCCAGCACACCCCCTGCCACCGAGCCCTTGCACACAATCGACGCCCTCCCTCTGCCTGGAATGACCCGTCGGGCCAGCCTTCCCGAGGTCAGTCCACTCCCGGTGCGGCTGCAGCACCCAGCTCCTCCCCAGCAAGCACTCACTTCACTCATCCATCCATCCACCCACCCACCCACCCATTCATCCAACATCCACCCATCCATCCACCCACCCACCCATCCACCCACCCACCCATCCATCCATCCACCCACCCACCCATCCATCCATCCATCCAACATCCATCCATCTACCCATCCATCCCCCACCCACCCACCCATCCATTCACCCAACATCCACCCATCCATCCATCCATCCACCCATCCACCCATTCATCCAACATCCACCCATCCATACACCCACCCACCATCCATCCACCCACCCATCCATCTATCTACCCACCCATCCAGGCATAGGCCTGCCCCTAAGGACAGGAACCTGTCCCGGTGGATGGGTGTGAAGCAGTAAAGGCAGTTAGGGCAGGCCTTGGGGAGGGTGCTCGGGAGGAAGTGTCCCAGACAGGCGGACCACAAGGCAGGGCCTTCAGCTGGAATAGCAGTGATGAGGGAAACAGGTCTCAGGGTCAGACTGCGGGGCCACTGGCCCCTGTGCCAACTATGGTGCCAGCGCTAAGCAGAGTGGGTAGCTGCCAGGTGGGTGTGAGTGAGTGTGGGAGGGGGCGGGGTGGGGTGCAGGGCAGGCAGAGGAGCACCCCGGCCCCAAGGTGCCCAGCCCACGGGGCGTCAAAGCCCACCTCCCGGCACCTGCACTTCGGGAAGCATGGAGCTCCTCCCAGCTCCCAGGAAACCCCACGCCAGCCACCCAGGTAGGGTTACCACCACCTTCGCCAGCACCCGGGGCTCCGGTTACCTGCCCCCGCGGGGACGTGCGCCCGCCCGCCCGCCCACCCACAAGGGACCCGCCGCCCGCCAGCTGGGCTCCTGCACCTGGGCGGCAGGGAGGCACCCGGGGAGAACCTGAGCTGGGGGGCGGGGCGCGGGCCGGGCCTCTGCCTCCTCCCGGCTGGCCTCCAGGACTCAGTCTCCTCTCTGCAAAGACCAGCCTTCTGTCCCAGGGCCAAGCCTCGTGGGCCGCGGGCCATCTGGGCCTGTCCCTGCAGAACAGGAGGCCCCCTGGCCAGGCGCAGACGGGCTGCAAGCCTGCCTGACCTTGAGAGGCCCCCCAACCTGCTGGACCCAGTCCCTCTTCCAGAAAGCCCACCCCGACCTGCCTGCACCAGAACCCCATCCCGACTGCGGCTCCTCCTGGCCCACCCCCAAGGCCAGGTCCCGACCTGCGGTCCAACCCCTAGAAAGGATGACAGGCCAGCCCCAATGGCACAGGGCGAACACGGGGCCCAAGGCAGCCCGGCCCAGGGCACCCCAGGCCCAGGAGGCAGCACTGACCGCAAAGCCCAGGTCAGCGGGCCCCACCTGCTTCCTCTCCCGCAGACCCCGCATCCGAGCCTGGCCCCCCGTGAAGCAGAGCGGGACGCCGGCGCCAGGAGCTCTCAGCGAAGATACGTTTCCTGAAACCTGAGCTTCGCAGAGGCCCAGGTCTCTGCCTCCATTGTCCCCGTGAAGGACTGGGGGGGGGTCACCTCCCCCCAAGCTGCTGGGCCTGGGGGTGGGGGCATGGGAGGAGGACTGAACCGCAGGCCTTCCCCACGGGAACCCGGACGCCCACGTGCCACACCGGGGACCAGCCAGGCCGTGCCTGAGCGTGCCCAACCAGCCCACCGCAGCCAGCAGCCCGCGGCCTGCCAGCACCTCATCACACACACCGGGGAGGACCACAGAGTCGAAGATCAGACGGACCCCGGTCACAGTAGAGTGTGTGACGGGGCCTGGGGCCGCGGACCCTGGCTCAGCTCAGGCCTGAGGATTACAAGCATTTGTCTCCACCAAGGAGCCCCTCACTGGTCCAGGCTGCCCTAACCCAGACACAACCCCTTGGGAGGGTTCCCGGAAGCCACAACCCCTCCAGAAGCCCCTGCCCAGACCCCCCAACAACCCCCCCCTCCCCACAGTGAAGCCTTGCTCTCAGCCCCGCCCCCGTGGGGCCCAGGGACAAAGCTCCAGCCCATCTCTGAGTGCCCACCGGCTGGCACTGCCCATCTGGGGCCCCTCTTTGCCCAAGAGCCCCACCCTGCAGCCCCACTACCAACACCTGGGCCAAGACCCCTGACATCCGAGGCAGGTGAGCACCGCCCTGAGCAGGACCCCGGGCCCCTGGCACCCTGGGGGAAGGTGAGCCCCACCCACGTACAAAAGAGGCAGCTGCCCAAGGAACTGCGTGGGGAAGGGCCGGGGCCGCCTTCACCCCACACCAGCCGCAGCTCCTCGGGGGGCAGGGGGCACATGGAAGACGCCGTCTCACACCGTCAAAGGCAGCCCCCAGGGGCAGACCCCAGCCCACCTGGGCAAGGGGGCTCATGCCAGTGTTCGCATCCCACCAGGCCTCGCCCTTGGACATGCAGGCCTTTGACTGGCCCCAGCCCCCCCACGCCCCCGAGCGCGGAGCACCTCCTAAGGGGCTCCGGCTCCTGGTTCTCCTCACATTCCGGCCCACCCGGGCCAGCAGTCACCCGCAAACCCACACTGCACACACCAGGATGGGGCCAGGTCCTGGGGTGTTGGAACCAGAATGTGAGCCAAGGAGGCAGGCATGGCCTCCGGCTGGGCAGCAGGCCCTCCGTCAGCGGGAGGCCCCCAGGGCCACACCGTGCCTCCATCAGCCAGGCCCCCCAGGCCCCTGTGAACCCCACCAGCCACTGGCACATCCAGGGAGGGCACACACACACACACACACACACACATGATCAAACATGGCCTCCACCCTGCTGGCTATGGGCCAGCCGCCAGGGCCAACAGGGTATCATCCATCTCCTGAGGGGCCAACAGGACACGTGGGGGCATCCGTCGGGGGATCAGGAGAGGATGGGAAGCCCCACACCCAGACTGCCCTCACCTCCCCTCACCCAAGACCCTGGACACACCTCTCTCCAGAAGGCTGAGCCAAAGTCCAACCTGAAACCACAAGAGAGCAGACAGCACAGGCACTCCGGAGCCCGTGAGGCCAGGAATGGGTGCAGAGAGTCACCCAGCCTTGCCTGGGCCACCGGGATAGAGTGAGAAGGCAGTCGGGGGTCAGGGGTCAGGGCTGGCTGAGTCTCACTGGAAGGGCTGGAGAGTGCAGAGCCCAAAGTAGCTCCCCGTCCGCCCTCTCCAAAGCCAGGGTGAGGCGCAGGCCGGCTCCCCACACTCTTGGGCCCCCCAGCCGTCTCCAAGACCCTGCTCACACGACCTGCTCCAGGGTCCTGGACAGAAGCCCCCACGCCCCGCCCTCTCCCGTGACGCTGCTGAGGCAGGGCCCAGCCCCCACCTCCATCCCCAGGGGCATAGTGGGCGCACCGTGTTCCAAACTCGCCCCAGCTCATGGAATGGAGCTGGACTTGCAGGAGGCAGAGGTGGTGGAGCCACAGGGCCCCTGCCGGCCGAGCAGAAATACCAGGGCACTGGCATCACCACACGGGCCACGGGCCCGGCAGCCAGGCCACGCTATCCGTGGGGAGGGGGAGATCAGAGCAGCCCTCCAAATGCACAGCCACCCCGCTGCCCCACCCCACTGGGGGCTGGGCCACCCGCCCCTCCCGGGTGCGCCCAGCACCTGCCCCCGGTCTGCAGGCCCCTGCCTGGGAGACCCGGGCCTGCCCCGTCCCATTCCACACCCGGCCGGCCAGTGGGACCGAGAGCGCGAGGGACACGCGTCAGCCCGCCACATTCCTGCAAGGCCTCCCTGCCCCCACGCCCACGGCTGCCAACTCGAGCAGAAAACACATCCTCAGGTAGCGATTTCGAACCGCGCTGGCCCCGGCCCAAGCGCAGATGACAGGCTGTGGGCCCTGCTCAGACCTGCCTGCCGCCCGCTGCGGGGGCGAGGGGGCTGGGCTCATCCCAGCGCCCGGGGCCTCCCAGCCTGCCCCTGCCTCCCGCCTGTTCCACCCCAGGGACACACTCCCCACCTGCGGCCTGGGGGTCCAGGGAGACTGCAGAGGCCCCAGGCACATGGGGGCAGGGCTGTGGCCAGGGGTCAGGAAGCAGGGGGAGGGGGTAGCGGGTGAGGCCTCCTGGCCCAGGATACGGAGAAGATGCCAGCTCAGGGCTCAGAGCTGGGGAGCGGGGCAGGGGGGCCCAACCTCAGCCTGGCCTCCACCCCCAGTCTCTTTCAGAACCACAGCCCCAGGTGGACATGCTCTTGTGGCCTCCCAGTGGCTGATCCAGCCAGAGGTCCTTGGTCAGAAGAACAGTCCCTCAGTCACAGCCTGGCTCCCTGCTCTGGGCACTGTCCACACACAGACACACCCCAGCTATCCGGACCTGCCCCTGCACCCTGAGACCCCACTTAGCAGGAGCCTCTCTCCTCCCTGCCCCCACCCAGCTCCCTGCACACAGCACAAAGACCCGGGAGGCCAGGCTTCGGGCCACATTGGGCAGCAGGCCTGGCCCGCCGCAGACCCCACCCACCGGGACCCTGGACAGCCCACTGAGATGGACCGCATCCCTGCCAGCATTCTCAGGCCCACAGCTCCTGTCTGACAGGCGGGCCTCAAGCCCCTTCTCCAGAAAGAACAAACAAAACGCCAAACGCAAGACAGGAAGGTGCTTAACAGAGAATCACCGCACCAAGGCCCCTAGAGTCTTGTCCCCCGTGTCTGGACCAGCGGCAAAGACTGCCACCAACCCACGAGCACGAGATCCCTCGGCCCCCCGCCCGAGCAGCCCCCCCACCCCCACCCCCACCCCCGGGCATCCAGGAAACGGCAGGGCGGGCGCAGGCTGGCCACGGGCCCGGGCGACTCCGCCGGGGCCTGTCCCGGACCAGCCCCAGCACGCGCGGCGCACATGCCTGCGCGGCCTGCCCGGGCCCGAGGCTCCCGGCCGCGCCTCCGCACCCAGACAGACACGCGCAGGGCGACGCTGGCACACGCCGCGAGCTGCCCCGCACGCGGGCCGCGGCCACCCCGAGGCGCCGCGACCCCCCCCCCCCCGCGCGCGCCCACGTGGCCGGGCGCGGACCCCGGAGCAGGCGCCCCCTGCCGGCCCCGCCCCGCCGGGCCCGGGCGCGCGCGGCTCGCCCGCGAAGCCGGGGCCGCAGGTGCCCGGGGGTCGGGGGGGGGCCTGGAGGCCGGAGGGTGGCGGGCAGGGCGAGGCCGGAGACCCGGCGCCCGGAGAGGGCAGCGCGGGAGAAGCAGCACCTACCGGCCAGGCGAACTGGAACGGGATGACGACGAGCCCGGGGTCCTGGTCGCCGCCGGCCCGGGCCCGCGCCCGCGCCCGGTCCCCAGCGGCGCCCGCCGGCGGCAGGTAGAAGGAGTTGCCGCCCAGCACGGGCGTGGCGCCGTGACCGTAGCTGCAGGGCCCCGTGGGCGTCACCTTGGCCTGGTACTCCTTGAGGCACACGCGCACGTACGTGTCGCACTCGTCGTGGCCGCAGCCCCCCGCGCGCGTCGTTCGGCCGCCGCCGTCGCAGCAGGCGCCGCTCAGCAGCTCCCCGTTGGCGTTCCGCAGCGCGCTCAGCTGCAGCTCGAAATAGCCCATGGGCCGCGCCACCTAAAAATAAGGCGGAGGAACAGCGTGGGGAGGCGCGGGCCGGGGTCGCCCGCCGTGCGCCCCGCCCCCGCCCGCCGCGCCGCCCCGAGGGCTTCCGAACCGCGGCGCCCGCGGGCGGTGCCGCCGGCCCCGAGGGCGGCGCGAGGCGCCCCGTCCGCGCCCCTGCTCACCTGCACGCAGAGCGCCAGTAGCAGCAGCAGCCGCCGGGGCAGGCGCCCCCGGCCCCGCGCCCGCATAGCCGCCGCAACCCCGCCCGCCGGCCCGCCGCTGCCGCCGCCCCTGCGCGCCGGGCCCCGGCCTCCCAGCGCCCGCGCGCCCGCCCGCCCTCTGAGCGCCGGCGGCAGCGGCAGCAGCAGAGGCGGCGGCGGCGGCGGCGGGCGGGGTCGAGGCGGCGCCGCGCGGGCGCGGGTGGCGGGCGCGCAGGGGCGGCGGCGCTCGGGCTCGCAGGCGGCGGCGCTCGGGCCCGATCCGGCTCCCTCCCGGCGGCGGCGGCGGCGGCGGCGGCGGCGGCGGCGGCGGCAGCGGCGCTCCGGGCCTCGGCTCTGCGCGCCCGCGCTGCGCTCGCCCGCAGCCGACAAGTTCGGGCCGAGACTGACAGCTCGCTCGCCCATTCGTCACCCGCGTACCTGCATATGCATGAGGGGGCGGGGCCGCTCCCCGGGGTGGGGCGGGGGGGGCCCGGGGGCGCCCGGGATTTAAAGGCGGCGGAGGGCGCCTCCTGTCAGCGCCCTGGCCCGGCGCGCGCCTCGCTCGGCGGCCGGCTGCCGGGCGGCGGGGGCTCCGCTAGCGCCTCGGTCGGAGCCAGGAGAGCGGGACCCGGCGCCGCAACGCGGCCGCACCTCGCCGGAGCCCCGCCGGGTCTCCGGAGCCAGGGGGTGGGGCGCCCCCTGAGGTCACCGCCGCGGTCCCCTCCCACCGGTGCGCCGCCGCCGCGCTCCTCGGATCCCAGGGGAGAGGCTGCCTTCTGCACAAATCAGGGCTCTACCCTACTTGGGGCGGGCGCGGCCCTACTACGCGCCCCCGCCCCCGGGAATACCTCCCCCCGCCACTCCCGCCGCAGGGGGCGCTGCTCCCCTCGGACGCCCGCACCCCCGCCCCCACCGCCCCAGCCCCACTGCCCGCAGGTCGGAAGCCACGGAACTAACGGCCCATGTCTAGCTCTACTCTGGTGTCGGGGGTCGCCAGGCCGTACTTTCCAGCAACGTCCGGGATGGGGGTCGTGGTTTGGGCGCAGATGAGGAGGGTGCAAATAAAGGACGGTGGTGCACACCCCAAAGGACAAAGTGAGGGCCGTCCAGAGAGGCTGCGGCTGCTGTCCTGGTCTCCAGGCCCTCTTATCCCACCCCTGTCATCGCCTTATTGCCCTCTGCTGGAGTAACCTCGCCTCACCTCCACGGAGTCATGCCAAGGCTCCGGGTCTCCAAACACCGCCTCCTCTCTGCCAAACAGGGTCCCTTCCAAGGCTGGAGATCGCCTTGGTCGTTAGGGATACCGCTTTGGTCCAAAGGGGTTTTCCCGCCCAACCCCGGGTAGCAGCTGGGCTTTCTTCCATCCCTGGCTCCTCCTGCAAATTTGCCCACGGCCCTGGTTTCACTGCCCAGCCAGGGGGTCCAGCCCCCAGGAGCCTAAAGAGCTGGGCCTGACTGCTCCCTCCAAACACCTGAGCCCTGCTCTAGGCTGGGAGGGGGCAGGACACAAGCCAGGACCCGCCACGCATGGCGACCTCCACCAAATGAGGGGATGTGAGCGCTGTTCACAGTCTTCCAGTTGCTTCCTGGGTAGCGGTTACGGCCTGTGGGGGCAGGGGGTTCACGGAGAGAGGCCCCCAACTCCGCTCTGGTCCAGGGGCAGGGATGAAGTCCTGCAGGCCCCAACAGGGACAAGCGGCCCCCTGTACCATTCCGGGGGCAGAGCTCCATCCTGGCCCTTGCCCGCTGCCTTACCACCCACTGCCCTCGAGCACTCACTCAAGCAAGGTGGACACAGCCCTGCCCGCCCACCCACCCATAAGTGGTTCCCAGTGGGGGTGATGGAGTGGGCAGAGAACTTAGTAACACGGAACAGCAAACTGTACTGAGTGAGGCCCGTGGGGGTACCCTGCCCAGGAGGCCTGCTCAGACCCAGTGGGCAAGCCAGGGTCGGCCAGGTAAAGCTGCTGCAAACAGCACGTGCAAAGGCCCTGGGGCTGAGGAGGAGGACTCGTGTCCCCGGCAGAGCAGGTGAGGGGTCTGGGGAGGCTGGAAGGGGTGGCGAGCGCCGGCTGTGCTGGGCTGGCCTGGCCAGCCTTCCTGCAAAGACTGACGGGAAGTCACAGAAAGCAGCTGAGCTGGGTTGGGCTGCACATTTGTGACTTACATTGTCACAGAGATCCCTGGCTATAGGGGGGAAGGGCAGCACGGGGTGAGGTCAGACAGGGAGGCCAAATGCAAACGAGAGGAGCCGGAGGCCTGGCCGGGTCCTGGCCATGGAGGGGCCGAGCGGGCAATTCCGGCACGAGTGAGAGGTGGAATCCGGAGAACAGCACCCCCACCCCCCGCACTCTATGCCCCTCCCTTGTCCACCTCGAAGCTTCCTGCCGGTAGCCAGCAGCAGGAGAGGCGGACAGCCGGGATGTGCCACAGGGTGCCATGGCTGACCCTGGCGGCCAGGCTGTGGGTCCCAGGAGCTGCTGCTCTGGGCGGAGGCCCTGCCCTGCTCGAGGCTGTCTTTGCTCCAAGGCGAAGGTGGCAGTGAGGGATGCTCAGCCCACCTCCAGATTCCAGCTCAACCTGCTGGGGGAGGGGCCACCCCGGGGCCGAGGGAGACCGCACCCATCTGGCCCCCTCTGCTTCTATCCAAGCCCTTTGGGAGCAAAGTGGGCTCCCTGCCTCCCTGCGCAGGGTGTCCCCTGCAGGCCACAGATGCCCCTCATGGTCCCCTTCCCCCCACCCCCTGCCTCCCAGGAGCCACAGCCTAGACATAATTGACCCAGGAGAGGTTGAAGGCAGGATGCTGGCTGCTTGAGGGAAGGAGCCGGGACTGGGGCTGTGGGGCAGGCGATCCTCCTACAGAGGTCCCCTCCTATGTGGGGGGAGCCAGAGGGCTGAGACCCAGAGACAGCCAGGCTCCTGCCTCTTCCAGGAAGACCGCAGCATAGTTTGGGGCTCCCTGGGTCACACTCCGCTCAGTGTCCCAGCTGTACCCGCCCCCTGCCCCAGGGGCCCTCCAGGTAGACCCTGGGGTGGGCGTCACTCTGCGCCAGACAAGGCACCCGAGGAGGGGGCACGGCTCAGCCGGTTGGGCTGCTCAAGACCAGCTGGGCACCGGCTGCTGGGCACCGGCTGCCGGGCATGTGGACAGAGCCGGTGCGGCTGAGTGAGGTACTTCCGCCTGTGTTTTGCGGTGCTAAATATAGCGGCCAGGGAGGGGAGTTTCCGGTTACAGCCCCCCCCCCACGCCACTGCCGGGAAATCGATGCCAGCTCCATTAGGCCCGGCGGTGCCTGCTGACCTGCCCCAACGGGCTGCCGAGCAGAGTGCGGGGCTGGACCGCACCCAAGACCAGGACCCTGTCCTGCCAGGCCAAAGCCTGCACACTCCCCAGGGCAGAGGGCCCCCAGCCCCACCGGGGCCCAGCAAGGCCCCTCTGAGCGTGCAGGCAGCGGAGATCAGGAGGTGGGCAGCGGCGGCTGGAAGGTGCAGGCGGGGTGGGGCAGCCCCAGGGTGGGCAGAGCCCCTGCCCCAGACTCTCCAGATGTCCCGGCCCAGGGCCGCCCTCAGGGCCCCTCTGACAGGGCGGAGCTGGCGCTCGGGACCCCAGCACGGCACCACCCTGCCGGCCCCACACCCAGGCCCAAGCACCACCACCCCCCCCCCCCACAGCATCCCACTGCTGGGCTGGGCTCCAGGAAGACCCCACCTGGGTCACAGCCGTCATTTGCATACAGGTGGTGCTACCTGCGTGGGCCTCCTGGTGCAGCCAGCCTAGGCCAGCCCCGAGGCCAGACTTGGGGGCCACGGGCTCTGAGCCACTGCTGGAATGGCTCAGCCACACACGACCCCCAGGCCAGCAGGAAGGAAAGTGCCCGCCGGCCTGGGGCAGAGGGCAGAGGCACCTCAGCCTGGGCAGCTGTCCCCTCCTGACAGCAGGGTCTCAGCAGAAGCCAGAGGCAGCGTGTCCTCGCTCAGCGTCCTCTCCCATTCCAGCCAGGGCCCAGGGCACGAAGGTCAACAGCAGAAGCTCCTGGTCGCCCGGGCCCCCAGTCCCGACCTGTCTGTCCAGCAGGATCTCCTGGACACTCTGCCCTCTGCAGGGTCAGTGGACCACAACCCAGACTGCCCCCGTCCTGTCCTAGGGCATCACCCTAGGGGCTGACCAGAGGATTTGGGGGCCTCTGGGAAAGGGCTAGGCCAGGCCACCACCCTCACAGAGGGGCAAGCCAGCCTTCCCTCCAAGAAACCTCCCCGGTCCTCATCCCCAACTGACGGCCCCACCGCGCCCACAGACGCCCACGCCCACGATGACCCGCACCCTCCTCTCAGAGAACTCCAGCGCACGCTGGAGGTCCTGCTGGGTGCCTGGCGGAGCAGACGTCCAGCCCTCCTGCGACCCCACATGCTCAAGGGTTTGCAGAGGGCAGCTCACGTCATCCTCGACCCCCCGGGTGGGGGTTTTGTGGGGCTTGCAGGCCAGTCTGCACACAGGTCAGCAGGTGAAGCGAGACTCATCACCAGTGTCCAGGGCCACAGGGCTACTGAGGGGGGCATTGGCCCAGCCCCGGGCAGGGAGGACCCAGGAGCAGGGAGCATGTGCCTCTGAGCCTGTCCATGCCCTCTCCTGCCGTGACTGGCTCAGCCACCGCCCCCAGGGATGGCCTGACCCGACACCATCTTCCTGCCTCCCCCCCGCCAGCCAGTGGTGCTGCCCAGGCCTGGCCTAGCCCTCTGCCAGCGGTCAGTTCCCAACAGCCCCCCCAGCACAGCCTGCAGCAGGCGCCTCTGCTCAGGGGAAGCGGAGGGGCTTTCATGGAGGCCTTGCCCTGCCCTGCCCCCAGCCCAGCCCGGTCACAGCTCAGAGTCGGTGATGCCAGCCTTTATTGGGTCTGCGGGACTCTCACTGGGGACCCAGGCCAGGGGCCACGCAGCTGAAGAACCACGAGATACCAAAGATCACGCCGAGGGTCTTGGGAACATCCGGGTTGTCCGCAAAGGCCCGGGCGCCGTCCAGGGGCAGATGCACCACCTCGATGAGCTCTCCCTCCTCAGCCAGGCCCCCGCCCGGGCCTCCCCGTTGGGCATCCGTCACCTCCGCATAGAACATAGTCTGGCTGGAGCTGGTCAGTCCCACGCCAGACCTGCAGGTCGAGACAGCATGTGCTGAGGGGTCCACACAGGCCCCACCGGCCACCCCTGGCCCTTCCACAGTCCTCTCCTCCACCCTTCCAGCCCCCTGGCAGGCAGGGTTCCAGGAGGTTCCAGGGCCCCCAGATCCCCATGCAGTATCCCCTCGAGTGTGGGGGAGACCTGGGAACATGCTGGATGTGACGAGGCTGTGACCAGGCTTGTGACTTGCAACTGGTTACATTAGGTCAGGTGATGAGGAATTCCGCAGATGTAATTAAGAGACCTAATGAGGGGAATTTACGTTCATCCAAAGGGGGATGATCCTGGGTGGGTGTGACCTAATCAGGAGAGTTTAAGAGATCAGCGACGGGAAAACTCAGGGAGACACTTGAAGACAAAGCAAGCTGCCTCGCTGATGCCAGAGGGCCACAGGCCAGGGTGTGGAGGGCCTCTAAGAAGCCGAGAGCCAGCCAGGAGACAGCCCACAGGCACGGCCAGGAGGAGCTGCAAGAGGACGCAGAGCCCAGCTGACGCCTGGCCGCAGCTCGTCAAGCCCTCGAGTGGTGGGCCAGGTCCCCAGCAGCCACGCGGTGAGAACGTGGGCGGTTGACAGGTGGCCCCTGCTCTCCCGTGGGCCCTGCCACTCTGCCCAGGCTGGGCCAAGCCAGTCCTCGCCCCACCGGGAAGAGCCTGTCCATGCCCAGGGCTCCGGCCATGCAGCCTGCGTCTGTGAGCACTTGTAGGGTGGGGTACCCACTCCAGGCCGGGGCTCAGAGCGCAGGTGGGAGGTGAGATCCCCAGGACCAGGGCTCATAGGCTGGGGGGGGGTGCCTCAAGGACTCCCCTTCCTTCCTGGATGGCGGCCAGGAGTGGGTTGCTGGCCCCAGGGAGGGGGATGGGCCAGGCAGAAGGCAGGGGCGCAGATTGGGCCAGCGGAGGTCAGCAGTGGGTAGCCATGGTGACTGCCGGCCTTGAGAACAAGGTGACGGACAGGCTGGCCTGGACTCCAGAGGGGAAGGGCCCAGAACAGTGTACACGGAAGAGGGGAGCCACGGGGTGTCTGCGAAGTCCAGGGGATAAGGGGGACCTGGGTCCTGCTGAGGCTAGCTGAGGCCAGCCGAGGCCAGCGGGGTGGAAGAGCTCCCGGGATACTGGGGCAAGGAGCAGAGGGGCGTCTGACCCCCTCCCAGCTGTCCTACCCCCGGTGGGGCCACGCCCAGACTGACCTCACCCAGCTGCTTCCTCCGCCCTCCGGCCCCTTATCTCCCCCGGACCCTTCCTGAAGCCCATTTCCGCCGGCGGCCACAGCCTGGGCTTTGATGGAAGTCGCCGTCTGCGGGGTTTCCAGGCCCCATTTCCGCCGGTGTGTGAAGGAGACCGGCGCCAAGGAGAGTGTGCCCTGCCAGGCCGGCATGGCCTCCCCCTGCTCGCTCAATCACACCCCCGGCCTCGAGACCTCAGGCAAGCGCAGGGCCACGTCACCTGGGACGGGCCGGGAAGCGGCCGGGGCCCCAGAAGGAAGCCATGGGCCCGGCCACGGAGCTGTGTGAGCTTAGCTCTGGCTCGTCCAGCTGCCGTCCAGCTACCAGGGCTAGGAACTGCGCTGGTCTCCTCTCCCCCTCCTAAGCCTGCCTCCCCTTGTCCCTAAAATGCAGTCTGAGCTGACCGCCTGCTGTCCAGAACCCTCCGTGGCTCCCCAGTACCCTCCAGATCATGGCCCAGAGGCAGGGGCTGCTCGTCCTCTTGACCTGAGCCTTTTCCACAAAGCACCTCTGCCAGGCCTCTACGCACTCACCCCTTCCGGGGACCCCACCCGCCCAGGGCACATCCACGTGCCTTCATCCTGGCCTGCCCACTGCTTCAAGCCCTACCTGAAGTCAGGGCCCCTGGATTCTCTCAGCCCCTGGACCGCCAGCCCAAAGGCTCAGAGACCAGTGGCCACTGGCCAGGTACATGGAGGATGCCTACAGATAACTGAGGCGTCACACCGGGTGTCTGACCCTGGGGTGCAGAAACCCCACCTGGAGCATGGAGGTGCCAAGCCCTGCCCCATCTCCTTCCCAAGACTGGAGGCCATGGACACCTGGCCGGGCCAGGATGTCGCTGAGGCGGCCCTGGGCTGGCCTGGGGGGCAGAGCTGAGGCCCCACCCCTCGGGAGCAGGCTGCTGGGGGTTGGGGCCCAGCTGGAGGCCCTCCTTCTGCTGGGGACTTCACCAGGGCTGGGGGCCCTTCGCCACACCCCTCGGGCAAGGGGTGGGCTTCACCCCACATCCCGTCCCGGAAGATGTCCCCGGGCTCTGGGAGGGGCAGGCCGCACTGCGACCCCTCCCCGGGGCGCAGAGCTCCAACCCTGGCCCTGCCCTCCCTCCTGAGCCGCTGTCAGAGCCCTCTGTGACTCGCCCCCACCCCCAGCCCCCATGCCTAATCCCACAGGAAGCAGGGGCATCTGTGAGCAGCAGCTGCCACCGAAGCCGGCCACACGGGGGCGGGGGGGGGGGGTAGGGGGCCTGGGCGGGGCCTGGGGGGCCACAGTGGGGCCGGGGGCCTCAGGTTCTGGCCAACCTTCTCCCAACCCCGAGCTGCAGAACAAGGCAGAGTCGCCCTGCTTGCACAGCCCTGGGGCCGAAGCGCTCACTGCCCCCCGGCAGCCTGTCTGACCGCGGGCCGCCCTCCCAGCCCCACTCACTTGTACGAGGCCACCCGGCGCAGGTCAGAGGGCGCCAGGCGGTAGCCGCACTCCTCCCAGGCCTCCTTGCAGGCCACCTCCTCCGGCGAGAGCCCGGGCTGGTCCAGGAGGCCGGCGCATAGCTCGTAGGTGACCCCTGCTGAGCCAGGCAGCACCGCGGGTAGCGCCCGGGGCCCGTCCTGCTCCGCAGCTGCCAGGGACCCCGGGAAGAGACGCTCCACCTCGCCAGCGTACACGGCTGGCGGGGGGAGGCGACTGCGTCACGGCCTGTGGTGGCCAGCTCCACGTGACCAGCTCTGGCCAGACCCCCCAGCCAGGGCTGTTTCTCCCAGAGCCCCCTCCCAGGTCTGCACGCTGACCCCAGGACCCCAGGGGGCTGAATGTGAGCCCGCCGGCCTCCCCGCCCCCAACCTCACCTGGCCGGAACTGCTTCACCAACACCAGGCTCCTCCGGGAAGAGTTGAACATGAGGATGGTCACGCTGGGGACGGGGGCGGGGGGGGGGGGGGGGGGGGACGGAGCTCAGCAATAGAAGCACGCCCTCACCTCGCCACCCTCCTCCACAGCCCTGGAGGGTTGGGTCCCTTGCTCAGATGGGCAGACTGAGGCCCAGGCCAGGTCAGAGCTCGCCAGGGTCACACTGCCAGGTGAGGACCCAGGTCTCCTGTGTGTGCCGGGTGGCAGGAGTGGGAAGGACACGCTGGGCAGCTGGACAGGCTGGGGGTGGCAGCAGCTGAGGGCACGGGAATGACGGGACACGTGGGCCCTGCAGGCCAGCTGCCGCAGCCACACACCTGAAGCCACACTGCCCCCAGCCCATGCTCCTGGCGCTCCAGGCTAAGGGCGCCTGGGCGGCCCGCACAGGGCCCCTCGGTGAGAGGCAGGGAGAGCGGGGGTGCTCAGAAACGCAGAGGGGGCTGCAGCTCCATGCCCTTGGGCCCCGTGTCCCTGCCAGCCTGGGGCTTCCCTGGTGCCAGCCAGGCCAGGCCCTCACCTATCGTGAGTCTTCATGAAGTCCCACGACTTCTGGGCGCCATTCTAGAAGAGACAGGGCAGCAGCTGGGGAGTGCTCCAGAGAGCGCGGAGGCCCCGGGGACCCACTGCAGTGTCTCCTCCCAGGAAAACCAGCCGTGGCCCAGGGCCCCTGGGACCCAAGAGGTACAGCGGGTGGGCAGGGGGGGTCCAGGGCAGCCGGGTGCTCCCCAGGAGTGACAAGAAAACTGGAGCAAGCGCTGGGGAGCTGCGGAGACGCTCGCTGTCACCCAGGCTGGGAAGGACCTCGAGGTGTGGAGGGCCCCAGGCAGGGGGTGTCCCAAGTGAGTAGAGCAGAGATCAGGTCTTCACGGCTGAAACTTCCTTGGGCGCCTGGACAAAGGGCCACGGGAGGGCTGGGGGGGGGGGCGGGTCACAGGAATAGTTGGGGGGTGTGCCAGCGCCCGGCAGGAGCTCACCCCACGGATGGGCCGTCAGGGGTGTGACTGGACAGGGGACCACCCTCTCCCCAGCCCGGTTCCAGCCCTGGGCTGTCTCTCCCGCGGCCCATGGTCCTGCTGCTCTGTCCCTTCCTTCCACCACCCTGCTCCTCTGCCCTGGGCATCCTGCCCCAGTGGCTCCCAGGGTTCCGGGCGGCATCCGGTGAACAGAAGGCAGCGCGGAGCAGGGGCCCAGGCCGCCGGGGGCAGCCAGAACCAAAGCTAACGTGGTTCCAGCCGGCAGGAGGCGTGAGGGGCTAGGACCCTGCCAGCTGGGCCGTTCCCCCTGGCCCTGAGCCCTCCTCAAAGAGGTCTCTGAGGATGCGGCTGGCCCTGGAGCCCGAGAGCCCAGCCCTGTGGATGCGCATCACCAGCTTGCTTAGCTCAGTGCCCTTCAGCCTCTGGTCCAGCCCTCTGCCCTGGTGAGCTACTGGCCCGACACACAGGGCCCTGTCCAAGCCACCAAGTGGACATGAACCTGAGCACCAGAGACAGAAAGTGCAGTCAGGGCTGCAGAAGAGAAGACAGTGAGCAGCAGCCTCTGTGAGGACTTCCTGGAGGAGGTGACACTGCACCAGGACTCAGAGCCAAAAGGGCCTTCCTGGCAGGGGGACCTGACAGGCAGGGGCCCACACGCTGGTCTCAGGGGAGCTGCAGAAACTGGGCTGAGCTTGGCCTGGAGGCAGGAGCGTCCTGGCGGGGCAGCAGCTTTGGTTTCCGGGGGGAAGGAGAGCCGACGTCCTGTGCTGTGCCGGACGGGCTGCCCGGGAGGCCGTTGTGAGGCACCACCCCCGAGGCAGGCCTGGGCCTGCCTGCAGCCTGGCCACCCCAGGGCCAGCCACCCACCAGGGGGGCTTCCAGGGAAGGCCTGTCCCCAAGTCTGCTAAGTGCTGGGCTGTCCCCTGCCTCCCTCAGGGTATGAGTCACGCTGCATTGGTTTCAGGTACCCTCTGGGACCAAGATCACAACATCAGTCAAACCTGAGGTCCAGGCAAGGTGGAGGGGAGGGTCCAGAGAGGTCCACTGAGGGCCAGGCAGCCCCTCCTGCAGGACCCCCACCCAGGTGGTCCGGACCCAGGCCTGGCTCATCTTCATGGCACTGGGAGGGAGAACAGGACTGGAGTGTAAACACAGTCCCCTCCCCTTCAGAGCCATGGGGGTGCCTGCCTCTGGATGATCAATCTATCCATCCATCAGATCTCCCCTGGCACAGTGGCTACTGAGCAAAGTTGCAGAAGCCCCTTGCTGACATTCACCGCCCAGCCGTGTCCCATGGCCCCCTGCCTGTGCCCACTGCAGCCCGCCACCCACACGGGCTCAGCTTTGGTTACCAGCACCCATCCACCTTTCACAGGAAGTGGAGGAGGGTGCCACAGCCGAGGCCACAGCAGTCAGGTGCATGGACCACCCTGTGCCCACCTGCTGCCCCCAGAGCCCTGGCCCCTGGGAGCTGTGTGGCCACAATCAGGCATCCTGGCCCCAGGCCAGCAGCAGGGACAGGGCAGCAACCTCCACGTCCCTGTACTCTGCCCTCACCCCGCCCCGGCTTCTGCCCCAGGCCAGCGCTGCCAGCCTGGGTCCAGCCTGGGGACAGGACTCCCTGTCCCCTACGGCCAAGGGGACAACAGCAACGAGGGTGGAGGGGGGTGCAGCCTCTGTCAGGCTGGGGGTCAAGAGTGCGTCATAGTTTGGAGAGAGGAAGGGGCCTGGGCCGGGGGGAACAGGCTGCTGCAGGCCAAGGGCAGTCAGGCAGAGAGGGTCACCAAAGACCTGCACCCACCTGTCCTGGCTGAGGGGCAGCGAGGGGCTCACAGACCTCGCTCTGGGGTGCGGTCCTCACCTGGATGGCACAGTGGACTCCAGGGGAGCTGCACGCAAAGGGTGGGGGCCCAAACTGGACAAACATGTGTTTCCTGTGAACCTACTCCATGCACGGCGCCAAGGGAAGCAGCAGCGGTACCGCACTGCCTCCTGGGGAACGGCAGGAGGAGGTGATGCCCTGGGGGAGAGCCTGCAAGGACAGCAGGTGGAGACACGGAGGAGGCAGCCTGGGGAGCCCACCTGGAGAAGCTCTCCAGTGCACACCCCCGTCCTCAATCAATTCGCCTCCTTCTACCCAGAATGGAGAACACCACCTCCAGGAAGCTTGCCCCGACCCTTGGGGCGCCCAAAATGTCCCAGCACAAAAAGAGCCGAGGCTCAGCAAAGTCTTTTTGGAGGAATGAGTGGTTCCTCGAGGTGTCCCTGCCCAGACCCTCCCCGACCCCGACGTTCAACCGGCGTGTGAACCTGGACTCCGGCAAAGCGCTCCGCCGGGAGGTGAGGCCTGCGGGGCGGGACCAAGAGACTCAGGGCTGGGCTCCTGGGGAGGGGGCGGGGCTCCGGACTCGAGGGTGGGCGGGGCTCCGGGCCGAAGGCGGGAGGGGTCCCGGGGCGGTGTCGGGCCGCGCGGGGAACGGAGGGCGCGGAAGATGCGCTCACCTGGCGGTAGTGCAGCGTGAGCGGCAGCAGGTACGGCGAGGCTGCGCAGCGGCTCACGGCCGCCCCCTCGATGCGCTCCATGGCGGCGCGCTGGCGCGTCCCCTGGCTCTGCGCATGCCCAGTGCGCGCGGCGCGGGGCGGTGCCGAGCGCGGGGCGGTGCCGAGCGCGGGGCGGGCCCCGGGGGGCCCCTGCTCGGGTTCGTGCTGGTGGGGCGGCGGACGCGGGGCGCTCCCGGAGCCCGCAGGCTGGGAGCGAGGCAGGAGGCGCGCCCGCCGCAAGGTGCAGTCGGCCGAGCATGCGGCCGGCGGGGCGGGCGCGGCTGGAGGTTTGAGAGGCGATCGCCGCTGCCCGCTGCTCGAGGGACTTGGGCATCTTGGTCGCTAGAGAGCGACGCAGCGCAGCTTGGGGGAGGGGGCCCGAGCCGAGCGGATGTCTCCCCCTCTGGGGTTGACCAAACCCGGGGGCGGGGAGAGAAGCCGGCGGCGCCGCCGCGCCCCCCAGAGAGGAGCGTTGGGGGCCGCGCGAAGGGTCATCCTGTGGGCGGTGGTGGCAAGAGTGTAGACACCTCTGGAGGCCCCTGGGTGGAGGGAGAGAAGGCTCTGGAAAGAGGGCAGGGCGAGAGGAGCCTGAACCTGCCCCTGAGGGAGGAGCTGCCACTCCTGTTTGGGGTTGCTACCCTCCCCCCGCCCGTGCCCCTCCCCGCAGTGGAAGGCCCCTCCTTCCTTGGGTGTGGACCTCCAAGACCCGCTTCAAATGCAGCCACTGCCTGCCCAGTGTTAGTAGTTCAGTCGTGTCCGACTCTTTGTGACCCCATGGACTGCAGCACGCCCGGCCTCCCTGTCCTTCATCACCTCCCAGAGCGTGCTCAAACTCATGTCCGTTGAATCAGTGATGCCATCCAACCATCTCACCTCTGTCGTCCCCTTCTCCTCGCGCCTTCAATCCTTCCCAGCATCAGGGTCTCTTCAAATGAGTCAGTTCTTCGCATCAGGTGGCCAGAGTATTGAAATTTCAGCTTCAGCGTCCATCCTTCCAATGAATATTCAGGACTGATTTTCTTTAGGATGGACTGGTTGGATCTCCTTGCAGTCTAACGGACTCTCAAGAGTCTTCTCCAACACTGCAGTTGAAAGCATCAGTTCTTTGGCGCTCAGCTTGCTTTATAGTCCAACTCTTACACCCATACGTGACTACTGGAAAAAAACCATAGCTTTGACAAGACACGTTTGTTGGCAAAGTAATGTCTCTGCTTTTTATTATACTGTCTAGTTGGTCATAACTTTTTTTTCCAAAAAGCAAGTATCTTAATTTCATGGCTGCAATCACCATCAGCAGTGATTTTGGAGCCCCAAAAAATAAAGTCTCTCACTGTTTCCCCATCTATTTGCCATGAAGTGATGGGACCAGATGACATGATCTTGAAAGTGAAGTTGCTCAGTCGTGTCCGACTCTTTGCAGCCCCATGGACTGTAGCCCACCAGGCTCCTCCATCCATGGAATTTTCTAGGCAAGAGTACTGGAGTGGGTTGCCATTTCCTTCTCCAGGGTATCTTCCCAACCCAGGGATTGAACCCGGGTCTCCCACATTTCAGGCAGATGCTTTACTATCTGAGCCACCAGGGAATCCCTGGTGGGGATGATCTTAGTTTTCTGAATGTTGAGCTTTCAGCCAATTTTTTCATTCTCTTTTACTTTCATCAAGAGGCTCTTTAATTCTTCTTCACTTTCTGCCATAAGGGTGGTATCATCTGCATATCTGATGTTATTGATATTTCTTCCAGCAATCTTGATTTCAGTTTGTGCTTTATCCAGCCCAACGCTTCTCATGATGTACTCTGCATGTAAGTTAAATAAGCAGGATGACAATATACATCCTTGACGGGCTCCTTTCCCAATTTGGAACCAGTCTGTTGTTCCATGTCCAGTTGTAACTATTGCTTTCTGATCTGCATACAGATTTCTCAAGAGGCGGGTCAGGTGGTCTGGTAGTCCCATCTCTTTAAGAATTTTCCAGGGTTTGTTGTGGTCCACACAAAGGCTTTGCACAGTCAATAAAGCAGAAGTAGATATTCTTCTGGAACTCTCTTGCTTTTTCGATGATCCAACAGATGTCGGCAATTTGATCTCTGGTTCCTCTGTCTTTTCTAAATCCAGCTTGAACATATGGAAGTTCATGGTCCATGTACTGTTGAAGCCTGGGTTGGAGAATTTTGAGCATTACTTTGCTAGTGTGTGAGATGAGTGCAATTGTGCGGTAGTTTGAGCATTCTTTGGCATTGCCTTTCATTGGGATTGGAATGAAAACTGACCTTTACCACTCCTGTGGCCACTGCTGAGTTTTCCAAATTTGCTGGCATATTGAGTGCAGCACTTTCACAGAATCATCTTTTAGGATATGAAATAGCTCAACTGGAATTCCATCACCTCCACTAGCTTTGTTTGTAGTGATGCTTCCTAAGGCCACTTGGCTTCACATTTCAGGATGTCTGGCTCTAGGTTGGTGATCATTACCATCGTGATTATCTGGGTCATGAAGATCTTTTATCTATAGTTCTTCTATGTAATCTTACCACCTCTTCTTAGTATCTTCTGCTTCTGTTAGGTCCCTACCATTTCTGTTCTTTATTGAGCCCATCTTTGCATGAAATGTTCCCTTGGTATCTCTAATTTTCTGAAAGAGATCTCTAGTCTTTCCCATTCTATTGTTTTCCTCTATTTCTTTACATTGATCACTGAGGAAGGCTTTCTTATCTCTCCTTGCTATTCTTTGGAACTCTGCATTCAAATGGGTATATCTTTCCTTTTCTCCTTTGCCTTTTGCTTCTCTTCTATTCATAGCTATTTGTAAGGCCTCCCCAGACAACCATTTTGCCTTTTTGCATTTCTTTTCCTTGGGGATGGTCTTGATCGCTGCCTCCTGTACAATGTCACGAACCTCCGTCCATAGTTCTTCAGGCACTCTGTCAGATTTAATCCCTTGAATCTATTTGTCACTTCCACTATATAATCGTAAGGGATTTGATTTAGGTCATACCTGATGGTCTAGTGGTTTTCCCTACTTTCTTCAATTTAAGTCTGAATTTGGTGATAAGGAGTTCATGGTCTGAGCCACAGTTAGTTCCTGGTCTTGTTTTTGCTGACTGTATAGAGCTTCTACATCTTTGGCTGTGAAGAATATAATCTATCTGATTTTGGTATTGACCATCTGGCGATGTCCATGTATAGAGTCTTCTCTTGTGTTGTTGGAAGAGGGTGTTTGCTATGAGCGGTGTGTTCTCTTGGTAAAACTCTATTAGCCTTTGCCCTGCTTCATTCTGTACTCCAAGGCCAAATTTGCCTGTTACTCCAGGTGTTTCTTGATGGACTATTACTCAGCCATAAAAAGAACAAAATATTGTCAATTGCAGCAATGTAGGCCTAATGATCATCATACTAAGTGAAGTAAGCCAGACAGAGAAAGACAAATACCATATGATATCACTTATATGTGGACTCTGAAATTTGGTACAAATACAGTTATCTACAAATGTAGAAAACAGACATGGTTATCAGGAGAGGAAGGGGGGAGGGATAACTTGGGAGACTGGGACTGACACACACGCTGTTATATGTGAAATAGATAACTGGTAAGAACCTAACATATAGGACGGAGAACTCTACTCAATACTCTACCATGGCCTCTATGGGAAAAGAATCTAAAAAAGTGAATAAATGTATACATAGAACTGAGTCACTTTTCCGTACACCTGAAATTAGCGCAACATTGTAAATCAGCTATACGCCAATAAAAATTTTAAAAAAGGAATGAAATTCTGACACATGCTATCACACGGAACAGCCTTGAAGACGTTCTGCTGAGTGAAAAGGCAGACAGAAGGTCCCGTGTGATATGAAATGTCCAGAATAGGTAAACGCATAAAGACAGAAAATAGATTGGGGTTGCCGGGGCTGGGGGAGCAGAGAACAGGGACAGTGTCCTTTCTGGGTGACAGAATGTTCTGGAACTAGGGAGACAACATTGCCGATGTGCTAAATGCCAGTGAAGTGCAGAGGAGAGACGGTTAACGTGGTGTGACTTTCAGTTCCGTTTTCTTAAAAAAGGAAAAATACATCAGGGGCTTCCCTGGTGGTCTAGTGGTTAAGGGTCCGCCTTCCAGCTCAGCGGATGTGGGTTCGATCCCTGGTCAGGGAACTAAGACCCCACGTGCATGACTAGGGAGCCTGCATGCCACACTAAGAGCCCGCGCAGCTACAATAATTTATTTAAAAAAGGAAAAACACATCAGTGAGACTGCTCAGGGGCATTCCACGCTGGCTGGAACACCCTGGCCTCTGGTGGTGGGTCCGGACCAGGTCCCCGCAGGCTACTGAGGCCCTGGGGGCAGGAGAGGGGTCTGGAGTGAGACTGGAGACGTGCTTCTGGGGGTCTGCTGTGCGCACGCAGCTGGGAACTAGGGCTCGGGGTACGCTGGGACGCGAACACCGAGGGCAGCAGGGGGCTGGACTCGGGGGCCCAGGTGACGAGGCGCCGTCCGCAGGGACCTGGAGGAGCAGGAGGAGGGGGTGCTGTGGCTCCCAGGGGAGCCTGCTGGGCCGGGCTGGGCCCCTCAGCAGCACCAGGAGCCTGGGAGGGGTCTAGGCAGGGGCGTCGGGGGATCGCCATAGCTGCCTGCTGGGGAGGGCGGGAGACCAGTGCAAGGGGCCTCAGCTACTGTCCAGAGCGGAGGCCATGCGGTGAGTGGCCTTGGGCCCTGTGGGAGCAAGTGCGGGAGGAGGAGGGAGTGGAGGATGAAGCGGGATGAAGGCCAGGGGATGTGGCCACACCCCGGGGAGCCCGCCCGAAAGCCCCCTGCGGGTCTGGGGGCCTCAGAGACCCGGCCGAGCCGCACTAAGAGCAGACGTGGAGACCAACACACAACGTGCTCGCACACACACACACACACTCTGCAGTGTCCGTGCTCCAGGGCCGCTGGGACAGACCACCTCAACCTTGGCGGCCTGAGACAGCAGGGACTGGTTATGCCGAGTTGTGAAGGCAGGCCTCCCTGCGCTGAGGCGAGGGGAGGGCAGGCTGACTCCTGGGCTCCAGGGAGAACGGACGCTGGCCTCAGCGAGCTTTTAGAAGCTGCTGCTCTCTTGGCTCCTGGCCGGCACCTCCTCCCTCTTCACAGCCAGCAACACAGCACCCCTGTTCCCCTCTGGACTCGGACCCACCGGCTTCCCCTCTAGACGACCCCGGCTCCCTCTTGAAGACCCCGGCCTCCTCGTGATGACCCCTGCCTCCTTGTGACAACCCCGGTCCCCTCGTGACAACCCTGGTCCCCTCGTGACAACCCTGGTCCCCTCGAGATGACCCTGGCTCCCTCTAGACAACCCCGGTCCCCTCGTGACGACCCCGGCCTCCTCGTGACAACCCCGGCCTCCTCGTGACGATCCCGGCCTCCTCGTGACAACCCTGGTCCCCTCGGGACAACCCCAGCCGCCTTGTGATGACCCCGGCCGCCTCTGTAGCCCAGGACACCCCCCAGGGCCCTCCACTTAACCATGTCTTTGCTGTGTGAGGTTCCACACTGGCGGGTTCTGGGAATACTGTGTGGACATGGGAGCCAGGGCAGGATCCCAGGTGGGGCGCAGCCTGCTGGGCCCCTGGCAGGACTCGGGGGTCTCCTGCTGGCCACTGCCTCGTCTTTCCCTCTAAGAGGTGGGGGCAGGGTTGTCTGCCACTACTGGGGCAGGAGGAGAGGGTGGCTGTGCACGGTCCCACGGGACCGGGGGCCCAGAGTGCCCGTGGGCTGGTGAGGGGCTAACTGGTAGCCCCAGCCTGGGGGATGCCCCGGGCGGTGTCCAGCAGTCTGGGCAGGTGGATGGGTGGACGCTGGCTTCCTCCAGGGCTCAGCCTTCCCCAGAGCAGGTGATGGCAGCCCGGGGGTCCAAAGGTCAGGCTGCTGGTCAGGGGCTTCCTGATGAGGGGATTCCTCCGGCAGGGGCAGTGGGGGCTGGCGGGCCGCGGAAGCCCAGGAGTCGGGCTGTGGGTTTCAAAGCAGGCGTGGAGCTCAGGCCTGGACATGGGCAGAGCCAGAGGGGTCAGGGAGGGTCAGGGGCGGGGGCGGGGGGCTCCAGGGGCGCCCACCTTCATCTCGTTCTCCTCCTAGGCAGCACGCCCCCACCCGCCAGCATCTCCCCACTGGAGGGCTGGAGGGCCGCCGGCCTCCCCGGAGGCCCCTGCCCTCTCGCCCTGACCCTGCTCCTGCCCAGGCTCGGAGCTCCTTCCCTCCTGTGGTCCTGTCCCTCCCGCCCTGCCCGGCCTGGGTGCCCAGGCTCCCGTGGACTCGCGGAGCTGGGGGAGACGTGCTCAGGCCCTGGCACCTTGGCCCGCAGCCCAGCCCTCCTGCTCGCCCCGACCCACCCTAAGCCCCCAGCCCCCTCTCCATGCCGTCCAGCCCCAGCCCTGCCTGCCGCCCGCCGGTCCAGGTCGGATCTGGGGTCTGTGTCTCCTGCTGCAGCAGCCCCACCCCTGCACCGCCAGGTGCCCCGCCCCTCCCTGGAGCCTCCCAGGCTGTGAGGAGGGAGTGCCTGCTGTCCTCCGCCCTTTCTGGGGTCACTCAGAGCGCCCGCGGCAGCTCCCAGGCAGCTGTCGTCCTCAAGGACTGCTGAGCTGGGGGCGGGTGACACAGCGCCCCTTACCACTCAGGCTCCTCTTTCGCCGGGGGACGATGTGGGCCTGGGGAGGAGGTGGACTGCCTGGCCGGGTGGGGGTCCCTGAGGGCGGCCTGCCCCCTCCCCCTGGCATGGCCTGGGTGGCTTCCTGGCCCCCAACCCCTGCGGGATCTCCCAGGACAGAGTGGCCTGCATGGGCAGAGTTGGACGGAGCGGAGGCCACGGGACAGTACCTGGCCCACGGGCCAGAGTCCCTGGGCGGGTCTGGAGGGCTGCAGGGGCGTGGGGAGGGCTGGGGCCTCGTAGAGGGTGGGGGGCGTGTGTGCGGGCCCCCGGCTCTGACCTCACTCTGACCCCCTCAGCACCAGCTCCTGGATGTGCACAGGCCTGGACTTGCGCGAGCTGCCCTGGGCCGGGGGCGAGACAAGGCCCGGCGTTCCCAACCCCCAGGCGCCCCGGGGTCTCGAAGGGAAACAGCGCAGCCAGGAGCCCCAGGAACGCACGCCCCACTGCAGCCGGGTCTGCCCGGAAGGCACGAGCCAGGGAACAATGCTCTTCGTGTGACAGACTTTCCCTCCGTGGGAGAAAATAGAGCTTGATAGAATGGCGATTTCCTGCATTTGTGCTGTGCCAGAGAGTGGTTCACACAGGGACCTCCCACAAAGAGGAGCTCCTCGCCAAGTCGGCTAGGGCCCCAGCGCCCGGCAAGGGTCCACCCCCCATCCTCCAGGCCCCTGCCCTCCTCCCAAGCCTCAGCTCCAACCTTAGCAGCTTGCTCACATGCAGAGGGGCTGGCAGCAGCAGGGCTGGGAGGGGCATGGGGGCCTTCCTGGAGGAGGGGACCTTGGACAGAGTGGGCCATGAAGACAGCTTCTCAGGGGACAGAGAGTCCAGGGCAGAGCAGATGGGGTGCCACAGTGAGGGCAGGCTGTGGGCACTGGGTGGGTGCCGTGGGTGGAGGGCAGAGGTTACAGGGAGGCGAGGCAGCAGCAGAGACTGGGCCTCCTTCCACGCTCTGAGTGAGGAGGGGGGCGGTCTGGAGGCACCCCTGGATATGGCGATGCTGAGTGCTTATGGCCCATGAGAGCTGCCCTGGGCTGAAGGTCCCAGTGCCTCCGTCCTGGTCAGACCCAGAGCCCAGGGGACCACTGGCCTGCTGGGGCGGGCGGGCAGGATCCTGAGGGCACCCCTGGGGTCTTCCCCTTCCCTTTCCCAGAATAGGTTTGTGGACAGGGCCTGGGAAGAGGGGGTTTGATGCGGAGCAGGGCGCCTATGGCCAGGATGGAGTGCCAGGGCCAGGCTCACACTGCGGGGTTCTTGGGCCATGTGCGGAGGACGCTGTCTCCACCCACCTCTTCCCTGAGGACAGGCCGCCGGCCGGCCCTCATGCCCATTAATTCCAGTGCTGATGCACCCTCCAGGGCACACAGCCTGGCAGGCTGTCCCGGCTTCCATGTTTCAATCTTTCTCTGTCCCTGGACATAGGGACTCAAGTGAGCTACGAGCCGCCCACCACACCCCAGCCCAGGGGGGCCACCCTGTGGTCACTGGCCTCTTGGTCTCTCCTAGGGGAAGCCCTGGCTGACCACCCTCCTGCCTTCTCCTGCGGCTTTGGCCACTCCCACACCCAGCCCACCACGGCCACACCTCTCCTTGGAGCTTACACCTCACCCCCCATTCAGGGCCCAGAGCACAGAGGTGGTGGGATCCACTGCCTCACCCTGGGGACACAGGGCCCTTCTCTGCAGGTGCTTCAGACAGCATTGCAGGGCAGGGCCTCAGGGCTGAGATGAGGCTTCCCTAGGACACCCTGCCTTTTCATACTGCTCATGACGTTCTCAAGGAGAGAATACTTAAGTTGCAAAAAACTAAGACCATGGCATCCAGTCCCATCACTTCATGGCAAATAGATGGGGAAACAATGGAAACAGTGACAGACTTTATTTTCTCGGCCTGCAAAATCACTGCAGATGGTGACTACAGCCATGAAATTAAAGGATGCTTGCTCCTAGGAAGAAAGGCTATGACAAACCTAGACAGTGTGTTAAAAAGCAGAGGCATCACTTTGCTGACAAAGGTCCATATAATCAAAGCTATGGTTTTTCCAGTAGTCATGTATGGCTGTGAGAGTTGGACCATAACGCAGTGCTGAAGAATTGATGCTTTCGAACTGTGCTGTTGGAGAAGACTCTTGGACTTGCAAGGAGATCAAACCAGTCCATCCTAAAGGAAGTCAACCCTGAATATTCATTGGAAGGACTGATGCTGAGGCTTCAATTCTTTTGCACCTGATGTGAAGAAGTGACTCATTGGAAAAGACCCTGATGCCGGGAAAGATTGAAGGCAGGAGGAGAAGGGAACGACAGAGGATGAGATGATTGGATGGCATCACTGACTCAACGGACATGAGTTTGAGCCAATTCTGGGAGATGGTGAAGGACAGGGAAGCCTGGCGTGCTGCCGTCCAGGGGCCACAAAGAGTCAGACACAACTGAGCGACTGGACAACAGGATATCCAGCCTCAAGGCTGGTGGACAAGCGGCCCCACTGCTCCCCCACCCCCAGCCCCGATGCACTGGGCCGGCCTGCCCACGGCTGCTGCTGGCCTCTGAGGGAGCAGTGGCGCACCACAAGGGTGGGAAGGCCCCTCCTGCCCACTGCCCTGCTGCCCCTGCCTTCCCTGGGGCAGGCACCCTGCACGGGGTCTGGCCCCCACTCCTCGCCCCCCCCCCCCCGTTCTTCACAGGCGTTCCCCCCAAATCTCGGCCACATCATCAGCACCCCACTTGGTCTTTCAGATGGATCAAGTTCAAGGCGTCACCCCCTCTCCTGGACCTTGTGACGTCCAGGTGGCACGGTCCCCCTCTTGCTCTGACGGGTGCCCCAGCCGTTTGCACGAGCTCACTGCCCCTTGTGAAGCGCTGGTGTTGTCCTGGTGCGTCGCAGCTGGACTCAGAGCGGGCTGAGGCTGCAGACGTCCAGCACCGTGGAGATGTGCCCCTGGTGGAGTCTGGGTGAAAGCGCTCCCCAGGGCTCCTCTGGCCTCAGGCAGTGGCATCCAGCACTCCTAAGACCGCTGGGACCAACTGCTCATGTTAAATAACCACAGTGATAGCCATGATGATTTTTTCTGGTTGAATTGGACTGAGTCAGGGAGGGCTCTGCAGGGTGGAACACAGCGTGTGGGGTGAGGGGAATACTCAGAGGAAGGCACTGCAATTCCAGGGCTCTAGGGAGGGGAGGCAGGCCAGGGCCGGCCCAGAGAGGTCCGTCCTGTGTGGTGGGAAGGGGGCAGAGCTTGGGTAAGGACAGGGGAGCTGTGTCTACCATCACCTGCAGACCCCACTTTCAGCTGTGGGTGAGCACGTGACTGAGGCCGGGGCCTGGTGAGTGGGCAGCCTTGGAGCAGGGACGGATGAGGAGGCCTGCCGTGGCCCCAAGTGGACCACCTGTCCAGGATGGGCAGGACTGCTTGGCGGAACCCAGTGAAGGAGCAACAGGTCTGGCCCAGGTGGGGAAGTACTGGGAACCCCATCTCCCTCTTCCTCCACCAGGCCACAGTCCTGCCCAGCTGGAGCCCCAGTGGGCTCCTCCTGCTGAGGCAGTGGAAGCTGAGTTCCACCCTCCGGGACTTGAGTTCTGCCTGCTGCTGTTCTTAACCTCGTGGAGCCTGTCACCCCTGACAAGGATCAGAGGAGGAGCACAGACCTGCGAGGGGCACCCCTCTGCCCAAGGGTCGTCCTCCTCCTTCCCCGCCTCTCCCCGCAGCTCTAAGGGATCTAATCTCATGAGCCCAGCCCCCATCAGCCTTCCCCGGGAGCGACTGTTCTGGCTCGTCCGTTCACCCTGCAGACGGGCACACGGAGACCCAGAGGAAAGGGCTGAGCTGAGACCAGCTTTGCCCCTGGTCTGGCTCGGAGCCCCCGGCCCAGGGCCCAGGGTGGCCTCGGCGTCTGGGCCTCAGCTCGGAGCGTTTCCTGCCTGCCCGCCCCAGCCCAGCCCCGCAGGAAGTGGCCGCCTCCTGAACAAAGGGGTCGGCGGACAATGGCCATTGAATTGGGCCGGGGCGCTCGAGCACGGACAGGCCAACAGCTGCCCGCGCTGATAAGACCACTCCGCGGACTCCACGGGCTCCTCTGGACCCGAGGCCGGGTCTCGCGGCTGGCGCGGCCCCGGCCCGCAGACGGGCGGCCAATGGGGAGCCAACCGGCGCCCAGCGCCCAGCAGGCTCCTCCCCCACCTGGCCCCGCCCCACGAACGGGCGACCAACGGGAATCAACCCTAGGCGGCCCCGCCCCCACAGGCCCCTCCCCACCTGGCCCCGCCCCGCGGGCGGGAGGCCAATGATGAGCCAACCCGGGGCGGGCACGCCCCAGCAAGCTCCTCCCCCGCCTGGCCCCGCCCCAGCACGCACGCCGGCTGGACCTGTCGAGGGCTGCAGAAGCCGCGCTTCGGGAAGTGTTCCCTCGAAAAGCGGAGGATGTTAGCGCCTCCAGCGTTTCCTGCGCCTACTGGAAAAGTCGGGGAGGGCGGCCCTAGCTCTCTGCGAGGGTCACGCGCGGCTCGCTGTGCTCCGAGAGTGGAGCGGGCAGTCTGCTCCTCATGCCTGCCTGGGGCAGTCCTCTCGAGGCACCCGGACACGTGGTGAACACGGTCAGCTCTGTGTAAAGAGGCTCAGTGCCGAGAGCCAGCTCCGAGAGAGAGCAGTGGGGCTGAGGTCAGGAGTCAGCCCTGAGCTGGTTCTGCAGGGCCCAGGTGACCCAGGTCATCACCCCTGGTCTGGGAGGCTCTGAATGTGGCAGGGGGTGTCCGCGTCCAGGAAGGCATCGCCTGGAACCTACAGGGAGGACAGGACTGAGAGGGGCAAGACCTAGAGGTCTAGGAGAACCAAGACCGGCTCTTTCTTCCCGGTGGGATGACACAGCCCACTTCCGGGCCTCACATGCCCCAGGCAGGGCAGGGGCCTGGGGAGCTCAGGTCTGCAGCAACCCTGTTCTGTCTGTCCAGCCATGATGGTGGCAGTGGCTGTGGATAATGTGGCCATTGGAGCGTTTGCATGGTGACTGCCAAGGTTCCAGGGGTGGGGTGGGGTGGGGAGAGATGGTGATGGGGGTGGTGGTGCACCAGCAGCTTGTGGTCGTGGGCAGAGCCGCATGGCAGAGTGCTGGGGCTGCAGTCACTGGGGGTGGTGCTGTAAGGCAGCCCACGTAGCTCCAGGTGCTTCAGTGAGGCTGCCCAGACTGCCACTCAGTGGCCTGGGGTCATGCCCTCCAAGGAGCCAGATGACCCTGCCAACTCCTCTAGCCCTTCTTGCTCACGTGCTGTGAGCACCCCATCTCCTAACCGAGGTAACTGTGGTCACTGGGCAGGTAGACACACCTGACCTTCAGGTGGACGCAGCCGGACCCTCTCATGGACTCAGGCCAACCCTGGCCTACCTGCTGTGTTGTCCTCCACCCTGTGCTAGCCCTGGCTGTGTCCTGACCTGACTACCTTCTCCACTCCACCCTTGATCCGAAACCTCACAACTGTGGCCGCCCTCCTGCCAGAGGCCATGTGGGACCCTGTGCCCATCTCGATGCCTCACTGTGGTCTCCCCAAGCACGGCCAGGTTCTCACGGGTCACATGGTGTTCCGGGAGCCATCCAGGCTGGGCCACAGACCCCCGGCCTGCATGAGCAGCCGCCCGCCCAGCCTCCGCCCAGCACCAAGCCCACTGCTCCGAATGCAGGAAGTGGGAGGCCCGGCGGCTTCTGACTCCCACCCTTTATCAGCCCACTCCGCTTCCTGTGGCCCGCGCAGCCTGCACCCGCGGCGTCGGGACACTAGCTCACCAGTGACTCATTGAGAGCCTGCCCTGGGGACACCTGGGCCCACACCCCCTGACTCCTGCCCTCAGCCCAGCCCACATCTGGCTGGCAGGGCCACCCACTGGCATCTCCCCATCTTTTAGTCTGTCCCTCCCTCCCCCATCCACAACCAGAAGGGCTGAGGTGCCCCTACCTCTTTGTGCCCCCCAGTTCCCAGTGCCCATAGCCAGTAAGGTGGGCAGCCAGAGCTGCAGGGCAGGGCCCACGGGGCTGAGCACGAGCTCCTGCTCTGAGCACAAGACCCTTTGTGGCCACAAGCCACCCTTTGTGGCTTGCTCCCTCCCATGGGCCCTGCTGTCCTCCAACCCCTAGGAGCACCAAAACCACCACCTCTGGGGACCCCGAGCTCTCACCACCTCTCCCGGTGCAGTCACCCAACCCCAGGCTGGCGGCCCACCTTCCTCCTCTGGGCCCCCTCATGGCCTGTCCAGCTCCTCCGTCTTCTGGTCTCAGTGTGGACCCCTCTTCCTCCAGGAAGTCTTTTGGACTGACCCCTACACCTCTCCCATCCTGGGGCCTCCCAGGGGATGCCTCCACTCCACATAACTTGTCTCTGACCGTTCCTGGGCCCCCAGACCGCACCAGCGGGAACCCAGAGTCTGCCGCTCACAGGCAGATCCCTCCTCCCTCACCCCAGTGCACCCCTTACCCAGTGCGCCTGGGGACACCATGTGGGTCAGGACGGGAACTGAAGTTGGGGGTGGGATGGGGCAGAGAGGGCACTGGGAGGCTCATCTTGGTCTGAACTCGCAGGCACCCACTGGGCCAGATATAAATGCTAAAGGAACCACCAGCAGTGGGGTGGGGGGCGGGCCCTTCCCAAACAAGTGCAGACCCCTCCCTGGAGCCAGGTCCTTGTGGCACTGACCCCCACACGTGCACGAGTGTGCACACGCATGCACACACCCTACAAGAGGGTCCTCGTGGCACACACCAGCCGTCCCCCTCAGGCCCACCCTGTAGGGCTGCCTGCAGGCTGGCCAAGTAGACCCCCTTGCCATGCCTGTGGGACTAGAAGTGGGGACTCTGCTCAGGGTGTGCCCACGTGTGCACAACGCTCCTTTGCACCCTGTGGCCTGGCCCATGACCACCACGCCACCCCCTCACCCCCAAGATTCACATTCCCAGGCTGGGTCATTGACCATCACTGGGAAAGTCTGTCTCTGCCCAGGGTCCAGCTGGGGTCCACCAACTAGGGGGAGGGGTGGAGTGCCATCCACAGGCTGGTGAGCTCGGCGCCCAGCCCTCAAGCCACATCTCCATCACTGCAGGCCCTTCTGCCTGCTCCCCGGTGACAACCACAGGGCCCTCCCGCTCAGCCCTGCCCGGAGCCCCGTCCCCCCGCGGCCCCCTCGCCTCTGCCCCGCACAGTGGCTCTGCTCATGCCCACCCCTGCTGCCGCATTTGCCCGCAGCATGGGGGCCGTTCCCCTGGGAGTTGTCCCTGTCCTCACGGCCGACCACAGACCCTCAGAGCTTCGGCGAGGTCTGCTGAGGAAGTAAACCCATGAACTGATGAACGGGGACTGTTTTCCAGAGCCCTGCATGTGGCTGGAAGGAGCACATGGCAGGGGCTTGTGGGGAGGGAAAGCAAGAGGTGCAAGACCCCTGGGAGATCTGTCCGGGGTCCCTGCCCCCTGCCTTCAGGTCCTGTTGGTGTGGCCCCAACTGACCCAAGACCTCCCACCCTGGGAGCGTCCCCCCAGCTGCCAGCTCAGCTCCACAGCTGCTGAGGCTGGTGGCAGCACCCACGGCAGCCAGGCCCCCACCAAGCCCTGCATGGGCATTTTCCCAGGCCCCACCAAGGCGGGCACCTGGCAGACAATGTCCTTATTCACTATGACCTCTGGGTGGGGGAAGCAATTACTCAGTCTGCATGGGGTGAAGGGCCTTCCTCGCCAAGGAAAGGACGGTCCCCACGCTGTCTGGCAGGACGGCGCTGCCTCCAGCCAGCCAGGCCTCCGGGGCTCAGCTGAGTCTGCGTGGCCTCTGCAGGTGCCCCTGTGATGTGTGGCAGCCTGCCTGCCTGCCGCAAGCCTGCCTGGCACCTGTCCCACCACGGCCTTCCACTGGCCTCGCCAGGGCCAAAGTGGTAGTGACGGCCGGGTCCCACCATTCTGGCCCCCTGCCCTCCCGGGACCTACGTGGGCCATTGTGTGAGGGCTTCCTGAGCCACACTCCTCTCGCAGCAGGAAGGCCAGAGCGCCTTGCCTCTGCCACCGCCCACAGCCCCTGGGAGGGGCCTGGGTGGTCAGGGCCTGGGGCCCGCAGCCTTGGAACCCATCCCTGGGACCCCACCCCTTGCCAGCCTGGCTGGGGCCCAGGCCTCCCCAGGGACCGGTCGGCCCTCCAGGCACGTAGGCCAGGACGACGCGGGGAGGCGCCAACCAGCCGGGGCAGCTGCTGCCTGCCCGCGAGCGACCCCGACTCGGGAGCCCCCACCCCCAGGAGGTAATGGCCTGTCGGGGCCCCCAGCGGGCCAGTGTGCACGTGCAGAGGGCCGGCTGTCCTGTGGATGTGGCCACAGGGAACCAGGAGATTGTGGGGAGGACCCCTGGGCAGGGGCCCAGAACCCAAGGCAGTGAGGCAGGCAGCCACCCACCACGGGACGGATGGGCAGCAGCTGCCCAGGAGCCTAGCGTCCCCACCGGCCCGGCTGGTCCTGGGGCGCCCCCTGCTGCCCGGGGCTGGCCCTGCAGTGCGGCAGCGGCGGGGGCTCCCGGAGGCGCAGGCGGCTGGGCTGAGGGTCTGGGCTCAGGGGCCCACCGGGCCCTGAGGCTGAGGTGAGGGGTGGCGGGAGCCCCGGCAGCAGAGCCTGGGGTGACACGCGGGCCCACGGACGGGCAGGTGCTGCTTTCTGCCCACACGGATCCCCACGGTCTTGCTGGGCAAGGGGGTCCTCAGCCCAGAACAGGGTGGGCGTGTGGGCGAGCCTGGGGCACCCACACCGGTGGGGGTGCCACAGAGCGGGGGTCCCGGGGGCAGAGCCGTCCTGACCTACCAGCGACTGGATGGTGCGTCAGAGAACAAAGACCCTGAACCGGGGCTCACGGCTTCAAAGGCAGCCTTTACTGTGCTGGGAGCAGCGTCCCCAGGGTCTGTGCTGGACCCCGCCTGGGACCTGGGAGGCGGAAGCTGGGCCCTTGCCTGGCAGCCTGAGGGCGGCCAGGCAGAGGTGGCCGTGGGCCTGAGCCCCTCGAGGCAGCGTGGGCGAGTCCGCCCCCTGGTGACCCCAGGCCTGAACGTCCTCGCCCTCCCGGGGCCCCTCAGCCCAGGGGGAACAGGAGCCCCTCTCCGGGTCCCAGACTTGCAGCCTCACTTGGCCAGTGCTCCAGCCTGCTGAGAAACGGATGGAGGGCCGGGGTGTGGAGACAGCAAAGGGGCCCGGGGAGGGCGAGAGCTGGACGGGAGGAGGGCATCGGTCCAGGGCGGCAAGACGGGGGCGGGTCTGCGCCTCGCCTGGTGCTGGGCCGGGGAGCAGCGGTTATGTGGCTGCCAGCCGGCAGGGCACGGTGGGCACTCAGGCCGGGCTCTAGCAGAGGGGCATCAGGGACCCTGGTTCTCAGGGGCCCCCCGAAGCCGCCCCTCCCTCAGAGAGACCCCCCAGCGCCCGCAGAGGCCGCGGTGGCAGCAGGCGGCCACCAACTCTGCTGCCCATCTGCAGGCCTGACCCACCTGGACACAACTGTGGGAGCCAGGAGGGCGCGGGGAGCCACTGGGAGGGGGGCAGGCATGCAGGCCGGGGCCTGGGCAGGCCGGCTCGGGAAGGGGCTCCCTGCCACCTGTGGGCACCGGGGGTGTCTCGGGCCTGCCCCCTCTTCTTGGGGGGCCTGAGGCAACAAGTGGCACACCGCAGTGCCCACCGAGTCCCGCCAGGAAGGGCGCCTATGGTCCTGACTCCGTGGCCCAGAGGGGCAGGAAGGGCGCGAGGTCACGGCACGCAGCATGGACCGGGTGCCAGCAGGCACTGCGTCCTCTGCGGGCGGCGGGCGGCCCTGTCACGGGGGCCCTGCAAGGGTGCCCGAGGCACCATCAGGCCTTGGGCCCCAGAGCTCAGCCCCGCTGGGGGTGGCCCTGGGTCTCATCAGAGCCCGGGGCCCGGCGCCCTGACGGTGGCCCCAGGGACACAGGTGGAGCGGCATGAGCAGCACCGGCGTGTCCGTGCACATGTGTGCGCCTGCAGGTGTGCAGGCCGTGCAGTGCTCTCCCGGCCGGCCCTCCTCCACCCCCCAGGCCGCTGGGGGTGAGCTGGGAAAGCAAGACTGACGGGGAGAGCAGGACACCCGCAGGAGGGGCAGGCAGGGGACCTGGAAGGCCCTGGCCTCCCGCTGGAGGAGGGGCAGGGCACGCGGCGGGGACGGGCCGCCCTGAGCGCCGTGCATGCAGGCCGTCTCCCCCAGCCACTCCCAGTGCCGTGCGGGGCCTGGTGGCCAGTCGCGTGCCCTGTTCGGGCGAGACCCCACGGAGGACCCTGCTGACCTCAACCTGAGTGGGTGCAGCTGGGGACCGGCCTCCGCACCCTGCGGCTGCCCCACGCTTTCTCCTCCCCGGACATGCTCGGCCCGCTCCCCCGCCCCCAGCTCAGCAGCCTCACCTCTGCAGGCCGGCCTGACCAATGCCCCCAGCTCCGCAGGGCCATCAGCCCTGCAGGACGGCCCCCTGTCTACCTCCCGAGGAAGCATCCAGCCACCTCTGTGTCTAGAACACGGCAGGCGCGGCCTGGCCACCCCCACAGCCACCAGCCCCCCGCCCCCAGAGGCTCCCAGGCTCCGGCCCAGCGCAGAACCTGCTCCCCGTGCGGGGCAGGGCCCCCCATCCACGAGGCCCCTCTAAGAGCCTCTGCCGGGGCCCAGGGCCTTGCTGTGAGGGTGGGCAGTCACCGGTTCCCCAGCTGACAACCGGGCACCTATGGAGCCTGGAGACCCCGCACCCCCCCAACCTCGCTCCTCCAGGGAGCCGGACAGGGCTGCAGACCACACACTCAGAAGGTTTCAGCTCAAGCAACGATCTTCCTGTTTCACCAGCCAACCTTTCACTCCAGCTTGCCAGGTTCCCTGGGGTCCCAGCCGAGGGGCAAAGCAAGGGCCTCGAAATCCCCCCGTGAGCCGTGATGCCCTCTGGGGCGGACACCACAGGGCCTGCCCACCTGGGGTGGTGGCTGAGCCCCCAGGGGCAGGGGGCTGTGGCTCTGCCACCGTGAGGGGTGGGTGGCCAAGGCTGGCCTGGAGGAGCGGAAGCCTCTGTGGACCCCTCGTGGGTGTCCCCCGCGCAGCCATGCCCAAGGCCAGGGCAAGTGCTCTGGGCCTTCCAGCAGTGAGGCTGGCCCAGGAGGTTCCGAGTGCCCTCAAGCAGAGGGCCTCTGCCGGTCACACCTCTGAGGACAGGAACCCAGGTGCAGCTCAGGCAGGAGGTGCCCAGACAGCTGCACCCGCGTCTGCCGAGTGGTGCCGGCCGCCCCGCGGGGCCGGGCGGACTGTGGGCTCCTTGGTGCACGTCTGCGGGGCGCCCGGGCCCGGGCACAGCGGGGAGGGCCTGGCTGGGCGTCAGCTGGACGCAAAGTGCTTCTCAGACACAGTGAGGCGGCGAGAGGCGCAGGCTCCCGGCCCCCGGGATAGAGCAGGGTCCAGACCCACCAGGCCTCCACAAGCCTGGACACGCGGCTGGGACTCCCTGGGCCACAGTTTCTCTCCACAGGACGCAGCAGAGCCACCGGCAAGGGTTCCTGGGGCAAGAGACCCAGCTCTGCCGTGAGATAGATACGCTCCTCAAGTTGCTCGCATCAGGGTCCCGACAGCGAGGCCACGAGATCACGGGCAGCTGTGCGCGAGGGCCGCCGGGCAGCGGGGCACCCATCTTGTCACCGAGTCTCGCTGCTCACCACAAGCTCACCCGAGGCCGGGGGACTGTCAGGAGCTGGTGGCGCGGCCACCAGCGGACGTGCCGGACGTGAGGTCGCCTCAGTAGCCATCGTCATCGTCCCCGTCACAGCCGTAATCTGCAGAGCGCGAGGCAGTAACCACGAGGGGTGAGGCCGCTGCTCCGCGCCGCCTGGCCGGCCCCGCCCCCACCGATGTGGCCCTGCCGAGCGCCCACCCGCACACACCGTTGCCGCCCATCATCTGCAGGGCGCTGACGCAGGGCTCCCCGTCCTCCTCCTCCGCGTCCTCCTCCTCCGCGTCCTCCTCCGCGTGGTATGACACAGGCCCGCTCTCAACCACGACGGCCGCGGGCCTGACGCGCTCGGCCTCCAGGGAGCGGGGGCTCGGGACAGAGGCCTGCAGGCGAGGCGAGGGCTGTGCAGGCGCGGGCATGCTCCGGGCCACCGGGGCAGGACCGCCCCGCTGCCGGGCCCCGGCTCCCGGAGCCCAGCCCCGCTGCCTGGGAGGGTGCGCCCTCCGCACCCTCTTCCCCGAGGATCCCCGCCTGGCCCAGCTCCGCCCCCCGCCAACGCACCTCTCCAAGCGCCACCTTCTTCGCAGGCTGCGTCGACACCATCGGCCTCAACCTGGAAGAGCACACAGTGAGGCGGCCTCAGCGCAAGCCACACCCCCACCCAGGAGGACCCGCCCGGAGAGGCCTGCCTCTGACCGCACCTGGCAGGGTGTGGAGGCCAGGGACGCTGGTCCTGTCCCCAGGGGCCTCAAGTGCTGGCCCCACAGTTGCCTCCTGCACCCAGGCCTGGCCGCCCTCCACCCATCCCGACCCCGCGGGCTGGGCAGGTCGCTGACAGGCAGGCCACCCTCTTGGCCTGCTCGCGTCCACGCAGGGCACAGTGGGGGGGACTGGGACCCTCAGGCTGCAGCCGCCATCGTCCTGCCTGCACTGCACTGTACACACCCACAACGGACCCCGCAAGAGCCTCCAGCGGTGGACACCCAACAGCAGGGGTCTCTGGCTGGACCACGGGCAGCCTGTCCCGCTAGCAGCAGGGGCTTAGGGCTCTCACGGGGGCCCTGGCTCCCTGTGGCCCTGGCCGGCAGCCTGGAGCGGGAGGCGGCAGGTGAAGGCACGGCTGTGCGCGGGCTGAATCGGTCCCTCCCGCTGGACGGTTCTCCAGGGAAACGGGTGTGCGGGGCTGCAGCAGCAGTGACCCGGGGCGGGCAGAGCAGCCCGGAGTCCCGGAGCCCAAGAGGTGGGAGCCAGAGGCACGCTCCTTAGCACCCAAGGGCCGCCCCATGGGCAGGCGCATCAGCGGTGCAGGAGGAAGGCCAAAGGGACAGGTCTGTGTCTCGGGCCCTCCTCTCGACGTGCCCCACAGCCGTTCCCACACTGCCCCGTGGGCGGCCAGGCCTCTGAGCAGGGCCTACGAGCACCAGGGACACTGATGGAGGAGGGGGAGGGTGGGGGTCCAGCCCCACAGAGCCCAGCACCACCTGCCCCCCGGGAGCGCCCCGCGAGCACACCCGGGGCCAGGTGGGGCGCACGCCAACCAGTCTCGGGCCTAAAGGGAGCCCGAGGGGCCGGTGTGCAGAGCTGCCTGGACCTGTCCACGCAGGGAGGCCCACCGGCCCCAATGAGAAGGGCCCTGCGGCTGCGTTCCCAGCTTCTCCCAGCCCTGCCAGCCGCGCTGTGGTCTCCTCTCCCAGGGTGGGGCAGTGTGGGGGCTTCCAGAGCCCCTGAGTGGGCAACAGGCCTGGCCTCCCCCCTACCCCATTTCTTCAGTCAGGACCGTCTCTGATGCTGCGGGCCCCGTCCAAGCCTGGAGCCCCACTCAGCTCCCCACCATGGTGGCGGGGGCTCCGGAGGCCGACACTGGTTTCTGGCATGCGGGTGGTGAGTGACCGCAGCCTGTCCCCCAGGCCCACCCGGCACAGTACCTCTTGCCCACGCTGGTCGAGGGGTCAGGCCGGCTTCTTCTGGAGGGCGTCTTCCGCCGGGACAGCCTCCGGGCACTGGTCCGCTCTGGGGGCCGGGCGGCCTCCCCCTGGGGGGCTGTGTCCTCCCCGGGCGGGGGGCCATGCTCCCGGGACGGGGGGCCATCCTCCCCGGGCGGGCCGCCCCCACTGTCCAGGCCCCGCAGCACGCTATAGTTGATCTTGCTGGAGATTTTCTTCTGCTCCAGCATCTTCTCGATGGCCTCCCCGGCCGTGCTGGCCTGGATCGGCTCCCGGCGCTTGCAGGACTTCTTGGGCTTGAGGGAAACACAGAAATTACACTTCCTGTGGGTCTTGGTGCCACGAACCAGCGAGGTGCCAGTCAGGACGTAGGGAGCACCAGCTGGACTCCTGGGAAGGAGACTCACGCCATCAGGGCTGGCTGGGGCCTCTCACCCTCCCCGGAGACATGGGCCCCTGGGTGGCCAGCACTGCCCTCGGCCCGCGGCCCACCAAGCAGCCCCCAGCCGTCCTGCGCCTCAAGCGGGACCATCCAGGGCAGGGGCCGGCCACCTGCGGGCGAGAGGCTGCCAGCACAGCCCGGAGGTGTGCACTGAGGACCCTGGCGGGGCGGGGGGGCGCCCACCTTGTGCTCCTTGTAGATGCCCAGCTCCCTCTCCTTCGCGATTCTCGCTTCTTTCTCTGAAAGACCAAGGAGCGGGGTCAGAGAGGCCCGCGTCCCGGGCACCTGGGCGGGCGCTGGGCGGGCACTCACCCTTCTGCTCCCGCAGGTACTCAGCGTTCTCCCGCATCCAGAGCTCGGCCTTCACACGGGCTTCTGCCTCATTCAGGATGTACTGGGGCAGAGCACAGGGTCACTCAGAGGGCATGCCTGGAGCTCAGCCACAAGGCTGCCCGCTTGGTGCGCGCCAGTCAGGAAGCAGGTCCCTGACCCAAGAGGGAACGTGTGTGGAGCCCGAGCTCGGCTCGCCGTCCCCCGCCCTCCCCAGGCCAGCCCCAGGGTTGCACCCTCCCAAGCAGCTCGCAGGCCCCAGGCCACAGGAGCCAGGCCTGCCAGAGTGCAGGCTCAAGGGTCCCAGAGAAGGAGCTGCACTGACGGCCACAACAGCAGCTGAAGAACCGGCAGTGGCCACAGGCCTGAGGCAACTGCTGACAAATCAGGGGAAGGGCTTCCCGCTGCCCGCGGACTGGCATTGCCGGGCAGCCTGCTCAGAGCCCACTACCACCGCAGGCCTGGGACTCCCCAGGGGGCGCAACCTGGCCCCCGCCCCGGGAGGCCCCATGCGCAGGCAGCGCCTACCCGGTCAATCTCGAGGTCGTCGATGCCGCTCAGGTCCAGCTCCCCATCCCCGCAGGCATCCTCTGGGGGGAAGCACAGGCTGGACTCAGGCTCGGCCTCCCGTGAAAAGGCGCACAGCTCACCCGGGGCTGGCTCGGGGCTTGGGGCCCCAGGCTGGGCCAGGGCGGCTCCAAGCCTCTCCCCCCACGCTGCTCCCAGGGCCTCATGGGGGAAACAACTCTGACCCAGAGGAGACCCTGTCCTCACGCTCCTTACAGAGGAGCTCCTCAACAACGTTCCAGGGAGGGGGTTCCAGGGAGCCTCCATGACCGCGCTGAGGACCCCCCCAGACCTCTGGGCTGCCACCCTTCCGCCCCCTCGGCCTGCGGGTCCCGGCCCACAGAGGGGCATCGGGCCACCCTGCGCCCTCACTGCCCGCAGTGGGGGCCCTGCTCTCGGCCGCAGCCAGGACGGCCTCTTGCTGCCCCCGGGCCCCGTGCGAGCCCTCTGCTCAGGGCCCTGCACCCGGGCGCCCTGGCGCAGCAGCCCCGGGGGTGCAGCCTGCTCGTGCCCAGCAGGTGAGCCAGGTCTGCGTCAGGGCCCCCGTCCGCCTGCAGGGAACAGCGTGGGCATCGAGCAGCGTCCCGCTCACAGGGGCTCCTCACACAGAGGCCGAGCCCCCAGTGCCAGGGAGGAGATGAGGCCATGCTCGCGTGAGACGCAAGGGAACCAGCCCTGCCTTCCTCGTGGGGAGGGCCCCGCAGGCACCGGAGCCCAGCAAGCAGTGCCCGTCCGTCCAGTGGAGAGGTGGCCGACGCAGGGGACGGGCGGGGGTGCCAGTCTGCCCCTGTGGCCCCCTGTGACGTGTGGCTTTGGCTTCCTGCGCTGAGGGGCAGGAAGGAGATGGTGGCCACAGCCAACCATGCTGTGGGCTTGGGCCAGTGCCAAGGGCCACGAAGACACTGCCAAGTGCTGCGGGCACCCGGCTGCCGGCACAGCCCCTCCCGAACCTGCCCTCACACAAGGCTGCCCCTCAGCAGCTCCCACGGCCCAGCCGGGAAACCCCCGCCGCCCCAGCCCCCGGCACTCACTGGGCTCGCGGTTCGGGGAGGAGATGCACTCCCGGATGGAGTCCGAGATGCCCAGGCTGGCCGCCGTGGGCAGAGGCCCGAGCAGGGACTCCAGCGCAGGGGGCCTGCCGCCTGCTGCGGGGCCCCCCGCCGCTGCCGCACCGCCGGGGACGCCGCCCCCCAGCAGCTCCTGGTAGAAGTCTCTGTTCAGGTGGCTGGCCGCGGCCTCCAGCTCCTCATCCTCCGTGTCCTCCTCTCCGAGCAAGCTGGACGTGCTGTCCTCAATGGAGCCTAGGACAGTTTCACACGCCCCCTGTCAAGCATGCAGGAGGCCGCAGCGCCCACCCGGGGAACAGCATTTCCATGCAGCTGCACACATTCCCAGCGGGGGGCCTGTCCCCAGCGCGCCCACACCACACACGCGATGTAAAAGCCAACTCAGAACAGATCAGACACAAGCCTAACAGCTGCGAGCACAAACACACGTTTCTGAGAAAAGATGGGAAGAAATGTTGACTCCAGCGTTGATAAGTCAGATTTCATCAAAAATGAGAACTCTACTTTGAAAGACAATGTTTAGGAAGACAAAAAGACAAGCTGCAGACTCATCTGCAAATCACGTTTGACAAGGACCTGCCTCTGGACTGTGAGCAACTCTGAAAACACAACGGCGTCACAGCTGCGCGAAAGTTGGGAGCAGAGACCAGCAGCGGCGTCGCAGGTGGGCACAGGTGGTCACCTGTCATGACAGGCGCCTGCAGCCACGGCGAGCCTGTGGGTGCCTCCCCCCCACAGCTTCAGTGCAAGGGCGGACACCACGCGCCTGTGGCTGCCGAGTCGGGAAGCAGCTTCTGAACCACCCGACCACGTCTCCCCGACCCAGCAACGCCACTCCCCCACATTTACCCTCGAGAAAAGGAAGCAAAGATGGACACAAATGTTCACAGTGGTTTACATGCAACAGTCCCATACTGCACATAACCCAGGTCCTGTGACTGTGGATCACAACAAACTGTGGGAAATTCTTAAAGAGGTGGGAACATCAGACCACCTGACCTGCCTCCTGAGAAATCTGTGTGCAGGTCAGGAGGCAACAGTTAGAACTGGACATGGAACAACAGACTGGTTCCAAATCAGGAAAGGAGTACGTCAAGGATGTATATTGTTACCCTGCTTATTCAACTTATACGAACAGTACATCATGAGAAACGCTGGGCTAGATGAAGCACAAACTGGAATCAAGATTGCCGGGAGAAATATCAATAACTTCAGATAGGCAAATGACACCACCTTTAAGGCAGAAAGTGAAGAGGAACTGAAGAGACTCTTGATGAAAGTGAAAGAGGAGAGTGAAAAAGTTGGCTTAAAACTCAACATTCGGAAAACTAAGATCATGGCTTCTGGTCCCATCATTTCATGGCAAATAGATGGAGAAACAATGGAAACAGTGGCTGATTTTATTTTTGGGGCTCCAAAATCACTGCAGATGGTGACTGCAGCCATGAAATTAAAAGACGTTTGCTCCTTGGAAGAAAAGCTATGACCAACCTAGACAACACATTAAAATGCAGAGACATTACTTTGCCCACAGAGGTCCGTTTAGTCAAGGCTATGGTTTTTCCAGGAGTCACGTATGGATGTGAGAGTTGGACCATAAAGAAAGCTGAGAGCCGAAGAATTGATGCTTTTGAACTGTGGTGTTGGACAAGACTCTTGAGAGTACTTTGGACTGCAAGGAGATCCAACTTGTCCATCCTAAAGGAAATCAGTCCTGAATATTCATTAGAAGGACTGATGCTGAAGCTGAAACTCCAATTTGTTGGCCACCTGATGCAAAGAACTGACTCATTTGAAAAGACCCTGATGCTGGGAAAGATTGAGGGCAGGAGGAGAAGGGGACAACAGAGGATGAGATGGTTGGATGGCATCACTGACTCAACGGACATGAGTTTGGGTGGACTCCAAGAGTAGTTGGTGATGGACAGGGCGGCCTGGCGTGCTGCGGTCCATGGGGTCGCAAAGGGTCAGACACAACTGAGTGACTGAACTGACTGACTGATGGACTTCCACCCGGGACCAGACACTCGGGACCCCTGCCCCAGAGGACTGACGGGACGGGCCTCTCAGAGCAACAGCACGGAGCGAAAAAGCCGGAGAAGAGACGACCCCTCTCACAGAGTACTCTAGACACAACCGACTTCCAGCTGCAGGAGGCAGCTGCAGGCTGGCCTGGGTGCCCGCTGGCCCCTGGCCTGTGACACATGCCGCTGACCACATGCACGACCCCCTCACGCCCTCACGGCCCCTCGCATGGAAGCCTGTGCTATCAGCGCGCGTGTCACCAACAGCCCGCGGGAGGGCCCGCAGAGCGAGGACACTGGCCCGCCGTGGGGTCCCAGAGCTCAGCACCCTGCACACACTCAGCGTGGCCTCCGGGACGGACTTGACGGCGGGTGCGGCCCTTCCTCACCCCGCCCCCCAGCACCAGCCTCCTCCTCCTCACAGGGGAGCGGCGGCTTCCCCAGGCAGGCCATCCCACGCCAGGGCGGGGCCACTCGGAGGCCGGGGGTCAGAGGAAGGAGTTCACACCAAGGAGGGCGGACCAGGAGCGAGGCTGGGGTGGGACGTGGAGACGGTCCCGTAACCAGCGGCGGGCGTAGAGGACACGTCCCCGATGCTCCGGTCAGGAGAAGCTGGACCTGGAGTAGACCAGTGGTCCCTCCACAGCACCCGGTAAGCATGCGGGCAGGGATAGCGAGCCCAGCCCCGTGGCTGGGCGGCTGTAAGCAGGTGCTGGCCCAGAAACAGAGACCTCCAGAGACCACGTGAAGAAAACCTGGGGAGAGAACACACGCTTCCCAAGGCCCAGGGAGCGCCTCGCAAAAGGCACGTGAGCAGACACAGGGGAGCCAGGTCCTCGTGGCGAGAGAGGTCCAGGCTGGGCCGGAGAGCAGAGCCCCACTGTGTCCAGAGGGGAACATGGCCAGGGTGGGCAGGGAGGCAGGCGGGCAGGGCAGAGACCGCCAGGCGTGCACACAGGCCCACAGGGGGCGCCCGACACCGAAAACAAGCCAGCCTCAGCCTGGCAGACCACCTCTGCCTGTGGGAGCATCACACAGCTGACAGCGTGGACGGGGGTCACCCCGGCAGGCACGGAGCCCAGCCCTGGTGGATGGAGCCCAGGGGGCCTGTTCCCCAAGCACCACAAGCATCTCCAACCAGCAGACCTGTGGCCACAACACAGCGGCACGGAGGAGGGACAGCGCCAGCAAAGCACCCCGTCAGCACGCGGGACAAGTGTGGGCCCCCCCCCGCACCGCTGGAGGGACGTGGCAGGGCAGCAACCGCAGGCCAGAACCGAGGGCGGAAGTCGCCAGCGGAGCACTGAGAGGTTGCAGGGCCCATAAGTCAGCGCAAGAGCTGCTTCAGTGGGAGACCAGTAACGCAGCCAGGAAAACGAGGGCGAACCACTCAAGGCACGAACAGATAACACAGGAAACCGCCAGAGCAGCACCGTCCGAAGTGCCACGAGGCGCGCCGTGTTCACACCGGGGACAGGGTGGCTCGGGGCGTCCTGAGAGCACGGAGGCCCAGGGTGGCCCCAGGCGGGCAGGAGGCTGGCAGCGGGAGGGGCTGGGCAGAGGCAGACTTCAGGGTGGCTCCGGACATGGCTGGACTCACCATCCTTCGTCAGGCTGGCGAGCGCCCCCTTGGCCTTGGGCCGGCTGTTTTCTAGCTCAATTTCAATGGCATCCTGGTAGGTGGTTATCTCACCTAAAACAATAAGTTAAAAGCAAAAAGTGATCATGAACTCTGTCCCTGTAAGGCCCTGCAGCCTCTGTCCAGGGAGATGGGCGGTTACCTTCCACGTCCTCCAGCTGTTTCGATAGGACTTGTTCAAGCTGCAAAGGAAGGACACGAGCGTTTAGTGGCGGGAGGACCAGGCCGTGGGCCCGCAGGCCTCTCGGCCCCGGGCCCGCAGGCCTCTAGGCCCTGGGCAGGGCCCCACCCCAACAGGCAGGACGTGGCTTCAGGCCAGACAGATGCTGGGCCCTGCAGGAAGGAAGCTCCCCTGAGAACCTGTGCTGGAGCACTCGGGCAGCCTGGGGAGACCCCACGAGCGGATGAGCGGACCTGGGGCCCAGGAGGGACGGTGGCCGGTGCAGCCCATCCCGGCCACCCCCACCCCGGGTTCAGCGCCCCACCCGCCTCTCCTGGGGCTGTGCGTGGACGCATGCCCTCGTCAGTCTTCGTAACGAAGCCACTGTCTGGGAGGAATGACGGGGCACCGCGACGGCGGAGGCCGCGTGCAGGGGCCACCTGCTTCAGCCGCAGCTTCCTCTGCCCAGCCGTGTAGGACGGGGGGTCGCACTCCTCCTCCAAGTCAATCTTCATAAACTCGTCCACGGTTAGCTGACTGGTGGGCGTGTCTTCGAACTCCGTGAGCCTGAAACACACAGAGGAAAGGGAATCTGGCGCCCCCGAGCAGCACAGTAACCAGCACCCAGTTAGTGAAACCCTCGGGGGTCGTGGGCCCGGGCCCAGCGCCCGCACACGCAGCTGTGCGCACGGGCCCCAGGCCTGCCCAGCAGCCTCTCGGTTCTGCTGGACTGTGAAGGCTGGCTTCCCCGGGAGCCAAGGGCAGGCCCCTCAGGGAGACTCCGGGAAGAAGGCCCCCAGTGCCTCCTGTGTGGCAGTGAGCGAAACCATGATTAATTCTTGCCCATTTCCCACACAATCTTCAAAGTGTTTAACAGAAAAATCCATAAAGAGAACTAGAGATCAAATAAGCAAACCAAACTCCCTCTGCTTTGAAAGCTGCTGTAGAATATGATCTCAGCTCAAACACAGCCATCAGGGGCTCCCGACTCGGGGTAAGCGGGCTGCAGTGACCGGCATGCCCACGACTTGCTCACGCCAGGCTGAGTGGAGCTCTGGCCGGAGCTGCCGCGATGACTCTGGGAATTCGCTGCCCAAGAAGCAGCTCCCTGGCCACTCTGGGAAGGGACAGCTGCCACCTCCGTGGATCACGCTGGCTGCGCCGGCCAGGGGATGGGCACAGCCGCCCTCAGCACCCATTCCTGACCTGCGAGTCAGGGTGACCTCACAAGCCACTGTCCCTCTCAACCCCGGATGGAAGAAAGGGGCCGCCACACAGACAGAGGACTGTGGAGGGGAGCTGGCGGGGACCAGGCAGGACCAGAGCCACCCACCTCTTGCGCAGAGTGGACTCGCACACCTTGACCACGCTGATGACCTCCTTGACAGTTCTCCGGAAATCATGCATCCTGGCTGCAACCAGAAGTGCTGGGAAGAAACACAGGGAATTCAGAAAGGGGACAATCCAGCGACACCAGGAGCGTCCCTGGGCGCAGAGGGCTGTGACCCGCTGCGGGGGCTCCGGGAGCCACGGCGACACTGACTTGCTCTCCTCCTGTGGGCAGTGCTGCAGGCTCCGGACTGTGAGAACCCTAGAGCACTGGCTACGCTGCCAGCGATTACACGATCGTTTTAAAAACAAAGAAGGTGCTGCTCACAGTCTCCTTTTTTAAATGCAAGTATTAAAGAGAATTTTGTGTAACCTCTCAAAGCAAGCGTGTGAACTCTGAGCTGAGGCGTACGGGAACGTTGAGGAGACACGGGATGGACCCTGCTGCGCTGCACACGGTGACCACAACTGGCTGGCCCTTGGAAAGGCCCAGCTCTGGGCTGGAAACTGGGGACGCAGGCTCGGCGCTGGACATGCCCCCACACAGCCCTGACCCTGTGGGGCGGGAGGGAGAGAGAGGGGGCCGGCGGGGCTCCAGGTCCAAATGGGGGGGCGGGGCTGCAGCAACGACTCAGAACGCTGCGCCTCCAGTCAGGCCTCGGGTCAAGGCTGGGAAGCCTGGAGTCCCCTTGGCTTGAGGGTCCTGCCCACTCCCAACGGCCGAGGAGGCCACCAGGGAGCAGGCAGAGGCCCTGAGGGCTGGGTCAGGACCGGGCAGGGGGAGCCGGGAGGCAGCTCTGGGAGGAAGCACGCGCAGCAGCCCAGCCCACTGAAGGGTGGGCACAGACTGCCCTCCCACACGGCCGTGGGGCCCCGCAGCTCAACCCCACAGCCCGTAGCCGCCCCGCACGCCGCACCTGCCCCGCAGAGTCCCGAGGGCCGGCGGCCCGTGTGCATCCAGTCCCTCTTCATCCTCTGCAGAAGCCTCATGGCCGTCATGGACACCTCGTGGTTCTTTTCGCCGAACTCCAGCAGGTGGGCAAAGCGTGGGATGTACAGGCAGGGGTCTGCAGAAGACACGCACCTCAGCGCGGCCCTGGGGAGACGGGCCCCTCTGCTCCCCAGCTTGGGCCTCCCTCGCCCAGCCGTCTGCCACACAAGCTCCCGGGGGCCCCTTTTCCCTGACAGGAGCAGCTGAGGACACTGCAGCTAGTGGGCGGGACACGTGTGCCCTGCTGTGTAAGGTGGGCCAGGCTCGCGTGTGCACCGCTCAGGCTCCGGCAGAAGCACATACGCCTGCGGGCTGCTTCGTGGGCATTTTGCGGATTACCAGTGAGGCTGAGCAAATTTTTACGCATTTGTTTTCTGCATTTACGCTTGTGGAACAGCAGCTTAGACCTTCTGCCTCCTTGTCTGGATGTGAGTGTGCACCTCTTAAGTGAACGTCTCTCTCTGGCTAAGGGAGCCAGCCTGGCGGGGCAGGACAGAGTCACCCGCACGCGCACCGTCTCCGTGCTCATCGGCACCTTCCCCGCGCAGCTCTGGGCGAGAAGCGTCAGAGCGGACGAAACCAACTGAGCAATCAACCTGGCGAGCTGTCAGGCCTGCCACAGATAATGAGGAAGCCGTCCGGCATCCCGTGAGAGTCCTGGGCCGAGGCCTCCTTCGGACACAACCACCAAGCAAGGCTGTGCTTCTCGGGGCCACAGCCGGAGGCCTGAGGACTAGGCTCCAGGAGGGCCGGGCTCTGGGAGGGAGGCCCAGCAGGGAAGGGGCTGGTCGGCTCCCCTCGTGCCCGACACCAGTGCAAGCAGGGGACGGCAGAGACCCTGCACCGTCCTCCTGGGCTCAGCCTGACCGCCGCGCCTGGCCTCGCTGCGTCTGTGAGGGCCCTGGGGACGGCTCTGGCCCCTGGCGTCCCGAGAGATCCCACAGGGAGCTCTTCCATCCTGTCAGCCTTGGCTCGCGGAAAGGACCGGGGAAGGTTCCTGAGGCTGCAGGCTGGCCGCCCTGAAGCAGCCTGGGTCCCCCGCGGCCCACAGGATTCAGGCAGACCTGCTCTGCACCTCCAGCCGATCCCAACAGCCAACTGCACAGCCAGGCATGCAAATGAGCAGGGGAGCCGCGGGGGAACGAGGCGCACTGCGCCTCCCACACGCTAACTTTACACCCCGGGCAGGAAGGCGCTGGCCCCGCAAGGAGGAAGGGAGCCCGGCCAAGGGGAAGCAGCCGTCACACGACCGTCGCTGTCCTCAATGGACCCTCAAAGCGCCCGACTTCCTCCTCCTGTCTGTCCGGTGAGGCCCCTCTCCCCTGCCTGCAGGACCCGCCCACGGCCGCCGGCCGCAGCGTGCGTGTCCTCTGCCACTCCCGAGTACACTTGCTTCGCTGATGAGAGAGCTGGCCGGTTTAGGCTGACAGCAGGCAGCTACGCCCACTTAACCCCTTCCAAAGACACCGCGGAACCAGAACGGCAGAGTCACGGGGGCCTAGGCAGTCTGGAGCTTCACCTACTTCCACTGTGGGTATGTTAGTTTGGAGTTTTGGGGGGTGATTTCATTATGGGGAAAAAACACATATTTTAAAAGTATAATTGCTAACATTTGTAACTATTTTTCAATAAAACAAAATATATCAGAACTAAGAATTAAATTACATGCATATTAAAAGATCTTATCTTGATTTGAGTGCGAATTTGAAACTGATTAATTCCTAAAATAGAAAACCGTAAGCCTAAAAGTACTGGTAAGAATTTCAAGACCAATATGCCAGCAGTCTGGGGTAGGTTTGAAGTGGACTGGGGCATTTAACGTGGGGAGAAGAAGAACTAGAGAAAACGACAAACCTCAAGTACAGATCACGTGACGGGAGTTAAATTCCCCAGTGCTCAGTTGTGTCCGGCTCTTTGCGGCCCCATGGACTGTAGTCCACCAGGCTCCTCTGTCCATGGAATTTTCCAGGCAATACTACTGAAGTGGGTTGCCATTTCCTACTCCAGAAATTCCCTAGTGCGCTTGGACAACAACACTAAATCCAGGATACAGTGTTCATAAGAGGCAGTTACAAGTAACACAAAAGGTCGAGATCAAAAGGCCATTTTGGGCCCCTGAAGCAGGGTCACCAGGAGGAGAAGGGAGCTGTGAAGGGCGCAGCAACAGAGAACCCAAGGCAAGGGAGGTGTGGGGGCCAGGGCGAATGTGTTACGACGCAAAGGACCCAACATCTCAAAGGACACAGGACAGTCACACACCTGTAACACACATGGACTCAGAGAGCACTAAATACAGCAAAAACTGCCAGAAACAGAAATTTCCACACTTGATGCAAGATTTTAGCATGACTACACTGATGTGGGATTTTCAACACAACTCTCTCAAATTTGACAGCCTGGCTAGTGGGGGAAATGCCAAATGGGAAACTGGATGCCACCACAGGTTCAACTGAACAACTGACTTTTAAAGTCAATACCCTATAAAGAGTAATCATCCTTTTCCAAAGTCTGCAGAACAGTTAAAAAAACTGACCACGTATTAAAGAAACACCCTGCATCTGAGAGAACAGAAACATCACAGGACATGTCCTTCCATCTGAAGTGGAAGAACACTAAACGCTAGCAAGAGAAAGACACACAGCTCCCTCACCTCTGAACAAATCATTAGTGAGCTGGAGAGCAGCTTACTAACTGTTCCTAGAGAATGACAGGCTCGAGATCTCTGCAAGAAAATCAGAGACCAAGGAAACATTTCACGCAAAGATGGGAACAATAAAGGACGGAAATGGCAGGGACCTAACGGAAGCAGAAGATATTAAGAGGTGGCAAGAATACACAGAAGAACTATACAAAAAAGATCTTCACGACCCAGATAATCACGATGGTGTGATCACTCAAAGCCAGACATCCTGGAGTGTGAAGTCAAGTGGGCCTTAGGAAGCATCACTATGAACAAAGCTAGTGAAGGTGATGGAATTCCAACTGAGTTATTTCAAATCTTAAAAGATGATGCTGTTAAAGTGCTGCACTCAATATGTCAGCAAATTTGGAAAACTCAGCACTGGCCACAGGACTGGAAAAGGTCAGTTTTCATTCCAATCCCAAAAAAGGGCACCACTAAAGAAAGTTCAAACTACCACACATGGTAGCGAAGTAACGCTCAAAATTCTCCAAGCTAGGCTCCAACAGCACATGAACAGAGAACTTTCAGATTTCAGGCTGGATGTAGAAAAGGCACAAGAACCAGAGATCAAATTTCCGACATTCACTGGACCATAGAAAAAGCAAGAGAATTCTAGAAAAACATCCACTTCTACTTCACTAACTATACCAAAATCTTTGTGTGGATCACAAAAAACTGGAAAATTCTTAAAGAGATGGATCTACCAGACCACCTTACCTGCCTCCTGCTAAACTTGTATGCAGGTCAAGAAGCAACAGTTAGAACAGGACATGAAACAATGGACCAGTTCAAAATTGGGAAAGGAGTACATCAAGACTATATACTGTCACCCTGCTTATTTAACTTACATGCAGAGCACATCATGAGAAATGCCAGGCTTGATGAAGCACAAGCTGGAATTAAGATTGCTGGGAAAAATATCAATAACCTCAGATATACAGATGACACCACCATTATGGTGGAAAGTGAAGAGGAACTAAAGAGCCTCTTGATGAAGGTGAAAGAGGAGAGTGAAAAAGCTTGCTTACAATTTAAACAATAAACATATACATACGTCAAATCATTACACTGTACACCTTGAACTTATACAATGTCATATGTCAGTAACATCCCAGTAAAGAAGAGAGGTAAAAAACTAGCTTAAAACTCTACATTAAAAAAACAAAGATCATGGCATCTGGTCCCATCACGTCAAGGCAAACAGATGGAGAAACAATGGAAACAGTGACAGACTTTACTTAGGTTCCAAAATCACCGCAGATGGTGACTACAGCTGTGAAATTAAAAGATGCTTACTCCTTGGAAGAAAAAAAGCTATGACAAACCTAGACAATGTATTAAAAAGCAGAGACATTACTTTGCTGACAAAGGTCCAAATAGTCAAAGCTATGGTTTTTCCAGTAGTCATGTAGAGATATTAGAGCTGGACAATAGAAAAGGCTGAGTGTGGAAGAACTGACACCTTTGAACTGTGATGCTAGAGAAGACTCTTGAGAGTCCTTTGGACAGCAAGGAAATCAAACCAGTCAATCCTAAAGGAAATCAATCCTGAATATTCATTGGAAGGACTGATGCTGAAGCTCCAATACTTTGGCTACCTGATGTGAAGAGTCAACTCATTGGAAACGATCCTGATGCTGGGAAAGACTGAAGGCAGGAGGAGAAGGGGATACAGAGGACGAGATGTTTGGATGACATCATCGACTCAATGGCCATGAGTTTGAGCAAGCTCTGGGAGATGGTTAAGGACAGGGAAGCCTGGTGTGCTATAGTCCATGGGGTCGCAAAGAGTCAGACACGACTGAGCAACTGAGCAACAAAAAGAACCATCTTCCAGGTAACTTAACAGACTTAAGTGCTCCCGTAAAGACAAAATAATGTACTACACGTAGTTAAGTAAAGAACTAAAAATAAAGTGCCTATTATATTTAAAATAGGCAAAAAATGAATATCTAAATAGATGTTTCTCCAAAGAAGACATGAAGATGGCCAATGGGCACATGTAAAAATGCTCAACATCTCTAATTATTAGAGAAATGCAAGTCAAAACTACAGGGAGATAACACCTCACAGCAGTCAGAATAGCCATCATTAAGAAGTCTACAAATAAACTCTGGAGAAGATGTGGAGAGAAGAGAATCCTAATACACTGCTGCTGGAAATGTAAGTGGATCCAGCCACTATGGAGGGCAGTATGGAGGCTCCTTAAAAAACTAAACAGACAGTTTGATCCGTATGGTCCTACAATCCCACTTCTGGGCATATATCCAGAAAGTGTACCTCAGTGTTCACAGCAGAACTATTCACAATAGCCAAGACATGGAAGCAGCCGAGATGTCCACCGACAGATGAACAGATGAAGAAAATGTGGTACCTATGTACAATGGAATACTACTCCTCCATAAAAAATGAGATAAAGCGCTTTCCACAACATGGATGGATCTGGAGATGATCATAACAAGTGAAGTAATGGCCTTGCTTATATGTGGAATATTTTTCTTACAAAAAGATACAAATGAACTTATTTACAAAAGAGAAAGAGAGTCACAGACTTAGAAAACTTAAGGTTACCAAAGGGGAAGGGGCGGCAGGGAAGGGGTAAATTAGAAAATTGAAATTAATACATTCATACTACCATACATATAAAAGACAAAACCAGTAAGAACTACTGCGCGGAGCACAGGGACCTGCACTCAGCACTCGTGCGTGTGTGTGTGTGTGTGTGTGTGTGCATGCTGAGTCGTCTCTGACTCTTGCAACCCCATGGACGCAGTCCATCCGGCTCCTCTGACAATGGGATTTCCCAGGCAAGAATACTGGAATGGGGTGCCATTTCCTACTCCACAGGGTTTGTGCCTGTAAGGGAAAAGAATCTGAAAAAGCATACAGATGTACACACATATAAAACTGAGTCTTGGAGCTGTATACCCGAGAATCACACAACACTGTAGATTGATGATACTTTGTTCGTTAACACTATTAAATTTAAAAGGAAGTTAATTAAAAAAACCCGAGACTTCCTTGGCGGTCTAGTTGCTAAGACTACGTACTTCCAATGCAGGAGGATGCAGGGTTCAATCCCTGGTTGGGAAATTAAGCTCCATTCTGCCACCGGTGTGGAAAAACAACAACAGACTATATAAGTGCTGTAAAGAGGGCTAAAAAATGGGAAATAGAAACATTTCTTCTAAATAAAAAATACAGGTTTTTTACCTGAATAGCAATAATAAAGTAATGAAAAAATAAATGTTACCTTCACCAGGAAAGAATTTCAGAAGATAAAATGGAAAACAGTATGGTGCTGGTACAAAGACAGATGTACACATACAGTGTCACACAGTCTCTGATAAGGATGTGAAGGCTGCACAATGGGGAGAGGGTAATGTCTTCAGCAAATGGTGCTGGGAAAACTGGATACCCATAAACAACAGAAAAAAGATGGACCTCCACCTCACACGCTACATACAAATATCAGCTCCAAATAGATTAAAAACCTAACCACAGGACATGAAACCGTCAATCTTCTAGAAGAAAACAGAGGAAGAACATGATGTTGGAATGCAGATGATTTCTTGAATATGACAGCAAAAGAGAAAACAGACAATAACAGGACTGTAACAAACTTAAGACCCTCCGTGAAGCAAAGGAAACCGTTAAAAGAGTGAAAAACGCAACGTACAAACAAAATGAGAGAAAGTATCTGCAAATCATGGACTTCTCTTGTGGCTCAGAGGTGAAAGAGTCCGCCTGCAATGCAGGAGATGCGGGTTCGATCCCTGGGTCAGGAAGATCCCCTTGGGGAGGGAATGTCAACCTGCTCCAGGGCTCTTGCCTGGAGAATCCCATGACAGAGGAGCCTGGGGCGCTGCAGTCCGTTGGGTCGCAACAAGTCGGACACGACTAAGCGAGTAAAGAGCAACAACAACAAGCCCGCAAATCTCCAGAACAGGCAGGGAACGGGCAAGTCTCAGCAATGACAAAACCACCCGATTCAGAAACTGACAAAGCAGCCGGAGAGACTTTTCTGCAGAGGCCCAGAGAGGACCCAGCACAGCTGATGGGCTGCGCCACATCACCGACCACCAGGGGCTGGAGGGCCCCGCGAGGCAGCGCCTCACAGCACGGTCAGGACGGCCGCCCGTGGGGTCGCTGCGGGGCCTCTCCCGACCCTCCCGCACCTGCCCCCTCCCAGGACCGCCCAGCGGACTGCGGACGGCACAGGCGCCGAGGCTGTGCGCACGGTGGGCCTGGTAGGGGCACGGCCCCCACTCCTGGGTCTTGCGCAGGAACCGGCCGCGCTGAGACCTGCAGAGCCGGGGCCGCACCATCACCCCCAACCCCGAACCGCAAGGCCTGGGTCCTACGAGCGCCCGGGCGGGACGGAGCCGGGGAGGGGCGGGGCCATGGGCACGTCGACCGCGGGGGCGGAGCCTGGAAGGGGCAGGGCCACGAGCACGTCGGTCGAGCGGGGAGGGGGTCGGGGGCGGGGCCACGGGCACGTCGGCCGCGCGGGGCGGGGCCGTGGCGCGACGTGACGCGCAGTGGCCGCGGCGGTGCGGGCTGGAGGCTCCGGCCGGCGGGCGGGGCGGCCCGAGGGAGCAGGGCCCGCCGCCCCGGGCAGGCCGGCACCCCGCGCGCGCGGCCGCCGCGGCCCCATGCTGCTGCCTCTGGCCTGTCTGCACGGCCGAGTGGCGCAGTGCCTCACCGCGCTCCTGGTGCTCGCAGAGCCGCCCCCGAGGCCCCGGCGCGGCACGAGGGCGCACGGCGCGCCGCCCCCGCGCGCGGAGGCCTCCCTGCCCGCGAAGATGGCCGCGGAGCTCTACGCGCCCGCCAGCGCCGCGGCCGCGGCCGCCGCCACCGCCACGGACATCGCCAACAGCAACGCCGCCGCCGCCGCCGCGGGCAGGAAGGGTCGGCCTAGCGCCCCGCTGCCCGCGCCGCCGCCGCCCGCGCCCGCGCCGCCGCCGCCCGACAACAACAACCCGGAGAGCCCCAACTGGCAGTCCTTCCACCCGACCCTACGCGAGAGGTGAGCCCGGGCCCGCCCGCCCCGCCCCGCCCGCGCGGCCCGAGCCCGAGTGTCCTGTGCCTCTGCCCTTTGCAGGAACGCGCTGATGTTCAACAACGAGCTCATGGCCGACGTGCACTTCGTCGTGGGGCCCCCGGGCGCGGCCCGGAGGGTCCCTGCCCACAAGGTTGGTAGAGGCTCGGCCCTGTGCGTTCCCAAAGGCGACGGGGCGCCTCCCGAGGATGGACGGTCCTCTTCTGGGTGTGGCAGCCGCTGGGGGCAGGGAGGCCCAGGACTCAGGGCCGCACTCTCTCTCGTTCACAGTATGTCTTGGCCGTGGGCAGCTCTGTCTTCTATGCCATGTTTTACGGGGATCTGGCGGAAGTCAAGTCAGAAATTCACATTCCCGATGTGGAACCTGCAGCTTTTCTGATCTTGTTGAAGTAAGTCTGCCTCCTGAGGGTGGGAGGATGGGGCGGTTCCTTGCTGTCTGGTTCTTCCAGCCAGCCGCCTGGAGCGTCCTCAAAGTGCACAGGGACGGATGGGCCCCTCTGCCGGGCGCTGGGTGCCCGGGGTGCCCCTTGCTGCCCATGACTTGGTCCCCGCCCTGCCTAGGTACATGTACAGTGACGAGATTGACCTGGAAGCCGACACTGTGCTGGCTACCCTCTACGCTGCCAAGAAGTACATTGTCCCTGCCTTAGCAAAAGCCTGTGTCAACTTTCTGGAGACAAGTCTGGAAGCCAAAAATGCCTGTGTCCTGCTGTCACAGAGCCGACTGTTTGAGGAGCCTGAGCTGACCCAGCGCTGCTGGGAGGTCATCGATGCGCAGGCTGAGATGGCCCTGAGGTCCGAAGGCTTCTGTGAGATTGACTGGCAGACGCTGGAGATCATCGTCACGCGGGAGGCCCTCAACACCAAGGAGGCTGTGGTTTTTGAGGCAGTCCTGAGCTGGGCGGAGGCCGAGTGCAAGAGGCAGGGCCTGCCCGTCACCCCTCGCAACAAGAGGCACGTGCTGGGGCCAGCCCTCTACCTGGTCCGGATTCCAACCATGACCCTGGAGGAGTTTGCCAACGGCGCCGCGCAGTCAGACATCCTGACGCTGGAGGAGACCCACAACATCTTCCTGTGGTACACAGCAGCCAACAAGCCCCTCCTCGAGTTCCCCCTGACCAAGAGGAAGGGCCTCGCGCCCCAGAGGTGCCACCGCTTCCAGTCCTCCGCCTACCGCAGCAACCAGTGGCGCTACCGCGGGCGCTGCGACAGCATCCAGTTTGCCGTGGACAGGAGAGTCTTCGTCGCCGGGCTGGGCCTGTACGGCTCGAGCTCTGGGAAAGCAGAGTACAGTGTGAAGATCGAACTCAAGCGGCTGGGGGTGGTCCTGGCGCAGAACTTGACCAAGTTTGTCTCTGACGGCTCCAGCAACACCTTCTCAGTCTGGTTTGAACACCCCGTGCAGGTGGAGCAGGACACCTTCTACACGGCCAGTGCCGTCCTGGACGGCAGCGAGCTCAGCTACTTTGGGCAGGAGGGCATGACGGAGGTGCAGTGCGGCAAGGTGACCTTCCAGTTCCAGTGCTCCTCTGACAGCACCAACGGGACTGGGGTCCAGGGTGGGCAGATCCCTGAGCTCATCTTCTACGCCTGAGGTGCCTGGGGGCCAGCCGTGCTAAGGCCAGCCCGGGACTGGGAGTGCTTGGAGGCGGGGAGTGCTCTGCTCCGGTCGGGCCGCGTTCGCGGCCTATCTCCTGTGTGCGGTCAGCCTGGGCCTGGGGTGTGACGTGGACGCTTCCCTCCCCAGCCAGAGCCCTGGTCTCTGAGCCGTGGCTGCTGGGCCAGCCTCACAGGCATCTCCTGTACAGTGGGGTGTGCATCTCAGGTGGAGGGCGGGTTTGGGGGTGCAAGGCAGGCCCCAGGTTCCCCCCCAGTGTCGCCTCCCACCTGCTTTGAGGGTTCTGCCCTCTCCTTTGTCCTCTTGGATTCTATTCTAAGTGGTTCTAAGCTTAAGACCTCTTCAAATCCAAAATGGGAAGTCACTTCAAGTAGTTCACCTATTTAAGTGGATTTTCATAATAAAGTTTTAACAAAATGAGAGCCACACACAGGTGAATGACTGTGAGTCTCACGGGCCTGACAGCCCTAACAGGTCAGCGGGCAGTCCCATGGGCCCACCTGCCCAGGGTGTGCCCTCTGCCGGCAGCCGGGCCTCCACCCAGGAGGGCTTGCTTTCTGGACTGCAGCCCAGATTGCCCTGGAGAAAGGCATCGGGTCGTGTCTACCTTCCAAACTGTCACTCACCGCTCAGAGTCGTCCCGTCCGGCTCCAATGTGGAGGGGGGTTCTCTGCAGGGCTTGGGGCTCCAGCCCCCGAGAGCAGACCTACTACCTCAGGCTCACGGGCAGCCTGCACGGGCACACTGTGGGCTCGGGCAGGCCCCTCGGGCCTCTTGCCTCTCTGCTCCCATGCTACAAACCCCCGACCAGTTGCTTTGTCCCTGGAAAACCTCAGCTTGACCCCAGAGGGATGTGCCATGTCCCTCAGCACAAGGATATAGCCCCGTCAGAGGAGGACGCCCTGACCTAGCGCATCTCTGCCCCCACCACCCTTATCCCCTTGGCCCCAGGGGACCATCCTGTGGCAGAGGGGGGTGGGGCAGGACTACAGCCCCTGCCCACCCTCCCTGACTCCACATGCTGCCTCCTTAGTACAAGAAAATGTGCTTCTAGACACCCATGGCGACGGAGCAGTCTCTCCGGCCGACAGTGAAAGTGGTCCCCGTGGTGAAGCTCCCATGGAGGCCCACCATGACGGAAAGGCCGGCTCCATCTGCGGGGGTCTTGCCATCCCCGAGGCCCTTGTTACCGGGGTCCCGCTTGCACCTGCCGGGGACTGATTGCAGCATTCTTTCACGGGAGGCGGCTTCCAGGCGCCAGTGCCCCGCTGCGGGTCCTCATCCCACACGCAGCCCTCCCGCCCCACGGGCCCCACAGTACCTATGGCCGGTGCGTTGATGCAGAGCTCTCTCGCCAGGAGGAGGAACGTCTTGCCCAGCACGTAAACGTTCACCTGTCATGAAGAAACACAACTCAGGACAGCCCTTGGCAGCAGGAGAGTGTGTGCTCCTCGGTCACCTTTCGGAGCGGCCCTACTGCCCCCCACAACAGCCCGGGGCGCCCCCACCCCTCGTCCAGATGGCTTTTTAAGACTCACTGTCTCAGTGGTGGCTGACTTTGCTGAGAAGGAAAGCTGCCTGCAGGACAGCTGGCTCAGCAGAATCCTCCAGAGCCCGAGGTGCCTGGACAGCAGGGCCCAGGCCGCCCCTCCACCCCGCTCCCCGGGGCGTCCTTGTTGCATCCCTGCAGGCCAGCGTAAGTGTGGCGGTGGGTCTGCAGACCTGAGTGCCCTGCCTGCTCGCCCCTCGAGGGCCAAGCCCTGCCCAGGCCCATGCCGGGCGTCTTACTGTCCCAGCCTGAGGAGACAAAGCCCCATCTCTACCTGTCCACCCCAGCCCCCCACAGGATCCGGGCCTCGCGAAACGCTGGCTCTGATCCTCTGCTCTGACTCCCCAGAGGGCCCCCTGCCCCCATCAAGCCTGGCCTGTGGGCCCCTTGGCCAGCCCCCAGGAGGATGCCAGGCGCAGTGGCGAGGTGGCCGAGTGAGGGCCTGGCAGGCCTCCCATCACAGGGCCTGCGGACAGCACTCGGGGTGGGGGGGGCACGGAATGGGGCATTGAGCCCCCCTTAGAGGCGATGGGGGTCCCCATGGGCACCAGTCGGGGCGAGACCCCCCTGCTCACCCCACTGGCAGCTACTCTCTGCCCTCGTCTGACCCCACCCTAAGGGCTGTGGCTCCCAGAGGGGCCTCCGAAGGGCACCCCGCCCGGGCCAGCCTCCAGCCTGCCGGTCGTCCCTCCGCCAGGTCCCCCAACACATCCCTGACGCTGCCCGCCCGTCACAGCCCCGCACCCAGTCCCGCGGCCCGGGCAGATGACACCTGAGTGCTGCAGGAAAGGGTGCCCTGGACAACTTCAAGTGAAAATTTTTAAAAGGACATGCGTGTAAAACGTGTGGTGACTGTCAGAGATGCTCACTGCCATTAGTATTCTTTAGAAATCATGACATTGACACTTTGTCTGAGGGTCACCTCCGAGTCTGCAGCTGGTTGTGGGTGCCCCCGGGTCCGTCTCACTATGGGGGGGAGGGACAAAGGGACCTCCTCCCAGGATCCTCAGCACAGCAGCTGCCGTCAGCTGTGAGCTCAGTGCGGGAGGTGCTCACCTGGGCACGTGTGAGAGTGAGGATGGACCGAGTCCTGAGCCTTCCCGCACTTCCGCTAGGCGGATGGCCCTGGGCAGTGGGAGCCCTCTGGGCAGGACCTCCCTCGACGTGTGTGCACGACACCCACAGTCAAGTGTAGACATCTGTCCTGTGCGTGCTGAGCCTGTCCCGGCCTCACGCCCTGGAAGGGCCGGGCTCATGACTGCCAGGTCACCACCCACCCTCCTGGTGCCCAGGCTGGGTTCCGCCCAGGACAAAAGGCCCGAGGCCCGCCCTCCCCCTGAGGTGTGTGAACTGTCTGTGTGGGTGCAGCCTGCATGCACGGGGTCCCGCTGGCCCTGACCCAGCCCCAGGGGAGGGGAGCTCTGCTCCGTCACCTCTCCACCCCAGCCCTGACTGTGTCCCGCTCCCCGAGGTGTGAAGCAGGAAGCACCGGAACACCTCCCTCTACCTTCCAAGCGGCGCCCAAGTACTTCTGGAATGCTGTCCTGAGGAATCGCCAGGAAGGAAACCCGCACGTGGACTTGCCCTGACCAAACACAGTATGTGGAGAACTGGATTTTCATGATCCCAGGGATTCTTTCCAGGGTGACCCCAGAAGGTTTCAGCAGGGCTGCTGAGAGATGCTGTTTATACAGGCAGTCTCAGGTCAGTGCAGGTCTGTCTGCCCACCGTGGGTTGCTGAAGGCCCAGCCCTGGGCCAGCTTCCTTTGGGAGCGGGGATTCCTAGGCACTTTGCGTGCATCCTCACAATGGTCACATCTGCTTTCCCTGATATGGCATGACGTTAGTTTTCTTTCCAAATCCTCAGTAGAGAGCCCAGCACCACCAAGCCCAAGCTCAGCCAGCGCCATAACCAGGGCATGTGCAGACCACAGTGGCCCCGCCCTGGAGGTGGCCCCTCCCTATGAGCATCCCATCCACACTGGTGTCCCTCTTGGTGGTCTTACTATTACCATCAGTCATTTGGAAATGAGAGGAACCCAGAAAGCAAGTTTCTCTAAATAGGCTGCAAGTATTAACATAAGCTGTTACACTGTTTAAATGTATGCACATGGGTCCATTTTGGTCTTTGAAGAACCTCCCTTGCCTTGGACGAAGGTCAGCTGGGTCTCTCCTGTGGCTCTACAACCAGCCCCCAGGACACCGCCACCACCCTGTGTCCAGTGTCTCCCTACCCCTTCTGTTCACCAGTTTCCAAACCAAGACCCAGGCCCTCCCCACTCTTCTCCTGTGGACCCTCCCAGCCGGGGTGGGCGGGGCCTGAGCAGGGCGGGGCTCCGGGGCCGGGTGGGTGCGTCTACCTGGAGCAGGTCGCTGAGGTCGAGGAGCATGTCTGCACAGGAGTCAAGGAGCAACGACCAGGCCCACAGGCGCCGGCCACCGGACGGTCTCCGGGAGGCAGACCCTGGCTGTAGATCTAAGCTCCGCATGGGATCGCGATCCAGAGGCGGCCACGTCGCGGGGAGGGGGCAGTGAGTCTCCACCACGCAGGGGGCGGGGCTGGGGGCGGAGCTACAACGTGGACCCCGGAGCACAGCCGCCTGTGCGGGCCAGCCCTGCATCTGCACGGGCCCTGCCCAGCCTGGCCCACAAGCACGGGCACCCACTGCGCGCCTGCTGGGCACCAGGCAGGGGGGCAGACACACACACACACACGGGACCCCGGGTGGCTGGCAGGCACTGCCACAGTGCTGGTCTCCAGGGGACAGCTGGGGGCACTCTGGCATTGGCCCAGTCCTCACTCTCAGTAGATGAGTAAGGAGTCATCAGAATACGTCCTGAGTGAGTCAAAACCTAGCCAGCCACACACAGAGAACTATATATAAAACATGGGCCTCTGAGAAAAGCAGCTTGTCAAATGAAGTTAGTATTACTCATGCTGAGGCTTTGAGAAGTAGCTGAGAAAGGATCCGGTGACACTGAACCAGAGCCTGGACCGGGCATCCAGAGGGAAAGAGGGAAGGAAGCCCCGAAGCCATAGCCTCATTCCAGCAGGCGGCGTGCTCTGAGCATGACCGCCAAGGTCCTTGAATAAAAGGCACCTTGTTTCGCAGCCTCTGAAGACGGGCCCTTCATCAGGGAGTGCAGTGAGACAGATGAGACTGCAGAGCAGACCAACACTAGGGAGAACTCTGAAAACAAGTGAAATCACAAGAAGTGAAAGGATGGCCACAGTAGATACACGAGCAGGCATCAGTGACCCCAGAAAAAGCTAACACAGCCAAGAGACCAGGTGCTGTCAGGCTCCAACAGTATCACACCGAGGGAAGGACAGCGGGGGCCTGAAGTCGCCAAGTGCTGGGGCACTGGGCAGGAGGGAGGGAGGGAGGCTACATGCCTCCACCCCGGCGGGCACACGGCCTCTCTCACTGGTCGCGCCCAGGAGTGTGGCCACCAAGAGTAAGCCCTCAGGGCGGCTGTGGACGTCGGCTAACAGAAACGACCAACGTGTGTCTGCCCAACAGAGCTCTCCGTGCAAGCCGGTGACAGAGAAGCTCTGCGTGGGGTGGAGAACGTGGTGGTCAGCACAACTTCGTAGACCCAACGCTGCTCTTAAAATGAAGTCTATTTTTGAGATGATACAGATAAAGTGAATGTCCCAAAAATGGGCAAAAAAGGTTTGAACAGGTGTGTCACAAAGAGAAGCAAAGAGCCCCCACAGGACTCAGAGTGGCCCCCACACCACGGCGGGGCCGGCAGCTCTGCAGGAGGGCCCTCCAGCTCTCAGGGCAGCCAGCGGTTGAGCCCGCCCCGACCACGCCCACGCCCCAAGGAGGGTGAAGTCACAGAACTTCAAGCACAAGAGTGACGACGGGAAGCAGCAGAGACCACCGCACACTCCAGAGACGGGCCGAGGGGACACACACATCTGCTTCCCAGGCAGGGCGTTCCGGAACAAGTGAAATGAACCCACGGGGGCCTCGGGGTGGGCTGCTGGCGCTGCCCTGCTCCCTGGAGGAGGGGCTGGCCACACAGACCTGGGTGCTCATCAGAACTCATCCCAGGGCACGATTAAGACTGTGCATTTCATTTCATGCCGGTTTTGCCTTAAAAGGAAAGAAGAACCATAAACAAACGCTGGGATCTAGTCAGTTAATAATCCGCCCGCTGAGGGCTTGGGGGCAGCAGGCAGATGTCTGCACCGCCCTTTGAAAATGCCAAGAGCACAGGCTGAGGGACCAGCGGGCGGGAGCTGGCAGCGCAGACAAGCTGTGTGTGCAAGGAGCGGCTGGGGCTTCCCACTGCGTCAGCAACCCTCTCACCTTTCCCAGGTGTTTGAGAGCTTTCATGACAAAATGATGGGGGAAGGGGGAATGTGTGTATTTTAAAAAGGAAATTGGGATTCAACTTTTAACCAATTTAAAATGAAACAGCACTTGCGGTCCTTGAACAGCGCGCCATCAGCACTAAAGAGCAGAAAAGGATGGCTGCACAGCGCCCACCCAGCCCCAGGGCCCCGCCCCGGCCACCACGGCCCTGCTCAGGGACCCGACCCCCGCAGCCGGCCACTAGAGCAGCAGCTGACGGCCACGCCCCGCCAAGCACAGAGGCCGCGGACACCGCGCCCCGGCGTCCTGCCACGTCACTTCTACCTGGCGGTGACGCCCGGCCCTGCGGGAAGTCCAGAAGCCGCTCGGGAGAGGGCAGAGGGGCCGGCGGCACGAGACACCAGCTGGCAGTGGGGGAGCGGGAAGCAGCAGTCTGCTTTGGCAACTTCACCTACAGCCACAACGAAACGGAGAGCGGCCGTGCTGTGGCGAACAGGTCTGAAAGCCAGACAAAGTGCAAGCAGCTCTTGGAAGTCACAGGGGAGCCGCCAGGAGCTGCACCCAAGGGCACGGGCCTAGAAATCTGGAAAGGCCAGGGGCCTGCCAGTGGCTCCAGCTCCAGCTCAGGGTACCAGCCGCCCCGAGGGCAGAAGGCCAAGGCCCAGGCTGCATCCTGGAGCTCACACAGCCTCACCAGGACTTCCAAGACAGCCAGCCTCAAGGGACCCAATTGTCAAGAAGTGGGCCCAATGCCACGCACACAGCACCCCCTCCCCCAGCCTGGTCAGCTCCTGCTCCAAATGGGCACGAGGGTACATAGGCTCCATGCTGCGGCCAGCAGCAGTCAGCTCCCAGGGGCAAGAGCGTGCGGAGACCCCCGTGATGGCCCCGGCAGGTCCTGCCCTGGTCCTGCACCAAGCACCCCAAGACGCACAGCAAGGCCCAGACAGGCGGCCCTGGCTCTCTGCCTGCTAGGGCAGACGACAGCCCTTCTGGGTGAGAAATACCCACAGCTGCCACAAGTTTTCAAATACTTCCAGCAACTCTATAAAAACTTATTTCCCTGGTGACTCAGATGGTACAGAATCCACCTGCAATGCAAGAGACCTGCATTTGACCCCTGGGTTGGGAAGATCCTCTGGACAAGGGAATGGCTACCCACTCCAGTATTCTTGCCTGGAGAATGCCATGGACAGAGGAGCCTGGTGGGCTACAGTCCACGGGGTCACAAAGAGTCAGACACGACTTAGCAACTAACACACACATAAGTATAACAGACAGAAGCAGACCTCCAAAACCAAAAGAAAACTCAGACAACAAAATCAGTTTCCTCAATGATCCCACTGTTAGAGTTACATTAAAGACATTCATATAACTCCAGACATGGAAGATCTTACCAAAGAAATGGAATCTAATAAAAAACAATCAATGAAGTTAGGAAGTTAGTAGATTGGTTTAACATCCCGTGACACACAGCAAAAGAAAGGATGAAAGAACTCAAGATATGTCATGGGGCAATATTCAGAGAGAGGAAAAGAAAAAGGAAAACATGGAGAATACAAAACACAACCTGAGATGTGCAGAAAGGGTTTAATGTTCATGTAACCGGAGTCCTTGCTCCTTGGAAGAAAAGCCATGACAAACCTAGGCAGCGTATTAAAAAGCAGAGACGTCACTTTGCCAACAAGGTCTGCATGGTCAAAGCTATGGTTTTTCCAGTAGTCGTATATGGATGTGAGAGTTGGACTGTAAAGAAGGCTGAGCACTGTAGAATTGATGCTTTCAAACTGTGGAACTGTGGAGAAGATTCTTGAGAGTCTCTTGGACTACAAGGAGATCAAACCAGTCAATCCTAGAGGAAATCAGTCCTGAATATTCATTGGAAGCATATCAGATACTGAAGCTGAAGCTCCAATACGTTGGCCACGTGATGCAAAGACAACTCATTGGAAAAAAGGCAGGAGGAGAAAAGGACGACAGAGGATGAGATGGTTGGATGGCATCACCGACTCAATGGATATGAGTTTGAGCAAGCTCCAGTAGGTGGTGATGGACAGGGAGGCCTGGCCTGCCGTAACCCACGGGGTCACAAAGAGTCGGACACGACTGAGTGACTGAACAACCACTGGAGTCCTAGAAAGGGGACAGGGTGAGAATGGGGGAGAATCTGTGCTTAGAAAGATACCTCCCAAGATTCTCCCCAAACAGACAGAAGCCACAAATTCCTGAGGCTGGACAAGTGCTAAAAAAACTACATCTAAGTACACCAGAGTCAAACCCTGAAACAAAGACAAAAGTGGCAGTGATACGAGACGATACCCATCAGACACCGACAGGAGGTCACGAAGCCCACCCGCTACCCTTTCTACTCATGGTAAATCTACTAATGGTAAAGCCACTGCCCCTGGCTTTACCGCGCATGGGCAAGGGGACCTGAGTCCGCTTCAGTAACAGACAATTACATGCTGCTTGTAACCGACATACCTTAAACATAGCAAGGAATGAATTTTAAAATATGGGAAAAGACAAACTATGCACATCCTCAGCAAAAGAAAGCGGGTTTAGTTATACCAACATCCAATAAAGCTTAAGGGGAGAAGTGGTGATGAAGATGGACATTTCATGATGTTCAGCATCATTCCCACCAGGAAGACACAGGCTCCTGAATCTGTATCCTCTAAACACAGCATCAGAATACAATGGGGAACCAACAGGGTAAAAGGAAGTCAGTCAGTCCTCATCTGCAGTAGGAGTTTCAAACTCTTCCTTTAGAACAAGGGGACAGAAAAACCAGCAAGGCTGATTTGAACACGACTAACCAACTTGACCCAACGGACATTTATAGACCGCTCCACCCAACAGGTGCAGAAGCCCATTCCTTTGAAGTGCCCGTGGCACGGCCACCAAAATAGACGGCGCGCTGAGCAGGAAGTCAGGTCTCAGACCCGGGGAGAGGGGACTCATCAGTGCCCGTCGTGTGACCGCGTGGGGACCACACGAGCCTGATACAGAGAGCACCAGGAAACCCGCGGCTGTTTCCAAAGCAAGTGGTGCACTTGTAGGTATGGCTTAATGTCTAACTAAAGAAATGAAAGTGGAAATTAGAAAATATTTTGCACTGATCACAAAACACATCAAAACAGTGCGATGATGTCACTAAAACCTGCCTAGAGAGAATTCATAGTCTTAAATGCTTATAGCAGGAAAAACAGAAAAATGAAAATCAAGGACCTAAGGAAGCTGGAAAACAGCAAATTAAATCCAAAGAAACTGGAAGGAAAGAAATAATAAGCAGAAATCAATGAAATATAAAGTAAACGTACACTACAGATAAACAGAGCCAAAGCGTGGTTCTTCCGAGAAGACTGAGGGAGCGCAGGTGCGGCTGCAGGGAGACCGGAGCCGTCCTGCACGGCTGGTGCGGACACAACACGGTCCAGCGCCGGAAAACAGGCCGCGGCGCCTCACAAGCTAAGCACAGCTCCCGCGGCGGCCGACAGGGCCCCACCTGCGGGAGAAGTCAGCAGGCAAAGGAGAGCGACAGGCCGTGGGCTGCTGCTTGCCGAGGCCGAGTGCTTTCTGAGGCGACCACGACGCTCTAACGCTGACTGTGACGGCGGCATGAGGGTGGCCGAACACCACTGCCGCACACGACCTCCCGCGTGAATTTCACCTCGACAAAGCCGCTACCGAAAAAAAGACCAATAAAACTGGCAAGCCCCTAGCAATACGGATCAAAGAGGAAAATGGCAAAATCACAAATGCAAGGCGCGACAGAGGGGCTGTCGCTCCAAGCGCTGCAGACAGAGGGAAATGGGGTGTCGAGGGTGGCCTGATTGCCGTGTATCTGGTCGAAGGCCTTGCAGAGCGCAACCACGCAAAGTGGGAAGGGAACCAGGGCCCCGAACGCCGCGAGGTGCGGCCGAAAAGTGAAACCCTGTAACTCCCCTCAGCGCAGGTCACGGGGAAACCACGGCACTCGATGCCCATGCCCATAAATACACTGACGAGCCGACACCCATAAATACACTGACAAGCCGACGCCCTTCACAACAAGCGCTCTCGGTGAGCAGGAGAAAGGAGACGCCCCAACCTGTTATCTGATAAAGGCTCACAGAGGCATCGACAGAAAGCATCTGAGGCAAAGCGCTGGAAGCGTCTCCGGAGGCGGGGATGCCCCCTCACGCCTTACACCACCACGGGGCACGGAGGCGGGCCTCAGACGGCGGAGGGCCATGCAGATCACGTTAGAAGGGACCAGCGAAGACACGCAGACACGGCTGCGCACACGGAGAAAACAAGGGCCCCACATTCAGCAGGCGAGACTCGCCACTGACGCCCGTGTTGTCAGCATCACACTGTCCTTCTGTACACCGGGAGGGAAAGACGCCGTCCACCTCAGCTCAACACACAAATGCGAGGCATCAATCTAACCAGCAAAGTTAGGACCTCCTCATCAGGAACGACAGAGAGCAGAGAGCGCCGCAGGAAGCAAGGGACACTCATCGCCTGCAAGAGTCGGCATTGTCAGCAAGCATCAGCTCTACCCCAAGTGATTCACAAACCCCAACTGGAATCCCAGAAGTTCTCTTTTCTTTTTCCCCACAGAAATGTACGATCTGATTCAAAAACATATACAGAGAAACAGCACGGCCAGACACCTCCAAGGTCTCACGCTGCAGGCTCTGAGATGGGCCATAAACCGGCCATGGAAAGCAGTCTGGTCTTGGCACCGACGGACCCACACAAGGGGTCCGAGACAGCAGAGAGAGACCCCACCTGAGCTGGAAGTGCTGCCACTGTGTGCGGGGAGAGCCGGCCTGCAGCAGACCGCGCTGTCACTGGAGCCCCAGGGAGAACAGCCAGTGCTGACCCGCTCCTTACAGCAGACAGGCAAACCACAGGTCCTCAACTCCAGCGGAAAACGTGAAACCAAGAGCTTCCAGGAGGGAGCACTTCCAGGACTGCGGCAAAGCTCTCTTCAACGGAGCACAAGCCATTAATCAACAAGAAGAGGATGGATGGATGGGGCGTCATTGGAATGAAGAAGTCTGTTCATAAAAGACGAAGCCCAGAGCTCCCTGCGAGCTCAGTGGCCAGGACCCCACACACTCGCTGCCACAGCCCGGGCTCAGTCCCTGCTCGGAGAGCTGAAAAAGACGCTGCCAAGAGGCAGAAAGCAGCCAGGATGGGAGACTCTTTTCCAGCAGACACCCAGCCCAGGGCGTGCCTGCGGGACCCCAGGGAGCGGCCCCACTCGGCATCATCAGACGCGGGCAGGCAGGACATGCTGAGCGGCAGGTCTGAGTCCTGAGGCCCCTGGGTGGCGAGCACTGGGCTGTGCCCTCCTCTAAGCCTGCTCAACTTGCAGCTCCGCATGCAGCGCACCTCCTGACAAACGCTCACCAGCCACTCAGGCCCTGCCTTGACCACCGTCTCCCTGTGTGATGCTGTGATGACAGACACGTATCACTGTGTGTCTGCCCGAACCCACAGGACGTGTGGCAGCAAGAGTGAACCCAGCGGCGAGCGCGCGGGCGGGGAGGCAGTGCGCTGTCACGGGGGGCTCGGCAGGGGCACAAACAGCCGCTTTGCTGGGGCCGTCCACGCCAGGCGGGCCACGCGCGCGTGCGGACGGGGGGTTGGCAAGTGGACGCACTCTCCTCTCAGTTTTGCTGCTGCCCTAAAAATCCGGTTTTTTAAAATCTTTTAAATTCTTTGGTCGTCCTTGGGGAGGCGAGTGGTTGAGGGGCAGGGGGCAGGCAGAAGGAAGCAGGCAGTGGTGGGCTGGGGAGAACCGGATCTTCATGGGACTGTCCTCGAGACAGAGGATCCCGGGGGGCCTGGGGAGGGGCAGAGGCTCAGCACGGAAGCACCCCACCCCAGGTCTGAGATCGGGAGCCCCCTGAGCAAGCCCTGGGGTCGGAAGCCTGGGGGAGAAGGTCTAAAGGCCGAGTGGGCACACGCCACACCGTGGGGGCGGGGCCAGCAGCCTCGGGACTGGGGGCACTGGGCTCTCCTGCTTACATGCAGGCATGCCGGCCACTCAGCTGGGGCCCAGTCAGCACCAAGGGCCACACGTCTCCCAAGGACGTGCGCCACAAAAGACGCGCTAGCGTGGGACACAGCTGCGGAAGACACTGGCCGGGTTACCTGGGCCGGGGACAGGGTGTCTGCTTACAGCCTGGACGGGAAAGTGAGTGAAAGTCGCTCAGTCACGTCTGACTCTTTGCGACCCCACGGACGATACTATATGACATTCTCTAGGCCAGAATACTGGAGTGGGTAGCCTATCCCTTCTCCAGGGGATCTTCCCGACCCAGGAATCGAACTGGAGTCTCCTGCATTGCAGGTGGATTCTTTACCAGCTGAGCCACCAGGAAAGCCCCTTAGAGCCTGGAAGTTTCCGCCAAACACACCCACCCAAGGACAGATAGTCTAGAAAGCAGGTCAGAGACAGGGAGTGGGGGGGGTGCGTGGCGGGCAGTCTGGGGCGAGGAGAGGAGAGGAAACGAAAGCCTCAAATACGCTCTAGGGGCTTGGAATCCACCCGGGAGACAAGGCAGCGGCACCACGCAGATGCAGAGCGAGCCGGCGGCGGTGGGGGGAGCCGCAGGGCCATCTGGGCATCTGGACACTGGCTGGAGGACAGGGCCGGGAGTGCCAGCCACACCTGTGCCCTCCGGCCACCCCCAAAACGGCCCTCCCGAGGGGACCGAGGGCAGGCAGAGGGGCTGAAGCACTGCCCCCATACTGACGCCCCCCCACCAGTCTCACCACACACTGCAGTCTCGGCGCATGTGTAGCGCTGAGGTTAACAGCTCAAGGCCAAGGGTGGGGCCAAAAATGCATGTGTGCAAGGTTCTCGGTCTGTTTGCAGAGCTGCCAACCATCACCACGATCTAAGATATTTTAATCGTCTCAAAAAGAGCCCCTCCCCACCCTCCGTCAGCACCCCTGGGCCCCCTCCCCAGCCTCTGTCACCCCCAGGCCCTGGCAGCTGCCCTCAGCTCTTGGCTACGAGCTGGTTGGCCTGCCTGCAAGTTCTGGGTTCAGGGTCCCCCACGGCGTGGGCTCTGGTGGGGCTCCTCCGCCGGGCAGCACCCCCAGGTGCCCGGGCCTCTGGTCCATCCTCTGCGGCCAGGCTCGGCTCCTGGCCAGGATGGTGGGCAGTGGCGGGCAGCCGGGGTGCTCGCGCTCCCCCGCCCCCACGACCGGGATCCCCCTCCTCCCTCTGCGGTGCCTGCTCCGCCCCCCACCCAGGAGGAGGGCGAGGTGCGCTCAGCAGGCGGGGCTGCGGGCCAGCAGCTGTGCTGGTGCCCTTGGCCGGAGCTCCGCTGCGCCACCTCGTGGGCTGCCAGGTGCTGAGCGTCATCCTTTCAAGCAACAAGGGCGCTTTTCATGCTGAAGTGATAAATCCCCAAGATTCAAAGACATTGTAATGAGAGGCTCTGATACTGAGGGTCGCCCCCCACACACAGTCTCCAGGGCCCCTCGAGCACTCTCGGCATAGGGCAGAGGCCACAATCAGGCCACCTGCCGGTGAGAAAGGCCTGTGGCGACCACATGAAAGGAAAGAGCGTGCGAGGAGGGGCAGAGAGGTCTCCGCTCCTACAGACACGCGGGGGACACACGGGGGACGCTGCACCCCAGGAAGGGCGCAGGGGACACACCGCTGCCCCAACTCCCACCAGGAAAGCAGAGACGCAGGCCTGGCTAGAGATAAACTCTCCCAAAGGAAAAGATAAGTGAATGGACAACAGGAAAGAAGAGACCGGAAGACAGTCAGCGGGGCAGCAGGGCGAGCAGAGAGGACACAGGGAGAGGCCCGCGGGACTCCAGAGCCCGGAGACCCAGGCGGGTGGAAGGGCCGCCGGGAAGCGCACGTGGGCCTCTGAGCCTGCAGACATGGGGGGTGCCACAGCCCGAGCACACACAGCTGTCCACACACAGGACCCAGAAGCAAGGCCCAGACTCAGGGCGCACCACTGCTCCACAAGATGCAGGAAGATTGACTGGCACTTGTGTCCAAATCCTGGGGAGACCAATGTGCCCCCGGAATCCTGCCAGGCTGTCCCCAACGTGCAGAAGAAAAACCGCGGGCAGTCGGATGCTCACAGCACCCACTCTCGGAAGCTGTGGGAGGACATGGGGCCAGCAGTACAATCTGCATGGGAGGTGAGGGGCCCAGCGGGACGGGAAAGGAGACAGGAGACACGGGGGAGTGCGCGGGCACAGAGCCCCAGGGGACGTCCTCATGGAGGCGTGCTAGGCAGGCCCATCCCACGCCGAGCCCGCCGTCCAGGCACAGGGAGGCCGCACACCGTCCCCTCCGAGAAGCCACGGGGCTGGGAGGGGTGAGCCCAGCAGGCCTGCGCAGCCGCCCACCGGGCCCCGGATCTGGCCAGGCCACAGCCGGCCCAGTGCAGGGGGACGCTGCAGAGCTCTGGGGCGGCGGGCCGGCGGCGCCCAGCGGCCCCACCCGCAGCCTGCGCCTTACCTCCCTCCCGACAGCTAATGCACAGGCGTCCCAGCACACACAGGCACTGAGGACGGGGGAGCTGCGAGCAGAGGGCAGCCCAGCAAAGGATACGCGGGGTCCCCTCCGTGCGGCACACCAGGTACAGGCAGGCCGCGACCACGTGCGCCATCCTCCGGCCCCGCGTCAGATGCTTGCTCACGGCCATCTTGAAGAAGTTGAACGCGGTGTCCAGGCAGTGCTGGTTCAGCTGCAGCTGGTTCCCCAGGTGGTGGATCTGACGCCTCCCTAGGACACAACACAACACGTTACCGCCGACCCCAGCAGGCGAGCCGGCCAGTCGTTAATACTGTCGGCGTCAGGTGACTGCCTCGGCAGCTTAAGGTGGAGAGTCAAGGTTTACTCTTTCCTTTCATTTTTGCAAAATGCTCAATTTTCTCAGGGGTTCCAGTAAAATCGTATGTGTGAACATGGGGTGCAAGTTCCCCCCGCGTTACGTGCCCCGAGGCGCCCCCCGCAGGGTGGAGTGGGTCAGGGCAGCCTGGAGGGCAGAGCCCTTCCCAAGGCCCCGCGCTCAGTGAGTCTGGGAAGGGCTCCGGGCAAGCCGGCCATCTGGCGCTGAGTGCTGAACACAGGCCCCAAGTCCACACGCTCCACTGCACGGGCCCCTCCCGCAGCTGAGCGCCCAGGCCTGGCTGCCCGCACCCACCCAGCCTTCCCCACAGGCCCACCCAGCCATCCGCATGAGCCCCACGCCAGCCTCTGGCCAGGCTGGTGTGCACAGGCCAGCCGCGACCAAGTCTGCAGGCATACCTCCGCCCGTAGCACGGCCGTCCCGGGAGCCACGGGAGCAGGCCGCAGGGGCACGAGGGGGAGGCAGACATGCCCTGTGTGACCGGCGAGCCTCACAGGAGCCAGGAGCCGGGGTGCACATGGCCTGCAGAGCTGGACCGCCCCTGGTGCCCCACGTCTCTGCCCCGGGCCCAGCGCTGCCACCACCCCTGCGGCCTTGGCACGACGGGCAGACAGGTCCCAGCACAGACTCCAGTTCTACCCACCGTCCTCCCACCCCCGGGCCTGCTCTCCTCTGGCAAAGACCACTCTACACTGGGCCAGGGGCCTGCACTTCCCCCACAAAGAGCTAGGAGCCGATTCCGCTGCCCCTGTGCCAAGGGCCGTGGGCTCAGACTGACCCCTGGCCAAAGGGGGGCACCCAGGGAGCTAGCGCCCAGGGGAATAGGCGGGCAGGCTGGCACCTAGCAGCCAGCTGCCCTGTGAGTGCCCTGGCCCCTGTGGCCCTGCCCCCTCAACCTCCAGTGGAGCCTGCCTGGAGCCACGCAGCTCCGAGGCCTCTGCTCAGGCTGAACTGATGCGGAATCATGGTCACGGCCCCAGAGCCGAGGCCAGGGCACAGCCAACATCCTGACCATCTGCAGAGAGTCAGGAGGGCAGGTCGCTGCTGCCCGTCATGCGGCGTGCACTCAGGATGTCAGGTGGATAAGCACGGGCCGCCCTGCAGCGCAGCCGGCCTCGGGCAGACACAGTGGCTGACGAGAGACCGCTCGGGCTGCAGTCTCGCTCCCCACCAACTCCTCCGTGGGTGTGGGGGCCCCGGTAACTCGGGGAGAGGAAGGTCCTTTCCAGAGGGCGCTCACAGAGCCCGGGACCCAGCTCAGCCCCTCACACCATGGGCCAGGGTCCCCCAGCAGTTGGGGGGGCGGCGCTTAAAATTATTGCAGCAAGTTATCTTATCACATCTCCATTGCTCTGCAATTCCCATACTGTAAAGTTTACCCACTCAAATTGTCCCATGGAGTGGTTAGTATATTCACAAGAGCTGTGCGACCATTGCCACTTTGGTTCATTCCATCCCCCCTGAAAGAAGCCCCGTAGCCATGAGAAGTTACTCCCGGCCCCCCAGGTGAGTTTCTAACTCACACACACTGGGCAAGCACAATTGGCACTCTGAACAAATCATATGACACAGGTGTAGCACAGTTATTAATAAATGCAAACTTATGCAAAATAGACTCCCAATTAACCAAGCACAGCTTACTCTCCTAAGAATAATAAATGAACGTAAGAAGTCAACTCACTAGCACATAGATGTCTTCAAATTTTTGACATTTTGTGAAACTAAGGCCTGCCTCTCCCTTCAAGACGGCACCTGAACAGCATCCTCCCAGAACCATGGAGACAGCGGAAAGCACAAAGATGAACACGAGGACAGGCAGGCACCCGGGAGCATGTGGAAGGAGGATCTAACCCGGCGGCTTAAGAAACGAAGCCGTGATGCCACAGGGCTCGGTCCAGAAGCCTCCTCTCGCCCGGAGGACCCTCACAGTGCCAGTCGGGCCTGTGCAGCGCCCACATCAGGGTGCATAAACACGTCACACCCGTCCCATGCGGCAACACACGAGAAACCACGCCTGTGGTCAGATCCAGGGGCACAATGGGTGCCCTGGTGGGCTACAGGTGTAAACAGGTCAGTTTAAGACCCACACGCGTATAAACACGAACCAACAACTGAGAATCACCCAGCCTGTGTAGAAAACGCCAACGTGGGGAGAGGAAGCAGCACCAGGCTCCTCCGGCAGACGGCCAAGAGAAGGCAGGTCAAACGCTCCACTGTCATCTCAAGGTGCTGGGAAGACGTCAACAGAGAAAAGCATGAATAGGCTGCAATCAAAAAGACACAGTCCTCGAAAAATTAAAAACGTGATCACTGAGCATTTCATAAAAACTCAGAAATAAGCAAACCACAGAGTGGGCACAAGTGAAGATTTAAAAGGAGAGCTAGGAGCTGGGGGAAGGGCTGCCCCCAGAGGGAGGCCTGTGGCTGGCCAGACAGGCAGACATTCAGGCACGAAGGATCACCCAGATGAGAGGGCCTGTGATTAGGACAGACGACACCACAGAAAGAGCTAACAGTCCCACCAAGCATGCACATGAGCCAGGGAGCCGCGGGGAGCAAGCCGGAGCCCAGCAGGGGCACCTCCCGCACGCGCCGCCCGCACACTCACTTTACACTCCGGGCAGGAAGGCGCCGGCCCCGCGACGAGGAAGGGAGCCCGGCCAAGGGGAAGCAGCCACCACCCGACCCTCGCTGTCCTCAACGGACTCTCAAAGCACCCGACTTCCTCCTCCTGTCTGTCCGGTGAGGCCCCTCTCCCCTGCCTGCAGGACCCGCCCACGGCCGCCGGCCGCAGCGTGCATGTCCTCTGCCACTCCCGAGTACACTTGCTTCGCTGATGAGAGAGCTGGCCGGTTTGTTTGCAGACTGACAACAGTATGGACTTAATACCATAGATTCAAACCATACCAAATAAAACTGGACAGAACCGACAGGACAGGGACAGCACTGCCTGAGGGAACTCCAGAGACCAGAGTCATGCATGTACACAAGCTGGGTTTAGAAAAGGCAGAAGAACCAGAGATCCAACTGCCAACATCTGCTGGTCCATAGAAAAAGCAAGGGAGTTCCAGGAAAACGCCTGCTGGTGCTTCACTGACTCTGACTGCGCCAAATAAAGCCTTTGTGCGGGTCACAACACACGGCGGAGAATTCTTAAATAGAGGGGAACGCCAGACCACCTGACCTGCCTCCTGAGAAACCTGCAGGCAAGTCAAGAAGCAAAGTTAGAGCCAGACACTGAACAATGGACTGGTTCAAAATTGAGAAAGGAGTCCGTCAAGGCTGCATATTGTCACCTGCTTATTTAACTTATATGCAGAGCACATCATGGGAAACGCCAGGCTGGATGGCTCACAAGCTGGAATCAAGATTGCCAGGAGAAATATTAACAACCTCAGATATGCAGATGATACCACTCTAAATGTCAAAAAGTGAAGCAGAACTAAAGAGCCTCTTCATGAAAGTGAAAGAAGAAAGTGAAAAAGCTGGGTTATAACTCAATATTTGAAAAACTAAGATCATGGCATCCAGTCCCATCACTTCATGGCAAATATAAGGTGAGAAAGAAGAACAGCGGCAGATTTTATTTTCTTGAGCTCCAAAATCACTGTGGACAGTGACTGCACCCATGAAATTACAACACCTGCTCCTTGGAAGGAAAGCTACGACAAACCTAGACAACGTATTAAAAGGCAGAGATATATCACTTTGCTGACAAAGATCTGTATAGTCAAAGCTATGGTTTTTCCAGTAGCCATGTACAGAAATAAGAATTGGACCATAAAGAAGACTAAGCACCAAAGAATTGATGCTTTCAAATTGTGGTTCTAGAGAAGATTCTTGAGAGTCCCTTGGACTGCAAAGAGATCAAACCAGTCAATCCTAAAGGAAATCAGTACTGAATATTCATTGGAAGGACTGATGCTGAAGGTGAAGCTCCAATACTGTGGCCACTTGATGCAAAGAACTGACTCACTAGAAAAGACCCTGATGCTGGGAAAGACTGAGGGCAAGAAGAGAAGGGGATGGCAGAGGATGAGAAGGGACGGTTAGACAGAATCACTGACTCAATGGACATGAGTTTGAGTGAGCTCCGGGAGTTGGTGATGGACAGGGAGGCCTGGCGTGCTGCGATTCATGGGGTCGCAAAGAGTCGGACACGACTGAGCGACTGAACTGAACTGAACTGAACATACTTGAAAACAGGGCAACCACAGATCAAACACATACAGTAGGTTCACAAAAACCAAAAAGAGAATACAAGCATAAAACAAAAGGAAATCATCAAACCACAAAAAGAAAAAGGAACAGAGAAGGAACAAAGAATTCATTGGAAAACAAGGTTTAAAATGGCAATAATTACGTGAAGCTAAGTTGCATCAGTCGTGTCTGACTCTTTACGATCCCATGGACTATAACCCGCTAGGCTCCTCTGTCCATGGGATTCTCCAGGCAAGAATACTAGAGTGGGATGCCATGTCCTTCTCCAGGGGATCTTGCTGACCCAGGGATTGAACTTGTGTGTTTTATGTCTCCTGTATTAGTAAATGGGTTCTTTACCACCAGTACCACCTGGGAAGCCCTAATGTACCAATAATCACCCTAAATGTCAATGGTCTGAATGCTGCAATGAGAAGACGCAGAGTGGCAGACTGGATCAAAACATAAGAGCGGACAGTGTGCTGCCTACAAGAGTCCCACCTCTGGGCAAAGGACACGTGTGGATTCAAAGTGAGGGGGTGGAAAAAGCCATTTCATGCAAACTGAAGTGACCAGCAAGCGGGAATAACAATATTCATATCAGATAAACAGACTTTAAAACATAGGCCATAAAGAATGATAAAGGACACTACATAATGAAAAAAATTCCCTGGTAGCTCAATCAGGAGAGTCTGCCTGCAGTGCAGGTGACGGAGGTTCGATCCCCGGGTCAGGAAGACCCCCCGGAGGAGGAAAGGGCAACCCACTCCAGTATTCTTGCTTGGAAAATCCCATGGACAAAGGAGCCTGGCGGGCTACAGTCCATGGGGTCAAGAGTCAGACAGGACTTAGCGACTAAACCACCACCACATAATGATAAAAGGATCACTACAAGAGGATTTTACATTCATCAGCATACACGAGCCTAATACAGGAGCCCCAAATACATAAAACAAATACTAACAGATGTGAAGGAGCAACTGACAGGAGCACAATAATAGGAGGCTTTAACATTCCACTGACACCAGTGGACCTATCTTCCAAAGAATCAGTAAGGTAACAGAGATCCTAAACGATACCATAGAACAGTGAGACTTAATCGATATGTTCATGACATTATATCCAAAAAAAACCCCCAGAATACACATTCTTTTCAAGCACAGGAGGAACATTCTCTCCGACTAACCACATACTAGGGCACAAAACCAACCTCAGCAAATGTAAGAATATAGGAATTATTTCAAGCATCTTCTCTGACTACAATGGCATGGAACTAGAGATCAATCACAAGAAAGGAAATGAGAAAACACAGCTACATGGAGACTAAACAACATGCTACAAACACCTTGAGACAAATGACAGTTTTGAAAGCACAAACATGCAAAATCCACTTGTATAGTCACTAGGTCATGTCCAACTCTTTGTGACCTCATGGCCAGTAGCCTGCCAAGCTCCTATGTCCGTGGGATTTCCTGGGTAAGAATACTGGAGTGAGTTGCCAGTTCATTCTCCAGGGGACCTTCCTGATCCAGGGGTCAAACACAAAATCTATGGGATGCAGCAAAAGCAACTCTTAGAGGGAAGTTCATAGGGATGTAGGCCTTCATTAAAAAACAAGAAAAATCCCGAGTAAACAATCTAACTTACTACCTAAAACAGAAAAAGAACTAATAAAACCTGAAGGAAGAAGGAAGGAAATAAATAAGATAGACATTTTTTAAAAATAGAAAAAAAAAATCAATAAAACCAGGAGATGATTCTTGGTTTGAAAGAGTAAACAAAATTGGCAAACTTTTGGCTAGGCTCACCATGAAGAAAAGAGAACCCAAATAAATGAAATAAGAAATGAAAAAGGAGAACTCTCACCTGATACTGCAGAAATACAAAAAAACAGAAGAGAATACTATGTACAATTATATGCCAACCAATCTGACAACCTAGAAGAAATGAACAACTTTCTACAAACACATAGCCTACCAAAACTGAATCAAGAAGAAATAGATGATTTGAACAGACTCGATCAAGTGAAGTGAAACAAAATCTGTAAAAAACAAACAAAAAAACCTCCCTACAAACAGAAGTCCAGGACCAGACGGCTTCACAGGCGAATCTAGCAAACATACAAAAAAGAACTTACTATACTGATTTGTCTAAAACTCATCCAAAAGATTGAAGAGCAGGGAACACTCCCAAAGACATTCTATGAAGCCAGCATCACCCTAATACCAAAATCAGACAAAGACGCCACCAAAAAAGAAAATCACAGGCCAATATCTTTGATGACTAAAGGTGCAAAAATTCTCAACAAAATATTAGCAAACCAAATTCAACAACACAGATAAAAAGATCATACAACACAACCAAGTGGGATTCATCCCAGTTTCACAAGGATGGCTCAACATTTGCAAATCCACTGATGTAATAAACCACATTAACAAAAGAAAAAGTCAAAAACCACATGATCATCTCAGTAGAGGCAGAAAAAGCATTTGACAAAATTCAATATTCATTCATGATAAAAAAATTGTTACCAAAGGGGGAATAGTGGGAACATATCACAACATAATAAAGGACATTTATTAAAACCCACAGCCTATATAATACTCAATGATGAAAAGCTAAGAGCCTTCTTACTAAAATCTAGAACAAGACAAGGATGCCCACTCTCACCATGTCTATTCATCATAGTATTGGAAGTTTTAGCCACAACAATCAGACAAGAAAAAGAAGTAAAAGGTATTCAAATTGGAAGGTAACAGGTAAAGCCGTCACTATATGCAGATGACATGATGCCACATGCATCAACGGAAAACCTTAAGGGCTCCACACGAACATCACTAGATCTAATAAACGGATTTAGTAAAATAGCAGGAAACGCACAATATTAACATTCAAATATCAGTTACATTTCTTACATTAACAATGAAATATCAGAAAGGGAATGTAAAAAAAAACCCAATATCTTTTAAAATAGCACCAAATATATATACCTAGGAATAAACCTGGCCAAGGAGGTAAAAGACTTATATGCTGAGAATTATAAAACATTAATGAAGTAAATTAAAGATGATTCAAAGAAATGGGAAGTATCTCATGCTTTTGAATTGGAAGAATATTGTTAAAATGGCAATATCCAAAGCAATCTGCAGATTCAATGCAATCCCTATGAAAATACCCATGACATTTTTCGCAGAACTAGAACAAATAATACAAAATTTTATAAGGAATCATGAAAGACCCAGAATTGCCAAAGCAATCCTGAGGAGGGGTGAACAATGCAGGAGGCATAAGTCTCTCACCAGACTTCAGACAATATAACAAAGCGACAGTAATTAAAATGGTGTGATATTGCTACAAAAACAGACATATAGATCAGTGAAACAGAACAGAGGGCCCAGAAGTAAACCCACACACTTACGGGCAATTAATCTTCATCTAAGGAGGCAAGAATATAAAACAGGAAAAAGACAGTCTCTTCCACAAGTGGTGCTGGGAAAGCTGGACAGTCTCATGTAAATCAATGACATTAGAACACACCCTCACATCATGCGAAAAAACAAAATCTTACCAATGTCTTCTTAGGTCAGTCTCCCAAGGCAATAGGAATAAAAGTACACAAATGGGACCTAATCAAATTCAAAAGCTTTAGCAAAGCAAAGGAAACCATAAAAAAAAAAAAAAAAAAAGACAACCTACAGAATGGGAGAATACATCGAGTCACACAGCCGTTCAGCAGAGATTGGCACAACACTGTAAACCAACGACACTTCAACATAGAAAGAATAAAACTGAAAGATGCAAACCTCAACCTCTACTTCATACCATATATAAAAAATTGATTTGAGGCAGATCACAAACTTAAATGCAAAATATACAACAATAAAGCTCCTAAATGAAAACACAGAAGAGTATCTTCAGACCCTAGGATAGACTAGAATTAAGATATTTTTAAATTTAATGATTATTTATTTGGCTGCGTCCAATCTTAGTTGCAGCATGTGGGATCTTAGTTCTGTGACGAAGGATCGGAACCCAGGTCCCCTGCATTGGGAGCCCGGAGACTTAGCCACTGGATCATTGGAGAAGTCTCAAGAATTAAGATCTTAGGTCACAGAAACCCCTAACTATAAAAACGGATATATTGCGACTCTGTTAAAATTAAGAAATTTCTGTTCATCAGAAAACATTAAGAAAGTGAAAAGACAACCCATCTACTGGGAGAAAGATTCAAAATATGTATATGCATCAGAAGACTTGAAATCCAAATTTACAAGGAAGTTTATAAATCAGTAAGAAAAAGATGACTCAGTTAAAAGAAACAAAACAAACAAACTTGTACAAAAGACGCAACAAACAGGCGGCTCAGAGAGGACCCAGCAAAAGCAGCGGATCACTGCCCAGCAGGCGGCAGACCAAGGGCCTGGGCGCGGTGCGCCCCGGGAGGCCCGTGAGCGCACGGGACCTGCCCCGCGCAGATGGTCACTGCAGACCAACACGCACACCAGAAGCCCTGACCCCACCTCCGCGCGGTCCCAGCGACGAGCGGCCGCAGCGACACCCACATGGCCGCACGCGTCTGCGGCAGGAGGCGGACACGGGTACGTGCCCGTGGATACACACACAGAGGACGTTTTCTGTGTGAACCCAATTGTCTGAAGCAGAAAAACAAGCCAAATTAATCGACAGGAGGGCGCTCTCTGGGGCACGAGAAACACACTGGGCCACGCTCTGTGCTCAGACTGAAGTCACACACACTGATCCGGGAGTGCCCTTAAGGTTGGTACAGGGATGCATTCTACATAGTTACGCCAAGAAAAACAGACAAACAGAAAGAACACATTAAAACGTCCCCTGAGAAATGTCTCCCTGTGAAAGGGTTCATCAGGTCAGTAACAAAAGCTCCAGCCTAGAGGCATTTCAGAATCCACAGAGAGAGAGACAACCCAAAGGTCCAAATTAAGCAACAAAGAGACGGTGACTCAGATGCGACCGCATCCCCGCACTGGCTGCCCAGCACACCTTGGCCCTCTCTCCGTGCGCACCCACCCCAGCCCTCCCAGGCTCCCAGAGGGAAGACGGGAGTGCAGGGCTTCTCTCCCCCTGAGCCTCACTCAACCGGGACCTCAGCATGTTTCCTGCAAAACCAGAGGCAAGCCCACAAGATGGACCGGCGGGCACCAGCCTCCGGGGGTGGGGGCAGGAGGCGTAGACCCTGAGTGAGTGGGACCAGGAGACAGACATGGGGGACCAGCCTCCGGGGTGGGGGCAGGAGGCACAGACCCCTAGTGAGCGGGAGCAGGAGAGGGATCTGGGGCACCAGCCTCCGGGGTGGGGGCAGGAGGCGCAGACCCCGAGTGAGCGGGACCAGGAGAGGGATCTGGGGCACCAGCCTCCGGGGTTGGGAGCAGGAGGTGCAGACCCTGTGTAAGTGGGACCGCAACCCAGACCGTCTGTTCCTCCTCCAATTCTCTCTTCTCTCTTTTCTAAGAAAGGCACCCAAAACTGAACGTAAATAGTAACAACTGAAGGTAAATCCATAGATTTCAACCCAACCCAACAGGCTGGGGGCGGGCGGGAGGAAGCGGGAGTGCAGGTGCCCCCATGGGAGGACAGAGCAGCTGCGGTGGAGAGAAGGGGGACCAACCCCCAGGAGGGCCATGGAGGGGAGCCGCCAGACCCTGGGCCTGGAGGAGGTGCCCAACAGAAGGAGAAAGAGACGCACGATTAAATCGGCAGACACCCGTAAATGCTGTTCGGAAAGATGAACGCAGAACATGAAATAAGAGAAAAGCTACCAGATGGCAGGGAGCTTCCTGCGGCACCAGCAGCACGCTCCACCCTGTCGGCGTGCAGGCCTGCGGTCACACACACGGCCCCGGCTCATCAGAAACACATCAACGAATGTCTGGGAAACACACAGATTCCGCCTTCATCTCTCCTCCGAAAGCAACAGAAGATGACAGTAAGGACATACAATCCGCATAAACTCACCAGGACAAAGAAAAAAGCAGACAATCTCTGGGGACAGGCAAGGCCGGCACACAGCAGATGCATGGAGGGGCAAGGACAGCGTGGGGCCGCCAGGAAGAAGCCGGTTTGGACAAGAGCAGCAGAGTCAGAGCTGGAGCTCACGGCCCCCTTGGCCCCCACAGCCCCGTCCAGCAGGGACGGGATGCAGACGCTGGAGGGGAGGCAGGCCCCTCCCTGGGTGCCAGGTGCTGACCGGGGCTGGAGCCTGGGGAAGGGGCGAAGGCGACCACCGAGCGGGAGACCGCGCTGACCCCATTCCCAGCAGCCCGCAAGCTCCACTTTGCCTTCTTAAACTAAGCCGTGTTTAAATTAGACAGGGTATTTCTCTGCACCGCTGGTTTCCCATTTTACTTCCGTGAATACGTCTGCATGAACTGCTTTCAGTACTACTGGCACTAAACTAGCGTTTTAGTGGCGCTAAAAATGCTACTCTTTACAACTGCTTTGGGTCCGATGGACAACCTGTTTTGGGCTTTTGGAAACAGACCCATTCTCTACTGGGAATAAAGTTCTTCACATGCAGACCGTCTTAAAGGTGGGCGCAGAGGAAAAGAAAGATTACAGCACCACCTAGAGGACGGCAGGCGGGCCCGAGCGCAGCTCCGGGACGGGGGTGGGGGCCGGCAGCGGCAGCGCAGGCACAGGCTGCCAGCAGGAAGCACTCTGCTCGGTGAGCAGGTGAGCGCTAGGGAGCTCCCTAAAGACATAGCAGTCAGGACTCTAGGCTTCCAACACCGTGCGTGCTAAATCAGTCCAACTCTTTGTGACCCCACAGACTGTAGCCTGCCAGGCTCCTCTGTCCATGGGATCCTCCAGGCAAGGATACTAGAATGGGTTGCCATGCCCTCCTCCAGGGGATCTTCCCAACCCAGAGCTCAAACCCGTATCTCATGTCTCCTGAATCGGCAGGCAGGTTCTTTACCACTAGCACCACCTGGGAAGTCCTCCAACACCATGGTTCGGGTTCAATTCCTGGTCAGAGGACTAAGATCCTTCAAGCCACGTGATGTAGCCTAAACAAATATACACATAGTCTATACAGGCAAAACAAAAGACCAACAAAACTATGGGTAGAAAGGGACAAATCCCCAGCCATCATGGAGACTTACATGCTCCTGAAGCGACAGGCAGACAAGCGGAGCCAGGATCACTGAGCCCTGGGAGGAAGGCTGGCCCCAGGGATGTGCACACAACACCCCACCTCTTGCAGAAACATGTTCTTTTCACGTGTCCAAACTGATTGTAACTGACCAAACAGACATGGGCCATGAAGTCAAATCATTCAGAAGACTGAAATCCTGCAGAATATTGTATCTAAACACAGAAGAATCTAGCTGGATATAAGAAAAGAGCCAACAACACTAACAATCCACAGGGTCAAAGGGAAAAGCTCACTGGGACACCTAACACATTCTGAGGCGGTCATAACTAGAAGCCCACCACCTGCCCTCTCGGTAGTCAACAACACCGTCGTCAAGCCCGGCTGGACTGGGGAGTGGCTGGCCGAGGGTGTGCTGGCCGCCCCCATCCACAGCGGCAGTGGGCAGCCAGGCGGGTCCTCGAGAGCCATGGAGGAGACCAGGCTGCAGGGAAGGATGCGCCACCTCACCCAGCGTGCAGGTGAGGGCTGCGAAGCCTGGCAACTCGTCCCGATGGGAGGCACTCGGGTGCCAGCATGTCCCTGAGAGGGTGCTCACAGAGGCCTGAGGTGCCCCGCAGGCGTGCCCTGCCTCGGTGACCGCAGCCAACATCGTGCCCAGCTGTGAAAGCATGGTGCATCCCCCGAAATCAGCAATGAGACACCTGGACGCGGTGTGGTGCTGGAGGTTCTAGCCAGTGCTGTTAGGGAAGGAAATTAAAAGGTGCCTATGCTAGTAAAGCAAGGCTATATCTATTTTCAGATGTCATGATCTCATATATAGAAGATTCTCAGGAATCCATTAAAAAACTATTAAATGGGGTTTTCAAGGGTTGCAGGATACAAGATTAGTATACAAATATCTATCATACTTCTATACACTGGCAACAAACAATCAAAAAATGAAATAAAGAAGCAATTCCATTTGCAATAGCACCAAAAAGATGAAATGTTTAAAATAAATCAGCAAAAATGTAAAACTTATACTCTGAAAACCACAAAAATCGTTTGAACAAGTTAAGGAAGACCTAAACCAATGGAAAGGCACTCTGAACCAGGGGTGAGGAGACTCCACCTGGTTAACAGAACAACACTCCCAGACTCATCTCCAGAGGCCACTGGCCCCCATCCCCAAACTCATCTCCAGAGGCCGCTGGTCCCCGTCCCCGGACTCATCTTCAGACCTCCCTGGTCCCCGTCCCCAGACTCATCTTCAGACCTCCCTGGTCCCCGTCCCCAAACTCATCTCCAGAGGCCGCTGGTCCCCGTCCCCAAACTCATCTCCAGAGGCCGCTGGTCCCTGTCCCCAGACTCATCTTCAGACCCCGCTGGTCCCCGTCCCCAGACTCATCTTCAGACCCCGCTGGTCCCCGTTCCCAGACTCATCTCCAGTCCCTGTCCCTGGACTCATCAACTTGTCTGTAAATTCAAGGGACTCAGAACAGGCAACAAAACAGTGTTAAAAATGAAGAACAAATTGGGAGGAGTCAAACTTCCTGATTTCAAAACGTGGTACTAAGATGCAACAAGCAAAACAGTGTGATACCAGCAAAAGGACAGACATAAGCCTGTGGGAAGGAGGTGAGAACCCAAACCCCTCAGAGTCGCTGCGCCTCTGGACAAGGGCGCCATGAATGAGTAGCCTCCGCAGCGTGGCGCTGGGAAAATGGGTACCCACGTGCAAAAGAGTGCAGGTGGGCACTCACCTGCACACCAGACGCAAACTAACTCAAAGTGACCAAAACCTCAGTCTTAGAACTAAAATCATAAAACTCAGATGGAAACACCAGCTTTATAAACCTCTGCTATTTGGACTGACTCAGGCAGTCTTTCTTACTAACGACACAGACGCACAGGCGGCATGGGTAAACAGGCCGCACCTCTTCAAAACAAAAACCCTTTGTGCTTCACAGTTCACCATCAACCCACAGAACGGGTGAACATTTTTTGGAAATCATAGAACTGATGACAGACTTATGTATAAAATGCATAAAGAACTTTTACCACTTAAGAAGAAGACAACCCAACTAAAACCAGGCCGGGGTCAGGACAGACATCTCTCCCACCTGTTGCAGGCTGGCTCTGTCAGAAAACGCAATAGAAGGGGTCACTCTGCGGGTCACACTGCTGTCTCCACGTCATTTCTGTGCTCACCGAGACTGACCAGCATCAGAAGGCGCGGGCCCACTGGGTCCCGAGGGCGCACGGAGCAGCCCCGCAGTGACTGCAGCAAGCCCAGGGTGCCCAGCAGGGGCCTGACGGCTGGGACGGGGCCTCCAGGGACAGTTCTTCCCGGCAGGCGTGCAGGTCACTGCAGGCCACCCACGCTCGCCCTTCACCCGGCACCCCATCCGGCCCGGGGAACCCACCCGCCCCTGCAGCCCCCTGGAGGGAAATACCGTTCTGCAGGGTCTGTGCTCGTGACTCCTTTCCCAGGTTCACATGGAAACCGCCGCCCAGGGTTGGGGTTTTGCCAGCACCTAGAAACACAGATCAGACGGATAAGCCGAAGCTGGCAGAGATCCATGTCAACAGCGCGTTTCGTCGCACCTGGTGTTTCCAGAGCAAGAACTCAGAGGGGTCAGCATGCAGACCAGGAGTCCGCAGTGAGTGACCCCCACCCCACCGCCGCCTCTGCCCTGCCCTGGAGCCCGGAGGAGGCCGTCACACAGCACCCGCCTCCCCAGGCTGCAGCGCAGGCCCGGCCCCTCACTCGGCCCTGCAGCCCTGGGCCAGCCCCTCCCGCGGTTGCCACAGTCGTCTCCAAGTGAGGGGGCTGCGGGCTCCTGGAGCGGGGGTGCCTGGTCCGGGGGGCCTCTCAGCCAGCGGTCTGCAGGAGGCACCCACGCATGTACCCCTGTGTTCACTGCGCTCTCTCCCCACCCACCCACCCGCAGCAGAGGTCTAAGGACCCTGCTCCAGAGCGTGACCGCGGCTGCACCCACGAGCACTCTGGCTTGGATCTCCCACCCACTCCAAGCCACCCCATGAGGTCTCTCATACTCTGCTCCGCAGGGCTTCAGGGTTGGACTTCTGCCCTGACAGCCTCCTGTGGAGACAGCCAGGTGGACATCCGATGGTTCACCAGACTTAACAAGCCCCAGCCCTGAAGCGTGATCCTCAAGTGAGCCCCAGTCCAGGCGGCGGAGCACAGCAGTGGGGCGGGAGGAGCTGCCTGGCCAGAGGCCAGCCTGTCTGTCACAAAGCACAGACCACCGGGCCAGACGCTCCTCGAGGCAGGGGCCGTGACCGCACACCGGGCCCCAGGGCCTGCAGGAGGACCAAGGGGAGGCTCGAGTGACAGGAAGCGGAGAAGCAGATCTCTGAAATCTGAGAGCGGCCCCCGAGGAAAACACACGGCCCGGGCCCTGGGCCGGCAGGCTCCTCTGGGTCATCCATGGGCGGCCACAAACGCAGACAGTGGGGGAGCAAGCTGGCCTTCGGCTCATCTGTGGCTGCACCCAAACCCCAAACCAAGACTAATAAGACGCTTTAAAGAGCATCTGTGATCTTTTAGACATAGGAACCACTGAAGAAGTCACCTGCCTAGGACCACCACATTGTGACCTGTGTGCAGCGTCCCAGTGCTGCCCAACTTTCATTTCAGAAGAAGGGGAAAAAAATCACCACATGAACTGAAATGAGCCTGTGTCTTAAATAAACTATTACAAGAATTCTGCATTAGAGGATGGGCAGCGAAGCAGTCTAAACCCGCTGAAGCCCCGGATTCCAGGAGCATGGACTCTGGGGGCCTCCCTCCCAGCCACCTCCCCGTCTGCCTGGACAGATGGGGGCGACTAGGAGGGACTGCACAGAGGTGCTGCCAGGTCAGTGTGGAGGCAGTTTGGGTGAGTGTTCAATGCCGTGCAGGGCCTGAAGACCGCCCCGCCACTCCCCTCCGGCTCTCCCCCGACTCCCTCTCCAGCAGGCTGTCCCCCCATCTCTCCAATGCCCCCAGCACCCGCCCTGGCACTGCCCAGCCACGTCTGCTCAGGGAGCTGGCTCCTGACTCGCTCGCCCCAGGCACGCTCACACACCCTCGCACACGCACACACTTGCACACCCTTGCACACACACTTGCACACACACCCTCGCACATGCACACACTTGCATACGCACACACTCACACATTCTCGCGCACACACATACCCTCGCACACGCACACACTTGCACACACCCTCACACACGCACACCCTCGCACACACACCACTGGTGCTCTCCAAGGTGCCTGTGAATAGCCTCAGTCCCCCACATGCCGAGGAGACACAGGGACTGAGTTCTGGCAAGGAAGGAGCCTCCCTGGGCCCGGCCAGCAGGGGACGGGAGGGGCGGGGCACAAAACCTGCTTGCCAAGTGGATGCAGGTTCTTTCACCTGACAGACACCAGCCCCTGGGGACGTGGTTACAGTAGACACAAAAGGAGAGCAGTGGTGGAAGGGACGAAAAGTGCTTATTCAGCAAATCTCAGAGCACTCACACCGTGGCTGGGCTCCTCTGAAGCTGGAGGAAAGTTGAGCTCCGCCTCTGGCCAAAACCAGCAGGGCATGCTGTGCTACTCCTTCAGAGGCCCTGCACACTGTTCCCTCTGCTTCTAAAAAATCTGATATTTTCTATAACAAGCTCCTGTAACAAATAAAGATACAACCAGCTAAAACTATCAAGTAGAAGGTGCAGTTTCCATCACCCCAGGTGGGCCAAGACCCCCCATGTGGACAGCATGGGTGCGGCCAGAAACTGCACCCAGGGCTCCTGGCCCCTGGGGTTGGGGTCTGCAAAAGCAAGAAGGTCCAAGACCGACCCTTGCAACTCCACAGAGGCGGAGGGGAGACTGGGGGCCCTGCTGAGCCACCCTAAGCATGGAGGACAAGTGGAAACACCAACGCCCCAAGAGCAGACAGAGAAAAGCGGCACGCTGCACTGTCCTCCAGTTCACTTACAGGCCCGTCCAACACAGATAGGCCAAGCACTTCCGAGGCCTGTCCTCACTATTCAAAGGGAGGGGTCTCTGTCGCTGCTGTGAAACTCCTTTTAATGCGGGACGACCACACAAGGTCCAGCTGGGCAGTTCCAGGACATAAGCGCAATCCAGTGGCTCTTCAGCCTAAGCTCAGACGTGGGGATAACTCTTCTAAAGCACCCGAAAGGTCCTGGGAAGTCCGCATGGAGCCAGGGCGTAGGCTTGTGGATGGACACAGACATCGGACGTTGGTGAAGAAACAGCTAACCGGGGCAGCTGCCTAAATGTCTTTCAACCAGACTCAGAGCTATGGAAGAGCCTCTCGTCACAGTTGCAGGTCTGACTGTGGAAGCCACCCAGCACGGAGCGCACCAGGTGACCCAGCAGCACGGGACATTTTAGGAACAAGGTCCTCTCACCCAGGTGCCTCCAGGACAGAACTCAGCCACTTCCTGGGAGCAGGTCCCTTCCAGATAGAAAGGATAGAAACAGGGAAGCAGAACCTTCAAAACTCCAGGACCAGTGCTTGACTGGGACACAGGGTGGCTATGCCTGAGAGAGCCCCCGGGGGCCACACGCCAGGCAGGGGGCGGGAGGGCCGGCTGCCCCTCAGGGCCCAGGGAGCCCCACCCACACCAGGGCCTCCTCCCAGCATCGCCAAGGCCAGCACCTCACTCCTCCAAAGTGCGAGAACACAGGCACCCGCAGGCACCATGGCTTCGGGGACAAACTGCAGCAGTTAAGAGCTGTGATTATGGAACCCCCGGGAGGTGCACCCCAGAAGAGGGCAGGACCGAGGAAGCTGGAGGCAGGGTTGCACGGTGCTGGCGTCTGCGTCCAGGCCGCATCCTCAGGGAGCAGAGGCCTGGCTCCCAGGGGGCCGGCAGGGGCTCTGGGCACTGTCAGGCAGGGAGCCTGGGGGAGAGACCTTCAGCACCGCGGGCGGCACAGGATGCTGACAGGCCTGTGCCGGGAGCCCTCCCCTGCCCTGAGCCCCACAGCACACAGGCCCCTCCCCAGGACCCAGAGACCTGGCTGCCCAGCTCCAGCCACTGCCTTGGCATCCTGCGCTCCTCACATCCATCCCGCCCTCGGCCACGCCCACCCCTCCCCAGGTGCCCGTCACCTAGAAGACCGCCCAAGTCCCCAGCACCGCCCTTGCGGCCATCACTCAGGACGCCGCGCACACACGTCGCTGCTCCTCAACATCTCCGGCCTTGTGTGGTGCAGAAAACAAGAGGAAAAAGCAACAAAACCCAAAACTGCTTCTTTGAAAAGATCAATAAAATTGACAAAACTCCCAGCAAGAGAAACAAAGTGAAAAAGAGAGAAGACACAAAACACCAATATCTGAAAGGAGACACCACTACAGACCCTGCGGACATCAAAAGAATAAGGGAACAGCACCAACAACACTACGGTCATAAAGGCAGCAACAGAGATCAAATGGACCAAGTCCTGGAAACCACAAACTCACCCAAGATGAAAGAGATAATCTAAAAGTAAGTAAAACCTATAACTGCTAAAGAAAGTCAACCTGTAATTAAAAACTTCTGAAAAAGAAGCCTCCAGGCCCAGAGACCTACACTGATGGATTCCACCAAACGGTCAACGGAGAAGTAATACTAATTCTACACAGTCACTTCCAGAAAACAGAAGAGAAGGGAACATTTCCCACCTCATTCCATGAGGCACATTACCTTGGTATCAAAACCAGACAAAGACATACAAGAAAACTGCACACTAATTTTTCACATGAACATAAATATCCCCAACAAAATATTAAGAAATCTAATCCAGCAACACCTACAAAGCATACGACCCCATGCTCAGGTGGGTCTACCCCAGGAAGGCACAGCACGTTCAATGTTCAAAAACCAGCCACACTGAAACACCAAAGGAGGAAAACTAAACTCATCATCCAGGGACTTCACTCGTGGCCCAGTGGCCAAGACTCTCAATGGAGGGGACCCAGGTTCAACGTCCGGTCAGGAAACTAGATCTTGCATGCTACGACTAAAGACCCTGCGTGTCGCAGTGAAGACTGAAGACCCTGTGGGCCACAGCTGGAACCTGGTGCAGCCAAACAGACGAATAAAGAAAAAACATTTAAAAAAACCACTTCACCATCCACTTATGATAAAAACTTAACAGCAAACAAGGATTAGAAAGAGAACGTCCTCAATGTTATTGATAGAGAACAGGTATCACAAACCTACAGCCAACATCACGCTGGGTGGGAGAAGACTTAATGCTCCCCACTGAGACTGGGAAGAGGCAGGCATGTCTGCTCAAAAGCAAGAAGAATCATGTCTATTTACAAACAACAGGATTATCTGCATCAAGAATCCCGAGGAATCTATTTTTGTAAAAACCCCTAGAACTAGTAAGTTTAGTGAGGTCACAGGACACAGGGCAATGAAAGAAATCAACCGTGTTTCTATATTCTAGCACTGAACAATTGAAAACCGGATTTTTGAAAAATACTATTTACAGAAGCTCTATTTGGATTTTAGGTAAACATCTAAAACATGTACAGGAGCTATATGCTGAAAATGATGACACATGACGAAAGAACAAAGAAAACCAAATGAATGGAGAGACCTATCTTCGCTCAGAGATTGGAAGACACAATATAGTAAAAAGGTGAAAGTGAAAGCCACTCAGTCGTGTCCAACTCTTTGCGACCCCGTGGACTACACAGTCCACGGAGTTCTCTAGGCCAGAATACTGGAGTGGGTAGCCTTTCCCTTCTCCAGGGGATCTTCCCAACCCACGGATTGAATCCCACTTTGCAGGCAGATTCTTTACCAGTTTAGCCACAAGGGAAGCCCAAAAATGTCAAAGCTCCCCAAATTTATTGAGAGATTTAATACAATTCCAATCAAAATCCCAGTTGGATTTTTTTTTTTTTTGTAAATATGCACAAACTTATTCTAAAATCGAATGACAGAAAAGGGAAAGGAACTACATACTATAACTAAAGCAATTCTGAAAAGGAAAACCAAAGCTGGAGGAATCACAATGTCTGATTTCAAGACTTACGATAAATGTACAGGAGGGAACGTGCTGTAGACAGACTGACACTCTCACCAATGGAATGGGACAGGAAGCCCAGAAGCACACCCACACAAACACAGCCCGGTGACATGCTCCAAAGGAGCCAAGGCAATTCAAGAGAGGGCAGTCTTTCAACAAATGGTGCTGAGGGAGCTCCCTGATGGCCTAGTGGCTGGGATTCTGGGCTTTCACTGCCAAGGCCCAGGTTCAAAGCCTGGTCAGGTGGGGCATGGCCAAAAAGAGAAACAACACAGTGCTGAAGCAACCGGACATCCCCTGCAAAGAACAAACCTCAACCTATACACCATACCTTATATGAAACTTAAACTCAAAATGGTCCTAAGTCTAAATATAAAACATTAAAAAAAATAAAACTTAGGAGAACAGTGTGTCTCCGGCTTAGGAAATTTCTTAGAATGACAGAAAAAGTACAATCTGGAAGAGAGGGGGATGACAGAGGATGAGATGGTTGGATGGCATCACCAACTCAATGGACATGAGCATGAGTTTGAGCAAACTCTGGGAGAGAGTGAAGACAGGGAGGCCTGGAGTGCTGCTGTCCACTGGGCCCCAAAGAGCAGAACACGACTTAGCAACTAAACAACAACAATAAAAAAAAAAAAATCAATAAAGGGACTGCAACTAATTTTAAAGCTTTTAATCAAAATTTTAAACTTCTGCAAATCACCTGTCTAGCAAATCACCTGTCTGGCAACTACAATATTTAAAGAACGCTCAAAACTCAACCTGTATAAAAACAGTAAGAAAACCACCTGCCTAAAAACTATGCACAAAACTCCGGGAACAGACATTTCGGCAAGGGGGATTAAAAGCTGTTTAACATCACTGTGCCCTAGGGGAAAGCATTAGCAAGGACTGGAGGCACCACAGCACTGGGAACACACGGAAAATACATGTAAAGGTGCAGGCAACACCAAGTCCCGGGTAGGCAGCTTACGAGAATGCAAAACGGCGCTGCACACTGGGAAGCCAGTCTGCTGGCTTGTTACCCCGTTAAACACACAGCTACCATCCGGTCCTGGACTGACCCGCGTCCGCGGCAGGAGCCACCCACCAAGTTCCCGCAGCTCCCTCTGGATCGCCTCGGACTCGCCGTGGGCCAGGAAGGGGCCCTGCTGAGCGAAGCGACCTGGGCGCGTCTCCGGGGTCCCGAGCTGAGGAACGGAAACGGGTCCCCAAGGGTGGCTCCGGGCCCCGGAGAACCAGCCGCGGGCGCCGGGCGGGGGGGCAGGGAGCTCCGTCCTCAACGGCGCGGCGACTGAGTCCCGAGGCGCGGAGACCCCTGCCCCGGAGCCGCGGGGCTAAGCCGACCGCCGCGGGGTGGGGGCGGGCTGACGTCCTCGACCCCCGACAACCGGCCCCAAGGGGCCAGGCGACTGCGGGAGACCACGACTGGGGCCCGGGCCGCGCTCCGTTACCGAGCCGCTGCCGCCCGCCCCCCGGCCCCCGGCACGCCACCCCCCAGTCCCCGCCGCCCCCGCCCCCCCGGGATCCCCGGGACGCCCCGCCGCCCCCCGGGACGCACCGTCCAGGGACACGAACTGGCCCACGGCCGACGAGCCGCCGCCGCTGTTCTCCACGAACTGCACCTCGGACACGATGATGTTGTCCTCGAGCACGGAGCCGCAGCCGGTGCACACGGCATCGCCGCGCGCCGCGTCCAGCTCGATGTCGGTGCCGCCGCACCCGCGGCACACGCGGCCCGTCATGCCGGCGGCTCCGGGGGCCCGGCCCGCGCTCCAGGCCGCCCGCCGCCGCCGCCGCCGCCGCCGCGCCGCTCAGACTCTCGCGAGGCCGCCGCCGCCGCCGCGCCCGCCGATTCGCAGCGGCAGATTCGCCGCGCGCACCGGGACGGCCGCGGGCTCCTGGGCCGAGGACTCGAACCTGCCGCTCCGCTCCGGGAACGCAGCCCCCGGGCTCGGGACTCGGACCCACAGGCCACAACGGCGGGCGGCGGGCTGGAGGGGGGCGGGGCGGGGCCACGACTCGTGGGCGGGGCCTGAGCCGCGCCGGGCACGGTGGGCGGGGCCTGGTGGGCTGGCGGGCGAATCCCGGGCCTCGGGCGTGGCTCACGGCGGGCGGAGCCTGGAAAGGGGCGCTCAGGACTGGTCGGCTCAGGTAGAGGGTGGAGACCCGGCGGCGGGCCGCCCGCCCGGCTCGGCCCCTATAGGCCGGGCCTCCGCTTGTGGGCGCCCCAGCCCCCCCTTGCCTACAGGCCCGGCCTCCGCCTGCCGGTATCCCCGCGCTCCGCGCCCGCGCGCTCTGCCGGTAGGCCCCACCTCGTAACAGTCGCTAGTGCCGCCCGTGCTCACCCACGGCAGGCACGTTTCTGTTGTTGTTACTGAGTCTTGGCCGTTGGGTCCCCGGAAATGGGCCTGAAAAGAAATGCACGAGACCGTATTTTCTCTTCCTCTCAGCCGCGTGACCTGATCTCAGCTCCCCAACCAGGGATTGAACCCGGCCTGCCATAGCGAAAGTCCACAGCCTTAACCACTAAGCCAGCAGGGAACTTCCAAGACCACGCTTCTTAAGAAACTTAAATCTTGACTATAAGACCATGAGAACGCTAACGAAATCCGAAAATGCCCTGTTCCCACTTGAAAGCAATGTTGTAAATACTTAAACTCTTCATGAGTCAGTGTGTAAATTCGATTTAATCCCAGCCATAATGTCAACAGGATTTTCACATAACTCAATAAGCTGATCCTAAAGTCATCTGAATGACATACTCCACAAGAACAGTCAAAATTCTTAAAAAAAAAAAAGGAGAAGAAACTTCTGAAAGAAAGAAAGCTCAAGGAGAGGGAAATTGCCCTTCTGTATATGAAAATATTATATCCGGTGATATCCATTAAGCCACATGGTATTTGTACAGGGACAATGGACAAACGGACTAAAACCTAGAGTACAGACACAAACCCAACGGGAATGTGGAAATTTAGGGGTCTCAAACCATTGTGGAGAAGACAGACCGTTCAGTGGTGTTGGGAGGTTGTTGTCCCCTCCCGTTGACAGGAGGGGAAGGGTGAATTGAACCTCAACCTCACGCTGTTCTGAAAGTAAATGCCAAGTGTCACTGAATGATGGGAGTAGGAACAGACCCCCCCACCATCTGGTACAGGGGGGCTGAGCAAACTCCGGGATGATGAAGGGCAGAGAAGCCACACAGCAGTCCATGGGTCGCCAAGGGTCACCAAGATGCAAGGTCCCAAGGTGCAAGATGCAATACGCAAGGTCGCCAAGATGCAACTGGGTGACAGAGTACAGACCAGGAGGGAACTGTAAGTCTGCAGTGGGTCTCAGTCTTGGGGGAGGGTGTTCTGAGCCTGCCCTCCTCATCAGCATCTCGCCCTCCAGGGCATCCTCCAGCATGCCACCACAGGGCACGGTGGCCTAGCCAGTTAAGCCTGATAACAGGCGGAATAGCTAGTCTTTTGTTGCGAAGAGCATAGTTTCTGTTGCCTCACGCTGAGGCAACAGAGGTTGCTGCCGTGACAGGACTTGTCTTCGTGCACATGTACTTGTTCCTCCGGGAGGACCCCAGAGTGTTTCTACCCTCAACAGACTTCACAGGGGCAGCTTGATCCTCAGACTTGTCCTATGAAATTACTGCCTCCTGGTCCGATATTCTACTGGCCAGATTTCAGTATGTTAGTCATCAATTGTTGCCTAACAAATAACCACAAAAGTCAGCAACTTAAAATGACAAGCCTTTATCATCTCACAGCTTCTGTGGGTCTGGGGTCTGGGAGGGTCTTCACAGGACGGTTCTGGCCCGGGGTCTCCAGAGGCTGCGGTCACAGTTTTGGCCAGGGCTTGTCCTCTGAAGACTGGGCTGGACTGGGGAGGGGGGTCTGCCTCCAAGCTCCCTCATGTGACCCTTGCTGGGGCCTGGGCCTCCCCCAGGGGCCCTGCAGTGTCCTCACCAGGGGGTGGGTGGCTTCCCCAATGCCCAGGGACCGGGAACCGCAGGACAGAAGCTGCGAGGTTTTGATGACTGACCCACCGTCACTGCACCAGCTCCACCTGGGCTTCAAGCCCGCATCCTAGGGGGGAGGACTTGGGACATGTTTAAAAGCACACCCAGCTGGCCCCCTGCCCCTCCCTGACACGCGCACGGGGCCCAGAGGTCCGGGCTGGCCCCAAACTCCAAGCTTGCTGCAGGCTTCTGAGGGAGGGCGCCGGCATGGGGACCCCGAGGGAGCCGGCGAGAGAGAGAGACCTGGGGTCCGGGGCGCTGAGAGCGCCTCCCTCCCCACGCAGCAGAGAAGAGGGTCCCAGGACAGAGAGCCAGGCCAGCCCCAGAGCAGCAGCTGCGCAGGACGCTGGACGCTGGACGGCTGTCTCCCTCCTGCACCTGTCACTGGGTAGAGCGGGGAGGGGCTGCCAGGGAACGGGGTGGGGCCCCCGCCCAGCTGGGTCCGGAGCCAGAGCAGAGGTCTCCCAGCCCCCACCCAGAGCCAGGCTGGACCGGCCCCTCCCTCCCGCAGCCGAGGCCATGGGTGCAGATGTAACCTGGGGGTTGGGGGTAGAGGGGATGGGGGCTGAAGAGACACCTGCCTTCCTGCAGGGAGTCCCGGGGGGCAGGAGGCTTCTCTCCTCCCCATCCCGTGGGGAGAGGGGCAGGGGCCGTCCCTGGACCTCACGAGGGGAGATGGGGGGCCTGGAGGAGTGAGTCCGCCCCTCCCCCTGGCTGGAGGCCTGCCCAGCTGCAGGACTCCACGTGTGCACATGTGTGGACCCCGGAGGTGGGGACCGGGGCGGGGCTTGATGAGTGTCCTGGAGCGTGGGGCGCTCGAGGGACCCTGCGGCCTGGCCACTGCCCTGCGTCAGGGACACAAATAGGAGCAGCCTGGCGGCTGGAGAAGGGACCGGGCCTGTAGGAGGGGCTGCTCGCATACAGGGTACAGCTTGAAGCCATCAGTCACTGCCCTGCAGCATTTTCAAGGCACATTCCATGCATGGTCTTCTTTGCTTGCATAATTTCTGTTGAAAAATTCTGGGGTTTTTGTATTTTGTTGCACTTCAAAGGCAAGGTACAATTTTTTTCCTGAATGCTTGTAAAATTTTTAAATCTCTTTCTAGGATTCCAGTTACACCCATGTTGGGTTTTTACTGTGTCCTCTGTGCCTGTGTGTTTTTATACTTGTTTTTCTCTCCTTGTTCCCATCTGGGTATTTTCTACTTACATAATTTCCATTTCACTAATCCTCTCTTCTGCTCTGTGTAATCTGCTTTCAAAACCATCTATTCAGTTGTTCACAGGTCTTATTCTATGTATTTTTACCTGTTTTTTCCCCCTTCTTGTTTCCAACTGAGTATTTTGTACTTACATAATTTCCATTTCACTAATCCTCTCTTCTACTGTGTGTGATCTGCTTTAAAAATCATCTATTCTGTTATTCATTTCAGCTATTCTATATTTCAGTTCTAGAATTACCAAATGATTCTTTTACTTTAGATTTCAATTCTCTGATGAAATTCTCCATTTTTTCCCATTGATTTTCTCAAACATATTAATCAGGTTTTAAGGTTCATTCTAATCATTCCAATGTTGGTGACCTATGAATTTACATCTGTGATTTGTCTTGGCTTGTGTGAAACTGTTTCCTGGTGCACCTGGTAATTTTGGAATAAATGATGATCACTATGAAGAAACACTGTGAGGTTCTGGGAGACGCTTTTTTGTTATTTAGAGAGATTTTCCTTCTGTCAGTCACACAGGTGGGGCCCGTACTTGATAGAATTCCAAGCTTTACTTCAGGCTTTGCAGGACTCTGGCTTCCTGCTTCTCGGGCCCCTTCCGGCAAAGGCAGTTGTTTCACTGCATCATCTCACCACACCGCACCGAAAAGAATCTCCGGTGTTTGACAGCAGCTGGATCGGGGACCGTTTGCTGCCGGGCTTGCACCTGGACAGACATCTCCTCCACCAACAAAACACCAAGTAACTGTAAGGGACTGGAAATGTGCTTGCCGGCACAGTTAAGCCAAATCAGGGACAACAAGATAGAAAAAGACCAAAAGCCCAACTGCTACTTCTGAAGAGCCAGCAGCAAAGGCCAGGCGCTGCACACGCCCTGCACGGGCGTGCGCGCTCAGCTGCTGAGCGCGTCTGCCCCTTGGCGACCCCGAGGACTGTGGCCCGCCAGGCTCCTCTGTCCGCGGGACTCTCCAGGCCCGAGCACAGGCGGGCTGCCTCGCCCTCCTCCAGGGGAGCTTTCTGACCCAAGAATCGAACGTGTGTCTCCGGCGGCTCCTGCACTGCAGGCAGGCTCCTCACCCTGAGTCAGCGGGGAGGCCCCAAGCTCCCTGACCAGGGGTCAGATCCAAACGCAGGCCCACCACAGTGATAGCGCCGGGCCCTAAACACTGGACCCCCAGGGAATTCGCCCAGCTGCTAATTAAACACATGTATTAGGGCTGACTGAAACCCTCTCCAGAGACCTGGGAGGCAGGCACTAACTCTCTCTCTCAGCTCCCTCCAGGTAGCCCGTATCTCCCGGAATGGAGCTTGTGCACACATTCCTGGCCTGAATTTCTTGTCTGGCCTCTAATAATTTCTATTGATTTAAGGAGGCCAAGAGCCCGGGTGGGTCACACCCGGGTCACACTCCCCCACGAGCGGCAGTCAGCACAGGTGAGTGACCAGGCCGGGCACCAGGCTTCCATCACCTCACCTGAAAATCACCAGCTCTGTGCCCGGGCAGGGTCTCCAAGTCTCACTCTCGTTGTCTGCATAACAGAGCCAATGGGGCCTCCATCCCAGCACCACAGCAGGCAGCCAGGGAGGATTGCAGACCCACCCCCGACCCGGTCGCTGCCTGTCCCGCCCCCCTCATCAGGTCCACTGGGGGTGGGGGCAGTCCATCGTCCACCACAGAAGCCACGGGCCAGCACCCACATGTCCCACCTCCCGGGTTCCGCCCCACCCCCCACCACAGGCAGAAGGGGGTCCCTGGTGCAGCAGGTCAGCTGATCAGTGGTCAGCTGCCCGCCCTGGATCTCTCTGGGCCCTCCCGGGCATGGGGTGGACAGCAGCCTGACGCCTTTCTACAGCTCCTTCCAGGCCCACTCTGCAAGCACGCCGGTCAGCTCCTGAGCCGCGGGCGCCTGGGATGGCCTCAGATGCGGTGAGCATCAGCAGGAGCAGGAGCGAGGCTGGTGCTGCTGCCTTTGGGGACAGAGCCTTTCCAGGTACTGTCTGCTCCACTGTTGGCAGGACCTTCATGTGGGACGTGCCGAGGGGCCAGGGAGAGGAACGGCCAGCAGCTCAGCAAACTAGGAGTCAGCCGGCCTCACCAGGGAAAGCAGTCAATGTGACGTGACTAAGAGTCTAAGAATACCGGGGCCGCTGCACACTTCTGCCTAGAGGCTGCCTTCGGCCAAGACGTTGCCTCCCCTGAGCACCCCGAGGCCCCACTGAAGGCCTGGTCAGGTGTCTCACCCAGGGTCCAGGGCGTCCGAGAGAGAAGCGCCTGGCCCTCCGCGCCGGGCTGCCCTGTGTAGCCCCTCGGGTGTCTGCAAGTCTCGAAGCCTCGGTTGACCCCCATGACCCCAGTATGTGTCTCAATGAGGTAAGGGCCTGGGGAGGGGACCATTGTCCCGAGTAAGAGCAGTCAACATGCAGTGTGACTAGAATAGCTGGACCTTCTTTTTTTTTTTAGATGAACCTGTTTTTCCAAAACCCTAGTCTACTGCAAACCTTAGTATTATGTACAAACACATAATCTTCCCCGAAGGGGAAGATGCCAGCTAGTTATGATTATAGAAAAGCCCAACATGGCCAAAAAAATCAAATAAATAAATAGAATTTTAAAAATAAAAGAATAAAACGACCCCCTTCATGGCCTGTCAGGGTCTCCCACTGGCTTGCAGTGCCTGGAATTTTGTGGGCATCCAGACAGTCTCCCTTTTATCCTCTGTTTTTGTTTTGCTTTCTGTCCTGCATCTCCCCCTCAGGAGTTTTGCCCTTTCTCCCGGGAGACCTTTGGTTTCCAAGCCTGAGCTGATGTTCCCTCCTCTCTTCCCATCCACCCCAAACCCAAGGGGTCACCAGGTCACTCTGGTCATCCTCCTGTGGCTCTCAGCGGCCAGCCAGCACCCCCCACCCCGGGCAGCAGCAGCGCCCTCCTGGTGCCCCCAGATGTCCCTCCACCACGTCCACGCCACTGACACCAATCTTAGAAAAACGCTGTGTCCCTCAGGTGTCTTTTTGCTCAAAACTGCACAAAGCCCGGCATTTGGGGCCTACCTCCACCGCCCCGACTTTATTTCTTCTGCTTGAAAAATAATATTGCTTTTCAGTACCAAAATCATGTTTACTAATTGTGAAACATTATAAAAACAAAAACAAAACGCTAAGGAAACCCAGAAGTCATTCCCATGTTAATGCGGACAGCACTGAGGCTGGGGCGGATTCGTGGGCGCAGCCACCGCTGCGTCCCACCCTTTGTGAATTATCCGGGAACGTCCGCTGTTGGCTTCTGTATTAGGGCCTTGCATGTACTTTCCTTTGCCAACATTTAACTGGTGTTTTTTTTTTAATTTTTGGTTGTGCTGGGTCTTCACTGCTGGGCACAGGCTTTCTCCACCTGCAGAGAGCAGGGACTTCGCTCTGTCGCGGCGCGCTGACTTCTCACTGCGGCGGCAGCCCTTGTCACAGAGCTCCGGGTCCAGGGTGCGCAGGCTTCAGCGGTCGTGGCGCGACTTCCCTGCCCCATAGCACGCGGAGGCACACAGACTTACCTGCCCCATAGCACGTGGAGTCACACAGACTTACCCGCCCCATAGCACGCGGAGGCACACAGACTTCCCTGCCCCGTAGCACGCGGAGGCACACAGACTTACCCGCCCCATAGCACGTGGAGTCACACAGACTTACCCGCCCCATAGCACGCGGAGGCGCACAGACTTACCTGCGCCGTAGCACGCGGAGGCGCACAGACTTCCCTGCCCCGTAGCACGCGGAGGCGCACAGACTTCCCTGCCCCGTAGCACGCGGAGGCGCACAGACTTCCCTGCCCCGTAGCACGCGGAGGCGCACAGACTTCCCTGCCCCGTAGCACGCGGGGGCGCACAGACTTCCCTGCCCCGTAGCACGCGGGGGCGCACAGACTTCCCTGCCCCGTAGCACGCGGGGGCGCACAGACTTCCCTGCCCCGTAGCACGCGGGGGCGCACAGACTTCCCTGCCCCGTAGCACGCGGGGGCGCACAGACTTCCCTGCCCCGTAGCGCGTGGAGTCACACAGACTTCCCTGCCCCATAGCACGTGGAGTCTTCTGGGACCAGCAGTCACATCTGTGTCCCCTGCACTGACGGGCGGATTCTTACCCACTGGACCGCCAGGGAAGTCCCGCCAACATGAGTCTTGTACTGGCTTATTGTGACACAGTTTCCATCGTGGGAACACAGGGAAGTATCAAAATTAACTACAGAGGTGCCCCTTATTCTCAGGGCCCAGAACAACCCCTGATAAGTGGGGGAGGGCTCCTCGGCATTATCCTGACCCCAGGTGAGCTGTCTATTCAGCTACACAACCTGGTTTTCCAAGCATCGCGCTTTCCCCATGCTGCTATAGATGCACAATCACCCGTTTCACTGGAGCCTTTATGTTCCACAGGCGGCAAATGCGGTTTGAACCACAGACGCTGCCATTATTTTCCTTTATTTTCTTTGCACAATTAATACATATTCACCATAAAGAAAATATGAGATAAAGAGAAGCAAAAAAGCAAAGCTAAATCAACTGAATTGTCTACAAATAGATAATTTCTTAACACTTCGGATTCACTTCTAACCTTCCACGTTTTCCTTGTACATTGAGAGGTCTTTTACATGTATAATCACTTGCATGTAAATATATACTTGACATGTATATGCATTTACACACATGTTTTGTTAACCAAATAGGATCGTATTATGCAGTCTCTTTTAAGCCATGTTTTAACTGACCGTTTCACACAGCTGTATGTTCCAGGCGGTAGCTGCGCAGCAGCTGGCCTGACCTTGCCTGGCCCTGCCACCCTGGACTTGAATCCAGGCTTCACTCGCAGAAGCCCCAGTGGCCAGGTGCCCAGCATTCAGACCCCCACAGGTAAGAGGTGATCCAGGAACCGCTTACCTAGGTGGCCGCAAGGCAGTGCCGCTCGGAGTGTCCCGGGCTCCTGCTCCCTCCCCAGGGGTCCCCCCCCCAGCCTGATGCAGCACCTCTGAGGCAGGGCACCCACTTGCTGCCAACACCAACACAGGGTCCTCAGGTCCTCTCCTTCAACTCAGCGCAGAGCAGGCGTCTCTGCACGGGAACTTCAATTCCAGGGATGCCAGCCAACCCCCTCCCATCTTCTGGAACACCTTCTCTGTCTGCGTGGTGATTTGTAGGTGTAGGTGGCGATTATGTACCCAGGGTACCACCCTGGGCCTGCCCTATACACGACAGATGTTCTTCTCCTGTTTGCCTTTTGACTTTGCTGACCGCGGAATTTTGGCTCTGGGGACAGTGCACATCTCCAGGCCCGCAAACAAGTACTGCCCAGCTACCCACAAGCAACTTCCCCCAGAGTCTCTGTGCTCAGAGTCCCCTCGAGTCTAGAGCTTGCTCTGCTGTATTCAGTGCTTTTTACTCTGTTGTCCATCTGGGTTTCATGTTGACATTATATATATATGTATGTTTATTTATTTATTTGGCTGCAGCAGATCTTAGTTGCATCTTCACTGCGGCATAGGAGCTCTTAGTCGCCGTGTGTGAGATCTAGTTCCCTGACCAGGGATCAAACCACCGCACTGGAGTGTGGTGCCTTAGCCACTGGCCCACCAGGGAAGTCCCCACGTTGGCGTTTGTACAGGGGAAGCTCACACCTGATGGTCTAGCAGACAGCCTTGAGAAGAGCCATCCTCCCGCCTGCTCTGGGCTACTGGTTGCCTCTTGGACACTTGCCGTGACAGGCGTGGCTCTAGTCTTGGCCATCACACAAGGCCCCGAAATACTGGCTAGGACAGCACCCCTCCTCCCAAAGCCTGCTAGTTGTGGCGCCTGCAACCTTGCCCTCCTCTCCTGTGCCTTCTGGGCAGCAGCCCCGAGGTTTACACCCGCCCCTGCGGCTGACCCACGACAGGGCGGGGCAGCCACTGTAGTCACCCCGACTCCCGACTCCCGAGTGAGAAGACCCAGGACGGTGTCTCAGGTACGAGCTCGTGTTTGTTCTTCTAGTTGAAGTTTAGTGTCAGTTTGTTAACCTCTGTAGCAGTCAGAGGTCTCCAGAGACACGGACGAGGGGCCTGCGCACCCCCAGGGAAGTTTACTGTGAGGCCTTGGCTCCTGTGACGGCGGAGGCTGAGAAGTCCCACGAGCTGCTGCTTGCAGTCTGGGGACCCAGGAAGCAGGTGGTGTGAGTCACCCCAAGTCCGGGGGCCTGAGGACCCGGGGACAGGAGATGGGATGACGCCAGCTTAATGCTGAGGCAGGTGCAGAAGGGCAGATCCCGCCTTCCTCCACCTTCTGTTCTATCCAGACCCTCAGCGGATGGATGAGCCCACCCGCATGGGGTGGGGGCACCCGCCCTGGGAGGCCCACCCGCACTGTGGAGGTGCCTGTGTTACTGAGACCACCCGTTCCACTGCTGAGCTCACCAGAAACCCCCTCACACACCCAGAACTGCTTAACCTGGGCACCTGTGGCCAGTCGGGTGGACACAAAATTACCTGTAGGTCCCCGCAGTGACCTTCTGGGGCCTGTCCGTTTGTGGGGAGCACTTGATGAGCCCCTCCCAAAGAAGACTCCTTCCAGCATCATGGTCCACACACGCAGATATGCCTTTAGAGCAGCAGGCCCCAACTTTCAGGCGCCAGGGACCGATTTGTGGGAAGCAATTTTTCCACAGACCAGAACGAGTAGGGATGGTTTCGGGATGACTCAGGCGCATCATGCGCTTATCAGGCACTTTATTTCTAATCTAATGCTGCCGCTGATCCAACAGGAGGTACTGGTCCACGGCCTGGAGGTCCACAACCGAGCTGCACACTCCGAGTTTCTGGTGGAAGGCAGGGAAACGGGGTCTCTCCTCTGGGGGGTCCCATGTTAGGTTATCTTAGGTCCCATGTTAGGTCCCATGTTAGGTTAGGGTTAGGGTTAGGGTTATCCCTCTGGAAGAGGAAAGAAGAGATTCACGTTGTTTTAATGTTTGCTGTTTCTGGGGATGAACAACAAACACCTTTACATCCTACAGCCTGTGACAGTCTCAGTTTTGCAGAGTTACAGCACTTTCCCCGGCTCTTCTCTCACATTTTCTAAGGATATAACCAAATTCTATTAGTAATGACAGCATAACTTCTTCCTCCCTTCCTCTAAAACATGAGCTCTTATGAACGTCTTAAGGACTAATCTGACCACTTTAACGGGTTGCCACTAATGCTTTCCCACATACATGATGTCGACCTAAACCCCCACCCTAAATGGATACCTATGTAAACAGGTTGTACTATATCCAAGTCACAGAATGCTTATGCATGCTTAGTTGCCCAGTTGTGTCTGACTCTTTGCGACCCCATGGGTGTAGCCCGCCAGGGTCCTCTGTCCATTGGATTTTCCAGGCAAGAATACTGGAGTGGATTGCCATTCCCTTCTCCAGGGAATCTTCCCAACCCAGGGATCAAACCCAGGTCGCCTGCATTGCATCTATAACCATCTGTCCTGATGGTTAGATAGCATCACAGACTTAATGAACATGAGTTATATACGCAAACTCTGGGAGATGGTGAAGGACAGGGAAGCCTGGCAGGCTGCAGTTCTCGGGGTTGCAGAGAGTCAGACACGACTGAGCGACTGAAAAATAACAACTCAGAGGATAGATGCTGGGCGCCACCCTGGCTCACGAAGTTCAGCCGGGTGGATATCGTGTGTCTGAACCTCTACCCCTATGTTGAATACCAACGGCTGAAGGGCCAGGGCTGCCCTCAAGCTGAGTCCACCGCCCCTGTGGCTCTTGGGCCAGGTAGGGGCCAATCCCCCTTCCTGGAGCGCCTTAGACAGTCCTCCCCTTCAGCGTTCCCAGCATCGTGGCCCTTCGGGGTGAGGTCGCGCCTCCCTGGCCATCCTGTCCTCTGCCCAGCTGCTGTGCAGTTTCCGTCCTATCCCAGTGATGGTGCCTCAGCCCTACCACGACTTCCACCCATAGGCCTGGATGGGACACAGGTCACGTCAAGGGGGTTCTGCCAGGAGCTTGGGCCGGCCAGGGTCTTGCTCCTCCATAAGCGGCTTCACAGCACCACCCCGGGGAAAGGAGATGCTGCCAAGCTGCGGATTGGACCAGGAGGGAGCTGTGCAGCTGAGCAGGTGCCTGGGTCCTGCAGGAAGCGCTGGTCGCTCACCTGACCGGCTGGAGCCGCTCCAAAGACCACTAGGCCGAGGAGCACGCCCGCCTCCTCCGAGTCCGCGCTCCCGGGTTTGCGGCGCTCCAGGCGCGGGAAAACGCGCTGCGCGGCTCCCGCGGGAGAGAAACGCCGTGGGGTCCGCACCGGAGCGGAGCTTCTTGCCGGCAGGGGCCGCGAGGCCTCCCACGCCTGGAGCGATTCCTTTTAACTCAGAGTGAACTGACGGATGAGTTTCCAAGAGCCAGCGGCCCAGAGGGCCCCAAAGAAAAGCGAGAGCCGGGGCTGGCCGGCGCAGGGCCCCCCAGCGGGTGGGATCGCAGGAAGGCGGCTGCCAGCTGCTACGTGGTCCCGTCTTCCTGCGTCGGGGCTTCCAGCCTGCGGGCGTCCTAGCGCGCCCTTTGGAAAGCCGAGGCCTTAAGGCGTTTGAAACCCTCGGCAGGCAGGTGGCGCACTGTCAGGGTCTCAGCACAGGGGTTCAGGGTGCCCCCCTGGGACCTCAGTGTTCTGGACAACCCCGTCCCCCAGCTGCCTCCCAGCAAGGCCACCCAGTTGTCCAGAGAGGTTCCTCTTTAGCCAAGTTTCTGTTTTACAAAAACAGCCATCCAAAACGAGAGCGTGCTTGCAACATTAGTGTGTGTGTCGGGATGGGGCGTGTGTCAGGCTGCTCCGTACGGAGGGGTGGCCTCCCAGCCTTTGGGGCACTCACCCTGCGGCACACAGTCCAGTCATTTTCGGATACAGGGAATGGCCACACGTGGGACAGGTTCTGACGAGGAAATGACTGACCCCAAAGTGAGGCGTCCACTTCACCGCACCACCACCACCTCCGTTTTGGTGTGCATATGATCCCACCCCCTTTTATAAACAGAAAATGTAAACAGAGCCACAGACGGAGCACACAGCGCCCTCCTAGTCTCTGCCTCCCTACCTCACAGGAGGAGTTAAGCACTTCCCTGTCACGGTTATCAGGGCAGCTCTGGACCAGACCGTGTGAAACCACACCCTGGCTCCTCCCACCAGAGACTGCATAGCCGAGTGTGCCTCAGTGTCTCCATCTGTAAAATGGGGATGGGACAGAGCTGTTCGGTCCGTGAAGGGCTCACAGTGGTGCCCGGTACAGACGCAGGGCACAGCTGGTCTTGAGCCCCCTCATCTCTGGTTTAGTCAAGCCAAATTTCCTCACTTGACCCCCAGGTATAGTCCTCTCCTGGGTGAGATGTCAGTGCATGCAGACAGAAAGTGTCAGGTGGCCCCTTCATCTCAGGCCACTGCACCTCTCGCTGCCTGGCACCATCACAGGCTGAACACTCAGGTCAGCAGGCCCCTCTCCTCATAGGGGGCTGCTGGGCGATCTCTGGATGTCCCCTCCCCCACCTCGGAGGTATGAGACCCGCAGGCACTCTGCCTGGCAGGAGCCTCTATGTAAGACAATACCCAGTCAGCTGGCCAGGAACAGACGGCCCCGCGTGGCTTTCAGCTGCACCCCACCAAAGGCGCAGGAACATGCGGGGAACACAGGTTCTCTTGTTCTCTCCGAAGTGCCACCCCAGCTTTAAGCAGCCACAGCTGTTTGCAGCTCCAGAGAGGGAGTCAGAGCTGGAGGCGAGCTCTTACAAAGGGCGGGGGGGGGGGGGGCGCGCGGGGAGCCAGCGTGGGGCCTGTTGCAGGAGAAAGAGCTGACAGGGGCGCTGGAGGGTAAACCCCAAGGGCGAGTTGGTTTGCTGGGGCTGGGCTTGTTTTCAATAGACAACGAGACACAGACAGGAGCAGGGAGGAAAGCAGCTGTGCTTACTGTGGCTACAAAGAAGCAGAAGAGATGCCAGAACAGCTTTTCCTAAATCTCAGCAGCAGGATCTGGTGACTGACCAGAACCCGGGCCAAGAGGAGGGGGAGGGGACCCCTCCTCGGGCCCCCAAAACGAGATGCTGTTTTCCAGGACCTTTCCTGACCTCTGCTGCTGGGCAGCTCTGGTCACTGCCTCCTTATCTGGGTTCCCGAGTTCACTGGGAGCCCCACACCAAAGGCCGCCTCTGCTCCCAGACATTTGTTCTCCAGTGTCATCCTAAAAACCGCAGAGAGGGCACTGCCTGATAATAAGGAGGCTGAGGCAGAAAGAGGACACTCCAGAGGGGATCTGTGGAGGAGCACACCAAGCCCCTGAGCGCCCCAGTGCGCCCGCGGGCAGGAGCTCGGGGTGGGGGAGGGCGATGCGGCTGGCCTCCGCAACCCCGGTCCCCTTGCTCCACGTCCCGCCCAGGCGATCCGCCGGGGGAGTCGGGGCGGGGGGGGGGGGGGAGGGCGCGTGGGGACGCCGGGGGCGCAAGGCGGGTTCGCGGGGTGGGCGAGCCTCCCGAGGACTCCAGGGCCGCGGGGGCCTGGCGGGTGGTCCAGGCAGTAGGGGCCGAGGACACGGGGCACGGCAGGGGAAGTGGGGCGTCAGGGGACGCGGGGAGCGCGTGGGAGCGGGCAGACTCGGGGATGCGTAGCACTGGGGGTCGGGGGCTCGTGGAGGCCGGGGCGGTGGCTGCGGGGCTCAGTGTTGGGGGCGGACCCTGGGGTCTCTCCGGCCCCTCCCGGCGGCTCCTGGTGGGCGGGGCGCGGCGCTCTGGGCGGGGCCTGTGCGCAGGCGCGGGGGCGCGCTCCCGAAGGCCGCGGGCGGGGGCGCCTCCTGGGTCGCTGGCGGGAGGGGGCGCGCGAACCTCACTTCCGGTGAGCCCTCCGCGCGCCATGATTGGGCGCGAGTCGGCGAGCGCGCGCCCGCCCAGCCAATAGGCTACGGCGGCGCGGCCGGGGGCGGGCGCGCGCGGCGGGCGCGCGCGCGGGCGGGGTGGGGCGGGGCGGCCGCAGCCTGGTCGCCGCCCGCGGGCCTGTCCGACGCCCGCCCGGCCGGCCCCGCCGCCCGGCAGCCATGTGACCGCGCCGCCGCCCTCCGCGCGCCCGGCCCGCCCGCCCGCCCGCCGCGCGTCCGCGGCCCGGCCGCAGCCCAGGCCGCCGAGGAAGCGGCGGGGGCCGGCGCCATGGCCGAGCGGGGCCGCTTGGGCCTGGCCGGCGCGCCCGCCGCGCTCAACACGCCGGTGCCCATGAACCTGTTCGCCACCTGGGAGGTGGATGGCTCCAGCCCCAGCTGCGTGCCCAGGTACGCCGCCCGCCCGCCGCTTTGTTCCCGCGCGCACCTGCCGGCCCCGGGGACCGGTCCCCGGGGACCTCGCGCCCGGGCCCCCTCCCGGGCCTGCACCCCCGCCCGGCCTCCTGGGACCTGCACACCGGGCCCCCCCGCCCCGGGTCGTGCACCGGGACCACCCACCCTGGGGTCCCCACTTGAAACCGACCACCCCGGGACCCCCACTGGGGGCCTGCCCCGGGGGCCGTCCGCTCCGGGATCCCCACCCCGGGCCGTGGCCTTGGCGCCCCACGTCGGGTGCGCGCCTTCTCTGCGCGCGAGCCCAGACGCGTGGATGGTTCCTGAGGTCTTGGTCCAGTGCAGCCGAGGAAGCGGCGCCGGCTCTCACAGGCCCCGCATTCCGCGGGGCTCTCGCGGGCGCTCACCTGGCTCGCGCCCGTCCGGCATCCTTGCACCTGCCTACCGGTGCGGTGCCGGTGGAGTTGACTTAGGGTGTGGTGTCTCTTCTCTCCAGCGGGTACCATAGATTTCCTTTTGCGTCCGGCCACACTGTCACGCCTGGGTGACCTGGGAGTCACTCTCGGAGCACGCAGCGTCCAGAGGACACGTATCTGGGACCAGGGCTGTACTGCTTCATCCTTCTGAGGGTCTGACCCTACCCCTCTGTCCTGCTGGCCGGAGTGTCCGCCCTTTCTCCGTTTGCACTGTGCTTTGTAATTTGGGGACTTCCCTGGACATAAACACTGCTCCTTGCATCATGCCATCGGCAGAGACGCTGCCCGCTTCACTTGGTGGAGAAGCGCCCGGTCCCCACCAGTACAGCTGGACGCAGCTCACCCATGGGGCAGGGCTGCGGCCGGCTCCTGCTGCTCCTGCCAGCTGGAAGCTCTGGGGGCTTTTTCCCAATCAGTGGTCCTTCCTGAGGAAGCTCCCAGGCTGAGGGGGAAGAGAGACGAGAGTCATGCCAGGGCCTGGTTCTGCAGTGGACACCAGGCCACGAGGGCTGCGGGCGGGCAGCCAGGAAGAGCTCTCTCTGGGGAGACCTCCAGCCGGGACCAGAGGACGTGGCCGTGTGTGCGGAGGGGGCTCTGCCGCGGCGCCGTCAACAGGTGTGCAGGGCAGGTGCTGGGCACGCAGAGGTGCCAGGATGCCCTCCCAAGCGTGGGGCCCTCAGCTCCAGGTGTGGCTGTGCCCAGTGGAAGGCTGGGTGCTCCCTCTGTGGGCCTCTGGGAGGGTGGGGTGTTCTCAGGATGTCTGCCTGCTTGTCTCCTCTCTGGGAGGTCTCACCTGCCCAGGCCTGGTCTCCGCCCTTCTCCTTCCCATCTTGGCATTAGGCCCAGTGTTGGGTCATGCTGGACCACCCCCCCCCCACACACACACACTGTGCTCCTTCTCTCTGCCACCCCGTCGTCATCAGCAAACCCCCCCCAGACCTCTTGCTCTCCCCGGGGGCACAGATGCCCGCTCCTGGCGAGTACATACACCCTCCCTCCCCCCAGAGCTAGGAGTGCAGCCTGCCTCTCCTGCACCTTTCAGCAGTCTCCTGCCGCTCTGAAAAGACCACTGAGGTTTTAACCAGAGGGAGGTGGGGAAGGCGGCGGGGGTCCGGGGCGTGGAGCTGGTCTAGAACGCCCACCCTGCTGTGTGTGTGTGTGGGGGAAGGGGCGGGATGGGGGGCGGGAGCTAGGCAGCGCCAGGGCTTGGGGTTCCACAGCTCTGCCCTGGGTGGGTCTGGGAGCAGGGCAGGCAGGTTGTTCTGTGGGCCTGGGGCCCAGCGGCCATGGGGTGGGCAGGCACAGAGCACCCCAGCCTATCCCAGCGCGGCCCTCCCCACAGGCGCTGCTGGCCCTGCTGCCCCCCGGAGCAGGCCCCTGGGCAGGCTGTCCCCCCGCCTGTTTGGAGACTGGGTGCAGAGGCACCGCTCTGTCCGTGTGCTCGGCGCACGCTCCCGGCTCTGACCACTGGAGCTGCCGGTGTGGGTGCCCGCTGGCCCCCGTGAGGCAGCGGTGTGTCTTCGCTCTGTCTGGGCACCGTGGCCGGCCCCCGGTTTGGACTAGTGACAAAGCCACCCCTGGGCCTTCTTGCACTGGCAGTAGCGTTTGGGGGGGGGGGGCGTGTGCTCAGTGTTACTACCAGGAGGCTTCCCAAAGCGACTGTGCCAGCTCACCCCCACTGGCGTCCCCACTGCTCTGCACTCTTGCCAACACTGCCTGACTTTTAATCACTGCCAATCTGGTGGGTGTGAAATGGTATTGTGGTTTTAATTTGAATTTCTCTGATTACCGATGTAGGCCACTTGTACTTCCCCGTCAGCGAAATTCTTGTTCATCTCTCTTGCCAGTTTTTTTCTCTTGTTTTATCCCTTGACTTGAGCCTCAGTGGGTTTTTAAGGGCCAGTAATTCCTTTTCAGTGCTGTGTTGAAACTACCCTCTTCTCTGCAAGGCTGTGATGCCACCCAAGGTGCACCTGGTGTTGGCCTTGGTCTTGTCCTGTGGTCTGTCCTCCCCGGGGCTGTCGGGAGAGCTCTCTGTTCTCCCTGGGAGCTGGTGCCAGGCCCGCGGGGCTCTGACAGAGGCAGGTTCGGTTTCCTGAATTTCCTTGAGGGAACAGACTGCACCCCCTTCAGTGACCCCCAGTCCTAGCCTCCCGCTGTCCCCGCCCCTTTCGGGGATCCCCTGAGCAGCCTCCTGCCGCACCCCCCCCACCCCGGTCGACCCGCTTCAGTGGGGTCTGGGGCACTTTGAACCCTTGCACTTGCCCCCTGATTTTCCGTCCTGTTGAGGTTTGTGAATTGACGTTACAGGGTCAGACACCTCTCTGCGAGTTTCCTGAACCCGCAGGTTCCCGTGAACCCTCCTGTGGCGCCCTCTCCCTGGCTCACCGTCCAGAGGGGGCTGCAGCTGGAGTGTGAGCTTTGGCGTCCGTGTGCTGGGTCCGCCGCAGCCCGCGCAGGGCGAGTGCTGGTTGCCCGGGCCGTGGCCGCCCTGTGGTCCACGCACCCCAGCGTCGCCCACCAGCCGTTCTGTGCAGGTCCTGTGTTCCCCCATCATTTCAACTCCAGCCACTTTGGAGGCTGCGCTGGGGTTTCTCCGCGGGGGCTCGCTGGGCGCTTGTAGTGCGCTGGCGCTGGGTGTGATCAAGCTCTGAGAGCCGGATGTTGTCCTGCTCCTTTCCCTGCCGATGTGGCTCTTCCAGCATTAAACCTGCCTCTCCCTCTTGGAAACACAGCAGCGTGCCGGCCTGGAGGTGCCCTGGTCCCCTTCCCGCAGGCAGGTAGATGGGATCAGACTTTCCTCAGGCCTTCGCATCTCTGCCTGGGGTCTGTAATCTGCTCCTCCGCTGCCCTTATCCGATTTTGATGCCGAGATACCTTCAGAGTGAGCTGCCCCACTGCGTGGTCTGTGTGAAGCAGGAGTTGTTTGTTCCCTGAGCGTCCGGGTGATGGTGAAATCGCCGGTCAGGGGACCTGACTCCAGGTTGCTCTGGGGCAGGGGTAACTGCTGACTCGACTGCTTTAATGATTCCCTGCCTTTCAGTTAGCTTTAGAAATACATATTTTTGTGAATTTGTCCATTTTCTCTTGATTTTCAAGTTTATTGACAAAAAGTTGTTCCTAATATTCTTTTCCTAAAAAATACCTGCAGGACCTGTAGAGCTGTCCCCTTTTGATTCCTTCTGTTGACCGTGTGGGTGGGCATCCACACGCTGATCTATCTCACCAAGGGTACGTCGGTTTTTTTTAAATGAATATTCACATCTTCCTTTCCGTTTATGCTCTTTATTTTTGTTACGTGTACGTGTTCTGATCTCTTAAGATACATACATAGCTCCTTCTTTTTCCTCCTTTCCTTGCGTGTTCAGTTTTTTAATTGCTCATGAATTTATTTGCCTCTGGCTGCGCTGGGCCCTCGTTGCTGTGCGGGTTTCCCTAGTTGGGGTGTGCGGGGCTCCTCTGCACCGCGGCGCGTGGGCTCCTCTCTGCAGCGGCCTCTCCTGGTGCCAAGCACGGGCTCAGTAGCTGAGGTGCTCGAGCTTAGTTGCCCCACGGCATGTGACATCTTCCCAGACCAGAGATCAGACCTGTGTCCCCTGCATTGGTAGGTGGATTCTTAACCAGATAACCAGGAAAGTCCCTCTTGTAAGATTTTAAACCTGCGAAATAAGTAATGTTCTGGCTGCATTTCACAAGCTTTTATGCGCAGAGTTGTTGAGTTTAAAATCTTTTTTAAAAATTTCCATTTTCCTTTCTTTAGCATGGTGGGATATTTCAAAGTTTCTTCATATCCAAACCTTTTTCTGTTAGTTATTTTTCCATTGTTGAATTCATTTCTTCTTTTTTCATTGTTTCTAACTGAGTTGCATTGTGGTCACAGAGGGTGGTCAGTATGACACTGCGCCCTTAGGATGTTTTAGGACTGGCTCTGAAGCTCCGTTTGAAGCCAGTGTTCATATGTGTTCTGCTTGTCCTGAAAAGGGCCGTGTGTTTGGCATTTGGTGGTACCATGTTTGATACCTGTCCCTTTGGGTCATGCTTGGCTTATAGCGTCTTCAGGCTTGTTACCTTTCCTGTCTACTTGGCAAGCACGTAAGAGTCTCCGAGCCTGGAGGGGGTTGGCTGTTTACCTGGAGCTCTGTCACACCCCTGCGGAGTCACAGGCCCTGAGTGCTAGGGGCTGACTCTGCACCCAGCGGAGCTCTTCCTCAGCTTTCTGTTGGATATATTTGCCTGCTATATATTTTCCCACCTTGTTTCTTTAAACTTTCCTGTGTCCTCACACGTTGGCTGTGTGATTTTTATTTGGCACACGACTGAGCGACTTCACTTTCACTTTTCACTTTCATGCATGGAGAAGGAAATGGCAACCCACTCTGGTGTTCTCGCCTGGAGATTCCCAGGGACGGGGGAGCCTGGTGGGCTGCCATCTATGGGGTCGCACAGAGTCGGACACGACTGAAGCGACTTAGCAGCAGCAGCAGTAGCAGACTTCGTTTTCATTTAATCTGACAGTCTTTATTTTTTAACCAGGACATTCAGTCCATTGTTATTTGTCTAAATTACTGATAGTTGGGTTCCTGTCTACCACTTTATTTTTGTCCTTATTATCTTTCCTAAGTTTCTCTTTTTCGTTGTACCTTGTCACGCATTGGTTTTTTTTCTTATTCCATTTCTTATTAGTTTGAAACTTGTCACTATTTCTGTTTCTTTCGTGGTTACCATATTAGTTTAAAACTTGTCACTATTTCTATTTCTTTGGTGGTTACCATGTAAATTGCATGCTTGCTGTTGTGTGTCAGAGCTAACTGTAAATTCTTTTCCTGAACAACAGAGGGACCTTAGACCACGTTATTCTGATGCGTCACTTTCATGCTTATGTGCTTTTGTTTAGAGTATTTTAACGTGCTTTTTAAGCCCATGTGAGATTATTGTTATTACTTTCTGTTGTTAATACTTGATTAATCTCAAAACTCACCACTTTTTAAATTCTTTTTGCATCTCAGAAGTGTGAAGTGCAAGTCGCTTAGTTGTGTCTGACTCTTTGCAACCTCATGAACTGTACAGTCCATGGGATTCTCCAGACCAGAATACTGGAGTGGGTAGCCTTTCCCTTCTCCAGTGGATCTTCCTGACCCAGGAATAGAACTGGGGTCTCCTGCATTATAGGCCATTTCTTTACCAGGGAATCTCCCTTTTTCCTCCTCCTTCAGTCTGAAAATGCATCTTTAGGATTTTCTTTAGTGAGGATCTGCAGATAACTCATCGTTCTTTCAGTGTATCCGAGGTGTTTACCGTTGTCCCAGAGGGTGTCCTGCCGGTTGTGGGGCCCCGAGCGGCGTCTCCCCAGCGTGGCTCTCAGCTGGGCTCTGTGAGGTCAGCGTCCGTTGGGCGCGACTGGCTCGGAGGTCTGTCCTTTCTGCCCGGTGGCTCTGTGGTCACTCTGGTGTCCAGGGGGCATTTCTCTTGTGTGCCTGAGTTGGGGTCACTGGGCTCTGGGCGGGTGCTTCTCACAAGCCCCGGGAAGTCCTCAGGCACGCTCCTGTTCCTGGCTCTCTCCTCGCCCCTGGAGCTGCTGGACATGCGGTTGCCCTTCCCTCTGGCATCACAGACTGGCCGCCGGGCAGGCTCTGCTCCTCCCTGTTTCAGCGGCCAGTCCTCAGCCCTCCTCCCTAAGGGAATGCATCCGTGCCAAACGGCGCCCCAGCCCGCAGGAGGGCCTGTGAGCGGTTGGGATGGGCCGTTCCCGCCGCGGGCAGAGCCGTGATGGAGCGGCGCTGGGCAGGTGCCCGTGGCTGAGCACCAGGCCGTATTTGGAGCTCCGGGGAGGCCGTGGAGCTGTTTGGTGGGCATGGGTTTAGCTGGAGGCTGAGGGGGGTTGGATGTGGGTGGGGCGGGTAGGGCGGGTCGGGGTTGAGAGTGGGCTGGGCTTTTGGGGCTCTCGAGGTGAGAGCCGCGCTGAGGGAGGGGCCGGGGCATCTGACCTCGGCCGTCTAGGCCTGCGGACCAGGGTCTCGGGGCAGGCCTGGCCCCTTGCTGCAGTCACCACCTTTCCTGCCCCCATGATGGCAGCGCCAGGCCCCGGGGCACACCTGGGCGGTGGGCTGCTTCCCCAGCAGGTAGCAAAGTGGGCTCAGTGCCGTGATGTGCTGCCTTCGAGGGTGAGTGTGGAAGGAGGCAGCTGCTTGGGGCAGGCGGTGTCTCCTGTGATGCTTCATGACGGGCAGTCAGCTGCATGGGCCCCGCTCATGGGCACACCGCCCTTCCTATCTTCCCAGGATCCGGGCACCAACCCCGGCTCCCCCTCCCCCCAGCACCCTGCCCCAGGAGGTGGGTGAGGGGACTTCGGGGTGGGTGGATGGGGCCAGGGGACTGCCCTAGAGAGCAGTCTGGAGAGTTGGGGTCTTTGCACGTGGAGGCTCCGGATCGGGTCTTGGGGATCCCTCGGGAGCCTGAGCGTCACTTGCTGTGGCCAGAGTGACCCATGGCCGCCAAGGTAGGGGTGCTCGGGCAGGTGGGCGGCGGGATGGGACCCTCTGAGGCTGTGTCCTGGCACCGCTGCCCTGCAGACCCCACCCGCCCGGCGTGGCCCCTGCGGGCACGGCCTGGGCCCATCAGACATTCTAGTCCGGCCCCTGGGCTTCCGGCCTCGGTGGGAATTGGCTCGCAGTTGTTCCTGCCGGTGCTGGGTATTTTGGGCTCCAGGATACGAAGGGCGGTGAGTGCATAAGCCTCCGGCTCCTCCCAGCGCCTGTGCCTGGTGCTTGACAGTGGCTGAGAGTGGCCCCAGAATAGCGCAGGCATCTCTGGAAGCTGAGTCCCATTCTGCCCCGGGGGGGGCGTCTTGGACGTGGCCTTGGCCCGGGTGCTTTGAGGAGGGCCGGGACGCATCGCGAGGACCTCCCTGCCCGCGGAACAGGGTTTTTAGTGAAGCGCTGTGCACTCCACATGCCCCCGCCCACTGCTGTGCCCACGGGTGAGAGGCGCGTGTCCTCCGGCAGCCCCTGAGCGCGGCGGGCACGCAGCAGCCGCTCTGCTGGTCTGGTCTTTCTCCCCCTTGGAGGTCAAGGCCAAGGAGACCCTTGGACAGTCCAGGGTCTCCTGGACGGTCAGGCCGGCTTGGGTCCTGGCGGCAGCTGGAACTGCAGTGACGGGAACACTGCACTGGGCGCGTCTGCCCTTCTTCCCGTCAGGCCCGCGGCAGGTGCCTGGTCCCCGCTGCCCCACTGGCCTTCCGTCCTCTCCCCGGCCGGGCCACGACGCCCCCCTGCTGCGGGGCTGCCCAGCCCCGTTCTCGGGAGGGGCGTGCCTGGTGGCCTGCGCCTTTGTCCCACTGGCGGGGCGTGGGGAGGCGGCGCGGGGGCTGGGACAGGCAAGGTCTGCAGGAGGGGCTCAGGTCTCCAGCAGCGAGGGCCCCCAGTGGCCGGCACAGGGTGGGGCGCCCGGGAGCCTTGTGAGGAGCCTGGCCTGGCCTCTTCTGCTTGGGCAGACGTGCCCGTCTCTCTCAGCCGAGTGGCCGGACTTGTCCGGTCTCTCATCCCGGTTTTGTTTCCAGCATCCGCGGGGTGACCGCCCCCCCCAGCACGGGCAGCCCTGTGTACGCATGAGGCCTGAGTAGAGCCGTGTGGGCTTGGGCGTCGCTGCCCCCGAAGGCAGAGCGCTGTAGGTGGGCGGCCCCTCGGGGGCACCGCCCTTTGCCCAGATGTGGCCGTGACCTTCGGTGGCCTGGGTTCCGGCTGCCTCTGCCCCGAGCCACCTGAACAGGCCGCGTGCTGCCTCCTGTTGGCACTGGGCTCCTTTGTCCCCTCCTGCGTTGTCCGTGGGGCACATGTCCCCATCCGGACATGGTGATGCCCCCATGGGGAGGCCCTTGGTGAGGCGCCGTGGACCCACAGCAGCTGGGATCTCGGGCCCCGTCCCTTCCCAGAGCCTTGCTGCCCAGCCCTTCAGCTGCCCTCGAGGCGATGGTGTCGACTTCTGTTGGGCGGTGACCAGTCTGGACCTTTCTGCCCTTGCGTGGAGAGGCATGGGATGCGCTTTTCCGTCACAGTTTGCATTCCGGGGCCTCAACTTGGGCTCCAGACGTTCTGCCCCGTCTGGTTGCAACATGAGTTAAGGGCTGTCATGCTTTGGCGGGTTAGTGGAGAACCATAGTCACCACCCTGAATGGTGTGCCCTCTTGCCGGCCTGGCTCTGGTGGGAGATGAGCCGTGTGTGGAGCGCGTTTACAAATGCCGTGGTTGTCCACGCGGTGCCGGGGCGTGCACCAGCCGGCCCCTGGAGGAGTGAGGGTGGGACGGGCTCATCTGGCAGCTGGTGGGGGGCTCCACTCCCAATGAGCCTGCCGGAGGCTTCCCAGAGGTGGGGCTCAGGAAAGGCCGAGGGTCCGGCAGGAGGGCATCTGGGCCCGTTACTGCCGGCCGAGGCCTGCCCGGGGCGGGGGTGTCAGGGAAGGCTTCAGGCGGCTGTTGGTGAGTGACGGGGTTGGGGTGCCGCGCCTGCAGGGCCGTGCCGGCTTCGGGGTGACGGTCATTCCGGGCGTCTCAGGGGCCGAGTCTGGGTGAGTGGGAGCTCCAGGAGGGGCCTGAGGAGGGCACGCGGGCTGAAGACGGGTCCAGGGCGGGGTCTGAGCAGAGGTGCAGACGTGGCGCCTCCTGGGGCCGGGTGGTGCAGGGCGCTCGTGGGCATCTGTGGGGCCCTGGGCCCACCAGGTGGGTGTCGCTCCAGCTCAGGTCATGGCGGCGACAGGTCACCCCTGCCTGCCTCTGACTCCCCGTTGGCCACTGGGCGGGTCTCGCAGCGCCCCTCCTCTCCCGCTGGTCCCTCCCGAGCAAGTGAGGACCTACAGTGTAGACCCTGCCCCCACACCCTGGTCCCAGAACCACCCTCACAAGGGATCGGCCTCCACATGCCCACCTCCCCTCCCCCTCCCCAGTGACTGTGCTCTGGCCCCGGCCCGGGGATGGGGGACCCTGGGGCTCTGTCCGCGGCTGCTGGCTGCTCTGACCTGTTTGTGATAAGCTGCCTGCCAGGGGCTCCCCGGTGGGTGGTGTGTGTGCTCTGGTTGCTGGGAAGTGCCTTTCCTGAGTCTGGCTGTTGGGAGTTGCTGTCACGGTGTAGCTTCCTCCTCCTTGGGACCTGGTGTCTGCCCAGCTCCTGTCGGAGGAACTCTTGTCTGAGGGCCACTTGGATGCCCTGCTTCCTTCCCTGCCTCCAGTCCCCTTCCTGGACAGGGCCGCGCCCCGCGGTGTCCAGTCGGCCCCGACTGTGAGGGCCAGGTGGGCACCCCCAGTGCCCAGGGGCGCCCCTGAATGGATGTCCTGGGGGAGGTGTCTCAGCAGGAGCCTCGGGGCACAGGCGGGAGGAGCTGTGGGTAGAGGAGCCCTGGGCGTGGGCTCCGGGCTCAGCGTCGCGCTGGACCACAGCCCTGTGACACCCCCCGCCCCCGCCCCCACCAAGCTGGAGCCATGACTCCCGAGTGAGTTCAGTCCTGGGCACACCTGTCTGCTTGGGGCTGAGGGGAAGTCCTCCCAGGAGGCTCATGCCCCGCGGCCACCATCAGCTCAGCGAAGCATCCCAACGTGTGGCTTGGACCCCAGGCCCCTAGTTCTCAGGCTCTGGGGCTTGGACCTCTGGCCCCTAGTTCTCAGGCTCTGGGGCTGGAGGCCCGAGGCCACGGCGCCCGCAGGTTGGTTCAATGTGTCTCTCTGTTGTGTCCTCACAGGGGGGGCTCGAGGGAGCCCCCTGCGGTTCGTCTACAAGGGCGCTGACCCCCTTCACTAGGGCGCCACCCTCCGCCCTCATCATCCTCAGAAGTCCCTCCTCCTGACAGCGTCATGAAGCGTCACGTGGATTTGGGGGGAACCAGAGTCTGCAGCCCCGCTGTGCCCCACTGTCCTGGCGGCACCTGGAGCCGCTGGGCAGGGGCCCACAGCGGTGTGTGCTGGGAAGGGCTGGGTATGCCCCCAGCCTGGACCCGCGCCTGTCGGGTGTGCGTACAGCTGCTGTGAGATGTTAGAGAGGCCTGGGCCCCCACCCTGCCCTCTGGCTCCCAGACCTCTTCTCATCTGACCTGGAGCCCCTCCTGGGAGCTGGCCTGATGCGGGGGTGGGGGGTGGGTGGGGGTGGGGCTGCCCTGAGGCGTGGGCGGGGCCTGAGGCAGTGTGGGCGGGGCTTAGGGCGGGGCCTGAGGGGGCTGGGGGGCTGGGGAACCCTGAGGTGGTGCCCCGCGGTGGCTTCTCGTCTGCACACGCGGCAGTCCTCAGGGGAGCCTGTCACCGAGGACTCTGCTGCCTGGACTCGGGGTCCCCAGAGCCAGGTGTGGCTACTCGCTGGGGTGGCCTGGGACGTGCCTGGACAGCGGGGAAGCCCAGGGCCGTCGCTCTGAGCCCTGGGGAAGCCGGGCGCTGAAGGGGCTGCGATGCAGCCTCCTCTCACTGCCCCCGTGGGAAGTCCCGGCCCAGTGCTGTACAGACAGGCTCTGAGCACGCGGCTGGAGGCGGCCGTTGGCCTCAGCCCTTGCAGGCAGTGCTCCCGGCCCGCTCGGCTCGCGGTCCTCACGTGAGCCGCCTGGTGCGGCTTCCTGCCTGGAGGGGGGCCGCCTGCGCTGCTGCTCCGGCCCTGAGGTGCCTGAGGCGCCCGGCCGACCCCGCGCCCCTCGTCCCTTGCTGATTGTGCTGTCTTGCGAAGTAACGCCGCTCGCCTGCAGGGAGCGCGGGCTCTTCCTAACAGGCCCCATCGCCCTCACGCCCGGGACAGCCTGGGGTCCCCTCAGGCGGTCGGTGGGGGAGGCCCTCACGCCTGGGGCTGGTCATCACGGCCCCAGGAGGGGTCCCGATGGCCTTGTTGCTCGCTGGGCGCAGGCCCCGTGCTGAGACGGCGCTCTGGTGTCTGCCCAGCTGCTCCGGGGCCTCCCTGCTGTGGACATGGGTACTCTCTGGGCGGCTGGGCCCACGCGGCCTCTGCGCGGCAGCCATGCCTGTCTGGGCCATCCCGCCATGGCTGGCTCCTCCTGTGCGTGGCTCCTCTCACTTTACACCCACTGCCTGGTGTCCCGGCCCCTGTGGGGGCAGCCTGTGCTGTGGCAGGAAGTGGGGCTCACGGTGGCCCCTGCCAGGGCCCCGGCCTTGATGCCAAGGCGCCTGCCTGCCCTTCACTTCCTGCAGGGCCATCCCAGCCCCACGATGGCCGGCAGGGAAGTGGAGAAGTCACCTCTGACCTTCTCTCCTGATTAGCAGGAAGCAGCCGCATCCTCAGGCCCGGACACCAGAGACTGCTGAGCTGGGCCGGCTGGAGCAGGCGACCGGCGCTCAGGCTGCGGAGGGAGCCTGGCACTGCCTGAGCCTCCCAGCCCGGCCCCGCCCCGGACTGTCCTGAAAGCGAGTGCCTGGGGGCACCCACGCTGCCTCTGAGCTGTCCTGCAGCCTGAGTCCCAGGGCGCTGCCTGTGGGCCTGCCCCGCCCTACCCAGTCCTGCCCCCAGGCTGGCCAGTCCCCGGGACTCAGGCCGGGCCTAGGGTTGCCAGCTGCCGCAGGGCCCCAGCCCCTACTGGGGCGGACAGTGACCACACAGACAGGCTCAGCCCCTGGGGACAAAAGGCTGCCTAGTTTTCCCTCCCACCTACGCAGAGTCAGTCCATTTGGGGCCACAGAGGTAGCCCCCCAGGTGGCCGCGGTTTGACGGCTGTGTTCTGGGTGCCTGGAGGAAGCGGGAGAGGCCGAGTCCTCCTGGGAGGCCAGCCTGGCACCAGCATTTCTTGGAAGCCCAGGAAGCACTGTCCTTGTCCTTTGTGGGCTGCACGCTGTGGGGGCTGGCCTCGCCAGCCTGGGAGGCCCACATGGTCTGCCCTGCGCCAAAGCCGAGCGCTGCTGGCGTGACATGGTGGGGCAGCCTTTCAGAGGCCGAGTGCAGGGTCCAGTGGCGAAGAATCCACCTTCCAGGGCACGAGTCACAGGTTTGATCCCTGTTCAGAGAACTAAGGTCCTCCAGGCCATGGAGCATGAGGAGACTCCTGAGAGTCCCGTGGACAGCAGGATCAAACCAGTCCATCCTAGAGGAAATGAACCCTGAATATTCATCGGAAGGACTGATGCTTAAGCTCTAATACTTTGGCCACCTGATGCAAAGAGCTGACTCATTGTAAAAAAAACCCTGATGGTGGGAAAGATTGAAGGCAGGAGGAGAAGGGGGTGACAGAGGATGAGATGGTTGGATGGCATCACCAACTCAATGGACATGGGTTTGAGGAAACTCTGGGAGATGATGAAGGACAAGGAAGCCTGGTGTGCTGCAGTCCATGGGGTCACAAGTCAGACCCGAGTGAGTGACTGGACAGCAGAATGCCACAGGACAACTCAGCCTGCCCTCTGCAACTGAGGCGTGCACACACTGCAGTGAAGACCCAGTGTAGCCAAAACTGAAAAATAAAAAGGTCTGAGGCAGCGTCCCTTTGTGGTCAGCAGATCCCTCTTTGAGAGGAGGAACTGGGCTGGAGCCACGCTTGTACACACGTGTTCGTGGCGACTGCCCAGACTGCCAAGTGTAGTCCTGACACCTGCCAGGTGGGTGAACGCAGGGTGCGTTGCCCGGCAGAGGAGCTGGCCCCCAAGGCCACGTGTGTGATCCCTTGTACAGAGCGTCAGACCAGGCACGGCCACCAGGAGAGTCCTGCTGCCACTGCGCGGTCAGGGTGGTGGGGAAGGGCAGTGACCCTGGACTGGTGAAGCGGTCCTGGCATTAGAGGCGATGGTTGCTTAGCACTGGGAGCGCGCTGCGTGCCGCTGGCTTGTGCCCCTGGACGTGGTTAGGCTGGCCGCACATCATATGTGTTTGACTGCAGCAGAGGGAGTGTAATGAGGGTGCTGGGATGGTTCTGCACCCCAGGAGACCAGTCAGGCAGGCGGACAGGGTGCCGGGCTCGGGTGTGGGGTGGGTGCCTTGGGAGACAGCCCCCCGCTAGTGGGCAGCACCCCCTTACTTAACGTCCTGGTGCCCCAGCTTGTTCTCCACCAGGTTGCCCCCAAATCCCGCTGGGAGGGGTCCCTGGTGGCTGGTTGGGGGGTGTTTGCTGGGCTCTCGTCACTTTCTGTGGAGCTCCAGCTTTTCCGCCTGAACACTGGAGCGGCGGGCAGGGTCGCGAGCATGGGCCCAGCAGGCCTTGGAGGCAGGGAGCTGCGGGCGGGGCCCCTGCCCCTCGGAGCCGCCTGGGCGCCATTGCCCGTCTCTGTGGGCCGATTGTCCCCCGGCGGCTCCTCTGTGGGTGCCTTTGTGCTGGGACATCAGCCCTTTGTCCGCCATCAGCATCGCACCGCATCTCACGGCCGTGTCTGTCTCTGTCTGCTTGCGGTAACATCCGCGTTTCTGATCTCAGGAAGGGTTCGAGTCCTGAGGAGCAGGGCAGTCCCTGGGTTGAGTGCCTGGCCCCTGTCCTCTAGGGACCTGGGTGTGCCCGGCATTTTCCTCGGCCCGGGCCCGTTGCGTCTCCTGTGGAAATCGGCGGGCGGGGTCCCCAGCCCAGCTGTCCCACGTTGGGGGGAGTGTCCCGAGGGACTGAAAGCAGCGTGTTCTCGAGTGTGCCCTCCCTGGGTTCTTGCAGCACAGGCCACGGAGCTGAGAGCTGGCAGCCGCCCAGGCTGCGCCGCTGCGCCAAGGGGTGAGCCAAGACGCCAAGTGCACGCGGGGACCGCGGCCCGGCCACGCGCCCGGTCCACGTGGGGACCGCGGCCCGGCCACGCGCCTGGTCCACGCGGGAGCACTGGCCCGGCCATACGCTCAGTCCACGTGGGGGCACTGACCCGGCCATGCGCTTGGTCCACATGCGGTGACCCGGCCACGTGCTCGGGCCTCGCACTCAGTCAGACTTCTTCTGAACACAGCGGCAGCAGTTACACCCTCTGAGGGTGAGGAAACATTAAAAGCAGATGCCTGGGGGCTCATCAGCGTGGATCCTCGCCGCTGCCCGGCTGGACTCCCAGTGGGGACCCCGGGCAGGGCTCAGGCACGTCTGCCCGGGACCCTGCTCAGGGTGGAAGCAGCCTCCAGACCCCCAGGCCTGCCGAGCCCCCCGGGGGAGTTTCCTTGCTCCGCCCTTGCCCCCCTGGGCCCACGGACCCTGCAGAGCTCCGCCTAGACCCTGCCCCGCCATGTCGCCCTCAGCTGAATGCAGCCCAGGCTCGGGGAACTTGGTCTAGGGGAGGTGCCGACCCTGCTCCGTGGGCATGCCCGTGCCCCTGGGCGGCTGGGCTGCAGGCCCGTGTCTGCTTGGCGCCCACATGCAGGACATGGGGCGGCCGGTCTTCTAGGGAGAACTGGCTTTGTGCCCTCTGCAGTGCCCACTGCCCTGGCACTCAGAGCCCAGGCTCCAAAGCGGGTGGGCTGGGACTCTGCGCTGGGACTGGGCACAGGTGCTGGCCAGGCTTTGGGGGCCTCGGGGGACCCTCAGCCTCTTCCCTGCTGGGGGTGACTTGGGGAGGGCTGGACAGACTGGCCTCCCCTCGCCCCTGGGGAAGGTTAACCGCTCCTGTTCTTGTCCGTCCACCCTGACCTGACCCGGAGCTCAGAGTGACCACTGCCTTCTGTCTCAGGGCCTGGTGTCCGTCCACCTTGACCCTGACCTGGAGCTCAGCGACCCCTTTCTCCAGGCCCAGGCCCAGGCCCGGCACTGTGTGTGCCAGATCACACATGAGTCCTCCTCGAGTCAGCTCCAGAGAGGACGTGCCTGACCCTCCCCAGCCCCTTTCTCTTCTCTCCCTCCACTCCCCCTCCACTGGCACCTCCCTCTTCCTCCGGACTCTGTCCAGCGCCCAGGCAGGCCCTTGTTCTGGGCACGGGCGGCTCCCTCCAGCAGAGTAGCCAGGCGAGGCTGGCCCCGGGAGGCCTGCCTGCCCTCCAGCTGGGTGGGCGCCGAGCAGGAGCCCCATTCTGTGAGGACGCCCTCCGCGGGGCCCGCTGACCTGAGGGCGCATGGAAACAGCCCCAAGTGTTGCCTGGAGAGACAGAGACCCCCGGGGTCAGGGGCTCAGCAGTGCCTCCTGCGACCCACCTGGCGGCAGGCGGTGCTCTGAGGGGTTGCCCTGCTTTCAGCCCAGCTGGAGCCCAGCCCGTCCAGGTGTCCTGGGCTGTGGGTGGCGCTGCGGCTGTGCCCACTCTCACAGCTGACTCCTGCATGCACTCCTCAGTTTCTGCGTTGCCAGCGCCCAGAGACGTGTGTCGTCCCTTGGGTCCCTCCACTGCCAGTGGTCCCGCAGGCTCAGCTTTGCTTGCACAGCCGGAAATAAAGACCCTGGGGTTGGAGTGTGTGTCGGGGGCCCTTTCATGCTCTTTATGGGCATCCCCTTCTCATGGGCAGGGGTGTCTTCCACACCTGTCTTTAAGGTGGTCCCTGCTGGCTCAGACGGTAAAGAATCCGCCTGCAATGCCAGATACCTGGGTTCGCTTCCTGGGTTGGGATGATCCCCTGGAGGAGGGCATGACAACCCACTCCAGTGTTCTTGCCTGGAGGATCCCCATGGACAGAGGACCTTGGCGGGCTGCGGTCCATGGGGTCAGAACGAGTCAGACACGACTGAGGAACTGAGCACCCAGACACAGCGGCTCCCCCAACGGCAAGCAGAGCCTGGGGGCTGGACAGCCTACTGAGATGCCGCAGGAGGGGCGAGTGCGCCGTCCCTCGACCAGCTGAGTCCACCAAACGCAGAAGGATGGGGCAGAAACAGTTCTGTGCGTCCACACTCGGACAGAAGAAGGGGCAGTCCTTCTTGGGACCCTCTACATGAGGAAGGGCCGGGGCCAGACGGGCCAGGGACGGGCCGGGGGTGGGTAGCCTCGGAGCACGCCTGTCGTGGGGGCCGAGCGGGTGTTGGGGACCGCCCTTCCTGGGGATTGGGGGACCCCGGCAGGGCAGCGCGGCCACCCCATGCGGAGGATGGAGGATGGCCCGGCCCTGTGCTGTCAAAACCTGAGTTGGTGTCATGTGTGGGTTTGACTCCGAACACTGAGACGCCTCATTTTAAATGCGGGGTTAGGGAGTGAGAGACCGAGCCTTCTGCCGTGGGGGCACCCAGCTCAAGTCATATAAAGATCAGGGCAAAGCTTAGGATGAAAACAGAGGAGTGGAGGTCACAAGGACCAAAACTTAATGAAACAAAACAATATTAAATATTAACAAGAGCCGGAAGTCGACTGCGTGGAGAGACTAATAATATAGCAAACTGGCAAAAGTAATGAAAAGCGAAAGCACACACACAAACGATTCTGGAATGAAATGATGTAGATAAAGTTGAAGAACACTATAAGCATTGTCAGTAAATATGAAAAATTAGTAGGAGTTTTTTCTAGAAAGAATATGAATTACTTGGTAACTGGCTTAGTAAAATAGAAAAAGTGTAGAGACCAGTTATATTAAAATCCCTTTTCTTCTCCAGAGAGCACCAGATGGTTTTATTTGTCAATTTTGCCAGGTCTTCCAAGAATTAAGTCCTGTCTCCTATGAAGTGTTCCAGAGATTGAAAATATGTTTTTAAAAAAGGTGACACTGTCCATTTTATGAGGGCAGTAGAATCATGGGAACTCCCAGTGGAAGGCACAAGAGTAGGGAGACCTCATGGACAGAGATGTGAAAACCCCAAAGAAAAAGACAGGAAAAAAAACCCTGCAAGATAAAAAAAGGCAAAAGTACCTTGTGAAATAGAAATTATCTCAGGAGTGTGTGAATGATTTATTTAACCTCAGAGTACTAGTTATTTTTATCACACTCAGAGTGAAGAGAAAATTCATGTGCTATATCCAAGAAAAACATTTGATGTAATTTAAGAGACATTATTAGGGATATGGGCTTCCCAGGTGGCGCTAGTGGTAAAGAATCCACCTGCCAATGCAGGAGACACAAGAGACCCAGGTTCGATCCCTGGATCGGGAAGATCTCCTGGAGGAGGAAAGAGCAACTCATTCCAGTATTTTGGCCTGGAGAATCCCATGGACAGAGGAGCCTGGCAGGCTCACATCAGTCCGTGGGGTTGCAAAGAGGCAGTCACGAGAGAGCAGGCGCGCGCACACACATTAGGAATATACAAAGGGATAGGAGTTTCACCTTGTTACAGCCTTCCCTGGTGGCTCATATGGTAGAGAATCTGCCTGCAAGGCAGGAGACCCAGGTTCGATCCCTGAGTTGGGAAGAGCCCCTGGAGAAGGGAATGGCAACCCACAGTATTCTTGCCTAGAGAATTCCATGGACTAAGGGGCCTGGTGGGTTATATGGTCCATGGGGTCACAAAGAGTCAGACAGGACTGAGTGACTAACACTTGTTATAGGTTAGCTACTAAAAATCTGCAGACCTGCACTAATTTTAATATATTAGCCTATGTTTGGCTATTGATTAATCCATGCACCCACATTAAAATGTATAATTCAGTTCTGTACTTGCACCAGCTGTATTTCAAGTGGTAACCACTGACTACCACATTAAACAGTGAAGTTATAGAACATTTCCATCACTGCATAAAGGTAACTGGACTTCACCGCTGTACACACACCTTAAACACTAGAAATATTATCTCTAAAACCAAGAAGAAAGGTAACTATTACCCTTGAGGTACTGGACAGTGCAACATGACATGAAAAGCAGATTGGATTGGGTTGAAAGAAACAAAAGTGCCATTTGCAATGGCATCGTTGTTCAGATGGACAATATAAGAGCCTGTAGAAGGTGTTTGAACCAGTGACAGTTATGGAAGGTGGAGTGATACAAGAACAACACACAGAATCAACAGTGCTGAAACATCTGCGTTGTGTTTCCCCTGGGAGTTTCCATGATTCTATTCCCTTCATAAAATGGACAAAATTGACAAAAATTCCCTTCATAAAAAATGTCACCTTTTTTAAAAACATCTCAATCTCTGGAACACTTCACATGAGATAGGACTTAATTCTTGAAGACCTGGTAGAATTTACAAACATTTGAAAAGAAGAAAAACAGTGTTAATCATAAAAGCAGCTAGTAGCTTATCCATGAATAAGTTGGACAAAGGGCATTCCCAACTTGCACCAGAGAAAGGGCTGACCACTTGCTCAAGGACATAAAGCACCTGAGTAAGGAGGTACCAAGGCTCTATGATGACCTGAAGTTACCAGTTCCCCCTAAATGTAATTCGGTTTTGTAAAATTCCATGAAGGAATTGAATTTGGCAAGTTACGAAGTTTACGTGAAGCGGACAAGCAACTTTCAAGAAAAAGGAAGTGTGTTTGTGTTTAGGAAGTGTCTTGCTTAGCAGATACGTGTTTAAGTAGGCTATGCTCATTAAAACAATATGCAGTTGGCAGAAATATAGACAGATTGGCTCCTGGGACACAGAGAAAGACACAGAAACACATGCATCTTCAGAGACAGCCTTTAATCCGTAAGGAAGTGGTTTGCTCTTGCTGAACTGGTTGGGGGATAGGTGGGCATCCATAGAGAAAATAATAAAGTCAGGTGCCTACCTCACACCATACACAGAACAGCTCCATGTAGATTAGTGAACTCAGTGAAAAGTAAAAAAAAAACTTTGGGAGGAGCAGTGTGAAATTAAAGAATATAGTATCCAAGAAACATAAATCATAAGACATTTAAATAAACATTTCCTAGAAACCCACTCGAATGATGGCCTCCAGCTAGGAGATGACGGGCATGATGGCCCGCAAGCCCGTGATTGCACCTGGAATAAATGAGGCACAGTGAGAAGATGCCAGCGCAGGAGGAAAACTGGCAAGATTGTGGAGTCACTCATGGCAACAGACATCTGCGAAGCTGTGCCGCCTCCCTGGGAGCCCCTAGATCTGGAGCTCTGTCCACCCGGGGAGTGGTCAGTGTTCGAGTCTGAGCTGTGTCCCCCCCCAGCCCACCCCAGTTCACACGTCAAATTCCTCACTCTCCCAGGACGTCAGGAGGTGACTGTCTTTGGGGACAGGCCTTCCAGGAGAACTTTGGGTTCAGATGAAGCCCTGGGGCAGGTCCCACCCCACTGGTAAGGACCAGTGCCATTAAAATGAGGAGGTCTGGACATACAGAGGTGCCGGGGGTGGGGGGTGTTTAGATGAGAAGCCTCAAGACGAGGCGTGATGGGGCAGCGAGGAGAGCAGCCTGAATGGTCCTCCTCTTACGACCAGAGAGCGGTCCTGCGTGCACCTGGACCCCCAGTCTCCAGGACCGTGGGAAGCAGATGTGTCTGAGCTGCCCGAGGACCCAGACCACCCCCCACCCCCACTCTGGGCTTCCAGGAGGGCACGTTGACCCCACAGCTTGGGAGACTGGTTTGACGCAGCCCCCCAGGTTCTGAATGCCCGGAGCAGACTCGGCAGCCCCTGTCAGGCTGAAGGTGCCGTGTGGCAGGTGAAGGCACGGCCAGGATGGGTAGTGTCTGCTCACTGCAGCAGCCCGAACGGCCATCACAGGGGTTGGGGGTCAAGATACCGTGTGCCCCTACAGCGAGCAAGTCCACAACAGGCGTGGGAGGTGCACGGAGTCACGTGAGCACAGCTCTCAAGAGGAGAGTTGAGGAGGGAGGTCAAGATGCAAGGGCACACGCGGGGCGGTCAGTGTGACTGGAGAAACGTGACCGGGGGCCGCCTCGTCCATGCAGATGGCGTGAGACTGGGACCTGCCGGGCAGGGCACAGCTGACGTCTCTGGCGGAGTCAGAGGGCAGAGCCACCCGCGCTGGGCTGATGGCTGGTTCAGAGCTGGCGGCCCCTCTGCCGTCCTTGGTGGTGTGTGGTTGCCTGGGTCCTTCTGTGTGGTTGCTTGGGTCCTAGCAGGAGACAGCGAGCAAGGGGCCTGCCACCCGGAACGGGATCCCTTGGCCCCTACGGCTCCGGGGCCTGGCCCACCCGCCCAAGGCAGGACCAAGGTTTCTGGCCAGGAGGCCTGCACCCAGCTGATGTGGGGCGGGCGGCGGGGGGTGGTCTGTTATCAAGGGGACAGCTGGCAGCCTCCTGGAAGGAGACTCTTCCTCCAGGTGGTGGGTGGGTAGGGAGAGCAGGCTGTGTTTCCGTGGTCATGGGCGCCTTATTAATACTTCTTTCAGAAGAGGTCTGCAGCCACCGTGGAGAACGTTGGTTCGTCTTTGGCGGTGTGGGTTTTGTGGCATCACTCTGTAGTTTTACAATGATTTAGAAGACGGACCAGAACGTTGCTTCCCTGGGCCAGGTGTGGAGCTTGGCTGTGTACACACAGGCAGAGGAAAGGGAACTCCAGCTGTGAGCAAGGCCCCCCTCATGTGGAAGGACCGGGTTTTCACGTTTTACAGCAGCAGTTCCCAACCTCTGGGATCTCATGCCTGGCGAGATGGAGCTGATGTAATCAGAAAGTGCACGATGAATGCTGTGTGCTTGAATCAGCCTGAAACCATCCCCCAGCCCAGTCTGTGAAAAAAATGGTCTTCCAGGAAACCAGTGCCAGGTGCCAAGAAGATTGGGGACTGCTGTTTACAGGGACTTTGTGTGAGACCCGCTGGGCTCCCTTTTGGGTCCTTATTGAATGTGTTGTTTACAGTGCAGAGTGCTTTACGGAATAACGGTCCTCGGTAGTGGTGAGTCACTGTTTGTGGGGATTTTTCAGTGTGTTTGTTCATGATTTCCTTGAGGGCCAAGCCTTATGCAATAAATCTTGTCCTGGGCTGCCTGTAATCCGGCCCTCAGGCCTGTCTCTCAGAGCCGACCTCGGATAGAAAAACAAGTAGCGTTTGTTCTGTTGGTCTGACTCCATCTCGGTGCAGGTGATCCTTTTGATTCTTTTAACGTTGTTTGCACGGATCACTTCAGCTTGAACGAGCCTTGGAACACTTGTGTGCGCATACATACACACACACGTGTGCACACACGTGTGCTCACACACACACAGGCGCACACGCAGAATCCCAAATGCTGCGGGTGTCATAGGCACCTGGGAGCCTCATAGGAAGTGAGGCCGTCCCGGGTTGAGACGGGCTCCCTGCAGACCACGGTGCTCGAGCCCCACCAGCTGTTTCTGTGAGGCAGAGATGTCCTCGTGGGTGCCTGGCTCTGCTTTCTGGAGGGTCACCTTCACGCTGTGGCCTCTGAACATGGGACTCACCCCCTCCCCAGTCACACATGGCATGAGGGATGTCGGCTTCTAGAAACGGGGAGTTACGAAAGCCCTGAGAGGAAGCGATTGAGACCCTGAGACCCACCCCCCCCCCCCAGATAAGGGCTAGGAAGTATTTTTTAATGATTAATTTATTGAAAGCAGGATCCAAATAAGGTGCTTGGTTTGCAACTGGACGCTATATCCTTTAGGTCTTCTGGGTTTTTCTCACTCTTGAAAAGGTACTTTAAAAAAACATACCTGCAGTATAATTCAAGCTCTGTCTCCTTTTCTGTCTAAACTCTGACTCCCGCCACCGTCTCGGGCAGGTCAGAACAGCCAAACCGAACCTCGAGGTGCCCCTACTCCCCTCTTTGCCCTGCACCCTCTGCCTGCCTCCCGTGGGAGGCACACATGTGGGCAGATGCAGGGCGGGACCTCTGCGCTCCACCGCCTCCGGCTTCCCTCCCGCACTGTGTGCGTGTGCGTGTGTGCATGCGTGTGTGCGTGCTTCCCTGCACTCGAGTGCCCTTGGCGGTGTCTGGTCTCCGGTTCCCCAGGGGTACTCCCCAGTGTGGCTGGCCCAGTGGCTTTGAGGGATGTCTCGGTTTCCAGTTTGGGGTGACGGTGAACTCAGCTGCTGTGAATGTTCATGTCCGAGTCCGTGGGTGGATTCCCAGCAGTGGGGTTGGGGGTCCTGGGGGTCGATGCCTCCAGGCCCTCCGCCCGCTGGCTCACGGCCCCGCCTCTCCACCGACTCCCCAGCTGTGGGCCTTTGGGTCTTGTTTTCCTGTTGTCACGGGTGTGCGGTGTCTCTCTCTGGCTTTAATTTCATTTCCCTGATAAGTAATTGGGGCTTCCCGAGTGGCGCAGGGGTAAAGAATCCACTTGCCACGCAGGAGATGCAAGTTCAACCCCTGGGTTGGGAAGATCCCCTGGAGAAGGAAATGGCAACCCACTCCATTCTTTACAGTTGCCAAGTATTCTTGCCTGGAGAATCCCACAGACAGAGGAAGCTGGAGGGCTGTAGTCCACGGGGTTGCGGAAGAGTCATGCACAACTCAGGGACGAAACAGCAGCAGCAGGCGTTCTCATGTGCTGGTTTATTGCCCACATGTCTTCGTTAGTGAAGAGTCTGTTAAAATCTTTTGCCTGCTTTTACTGGGCTGTTTTCATGTTACTGAGATTTGAGAAGTCTTTATATCGGATAAAACCCTTTGTCGAATATGTGATTTGCAAGCATTGTGTCCCGCTCTTAGCTCGTCTTCTTGTCCCCTTCAGAGGGTTTTTCACAGAGCAGAGCTTTACACGTTGATGCGTCCTGTTTATCAGACAACTCTCGCCCCACACGCCTGCCCTTGGCCAGCAGCACGTGGTCTTGATGGCTGTCGGTTTATGGCAGGTCTCCATGTCAGGGAGTGAGACGTGCCCAACTACGCTGTTTTCCTTTTTCAGAGTTACTGTATTTTCCATAGAAGTACAGTTGACTTGCATTATCGTCTTAGTTTTAGCATAGCGATCCAATAGTTTCACAGATTAAATTCCATTTAAAGTTGTTTTAAGATCCCGGCTCTGTTCCCTGCTGTACAGTACATCCTTGTAACGTGTCCGTTTCTCGCGTGGTGGTTTGTACCTCTTAGTCCCCTCACCTGTCTGACCCCTCCCCCCCCGTCTCCCCACTGGTGACCACTAGTTTGTTCTATCTGAGTCTGTTTCTGTTCTGTTATATGCGTTCATTTATGTTATTTTTCAGATTGCACATATAAGTGACACATGGAGTATTTTGTTTTTCTCTGTCTGACTTATTTCTAGGTCCACCCATGTTGTAAATGGCAGAATTTCATTCTTTTTTATGGCCTGGTAATGTTTCATTTTATATATATAGACACGTATACACACACATATAACACCAGGTCTTCTTTATCCATTCATCTGCTGATGGCTACCTACGTTGCTTTAATTGTCAAGAATGCGGCTGTGAAAACGGACACGCATCTTTTCAGGTCGGCGGCTTCGTCTCCAACCAGCATTCGCCTGGGAGTGGGTTTGATGGCTCTCACGATAGCTCTGTTTTTGGTTTTTTGAGGAACCTCCATTCCATTTTCCTTGGTGATTTCACGAGCTTTCATTCCCCCCACCAGTGCAGGCGGGCTCCCTTTCTCCACGTTCTCTCTAGCGTTTCTGATCTGTAGACTTTCTGATGGTGGCCATTCAGACGGCTGGGAGGCGACGCCTCATCCTGGTTTAGACTTGAGTTTCCCTGATGGTTGGGGCTGTTGACTCTCCTCATGCGGCTGTTGTCCATCTGGATGTCTTTTTTGGAGAAATGTCTATTCAGGTCTTCTGCTCATTTTTTAATCAGATTGGTTGTTTTTGCAATATTGAGTTGTCTGAGCTGTTTACATATTTTGGAAATTAAGCCCTCTTGGTTGAATCACTTGTAAATATTTTCTCCCATTCCATAGGTTGTCCTTCGCTTTGTCAGTGGTTTCCTTTGCTGTGCAAAACCTTTTAAGTTTAATTAGGCCCCATTTGTTTGTTTCTGCTTATTTTTTCCAAATTATTTCAATTGTTTTAGTTCCTTCACCTTTCCATATACATTTAAAAGTCACTTAATAATTATAAAAAAGCCTCACTGGAATTTCTTTGGAATTGCACCTGGATCCAAGTCTTAGATCTAGTTTGGGGAGAATTAATGTCCGTAGCCTGGCAGCGGTTGTGACAGCAGTCGGGAATTCCTAGCATGCAGATCCTGCGTTTATTTTATTACATTTAGGTATTTCTCTTTTTTTTTTTCTGTAAATGCAAGATCTTTTTACACACTGACTTCAGTTGTCATTGCTCATATATAGAACTGTGGCTGCCTTTTGTGCGTTGAACTGGTGTCGTTCAATCTTGCTAAGCTCAGTAGTTCTTGGAGCTGTTTCCACATTCTCCTACATTCCTGGGGACCTTCTGCATAATGGTCCTGTTGTCAGCAATAAGAAGAGCTTTATTCTGTCCCTTCGTGTGCCTCTGCCTGTTGTTTCCTCTGCCTTTGTGCCCTGGGCAGGCCTTCAGTGCTGTACCGAATTGCAGCGGTGCAGGGATGTAGCTTGGCCTTGCTCCTGACCTCAGGGGAGAATATTCCATCTCTCACATCCAGTGTGATGTTTGCTGGGGGCCTGTGGACATGATGTTTGTCATGGGGGGTAGTTCCTGTCCATTCCTGGGTCACAGATTCAGCTCAGTCGTGTCCAACTCTTTGCGACCCCATGGACTGCAGCATGCCAGGCTTCCCTGTCCATCACTGACTCCTGGAGCTTGCTCAAACTCATGTCCATCGAGTTGGTGATGCCATCCAACCATCTCATCCTCTGTCGTCCCCTTCTCCTCCCACCTTCAGTCATTCCCAGCATCAGGGTCTTTTCCAGTGAGTCAGCTCTTCACATCAGGTCGCCAAAGTATTGGAGCTTCAGCTTTAGCATCAGTCCTTCCAATGAACACCCAGGACTGATCTCCTTTGGGATGGACTGGTTGGATCTCCTTGCAGTCCAGGGACTCTCAAGTCTTCTCCAACACCACAGTTTAAAAGCATCAATTCTTAGGCTCTCAGCTTTCTTTATAGTCCAACTCTCACATCCATACATGACCACTGGAAAAACCATAGCCTTGACTAGACGGACCTTTGTTGGCAAAATAATGTCTCTGCTTTTTAATATGCTGTCTAGGTTGGTCATAGCTTTTCTTCCAAGGAGCAAGCGTCTTTTAATTTCATGGCTGCAGTCACCATCTGCAGTGATTTTGGGGCCCCAAAAAATAAAGTCTGACACTGTTTCCACTGTTTCCCCATCTATTTGCCATGAAGTGATGGGACTGAATGCCATGATCTTAGTTTTTTGAATGTTAAGCTTTAAGCCAACTTTTTCACTCTCCTGTTTCACTTGCATCAAGAGGCTTTTTAGTTCCTCTTCACTTTCTGCCATAAGGATGGTGTCATCTGCATATCTGAGGTGATTGATACTTTTCTCGGCAGTCTTGATTCCAGACTGTGCTTCATCCAGCCTGGCATTTTGCACAATGTACTCTGCATATAAGTTAAATAAGCAGGGTGACAGTGTACAGCCTTGACATACTCCTTTCCTGATTTGGAACCAGTCTGTTGTTCCATGTCCAGTTCTAACTGTTGCTTCCTGACCTGCATACAGACTTCTCAGGAGGCAGGTCAGGTGGTCTGGTATTCCCATCTCTTGAAGAATTTTCCAGAGTTTGTTGTGATTCACACAAATGATTTGGCATAGTCAATAAAGCAGAAGTAGATGTTTTTCTGGAACTCTCTTGCTTTTTCTGTGATCCAGCAGATGTTGGCAATTTGATCTCTGGTTCCTCTGTCTTTTCTAAATCCAACTTGAACATCTGTAAGTTCACGGTTCACGTACTGTTAAAGCCTGGCTTGGAGGAGTTTTGAGGATTACTTTGCTAGCGTGTGAGATGAGTGCAATTGTATGGTAGTTGGAACATTCTTTGGCATTGCCTTTCTTTGGGATTGGAATGAAAACTGACCTTTTCCATTTCTGTGGGCACTGCTGAGTTTTTCAAATTTTCTGGCATATTGAATGCAACACTTTCACAGCATCATCTTTTAGGGTTTGAAATAGCTAAACTGGAATTCTATCACCTCCACTAGCTTTGTTCGTAGTGAAGCTTTCTAAGGCCCAGTTGACTTCACAGTCCAGGATGTCTGGCTCTAGGTGAGTGATCACACCATTGTGATTATCTGGGTCATGAAGATCTTTTTTGTATAGTACTTCTGTGTATTCTTGCCACCTCTTCTTAATATCTTCTGCTTCTATTAGGTCTATACCATTTCTGTCCTTTATTGTGCCCATCTTTGCATGAAATGTTCCCTTGGTAGCTCTAATTTTCTGGAAGAGATCTCTAGTCTTTGCTTTTCTATTGTTTTCCTCTGTTTCTTTGCACTGATCACTGAGGAAGGCTTTCTCATCTCTCCTTGCTATTCTTTGGAACTCTGCGTTCAAATGGGTATATCTTTTCTTTTCTCCTTTGCATGTAGCCTCTCTTCTTTTCACAGCTATTTGTAAGGCCTCCTCAGACAACTGTTTTGCCTTTTTGCATTTCTTTTTCTTGAGGATGGTCTTGATCACTGCCTCCTGTACAGTGTCACAAACTTCCATCCATAGTTCTTCAGGCACTCTGTGTATCAGATCTAATTCCTTGAATCTGTTAATCATTGTGATTTTGGTATCGACCATCTGGTGATGTTCATGTGCAGAATCTTCTCTTGCGTTGTTGGAAGAGGATGTTTGCTATGACCAGTGCGTTCTCTTGGCAAAACTGTTCGCCTTTGCCCTGCTTCATTCTGTACTCCAAGGCCAAATTCTCCTGTTACTCCAGGTATCTCTTGACTAGCTACTTTGCATTCCAGTCCCCTATAATGAAAAGGACATCTTTTTTGAGTGTTAGTTCCGGAAGGTCTTGTAGGTCTTCACAGAACTGTTCAACTTCAGCTTCTTCAGCATTACTGGTCAGGGCATAGACTTGGATTACTGTGGTATTGAGTGGTTTGCCTTGGAAATGAGCAGAGATCATTCTGTCATTTTTGAGACTGCATCAAGTGCTGCACTTCAGACTCTTTTGTTGACTCTTTTGTTGAATGAGGGCTACACCATTTCTTCTAAGGGATTCCTGGCCACAGTAGTAGATATAATGGTCATTTGAATTAAATTCACCGAATTCCAGTCCATTTTAGTTCACTGATTCATAAAGTGTCTATCTTCACTCTTGCCATCTCCTGTTTTTTGGTTTTTTTTGCCATCTCCTGTTTGACCACTTCCAATTTACCTTGATTTATGGATCTAACATTCCAGGTTCCATTGCAGTGTTGCTCTTTCCAGCATCAGACTTTACTTCCATCACCGTCACATCCACAGCTGGGTGGTGTTGTTGCTTTGGCTCCGTCTCTTCAGTCTCTCTGGAGTTATTTCTCCATTCTCCTCTTGTAGCATATTGGGCACCTACCGACCTGGGGAGTTCATCTTTCAGTGTCCTATCTTTTTGCCTTTTCATACTGTTCATGGGGTTCCCAAGGCAAGAATACTGAAGTGGTTTGCTGTTCCCTTCTCCAGTGGACCACGTTTTGTCAGAACTCTCCACCACGACCCATCTGTCTTGGGTGGCCCTACACGGCATGGCTCATAGTTAGACAAGGCTATGGTCCATGTGATCAGTTTGGTTAGTTTTCTGTTGTTGTGGTTTTCATTCTTTCTGCCCTCTGATGTATAAGGATAAGAGGCTTATGGACTCTTTGTGACCCCATGGACTGTATAGTCCATGGAATTCTCCAGGCCAGAATACTGGAGTGGGTAGCCTTTCCCTTCTCCGGGGGATCTTCCCAACCCAGGGAGCGAACCCAGGTCTCCTGCATTGCAAGTGGATTCTTTACCAGCGGAGCCACAAGGGAAGCTCTTCCTGGTTCACACAGAGTTTTTAATCATAAAAGCATATTGAATTTTATCAGAAGTTTTTCTGAATCAGTTGAGGTCTTCTGGTTTTCGTATTTAGTCTGTTGACATGTATTACATTGATTTCAAATATTGAACCAAACTTGCAAAGCAGCCCCCTTTGGCTATGGCACATTATGCATTGCTCTTGCTAATGCTTTGTTGGAGATGTTTACAGGAAGGAGTGCTGGTCTGTAGTCCCCTTTTCCCCTTTTTATGCTGCTTTTGCCTGTTGCTGGTGCTGGTACCAGGGCATTTACTAACCACGTAAAATGAGTTGAGAAATATTCTTTTCTGTTTTCTGGAAGATATTTTGTAGAGTTGGTGTTATTGGAGTTTTCTTTCTCACACGTTTTTAGTCATTAATTCAGCTTCTTTCTATGATCTGTTTGATGAGGATGATGGTGACTCTTGCCTGCACTGGCCGTCCGCGGCTGCACTGAGCTGCTCTAGCCTGGAGCTTGGGCCTGTCCCCGGGCGGCCCTCCTTGTTGTGGAGCGCGGGCTCCGGGCCTGGGGGCTCAGGAGCTGCTGCTCGCGAGCTTCGTCACCCAGTGGCATGTGGATGTTCCCGCAGCAGAGACCGAACCCGTGGTCCCTGAATCGGCAGGTGAATTCCTATCCCCCGGGCCGCCCGGAAAGTCCTCAGTTTCTTTAGTAGATCAGGCTGTTGTTCATCCTGCTGAGTTTGGGCAGATCGCAGCTGTCAGGGAGTTGATACTTAACAGTCTCGTTCTCAGATTTTGTGTCATCGGGTTCCCTGTAGGATCCCTCATCATGCCCTTCCACGTCCGTGAGCTCCGGAGTGATGTATCTTCTGATACAGGCCAGTTTTGCCCTCTCTCTCTTTTTCTTTTGTGTTCCTAGAGTTTTTAATCAAGTCTATTGCTCTTTCCAAAGAACCAGATTTGGGTTTTATTTTTCTCTAATTGTGTCTGTTTACAGTTTCATTGTTCTGCTTTTATTCTCCTTAATTCCTGCCTTCTCACTTTGGGCTTAATTTGCTGTTTTCCTGGTGTCTTAAGGTAAAGCTTAGATTGTGCACCAGAGAGTGTCTTTCTTCTCTACTGTAAGCATTTAATGCTGTGACTCCTCCCAGTACCACTTCCGCTGCATCCCACAGTTCTCGACAGTGTCCTTCCAGCTTGCTCTGTGCTGCTGCTGATTTAGCAGAGTGTGGTTGAGTTTCCCAGTGCCTGATGTTTTCCAGTCGTCTTCCCATCGCTGATTTCTAGCTAACTCCATTCTCGTCCGAGAACATAGAGTATGTGATTCCTGTTCTTAGCGTGTGTGTGGAGCATTGCTTCATTGCCCAGGATGTGGTCCGTCCTGGTGAACATGAACTCGTTTCGTGTGTCTCCTCTAGCTTTCGCCCTGGCCCCAGAGTCAGAGCAGCCCCTGTGGGTGGAGGGGCTGGGCTGGGGGCTGTGAGGGGGCCCCTGCCTTGGGAGGGGTCCTGCTGGAGACCCTGCTGGGGTCTCACTGCGGAGAGTCAGGGACTGTCGGGGCACACTGGGTCTCCATGCTGGAGTGGAGAGTTGGAGCATCTCCTGCCTGGGGGAGGCCTCATGTCTGTCTCCTGGCGCCTGTGGACCGGGTGGAGGGCGGATGCATCTCCGTGGACAGGAGATGGGGCAGGCGGAACCCTACAGAGGAGAGGGTGGGGCCCCAGGTGAACCCTGAGGGCAGGGTCCCTGGAATCCTGCAGCTGGGAGTGGGTCCCTGGGGGCTCTCCGGTCTGTGTCTTTGCGGGCTCTCGGCCCTGCCCGTCCGTGGACCCTCTGCAGGGGGGACTTGGTCCAACAGCCTCGGTGGCCTGGCTGGGCCTGGGTCTGCACGCGTCACCAGGGTGCTGGGGTCGGAGAGCCACGGTCCGCGGCGGCCCGGGCTCTGCAGGGTGGGGCGCGGGGCTCCGGAGCCCGTGGCCGCCGCTGAGCCTGTCTGTGCCCTCACAGGTTGTGCAGCCTGACCTTGAAGAAGCTCGTGGTCTTCAAGGAGCTGGAGAAGGAGCTCATCTCCGTGGTGATTGCAGTCAAGATGCAGGTGAGGGTTCCCCCTGGCGCCGCCCTGGGGCCCTGCGGGTGTGCGTGCTGCTGGGGGACAAGAGAGGGCCCTCTCCTGTGCAGACCGCACCCCTACCCGCCCCCCCCCCCCGCACGGTGAAGAGCAGGCCGCGCGGGCCCTAGGACAGGAGGAGAGCACGTGCTGTGCGCAGACCTTTGCTGCGGAGGCTCCAGCGCCAAAAGCCAGGCTAGAGACCTGCTCCCTACCCCAGGCCAAATGCGCTCCCAGGCCCTGGTGCCCAGCGTCCCTCGAGCCTCAGAGGCTCCCCTTCTGCCTTTGAGCAAGCGTTGTGTCTCGAGGGGCCGGGACCCCAGCCCTCAGTGCCCCCTGTGCCCGGCTGCCCTGGAAGAGGGGTCCTGTTAGCCCTGTGGGGGCCCTGGCCCTCTGGGGGTCTGGGTCCCACGTCCACTCGCGGGGCGGCTCTCGGCCCTTTGCTATAACCCTGCGGCGGGGGCCCTGCCGGGCCCACCACTGCGGCCCCGCCTGCCCCCCAGCGTGGCTCATGGGTGCCCATGGGCGGCTCCTTGAAGGGGGCACATTCCCGGTGGGGCCTGTCCTCTGAGGACCCCATCGGTCAGCCCCGCAGGGCAGAGTCGGGCCTCACCCCCCACTGCAGGCTGCTGGTGCCCCATTTGCAGCCAGCCTGAGCTCTCTGACCCTGAGGGTCTGGAAGGCTCCCAACGGGACCTCCGGGAGCAGCTCAGGGGCTTGGGACCGGGCTGCCCTCGGGACCAGAGGTCAGCGTGGAGCCCAGGGCCTGGGAAGAAGAGCCGTGTCCGAGGAAAGGCCCCTGGTCCCGAGGGGCAGCGGCACTCCCAGCTCACGGGGTGATGCCCACGCAGAAATTGGCCCTGCCAGCTCGCGGGCGGCCTGCTCTGCTTGGGGCCCCCTGGCCCGGGAACCTCTCTGGGTCAGAGCAGGGTGTGGACCCTCCCTGGCCCCCAGTACCTGCGCCGTTGACCTCTGACACAGCCGACCCCCAGCTGGGGCCCCGTCCCTCCAGCTGCCCTTCCCCAAGGTCCCGCCTGGACCCCGTCCCTATGGAGCATTCGGCCTCTGATGAGTCCAGGCCCCCTCACAGCCACCCCGCCCGTCCTGTCAGCTCACCTTGGCGCCCGCTCCACCCGCCTGCCCCCCACGTGGCCTCCTCACCGGCTTGTCCTCGGGCCTCCAGTCTACTCCCGGCTCCTCCACCACCCCCAGGCCCTCAGAACAGATGAGCTGGCCCCCTGACTGACCGCTGTGGTCGCTGCCGCCCCACCCGCATCCTTGCTGGGACCCCCATTCACCTGGCACAGGCCTGTCCATTCAGGGCCTGACCCAGACAGGCTCAGGGGTGCAGGGAACTTGGGGCTATGGCTGTGATGGGCACAGGGGCAACGCTGGGGGTGGGGGGAGCGCCAGGCCACAGGGGTGTCCGCCCTCTGAGCGTGCGGGGGTCCGGCGGAGCAGCCATGGGCAGAGCGGCCCCGGCCCCCACGTGCGTCCAGAGGGCGCTGTCCTCCCTGCGGGCTCGCCGTGGTGCCCTCAGCCCCGCGGCTCCGTCAGCGTCTTCTCCGGGGCCGCGCCCGCTCCCGCCCTCACCCGTCCCTGCACCCCTCATCCCGATCGCACGTTGGGGAGCCCCCGTCCGCTGCGGGGCAGCCTCTGCTGACCCGCTGGCCCCGTGAGCTTGGCTCCCTGCGGTGCTCCCCGGACACGGCGCTGAGTTGGTCCCGCTGTGTCTGCGTCCTGCGCTCAGCGGAGCCAGTTCCGAGGCTGTCTGTGTTGGGACAGCTGTTTTTAGGATGATGCTATGGTGAACATCTTTAATCCATTTGGAACTTCTTGTGGGCCAAGGTTTGAGGTCGGGACTGGGTGTTCTCTGCGGACCATCTGTCCACGTCTCTTGGCCATTTAGTGAGTAACTTCCTGTCAGGGGCCTCCCTTGTGGCTCAGCTGGTAAAGAATCCGCCTGCAATGCGGGAGACCTGGGTTCGATCCCTGGGTCGGGAAGATCCCGTGGAGAAGGAATAGGCTACCCATGCCAGTATTCTGGCCTGGAGAATCCCATGAACTGTACAGTCACAAAGAGTTGGACACGACGACTCAGTCGTGACTACTTTCCCCTTCACTTTTCCTGCCAGCCCCCGGCTCCTTAGTGGGTTGCGCACCGGGTGTCTTTACTTCTGTCCCCGTGTTCTCCGGGTCTGGTTCGGGGCTGGTGCTGCCCTCCCCGTCCTGCGGCCATGCTGCCAGGCTTCAGTCACTGACCGCCTCACCCATTCTGCTATGGGCGGGGGGCGGAGGGGGCACCTGTCATTGTCCTGCCTTCCCGGGGATACGTGGCCTCTCGTTGTCTGCTCATCCACCTTCATCTTCGTCCCATGAGTGCAGGGAGCTTGGCCGTGACCCATCTGAGTCTCCTTTCTCAGGCGCTGGGACAAACCTCTAGAGGAGGTTGTCCCGTTGCTCAGTCATGTCCATTTCTTTGTGACCTGATGGGCTGCAGCACACCCGGCTTCCCTGTCTCTCACTATCTTCCACAGCTCGCTCAAACTCACATCCATTGAGTTGGTGATGCCATCCAACCATCTCATCCTCTGGCGTCCACTTCTGCCTTCAGCCTTTCCCAGCATCAGGGTCTTTTCTAATGAGTCAGCTCTTCGCATCAGGTGGCCAAAGTATTGGAGCTTCAGCTTCAGCATCAGTCCTTCCAAGGAACGTTTAGGGTTGATTTCCTTCTGGTTTGATCTCCCTGATGTCCAAGGGACTCTCCAGAGTCTTCTCCAGCACCACAGTTGGAAGCGGGTCAAAGGATGCGGGCTGTCTTGAGGCTCCGGATGCCCCCCGTGCCGTGGCGCCTTTGGGAATCACACGCCCAGGCCTGCCGCCGCTCCCCGGCTGCGGCTCTTCAGCTGACAGCCTGAAAGGAACCGCGTGGCTCTCTGCGACCTGCCCTCAGATTGAGTCCCGCTGCTTGTTCTGTGCCAGGGCTCCAAGCGGATCCTGCGCTCCCACGAGATCGTGCTGCCCCCTAGCGGACAAGTGGAGACCGACCTGGCGCTGACCTTCTCCCTGCAGGTGGGCCCCGCCCCGCGCGCGCGCACGGACGGCCCCTCTCCCACGGGGCGGGCTCTCCAGGGTTAGAAACGTGCCTGGGGTGTTAGGTCGAGTCTTTCCTCACCTTCCCACGATGAAGAGAGGGTGGTGAGGCCAAAACTCAGGTGCTCGGGTTCGGTCATCTCATCGGTGTTTAGAAGAGACGCGGGTTGGGGAGGGGCAGAAAGCAACTCGACATTTCAGACAAAAGGAGACGAAGCGGGGAGGGGCCGCGGAAAGCCAGTGCTGTAAGTTCGAAGCCCTCCGTGTTCTGGGCTGCACTGCTGGTGGGCTTTAGACCCTGACCCACCCCCCCCGTGTGTGAAACTGGGGGCTCCCGGGGGAGTGGGCAGACCAGCACCCCCCCAGGCTCCTCCTCCCCCCACTTCTCTTTGCATAATTAAGACCCAAGTTGTTTCATTCAGCCCATGCAGTTCTGGCTGAGCACACCTGCTGTATTAGCGTCAGTGCCTCCAAACCCCAGAACCCCCTGCTGCTGTGAGCGCATAAGATGGGCTGTGCTGCAGCCAGTCTGCAAGACCCCTGCCGGTTTCCCCCCCGACCGCCTGTGAGACCCCTGCCAGCGTCCCCTCCCGCCCCGCCCGCCAGACTGTCGGCAAGAGCCCTGCTAGCCTCCCCCACCCCCACCCCCTGCCCCCGAGGCTGCCTCACTGCCCGAGCCCCACAGCGGCTTCTGGGTTTTGTGTTGACTTTTCTTTTGGAGGGGGGTAGTGAGGAGACTCAAGTTCTATTGTTTTATTTATTTATTTGGCCATGCTGAGTGGCTTCTGGGACCTCACCTCCCCAACAAGGGACTGAACACAGGCCCCTGGCAGTGAGAGCCAGAGTCCCAGCTGCCGGACCACCGGGGAATGCCCCAGGAATCGGGTCTGCTGAGTGTAATTTCCAAAGCGTGCAGTTCAGTGTCAAGTCTGTGGCTCCTTGGGCGTGGACACAGGTGCACAGGTGTGTCGCCCCCACCGCAGCCCGCTTTTAAAGTAGGTTGTTAGTCGTGACCCTCAAGGGAATGTGCACGTTTGCTCTGAGTGCGCCAGCGTGGACAGCCACCACGGGCCCGGGAGCGGGCGTGGCTGCCTGGACCCAGGGTGCTGAGTGGACACGGCGCCCTGGACCGCCAGGCAGGTGCCCCGCTGAGCAGGAGCCCCACCAGGCACGGCCCCTCCCGTCCCTCCCAACGGCCTGACCGCACGGCACACGTCTGCCACCAGTGGCCGTTCCTGGTGACCGAGGCCCGCGGTGACCAGCGGGCAGGGAGCCCCCAGGCTCAGGCGTGTGATCCATGGGTGTCGAGGGGCGTGGCCATCTGTGTCACTGTAGCCCCCCTCCTCCGCAGTACCCCCACTTCCTGAAAAGAGAAGGCAACAAGCTTCAGATCATGCTGCAGCGAAGAAAGAGGTACAAGAACCGAACCATCCTGGGCTATAAGACGCTGGCCGCTGGCTCCATCAACATGGCTGAGGTGAGGGCGGCAGCCAGACGGTCTCCTGTGCCTCCTGGTGGGCGGGGTGGGGGTGGGGCTTCCCTGCAGGCACCCAGCCCTCACTGCCCCCCTGAACCTCCTGCCCAGCGGGAAGCAGGCTGCCTGGGTGGGTGGTGGGCCAGGGTGCTGCCAGCCCCCTTTGTTAACACAGCTTTTTTAGTGATGGTGATAGGAGGAGGTACTGCTTTTCTCAAAAGCCTCATTTTCTTACTTGACTAAAGAGTTGGCCGCTCCAGCTGAGTCCCCCAAATTAGAAAAGAATCTGGTCCCTAAAACTCCAGCATCTAGCTGTATTTGATCAGATGACCCCAAACACAGCTTCTGAAACGTGGAAGCATTTGTTCGCTGGCTTGTCCTGACAAGGCCCATCCAGGCGAATTGCTTGGGCACCTGGGATCCTAGTGGGGCACAGGTGGAGTTGGGGGGCTCTGCTGCTCAGAGAGAGGTCTGCTTGACTCTCTCGTGATCAGAGCAGCCCCAGGGCTTCCCCGTCCTGTTGGGCGATACCCAGGGGGTGTCCGCTCTGTGGCACCAGGGCCCCGGGCCCGCTCGGAGGGCCCGTCCTCCTTGGCCCGCCAGGGTCTGGTCCCTGGCGTTGCATCCTGAGGCTCAGGCCCTGTCTGGGCTGGCCCCTGGGGCTTCACACACTGCCCACTGCCACGGCGCTCCTCCTCGACGGCCTGCAATGCTCGGGGCTGGGCCTGGCGCTGACCTCCCCGCTTGAGGTAGCAGGCCCCCTCGTGGCCCAGCCACTGGCTCCGGGTCCTCTTGTCCTCCTGCCCCTGCTTGCCCGGCTGACCGTGGCCCCTGTGGTCACTGCCGAGAGGAAGGCCGAGCGGACCCCCGCGTGTACCCCCAGTGTGGGCCGGCAGGGTCTCCAGAGCTGCGCCCCCGCAGGTGTTGCAGCAGCCGGCGGAGGGCGGGCAGGTGCTGAGCCTCTGCAGCGACATCAAGGAGGCCACGGTCAAGGTGGCCGAGATCTGGATCTTCTCGCTGTCCAGCCAGCCCATTGACCACGAGGACAGTGCCATGCAGGCCGGCCCCAAGGCCAAGTCCACCGGTGAGCGCCGCCTCGGGCTGCTCCTCTGCTGCGGACGCCGCCTCCCGGCTATGCGCCTGCGGGCGTGAGGAGCTGGGGAGGGGACACAAGGGTCTGCAGGTGGCCCTCTGGGTGGTGGGCGTCCCAGCCCCTCCTGCACACAGGGACCCAGCCACTGAGCGAGTCGCGGGAAGCCATGGCGCCTTCTCAGGTCTGGCACCGTCCTGGGCTGTCTCTTCCAGCACAGCTGGGGTCACTGTCTCCCCTGAGGTGGGGGTGGGCAGACAGGGACCAGTCCAGCTAAAGATCCAGGACCCTGTGGTGGGCAGGAAGGGCCAGACCACGGTGGGGGGGCACGTGGGGGTGAGCCCTGTGAGGGGCAGGAAGAGCACCGGGGGGCACGTGGGGGCCGTGTCCGCGCCGCCCCTGCACAGAGGGGCTGGACACCAGGGGTGGGAGCCTCAGGGTGCCCCCCCTCTGTGTGCCCACCCTGCAGAGAACTACTCGGAGGAGGAGTACGAGAGCTTCTCCTCTGAGCAGGAGGCCAGTGACGATGCCGTGCAGGGGCAGGTAGGGCAGAGGGGTGGGGGGGGAGCGGGGGTCAGGGGAGAGTAACCAGTGGGTGCTCCCGGCAGTAGGGGGTCGGGGCTGGGTAAATGGGGCCACTGGAGCCACGTGGGGCCCCTGAAGGGACATGAGGACCCCCCAAAGCCACCAGGACAGGGTATCCTGGGGCCTGGGCGCCACGAGCCTGCGCTCTAATGCCCAGAGTCCGCGTGGGGAGGGTCCCTGGGCCCCGCGTGGGGCTTAGGCGCGGCATGTCTCTGCAGGATTTGGACGAGGATGACTTTGATGTGGGGAAGCCCAAGAAGCAGCGGCGATCGATAGTAAGAACGCCGTCCATGACCAGGGTCGGTGGAGACTGGTTTTACTAACCTGGGGAAGCGGGGGGCGGGGGTCTGGGGCGGGCAGGGTGTGGGGCGGCCCGTCCAATCGCATGCTGCCCCGGAAGCCCGGCTCTGTGGCTTCTCCTGAGGTCTAGCCTCTTCCCTGCAAATGGCGTGAAGGTGAGTGGCTCTATGCCACAGTCTCGCCTTGGGAGGAGGACCCCCATGGTATCAGCAGGCCAACCCCAGGCTGCGGGCCACAGGCCCGGAGGCAGCGGGCAAGGCCAGTCCCTGAGCAGAGCCCAGCCGGCTGCCTCACAGCCCGGACATGCCCAGTGTGAGGCCGGCTCCTGTCTGCTCTGGGCAGGCGGGCCCAGGGCTCGGAAGGGCTGCCGGCCCCTCCTCGGAGGGAGATCCAGGCGGAGCGTCCACCCCAGTGCCCAGCTGCCCCGTGTGCCGGGCCGCAGCCCCAGGCCAGGCCAGCGTAGAGGGCGGCCCGGGAAGCCTCAGAGCCGACCCCTTGCCCCAGAGCCCACCACCCCCAGCCAGGCCCGGAGGCCACGGGCTGGTTCCTGAACACTGAGTGAGCCAGCTGTCTGGACCACAGTGCGTCCAGAAGTGCCGGGACAGCATCCGTGTGAGCCTCGGGCCCAGGGCCCGACGCCCAGCTTCTGTGCAGAGAGCCGGGGCTGAGCCCTGTGGTCACGGCTGCGCTGGGAGCAGACGGGCCCCCCCACCCTGGCTGCCACTGCGGTCCACGGAGGCAGGGCGGGGCCTCACGCATGGAGGCTTCTGGAAGAGCCGTCGACTCCCCTCTGTCCCCGCGTTTGGCCCCCGACCACCAGCCCGTGTGTGGGCCGTTTCCAAGTCTGAGCACTAGTGTGGGCGGCTGGCGGTCATGGGTCTCGGCTGTCTGAGCTGCCCCGCCGCTGCCGTGCCGCCGTTGCCGAGGAGCAGCCCCGTGCACTCTGACCGCGCCCCGCTTGTCTTGCAGCAGCAAAACTTCAAGCAGAAAGTGGTGGCCCTGCTGCGGAGGTTTAAAGTCTCCGACGAGGTGAGGGGGCGGCCCCCGGCAGCGGGGGCCCTGGTGGGAGGAGGGCCTGGAGCCCAGCTCTGGGCGGGTCTCCGGCGGCGCTGTCTTCGTCCAGGAGCATGGACGGTGGGGCCCACCCCCAGGGCCGCTCAGGGGGCGGCAGAGGCTCAGGCAGTGCCCACCGAGCTTCCTGAGCGACAGATCGCTGGACAGACCTGGAGGAAAGCGGGATGTCGTCTTTCAGGGGGTGTGACCACGGGCTTTTGTGTTTTTTTTTTTAATTTGGCTTTATCTTTTAGGGCAGTTTTAGGTTCACAGCAAAACCGAGCAGAGTTTCCATGTACCCTGTCACCACACACATGGCCTCCCCGACTATCAAACCGTGTGCTGTAAAATTTCTTCTTTTTGCTTTCTTTTAATCTCCAAATGATGAGTTTGTAGAACTTTGATAACCAGAAGAAAAATGCCTGGTTTTTCTTAAATGTGATCAGAGGACAGTTTGTCCCCTGGCTCTGAACCCACCCAGGGCGTGTGGCATGGAAGTGTCTGAGTCCCAAGGCCTTGTCACCACGTGGGTCCCAGCAGTGAGCGGTTGCTGCTGAGCTGTGAATGATGCCGGGGTTCTTGGCCTCCGGAGGACAGGAATTCAATGCAGGGCCAGTGTCGAGGCTTGATCGCTCAGAGCTTTTGTGTGATAAAGATTTATTAAAGTATGAAAGAGAGAGAGACAGCTTCTGACACAGACGTCAGAAGGGGGCGGAAGGAGGGCCCCCTGCTGCTGCCGCCACTGCTGCTGAGTCTCGTCAGTCGTGTCCGACTCTGTGCAACCTCATAGACGGCAGCCCACCAGGCTCCGCCGTCCCTGGGATTCTCCAGGCAAGAACACTGGAGTGGGTTGCCATTTCCTTCTCCAATGCATGAAAGTGAAAAGTGAAAGTGAAGCCGCTCAGTCGTGTCCGACTCTTAGCGACCCCATGGACTGCAGCCCAGCAGGCTCCTCCATCCATGGGATTTTCCAGGCAAGAGTACTGGAGTGGGCTGCTATTGCCTTCTCCGACCCCCCTGGTAGTCTTTAGGAATAAGTTACATGCCTATCAGGAGGCTGTTAATTAGAGAAATAAAATCTCTCAAAACTCAGAGACTGTCACCAGGCCCCTCACCCACAACATGCATTCCGAGATAACATTGGCACAAGGTGAGTCATCCCAGGCTGTGAAATGATTGATGTGAATCTTGAAGAAAAGCAGGTTTCCAAGCAAATACATGGTCTGGTTAACAGCTTAAGAGAACATTTTCGTGGGTAAAACATGCTGGTTTGTCAAGACTGTTCTGAGTCTTAGGTGGAACTGACTTGAAGAAAGACAGAACCTAGAGTAAATACATAGTTCGTTAACACAGCTTAAGAAAAACGTTTCCATAAGAAAAACGCATTAGTTCGCTCAAGGTTTGAGAAAAGTTCAGGTGGAACCAGGTGTCGTCATGGCAACACAGAATTTTAAAAGAAACCTTTAAAATTTGTATAGAGGAGGGGAAAAAAGTCTGACGCTGTAGTTTGTTTCCTCTCGCCGCTTAAGAGAGAGATAAAAAATGTCCGACACTCGCAGCCTGTTTCCCGTGTGGAGACCCCCGCCTTCCTGCCTGCCACTCCAGTGGCGCGTGTGAGCACGCGCGTGATTGAGGGTGCCGCGCGTGCGGCGGGCGCCGCCCCCTTGTGGCGGCTCCTCAGTGAGCCGCTCGGAGCCAGGCCACTCGGCCGCGGTCCTCCCCACACTGGCCTCCAGGCTCAGACGGCTCCTTCGCAGACCTCCAGCTGCCCTTCTGCAGAAACTAACCACCTAGTGCTGAAACTTACACATGAATGCGAGGGACCCAGAATCAACAAGGCAGTCACTGAGGAAGAACAGACTTGGAGGACCCGCACTGTCTTCAGAACTTAGCAAAAACCGCTGTCCTCAGCAGATCGAAGAAGTGAGGTTAAGTCGTTCTGTTAACGGTCAGCGGATTTCCAAGCAGACCGTTCAATGGGGGGGAAAGAGCCTTCTCAGCACCTAGTGCTGGAACAGTGGGTTGTCTGGGCACAGAGTCCGCTCCTCACAGTGCACACAAAAATTAACTCCAGGTGAGTCAAAGACCTAGCTATGTGGGCTAAAACTTATAGAGCTCTTAGAAGAAAACAGGAGTGCTTGTGAGCTTGGATCAGGCAGTGGTTTTTCAGATATGACACCAAAAGCATGAGCAAACAAAGATGAAACAGGTAAGCTGGACTCCATCAAATTTAAAGCACTGTGCTCCAAACAGTACCATCAAGAAGGTGAAACAACAGCTCACAGGATAAAATATTTTGCAAATAATATATCTGGTAAGAGACTTGTAATCCAGAGCATATAAAGAACACTTAAAACTCAGAACAACACAATGAAAAAACTGTCCACTTTAAAAAGTGGGCAAAGGATCTGACGAGATACTCCTCCAAAGAAGAAATACAAACAAGTCAGTAAACATATGAAGAGATGCTTGGCATCGCTAGTTATCGGGGAGTGCAGATCAGTGGACGCCTCTTGGTAGCCGCTGGGCTGGCCATCCCCAGGAACACGGAAGATACGTGTTGATGGGGATGTGTGACCATCGGAGCCCTCACGTGCTGGACGGGACACCCGTAGTGGCACCACCTTGGAAAAGAGGCTAAACAGGTTAGACACCCTTGCCAGGCACGCGGCACTGCCCCGTGTTTCCCCATGAGGAGGAGGCAGGTCCACACAGGCCGATGGCATTATGGGAGCTTCCCTGTAGCCACAGTTCCTGGGAGCACGCTGTGACCCATCGTGGAGACCCACTAGCAAGGAGGAGCCAGCTGTGGGCACGCCTGCGTGGGCGTGCGTGCGTGGGCACGCTCACACACACACACACTGACACATGCTGTTGTGCTGAGGGGAGACTGCATGCCAAGTGACTGCAGGGCGTGCGCCCTCCTGGGAAGGCCCAGTGCGTGGGCCTGGGGGACTGTCGGGGCAGGGGCGCCCGGGGAGGGCAGCCTCTTGCGTCCAGATCCTGGTGGTGCCGCAGCACAGCTTCTGTTGTCGGAGCGCTGCCGGATGCTCTAAAGGCTGTGCTGGCAGGGCAGGCTTCCCAGGCTGGGGAGGAGAGCTGAGCCAAGTGCCCGCGTGACCGGAGGCCTCGGCGGGACGCCCAGGGCCTGCAGGGACCAGCTGGAGGAAGGGCGCCGGGTGGCCGAGCAGTCTCCTCCCGTCTGTCCCGCAGCCTCACACCTCTGGCCTCACGTAGGTCCTGGGCTCGGAGCAGGACCCCGCAGAGCATGTCCCCGAGGTCGAGGAAGACCTGGACCTCCTGTACGACACGCTGGACGTGGAGAACCCCAGCGACAGCGGCCCTGATATGGAGGACGACGACAGCGTCCTCAGCACCCCCAAACCGAAGCTCAGGTGGGTGCAGCCAGCATCCCGGACGCGGGCACGGCCGCCTGCCTTCAGAGCCGGCAGTCGGCAGGGGCGAGCCGCGAGGAGGCCCATTGGGTGGTTGTCGGGGCCGGAAGGCAAGGCAGTGTGCGGGGCAGCGGGCCGTCTGGGGTGTGGGCTCTGGGGAGGGGGTGGACAGGAGGCACAGACCCCGAGGGGGCCCTGGGTCTGTGGGCCTTCAGGGGTGGGGCGTGGTGAAGGGAGAGTCCAGTCTGGAGTCAGCTGGGGTCAGCCCCGCAGGAGGCCGTGTCCGGGAAGGAGGGGCAAGTGGGCTGTGGACCCGGGAGGGACCAGTGGGTGCCCCGGGGCTGTCCATCCCGCGGGGAGCCAGGGGACACTGGGGGAGGTGGGGGGCTGCGGCCTGGCCTGGGGCTGGGGGAGCGTGCAGGTCGGAGTCCCGGAGCCCAAGTCAGAGGCAGGAAGGTGTGTGACCTGGCTGATCTTTAGACGTTCGACAAGCAGGAATCAGAGCCCGGGGAGCACCCAGGAGGGGGCGTGTTGTCACCTGCCCCCTGCAGCCTCACAGACCTCTCACGGCAGGACCCCCCACGGCAGACCCCCCCCATGGCGGGACCCCCTCTCACGGCAGATCCCCCCATGGCGGGACCCCCTCTCAGGGCGGGACCGCCCCCTCAGAGTGGGACCCCCCCATGGTGAGACCCCCTCTCAGGGCGGGACCCCCCCATGGCGGGACCCCCCCATGGCGGGACCCCCTCTCAGGGTGGGACTGCCCCCTCAGAGTGGGACCCCCCATGGCGGGACCCCCCTCAGGGTGGGACCCCCCACGGCAGACCCCCCCCATGGCGGGACCCCCTCTCAGGGTGGGACCGCCCCCCTCAGAGTGGGACAGGGCAGGACCGCCCCCCTCAGAGTGGGACCCCCCATGGCAGGACCCCCCACGGCAGACCCCCCCATCGCGGGACCCCCTCTCAGGGCGGGACCCCCCATGGCGGGACCCCCCTCTCAGGGTGGGACCGCCCCCTCAGAGTGGGACCCCCCATGGCGGGACCCCCCTCAGGGTGGGACCCCCCATGGCAGACCTCCCGCATGGCAGGACCCCCCATTGTGGGGACCCCCCCCTCAGGGCAGACTGCCCGCACGGCAGGACCCCCGCCCCGGGCAGATACCTCCCACAGCAGATTCCCCCCCCATGGTGGGGACCCCCTCTGGGGCAGACACCCACACACACAGCAGATTGCCCCCCCACGGTGTGTGACCACCCCCAGAGCAGATGCCCCTCACAGCAGATTGGCCCCCCATGGCAGCGCCGCCCCTGCCCATGGCGGGCCGAGTCCTGACCAGCGAGTGACTGCTGACTCGGCCCCCAGTCTCCTCTCCCTGGAGGGGCGGCTGCAGGCTCAGGTCAGAGGTCCTGCTTCCCTTTTGCCTGCGACCCCTCCACTTTCAAGGCCAGCACGGTGGGCCCCCGACCCCTCTCTGCCTTCAGAGGGGGCAGGTCTCTGCTTCTGTCAGCCGATGCCTGTCTGACCCATGCTGTCCCCACTGGAAGCCGTGCCGCAGGGCGAGCCCCCGGCCCCCCGGCCCAGTCCTGGGTGGAGGTATGGCATCTCTCGGGCCTCATCCCGCCACCACGCACTGCGGTCTGGCCTCACGGTTCCACACCTGTGTGGCTTCATCACCAGGCGCTGCAGGGATCCTGCCCCTCGTTAACTTGACCTTCAGTTCCTGCAGTCTGGCCCAGGGGGCCCAGGTCCCGCACCCATCAGGCCTCCAGGTGTCGGGTGCCCTGGGCCAGCCCCCAGGGGTGGGGGCTTCGGGGCGCAGGTCTGCTGGGCGGCTCTCAGGCCCGCGGTGTCCTTGCCTGTGCTGTGGCCCTCGAGGGTGGGGCCTGCTCTGCGCTCGACCCTGCCGGGCCCCGTGGAGGTGCCAGAGGACAACGCGCACTCTGTCTCCACCTCCCAGGCCGTACTTCGAAGGCCTGTCTCACTCCAGCTCGCAGACAGAGATCGGGAGCATCCACAGCGCCCGCAGCCAGAGGGAGCCTCCCAGCCCGGTGAGCACCCCCGCTGGGGTCCTCAGGCGGGTGGTGGGCACCCTGATCCTCCCGTCTGAGTCACTGGAGGCTCTGACAGGCCCAGGGCTCAGTGCCTCCTGGTTTCCGGTGTGGTCTGAGTACGCTGCCCAGTGACTGTCGTGGGGCGGCCCTGAGCCCACGGTCCAGGAAACACTCGCTGGCCCGTCTCCCCAGGCTGCCTCCCAGCCCAGAAGCCCGTGCCCAGAGGTGAGCCAGCCTGGGCACCATTGCCGGACACCTCCTGATTCCGTCCCGTTTCATCCACACAGGCTGACGTGCCCGAGAAGACACGGGTCCTCGGAGGCAAGCAGCCCAGTGACAGTGTGTCCGATTCGGTGGCCCATGTAAGGAGGTGTGGGGCCACCTTCACAGAGCCCTTCATGTGTTGCTTTCGGGGTCAGACCCGTGACCAGGAGGTCCTCTTGTTCCCACCATCCAGAACCTGTGCACAGAAACACAATGAGGATCCCCTGGACTCTCCCCACCCCAGGGGGCAGTCAGGGTTCCCCTGGACTCACTGCACCCCAAGGGGGCAGCTGGGGCCCTTAGATTCTCCCCACCCCAGGGGGGGCAGTCAGGGCCTCTGGATTCACCCCACCCCAGGGGGACAGTCAGGGTCCCCCTGGACTCACCCCACCCCCAGGGGATGGTCAGGGCCCCCTGGACTCTCCCCACCCCAGGTTGGGCAGCTAGGGCCCCTGGATTCACCCCACCCCAGGGGGACAGTCAGGGTCCACCTGGACTCACCCCACTCACCCCACCCCAGGCGGGGCAGTCAGGGTCCCCCTGGATTCACCCTGCCCCAGGGGATGGTCAGGGCCCCTGGATTCACCCTAACCCCACAGGGCAGTCAGGGCCCCCCTGGATTCACCCTGCCCCAGGAGATGGTCAGGATCCCCCTGCTTCCTTGTCAGGCACAGACCATCACGGCTGCTTCCTGCTGCTCTCGTGTGGGTTCTCACGGAATGGCGGGGCAGGGCGGGGGTGGTGCGGGTCTCCCCACAGACTGGGAGCCCTGTGGTTGGAGGTGGAGGTCAGCTGGCTTCCCAGGCAGCATGTGGCCACGTCCACATGCAGGGAGTCACCAGCCCAGGAGAGGCCTGAGCGCCCTCACCCAAACCAAGGCTCCTCGGGCACGGGAGCACAGCACTGGGAGGAGACCCCGCGGGCGCGTGTTCCCCACGGCTCCATCCTTTGCCCGCAGAGCACACCCGCCCCCGGGGAGCAGCCAGCACCGCCTGAGGAAAGCCCCGAGGTGGAGACCTCTGCCCTGGACCTGTTTACCGAGAAGCTACCACCTAGCGGGCGGATCACCAAGACTGAGTCCCTGGTCATCCCCTCTACCAGGTGACTGGCCACCCCAGGGAGGCTGTGGCCCAAGCAGTGCCCCTGTGGGCCGGTGTGGAGCACATGTGGGTGCCCCGTGGGGGAAGGGTTTGTCTGGCTGGATGAGCATCACTCGGGGGGCCCACCTGGGACCCTCACCCCCATCTGCAGCTGGCCCCCTGCTGCAAGGGCAGGGAAGGCTCGCCATCCCCATCTCCCCTTTCCTGGACCCGGGGATGCTGTCCGGGCTGGGGCAGGCTTGTGATCGGTGCCCGTGATCCCGTGGCGCCCAGTGCCAGAGTGGGCGGGGCATGCCGCTGAGCAGAGTGGCCCTCACGCAGCGCGCGGCCCAGCGGCGGGCCTCTGCGGGGCGGGGGGCAGCCGGCTGGGGCCCCGTGAACGCGGGAGCAGCCTCGAACGGCAGGGCCGGGCGCCCTCCTGGCAGGGGAGGGCCTCTGCGGGGCGGGGGGCAGCCGGCCGGGGCCCCGTGAACGCGGGAGCAGCCTCGAACGGCGGGGCCGGGCGCCTTCCTGGCAGGGGATGAGCTCTCTGGGTCCCCCACCCACCCTCTCGCCGCCCCCCATGGTCAGACCCTGGCTGCGCCTCACCTTGCCAAGCACCAGCCCCAGCGCTCTGAGCCGTCTGCGTGGTCCGCCCGCCAAGGTCAGCCCTGGGCCCACCACTGCCACAGGGCCTCAACCCCACCCCGCGGCTCACTGTACCCCCGGAGGGCCCCCTCTGCCCTCTCCCAGCGTCCGGGTCCCGTGTGGCGGACACTCAATGTGTTGCTCCCCGATTTTCATCCTCGGTCAGCCCTCACTGCATCCCTGTGCACGTCTCCTCCCAGAAACGAGACAGGAGGCCACGTGCACATGGCCTCTGGGACCGGACCTCCCGACCCAGGCCGCACACGATGGGAGCCAGCAGACAGGCGTGTCAGCCGCTGGCCTCCATGAGGCCTTCGCTTTGTGTTTCTCGGACAGGAGTTTTCCAGGAGCAGGGCTCTGGTGCTGGCACTACCTGGCGGGGGGAACAGGGGCCTGTGTCAGGCGTGGAAGGGGCACCCTGAGCTCCAGGACACGGGCACGGCCTGCGCCAGGCTCACCGGGGGAGGGGCTGGGGTCTCCGTCCTCATGGCCTGTGGCCCAGCTGCACGACCGCCCCCACCGCAGCCGCCTCACCGCAGAGTGGCCAGGCCCCCAAGGCAGTGAGTGCCCATGGCTGCCCCATAGGTCTGAGGGGAAGCAGGCAGGCCGCCGGGGCCGGAGCACGTCCCTGAAGGAGCGGCAGCCGGCGCGCCCGCAGAACGAGAGGGCCAACAGCTTGGACAACGAGCGCTGCCCCGACACGCGGAGCCAGCTGCAGGTGCCTGTGGGCAGGCGGGCGTGGGGGCTCCCAGACCCCAGGGCCTCTGTCCATGCGGAGGATGCGTGTCCGTGTGCACCAGGGGTTGGGCTTTCCCGCCTGCTTCCGGGGGCTGCTGGGGGTCAGCTGGGCCGGTGAGTGACTGGGGACAGCTCGCCATCAGGGCAGCTGCAAACAAGCTGGTCTCTCCAGATCCCCAGGAAGACTGTGTACGACCAGTTAAACCACATCCTCATCTCCGACGACCAGCTCCCGGAAAACATCATTCTCGTGAACACCTCGGACTGGCAGGGACAGGTGGGGAGGGGCCGGGCTGCCCGGGCAGGGTGGGGTGGGGAGGGGGCGATGTGTCCTCTCTGGGGCCCTGGCCAGCCCTGCCCGCTGTGGACGCGAGCGGGGCACATGGATGAGGTTCACCCCGCCCCCCCAGTTCCTCTCAGACGTGCTGCAGCGGCACACGCTCCCCGTGGTCTGCACCTGCTCCGCGGCCGACGTCCAGGCGGCCTTCAGCACCATCGTGTCTAGGATTCAGAGATAGTGAGTACCAGGCGTGGGGGCCTCTGCTCCGCAGCGACTCGGGAGGGGGTGGGGGCCGCTGCTGGGGCGGCCGGGCGCGAGGCCCGGGGCGCGCGGCGGGCGTGGGCGGCAGGGCGGGGGCGCGAGGCCCGGGGCGTGCGGCGGGCTGTCGTCCTGAGGCTCCGCCCCTCTGCCGCCCGAAGCTGCAACTGTAACTCGCAGCCGCCGACGCCCGTGAAGATCGCGGTGGCGGGCGCGCAGCACTACCTCAGCGCCGTGCTGAGGCTCTTCGTGGAGCAGCTGTCGCACAAGACCCCCGACTGGCTGGGCTACATGCGCTTCCTCGTGATCCCGCTGGGTGAGGGCGCCCCCCGCCCTGGGGCCGACCCCGAGGGCGCCGGGCCAACTGGGGTCTCCTGTCAATAGGGCCAGGCGGGGGCTTGCTTCCTTATTAACCTTTAAAGATTCTCAAAACCAAACCCCCGGTTTTTGGCTTTCCTGAATTGGCGCACACACGTCTGTCTGCGCTGGGAGGGGTGCAGTCCTCAGGGAGACCCCCACCCCAGGGCGAGGTGAGGTGGGGGGGCGGAGAAGCGGGGCTGCGGCGGCGCCGCGCCTGACGCCTCCCCTCGGCCCACAGGCTCCCACCCCGTGGCCCGGTACCTGGGCTCCGTGGACTACAGGTACAACAACTTCTTCCAGGACCTGGCTTGGAGGGACCTGTTCAACAAGCTGGAGGCGCAGAGCGCTGGTGAGGCCCGGGCGTGTCCCGCGACGCGCCCCCGCCCTGCCGCGCCCCTCCCCTTCCCTCCTGTCCCCTGCCCCTCGCGCCCCCGCCCTGCCGCCCACGCCCGCCCTGCGCCCCTGCCCCTCGCGCCCCCGCCCTGCCGCCCACGCCCGCTCTGCGCCCCTGCCCCTCGCGCCCCCGCCCTGCCGCCCACGCCCGCCTGCGCCCCTGCCCCTCGCGCCCCAGCCCGGCGCCCAGCCCATCACATCTCCTTTTGAAAGTCAGTGGTTTGCTGTGCTCTGAGACACACTTGTTTGTATTGGGCCTGAGCGCGCAGGTAGCTGAGGTCAGGGGGCGTGGCCAGTGGGGTCTGGGCCAGGATGTTTCTCTGCTATTGAGCCTCAAAGCTCTTTGGTGACTGGCCCCGGGGAGGGGTTTTCAGGATTTGGCGAGGCCTCACTGCCCTCCCCAGGACCCCGTGAGGGCGGCGGCCAGAGGAGCCCCTCAGCTGTGCCCAGCCTGGCTGCCCAGCCCCTGGGTGCTGGGGTATGCCGTGCCCACGGACCCCTCCTGGTCTTCTCCTGTAGTGCAGGACACGCCGGACATCGTGTCGAGAATCACCCAGTACATTTCGGGGGCCAACTGCGCCCACCAGCTGCCCATTGCAGAGGCCATGCTGACCTACAAGCAGAAGAGGTACCTCCGCGGGCCCAGGCAGGCGTGGGGTGGAGACCGCCGTACCTCTGCGGTCTTGGCCAGGCGGCCTGCATCCTCACTGTCCCAGCTCCTTGGGTCACTGACGGGCCCACGGGATGGAAAGAGACTTGGGATGAGGGAAGCCCCTAGTTGTCCTGAACACTGCACCCTTTTTTGACACAAATCGCAGTTAGGATTAGCTGGTCGATTTTTCTTTCTCTTTGAATGCGCTGGGATTTCCTGTAATTGGAGTCACAAGAGCAGTAGTCCCGATGCTGGCCCAGCAGCATCCTGGAATGCCTCCTCCAACAGCCAGTCTCCAGCAGGAGACCCGGTCCTCACCCTGCCCAATGCAGGATGGTGGTTAGGGACTGGGCTGATGCCCGCTTGCATGGGGTGGGGCCTTGTGTGATCCGAGGGGGTCTAGCAGTCTCCTCGACCGGCCATGAACAGAGGCACAGTCGGGGGTTGCAGGAGGAGGCAGGCCGCGGCAGGTCCGAGGAGCCCAGCTGCCTGCCCTGGGCTCCAGCCCCTGCTCTGCGAGGGGCCCCTGGCAGGTGCCTCACTGCCTCTGAGCGGCTAACAGCGTCCTGTCTCTCTTTCTGGCGGCTCTCTGCAAAGGAGAAAGAACTTTCACTTTGACTTTACCCTCAGGTACCGCTGTCCGTGGGTCTGGCCCCCGTCTGCCCACTGGCTGGTCTTTAGGGCTGTTTGGCGGTGTCAGCAGGTGGGGTGGTCTTCAGCTCTCCGTACAGGGGTCAGGGGGCGCGGCCTCCACCAGGCAGGCTCCTGGCACTGCACGCTGCCTGAGCCAGCTGCCCGGTCCCTCTCAGGTGCCCACCCAGCCTCAGGGACAAAGTCTGCTGCCTGGCAGCATTTCAGTCCCGAGTGCGGGTTGGGAAGTGGCCGGCGGAACTCGTCTCTGAAGCCTGGCAGTTCCACCCCCAAGGTAGCCGCAGGGACTGGTTCCACCCCGTGAGCCAGCAAGCACTGGCACCACTTGGGGCGGGCTGTGCGCCCCGTACCCGCTGCCAGCAGCCAGGGAGAGCAGCTCGGGGCAGTTTCCCAGCTCAGTTTTGGGGTTTCCCTGGATGGTGGCCAGGCCACTGGGACCCCTGCACACAGCGAGACTCTATTTTTGCCCCCAAGGTGGCGGCTCCTCTGTTTGACTGTGTGTCGGAGCTGAGCCCCAGACGGCCCTGCCTGCCAGGCAGCCCCAGCCTCGGGGCACTGCTTTGCCAGAGTCTCAGGGCATTTGCTCTGGGAAAGCCCCAGGGCGAGTCCTTGGGTCCCAGGCCGCCTCTGTGCTGGGCCCTGGGATGGATCAGGAGGAGGGGTGTGAGCCCGTTCAGACATCCTGCTAAACAAGCCTCAGGGTCTCGAGAAAGACCAGCCGTGGTGTGCCCTGCTGACCCCGGGCTTCCTGTGGGCCTGTGCCCGCGCCCCTCCCCGCCCACCCCCGATAGCTGTGCCAGGAGCGCGGCCTGCTTTGCTGCCTGGGCCGCAGCGTCTGTCTGTGCCAGGGCGGGCTCCTCTGAGCCGCGCCTGGGCCCGGGACCTGGGCCGCCCCGAGCCGCCTCCGTGCTCAGCCCCCACCTCCGCGTTACAGTGGTGACACCGGCCCGGCCCTGGGGGCAGGGGGGACCCGCTGTCCCGGCTGGAGCCCTGTGATGGCCAGTGCGCCATCCAGGCTCAGAGCCCAGGCCGGAAGGGCAGCGGGCCAGCCTTTGTCTGCAGTGACACAGAACAGGCTGCTGTCCACCCCGAGGGGTCAGGAGACCCGGGAGACGGTGGGCAGTGGGCACGGCCATCCCAGGCCTCCTCCAGCCCTGCCCTGTGAGGGTGTCTGCAGGGAGGCTCCCATCTGCTCAGCACCAGCTCCCAGCCTGAGGTCAGACCCATCGGTGGTCCTCCCAGGCAACTGTGCGGGCTGCCCAGCACCCCTACCCTGGCCTCTTGGCCGGCGTGGGCTCCCCTCAGCTTCCGTGCCATTGATGCCACGTGGTGGCACCTCCCCCACACGCAGGTCTCATGAGCCATGCCCAGGGGCCTTGGCACAGAGCTGTGGGCTCAAGCCCTAGGAGTCCTGATCTCTGACCCTGCCAGGAGCACGCATGCCCTCCGCACGCAGGGTCCAGGGTGAGGGGTCTCAATGGAAGCCGGTGTCACCCCCGTCTCGTGGGCACGTGCGTGCTGGATGTCGTCTGCATGGCCCAGGAGCACAGCTTGGCTTTGACGCTTGTGTTGTGGAGTCTCCAAGTCCCCCCCTCTTTGGGGTCCTCGTTTGTCTGCCTCCCCGCGTGCAGATCGTGGAGGGGGTGGGCATGCGTGGTGGGCAGTGGATCACTGAGGTGGGGGCCCTGTGGGTCGAAGGCCCCTGTGCATTGAGTCAGGGACCCCCCCCAGACGTTCTGCCTCCTCACATGCAGGAGGAGGTCCGGGCACAAGATTTGGGTTGTTTTGTTACATGAACTGGAATGAAGGAAAGTTTTCTTTTTCAACTGTTTTCTTCTTAAAATGGGGAGAAAACCTGGGAATTTGGTAATCTTCAGTTGGAGGGACTGAACCTGTAGGTTCTTTCATCCAAAGTCATTTGCCAGGTCTTTTGCAGAGATGGGGTGGGTGGTGCTGGGTGGTTCACGGATGCCCACGTCCAAGGGTGCCCAGGTGAGGGTGGCTCCTGCCAGCTGCTGTCCCCTCATGTGGGTGGCGTGCTGGGCACGGGGCAGCACCTCCTGCCAGGACCGGGACCTGCATTCTGAACTGGCCCCTGGGCCAGGGGCGCTTGTCCAGCTGGTGACCACACTTCACGGGGGCACCCCCAGCCCCAGGCCTCCATCCGCCACAGGGACAGGGAGGGGAGAGCCTCCTGCCAAGCTCTGGTGCCCTGGGGCTCCTGGTCCCGAGAGCTGGTGCCTGGGGAGCTGGCTGAGCGGGGCCTGGGTCCCCACGGGCAGGCCTGCCTGGTGCAGAGGCTTCTCCCTGGGTGGCACCTCCAGGCCGCTGCCCTACTGGGTGTGCGTGTGTGGACTGCCTTGCAGAAGAGTCGCTCTGTGATTTCAAGCTCAGGTTTGAGAGGATGGCTCGGAGAGGATGCCGGCCCAGGAGGCAGGGGAGGGGACACCTGTCTGTCCTGCGGCTGGGGGAGGGACCGCATAAGGCCCTGGACCAGTCCTGCCCTGGGGACCCAGGCGGAGGCGAGAAGGGGGTGCTCTGCCAGCCGCCAGTGGAGCCCAGGCCAAGGTGGGCACTGGGGGCCGGAGTGGCGCCAGCTGAGCCGCAGGACCAGCCCCGGCCCGGGGGGAGCGGGTAGAAGAGACGCCCCCACCCAGGCCTGGGGACCCTGGGCGCCTTGCCTGCCAGCGGCTGTGACGGGGGGTCCTGGAGAGGCTGGGCTCTGCCAGCAGCTGTGCAGGGCCTGTGGGTGTGTACAGCAGCACGCCCCCAGAGCCTCAGCCTTGCCTTCAGGCTGCTCTTGGGACGAGTTGTGCTGTTAGAACCCACGCCCTCCGGCATGAAGGTCTTAGTCCTAGAAACGCCCCCGCAGTGGGCACCAACTTCATCCAGACTGTCGGGGGGGATGTCTCTGCCTGACGGGACGGCCACCCCCACCCCCTGGAGGTGGCCCTGGCTGCCCCCGGGGTGTCCTGGGGGCACAGGCAGCCCGCCCTCTCCTGGGGCCCCAGGGGGCCAGCAGAGTGGCTCCAGGCTGGGCCAGCTGTCTGCGCACCAGGTGCCCCAGGGGAGGAGCAGATGGCCTCAGGCCACCCCATAGGGCTCTGGACCTCATGTGGAGCTGCGTTCAGCCTTCCTGCAGGTCGGCGGGCCCTGCGGTCAGAGGTCCAGGCTGGTGTCCGTGGGAGGGCGGGCGCGAGTCCGGGTGGGCCGGGCGCTGCAGAGGGTGGCCTCGCCCCTCAGTGGGGCTGACTATGTGTTTCCCTGTCTCAGCCCCGACGAGGAGTCCTCCCAGAAGTTCATTCCCTTCGTTGGGGTGAGTACCGCCCGGGCAGCTGTCACCTTGCCCGCCGTCCTGCCACCCGGCTGCTCCGCTGTGGGGTGGCTGCAATCCGCCGACGTGATCGGCGTGTCGTGTTTACGCTACATGGTCCAGAACCTTCTTCAGTTGTAGCTGACGACTTGCCTTCGCATCCCTCCCACTCTAAAGTCTCTCTTTCCTGCATCAGGTGGGGAGTGAGCTCAGGTGCTGCTAGGACTGGACTCGTGGAAGCAGGCAGCCTGCCTGAGGGCACGGGGCTGGTTCTTAGCTTTGTCCTGGGCAGTGGGGATCAGCATCAGGCTCGGCTTGTCAGGGGCCACCCAGGGCTGGCCGTCCTCAGGACGGGCCCCTCCTGGGATCTGCGGCAGAGATCTGGGAGCCTCGGGGCAGGCTTGCTTGGCTGGAGCGTGGCCTGTAAGTTGGAAGGTTTTACTTTGTCCTGCAGCCAAGGAGCCAGGGCTGCCACCCGCCGGCTGGCCGTGTGTCCACGGTCTGTGGCCCCACTGGGGTCTCCAGCTGGGGCATCTGCTGGGAGGTGTGTGGCAGCCAGGCAGGCGCCAGGGGCTCTAGGCCGTGCTCACTCTGCTCAGGCGAGGGGTGGCTGCTGGCCATCCTGGGAGGGAGCTCGTCCGGAGCTGTCCTGCGGAAGCTGCCGTGGTGACCACAGGGCCTGTCCTGCTGGCTGCACGTGAGACACTGCCGTGTAACCAGGGCCAGGGTCGTCGTCGTGATCTATTTCACTTGACACAGCTCCTACCCTGGTCGGCGTGGGCCGGGGCCCCCGGCAGCCCGCAGGGACTTTGCGCAGGCCCTGCGGCCACCTTGGTGCCCCCTGGGCCAGGCTCCCTCTCGCCAGCATCTGACTCGCCACCACCTGTGCCCTGTCAATCTTACGCGCGTGTGTTCTGCCGAGGCCAGGGTATGGGACCTGAGAGGTTCACTCATGGGGAGAGGGTTCCTCTCCTGCTGGAGGCCACATGTGTCCTGAATGCTGGTCACAGGTCAGGGTTAGGTTGGGGGCCGGCCGGCCGGCAGCCTGAGGCCTCTGGGGCCTGTGCCTTCATCCCGGGAATGCAAGATGGCCAGAGCTGGCTGCGTCTTGAGGGCATCTCCCAAACACACCACCTGAAGAGGGGGAGTCCTTCACCAGGACTTGTGGCACAGCTGACCACGCGGACAGTGGCTCCCCTGAGCCTAGCTCTGCCCCTCGCACTGAGGAGCTGGGACTCGACTCGGCCCCGGGAGTTCCGGGGGGGACATGGCGAGTGGGCAGCTGCAGGGAACAGGTCCCTACCCAGGTCTGGAGCCCACCCTTAGCAGCGTCCTGTTGCCTCCTAGGTGGTGAAGGTGGGGATAGTGGAGCCATCTTCGGCCACGTCAGGTGACTGCATTCTCCGAGCCCTGGGCTGGGGGGCAGTGCAGGGGTAGGGGTGCCGCGGGTGGCAGCCCCAGCGCTCGTCTCCTGCGGGGCTTGAATTCACCAGGAATGGGCCTCCCTTGTCCCTGGAGGCCTGACAGCTCCTGCTCAGCTTTGGGGGAGGGGGGTCCTCCGGCTTCCCACAGGTGCGCCCCCGGCCCACAGCTGCCTGGCTTCCCGGCTGTGTCTGGGTGCAGAGGGCTGCCAGCTGCCCAGGCAGAGCCGTGGGGGAGCTCAGTGCCGCCCCCAACTCCTCCCCAGGTGATTCAGATGATGCGGCCCCCTCGGGCTCCAGCGTGCTCTCGTCCACCCCGCCGTCCACGTCTCCAGCGGCCAAGGAGGCGTCGCCTACCCCGCCCTCCTCCCCCTCAGTGAGCGGAGGCCTGTCCTCCCCCAGGTAAACGCAGCCATGCGGAAGTGCTGCCCCAGCACAACAGGCATCGGGCTGAGAACCAGGTGGTTCCTTGGGGTCCCTGACCGCACCCCAGGCTGCCAGGAAGCAGAGGGTCAGGGTGGCCTTGTGGGGGACACAGTGGTGTCAACAAAGGCTCACTCAGACAAGTGAGTTGGGGTGCCCTACTGTTCAGTCCTGGGCTGGTGTCTCCCCACCTGGCCCCCTGCATTCCTGGGGCCGGAACTACAGAGAGTGTAAATATAGGGTGTTCTGGACGCAGGGGCGGGGGCGGGAGGGGGCGTGGGGGGGTTGGAAACTCGGATGTGAGTAGCAGGCCTGGGATAGAGTGGGCGTGGTTATTGGCAGCCCCTCTCCAGTGCCCTCAGGGCTCTCCCGAGCAGAACCCATCCAGACAGGACTGCTGCAGGGTCGGGAGGCCCACTGTAGGACCCCCTGGGGCCTGCACCTGTGAGGGGCGGTGGCCTGGGCCCTCCAAACAGAGGTGGTCCCCGAGGTCGGGAGCACAGGCACCAGAGGGCACCCGTTCGCCCACACTGGCCTGGGGTGCTGCCGTCCACCACTGAGGACGGAGGGGTGAGCCTCCCTCGTCTTTCACAGCCAGGGCGTCGGCGCCGAGCTCATGGGGCTGCAGGTGGATTACTGGACGGCAGCTCAGCCCGCAGACAGGAAGAGAGACGCGGAGAAGAAGGACTCGCCCACCACCAAAAACACACTCAAGTGCACCTTCCGGTCTCTCCAGGTCAGCAGGCTGCCCAGCAGCGGCGAGGCCGCGGCCACGCCCACCATGTCCATGACCGTGGTCACCAAGGAGAAGAACAAGAAGGGTGAGGTGGGGAGGCGGGCTGACTGTCGGGGCGGAGGGGCTGCTGCGCAGGCCCCGAGGGTGCCGAGGGCCTGGGGGCCACTTTGTTCCTACACCCCTGGGCAAGGGCCTGCTGGCGGGCGGGTGGTGGCGGTCAGGGTCAGCGTGAAAGGAGGGCCAGAGGAGGGGGGTCCAGGGCCGGCAGGTCAGCGTGAAAGGAGAGCCAGAGGAGGGGGGTCCAGGGCCGGCAGAGCGCACCCCCCGCGCTGCCCTGGGCCCTGAAGAAGCAGCGGCAGCACAGCACGGCCCCCTTTCCTCCTAGTGATGTTTCTGCCCAAGAAAACCAAGGATAAGGACGTGGAGTCCAAAAGCCAGTGCATCGAGGGCATCAGCCGCCTGATCTGCACGGCCAAGCACCAGCAGAACATGCTGCGGGGTGAGCCGAGATGCCCTCTCGGGCGGGGGCGGGGCCTGTGGCCAGTGGGCGGAGTCTGTGGCCAACGCGACGGAAGTAAACCGGGGCGGGGCGGGGCGGGGCGGGGCGGGGCCGCTTCTGGAGGTTCACCTCCGGAAAAGCGTGTTTGGCTGGGATGTCATGTTACGTAGTCTGAGCTCGGAGCACAGTTGGGAGAGCCCACTTGTGTGTGTGGAGTGGCTTTTCAAATTCTGAGAAATGATTTCTCAGCCCTTTCTGCTTCGTCTCAGAATTTTTATAGAAGATATTCTGCGACTGAGTGGTTGAGAACACGGAGGTCTCGAGTTCTCTCTTTTCCGTGGGCTTGGGTCTGACCACAGTGGCCCAGAGCCAGCCTTTCTCTGTTGATTTTCTGGCTTAAGTGGAGGGTGTTTCAGACCCCGTCTGCAGACCCCTCCGAGGCAGACAGGCTGTGGACACCAGCGCCCCTGAGGTGGCTGGGTAGAGGCTCTCCGGCCATGGGGAGGGGGTGGGGGCAGGCGGCAGGAAGGCCAGGAGGGGAGCTGGGGGTCCCAGACCTCCTCCCGCAGGGCCGATGAGAACCAGCGAGTGTCTCCCGGGAGCCTGGGGGTCCCTATGGGTGTCAGCACCCCCCAGCCTTGTTCTCAGCCGCAGCCTGGAGAGGGGGGCAGGCAGGTCAGGCGGTCTTGTCCCCACAGTCCTCATCGATGGTGTGGAGTGGAACGACGTCAAGTTCTTCCAGCTGGCGGCCCAGTGGTCCTCCCACGTCAAGCACTTCCCCATCTGCATCTTCGGACACTCCAAGTCCACCTTCTAGCCCCGCCTGCCGGGGAGCCGTGCCAGTTCCCGCCCTGCAGCCCCACGACGGCCGCGGCCGGGAGGGCCCAGCTGCTTTTCTGTTCACACTTCAGTTTACCACAGAGACAGACCCTTAAAACCCCAGAGAAACAGTCTTAAGTATGAACGCGCTCACAACCTGGAGACTAACGGGGCGGCCCCCACCGGGAGCCCGTAACTGCTCTGCTTATTAACCAGAATGTCCCGGCAGGGGTGGGAGGGCAGGCGGCATCACGGAAGGTGTGTTTTCGCCTCAGGACTCACCCCCAACCCGTCCCCCCAACAAGAAGGGTTCTTGCCTTCGTGTCCTGTTCTTTCTGAAAGCCAGGACTACTCTGCTTCCTCAGGGAGCGGGGGTCCTGCAGGTGGCCCCGTGGACCGCGGGCTGTCTGTGCCCAGGCAGCCAGCTGGGGGGCCAGGGGCCAGCCTTCTGTCAGGGACATCCTGAGCGGAACCCAGAGGCCAGTTAGCCCTGCTCTGGCCCCCCGCGCCCCCCCCCCCCCCCACCAGCCGAGAGGGCCCCAGCGCCGCCCACTCTGGATCCCAATGAACTGCGGCCGGCGGCAGTGGAGGTTTTATAGTAGCGGATATTTTTAATGCTTTTAAATACATGTTAAAATGTAGCTGCCAAACAGACGTTGCTCTTCTGAAGTCCCAGCAGCCCCTGAGGACTGAGGCAGAGCCAGCCAGGCCGCCCCGGTCCCAGCCCCCACTCCCTGCACCCTTCGCTGCCCCAAGGCGCCACTTTGCTTCTTCGAGTCGTCCTGCCCCGAACACAGTTGCCTCCTCAGCTCCACTGCTTGCCCCCACCCCGGTCTCGCTTGCTAACTAGGGGTGTCTGTCACCTGCACCACTAATGTGGCCAGTGAGGCTCAGGCAAGTGGCCAAATCATAGGGGCCCGAGCCCCGTTGGCGCCATGGGCGCAGCCTGGGCGCCCTGCTTGTCTAGGCTAGGCTCCTCAGGGCAAGGGATTTGGGGTCTGGGTCCCCAGGGGGGGTCACCCTGCCCTCCCCCTCCCCGTGCAGCAGGCAGTGCGTGTCCTGACCTGAGGAGGGGTCCCTTCCAGACCTGCTCGGCCCCAGCCCTGCCCTGCCCTGGCCACTGGCTGCAGGCCTGGGTGGCCCACCCAGGGTCTCCAAGTCGAGTTTTCTAGGGCTGAGAACCACACAGGCTGCGCTCAGAAAAACAGTGCCAAACGCCAGACAGGCTGCAGGTCTTTCCCGCTCTGTTGGAGGATAGGACTCCAACAGCCCGTGGCATGGAAGGGTTCCACTCGGGGCTGGAAGATGGTGTATTTTTCTTATCTGTGACCTACCTGCTTACCTCCTCCCTCAGATGGCTGTTCAGGGTCCGAGTGGCCAAGAGCCTTGGGCCTACCAGGCGGACAGATCTGAGCATGCCCTTGGACCAGGGTCCTTGGACGGGAAGGATCTGGGTGAGGGTGTAGGTCACTGAGCCAAGGACCCCTTGGGCAGCTTGTGCAGTGTCCACCTGTGGCTGCGCCCAGCAGCTGCCTAGGACCCGTGAATTCCCCCGCCCTTGTTCCCACCACTGGCTTCAGGGCCCTGGGTACTGCTCCTTGCATTTCCTTTTCAGAGGTCACACTCGGGGGAGGTGTGGCTGAAATGACTTAGCTTTCCAGCTGCAGAGCTAGTTTTAGGGGAAGGGGCCAAAAGGGGCTGCCCCGTCCCACCCAGCTGTGAGCTGTCCTCATACCCATGAGAAGACACCCAGCACCTCCACCCTGGGCCAGCCACACTGTTCCTAGGCCCTGGAGGTCATACAGACAGCCCCAGCCGCCATGACTCACTCAGAGACCTAGGCTCTGCTCACGCCAGTGCCTCGGTTTCCCCGTCACCTGATTGGGGACAGTCAACACTTCCCCCGCCTACCTCATGGAGCTGTTTGAGGACACAGATAAAAGCACTTTGTCCCCCGAAGGAAGATGAGTCGGAAGCCAAAGCGGCCTGTGCCAGAGGTGCAGCCGTGAGCACACGAGGGCAGTGTGGGGCAGCTTGTGGAGAACACGGCCAGGCCGTGACCCCAGGGCAGGAGCAGCCCTTGCGGGGCAGGGGTTCTCGGCCCCCTGGGCGACCAGAGGTCGCTGGGACTCAGAGGCCGAGCCACTTGCCGCATCAGGCAAGGCCTCGTGGGCCTGTGGCACATAGTGGGCAGGCTCCACCCTCACTCAGGCCAGATGGGAGGTCAGCTCCAGCCCTGTATCCAGGCCACGGCTTTCTCCCTCCTTGTGTCAAGTCCCCAGGGTCACCGTCTCCTCAGGGCTCGCCGGCCAGTGTCCCGAGTGTCATGGCCGCAGCTCAGGGAGGAGAGGGGCGGCAGGATTAGGGCAGCCAGGGCCGGCTATGCTGCACTGTCCTCACTGGCAGATACCAAGACCTGCCTGGCCTCCGTCCCAGGACGCGTTCCTCATGACAGGACTGCGCCGCTTGCTCCCAAAGGCCAGTTGCCTGACCCCTATACGTGTCCCCTGATCCCCTTCTAGAGACCCCTCCTAGCCTGCGGCGGAGAGGAAGCTGAGTTCCTGGCAGGAGCCTGAGGGGCTGGGCTTGGGGGCCCTTTCCCTGGGGTCTGACCCTGCAGGCCAAGGGGTGCCACTGTGCGTTCCTGCAGACCCCGTCCAGTTCTGTGTGTGTTGTTTGGTTTCTAGGATGTACGTGTTGCTTTCTTTTTTTTAATGGAAAACAGGATTAATGTAAATAGAGTTTTTTGGAAACAGATTCTAATCTGTCACGTATGTGACCACGTGGACTATTTTAAGGTGCTGATGCGACACTAATAAACCCGGGGAGCACTCCCAGGCCCTCCCTCGCCTGCTGTGTGATTCCTCTCGAGCAACCTCGCCCCTCCATCCGTCCAGGCGCGGGCACCGCGGGCGGACCTTCCGAGGCCCCCACACGCCGCGGGGACCCGGGGGTCGGGGCGCGGACAGCTGGGGGCATCTCCGAGGCGTGCCCCTCCGGGCAACGCGGGGCCGAGACTCCTCGCAGTCGCTAGATGAATCTCCGGGTCATGGACGCCGGGGCGGGACAGCGTCCGCCTGCACAACGGAAACCCGAGCGGCCCCTGACGACTGAGGCCAGGGCGCAGGCGCGCCACGAGCCGGAAGCGGAAGCTGTCGAGCGGAAGTTTTCTTAGGCTCGGCTCCGCCTTCTAGGGCATTCTGGAACCGGTGTGGGCCCCACCCTCCGACCCGCCCGCCACAATGGGCCGGGCCCGCCCCGCCCCAGTGTGCCCGGCCCCTCCTCCTCTCTTCCCCTCCCCCCCGTACCCCTGCTGTACCCGGGACGCCCAGCCATCCCCCGCCCCTCCCCACAGTTTGTGCACCCCGCCATTTGTGTACCCCACTTGTCCCCGTCTTCCTGCCCCCGGCGTGTCCCGCGCCTCCCCGACGGCCGCTGCACTCCACGACTCCCTCCCCTTGACCCCCTGACCTGCCCCCTGACCCCTGCACTCCACCCCTCCGCGGAGTGGGGACGGGCGGGCTGCCGTCTGCTGCGGCTCCTTCACACGTGGTCCTGCAGGTGAAGGGCACGGATCCTGGGCCCTGGGGTGTGGCCGGGCGTCGAGGTGAGGTCACAGGGGACCTCTGCGGGGAGATCTGCGGGAGGCCCCTTCTTTTTCCCCTGGTCGTCCTGCGCGCAGGCAGAGTCCCGAGAAGCTGTGCATCCGAGGAGCTGGAGCCACGGTGGGAGAGGGGGCATTCCTGGGGGAGTCTGAGGGGGGCAGGGCGGTGGCTGCAGCTACCCTGGCCTGGGGTGACTATGTGGAGAAAAATGGATGCAGGAGCAGGGGGACCCAGGACACCCAAGGGGATGGACCCTTTTGGGGCTCAGTGGCTGAGGCCCACCCAGCATTGTCTGGTCAATGGCTGGAAGCTGAGCCCAGCAAACCCTAATGTGACCTTCCTCTGCCTGAGGGGCCCAGGTAGCTGTGGGGACTTCGCCCCAGAGGTGCCGGCCAGCTGCCCAGGGGGCTGCAGATGGACAGCAGGGAGTGTTCGCTTAAGGCTTTCCTGAGGAAGAAAGCAGAGTTGCAGCCTTCCCAGGAGAAGAGGCAGCCCTCGGGGCCACCAAGCCCAGTGATGGCTTGGGGCTTGCCAGGTGCCCAGAGCAGCAGTCAGCAGGAGCCGCAGACTCAGGACTGGGTAAGCTAGAGGGGGGCTCCTCTCTCGAAACCTGTGTCCTGGCAGGGGAGTGTGGATGGAGGGGGGGGCCTCTGAAGCTGGGGGAGGGCCAGAGGGCATCTGATAACAAGCAGGTGCTGGACTGGGGGCTACGCAGAGTGTCAGCATTCTCTCCCCCAGAGCCCGGGGTGGGTATCAAGGTGGGCGCGCCCCTTCCAACCTCCCACAGCTATGGGCAGTCCACCTTTGCTGGCCACCCCAACCCCGGGTGCCGCCAGGTGGAGGGCACCTGGTCGGGGAGGCTCTGCGCACAGCTGGGATGGTGTTGTACTGACCAGGTAGGCGGGCGGTCAGCAGGGGACCTGTCAACCAAAGTCACGACCGAAACATTGCTGGAGGCCCTGCTTGGGGCTGGCCCCAGTGTTGAGGAACCCCCGTCTCATCCCAGCCGGCCGAGTGGGCCTCTGTCCGGTCACCATTCAGCCCTGGGTGCACAGGCCACAGCTCCCCTGGCCCCGGGGCAGCTTCCTAAGCAAAGGAAGCCAGGCCCCCAGAAGTTCCGGACAGTTGCCTGTGCGTCCGGGTCAAAGCCAGGTCTGATGGAGCCGGGCTGAGGCAGGCCAGGCCCAGTGGAGCTCATGCAGCTGTGTGCTTGGACCCGTCTGCGGGAATGTCTGCAAGGTCCCCAGTTTCTGTGGAAAGGCAGTGGAGGAGGGAAGCGGTCTCTGGGTGCCCTACCAGCTGCGCCCCCGCCTGAAGCCAGCCACTGCTTGGCTTCCATGAGGCCAGCCTCTCAGGACAGGCCATCCCAGATGTAAACACACAAGCATGTCGAGGGCTCCTTGGGAGGGACCGGGGCGGGGCTTCTGTCTGGCCGGAGTGGGGGGGGGGACCTGCAGACGGATGCCTGGACGGGGGTGACCTGCTGCGTTTGCACTCCAAGGGGAGGGGTGCCTGGGGACAAGGCCAGGAGGCGGCACAGTGGCGGGGGTCCTTGGAAGGCAGAGAGGGGGTGCAGACCTCGCTCCTCAGACCAAGTGTCCGACTTGGGGGCGGGGAGCCCCGCAGGGTCCCCCAACCTTGGCCGCCCTGTCGTCCCCTCCCGCCGCTTCCCTCTACTGCTCCCAGCCCCTGGGCAGCGGCAGCCGCGCCGGCTGCACGCCATCACTCTGACTGTCCCGCTGCGTCTGCCTGTCCTCTCTGTCCCTCCCTGCTGTGCCCTTGGCAGGGAAGCTTCTCCAGCCTCCCCATGTCGGGACCTCATCATCTCTTAGGGATGAGCCCGGCTGACAGAGGTCTGCCCCCCAGTCCCTTCTTCCCCGGTCTTCCCGGCCCGAGTCCCACGAGAGCCCCCCTCCCCTGCCCCGCGCTGGGGGGTACACATCCTCACAGGGTGGCCTCCTTGGGCTGGGGCCCAGGTCTGAGGAGACAGTCCCTCCTCCCCCAGCGAGGGTCCCCAGACAGACGGCCTCGCACAGAGGGCCTCCCGGCAGGCCGGCCAACACGGCTGCGGAGAACCCTGAGAAGGCGAGAACCCGCGGCGCAGGACTGGGCGGGTGGCCGGCCCTCAGGAGACGGCGAGCCCTGTCCAGCGAGCGACCTTGGGGCGGGCAGAGCAGAGGGCTCAGCGCCCAGCTGTGTGGTGGGGGCAGCGGGACAGGCAGCTGCCCCAGCCAGGCCCCAGCCCGCCCATGTTGCTGTTGACTTAGTCCCTGCGGTAAACGCGAGTGAGCAACCAAGGGCACCAGACATTCTGAGAAGATCTCTATCGTGAAAGAGAGCAAGACACCTGGGAAAAATAGGAGTCGGAAGAGCCACAGTGCCAGGCAGGTCGGAGCGAAGCTGGAGGTGGGTCACCGTCCCCAGTGTGGCCTGCGCCGTCTCAGAAGCATTGGCCCAGCTGCTGAACAGGGGGGTCGGAGCGTGAACCCAGGGGAGGCGCTGGTGCCAGCACCGTGGGAGACACGCCTGCACCCCATTGGTGCAGGGGCTGCTCCGGAGCCCATCCACAGCAGAAGGTCCAGGAAGGGGGGTGCAGACGACTGCTCGGAAATCAGCAGCCCTCACAGACAGGTGCTGGGAGATGAATGAGTGAAAGAGGCATGTCTGGGAACAGGAATAGACTTAATAGAAAATAACGCAAGCCTGCATGAAACTTTAAAGCACCACAAAGCGTCACCAAGAGACTTGGCAATGGAGAGACACCCTGCTCTTGGAGAGCATGAGTCACTGGCTCGGTGGGTTCTCCCTGGCGGTTCACAGCCCACTCTCAGTAACAACGCAAACTGACAAACACGCATCGTCCCTTTCTTTGGTTGGGCAAACTGGTCACGTGGAAGAATAAGCCTAGGTGTAGCTCTAACACGTGTGAATTCATATCACAAAACTTCGATTATCAAACTATGGTGTCCTGTCGTGTGATACGTGACAGCAGACCTAAATATGAAATCTAGAAACTTCCTCAAAAGTGCCCGTGACGCTCAGTGTGAACGGGAGGCGGTGCCTCAGCCCCGCACGGGGGTGGGGGGGGGGCCTCAGTCCCCTGACCTGGGGTGGGACTGATACTGAGTGTAAACTGAAGGCGGCGTCTCAGGCCTGTGTGGGGGGGAGTGGGGGCGGGGTGCAGGGTCTCAGTCCCCTGACCTGGGATCTCAGTCCCCTGACCTGGGATCTCAGACCCCTGACCTGGGATCTCAGTCCCCTGACCTGGGATCTCAGGCCCGTGTGTGGGGGGAGTGGGGGCGGGGTGCAGGGTCTTAGTCCCCTGACCTGGGGTGGGACTGGCGCCCCCTGCAGTGGAACCATGGTGTGTTAACCACTGGACCGCCAGGGAATCCCATGGACTTTGGTAAATGTTGAGACAGTGTGTAGCTGTCTAGAAGAAGGTAACTTGTAGTCATCTCTCTCACTGAATACCAGGATGAAGGTGTCAAAGTTTTAAATGTAGAAAAATAAAATCATAAAAGTGCTAGGGACTTCCCTGGTGGTCCAGTGGCTAAGACTCCGTGCTCCCAATGCAGGGGGCCCGGGTTTGATCCCTGGTCAGGGAACCAGATCCCACATGCTGCAACTGAGACCCTGCGCAGCCAAATAAATAAAAATATATATATTTTTTAAGTGGTAGAAGAAACCCTGGGTACCTCCCTCTATGGCCATGGAGTGTTGGTTGCCCAGCGTGTCTGACTCTTTGCGACCCCATGGACTGCAGCACACCAGGCTCCTCTGTCCTCTATTAGATCTCCCGGAGTTTGCTCAGATTCATGTCCACTGAGTCGATGATGCCATCCAACCATCTCATCCTCTGTTGCCCTCTTCTCCTCATGCCCTTAGTCTTTTCCAGCATCAGGGGACTCTCAGTCTTCTCCAGCACCATATTTCAAAAGCATCAGTTATTTGGTGGTCAGCCTTCTTTATGGACCAGCTCTTAAATCTGTGCATGACTACTGGAAAAACCATAGCTTTGACTGTCTGCATCTTTGTCAGCATAGTGATGTCTCTGCTTTGTAATACATTATCTAAGTTGGTCATAGATTTCCTTCCAAGGAGCAAGCATCTTTGAATTTCCTGTCTGTGGTCACCGTCCACACTGGTTTTGGAGCCCAAGAAAATAAAATCTGTCACTGCTTCCACTTTTTCCCCTTCTATTTGCCATGAAGTGATGGAATCAGATGCCATGATCTTAGTTTTTTGAATGTTGAGTTTCAGGCCAGCTTTTTAACTCCTCTTTCACCCTCATCAAGAGACTCTAGTTCCTCTTCACTTTCTGCTATTAGAGTGGAATCACCTGCATATCTGAGGTTAATACTTTTCCTGGCAATCTTGATTCCAGCTTGTGATTCACCTAGCCCGGCATTTTGCATGATGTACTCTGCATATAAGTTAAAGAACTCCTAAAACCCAGCAACAACAAAAAACCAAGAATTCGACTCAAAAATGGCCAAAGGGCTTGAATAGACACTTCTCTAAGGATGCATAAATGGTCAGCAAGCACACGAAGAAATGCTCAACATCATTAGTCCCAGGGCAACGCAAATCACAACCGCAGTGAGACACCACCTCAGTCTTGTTAGGATGGCTATAATAAATTTTAAAAAAGAACAAGTGCTGGCAAGAGTGTGGACAAACTGGAGTCCTCGTGCCCTGCTGGAGGGAGTGTGAAATGACGCAGTCAAGTCTCCTCAGAAAGTGGCGCATAGAAGTATGGTGTGATCCAGCAATTCCAAGTCTGGGTAAATAGCTGAAAAAAATCCAAGGCAGAGAAACAGATACTTGTATATCCATGTTCCCAGGGGGCATGCAGTGGAGAATAACCAAAACCTAGAAGCAACCCAAGTGTCTTTGGACAGACGGAGGTGGTAAAAACATAGAGCGGAGCATAACTTAGCCCTCAAAAGGAAAGACATTGTGACACACGACACCACATGGGTGGGCCCTGAGGACATGATGCTGAGCTGGATAAGTGGAACACAGAAGGACAGACACAGTAGGGCCCACTCACGGGGTCCCTTGAGGGGTCAGACTCAGAGAAAGAAAGTGGGGTGGGGGCTGGGGGAGGGGTGGGAGGGAGTGTTTCATGGGGACAGAGTCTTGGTTTGGGGAGGTGGAAAGTCCTGGCCATGTTGGTGATGGTTGCACAATAGTTTGGATGTGCTTATGCCAGTGAGCTGTACACTTAAAAATGGTCAAAGTGGTCGATTTTGTGTTATGTGCATTTTATCACAGTTTAAAAAAAAGGGGAGAAAGTAAAGGAGCAAGAGGTCATCTGATGGTGCATAATGTAGTCTAGCAGTCTGCAGGGAGCTGGGGGAAGCCAAAGAATCTCCCCCAGGCCCAGAGGTGGAGCTTCCTGGAGTCTGTCCCCGCCCAGGAGGAAGGGCTGGTAAATGGGCTGGCCACGGGGAGTTAACTGAGGACACAGCCCAGCGACTCAGATGAATGGTGGGCGGGGAAGTAGGGCTGGAGGCCGAAGGGACAGGAGAGAGGCTGAGTGAGGCCCAGCTGGCCCTGCAGGGCTCGGGGCCAGACTGGGCTGGACGGACGCCCTGGGCAGCCGGGGCCAGCAGGTTGCATAGGAAGCAGCATGACCACGAGAAAGCCCCGAGTCCATCCATGTCGTGACACCTGCCCCCAGACAAAAGACTGGCGTGAGGCTCAGAGGGGCACCTGACAGTGGACAGCAAGCGGACCGTGGGTGCGCACATCACACATGACACGCATGCATACACAGCGCACACACATGCCTGCAAGAGAGGCAGGTGGTCCCCAGGATGCACAGGCCTCTTACAGAAAGGGAGCCAGAAAGAAAAGGAAAAGATACTTGACACCAGGGAAATAAATGAAATTGATGAAGATGTGAGGGGCCAGTGTGTTGGCCGAGATTTGCAGGGAGGCGGCGCCCCTTGGGCGAGAGGGGCCTGAAGAAGGCCAGATGCCCGCTGCCCCGCAGGAGCATGCATGCGGCCCAGACCCGCCCACAGTCCCTCCCCGGAGCTGGGGTGGCTCCCATGCTGCAAGCACAGCAGTGCCAGTCGTGGGATGAGCCCCGGGAGACAAGGAGATGTCTGGAAAGCCGTTGCGGGGGCAGCCGGGGGGAGCACTGTGCCCTGAGGCTCCGGTTGTGCAGCCTGGCCTCACGTGGCGTGTGGGCTCCTCGAGGAGCCTGCCCGGGACCAAATCAACAGTTTGTTTCTTGACGGAAAGACTGGGAGCGAGTATGGCCCCGTTCATTTTGGATCATGGATTCCTGGGTTTTAAAATAAACTTTCCTGTGCATGTTCTCAGGTGGTTACCATCCCACTTTTGAACTAAATGCGTGCTTGAGGCCAGGCTGGGGTGGGACAGCACTTCCACGGGCAGGGCCTGGCGTGCGAGGCTTCCCTGCGGTGGGCACAGCCCTCCCCCAGCCTGTGGCGGCCCGGTTGCCCCAAGCACAGCCAAGGCCAGCGGACCTAAAGCCCCGGGCCGGCTGCACACACAGGGCGGGGGCGTCACTGGCAGTCTTGCCATGTGGGGAGCATAGCAGAGACCCTAAACCCTGCTGATCTGAATCCATGTTACAAAGAGGTTTTCAGAACCCTGAAGAGACTAAGAGCAAAGGAAACTAAAGTGGGCCCGGATCTTCCCTAATGAGGGTTCATGGGTAGGTGTCCCCATGCCCAAGAAGTGAGTCCTCTCCGTCAACGTGGTCCACGCAGCCCAGAGCTTCACCCTGGCACCCGTGCTGGCGGGGAAGAGAGAGGAGCGATGCCCTCTGACCGAAGCAGAGGTTGAAAAGTCCAGGAGTAAATCAACTGCATGGCAAACTCTGTGACCATGGAGGGTAGCCCTGTGCAGGACGGCAGGGCCTCCATTCTCCACAGTCTTGTCCCCGGCACCCAGGGGGGCACACGGCACATAGCAGGTGCTCAGTGAGCATGTACTGAATGAATGAACATGCGTGAATTCAAGAAAGTTGTAGCCTATGGATGAAGTGATTGGAAATCTCCTAATTATGTTCACTGAACTTCCCTGGTGGTCCAGTGGTTAAGACTCTGCACTTCCACCGCAGGAGGCAAGGGTTTGATTCCCTGGTTGGGGAGCCACATGCCCGCAGTGTGGCCAAAAAGATTTTTTTCTAAAGCAAAAAATATTTTCTTCATTAACAAGAGGAGGAGGATCATGTGATTATTTCAATGGATGTAGAAAGATATATTCCAGTCTCCTTCCTTGGGAGAAAAAAATTAAAAAAACTCCATTCTTAATAGGAAGAAATGGACATTTCTGTAACCTGGTGAAGGGGAGCCAGAGAGCCCACCGCGGTTGTGTTTCCCAAAGCGGCAGCTTGGTTGTCACCATGATGCCGCTGAGACATTGCACAGGGCCTGCACCAAAGTCAGGGAGTGAGACGGGCCACGGAGACCCAGAGAGAAAAGATGAGCAGTCATTGCTGTCCTTCAGTTGCTAAGTCATCTCCGGCTCTGCGACCCCAGGGACGGCAGCACGCCAGGCTTCCCTGTCCTTCACCAACTCCCGGAGCTTGCTCAAACTTGTGTCCATCAAGTTGGTGATGCCATCCAACCATCTTACTCTCTGTCGTCCCCTTCTCCTGCCTTCAATCTTTCCCAGCATCAGGGTCTTTTCCAGTGAGTCGGCTCTTTGCATCAGGTGGCCGAAGTATTGAAGCAGTCATTATCTGTAGCCAATATACTATCTACCTAGGAAGTCCATGCAGGCCAATTCAAATAAAAGATCACTAATCAAGAAGGCTGGATATATGATCACCGTTCAAAGCTTATTAGTTTCCAGTATACTAAAAATAACCAACCAGGAAGTGTAGTAGAAAGGAGGATCCATTCACTTTAGCAACAGGAACAAGGATTTGTAAATCCTAGGAATAAATCTTGTTCTTGTTCGATGCCCACACAAAGGACACTGTAAAATGTGGCTCAACAGCAGAGAACTCCTCCGGAAAAGTTGTGCCATGTCACTGAGTGGGAAGGTTTAATGTTCAAAACCTGCCAGACTGCCCCAGAATAAATAATTCAGGACAGTCCTAACTTTAAAAAATAGTTCTCATGAATCTTGAGAATTGTATCTCAAAGGTATGTAGTGTTTCTGGCAGTGTATTGGTTATCTGTTGCTGCATAACAAAAATCTCCAGGATCCAGCAGCTTCAGTTGGTTCAGTTGCTCAGTTGTGTCCAACTCTGCGACCCCGTGGATTGCAGCTTCCCGGGCTTCCCTGTCCATCACCAACACCCGGAGCTGGCTCAAACTCATGTCCATCGAGTCAGCGGTGCCATCCGGCCATCTCATCCTCTGTCGTCCCCTTCTCCTCCTGCCCTCAGTCTTTCCCAGCATCAGTAGCTTAGAACAGTAGTAAATATTCTCATCCCAGTTTCTATAGGTCAGGAAACTGGGAGTTGCTTGGTTGGGTGGCTTTGGCTCAGGGCCTCTTGTGAGGTTATTCCAAGACACCAGTGAGAGCTGCAAGAAAGTTCAAGAAAAGCTGGAGAAGGTGCCTCCCTGGTCTGGCTGGCAAGTCAGCGTCCTCGATCCCTGGGTGCTGGCTGAGCAGCCCATGGAGACCCGGGTGAGCTGGCATCACAAGTTTCAATGGCATCACAAGACTGGGAAGTGAGCCACCTCTGAAAAAGTGGAGGGGACGTGGGCTAGAAACAACACCCAATCGAGCCAGAGGGAGGGGGCAGAGAACGGCCCTGGCACGGGCAAGGCCCGCAAAGCCGAAGGCATGGCGGCAGGAGGGGCGGCAGATTAACTCGAGTCAGAGGCAGCCGCCGTCAGAGTGGGCTGAAGACAACGCGCCCCCGCCGCTGACACACAGAAGGGTTCAGGGAGGCTTGGAGCGCTCCTGGGTGGGAGGGGGCGGGCCAGCCTCCGTCTGCGTGCGCTCAGAGGCGAGGAGGCAGGCCAGCCTCGGTCTGCGTGCGCTCGCGCGTCGCTGCCAGGCCCGGCCAGCGACCACGGGCTCCGGGGTCAGGGGGGGTGGGAAAGGGGCCCGTGTGAGGGGCTTCCTTTATTCAGGGCTCAGAAATGTGCAAAAGGAAACAGTATCACTGCGGAGTAACAGCACAATTTGAAAAATTGGAGATTTTAAGTTTTTTTTTAACCTGGAAAAGAGACCAGGCAAGAGTTTTAAAGCAGAAGAGCAGGGCCTGGCTTGCCTGCTCTCAGCAGAGAGCCTCGCGTGGCGCTGGGACGGAAGCTGGCCAGGAGGCCCACAGCCTGCACAGACCGTCCAGAAACGGACCCCAGATTGAATCTGGGAGTTTAATTTTCCAGTGGGGAACACAGTTTTCAATGAATAGTACTGGGGTGACCGGTCATCCATCTAGAAGATCCCCTGACTCGTCAGACACACACAGACACACGAGCTGCTAGTTAAAACCAAACATAGAAGCGCTGGGAGAACGGGAACCGTGTTGAGTCCAAGGGGGAAATGCCCAACTTAGGCCAAACCCATAAAGGAAAACCCTGACAAACCTGACCGCCATGTGTGAGGCTGGTGCAAAGACACAGGGTGTTGTAGGACGGCCTGGGAAAAATACTTGTAATATTTAGAACATACAAATGTTTAGCAACCAAACCTGTGAAGAGATGCTTAAGAGCAAAGAGAAGACAGTTTTTAAAACTGAGGAGAAAAGTATATTGCGTCTGTGGACATACATCGTTCATAGGGAAGACACGGGGACTGCCCTGCTGGTCCAGTGGCTGAGACTGCATGCTCCAAGTGCAGGGGGCCAGGTTCGATCCCTGGCCAGGGAATTGCTAATAGACCCCACAGGCCACAACTCGGACTGGGTGCAGCCAATATAAATAAATATTAAAAAAAAAAAAAAAACGGGCACGAAAGAAAAGACTGGCAAAAATGACGAAGATGGAGTTGATGACGTGAGAAAAAGACGAGTTCTGTTTTAATGGTTTTCAAAGAACCAACTTTCAGTCACTGTCCATTGTATTTTTTTCGTTCTGATTTACTCACCAGTCTTTCCTAATTCTTTCTTTAAACTTTCAGGGAAACCTCTTTCGTTGTTTCCCGAGCTTCCTCAATTATTTGCTCAATGCCTTGTTCCAGGGCTTTCTTTCTAATCCTGCAGCATTTAAAGCTGCCCTATGTCTTCAGGGGCAGCGCTGGCCCCCTCGTGGCTGGTGAGAGCCCTCCTGGCCTCCTCCTGAGAATCGGGCTTCCCTTCCGCTATGAGGGCCTCTTCTGCCCGCCGCCTGGGCCTTGGCCTCTTTTCGTGACGGTCCTCCTGTCAGTGAGCACGTGGGCCCCCGCGCGTGCTATCAGGTCGCTCCACTTCATAACGTCGGTTTCTGCTTGTACAGCTGTGCGCCACTCTCGATACCCCACGTGAGCACAGAGCTGAGAAGGGCCGCCCGCCCAGATCTGAGGCTCAGTGGAGGCTCCCGCCCGGGACGCGGGGCTCCCCGCGCTCGCCTTCTTCCCCTGCCCGCAGACACCTGCCACTCCGCAGGTCCTCCTTCCCTGGGCACCGCTGCTTCTGCTCCCCAGCGACCCTGGCCTGAAGCTGAACGTGGGCAGTTTCCCTCTGCCGTGAGCGTCACCTCTCAGACAGCTCCTGTGTCTCCCAGAGGTGATGATGGCGCCTTCCTGTCCCTTCTTCATCTTCTGATCCCTCCCAGACTTCCAGCACAGCTGTGACCCTTGTCTCACAAACGACCCGGGTCTCGCTCCCGCCTGGTGGGCTGGGGCCTCTCCCTGCCTCTGGTAGCTCCTCAGAAGGCCCCGAAGGTATTGAGTTTCGATTAGACCGTCCTGAAGATAGTTTGTTCTGCCTGCACACTTGAGTGACACTTGGGTGGGGTAACACTTCTAGCGGGAAGTCATCTTCCTGCAGGATTTTGGGGCCCTGGGTTCTCTGCCGTCTCGCCTCTGGCGAGTGTGTGAGACCTGGCCCTGCGGATTCCTCACCCCCCACATGTGCCCGTTTCTCTCTGCCTGGTTCTCAGATGTCCCCACGCTGTCTCCTCTCTCGGTCCTGTGGGAGCGCTTCCAGCCTGGAGCCTTGTCCCCTCTGTGGGGTGCGTGTGTGTGCATGTGCGTGTGCGTGCGGCCTCTGTTCTCTCTGAAAACTCTTGTTGGCTGTTGGGCCTGCATGACTGACTCTCCCATTTCCTCACGTTTCCTTACCTTGGCTTTTGGGGCTTTGTTGCTGGTCCTGTTGTTAGTCTTTGCTCCGATGATGCTCTCTGACAGACGACTCTGCAGCGTCCGTGACTCACAACAGCAGACTTCTGTCTGTCTGCTCACAGGCTCAGGTCGGCGGGTTGGTGTGCCTGGCGCCACTCACCCTCAGAGGTCTCCCCGGGAAGGCTGTGCTCGGGTGGACACACGGTCACAGGAGGCCCCCCTTGGGCCGCATGGGCCACCCACGTGTGCTGCCAGCATCCTCGGACCCGCCCCATGTCAGAGGGGAACCTTGTGACGCCGCTGTAAAAGTGCTGTGGGCATTGGTCATAGGAGTGGGGGGGTGACGCGGGCCAGCAGGCCGCCCCCCATCTTCTATGGAAACTTAGATTCTGACGCCACATGTTAATGTTGAAGGGAGCGCGGCCCTCGCAGCAGCCCCTTTTCACTCTGTCCTCTTTCTGTCTCGTGGGTGCGTGGAGTCCAGGACGACGACAGGAGTGGGGAGGTCTCTCAGGCCCCGGCCGGTGGCTCTCCCCTGGCTTCTCAGATCGTGGGGACTGCGTCCCTGTCTGCACCCAGGAGCAGGCCCCGTGTGCCGGGGGCAGCCCCCATCTGCCGGGGGCAGCCCTGCCAGCAGTTGCGAACTTCAGGGGGTGATTGGGCAGGTTTCTGGCTGCTCTGCATTGGACACACCTGCTTTGGAGGGCTCTTCTCTGGAGCTGATATTTTTCCCCAGAAAGGACCCCTCCCTTCTCCCAGGTGCAGGGGGCACTTAGCCAGGCTGCCAGGGATTTTGGTGCAGAGTGGGAAGAGGGGCTGGGGACTCTGCTTTATTCTTTTCCTTTTTTTTTTTTGCTTAAATAACAGAAATGTATTGTTTTGCAGTCTGGAGGCAAGAAGTTCAAAATCGCTGACTGAGCCTCTCCTTGGCCTGTCCATGCTTCCTTCTCCGTGTCCCTCACACTCTCTTCCTTCTGTGTGTGTTTCTGGCTCCAAGAGCCCACGCCCCCCCCCACCACACCCTGACCACTCTGAAGTGTCCAGTCCAGTAGGGTTAAGCATTGGGTTGGCCAGGAAGTTCGTTTGGGTTTTTCTGTCCCATGGAGAACCCCGAATGAACGTCTGGGCCAGTCTGCTGTACTCACCTCGCTGTGAATCCTGCAGCAGCTTCCATCCTGCAGATCTGAAACTCCGTCCCGTTAACCTGCGCCCGCCCCTCCCCCAGCCCTGGCAGCCACGGTGCCGGGCTCTGACTCTGCGAATCTGGTGACTCCAGGTAGCTCATGCAAGTGGACTACACAAGACCTGTGTTCCCTGTGCCCGTGTCTCCGAGGTTCATCCATGTGGCAGTTTATGCGGAGTGTCTTTTTAAGGCTGGATGATGCTCTGTCGTATGGACGGGCCACACGAGGCTGATTCATTCATCCATTGATGGGTATTTGGGCTGCAGCCACTTTTTGGCTGCGGTGAACAATGTAGCTCTGAACGCGGGTGCAGAAATATCTCTTTGACTTGCTTTCCATTCCTTTGAATGTATACCCAGAAGTTGGATTGCTGGGTCATATGGTAGTTCTATTTTTAGTTTTTTGAGGAATGGGGACTGAGTTTGTCTTAATCCTTTTATTTTTAGCATGGCACCTACCCCGCCCCCCACAGCACTCCAGAGGGTGACCTCCTGGGCCCCGCAGGGAGGCGGCCGGCTGGCCCCTGGCTGGGCAGAGCAGGAGGGGCTCCGAGCCCTCCAGGAACAGCCCAGCGCGGATGTTCTCCGGGGCCGGAGCGGGCGCAGCTCCCGCAGGATGCCTCCCGGCCTGTCCTGGGCGCCTGTGGAGCCCTGAGCGCCATCTCCCGCAATGCCTCTCTGGGGGCATTTCAGAGGGGCCTGGGAGGAGGCTGACCTTTGGGCCCATCTTTCTTGAGGCACCCACAGTCTGGCCGCCTGTTCGGGGGGCCTCCCTAGAGGGTGGGCCGGCTGTGCCCAGCAAGGAACGGGCACTAGCCAGGGCCACGGCCTCTGCTGTAATGACCCCAACATCCAGGGGCCAGCCCACGCACAGGAAAGCAGTGCAGGTGCTGCCTGGGTGTCCAGGCGCTGAGCCACTGAGCAAGGCCATGCGCAGCCCCAGAGCCACGGGCTGAAGCTCTGCCTGCCCGCCAGCACTGCGGTGGTTGCGGGACGCAGAGGGTGGCGGGTGCGGGACCCCGGGTGCGGCCGGCGCAGACCCCTGCCTTGTCCCCCCAGGTGTGTGAGCCGCAGGACAGCTGGCGCCAGAGCCACCGCCGCTGGAGCGTCAGCATAGATGAGCGCCGGAGGCTGGCCATGCTGGGCCGCGGCGAGAAGCCGGGCCTCGCGGGGGCGCCCCCCTCCTGCAGGGTAAGGGGAAGCGCGGGAGCGTCCGGGTCCCGCCCCGCCCCGCCCCGTCCGGCCCCGCCCCGCCCCTGACCCCGCCCTCCCCGCAGGACCTCGCGCGGATCGTGGCCCAGCTGGTGTCCGAGGACGTGGACAAGGACGTGCTCTTCCCCCACCCGCCGAGGTCCTCCGAGTCCACCAACGCCTTCCAAGCCTTCCTGGTCCGGAGCAAGCCTTTCTGGCACAACGTGACTCTGGAGGCCCCGGCCTCGAGGTCGCCGCCCTCCTAAGAACCGACTCAGACAAGTGTTTTGTCTTCTGGCGCCTTTCCTGCGGGTACTAGGGAGTAGGTCCCTGCGCCCTCCCTGTAACCCTCCAGACAGCCGTGAGCAGCCCGGGGATAAGAGAACAGGCCTGGGAGGACGTCTGGCTGCCCCCTCCTCAGGACACTCACCCTTGGAGGTCACCTCTGGTTGGGGTTCCTTGTCCCAGCCCAGCCTCCAAGAGGCCACCTGGAGGGTCTGGGGGCAGGGTAGAGTGGCCCTCCAGGATGGCCCCCTGGGCTGCCAGCAGAGGGTGCCCACCCCAGCAGGGCCATCCTCCTGGGACCAGCAGCGGTGGGTGGCCTGGGAGGGCGTGAGGCTCTAGCAGCTCCCCTTCTGGGCCTGCTTCAGGGACAGCTGTCAGCAGCCCAGGTGGAAGGGGTCTGGGCTGGGGAGCCTGGCCCCTGGGGTGACTGGGCACCCGCCAGCTGGAGGGCTGCAGTCCATAGGGTCGCAAAGAGTTGGATACGACTGAGGCGACTGAGCACGCATGCGCGTGGGCAGGGGTGCAGCAGCGAGGGGACCATGCTCTTCCAGCAGGGTGGAGGTTCGCATGTTTGAACCGCTCGGTGCTGGCGCCGCCCGGCCCAGGAGCACCGGGTCCTCGGCAGGCCCACGGGGAGGCGATGTGATGGGGAGAAGGCCAGAGGCCGCGGGGGCCAGGGCGGCTCCCACACAGAGGGAGGCTTCCTGGAGGAGGTGGCGCTGTCCCTTCTCTGCACAGGGAGCTCGTAGGTGGACGAGGGCCCAGGAGGCAGGGAGCGCAGAGGGCCTGGGGCAGCTGTGAGGAGCTCACCCCGACCTGCCATGCTGTCTGCCTTTGCCTCAAGTTCGGGGGTGGACAGGAGGCTTCTGGGCCGCGGGTGACAGTGGCATGGGGCTGCATCTGGGGAGACCAGGCTGGCAGCGGTGGGGGGGGTGGGAGGAGGGAGGCGGGGAGTGCTCACAGGCCCAGCCTTGGGGCAGCAGGAGGCTGGCATCGGCAGGTCCCCTCCTGCACGTGGTGACTGACAGCTAGGGGCTGAAGAGAGCAGTGGGTGGGAGGGGGGCTTTGGGCAAAATGAGGTGGTCCACCCCACCCCCAGGCCCAGGATGTGGGTAGTGCCCGAGTCCTGGCCTCGCTCGCTCAGTGAGCCGGCTGCTGAGATGACCCTGGCTGCCCATCTTGGCCTCCTGCTCTGCTCTACCTTAAGGCCCCGCACAGGCTCCTCCTCCAGGAAGCCATCTGAGATCACATAGCTAGCCCCTCAGGCTGCACTTTCTGAGGTCCCCCGAGTGCACTCTTGTTCCAGGCCTGCAAGTTTCTCAGAATCCCCAGGGTGAGTGGAGGGGCCCAGGGATTGTGGGGGTGGTGAGTAGAACTGGGGGGGGTGTCCTAAGAGGTGGGAGAGGAGTGGGCTGAGGTCTAGACAGGGCCCTGGGGGGTCTCACGACTGTCCCCCATCTCCTCAAGGACCCCTGATAAAGTGGGGGGCAGATGTCAGGGGCCAGAACCGGCTCTGTGCCAGTCTCCATGCTGGCCGGGAGGACTCCCTGTAGCCCAAGCTGAAGTGTCTGCAGTTAAGACAGAGGTGACAAGTGCTGTGAGTTCTTTACCCCAGAGGCCTTACAGGACCCCACGTTTTCAATGAAGACCTGGGCCTTGCTGGGCTTGCCCAGCCGTGTCTCCCGGTCTCGCCAGGGGGGCTCTCCTTAGGCCACAGTCGGTGGCGTGAGTCCAGCCCCGGGCTGGCCGGCCCGCCGTCCTGCAGGCAGTCTCAGGGCCTTTCGACTGCACCGGTCTCCCCCTAACCAGCACAGCAGCAGCAGCCATCGGGGGCCTGGTGGGGACCGAACCTCTCAGCAGGGCGTGGAGCCTGGGCGCAGCTGGTGGAGCCTGGAGACAGCTTCCTTGTCACCCTGGGTGTGTCGGTTTCCTATTGCCGCCCTAACAAGATGCCACAAACCTTGGTGTCTTCACACAAATTCGTGGACAGTAGATTCTGTAGAAATCTGGAATGGACCTCACTGGGCTAAGAGTAGGGTGTGGGCAGGGCTGCCTTCCTCCCGGGGGCTCCAGCCTTTCCAGCTTCTAGAAGCCACCCACTTCCCTTGGCTCGTGGCCCCTTCCTCAGTCTTCAGAGCCACAGAGGAGCCCCCTCCTCCACCTCTTCCTCCACGTTCGAGGACCACCTGGATGACCCAGGATAGTGTTTCACGGCCACCTGGTCAGCCACCCTGACTCCTCCCTTGCTGTGCAGCCCAGTATGGCCAGAGGTTTGGGGGAAGATGTGGACGTCTCTGAGGAAGGGGCACTTTGCCTTCCACTGGGGCTCCTGGCACTGAGTGGGAGCGTGGCGGGTGGGGGGGGGGGGCGGGTAGGGATTGCTAAACATTCCAGGAGCAGTGGACAGCCCCTCACTGCTGAGAACGGTCAGGCCCCAGACAGCACCAGGGACCTGTCTGGGAACCCCTGGAAGAGAGGAGGCGGCCTGGGAGCAGACAGATCAGGCAGCAGCCTCTGGTTGGGATGCCACCCGTCGCCGCCGACAGTAGGCAGTGCAGGGCGCCTTTATTCCACTTCCCTCCCTGAAGGAACCTCCCCAGACTTACTGGGACACCCCCAGGCAGAGAGGACGGTCCTCCCAACTGCGTGGTCTCCCTTGCACCCTGGTACCCCTCTGTGCTTGAGGGTCGGGGGCTCAGAGCAGGAGCAGAGGCCGCTCTGAACACCCCAAACATAAAAGGGCGCCCCCCAGCCTAGTTTGCAGGGCATGGGCCCCCAGGGCCAGCAGGGTACCTGAGCGGTGTAGCCTCCCAAGGGCTGCGGACACTCAGTGCCCAGCATTGCCCATTGAGAAAAATATCTTCATTGGCTTTGCAAGAATACTTGCTCGCTATTCAGCAATAAAGTTAAAAAAAAAATCTCGCCTACAATTTCATCACCGAGAGGAAAGGTGTCAACATTAGGTGAGGGTGGTTCCAATTTTCTAAGCACCCAGGCAGAGATGAGAGGATATATGAAACTACAGAATAAATGTAGAATTCTTTCAAATTTTTAAAAATTTAAGGGAAGACATGCTACTGAAATTAGATGAATGTTTCTTCATCCGAAGTTTACAAGATTCTCAAGATTATTTTTAGAAATTACAGCAAACATTGAGAGACGGGTGTTAACTGGGTTTGTGCGATACCCTTCCATCTGATGCTGGGTTTTGGAAGGTGAAGGGCGCTGGCAGCTCTGTGCCTGCCCGGCCAACTGGCCAGTCACTCCTGTGCCCTGCTCTCCTCAAGGCTTTCCTGTGCCCCACCACCTGACTCCCTACTCCGTGGTGGTGAGCTCCCCACTGCCAGGACTGCCCTGTCTTTGTTTTGATTACAACCTTATTGGCTACTTGGAAGGTCAGCTTTTACATTTTTTAAGAACCTTATTTCTCAGGTTCCTCTAGGTTTAAAAATGTTTGCCCAAGGCCTTTAGACTCTCAGGGTGGGACCTCTTCACCCACTGTTAGGCTCCCAAGGGTGCCTGCGTCACCAGTGCCCCCACTGTGATCGCCCTGTGCCCTGACCCTTGTCCCTCTGTCTTCAAGGCCTCAACTGTCCTCTTTATCATCTCTTCCCTGCCCCCCGCTGGACGGCACCCTCCGCAGGCTGGAGCAGGATTCTCTGGTTAAGTATTCTCAGCCTCCCGACTTGGTCTTCAGGTCTCAAACGTTGCTGCGCAGAACGGGGCCAGCTTTTGTCCTTGCTGCATGTGACATGGTTTTTCTGAAGAGCATCTCTCATCTCTGAGGCTGTGAGCAGGCGAGGTGGACTCCGTGCGACTCACCCCGCTGTGGTCCTGGGGGCTCCCAGGTGATGCTGGGGAGACTGGCCTGTGGTGGATCTTTGAGCCTTTTTCTGACTGCAGCCTCCTGCGCCCTGTGCCTTCCACTGGGGTCACTTGGCTCCACATGCTGCTGCTGTCCCTATCCCTCGGCATGTGGCCACCAGGGCCAAAGGTCAGCTCAGGTCGCCTGGAGCCCTGCAGGCCCTGCACAGGGATGCCGCCCTGTCCAGTGGCCTCTGGACCTCTTCACCCCCCCCCCGTTAGGCCCCCATGGGTCCCTCACTCACCAGTGTCCCCGCCTCTAAACAAACAGTGCCCCCACCATGAGCGCTTGTCCCCTGACCCTTCTCATCACTTTGTCTTCAAGCCCTGAACTGTCATATTTGTTACCGCTTCCCTGCTGGACAGTGACTGCCCCTCCCCACCCCCACCCCCCAGCATCTAAAGTGTGTGGCTTGAAGTGGGTGCTTAGCAAATGAATGACGAAACGATTGTTCTAACTGCTTGGTCTTACCCCAGACCACCTCCAGGCTTCCCCGTGCTAGTCATCGCCACCCTTGGCCCCTCGATTTCTTGCTCTAGCAACGGCGTGATCCTGACCTGTTTCCTCGGCTCTTACATCTTGCTCTCACTCTGCTGTCTTGTCATCTAACGTCTGACCTCGGATCACGGGGCTCCTGTGTCGGCTACTCCCATTGCCCCTCGCCCCCGCCCCCCACTCTTTCTGCTGCCCTTGTGGTCTTGGACATGGCTGCCGCGTCCCACGTGGCACGCCCTCCGGGCTCTTTCCTGAGCGTCTACTTGCTCTGCCACTAAATGCAGAATTCCGAAGTCTTTTCTGCAAGGTGCCTGTGGTCTGTTGCCATGCCACTGAGCTGGTGTGAGCTCTGGGCCCTGCATGCAATCCCCCTTTCTTGTTCGTCCGGAGAGGGCAAAGCAGTGTGAAGCCAGCAGAGGAGCGGGGGTTTAGTAGATGTCTCTCCGCTTTGGGAGGGGGAGACCTGGAATTCCAGCAGCTTCCCTGAGACTTCCGGGGAAAGGCAGCCCTGCCTGCCACTCACCCCCATCCCCCACCCCGGCTGGGAGAAGACAGCCTCCGCCCTTCGTTGCTTCTCCCCGTGGCGGGCTGGTGGTGCTGCAGGTGGATGCCACTCTCGGGGAGACAGGAGCAGGCACTTTACAGGCGGAAAGTGTGGGGCTCTTTGCTGCCTGGGCCTTTATCCGTGGTTCTTACTGTGGTCAACTTGGTGGGTGCTGGTGGACGGAGACTTCAGGGTACAGCTTCGCTGCCCAGAGGAGGTGGCGCAGGTCACTGAGTCAGGACGGGCTGTGGGGAGAGGGACGTTCCTGCCCCCTCCCCTTAGGGGGGCCTGCCTGAATGGCCCCAGGGCTGAGCTCCTGCCTTCTAGCTGCCCTCAGTCTCCACGAGGTACGGGGCCTGGGGCCTGTCCTGGGCTCTGTCCCCTCATGTCCCACAGGGATGTCCCCAAGCAGATGGGGCAGTTACCCTGGGCCCCTCACCTCCCTCCCCTGGCCCCCTGAGCAGCGGGCTGGTCTAGAATCGCCACTGGGCCCGCTCCCGGCCACCCGGGCCGCCACCTCCAGCCTCCACTTTCCCCTGCGGGCAGCGCCCGGGCCACCGCCATCCTCGGACTTAAGCCCACACAGTGTGGCAGGTTCTGCCGCGCCTGCGGAGGGCTGGCCGGTGCCTCACCCACAGCCCTTCCACCTCGCTGTCCTGGGCACGGGACTGCCAGCCCGCCCCCCATACCCCCTGCCAGGCCCCCAACACCGCCCCCCACCCCCACCATCCGCGTTGGACCCCCACTCCTGCCCCGCTCCCGGGCGGGGCCTCCCAGAGGGTCCTCTGGGCACGGCTACCCTGTCCCTTGGCCGGTTCCTCGGGCCGCAGTCCAGGGAGGAGGTGCCCGCGCGGAGGTGGGATGGGGACCCGCCGCCGTCCAGGCGGGGCCGGGGGGCAGGGACAAAGACCCCGGGGCCGGGCGCGGGGAGAGGGGGCTAGCGGGCGGCGGTGGCCAGGCGCCGGGAGCGGGGACGCGGGGCGCGCGGGCGGCGGAGGCCGGGGGCGCGCGGCGCGGGGCGGGGCGCCCGGGAAACGGCCCCGCGGGGGGCGCGGCGGCGCCCAGGCCCCTCCCTCGCGCGGCCCCTCCTCTTCCTCTCCCGCCCGCCCGCGGCCTCGGTCCCTGCGCGGCCTCGGCGGCCTCGGCGGCGGCGGCGGCGGCGGAGCAGCGCGGCCCCTTTAAACCGCCCGCCCCCGCGCCCGCGCCCGCGCCCGCGCCGCGTCCTCCCGGCCGCCCGCGCCGAGCCCCGCGCCCGCCCGGCCCAGCCCGCGGCCCCCGCCGCCGCCGCCGGACATGGCCGCCAACATGTACAGGGTCGGAGGTAAGGCCGCCGCCTGTCCGCCGCCGCCGCCGCCGCCTTTATGCGCCGCGGCCGGGGCCCCACCCGGACCCCCGCCGCGGGCCCCGGGTCCCCTGGACTCCCGGCCCCCGGCCCGGCCCCGCCGTCTCTGCCCCTGGCCGGCCTCGGTCCCAAACCGCCGCCCCGGGCCTCGCCATCCCTGGGGCCGCTCTGCACCCCGCGCCGCGGTCCCCGCCCGCCCCCTCCCCCGTTTCCCTCCCCCGCCCCCATCCCTTCGTCCCTATCCCCCTGCCCCCCACTCCGGTCCCCTCCCCCGCCTCCGCCCCTCCCCCACTGCAGGCCGGCCTGCCAGGCCATCCCTCCCCCCCCCCCGGCCGCCCGCACCCCTCGTCTGCACCGCACCCCGTCTCCTCCCCACTCCATCGTCTCTGAGCTGCCTGCCCTCCACCCCCACCCCGGCCCGGCCACGCTCACCGCGGCCCGAAAGGGCCCCTGGGGCCGCCCCGCTGGAGCCAGCGGGGACAGGGGCCGAGCTGGGGGGGAGGGGGCGCTGTGCCCACCTGTTGGGGGCGGCATGTGGTCTGTGAGGAGCTGTGGGGGACGCCAGCACCCTTCTGTGCGGGGGTCTGGCCGGAGCCCTGCGCCCCCAGCAGAGCGAGCACATGGTGCGGGAGGCCTCGCTGCCCTCCGGGGGGTGGGGGCTCTGGGGCGCAGGAGTGAGGAGGGCCCACGGTGTGTGGGGCTGGCTCAGATCTGGGGTGCGGGCCCGTGGTTGGACCACGTCCCGCTGGAGCTCAGGGCCACTGAGGGCTTGGGCCTGGAGTATGCTTAGGGGCTGTGTCCTGGGGGATCCCCTCTCCAGGGCCTCGCAGCCTGTGGTCACCGCAAGCGTGCTTCCAAGACACCCCAAACTTTTTGCTGCTTCCTGTTTCCCCAGGGCGGCAGGGAGGTGCTTTGCAGGGGTGTGGATGAGCCAGGTGGTCTCTGCTCGGGATGCTGAGCTGGCCGAGGCCCTGGGGGCTCCCCTCCTGGGCTATTCCTTCCCCCCTTGGGTCCCACGAAGCTCCTGGTGTTGGGTCCTCCCCACTTTGTGGGGAGGGGCTCTAGGAGACTGCACTGCTGGTTTTCCGTGGGGTTCCCACCTGGTCCGTGAATTCACAGGGAGGTGAGGTTCTGAGAGGCCCACTTGCCTGGCTTTGGTGGAGCGTGTCAGGCCTGAGAACAGCCCTGGCCTCGCTGTCCGAGTCACTTCTGTGCACGGTCTGCTCTGTTGTTGGCCAGCTGACCCCGAGGGCCAGGCCAGCCTCGTGACCTTGGGCGCACACCCCCACCTGGGCAGTGGGTAGGCAGGACACCTAGCAGCCCGTCAGGCCCTCCCCCGCCCTCTCTGGCTCACAGGTGGTCGCGGGAATGGGGGCCCGTGTCCGCTGTAGCACGGGCCCTTGGTGGACACGTGGGGAGTGGGCTGGCCTGTTCCTTTCCCACCCTTGCCTGTCCAAGCAGGGGCCAGTCAGCTGGAGGGCGGCAGGAGGGCCCCCCGGGACTGACTCGCCTCCTCCGTGCCGGCCGCCCCCAGCCTCCGCCCCCCGCCCGGGTCTCCCGCCTGCCCTGTCGACACTCCTCGCGCACCATGTCCTCTCGGACCACTTTTCTGCGTGCAGGCCCTTTCTTGCCCGGCGTGAGACCCCTCCAGTTGGCCCACCCTTCCGGCTTGCCTGGTGCCCCTGAGGTTTACCTGGGCAGAAGCACCCTGCACGTGTGGTCATCTCTGCCCTCCCAGGCTTCTGCCCTGGGGCCGTGTTGGGGTGTTGACTAAATGAATGAACGGAGGTGCCCAGCTCCCGGATGGAGACTGGAGAGGGAGGCAGTGGGGGGCTGGGGGCACTCTGCCGGCCCCTGCTGCACCTCGGCTGCCTGCCACTCAGGGTGGGACCCCCACTGTGTGCTGTCTCTGCCCCTCTCAGGCCGTGGGCACCGCAGCCTGCACTCGCGTCCCCCCTTCGACGTGTGGGCTCCGGGCCTCCTGTCTGTGCAGTCGGCCAGGGCCTGGCCGCACTCAGGCCTTCCTGTGCCTCAGACCCCCGTGTCCCCTGCGGGTCCCGGAGGCGCTCCCGGGGCCTGAGCTGGAGGGCCGCTTCCCCTTGGACTCCAGGTTGGTCCCTGCTGTTCTGTCCCCCACCTCTGGACGGGATCCCGAGGCGCTGTCCCCTGGGTCCGCAGGGCCGGTGGGCAGGGTGGGCAGGGTGTCGGCAGGTTGGCATCCTGTCCCGAGGAGCCGCCGGCTTGGAGTTGGGGGGCACCGTCAGGGCCTCTCAGGGCCCAGACGGACGGATGTGCGTCTCTCCCCGGGGCCGGGCCCCGCTAGGCAGGGTGCCCGGCCTCAGCACACCGCAGGGACAGAGCTCGGGGGAGCCATCTCCACGCGGGACGCTCCGCCAGAGCTGCTGGATCCAGCACGAAAATGTACAGGACGCCCGTTAGGTTTGCATTGCAGATAAAGCATGTCTCAGCGTCCGTGTGTCCCAAATGCCGCACGGCGGGACACACTAGAAAGTGGTCCGCGGCGCCCAGCCTCTCCCGGGTGTCCTGCGTCCTACCTGGCAGGCTGTCGCGAGGCCCTGCCAGGGCGTCTGGGCGGGGCAAAGGCACGGCCGCAGCTTCATGCCAACTGACCGGCTGGGTGGAGTGGGTCAGCCTGGGAGGGACCGGGCCTGGTTCTTCCCCAGGAAGTGGCCTGGCCTGGACAGAAGGCCTCTTGGGTGGTGGGTGGCGGAGCGAGGCCTGGATGCTGGTGGCGGGGTCAGGGTCTGTGCCCCGCCACGGGGGTGGGGGGGGGGTCTGTGCTCTGCAGGAGGGTGGCGGGTGCCCGTCCAGGGTGGCCCTGAGCCGTAGATGCCTCCTTCTGCCTCTCCGTGAAGGCAGAGCTGATCCGTCAGGCTCCGGGACAGATGGAAGCCCAGAGCCACGGGCGCCTCGGTCACTGGGCGGGGGGCAGCTGTGGCCGTCTGCCCTGTTTTCTCTCCTTTTTTGCTCGTAGTCCCGCGTTAACACCTATCCTCCTGGATAGCTCGACTTTTAAAAGGTGACAGGAACCCCCCGCCCTCTGGGCAGCTTAACGGTGTCCCTGTCGCCCCTGCTGATCTTTTCTCGTCTGTATTCTGCCCTCTTGTCGGAAACGGTTTTGTGGTTGGTTGTTTACCTTTTTACGAGGTAAGACGTTGCCAATCGGGAAAGCTGCGCACACTTCGGGGGCAGCAGGGACAGGCTGGGGACTGTGGCGAGGGGAGTGGCAGCCTTGGGCTCTGGGCCAGAAGCGGGTGGACTACTGTCACACGCACACGCGCGCGTGCACATGTGCACACATGCCCTGCAGCCTGCCCCCTTGTTGGGGATCTTCTGGGGCCTTCACTTTCCTCTGAGAGGAAAATGCAGTCTGGGGTTGTAGCCTGGGGTTAATTGGCGAGGAGCTGTGGCTCAGGGATGTCTGATGCAGGCCCTGGGTTGGGGCCGGTCCGGGTGGCGGGAGCCCTCCGGTCAGCGGTGGCCTTGCTGGGCACCTGGGTGTGTGGGCGTAGGTGCTGGACTTGCCAGGGCTGAGGGGGGCTTGGTCGAGTTTGGCACAGGGCCCCCTTCTGGGGCAGAAGTTGGGGTCACTGTATGGATTTGGGGGCTGCCCTGAGGCCCTGGTCCAGGTCCCACCTGCGACTCGCCAGCCCGCCTTCTCTCGAGTCTGGTGTTGTGCGCTGTCCTCTGCCTCGTGCCTCTGCGCCCCCAGCACCCCCGCCCATCTGTCCTCGGGGAGCAGGTGGGCTGGAGCCTGATGGCAGCAGGGCCGCTTCCCTGGGTCTCCAGGGACCCCGCGTGGACGGAGGAGGCTGCTGGCGCCGTGTCCCGCTGGGCTGTCGGGGTGACTTCAGGGCGTGGGGCCTGGGGAGGGCCCTGCAGCCCCCTGGCCCCTCCGGGCCATGATCGTGGGCAGCCTGAGGAGACAACTCTCCTGGCAGCAGCTCTGCTCGTCGCCCCCGCTTCAAGTTGCAGGATCGACTCCCAGCACCTTGGAGGTCCGTCATCTGGTCCTGCCCCCAGCTGGCCCGTCACAGGCCCGGGTCCCTCTGGGTTACCCCCGGCTGGATGTGGGGGTGAGGGGTGCAGTGAGCCTGGGGGGAGTCCCTGCCCGGCACCCCGGGCGGCAGGCCTGCTGCCTCCCACCATCCATATGGTGGGTGTCCAGGTGGCTCCCTGGGCTCCCAGGGGTCTGTCGTGGATGTCGGGCAGGGGCGGCTCCTTGGGCTACAGGTGGGGCGGCCCTTGGGGAGGGGGAGGCCTCATTCTGTGTGAGGGGACCGGGGTCGGCACAGGGCCGCCGGGGGTGGCGGGGGGGGGGGGCGTGCTCTAGCGGGCACTGTGTGAGCTCAGGCCTGCGGGTCTGTGTGTGGGTCAGCGTGAGCACTGCAGGGCCTTTACTGGGATCCAGGTGGGAACAGTTCTGCTCCTTCATCCAGAGAGAGCTGGGGGTGTCTGAGCTCAGGCCTGGTGCCCGGCCCAACCCCCTGTCACCTGTCACCTCCATCCTCCGTCCATCTGCCCTCTGGAGGGAGGCCTCCAGGCAGGGCCTGGCCTCCGTCCAGGGGGTGTGTGCACGGGAGGTCTGGCCAGAGAGAGGGTGTGGCCAGCACAGGGCGCGAGCGGGGTGTGCGTGCTGGGCCCCAGGCCTGTGAGGTTTGGCGAGTGAGCGTGGAGGTGGGCCTGGGGGTCGGGGTCGGGCTCCCGCAGACTTCCAGCTCCACGGGCTGAGCCTCCGCACGTCCCCCCGCAGGGTCTGCGGGCCCAGGGCTGGTGGGATCCTGTCCCTGAGGTGCTGATGACCCGGCCCTCCGGGGGTCACGCCGCCTTCCTGGGTGGGGGGGGCCTCCCTTTGTACCTCCCCCCACCCCCACCACGTTGCTCCTGGCTGCTTGCGTTTGTAAGGCCGCGGATCCCTCAGGGTAATGCTGACCAGCGGAGCCGCGAGTGAGCGGTCCCCCCGCCTGAGGACTGCCGTTGGAGGTTCTTGTGTTTCAGTGGGCCCAGCGATGCCCTGAGGTGCGTCCAGGGTTCCTCAGCGCCGGCAGGCTGCAGCCGTGAGCCGGTGGTGTGATATGAGCTAGGCACGCACCTGTCAGTCTCCGAGCCGGGCGCAGAGAGCAGGTGCTGTGCTGATCCCTGAAGGAAACCTGGCCTGAGGCTGCAGGAGCCTGACCCTGGCCCTGGCCCTAGCCCTGGCCCTGACCCTGACCCTGACCTCGCCCTGGGCCAGTGGGTCAGCTCTGGAGAATTCAGCGTTAGTGGTGACTTCAGAAACGCGATTACTGTGGCTAGGGGATTTTTAATGTCGAAAGCTACGTCTGCCGAAGTACACTTTTATGCACCCTTTGTTGTTTAGCTCTTTGATTTGGACAGGTGTGTGGTCTCAACAGGCTGGGGGGGAGCCTGGCGGTCAGATGGCTGGCATGACCTGCCGGTTTCTCTCTTGCTTTGTGGTCAGCCTGCCACACCCAGCCCGGCCCGCAGCCCCGAGGGGACCCTATCGCTCCCGACGCCCCCGACAGGGTGTCACACAGTGTGTCCAGGGCTCGCCCAGGTGTGGGGAGCGCCTTCCTCTGCCTGCAGAGTCGGATCTGTTGAATGGACATGTCGTGGTGGATTCAGCAGCTGTGGGACGTCGGGTCTGGAGGCCCCAGCCCGGAGGCTGGTCAACAGCAGAGGCAGCTTCTTGCAGTTCTGGAGGCTGCAGGTCCCTGGATGCGGTCCAGGCTGCCCCCTGCAGACCTGATGTCTCAGGAGAGCCCACTTCCTGGCAGGGAGCTCCGGGGGTCTCTGAGAGGACGAACCCCACTCCTGGAGCTCACCGTCAGCCCTTCCCAGAGGTCCTGCCTCCAGATAGCTGGCTTCAGGGTTGGGATTTCAGCATGACGTTTGAAGGGCACGTTCGCATCACTGCAGAGTCATTTCCAGCTTCTGGTGACTGCGTGCTCCGCTCTGCTGTGCGTGTCATTTGTTGTGGTGAGAGTCCCGGGCCCTCCACACCCTGGCCAGCTGGGTCTCGTCGGGCCAGCGGCTCTGTCGAGGGTCTGGCAGGCGAGCAGGGCGCCTCCAGTCTCCCTGGACCGAGGCGTGAGGCATCTTTCCACCTGTTGACTTGCCCCCTAGTGTCTGGACAGGTGTCTGCACGGGCCCTCTGCCTGGTTTCTGAGACTGGGAAGAAGCTTGCTGCTGAGTCGTGAGGCTTTGTTTTATGCGGTATATGTTAGTTCTTTACTAGATATGCGTTGTGCAAATTTTCTCCTTTATAATTTACATGTTTTGTGTATAAAATCTGCCAACCCTGAGATCACAAAGATCTTGTCCTGTGTTCTCGAGGAGTGTTTATAGTTCCGGGCTTTACTTGTGAGTGTGCGACATGTTTTGAGCTCACTTGTGTGTGTGGTGGAGCCGAAGGTCCGCAGCTTATTCCTCTTTGAGCGTGAGTGTCCTGTGACCCGTCTCCACCTGCTAGCATTCTGACCTCCGATCTGGGGCTGTCCAGTCACAGCTGCTTGCCCCCCACACCGTGTGGGTTCCTGTAACTTCACAGCAGGCCTGGGCTAGGCGGGACGTCTCTGACTCGTCCTTTTCCTTTCAGCTGCACTTGAAGCTCGCGAGGACTGAGTTCCCCCAGTGGGGGTCAAACCCTGGGCAGTGACAGCGCTGCGTGCTAACCAGTGGGCGGCCAGGAAGTCCCTGACTTTGAGCTGCTTCCAAATTATTTCATCTGTTCTGCTGTCTTGGATGTCCCATGTAAAGTAGGATTGTCTTACTCACTTTCCTACAGAAAAAACTGGAGTTTTGCTTGGGATTACGTTGAAACTGTGGCTGATGTCGGTTTGGGGGAAGGCTGGCATCTCTTCCAGGACTGGCCCCTCCTGCAGGGCCTGGCAAGCTGTGGCCCGCTGACTGTTCTCCTCTGACTCACGAGCTGAGAATGGGTCCTACGTTTTTAAATGGTTGAGGGAAAAAAAATGAAAAGAATACTTTAGGACAAGTGAAAATTCCATGAAATTCAAATCTCAGTGCCTATAAATAAAGTCGAGTTGGAGCGAGCCGCGCGGCTGTGTTTGCCGCGTCCTCGGGCTGCTGTGGGGCTTTGACGGAGTCGAGCGGCGGACGGTGAGGTCGTCTGCCCGCGTGCCTGCCTGCCCGCCCGCCCGCGGGGCTGTCGCTGATCACACCCCCATGTCGTAATGTCAGTGTCCCAGAGAGTGGAGCGCTGGGCTCGGGCGGGTCCTCGCGGTGTGTGTGTGCGGGGACAGCGTGCGCGGGGACAGCGTGCGCGCGGGGACAGCGTGCGTGCGGGGACAGCGTGCGCGCCGGGACAGCGTGCGCGCCGGGACAGCGTGCGCGCGGGGACAGCGTGTGCGCCGGGACAGCGTGTGCGCCGGGACAGCGTGCGTGGGGACAGCTGCGGACCTTCCAGCTCAGAGAGGGCCTGTCACAGCTGATCCTCCTCACAAGCCCATGAAGACGACACACAGGGGTCTCCGCAGAACCTTGGCCAGGCAGGAAAAGCCAGTTCCTGGCTGTGATGTCCCTGCCGCATGCTGGCGGGCGGCTTCTCAGGCTGAGGGCCCACAGCCCCGGGGTCAGGAGCCTGGCTCTGTGACGTCTGCCTGCAAGCACAGCGAAGATACTCAGAGAAGCTGGGAAAAGAGCCTGGTGCCAGCGGACGCCCGCTCTGCTGGGACGCTGGGTCCACCCGGTTGGGCTCAGGGCGGCCAGGGGTCGTTGTCTGGGGGTGTCCGCCAGGGTGCTTTGGGACAGGTCAGCGCTGGATCTGAGCCCTCCCTGCCCACCCACAGCGCCGAGGGCAGCGGCCAGCCCCTGTTCTCACCCGTGTGTCCGTCCCCTCCTGCCCTCGGCGGCTCAAGGGCCCCCGGGTCTCAGGCCAGCAGACTTGGGCCGACCCTCACCACCAGCCGTCCTGGCCCCCGGCTTGCAGACAGCAGACCGTCTGACCTCTCGGCCTCCACATGCACGCGAGCGGCTGGTGGGACAAGCCGCTCCGTGTGTGCGCGCGCACACGCGTGTGTCACACACATGTGCCTCTTCCTGCCATTGGCTCTGCTTCCCCGGAGAACCCTGGTGGTGACAGAGCTGTTAGAGGGGATGGGTCGACAGAGTGGGGCGTGGCTGGACACCCGGGCAAAGTGTGTGAACACGCCGGGCCGCTGCTCAGCAGGCGCTTTGTGCAGAACGTGGAGTCTCCCGCTTCACCCAGCCTGTGTGTCCGCCGTGCACCGCGTCTGCCTCGTGGACTCAGCCGTCTGTGAATCGTATCCCGAGCGGAGGCTGCATTTCTTGGCTTGCCCTGCCCAGAGCGAGAGGAATGGCTCTCAGCCATTTCAAACGCGGACGCTTTTGGACGTTAGCTTTGCTGCACCTTTGGTGACGGTCCTCTATGAATTCATCTGAAAAGGACGTAAAACGGCACTCACTGCAAATCTGTGCGTTCGTTTTGGTGACAGCCGATGTCTGAATCACCAGCTGCCCTGTGTAGGCTCCTCCTGTCGGAAGGTGAGATATGGGACCCGCATTCGGACCCACATTTGCAGCGGGTGTGTTTTCTGAGCTCAGGCTGCGGTGCCGGGCGGTGGAGGTGTCCAGGTTTCAGAAGCTGCTCCGCTGCCCACCTCTGAGGCGCGTCCCCTGCTGTGGCCCTGCCCGGCCGTGGGTTTGGTGCTTTGCCGACAGATTCTGAGAACCCGGCAGAGCTGCACTCGAGCCTCAGCTTAGAATCCTTAGAGCAGACCACAGCAGCAGAGGAGAAAGGTTACAGATCCCGCCGTCTCTTCAGGGTTGGAGACGGTGTGACCACGTGCACCTCGGCATCCGGGGTGTCCCTCCCAGCTGGTCATGTAGCCAGGGCTGGCCTGGGGCCTGCCGGGCTGACCCTTCGCTGCACAGACGCTGAAGGGAAAGGTCAGAGACGAAGCTCAGCACGTCTGACACGAATGTACTCGGTTCAGCTTTCATGCTGGCAGACGGACACTGGTGTCTGGGTGCTTCCTGTGTGGAGAGATGCATGGGCCGGTGTTAACAGGAGCATGGCCCTGGGTTTTCATGATGAAGCACATGAACTTTGAGCCCTGCTTAAATGAACTGTGCGCCCCTCCCAACAGAATTTCTTAGTATACCAGTATTTTATCACAAAAAGTGTATTCAATTATTTTATTTTAGATTTCATTGGCAAAATGTTTGTGGAAATGTATCCTGTAAATAAATAACCTAAAGTGGTATCTTTGGTTTCACTTCCTGTCCTTCGAGGCCTGCAGTCTTTACTGTCAGGCTCTGTGCCGGAAAAAGTTGATGGTCTGTGTTCTAATGATACTTCATACGTTACTACTTACTTAGACTTTGTTGGTTTTTCTCACTAGTGTTTTGTAGCTTTCAGCACACAGATCTTCGCACAGGACTTTTGATCTTTAAGGATTCGTAGATTGTTACATTGATACCTCAGTGCTGAAGTATTGAGTGGTACTTAGTTTTTTTCATTTGTTAACTTGCTGACCCTTGGCTGCCGCCCATGGGCCCTCTGGCTGTGGCGAGCAGGGCTCCTCCATGCACTTCATGGCCTCACGGTGTGGCTGGTGCAGAGCGCAGGCTCAGTCCTCGTGGCCTGCGGGCTTAGTCGCTCCGAGGCCTGTGCCGTCCTCCCGGACCGAGGGTGGACCCTGCGTCCCCTGCGTTGGCCGGCAGATCCTGAACCACTGGACTGCCAGGGGGGTCCTGTAGGTGGCGCTTCTGATGGACTTGCATCCTGTGAGCTCGCGAAACCCTCCCCCGGGAGCTGCTTGCTTTTAAGCAGAGAAAGCGGGTTTCTGGAGCAGGCCGGCCTGGCCTGGCCTGGCCGCGGGCGGCTGAGGTCCCGCCAGCAGGCCCCGCCCTCTCAGTGCCCGCAGCTGTTCGGGCGACTGGGAATTGCTCTGTGGACAGCCACGTTGTCTGCACAGAGATGTCTCTCTCTTCCTTTCCAAGCTGCATGCCTCTCGTGTGTTTGCTCTTTCTGCTTGTGGAGCCAGCCGGGTCCCGTGGGTGAGCAGCAGGGCACGGCGGGCGCCCAGTCCCGGCTCCGGCTCCATCAGAAAAGGTGGCGTCACTGTAGATTTTGGAGAAGCCTGCTAGCAGGTGCGGATGTTCCCTGGACTCCTGCTCTGCGTCTGAGTTTTATCAGGAGCTGTTCACGTGTCGTCGGCTGAGGTGGCTGTGCGGCTTTTCGGCTTTTCGTCCTTACTCCGCCGCTGTGACCCCCGAGCCGGGGATGTGGCCTCATCCAGGCTGCCGGCCTGGCCATGCAGAGGTTGCGCCCTGGGGTGGGGGGCTCCACGCTGTGGTCCCCGCAGTGCCGGTGGCGGTGTCCGGGCCTCCTGAGCCCCAGGCCTCTCCTCCAGTGCTGCGGGGGGAGAGTGGAGCTGTGGTCAGTCTTCCCTCTGCATTTGGTGGTGGGGGCAGGTTCTCTTTTCTTTCTGTCTCTGTGAAGCTGTTGACTTCTGAATTCAGGGCCTTTGTGGGTGTCCCTGCAGCCCCCCACCCCCCGTGGCAGCTCAGGGTCAGGCCGCTGGGCCCACCCCTCTCCTGTCCCACCTCTGTGCCCACCTTGAAGCCTGCCCTTGGGAGTGCAGGGCCCTCGGAGTGTGGCCCCTGCCCCTCCACCGGCCCCCCATCCAGGGAGCTGGACGCTTCCCCGGACACATGGCGCCCATCTGTCCCTCCGCTGGGGGTGGGTGGGCTGTTTCCAGTTCCTGACATGTAGGAGCAATTCTTTCAGGTTTAATTTGCTTTTTATCTGGTTTCTTAGAGTGAAAGCTTAGATGGTTGATCTGAGGCCTCTTTGTAAAAACGGCTTTACTGAGTAAATCTATGTGTGATAAAGCCCGCCCACCACACGGCCAGCCTGCCCTGGCCCGTCAGCCCGGACGGGCACACCCGTCCTGTGACCCCTCTGGGGTGCTGTCAGGGGTCACCTGGGCCACGTGTGAGCCTCAGCAGAGTCCCGCCGGGGCAGGCAGGCGCCTGTGCCTGCGGGGCTGGCGATGGCCCACGGCTGGGCTGGCAGCCGGTGGTCTGGTGGCTGTCCTGGGTTTCCCCGGGCAGGCCCCTCTGCTCCCACTGCGGGCCTCCCTACGCCCACCCCGGGGCTTTAGGAAAACGAACTTCTGTGAGGGGAGTTTGCATTGACCTGAGGCCTGGGATCCCACTCCCCTGGGTGCCGGGCCTCCTCCCGCCCCCGTGGGAATCCAGGGCCCGGTCCAGCGCGTCTTTACAGGGAAGGTGGTGGGTTGCCAGGGCCAGGGCTGGTGTGCATGGGAGTGGGGGTGGGGTCTGGCAGCCCCTCCCTGTGCTGATGTCTGTGGGGGCCCCACCCATCCGGCCCAGGTGCCGCCCCCACTGTGAAGATGTCCCAGGGGGGTGGGCTGTGGACCCCCACCTGGAGCAGCGACTCTGCCTCAGCTTATCGCCCCCCCCCCCCGCCCCCCCACCACAGCGAGGACCCTCGGGTGGGTGGGTGGGGGACTCCACACAGCTGACATGCTCCCCCCCCCACTGCGAGGACCCTCGGGTGGGTGGGTGGGGGACTCCGCACAGCTGACATGCCCCCCCCCACTGCGAGGACCCTCGGGTGGGTGGGTGGGGGACTCCGCACAGCTGACATGCCCCCCCCCACTGCGAGGACCCTCGGGTGGGTGGGTGGGGGACTCCGCACAGCTGACATGCTCCCCCCCCCACAGCGAGGACCCTCGGGTGAGTGGGTGGGGGACTCCACACAGCTGACATGCTCCCCCCCCACTGCGAGGACCCTCCGGTGGGTGGGTGGGGGTTTCCGCACAGCTGACGTGCTCCCCCCCCACTGCGAGGACCCTCGCGTGGGTGGGTGGGGGGCTCCGCACAGCTGACCTGCTCTCCCCCAACCCCTCCCACTGCAGACTACGTCTACTTCGAGAACTCTTCCAGCAACCCGTACCTGATCCGGAGGATCGAGGAGCTCAACAAGGTAGCGTGTGCCTGTCCCTGCGGGCGTCCTCCCTGGAGCCCATTCCTCGGGGTCCCCGCTGGCCTGGCCGAGGTGGGGATGTGGTGGGCAGAAAAGGTGTGCGTCGGACGCCCCTGACCGAGGAGTGAGAGTGAAGGACGCCCCTGCCCGTCTCCCTGCCCGCCCCACACCGGCGGTGTCCTGAGCCATTCCAGCCCCCGGGGCTGCGGTGGGCGCGGCCTCCAGGAGGGGGAGGGGCCTGTCCCTGCAGAACGCCCCGCCCCACGAGCCCCCCCCCCCCCCACCTCTCCTGCCGGCCGCCAGGATGGCCGCACGGGCGGGGCCGCTGGGGGGCCCGCCGAGTGCGCCGCCTCCTCGGCCACCGTGGGGCTCAGTCCGTGGCCCTCGGGCCTGCTGCTTCTCCCTCCCGGGTTCCCCAGGGGTGGCTGCAGCCCCCTCCCTGGAGCAGCTCTCCGGGAAGCGCCAGGTCGCCCGTGCAGGCGAGGGGCCGCCACGCCAGGCAGGTCAGGGCGCCCACCCCCCCAAGGATCAGACTTGGCCGCAGCTGCACCCCAGCCCCACGACCACACTCGCCGGGACAAGGCGTGGGCGGGAGGTCGGGGGCCCCCGGAGTCCCAGCCCAAGCCTGGATGCAGTGAGCCGGCTCTCCCGGACGGCCTCAGGCCGGGGCTGGGGTCTGGCCGGGACGTGCAGTGGGGCAACCTCACTTTTGGCGCCTGGGCCCGGGGTGCCCCCCCTGCACCCTGCTCCCTGCCTGCTGGAGCCAGAGGGCGAGAGGGCACCTGTGTGCCTGCTGCTGCGATGGGAGCAGGCGGTCAGCCCACGCTGGGGGTGTGGCTTGGGGCCAGGTCTCTGCCCCCAGCACCTCCTTGGCTGGTGGGGCTGCCGCAGCCAGGGCCTCAGGGCAGCTGTGCTGCCCTCTCTCCGGCTGTGGCCTCCGCAGCCACGAGGCAGGCGGACCCCGGGGGCTCTGCGGGTGAGGTGGGGGGAAGGCTGCTCCCAGGAGCCAGGGCGCACAGCCGTCTGCCACGGGGTGGCTGGTCCTCAGCTCCATGCCCTGCCCGCCTCCCCGCCGTGGGGCATGGGGCTCGGTCCCGGCTGGAGAGGCGGTCGCAGCCCAGGCAAGTGCGGCTCAGGCAGGGGCTGCAGACTGGTTAGCCAGAGGGCTCTCCCCAACAGTGGCCGGGACCCCAGCAGCCTTGAGCACATGGGGAGTTGGAGAAGGGTGATCTCTGGGGTCAGACCTGAGCCGCTGTCCCAGGGAAATGCCTACTCTTGGCCAGAGGCCTGGTGGGCGGGAAGATGTAAGGGTAGCTTCCTCCTGAGGCTTGTCACGACGACTGGGGACAGGGCTGATGCAGGCGCAGCTGACGAGGGAGACAGGCCAGGCGCACCAGGCGCCCTCAGGGGCACGGCAGCTGCTGCGGTTGGTGGGGCCAGGAGACTTGGTGAGAAGCAACCCCTGGAAGGTATCGCGGAAACTGGGATGAGATCACAGAGAGAGAAATCAGCCAAGGGGAGGCTTCTCTAGAGGCCCAGCGGCCAGCCAGCAGGGGTCAGAAGGACAGGGGTCTCACGGAGGGACAGGCGGAGAAGTGACCGGGGAAGCGCTCCCCCACCCCACCTGCCCCCACGGCCTTCCTCCCAGAGCTGCAGGCCCGTCCAGCCCCAGGACAGCGGATGCCCCAATGGAAGGGCGCCCTGCAGGCTGCTGACCCGTCTCCATGCCATCCCCCTGGAGCGGCCTGGGGTGGTGCGGGGTCCCGGCAGGTGGAGCAGACGCTGGAGTGAACTGTGACGGGTGGGAGGGAAGTGGGGCATGTGGCAGGCAGGATTGTCCCCACACTTTACAGCTTCTCCATAAAGGAGAGCAAGTGGACAGTGAGCTTTCTTTAAGAAAAGCGCAGCTGCTGTCGTCCCGTGGGTTGGGGTCTGTGTCTCTACAGGGCCGCCCCTTCCCCTCTGCCTCCTGCGAAGCCCTGACCCTGCAAACCCTCCTTGAGCTGCGCCTGCCACCCCCTCCCCTGGCCCTCCCGGGACTCGGGGCTTTCATGAGCTTGCAAAGGGATTGTTGTGTTTTCTCCTTAGAAGTTTGGGTTTTATTGCATCTGCCTTGCTTTCTTGGAGAGTTAAGTGTCTACGCCGCTGGAGAAGACTCAGTTTTGAAAGGACAGGGAAAGGCCTGCTGTGGGGGTAGAGGGGGCAGACCCTCGGGACAGGGGTGTGGGGGTTGGACAGGAGGGGCCACAGAGGACCGGCGGGCTCCCCCCTGGGAATTAGGAGGCAGGTTTCAGAGTGAGGTCGGAGCGTGGGTGTGGGAATCTCCGCGAAGCCCAGCAAGGAGGACAAGTAGGTGCCGCCGAGCCCGACAGGACGTGCCCTGCGCCATGCTGTTGTCCTTGGTGGAAGACCCCGCAGGGCACCTGCTCCTGGGCAGGGCCCCCCAGCCTGCGGTGCACACAGCTGGTGTGAAGCTGGGGGGCACGCTGTGACCTGCCAGCTCCCCGGGGGCACTTTGGCAACGGGGCCCTGAAGACTTGAGCCCGGGTGCTCCATGGTTGTCCTCTTGGCTCTGTCCTGTTGAGGTGCCGGATCGTCTCTGTCTGTCAAAGGCCCCTCCTTCCCAGCTCAGCGGATGACCTCCAGACTGTTTCTAGGGGTGGCTTTTTGGTCTGGGAAGCGCAGCTCGCAAAACTCGGGATGCCCGAGTCCTGCAGACAGCGTCCCGACGGGCCGTGCTCGCACACTCAGGACGGGCACACCACCTGCAAACATTCTGAACCTTAGTTTTCCCTGGAGACATCTTGGTTCCCGTCACATCCCTCGTAGGCCGGAGGAAGGCTGTGTGCTCTCCGAAGTCCTTGTGGTGACCTCGTAAAGCAGCAGAGGCAGTAACAGTTAATGTAAAACTTCCTAAGACTGTGTCTTGAAAGATTCCTGGTCTAATGGAGTTGAATAACTAGAAGTTAAATGGTTTGTATAAAGACAGTTTAGTCTAATGTGACAAATGCTGCCATATTTTAAATTCTGTGAAGAGTAAGATTGTGATACAGTCCTTGTATTATTGTTGAAAACGTTGTAAACGTTTGTTAGTTTAAAAAAAAAAGCCTCCTTCGTGTGAGGTGAGCATCTCTGGTTTCGCTGCGTCCCAGCTGCCGCTTGGTCGGCGCCTCGTGGGCCTTGGCAGCCTGATTGTCCTGGCCACGGCAGCCGTTCCTGCCCGGACACCCGCGTCCCTCAAGGCTCGGGCTCTGTTCATGGGGTGGCAAGGACCAACACCCCGTCCTCAGTCGTGCCCGTCTGGTGCCCGCATGCAGGGGTGCGGGTGGGTTTAGGTCTGCTGTGCGTCCCCCCCCTGCCCCGGCCGGGGCGCCCCATCCCTTAGCTGTGGGCGTGGGCTCCGCGTGCATGGCCCCTCCTACTGCCCGAGGTCCTGCATGGGGACACCCCTGCGAGGGCGCTCAGAGCCCGCCTTGCTGTTGCAGACGGCCAGTGGGAACGTGGAGGCCAAGGTGGTGTGCTTCTACCGGCGCCGCGACATCTCCAGCAGCCTCATCGCCCTGGCCGACAAGCACGCCAGTGAGTCCGCTGCCCGTGCCGCCCTGGCCCCCGGAGGGCCCGCTGCTCCCGTTCCGGGGCCTTCAGCTGGGGGCGGGGGTGCTGTCCATGTCCTCGGGTGGACCGTCCCTTGCACAGTGTAGGGGTCACAGGCCTGGGGCAGGCCACGCAGGGTGGGTGCCGGGCTGGTCGTAAGGGAGCAGCCGGTCGTTTGCTGGCCTGGTCCTGCCTCCGGTGGGGGCGGGCCCCAGCTGTGGGCTCTGGCCCGCATGCATGCGTGTGCGCTGTTTATCAACAGCGTTCTCGTGGCACAAGCCTCTGTCCAGTGCTGTGACCAGCGGGGCAGGGTGGGGTTCAGGTCCCCTGGGCCCCCCGAGAGCCTGTGCCCACTGGCCCGGTACTGCCTGTGGCCTCCGGGTGCTGAGCAGAGGACCCGGGTCCTGGGGGCACAGGGTTAGTGGGCCGGGCCTGTTCGCCCTGGCCCGACGGTCAGGGCCCCGAGGCAGGGCGTAGGTGATGGCACGCTATCTCCCATGTCTGTGCCCAGCCCTGAGTGTCCACAGCCCTGGCCCTCCGTGCACGGTGGTGGCCATACCCACACAGGCGCTCCTGCTCTCACGCCCCAGGGGGGCTTGGCCAGGAGTTAGGTCATGAGACCTGCGGGGAGTGGGTCCCACTGAAGGCGGGAGCTGGCGGGGGTGGGGAGGCCCCCGCACCCAGTTCAGGGCAGGGCCTCCATTTCGCAGGGCTGGGCTGAGGGGACATCGGTCCACCCTGATGCCTGGGACCCAGCCCGGCGCCAGGGGAGTGGGAAGGACACTCGGAGGCCCTTCTGGCAGGAGGGATGTGGGCTGGGTGGGCGCCTACTGCGTGGTCGGATACACTGCTAGAGCTGCTTCTGGGCCCGGAGCCCAAGGCACAAACTCACGCCCCGCTCTGCTAGCACAGATGCCCTGGTCCCAGGGGCCTCCCCAGAGCAGGAACGCCCTCCCACAAGTGTGTGGGCCTCCGGCAGAGCTGTCCTGAGAGTGGACCTCGCCTGAGGAGCCATGGGCACGGGACAGGTCCTTCCAGGAACCCCAGAGCGAGTGCAGGGTTCAGGGGAACCTGTGGGGTGTGTGGGGTGAAGCCCCGGCTCTGAGCCCAAGGCCGGGCCTCGCTGGATCCTGGAGGCAGGGGTTTTGGCCCCAGGGGCCATGTGCCCCTGGGTTCCTTGACGCTGGACACTGCAGCCCGCTCACATCTGCAGGTCCTCGGGGAGTGGGCTCTGGAGCCATGCAGAGACTCCTGGTCTCCTGGGGGTGGGAGGAAAGGCTGGCTGCAGCCCCGGCCGCCCCTTGTCAGCGTGGCTCCTTGCTGCTCCTTGCATTGCTGATGGTGGGAGCCCTGGTGGGCCAGGGTCAGAATGGGGAGGGCAAGGTCTGCGGCCATGACACGGGCCCTGTCTCTGGCCCTGGCTCCTTGCTGCTCTGCCAGGCCAGCGGGGCCGCCCCTGGATGGCATGAGCGTGATCAGTGTGGGTTGGGGGCCATGTCTGAGCGCGGGTGATGCCCTCGTGTGGGGCTGCCCTGGGGCCCCCAGGGATGGGCAGGGCATGACACAGCCTACAGTGTGGGTGCCCAGGTCCCTGTGGCCCCCGCCCAGACAGCCACAGCCCAGCCGCCTCCCTAGCTGCCCACCCCCTGGCCCCACCGGCTGCCCTGAGCTGTGGACGTGTTGGGGGCGGGGTGGGTCTCTGCGCGGCTGCCACAGGGGGGCAGCAGAGGGCCGCAGGCTGCACGGGGCCAAGCCTGCTCCATGCAGCCTCCCGCGGGCCTGCCCCGTGCAGCCTCCTGCAGGCCTGCGGGCCTGCCCCGTGCAGCCTCCCGCGGGCCTGCCCCATGCAGCCTGCAGCCTCCCGCGGGCCTGCCCCGTGCAGCCTGCAGCCTCCCGCGGGCCTGCCCCGTGCAGCCTCCTGCAGGCCTGCGGGCCTGCCCCGTGCAGCCTCCCGCGGGCCTGTTCCGTGCAGCCTCTTGTGGGCCTCGGAGTGGAGGGTAGTCTGGCTTCGGGCTTGGCTTTCCCCGCCCCCCTCTGCACAGCCCCCGACCACCGCTGCCTTCAGGGGCACCCCGGCCCCAGGCCTACCTGTGCTGAGTCCACATCCTGGAGGCCCCCGGCTGCTCCCCACATGCCACACTTCTGGGCTCTCCCCGTGGGCACAAGTGTCCCAGCCTTGGGGGGGGCAGCCGAGGACCCCAGGCGGGAAGCCTGTACCACTGATCTGGCTTGGGGACCCATCCCACCCCCGCCCAGCCCCCCAGGCCCACTTCTCGGGAAGGTCTGGCTCCCTCCGACTTTGCCGGGACAGGCTGGTCTGTGTGACGGAGGAGGGCCCGGCTGCCCAGACTGGTCTGGGGTCTGCTCGGAGGCATGGGCGGCGTGGGCATGGGGGTGGGCAGGGCCGAGGTCAGCTAGGTGGGACATCCTCTGGCTCCGGCCGGGTCCACCTTGCCCCCAGCCTCGCCCCCGCAGCCAGGCCGGGCGCTGCGGCTGACCCGCCGTCTGGGCGCTGTCTGTCTGTTGTATAGCGCTGTCAGTCTGCTATAAAACCGGATCGGGGGCCGACACCGGCGAGGAAGGTAAGAGCCGCCCTCGCAGGAGGGTCCCGGCGCCTGTGCGCCGGGCTGCATGCCCACCCCTGCTCGCCCGCGGCGAGGTGGGCCCACGGAGGCCCTGCAGCTTGGCCCTGAGGGGGTTCCGGTGCAGGGAGGGCTCGGGGCATGGCCGTGGGGTCTTTGCCCTCCGGCCCTGGACGTGCAGCAGCGGCCGCCTTGTCTCCCCCGTCTCCCCCCGGCCAGCTCAGGACACGTCTTCCTTCCTGATCAGACACCCAGGCTGAGGACTTCTGGGGCGGCTAGGCTAGAACCAGTGCTGCCCAAGCGCCTGCCGGGGCCCCGTGGGGGCGGGGCCTGGGCCACCAGTGGGTGGGTCTGTTCGGTGGCCTGAGCACGTGTCCTCTGTGTCCTTCAGGAGAAATAGAGGAGGAGATGGAGAACCCGGAGATGGTGGACCTGCCCGAGAAGCTCAAGCACCAGCTGCGGCATCGGGAGTTGTTTCTGTCTAGACAGCTGGAGTCCCTGCCCGCCACACACATCAGGTACCGCAGGCCTGGGGCAGGGAGCATTCACATCAGGTGCCGCAGGCCTGGGTGGGCACGGGGGACTCCCTGCCTCCCCTGACACACGCCCTCCTGTGTCCTGCCTTGCAGAGGGAAGTGCAGCGTCACTTTGCTGAATGAGACCGAGTCCCTCAAGTCCTACCTGGAGCGGGAGGTGAGGCTCCCCTGCCCCCCGAGGGGCACAACTTGTCTGGCCTGGGGTGGGGAGGCCCGTGGCGGCTGCCGGAGTGCCGTCTGGGCTTCCCCAGCTAGGCGGGTGCCCACCCAGCCACACTGGCTGCCGTGTCCCAGCCACACTGTGACGACCCAGCACTGCCGGCCGGGAGACTGCAAGTGTCTTGAGTTTATGAAACAGGAGTTCTCAGTGCCACTGGGGCCAGGGGACCAACCTCTTCCCGTGGGTGGACGGGCCTCGCGGTGATGCCCGAGCTCCTCACCCTGTGGCCGCTGTCCCTCTAGCCGTGACCCCCAGGGCGGGTGGTTCTGATGGGCTTGCCTGTCCAGCGCCCCCTCTCCCGAGAAGCATGATGATCAGAGCCGTCTCTAGAGGACACATGCGTGTCCAGGGAAGCCGGTGGGCCAGCAGGGGTTGCCGCAGCAGGGCTCTGGCGTCACCCTGCAAGGGCAGGCCAGGGCGTGGCCAAGGGGCAGGGTCCCCTCCTCGCGTGTCCAGGGGACACGCGCTGCTGGCTCCCAGGGGACCTGCCCACCATCCCTGCAGCTCCTGCAGGGGTCATCGCTGCGGGCGGCACCCTCCCCAGGCAAGGCCAGGCTCTCCAGGGCCCCAGAGGAGTGTGCGGAGGGGGCGGTGTGGACTGGGAGCGCAGGCAGCTGTGGTCCCAGTGGTCCAGCGAGGGCGGCCTGGTGCGTGGCCTCCCTGACGCCTGACTCAGGAGTTGGAGAGCCGCTAGGCGACGCTGCCTGGAGTTGGTGCAGAGGAGCCGCTGGGGCAGCCTGGGCCCCCGGGAGCCCCGGCCCGCCTGCCTGCGGGAGGCCTGGTGTGGCCTGGGAAGGTGGCGGGCAGAGCAGGGCTGTGGCCCCAGGCAGCTTCCCCTGGGGAGCGGACGTGCGGTCTGCAGTTTGGAAAGGTCCCCCTGGTGGCAGCTGCCCGAGCAGTGACGTGGGGGGCTGTCTCTGCACAAAGGCTACTGTGAAGCAGCCTCGGGAGGTGCATGGGCCCCACTCTGGCACCTGCAGGGTCACAGTGGGCATGTCCTGCTGGTCTCCTTCACCTGTCTGGGGAGGGGGGCCTCCGAGGAGAGGGGGGTGGCTGAGGCGAGGGCAGCTGGCAGCGCAGGCCACAGCTGCAGCCCACGGGACCTACCCCCAGGAGCCCTCGGCCCTGACATGGGAGCAGCCCCTGCCCACTGCCGCCTGTGGGGGCTCGGGGCCAGGTGGACCCTGCGGGATATGGCGAGGCCCCAGGGGAAGCCCCGGGTCTGTAGGCTTGCTTCTGAGAAGTGGCCCAGGCCAGCTCAACGCGGCTTCCCGGGGGCCAAGGAGGGCGCATCATGCCTGCCGCCCCCTGGGTGCTCCTGGAGCCGGCAGGAGGGTGCCCATGGGCTGGGAGCTGCCAGTGCTGGGCGCCGGGCCCAGGACGTTCTGTTACGTGGCCGCTCTGCGTGCGTTTCCTGTGACAACTGCATGGGAACCCTGCCGTCTTAGAGGCCGAGCCCAGAATCTGTCAGATTTGTTCCCAGATGTCTTATGAGTTTTGTTGCTGTCAGATGCTTCTATAAACTAAATTTTCAGACTTGCTGCTGACGGGCTCGAGGCGATTTGGGGAGCTGCCTGCAGCCGGGCCTGTGGGCTCTGCGTCTGAGCAGGTTGCTAGCCCCGTGGGCGCGGCCGCGGTGCTGTGTGCCGACACCCCTGCCCCGTGCTGCTTTCCAGGACTTCTTCTTCTACTCCCTGGTCTACGACCCCCAGCAGAAGACCCTCCTGGCGGACAAGGGGGAGATCCGGGTGGGGAACCGGTACCAGGCGGACATCACTGACCTGCTGAAAGAAGGTGGGTGGGCGGCGGTGGGCCCAGCACCCCCAGCGCCTGTCGCTGGACCCTCTGTGCCGCCTGGAGACTTTGTTTCCTTTTAGCAGTTGTTTTCATAACTTTTTACAAGCTCTTTTTCTGTTCAAAGAGCTTGTCTGAGCCATTGCCCGTGTCACTGACTTCTGGTGGACGGTGCTGTCCGCGAGGCCCCCGTGCTAGGGGGACACAGTGCCCAGCTCCCCTGCCCGCTCAGGCCTCCAGCGGCCTGGGGGTCATGGGCGGGCCTGACCCCTTCCTGCAGCTCAGCTTGTCCCCAGGCACACAGCGCAGGGGAACTCGGGCCCTGGTGACCCGCTCCCTGTGGGGGCCCCAGGGCTGACCGCGGGCCTGCCATGAGCGGCCCGCATCCTTTGGGTGGCGGCCACACCCAGGCAAGTGGGGCTGACGCAGGGGGCCGCGGGGTCCACGCTCGTGGGCATCCTGTCCCCTCCTGTCCTCCTTGCACGGCTCCAGGAGGCAGGCCTGGCGGCTGGACCACGCATGCGCTTGGTCTCAGGGCGCTCGGGCGCCTTGCTCTCTCCGGAGCCTGTGTCCCTGCAGAACTGGCTCCGTGTGCAGTGCACAGGCCGCCTGGGGTCCCCGCGTGCCTCAGCGCGTCACAGCCGCTCTCACGTCCTCGGGCGGCCCTGGTGCGCGTCCCGGGCCTGGCTCCCCCTCTGCAGTCTGCGCCCCGGGCTCCTCTGCGCAGGAGGCCCCGGGAGCCCCCTCTCTGCAGCCGCTGCTCCTCCTGAACCCCCGGCTGCGCCACTCGCCCTGGGCTCTGCTCTTGGCCCGTGTACACGTTTCCTGTTGCACAGATGTGCACACACCTGTGCCACAGCTCACTCGCACCTCATCCACACGCTCACACCTGCCTCCCTGTCGGGGCCTTGGTCTCCGTCTGGGGCGCCTGCTCATCTGGTCGGGTGTCAGGGAGGCACTGAGCCAGGCCCGTGGGAAGCGGGTGGTGGGGTGGCTCCCGCGTCCGCCCCGTGTGTCCGGCTCCATCGCAGGCGGGCCTGGCTGCGTCTCCCTCTGGCCCTGTGAGCACTCGCGTCATCCTGGGGGTCCCCACGCCACGTCTCCCACTGGAACAGAGCTGGCCGTGCTGGCCGCAGACCTGTCTCCAGAGTCAGGCAGCCTTCAGGGTCCCTGGGGGTCCCCAGGCCTGCGCTCCTGTGGGATGGCTAAGGGGTCCTGGTGAGGCCACCAGAGGACGCTGGTGGCTCGAATGTCCAAAGAGCTCGCGTTGCCAACCGCCTGGGTGCTCGGCGGGGATGAGCCTCTGTCCTCAGCTGCCCTGAGCGAGCCCTGCCGCCTGGGCGTTTCCCACTCCTGCCCCGGGGGCCCTGGCGAAGGCCTCAGCCTGCCGTCTTTGCGTGCTTCCCAGGGCGTGGACCCTGCCCCTGTGAACCTGCGCCCCGGCCGTGAACGTGTGTGGCAGCACAGAGTGTGCCGTGATGCTGCCTGCCAGCCAGCGTGGCCCTGAGACGGGTGCCACTGTGCCCGGGGTTCTGGGCCTGGCTGCCTGACCACGTCGCTGGGGCCTTGATGCAGGAAGAGGGTCCCCGCCTTCCCCGGGGAGGGTCTTGGTGCTGAGGCACTGCCGGCGGGGAGCCCACCCGTGCCCGTCCTCCAGGCGCCCCATTGCGTCCCGCAGCCCTGGCACCCCAGGCTCTTGGATCTGCACGCCCTGTCCCTGGGTCAGCCCTGCACGTCTGCGGTGCTGGGCTTCCCTCCCGTGGACCCCTGGCCCAGCATGCCCCTGGAGCCCGCCAGGGTGACGTCCCCAGGGCGAGGGGGCACATGTCTCCCCAGAGACTTTCAGCCACATCCAACCCTGCTGACCCGCACCCACTCCAGGCTCCACAGGATTCCCAAGTGTGCGGGGTCCTGGGCCTGGAAGCGGATTCCCACCAAGAGGGACCGTGGCTGAGGGTGTCTGCAGACGTTCAGCCCGGGCGCCCGAGTTGAGTAGTGTGGGTGTGACATGTCCTCCACGCCAGCCCAGCCATGCCAGGGTGGGCATTCTCCAGACCCTCCTTGTGGCCCCATCCCCCCTGCTGACCGGAGCACACCAGCCCTTGGCGTGGGCACTGCCCAGGACAGGAGCATCCATGGCCGGGCCCTGGGCCCCCCCACACCACCTGCAGGCTGAGGGGAAGACGCCCCGAGACGAGGCCTGTGGCCTCAGGGCCCAGGTGGCAGGCGAATGTCTGCCGAGCCGGCACCAGCGTGCTGGTGGTCGGGGGCTCGGCTGATCAGACCTGAAGCGCCCGCCCCTCGCCCACCGTCTGTGCTGCCAGGGCCCTCCCGGAGGCTCTCCAGGGGCCCGGGAGCCCAGACCCGGACTCCACGCCAGAGGCGGAGGCTTGCCCTGCGCCACGCTCGCCCTGGAGCACCGACCCCACCGCATCCGTGTGTGTGTGTGTGCGCCTGTGTGTACACGCATTCCTGTGTGTGGTGTATGTGCGTCCGTGTGTGTGTGCGTGCACATGTGTGCTGTGTCCCTACCCCGGGCTCACTCACCCTCTCCCTCCCTGCAGAAGGGGGTGCTCCATCCCTCACCCCAGTAGGCCGGGCCCTAAGGGGACCCCTGGCTCCGAGCTCTCACGAGAGCCTTGGGGCTCCTCCCACGGCCCCGGTGGCCTCACCCCGCGGCACCCGTTCCCCACAGGCGAGGAGGATGGCCGAGACCAGTCCAAGCTGGAGACCAAGGTGTGGGAGGCCCGCAACCCGCTCGTGGACAAGCAGATCGACCAGTTCCTGGTGGTGGCCCGGTGAGTGCCGTCAGGCGGGGCACAGGCTGGCATGGCCTTAGCTGCTCACTCACCCCGTGGTGGGTTCTGGGATAGCTGTGCTGTGGGGCATCGCCCGGCGAAGGGCACACGAGGTCAGCAGGGGCTGGGCCTGCTCTGTGGTGACCCGTTCCTGGTCCCTAGGGAGGCCTGGCCCCTCCTGCACACGGAGCTGGCTCTGAGGGGCTGCTCGGGGCCACCCCCCGAACAGGCTGAGCAAGCCAGGTGCCGGTGGGGCTCTTTCCGCAGACCGCGGGGTGGGACAGGGTGCCCATCTGGCTCAGGGACTGGGCAGAGGCCGCTGGGGCGGACGTGGCCAAGGCCGAGGCCTCCCGGACACGAAGCGGATGCACTCTCCGGAGCTGCCTCTGCTGAGGCTGACACCCTGGCCCCCGCGGGGCAGCTCTGGTGAGCACTCAGGGCCACATGCCACCCCCTAGCCAGGCGCCATCCAGCGCTGGAATCCGAAGGCTGTCTCATGAGAAGAGCTCTGCGGAGACTCAGACTCAGACTCAGTCCCCAAACTCCAGAGCAGAGCACTCCTCCTCAAGATGGCTGAGCCTGGGCGCCGCTGCCTGTCGCGCTCAGCCCGGCTGGCCTGCTTGTCTGCTTCGGTGTCAGCGTCTCTCCCCCCCCCCCCCCCCCAGCTCCGTGGGCACCTTCGCCCGGGCCCTGGACTGCAGTAGTTCTGTCCGGCAGCCCAGCCTGCACATGAGCGCCGCGGCCGCCTCCCGGGACATCACCCTGGTAAGGGGCCTGCTCAGACCAGCCCGTCCCCCGGCAGGGCTCTCGGTGCCCTCATGTGGCAGCCCGTCTCCACACAGGCTCAGGCTGACCTGCACGTCCTGGGGCTGCCCTACTCCTTCCTCCCGCCCCGTCTCGGGCAGCACGTCTCCCAGAAGGGTGCTCATGTGCCCCGGGCCAGCCCTGTTTGCCCACAGCTCTCTCCCCACACTCCCCCAGAGGCCCGCAGCCGCCCCGTCTCCTGTGGCCTTCCACACGTGACCCGGGTGTGTCCGCCGTCTGGGCTGGGGGTGGGTGCCAGCGCGGGGCCCGGGTGACCCTGCCTCCTGCCCTGCACAGTTCCACGCCATGGACACGCTGCACAGGAGCGTGTATGACGTCGCCAAGGCCATCTCAGCCCTGGTGCCGCAGGGCGGGCCCGTGCTCTGCAGGGATGAGATGGAAGAGTGGTCAGCCTCAGAGGCCAGCCTTTTCGAGGAGGCCCTGGAAAAGTACGGGAAGGACTTCACGGACATTCAGCAAGACTTTGTGAGTACCGCAGGGCGGGCTCAGGACCGCGCTGCTCCCCAGGCCTCCATGTTCCCGTCCCCTCGTCTGTTAGAGGCGCCTGCTGCATCTCCAGGTCCAGGTCCTCACCGGCCCTCAGGCCCCGGGTGTGTTTGAGTCCAGTTGTTTTTAATAACCAGTCGAGCCTCCGCATACGTCCTTGGAAGTGTCCCTCGCTGAGCCCGTGGGAATCAAGTCCGCAGGGACCCCTCCCACTCTCACAGCCCCTAAAACACACTTGAGCTCGTCTGAAAGAATGCTGGTCACTCAGAGGAGCACGTCCGTACAGAGAGGGCAGCAGGGCGGCCAGGCTGGCCTGACCATGAGCCCCTGGGAGAGCCCGGGATGCAGCGGCCCACATCTGATGCCCAGCGGCATCTCAGCTGGAATAGACAAAGCTGGTGCCGGGCTCACCGCAGAAGGCAGAGAAGCAGTGTGGCCCAGAGGCCCTCAGAGGGCCCCTCAGAGCCCTGGTGCCGAGGGTGCAGGCCGAGCCCGGAGCCAGCCTCTTGACGGACAGCTAGAGTGTGCTGAAACCTCAGCAAGGTCTCCTCACCAGAAATAAGCGGAGCGCGCTGGGCACACTGGCCACACCCCCTCTTCCCCTCCGACAGGTCCCGGGCCTCTAGCACTCCTGTGTGACGGCCCAGGTGCAGGAGACGCATAGCCTGCGATCGACTCACCCGGGCGGATGTTGTGGGTGAACGTGCTCACGGGAGGCAGGCCCGCAGGTGGCGCGAGCCCTGCTGGACTTGCGCTCGGCCTGTGAGCCAGGGTTGATGCCAGAACAGCGGGAGCAGAGCGCGTGCGCATGTGCAGCCCGCAGCCTGGACGGGGTGGGGGCCTGGGTGCCTCCTCTCTGCCCCCCCACCCTGGCACTGTGTGCTGGGGGTGGGAGTGCCTACCTACCCAGCCAGCCAGCTAGCAGGGCGCAGGCGCTGTGGCAGGAATAGAAACGGGAGGAGCTTCTGGGCCGTGCTGTCCGCCCAGGAGAGGGCGAGCCTGGGCGGGGCCCTGACGGTGGCCTGGGCGGGGCCCGGCAGGGCCCTCCCCCCCCCTGAGACGCCCCCCTCCCACAGCTCCCCTGGAAGTCGCTCACCAGCATCATTGAGTACTACTACATGTGGAAGACCACCGACAGATACGTGCAGCAGGTGAGGGCCAGCTGGCGCGGCCGGGGTCGCCCCTCTGCAAGCCCAGCTGCCAGCCTCTGACCCTGTGTTCTGTGTTTTAAGAAACGCTTGAAAGCAGCTGAAGCGGAGAGCAAGTTAAAGCAAGTTTATATCCCCAACTAGTAAGTGCACCCCCAGAGCACCACCCCTGTGTCTCCACATCCCTGGGTGGGCCAGGCCTGGCGCTGGCCTCACGTGGCTCAGAGTCTGGGCGAGACAGAGGCCTGTCCTCAAAGCCCAGGATGGTGGGGGCGGTGGGAGGGCAGGACCTGGCCCTGGCTCTCCCTCGGTCTGCCAGGCAGCACCGGGCGCGGAGGCTGGAAGCCGTCCAACATGGGGTCTGACTCTGACCCGAGGCTACGGGGAGAGAGCTGGGGTTGGCGGCTGCCCTGCAGCCAGGCGGGTGTGGACGGGGCTGCCGGGGCCCCAGAGCCGCGCGCCCGGGGCTCCGTGCTCCTGTGACGCTCTCCCTCTCTCCCTTACCCAAGTAACAAACCAAACCCGAACCAGATCAGCGTCAATAACGTCAAGGCAGGCGTGGTGAACGGCGCGGGGCCGCCAGGCCAGAGCCCTGGGGCCGGCCGGGCCTGCGAGAGCTGTTACAGTAAGTGCCCCCCAGGCATCCAGGCGCACCCTAGTCCGCGGCCCTGGGCACCCCTGCACCGTCCCGGGGACCGGCCTGGGGGCGGGGGTCGCACCCTGCCTGGAGGAGCCCTGGTCGGGAGTGAGGGGGGCGTGGTGCCCGGGCCCGGGTTGGTGTGGGCGGGCGACAGCTGTGGAATGCTCTCTGCCGTCACTGGTTCTGCTTAAGAATCCGTCTATTTTCAACTTTGTTGTCCGTAGCCACCCAGTCTTACCAGTGGTATTCTTGGGGTCCCCCTAACATGCAGTGTCGCCTCTGCGCGTCTTGTTGGACATATTGGAAGAAATATGGTGGCTTGAAAATGCCAACCCGGTTAGATGGAGAGAGGCCGGGACCCAATCGCAGTAACATGGTAAGCCCCGCCCCACGCCCCACCCCGCCCTCCCGCGCGCCCCGCCCCTGCGGCCTGGCCCACAGTCATGGCGCTGTGTCGGGGCGGCGCGCCCCCTTCCGCAGAGCCCCCACGGCATCCCAGCGCGGAGCAGCGGGAGCCCCAAGTTCGCCATGAAGACGAGACAGGCCTTCTACCTGCACACCACCAAGCTCACGCGCATCGCCCGGCGCCTGTGCCGCGAGATCTTACGCCCCTGGCACGCCGCCCGCCACCCCTACATGCCCATCAACAGCGCGGCCATCAAGGCCGAGTGTGAGTGTCCCCCGGGGCGGGCCGGGTGGGGGTGCTGCCGGCGGGCGAGCGCACTGACCCTGGCCCCCTGCAGGCACGGCTCGGCTGCCGGAAGCCTCCCAGAGCCCGCTGGTGCTCAAGCAGGCCACGCGGAAGCCCTTGGAGGCCGTGCTGCGGTTCCTCGGTGAGCCCGCCTGCCCCGCCCTCCCCAGGTTCCGCCCCGCACGCCCTCACCCCCGCAGGCTCCTGTGTGGGTTCGGAGGGGTCTTCCCCATGCTTTTCCCTGCCGGGCAAGATCCGGGCTGGGTGGGAGGCGTGCCCCCTGGGAGGGACGCAGAGAGGGGCAGCCTGGGGCCTCGAGCGCCCCGCTTGTCCGCGGCCCTCCGCTCTGCTGGGCTAGGTTGGGATTCGGTCCCTCCCACTGTGCCCGTGTTCGCTTGTGAAGCATGCTTGGAGCCAGCGGCGGGCTCCTAGGGGAGACAGGCGGCTGTGGCTCCTCCTACTGTCTGGTCTCTGGCCCCTGAGAGCCGCCGAGGGCTGGGCCACTTGGCAGGTGTGGATCTGCGCCTCCTGGAGCTGGCCGGCCCGGTGATTTGTCTGCGGTCAGCTGATGGGGCCCTTAGTTCATCATCAGGCCTGTGGCCAACCTGGGCCGGCAGCTCAGTGACCACTCAGTGGACCTGCTCGTTTATGGGGATCTGGACCTATGAGCTGCTGGTGGTCGCTGGTGGGCCTGTCGGCTGAACCAAGGGGCTAAGGGGCCTGGCCCCAGCCTCTCTCCCTGCTCTAAGGGTGCCTGGGGTGCCACATTGGCGTGCCTGCCGGGGCTGGGCTACATGCACCCTCCTGGGTGGTGGGGCTGCCGCTGAGGAGCGGCCATGTGCCCACTCGCCCGTGTTGGCCCTGCAGAGACGCACCCCCGCCCCCCCAAGCCTGACCCAGTGAAGAGTGTGTCCGGCGTGCTCAGCGGCCTGACCCCCGCCAAGTCGGCCCCCGTCATCAACAATGGCTCCCCCACCATCCTGGGCAAGCGGAGCTACGAGCAGCACAATGGGGTCGACGGTGAGTCCGGGGGGCCTCGGGCTCGGCCGGCGTGGCTGTGGGCCTGGGGTGCCCGGCCCCCGCTGCACCCGCGCCCGCTGACCATGTGTTCTCTCCTCTCTCCTGCCGCCGGGCGCTGCCAGGCAACGTGAAGAAGCGCCTCTTGATGCCCAGTAGGGGTAAGGCCTGGCCCTACGCGCCTGCCTATGTGCTGTGCTCACGTGTGTGTGGCGGACGGCCCAGGGCACGTCCAGGGCAGTCCACGCGGCCTGGGCCGCGCCCCGGCGCCCCCCGACCCACCTGTCACTCGGCAGAGACCCGGGGGCCGCCCCCACCCCTGCTGGCCACGCCCTGCCCCCCACCTGGGCATCCCGGCTCATGAAATGCCCCTCCGTCCGGGCCCAGCGCCGGTCAGTGGACTGTCCTTCACCGGGCGGCCCTGGCGCCCCCGCCACCCGCCCGCACTGGCTGCCGCCGCGCTGCACCCACCCGCATGCTGTCAGCCTCAGCGCGCGTGGCCATCCGCCCTGTGCTTGTGATCTCGCCCACGCCCTGCCTGGTGGGGGGCTGTGGGACCCTGGCCCCTCGGGTGCTGACAACAGAGCTGTGGTGTGGCTGGCATGGCTGCTGGGGGTCTGCGAGGGAAAGCCCAGGCCAGGGCCCCGTGGGGAGGGACACCCAGAGCTGAGACTGCGGGGCCTGTCCCGAGTGCAGGGGGCATGCGCCGGGGCAGGCTGCCACGAGGCCCTCCGATCATCAGGCGCGGCTGGCATTGGCCTCCGAAGTGTGGCTCCCTCACCTGCTCAGGGCTGGCTTTTGCCTTCTCTTGAGGGAGGGGCGTTTGTGGTCTGGGGCTGCTCTAGTAGGGGTCACCACGGTGCCAGTGAGGGGCATGTCAGCCTTGTGGGGGCCAGTGCCCCCAACGGTCAGCCCGTGGCAGTACCCATGAGGGGGAGGTGAACAGAATCAGCGGACGGGGAACTTAGGGGAACGCACTCAGAGCTCCTCCCACAGCCCCTCCCAGCAACAAGGTCAGGTCCGGCGTGGGAACCCCATCCTCATGGGCAGCCAGCATGGATGTGGCCAGAGCCCTCCCCAGTCTCAGGACTGGAGACCTGCCAGCCCAGGAGGCTGGACCGGGCTTGGTTCTCAAATCTCTGGGAGGTGGTGGGCGTCAGTGGCCATCTGGCCCAGCCCGGTCCCCTGGACACGCCCATCTTAGTGTGTCTGGGAGCCTGGCAGGCACTTGCTGAGGGTCAGCAAGTGGCACTGAGGCCAGGTTCTCTGCTTCCATCTGGACACAGGCTCTTCCCGCCCCAGGCCCCCTGCTGCCTTGCCTACAACCCCTTGGTGGGGCACCAACTCACCCCAGCCTCGCCCCCTCGCTGACCTCCCCCTTTCCCTGGAGCCATCCTTGGGCGGTTCCCACAGCCCCTGGTCTCAGCAGAGCGACCGGTCCGCGCGTCTGCCCACATCCCACAGGAGGGGAAGCGGGTCTTATCAACAGGGCTTGGGGCTTAGGGCTTGACTTGTAAAGAGCTCTTGATAGCAGGGGGATAAACTCCATTCACTTCATCAGTTTTTCCGAAATCCATGTGTTCCCGTAGCTACTTCAGCCCCAGTCCTGGGTCCCGGGTGGGTGTCGGAGGCCGCACTTAGGCCCGCTGGGGTGCTGTGTGGTGGCCAGGGCAGCAGCGGATGGCAGGAGTCGGCTCTCGGCCAGGGCCCTTGACCCCAGGGGGCCTTAACTCCCTAACCTGGCCCTCCGTGGCCTGTGGCTGCCTCCACCCAGGGCCCCACCTGTACACCCTTCCACGCTAACTGTGTGCTTTCTTCTCTCTGCCACTCGTCCCTCTGGTAGGCACCTACCTGGGTAAGTAGCGCAGAGCCTTGAGCGCTGTGTATCACTGTGTACACCCGTGGACAGCTCGTGAGCGCTGCAAGCTGGGTGCTGGGGCCCCTGCTTCTGCCTGCTGGGGTTGCGGGTATCCCAAGTTAGGAGGTGCTGCAAAGGGGGGCTGGACAGCTATTCCAGGCTCATCTAGAGACAGACCTTAGTCAAGAAGCACTTTTGGGAGGAGCTAGATGTGTGTGGCAGAGTGTGGACAATGGAGACTAGCTCATGCAACCATGTAGATGCACACTGACACACAGCCACATGCACTTATCCCGACATACGCTCATGGCCCTGTGTACTCACACCAACACGTGCTCATGGGCCCGTGTACGCACACCGACACCTGCTTGAGGGCCTGTGTACTCCCGCCAACACGTGCTCACGGGCCTGTGTATACACAGCGATACCTGCTCGCAGGCCCGTGTACTCACTGACACATGCTCATGGGCCCATGCACATACCCTGACACCTGTTCGCGGGCCGGTGTTACTCATACTGACACGTGGTCACAGGCCTGTGTACTCACCAGCACATGCTCACGGGCGCATGTACTCACTGACACGCTCACGGGTCCGTGTACTCACACCAACACGTGCTCACAGGCCCGTGTATTCACCGACATGCTAGCAGGCCCATGTACTCAGACCAATACATGCTCATGGGCCTGTGTACTCACACGCTCACAGGCCCGTGTACATACACCAGCATGTGCTCGCAGGCACATGTACTCATACCACATGTGCTCATGGGCCTGTGTACTCACTGACACACGGGCCCATGTACTCACACCAACATGTGCTCACAGGCTCGTGTATTCACCGACAGGCTAGCAGGCCTGTATACTCAGACCAACACGTGCTCACGGGCCTGTGTACTCAGACCAACACACGCCCACGGGCTTGTGTACTCATACTGATGCTCTCATGGCAGACTCACTGCACCTGCATCAGGGAGTTGTGGGTTGTTTTGGTGCCCGTTGAGGGTACAGCCTGTGACCTGGGACAGTGCCTTTTCTGAGCCACTGGTAGTGGCTTTCACCTCCAGATCCCCAACCATAGTGTGGAATTGCTAGCTGGAGCATGGCCTTCTGACCTCTCCTGGGCACTTCCATCAACTTCCTGCAGGGCACCTGGCCCCAGGCCCACACGGGACTGGGAGCCCCTCGGGAGGAAGTCTGAACCCAGGGAGTGGCTGCTCTGCAGAGGGGTTCCCTGTTGCCATTGTATGTGTAGCTGTGCCAGGTGTCACTTGGCTACTCTGAACCAGGCTGCAGTGGTCCCGGTTCCTCAAGGGAGTGAGCTCAGATCCGAGGCTCCCACACCCACCCCACCCACCGGGGGGGTCCCTGAGAGCCACCTGGGCAAGGCCAGGACTCAAGGAGCTGAGGCCCGCCTGGGTGTGGGCGGCAGCTCTGGGGAGAGGTAGCCCCAGGCTTCCTGCTTCTGCACTGTGGGCCCTTGGCAGGCATGCGGGTGTGGCACGTGCCTGCGGGGGCCTCACGGCTGTCCTCTTCCCTCCTCTCAGGTTTGGCGAATCACGGACAGACCAGGCACATGGTAAGCGCAGGGGCTCTGTTCTCCACACACTTGCACACACATGTTCCCGTGGGCCTTAGCCGGGAGGCCCCCAGCCTGCCAGGGGCTGTGGGAGCATCTGGGAGGCTCCTAGGGACCCGAGGGGCGGCAGGTGTTGGGGTCTTCATGGGGTCTTCGTAGCTCTCCGGGCGCCCCGGCCCACACTGCCCCTGGGACGGCCGCCGTGGGGCTTCTGGGCGCTGCGTGGAGGCCCCGAGTTCCCCTCTCAGGCCTGCCCCACCGCAGGGACCAAGCCGGAACCTCCTGCTCAACGGGAAGGCGTACCCCACCAAGGTGCGCCTCATCCGGGGGGGCTCGCTGCCCCCCGTCAAGCGGCGGCGGATGAACTGGATCGACGCCCCCGACGACGTGTTCTACATGGCCACCGAGGAGACCAGGTGGGCGGGCAGGCGGACCCCGCGGGGGTGGGGGCCGGGTGCTGTGCCGCCTGCCCACCTCACTGCCCGGCTCCACCACAGGAAGATCCGCAAGCTGCTCTCGTCCTCCGAGACCAAGCGCGCGGCCCGCAGGCCCTACAAGCCCATCGCCCTGCGCCCGAGCCAGGCCCTGCCTCTGCGGCCGCCCCCACCCGCGCCCGTCAACGACGAGCCCATCGTCATCGAGGACTAGGCCGCCCGCGCGGCCCTCTGACTGCAGACCACGCCCGCCCGCCGCCCGCCGCCCGGATTTGGTAGTGCCCTGCCCGCCCTCCCCCGCAGAGAAACTGCCCCTCGGCCACGCGGGGAGAAGCGCCCGACTTACTCCAGACCCGCCGGGGAGTCGTTTTTTTAGCTTTGTGTTTACTTTTTGGCCAGAGCGGAGCTGAGGAGCCGCCCGAGTGCCTGCCCCGCACGCGGGCTCAAGGGCCGGCCAGGAGTTTTGTTGTTTCTGTTGAAGGTGCCATTTTAAATTTTATTTTTATTACTTTTTTGTAGATGAACTTAAGCTCTGTAACTTACACCTGGAATGTTAGGATCGGCGTGGCCAGCGGCCGGCCGAGCTGCCTGGTGGGGTTGGCCCCTTGTCTTTTCAAGTAATTTTCATATTAAAAAAAACAAAGAAAAAAAAACTTATAAAAACAAAAATCCAACTAGCCCTTCCTGTGTCGTTTGCCTTCAGTCCATCTCTCTGTCTCGGGCCCACTGCAGCCCTGTTGCTTTAGGGGACCTCAGTGCCCCCCACCCCCAGCTCGGTGGGTCTGCAAGCCACCCCCTGCCCGGGTCTGCCTGGCATTGGGACGTCCAGGGAGAAGCCTAGGCAGCAGCGTGTGGCCCCCGCAGGCTGGCCTGGGGGCTCCCCTGCCGCCTCACCTCGGCCCTTGCCTACCACCTGCCCCCTGGGGGCAGAGAAAGGTCCATCCGGGCTCGGGGCTCCCACACGGGGAGCCAACACGCTGTCTGTCCGAGGCAGGGGTGGTCTGGGCCTGGCCTGGGATCCAGACTGGCAGGTGCCAGGCTCCCCGGCTGGGGCGGCCAGGGTGGCAGGGTCAGCCGGGCTGCTGGCCGGCCTGGCAGAGCCCACTGCAGCTGTCCGCAGATGGCTGCCAGGAGCCGCGGGGCCACCCGAAGCAGGTGTGCCATTTCCTCTGGGAGAGTTTGCTCAGATTTCAGCAAGTCCGTTCTCAGAAACCCTACCTCGCTCCGGCCTCCTGCACACCCGCTCCAGGCCCACCAGACAGGTGCATCCAGGCCAGAGGCTGGAGGGAGGGGTCCGCCAGGCCCTCGGAGGGGCCCCTCCCTGAGCTCTGCCTGCTGTGCCTCCAGTCCCACGGTGATGTGTGGACATCTCGGCTGGAGAATTAAAATAGAAGCCACTCTGTTGCCTTGCCTGGGACAGATAAGGGGTGTCCTGGCGTCCAAGGGCCTGCTGTGGGCCCCGCTGGGTGGTGGGCCAGGGTGTCAGAAGAGGCTGGGGCACACCACCCCCATGGCTGGCCCCACACCCGCCCATCCCCCAGCCTCAGTGGTGGGGCTGGGAGGCCAGGCTGGTGACCTTGACGAAGACACTACCTTCCCTCGGTGTGCTGGGGAGGGGCGGGGAAGGGAGGGGAGGAGCCTCCCCCCAGCCAGGCCCTCCCCTCCACCGCCCAGAGACAGTCAGGAGGGCCGGGGCACCCTCCCTGGGCCCAACACTGGGCCCGGCTGTCTGAGAGGTCTGTGCCAGGCCTAGAAGTGGGGTGGGAGGTCTTGAGGACCCAGGTGTTGGTTAGTTCTGCTCGGCTTCTGTGGGCCTGGCAGGGGCCTGCGGCAGCCAGCCCCAGGGTCAAGGGCATCTCAGGTGGGCATGTCCCCACAAGGGCCTTGGTGTGCCAGCCTGCCCCGCCTGGGGCCTTCCACTGCCCACCCCTGGGCACAGCCCTGGGAGCCCTGCGGGAATGTGAGCCTGGCTTCCCATGTGCCATTTGCCAGTGCCACCAGGACACTGCTCCACTGCAGCCTCGAGGGAGGGACCTACCTCCATGCCCGGCCAGCGGGGCCCCGCCTGCTTCCCTCCAGCCCTGGTGTCCTCACTCAGCCCCATGGCTGGTGCCTGACCCAGCCTCTAGCTCTGAGACGGGGTTCTGTGTCTACTGGTCAGTGCCCCTTCCCGGCTAGCCCAGCACAGCCCAGAGCATCAGCCCAAGCCCTGCAGCTGGGAGGCCGAATGCCATTCCTTGGCTCCACCCCCACTCTCCAAGCAGGGCTGGGGCCCACAGGTAGCCTCCTTGACAGGACTCCTGTGCCCAACCAGCCTGCCCTCCACGGCAGTCCTGCAAACTGGAGTCACACAGGCTGGTACCCTGGGGTCCCGGGGGCTCCCAAGCTCAGAGCACCTGGTAATGGGTGCCAAGTCGGGGCCCGTGAATTATTCAGAGATACCGGACACCAGCCTGAGCAGGGAGCCGGCTGTGAGGGGCTGACCTGCAGGCCACCTTGCCCGCTGAGGTCTCCTCTCCAGTCTCCACCCCAGCTGGCTCAGGGCCAGAGCTGAGTGCAGGGGGCCCGCCCGCTGGCCGGCAGCTTGAGGGCTCTTGTCCTCACTCATGGAAATGAAAGTGGCTGAAGGGTGTGAGTGTGTGTGTGTGGGGGGGGCACCTCAGGGAGGAGGACAGGGGGGCACCTCAGGGAAGGGGGGCAGTCAGGGAGCAGGGCGGGGGGCACCTCAGGGAGCAGGGCGGGGGGCACCTCAGGGTGTGGGGGCGGGGGGCACCTCAGGGAGTGGGGTCGGGGGGCGCCTCAGGGAGCAGGGCGGGGGGCACCTCAGGGAGCAGGGCGGGGGGGCACCTCAGGGAGTGGGGGCGGGGGGCACCTCAGGGAGCAGGGCGGGGGGCACCTCAGGGAGCAGGGCGGTGGGGCTGCCGTGAAACTGCCCTGCGAGACAAGCTCCCTCACCCACTCTGAACACACCAGTGCCAGGGGCCAGAAGCAGGCCCTGGAGGCTGCCAGTGAGAGGAACTGGGCGTGGGGGGGGGGGGTCCCAGTGTCCAGCACAGAGCCTCAGAGACACAGGGCAGGGGGTGAGGGAGCTGGAGCCCACTGCCCAGACTGGACCCAGTCATCTGGGCTTAGGCGTCTGTCCATCTGCCAGATCTGAGGCTCAGCAGGGCTGGTGGTCCAGGAAGGAGCCGACAAGAAGGCAGAACCCCTGGGAGATGGCTGCTGCGACCTCCGGGTCCCCAGACCCTGGGGCTCAGGCGGATTCTGCATGGCGCCAGGTGGAGGCAGGGAGGAGTGGGAAAGGCTAGGCAGTCCTGCTGGCAGGGGCCGGAGGTCCCCTGGGGAGAGGCCCTGAGCCCTGGCAGACCCCTAGCTCCCCAGCCCTCCAGGAGGAGGCTCTGGGGCCAGCAGGACGAGGTCAGAGGCCCTGGGCCCGCCGCTACTGGGCCCGGAGGAGAGATGGGGCGGGCGTCCAGGGCGGAACGGCATGGAATGCAGGTGGCAGTGTCTGTCCACGTGGCCGTTGCGCCCGCAGAGGGGGCACCCCAGGGGCCCCACGCCTCCTGTCTCCCGGCTCTCCCCCCATGCCCTCGGGTGGGAGAGCTTGGGGAGGGCGCCTTTAGAGCCTGCAGCACACACCGCGGGCCCCCTCGCTGCCAGGCACCCCCTCCCTCACTCCCTTCCAGCAGTTTCTCTCGCGCTGTTTTTGGAAGTGGCGGAGGCCCTGCCCTCCACCCGCTGAGCCTCCAGCACCAGTGACAGTGTTAGGTGGGGCCGGGACCGGGCCTGGACCGGGTGGCGCTCCCGCCCAAATCCCGCTCCTGTCCCAGAGCGAGGCCGTTGCTATAGAAACCGAGCAACAAAGGGAAGCGGGCGGCGGCGCGCAGCAGGGTGGGGTGGGGTCCTCTGGGGACCCGGACGCCAGCACCGGGCCGGGCGGGCTGCTGCGCCGTCGGGGCGTCAGTCTGCGTGTCCCGACGCCGCCCTTCCGGGCCGAGGCCCCGCTGGCCAGGACGCCCCCAGTCAGGGGGCCGCGGAGTCCCAGCCCCAGCCGGTTGCCCCGAAGTTGCCATGGAAACAGGCGAGGACCGAGCGGGCCCGGTAGAGGCCACCGGCGCGCGAAGCCGAGGGGCGCCAGGCGGGTCGCGAAGCCCCCAGTCAGCCCTGGCAGGTGCGCCCCTGCCCCCGCGGCGTCCCGGGCGGCCGGACCCCGGGGGCGGGCTCCCGACGCCCCGCCCCGGCCGCAGGCCAATGGGCGAGCGGACAGCCGGGCGGGCGGGGCGGGTGCGGCGGAGGCGGCGGCTGCGGCGGGGAGACGGGAGCGCGCGGAGGACGCGGGGCGACTAGGCGTACGGACCATGGCCTCCAAGTGCCCCAAGTGCGACAAGACCGTGTATTTCGGTGAGTGCCCGGGCCCAGCCACCGCCCTTGGGGTCAGCTCCCCGCTACAGAGCCGCGAGCCCCTGGCGCTCGTCGGCCAGCGCCCGGCCACCGCCCTAGGATGCCCGGCCCCGATCCGGCTAGTCCGCTGCCCACGCGGGTGCGGCCGGAGGGTGGAGCGGCGAAGAGCTGGGGGGCGGCCACGCCCGAACCCCCGAAGTGGCCGACGGGGACGAGGCGGGGGCCCGAGGCCTGGCGGGCGGGGGCGCGTGGACCCTCCAGAAAGCGGCCGGGCTTGGGGGAGCGCTCTGCGCTCGCGGCCGGTCGCGGTCCTGCCTGGCGGAACCCAGCGGGGCGGGGTCGGGCGCAGCAGCAAGCTCTGCGCGCTTTTAGCGCGCTCCGGCCTTTCTCTACCCTTTCGCCCGGACCCCAGTCGCTCCTCCCACGGACACGTGGCCGGGCCGGCTGGCTTCATGACCCCCAACCCCAGCCCCGACCTCTGCACATGCTGGGCTAGGTCTAGGTTCTGTCTGGATTCAGTCCATGCGGGGGCGACCTTGGCCTCCACCTCTTGCGCGTTCTGACACGCTCCTTTTCTTGGCCAAGTTCCCCCTGGACTCTCCTGTGGTTGGGGTGAGGAGCGAACCCCCACAAGCAGGAGAGGACGCTGGAACCCAGGTGGCCAGGCCCCCTACCTCCTCAAGGTCAGAACATCCAGGAGGAGGGAGTGAGGGGGAGAGCCTGTCTCTGCCTGGACGCCCCCTGCGTCCAGGCAGAGACTGCCCCCCATGGGCGCACCCACTCGCTGGCACTCCTACCCTGGTGTCTGGCTCACTCCCTCACTTTCCCTCACCCTGGCTGGCCTCTTCCCCACTTTGCCAGGGTCCCTGCCCACTGAGCCTCCCACCAATGCCCGCACAGACAGACTTAGTGGCACAAGCCAGAAGAGCAGGGGAGATAGGAACAGAGAGAAGACCCTTCTTTGAAGACCCTTCTTTTGTCATCCTCAGGGCAGTGGCCAGGGTCTGGGGTGGGGACTGGCCGAGGTGAAGATGGCCCCTTGGTTTCCCTGTGGACGGGTGGGAGGAGGAGGCGTAGGCCGTTGTTTGCTGTTCCCAGAGGGGAGGGACCGGATTTGGCCTGAAGTGCTTCTGGCCTGGCTGGAGGCCGCGGGGCTTCCGGCTGCCTGCTGGGGAGCCCGCCCAGCCCTCGGTCCCCATCCTGGACAGTACTCATCCCTGTAAGGCTCAGGGTAGGGGCCAGCCCCAGGGTCGTCCTGCCAGCCCTGCTGCCCACATCTTTACCAGGCCAGCTCAGGGGCAGGCTGACAGTCCCGTGTACAACCCGGAAAAGCGCTTCTGCCTGCTTGGGCGGCTGCTGGCTCCCAGCAGAAAACAAAGGCTGGCTTCTCTCCTAGTCTGGAGGCCCTGGTGGAGGAAGGGGCGGGGCCAGGACACTGCCACCCCAAGTCAGGCTGCACCCCAGTGGGTGCACGGAAGAGCCGGGCCAGGGCACCCCCACAGTGACCTCAGGATGCTGAGTCTTTGTGTCCCTGACAACTGCAGCTGGGTGGGAGCTGGTTTCTTTCCAAGCCATTAGACTCAATCGATTCTGCTTTCCCAACTTGGGCGGGTAACGTGTGGCCATTGACCTGCCCAGTGGGTCCGAGGGTTATTCCCCTGCCCCCGAGTGGCCACAGCCTAACAGCTAGCCAGAGTATCATGGTTCTGGCAGCCCTGAGCCGCAGCTGCCTCGGCCACCGCTGGCCAGCGGGAGAGCTGGGAGAGGTTGCCAGGCTGGCATGGGATCTGAGCCCGCCTTGGGCTCAGCCAACTCCTGTCTGCCCTGGCATGGACCTGCGGGAGGCCTGGCCAGCCTGAGTCCCAGCCTCCTAGGGTGGAGTGGCCAGAAAGATCTATAAGCCTGTGGTGCCCCCGGGAAGGGTGGGGGTCCCAGAGGCTGCCCCTGGCCAGGCCAGCAGGTGCCACCAGGGCCACTGGAGCCAGAACTCAGAGCCCCGAACCTGAGCCACCAGGAGCATGAGGCTCCTCCAGGAGCCTCCACAGGCCTCCTGGGACTGGAGGTGTCCTGGCCCGGCCCCCGCTCCCCGCCCTGCTGGTGCCCTGGGGGAGGCCTGGCCCAAGCAGGGGCCGCTCTGGAAAGGAGTCCCCGCTTCTTGGCCAGGTCCTGCCTAAGCGGAAGGGCCCCAGCCCACCCACCCCTCTCCTCCCCTTGCCTCTGACCAGGCCCCTTCCAGTCGGGAGGATTCCAACTCGGCTCCAGCGGCTTCCTGCCCAGTCCTCCGCCCTTTTCCTGCTGTGCTTCCCTGGGGAAGCCCCCAGCTTCCGTCCGTCGGGAGATGGCCCAGCAGCCCAGGAGTGGGGGGAGGCAGGGGGCAGGGAGGGCCCCCGACATGACCCTTAGCAGCTGGTCTCAGAGCTTGGGCGCCAAAGCCGGAGGCAGGAGGGGCCGGTGCTCTCGGCGCTTAGGGTGCAGAGGCCAAATATGGACTGCCAGCGCCCTGCCCTGTCCCCTGGGGGGCCACAGGGACTGGCCTCTCCACCGGGGGTCTGGAGGCTTGGGGCCACTCCCCTCAGCCCGGGACTGGGACTCTGCTGGCTCCTCAGGGCCCTCCTGGAGGGTCTGGGGCCATGTGAGGGGGGCATATGTCAGGGAGGGGCAGGTTTGAGCTGGAAGCCGTCCAGGCTGCCTGGTCCAAGCAGTGACCCAGGGTGATGAGGAGTGGATGGTGGGGGCGGCCACACGGCTCCAGGGGGGTGGTGAAGGGGACCCAGGTGCCGAGGCTGCCCGGGACCTGGGGGCAGCAGGGGCTGAGTGTGGGGAGTGGGGGCGCTGCACTGACACTGCCCTCCCACCCAGCTGAGAAGGTGAGCTCCCTGGGCAAAGACTGGCACAGATTCTGCCTCCGATGTGAGCACTGCAGCAAGACGCTGACCCCCGGGGGCCATGCCGAGGTGAGCCCCCCCCCCCAGGCAGGGAGGGGGCGGGGAGCCGGGCCAGACCCCACCCTCAACCCCTGCCCTCTGCCTAGCACGATGGAAAGCCCTTCTGCCACAAGCCCTGCTATGCCACACTGTTTGGACCCAAAGGTGAGGCTGGGACCCCATGGCCCGGGTCGGTGCGGACACCCTGCCCAGTTCAGACGTCCCGTATCCCCTCCCTCCTGGAAGGACAAGCACTCTCTGTGCCTTCCCCACCGTGGCCCTGGGTGGGGGGGTCCTGGCCCCCCGTGGCTGAAGGAGCCTTCCAGGGAAGTTGGGGGTGGCTGCGAGGCGTGGGGGTAGGGAGGGCCCTGGCTCCCGCGTCCAGTGCCTGCCCACCGCCCCCAGGGGTGAACATCGGAGGGGCCGGCTCCTACATCTATGAGAAGCCCTCCGGCGAGAAACCCCAAGTCACCGGCCCCATCGAGGTGCCTGTGGCCCGAACCGAGGAGCGTAAAGCCAGCGGCCCCCCGAAGGGGCCCAGCAAAGGTGGGCGGGGGGAGGGGGAGGGGGAGGGGGGGGGGAGGGGGAGGGGGGCGGGGGGAGGGGGGAGGGGGGCGGGAGTAGGGGCGGGGCGCCGGTGGACCCTGAGCCCTCCTCCCTCCCAGCCTCCAGCGTCACCACGTTCACCGGGGAGCCCAACATGTGTCCTCGCTGCAACAAGAGGGTCTACTTCGGTGAGTGGCCGCACCCACCCCATCCTGGGAGGTCTACCCCGGCGCCTCGGCGTCATCCTCTGTCCCCTCCCCAGCCGAGAAGGTGACGTCTCTGGGCAAGGACTGGCACCGGCCGTGCCTGCGTTGCGAGCGCTGTGGGAAGACGCTGACCCCGGGCGGGCACGCGGAGGTGAGAGGCGCGCGGCCCCGGATGGCGGCGGGGGCCGGCGGGGGCCCAAAGGGGGTCTCTGAGGGTCCCGGGGGGCGGATAGGGGCCCAGACTGGGGGCTGCGGGCCCGGAGGGGCGGGGCCCGAGGGGGGCTATGAGGGTCCGGGGGCGCGGGCATCCGAGGCGGGTGGGCAGGGCTACGGGGGGAGCCGGGCGGAGGTCGAGGGGAGTTATGAGGGTCGGCGGAGGGCGGGGACCCGAAGGGGGCGGGCCGGGAGGGGTTCTGTGGGCCGGGAGGGGCAGGGGTCTGTTGGGGGGGCTGGCGGGCCCCGAGGGGAGCTGCGGGCCGGGAGGGGCGGCGTACGCTGCCCCCTGGAGGCCAGCCTGGCGCTGTGTGCTCACGGACGTTGGTGCAGCAGCGGCGCCCAGGGAGCCGAGGGCTCAGGGAGAGGGGCGCCTGGACGCGGAGGAGGCCATGGGGGGCGGTGGGCGGGAGTCTGTGGCCCCCTTCTCATCACCCGCACCCTGTCCTTAGCATGATGGCCAGCCCTACTGCCACAAGCCCTGCTACGGAATACTCTTCGGACCCAAGGGTGAGTGTGGGCTGGAGTGTGGGCCTCGGGCTCCCTTCCGCCCTCCCTTCCACCGAGCGGTCTCTCTCTGCAGGAGTGAACACGGGAGCCGTGGGCAGCTACATCTATGACAAGGACCCTGAAGGCAAAGCTCAGCCCTAGGCCCCGGGGCTGCTCTGCGCGGGCCCCTGACCCCCGACCCACTGCTTGGCTGCGCGAGGAGAGTGCCCGCTGCCCAGGCCGCCTCTTCACCTGCAAGTCCAGGGCCAGAGAGCTGGGGGAGGAGGGAGTCCCTGCCCGACCCCGGGACCCTGCCCCTTCTCTGTCTCCGGGTGTATCCGCCTGTGTGTCCCCGACTGCCCGCTGCCCCCTTTCGTCCTGGCCCCACGTGTCCCCACGTCGGGGTCTCGTGGCCCCACAGGCCCCTGGTGTCTCCGTGGCCTGGGTGACCTTTCTGAGGTGGCGCCACCCCCGTCCCGCCCCTGCCCTGCCCACAGTGTTATTTATGCCCCCCTTGCCAGTGACAGCCACAGCCACGCCCCCCACCGTGTTCCTCTCGCCTGCCTCGCCAGCGCCCGCCCACCACCCTCACGTGGCTCACACTCGAGTGCTGGGACTTTTGCTACCAATAAAAGGTCTGAAGGTCAAGGGCGCTCGTGTCTGTGGCTCTGGGGTGGACTTGCAGCCAGGGCCCATCTCTCAGTACAAGCGCCCCCAGCACCCCTGGGCCCCGTGTGGGGTGGGGGCGGGCCCCTGTGCCCGTGGGTGGGAGGCAGGGAGGCTCTGGTTTGGGTTGGTTTAGGCGAGTGGGGGGCTGGGCCCCTGGGGAGGACCGGACTAGATGGAGGTGGGGAGTGCGGGAGGGCTGGGGTCCTGGCGCCCAGACATGGGCACTAAGACCCGGGTGCCTCGGTCCAGCACAGAGCGGATGGGGGTGGGGGGCGGGGTCAGCCTCCGGAAGAGGAGCTGAGGGCACCCGGTGGAGGGAGGGAGAGACAGACGGCCCCTCCTGCAGGGGAAGAGCGGCGAGGGGTGGGCAGGACGAGGTAGACCCTCAGCCCAGGAGGAGCGTGGAAGAGGAGGGCTTTGAGCAGAGAGGCACTGACTGGTTGGCGGCCTCAGCACGGGTGGGAGCCCAGGGACAGAATGCAGGCTGTCTGGAGGGCCTAGCGCTCCTGCCTGAAGAGTTTCTGCATCTGGTTTGCGGTGTTGATGGAGTCACCTCTGGGTTCTGCAGGCTGTCCCTAGCAACCGGGAACCCCCAGCAGCTGGAGGAGCCCCCTCCCAGACTCCCGCCCACGCGCCTGCCTTCCCTTTATCCGCGGCTCCCTAGCAGCCCGCCAGAGGGCGCCCCTTCTCTTCCGCTCCGGGACAGAGCCCTGGTAGACCCGCCTTCCACGGCTCAGCGCCTGCCCCGTCCTGCTCCCAGTACCGCATCCCCAGAGGCCGGGCCCCCCCGGAGCCAGGAGCTTCGGGGCCTGGTCATCTCTGGGCCTGTGCCCTCAGCACCGTAGGCAGCCGGCTCCGTATGTGCCCTTCCCGTCCCCCCCGCTGCCGGGGGGCCAACTCCCAGCACCCCAGCCCCTGGCACAGGCCCCTCTCTGGCCCGTCCTCCAGGACGCGGGCTGAGACAGCTGGGCCCGAATGCTGGGCTCATTGTCCTCCGAGCAGCCATCCGTGTCCCTCGGGTGGAGCGGCCGGCTCGGTGTCTGCAATGCCAAGCCGCCCTGCCTCCTCTCGGCCCGTCCGGGTGCCCAGTGTGGGCAGCAGTGTCTCCTTGCACTTGTCTGGCGCCGGGAACACAGCCAGAATGTGCAAGGCGGTTGGCCTGCCCCGGGGGTGGGAGGCCCTGATGCAGGTACCCCAGGGACGCCCTGCTTTCACCCCGGGCAGAGGTAAGGTGTGCACTCAGGAGCGGCTGGGACGACTGTCCCCATTCCCACCTCCCTCCTGCCAAGCCGAGGCTCCTTGGTTGGGGGGTCGTTGGGACCACCCCCAGCACCCCAGGCCCGCCCTTGCCGAGGGCTCCCCTAGCCGGATGGGAACTTCTTGCTGTCCTGCTGGTGGGGGCTGCTGAGAGCACAGCCGGGCCCCTCCTCCTTTGTGAAGCTCCAGTGGAAACTGCACCGGGGAAACTCGATCTCCTGCGAGCCCTTCCCCCAAACCCGGGAGGAGGGGTGCCTATTGTGTGATTGCCGCCTTGGGGGCAAAGTGAGGGGCACCGGGTCCCCCCGCCCCGAGGGAGGATCAGCTGCAACCTGCCTGGCACTAGTGCCTCCCACTCGTGGGGTCTGGCCGGGGAGGCCGCGTTCCGTTTCCTGCTTTCGGGAGAGTGCTGAGCCTCTGTGTTTGTTTCCCCGGGGTTGTCATGGAAACCGGGGCGGGACAGCTCCCTTCCGGCTCCTCGCGGTCGCTGGGTGCCACCAGTGGGGGCGGCGGGGGCCCGGTGCTGCCAAGGCTTCCTCGGGGACCCCAGCTTCAGGGAGCATCCCCATGAGCCAGGTGTTTCCTTGGGCACCCCCGCAAGATGCCGTGGAGGCCTGTGTGCGGTGCGCTGCCCTCTCTGCCTGCCCCGGCCTGGCCTTCACCCCACCCTGCTGGCTAGCGAGGCGGCCCTGAAATGCCATCTAAGCTCCTCTCTCTGCTCCAGGACCTCAAGGCTGGGCATGGCGCCATGGCCTCCTCTGACACCCTGCTCCCCAGCCTCACCCCCCTCCCATCCGGCCAGTCTTCCCCACTTTCTCCACAGGGCCCTCCGAGCCCCCCTGCACCCCATCAGCCTCCCAGGCCCTGGCTGGTGGTCCCGTGTCCCCCACACCAGGCATCTCTTCGGCTTCCTCTGTCCCCACTTCCTGAGGCCCGGAATCTCCTGCCCCCTGCCCTAGACCCCCCAGCCCTCTTCTTCCCAGCCCCACCAGCTTCCTCTGGGCCAGTGACTCCCCAGTGCCAGCCCTGGGCTGCCCCTCTGCTGTGAAGGCTCCCTGGGGACCCCGCCCTGCTCAGCTAGCCTCCCTGAGCCCCTCCAGGCCTGGAGGGGGCATGACCTTTCTCGAGCACCAGCGCACTGGTAGTGGCCGTGGTTCCAGGGGCTGAGGGTCAAGTCACCGAGTGCCTGCGAGCCTGGCCCTGGGCTGCTGGGGGCTGGGCCAGGGAGGACTGCCGGAAGAGGCGGCCAGGTAGGTGCGGCTGCACACTTACTTTCTCAGGGCCTGGCCGGCTGCAGGGGTGGGTCTGGGGCTGAGAACACACCCAGCTGCCGGACTGGTGAGGCTGGAATCTGAGGCCATTCTGCATGGCCTTTGGCTCCAGGATACAGAGATTCCTGGCACCAGGCTCAGCCTGGGTGGGTAGGGAGGGCAGGGGCACCTCAATGAGCCAAGCTGCAGGCCCTGGCAGGGCTGGCTGAGGGGGCACATGGTTGCAGGTGCCCCCAACCCCTCTGCATCCCGGGCCTGCTTCCAACAGAGCAGGGGAGGGACCCTCTCCTGCCTGGGGTGGTCTCAGGCCTGGAGGACAGGGTTGGAGCCCTCCTGGGAAAGCACAGATTCCATCCCCCCGCCCCCACCTCAGGGCCACCTGGGTCAGGACCTTGGGGCAGACAGGGGGTCCTGGGAGACAAGCTGCTAAAAATAGGCCCTGGGAATGTCTGAGTGCCTGTGACTCAGCCAGGCCTGGAGGAAGGGCAGGGAGGGGTGGACTCTGGGGGTAGGCAGCCGGCTCTGGCCCCAGCTTAGCAGTGGTCCCGGAGTACACATTGGCCCCACAGTGCACTGGGTGCAGGAATGCCAGAGCAGCCCTGCCTGCCTCCAGCCCTCGCAGGGGACAGCCTTACTCTTGTCCATGCTGAGGATGGGGCCCAGAGACTGGGGCGCGGGGTGGAGGCTTCAGGAATGGCTGGCAAAGGCCAGGGGCAAGTGCCGCGGCATATGGTCCGGGATGGGGGTGAATCTGTGTAGCTCCGAGGGGCAGAACTTCCCTGGAAGATTCCTCAGCGGCCACTGGGGCCCAGCCTTGCTCCACAAGTTCTCCCAAGTGCCTGGAACCCCGGTGAACCCGCCTTGGGGCCCCCACCTGCCCCCTCCATCCAGAATCCTGCTGCGGGGCAGGGTCCCACCTGGTTCCAGTCTGGGTGGAACACGAGCAAGTGAGGGCGTGGCCGTGAGCACTGAGAGGGTGAGCCACGTGGTGGTGGCCTTGGCCAGCAGCCAGAACCCTGCGGTAGCCTCCCCCAGGTCTCTGGGCCCTGGGTGCCCTCACGCTGGCAGAGTGAGGGGGGCGTACTCTGGGCACAGAGCAGCCTGGGGCAAGTGGCTGTGCTGGTCGCTCTGTCCCTTACACTCCAGATGCCTGCAGCCCTGGGGCCAGTGCTGGGAGGGAGAGCACGTGGCTGGGTGCTGCTAGCGCGGGGGGCCGCGTCTCAGGATGCGCCTGGTGCTTCACTGTGCCTCGTGTGTCCGTGCAGCAGACGCCACTAGTGCCCCCAAAGAAACGGGTGGTGGGCCAGGCAGCAGGGCTGGGTCTTGAACTGGCCCGGTGGTCCTGAGTTTGGTTGACGTTGGGCTGGGTCAGTGCCCCGCCCCTCCAAGAGCTTCCTAGGGCAGGTGAGCTGATGCAAGCGGGAAGCCTGCTCCTGGAGGGCTGTTAGGGCCTGGCTGGCACCTCACAGGGAAGCCTCAAATGGGGGCGTGCCTGGCCAGAGTCTAGAGGCTGTGGGAACTGTCCACCCTGCACAGCCCCCAGTGCTGGGGGACTGTAGCTTTGGGGGGGTCCCTAATTTCACAGGCGGGCAGGACAGACAGGGAGCTGGGGGAGCTGAAGCTTTGGGAGGGTTCCAGGGAGAGAGCGTGTGTGTGTGTGTGTGTGTGTGTGTGTGTGTGTGTGTGCTGTGTGCGTGTCTGTAAAAACTGTGCTAAATACCAACCCGAGGGCTACGCCCATGGGTCTTGGCCCCTCTTGGCCTCCTCCCCACACCAGCCCGCGCTGTGGCTATGGCAACGGCAATAACAGCCGGGCAGGCCAGGAAGAGACTCATCACCCTGGTTTGCGAGGGGAGGGCTCTTACTCCCCCACTCCCAGAGTCTGGGGGGGCTTGGAGTCCAGTGGGGGGAGGGGTCATCCCCAGGGTCAAGCGTGCAGAAGGAAGCCGAGCCCAGCTCAGGGTGGCCCTCCCTGCCCCGGAGCCCCCCAGAGACGCTCAGATGGGTGTGCCCACACAGATGTGCCCACAGGCCCTGGACACACGTGCGCATCCAGGCTGCCAGCCGTTCACTGCCCCCTCGGGTTCATCACGTGGGGGGAGCTGACCTCCGCCCATCACACCTACTCGGGCGGTACGCGCACCACGTGTGACCTGACCCCGGGGTCTGCCATGACAGACGCCCACCTCCCCAGATGGTCCCACCTGGTACCCCCACCCACCCGGCCCTCTCTGTCACCGGGGGTCTCGACCCTTCCTCCCCTCTCTGCTTCTGCCTGTCTGTCTGCATGTCTGTCCGTGTGCCCGTCCCCCACCGGCTGTCTCACTTCCACTTCTCTCTGGATCATGAAGCCGGGAGTGGAGTGAACCCGGGCCAACCTTCCTGTTTCTGCTCCTGGCCTGGTGGACCAGGCACGGGCCAGGGAGACACCAAGGGCTGGGTGGGGGCAGGTGGGTGGCCGCAGCTCCAGAAACCGTGGAGGCACTCACTCCTGTGCTCGGGGGGGAAAGGGTGGTGAGGCTCAGGGCAGGGCAGGCTGGGTGATTCCTGCAGTGGAGGATGGGCAACCCCCTGAGGGCAGCGGGCAGCCAGCCACCTAGGGCTCCAGGGCAGGGCTTGAGCTCTGTGGACCCCAGGGCTTGCGGAGTCCCAGTGGGGGACAGAACTGTGGCCCACCCTCAGAGTGGGGGGTCCCAGGGAGGAGGGAGGATTAGAGAGTGGTAGGGGAGGGTGGGGTCCCGTGCGCCCACCTCCCAGAGGCTGGGGCATGCTCCCCCACTGTGGGGCCTGGCGGGGGGCAGAGGGCAGGGCAGGTCGGGGTGGGGGTACTGAGGTGGAGGTGGCCTGGCTCCCCTCCTCCCAGCAACAGGCCCGGGGGGGCGGGGGGGGGGCGAGTAGGGTGAGGGGCTCCCTCTGCTCAAGTCTGAGGGCCTCTCAGAGGATGGTCTCCAGCGCCCTCCGTGGGGACAGGGCCTGGTCAGGCCCAGAGATGACGATTTGTTTTGAGAGGCGGGTGTGTCGAGGGGAGCCGAGGACACTGGTGAAGTTTCGGGGGTGGGGGGCAGGATGGAGAGAGGACTGAGCGCTGAGGCTCTGGTGAAGTCAGGGAGCTGGGTGTGGCTTGGGGGGTCACGGTGGAGCAGAGAGGTGGAGGGCCCACAGGGAGGGGAGCAGAGGCGAGGGGGGGTGCCCTGGGTGACACTGACTGGCAGGAGGGTGGGGCGGGGCAGTGTCCTCCGGGGCGGAGAGCAGGAGGACCCCACCCAGGCCTCCCTGCCTCCGCCTGGGCTGAGGGGCAACGGAGACTGGTCCAGCAGACTCCCCCCCAACCCCGGACCCCTCCATGAGGCCGCAGGCCTCTCCGTTGGTCAGAGGAGGATGGCCTAGGGCCCTGTGACCCGCCAGCGTCAGCCCCCTTGGCCTTCCCCCATTCCTGGAGCGGGTGGGGCCCACAGTCTCCGCCTGGCACCGGAGAGGCTCCAGGCTGCCTCCCCTTTCCTTGGACGACGGACTTGGACCGCTCGGCCCTCAGAGCTTCCCTCCCCCGCCGCCGCGCAGCTCCATGGAGGTCTGGCCACTGCCGCACAGACTACCCCCCTACCCCCTCCGACATCCCGCAGAATCCCCAGCCCCGCTGTCGATGGGTGTCCCCTCCTTGGAGGGGGATGTCCCGTCTCGGAGTCCCAGGGGAGTTCCGCTGCGATCTGACGGACGTCCAGGAGCGGGCCGAAGGGGGGCCCGGTGGAGACTGGGATGTCCCTTGGGGGTAGGATACTGGCGCGGGGCAACCTTCTGGCCCCACGCGTGATGAAGGTGAAGGGCAGTTCGTGGGGGAGGGCTACCAGGCTGAGAATGCCATGGTAGATGCCCTCTGCCCTGTATCTAGGGAAAGGCCTGGAAAGGTACGACACGCTCGTTTGCATCTATCTGCATTATAGCGGTTACCTTCCGGGCTCCAGCACTCTGGGGCGGGGGGTGGGGTGCTCCCTTCCGCTCTGGGGAGCCCCCGCCCAGAGTCCGGGGCGAGGGCGGGGCTCCTCCGGGGTTCCAGCCCCGTCCAGTCAGCGAGAGCGCCCGCCGACCTCCTGCAGCCCTCGGACCTCGCTCTGCCGTCGGCCAGGCCCGGGTCCTGCCCTAAGGCGAGGGTGGACCAGATGACCTTTCTCGGCCTGTTGGCTGGAATCCGAGGCCTCCGGGTCCAAGTCCAGAACTCAAGGGGCGGGGCGCTGGGGGCGTGTCCCACAGGGGCGGGACCAGGGGTCCTTGAAAGACGCGGACCCGGCGCGACCCACCCAGTCCAGCGCTCCGGTCTGCTCCCGCCTGGCCACCTGCCCCGATCCGGCGCCACCATGCCCAAATGCCCCAAGTGCAACAAGGAGGTGTACTTTGGTGAGCGCACCCCACCCTCGCCCTCCCCGGCTCGAACTGAGGCTCCCCCCCCCAAGCCCCACGCGGAAGCGCGGCCCAGGGTCCATCCCGCGGGGCTGCCCGGGTGGGCCGGGGGCTCAGGGGGACTTCGTGCAGCGCCTCGGGGCGACACCTAGCCTTGCTGGTGGCCACCTGGGTGTGCCGGTCGGGCCCCCTGCGTCGGGTCCATCTTTGCCCCGCTCTCTCTCCGGGTCTCACTGAGTCTTCTGTCTCTGAATCTCCCCGACTCTGGGTCTCTCTGTCTCCGGGTCCCGCTATCTCGCCCCTTCCCTGGCGCGCCCTGGGCGGGGACTCCAGGGGGTAGGAAGGAACGCGGGGCTCGGGCCCCCTGTCCCATCGTTAAGTAGAAACAGATGCGGAAACCCGCGCCCCGGGCGGCCTAACCCCGGCGCCGCCTCCCGCCCCGCGCCCCGGGGCTCAGGGGAGGTGGGGGGGCAGAGGAAGTGGGAGGTCCCTCCCGCCCCAACACTGCGATCGCCGGTGCAGAAGCGGGGGAGGGCTCAGACCGGGAGCCCTGCCCGGTCCTGCTCGAGACCCGCACCTCCTCCTCCAGCCCCACCCAAGCCCTCAGGGCGCCCCGAGGACCAGCGTCCACTCCTGCTCGTTAGGCGGGAAGGTCTGGGGACTGGGGCTGCCCCACCGCGGGGGCACAGGTGCCGCTGAGCTCCCGCGTGGGCCACAGGGCGCTGTGGGTGGGGCCTGGCAGAGGCGTCTGGAGGGCGTGGGTGTGAGCGTGTGCGTGTGCCCCGTGTCACCGGGTCCCGTGTGTCTCTGCAGCTGAGCGGGTGACCTCCCTGGGGAAGGACTGGCATCGGCCTTGCCTCAAGTGTGAGAAATGTGGGAAGACGCTGACCTCCGGGGGTCATGCCGAGGTCGGTGGGGCCTGGTGGTGGCATCGGGAGGCTGAGGGGTAAGGGCTGGGGCAGGGTTTGCAGACCCTCATGGCCTCTCTCCCTGCAGCATGAAGGCAAGCCCTACTGCAACCACCCCTGCTACGCAGCCATGTTCGGACCCAAAGGTATGCTCCCCACGCCCCCTCCCGACCCAGCCCTCCACAGCCCCTGGCCACCCCTAACCTGCCCTCTACCTCTCTGCAGGCTTTGGGCGTGGCGGAGCTGAAAGCCACACTTTCAAGTAAACCCAGGTACCTCCCCACGCCTCACCCTGCCCCGCCCAGTGGCCCTGAGCAAGCATCCCCTGCAGTGAGGTCTGAGCACCCTTAGGCCTGCACTCACCTCTGTCCTTGTCTGTCTCTGCACAGGTTTTGGAGACCCATCTCCAGCTGCCCGCCGGGCCGCTGCCCTCCAGGCCGATGGTGGGTTTTTCTCCACAGGCACGTGGGGCTCCCCTGTAGAACCCCGTGCCCTCAATAAATGCGGACACTTGGAAGACCTGCCTGTGTGTTTGCATCCCTGGAGCAACGGTGCAGGGGTGTGGCCGGGGTCCTGACGCCAGGCCATGCTGGCACTCCCTCTTCCTGCTGCTGCCAGCCTTGCTGCCTGCTGCCCTGGTGGGCAACCCCTTGTCCAGCTCTGCAGATGTGCAGGCCTCCTCTCTGGTTCTGGAATGGGTCAGCAGGAACAGAGGGCCGCAGGGTGAATCGCTGAGTTGGTTCCGCTTTTGAGAAGCTTTGGGGTGCTGTGGTGGGGAGCCCTTGCCTGCCTCCCCACTTCCTGTGGCTCCACCCTTGTCTCCATTCTCTACCTGACCCCGCCAGATGGAGCCAGCCCCCTCCGCGCAGCCACCCAGACACCACCCGCCTCATCTGCCCCCACCCTACGCCCAGGGGCTAGCACGTGGCTGCTGCCCGATGGGGGACTGTGAGGACTGGCTGGGAAGCAACTGTCTGGAAACTCTCACGTCAGCCTGAGCCTCCCTCAGAGCCCTCCCCGTTCCCTCTACTTGGTCACTGCTGCTCTGGCTCTGGCAGATTGCCCCGTCCCAGGACTTGATCTAAAGATCCCAGAGGGGTCATCTCAGCCTTGCGTGTGGCCTTCGCTCCGCCCCATAGCTTGGCTGTGGGTCTGGCAGGCCGGCGCTGGACAGGCGTGGGGGGGCCCAGGGAGGTGTGTGGGGTCACGTGTGTGTGTGTGTGTGTGAGAGATTTGGGTGGTTCAGAGAACTCTGAGGCGTGGGAGCTGGACAGCCTCTGGGGATGGATGGGACCCAGGAGGAAGGGGCAGAGGATGCTGAGTGAGCCTGGGTTTCTCAGTGCAGGTGGTGGCGGGAGGGAGGTGTCTTGGGGGCCCAGGGACTGAGGGCTTGTGGGCAGAGCAAGCGCAGAGTGGGGAGTGCGTGCACAGGAAAGTCTGCTGTGAGCTGCTGGGAGGCAGCCCTGAAGAGGCAGCTGACTCCTGGCCCCACGGTGTGGCTCGCTGTCTGGGGGTGACGGGCAGATGAGCGCTTAGAGAGCTGAGGCCTGCAGAAGAGTGTGTCAGGCCTCAGGCTGGGAAGGAGGGTACGCCATGCAGAAGGCCCAGCAGGTGCGAAGGCCAGAGGGAAAAGGGCTCAGGATCCACTTTGGGCAAAGTCCACTGGCACTATGGCGGGCAGGCCTAACCAGGGTGGTCTCCGAGCTCGGAGACAGAAGAGCCAGACTGGAGGCTGGTGCTGGTCCCAGCCCCAGCTGAAGGAGGACCCTGGAGGGGACTGAAGTTGGGGGTGAGGGGGCAGACAGCAATGCCCCCATGCCCGTGGTGGAAGGAGAACTCTTGGGAGGTAAGCTTCTTGTGGGTTGCCAGTGAAACAGCCTCCTGGGGTCGGGGTGCCTGGGTCAGAGGCCAAGTTATAGAGAAGGGGGTCACTTCTGCGGTGGACACAAGGGATGAGCAGCTGACTGTGCCTGAGATGGGGGGCAGGCAAAGGTGAGGACTGGGCAGAAGATGGAGTCAGGCGTGACCACACTTCCTGTTGGCTTGGCCAAAGTTAGGGTTGTTTGGGGAACTTTCTCTGCTTTCTCTCCCTCCCCTACTCTGTCCTCTTTACAGCTTTATTGAGGCATAATTTCATGCCATAAAACTCACCTAGGCACACTCCGTGCTTTTTAACCAGTTCACAGAGTTCTGCAACCATCAGCACAATCCAGCTATAGACCAGTCTCCTCGCCCACAAAAATTCCCTCATGGCCATCTGCTGCCACACCCCGGTCCCAGCCTCTGTCCAGGCCACCACTGACCTGCTTCCTGTCTCTGCACACTTGCTTTCTTGACACTTCCTATGGATGAAAAGTAATATTTGTGGGAAGGACTGAGCTGAAGCTCTAATATTACCGCCACCTGATGCAAAGAGCCGACTCGTTCGAAAAGACTCTGAGGCTGGGAAAGATTGAAGGCAGGAGGAGGAGGAGGCCACAGAGGGTGAGATGGTTGGATGGCATCACCCACTCAATGGACATGAGTTTGAGCAAATTCTGGGAGATAGTGAAGGACAGGGAAGCCTGGCGTGCTGCAGTCCATGGGGTCGCAGAGTTGGATACGACTTAAGCAACTGAACAATAATAACACACCACATAGTATTTTGTGTCTGTCCTCCTCCATGTCTACGTGAGTCCTCCTAGATTCCCGGCACTTGCATTGTGGGGCCGTCTAGTAGACTTAAGGCTAGCTCTGAAATAACCCAAACTGCTTTCCAAAGTGGCCGTGAGGATTCCGCTCTTCAGTGGTAGGAAGAAGGCTGAAGGGGCAGGACAGAGGCAGGCAGGGGTGGGGTGGGGACGAGGTAAGGGGTAAAGGGGGCTGGCTAGGCAGAGGCTGGACTGGACAGGAAGGGACCGGGCGGGGGTCTGCAGGCGTAGGTGTGAAGGGGAGAGTCGCCGGCCGGTCGGGAGGAGCACCCGCCCGCGTGGCGCGGGGCTGATCGGTCGAGGGACGTCCCCCGGTGCCGGCCCCCACGTCTGCAGCCTGTTGCGCGCAGCGGGGCCCCGGAGACCGCAGCGGCCTGGTCCGAGAGGGCTCGAGGAGGCCGAGGATCGCTCCCGGGGATGTTGGCGCCCGGCAGCGTTGCCCTCCCAGCCGTCGGTGGTTGCCCGGCAGCCGTTTGGAGCAACGGGAGGTGCGGGGCAGATTCGCGGGGTCCAGACAAGGCGGGTCGGGGTTGCAGCACTTGAGTCGCGGAGGCGGACCTCGCAGAGCTCTCCACGCCGATTGGTGCTCGACGCACCGGAAGTGCCTCCGCACGGGGCTGCACAGACAGCACCCAATGTCGGAGGCGCCGCTCATTGGGAGGGAGCTGGAGGCGTGCCCTAGCCTGCTCGGTGATTGGGCGCGGGCCCAGCGGGGGCGGGACTTGCGCGGCGACTGGGCGCGGGCCCAGCGGGGGCGGCATCTGCGCGGCGATTGGGCGCGGGAAACCCGCGTTCGCGGGGATTGGACGCTCGGGCGGCGCGCAGTCCTGGGGAGGCCAGTGGAAGCTCCATGGGGAGGCGGCGGCGGCGCCAGCCCGACCCGGCGGACGCGGCCCGGGCTCTGCCCGAGGCCATCGCTGCGTTGAGCCGGACGCTGCCCGCCGCGCCCAGCCCCGAGATCTTCCGCCGCGCCAAGTTTGACCGTCCAGAGGCGGTGAGGCTAGCAGGGCAGGCAGCCGGGCGCGGTGGGCCCGTGGGTGGACGAGGGGAGGTGGCCAGCTCCACTGGCAGTCGCTCTTTGATCCCCGCAGGCCCCCGCGCTCTGGCGGCTGCTCTTCCATGTGCTCTCGCCGCTGTCCGCCGACAGCGCCTCGGTCTCGTTCACCCTGGGTAAGCCTTCCCGCCAGGCCCGCCCGGCCCCGCCCACCGCACAGGGCCCCGCCCACCAACCACTTACGGGACAGCCCTCTGCAGAGCCCCGCCCACCGCCCCTCCTCCCGTCGGACCCGCCGTGGTGACCCCGCCCCTCCCCGCCTCCTGGCTAGGTCCCCGTGTCCCTCCCTGCTGGACCCTTCCGAGCGTGCTCTCTGCTCTGGGGTCGCGGGTGGGGCCCTTCCTTAGGGTCTGGGGCACTGTCGCCTCCAGTTGATGGCCCTCCTGAGCTGGCGTCTCCTATCGCAGAGGCTCAAGTCCGCTGGGTGAAGTCGGTGCTGCACTCCCAGGGCTACCCGAGGCTGGCGCTGGTGCAGCTCCAGGACGACGGCTCCCAGGGTGGCCGCGAGCTGCTGCTGGCCCTGGCCTGGCTCCTGGCCCGCGGGCCCCTGCCCGAGCGGCTGCTGACCCAGAGCCACGTGCGGCTGGGCGACGAGATGCCCGTGTGTGAGGTGGGTGCTGGAGTGTGAGCCAAGCCCAGTCCGGGCTGGAATCTGGGGTGCGGGAGCTGGATCGGCCTAGTCGGCCCTGTTGGGGTCAGCATTGCCCTCCTTAATGCCTGGGCGAGCACACGGAGGCAGGGCAGGGCCCGGTGTGTCCACAGGGTCTGTCCCCAACTCTTCCTGGCATCCCCCAGACCTGGCGGCGGTCACTCCCATGGGCCTCCTTTCCCTTTCGGGGTCCCTGCATGGGGTGCAGGGGCAGCGTGTGACCATTGCTCCCTTCACAGTGTGAGGCCCTGGCCAGCCCTGGCCCGCCTGCTCCCCGTGTGGAAGCAGAAGGCTCTGTGGACATCCGCCACCTGCAGTGGCTGATGGGGAAGCTGCAGCTCCGGTGGCGAAACCTGATGGCCGGTCAGCAGGAGCAGTGCGCCCTCCTGGGCAAGGTAGTGCTGCTCGTGCAGCGCCTCTCTGCCGCACAGGCCTGTCCAGCATTCCCAGCTCGGGATGGGGCTGGCCTTTGGCTGGATGTGGGCCTTCCCGTGCCTGGCTGGGGACTAATTGGTTGAGGGTGGCCCGATGGTGGGATGCTGGGGCTCCAGATTGTCCAGGAGGGGCCTTGAGCAGGTGCTGCTGGATGTCTGTGGGGCAGGGAATCAGGGAAGCCAGTGGGGGAAGGCACCTGGTCCTCCCACCATCTCCTGGGTGTGGGCCTACAGGCGGTGGTCAGCTCTCTCCGGGGTCCTGAAGGCTGGTAGGGCTCAGCTGTGGGGGCACAGGGGTCCCCCCACCAGCCCAGGGCATGTTCTGGGCTGAGAGGTGACTGGGCAGGTGGCCTGGGCTCCCTCCAGCACAGGACTCTTTGGTGCTAGAACCCCTGGCAGAGGATCTTTTGCTCCACTCGCCTTTCCTGGAACTTGTCTGGGCTTCAGCTACTCCTGCTGTGTGGGACGTGCCCCCCTGCTGACCTCCCTGCCCCCCAGACCCAGGTAGTGTGTGTCCCTGCCATTGGCCTCACTGGACCACCGAGCCTATCCGGGGCTGTTTCTGCCACCGCCCAGGCCTGCCACTTGATGAGCTGAGGAGGGTACAGGGTTGCAGGAGCCGGGTGGGGGTGCTCCTCCCTCTGCAGGGCCTCCCGGTGGGCCCCAAACCAGCCTCAGCAGTGCTGACCACTCTCCCTTGCCGGGCCCTCTCTGAACCCCCTTTCCTGGTCTGTGCCTTGCCTAGTGCTGGGGGGCACCCGCATGCTCAGCATGGGGTCTGTGCTGTGTTTCAGATACACTCGTACACCCGTGGCTGCCACAGTGACCGCAGCCTTGGCCACCTGTCTGTCACCGAAACGGAGCTGCTCAGAGACCCTGAGGGCGGCCGGCAGGTGAGGCTGGTGGGACCGAGGTGGGCGTGGCCCAAGGTGAGAAGGGGCCTGGGAAGGTGGCACACCCAGGCAGTGGATCGGCTGTGGGTGGTCGTAAAGCTCACCATCTGGCTTGCGTGGGGGATGGTCGCAACCTCTGTCCCTCTCTTCACCCTGGCCTGCCAGTGCTGCCACGAGTGTGTGTGTGGCTGGGTACAGTCTGGGCCGTAGGGAGGGCACAGGCATCAGGTGGCTGGCAGCCAGCCGTGGTGGTGGCGAGGGCACGCTGGGATGAAGGAAGACACTGAGGGTCTGGGCTGACGGGTGTGGGTGCCTTGAGCCCATGCAGGTATCACCTGGTGATGGGCTGGGAGCAGCCCGCTTTCTGCTGACCTTCTTTTCAGGAGCCCCCTCCATCACTGTGCCCTGCCTGGGGGCTCGTGTGGCCAGGGGCTCCTGGGACAGGCTCGTGGCCATGACTTTAGTGCTGGACTCTGGCCATCCAGAGTGAGGCCGGCACTGCCCGGCCTGGGGGCACTTGGCCGGGCAGAATGACTGAGGCTCAGGATGGACCCAGCAGGTCTTGGCTGTAGTGCTTCGTGCTCCTGGGGGTCTGCTTCCTGATGTGGGGTCAGGGTGGCCCTGGGGCCCACCTGGCTGGCGTTCCTGGCGGCTGTCTGGCTGACTCTGTGGGCAGGAACTGTGTTTGGCCCTTGAGGTGCTGAGGCAGCAGCTGGGTGTCCTGAGATGCCCTTGGCTCGGTCGCCTTTTGGGGTGACTCAGCGGGGCCTGGGCCTCCTGCCCCTGGTCCCCTGGTGGGGGAAGCATGGGGACTGTGGCAGCCCCAGCCTGGTGCTGTCTGGGACCCCAGCCTCCATGGGTGCTGGTGGGGGGGGGCGCTCCCCCTCCGCCTGAGGGCTGGTGCGAGTTGGTGCCACAGGACTGAAAATGGCGTTGTGGCCAGGCCGAGGGGGACGTTGACTTCCTCCCAAGGTTTCCGGACGGTCTGCGGGTAGCAGCTGGGAGCAGCCTACTTGAAGGGCCTGTACTCTTGGGATGGGTCCCAGAAGCTTCTGGAATGGTCTCTGGTTGCTGTCAGTGGTCAGGCACGCTGTGGAGTGGTTACTGCCCTCTTCTTACCTTGTCCCCCATCTGCTTTTGTACGGCCTGCGTGTGGGGGTATGGGCACCCCTGGGACTGTTTTTGGGAACTCATGAAGCTGCTTTTCTCACTCGCCAGTGGGTGTGTGCGCGTGTGTGTGTGTATGTGTGTGTGTGGTATGGGCACGTGGCTCTACCCTCCCAGGTCCACAGCCCTCCCCGAGGTCACAGGGCGGTTCTCACTGCAGGTAAGCCTGCCTGTACCCTGCTCCACTGGCTTCGGGCTGGGCCCTTGGCCTGGTGTTCAAGGCCATCCCCCCCCACACTGTCTGGCCAGCGGTGTCCAGCCCTGGACAGATGGTGGCCTGGTGGGCATGCAGATACTTGTGGCCTGGGGCTCCGCGCAGCCTCTGGGGAAGGAGGCCAGCAGGGCAGCCTCGATGCCAGCTCCGGCTGCTTGTTGGGCCCCAGATCACATTCTGGGCTCTCTTCTACAGGGAGTGGCCTGGGCCTCCCAGGGGACCAGAGTCCTGGGGGGCTGCAGAAGCTGATGTGTCTGTCGCTTGCTGTGGGCCCTTGGGGTGGACCACGCTTAGCCTCACCCGCTTCAGCTTCCAGAGATGGTGGCGGCCTGGGCAGGTGGGCGGGGGCTCAGCACAGGGGCCACCTGGGCCCACGCACGGGTGTGGGGTCCGCGCCTGCGGGCCTGGGGGCAGGGCGGGGCGCAGGGGGCCGTGCGGCTGTGTTCTCCATGCTGGGCCCCGGCCCTGCCTTCCGGTTTAGGGGGTTACAGGGGCGGGGCTCCCAGAGCCCAGAAGCCTCTGCTGTCCAGGATGCCCAGCTGCCCGAAACCTCCAGGGTGCAGCCATCAGTCTGCGGGGATGTGGCGTGGCGTCCCGAGTGAGGGGCACCGGCACTCAGCCCCCACCTGCAGGACCCGTGGTTGGGGTGGGGATGGGGGCTCCCAGGGTGGTCGAGGGCCTGGTGAGCTTGGCCTGGGGGTGCTGGGGGTGAGGCCGCCCCGCCCCGCCCGTCGGCCTGCTATACTAGGCTTGGAGGTGGGAGTGCAGTGAGCCCGATGGCGGGGCCCTGTGCTTGGCTCTGACTTGCCGGTCTTGTGTTGCAGCTGCTGCAGCGGCTGGAGACGGAGAATGCGCGGCTGGAGGCAGCCCTGGAGTGGCGGCACCGGGAGCTGGTCTTCTGGCGGTGGATGGTCAGGAGGGACCCCCCCCCCCTCCCCTCCCCTCCCCTCCTCTCCCCTCCTCTGTCCTCCCCTCCTCTGTCCTCCCCTCCTCTCCTCTGTCCTCCCCTCCTCTCCTCTGTCCTCCACTCCCTTCCCCTGCCCTCCCCTCCCCTCCCCTGCCCTCCCCTCCCCTCCCCTGCCCTCCCTCTCCTCCTCTGTCCTCCCCTCCTCTCTTCTGCCCTCCCCTCCTCTCCTCTGCCCTCCCCTCCCCTGCCCTCCCTCCCTCCCCTGCCCTCCCCTCCTCCTCTGCCTCCCCTCCTCTCTTCTGCCCTCCCTCTCTCCTCTGCCCTCCCTCTCTCCTCTGCCCTCCCCTCTCTGTCTCCTCCCTCCCCTGCCTCTCCTCTGCCCTCCCCTCCTCTCCTCTGCCCTCCCCTCCTCTCCTCTGCCCTCCCCTCTCCTGTCCTCCACTCCCCTCCCCTGCCCTCTCCTCCCCTCCCCTGCCCTCCCCTCCTCTCCTCTGCCCTCCCCTCCTCTCCTCTGCCCTCCCCTCTCCTGTCCTCCCCTCCCCTGCCCTGCCCTCCCATCCCTGCCTGGTCCTGGCCACGGCAGCCTTGGGCCTTCGGGGTCTTTCCATTCTCCAGGCAAGAAGAGAGGTCTCGGGGACACCCCCTCGCCCAACTCTGAAGCCGGTTTTTTACCTGGGCCTTGGGTTTCGAGTATGGGGTTCTTTTCAGACATCTGTCTATCCCATCTCCACCCTTCCCAGCTCCTGGGGAGATGCAGACTCCTCAGAGGGTCTCAGCCTTCTGGAAGTTTGGCCTCTGTGCACCCTTGACCTCCAGGCCCCCCGGGGTAAAGGTCGCTGTGTAGCCCCCTCTGTGACCTTGGGGAAGGAGAGAGCCCTGCTCTCTTCGCCACTGGCTGGGGAACCCGGCCCGTGATCGAGACCTGGGCCTGCCACCCTCCTGCTCACTGAGGTCTCTCCCTGCAGGACACAGTCCTGGACACCTGCCCCCTGGAGGCCTCACCGCCCACGTTTCTGCCTAGGATCCCCGAGCCAGGGGCTGGAGCAGCAGGGCTGCCGGTGCGGGAGCTGCAGGCCTTGCAGGAGGAACTGCAGGCCTTGCAGGAGGAGCTGCGGAAGGCGGTGGAGGCCCGGCGGGCCGCCTGGCAGGCTGCGGTGAGAGCCGGTTGCGGGCCTGGACCACTTGACTGTGGACTTCCATGCTGGGTTGCCCCATATGGAAGACATGGGCTCACCTGCCAGACTCCCCGGTGCCCCACCCTGGCCATCCTGTTGGATGTCTGGAGTGCTGGGTGGGGCTGGGGGTGGGCTCCCTGGGTCTGTGCCCTGGGCTGTGAGCAGGCCCCCGGGACTTGGCCTGAAGGCAGCAGCCAGGCCCAGGCTCAGTCCCCCACCACACCTCAGGGTGAAGCTGGGCCCCAGGCAGGGTGGTCTTGAGGGCTCGGGGCTGTGGAGGTGCTCAGGCTGCGGGCCATGTCCCAGGGCCCAGCACCCCCAGCTTGGGGCTCAGGTGCTCGATGAAGGTGAGAGCCTGGAGGGGCTGGGCCTCGGCACTGACTTGGGGAGTCCTCCCGCCCTGGGAGCAGTGATGTCTAGGCAACGGGAGGGGCTGCGCGGGGCTGGGGGCCGGGGTCAGGCTCAGTGAGAGCCAAGGGGCCCGGGGCCATGTCCTGGTGGACGGGGCGCCCTTGGCTCACTTGACGCTCTCTCCTGTGCAGGTTGGCGGCCATGGGCCCGAGTGGAGAGCCGCGAGGCGGGCCCTGCAGGTGGCCGTGGCGCAGGACCTGGCAGCCTTGCAGTGGGCCTGGGAGCAGGGCAAGGGCCAGGCCCGGCCCCACGGGCCCCGCCGGCTGGTGAGGACTGAGGCCAGGGTGCCTGGCAGGCTGGGCCTGTGGGCCACCGAGGCGACGGAGGCGCTCAGGGCCCGGGAGGCCTGCCTGGAGGCGATGCTGCACCAGCTGCAGGGCCAGTGTCGGCAGGAGCTGGCCAGGCTGGTGGGAGTGCGGCCCGGCCTCATCTGGGTCCCGCCGCCCGCACGCTGAGTGCCGCAGGCGCCCCCGTGTCCGGGCTGGGCCTTGGATGGGCAGGATCCATCCTCAGCGGCGCAGGCTCTGGGCCCCGGGCCCCACCTTGGGCAGAGAGTGCCTGCGCCTTCCAGGCCTGGGGCAGGCCTGGGCTGTGCCCCCAAGGAGGTTGTGACAGCCTACAGTGGTGCCATGGGCGTCAGGCCTCGGTGAGGACTCAGAGGAATGCCGTGGAGGCCTGTTGGCAGAGCCGAGGCTCCAGCTGGCCTCTGTCTGGGGAAAGGGGCACCCCTCAGGCCCGGGTAGTGCCCCTGGTCAGGCTGGCGAGGCGGGGCTGGCCCGGGGCTGCCCAGGTGCAGGACAGATGGGCAGGGCCTACAGCGCGGGGTGGGTGTCGGGCAGTGCGCCCTGGGCGCCCCTGCACACCCCACCGGGGCCAGCCTGTGCCCGGGACGTGTGTGATGAGAGCCCTAGGGGGGGGTTCTCCTCTGTCCCTGGGGGTGGTGCCAGGGGCCCGGGAGGGAGGCCAGTGCGGACAGAGGGGCTTTGTTTTCTAGGCCGCGAGGGAGGGGGGCCCAGCTTGACAAAGAGCCATCTGTCTGTGGACGTCCCGCCAGCTCTGTCAGAGCTGGCCTGTCCCTGTCCTGGGAGACTGGTTTCTCGCGCCCACGCCCCACCCCCATGGGCACAGGCGAGGCCCAGCCTCCTGGGCCAGGCTGCCCTCTCCCTGGGCACTGGACCCCGACCTGCCGCTGGTTGGCTCAGGCCCCGGCCCCCGGGCCCCCCAGAGTACGTTCTCATTGGCACATCTCCCACCCCCGGGGGCACCAGCTGGTCTGGGCCTTTGTCCAGGGTGGGGGCACACCCATGGCGCCTCAGCACTGGCCTCTGGCGCATCGGCCAGACCTGGCAGCGGTGAGCGGACGCGCCTGTGAGGACCGCCTGTCTGACCCTACCCCGTGGCTGGCCCCTGGGTTCTCTGCACCCCCTCCCTGGCTGGAGCCCTCCCGCCAAGGCCGTGGCTCCCAGCTGCCTGCAGTTGGGGTCCAGGTACCTGACCCAGGTCCTCCGCCTCGGGTGTTGAGGCCACTTCTTGTCTTCCTGCCACCGCCCTCCTCCCTGCCGGATGGGAACAAGTCCACGGAAGGACTCCCTGCCTCCTGTGGACACCCCAAGGCCGCGAGGGCCACGGCCTTCGGGAACCTGAGCTTTAGAAACGCAAGTGGAAACTCAGTGCCTTGGGGCTGTCACTCCCCCGCTGACCCTCCAGCCCAGTACAGTTCAGCCAGAAGCCCTGTGTGTCCATGTGTCCGTGGGACTCGGGGCGCTGATCCTGAAACACGAGGTGGACCAGACTGAGAGGCCAGGCTGGTGGGCGGCGGGGCCCCTCGGGTCGGGCTCCTCCTGCTGCCATAATAAGTGAGCGTGGTCCTGATCCAGCCTCTTCGGGGGGCTGAGGTCCAGTGGGCAGGCAGGAGGCCCCGGAGAATCTGCCCGGGACCTCAGTCCTCACAGGCTCCTTCTCTGACCCTCCGCTGCCTCTCCACGTCTGCACTCCCCCTGGTCTGCCGGCCACCAGAGTCCCCTTCTGCATGTGATGTGACAGGTTCAGAGGCCTGACCCCAGGGCTCAGACCCTGCCCGCCACCCCTGGCCCCGCGTGGGGCGGCGCAGGCCCACGTGTGCCCTGGAGCCAACCTGGCCGCTCCACCCACAGACACAGCCCTGCAGGAGGTGGGCACGCCACGCCCCGCTCAGTGGGGAGTTGGCATGGAGGCGGAGGCCTGGTCACTGAAAGAAGCCGGAGCTGCAGCTCGTTGTGACACCTGCCTGTGTCAAGGCTGGAGTGGAGCGGATGGAGCTGTCTGTCCAGGGGCCCCAGAGGAGAGGAAACAGGTGATCAGATGAATGACCAGACAATCGCCTTCACTGTAACCAGGGACGACGGGCAGGGCCGCCTGTGGGTGAGGGGGAGTGGGGCGCTTGGATTTGAACCGCGCCCCCCCAAAGCCCCCTCAGGCACGCCTTTCGAGGTGGGCGTCCCACTGTCGCCAAGGGGAGAGGCAGGGAGCGAGGGTCATGGCAGCAGGCCCCCTGCCGAGGCCTCCTGGGGTCCAGGGTCCAAAGGTCCGAGTCCTCTAGAAAACAGAGCACGCCCCAGGAGACATGCAGGAGACCCTCGAGAAGAACAGCCGTGGCTCGGGCAGGGAGGGCCCGCACCCGTGGGGCCTCGCTGGCGGCCCCGCCGCGAAGACCCTGTGCTGCTGCTGCAGGACGGGCTGGTTCTGCCCCTGGTCGAGGGCCCAAGATCCTAGCGTGATGCGGCCAAAAAAAGGCGCTGATCATGCACGCGTGACCTTGGGGACGTGCGGCTCTAGGGTCCCACTCGCCCCAGAGGGCAGGGCCTCAGAAGGCAGGGCGGGGGCCCGGGGCCCCCCCGCGCCGACCCTCACCCCCGCTGCTCCGTCTCCGTGGTCCTCCGGGCGCTGGGCCTCCCTGTCTACTGGCCCCCTCCCTCGCCTTATTCGCACTGGTTGACCTTGGCCTGACCTCGGCCTGGGGACGTGGCTGGCTAGTCAGGACCACAGGCCCCCAGATGCCCTTCCCTGTGGCCTGAGGGTGTCCCCGGGTCCCACTGAAGTCCAGGTGCGGGTGGGCAGGAGCATCTCAGAGCAGCATGTAGGAGATAGTCTCTGCGGGCGGGGCCCAGCTGGCCACCCGTGTCCTCCCCGTGGGCGTGGCCGCTGCCCACAAGGTGCCTGTGAGCTCTGGGGCCTCAGCTGGTTCCTGGTTGCCGAGTGCGGCCGGGCACCGGGCTCCCTGCTTGGCGGGGCTGGGCTGACTCTCCACTTGTCCGGCAGCCAGGACCGCTGCGGTGCCTGTGTGCCTGCCCTGGGGCCACCCCTGGTACCTGGGGGAGAGCGGACACCCAGACGAACCTGCATAAGGGGCGGGGGCCACGCCGTGTGGGGTGGGGAGGCCCGAGGTGACAGCGGTGGTCAGAGCAGGCCTGCCCGGGGCGAGGGCAGGGAGGGAGGGGAGACCAGGGGGAGGACGGGGTGCTGCGCGTCCTTTCCAGGAGGGGGGTCAGGAAACGGGGTGACTCCGGGGAGGCTGCGTGGGAGAGGCACGGACTGCAGGCTCTCGTGTCTCTGGTGGGGGGCACCCTGTCTAGGGCCGGGTCCTGTCTTGGTTCTGAACAGCCCCTCTGCCTCGGGTGGGGAGGATCTGGGGCTCAGTGAGGGGTGGGTGAGGTCAGGCTGGCACCTGGGGTCTGTGGGGCCCCTCTTGGCCGTGGGGCATGTCCGCTGGCGGCTCCCCTGGAAAGCCGTTTTTCCTCTTAGAACCTCTCTCTCTCTTTTTGGTGGCGCTGTGTCTCCACTGCGGCTGTCTGTTTGGGGCGCCAGGGCTTGGTTGTGGTGTGTGGGACCGGAGATCCCAGCGAGGGGCCGCATCGGTCCTCCTGCACTGGGCGTGTGCAATCTCACGCACTTGGCTGGCAGAGCATTCCCTGTCCCAGTCTTTATTTACAAGTCCCGCCTCTCCCCTTCCCACTTAGGGACGTTTTTAAATTGTGAAAAACACATCACTGAATTTGCCATCTTAATCTGCCTGCCAATGCAGGAGACACCGGAGACACAGGTTCAACCCCTGGGTGGGGAAGATCCCCCGGAGAAGGGAACGGCAACCTACTCCAGTGTTCTTGCCTGGAGACTCCCAGGGACAGAGGAGCCTGGCGAGTTACAGTCCATGGGGTCACAAAAAGAGTTAGACACAATTGAACGTGAACACAAAATCATTTTTTAAAAATTGAAATATAGTAGATTTACAATACTGTTAGTTTTGGGTATATAGCAAAATGATTCAATTATATATATATATATATATTTCAGATTCTTTTCCATGGCTTCCCACGTGGCTCAGTTGGTAAAGTGTCTGCCTGCAATGCGGGAGACCTGGGTTCAATATCTGGGTCGGGAAGATTCCCTGGAGAAGGAAATGGCAACCTACTCCAGTACTCTTGCCTGGAAAATTCCATGGGCGGAGGAGCCTGGTAGGCTACAGTCCATGTGGTCGCAAGGAGTCGGACACGACTGAGCGACTTCGCTTTTTTTCCCATGAGATAGTGACTGTATTTCCCTGTGTCTTTCCCTAAGTCTTTGTTGCCTATCTGTTTCACGTTTACAATACTGTATCTTTAATACCATGAAAGTGAAAATGTTAGTCGCTCTGCTGTGTCTGACTGTGGCCCCAGGCTCCTCTGTCCTTGGGATTCTCCAGGCAAGAGGACTGGAGAGGGTTGCTCTTTCCTCCTCCAGGGGGGATCAACCCCATATTCCCGACTGATTCTTCCCTACCCCGTTTCCCCTTCTGTAACCATAAGTTTTTTTTTCTATGTCTCTGAGTCTGTTTCTTCTTTTTTTTAAATTAATTGATTAACGACTTTTGGCTTCCCTGGGCCCCGCTGCTCTGTTCAGGCTTCCTCTAGTTGTGGCGGGGCTGGCCTTTTGTGCGGTGCTCCGGCTTCTCACTGCAGCGGCCTTTCTCCTGGAGCACGGGCTCTAGGTTCACGGGCTTCAGTAGTTGTGGCTTACGGGCTTAGCTGCTCGGCAGCATGTGGAATCCTCCCAGACCAGGGATCGCACCCCTGTCCCTTGCACTGGCAGTCAGACTCCCAACCACTTGACCACCAGGGAAGTCCCGAGCCTATTTCTGTTTTGTAAATAAATTCATCTGTATCATTTTTTAGTTTCCTTCTGTAAATGATAAATAATATTAATATTTCTCTTTCTCTTTGTGACTTACTTCTCTTAGTGTTATAATGTCTAGGTCCACCCATGTTGCTAAAAGTGGCATTATTTCATTCTTTTTTATGCTATCCTAACCATTTATTTTCAGATCGAATGCTGCCACCTGAATTAATTGATCCATGTGGATTTTTGCCTGATGTTTGCTGACTCTCAAAAATTGGTTTGCAGGAGTTCCTTGAAAATTCAACATATGAATACCTCATTGGTTTTACACATTACAGATATCTTCTCCATTCTGTCCCCTCATACCTTAGTTGATAAAGAATCTGCCTGCAATACAGGAGACTCCAGTTCAATCCCTGGGATGGGAAGATCCCTTGGAGAAGGGAAAGGCTACCCACTCCAGTATTCTGGCCTGGAGAATTCCATGGACTGTTTGGACAGGGTCGCAAAGAGTTGGACATGACTGAGCGACTTTCACTTTCACTTTCCATTCTGTCATTGGCTAAAAATTTGCTCATGGTTTCCCTTTGTTGAATAGAAAATTTAAATTTTGTTTTAATTGAATTATGTTTTTGCCTCTTGCTTTTTATAGTTAGCATTTGAAGACGTGCTTGTGTCTCGTGTCATATTCTCCGCATTTCCTTCTGTCAGTTTTTGCTTCATTCCATCCAGAGTTCACCTCTGTGTGTGGAATCAGGCAGGAATCCAGATCTCTTGCATGCAGTGAGTCAGTTTCCAATACCGTCTACACACAAGCATACCCTGTCCTGGATTTGTGCTGTCAGCTTCTCCACACTCAGCCCCCTTCTCCTCCTCCGGGCAGTTCATGCACCAGTACCATGCCGCTTTCAGCACCCTGTGCTTCGTCAGGGTTCACCCTTAGGAGTAGAACCAGTAGAGGTTCTAAACGAAGAGATGCGCTGTCTGCGGTTGCTGGTGTAGGAAGATCCTGTGGTGACGGTAGCTTCATTGTGGCCATCTGGCTAACGCTTACCAATCAGCATGGCGGTCCTGTTCTTAGTCTTCAAGGGCACACAGCTAAGGCTTCCCCGTCAAGAACAGTGCGTCTCTGCTCTTCTGGTACTTAACTTTTTACAACTTTTAGAAAGTTTCTTCCACTTTTATTTTCCTAAGAGCCTTTTTAGGATCATAACTATCAAATGCTTTATCTTCATTAATTAAGACAGTCATATGATTTTCTCCTTTATCAAGACGAATTACATTATATTAATACTTCGGCACCCTTTCCAAAGTCAAACCACCCTTGCATTCCTGTGAGAAGTCCTGTTTGATCATGATGCTGTTAACATTTAAATATGCAGTTGGTTTTGGTTAGGTAGAATTTTATTTAGAACATTTATATCAATACTCGAGGGGAAATGGGCCTATGACTTTCTTCTCTTTTTTTCTTTGTATTTTCCTTATTATATTTTGGAATCAAGGTTACATTGGCCTCATCATAGCTTCTGCCATCTATTTTTTGGAATAACTTATTAAGATAGGAATTAATTATGCCTTGAAACTTTTTTCTTAGTCACACTGTGTGGCACTCAGGCTGTTAGTCCCTTGACCAGGGATCGAACCTGTGCCCCCTGCACTGGGAGTGTGGAGTCTTTTTTTTTAAGATTTGTTTATTTGGCTGCACTGGACCTTCACTGCTGCGCACGAGCGTCCTCTGGTTGTGGCATGCAGGAGCGACTCTGTTGCCACATGCAGGCGTCGCATTGCATGGTGGGCTTCTCTGTTGTGGAGTGTGAGCTCCAGGCGTGTGGGCTCAGTCGCTTTGGCAGTCGGGCTTAGCTGCCCTGTGGCATGTGGGATCTTCCCAGACCAGGGATCAAACCCATTACCCCTGCACTGGCAGGTGGATCCTTAACCACTAGACCACCAGGGAAGGCCTGGGAATGTGGAGTCTTAACCACTGGGCCAGGGAAGTCCTGAACTCGACTTTTACCGAGTAAAGGTTTTCTATTTTGATGAGGTCCAATCATTTTATCTCTTGTGGGCTGTGCTTTTGGTGTCATGGTTTTTTTTTTTTTTTTTTTACCAGTCCCAGGTCATGAAGATTTCCTTTTATGTTTCCTTCTGCAAATTTATAGTTTTTACATTTAGACATACTAACCACTTTGTTTAATTTTTGTGTTAGATATTAGGCTACTTTAGGGATTTTTTTTTTTTTGGCATATGAATGTCCGGTTAGTGAAAATTCTATCCCTTCTCTATCGAATCACCTTCACACCTTAGTTAGAGCTTACTGGTCATGTCAGCAAAGCAGGGGTGGAAAGGACCTTCCCCAGGCTGATGACAGGTATCTGCCACTTTCGAGAGACTTGTATCCAAAACACAGAAAGAAGTCCCTCCTACAACTCAACAGTAAGAGCACCACAGTACAATGGAAAAATGGGCAGCGGATTTGAACAGATGTTTCTCCAAAGAAGATACACACTTGAGCAGTAAGCACATGATGGGATGCCCAGTATCATGAGCCACAATGGAAAAAGCAACTCCAACTATGAGGAAATAGATACTCCTTCACCCATAGGGTGGCTGTGATAAAAAATACTGACAGGTAGCAATCACTGGGGAAAATGTGAAGAAATTGGAACCCTTATATATTGCTGGTGAGAATGTAAAACAGCCTGAAAAACAGCAATTCCTCAAATTGTTAAACATGGAGTTACCTCATGACCCAGCAATTCCACTCCTAGGTATACACTCAAGAGAAAAGAAGACACAGGTCCACATAAAATCTTGTTCAGAAAAAAATCTTGTACAAAGTGTCCATTGCAATATTATTTATAACCAAAAAGTGGGAACAACATAAATGTTCAACTGATAAATAGATAATAAAATAAATCTGGAGTAAATAATGGAAGGTTACTTGGCAATAAAAAAGACTAAAGTAATGACAGACTCATTTGCTTTGTAAATTAAGTCACAAAAGACCACACTGTATGATTTTATTAGCATGAAATGTCCAGAATAGGCAAATCTAAGGAATAGATTAGTGGTTGCCTAAAGTTTGCGAAATTGGGAAATAATTGGGGATTGATTGCTAAGTCTGGGGCTTCTTTTTGGGGGTGATGAAAATGTTCTAAGATTATGACGTGTGAATATACTAAAAAACCTTGAATTGTAAACTTCAAATGTGTGAATTGCATAGTATGTGAATTATAATAAGCCTGATTAAAAAATCGACCATACTGGTGTGGGTTTATTTTTGGACTCCAGTTTGTTCATATAGATCTATGTGCTTATCCTTTGACAATACCAACTGTTTTGATTACTTCAGATTTACAATGTCTTTTTAAAAAAATTATTTATTTGGCTTCCCTAGGTCTTAGTTGCAGCATGTGGGATTTAGTTCCCTGACCAAGGATTGAACCTGGGCCCCTTGCATTGGGAGTAGTGTGTTGGCCACTGGGCCACCAGAGAATTCCCCTACGATAAGTCTTAAAATTGGTTAGTGAGAATCCTCCAACTTCTCCCCTTCTTTTCCAGAATTGTCTTGGCTACTGTCTATATACATTTACATTTCTATATAAATTTTAGAGTGACCTTTCTATATCTACACAGTTTCTGCCATGGATTTTGATTGGAGTCGCATTATATCAGTAGGTCATTTTGGAGAACTGGCATCTTAACTACATTGCGTCTTCTACCTCATGAACACAGTTTTCTATTTAAGTTCTTGATTTCCTTCATCAGCATTTTGCAATTTTCAGCACACAGATCCTATACATGTTTTGTTAGGTTTATATCAAAGTATTTAATTTTGAGGGGAGCTAAAGTGTTATTCCTCTAAAATTTTTGGTTTTCACTCGTTTGCTTCTAGTAGAAGCAGAATTGAAGTTGTTTTGACCTTGTATCCTACAGCCTTGCTAAGCTCACTTATTTGTACTCAGATATTTTTAAGTAGAACATTTGGAATTTTCTATATAGACTTTATTATCATCTATGAATAGAGAGGGTGTTTCCCAGGTAGCTCAGTGGTCAAGAACCTCCCTGCCAATGCAGGAGACAAAAAAGATGTGGGTTGGATCCCTGGGTTGGGAAGATCCCTTGCAGAAGGTCATGACAACCCATTCTAGTATTCTTGTCTGAAGAATCCCATGGACGGAGAAACCTGATGGGGTTGCAAAGAATCAGACACAACTGAAGCGACTTAGCACACACGCACGCATGCATGCATGAATAGAAAGAGTCTTCTTACTTTCTATTATGTATGTCATTTATTTTTCTTATTTCATTGCATTGGCTAGGACTGCTAGCCAATAGTGAATAGTGGATACAGGGGACATCTTTGCCTTGTTTCTGATCTTAAACACCTAGTCCTTCAGAATTAACTCACATTAGCTGTAGATTTGTTTTTTCTCTCTCTCTTTGAGATGTCCTTTACTATATTTAGTAACAATTTTCCTGTTTCTAGTTTGCTGAGAGTATTTATCATGAGTGGATACTGAATTCTGTCAAATAGTTTCTTTACATGAATTTATATGCTCATGTGATTTCTTCTTTAGACTGTTAATAAAGTGGGTCATACTGATTTATTTTCCCATGTGGAACCAGCCTTGTTTTTCTGAGGTAATCTTCTTGTGGTTGTGGTTTTGTTTTTTTATGTTGCTTGATTCTATTTGCTAAAACTGTTGCTTGATTCTACTTGCTAATATTTTGATGAGGATTTTTTATGACATGATGACATTGGATTTTCTTTCCCCTTGTGGGTTGGTTGGATTTTCCCTGGTTCTTCATATGCAGAGTAATGTTGGATTGTATCCTGCATATTTAAACATTATTTCATAAATATCTGGTTTTATTTAAATCCATTGAGAATGGTGACATTTTTGTTTTAGCACACAATCAACCCAGTTGGGTTCAAGCTACAAATTCCAAATAGCCTTGTGTGGATAGCGGTTTCAATGTCAGTTCTGCTTCCAAAGCCGTTGCCGTGTTGTGTGAATTCTGTCCTCTGTGGGCACTGCCAAGTGACCAGTGTGGGATCTGGGCAACGCTGTGTCCTGAGGCTCAGTTCTGGGACTTGGTGTGACACACACAGCTTGGGGCTGAGCCCAGAAGTCATAAACCGCCTCATGGTTGCTCTCTGGAGCCCCTTCTCTGGCTTGTCTCTGTCACTTTCTGGCTGCCTGGGGCTCCGCTTTCCAGTCCTCTGGCAGAAGTCTGGGGCTTTACTCACCCCACCCTCCTGTACACTCCCCCAGACTGAGCCTGCATCTTGAGACAGAAAAGTCCTGGCTCTCCCCCTCCCCTCAAGGCAAGTGGGTCCCACCCTCTGGACCATGTCTCCTCTGACTGGAGAAGAGGGTCCTCCCCCTAAAAAGGTGCCTGTGAGGCCTGCTGCCATGACTGCAGCCTGTGTAGAGGTGGGACTGCCCAGGGGCCCCAAACCAGCAAACAGAGCCACCCCTCCCCATCCCTCTCCTCTCCCTCCCGGAGCCCCCTGGCGCAGGTGGAGGCCAGCCCAGGCACACAGAAGGAAGACCCTGAAACTCACCACCAGGCTGGGGCTTCCCGTCCTGGTCCCCCTGCCCCCGCCCGTTTCTGCTCTGTCGTCAGAGGCCTTGGTGCCTCCCGCACCACCTTCTCTCTGCAGGTGCATCGGCTGGGAAGGGCCAGGTCGGCCGAGTTACTCCATCTCACCCGAAACGGGGACCCAGGAGACGTGAAAGAAAAAGACCACAGACATACATGACTCCTTGGTCTCGCCTGGGCAGCTCTTCCTGTCTCGCCACCTTTGGCTTTTCTTTACCGAAGTGAGTGTGTGTGTGTGTACACGCACAGTGTATTCTGGACCTCTGGAGCGTGAACTGCAGGCACCCTGACAATCCACCTGGACACGTCATCACGCCTCGCTCCAGAAATGGTCTCCTGGGGAGCATCCTAGCCCGGAGACCCCCGTGGTGATGCCACATGCCACCCTTCTTCAGTGCATATTTGCATGATCAGTCCTTCCCCATCCATACGCTCATGATTTATATGTGTCCCTTGTAAACAGTATGTATTTTGATTTAAAAAGAAAAACAAAACAGACTGATCATCTTAGTCTTTCCATGGGAATGTTTAGTCCATTTGCATCTAATGTAATTACTGATAAGTTAGTTTGTAAACCTGCCGTCTTTAGAAGTTTTCAAATTTCTGCAGCTGCTCTATCCGCCCCCCCCACTTGTCTATGGGGCTGATTAGGGAGAAAAGTTCATGGTTTCTTCCCACGGGTGTGAGCACTACGGTCTGCTTATGTTCCTTCGGCTCTGCAGCAAGCAGCTGCCAAGTGCCTCTTAACTCACTACAGGTAGCTGGCCCTCTGCATTTCACTTTTACTTCACAGGCCATTCTTGGTTTGTATTTTATCTTCATGTTTTCTAAAACAGTGTCATTCCTAAGCACCTGTAATTTTTTTTAATGTGCCTCAGTCCACTTTTTTATTTTAAAGAGCCTTTGTTGAATTTGTTACAATATTGCTTTTGTTTTTAAGTTTTGTTTTTTCAGACAAGTGGCTTGTGGGATTTCAGCTCCTTGACCAGGGATCGAATGTGCATCCCTTGCATTGGAAGGTGAGGTCTCAACCACTGGACTGCCAGGGCAGTCCCAGTTTACTTTTTTATGTTTTAAAAAAAATATTTATTTGGCTTCGGCAGGTCTTTGTTGCAGCATGCGGGATCTTCGGTCTTCCCTGCAGCACGAAGGGGTAGAACCCAGGCCCCCTGCAGTGGGAGCACAGAGTCTCAGCCACTGGACCTCCAGGGAGGTCCTGCTAAGCATTATCATCACTACTGTAACAGTCTGTTAAGATTGCCCCGTGGATTTGCTGCATCTTGCGCTCAGCTTTCCCTCCTGCCTCCCTGATCTCATATCTGGGATTCGTTTCTTTGCCCTGGGTGCCTCCTTTAGCAAGCCTGCTACAGCAAACTCTGTCTCTGAGTAAAGTCAGATTTTAGGTCGGCAGTTGTATTAGTAACCCACTGCTGCTGTGACAAGTTGCCACAGATGAACGCTGCACATGTTCAGTCTTACAGTTCTGCAGTCTCACTGGGCTAAAATCCAGATGCTCTAGAGGAGAGTGGTTTCTGTGCCTTTCCAGCTTCTAGAGGCGCCTGTATTTCTTGGCTCCTGGCCACTCCCTGCACCTTCCAAGCTGGCTGTAGCCTCTTCAGATCTCTCTGACCCTGGAACCCCACCTCCCTCCCACAAGGAGGCTGGTGATGACAACGCCTGCCCTGGCAATCTGGGATGATCCCAGATCTCAAGGCCTGTGATTTAATCACGTCATCCAGAGGGAGCCGGCATGCATCCCAAGTGTTCTGGGTCTGGCCGGGGAGGGGGTGGGGTGGGTGGGGTGGGCAGGGTGTGGACACACAGATGAAGGACTGGGAGGCAAGAGCTGGGTGCTGGGGCAGTGAGGGGCGCGTGGCGTGCAGAGCACTGATGCAGGCGTGCAGGCCTGGGGTAAAGACTGGACTTGCCCCGCAGCCCCTGGGTGAGTGGGGAGGGCAGAGCGAGACAGGCGGTGGGCAGGGAGGCCTGGTCGGCAGCCCCTCCTCGAGGAAGGACGGCGGTGGGAGGTGTGGGCTCAGGGCACCCAGGCCTGCCCTGGCCCCCTCTACCTCCCCAGCCAGCCGGGGTGGGTCTGCCACGGGGTTGCGGGTGGCGCCCGCTGACCAGTCAGAACCTGCACCTCCATGCTACAGGAAGTGGCCTTGGTATCCAGGCCCCTGGTCCCTGGAGACCTCCCTGGGAAGGGAAACTATCATCGTGGACCTGGGGCCTCTCCCTGGGCAGAGAGGCATCTTTGAGGCCCTGGCTGCACTTCCGCCAGTGAGAGCCAGTGTATGAGTGGCTGCGGGTGCTGGTATTCGGCAGTCAACCATCCTGAGAGTTCAGCTCCAGAGCATCTCAGCATCTCCCGCATGCTTCTCAGGGACGGCCCAAGAGGGCTTGCTGGCTCCAGGGCGCCCCTGGGGGCCTGGTGCCGGGGAAGGGCACATCATCTATGCCCATCATCTGCAGAGACTCGGCCACCTGTTTGGGACCAGGCACTGCCCGGGCCTGGGTGCGAGCAGACAAGCGTGGGGGACCCAGGGGGTCCTTTCACCTTCTGATCTGCTCTCCTCCGTCAGAGGCAGCAGGCAGGCAGCGGGTGTGCGCCCCTCCGCCATCCCGGGGAGGACGTGTCTGCGATGTTGGGGGCGGTGCTCAGTGAGGGCCGGCGGGGAGGAGGGTACTCCGGTGGGTGGAAAGCGGCGTGAGCCTCCAAACCCCAGCATGCTCCCCGAAGGCTGCCCACTGCTCCTGTTCTCTGGCCTCAGATGAGGACCGGGGAGAGGAAAGTGGAGGAACCCAGGGCCCAGGGTCTCTGGGAGGCGGCACTATGTCCGCAAACGAGGTCCCATGGGGCCCCCTGCAGATGGGCGGCGGCCACCCGGGTCCGCCTCGGGGCCAGCTCCGCGGTAAGACCGCCTGTTGCCGGCGATCAGAGTCGCCCTGGTCGGCGGCCTGGGTGTGGGCTGCGCAGAATTTCAGGGCGCCCGAGTCTCTCTCGGGTTGCCGAGTGACGCCGGTGGAGAGGTTTTCCGGGCCGCGCATGGAGCCCGGGGGCGCCCGGCTTCCTAGTGTCGCGGTCCCGGGCGCCGCTGCCTCGCAGCGCTGTCGCCCTGGCAACCGGCGCCGCTTAGGGGGTGGGGGCGCGGGGACCCCAGTCCGGGTCCTGCGGGCGCGGGCGGCCGGGAGCGTGGGGCGGGGCCTCGGGCCGGGGGCGGGGCGCGCGCGGGCGGGGGGCGCCGCGGAGCCGAGGAGAGCGCGGCCTCGGCGGGCGCGCAGACAGGCTCCGTGGGGCCAGGCCCCGCGCGCGCAACATCTGGCCGGCGGCGGGTAGGTGCGGGCAGGGCGCGCGGGCAGGGCGCCCTGGTGAGCCCCGAGTGCCCGGCCGCAGGGGCGGCACGGTGCAGGGGCAGCGCTGCAGGGGTGAGGCCTGGCGGCCGGACTGCCTGGACCAGGCCCTGTCGGGGGGGAGCGGGCGGAGCGGACCGCGGAGCCAAGACGCAGCCTGCCGGGAGCGGCCCAACCCCTTCACCGGCCTCCGTCCGATCGGGCTGCGGGAGGGCCGCTTTCTCCTCTCCCTTTGCCACTCCTTGTGGGCACTGAGGGATGCGTTCAAGGCGCCAGGGAAGAGGCGGGCAGCGAGGCGCCCAGAGGCACTGGAGTCTGTGAGGTCCGGGCAGCCGAGCAGGAGGCCCCGGGCCGGGCTCAGGACGGCGGGGGCAGCAGGGCCTGGGGCCGGTCCCCAGGAAGAGGCCCGGCGGCTGTAGGGGGAGGGCGGCCAGGCCCTGGCTCCAGCCTTTCGGGGCAGGGGCTGGGGCTCCATGTGCGAGCGCCGATCGGGACAGGGTCTGTCTGGCCCCGGCGGCCCCGGCCCAGGGCTGATGAGCGCCTGAGGGAGCGGAAACGCTGTGGAGTGGATGGGAGGTGGGGTGCGCGGTGCAGCAGCCGTTTGGCTCGTTGGCCGGGCCAAGGGCTGGGATGGAGATTCCCAGGCCGCTGCTGCAGCCACAGGAGGGGGAGCTTCGTGGGTCAAGTGTGTCCACACGGTGGGGGGGTGGGGGCGGTGAAGAAAGGGTGGGTGTGTGATGGAGGGCAGGAGCTCATGGAATTGTGGGCGCAGGGGCTAGACCGATGACCCTTCCAAGGCATCTTCTACTCCAGGCGTCCACACTCAGAGTGGTGGGGTCCTGGGTGTGGCGGCGGAGACCCTGGGAGGTGGGTGCCAGGTGGAGCAGCAGCTGGGATGAGACTAGGGCTGGAGGTGCCCACTTGGAAGGGGGCCTTCTTCCCCAGGCCGTGGGGGCTGCGGTGTCACCAGGGCAAGCCAAGCACTGGCTCCACAGTCGCGGGTGACATTAAATTTTATGTCTTTGTCTAGACAGGGCAGTAAACAGAGCTCTGGGGCCAGGGGTGCTGTGGGGGAGAGCAGAGGGGTGGGGAGCCTGGCTAGGAGTGAGCCTCAAGTGACTTTTGGGTGGATGAGGCCGGGGCCCTCCGTCTTTCCTCAGGGTGTCAGCGGGCACAGGGGTGCTGACCCACAGCCTGGTGTGGGGCCGTGACAGCCAGTGCCAGGGCTGTGAGAGGGGCGTAGGGGCTTGTGGCCCAGGTGGGCGGTAGCAGAAAAGGCTTCCTAAGATTGCCCACAAGGCTAGGGGGGCAGGGAGCGACTGGGGGCCCACCCCTTCGTGGTGAGCAGGGCGAGCTGGCGTGGGGCTGGGGGAGTGCAGAGGGCGGGAGTCGCTGCCAGCGCAGTAGGGGGCCACAGTGCGCGCAGGGCGGAAGAGAACGGGCCACATGCCCTGTGGACGGTGGGCCAGAGGCAAGACCGAGTCTGCGGACGCAGGGAGGAAAGGTGCCGGGGCTGCGAGGCAGAGGCAGTGGGGCGCGGAGGGGCTTTGGGGATGGAGTCATCCGGGGCCTGGATGATTCCCAGTCCTGGATCGGAGAACCTGCCCAGAGCCCTGGCTCCTCGCGCCTTCGTTTCTCGCCGAGCCGAAGGCGCAGGCCCGCGTCCCGCCCGGTGCGGCGCCGCGAGCGAGGCCGCCCGAGCGGGAACGGCCGCGGGACGGGACCCCGGGCGAGCGACGCGGGCCTTTGGAGCCGGAGGGACAAACCCTCGGGCCGTCGGGGCCGCGCGCGGCGGGGAGCAGCCGCTTCCGTCCTCGCCCCTCCTTGGCTTCGGCGGGAACGCGGCCCCGGCCTCAGGTGCGGCGGTGGCGCCCCCTGGAGGCCCGGGCCCGGCGCGCGGCCCCTCGTGCGCGCGCGCGCGGCAGAGCCTGGCCCGGGGCGCGGACAGGACCCCCCTCGAGGGAAGCGCGCCGGGGGTGGGGATGGGGAACGGCCGCTCGCTCTGCGTACTGACCCCGTCTGCTCTGACCTCCCCAGATTCCGAGCTCGCCGGCCCGGAGCAGCGGCGCCCTCGGGTCGGCTGGACAGGCCCCGCGCCATGCCCGAGGGCTGAGCGCCGCCGCCGCCGCAGGGCCTCGTCCCGCCTCGCGTGGGACCGCGCGCGCCCAGGTCGGGGCCCAGGCGGCCGACCATGGTGCTGCCTCCCCCGGACCGGCGCCACGTGTGCCTGACTACGCTGGTGATCATGGGCAGCATGGCGGTCATGGACGCGTACCTGGTGGAGCAGAACCAGGGCCCGCGTAAGATCGGCGTGTGCATCATCGTGCTGGTGGGCGACGTGTGCTTCCTGCTGGTGCTGCGCTATGTGGCCGTGTGGGTGGGCGCCGAGGTGCGCACGGCCAAGCGCGGCTACGCCATGATCCTCTGGTTCCTCTACATCTTCGTGCTGGAGATCAAGCTCTACTTCATCTTCCAAAACTACAAGGCGGCGCGGCGCGGCGCGGCCGACCCGGTGGCGCGCAAGGCGCTGACGCTGCTGCTGTCGGTCTGCGTGCCCGGCCTCTTCCTGCTGCTGGTGGCGCTCGACCGCATGGAGTACGTGCGCACCTTCCGGAAGCGCGAGGACCTGCGAGGCCGCCTCTTCTGGGTGGCGCTGGACCTGCTGGACCTGCTGGACATGCAGGCCAGCCTGTGGGAGCCGCCGCGCAGCGGGCTGCCCCTGTGGGCCGAGGGCCTCACCTTCTTCTACTGCTACATGCTGCTGCTGGTGCTGCCGTGCGTGGCGCTCAGCGAGGTCAGCATGCAGGGCGAGCACATCGCGCCGCAGAAGATGATGCTGTACCCGGTGCTCAGCCTCGCCACCGTCAACGTGGTGGCCGTGCTGGCGCGCGCCGCCAACATGGCTCTGTTCCGCGACAGCCGCGTCTCCGCCATCTTCGTGGGCAAGAACGTGGTGGCGCTGGCCACCAAGGCCTGCACCTTCCTGGAGTACCGGCGCCAAGTGCGCGACTTCCCGCCACCCGCGCTGGCGCTGGAGCTGCAGCCGCCGGCCCCGCAGCGCAACTCGGTGCCACCGCCCCCGCCGCTGCACGGCCCCCCGGGCCGCCCCCGCGGCCCCTCGCCCACGCGCGACGCCCTGGACACGTGACCGGGGCACCCCGGACTCCGAGACGCGTGGCGGCAGGCGCGCGCGGTTTGCATGGGATGGGGTGGGGTCGGGTGCGGAGAGCGCCCCTACCCGCGAGGCCGGCGGCCGCGCCTTCATCTCAGGGATCCCTCGGACCACGGACCTCGGCCCCGGCTCCTCCCGCTCGCCCCAGCGCTGGGCCAGTGTGTGCGGCCCGGGCCGGAGCGGGGAGGGTCCCGCCTCCACCCACGGGGGTCTGGGTGGCAAGGGAGGACAGAGTGGGCCGAGGTCTGGTCTCTTGGGGGTCCCTCGGTGGGGGCCTCTGGTTCAGTGTTTGGGACCGAGGAGGCCTCTGTGATTTTAAAGACTCGTGTTTACAGTTTTGTATGTAACGTGGCTGTGCTCTGCCTGTTCGATGCGTCCAGTCTCTGATAGCCGGGGAGGGGCGTGGGCGGGACCGGGTGTGCGCCAGTGATGGCGGGATGGGGCCTGTGTCCTTCCCAGGCCTCCTCCCAGGGGCCTCTCCCCAGCCCCTGCGCGGGCACCATTGCTCAGGCATTCTGAGACAGACCCTCCAGCCTCCGTGACCCCACCCCTACCCCCACCCCCTCCCCGAGATGCTGGCCCTGTCCTTGCCACCCCCCCTGCCCTGGCCCAAGAGTGTCCCTTGCCCAGGTTTCCCTGACACTGTTGGGGCTCTCCTTGGCCAGGACAGACGGATGCCAGAGGGAACCCGGCCCCGGCTAGACTCCCTGCGGCCTGGGTCAGGGGAGTGGAGCCTGCCTGGGAAGCTGGAGGCACCCGGGGCCCAGGGCTCAGTGCCCAGAGGCGCAGAGTGGCCGCCTTGCCGGCTGGTCTGTCCGGACAGCCCACGGGGAGAAGCCCATTTGCAGGGCTTTCTGTGGCTCCGCCCAGGCCCTCGAACCTGAGATGTGACTCTGGGCACCCAGAGGCCTGGGAGGGTCTCGTAGCTTCTGGGGAGGGGCCCTTTGCCTGGGGCTTGGTGAGGCTGTGGACCAGCCTGTTTGAGGAGGCCTTGCAGACCTTTCCTGGCTTCCTGAGGTGGCTTCCAGAGGCCAGAAGTGACCGCAGCGCCGGCCAGGTGACCGTCCAGCCGTCCTTCCCTCACTCATCAGCTCACAGGTCCTCATGGAGTATCCAAGCCCTGCTGGCCCCGAGCAGGCCCTGATGCTGAGCCAGGCAGACTGTCCCTGTGGACGCGGCCAGGCCACGGGGCCTGTCCGGAGGGGTCCATGCTGGGCGGCCTTCCTCAGAGCAGGTTTGGAGCCCGCACTGAGGCCTGGGTGGGACAGGCCTGGGAGGAGCTTGGCAGGCTCTGAGGCGGTGGGGCCTGGTGGGGGCGTGGCGGGCTCTGGCTCCAAGAGTGGCAGCCCCACCAGACCTGCTCCAAGTTGGGGGTGAGGGCTGGGGTCACTGCATGGGGACCCTGGGTGGCCCTGGGGGATGGGGGCTCGACCAGAAGTGGGGGCACATCTACTAAGACAGGCGCTGGCAGGGTGGACGGTCACGCAGGAGTTTTGGGGGAAACCAAGAATTTTGTATGAGGCTCCCCACGTGGAGAGGATCCTGGGGACATGGGGCTGGACAAGGGGTCCAGGCAGGGTCGGCCACCCCGCAGACGCAGCTCTTCCCTCAGGATGAAGACGCTGCGACTCCTGACCCGTCTTGTTCCACAGCACGTTCATTCTTCTGCAGGAGAACAGTCTCATGTATTAGTAGTAAAAGCCCACCTTGGCAACACTGAAGCCCCTCACACTGAGTACCACCTGCACCGCACCGTATCAGAGTCCTGCGTGCAGCGACGCCCTGGAGACCCCATGGGCGCCATGGTGGGCTCGGGAGAGCCTTGCCCAGCACCCCCGGCTGGTCAGGACGCTGCCACCAGCCGCCCTCCGGGGCCTCTGGCTGATGGAGGGGCCGGGCGCTCCGGAGTCACCGGCCTCTTTGAAGGGACGGCAGCTTAACTGGTGACAAAAGCCGGGTGACTGCCGCGTCACCAGAGAAAGATGGAGGGGAAGACCCCCAGTCAGGCTGGGTGCTGCCCGGGGCAGGGGTCAGCAGGGCACACGGGTGCCCAGGGGCCAGGGAGGAGGGGCGTGTGAGTCAGGGGTCTGCGGGGAGGAGGGCCTGTTAGTCAGGGGTCTGCGGAGAGACAGCCTGCAGGGGGACACCCGGCAGGAGGCCTCTGAGCCCCTGGAAGCCGAGAGGCCCCGTGACCTGTGGCCTGGAGGCCAGAGGGCCGTGGCGCCGTCCAGTCTGAGTCCCGAGGTCCAGGAGCGCGGCGTCCGAGGAGAAGGAGGCAGGTGACACAAAATCACGAGTCACAGGTGGGCAGGGAGGAGGTGGGTAGGCCGCTGGGGAGCAGGAGGCCGGGCGGGCAGGTCAGGTCCACTGAGGAAGAAGCCTGCTGGGTTTGCGGGCAGCCACCCGTCATGGTGACGCCTGTGCCTCTCCTCAGCCCAGTGCTCAGCCTGGACTCCACTCCCTCCTTCCGGGCGATGGGTCACGGAGGAAGGCGTGCTGACCTCACCGTGGACTCATCCGCGACCCCCAGGGAGACGTGGAGCCGGAGGGGACAGCGGTTGGACGACGTGGGCGCTAATGATGCTCCCACGCGAGTCTGGAGGGTTGTCCAGGCGGCTGGTCTGCCCGCCCCCGGGACACAGACACCCCCTCCGGGCCTGTGGCTCCTCCCTGAGTCCCGCTAGAGAGGCGCGGGTCGGGGCTGAAGACCTCAAAGGAATGTGACGCCCCCCGCCCCCTCCCTCTACCCCCCCACCCCGGCCCCGCGGTTCTTGGCCTTGTTCGCCGATGGAAATTGACCAGAGGCCAGACAGGAGATTCAGGGGAGGCTTTACTGGGGCCCCTGCTGCCGCCGGGAGAGAGGGCCAGTAACAGGCTTGCTTGCTCGCTCCCCGCGGCAGCGAGCTTGTTCTTTACTGGGGTGAGGGCAGGGCGTGGTCCAGAGCTGGGGGCGGGGCGGGGCGGGGTCTCACTGGTCTGCCGGCCCTTGGTGGTGCCTCCACCCCTGAGGCTGGTGGGGGTGTCTCACCCACCTGGTGGGGCTGGAGAGCCAGCCGCACTCACGTTTCCTGCATTAATCGTAAGGTTGAGCATCTTCTCACGTCTCCGTGGAACATTCATGGTCTTCTGTGAATGGCTTGTATTCCGTTTTTCTGTTCGACTGTGTTTTCCTTACTGGTTTGGAGGCACCCTGTGTAAATTCTGGTCAGTCTTCTTGTCTTAAATGGACACCAGGTGCAGAGAGTCAGGGATCATTACCCTTGTTTCATGATATGCTCCCTTCCTGGGTCCACGCTGGGTGTGCGTTATGCACACAGTCAGTCCTTTGTTATTTAAATCATAGAGGCACCTGCAAACCCGCCGCCCGAAACCAAAGCTGAAATCTCGACACCGACTGCCTTTCTCTGAGGCCCACCCACCCATCCCTGCCATGTTCAGAGGCAGCTTCACCCTCAGTCCTGGGAGAGCCTTTCTTTTCTTGCCATTTTGTGCAGATTTATTGAACCTTGGTTGGGAAGATCCCCTGGAGGCGGGCATGACAACCCACTCCAGTATTCTTGCCTGGAGAATCCCCATGGACAGAGGAGCCTGGCGGGCTACAGTCCATGGGGTTGCAAAAGAGACAGACACTACTCAAGTGACTTAGCATGCACACACACATGTTGAATCCATATGTGTTTCTGAATTTGTATTTTGGCTTTAATGTTTAACATTATGGAAAGAGTGTGACGCTATATAGGGCCTCCCTTGTGGCACTAATGGTACAGAACTTGCCTGCCAATGCAGGAGATGTAAGAGACACAGGTTTGATCCCTGGGTCAGGAAGATCCCCTAGAGGAGGGCACGGCAACCCACTCCAGTATTGTTGCCTGGAGAATCCCAGGGACAGAGGAGCCTGGAGAGCTATGGTCAACAGGGTTGCAAAGAGTCGGACACGACTGAAGTGACTTAGCATGCAGAGCACATCACGCTATTTATATATTCGTCTCTGAGTGACGTTTCACTCCGCATTTTACTGAGATTCATCCATTCTGTTGCATGTCTGTTAATTCATTCGGCTGCCAATCTGTGAATACTCCACACTCCCATCCTGCCCCATCCACGGCTATTTGGATTTGCCAGATTTTTGGCGCCATGAGCCACCCTGCTGTGACTGCTCCTGTGTCACTCATCCTGGGTTGACATACTCAGGAGCAAAACTGTGGGGATGCAGGTTGGGGCTGTCAACCTTCCCCAGGTGACACCACTCAGCTTTCCAGAGGCTGTGTCGAGTATCGCCCTAGCCTCCCCCAAGCTTGGTGCTTCTGTATCCAGGGTGGCTGTTGATGGTTTAACATCAAGATCCTTGATCTTCGCTTTTGCCCAGCACATTTGGAGAGCTGGTCTTGGACGGTCTTGAGTCCCTGCTCTGTGTCTGAGCCTGCAGTTGTGCTTCTCACCCTCGCCTCGCCACGGCCTGGGAATCGAGCGGAGGTTGCAGGTGTGGGAAATCCGTCACCACCGATTCTGCCGTCTGATTCCTCTGCTGGTCTTGGGCGTGCGTGGCTTGCTGGAGCCTCACAGGTGACGGTGTTAACTTTCATGCCTGTGTTGCCTTTGCTGTGCACATCGTCACGCTAGGTTTAGGTTCCTGTAGGTTGTGGCTGCGCTGGGTCTTCGTTGCTGTGTGGGCTTGCTCTACTTGCGGTGAGTGGGGGCTCCCCTCTAGCTGGGGGTTTCTGGCTTCTCCTGTTTGCAGAGTGCTGGCTCCAGAGCACGTGGGCTTCAGTAGTCGTGGTGCCTGGGCGTGGTGGCTCCTCAGCCTGTGGGACTGTCCCAGACCAGGGATCGAACCCACGTCCCCTTATTGGCAGGTGAATTCTTAACCACTGGACCACCCGGGACGCCCTGTGAGTGTCTTTTTGTCGCTGTTCAGCCTTTGTGCCTCACAGTCCATTCTGCCCTTAGAGAGTTGTGCCACACGCTCTTGTTTGCGTTTTTGCGCTGTGTGTTCCCTTCATTCTCAAACCCTCTGCTGTGGACCGTGTTCCCACCACCCCCGCGAGCTGAAGCCCCACCCCAGTGGGTAGTATTTGGAGGTGGGGCTGTTGGGAGGCGATGAGGGTCAGATGAGGTCAGGCTGGCAGCTTAATCCAGGACGTCCAGCCTCCAGGGCTCTGAGACCAACCTGCCTGATGTTTAAGCCCGTCTGTGCAGCTTGTCGTGACCCTGGGCTGAGGGGCCGCTCTTCACACTGCTGTCTCGAAGGTGGACTCTATTGTTTACATGTTACCTGGAAATCTCTGCTTGGAAAGCCCCGCTGAATCCATGTTCATTAGTTGTGAAGTCTGTTATGTTTGAACCTCTGTGCCCTGTCTCATTCTATGTGTTTGTCCTCTTTTCTTTTAATCCCTCCCCTCTCCACCCCAAGTCGGTTAGATCAGCCACATTTCCCATCATACTTTTTTGTTTTTGCTTTTTTAAAGGAGGCAGCCTCTTATTAGTTGATTCGGGTTGTGCTGGGTCTCCTTTGCTGTGGGCGCTTTTCTCGAGTTGCGTGGCTTCTCTTGCTGTGCGGCTCGGGCTGTAAGCACACGCTCAGTAGTTTGCACGGCTTCGCTGCCCCACCGCATGTGGGCTCTCCCCACATTAGGGATCAAACCCATGTCCCCTGCAGTGGCAGGCGGATTCTTTACCAGGGAGCCAGCGGGGAGGTGCCCCATCGCGCTTTGTAAAAGCGAGTTTTGTTTACTTAGTTTTGGCCGTGCTGGCCCCTTGATGCCGCGAGGGCTTTCCTCGCGTCGCGGAGAGCAGGGGCTGCTCCAACTGCGCCGCTCAGGCTTCTCCTTGCAGCGGCTTCTCTTGTTGCCAAGCGCAGGCTCAGGACTTGTGACACAGGGCTTCTTTGCTCCCTGGCATGTGGGGTCCTCCCGGACCAGGGATCAAACCTGTGTCTCCTGCATTGGCAGGCGGATCCTTATCCGCTGTACTACCCGGGAATTCTGAGTTGGTAATTAACTATCCTCCAGGTCCACCTGGCTTCCTAGATGCCAACAGAATAAAGTTCCACGGCTCCGGTGAGGGCTGCCAGCCATCCTGGGGCCCCGTCGCCTTCTTCATACCTCCTCCTGCCGGAAGCTGTGCGTGGCGGTGGGTCTGAGAACCTGTGCCCACCTGCCGGCTCCGCAGAGTCTCTGACGTGGTTCATGGAGGGTGGTGTGGACTCTGCTGGTGTGAGCCATGCCACTGCTTTTCCTTGCAGTCACGCAGCTGGGTTTTCTCCTCACGGACCCAGGAGGGGCTTGGGGCATCAGTTCTCTTAGCCCTCATCTGTCTGGGCACGTCTCCCCTTTCCCTAAGTGACGCTTGCTGGCAGTTAAGCCTGCCGGGCCCGCGCCCCTGGCCTTCCTGTGCGAACAGGCTGGAGATGGGTGTCTCCAAGCCTTCTCTGCTTAGACGGTGCCAAGAGGAAGAAGGTGGACGTCGCTGCCCTGGTTCAAAAGTGACTCAGGGAGTCTGGTGGTTTCCTGACCTCACACGTCTGTCCCCTAGTCCTCTGCCCTGGACACCCCCAGCCTGCCGCCCCAGGACCCTAGTCTGTGTGGCGCCGCCGTGCAAGATAGGAGCATGCTGTTTCCCCTGCTGCTGACTCAGATCTCAGCTTTTGACTCCATCACAGTCTCTTCCTGTAGATTCCAGAATTTCTTCTGCTTCCATCTCCTGTGCCACCCCGGGGCCCCAGCAGCTTAGCTTGTGAGTCACGCACCTTTGACCCTGGCTTCAGATCTCAGCTCTGGAGCTCCCAGCAGAGCAACCTGGGTGTGTGGCCTCCTCCTGTCTCCTGGCCTGTAAGCTGAAGTCCACGAGGATCCAACCTGGTGACCCTGCAGCCCGCCCAGGACGGGGGCTGGTGCTCGAAGGGGCCCAAGAGGCATTTTCTGTATTCTGTTTCTAAAAAAAAATTGGAGTGTAGGTGATTTAGTTTCAGGTGTCCCTGGTGGCTCAGCAGTAAAGAGATTCCACCTGCAGTTCATGATGAACCTAGATGGGGGTTCGATCCCTAGGTCCGTAGGATCCCCTGGAAGAGGGCATGGCAACCCGCTCCAGTATTCTTGCCTGGAGAATCCCATGGACAGAGGAGCCTGGAGGGCTATAGCCCATGGAGTCACAGACTCGGAAAAGATTGAGCGACCTGTACATTCACACACGTACGGCAAAGTGAATCAGTTACAGGTGTACAGATATCCACTCTCTTTAAGCTGCTTTTTCAGTCTAGGCCATTACACAGTATTGGGTAGAGTTACCTGTGTTATACAGCAGGCTCTTGTTAGTTACTTACTTTACATGTTGTAGTGTGTATATGGGGTTTTGGGAGAGTACGTTTGTAAGTGCCCAGGCTCAATCCTTTATATTTCACTGGCAATCTCAAAAAAGACTTTCAATCTTTCATTGAACTGAAAAGAAATATTGCAGCTGAAGTAATAAATACATTGTATGACGGTCAGAGCAAAGAACCATATGTGTAACTCTTGCTTGGGTGGAATCTCGGCAAGGCAGCCCGATCTCAGTAGGAAACTTGGTTCCGCAGAGTTTAACCAGGGAACACTGTTTGTGATGGTCATCGTGGATGGGAAAGGGCACCCAGGGACAGAAGACATGCTGGTGATGTTTGGCCTGGTGAACCTTGACCCATACACCACGTCTACACTGCAGAATTCACGTGGACGCGAATCTTTATCCATTTTCTATGAAATGAGGCAGAAACCGGAAGACATCAGGAACGGTCTGACGCAGCGGATGGCGAATCCAGGACTTCCCGCCCCCTCGGGGACCTTTGCTCTTAATGGGGGCAGCTCGGTGTTGGCGCTCACTTGGTGGGGAAGTGCCCGGGATGACTGGCGGGCCGACCGCAGAATGCCGGTTCCTCACCTGAGAGGTCGCACGCAGACCTGGGCGTGGGCCGTGGCCTGCAGGGAGATCCGGGAGGACTTCTGCAGAGACGTGACGCAGGGACTCTGCAGAGCAGGGCTGGCGCAGAGGGGCGTTGCTTCTGGCGGGTGGGACGCCCACAAACACTGCTGCCCGAGAGCCGGGGGCTGGGCCGGGCGGGCAGGACGTGCAGCGGCGCAGTGGCCACCAGGGGGCGCCGGGGGCCCAGGGCCGCCCTCCGGCCCAGCCCCGCCTCAAGCCGAATCCAGGTGGAGGGACCGCTCGCTCTGCAGGAGGGCGGCGCGGCTTCACGCCGCACTGAGGAGCGTCCTGGGGATTCCAGCGTGTGAGCCCAGCCTGAGGAGCTCTGGAGGAGCACGTTTCAACCTCAGAGTTCTTGGATATCGCGGGGTCAGGTTCCTGCGGTTTGGGGCATGAAACAAGCCGCTCGCGGAACCGTTTCTGACGGATAGGTCTGAAAAGGGACCAGCTTTGGGGCTGATCCGGACGATCAGTTTTAAGTTTAATGTGTCAAGACAGCTGACACACCTGCCGCGCACACACCTGACTACGCAGGTGCCCGGGCACAGCCCCGCCCCCGTCCCCCGCCCCGGGGCGTGTCTGGCTCCCCGTGTGCCCCTTCCCTCGAGGCTGTTCCAAGGACCCCAGAGCTCACCTGCACTGCAAGGGCGTGGGGTGGGCACCGGGTCCAGGGTGCACACCCTCACTGGGCTCCAGGATGAACCTACATTCCCACCTCCAGGTGGTGCTGGCCACGCCCGCTGCCCCTGCCTCTGCCGAGCCTCCTGCGGCCCAGTGCCTGCGATGCTGCCCGTGGCCACACGAGGGCAGCAGAGTCCAACATGTTGTTAGTCAATCGCTCAGTCATGTCCGACTCTTTGAGACCCCATGGACTGCAGCAGGCCAGGCCTCCTTGTCCATCACCAACTCCTGGAGCTTGCTCAAACTCGTGTCCATTGAGTCGGTGATGCCATCCAACCATCTCATCCTCTGTCGTCCTCTCTCCTCCTGCCTTCAATCTTTCCCAGCAACAGGGTCTTTTCCAGAGTTAGCTCTTTGCATCAGGTGGCCAGAGTATTGGAGCTTCAGCTTCAGCATCAGTCCTTCCAATGAATATTCAGGGTTGATTTCCTTTAGGATTGACTGGTTTGATCTCCTTGCAGTCCAAGGGACTTTCAAGAGTCTTCTCCAGCACCATAGTTCAAAAATATCAGTTCTTTGGTGCTCAGCCATTGAAATAAAAAGACTCTTGCTCCTAGGAAGAAAAGCCATGACAAATCTAGACAGCATATTAAAAAGCAGAGACATAACTTTGCCGATAAAGGTCTGTATAGTCAAAGCTATGGTTTTTCCAG